>NC_073227.2:29575000-32075000 GCF_029281585.2 Gorilla gorilla gorilla | reverse complement strand
ATGAGAATTTATTTCCCTTCTACCTCTCCGACATGTTTGGGGTATATGTATAAACATATCAGTTTTGCTAGAGCAAAATTCAAATATCAAAGCCCTGGAAAAACCCATAACAGAAACACAAGTCACATAACCAAAAATCCTTCCAAGACTCTGCCTGGTGGTATTAAAAAAAAAAGAAAAAGAAAAAGAAAAAAAATATATATATTTATTGTTACCTTTTGAGACTATTTGCAAAATACAGTTTTGTTTTGTTTTGTTTCCCTAAGATCGAGAAAAGCTAAGCTAATTAGGACTCAAGCACTAAAAAATAAGTATCAGGGGAATGGTTTGATTGCTTTTTTTTTTTTTTCAGTTTAACAATTTGTGTACCTTAATTTTCCCTGGCACTTACTAAGTTCAGCTAGTGTGAAAAAAAAAAAATCCTTCTTAGTAAATGAAATGTTATATTATGTATTGAAGTTCTGTAGCACTTTAAAATTTTAAATAGTGCCAAATTTGACAATATGTAATATGCCTTGTTCAGTTCCACTTAAAAAAAATTGCTAGATAATCCTATTGAACATTTATTGTCTAAATAATCAATAACTGTCTGCATTATAGATAAATTAACCTGGAATAATTAAGGTAAATGAAAATGTGGATTCACAAATACAACCGAGTTGAACATCGGACAAAATCAGATTTTAACCACCCTTTTATTATCTCTTATCTCTGTGCTTAATAAGTACAATTGTTGCTTTAAGTTTAGATTAGTCCAATTGACTGCAACTCAGATTAATTTTCATGTTATTTTTTGTTTTAATATGAAAAACACCAAAAGCACATTTTGAGGTCCAAATTAAAATAGAGGCTGACTCAGTTCCATAGAGCCGGTCTGCAGAAGGTTTTACTGGAGATGAGAGATGTTTTTGCTAAGGTTGTCTATCATAACTTGTTTATTAAAAAAATAAAAATCAATGCTAGGAGACATTCAAGCTGTCTTGATTTTCCTCTAGTTATTTCCTCAAAGGTTCTTTGTTCACATGGACATCACTGTGGCATTTTTTTCAAGCAAAGTGAGGTTTAATTTTAAAGTATTTATAGAATAGAAGTCTTTGTTATATCCTATCCTGCTACCAACTTTTGTGTTCTACGCAGTCTCTGCTTCTAACCAGAGGCCCAAAGCATGTGTTTAGAAACTGATGTGGGGTATCAGGATCAATTAGTCCCTCTAGGAATTAAAAGCAAGCAATTGAATGCCTGTTAACAATGATTAACTTGAAAAATATTAGCAATTCTAGGCAGGCCCCTTTGCTTTCTGGACGAATGCTCTAGGCAGGCAGCATTCCCAGGAATATTGGTTTCCAGCTATGTAGACTGTCCCTCAGTTATAAAGTTGCCTCCAGGGTCTTTGCTATGGCTTTGATTTGAGGATGATTATTATTCTTATGGATGAAACTTTAGTTCTTCCTAGAAAGGCTTTCAGCGATTTGCATGCTCTTTCCAGCTGCCCTCCAAACCTTTCCCAGCCTTATTTTTCTCCATCGTAAAATGGGTACACAGGTCATTTTTATTGGATAGTTTGGAGGACTAAATTGATTGAGATGTGGTATATGAAGTGCTGATCTTAATGTCTAGCCCATACGTGGTCTGCTGTATATGTTTTGCTTTCCACCTTTCTTTCTTGAGAAGTTTCTGCATACATATATTCTTATGTAGTTATTGTATAAATAGTGTATATGGAAACATTCCCGAGGTTGTATTTTCCTGTTCTTTCTTGATTTAGAAAACTAAAACTACAGTAATTTTCTGCTGTGTGTAAGAGAGAAAATGTGCTTATGAACTGTATTCAGCAAACTTAAAATGTTAAAGCTCTTGGTCACCTTTTTATGCCCAGTAATGATAAACTGTCAATTTGCTTACGTTATTTGGGAATTTACTAGCAACTTGCTGCAGATATCACAGTAGACACATCTCTTATAATATGTATGATCTGAAAGAAGCAGCAGTCTGGTAGTTTTTTGTTTGTTTTATTAAAATAAAAACTTATAAACTTATAAAAACAAATGAACAAATATATTTATCCTAATAGCTCTTCTGAGTTTGCTTCTGAAATCACCTATATTCAATATAGACAACAAAACCAATTGTTTTTGCTATTCTCTGAGGTTTTTGAGTTTGAGGGTTTGAATTTGATTCTAATTTTTAGAAATGGGCAGTTGTCTGAAATATGGAGGGATGGGAAAAGCCTTTAATTTGGAGTAGGAGTGAGGAAGGAAACCCAAATGTTATACACTTCAGTCAACGTATTTGTTAGAGAATTGAATTATTCTCTTGAGGCTTTTTTTTCTCTTTGTTAGCAACTCGAGATAGATTCTCCTGCCTCTACTAATATTGAAACCCTGGAAAATGTTAACAGAACTACAGAGGGGAGAAATTATCAGGATGGAATGTAGGCTCTGTGTAGATATGCAACATTAGGGGCACTCAGCAGATGTTAATAAATACCTCTTTCTATTGTTGAGAAAAAATGGGTTTGATGTGGGTGTGAACTGCAGTGGTCACTGAAAGGAACTTGTACCTCACCAGGGTGTGTTTTAAGCAGTAGAAGAGGAATCTGGGTGTTGATCCAAGTGACGCTGGTTTTTCATACCAAATTATTCTCCATTTTTAAGGGTTGTCATCCCCCTAAAATTGTAAGCTCTCTTGTGTCCATGTCATATGCTTTCTTGGCAGTCCTTGTGATACATGGCTGTGCACACAGTAAGGTTTCAATAGATCCTTGTTGTCTGAAACCAGATATTTGGAAATTTTGGAGACAGAGTTGACGAAGGGGTGAAAGGAGGGCTGTGGGTAGAGAGTAAGAGAAATAGTCAAAGCAGAGAGAGAATTAAATAGAGAAATGGCCTGGGGAACCAGAAAAAAACCAAGGTTGGTGAGCAATAAACCATTTAAGTTCTCCTGAGAAAAGAAAAAAAAAAAAACTTGACTGAAGAAAAAATTTAATCTGAAGAGTTAATTAACAAAATTATAAAACCTCTAAAACATCCTTCTCATTACAGTTGTAGTTTTAAGACAAAAAAAAAATATCGTGGAAAGCACTCTAATTTGTCCTAGGAATCTATTTAATTTTGATTTGTCCAGTAATAGAAATTTGAGGGGGAAATGCAATATACTGTAGTTTATGAGTCTTTTAAATGTTGTTACTTCTGAATTCCATCCTCTTTGTGATAGTGAGAGTGAAGAAAAAACAAGTGTATTCGAAATCACTTCTGGTTTCAGTGCATGTGCTGATTTGATTTTTTAGAAGTAGAATTAGATGGCAAAAAATAAGAAAACCCTAACAATACAAACTGGGCAGGTTAGAATATCAAAAATTATAACGAGCCTGTTCTAATGTAAAGAACATCTCTAAAAGATGTGAATAGGTTTTAAAAATATGATGAATATCTAGCATTGGATAAACACAAATAAAGGTATCAGTGAATATCACAATGGAAGAATCACATGATAATAATTAATAAACATTGACTCTTCTTGGCCAGGTGACCAATATTATTTCACAGTTGATTGTTGAGGGCAGAGCCAATGACCTTTGTCCTGAATTTTAATAATTTACTGAAGTTTTACATTAAATCAGAATATAATTGGGAAGAAAATTAGTGTTTCTTTGTGGGGAGTGCAGAGTAATGCCACTAATTGCTTGTATAAAAGCATTCCCGAGTTGTATTTTCCTGTTCTTTCATTAGAAAATTAAAACTACAGTAATTTTCTGCTGTTTGTAAAAGGGAAAATGTGCCGGTGAACTGTATTCAGCAAACTTAAAATGTCAAAGCTCTTGGCCACCTTTTTATGCCCAGTAATGATAAACTGTCAACTTCCTTACGTTATTTGGGAATTTACTAGCAACTTGTTGCAGCTCTCACAGCACACAAATCTCTTATAATATGTATGGTCTGAAAGAAGCAGCAGTCTGCTGGTATTTTGTTTCTTTTGTTCTTTCTTTCACTTTAATATTTGAGCAATTTAATATTTAAAATATGTGTTAGGGCAAATAACCATGTTTTTCTGTTTAAGGAGATGGACAATGAAGAACAGTGTAAATTAACCTCAGTAGAATAGTGCTTTACAAATTATGTTTAGGTAACTGGGGGATTGTTTTCAGGTAAATTATTATCAAGTAAAAGAATTGAGCTGATTCTAAAAGTATATTGGGTTTAACATTTTATGACAACATGTTTATTCACACAGATACATACACATGTACATCTCCTGGGAACTTGGAAGGGTTAAGTCAGACCACTGTCATGTTACAGGAAGTGTTTTTCCACTGTGTCCAGTACCTTGAGTTTGTTATGTATTCAATATGTAGTGTCATCATAAAACAGTTGCACCTACCTGCATTAGCCCTCATTGTCTCAAGGTACAAGCCGAAAAATAATAGAAAGTAAAGCTCAGGAATTGAATATTTCTGCTAATAGTGTGTTGGTATTTTTCCCTCAGTTCACAGACATTCTTGATTTCAAAACGCAAACTACATAACCCAGGGCACTAGGGTTGGAATTCAATGTTTATTCAAAAAGGCACCCTAAGGCAGTTAGGGAGGAAACGCTACATGTATGAAAAATAGGAGCCAGGAATCTAAGCTGATCTGAGCAGAGCAGCAGCGACTGTATTTACTAACACTTGTTTTCTGGGAGCTTATGAGAGAAATGGAAATAATTAGAAGGAAGCTGAAAGGATGGGGTTTTGTGGCTTGTTCTCCTTATATGGAGCAAAGAAAACTGCAGCAACTCTTCGGGAGCTGGTATTCCCTACTGCCATGGGGGCAGCCGAATTCTGGGTGGAGGAGTTTGTTTATACCTTAACACGTACAGGCTATTTTGTTGATTAAACAAGCAAAAAAAAAGCCCCATTTGCGCTTTCAAACACTCCCTCAATGAGAAAATGTCTCATAAAAATGCATCATGTGATAAGCTCTTGCTTTAGTCCCAAACTGAGCTTGAGTCCACTTGGAGATCTTAGAATTAAAGAGTTCTTAGGGAATACACGTTTTAGCTAAGAATATAGTTACTCTGTCATGAAACAGGGAGCTTTGCCACTTGCTTGTTTTGGAAGGAAAATAAATTAAAAAAAGATTGCAGGGGATTTTGGTTATTATATGGCCAGGGCTCCGTTTAGAGTCTGTGGCATTCAAAGCTGGCTTTAATCACAGCATGATGCTTGAAGCCTCCAAAAGTCTAAGTGTTTCCTTTCTTTCTTTCTTTTCTTTTTCTTTCTTTTTTTTTTTTTTAAAGCGTTACTTCACTGAAGCAAAGGGCTGCCTTTGAGTGACGTCACGAGTTAGAGCAGCAAGCTGCACAGGGGAAGGGAGGCTGGGTGAGTGACAGCCCAGCCTACTTTTTAATAGCTTTGTCATGTGACTGGGGACTGTAGTAAGACAGGTGCCTTCAGTTCACTCTCAGTAAGGGGCTGGTTGCCTGCATGAGTGTGTGCTCTGTGTCACTGTGGATTGGAGTTGAAAAAGCTTGACTGGCGTCATTCAGGAGCTGGATGGCGTGGGACATGTGCAACCAGGACTCTGAGTCTGTATGGAGTGACATCGAGGTGAGCTGGGGCAGGGCTCGGCGCTGCAGCCACGACTGACGCTTCCCTCAGATGCTATTATTCCTGTAAGGGGGGATGGGCTTGGGCAAAGAGAGGAGCCAGGAAAGTAGTCCAGGCAGGAGCTTTTAGAAGAATCTCAGTCTTATCTTAACTCCAATAAGTTTGCTATTTTAAGGTGGCTCTGAGATGGCTTGAGCAAATCAAAGCTTAGCTGCTGTCATCAGTATCTGTTGCAGTTAGAAACTCTTTCCATGTGACTTTGGCACTGTTTCTACTCATATGCAATATTTATGCTCTAAGATATTGATATGAATCAGAAGCTGAAGTCTTTCCAGTGGTGTTTAGTGGCCTGGTTGGAAAAATGCCATTTCTATTTATAATAAGACGAAGATAAAAATATTAAAATGGATGTGTTCAAATATAGTCCGTTTTGACTCTAGTCCGGATTTTTTCCCCCCTCTCTCTCTGTTCATCAGACAGAGAACTTACAAAATCCTAAATAATCCTGCTGGGCTATTTTAGATTGCTTTTCCCACAGAACACAAAACAACGATGCTGCTTCCTTTAAAACTCCTATACGTGGTTGAAAGATTTGGCCAGCGAATAAAAAGAAATGCCTGGCAGTGCAAGGTTTTCCGTTCGTGTCGGTGGCAGGGAAGCCAATGGTTAAATCTTCCTGTACCACGGAGAGCTGCCTGAAGCTGAGAGAGAATAGAGTTTATGCAGGACTGTGTGTGGAGCTGCTCGCTGCTAGTGTAAAAATAGACAGCAATACATCAATTCCACAGTCTCTGCTGGCTACAATTCATACGGGGGGAAAATAACGAAAGCAGTTTCCTCGTAATCTCTGGAGTCTAGTGGGGGACGGAGGACCTCGGCGTGTTTGCATTCAGCACAATGGAATGCTCTCGGAAGGAAAGTTTGGGCAACTTGGGAAACAAGCGAAACTTTCTGTGGACTCTGGTGAGATGGACTCGAATTGAATTGCATGGAGGATCCCAGCTGCTAACAATGAATCTGGCAAAAGACTGCGAGTGTTTCCTCTGGGTAGCTGGGGGCACGTAGGGTAAGGGGGAGGATCAAGCCCACACGTGATTTGATTAAATAAGATGTCCATGTCGTGCAGCGATACACATCTAAAGTGAAAATAATTTGGCCAAGGCCGTCTGTGAATGCATTTTTCCTATCTAGCGAGGCATGCCCGGGATTCTTAACTCTTTGCTGGGTTTGCAAATGTTGGCTCCATTTGCCCTCCCTTGCCTTGGTTGATCGTATTTGTGGATTGTAATTGTTATCTTGTTCTGATTTCTTGGTAAGGCGGAATAGATATGGATAATTCATATGCCCTGTAGCCATTATAAGTCAGGGTTATAAGTGGCTTCAAAGTCCTAATTGTCTTTGAGTAGCCGGAGTGTCCTGTGGGTGGTTGTCTGGCTGGCACTGTAGGTCTCAGCTGCTGTAGTTTCATTTTTCCATCATGTATTATTCCTGATGCTGTTAGGAGTTGATTGAGGAACTAGATCATATGGAAATAAGGAAGATTTATTTTAATCATTGGAATTCCTGTAGTCATTTTCAAATAAACATCAGAAGCATTTAGAATAGTGGCCTTTAAATTTTTTTCTTAAGGAGGAAAGGTCTTGGCTACTTGTCCAGCCATGGATAGAGTCGCCAGTCGGCTGAGATTGGCCAGTCACTTCTCTGTTGCACTATAGGCAGCTAGCTGCTAGAAGCTTTGCCTACACGGCAGCGGCTCTGGGAATCGCCTCCGCCTGTATAAAATATTACGAGCAGCAGGTAGCGTTGGCAGTTTTCATTTTTTGAATCATTAATGTTTGCTGTCATCCTAAAACGTATTATGCCCTTTTGCACATAATGACAGGGTAGTACATTGGTTAATATAGGCCTATATCACTATAGCTACTTGGAGTGCCCCGTGTTTCACAGTTTAATGAAGGTGATGTACAATAAGGTTACTAAGATTGATAGAGACAATTCACATGACATACACCCCACTAAGACTGTCATTCTTTACTGCCCCTCTCTCCACCCCCTTTCCCCTGTCTTAACTAATTTTTTTAAGAACCAGGTTTCTTTTTTCATTAATATAATTAATGTGGCCAAGTCCACTCCTTCTTCTCTCTCTCTTTAAAATTTACCATCAATGGCACAAAAACCTCCAAAAGGTTAATGGAGAATTATACTTAATTATAATGATTCATTATCATCAGTACAGTTAAGCTAATTTATTGTCTGCTCCTTAACTAAGAGAAAAGTCTGTTGGGGTGAAATAACATACAATAATTAGCCTTTTGTGTTTAGTGACTGCTTTATCCTCTTAAATCTTACTATAAAATTGAGGCTACAGTTGTGAAATAGCTGTCATAGTTGCAAAGCGGCAGTAGAATGTGTCTGTGTAATTGCAATAAAGCACACCTGTTACAGAGGTATAGGGAAACAGTAAATATCAGCATGTCAGATGAGGACAGTTACAGGGCTTGGACTGTTAAGTCTGGCATTGTCCAAAGGCCAAATATAAATTAATAACAGGAACACTTGCTACCACTAATGTGTTTTAGATTAGCAGGATAATGCCACATTCAGAAGCACAGATTTTATTAGCATGTCAACATTGGCAAGAACACATGCACTTTTCTCAACCATAACATAAAAGCAAAATGAGAGAGAGAGAGAGAGTGCATGAGCGAACAAGTGAGAGGAAGGAAAGGAATATGTAAATGACAAGATAGCACCAATACAACAAATTGACCTGGTCTGTTCAATGGTTTTCAAAAGTTATTTAAAAATACATATTTATGGAAGGTTAAAGGGTTTTGAGCAAGTCATGCCAAAGAGGGCAGTTAAAGAGAGGGACAACAAGAAGTTGTCCACAAATCAGTATGCCACTTTAGCATTCCAAAACATGGTTGGTTCCTAAGTTTCACAACAGGAACTTAAGCCTACAGCCTACATTTTCTTGATTATTTTTACTTTTGTGTTGCTATTTTTGTTGTTCATGTTTTTTTTTTTAAAGACTATGCCCCTATAAAATCCTAGTGTATCTTGCACCGTTGAAAAAGTTCTCCCCCATCTCTGAATTGGTGACATTGAGGAAAAGTTAAGATAGTGTGTTTGGGCTTGGAGGATCAGCTGTGTGGGCAAGAATGGAGTCTGGGCAGTGTTACATCCACAACCAAATATGAGCATTGTACTAGAACGAGATCTCTTCAGCCCAGCCTCCAGTTACTTATATGCCTTGTCAAGTATACTGATCTGTACTTTTGGGCTAACTCAGATAATAAAAGGAAAGACCAATAAAATGATAAGGAAAGAGTTTTGATGGTGAGGAGGGCCCTTTCTTTGCATTCCCTTGTCCCTGCTGCCAGGGATCTCACTGGGGTCCAATGGTCTTAGAGAAGGATGGCAATGATTTTCAGTCTCCCCCCATCCTCCCCTTACCAACTGCTGACTCCATTACCCAGTACTTACTTCTCAGCGTGTTGCTTTTGATCACGCTGCTGCATATGACCTGTGTAATGTGGCCTGCTAGGAATCCCTGCCAGGGATAACAGGGGTGCTTGAGAAAGAAAATCTGCATAAAACTTATTTCATTCAAAATGTAAATGTCAAGGAACATCTTTCATTTTATGCCTAACTGCAGCCTGGATGTGAACAATTCCACAGCATCTCTCCCGACCTTGGAAGGCAGGGCCATGAGGGTGCTGCGTCAGTGTGTGCCTCCTGATTTAGACACCCCTACTTACAGGTGGATGAAGTCCTTACTGTTCTGGCAATGTCAGACCCCTGCAATAGGAGTTCCTGCAGTGTTCTTTACTGTCTGCAGACTGACATTAGCGGTTAGGTAGCCAATTCAAGTTTAGGAGACCACCTCGTTGGTAAGGGGAGTCCACTTGCCTCCAAAAGCCGCATGGTAAAACAGTTAAAAAGACTGTCTATTTCATGTAAGGGGATGAAATGCTTTGATAATCTAAAATAATCTTGGTGATAAGCAGCCCAGCCATGGTAGAGATATTTTAAACCTCTCAATATGTAGAAATTATTTTAAAACTCTAAACAAAAATAGTTATTTTGAATTCACGTAGAGCACCGTTTAGATATACATAAATAATGAACAAAATATAGTGATGGTATGCTATTGTGAGTTTTCTTTTCCAGGTACTAGGTGATTCCAACCGTACACACACATACGTGTGCACACACATACACACACACACACACACACACACACACACATCTTGCAAGTTACATACAAAAGCCGTATAGAAAAAAAATTATGATTTTTGTCCTTCATCTTAAGGAACTTGCTTTTGCCTTTAAGGATGAAGTCCAGAAAGTCATGAAGAGTCAAATAAGAGTAAATGATTTAAATGACAATTCAGGAGAACCACAGATGAGTCAAAGGGCTTTGCATCATTAGTTGCTAAATGAATTAGTTGGATTATAATGCTTAAAAGGAGTGTAAATGGAGAAAATTTTTCCTAGTGTAGTTCCTCTGTTCTTTTTCCATTTAGCAATAGTTTATTGAGTGTCTATTATGTGTGATAAAATTTCCAAGGTAAAATCAAGTTTGTATTATGGTTAACTATAAGACAGTTTAAAACTTTGGAAGCAGTAACTATCAAACAGGTACCAAGGATTTTGTACAAAGAGGTCCAAAAATATCTAGTTGATTTCTAACTGGAAGAATCAGAGAAAGCTTCGTGGAGCTTGGTATTTACCATGTGTTTGGAGGTATCTTTTGGATGGAATAAAGCAGGGAAATTATCCTTCAGGAGCCAAGTGAGTAAAGATTTTAGGATGTTTTTCCTGGTGATTAAAGTGCCAGAAACTAGCTTTGGTAGTGTAGTTGAATTAACTAGGCTTAATTCCTATCACATGCTATTGCAGTTTAATAAATTCCTGTGGTTAATGGAAGCTTTTTTAAATTTTTTTTTTCTGCCTCCTGCAGTGTGCTGCTCTGGTTGGTGAAGACCAGCCTCTTTGCCCAGATCTTCCTGAACTTGATCTTTCTGAACTAGATGTGAACGACTTGGATACAGACAGCTTTCTGGGTGGACTCAAGTGGTGCAGTGACCAATCAGAAATAATATCCAATCAGTACAACAATGAGCCTTCAAACATATTTGAGGTAAGGACATCCTTTGGAAACATTAATTTTTCATTGAGTTTGGCTTGGGCCAGACTAACATGGTAATAGACATGAATGCATAATGAGTTCTTACTTTGCTATTATCAAAAGACTTTTCATCACAGTTACATACTTTCTAATTTATGGAAAAACAGCATTTGGAAAACAAATGTTTTATTTTTATTTTTTTAAAGATTTGAAAAATAAATCAACTAGGGACTAGGAATCAACAACTGTGAGTGAGTTAAACTGTGTTGAAATACTAAAGGGTTGTGAAAGATTAGTGACAGAGAAGAACAAAAGTCTAAACCTGTTTATTCCTGTCTATTTCCCACAGAAAGAATGAGCAATAAATGGTACCTCATATAAATTAATAAATAAGAAGGCCTTTCTTTTTAACCAAGGGGGTAGATGTCTACCTTTGTTTGCTTTACTAATTAGGTGAGCTCTTTTGATTATTATTATTAATTATATTTTTGGTTCATATCTCTAATTTCTTTATATAATGGGAATTGCTAAACTTGACTAATCTACTGTATACTTATAAATCAGTCAAAATTCATTTACTTTTCAGTAGCAAGAATTACCTCCGTGACTCCGGACTCTTATTATAAGCCTACCCTATAATAAAGAATGTTAATCTATTCCTATTAAAGTGTTACTTTGAGAAAAGGAATTCTTTCCCACAAGATCAGTACTCACTTACTTGAAATACATTATTTTTTATAGGAACAAACATTTAGTGAGTACTCTGGCAAGTGAATTAAATGAAGGATGACATATCAGCTAGTTTTCTTTATCACAACCGCCAGTGCTATCATCATCATCATCTAATGTTTTCTGAGCACCTACTATGTGCTGAACTTTTCTTATTCATCAGCAAAGACATTTCTTATACTTCCATGTTATTTGGTTGAAATCTGAGTCTTAAGAAAGCCAAATTTAAAATATTAATTGAGTTTTGCTGGAACCCAGCATATAATACATGCTGAATGAATGTTTGTTAAATCGTGAGAGAATGATGAATATATTAATGTTGATAACAATAATAGTAATGACAATCATGGCCAACATTTTGGTATACTCATGCTTAATATATGTCATCTCACTTATCCTTGAAAACAACCTATTGTTAGGTCCTATTGTTATCATTCCTGTTTTACATATGCAGACACTGAAACTCAGAGAGGTTATTTGTTTTCCCCAAATCACACAGTTGACAATAAAGACCTGGGATTTGAACCCCAAATTTATCGGACTTCAAAGTTTATATCCTTGATAAAAATAGAGAACCCATGAATTTGGGTGACAGCCATCCTTTACAAAGACATATCAAGCTGCTTCTTTGCTCAATATATTTAAAAATAGAACAGAATCTTTCCTTTCAGTGTTGGTTGGCACGGAGGTAGAGTTAGCTGGTGAGGCGAGACGGCTGTAGGTTCTGCCGATGGCTGAGATTTTGTAATACCTCTGGAGATTAAGTGGGTTTTAGAAGAATGCTTAAGGTAGTAGCGTTTGGACTGGGGAGACAGAACAAGGTGGAGGGAACACTGAAGGTTGTGGTTAGTTCTACTTTCCCAGGCTTCTCAGCCGGGTCTTAGAAAGTTCATGTGAGGACTTGGCCAGTTAGAACTGGTAAATTGAACATTCCTCACTCAGTACACTTGTCAAGTTACAGGCCCATTCTAAGTCATGCTGCATTAAATAAACAGTGCTTTAAAAAATGTCCATCTCCATAGACCTCTTATCTGAAAATCACCTATTTCATATCAGGTGAATGCCATGCATTTTGTAGAGGCTAGAGAATAACTTAGCGGTAGGGGAGATGGCATAGGAGTCAATGCCTCTCTGGTGGGCTACTTTAAAAAAAATACAACTTTCTCCATAACTTTTATGTCCCTATATTTTGTGTTGTGGTATTTGTGAGAGGTACTTCACATTTATACCTTCAGGAGACTTGGTTCAGCATCTAGTTAATTATCTACATGTAGGTGCTTAATATATGCCATGCCACCCTTTTTGTCTCCCTGTATCATATTCTATGCTAATAAAATTATTTTCAGCACTCTAAAACAGAAGTTCATTTAATTTAGTCTCTCATTAGGTCATTTTAAACCAATGATTCTCAACCAAAGGCGATTTTGGTCCCCGCCCCACACCCCAATTCAGGGGACATTTGACAATGTCTGGAGGCAGGTTTGGTTGTTATCACTGGGGACAAGGGGATGCTACGAGCATTTACTGAGTAGAGACTAGAGACAAGGGATGCTGCTAAACATCCAACAGCATACAGGACAGCTCCCACCACAAAAAATGATTCAGCCTCCAATGAAAAAAGCACTGAGGTTGAAAAACCCTGCTTTTAAATAAAGTCACAGACTTCCCCTTTATAAATTACTAATGATTAATTGGTCAGATTTCTGAGAGAAGACATAGTAAGCCACTGGATATAAAGAATGAGAAGTCGTATAACGATATCGGGATGCCTGGGGCTCCAGGACTAATATGTCAGGTATTCTCTTAGTGTCAGAGGGCAAAAGTGGCTGTTTAGGTAAGTTCCCATAACAGTTTTCTCTGATGTCACAAAGCCCATTCTTTATCGAGGCAAAGGGTAAAGTCATATGTGGCAATGCCCTTACCAACAGCAGCAGCTTCAGGAGTATTTGCATGGCATGAGGACACCTCCACTCTTTGCCCTCTAGTGTTAAACTCAGGCATCTTTTCTATAATGCGAAAGGAAAGTGTGTTTTCAGCACAGGTGACATTCTAAAATTGGGTCTTCCCTGTGAAGAAGGTTCGTATGAAACCAGATAACTCTTTCATGGCCACAGGTTTGTGTTGCTTCTACCAAAGCAGCATTTCAGGGAAGTGCCTTCCCAGGGCCGGCCACTCACAGTGGACTTTTCACCTGCACTCACCTTCTTCCAATTTGCAAAGCCCTGCCTCATCACATTTGAGAAGGCCTTGTACTTGAGCAAGTTAAACAGTCATGGGCTCTGCTGTCTCTGATCTGACAATAACAAGCATTATCTACTTTGGATTCCCAGAATAAAATCAGGCACTGAGTAGTTAAATGCTTTTCCCTGACTCAAGCAGCACGTCAATGACACCACTGGAAACTGGCCATCGACTGAATTCTCATCAAAGCAGAAAGTGGGATTTAGGGATATATAATAGAGTGGCAGAGTCTTAAAATGTTGAAAGTAAATTATGTATCTCTTCTTTTTGTTTCTTCCATATGTTTGAATCTAAGTTTAATTTTTATTTAACATCACAAACTTAATAATGATAAAAAATGAAGCTGAATGTCACAATTTGAGAAAGGGAATTCTGGGTGGTGGCAGAGGGGTAGCAACATGCAGTGGCACATGTTGGTTGAGTAACTGGACATGCAAACAATGTTCTCTGCTTACGCAACGTGTGTTTGGATGTGTAA
Organism: Gorilla gorilla gorilla; assembly: GCF_029281585.2. NCBI lineage: Eukaryota > Metazoa > Chordata > Mammalia > Primates > Hominidae > Gorilla > Gorilla gorilla. The sequence goes on along the minus strand of NC_073227.2, from coordinate 32,060,829 downwards.
ATGCAGGTGACCAGGTACGATTCAGAAGCCACTTTAAAAAACAAAGCAAAAGGCTCAGAGGTAACAGCCTCCAGTGAATCTGATCCATGTGTAAGGAAAACAGGATGCGTCCCTGGACCGGCTGGTAGCAAGATTTATGTTTCAGAATATTGCAACATAACTTCCTTCCCTCTGTTGCCTTTGTGCATTGTTTGAAGGAGGAGAATAAAGGACTACTTTTACAGCACAGCAGTCTGTAAAGATGGATGGCATGGGGTTAGTTTAAATAGCATATTGGCCTTTCTGGGTCACTGTGGGCAACCTTGTCCCTGGTTTATTTTAACACCTGCTTTAATGCCTCCATGATACAACTGAATGGGCATCTTTCATTCATTCGTCTGTTACTTCTGAATGAAGCTACTTGGGGTTCGTTAGAATGATGGCAAGTGAGAATGCAGTCGTCTCTAGGTCATTGCTTGTAATACGTTCTGAGGCCTGCCTTTGCTGATGGGGAGAGAAGGACTCTCACAGCTGTAGCCGGCGTTCATGTTTGGTCATTGCTGGAACTCTCAGGAAGCCTGAAACTGTGAACTTTGTAGCAGAAAAGGGTGAGTGGTGGTTTTGTATTTGTGTGTAAATTATCCTGCTATATGCCATCAAGGAAATCAATGTGGACGCTTTCAAGGCTACTTGGTTATTCTAGTGGGAATATAGATACTTTACATTTCTTCATTTGGCTTTCAGTTATATTCTAAATTTTGCAAAAATGGACATATATTATATACCTATCAAAAAGTTAAAAATAACAAATATTGGCAGTTCAACAGACCATGAGCATTTGAGGAGTAGGGAATCTGCCTGTCTTGTTCACTGACATTTTTCTAGATATTTTCTCAGAAAATAGCAGAAAGTAAGAACTCAACAAATACTTGTTGCATAATGAGTGAGTTGATCTTCATGTGTTTATTGATAGAATGAACTGCGTTAGGTAATGTGAAGATTATATACAAAGCACAAAAGAAGGCCTGTGTCTTAAAGGACTTTAAATCTAGTTTGGGAGGCAAAATGAACAAATGTAAAACAATTAGGAAACCATGCAAGGCTGTGTATACAAATATACAAGTATATGCATATGTTTTTAGTTCTTAGCAATTCAAAAACAATACAAGACTGTACATTCATGTATATGTATATATGTATATGTACCTACATAGGATTATATATATATTTGCAATTTGCAAACATTGCGAGCTCGCGTATGCATATATGTGTGCATATATATGTGTGTGTATGTATGTGTATTTCTAGCTGAGGAGATAAACAGCAAGAATAAATTCACAAAGCCTTGTAAGAGAAGAGCAGAGCGTTTTCATAGATGGGATGTGGAGGTGAGGAGCTTGGTTTACTCAAAGTAAAATACATATTAATGGGAACATGGCAGTAGTGGGAGTATGTTTGGATGTAAGGTAGGTACAAAATTACGGTGGGTCATGAGAACCCAGTTGGAAATGTTTAGAGTCTGTTTAGAAAGTAGGATATCATTGAAGATTTTTTAGCAGATCAACATAATGGAGGTGGTATTTAAGAGTGATAATGCTGACAGTCGTAAGAGGTGTAGGCAAGTAGGAAATACGGAAAATCAGACAGCAGGCAGTGCTGCATTCCAAACCCAATGTGATACAGGTACAGGGAACAGACAAGGTGATAGCAGAGGGGGTGGCATTCAGGGAACAGATTCAAAGTACCTTGAAGGAAAATTCCATCAGCCCTGATAACTCTGAGTTCGGATAGAGAGAGAGGTGGTAAGGAATGCTAACTCAAAGATATTCCAAAGAGAAGCAGAACCTCGTGGATATCGTTCCTGGTTAAGTTTCTGCTCACCTTTAGGAGCTGAAGTACTTTCCTAGATTCGTGAGTCATTTTACAAAGGGGCCCTCTATCTTTCCACTGCCTCAGGGACAGAACATATTTAACCCAATCCACAAATTTACGTGGTGTCTGCTTTTTTTCACTTGTCTCCTTGGAGGAAATTCTGCAGCCTTCCATGGTAATGAATTCCTGCTTCTGACTGTGCCTGGGGTCAGACAGACTTTTCTATGAATGGCAAACCTCTTGGAATTTTAACAAAACAAATAGACAAGAAAAAAAGAATGCATGTATATACAACCTCACCTTAATTTAATCATTGGAAGAATAAATTCTTTTTTGTTATGTGGGAGGACTGAATTAATTTACAATAATCACTTTTATAAGATTTCTGGGATTTCCAATTTGTAATCAATAAATGTTTGTCATTTAAATTAAATTTACGGCCCACAGCCAGATTTTTGCCACACCTGGTAATGACACTTACAGAGAACATAGACTTCAAGTAAGAAAATAATAGCCATTTAAGTGGAGAGATAATTGGTTGTAACATAAGAACATTGAAGAATGTTGAAACTCATGGAGACTTATGGAGTATTTTAAAAATTTATGTTGTACTTATCTTTGCATTTGTAGTCTACCACAAAATTCCAAATTCTGGGTATAACTCAGTTAGATGTTCATCTTGGAGAGTCACAAATCAGGAAGCAGCAATCTGACCCAGCCTGTGTGCCGCTTTATTTTCAGCCTCTCCTGTCGGCTTATCTTGCAGGGAGACTAAATAGTGTTGTTGGTTTGTGTGTGTGTGTGTTCATCTACACACCTCATTTAAGCACTGTTGTTTTAGACTTCTTGGCTTGATAACATCTGGCTTATCTTGGGAACATCTGGTTTATCACCCTATTTCTTCCCTGCCATTATGCTGACCACTGGAAAAATATGGCTCAGGAGTTCTGACCCACAGGGCTCTGTCTCTTGGCATCAACCCCTGCTAATAAATAGCAACTCACAGGATGCAGGTTACATGACCATCTTTCACTGGCACTAACTTTCCTGCTGGTGGCTTTTGTTAATGGAAGGTGTGGCTAGGAGAGATGAGATTGGCTGCTTTTTTTTTTTTTTATGGACGTTGATTCGGTTCTTAGCCATTTGCAGGTTGCAAAGTGAGAATGTGTATGTTTCATTAGGCACAAGGATTTCAGAAAGTGCTATTTTGTATTTTGGGATGGGAGAAACCAATGATTTCATGTCAGATACTCTAGGCACTCCAGAAAGTAAACTGGGACATTTTATGGGCTTATTGTAGGTTTTTCCAACCTCCCGGAGTCTCAACTGGCTCATCAAAGTTACTCTGCCTGGATATCTTTGGGGCCAAAATAGTGGAGACCCAAATTCACAAGGAGGAAATCTTGGAGCAGAATCAGGAAAAAGTGGCTCATTGCTTCTTAGATTTACTTCAAAGATAATAGTGTAGGTGAAAGTAATCACAAGGTTCAGGGTGCTGCATTGGACAAACTGTCTATTTGTATAGCAACCATGTGTCTGTGTGGAGACCTTATACACTTGCTGTGTTTATTTGTCCATGCACCACTATCTCTACGCCAGGTCCTGGAAGCACAGCCCAGCAGATGACTCACCTCTGGATGAAATCAACACACAAAGCAGATAAAAAGCTGAACATTAAAGACCACATTGTTAAAGCAGAGAGCCAAATTGTTCCTCCACCATTCCCTATCCCAGACTTCACATCTAACAAGGTTAATTTGTCCCTATAATTATGTGCCTATTCTTTGAGTAATGAAAAATTTTATTGTGGGTTTTATAAAATGAATTGCCTGTGATGTAAAACAATTTCAGTAAGGGCCATTTTTTCTTCTTCTTCTTAACCTCTCAGGTTCCTTTTAACTTCTTTTCTTTTTTTGAGATGGAGTCTCTCTCTGTCGCCCAGGCTGGAGTGCAATGGCAAGATCTCAGCTCACTGCAACCTCCCCCTCCTGGGTTCACGCCATTCTCCTGCCTCAGCCTCCCTAGTAGCTGGGACTACAGGCAACTGCTACCACGCCCAAATAATTTTTTTTTTCTTTTTGTATTTTTAGTAGAGACGGGGTTTCCCCGTGTTAGCCAGGATGGTCTCAATCTCCTGACCTCGTGATTCGCCTGCCTTGGCCTCCCAAAATGTTGGGATTACAGGCGTGAGCCACTGCACCCGGCCTCCTTTTAACTTTTAAGACTGTGCGCTCAGAGGTACCTTTGAAAGCAAGGCAGCATCCTATGCTTTACTGTAGCTAGAATGAGAGCAGGGAAAAGGGGAGAGAGATCCACAATGAAATACACAGTCTTATTCGTGGCAATGGCAGAGTTGTTTGAAGCTAAATGACTTCTTATCCATTAAGCCATTTGTCCCAAAGTGATGATAGAAGATACTTTTGTGCCTTTTCCAAAATGATGGAGTGATTTGCACAGTTTCAGATTCTAAACACTAATATTTTGTAGACCTGCCCATCTCCATTACTACTGCAAGTTATTCATTCAAGGTTTGCAGCCAGATGGATTAATGAATTACCAGATCTTGCATAAAATGACTTGGCCTGACTTAAACAACTACTTTTTTTTCTTTCTCCTTTTCTTTTTTTGGGGGTTGGGGTGGGGAGCAGTCTTACAATGGGTGTTAATGGGCTGTAGAGGGAGTGAGCCCCCATTGAGTTTTTTTAAACTAGCTTTTTTAAAGCTTCACTGCACTTTTTCATTCTTTTCTGAACTTCTGCTCAGAAACCGTCAGTTCAAGGAGGAGCAATCAGGCTGGTAGGGCAGAGAGGAGGAAGGAGACTCAGTAGTCAAATCCCTGGTGGCCGATGCCCTTCCCTGAGCCAAATCAGCATGATTTATCAGAGCCCTCTCTTCAGCACAGAGTTGAGAGTGAGTTCCAGGGTCCTCCTCACACAATATGCATAGCTGGAGCTCTGAACTTTGAAGGAAAGCCTCAGAGCTATTTGCAAAGTGCTGGTGCTTAGTGAATACTAAATTACATTTAGGAAATAGTCTACTGCTACCAGTTATACTTCATTTTTATTCTTGACACACACACCTAAATCAGAGAACAGTAACATTTCAGAGATTATGGAAGCAGTTTGGGTATGCTCCAACACTATAATAGGATCAGAATTTTAAGGCCTTTTGTATTATTACCAATAGTCACTTAGTTTCTACTGCAGTGTACTTTGTAGGGAATTACAGCTTTTACTAAAAAGATTAAAATGCTATTATGCAAATGATTGCAGTATGTTATTATGTTTACAAATTAACATCCATGGCTCAACACACAAATTAACTAACTATGCTATCTGTGTTATTAAGGATTTAATAAAGTAACTGTTAATAAAAATGGGTAGCTTGGAACTTTAGTAGAAAGCAATTGTGACTTAACACATGGAACTTGAGCATTGTGTTTAATGTTCTAGGTGATATAATGGTAAAATAAAGTTGAAAAAAGCACATAGAAAAACCAAAACTGTGTGAACAGCAGAGCTGCTTGCCTGAGAGGTTGATGAAGGTGAACTAAATAGCTTCAAGCTACAATGTACAGTGGGCAGCATAGCAATAAATCTAAGCGAAGCACACAAAACATCTTCTATTAATAAATAGTTCATTGAAATGATAATTACCCTCCATTACGTGTTTGATATGTTCCATACACACAGAGAATACTTATATTATTCTAAAATGGATCTCAGAGCAAATTTTGCTGTGGCGAATGGGATTTAGCTGAAGAATATCGCTGGGTGATAAAAGAGGAGAAGGCTGGGTTCAGACTAAGATGGCTTTACAAACAGGCTGCAAATTGCTATTCCGGGCTGTTCATAAGAGATCATAAAAGCAAGGAGATAAGAGCCGCCAAGGTCCCTGAGAAATGAATGTATGTGATTATGTTATCTCGTAGGTTGGATTTACTAGACAGACCGACAACACCTTCACTTAGCCCAACAGGAAAAGTAGAAAGAGATACAGGTTTGGATAACAAACTTTGTTAGAATAGGAAATTCCAAAACACTGTAATTCAAATGTTTCAAAAGAGAGCCAGGATGCCAGTCACTGACTTCTGTGCTGGATCTCAAAAAAAGAGCTAGGGATATGACCTAATATTAAGCAAATAAACAAAAAAGAAACAAAAGAATTACAAGAACATCCTGGAGAACTAATTCTATATTTCAAATATTTTGGACTCATGTTTCTTAATTCTCAAATAAAGATGTTGAGGACTTCTAAGTCCACAAACAATTATCTTTTTAGGTCTCCCTATTGAGGGATACTAACTTGAACTTCTTAGTAGGAATATCTGGATGTGCTTAAGAAATGTACAAGCAGGGAAGACACTACAAAGTTGGTCAAGGTTTGTACCCTTGCATACAATACAAGCAATTTATTTTGTTCCAAATAGCACCTCTGTGGTTGCAAAACTACTTATGCAAATTTTTGATATCTAGCTTTAGCAAGGTGCCTGGTTCCTTCATTTCCTCCCACATTTGGATAAATTGTGTTGTTCTTCACTCTTCCAAATTTGTCTTTGTGGAAGCGAACACTTGTAAATTGGTTGAAGCTTGCTAAGAGAAAGAAAGGGAGGGGGTAGGGAAGAGGAGGAAAAAACCTGACCAAAAGCAGTTGCTGTGACAGCTTATGATTTGATGGTTTGTGGTCCTGTCCTGTTCTCAGGCACCTGATCAAGAAAGTGGTACAATCCTGCTATGCAGGCATTCTGGAAATCTTGCCAACATTCACCTGACATGACCAAGGTTTAAAGTCCTTGCTGTAACTTTACAAAGCGTAGTGAGAGTGTGTGCCTGTGTATGTGCATATACACTCTCTCATATCCTTTTTTTTTTTTTTTTAGGGGGAAAAAAGTGATCTTTGCCATAGAACGGTGGTAAAATAATTAGTCCAATAGACAAATGTCTTGGCCCATGTTTAAACAGAGCTTTAAGGACGCAGTGTTCCCAAGAGTCACATATCTAAATACAAACCAGTGTCAGCTGCCATGCAGACCAAAATGTAATAGCCTGCTTTCACATAGGTCATCGTCAATCCATTTTGGTCGCAGTCACACTGCACATCTGTTTCTGTGAGCTGCAGCTTCTTAAGGTGGCATTTGGACTTCATAAGAACACAAACAACCAAGCTATAAATTGCCACTGCTGGAGTTACTTTGAATAAGTGTATACTGTTTCATATTTATAATGGTGAGGCTTCATAATATTCACAGTGAATATATAACACCGATCAGTTCAACAAGCATGAAATTGTATGTTGTCAACCTGTCACATAAATAGAGTCATATTCTGGCTTGCGATAATGTTGAACTAACATTTTTTCCCCCAGAATTGTCAAGAGGGTCACAAAAAAGTGAGGAGGTAGCATTTCCTTTGGGTAGATAACCAGTCAAGGCTATTGTAAAGTTGATATTACTGTTGATGGGTTCCTTTTCTCCCCTCCCTCCAAAGCACTAGCTTTTCTTGGGTGAATGCTAATTGGCTAATCTGGTGTGTTTCTGCTGTCATCTAACGGTATCATTTTCAGCTAGTACTTGGAGGCTCTTTTTGGGTTGTGTATGTGTGAGTAGCTTTTTTTCCCCTTTAAAACTTCTTTTTTTTCCTTTCTATTCTTGTAGTGCAAATCAGTGCTAATTGTCATGAAATTCTCTAACTATACTCTGGCAAGCTTTCTTGTTGCCTTTTCACCCCAGTTAACTCTTAATGTATTACCAGAGCATTAGGAAATAGTGAAAGCTGGACATTTTATTCAAACTTAGTTGAGATAGAGAATCTAAAGAGATGCAGAAAAAAATTATTGAACCAAATTTGCACCTTACTAAAAAGAGAAAGGACGAATGAAATGTGCTTGCCGGTAGCTACGGAGAAACTCAGAGACCAGTTTCCACAGTGGCTGATATTTCTGCACTAGAGGCATGGTAGAAACTGATGCAAGTCTGTTTTCACTTTTGAGAAATTCTTAGATGTGTTCAGCCTTCCTCATCTTTCTTCCAATGGCCTGAAGACAAAAAGGCATTGCAGTCTATATTAGCCGCTTAAGTTGCTTACTTCAACACCTTGAGATAGTACTTCAGATTCTCTAAAGCACTATGCAATATTACTGGGGATTATTACCAACACTTTTCTTTTCATCCCATATCACTTGGGATATGGCTGGTCACATTTTTTTCTTTGTTTTTTTTTTTTTTTTTTTTTTTTGAGACGGAGTCTCGCTCTGTCGCCCCGGCTGGAGTGCAGAGGCACAGTCTTGGCTCACTGCAAGCTCTGCCTCCTGGGTTCACGCCATTCTTCTGCCTCAGCGTCCTGAGTGAGTAGCTGGGACTACAGGTGCCTGCCACCATGTCTGGCTAATTTTTTTTTTTGTATTTTTAGTAGAGACGGGGTTTCACCGTGTTAGCCAGGATGGTCTCTATCTCCTGACCTCGTGATCCACCCACTTTGGCCTCCTAAAGTGCTGGGATTACAGGTGTGAGCCACTGCACCCGGCCCACATTTTCTTAGACAAGAACCAATTCACTGGCTAAAGCTCTCAGTTTCCAACTTTTGCAACATCGTCACATTTCTTCTTGCCTGTGGATTTTAAAAGTTCATCTCTCACTTATTTACTTACCCATCCATCAAAATATAATTGTCATCCATTAGCATGCTTAGTGTCTGGCCATTTTAGGGGGATACAGTGGTTAAAAGTAAACCTAGTCTCTGGCTCCATGAAAATTTTGGTTAGTGATGAAGACAGGCCTTTTAAAAATAAGATAAGCTGTCTGTTTGAGGAAGTAGAGCAGGGAATTTCTCCATCTGTCTGTTACCCAGTTATCACTAGCAGATAAATTCTGCCCTTCTCCTACTTATTGTCTTTAGAAATGCCTTCACCTTGAAGTGGAATTCTGCTGGAGAGCATTTCTCCTAGCTAAAGGAATATTCTATTCCAAACCAAGATCTGTCCCACTGCCCCAACAAATGCAGGGCAGTGGGACAGAATAGTGGGACAGAGGTTGGAAGACCTGAAATTTATGATGTCCTACACACAGTATATTAAAATAACAGTTTGCTCATTGGAAGTGCTGGGTGGCCAGGGGGTGTGGAGGGAAAACAAGAGGAAGCCAACCAAGAGAAGAGAGCAAGACTGTCAGTGGAGAGTTCTTTAACCAGTGTGCAAGTCTGACCTGACCAGAGTGCTGTGCCCTTGGTGGGGCTTCTGTGGATGAGAACTGTTTGGTACCATTTTAGGTCTGTTGACCTTTCTATTTGAGAATGGTATTTCAGTCCAGCTGGAAGGACTGACACGCTTTTTGCCTGTTTGAGACACTTGGTTTATGTGGCTTTTCTCTCTCTCTCTTGGATCCATCATCTCTAAGTGATAGCTCCTTGCTTCATGGGGTAATGCTATCCAGGGGCTATCCTGCACCCTTGGGAGAGGCATGTGCAGGAAGAATGCTACCGATCCCTTTCCTCTTCCCTCTAGAGGTACCAGGCATTACATCCCTACCAAGCCTTACTCAATTAGGTCTCTTTCAGATTCCTATAATACTCAAGCTTAAATCCTCTTCTCCACAGTTCTTTCTGAGAAATTTATTTCTGCTTTGAAACGGCTCTTGTATAGGGGAAAAGTGCCTCTATTATAGTACTGCCCTTGGTTTTTCCATGGGCTCTTGGCTTAAGGACATTAGCTTCCCTGGGTGCCATCTCATTTGCTCAGATGTGAAGTTAGAGCTTCTGTATTCCAGACATAGTTCTCCTGGGTGTCCAGGGATCCCTGCCAACCCAGATTCTCTCCAGATATGTTCCCATGTCAGAATCCTCTTGTGTCTTGCCAGCCCATACTTAGCAGGGACACCCTGCTCTCTCCTCTGAGCTGCATATCTCAGCATGCATTTTACATTTAGGCAATGCTGTCTGATAGGCAGGTTCACCTCCTATTCCCACGGGAGAAGAGTCTGGGCAAATGCCTGAAAATTTGAACACAGCAATGCCGTATAGGATAAGTGACTTCTTTTCCCTGCTGGTCCCCAATTCCAGGGCTCTGCGTGCAACAGATTTGAGAGTTACATTAGGTCACAATGCCACCGTCTAGCTCCTTTAATCCTATCACCGGCAATCCCAGCAATGTAGCTGAGGTGGCTGCCCCTGTCCTGAAGGACTTTGTGTCAGTTTCTCCTGGGACAAATCTAGTCTGGACCGCTTTGCAACATTTGTTCAAACTGAAAATTTTGACAAAGACATTCTGTTCACAAAGAGCCAACAAATGTTCTGTGTTTCGATACATTTGGAGGTTACAAAATGTTGCCTGGTCTTGGCAGATAACTAAGTCTGGGGACCCACATAGTGCAAGCCATGCCCTGTTTAATTTGTCTTTCAATGGCAAATGTGTTTCTTCTGTGATTTAGCATAAGGGATGATACCCTCCAATAGGACTGTGTGACCTCACTGCCGCTTTTGTGGTATAGAAAAGAAAAAAAAAAAAAAACACGGATACCACTTTTTTCCTTTAGTTGCTGGTTTATTTTTATTTCCAGCTACATCTTTTACAGTTGAAAGAGAAGATGTATGTTCCATAGATAGTACGCATTTTTATGGTTATTTTTATAATTCATACTGGAAAACCTAATTTCTGTAGCCATTAAAAATTTAGGATTATTAATTGTCTGAAACATAGGTGAGAAGGACACTGCTTTTAAAATGTCTCTGAGAAGCCAAACTAGATTCAGAAAAATTCCCTCAGACGGAGCACATTTTATTCCCAGATACACTTCTTCACCCCTCACTTAACGCTTGCTTCCTTTTGCTTTACTTATGATTTAAATGAATCCGGTTGTCTAATGTTATATCCGATATGTGATGTTCTGTGAGTACATATGACATTTGAAGAAATGGTTTAGAAAATTCATGAAATGGTGACAGTAAAAAGATAATGGTGAGCAGTGACAACTGACCAAAAGAGACAAGACTACAAACTACAGAAAGTTGACAAACCCTGAAAATATGACAGTCTGGGGCCTTTTAGTTTGAGGGAAAATAATCCTATATTTCTCAATAGATCCATACAGTCATTTTGCAATACCAGACAGTGCTACCAAAATCAATCCTCATAATTTTTAAAGTGGGGAAAATATGTAAATAAGTGATTTGGAAATCTTTCCATAAAAAAGTTTTAATAAAAAGTTTGGTGCTTAAGCAAGTTAAGTTCTTTGATTTATCTGCACCAGTGCCTATGTGGATTAAAGCCTGATCGTGTGAGGAAATAGGTGAGGCATATATACAAACACAAACAGGTAGTTTTAGATCTAACAGATTTTAATGGAGTTATATATTATCCTGTAAGTGTTTCCTGTGTAGACTTTGATAATAAAGAAGAAAATGCTCCATGAAATACCGAACTTCGTTTTATAATCTGTTAGATTACATCTTCCCTTAAAAATACAACTATTGAAATTTTCTTGAAAAAGAGACCACTGGATTCTTTTTCCTTATCAATAGTAAAGCTTTTTGGCTACAGGGACATTGGTCAAGACAAATATAGCTCAGTAGAGTTATCATTTAGTAAGCAATTTCCCACATTATTTTAGAATGAAATCACCTATACTTTTCTCCTTCATGGCTTTCCATATTTATCCTACCCAGTCCTCAAATAAGCCACCACCCCAGCAATGCACAACTCACTTGTAAATATTCATTTGGCGCATACGAAATCGTAATATCACTACAGAGACTAACCGCCCCCCCCCCACCCCCCCGCACCATTTTCCTTTGGAGACCCTTATAAATAAATGAACAACCTTAGAGCTTTCAAAACAGTCATTTAGGTCTGCTACTTGCTTTTGGATAAATAATTTCAGATAATGTACAGGACTGGGCTTCCTAAATCTAATTTCTGTCTAAAAACCTAGGGAATGCTCTAGCTGTATCTTCTCTATCCAAACTCTCTTGACTGCTTCTGGCACCTTTCACCTGAGAATGCACAGCTCAAGATTCTCTATATGGACCCAGAGCCTTGGTCGGGCCACGACCCTTCATTAATATTCAAACTTTGGCAGTTTCACAGAATGCTGCCCTCCTCGACCACTGTGAGCAGTCCAGCTCCCCTGCTACTTTCTCTCATGCTTATCCTTTGTACGAAGACATTTGTGTCTTTCTTCATGTCTCTTTCAGGAGTAATTCTTCCCCTTGTTCAATTTTTTCCTTTCTCTTTATGGCTGTCGTAATAGCCCCTGATACAGCCAGGCAGCCATGACCCTGTCCATCACTCACCTGCAAGCTATTCTTGAACCATTGGATGGTCCCTGAGTGACTAGATTAATGGTGCCAGTGGTGAGCCTTTTCACCTGACCTTTCATCCAGTGACATACAAGCTGATTCCAGGCTGTGTGCAAGGCTGGCTGCCCTGCCATCTCTGCACCCTCCATGAAACCAAGCAGTGGAAAGGAGAGTATCCATGCAAATTAAGTGCAGAAGCAGGGATAAAATAAGGTGTGCAGTTGGGGGTTATCAGAAATTAAATCTGTCTTCCTTTGAGTGCCATTGGAAATGAGTCTTAAGGAATGAGAACCGAAAGGAAACTTTCCATAGACACCATTTCCATAAACGGTATTGTCACAATATGCTATTTTAAAGACTGGTTGTTTTTGGTCTGTGTTTACATTAAGCCTTCACCAGGCACGGGATAAACTATTAAGTCCCGAAATTTAGGAAAGTATTTGTGGCCGTCTTTGGCACAAAGTGAATTTTTGTTGTCACATATGCAAAAGAGCATCTTTTTCTTTCGTTAAGGTCTTTGAATTGTGGTTCAGCTTTCTAGGTAATAGCTTTTTGGCTAAATCTCTCAAGGTGCATTATAAACTGCATGAGGGAAAGAGGGACCTCATCACCTCCTCAGTCCCTAGCACAAAGCTGTGCACATTAAAACTCTCTCTAGTTTTTGTTAATGGACGGATTTACAGGGGCTCTACCAAATTCGGAAAGAGAGAGAGAGAATATAACATGACCTTCCCAGCCATTCAGACCAATCATGCTAAAAATAAGACATATCCAAGATCTGAGAAACATGTTCTCCAAGAGATGGTTTGTAAACAGAGCCAATAGTGACAGCAGTATGCTGTGTGTCTGCCAGAGTGTCTGTGAACTTACCCCCTAACTCAGCTACAAGACTTGCTGTTCAGATGAAGATATATGGAGTTGGGAGACATGTGGTTGTGTTAAGCCAATGTGCATTGGCGGGTAAAGGCGCTGCTATATGTCTACTGAAGACATAGAGCATTTACTCTTCTCTCCCCGAGAACAGGAAATGGCTCTGACACTCAATGAAGAGCTCAGGAACAGGTACCTTACCGGGGTTCCAGAGCATGAAAGTAAGTGTGTCTCTGTTCAAGGAACCCGCTGTTCCCAGGAAGCTCATGAAAATGCATGGCCACAGCTTCCCAACACGCTGTTCCCAGCACTGTGCCCGTATTTCCTGGCTGGTTTTGACCCTCTCAATGGATTCAGACTTAAAATTTTTGCAACTGTTTTTGTCGTTGTTGTTGTTGTAGTTTCCTCGTTTACGATTGTAATGAAAACAGTTTACCTCTTGTGGAAAAGTGTGCATGATTGTACAAGTTTACTGTGCCGTACTTGTATCGCAGTTGCCTTATTTTTGGAAGAATCAAGCATAGGGGCTAGAAAGAAATCCTGGGCTGGGGAATGATGGGTAATTTCTCAAGGCATTTAGATCTTTCAGAAGTTGTGAATGATTCTGACCTTACTTTCATTTATAGTCTGTGATCATGGAACCAGGATGCAAAAATAGCAGAGAGAGGATCTCCTTCACCTTAATTCCCTGCCCTTTTCTGGTATCTGCAGTACAATTGACTATATGGACATCACTGCTATTTTAGCAAAAGCTGGCGAGCTATCTTTTTTAGACGGGACAGTCTACCCAGTCCAGGATTTTAGTCTGACTGTCATGTTATAATTCAGTATGTTCCTATGCAGGATGCTCTAATGCAGAGACTGATTTCATTCATTCTTAAACTGACCCATTTATCAACTATTTTAAAAAGCAACAACTACATGCCAGGCACTAATTTAAGTGCACATAATACCAAGATGTATTAAGTACATAATACCTACGACACAGAATTTTCCCTTCAGGAGTTGGTTGGCTAGTGAGAAAGACAGACTTCGGCAACTAATTATAAAATAAGGGGGTGCATTCTGTATTAAAGTTAGAAATGAAATACCATGAAGACACACATAGAGGAGTAAAAATGTCCGTGAAAATGTTGAGAAGAGAGGAAATTTGATAACTGTTGCTAGATTTTTTTACTCATGAGTCTTCAATAAGTCAGAAGTTAAATACTCTCTTATTTATTTATAAAATTTAGCAAACTGCAATTCCTACCTCTTAGGAGGAAGACAAGAAAAAGGATACACATAGTAGGTTCTTAATAACATTTGAAAATAAATTTGCCTTCTAACAAGTCCCGTCTACATTGCACTGCGCAGTTCAATGGCTCATTAGGTTTTAACAAAAGCAGCGCAGCAAAATAAGAAGGATTCTTTAGTCAAGCACCCCCGGGCGGTATCTCTGAGAGCAAATGTGACAAATAGAATCAGAAATGAATTAAATAGTCAGCTACAGCAAGCCAAGCTAAAAAAAAAAAAAAAGCTCTGAAATGACCCAAAATGGAAACATATTACAGTTATCTGCATTCACAGTACAGAACAAGTTTGGTCGTATTTAAGATAATTCTCTAGTGCCTGCTATTTTTAGCTCAAGGGTAAGCTCCTGTAAGAGTCTTTCGGCATTGCATCCCTTTAACCTGGCGTAACAAACTAAGCCAATAAGCTGTCTGATTTTCCTGGTCCATCAGGGAGGAAGAGAGATAGCTAAAACAAACCATTTGCGGAGAAAATGTTCGGCCTATCTTGTATTAAGAGCTTTTTTCATATAGATTTTTAAAACATCCCAATATTAAGTGTTGCCTGTCAGAGACCAAAATGTCAAGCTTTGCTGTTTTGAAATTGTAGGCTCATGGTTCTAAAAAGAGCATTTTATAGGCCTGGTCTAATGGAAATAAACACTACTCCATTACCTTCAGTAAAACCAAATCTTTACAGTTCAAGCTATCATTATTAATGTCTGTGAGAAGAAAGAAATGTTTCTAGGGCTTTATTTATTTTTTTTAGGTAAAGAAAGACCGGCAAGCTGTACCATAGCAAATGAAAGTTTTCTTAAAGCTTTCTCCTCAGTGACTTTGCAGTGTGTAATTTAAAAGCAGAAAGCAAAGAAAATGCAGTTTTAAAACACTAGGCTGGCTATTCCTGGTATCTTTCTTTCTTACATATTCACAACTCTTTGTGAGCCTATTGCTCTGTCAATTCTTGTCTCTCTGTCTCTATATAGTGTATACAAACAACTTCATCACTATTATTCACCACCTTCTAAGTGCACATGTGCATGTGTGTGTGTGTGTGTGTGTGTGTGTGTGTGTGTAGGAATAAATGTGGGCTGTCTCAGTTTAAGCCATATAACTGCATGTGTAGATTACAACACTTAACAATATACTAGTTTCCACTCATTTCATCAGAAACCATGCTGCTGCTCATCAAAGTTTAAGACTGTTCTCAGGTTGACCAGTTTACCTACATTCTGAAGCCTGCATTTGCCAATTTAGTGTGAAATAGATTTCAGCCACTGATGCTACCTGTGAGGCAATTAATCGCCAGATATTTCTTGAGTTCATATTATTATGTGCAAGGTGTTATGCCAGGTGCAGTAAGAGGTGGAAAGGTGTCTAACACAAGGCCTCAGTCCTCAGTCCTCAAGGAGACTTGTCACTGAACTGCAGAAATGAGATACCCATGTTGATAGAATGCCACCCAAGGAAATTTTAAGACATTTATAGAGTCCCTACTGTGTCCCAGACACCATGCATGGGTCTTCTCTCTTTATAGATCTGATTCTACCTGAATTACCAGCCTTCTCATAAACATTTTATTGGGGCCGTGCTAAGTGTCAATCACTACCCTTGGTTGTGTGTGATTTCTGTCTTCCCACAGATGAGGAACTTAGGACTTAGTATTTAACCAGAACTCAGATTTTCTGGTTCTTACTGCTTCTCCTCAGTGTCAGAGAAGAAATGGGTATTTTCTATCAGGAATCCTCAGAAACGCTGGCCAGTCACGTTGCCATGTTCAAGGATATATTTGCTTGACTGAGGTGGTCCATTGATGGTTGAAGGATCAAGCTGTGACTCTTTCTTTTCTTTTGGAGGCAGTCTCACTCTGTTGCCCACGCTGGAGTGCAGTGGTATGATCTTGGTTCACTACAACCTCCGCCTCCCAGGTTCAAGTGATTCTCCTGCCTCAGCCTCCCGAGTAGCTGGGATTACAGGCGAGCACTACCATGCCCAGCAAATTTTTTGTGTTTTTAGTGGAGATGGGGTCTCACCATGTTGCCCAGGCTGGTCTCAAACTCCTGAGCTCAGGCAATTCACCCACCTTGGCCTCCCAAAGTGCTAGGGTTACAGGCGTGAGCAACCGTGCCTGGCCAGTGGTGCCTCTTTTTTGTAGAGAATTGCTGGTTGCAATTGCAACTGCCGTCTGCTGCCAATGAGGTCTTTGGTGCTTTGCAAGCTTGCTGCTGATCTTTAGTCCCCTTTAAGATGGGCTGTTAATCTTTAGCACAAGGCTGACTCTGCAATACAGCACACACCAGGTTGCCTAACTTCTTGTTTGTGTGCTCCCAGGGATCAGAAACCAGTTTGCTGTTTCCCCCTAAAACCACAAGCCTTGGGGTCATTGTCTCTATCTGTCCTTTGTTCTCCATATACAGTCTGCTGCGAAAGACTTTCCTCTTGTTCTTGAGTGCATGTTCACCATCTTCCTCCATCATTTCCTTTGAACCCTCAGTAACTCATACTTAGGTGATTTAGCCTTCCTCTCCCCTGCCAGGGCTGGTCGCTGCTACTCCTGAAGGTATACTACCCCACACGTACCATACTTGATTGTTAAACCAAACATTATTTTTTCAGCATCTGCTGTGTACCTAGAATTTTGCCAGAAACCATAATTACAGACCAAGTATATGGGCTTGGGATTCCCTTCCTTTGGGGATGCCCAGCTGTATAAGGAGGCAAGACTTACCCGGGTGACACAATCAGACAATGGGTAAAGTGTAGATAGTAAAATGTGGACAAAGCCCTGTTCTAGGCACCATATAAATACAAGAGACAATGAATTAGCCCCTGCCTTCAATGTCCTTAAAAACTGAGCAAACATGTGAGCATTGGCCTGATATTAACAAACTACTCTAAGAATTTTAGAGGTGGGAAGAAATCTGTGAAACCTATGAGTGAAGAGGGAAGCTAATCTGGTGGAGGTTGCCTTTGAAATAGATCTTCAAGGCTGGGTCCAGTGACTCACGCCTGTAATCCCAGCACTTTTGGAGGCTGAGGCAGGTGGATCACCTGAGGTCAAGAGTTCGAGACCAGTCTGGCCAACCTAGAGAAACCCTGTCTGCACTAAAAATACAAAAATTAGCCAGGCGTGGTGGCACACGCCCATAATCCCAGCTACTTGGAAAGCTGAGGCAGGAGAATCGCTTGAACCTGGGAGGCAGAGGTTGCAGTGAGCCGAGATTGCGCCACTGCACTCCAGCCTGGGTGACAGAGCTAAACTCTGTCTCAAAAAGCAACAACAAAAAAGATACAGATCTTCAAGGTGTAGAGAGATTTCCATGGACAGAGAGGAAACGTGGGCATTTTAGACATCGGCTTTCATCTCATTATTATTTTAACACATATTTATCACCTACTATGTGCACGGATTTATTCTAGATGTTGGAATAAAAAACTGAACAGGATAGAGACAATGCTATGAGCAACACAGTAGTGGTGAGGAAAGACCAAGTGATGACTGGGGACTCATCTAATAGAGCAGCAGAGAAAGTAGATACAAGTGAATGGGATCTTGGAATTGTACTAAATTAACATGAGGGGAGATTTCATCTAGCATGCTCATTTCACAAGGGAGAAACTGAGGCCCAGGCATGTGAAGTGACTTGCATAAAGAATATCAAGGTTAAGTCAGGAGGAGCAGAAAAAAGACAATATGTGGTTTGTTAGACACCAGGGACTCTTAAAAGTTATCTGGTGGCATCAGCGAAGAAAGGTTATCTTAGAGCTTGCAACCAGGGGCCTGGTGAGGAAGCTGTTGAGGTTTTCAGGCTTGAGGTCATAGAACTTGAATTAGGGGGTGATGGTGACAATGAAAGGAAGGAATGCATATGGCAGATTTCCCGAAGGAAGGATCAATAAAGATTGTTGTCATATTAAGTGATAGGTTGGATGTTGTGGTGAAAAAAGGGAGGAAAAATGGCTGTGGTTTCAACCTTGGGTGATTTGGAGAATTTGGGCTCGGTTAACAAAAATGAGATAACGAGAAGAGGACATGTTTCAGGGAAGGCGCAGAGAGGAATGTGATGCGCAGATTGTAAAGCAGGTGGGGCGGCTGCTATTGGAAGGAAGTCCATGAACAATATGCCACGATGGAGCTCTGGAGAAGTCATGGAGTGCTTGATAAGGAGGGGTGTCTTCAAGAACATTGTTTATTTGGCAGATAAACTGGAGGAAAGATTTAAGGGATCCCCTTTTGCCCCACATAGTAAAGATTTTTCTCTTGCTTTGAGTTTGATAATTCGCCAGGCTTCTTCTTGCCAATAATAATAATACTACAGTAGCTTTGGGCTTGCCCAGCACTGGACTCAACATCTTAAGACAATGTTAAAAACATAGTTTTATAGAGTTTAATTAAAAAAATAAAAACTAGTCTTATCTAATTCTCATAATCACCATGATGGGTTGAAAGTGTTACCTCATTTTACAGTTTGGAAAGTGAGGCTTAAATAAGTAACTTGCCCAGGGCCAAGTTACAGAAAGTAACCAGAAGAACTAAGATTACCTAACTCCAACAGTCAAGTTCGTAATCATTCCCTTACACTGCTTCCCAATTAATACCTCTATTGCCAGGCACTATGCTTCTCATCCCCTCCTACTCCCAGCCTCTTTCAAATTTTCCAAATGCCTGGAATTATTTCTGTCTTCTTGTTTGCAATTTTCTCAAATTTTAAAATCACAGGAACCTCTCAAATTCAGGAAGTGTTCCCTGATTAATTCCACCTCTACCTAAACATCTAGCAGAGACTTGACCTGACTTTGTCCAAGTAGATTTTGTATTATTTAGTGGAGAGATCAGCATGAATCTGTTCAGCCACAGACTGGTCAACAGATCAGTTCATGCCCTACTGACCATAGAGCTGTAGACACTTCCATTTGCAGAGGCTTGTACTTAAAAGCATATATTAGAATTGTGAAACTGGGCACTGTTTGTGACATTCTTCATCCTCGCTGTGTATGTGGTTGATACTCCTTGACTGATTGACTAAGATTTTTGCTGGCATTTGGTTGAGAAGGAAGGCAATTACAAAGTATTGCTAATGCATCTTAAACCTAGCTTTAAAGTCTTTTATTGAACTCTTGGGCATGTCTTCATACTAAATTCAGTAGAATATGCCTGTTAGATAAGTCTCCTGAGAGACAACTTTAGTGAGGAATATAACTCTTTTTAAAATGCAATGGAATATATGTATATTTCCCCAAATAAACAATTTCTTACAAATTGCACGTAGCTGTGATCATTCCCCTTCCTTTAGTGGGCAGCGAATAATGTTGCATTTGTGTTATGCATTTTTTTCAGAAATATTTTGCCTTTTTTTTTGTTTCTGGACCAAGGAGTCAAACCATGCCTAATTCATCTTTTTCTTATATACAATTCCTTGCACATAATAGGAGCTCAGTAAATATGTAACACTGCATGGTATTCTCTCACCTACATTATAAGCAGGGATAATGGCTTTTATTTCTTTTGGTTCCTGTGTTCCCCTAGCAACACCTTGGTTTCTGGTTCAACATTATGTCCATAAAAGGTACTCAGTAGCTGGTGAATGAAGGAATGAATGAATGACATTTAACTTGTGATCATCTAAACCATTACTAAACCAAATTGGAAATATTTTTAGGGGACTGGGAAAATTACCTGGGTAACATGAGCTGTTGAGCAGCTTCCGGGCTGGGTCTGGTGACTGTATCAAAATCTTCAGATACGTCAGTAATTCCATTTCAGCATGTTCATTCTTTGTTTCGAATAATACAGGTTTTTGTGCATTGATGTTTAAGATAAAGTGGTGCCTATTTTGCATTTCTAGTTATGTTTACAAAACAGTGTTTTATTGCTGTCTAAACATGAGAGTGCTCTCAACCACTCCCACTGCAGCACATTGAGAAAGGGCTGTTATGTGTCTTTGCCCTTAGTTTGAAATATGTTGTACTTAGAGGTCATAGTGTTCTGGTTTGGGTAGCAAATTATTGATCAGGGTATTATGGTAACAGCTGTACTGCTGATTGGATGAAGATAAATATCCAAGCATGCAACTGGTATTACCTGACATTATTGTTTTTCCTGGGAGCCTAGTCATCCCAAGGGGGTTTTATAAGAATGGTCAGAAGGTAAATATTACCAAGAGTCTAGTAGGCAGAGTGCAAGCCAGTGGTACCCAATTCTCTCCATTCACCACTATTTGAATTCTGGCCCTTGTGTTTTCCTGCATTCATCTTTTGACTCTTTATTTAGATTTCCTTGACTTTTTAGAGTTTTTCTGTTGTTCCTTGCTTCTTTTGCTTCTTGCTGAAGTATTTATTTTTTGAAGGATTAATCAGGAAACAATAGCATTGCTTGTAATCTCTCTGCCATTGAGTTTAGTGGTGCTTCCTCTGCTGTTATGAGACTTATTTTAAATAGCATTATTTGTTAGTGTATATATTTAAGATATAGAACATTATGTTTTGATTTACAAACACATAGTGATGATTACCGCAGCCAAGCAAATGAACATATCCATCACCTCACATAGTTACTTCTTTTTTGTAGTAAGAGCACCTAAAATCTACTCTCAGAATCCAGTACAATATTACTAACCACAGTCCTCATGTGGTACATTAGATCTCTAGACATATTCATCCCACATAATTGCAATTTGTACACTTTGACCTTTATCTTTCCATACCTTCCCCTCCCCCCACCCCCGGTAACCATCATTCTACTCATTTATTTTTTGTTTTTAAGATAGGGTGTCTCTTGCTCTGTTGCCTAGGCTGGGTGCAGTGATGTGATCATTGCTTACTGCAGCCTCAAACTCCTGGGCTCAAGCAGTCCTCCCATCTCAGCCTTCCATGTAGCTAGGACTACAGGTGCGTGCCATCACACTTGGCTAATTTTTAAATTTTTTGTAAAGACAAGGTCTCACTATGTTGGCCAGGCTGCTGTTGAACTCCTGGCCTCAATCAATCCTCCCATGTAGAGTTCCCAAAGCACTGAGATTGTAGGGTTGAGCTACTATGCCCCACCTTCTACTCAAAGATTTCTTAATTGTCTAACTCAAAAGCCCTTTTTCAGGTCCCCATTCTTCTTGAATTTTCTATGCTACTTGAATATTCCTTATTGACCAGGCTACATGAAAATTCTTTCTCTTTTTTGGTGTTATTTTATTTTATTTTATTTTATTTTGAGACGGTGTCTTGCACTCTCACCCAGGCTGGAGTGCAGTGGTGCCATCTCGGCTCACTGCAAGCTCCGCCTCCCGGGTTCCTGCCATTGTCTTGCCTCAGCCTCCTGAGTAGCTGGGACTACAGGCGCCCGCCACCACGCCCGGCTAATTTTTGTGTTTTTACTAGAGACGGGGTTTCACCGTGTTAGCCAGGATGGTCTCGATCTCCTGACCTTGTGATCCACCCACCTCGGCCTCCCAAAGTACTGGGATTACAGGCGTGAGCCACCGTGGTGTTACATTTTAAATGTTTTGAATTTTTGTTGATGTTCTTTGCAGTCTCCCAATTTTCTTCCCTCTTCTTTGAATACATCTTCTCTCCTTCCTTTGCTGGAAGACCCTAAATGTACCTGTACCTTCCCCTTACACTTTCAGCATTCAGGCCAACTAGAGATAATTGGACAAGCCAAAGATCATGTCTGACATGGCTCGCTAGTGGCTCTGTGTCTGAATGGGTTGGCATCATCTTTAAGAATCTTGTCTTGGCCTAACTTGGGACTGACATTTTAAGCATTAAAACTCTTCACTAATTAACAGAGGCAACCTAAAGAATAGTTTTTGAAATGATGGTTGAGTGTTCTCTTACTACATTCCCTGGGAATATTCCACAGAAAGCTCACAGAGTTGATAATGTATTTGAATCGTGTACTGGAATGGGCTAGTATTAAAAGTTATTACAATACTATTTTAATTTATATTTATAAACTTATTTATTTGTATTATATAAATTTATATTTACATACTTTATGTTTATATTTAATTTATTCTACAAAATATAAATATAAATTTACACTTTAAATCTATATAATTTATATTTATATAAGTATATATTTATATACCTTAATTTGTATTTATATTTCAACTCAGCCAGTCCATACAACTTGTAGTTATTTTTCCTGTCTTTCTAAAAAGACTAAAAGGCAAATGTTCTGCAGTATGGAACTGAGTCTCCGAGTTAAGAGGTTTGCCAGGTCACAGCTAGCAATGACAAAGGTGAGATTTGACTGTCAATTTTCTACCTT
This sequence comes from Gorilla gorilla gorilla, assembly GCF_029281585.2. Taxonomy (NCBI): domain Eukaryota; kingdom Metazoa; phylum Chordata; class Mammalia; order Primates; family Hominidae; genus Gorilla; species Gorilla gorilla. Next base: position 32,038,285 of record NC_073227.2, on the reverse strand, counting down.
TCTGAACATTAGACAGACTTCCAATATTAACATATCATCTCTATATGGCATTTTCCAGGACTTTCTTAGGTCTTCAAAAACCAAATGAGGGACATATCTCTACTTCACAATGAGGAAACCAGGACTTAAAGGGGCTTGCCCAAATTCCCTGAGGTCAGCAACCCTCTCTTCTCTTTGTATCCCAAGAAAGGCAATGGTAGCAAGATGGTTAGGAGACTGGGCCCTGTAGTCAGACATGCCTGCCTTTCAAATCTTAGTTCTACCACTGACTTGCAGTAGGACCATGAATATCTTTTTTCTCCTTTTGTAAAATAGTGCCTGCCTCAGGGTTATTTATTCATTCAGCAAACATTTACTGATCACCTGTCATGTGTGAAAATGTTCTAGGAATATAGTAGTGAACCAGGGAGTAAAAAAAATCCTGCCCTCCTGGAGCTTATGTTCTAGTTGGTTGTTGTTAAAATTAAATGAGACAATGCATTGAAAATGTCTTGCACAGTGCCTGGAATAGAGGGGCTATGCATTTTGACAGAATTAAGACAAAGTCTACAAACTCCTGGAAGTAATAGCTTTTGCCTTTCCTTGAATCTATAAAGATAGCAAATGTAATATTAATAAGTCCTTTACTTTTCCAAGAACCATTTCATTCCATGGAAAGCCATAGTAGTATTTAGCCATAGTAGTTGTTTTTATAATTTAGCCATAGTAGTTGTTTTTATAGTTTGGAGTTCTTTGGTTGCAAACAATGGAATAGAAAACAAAGAATCAACTCTAGCTTCCTCAAGCAGAAAGGCAGAAGGATATGTATGGCTGATGGAATTGATGAGAGGGTGTTGAACTAGGCTTAGTACCTAAAAGACCTGGAGCCTGGGAACTAAACTGCAAGAGGAGTCTCATCACGATTCAAATGTCGATAGGTTTTCCCTATTCTGTGCTAGCCCTGGAGTGGTGAGAATAGTGTGAGGCTTTTGCTTACTGGCTCTCGGTGTGTATCCAGTCAAGGAGGGATAATTCTGTGAAAGGAAAGTGTGGTGCATTTACAAATCTATTGGGCAGTCAAGAAACAACCAGTGACAGTTCTGAGGTCTTAAAGCTGGATGAGTTATACTGTCAGCACAAAGTGTTTGACATTAAGTAAAAGAATGGGGTTCTTGTTCCCAACTAAACAGTGGGAATTCTACCACCCAGTGGCTATCCTCTGAAATTCCATGAATTGAAACTAGTGCTTATGATTTAGTTAATATACATTTATCTGTATGCATATGCAGATAAATGTATATTTATCTAGTACATAAAATCTATTTAGTACGTGTGTCTGTATACACACACACACACACACACACACACACACACACACACACACACACACACACACGTACTAAATAGATTTTATGAAACTTCATCCCTGGCTTTATTTGCCAAAGGCGAGTCCTCCATCTTGTGGTTTCTGCATCTCTTTGGCATTTGTCACTATGCACTTGTTGCCTTTTATACTGTCACAGCAATCCCAGAAACACCTATAGAACATCAGTGATGAGCATTTTCTGTGAGTCCAGTGGTGCGCTGGCTCTGGGAATATGGAGAGACCTGTTACATTACCTTCTATAATTACATGTATTTGCTATTCCTGAGAAATCATTTGTGTGTCTCTGCCAAGAAACATTAGCCTTTCCATTTTTTAAGTTTTCAAATAATATATGTAGAAATAATATAAGGAAAGTACATAGTTCAATGCTTGCACTTAATTGATAGTCAATAAATGGCAATTTGTAGGAACATTCCAATACCTTGAACTTCCTGGATAGCTCTGTAAAACGGAAAGTGTCCTTGGGAACAAAACTGCACAAGCATGCTGGTCAAGATTCAAATTCCAGGGAGAGAGTGTTCAACAGCCTGCCCCTGGGCTCTGTGCCAGCCTCTCGGTGATGAAGGGAGAGTCCGGCTTCTGTTATTGGCTCCCCAGTATGTATTCAATGTGTACCTTTAATCAAAGGTAAATTCCATGAGGGAGGGACCATGCCTGTTTTATAGGCCACTGTATCTTGCATGTAGCAGTTTCTAGCACATGATATGCACCCAAGAAACATTTGTTGGAGAAATGACCAAATTGGGATTCTCTCTACAGAGGCTAAAGGGAAATGACTAAGCTACTTGCTGAGTGGCTATCATTAGTGCATAATTTTCAAAAGCAATCATAGAATGGGCAAGACATTTAATCTCTGTCATGAAATGTAACCTTTAGAGGGAAGACAAGCAACCACAGTGTGACTTCTCCGAGTGTCCTGCAGCTTTGAGCATGGCCCGGGCCTCTCTCTGATGGGGCTGATGAAAGCCAACGAACAAAGGCATTTTGTATGTTAAAACAAACCACATTTAGTCAACAGTGTTTGCAATGACTAATCCCTGGTAAGAAAACACCAAGAAGTGGCCTACACCTCAAAAAATATAAACACAGAGAATTCTTTCTTGGAATACTGGCTGCAAAAGTTCAGCGTTTGGCATTTGCAATGATTGCTGTTTGATTTTCTTTATGGTTGTGTTGGCACATTCTGGAAAGTCAGGAAGCTCAAGTATATACTGTGGGAGCTCTATGGGGTGGGAATAGGAGATATACAAGCTTTGTTTTGTATTATAACTATTGCAACACATTTCCAAATGTCACTTTTGGTCCATGGTGGGAGAACCTGGGGATAGTTCAATGTCAGATGGTTTCAAATGACATAACACTAGTGCAGTAATTTATTTATTCAATTATTGTTTATTAAGTATCTACTATATGTTGAGTCTGGTGACACTTTGGTTTTTCTGTGTTTAAATTTTATTGTTTCATTCTGATGTAGCACATCCCTTCATGCATCTCTTTGCCAGCCTAATTCCTTATAACAATCCAGACTTCCCCTCCTACATCACTTCTCCCAAACCACCAACACCTGGCACTCTACCACAGCTTAGGTGCCTCTGATGTGGGCCTGTAGCAGCTTTACATTCTCCCAGGATTTCTCAATCTGCCTGTTTCTTATTTGTTCTGTCTCTCCCATGGGATGAGAAGCTATTTAAGGGTCTGGGCTATGGTTGTCACTAACCCAGTATCATTACTTAACTCAGTGTCTGAAATATAGTCGGTGCTTATTAAGCATATATTAAATGCATGCAGAATATGGAATTAAATAAACCTGAAATTATTTTTTGGAGTACATTATACAATGCACAAGAGTAGGCATTTTTAGAAGCATCGAGCATAGTAGGTCCTTGCTTGTCCCAAGAGAGCATTCAGTTAGCTAAGTAATCCTCGTATATTTGACAAATGATTTTTGAATGCCAATTATGTTCTGGTTTACCATCTATTTGGAAGTAAAGATAAGTATTTTAAAATATAACTAACATTAAAAGTCTTGAGTGGTAAAAGGCAGATTCAAATAAGACAGTGAAGGGTCAGGGGTTGCATGGGTGTATTAGTCCAGTCTCACTCTGCTGATAAAGACATACCTGAGACTGGGTGATTTACAAAGAAAAAGAGGTTTAATGGACTCACAGTTCCATATGGCTGGGGAGGCCTCACAATTGTGGCAGGAGGTGAAAGGCACATCCTACATGGCAGCAGACAAGATAGAAAATGAGAGCCAAGTGAAAGGGGTTTCCCCTTATAAAACCATCGATCTCATGAGACTTACTACCATGAGAACAGTATCGAGGAGTGTGCCCCCACGATTCAGTTATGTCCCACTGGGTTCCTCCTACACACGTGGGAATTATAGGAGCTACAATTCAAGATGAGATTTGGATGGAGACACAGCCAAATCATATCAGTGGGTGAGGATATCACTTAGGCTGGTAAAGTATTTCAACCTAGTTTATACTGAAAACAGGCCTTTCTTTCCCTTCCTTCCCTTTTTTTTCTTTATAGCTTCTCATTCATCCATCTGGGATTTACCCAGTGTCTACCATATTCCAAGCATCATATTAGATACTTGGAATATAAAAATGAATGACACACTCCAACCCCAGGAAATACACAACAGTAAAAAAAATTTTAAAGGTGAATCTTGCCTTTGAACCAAACGGTTTAGTACAGTGTTTATTTTCAGTATAAAAACTCATATTTGTGGGACAAGGCCGTCTTCATTTATATAGTTCTTATTCCTTCTCTCAAATTATGTTTCTTGGCCAAGTCTGTGGAACTGTTGGACCGTATGGCCTCTCAGTCAAGCCAGACACAACTGAGAGGCCATCGGAAACTTGTAGGAATTTCCGGTAATTGGATAGGACCACAATCAAATTTTATATGAAGTCTGGATGTGCTGATGATGTGCCTTCATTTCTCAGGTCAGAGGGAAAATCTGGATGCCTTAATACACCCAAAGGTTAGGAGAGGCCTTTTCTGAAATTGTTCTTAAAGGGATTTCCATGACCAAAATAACATAACTATGCTAAAAATTCTGTGACCTGATAAGAAATCCCTTGCCTGGATTCCTGGCAACATTACTTAAAACTAAAAATGATTCTCTCTTCTCAGAACTAACACTCAGTATCGGACTGACTTATCTGACACTTGTCATGTACACATGGCCTTGTGTCATTAGTTGTATTTTCACGGCTCCTGTCTCACTCCCTTGACTAGATTATAAACTCTTTGAGGCTAATAAAAATAATACAGACAATAGCTAATATTTATTGAGGGTTTCTATGTGCCAGGCAGTATTCTAAGCACTTTATACGTTTCATTTAATTTTTACAACAACCTATGAGGCAGGTATTTTATAATTATCTTCCCTGTGTATGGGGAACTGGTCCCAGACAAGTTCAGTAGCTTGCCCTAGGTCCCCAATCCTAGTAATTGGCAGGGCTAGGATTCATGCCCAGGCAGTCTGACTGTAGAACCTGTACCCTTGTTTACTTTATTGTTTGTCTTCTCTAGATGTCTTGTGCTTTACTACATGCTGACTTGCACGTGGAAGATACTCCAGAAATTAAATCGTTGATTTATCAGATAGTTTTCTAAATGTCTCATAATTTTATCAAGTTTCTGTCTTTCCTTCTGGGTAGGAGATAGAAGGCAGTTGTTATTGTCTTAATATTCTTGGTGAGAGTATAAAGGATAAGGGTTTATTTCGGGTACAGCAAAGAATTTTCTACAGAAATCCCTCCTCATTATCACCACTGAAAATTCACAGTGCCTAAGTGCTTATCAGGTTCAAATATGATGGAAACCTGTCCCATCTCCAAATTTGAGATTCCTCTTGTACACATCTAGGACATTTGAGTACCTCCTCAAAATGTTTCTCATTGATCTGAGGTAACATAGCAGATGTAACTTAGGAAGTCTTTATTTTCATTTCTTTAACAAATAATAGTCCTTTGGACCATTGTAATAGAACACATAAAGTATAATGACCCTAAGTTAATGTTGTTTTATGCTTTATTTTCTGTACCATGTTTCTATCTTACATGTCTCTCACTTTCCCCCCTTTAAAAGATGTTCTAGGGAGTGCCTGCCACTAAAAACTATCCCCTTTCTGTACTTTCCTTTAATCGAACTATGAAATTTTGTGTATTTAAAAATTTTGATTGTATTTTGCTTTCTATAATGAAAACCTTCTTCTAATATAGAAAACCAGTATCCTAAATGCTAAATGCTTAATTAAAAAAATTCTTTTACAAATTTCTTATATAAAAAGGAAAACCTGTGAAAGGAAATCTCTCAGCTCCAGAATCAAATTAACAAATAATTTTGATTGGAATTATTTCATGCAGACCATCCTGTTAACCTGCAAAAGACAAAGTGCATTATAGTTTTTTTTTTAGGGCAGTGATGATGTAGCTGGAAGTTGAAATAATTGGTGTACAAATACATGTGCAAACACGCACACACGCATATGCCTATCTGGGTCATGTGTCTTGTACATATCTATTTCACTAAAGGCTGATAAAAATGTGCTCACGAAAAGATGAAAACTAGGCTTTATATGGTAAGTATAAAACATGGCATGATGCTGTATAATACTTTAAAAGAGTTAGGTTGGTGTGCTTAACCAATATTTCATGGGAGAAGAGAACTCGAATAGGATCTTAAGCTTTAGGATTTCTATGAAGAAAAAAAAACTGAGAAAACTATTTTATAGTGAAGATACCAAAATGTGGAGGTAGAAAAATGGGGGAGGGTGGATTTTTAAAATGACAATCAGAGGAGAGTGACTCCAGTGCTGATGGGAGGTAGGCAGGAAAGAGAATGAGTGATGTGGCCTTGATGGGGAGCAAGTACAATGAAGATTGCCATGAAAATTCTGTGTCAGGGCTGTAGGGGTGGAGACAGTGGAAATCTGAGGAGAGCAGCCTCTCTGTAAAGTGATCATCTCCTCCTCAAATCCCAGTTTCTCTAGATCTTCAGATTTATTTTTTAAAAGCAGAAATTTCAGATACAATTTGCGGTTCAATAACTGTTGTTAAGTAATCTAATAATGTTTAAAAACCTTTTGTAGGCCAAACCATGCTAACCAAATGAAACATATGTCTGGGCTAGTTCCTCCTGAAGACCTCTAGTTTGAAACTTGAGCTAGAAAGAATGAAATGATTCTACATTTTAATTCAAAATGTTGTGGTCTGCCTCCTTAGTGGGGATTAATTGTAATGGAACACAATATTTATGCCCTGCATGATGGGGACAAGTAGAAAAATGTGCTGAATTGATGGAGAAAACTAGAACCTGGCTTCTGAAACTCTTGGTTGTGGACCAGCTTGAGCATTACCTGGACGCTTGTTAGAGATTCAGAATTTTAAGCTGTACCCTAAACTTCCTGAATTAGCGTCTGCAGCTTAACAACATCTTCAGGTGATTCATATGCACATTAATGTTAGAGAAGCACTGGATGTAGTATACTTAATGTTCTTGTTTTAAAATAGCTTCTGTAAGACACAGCATACAGCAAAAGTTTGAAGAGATAGCAAAATCTCAGAGAATCTTTGGTGTAACTAGTGAAACATGAGACAATAAAAAGGTTCACTCTTACTGAAGCTTGAACAGAGCAGTTAATATGGTAATGTTGATATATTTAGTAATGCATTCACAGTGTTAAGTTTTTTACAAGAACTGGTGTGCCAAGCACAAGACTCAACACAGGTTATGCACATATTTGGTAATCAGTAAATTACCTTAGATAGTAAGTCAGTTGTTGAATCCTGGACGACTGATAACATCATTTGCTTTCACGTGTTTTTTCAATATTGTGCTCAGCCTCAAATATAAATTGAATAGAGTGACCCTTTGATACTGTATGAAATTGACTGCATTTCCTAAGATTCTGTGGTTTCAATTACCATAAATTTTTGATATTGGGTCCATAGCCATTGCATTGTCCCAGCATAACAATATCTTATCATCTTATCATTGGTTCTGATAATACAGTCTGCATCAGCACAACATATTGTTACTAATATTGTATGTGTGTGAGCATGTGTGTGTGTATGTTCCCAGTCAGAACATCATGTCAAGTGCAGGAGCAATCTGCAGTTTACCTAGATTAAATCGAATCACTATGTGTATTGCAAAATGAGAATTATTTTTGTTCCAGTGATGAAATTGTGTTCTAGGTTGCTAGCTGGATTTTGAGTTTGTGAGATGGATAAGTCAATTAGTGGTTCCTCACTTTATTAGCAACTTAATTGTCAGAATGTAACGAAACTTCTGAACTGCAGCAACTCATTAGAAGCAATGAAACACACGACATTTTTTCTAGAATATTCAGTGAGCTACTTTTTCCCCCAAAGAGATCTTGAAAATAAAATTAACAATTAAGTTTAAATGTATACCTATAAAGATAAAACAGTTTTGAATTCTTCCCTGAAAAATGTTCTGGATAAGTTAGGGTCACTGAAAAGAGGGGAACCAGCACTTGAATTCCTACTCGGACACATGTTTAAGTAACCTTTAATGAGTTACTTAGCTTCTTTAAACCTCAGTTTTCTCATATGTAAAAAGGTGATTTAATAGTTATTTCAAACTATCACTATGAAGATAAAAGGAAGCGGTGTGTGCAAAGGGCTTGACAGTATCCCTAGTGCACAGCAAGAGCGTATCAATAACCGCTATTGTCACTCTTTAATTTTCAACCTAGATATTTTAATTCTCCTGCCTTTGCCTTGAAATAAGTTTGATTTTATTTCTTCAAGGCCAAAGATGTAATCATTAAAGATCATGTATCCCACTGTATTTTCTACTAGAAACAAGCCTAGAAAGAAGGCTGTACTTTACTGCCATGCTTGTACTTTATAGAAATTTTTGGTGTCTACCAAAGCAGGAGTTTACTTTTAGTTCCCTGGTAGATCGTGGTTGTTTTCACTTGGCCTTTATGACAATATTACTCTGAGTACTGTCACAGAAGCTCAAAGAAAATTCTTGCTTCTCTTCTTATGCTTTATTTTAGCGACAGCTCCCAAAGATGATCTTGGCAATGTATAAGAAGCAGTACAAGCATTGCAAGTGGTGATTAAACCTTTAACTTATATTTCAAAGATAGCATTAGGTTGGTGCAAATCTAATTGCAGTTTTTGCCATTGAAAGTGATGACCAAAACCACAATTACTTTTGCACCAACCTAATTATTTCCTGAAGCCTATAGCCCAAACAAACAGTGTGATATGAAAAGAGTATTTCATTTCCAACAAAAAGCGAAAATAAAATTATGGATAATTCTACTCTCCTTCTAACTCCCTGTTCTGATTTTTTCTTCTCTTTCTCTTCTTTTCATTTTTGTCTATTTTTTTCCTTCATTCAACATTTAAATAATTATACAACATTACAGACTAATGACTCTACCGTGCAGCGAGGATTCTGTAAACATCATGAGGACAGGAGCAGTATCTGTTAGGGCCACTGCTGTGTCCCCACATGCATGAAACACCTGCCCTCCAAAAAAAAAAAAATTCTAAATCTACAAATAAATACAAGAAGGAATAAATGAGTAAAGCCAAATGAAACAAGACTATGACCTTCAAAGAGCTTAAATATGTATTATGGCCCCTTTTCTTTTTAAAAATATTATCCAGAATTAAAGTAAAATTCTTGCTATATTTACTAAAGGTTCTGTTCTCTCTAGTCTTATTTTTATGTAAGAAAAATCAATTTTTTCTTCCCTTATCATCTTCAAACACAATAAACTTTTCTTTTTCATCTGTATCCCCTGTTTATATTTGCTATGATTCAGTGCTTTTTTATTTTTTAAATGATAGTTTTGTCCTAGTTCAGCTATTCCCAATTGAAGGCAATATCTGTGAGCCTTTTTATCAGCTATGCGATAGTCAATTTATTATGTAAGTAGAAAGGCCATGTATTCAGGGCTAAAGATTGTGATATGGCTCATCTTAGGTAACAGATTAAGTTCACGTGGCATACGGTTTCCTAGCGTTCCTTCTTAAGTTATGTTCTTTTATTGCCAGCATAACATTTTGAAAACAATTTTAAATAACGAACATCATTAGAGGAATAGTAGGAAATTTTTATCTGATGTATTACGGTGCTCTTTATGCTCAGTGTCTCATTTAATCCTCACCACAATTCTATGAAGCAGATGTCTCCATTTTTTTCTTTGAGAAGGAGTCTCACTCTGTCGTCCAGGCTGGAGTGCGGTGGGGCAATCTCGGCTCACTGCAAGCTCCGCCTCCCGGGTTCATGCCATTCTCCTGCCTCAGCCTCCCGAGTAGCTGGGACTACAGGCGCCCGCTACCACGCCCGGCTAAATTTTTTGTATTTTCAGTAGAGATGGGGTTTCACCGTGTTAGCCAGGATGGTCTTGATCTCCTGACCTCGTGATCTGCCCGCCTCGGCCTCCCAAAGTGCTGGGATTACAGATGTCTCCATTTTTACAGTTGATAGTACTGGGATTCCAGGGCCCAGATGCCTTCCTCAAGGACACAGGCCTGTATATGACAGAATTGTAACTTGAAACCCTTTTTTTCTAAGGCTAAATCCCATAAGACTTTGAGTCTACTACTTTGGAAATATTCACAATGGGCATAATATTGATAGGAACAGCAGCAAAAAATGAGAGGTCCTGAGTTAATGTTTCAAGAATATTGAATGCTCTTCCGGGGACAAATTGAGCAGCAATTGATGCTGACATGGCACTGAATTATTTTGCTATCAATTGCTAAAGCCTTATGTTTTCATATCGTGTGCAGATCTATTCCGGGGCCACCTCTAGCTGATAGCATCAGATCTTTCACCCCTGAAGAGATTACAGCTGGCTAACATTATCCTCACAAACAGACCTGGAAAGTTTGTCTACAACCACTGATGGGAGCTCAGGCAAAGAGGACTCTGGGAGAGGGTTAGCTCGAGGGCATCATGATTTCTCTTCTGCTTCTGTGGCTTTGCTATAGAGTCTCAGACCAATGCTGTCATTGTTTTTATGCTGGTTGTTATAGTCTACTTGCTACTGTGAGGTGTTGTGAGGAAGAAATAAATTTAAGTTAAGTTTGTAACTATATAAGCATGGTACGAATTCAGTAAATATTGCTTGAACGATTTTATCCGAGAGGCATGAATATTTAGCACTACATTTTTATATAATGCTGCTTATCTCTTCCTTAAAGCACATAATGATCGTGCTATTTTTTATGTCCTGTAACCTTATGGGACAACTATGGCAGATTTCACTTCTGCCTTTTTACAGATCAAAAAATTAAGGCCCAAGGAAGACAATTTGAAAGCAGGGCCACAAAGTTGTGTAGACCTGGGCTGACTTTGATTAATTATTTAATCACACTTTAGCTATTTCTCTTCCCATTTTCTCATGTATGGCATACACAAACACACTCTGGGGTTCTTTATTTTTATATATTTTTAAGAATAAAATGCTCATTACAGAAAATTGGAAAAAGACAAATTGACTTAAAGTCATCTGAAATCTCACCTTCTTGTAATATTTTGGGATTCATTCTTTTAGGCTTTTTCCAGTATCCATGCATAGATCATGGACTGAACAAGTGCTATTTGACAACTGTCTTGATTCATTTCATAATATTTAATGGCTATGTTTCATTTTAACAAAGGTATACCTATGTAATTGTTTTAATGGGTATCAAGCATTTCACAGTATGAGTTCCCTGGTTTTCTTTTTATCTTTAAACCCAGGTACTCATTGCTTACACAGCCTATGGTCAGAGGTAACTCTAATGTGATCTGTGATTCTTTGTTTTTAAAGGTGTTCAATCTGATGGCAGTAGTCATTGTAATAAGACTTTTGGCTGGCGGGTGTTGCCATCATACACTAAAGAGATTTCATGACTTAAGACATTTCATGGACTCACAAGTACTGAAACAGGGTATGAGTGGTAATGGAGGAGAGAACTGTGACTCAGGAAAGAAGACTCCTTCGGTCAAGGGGCCAGACTTGGTATGCACTGGACAAAGATAAAACATCCATGTTCTGTGGCACATGTGATGAGGGATTCTGGGCATCTCAGTATGCCACAGCTGGTTCTCACTGATGGGCAAGCCTTCTCCTTCAGCCTACACATTAGATCATAACAAATATTCTCAACTTTACTCAAAGTTTCTATTATTTAATCTTTTACAGGAGTGATTCTTAGTCCTGGCTTCTATTAGAATCTCACCTGGGAAGATTTTAAAACTACTAACTCCCACCTCCAAAGATACTGACTTAATTGCTCAAGGGAATTACTAACTCCCACCTCCAAAGATACTGACTTAATTGCTCAAGGGTGTAGGGAAGGAGCAAGCATATTTTTTTAAACGCATATGTGATTAAATTTAGAGCCAACATTGAGAGTCACTACTTTACAAGCATCTATTACTCTGTAAGAGTCAGAAGAAAACCTTTATCCCAGTATGAAACCTTTTCTAAGAAAAAATATTTGTGCCCTGTTTTTGTAAATAAGCCTGATTTTTAAATCTATTTTGGCTTTACATAAATACAAATAGAGTTCTTATTGCTTTTTCCTTTCATTTATTTCTCACAGTTGTTTATTTTGTTTATAGTAATTTATTTTGTCTATCATCTCTCTTCCCCCAACAGAATAAGCTCCTTGAAGGCAGGAATTTTTAATTATTTTGTTCATCGCTATATCCCCAGTGTCAAGAGTGTCTGACACATGCTAGGTGCTCAAAAAATTCTTGTCAAAATTTTTGACACTAATTTTGACGCACAGATCATGATTCCTAGTCCCAGGAAGCTCGTGATCTATTAAAAACACCCAGATATGAAAATACAATCCAGTATTTCTATGGAGGTTAATAAATTGTAATATATTTACAGTAGGTTAAACCATGTTGAGTTTTAAAGAAAGCATATGGCAAATGTAAGAGACAGAGTCTTTGCCACTTATTTCCTTTTATTCTCCTGATAAGCAACATGGTATAATAGAAAAACTAAGGAGCCAATAGTTCCAAAACAGATGCAGAATTAGATCAGTTACCAGATGACAGTGAGAAAGTTTGTTTAACCCTTTGGATGTCAGGCTTCTCATCTCCAACATTATACTGTTGGAAGAGTTGACCACGCAACTTTTACTATTCGGTGTTTCCATGTTACTACATCCTATCATTATAGGAGCCAGAATGTGGCAAGGCATTAAATGGCATGTTTTTCCTTTTCATCATTCTGTAAATCTTACATTTTTATCCAGATCGATTTACACCTGTCTTGTCATTTTCCATGCTGTTACAGGGACACGGGCTTTTTTATCCTGTTATCAAACTCACTTTAAAAATCCCCCTTTGAGGTTATTAGCTGCTTTGTCTAACCCAATGTTATATGCTTCTCCACTGTGCATGCTTTCCACATATGCATATAAGTCACTGATAATCATGAATGAGTCTGCATTTGGAATTGATTCAGTGTGAAGTATTTAAAGATTCTTTACAAGGGGTTCACTCAGTCTGGCATTAAAAGAAGCCCAGTATCTAAATCCTAGGAGATTGCAAACTTGCTCAGATGCTTTGGAAACCTAAACCCATGTAAAATACTTAGATATAAAGTCATTGAGAAGATGAACTTCTCATATTGTATTTGTTCGGCAAGCATTTATTGACAACCCGTTGCTCTGTGCAGAGCACTTTAGTGGAATATGAAAGTTAGTCAAGGAGTCAAAGACCCAATCCCAAGCTCTAAGTGCCTCCCAGTTTCTTGGGGAAAGGAGCTGGAAAGGCTCAGAGGATTAACATGGAGCACACTTGGATTTCTTTCACCCTAGATGGCCTCACAGAAAGGACATCCTGCCTCTGAATAGCTTCCAACCACCTTGAGACAATTTTCTCTCATTCTAATGCCATTGCCAGGATATTACAGTAATCAGATCATTTGACATTACCTGCATCTTAGTGTCCGCAACCTTAGTATACCATATAGATCCAAGCGTCAGGAATCTGCAGCTGCACAGTTTCACACATTATCTTGTGGTGCTAAGTCTTTATGAACAAATAGCATTGACCTCTGTGATGGTGCCGTCTAAGCACTTCTTTTTGTCAGCAAATATACTATCTTATAGAGAACTCACTGGTTGTAATAGGAAATCATTCTTCCTTACATAATGTAAAAAACACTGGTTATGCCCAGGGTTAATGTAGTCTGCTAATTTGTAACAGCAGAGCTTTGTGAGGTATTCACAGCAGGCCTCCGTGCTAAAGTCCTGGTGCTGCTGTTCTGATTGATCAATGTTCTTGTGCGATGTTTGTTAAATATTTTGCCTATCACCCCCCTCCTGCTTATACCTATATGTAGACCATGAAAAAGTAATTTCTTACTCATTGCAAGTTCCCCCTCAGGGCCTTTGGCCGTTACTCTTACTCTTTTCCCTGTCTAGAACATTTCTTTCTTAGCTATTATGCTTTGCTGCTCCAAATGCTACCTCTTTTTTTTCTCTTTGTGTATGTATGTGTGTGTGTGTATATATTATATATATATTATATAATAATAATATATATCATAATATATGATATATATTATTATATATTAATATATTATTATATAATATAATTATATAATAATTATATATTAACAATATACAATATAATATATATTATGTGATAATATATAATATATGATTATTATATTATATTATTATATTATTATTATATTATATAACATATGATTATTATATTATATTAATATAGAATATATAATAAATATATTCTATATTTTATATATAAATATATATAATATATTATAATGGTTATTATATGATAATATATAATACATTATAGATTATTATATTATATATAATGTATGATTATTATATAATATATAAGATATTATAGTTTATGATAATGTATAATATATTATAGTTTGTGATTATTATATTATAATATAATATATTGTCATGTACACATGGCCTTGTGTCATTAGTTGTATTTTCACTGCTCCTGTCTCACTCCCTTGACTAGATTATAAACTCTCTGAGGTTAATAAAAATAATTTTTTTGTATGTGTGTATATGTTTTATATATATACACATATGTATACTGTACATATTCTCCCGATGTATAAATATAAAATCTATTATTATCTGCCATCCTTTCACCACCAAACTAAAACGCAGGTTCCTAGAAAACAAATTATAGTACATAGTAGGCACTCAATAAATATGTGTAAATAAAGATATATATAATATTTGTAAATATGCACATAAATATGCATGTTTATATGTATCTGTATATGTATCTGTAAAAATGTATATATGTATACTTATGTATATGTATCTAAATATGATATTGGTCTGCATGTATGTTCACAAATGAAGGGTGTGTCAGGTATAGATATTTTAATTCAGCTGAGTATGGATTAAAGGTGATCATTCTGTGTAATAACTGGCAAGCAGTCAGTGATCATGTCAAACCATGCCTGTTAACTCTAGCGTCTCAACCTTAACTAGTAACTGGGAGATAATGAATTTTATACAAATTGTAGGAATTTTTGAGTAATATGTATTTAGTAATTTTGGTACCATCCTTACAATTTCTACATTGTGTAGGCTTATTGTACAGAGTGTTCTTCCTTTTTCACTCCATTTGTTCATGTCTTATCTCTTCCTCAAATTTGTTTTCAACAAATCCATATTTTGTCTCACTTATTTTGAATTCAATCTAGTGCATGAAAATGATAATGTTATTGCTATTAGCAGTAAAGATAAATCCTCACTATATACCAGGCACTGTTCTATATGATTTGCATGGATTAGCTCAGTCAGTTCTCAAAACAGCCCTGTACTGTAGGTCTTATTAAGGTTAAGTAACTTGCAGAAGGTCACACATCTTGTAAGTGATGTACTCAGGACCCCAAATCAGGAAATCTAACTTTGGAGTCTGTATTTTGCCTCACTGCCTATTTCAAATAATATAGAAATGTTATACGGCCTTTAAAAAATCTTAAAAAGTTGAGAAATGCTTAAGACCTCTGTGAAAATATATAGAAGAAAATCCTTAAGAATCATTTAGCAGGTAGACTATGTAATAAAATAGACTCCAGAACTGAAATGAACTTTATGATAATGGTGATAGTCAGAAGATGTTGAAGAAAGAGAATGATTGGCCATATAAAGACTGAGCTGCCTTAGGACTGCCAAAAGCAAATTCAGGAAGTGAATAACCAATATGCTGTAATCAACAGGGAAGGACAGACCATAAAACAACTAGGCACATTAATGTAAGATATTGGGAAAAATAGTTCACATTGAATAAATAAAAATGTGTTAATAATAACTATTAAGATCTGGAATCACATGTGTTAGAGAGAATAAATCTAGCATAGACGGAATCATACATTTCAACTTGATTTACACACTACTCAACAGCCACAAAATAGCAAATTACCCAAACTTGCCTGATTATCAGAATCGCTTGGGTTGCTTATCAAAATTACAGAATCCTAGGCTCTACCTCCCAGGGCAGTTGTTCTCAACTGAGGGCAATTTTGCCTCCCGGAAACATTTGGCGTATCTGGAGACATTTTGGTAGTCATAACTGGAGGTGTGCTACTGGCATCTAGTGAGTAGAGGCCAGGGATGCTGTTAAGCATTCTAAAACACACAGAACAGCCCCCAAAACAAAGGATTATCTGGCTTAATATGTCAACAGTGCTGCAGCCCAGAAACCCATATCTAGAGATTTTGATTCAGTGGTCTGTGATGAGGCTTTGAAATCTGCATTTCTGTCTATGGATCCAAGTTTTTGTGATAAAAGATTGGAAACTTGGTGCTATCAGTAGAGTTGGACTTGTTGAAAAACATCCCATGGAAGGGAATGCTTAAGGTAGGCTCTGAGGTAGGGATAGAATAGAAACAAAAGATGTAAAGAGAGAAGAACATTCAAATAGAAGAGCAAATCATACCCAGTAGGATAAAAAAAGGCTATGAACCAACACTGGGCCAGCCAGCAATAAATAGTGAGAATCATTTGCAAAGCAACCTCCTCTTTCTGCATGGAAGGCCAACTGTGCCTCATGGCATGTAACTTGCATCTCCCACCTTAGATTTTAGCTGACAATAAATGCATGCTATGTCATTCTAACTCACTTCTTAGTCCCCAATATGAAGATAAAATAGCCCATGCCCACTCATTTTTCTAATAATATCTTCCATAAAATCCCAAAATATAAAGAAAGGGAGTGAGAATGATATTTCATCAGATATATCTGGTTTAATATCCAACTCTGCCTTTCATTAGCCATGTGAGTTTGGACATAATAATAGGGTTAAATGGGTGGTTTCAATTAAATAATGCATGTAAAGAAATTAACTCAACATCAGGAATATAGAAAATAGTAAAGATCAGCTGCTATTTACTATTGTTATTATTTATTAAAGTAATATTTATCTAAGAGAACTATGGCATTATTTAAATGAACAGAAAAAGTACAAGTTGGGATTTAAGATGATGGCAGGTTCTTATTATCAATCACAGCAACTGATTATTTTGTGCTTTGTTTTGTTTGAAGGGGATTGAGAAAATCCTGCCTCATAGAAATGAGTATTTTAAAATGGCTCCAGGTTTGAAACTATTCACCCTCAGTTCTCAAGATTTTTAAAAATCTGAATGAATGCAATACAAAACGATTCAATTTGGCTGCTTAATTTGGTCGTGGTTTCCACTGTGTTTCTGTATTTATGATAAGAAAGTTAACACACGTGAGTGTGTTTTCTAAAAAAAAATGACTTCTTTTGGCTATGAATTAAGGTATATAAATACATAAAATATACACTATAATATTTATGATAAATCCTTATACCAGCTATTCTAGTGTCCAGAGTTCTATGAAACATAGTTTAAAAACTTCTGGATAAGATTAATATATATTCCCAGCTTGAAGATGAATGTGTTATATGGTATGGAATGAAGAACCTCACCACTCTAGTCCAGATAGATTACATCAATGGTTTTCTCTTGACTAGAGAGTCAACACTCCTGCATGGTCAGAGAGTAGGTTTGTCTGGTATGATTATCTCTTCACGAAAGCATCTTGACTCTTTCAAGATGTTTGCAAATTGATTGCTTGATGATGTGTCCCAGTATCCTTCCAGACAACAGATTTGGGTAAATTTCTGCATTTTCAAGACCCATTTAAACTTCCTCTTTTACGAAAGATGATCATTACATTTACTTCTACAGATTCACTGCCTAGGAGTTCATTTCAGAATTAGGCCCTCTATAGCTGTAGCTGTTCATATTCTTTCTTCCCCACTAAGAATATATCACTTGCTTGCCTGGCCTGTCAGCTGGTATATGTGAAATGAATGTGGGATAATTTTGAATCATAGCCTAAGCTAAACATTATTAAGAAGACAAATTGTCCGAGGGTAGGAGGAGGTGAGGTTTACAAAGAAAATAACAACAACAACAAAAGAAGAATGAAAATCCATATATTCTTATATTATCAGGATGGATTAGACTCTTTAGTTACCATTCTAACTCATTTTAGTTAAGCCTCTCCTATATACTAAGTATCTCAATAATAATCAAATAGGTCTCACAGGCCTCCCCTTTTAGATAGTTCATGAAGAAGATAAATCACTAAAACATATGTTGAGTCAGAGAGATGAATGCCAAAGGGAAAAATAAGATAGGGAAAATGTGTAGAATGTGTCCAGAGTAGTTGGAAATGTTGCACTGAGAAGGTGACACTTGAGTAAATGAGGGGACAAAGGGGCAATCCATGTGGCCCTCTGGCAGAAGAACCTTCTAGGAAGAGAAAACAACAAGTGCAAAGGCCTGAGGACAGGAGAATGCTTGGCATTTTTGTGGAGTAGTGAGGAGATCAGACTAATTGGGAAGGTTTCAGATAGGTGCAAGAGGGGTTGCCAGAGTCAGATGAAGTTGGCCGAGTGTAGGGCCACCGTACATTCCAGTTAGCCTGGTGTAGTCTGGGTTCATCCCTGAGTAGCTGATTATGTGCACTATCCCCTCTCCCTCTCAAAAAACGTTCTGCTTGGATGATAAATTATATGGCGATCCTTGGTTAGTAAGGCACTCTTAAGATTTAGCTTTTAATCTTAGAGACATGAGAAGCCACGAAGGGTTTGGTCAGAAGAGGGGTTTCACATGACTTAGGTTGCATCAGGATCACTTAGTCTTCTGTGTTGAGAATAAAATATTGAGATGGGTTGGCAAATGGGAAGCCAGTTAGGAACGGATATGGTTTGGCTCTGTGTCCCCACCCAAATCTCATCTTGTAGCTTCCATAATTCCCATGTGTTGTGAGAGGGACCTCGGGGGAGATGACTGAATTATTAGAGCGGGTCTTTCCTGTGCTGTTCTTGTGATAGTGAATGGGTCACACGAGATCTAATGGTTTTAAAAACGGGACTTTCCCTGCACAAACTTTTTTTTTTTTCTGCCTGACACCATCCACGTAAGATGTGACTTGTTCCCCTTTCCTTCCACGGTGATTGTAAGGCCTCCCACCCACGTGGAACTGTGAGTCTAACTAAACCTCTTTCTCTTGTAAATTGCCCAGTCTCAGGTATGTCTTTATCAGCAGCGTGAAAACAGACTGATACCAGAAGCCTGTAGGATTTTCATTCGAGACTATGCAATGCAGCCAGAGAGTTGAGTTGTTTCACTTGAGGACATGTAGCTAGCTGGTGGTGGAAATGGATCTAGGATTAATTCTCCTGACTTCCAGTCTGGACTTCTTCCCACAGTGCCCAGTTTCTCTTTCAGTTTAAACTTGAGAACAAATAGAATGCCTTGCTCGCTCTTTTCAGGCCTATTAAGTGTCCAGTTTGATGGCACAACTCAGTTCCTTCCTCTTCCCATTGTGAGAAATAGGCATGACCCCCACAACCTCCCCGAACCTTTTTCCCCTTTCTCCTGAAGTAGCTCATTTTGCATATATTAACCAGGAATTTTTAGGACTTTCTGTTGAACTTCTGCATTTATACTTTTGGCTCTTATAACCTCTACAGAATACTGAATTTCACGTATACAGTACATATTTATTAACTCATGAATGTGTGATAGAAGCAAATCAATTAGGATGGAGTCTAAGTACAGATGTGAATATATGTTTTATGCCTGCTTAAATAGGAATATGTGTATTAATTGGAATTAAATGGATTCCCATGGGTCTAATTATGTCTGTGAATTCTTCAATTTTGTTTATATTTTATTTCCACTTGATTCTTATTTTATTTTTACAGGAATTAGCCCTGGTTTTTGATCGTTGCTTTCCTCAGTTAGAGTGGCTGAGAGGAGCAATGTATGTACAGATTATACATTTTTTTATAGTCAACTACAATTGAATATCAGAGAATGCACTCAAGGCATTGAGATATATATGTGCATTAGATTCTGTTTTAAATATGTGTGCTTGAGATATAAACTTGTGGGTGTGATATGGACAGACATATTTACACACGTGGTATTTCAAGTAGCCTGTATGCCCATGGGGAGTTACTCAGACAGTGAAATTAAAATTTATGTTATTTCTACCGGCCCACAAATTCCAGCAAATTTGGCATCCAACAGGGCAAAATAGATTGTCATATAATGTGCTTATCTCTCATGGGAATAAAATAAGAATAAGCTAACTCTCAGGGCATATGTAAGAAATGAGTGGACAAAAAGCATTTTATAATGTGTTACAAAATGTAAGGTGGTATTTATTGTCTTGATTTTTTTATTGCACACATATGCTTGAGATTTCTTTTCTTTTTCCCCACCGTCCAGTGCCCATACCTTATTCTCAGCCCTGTATTTCATATGACAAACAAAAAGTAATTGGGTTATTTTAAGGACTCCTCCTTTGAGTGAGGTAGGAGCTAGGAACCTCTCAGTCGTTACATGTGGGAGTCCGCCCACTTTTGGTTGGGTGTGTGACAAGGGGGCAGATATACTGTCAGTGCCCACACTTGGGTATAAAAGAAGCAAAAACAAAACCCACAGTGGATTGCAGAGATTTTAGAGGAGAAAGATAAGGAAGAGGGAAAAAAAATCAATTGTTTGAATGTGGGTATTCAAAATACTTAACAACCTATAAGCAAAGGCTCAGAGCACTTTAAGTAGACACATGCAGTGAAGCGGTGTCTGTTCTGATTAGAATGGGTTAAAGAAAAAAGCTAAAAACCTCAAATCCTATTCCAGTAGTCAACTCTGGATTGTTATTTTTAAATTTATTGCAGGAAAAAAACTTAGTTTTCTTTAAATTTTGACTTTCTTATAAATATTGAATCAAATTTTATGCATTAGAACCAAAATCTGTACATTTCTGCAAATATTTTTTGCTGATCCATGCATGAAACAGGTACAAGGTTTTATCTATGGAGATTCAAGAAAGGGACACACCTCTGACACACTGTATTTCTTATTTGAACTCCTGAATCTATTATAAAAGTTGCTTTCCCATGTAGTTATTTGAACTCCTGGTGGGGCCTAGCGGAACCAATAATCCAAAGTAGTGGATAATCCAAGAATGTCATTTATATTTGGCTTTGGAATACATTACCAGATGTTACTCTAGCAGATTTCCTTTCCTAATTAGGCCTCACTTAAAGTAGGAGTTAATTTTGTCTTCATTAGCTGTTTCCAAGTCAGCAGGATGGGGCAAGGAGGAAGCCTGGGGCATGCTGGGTATTTGGGGGGAGTTGGCCCAGTGCTAAACGTCTGTGGTAGATCCCGTTCAAAGAACAAAATTCAAACACAGATAATCAAGTTGATGGGAATATACACTGGAAATGTTTATGAACACCTTCTTGGAGAATTCTCAGGCCTTTGTCAACTCTTTTTTTTTCTATTAATCATGAGTGCAAAAAAATTCCATAATAGGAATTAGGCAAATAATCACATTAAATTTTGTGCAGAAAAAAAATTAGAGGCTCAGAGAGGTTAAGTCACCTCTCACACAGATTGATCTCTAAGTACACAGTACCTAATATACTGAAACTGATTAATGAATGATAAGAAGACCCCACTGTTTCCTTCTTATTGATGATTTGAATAATGAGGAAGCAAGAATTCTTCTGGCCTAATTCACATTAAGAGAGCCAAGATAATGAAGCTGTGATTAAATGGCTATTAAACTATTTTTATCAAACAGAGATCAAGCGAGTGTGAGAATCTGGGGACACAGAGTGTAATTGCAATCCTACAAAATCCAGAAAAAATTACTAACGTAAGCAGGGCATGGTCCTTTCATAACAGCTCGCATTTAGAAGTCTTTGGGATACCACATGCAGTATTCACTCTGCATTTCTCCCTTCAGGTGGCAGTTAGCATCTCAGAGTCCCTCCTCTCCTCCTTAATTTAGTGGATTTATTGACCCTCTGTGTGCAGTTGGGTGAGTTGAATGCACTGTCTGCCACACCATGTATAACCAGTTGGAAGATCCTTTTGCCAACTGTGCACAGAGGAAGAAGACCCAAATATTACAAACTGGGTTCAGAATTTTAATGTAGAGGTGCCCCTGGCTACCTGAAGGGCCAGAACCTATCTTCTTTCAACTACGCCTTTTAAATGATGTCAGACTAGTACAGGTCATAGAGGGACTCAGCTGTCCCAAAGAGCAGAGATAAACCTTCTCATTTTGTTGACTGTTCTAAACTATCATTTATTAACGACATGGTAACACTTAGGAATTGTTGCAGACTCTAAATTTTGGGTTGTTAGTATAAATGCATGTGTATCATCTGTCACTGGAAATTCTTTACACCGTGAGTGAGTTTTTGTTGATGTGCCTTCTTTCTTCCTAGAGCGCCCTTAGAGAATAAGGTGTTACAGTCACACAGACCTTTATTTAGGTCGGAAGAATTGCATTGTGTAAGGAGAACCCAAGGTTGACACCCACCATGGGAAATGCTGTTTGATAGCCACAGAGCTCAACTGTGGAAATGCCCATTGGCCTGTTTTCTACCTTTCCTTCCGCCTCTGCTGCCAGCTCCAAGGCTGAGCTTAGTTTGTGCAGCTGTAGATCACTGTCTAATTGGTGACCTGCTCTTTCTTCCTCCCTACTCTGCATTTTCTTTTCTTTTTTCCCGAACTCGGATGGAGCTAAGACGTATATTTTTTGTAAAATAGTATTTTCAAACAATTAGAAAGCAGTATCAGAGCCGAGTCTTTGAAAGGTTATCTTGCAATGTCAGTGCAGTGACTAATGTGTTTCTATACCCTGTCACCTGTGAACAGACATGTGTGAGTAGGCCAGTGTGCTTCATCTGCGGTGACTTTGATTTATTTGCTCTGTAAATTGGGACCAAAGCAATAATGGGAAGTGACATTAATTGTTTAACAGAGTCCTCTTTGTCACATCCATTGCCTTCTCCGGGGTGTTTGATTGTTGAAACTCATGCTAAACTAATTGAAATTGCCACAGTGAGGGGCAATATCCACTCAACATTATATAAACACAAAGTGTCATCAGCAAATAGCAAGTTTTCTATGATTAAAGAAAACACAGACAATTTGAAACAATAACTTTTTCCTTCCTTAATTCACTAAAAAATTTACTAAAATAAATGGTCTTGGAGCACCTCTGTGAGTCACCCACATACAGAGATAACAATAATATCGAATAATCATTTGTAATGGATACAGACTGTAAATAATCATTACAGCCCTATGGTAGATACTGGTTGAATAGTAGCCTTTACTACCCACATACTCCAACACACACACACACACACACACACACACACACACACACACACACAAGCCGCCATGCTAATCTCCCATCTTACAAATCCTCACCTCTCATTGTGTTTCCAGTAGAGAGGGGAATTAAAATAGTTGGTGGTTTAATCAGATCTTATAAATTAATTATGACATTATCAAGCTCCAATATTTTTGCCATTGTATTTGTTATACATTCTCCCAGACTTATTAAAGAAATTGGAGAAAACTGGTTGATTTAAGTGTTCTTTGTCATTTTAACTTGATTGGAATTATCGTAGTTTGTTTACACTAGGGATAGAGCTAAGGCGCCATTGTATTATGTGATTGAAAGCAAATAACGGCTTGTAGTATTGCTGGAAAGCCAAACACAAAATTTACATCATAGTAAACAAAATTATCCATTTATTGGTAAATATTCTTAACTCTTTTTCTTGAACTATTTTTGAACATCAATGAAATAAGCCTTTTTGAAAAATGGAATACTTGGAAAAATGCCCAATTTACTGAAAGTGTGTATATGTGTCTGTGTGTGCATGTGTATTTGATGTATTTTCTAAAATTATTAGATAATATGGAGATAGTTATAATGGTGTAAATCTCATAACTTTGAGATTATTTTTTAAATACATGTATTTCATTTAAATATAATTGTATTCAGAACAGTTAAATAACCTCAATTTAATTTTTGTATGTGGGGGAATCAAAGAAGGGAGTTATTGAAATCTTTGGATACCAGATTATGATCCTGGGCAGAAAATAAGGAATATCATTTCAGCCTTTTTAATATTAGAATTACATATACAGGGTCCTTTCAAAGGCATATTGCAAGAAGGTAGATTGAAGAATCTACCTGAGGGCCTGAGGGTATTCAATAAGCTTCAGTTATTGACTTGTGCAATTTGGATTTTAACAATTCGTCAGTTTATGGAAGTAGGTGGCATCATTTTGAAGTTAACAGTTACCCCTTCTGATTAGGATTTGCCTCCTGAATTAGAGGTTTGGGTTTTTATTTTTTGAGACAGAGTCTCCCTCTGTCACCCATACTGGAGTGCAGTGGCGTGATCTTGGCTCACTGCAACCTCAGCCTCCTGGGTTCAAGCAGTTTTCTTGCCTCAGCCTCCTGAGTAGCTGGGATTACAGGTATGTGCTACCACACCCAGCTAATTTATATGTATGTATATATATATATATTTTTTTTTTTTTTTTGAGACATAGTCTCGCTGTGTCGCCCAGGCCAGAGTGCAGTGGCAAGATCTCGACTCACTGCAAGCTCCACCCCCCGGGTTCACACCATTCTCCTGCCTCAGCCTCCCATGTAGCTGGGACTACAGGTGTCCGCCACCATGCCTGGCTAATTTTTTTGTATTTTTAGTAGAGACAGGGTTTCACCATGTTAGCCAGGATGGTCTTGATCTCCTGACCAAGTGATCCGCCTGCCTCAGCCTACCAAAGTGCTGGGATTATAGGCGTGAGCCACCGTGCCCAGCCAATTTTTATATTTTTTTTTTTTTTTTTTTTTTTTGAGACGGAGTCTCGCTCTGTCGCCCAGGCTGGAGTGCAGTGGTGCAATCTCGGCTCACTGCAAGCTCCGCCTCCCGGGTTCACGCCATTCTCCTGCCTCAGCCTCCCGAGTAGCTGGGACTACAGGCGCCCGCCACTGCGCCCGGCTAATTTTTTGTATTTTTAGTAGAGATGGGGTTTCACCGTGGTCTCGATCTCCTGACCTCGTGATCCGCCCACCTCGGCCTCCCAAAGTGCTGGGATTACAGGCGTGAGCCACCGCGCCCGGCCCAATTTTTATATTTTTAATAGAGACGAGGTTTCACCACATTGGCCAGGCTGGCGTAGAACTCCTGGCCTCGAGTGATCTTCCTGCCTTGGCCTCCCAAAGTGCTAGGATTACAGGCATGAGCCACCGTGCCCTGCAAGTGCATTAAAGTTTTAAACTTCAGACACACCATATTGCACCCAAACTCAAATCCAGGGACATGAGAGGGATGCATTATGCAAATTAAAAAACGTCAATTAAAGTCCCTGGGGAGTACAAATGGCTCTTTTTGGCCTCTTGAATCCAAAAGAAATCCTTAGTTTTACTGCTGGATGGAGGGTGATCAGGAATTAAGGAAAACAATTTTTATGTGAAAATAGAATGTATACGTGATAAAGGCCTGCCTAATTTCTGTAGTAATACAATTTGATTTTCTGATTAGCTGTCTTATTCTGTGATTCTTGTAATTTTGTCAGGTCAATTAACTGGAGTTCAGTGCTAGAGAGAAAGGAAGTATGGGTACTGCTAGCTTCATTAGATGTCAGCAGCTTAGGTGCATTTTATAATAAAATCTGTGTGGGATAATTTAGCCCATATTGTTAATGTCATAGCATACAGAACTTTAAAAAGAAGATTTTGGAAGCAGGTCAGATTGAACAAACAATGTGAAGTGCTAAAAGAAGGAAAAGAAAATGGTCCAGAAGATATTGTTGGCAATAAATGCAGATCAATGAATTATTTAGCAAGTAATCATTGATTAGCTATGCCATGTGCCCAGTGTTGGTACTGGTTGTCCACGTGCATAGAATATCACACACTGCCTTGTTAACAAGGTACATGTTTGGAAGTCCTTGAACATTTTTTACAGAGTACTGAAATAAATATTATATTTTATAATGAATTGTTTACAGGTTCTTCCCTTCCACAGTAGTGTTATTAGAAGGACAGAATTTGTCTTGTTTCTTTTTGTATCTCCCACACTTCAGATGTCCCTGGCACACAGTAGATGTTCAAAAATGTTTGTTAAGTGAATGATTGAAGATTAGCTTTCTATGAGTGTGTTGGTGGAAATGAATCAAAAACAAGGTAGAATATATTTGCAGGATCCCCTATTAGAAATAATAGTGCACTGGGGCCAGGCACAGTGGCTCACGCCGGTAATCCCAGCACTTTGGGAGGCCGAGGTGGGTGGATCACGAGGTCAGAAGATCGAGACCATCCGGGCTAACATGGTGAAACCCCGTCTTTACTAAAAATACAAAAAAATTAGCCGGGCGTGGTGGCGGGCGCCTGTAGTCCCAGCTACTCGGGAGGCTGAGGCAGGAGAATGGCGTGAACCCAGGAGGCGGAGCTTGCAGTGAGCCGAGATCATGCCACTGCACTCCAGTCTGGGCGATAGAGCAAGACTCGGTCTCAAAAAAAAAAAAAAAGAAAGAAAAAGAAAAAGAAATAACAGCGCACTGGAATAGTACCCCAGCCACAAGAAATAAATGCATTTAACAAACATTACAAAGTAAGACTTTATTCAGTGACTGATCACAGAAAGAAGAGTAAAAATAAGTCCAGAGTTTGGGTATGAAGAATTGTTACCCAAACTAAAGAAGTCAAAAGAAATAGCAGTTTTGTTGTGAAAGGTATAGAGTTTGGGTTTTGGGGATGAGGGAGCTATTATGAAGTAGAAGTGTCCAGTAGGCAGTTCGAGATTTATGACTAAAGTTGGGAGAGATGTCAGGGAGCAACATAAATAAATGATTTTGGAGTGTTCAGTGATGAGATTATAATTGAAACCATGAAAGTGTATAGTTGCTTTCAGTATAGTTCCACTTTCTGGTGTTGTTCAAATAAAGAGCTGTCTAGACAGTTTGGGGGGTATGCTGTATAGGAGATTCAAACACTATATCTGAAAATGAAATTGATGGTTAAAATTCTCTCAAGGTCCAAGATTCTCTAAATCTTTTCTTTTACTCAGGGAAAGAAAGAAAACATGAGCAAGTGGAAAACACTTCTGTAACCAAGAAGAATTGCATACAGCAGTTTTAGCACTGACATAACAAATCGATAAATTGGGCAGCTCAACCATCAGAGATTAGTAGAGTAGAGGTATTCATTAATTGTGTTATTTGGACCAAAACATGAATTTGGAGTTTGAGAAAGACATGATCTTTGTGTTCTGGAATGGGCATTCTAGATTTCACATATGGTTCACTCATTTGGTCAAACATGTTGATGCATAGTGTTACCTGCCTCCCAGGGTCAACTCACATCTTCTGTTTTTTTCTCTTTCTGCAGAAGATAGATGAAGAGAATGAGGCAAACTTGCTAGCAGTCCTCACAGAGACACTGGACAGTCTCCCTGTGGATGAAGACGGATTGCCCTCATTTGATGCGCTGACAGATGGAGACGTGACCACTGACAATGAGGCTAGTCCTTCCTCCATGCCTGACGGCACCCCTCCACCCCAGGAGGCAGAAGAGCCGTCTCTAGTAAGAACCCTTCCTACTGTTTAGCAGGAATTGGAGTTGCCTCTGGCTACCCGCTGCATGGGTATGATGTAGTCACAATAAGGTTTGGATTTTTTCATTTAGAATGATGCCAAAGCAATCCCCAAGCACACTCAGAGTTGCAAATTGTGTGATTCTCTGTTTAAAAGTGTTGATAATACACGTCTTCGTGTAGTCTTATTGCAGTTTTTTTTTTTTACTATCTTTTGCTGTTATGTGTGTGTATTTTTCTATCTTAGTGTTATTTATGTTCATGATGAAAACTTAGAAAATGTTGGAGACTAAAAAGAAAAGACTAAAAATTTCACCTGTGATTTCAAATAACCTCTCATATAAAAATGATTGCAATATCCTTTTAAGATATGTCATGAACATATCGGTTCAAATTTAAATACATGCATAATTTTTAATGGTTGCATAGTATTTTATTGTATGGAAATATTCTAATTTATTTTGCAATCTTTTATGGGTGGATATTTAGTTTTTTCTTCTATTTTTCACTATTTCAAATTGTATAATAATTAACATATTTGCATTTGTATTCTTATACATACAATCCTAGAGATAGAATTGGTAGATCAACGAATATGCAATGTTTTAAGACTTTGGATCCATATTTCTTATGAAGATTGAAAAACTATAGCACGTTTGCCACCCAAGTTACTTAAATTTATGGTAGACAATGAAGACTGAATTTGTTGGAAATGAAGAGAGAATTTTCTGTTCAATGCAGTGCTTGACCAGAGTTTTATTAGTTCTAAGACACAGTTTACCTTCTCATCTATGATAGCCATTTGTCATTTGCTAAAAATCAGACATAAGGGCATGCTGTGTAAATTATGGGATGCCATGATCCTCCAGACTCTAATATCGTGTTTGGCATGCCATTTAGAGGTTGTTACTCTCCTATCGCTAAGTTTTTGAATGTTAAAAATACTCTATGCAAATATGTGGAGGCCCTACTTTGAGTCTATTGGATTTTGAGGTTTCTGATATAGAGAATATCTCATAAGTAATTGTTATTTATTCTCCAATTTCTCCATTTGTTAGTGTCATTGGCTTTGCTCCCTAGTACCCTGATTTCTTTCCATTGATATCAGATTGTTTTCATCTATTCAATTTGTTCATTTGGGAAGAGCAGTTGACTCAGAGACATACTGTATGTCAGGACAGGGAAGTCCTTGAGGGTCATCCAGTGAAATGAAGAAACAGAGGTCAGGAGACAGCAAATACTTTGCCTGTGTCAGAACCCACATCTCCTGATCCACAGGCCAGGACTCTACTTACAAATCCTTTTTTTCTTTTCTAAAATCAGTGATAGTCATTCTTTTATCCAAACATTCTTTGAATCAGTAATTTCATATACCAGGTTATGAAACACGGTTCAAAGCATCACAAAATCTTTCATTTGTTGCCACTTGACTTATTTGGGTTTTTAGAAAGAAAATGTGTATCTATTCTCCCCCACCCCCCACACTCCACTCCCATGTCTTCATTTAGCAAGGCAGCTTTTCTCACCTAGCAGTGATTTGGAAATTATTTTAGAAAGATGTTTTTTGCTTTATTTGTTCAAAAAAAATACGTAGACAACACCAAGTCCAATTTATGCAGTAATCCCTTATGGCTGGAAATTTTGAGATTTTCCTTCTACTTTTCACTATTATTTCTTGTATAATAATTGGCATATTTGCATTTGTGTTCTTATGCATACGATTCTAGAAATTGAATTGGAAGGAAAGGAAATATTTTCATAGTTGGTAGTGTAATGCCAAACTTTTTTCTACTCTTTAAATATCATATTTCCTGTAGCACTATTGCGCTAAGGTGTGACATAAATAAAATGATAGAATTAACTTTTATAATTATAATAAATTACATTTAAAATTTCAATAACTTATTCCAATGCTTAAAAGATGCATAACTTTACTTGCTTTTCCCTTTCCCTGATAATGTTTCTAGCTTAAGAAGCTCTTACTGGCACCAGCCAACACTCAGCTAAGTTATAATGAATGCAGTGGTCTCAGTACCCAGAACCATGCAAATCACAATCACAGGATCAGAACAAACCCTGCAATTGTTAAGGTACAAATGTAAATTTTTTAATACAGGGGGGAGGTACCAAAGGATTTTGGCTCGAAGCAGTAAAACAAATAAGTTTGTAGGTATTAATTCAGCTGGGACCCCGAAGCTGCCTCATAATGATGAAATAGATTATGAATGGGATTCCGTAAACAGCGCTTGAGCTACTTTAAACTAGGCAGAGTTCATTTACGCATTGTCTTTGGGTGTTTGGAATGGAAGTGCCACTGTCTGTTAGTTCTTGCCCACTTTGTTGTTACCTGCAGCATTGTGGGCCACAGTAAAATTTGCTGATAAGCTGGTATTATCTATGAGTGGCTTTAAGATGCAGAATTGCTGTTTTGCTAGCTGTCTAACCTGAGAAAGATTGCTTTTGGAATCACCACAAAACATCTATCTCTGCCATTAATTGGAGGGAATGCTGGCAATGCCATAATTCAGCTAGTGGGCTGTATTAAACAATGTTTGTCTTGCTATTCACTGTGAGTGAAAACGGAGCATTAAGGGGTACTTAAGAGAGTTGTGAGTACTGGGCGTCAGCAATCAGTGGCAAATTAAGGTTTAAGCCAGCCGATTTTTTTTATTCACAATAAAGGCGCTGTAGGGTCTTGTTAGTTACATGTTGCTGAGTAGGAACATTGAAATGTAGGAGAAATAAAATAAAAAGCTGCATAAATGTCATTTAGGAATTTTAAATGTAATTTTCTTTCCTTGTTCTGCAAACAATTATTCACAGCTCATAGATCTAGTACACTTAGACTGAACACTTCATTGAAAAATCCCATCTCTTCAGAAAACCTATATCCATTCTGATAAGGTTCAGTTCACTAATTTTAGCTTTCTTTATGCCTTGTTTTTAAGACTGAGAATTCATGGAGCAATAAAGCGAAGAGTATTTGTCAACAGCAAAAGCCACAAAGACGTCCCTGCTCGGAGCTTCTCAAATATCTGACCACAAACGATGACCCTCCTCACACCAAACCCACAGAGAACAGAAACAGCAGCAGAGACAAATGCACCTCCAAAAAGAAGTCCCACACACAATCGCAGTCACAACATTTACAAGGTAGGCTGGGGACCAAAACGAGCTGTTGGTGAGGGCACTGGAAGCAAAGAAAGCACACGCAAGGTCTGAGAACACACCAACTTCTTGCTTCCATCCCTTCAGCGTCACTCTGTGGAAAGAGAATTCAGCACTTACTATAGAGCGGGGGAAGAAACCTTTCTTTGGACACAGGTTAAACATATTCTATTCAGCTGATAGGCAGTCTAATTCACAAGCACCAAAAGACTCCTGAAATGTTAGCCAGGTGGTAAGGAATTGCAACATCACATGATGTTCATATGAATCTCAGAATTGCTGAGATAATTGAGGTTATGAACAAGCTGGGCTAACCAATTCATTATAGAGCTTTTATTTTTTCCCTTCCAGTAATGGAAAAAATGAGGCACCAGTGATTTGTTACATACACCTTAAGAAGTAGTAAATAGTGTTTATGCAGCCTCTCTTGATTACTAAGTACATTCCTTTTCTAATTCTTCTTGTTCTTTCTTCTTCTTTCTCCTCCTCCTCCTTCACCTCCTGCTTTCTACCCTTCCTCTTCTTCTTCCTCTTCCACTCCTTCTTCCCCTTCTCCTCCTTTTCTACAACCACATGCTATGCTCACAGATTTTATTCTGTAAATAAAGATTTGAAAATTCCTGATTATTTTCTTTCTATTTAAGAAAGTGCCTAGATTAAACTAAACATCTGGGTTGATTTTTATTATCACCATATATTGCTGGAGAAGGCTGATGTTTCTGAGATAGATCCTGGTGATTTGGGGAAAACCTCTCTTGGCAGAGATAGAATTTTCTATCTTTTTGGCTCCTCCTTCTCAAAATGTCGTGGTCTTAGAAGCCCAAAGACCCCTTGAAATGGGCAGTTGATTTAAAACATGCCAGCTTCTACTTTAACCTTGTGGTGGAAGTAGGCATATTATAACACACCAATTATAAACATACACCTCTTTTTTTTTTTCACTTTCATTTTCCCAACTTTTCCTTTTAACTGCAGAGTGGGAGCCAGTGATTTCTGCTTTGAACCATGATTAATTCGTGTAGGTTTGCTGTTATTGCTGCTGATTCAATACACTTTTTTTCCCCAGTGTTCTGAATTTTCTTCCCTCTTCACTACCTCAGTATTAGCCCAGGATTTTCAGAAGCCTTCCTTTAATACTTTAAATTGGCTTTCCATTAGGTTTTCCCTGGTAGATATCTCAAATGCACTGCCCATCACTTTCTGTCAGTTTGGGAAAATATAATTAGTGAAATGGACCACATTCTCATTGCTCCAGCTGGATCTTCCTCATAAGCACTACAACAGTTTTTCCTGGAGTAGAACGACTCTGCCATAGGCCTCGTTGGTCATGAAGGCCTCAGGTGAGGGGAAGCAGATGAGCTCGCTCTAGTGAGTGAACAAATGAATTCACTGGGCTACTGCTCACCCTGTCCTGGTCATGCATGCATTTTCTGGGGCCAAATTTAAAGTCCTTGTAATATGTGACCCAGCCCGGCAGCACATGTTTTAAAGTTTTTTTTTTTTCTTTTAGTAAACTTTTACAAATCATGACAATGAAGAATTAAATAGGCCTTTGGAGGAAATTTTCTTTAGATGAGACTGGCTGTATTTGGTATATATCTGTGGCAAGGTACAAAATGCTCACCCCAGAACAAAACCTGTTGACAAACAGACAAAATTCTTTAGTTATGAAAGGCTTAAAAGAAATGAAACATGGCTGACGAGTAAGAACTAATAAATGCTCAACTTCAGTGATTATTTGAATTATTATTCAAAATCAAAATGTGGAAAATACATGAACAATTAGAGATAACTAGGAGGATCGATTGAAATTACCTTTCTTAAGGTGTTGTAATTTTTTTCTCACTGAACATCACGTATGATCTCCATAAAACATTTTGGAGTCAGGTTCTTTTCCTTAGGATGATTGTCTAGCCATGGTTGTGTGTTGATGTCTCATTTATTTGTTCATTTATTCATGCATTCACCCAAATACCACAATCTACATGAAAAAGACACATTCCTGACTTTAAGGATCCTACTAGTCTCTGGTCTACCAGTCACTGGAACAGGGTGGATTAAACTCTCAATAAACCAAATCAATACTCCTCTAATGGTAGCATTAGAGAGTCTGGGTTTATTCAGGGATCGGATTCTGTATGGGGTTTGGGGACTGTCCCCTTCTTATGGCTCTCATTTCCTGTTTGCCTTTGGTCTTATTAACTATGACTGTTGCCATCTCCTCTCCTTTCATTGACTTTGGCCTTACCTGTACCCAACAATCAGAATTCGAGAGTCTTCCTTTGAGCATTTCAAATAGCCTAGCCTACCTCTTGAAAACCAGAATTTCAGTGACTGATTTTTAATGTACATTTATTGTGTCACATAGCACATAGTTAATATCTGGTTATATTTTCTATAGAAGTTGTATGAATTATCCTAATTATTAGTTGAGTATCATAAAACTTGGTAAAGTTTCTTCATAAATGGATTATTTTTGAAAAACTTGTTATATTAGACATACTCAAAAATTAATGTAAAATCAGCTCATTTATCTGTATAAATGAAAAACTGAATCAATGTATCTAATTTGTTGAAGATATGAGCTTCATATTTCTGGATGTATGATATACCATTCAACTGTGTAAATCTAAATCTATAAATTAAATATGCAAATACTATTTATCCAAGTAAAGTGTCTAATTTCAGGTTAATTTGGACATGAATAATATTTTCACATTTCAAAAAAATTAATTGCTGGGGTTGATTAATTTACTTTAAAGTCGTTGAATGCAATTTCTTTTGACAATAGGATAAAGGAAACAGAATCTTGGCCAACTCTGTGAGTAACTATTTTATGGCCCTGAAAATATCACTTAGTATCATTGGGTCTCAGTTTCTTCAACCGTAAGATAAGAAACTTTATTCTAAAGACCTTTTTGGTTTTGACACTATGATTTTCATTACATAAATAACTACCACTTGACCTTTTGAAAGTAATTATTTTAATGAGAAAAAATTGACATAAACCTACATACACATAAGCATATGCTTATAGATAAGCATAGATATACATAATACATGAATGTATAGCCCAAGTGTGCCTCTCATCATATTTTCCCCTCCTGTTCAAAATACAAGATTGCCACAGAGAAGCAATTGAAATTTTGGGTGAGAAGATTCTTAATCCACCCTTCATTATTGGGAAATGCCTCCTGTAGGAGGTAAGATTCAGAAAAGCACAAAAGGCGGTAGTTAGCCTCTTTGCAAGTCTACACACCTTTCAACTGATTAACATGGTGTTTTACTTTAGTTGTCTATCAGATTTGGGGATCTGAACCCCTTCTAAACCATCTGGATCAATGCCCACAATTTGCCATCATCTCTCAATTTTCAGTGAGTGGAATAGTTACTGCATGAGCTTTGGCCTCATAGAAATAACTATTATCAGGGCTAGATATAAAATTATATGTTTTAGGAGTAAAATCAACTGAATATTCATAACGTTCTGTCGCCTTATAGTTGCTCTGCTGTTTTCTTGTCTAAACAAACCGTGTACTGTATTCCAAATTAAAACAGAAAACATTATTTCT
Source organism: Gorilla gorilla gorilla (assembly GCF_029281585.2). Classification (NCBI taxonomy): domain Eukaryota; kingdom Metazoa; phylum Chordata; class Mammalia; order Primates; family Hominidae; genus Gorilla; species Gorilla gorilla. The sequence goes on along the minus strand of NC_073227.2, from coordinate 32,004,173 downwards.
CTCTGATGGTATGATGCAAATTTTGTATCTGTAACAGGGAGGGTTCATTTTTGGAAAAATTCTATTTTCATATGTGTTTTTGAATGGTAGTTTACTGATGCAAACGCTGTTTGGAATTTGTTTTAGCATAATGGACTTTTGTCTGACTTTGATTCAATATTCAGAGAATTCCTTAGTTTTGTCTTTCAGTTTTCTGGTTGTTTTTCCAACTTGACTGTTGTGGAAAGAAAAGAAATCTAAAAGACACTCAATATTACATAATTAGTTTCTTTTTTTTTTCTTTAGCCAAACCAACAACTTTATCTCTTCCTCTGACCCCAGAGTCACCAAAGTAAGTATTAAGAAATGTAACCATTTTCTGAAAGGGAAGGGGGTTCTAATACATTTGGCTACAGCAACTCCATTTCAGTTTGTTTTTATAAATGTGCCATATCTTCCAGTGACCCCAAGGGTTCCCCATTTGAGAACAAGACTATTGAACGCACCTTAAGTGTGGAACTCTCTGGAACTGCAGGTAAGCCTTATATTTCACTTAGAACTTGTGTGTGTCTGTGTATATGTGTGTGTGTGTAATAAGATAATAGAGTGTACTGTCTATGTGGTTAATGAAATTAACAAAGAATACAAAATTGGATAAGAAGTTATCTGCAAATATTTCCAGTTGCTTATTTAAAAAAAAAACTAATAAAAAATATTGAAGCGCTTAAAAAACTTAGACTAACTGAAGAGCTCTTAGGCAAACTTCTGAGTTGGTTGCAAATGGTGCCCTTGCACTAAGTGCTTTAAGTTTAGGTACTTGAACCCCACCAAAAAGTGAGTCGTGGGATGTCTAAACAAGAAATTCCTTGGCTCTGGCCATTGCTGATAAGGTTAAAGGAAGAGTACATTAAACAAGATGCTTTGAACCAGAACTATGGTGCCTACATGCACCGTGGTCATTATTGCTAGTTTAATTTCACACTTTGAGTTTGCTAAATTACCTTCTTATGAAAGGTCTAATGCATGACTGCATGACTTGGTCAAGCAGTAGAGTAGTTAATTTCATGGTGTAGATATATAGTGTATGTGTGTGCAGACTCACACATATGTACATATATACATATTTTTATAGGCATGCACACATAGACACACAAATCTTATAAGCATATACTTAACATCATTTCTTAAATACATACATAACACTATTTCTTAAATACATTATAACTTACATATATGTTTAGGAGTAGCTTTTGTGTATATATATTATATGCAGTAGAGGCCTTCTTATCTGACCAGTGAGGACCAGCAATTGGTGGGTTTATTAAAAAAGTTGATTCAAGCTTATACTGTTTTATTTTACCTTTGCTTAAAACATAAAAATATACATTCAAATATTGCAGTTTTGGTAGAAGATGGAGATCTTTACCTTAAGCTTATTTTTTTACTATTTGGGGGTCTATTGATTAATCTTTCTTGTATAAACCACACTAATATATTATTATATAATACATATTATAGATGGTAGCCACTTTTTATTGCTTGCTCCTTGAAGGAAAAGGTTAGAGACATTGGTATGGTAGTCTGAATTCTTCTAGATTTTTATAATTTTTCCAATATTTTCCAATTCTACCCATCCACAACTAATTTGATAACACTTCTTTTAGCAATGACCTTTTTTGAGTTTTTTTTTTTTTACAGGAATATTTTTCCACACTCACATTTCATTCATTTACAGGAGATTTTACCATCTTACATAATTTCAATCACCAGTACAATGCACATTAACTATTTAGTCTATTGGGGTACTGAGACACATTGAAAAGTAGTATGAAAGCAAATATTATTTATTGGATATGTTCCACCACCTTCTAACAAAGGTAGGCCCAGAAAGCAGTTTTTAGTTTGTTGAGTGTGATTGTAATAGCTGTACAGATATAAATTGGGGAAGCTGAAGTAAAGCCCAATTGCATTATGTAACAGAAGGGATTTAGAGCTTTGGAAAGCAAGGAGATGAGGACTTGAAAGATGCTGAATGAGGCTAGAAGGTAAAGTTTGGAAACTTCCTGAAGAATAACATAAAGAGGAGATTGAGGGAGATTTGTTTTTTCTCTAGAGATATTCTGGGCTTGAAATGCAATGCAACACATAATGTCTACAATTGTCTCCTCTAAAAATCTTCAGCAAAATTGGTCGCTTAGTAGTGTTTGAAGATTGTGACAAACACTAATTGTACCTAGAAAGAATCACAAAGGGAGAAAAAGAGTTATCAAAGGGAAAACACTGTAGCATAGTTCAAGTTTAAAGACATTGATTGGCCAAAAGAGTTTTTTAAAATGATAAAGGCAGTTAAAGGACTGACAGAAATATTTAGGCAATACTATCATCCTAGTGAATGACAGAGGTGATCCGTGGAAAGGAATGTGGAGGAAATTAAGCTCTCCATAGGCTAACCTGACTTGGAGAGCCTTCAGGGAAAACAACAACAACAAAAAAAAAAGGCACAGATTTTGAAGCATAGGGGTGGAATGGAGAGAAGATGTTGATGGAGCAGAAGCAAGAAAGCAGGGAACCAAAGGGATGCTCAGATGACAATGAATTTGGCAAGGACTGTAAAATCAATAAGGAGCTACAAGATGGCACACACACTTTCCCTCCTGGATCTTTTGATTGCTAAGACTCTTTTCTACATCCTTGATCTCTTGTACACCTCAGTTTCCTCCATTTCAAAGTCATATTCATAACTACTGATAAAATTGTCTACTCAAAAGACTAAAATATAGGTTGAAAAATAAAATTGCCTGTATGCAATCATTTTTGACACACAAAAATGGAATTTTATGTGGTTCGATCTGAAGTAAAACAGTTTATAAGCAGCAAAGCTTCAATTAAAAGTAGTATATCGTGATTTTAAAGAGCAGATGGCATAGCTTGGTGAAGTTTACAAAACCTTGGCTTGGATGTTGGGCAAACCCAAGTTTAAATTCTGAATGACCTCCCATCTAGTGTGTGGCCTTGGTCCATTTACTTAACCTCTGAAAGACTAGGATTCTTATGCGTGATATGAAGACGGTAACAATACCTACATCTCACTGAGTCAGTGTGAGGATTAAATGAGATAAAATATGAGTGCCCCCTTCTTATATAAGTACTCAATAAATATTAGATATTTAATTACTAATTCTGAGTTAACTTCATTTGCAGTGGTCGTTGTACCTTACTTCTTATCTTTCCAACTTTTGACTGGCTTCACCTCTTCCCTTTTATTGCCCTTGCTGTGTATCCTCTTTGGCAATCTCATATATGAAGTTATTTATTTTTCTATGCCTCCCCTACCCCCCACTATTTTCACATCAAATTGAACAAATACTGCTTTTGGTGTAGGTGTGGAATTTACCAAATCAAGGTGGAACACTCACTGATTTGAGATTCTCTCAGCAACAGCTACTTCTATGACTACAATTTCTGACAATTAGGCACTCCCTAAATAGGTACCTCACATACAGTATCTTCCTTACTTTCTGCCCATTTCATTGTTGAGGAAAGATTTATACGTTGACACAAGCTATATTATGGACCCTGGGTTCAAAGCAGGTCTGCCTGAAGAGAAATTATATCTCTTTCCTGAAGTCTGAATTTTAAAGATAGTAATTGACATATGTTATGTTAAATAGGCTTCATTGCACTTGCCAAGTGTCATTGATTGGTATTGTCTGCCAGGAGCATCGTGTTGAGAAAGATTCTAAGGCCAAGTCTGTGCTCATGGGGAATGTCATGATCAATTAGTGATGTCTGCCATAGGTGCAGCAGGTGGGTGGCAAGGGTAGAAATAGCATTTATATTGGTAGTTTGTTGATCCTTGGTCTACAGGCTTAATCGGTTTGACTGCAGCAGAAGTGACCCAAGCTTTGGCTCAGGCCTTCTGGTGTCTTCTTTTTCTTTACTCTCACAAATTTTGGTGAAATTTTCCAAATGTGTAAGTGGAAATGTAAGGAGTCAACAAAATTCTAAGACCTCCAGAATAATGCCTCTGCCCCATCTGCAGTGTCTTTGAGAAACAGGAGGGATGAGATAGGAAGTTTGCTTTATTAGGTATTGCCAGCTGGTCTGACTTCTTTGTGATTGTCCTAAACTAGCTCATTTTGGCTGATAAAAAAAAACTCTTCTCTTTTACAGGTGTAAAAACTAATTTGATTTCAAAATAGCTGTTAGTAAAGCAAGATGAGAGAAAAGAGAATGCTCTTTTGGCAGAAGGCATTTAAATCTATTGCATATGGAGATTTTCAGAGTGCTACACTTTTTTGTTTCTGAAATGGGAATGGCAAAGCAATGTCAGCTCAACAAGGTGACGGTTTTAACCACAGACACGAAGGAATTTGGGTAGGGACCAAAGTGACTGACCCCAAAATTTTATGTATATGTATATATAGTTTTTATTTGTTATTACTGTAAACATTGTAACAGCAGTAGAACTATTTTATAACTGATAAAATGAGAAGAGCAAAAAATATAATCAGATGTCATCACCCTAAAACAAGTAGGCCTTCATAATTTTTCTCTCCATTGATATATGTTTTTCCACATTATTTTCATCAGAGGGGACATGTGATTTGATGTTATTTATTTTTTACTTAACTTTTTCTCTATGCTTTAATCAGCAGTCATTCAAAGTGTACCTTAGTAGACTCACAAAAAAAAAACAGCAAAATACTCATTAACCAATTTGTAACTACCACTTTTATGTTGAATTTTACATTGCCTTTGTGGACTCTCAATTTAAAAGTTCATTTTGCTGGAAAAATGTACCGACAAACAGCATAAATATTGACAAACGGCTGTAGCCTTTTGGCATACATACTCCTTGTGTATGTGACATATCTTTGGGAAAGTGGACCAAAGTAAAATATGCGTAGTTGTCGGTAGTTTTAAAAGGAAAACCATAGCATCAGAGAACTGGAAGGTGATTTTTTTTTAATTGAATATTAATTTATTAAGCTGAAGTAACATCTCATCTGTCCATACAGGCAGCCCTTGAAGACATTTTGTTTTACTTTATTTTATTTTTTTTTTTGAGATGAAGTCTCACTCTGTTGCCCAAGCTGGGGTGCCGTGGTACAATCTCAGCTCAGCGCAGGCTCCGCCTCCCGGGTTCATGCCATTCTCCTGCCTCAGCCTTCCAAGTAGCTGGGACTACAGGCGGCTGCCACTGCGCCCGGCTAATTTTTTTTGTATTTTAGTAGAGACGGGATTTCACTGTGTTAGCCAGGTTGGTCTCGATCTCCTGACCTTGTGATCCGCCCGCCTCAGCCTCCCAAAGTGCTGGGATTACAGGCGTGAGCCACTGCGCCCGGCCTGGAAGGTGATTTTGACAGGCCACATAATCTATTCCTGTGCTTCAAGAATCTAAGAAAGGAAGAGCCAACAAATTCTTTTTACAGCCCATTCCAATGCTTGGCGACTCTTACTGTCAGAGATTTCTTCCATATTTCAACCATATTCTTCATTTTCTATTTTCAATTTCATTCTTTTTGACCCAGTGTCTATCATGACAATTCCTTTATTCCTAATTTTTCTTTTCTGGAAATGGTACCATCCTATTTCTTGTAAGCCAAGGATAGCAAAGGAATTTTCTCTCCCACATCAGCTTTGGGGTTTGGCAATAGCCACCTGAAATGCCAGGTTCCCCTTACTCATCCCCTATCCCAGCTCTGTGGGGAATTTACACAAGGGTCAATTAATGATATCTTCATCTTCCATGAGCAAGAGTTGGGGAATTAGGCTTATGTCATAGGAATGTTCTGAAGCTTTTCTCCAAGGCCAGTTTGTTACCCAGTAACCAGGGGTGATAGGAGAAATACTTAAAATGTACTGAAGGCAGGCCACTCCCAAATGGACTGTGGCCAGCCAGAGGACCAGCAGGGTCTGTTGGATAGTCTTCTGTGCCAAGTGTGAACACTTCAGTTGCTGGGTCTTGTGGAGCTCCAGTGAGTCCTGGGGAAGTAGGTGCAGAAGGAGAGAACACTAGGGCAGCTTTTATCAACTGAATATTTTAACAACTGCTGTAGAGGTAACGGTTGGTACTCAGTGAATATCAGCTTTCCCTCTGCACTCTTGACACCCACTCCAAATTCATGAGGCCTGAAATATGTGAGTAGGACAAGTCACACACCTCTCTTTGCTCAGTCTTCCTATTTTGGTGTGTTTTTAAGCAACTTAGAAACTCATCTCCTAATTTTTTTTTTCTTAAATACCTGAATTGGCATGCAACATATGCAAAATCCCACTGTTAAACAAACTTGAAAGTAAGTTGCAGATTTTGCAGTAGATTCTGCAAAATGTTATAAACTCCAAAAAAAAAAAAAAAAAAAAAAAGATGCCATTGGTGAATAGCACATCACAAGAAACAGAGCCAGGGACTCACCATTTATCAGAGTCATTAAATTAAACAAACCCAAAAGAAAACTCCTCCAAGAAAATTGTTTCATAGTGATAATGAAAAACAAAACAAAACTTGTCTTTGCCTTTTTTTTTTTTTTAAATAAAAGGGCTGTTTAAAAAGATGACTGTAGAGTATGTACCACTTCTCCCAGATTTGCTGTGCAGAAGTACGTAAGTGTGAGTGATGTAGAGGTGCTTGTTTATTATGGAGCACATTTCAATGCAGTAATCATAAATATTGCTAAGGTTGTGCTCTGTTGAAATATGACCTACATACTCTTGATTGTTTGTGTTATGTGATTTGTCTGACACCCATTACATTCTGGGTAATAGCGGCCATTTGTTGCTCTGCACAGCAGGCTCTTTTGACAAAAGAAAATAGGCGGCAATAAAAAAGCTATAGTCTGAATTACATTCTGCACCGAGCTGCACTGCTGAGAGTTTGTGCAAGTGTGTTAACAATGCTCGGAACTGCCTCTTGTCAGCCTTCAGCCTGTAATGGCCATCTGTCCTCACATAAATCTGTCAAAACCTGCTAAGTTCAAGAGAGAGCATGGAATATACCTTGTACTGTCAACACCAAAATGTACACATTCCCCGGAAAATCAACACGCAGGAAATAATCCAGAGGTTATGGGAGGCATTAGCACTGTTGATTTGGGCTTGTGGCATGAAATCGAGAGTCCAGAGATTAGTGGGAAGATGAGCAAAGGTAGTGGCATCAAGGGATTGAGCACTGACCTCCCTCTTACTTCAGGGGGAAAGTTTTGGGTAGCGGAGGTGAGGCTAGAGAAATAACAACTAGTTCAGAGGCAGCAAGGGGTTGCCTGTCTCATCAGCAGCTCTGAAAAGTTTAACACTATGTTAAAAGAAAGAAACATACTTCTTGCACCTTTGTTTTGTTTTGTTTGGCTTTGGGTCTCAACTGTATCTGGAGATAGGCTTTCCATTAGGGAGGCACTTGGTGATAGGAAATCTTGTCATCCGTGAGATTTCTCAATCTTGCTTTGAGATATTCTCTGGTTAGAGATCTTTCAGTAAACAATGAAGGGTTTAGGGAATTAGCCAAATTATTTTTCTCTCTCCATCTACTCACTAATCTTGAAATATCTTCCATTCAATAAGCAAGTATTACCTATTTGTTTCAACAAATGGTGCCAGCAGAAATTTACAGCCCTTATATTTTTACTCACAGGGCATATTTGATGGTCTCTGGGTGTTTCCATCAATTTTAAGTGTATATGCAGAAAAATATACTCATGTCAAATTTTAAAGAAGCGCTTTTCTATTAAAATCGATTGTGAAGTCCCTGGAGGCTGAGTCCCTGAAATAGCAGTATCTGGTGTCATATCCAGCACATAGTAGGTGTTCAGCGAATGTCTGTTCAATGGCCACAGGCTGTCTAATGTGTGACAGAGGTAAAAGGCTTTGTTTTTAACTCAAAGAAAGTACAATCAAGGTGTCGCCACTCCCCAGAGCAACTTGAGAACCAGTTATTTAAGCGATAATGAGCTTAGGTACTAGGACAAGGGTTTCAAATTTTCAAGACTCAGAAGGATTTCTATATTTGAAATCCCTAGATACCTGAGCTATTTTTAGAACCAGTCTCTCTTTAATAGTGGCCTAATTTGGCGTTCCTGAAGTTTAAGGTTTCTTTTTATAAATCTAAAATATCTGTCAAGATATGTATACCTGAGAGTACAAAGTGGCGTGCGGCAGACACTCTAGGGCTGGGGTTCTCAGATGTGGCCTGTGAAGCATCTCATTAAAAATGTTTACCCAGTTTCCCAAGTGATTCTTGGGCTGCTGAAATGTGAGACCCACGACTAAAGGAGAATCTAGAAAAAATAAAATTAGTACAAAATAATAATGCAACAAATGTGCCCAAGCAACATCCTGCAAAGCACTTATAATTGATTTGGAAAGACAAGACATAATTCACATTCGAAAAGAGATAAGCAAAAATGTATAGTAATATGTGATTGGTATCAATAGAGGGATCCTGACAGTAAATTACTAAAGAAGTAAAAATTACCCTAGCTTGGGGTGATCATGCAAAGATTTACGGAGTTGGATATGAGGATGTTGAATGCCATTTCCTCCAATTCAAGGGCTATGTCATTGGACATATTTGATTGGTATTTACTCAGCAAAGAGAGATTATTCGTCATTATTTCTTTAAGTATCTTAGGCTCCTAGGAGGAATATTTGAGAATGTGCTTTTTTTTTTTTTTTTATCTTGCTGGGAATTGCAAGTGGTAATTGAAGGTAGCATGTAGAAGAAATCAGTATGCATGAATAAGGCAGTGCAATTCGTAAATAAAACAAGTGAAAATGGAGAGAAAAGATAAGATTGACCAAATAGGAATTTATTAGGTTGAGTAAAAGACATACTTATCTATGAGAGAGGAAACAAGAGTTGAGTGTGCCTCAGTGGCACAGATGTTTCATTCAGTCATGTAAGTCACTTCCTTTGCTACAGCAAAGAGAAGGGCAAAGAGCCATCCAAGAGCAGCTGTTAACAAAGGGAAGCCTTTTTGAGACTCAGGTGTGACCATGAGTGGAGTACAGTGCCCATTCACTTTGTGTTTGCATTTCTCTGTCTTTCTGAGATTTTCTGAGTTGGAACTCCGAAGTCAAACCACCTTGCATTTGTATACCTTTTCTTCTCTCAGGGAGAATTAGCTTTGAATAATAAAAATTGCCAAATATTGGTGTAAAATATTTCACTTTAGAGAAAACATTCATTCTTTCCATTTCTTAATTATAAAGTAGGAGAGTGAGGCAGCATCTTCCTGTTCATATCAAAATTTCATGTGGCTTTCTGTGACCTACTTGGCTCTCGATATATGTGTGTTGTGTATGTCTGTGTTTATTTTTTTTCCAGCAAGGTAGCATTTTTTTCCTTGCAACTTGCCTTAAGTCTAACCCCAGGCTTGTTAGCAGACTTAAAGTTCTTTTTGCTGAATGGTATTCACCCCGCCTCCTAAATAGAAAATGTATTGTAAACTAAAATGCTCCCTTGTAAGCATAAACTCATTTGAACTCCAGCCTGCCCTTCTTCAAAGTTCCTTGGACTCTGGAGCCACTTGACAATGGTTCTTCCTCGGCACAAACGGATGAGTAGGGCTTACTTGGGGGAAAACTCAACAGAGGAAACTACTACGCTTCACGGACTCTCCCACAGTGGTTTCTGATGAAATGTTCTGCCCTCCTATAGAAAAGCAGAAAGAGCAACAGCTGATGGCTGTTCCTCTTTCTTCCTTTTTATTTGTTTAATTAGTTAGCTGCTGAAGCTTGGCTGAGTTTCAATCCCTCAGTCTCATAACCCTCCCTTATGTTGTGCTCTATATAAAATGGTCGGCTGGCACTGCGATATTTAGTGTTACTGTTCACTTAGGTTTCTGTTGCAGAACCATATTTTAGACAGAATGTATTAGTTATGCTCACAAGAATGTATCATACCTACATTAGCCATGGTTTACTAGGTTAATGAACTGTGGCGACAAAGAATCACTGCCGTTAAGTTGTAGAGTTGCTCTAGGTCCCTGCATTTGGCTGTCGTATTTCACTGAACTTACTTTGAAGTTGCTTATGTCACTCTCACCATTGCCCCATATTTCCTGTCATCCCATCTTTTTTTTTTTTTTTTCTTCTAAGTTGCTTAATTCCTTGGCTCCAAGGGTAGATTCTCTTGATTGGACAAAGACCCCTGAGCTGCTTGCATCCTCTGCAATGTTCTTTGCAGACAAATGCTACCAAGGCTATTCTGTGATTCCTCAGTCTCACTTTGTTAATTTTCCATAAAGCAGCCCATACAATCCCCTTGAAAATGCAAGCTTTGGTAATAATGCTTAGTTCCGTGCAGGCCAGGGGTGATGCATTCATGTTTTCTGGGAAGCAGGATTTGTTAGCGTTGGTGTTTGAAATACAAAAGATCACAGCCTCCTGCTCAGCACTGTAGATCCATCTTTTCTTGGTGACAGAGGCTTAGGGGATGAGTCAGTTTTTCAGGCCTTGTCACGAAATTAGTTTCCTTCTTCTTCACTCAGTTTGAAACCTTGTCTGAAATCTTGGAAAAATTAGAAACATGTGTCTTCGCATTTAAGAACATTATCTCTGTCTCTTTTCTGTTTCTCTCTTTTTTTTTTTTTTTTAATTTTTGCCTTAGGCCTAACTCCACCCACCACTCCTCCTCATAAAGCCAACCAAGATAACCCTTTTAGGGCTTCTCCAAAGCTGAAGTCCTCTTGCAAGACTGTGGTGCCACCACCATCAAAGAAGCCCAGGTACAGTGAGTCTTCTGGTACACAAGGCAATAACTCCACCAAGAAAGGGCCGGAGCAATCCGAGTTGTATGCACAACTCAGCAAGTCCTCAGTCCTCACTGGTGGACACGAGGAAAGGAAGACCAAGCGGCCCAGTCTGCGGCTGTTTGGTGACCATGACTATTGCCAGTCAATTAATTCCAAAACGGAAATACTCATTAATATATCACAGGAGCTCCAGGACTCTAGCCAACTAGAAAATAAAGATGTCTCCTCTGATTGGCAGGGGCAGATTTGTTCTTCCACAGATTCAGACCAGTGCTACCTGAGAGAGACTTTGGAGGCAAGCAAGCAGGTCTCTCCTTGCAGCACAAGAAAACAGCTCCAAGACCAGGAAATCCGAGCCGAGCTGAACAAGCACTTCGGTCATCCCAGTCAAGCTGTTTTTGACGACGAAGCAGACAAGACCAGTGAACTGAGGGACAGTGATTTCAGTAATGAACAATTCTCCAAACTACCTATGTTTATAAATTCAGGACTAGCCATGGATGGCCTGTTTGATGACAGCGAAGATGAAAGTGATAAACTGAGCTACCCTTGGGATGGCACGCAATCCTATTCATTGTTCAATGTGTCTCCTTCTTGTTCTTCTTTTAACTCTCCATGTAGAGATTCCGTGTCACCACCCAAATCCTTATTTTCTCAAAGACCCCAAAGGATGCGCTCTCGTTCAAGGTCCTTTTCTCGACACAGGTCGTGTTCCCGATCACCATATTCCAGGTCAAGATCAAGGTCTCCAGGCAGTAGATCTTCTTCAAGGTAAACCTTGGCAAAACCCTAATAACACAAAAGGTGTTCCTAAGAAGTAAAAAAAAAAAAAAAATACAAATAAAAATTTGAAATCTGCAGCCATTCTGGCCCCTGACCACTGCAATTCTGGCACTGCTGGAACTAACGAGAACGTTGTTACACTCACATCTCTCTCCATGTTCTCTTAAATCTGTCAGCTCTGAGCACAGTGCCTTGAGCCAGTCCTATCAGAGAGAGCAATTTGTTAAGAAACTTGCTCATCCAACTTTTTCCATTACCTGGAGAGCTGCCCTGTGCCAGGATAGTGGAGATCCATGCAAGATAAAGCTGACAGTGTACCAGACCTGGTGCTCAGTGTTAACATCAATAAGAGACGCTGAGAGACAGCACATCACTCCCAGCCCTCTAAGTTGACTAGATGATCACAAACTGTCACCGGGAAATCTCCCTAGTAGCTGGGAAGAAAAAGCCAGTCTCTGTAATACAGTGTCCCAGAGGATGCTCCACAGTGCCAATAAACTTGGGTTAAGTGGCAGTTGCAAATGCCCTTTTTGTTTTTCTCCTCTGGCGCAGATCCTGCTATTACTATGAGTCAAGCCACTACAGACACCGCACGCACCGAAATTCTCCCTTGTATGTGAGATCACGTTCGAGATCGCCCTACAGCCGTCGGCCCAGGTAATGAGGCATGTCATTTTCCTTTGGCTCCCTTTATCCTCTCCTTGAGATGACAAGATGTTCTCCAAAACCCTATTCCCCTCCCCATATTATTATTCATTTTGCTCATGCAAATTGAGGTGGTTGACTTAGTGATAAAGTTATGTTTCCCAGGTATGACAGCTACGAGGAATATCAGCACGAGAGGCTGAAGAGGGAAGAATATCGCAGAGAGTATGAGAAGCGAGAGTCTGAGAGGGCCAAGCAAAGGGAGAGGCAGAGGCAGAAGGCAATTGTAAGTGGCCTGGAGCTCACTTTTATTTTAAAGTAGGGTTTCTTCTTTTTCTGTGTGCTTTTTTTGGTGATAGATTAGAAAATAAACAAAAGCTAAGTCTTTGTTAGAACAGGCCATTTTCAGCCTTTTGGCTTTAAAATATCCATAAGTCTTCGGTCCCCATTGACCTAACTTATTGGAAAACAAAATGTTTAAGTCAGTGTATTTCTCACTCACAGTTTCATTTTGAAGTTCATTACTGTTTTCACCTTCTGTTTTGGAAAATGGAGGGAGTAGAGATTTTTTTTTCAGTCAGATATTTGTTCTTTCTGATCACAGGATAAGTTTTTCTTTCTGTTTCCTGTTACTTCTCTCTTTGAGCGGAAAATGAGGAGGGATTGCTGTCTCGTTTCAGTTTTTGTCTTTTTGGCCGGCAGGAGACTTAAATTGTCCATGAAGAGACTGAGGTCAAGTAGGATTTAAAGGAGGCAGTGGAGGAAGAGTTGCTAAGAAAGTCATCATTTCTGGCCAGGCGCGATGGCTCATGCCTGTAATCCCAGCACTTTGGGAGGCCAAGGCATGTGGATCACTTAAGGCCAAAAGTTTGAGACCAGCCTGGCCAACTTAGGAAACAGGAAACAACATATGAGACAGGAAACCCTGTCTCTACTAAAAATACAAAAATTAGCCAGGTGTGGTGGTGCATGCCTGTAATACCAGCTACTCAGGAGGCTGAGGCAGGGGAATTGCTTGAACCAGGGAGGTGGAGGTTGCAATGAGCTGAGATTGCACCACGGAACTCCAGCCTGGGTGACAGAGTGAGACTCTGTCTCAAAAAAAAAAAAAAACAAAAAAAAAAAGGCATTTCTTCTGTGTGATGGTCGCCATCTAACTGGGTAATTGACACACCCACATTTCTTATGAACTACTTTTCAATGACATTTTATGGATTTCAGCACCACTTTCCAGGGGGTATTATATTAACTTGACATATAGACAGTGCTGACCCTTCTGTGTAAAGATCCACGTTATGTTATATTTGTTTGCTGTCTGAAGATCAGTCCTCATTTTCAGCAGCTGCTGACTAGTGGGTAGGCTTTACCCCAACTCCCTACCGCTGTTTATCAACCTATACTTTGGATGGCAAAAATAAGTCAGTCCAGTTGTCAAAATCCAGCCCATGCCCATGGCAGACATTCCTAATCGATAATGGAACTCTTTCCCATTGAGCCCCCTCACAGCCTTACGGTCTTTTCTGACATGGTGCTCTAGGGAGCCATGACTAATCAATGAGATATAGCACTGCTTTTATTCAGTGCAGCTGCTCCCTGTGTGTTAGCCTCTCAGAGTTAGCTCAGTGAAGATCAGCTTTTGACATATCTTGCATCTAAGCTAGCCAAGGCTTAGGGAAATGATTTTTGACTGTAAAGGTTAGATTTATGTGTTATCTTTAAAAAAACTCACTAACATCAACACAATTTTGCAGAAGCTATATAAAAGAGTTGACTAATGGAATCAAAATCAAGCATTGGCCAACAGTTACCAGCTGGAGGAAAAAGGTTAAATGAGAGATTTGTTCAACACAGGCACTTAAGGAGAAAGAAGTGAGAAGTAATTGAACACTTAGGTCAAAATTTTGGAGGGTTTGCTGCCATTTAACTTTGAATCTACCTAAGACTGACTCAAAGGCATTTTGCAAATTACAACAATTTGCCTCATTTTTCTCAACTTCCAAATGAGCAGTGATATTAAGATTTGCCAAAGTGTCATTAGTTAACACTTATGAAGACTAATGAAAATTAAAATTTAATTTTTCTAATATCACTGCATTTAATTAATGGCCTATTCAATAATTATAATAACTCACATTTATATAGTGCCATATAATTTACAAAGCCTTTTAATATGGCACATTATAATCATTACAAAAGAAAATCATGCTGAGCAAACATGTAGGAAAATGATTATTTTGGTGTTTGCAAATTTATATTTTATAAAATCCTTCATTTTTCCCCAAAAAATAGGACATTAAAGAGAAAGATTAATAGTTTCATCATAAATTTGCTTATATGGCCATGACACAACACAGTTATAACTAAAGCCAGATTAATATTTTAATCAAAAGCATGTAAATAAATGATGTGTTTATTTTATGCCTTCTAAAGATGATTAAGTGCCAGATATTAATAAAGAAAGGAAGGGAGGTGTCTTTTTTGTTGCTAGTTTGGCCCTTTACAGATAGAGCAAGTAGTGTCATTGGTCTAGATGAGACAAAAGCACCCTGAGGGTCACCAGCCTCAGCTTGGAAACAGATGCTACCCTGTTGTCCCTTTGTGTTACAAATGTTGACTAGTTCCTCTGTTAATTCTTAGATGAAAGTAATCTGTATCAGTTCTCTTCCAAAGAGCACTTGTAATACAAGTGTCAACTTGGTTTTTATTAAATCATTTTACATTAACTAGACATTTGTGAGAATTTTGGCTTTAAAGTTCGCTTTTGTTTTTGAAAAGTAGATTGAAGGAAACCTAGAACATAGAGATTGTTTACCAACAGAGTGAACTATAAGTGATAAGTGCTTAATAAAGATTTGGGACTTACTGTTTAACCAATTTCCACTTGGACAATTACATGCTGTTTCTATTGAACATGAGTGAAAACTCATAGCTCTTTCTGTAATAAATATTTGCCATTTGGTTGGGATATAAAATTAGGAAAGACATGGTCCCTGTATCCAAGGAGCTTCAACTCTAATGGCAGATAAAATACACAAACAGGCAATACAGTGTGATAAGTGCTATTATAAGGGGTGCATCTGTGGCACTGTTGTGGTGGTATATTGGGGGCATCCAGATCTATGTATGAAGGAGAACATCCTCAGAGAGGGTAAGACTGATCCAAATCCTAAAGGGAGAAAGGACAAAGATTTTCTCCACCTGCAGCATCCAATATGGTAGCCTTTAGCCACATGATTAATTTGATTGGGCCATATTAAGATGCACTGTGTGATTGGATTTAGAAGACTTAGTATAAAAAAAAAGTGTAAAATACTTCATTTATCTTTTTATATCAATCACAAATTGATATAATAGTTTGGACATGTTGAGCCCAATACAATATATTATTAACATTGAATTTTTCATATTTTTACTTTTTAAAATGTGGCTCTTAGAAAATTTTACATGACATACTGCATTGTATCATTACTGGACATTGCTTTTTTAGACAGAGGCTATAGCTTATACTAAGTCTCTAAAAAAGAATAAGGTATATTGAGAAACTACTAGTCATTTAATTGGAACACTGAGACACAAGAGGGGCAAGAAATAAGTCTAGAGGGAATGGTGGAAGATAGCCTAAAGGGTCCTATAATTCATGCTAAAGATTTTGAAAGCTATCTTGAAGGCATCATGGAACTATTTAATGAGTTTACCTACATGAATTTTTTTTTATTGATTCCCTTCCTCCAAATAGTTAGCTTTCTAGTACCATAATGCATCCCCAAAGTATATTTTTATGGACTTGAGTGCAGGGATACATGCAATGATTTTTAACTGATTTGAAAAAATTAGCTTGAAAATTCATACATAGAAGAGCTAAGGGAACAAGGACAGTCCAGACTTAAGTTGGTCAGGTACATGATGTTCTTTCAATGTTTGAAACAACCTTAAAGTAATGAGTAAGAAGCAAATTACATTTAAGATATCTTGGGGTCAGTGTTGGGTTATTCATTAATCAAAGCAATCCTATATTTAGGGAACCAGAAAAACAGAGACTCCAAAAGGCAATGAAAAAAAAAACCTTCAGAAATTTAATAATTGTTATTTTACAAAATTAAAGTCATCTTTTTAACCTTTGTCTGCATTACTTCTATTTTGAGTTCCATAAGTAGGAGGTGTTTTAGGAGATCTGTAAACTTTTCATTGCTTATGTTTCTAAAATCCTAATTCAGCCCAAGTTGAGTGAGCCAAATCCAAAAACAAAGAGAACACTAATAATTAGTAATTACCAATGCAAAATCTTATATTGTGGTTGAATGTTACCATTGTTTCAGTTGGCACTTTCCTGTAATTTCCATCCCGACTCTTTCTCAAAAAGCAATTCACTTTCTGCCTTTCTCCGACTCGTAAGCTTGAAATAATTCAGGTTATACTGGGACTCTGCAAACCAGAGTTTAGTACTTAATGTCTAAACTGTCACTGCTCTAATTTCTTGTGGAGTTCTAAGTCCAACTCCATTTGCAATCTGTACAGTTTTCTGCCAGAAAACATGATAATGGGATGTTAATTTAAAGGGCAAATCTAGACATTGTGATATGGCTCAGCACTTAAAACCAAAACTAGATGTGCTCAGGCGGCAATGACTGCTGCTTCACTTCTCTGTTGGTCAGTGTCCAGCTCAGAAGCCAGGGACAGTGTAGTACTGCTGATAATTATAAACTTCTTCCAAATGAAATGAAAAAAATTGTGCAATTACTCAGAGTTTTTTTTTTTTTTTTTTTGAGACGGAGTCTTGCTCTGTCGCCCAGGCTGGAATGCAGTGGCGCAATCTTGGCTCACTGCAAGCTCTGCCTCCTGGGTTCACGCCATTCTTCTGCCTCAGCCTCCGGAGTAGCTGGGACTACAGGTGTCCACCACCACGCCCGGCTAATTTTTTGTATTTTTAGTAGAGACGGGGTTTCACCGTGTTGGCCAGGCTGGTCTCAATCTCCTGACCTCGTGATCTACCCACCTCGGCCTCCCAAAGTGCTCAGAGTTATTCTTTTTTGGAGAAAATGAAATAGCTTTCTATGCAAGCCTCTTTAAAGAGATATTTTGTGTGGGTGAGTATATGTTATATTGTGACTTTAAGTTCAATATTTAGAAATATTCAGTTTTATGGAAAGATGAATAATTATAGAGATCTGCTATACAACATAGTACCTATAGTTAACTATGCTATTGTACACTTTAAAATGTTGAGAGGATAGATTTCATGTTATTCACACACACACACACATACACACACACACACACACAAAAGAAAAAAACACAAAAGAACACAAGGAAATTTTGGAGGTGATGAATACATATAGTACCATGATTGTGATGATGGTATCAAGGATATAGGCATATGTCCAAACCCATCAAAATGTATATGTTTAATATGTACAATTTTTTGATATATCAATTATACTTCAGTGAAGCTTTTTTAAAAAGTAGTTATGCATACTCTTATTCTATAATTTTCATGTTTTCTGACTTACCAGTATGTTTACTTGCATGTTAGCTTTTATTTGCATCTTACCTTTTAAGTAGACTAACCTGGACTTATTCACATTAACCAGCCTTAGACACTAAGCAGGGATAGTAGCACACGGTACGTGAATGGGGGACACTTTGGACAAATTTAATGCTACAATTTTGTTTTTTCTCTAAGAACACCCCCTAGTAGTAGGCATTTATTGACTACCTAGTGAATTAGGTTAGAGAATCAATATTAACGGCAAGAAAGAAAAACACTTTTCAGCATTTTTTAGAATCTTGGTATATCTTTCTATCTGTACCTTTCCATGACCCTCCACTCCACTCACCTCTTCTTTTAGTTGGAATACACCATACACTCAATTTATAATATCTTTGCAATTTTTGAGGCAGTCAGGTTACAGCTAATCTAGGAATGAACACCAGTATTTCACTGCCAAAGTTGATATGTAGTTTCCTTAGCATAGAAAAAAAGATTTTTACATTATTCTGACTTGCAAACGTAGACAGCTGAAATCTGCATTATATCAAGCTCTTCCTTGTTACCTAGCTTAAAGGACATTTTAGAGAGATCACCCATTAAAAGCATTAAATGCAGTACTTGGCATAGATAAGAGTTCAACAAATGTTCATCTCTCTACTACCTTCTGTCTTTTCTTAGTCAAACCCCTTTTATCAGGAGTAGTTTATTTGATGAGAAACAACCAGTGTATGTTTTCCTCCAGTAACTGGGAAGCTCTAGACTCTTTTTGATAAAGATTTTAGTAATGTGAAGTCAGTTAATTCAGTCAGTTTTTTGTTTCTTTATTTATCCCCCGTGTTTTGGTATAATGAAGATTTAGTATAGATGTTAATGCAATGTAAGACTTCAATTTTATTATCCACCCCATCAGCGTACTAGCTTTTGTGAAAACTGAAGCTAAAAGTTATTTGATAAATGTACCATCCTCCTCAATAGTGAAAACTGGTCCGAAAATCATTTTTCAAGGAGCTGTTTCCAAAGGTTTAGAGTTCCTCCAAGCCTTTAAGAAGTTGAAAATGTTATTAAGCATTTTGATTTCTTTTCCTTTCATCTCCTGTTTAGAAATTAATGTCTTGAAAAATTGGCTGCAAATGTTAAGCTTTTTTAAAGATATGAAATCTATTCATCTGTCTAATACAACTGCAACATGTTTAAAAGAATCAGTTCTTTGCTAGACATTTTAGCCAATCTTAGAAAGATTTTTGTCTTTGCTTTCTAGGCGTTTGGATGCCTTTTATTTCCATTTTTAGCAGTAGGAAAATCAAGCACTTCAATAATTTTCTCAAATAAGCCTTTCAACAAGTATTCAATCTCTGATCTTTGTAAGGTAGTGAGGCATGGCCCCATTCCTGTGTTTCATAAAAAGAGATGGTAGAAAAATAGGTAATTCAACTAATTGTGGAACACCCCTTCGGTTTCCTGTTTCTCCCCTCTAGGTTATATCTTCTTTTTACTGTAGAATATATCAGTATCCATTATAAAAGGTCCTCTGGTTTATATTTTGTATGGGATCGTTGTTGCATACAACTTCGTATAAAGCTGCAATTCAGAGATTGTCCCAGTATGTCTGCATATGGGCATACATATGGTCGATTTTTGCTTTAACTTCAAATTTCCTTGAATACATAGGCTGTGTTTATTCCCATAATGGTAGTTGAGCAATTTCTTTGCAATGTCTCAATTTCTTTCTCTCACTTCTGCACTTCCCCCTCCTCTCTATACAGTAGTAACTTTTCTAAAAGGCTCATTAAAAAAAAATTCCTTAACACCCGTGAAAGCAGGCGCCAGGAAATTTAAGTTTAGATAACAGTCCCATCACATTTGGCTGTTTGACTAGAGCTGGCTGCATAAATAGAATGGAATGTGGTGTTATGATTCCCTTGCTCAAGTGTGTATCGATGGTCTGGGATGTGCCTCTTCATCCATTTCTACTTTCTGACTGCCAGGATGTGCTCGGTGCTCTGAAGTGGCACAATCACAGCCTTCAATTGAGACATACAATCTACATGGAAGGGCGTCAGGCAGCCTGCACTGGTTACTCTGCTTCATCTGGTCATTTATTTAGTCTCAATGCTATTGTTCGTACAGTTCTGTTTTACCAACTGTTTGTTATCTCCTACCTTTGATTTTCAGAGGTGATTTTTATGAGTGAGATTCCTGCAAACATGTAACTACTTCTTACACTTAAATCTGTAAAAACAGATTATGGAAATCTTTGTTTCTTCACTCAGCTGAGCTACCTGAGCAAGGTTTTTTTTTTCTGTGATAGAACACCAAATCTAACTTTCCTTCTCCTTTGTATTGGAGAGTCTCAGAGAAGAAGGACCACTCTTAGGCATCTTTGATGTAATGAAGGGAATGGGATAAGTGTTCAAGATGATTAATTGATTAGTAACTGATTGATTTTACAGCAGATATTCATTGATAGTCTGTTATGTTTTGATGCTTTGTTTAAAATACAGTAGTGAATAGAACAGATATGGTCTCTACTGTCATGAAGCTTTTATTATCCTGGGGAAGTGGACATTAAACAGTAGATAAACTATTAATTACAATTGGAAAGGAGAGTTTTCCATAAGAGCAACTAATAGGAATTCTGACCTCACTGCAAGTCTCAGAAAAAATGTGATTGTTGAGCTTAAGGTTGTTGTAGACAGTGTGTGTATGTGAGAGGCTTGGGAGTGGTGCAGTGTGAATAGGGTGTCCCAGTAGCAGAGAAAGAGCGTGTGCAAAGGCTTTGGGAAGGAAGGTGCACAGTATATATTAGATTAATAGAAGCTCAGTGTGGCTGGAAAAGAGAGTCACAGAAAGAATGCGATATAAGAGATAAAGCCCATGATGACAACAGGCCCAGACCATACAGGGCCTTGTAGGTCTTGTTAATGATTTAGGTCTTTCATTAAAAGTTATGAGAAGCCATTGGAATATTTTAGAAGTTAATGGACATCATCGGATTCCTGTTTTCTTAGCAAAGACTATCCTAACAACAATGGAAGAATAGATTGGAGAAGAATAAACATGGACACGGATCCAAGTTAAGAGATTGTTTGTTATACTAGTCCAGAAAGAGAAGCTGGAGGCTTGGCTTAGGACAATGGAATAAAGAAAATATATTACAGAGAGATGTAGGGGATAAAAATTAATAGGACTTGAGTGGTTAGACATGTGGAGAGGACCAAGAGAAAGGAGTAAAGGGAGGTAGTTAAATTTCTGTCCTAAATAACTGGCTAGATGGTGTTCATTTCACTAATACAAGAACATTGGGAAAGAACCAAATGGGGAGAGGGCAAGGCTGGAGGGTTGGGCTTCGGTAATGTTGGTGTAGTGTGAGGTTCCTCAGGCACAACCAACCTGAGATGTCAAGTAGACAGTTGATTATTTGCACCTGAGGCTCAGATGAACTTACTTTCCTAATAAAAAATAGAGGCAAGCATGTTACATGTGGTAGAATAAGACCAGACATTGGTAAGCTTATCATCCAGGAAGATATAGGGTCTGCAAATTGTTCAGTTACATTTCACAAATGCTTGTCAGGTGCCTACTCCTTACCAGATTCTTGGCCAAATACTGGGCATAAGAAAAGGAAAACCATTCAGTAAATAAGAAAGGGCATCTTTTTGCTTTCAGCCGGAATTACTCTTTTCATCACCCAAGACCAGGGACTCTCAGTACATCCAAAGAAAAGTCTTGGGCAAGCTAAGTCTGTACCTCAGTTCTCTGCTTCTAGTCTTTGCTTCAACCTAACTTAAATTTCTGCAACCTTAAATTCATTTTATCATTGTTTGTCCTTAGGATACATACAAACTAGTTGGTGAGCACATTCTTTATATTAACTCCTTATGTTCTTAAAACTTTGAGAGACATCATAACTTTTGGCCTTATCTTCTTGGAACAAGAGGTATAGGATTGCTTCTTACACTAAGAATGCATTTCTGTGCTTTAAAAAAAGAATTTATCCTCAGGCTATAAAATATTATTCCTGTTATTTTGTAAGTTATAAATTACTGATGACTTTCAGATTATGATGATATTGACTCCACTTGTGAAAATTAGGCCACACCCCTCTAGTCTGTTCCTAAAATAAGACTAGATTTATTGGCAAAGTGAAATTTATAGCCTCTTTTATTTAGCTCTTATTCTTCGGAGACTCATGGCTTAAAATGGCCTACATTTTAAGACTGTATTTCTTAAATTATTGTCTTTGGACCACCTGCATCAAAATAGCTGGGGTGTGCTTGTTAAAAATGAAGGTTGTAGAACCTTATCTTACATTTTTTTTAGTACAACTAGATAAAGCCCAATCATTTGCATTTTTAATCGGCACCCCAAGTAATTTTTATGTATAGTAGAGTTTAAGAACCACTCTTTTGAGGACGTCAGAATTTGTTTATCTCAGTATTAGAATTCTGAGTTAATGAGAAATGTAATAGTTTTGTAAGCCAGGTCAGTTTCATAACAATTTTGATTCATAATCAAGTCACAAATGTTCAAATATTTAACAGGTATTGTTCCATGATTTGAAAAAAGAATGCACTATACAGATTTCTTTTCTAACACATCAAGTTCATCTGAGAGTAGAACAGAGACGGATAGGAAAGGTAGAAAAGAGTAGAGGTGAAGAGAAGAATCTATGTGAGCAAGAAGAGATTGATACTGAAGAAATGGGAATTAATACTTGGTTCAAATGTAGTCTTTCCTTCCATTGTAGTGTATGTTTTGCTCTAATTGCCATGCTCAGTGGGGTTTCTTATGCATGAGTGTACATTTATGAGTGTTTCTAGAGGGTTAGCTTTTTTTTTTTTTTTTTTTTTTTGAGATGGAGTCTCGCTCTCTCGCCCATGCTGAAGTGCAGTGGCACAATCTCAGCTCACTGCAACCTCTGCCTCCCGGGTTCAAGCAATTCTCTGCATCAGCCTCCTGAGTAGCTGGGATTGCAGGTGCCCACCACCACGCCTGGCCGATTTTTGTATTTTTAGTAGAGATGGGGTTTCACCATCTTGGCCAGGCTGGTATTGAACTCCTGACCTCATGATCCACCTGCCTTGGCCTCCCAAAGTGCTGGGATTACAGGTGTGAGCCACTGTGCCCGGCCGAGGGCTAGCTTTTTTCCCACTCCAGAACTCTCTCCTTCCTTCCCCCCATAGGAAGAGCGCCGTGTGATTTATGTCGGTAAAATCAGACCTGACACAACACGGACAGAACTGAGGGACCGTTTTGAAGTTTTTGGTGAAATTGAGGAGTGCACAGTAAATCTGCGGGATGATGGGTGAGAATCTTCAAGATTATTTCTTGTTTAGAAGCTGACGTATGTAAAAAATTATGGCCATAAGATTACTGGGATGGGAGTTGCCAATGTAAGTGCTTTGACAGATGACATGTTGAGTTCAGAACCTTATTTATTTTCTTTCATCCCTGTTTATTAATCTTTCTAGTTGAGATTTCCTGTCCCAGAAATAAGTATTTAGCTGCTTGACAGGACAATCACACTGATAAATGGATGCAGTGGCTCAGACGTTGGTACCGGAGAAGTCTCACAAAGTAGAAAGGGTTACAGTCCCATATGCTAATACTTCTTAACCAGCTTTGAACTTTTCTTTGTCCGTTGCAGAGACAGCTATGGTTTCATTACCTACCGTTATACCTGTGATGCTTTTGCTGCTCTTGAAAATGGATACACTTTGCGCAGGTCAAACGAAACTGACTTTGAGCTGTACTTTTGTGGACGCAAGCAATTTTTCAAGTCTAACTATGCAGACCTAGGTATGGATTTTATTGTACGTGGAATGAGGAATCCATAATGTAGAGCTCAAGATGGGAGCAAACATAATCCGTAGGCACCTTGGGTTGAACCATCACTTTATTTTACTAAAGGGAATGTTTGAATACAGATTTTTAAGAAAAACATATAAGACAGTTTCAGAAGAAAGGGGCCTAGGTTTTGGCAAGAAAGGACAAAAGTAAATTCTTTGTACTATCTACTCAGGTGCTGAAAATTGTGGTAGGTATGTATGTGGATATTGTGTGTTTCCACATGTGTTCATGATTTCTGTATGTGTGTTGTTGTGCATGCAGCTTTATATTTTGTGAGTGCATGTATTGTGTGTATCTCTGTGGATATTGTGTGTGTTGTGTGAATATTAAACATGTATGTGTGTGGTATTGTGCTTTGTGTGTGCGTGTGTTATGCAGATGTGTGTGGCTATCGTGTCTTTGTGTGTGTATGTATGCAGGTATTGTATGTGTCTACATGTGTTTATGATTCGTGTGTGTGTGTGTGTGTGTGTGTGTGTTTGTAACCTGAT
Source organism: Gorilla gorilla gorilla (assembly GCF_029281585.2). Classification (NCBI taxonomy): domain Eukaryota; kingdom Metazoa; phylum Chordata; class Mammalia; order Primates; family Hominidae; genus Gorilla; species Gorilla gorilla. The sequence continues at coordinate 31,980,186 of NC_073227.2, read as the reverse complement.
TTTGCCTTCCAGGCCTACCCTGAATCCTTTCACGAACCATAGCATTGCCATCATTGTTTTATGGAACAGAATATGCAAGTCTCATTTTTTCTTATTATTTCACAGACACTTAGAAATATCATCATTTTCTATGAACTACAACTAGAGAGAAGAAAATTAAATTTCATATACTAAATCACACACTGCTTTAAAGAAAAAAAAAAAGAAACACCTGTTATTTGTTGAGTGCTTCCATATGCCAGACACTGTGCCAGGAGCTTTGAAAGCATTTTCCATTTAATTACTAGAACTCTCCTAGGAGGTGCATATTATTACTATCATCCCCATTTTACAGATTAGGAAACTGAAGCATACATAACATTAATTTTTCCTGTTATAAAAGCTGTACAGACTCAAGGGGGTAAAATATGGTAAATATAAAAAGGTATTAAGAAAAAAATTAAAATCATGTATCAGCCTGTCATCCAGGAATAACCACTATTACCAACGAAGTGATTTGCCTTCCAGTATTTTGTCTCAGCATGTCTAATTTCTTATAGTTGAATTTATATATATATTTATTTATATATATATAAACTTCCAAATTCTACTTTTCTCAATTAATATATAAATTCATGTTCTGCTGTGACTCACAAGATTAAAAATAATTTATTAACATACTTTAATGGTTGTACAGTATTTTGCTGAGTGAATAGTACCATTTAGTCATTACATTATAGCCAAACATTTAATTTTTAATTTTTCAATATTATAAATAATGCTAAAATGGACATCTTAATTTCCTTTCCAATTTTAATTTTGTTCCTTTGCATGCCATTCCCCATCTAATGTGTGCATTGTAAGCCTTTAAATTCTTTGAGGAAGGAAAGTGACAAGCGTCTTGTGCATATGACATAATTATATTAAATTTATTTGTAATATTTATCATGGAATTAACATATAAATCTAGTCCTCATCTTTATTAAATATCTATATGCGCTTTCTCTGGGTTGGTAAAAAGAAGGAAACAAATACAAATACAGGGATTTTTTTTCTTCTGTGCAACGAAGGGATGTCTTCCTAGAGTAATTGATACAGGTGATGTGCATTGTTCACAGGGAATATGCTATAATTCACTCCACAAGCTAAATAGATAGTAGGAAGCAGTGGAGAGGCAGCTGACTGTTAGAGAGACAGCAGGCTAGGGATGAAAATATAGAACGTGGCAAGTCATTTGTTCAAATGTTGGCTGATAGAAACAGTCAAGACGGATTGAAGTCTTGAGTTGATTTGACTTATTTTCTTCAGTGATGAAGGCCAGGGTGTTTCTAGTCTCTCAAAACATCTAGAGTTTAAAATAAGCTACCTAGAGGGGCCTTTAGATCATGATTCATCACTGGTAGAGAGGGAGGATTGGATGGTATTTCCAAATTGAGCTGGAGCCTCCTTGAAATATTTCTAAGAAGAATGCTTCCTCTCTTGTTATCTCCCTGCCTAGCCGGCAGCAATAGAAACTTCGCCATTGCTAAGCTCGCTCTGTATTTTCTGAAAAGTATGTTTGATGTGCATTGTAGTAGCATGGATTTTTCCAATTCCCTCAAGCTCTACGATGGCACAAAGATAGTTTTTTTCTGAGCTCCATCATTGTATAGTCTGAAGAGGCCAGGCTTTGGAATCCTGCAGACCTGGGGTTGAAATCTGAGTTACCACTGCCGTTGGGCAAACAATTCAACCCCTTCAGTTCTGCTTCTTCATTTGTAAAATACCATACAGTGTTATTGTGAAGATTAAATAAATGTTTGTGATGCTATTAGCACGTGTCTGGCATAACATAGGTGCTCAATAAATAGTGGCTATTTTTATAATTTAAAATGACGGGAATGAGAAGTTAGAAGTGTAAAGTCGTTTTAAAATGGAAGAATCGACTCTAGGAATCAGCTTTGGAACTCCAAACATTTTTCCTGTGTCTTGTCTTTGTTCCCTGAAGAATTCAAATATTCTTGTGCTCACCATATTTAGTGTTTATGCACACTTCAGGGCATAAGAATATACTGGACTCAGGGGTTAGGAGCGTACACATATGTCACAATAGTAAAGCAAAAATGATGTGACACAGATTAGTTTTACGAAGACAGGAAAGTTACTTATCATTCTAGATAGATTTAACCAATTTTCTTTCTGTTTACTTGCTCCCCCAAATTAAGTTAGCTTATACATCCTGTTTCTCTACTACTGAAACTAGATAATGGTGACTACAATATTGTTAGAGCAAAACATAACGAATTCAGCTACTATTTATGACCCAGTTTTATAAATGAGAGTGAGAGATTAAAATGACTTGATCAAGGTTAAAACAGTGAAGCCAAGATTTAAGTTCTAGTTGCCATGAATCTGTAGTCTGTGTGTCTATTTACTGTCTTATAAGCAAATGGATCTTTCTAAAGACCTCAACGAAAAAAAATCAGAGGGGAAAGACCAAGAGAAATTAAAGTAGGACTACAGGATCCAAACAGAAAGATGGGTCAGTATTATGAATATAATAGTTTTGATTAGGAATTAGTTATGTTACATAACTTAAACATTTAAAAAAATAAATGACACATACATTATAAATTATTCATTAACTGAAATGAATGTATTGTATTATCAGTATTCTTCATTATACACGTAACTTTATGTATTTCTTTGCCATTCATTGATAAATCATTCCCACATCCCAATATAAATATTTTCAACCATGGTTTTAATAATATTTTGGTGTTTGAGATTATTATATTCCTTCAACAAATATTAATTTGAGTGCCTCCTTTGTGCCAACAGTTTTCCAGGTGCTGGGAATATAAGTGTGATGTGATTTGTTTCAAATAATACAGTACCATTATTTCTAACAATTTATTTTGAAAAATTAGAGTGGCTTGAGTTATTCCTATTTTCATGCGTGTCCATGTGAAGAGACCACCAAACAGGCTTTGTGTGAGCAGTAAAGCTGTTTATTTCACCTGGGTGCAGGCGGGCTGAGTCCGAAAAGAGAGTCAGAGAAGGGAGATGGGGTGGGGCCATTGTATAGGATTTGGGTAGGTAAAGGAAAAAGGGGGGTTGTTCTCTGGTGGGCAGGAGTGGGGGTCACAAGGTACTCAGTGGGGGAGCTTTTGAGCCAGGATGAGCCAGGAGAAGGAATTTCACAAGACAATGTCATCAGTTAAGGCAGGAATAGGCCATTTTCACTTCTTTTGTTGTGGAATGCCATCAGTTAAGGCAGGAACCGGCCATCTGGATGTGTACGTGCAGGTCACAGAGGGTATGATGGCTTAGCTTGGGCTCAGAGGCCTGACACCTATAACATTTTTATTATATCTTACTGTGCTCCAATATCCTTTCATTAGCAGGAGAGAAATTGGTGGAGTAGATGTTATTGCCTCAGAAATTAAATGTAACGACATTCCATCTCATGCAACAAAAAATATTTTTGGTTGTTTTCTGAGTAACGGTGTGCCTGTATAAGTGGGTATATATGTAAACACTATATTTCACAGTGAAGAAACTCTTGAGAACTACTATTTCACAATTTTGTAAATATTTGCTAATAAAATACAGAAACACTGAAATTCTAGAGTTTGCTTAGAATATTGCAAAGTAAGGAAATTTAAAATATTCTCAAAGTGTTCCTCAAGGAAAGGTATGTGTGTATGTCCCTGATGGTTCCAGGCTGACTTTTATCACACAGACTCCATCACTGGGGGAATCTTCCCTCTTGATCTACAATGCAAGTGGAATTCTGATTTCAGACTAATCTCTAGCAATGAGCTAGACATTTTTTTTTTGTCTCTACAAAAAAGATTTTGATTTGAACAGCAGTTGTTTGTGAGGCCTTAGCAATACAAGAAAACCATTCATTAGCCTATGAAGAGAAGCGTTGAAGCCAGTGTAATTTAAGAATTGACTATTTAAGATGCTATTGAGGAAAGATTGGCCAGTTTTGCCTCTGTTTTTTATGATTGAGACTGTAATTGTTCTCGTTGCTCTTACCTTAAAAAACTTGCTGAAAAAAACTCAGTAAAGACCAAAGGTGATCACAATGAAAGGAAAACATAAATAAAGACATTTCTTTGTCTTTAAATCTAGGTATGTAAAGGTAGATTGAAACTTTGGAAATGGGATGGTCAGGCCGGTGCTAGAGAGCTTGGTTTGCAATCTTGTCAGCAAAACAACATTTTAGGTCAACGATTATGCCTCTGTAGTATCTAGTATTACATCCTTCTATTAGTTTGACCATTTCGATTTTGTAACTTACTCTGGGAAAAGCATGGGAATTCTTGCATTTTGGTAGAATTGTTAGTTTTCCAGAATGGTTTTGTTTTCCTTCAAATAAATGTTTTCAAAAGAATTAACGTATTTATAAGAGGCTTTTTATTATATTTCCAAGCCACCCTTTGTTACTTGCAAGACCAGCAGAAATATCTAGCTTTTTCATAGAAGTCAATGGAGAAAAACCAGGAATATTTAACAGAATTTTACTTTGCTTTCTGTATTGCTAAAACATATCTATTTTGTTAAGGTCTATTTGAAGTAGCAGTGAAACTGCTCAAAAGCTTACTTGGACTAGTTTAAGAGTCCAAGAAGGGCATGGCTTTATTTATACCTGCACTTTATTTCTTCTTTCCGAATTTACTCTCCTGGGATGTGAAGCATTTCTCTCAACCTTCCAATTTGGGGAGAATTTGCACCAAAAATTCTGGGAGGCCAAGAGGTACGGAAGTAGAGGACCACATCATATGTCCCCTCCTGCCTCAAAGAGAAGCATCAGGTTGAAGTTTAGGGGAAATTCTCATGATTCTTTCTCTCATACTCTACTGGATTTTATGCTCAATTAAATTAATCCCATTGAATAGGAAAATTAGTTCCAGCTTGTACTCTCACGTCTACATCTAATTTATTGAGGAACCATGGGCAAGTCATTTGACTTGTCGGGGGAAGGGGAGGGTGGTTATCTGCCAGGGATATATTAACGTGTGCTCTGCCTAACTCCCAGGGTGTTTAAGCCTAAACGAGTCAACAGGTGAGTGTTTTTGAAAGCTCACTACTCCCCATCCTCTTCCTATATATCCATATATATCCAATAAAATCTGACTATTGTTTTCTAAAGTATATTGATTGGAAGAGTTGTTATCGAATCCAGTAATCTTGAATTGGAATGATTGAGTTAATGGCCATCAGCAAAGTGTGTATCTAAACTGGCTTGTGTTTTTTTCAGATTCAAACTCAGATGACTTTGACCCTGCTTCCACCAAGAGCAAGTATGACTCTCTGGATTTTGATAGTTTACTGAAAGAAGCTCAGAGAAGCTTGCGCAGGTAACATGTTCCCTAGCTGAGGATGACAGAGGGATGGCGAATACCTCATGGGACAGCGCGTCCTTCCCTAAAGACTATTGCAAGTCATACTTAGGAATTTCTCCTACTTTACACACTCTGTACAAAAACAAAACAAAACAACAACAATACAACAAGAACAACAACAACAATAACAACAATGGTTTACATGAACACAGCTGCTGAAGAGGCAAGAGACAGAATGATATCCAGTAAGCACATGTTTATTCATGGGTGTCAGCTTTGCTTTTCCTGGAGTCTCTTGGTGATGGAGTGTGCGTGTGTGCATGTATGTGTGTGTATGTATGTGTGTGGTGTGTGTGCTTGGTTTAGGGGAAGTATGTGTGGGTACATGTAAGGACTGGGGGCACCTGACCAGAATGTGCAAGGGCAAACCATTTCAAATGGCAGCAGTTCCATGAAGACACACTTAAAACCTAGAACTTCAAAATGTTCGTATTCTATTCAAAAGGAAAAAATATATATATATATATAAATTAAAAAGGAAAGAAAACTAACAACCAACCAACCAACCAACCAACCACAAACCACCCTAAAATGACAGCCGCTGATGTCTGGGCATCAGCCTTTGTACTCTGTTTTTTTAAGAAAGTGCAGAATCAACTTGAAGCAAGCTTTCTCTCATAATGTAATGATTATATGACAATCCTGAAGAAACCACAGGTTCCATAGAACTAATATCCTGTCTCTCTCTCTCTCTCTCTCTCTCTCTCTTTTTTTTTCTTTTTCCTTTTGCCATGGAATCTGGGTGGGAGAGGATACTGCGGGCACCAGAATGCTAAAGTTTCCTAACATTTTGAAGTTTCTGTAGTTCATCCTTAATCCTGACACCCATGTAAATGTCCAAAATGTTGATCTTCCACTGCAAATTTCAAAAGCCTTGTCAATGGTCAAGCGTGCAGCTTGTTCAGCGGTTCTTTCTGAGGAGCGGACACCGGGTTACATTACTAATGAGAGTTGGGTAGAACTCTCTGAGATGTGTTCAGATAGTGTAATTGCTACATTCTCTGATGTAGTTAAGTATTTACAGATGTTAAATGGAGTATTTTTATTTTATGTATATACTATACAACAATGTTCTTTTTTGTTACAGCTATGCACTGTAAATGCAGCCTTCTTTTCAAAACTGCTAAATTTTTCTTAATCAAGAATATTCAAATGTAATTATGAGGTGAAACAATTATTGTACACTAACATATTTAGAAGCTGAACTTACTGCTTATATATATTTGATTGTAAAAACAAAAAGACAGTGTGTGTGTCTGTTGAGTGCAACAAGAGCAAAATGATGCTTTCCGCACATCCATCCCTTAGGTGAGCTTCAATCTAAGCATCTTGTCAAGAAATATCCTAGTCCCCTAAAGGTATTAACCACTTCTGCGATATTTTTCCACATTTTCTTGTCGCTTGTTTTTCTTTGAAGTTTTATACACTGGATTTGTTAGGGGAATGAAATTTTCTCATCTAAAATTTTTCTAGAAGATATCATGATTTTATGTAAAGTCTCTCAATGGGTAACCATTAAGAAATGTTTTTATTTTCTCTATCAACAGTAGTTTTGAAACTAGAAGTCAAAAATCTTTTTAAAATGCTGTTTTGTTTTAATTTTTGTGATTTTAATTTGATACAAAATGCTGAGGTAATAATTATAGTATGATTTTTACAATAATTAATGTGTGTCTGAAGACTATCTTTGAAGCCAGTATTTCTTTCCCTTGGCAGAGTATGACGATGGTATTTATCTGTATTTTTTACAGTTATGCATCCTGTATAAATACTGATATTTCATTCCTTTGTTTACTAAAGAGACATATTTATCAGTTGCAGATAGCCTATTTATTATAAATTATGAGATGATGAAAATAATAAAGCCAGTGGAAATTTTCTACCTAGGATGCATGACAATTGTCAGGTTGGAGTGTAAGTGCTTCATTTGGGAAATTCAGCTTTTGCAGAAGCAGTGTTTCTACTTGCACTAGCATGGCCTCTGACGTGACCATGGTGTTGTTCTTGATGACATTGCTTCTGCTAAATTCAATAAAAACTTCAGAAAAACCTCCATTTTGAGCATCAGGATTTCATCTGAGTGTGGAGTCCCTGGAATGGAATTCAGTAACATTTGGAGTGTGTTTTCAAGTTTTAAATTGAGATTCGATTACTGTTTGGCTGATATGACTTTTCTGGAAGACATGATACACCTACTACTTAATTGTTCTTTTCCTTTCTCTCGCCCAACACGATCTTATAAGATGGATTTCACCCCCAGGCCAATGCAGCTAATTTTGATAGCTGCATTCATTTATCACCAGCATATTGTGTTCTGAGTGAATCCACTGTTTGTCCTGTCGGATGCTTGCTTGATTTTTTGGCTTCTTATTTCTAAGTAGATAGAAAGCAATAAAAATACTATGAAATGAAAGAACTTGTTCACAGGTTCTGCGTTACAACAGTAACACATCTTTAATCCGCCTAATTCTTGTTGTTCTGTAGGTTAAATGCAGGTATTTTAACTCTGTGTGAACGCCAAACTAAAGTTTACAGTCTTTCTTTCTGAATTTTGAGTATCTTCTGTTGTAGAATAATAATAAAAAGACTATTAAGAGCAATAAATTATTTTTAAGAAATCGAGATTTAGTAAATCCTATTATGTGTTCAAGGACCACATGTGTTCTCTATTTTGCCTTTAAATTTTTGTGATCCAATTTTAAATACATTCTCCTTTTTGCCCTGGATTGTTGACATGAGTGGAATACTTGGTTTCTTTTCTTACTTATCAAAAGACAGCACTACAGATATCATATTGAGGATTAATTTATCCCCCCTACCCCCAGCCTGACAAATATTGTTACCATGAAGATAGTTTTCCTCAATGGACTTCAAATTGCATCTAGAATTAGTGGAGCTTTTGTATCTTCTGCAGACACTGTGGGTAGCCCATCAAAATGTAAGCTGTGCTCCTCTCATTTTTATTTTTATTTTTTCGGGAGAGAATATTTCAAATGAACACGTGCACCCCATCATCACTGGAGGCAAATTTCAGCATAGATCTGTAGGATTTTTAGATGACCGTGGGCCATTGCCTTCATGCCGTGGTAAGTACCACATCTACAATTTTGGTAACCGAACTGGTGCTTTAGTAATGTGGATTTTTTCTTTTTTAAAAGAGATGTAGCGGAATAATTCTTCCAGTGCAACAAAATCAATTTTTTGCTAAACGACTCCGAGAACAACAGTTGGGCTGTCAACATTCAAAGCAGCAGAGAGGGAACTTTGCACTATTGGGGTATGATGTTTGGGTCAGTTGATAAAAGGAAACCTTTTCATGCCTTTAGATGTGAGCTTCCAGTAGGTAATGATTATGTGTCCTTTCTTGATGGCTGTAATGAGAACTTCAATCACTGTAGTCTAAGACCTGATCTATAGATGACCTAGAATAGCCATGTACTATAATGTGATGATTCTAAATTTGTACCTATGTGACAGACATTTTCAATAATGTGAACTGCTGATTTGATGGAGCTACTTTAAGATTTGTAGGTGAAAGTGTAATACTGTTGGTTGAACTATGCTGAAGAGGGAAAGTGAGCGATTAGTTGAGCCCTTGCCGGGCCTTTTTTCCACCTGCCAATTCTACATGTATTGTTGTGGTTTTATTCATTGTATGAAAATTCCTGTGATTTTTTTTTAAATGTGCAGTACACATCAGCCTCACTGAGCTAATAAAGGGAAACGAATGTTTCAAATCTACTTCTGCTTTTCTTATTTATCGTAACCAAACTCCTGGCATGTTTCTCAGATCAGTACCCATTACTCGCTTATTATTATTCTATTTCCTCTCTGGCTCTCTTTCCCTTTCTCCTTGCTTTTCCATATTCATGGATGCATTTCAGCTCTAAGGTAACGTGCATCTTCTGTATCTTGTCTTTTTCTAAACGGCAAAGGCAGACTTGGTGGTTTCTATAACGAACGTTCAGAGGTGAAAAATGACATGGGATTGTATCAAATGGATTAGCTCTATTTTTGTACTTAACCCTGGGAAGTGTGTATTTTTAAGTAGAAGCTCTTTCCCCTAGGGAAAAACTCACTGAATATTCAGTATAGAAAGCGATTTTGTTGTAGATGGACTGAATATTTCTCCAAGACTTGTAACAGGATGCAGTTCCCCATCATATGGAAGTCATCAGGTTGGTTAAATATGGGATGAGCTGATAGCTGAAGACACATCGTGCTGTCAGGATGTCCACTGTGGCTGGTAGATGATGGTGGTCCTAATGACAGAGAATGCCCTTGCCCAATTTCAAATGGTTGTTCCCATTGCCAATCATTTGCATTGCAAGACTCAACATATGCAACATTGGGGAAAGATGGCTAAATTATATTCCATCATTTCCATCTCCTAGAGAGAAAAGGAGTGTTTGTAAATATTGGAAATGTGATAAGAGCTATCAGAAGTGCATTGAAATCTGCTAAATAACATAAGATGATACACTCCCCATGGATTGTTTTATACCAATATAAAATCCATCAATTATTTTATGGAAATGGAAAATAAAAATCTACCATTATCTTACCCAAATACTGAATTTATCTGCCACTGTGGATACCAAGCACTCCTGAGTTTCAATAGATAAGTAAGTAAGTCTCAGTTCCTGACTTGTCTTCTATTGTTGCTTAAATTGCATAAGGCATTTTTAATCTTCTGGTTGGAACCAGCAAGGACATTAGAACTCTTCCCTAAATGGTTAACTTTTTAACCTAACAAATCTTTTGAGGGCAGAGAGAAAATGAGGGATTTTCAGAAGCAGCATTAGTAGCTGCTAGTTTGGTACTGGAATATCCTGATTGAGATAAAGGATTTATTTCATATTGTCCTCAAAACATTGAATCACTTTCATTCTTGTTGATACTAATGGCAAAATAATTATTAAAACCAAAATTGGGCTGACAAAAATAAATTAACATTTGATATAGCTTTTTTTAAAAGAAGATCGTCTCAATTCAAAAGTCCTCCAAACCAAATCTGTCTAAACTGTATACAATATGATACTGAATTGAAATTCTTTTTTAGTATTGTCGGTTTTCTCTTCTTTGTAGGTTTATTTAGCTAATCATTGGATATAATTTACAGCCCTAATAACGTTACTATACTGACTCGACTGTAGTGTTACTAGCTACATATTTATAACTCAGTATTAGTTATAGAATATTTTAACTAAAAGATTGCATTTGCAATATTTATATTAATCTTATATTTTGCAATTTTCGTTGCTATCTGTTTTCAAACACACTACAATCCATTATAAATCAATCTTTGTACTTTATCAAATGGCAGAGAGTAATAAAGAAGGTCACAACTCATAGAGGAGTTCCTTGGAGGTTTGTAACATCATGATTTAAATCTCAGAAAGATTTAATCAAAAGCTGAATTAATCCCTGGGGGAAAAGATGGTATATAGATTCTATTGATGGACACAAAGCAGCCTATTTCTGTTCACTGGTCTCTGTTAGCATGTTGGGGAAAAGAAATACAGATTTTCTGTGAGAGGGAAAATAAGATTTTCTTGTAGGGGAAGGATGGTAAGACATAACCTTCACGTTATGCTTCCTCCCTTCCACTCAAAATGGCCCATTTTTATTTTCCACTTACTGGGGCGTTATCTGTTCTCCTAGTGCATGGAGAATGTTAAATGTCCTCCACCCCCATGTTTCCCTTGTTATATTCCATGTGATTCCAGTAGCTATGCAGAGTCCCAAAAGCTCCACTCTAGTCAAGCATGTGGAATGTGGGGTCACATGGGCTGGTTTCCAGGTCTCTTCTGTTGTAATCAGGTGACTGCCCTTGGGCGAATTCTCAGCACTGGGGACACTGGAAACTTGTAGAAGAAATGATTATGAAATGTGAATATTTTGAGGACCAGGTTCGACTGAAAAGCCTTAACATTGTTTCATGACTAGGATGTAGGCTAAAGGCAAGAGGCCACCACCTTCCCACATGACTCTTTTCTGTCCATAATTAATTCCAGAGGAATGTGACCATATTCTGTTCAGCTCAAAACCCATTACTTACCATTAGGTGACTTATAAAGGGACAGAGTGAAATTAATTAATTGAAAAGAATAAGAGAACTTTTAGAGGAGAAAACCAAATGATCCTATAATATTTTCATGATTAAATTAAATGAATGTAATTATACATGCGCATATGCACACCAAGGCATTATTATAATCAAGGGCCTTAAAATATTGTATCATTTCAAATTTATGCATATAGCACTTACTGAAGGCAAGTAGCTAGTGTGATACTTGAATTTGCATATTGACCATTTTCATATATTTTCATATATTAATTTATAGTAGGAAGAAGCTGAATTATTAGGAAAAATCCTGGGATGATTTAGAAAAAATATTGTGCTTCTACTTGTTTTTGAACATCAGAGGCACTTAGCAACATTATCTTTTTTTTTTTCCACATAGTTTTCTGTGATGGATTTTCAACAAGATGACATCCAAGTGAAAGCCAAAATTAAATGGGAAGGAAAGAATGTTAAGTGGTAAAATCCTAAATAGCTTATTAGACTACTTAATTGGAGGGAATTTATTTTTTGCTGCTGTTAGGAACTCTATAGTCAAGCTTCTCTTTAACAATACTAATTGATGAAAAAAAGTGGCTATAGTATTATAGTTACCACAAAATGCCCTCCAGCAAGTCATTTAAGGAAATTCACAGGTACTTTCCTTTGATGGATGTTGGTGTTGCTGAAAATCAAGTCTTGTCTTCATTCGTATCATTGCTTTCTCACTTCATTTCCAAGCAGGTCCCCTGCTTATTCCTATCATAGCTTCACAGTGCGCTTGAAAGACTGACTTAATAATTCTTAAAAGAAAATTAGGCCGTGCTTGTTCTTAGTTTAACCATCTACTAGGTTTTCAGCTTGATCACTATACCCTTTAATCAGATGTATGACTAATGTTTCATAGTGCTTAGAAGTATTGCCTTCTGTAAGCACTTCCCTATTTGTTGGCAGGAATGTGTATACACTATCACAGAATGATGATTAATTACTCTGCTTCCTAGAGAAGGGTAAGTTAGTAAACTGGTCACACGGCATGTGATGGAGCCGTGTTACTTTCGTGCCAGGCAATTTAATGATCAAGTGCAATGCATGGCGTCATTCTCCTCCACTTATCTGTTTACATGGGCAAAGCATCCTGGTACTGATTCAATGAGCTGCCTTTTCCAGGGTCAACAGTCTGAATTGCAGTTCAGACTAGACTATCCAACAGGAAAACAATTGAACAGAAAGCAAAGATTGGAGTTCACCATCCACTGTTTGGCTTCAGTATTTGGAGGGTGGGAAGTACCTATCTGTTGGGCTGACATTTTGCCATTTCCAGTGGCAGGGGTGGCGGCATTAAAGGGAGTGCCAATGTGTGCACCTGATGAATGAAATAATTCATAGACAACTCATAAGAGTTTCTTTGTCACTTGGTGCCAGAGTTTCATTGAGCCACTGTGTGCCATGGCATGCCATGGCAAAAACTAAGACCAAAAAGGTCACCTGAAGGAAAGAGAAGGAATAAATAGAAGGTTAACCAAACACATTTGAACTTCAGGCACGAAGCAAGGTTTGGACAGAGGTTTCCCATGGTTTCTTATTTGCCTTGTATGCCAACTCATTCCATGAGATTATATAGACAAAAGAGGCAATTGTGCAGCTAGGCTGTAGAATTGTGAAGAAAGGAATGAACCTCACATATTGGTTCTATATGTGGGGGTAGTTCTGTGTCACATAGACAGCCGCTGGCCTTTGATTAAAATCCTGTGTACTTCCTGGCTACCACATTAATGGGAGACCCTTGAGGATTTCTCCATAGCTAGGTTTTTGGATAGAACTTTTAAGCTTTAATTTTGTGGAATGATAAAAAGATAATCCCTACATTCATACAATACAAAGAGCTCTTTAGATTTCAATAATGCATTGAGGAGGCCCCCCTATTTTCTTCTCATTGTTTGTTTCAGTTCTACCATCTCAAAGTAGCCATTTCCAGCAAGGAACCTTCACCAACTTTCAGCATTCTGAAGGTTAAACTCAAGCCCCCTCAAAAGTCATATCTGCTATATTTCATGGAGACATAACTTCATGGCATTGCAATAATTTAAAGATGTTATTTGCTTGTTTTTGCTGTCTTAAAAACTTAGCTTTATCAGCTCCTTTTAGAAACTTGATCAACTTGGAGACTCCCTTTCCTAGAATCAGCGCTTAGTGACACACCTGGTCATCCTGTATCCCAGCCATTGGACCTCAGGTAATGATGTTGCTCAGTAAGACCTCTTAACATCCTCATTTTAAAATTAGAGAAATCTTCCTGTACTGGTAAGAAAGCAAATATGAAAAGTTGCCCTCCATTTGAAAGTCCAGTGAATTCAGGATGTGATTAAAACAGTGAAGATAATGACAAAGATGATGATGGTATTAGCTAACATTTATTGTGGATTTATCTTTTAGTCACTTTACTTAGCTGTTTACATGAATTTTCTTCATTAATCCTCCTAAACAAACCATAAGGTAGGTATACAACTCTTCCCATTTTATTGAGGAGGGAATGGAGGGTTAAGGTAGCTGAAAAACTGCCCAGATTTGGGCAAAGTCCAGTTGGTCCTAAAACTTATTTTTGAAACTCTTGTCCTATATATAATGCCTCCAGGAATAAAATATTAATGTTCAAAAGAAAAAAATCTGTTAGAGGTAATTAATTGTTAAAATTTGTGTACTTTTGTTGCTACCGTCTGACTGAAGCCAAATTCTGCATGTATTGCATTCATCATTCTATATTGATGGAACTTCTCCAACGTACTAGAAACTCCACATCTAGTTGGCAGTATAGTAAGAAAAAATTAAAAAATATATTTTGTAATAGCCTCAGTAGGACACTCTCACCAGAATCCTTATTGTGAGTATCTATATATCTATGTATCTGTGTATCTATCTATCTTCTATCATCTATCTATCATCTATTTATCCATCTGTTTATCTGTCTATCTATCCACCTACCTACATATATTGCATTTTGTGGAAAGTATATTGCTGTAAGACCAATGTCTATGAGGGTTGAGGCCAGAGATCTTCATACTTAATGGGCAGGAATGACCTAGTGCTGTGATTCCAAGGTGTACAATCTTGCTTACAAGGGCTGATAACCAACTTTACAAAGAGGTAGAAACCTCTTCCATAAGTTAAAATGGATTTGGAGGTATAAAATGGTATATTCTTACCACTGAGAAGTTAAATCACAAAAATAATCAAATTTAAGAGCTTTTTATGGTTTTTTAAGCACTATTAAAAAGTTTCTGGGCTGGGTGCAGCAGCTCACACTTGTAATCCCAGCACTTTGGGCTGAGGCGGGCAGATCACTTGAGGTCAGGAGTTCGAGACCGGCCTGGCCAACATGGTGAAACCCCAACTCTACTAAAAACATATGAAAATTAGCTAGGCGTGGTGGCGGGCACCTGTAATCCCAGCTACTTGGGAGGTTGAGGCAGGAGAATCACTTGAACCTGGGAGGTGGAGGTTGCCGCGAGCGGAGATTGTGCCACTGCACTCCAGCCTGGGTGACAGCGTGAGACTCCATCTCAAATAAATAAGTAAGTAAATAAATAAATAAGTTTTCAATTTAGGGCTAATACAAGAAAAAAACTTAAAAAATAATCAGTCCCGATTTTGCAGGCATTGGTAAACCAGTCATTTTCTCAGAAAATTTGTCTGTCTTGGAGAACACAAACCCTAGGTTATTTTGACTAAGGTTCATAGAATTCTGAAAATGAAAGTTCATGACCAACTTTTCTTCTTTCCCACTTCATAATCTTAACTGACCTCATGCTCACTGAGCATGGCCACTGGATTGGAGATGGGCCTCTGATATTGCAATGTGAGAAACTGAGCCCTTCTTTCCAGAGATTCTTACAGTATCCTCAGACAAGCGATAGGCACGTGGAGAATCCACCTTTGGACCAAATGCTTCCTTGTTTCTGTGATTACATTCATTGTTATGACACAACGCTAGCTCGGATATCAGCTGTTCATGATGGAAGACCTTCTTAAGATTTCTTAAATATGTTTATTTGGATTTCTCTCTGCAATGCTAACCTGTCTACAATCAAATCTTAGGATTACTGTAGATACTGATCGGTAGACACTCAGTGTTCTAATTTATGGATCGCCCTTTGAGGGTAGTGTCTTTGCTGTACCTGGCATCAATTGTAGGGAAAAGCGGGCTCAGTTTCTAACACTGCAATACAAGAGGCCCATCTCCAATCCAGTGGTCATCCTCAGTCAGCATGAGGTCAGTTAAGATTATGAAGTGGGAAAGAAGGAAAGGTGGTCATAAACTTTCATTTTCAGAATTCCATGAACCTTAATCAAAATAGCCTAGAGTTCGTGATCTTTTTTTTTTTTTTTCATTATACTTTAAGTTTTAGGGTACATGTGCACAATGTGCAGGTTAGTTACATATGTATACATGTATATGTATACATGTGACATGCTGGTGCGCTGCACCCACTAACTCGTCATCTAGCATTAGGTATATCTCCCAATGCTATCCCTCCCCTCTCCCCCAACCCCACAACAGTCCCCAGAGTGTGATGTTCCCCTTCCTGTGTCCATGTGTTCCCATTGTTCAATTCCTACCTATGAGTGAGAATATGTGGTGTTTGGTTTTTTGTTCCTGCGATAGTTTACTGAGAATGATGATTTCCAATTTCATCCATGTCCCTACAAAGGACATGAACTCATCATTTTTTATGGCTGCATAGTATTCCATGGTGTATATGTGCCACATTTTCTTAATCCAGTCTATCATTGTTGGACATTTGGGTTGGTTCCAAGTCTTTGCTATTGTGAATAGTGCCACAATAAACATACGTGTGCATGTGTCTTTACAGCAGCATGATTTATAGTCCTTTGGGTATATACCCAGTAATGGGATGGCTGGGTCAAATGGTATTTCTAGTTCTAGATCCCTGAGGAATCGCCACACTGTCTTCCACAATGGTTGAACTAGTTTACAGTCCCACCAACAGTGTAAAAGTGTTCCTATTTCTCCACATCCTCTCCAGCACCTGTTGTTTCCTGACTTTTTAATGATTGCCATTCTAACTGGTGTGAGATGATATCTCATTGTGGTTTTGATTTGCATTTCTCTGATGGCCAATGATGGTGAGCATTTTTTCATGTGTTTTTTGGCTGCATAAATGTCTTCTTTTGAGAAGTGTCTGTTCATGTCCTTCGCCCACTTTTTGATGGGGTTGTTTGTTTTTTTCTTGTAAATTTGTTTGAGTTCATTGTAGATTCTGGATATTAGCCCTTTGTCAGATGAGTAGGTTGCGAAAATTTTCTCCCATTTTGTGGGTTGCCTGTTCACTCTGATGGTAGTTTCTTTTGCTGTGCAGAAGCTCTTGAGTTTAATTAGATCCATTTGTCAATTTTGTCTTTTGTTGCCATTGCTTTTGGTGTTTTAGACATGAAGTCCTTGCCTGTGCCTATGTCCTGAATGGTAATGCCTAGGTTTTCTTCTAGGGTTTTTATGGTTTTAGGTCTAACGTTTAAGTCTTTAATCCATCTTGAATTGATTTTTGTCTAAGGTGTAAGGAAGGGATCCAGTTTCAGCTTTCTACATATGGCTAGCCAGTTTTCCCAGCACCATTTATTAAATAGGGAATCCTTTCCCCATTGCTTGTTTTTCTCAGGTTTGTCAAAGATCAGATAGTTGTGGATATGCGGTGTTATTTCTGAGGGCTCTGTTCTGTTCCATTGATCTATATCTCTGTTTTGGTACCAGTACCATGCTGTTTTGGTTACTGTAGCCTTGTAGTATAGCTTGAAGTCAGGTAGCGTGATGCCTCCAGAGTTTGTGATCTTAAGACAGAAGAATTTTTTGAGAAATGACTGGTTTGCCAATGGCTGCGAAACAGGGACTGATTCTTTTTTTAAGTGTTTCTAACTTTTAATTAGAAATCATTTCAAATAAACATGGAAGTACATAAAATAACAGAGTTGAGCCCCATGTATCTAATACCCAGATTTATGAGATGTTAATATTTCATTCAGTATGCTTAAGATTGCACTTAAATCACATAGCTATCCCTTTATTCTCCTTTCTTCCTCAGTAGCATTCTCTCCCCAATAGTTAGTATGTGTTATGCCTACTCACTTTTTCTCTTTAACTACATTTCCATATATCCACAAATGAGATGCAGTATTATTTTGTATCTTTTGACAATTTACATGTTTTTCTACTATAAGTGTTCTTGTACAATTTGGCAGTAGTGCCTTTCAATGCAAATGCAACTAGAGCAATTGAGCCTTGGTGTAAGCCAGAAGGAAATCCTTCTTTCCAGGGGTTTGGAGTTGCCTTAACAGCTGCTCAAAGTGTCCCAGCTACTCATTCTTCACTGCATTCCTGACATGAGTCTTGGTTTCCTATTTATCACTTTGGCTCATGCTTAAGTGCATTTATGCAATAGCTTTAAAAGTCTTCGACCCTTGATCCACACCCTTCTCTTGCTTATTGAGTGGTTGTAAAGTTGATCCAGGGGAACTGGAGGTCATAAAATCACAGCAGAAAATGGAAACTCATACCTAGTTATTTTATTTTAAGAGAATGGGTTCTTGGATTTTTCTTTTTTAAGTAAGAAATTTTGCTACACTCCTCACCTTCCCACTCCCACATACCTCTGCATGGCCGGGCCCTGTCTAGAAAGGACACTGGGAGGCCCCAGGACTGTAGAATTTATTTCTTGTAATAGTAACCAATTAAACTAGTTACCAGTTGGAGAGCATGTTCCAGCACTTAAGTTAATTGAACTGTTGCAAACGAAATATGATTCTAAATTGTTTCAGTATTCCAAATCACTTCATGCGTGTAGATAAAAATGAAAAAAATTACCAAATTGGTTTGGAATGTGCAAATCAAGCATACAGTGTGAACATTTAGATGTATGAACTGATAACTGCAGTAGGTACCTTGAAAAACTTTGTGGGCTTTTTTTTTCTTCTTCTTTTGCTGAGCTCTCCTTTGAATTCCCAGAACCACTACTCGATGTGATAGTCAATGAATGGAAGTCAGGTGCAATCAGAAGGGGAACTGTCTGCATCAGGATTTTTCTACCAATTTGCCCAGAAAATAATCTCTTCATGATTCATTTCATGGGCCAGGTAAGAAGGGAATTGTTGAAAGGAGATTTAGCTTAATGGATGAACTGTAGTATTTTATTCTGGGAGAATCTGGCTAGAATTTGGTTTATGAGTATGGAGGGTATAGTTCTCCTTGGGGTGGTGACCCTTCTGTACCTAGGGCCACTGCACATAAACAATGAGTGTCTAAATTCAAGAAGGAGATGGTTTCGAGGAAAATCTCATGGCAAATGTTGCTACTTTCCTGTCTCCACAGTCTCTCACTCTTCATGTCTCCCCCATCACCCAACATATATGTGGATGACAGTCTGTTTCCATAGCTTTCTATTGCTGTGAATTTTCCAACCCTCTACATAGATCAGTTCAAGGGCTGGAATTGAAGGGGTTGTTTGAGAAGTTTGGATGGGCTGTGAGGCTCTTGGCAGCTTAATGAGTCATCTTGAGTAACAAGTCACACAAAATCCATGACAATTCTCACCTCTGTTCAAGGTTATTCCTTCCCCTCCCAAAGGAAACCTAAGAAAAAGCAGTGAAATACATCAGTTGATTGCATGAGCTCTTTTTGAGCTGATAAAATAATTTGAGTTAGAATACAGGCTGCCATTGTTGTTGCAGTTACAGTTCAAGTTGCCTGGCACCATACAACATTGGAACATAAACCACTGACAAAAACAAACTCATGCAGAATAAACCGAGTCGACCCAAACAGCAGAGATATTAATGGACCAGGCAGGTGCGTGACGAAAAGGAAGGCTCAGTCCTACTACAGTTTAGGCAGCTGTTTCCATAGTATGAGTTGAAAGATTTAGCGTTGATATTTTTCTCCAAAATATATTCTCCATGGCTTACAAATAATACTGGAAACCCAACATTTGTTAATTCATGTATTTTTAAATTAAGAAAGACAATAAACTGTAGCCATCATCAGTTCTAGCAAATCCTCACCTAGATCATTTTAAGAGGAGAGCTAAGGCTGGGCTTGGTGGCTCACGCCTGTAATCCCAACACTTTGGGAGGCTGAGGCGGATGGATCACGAGGTCAGGAGATCGCGACCATCCTGGCTAACATGGTGAAACCCTGTCTCTACTAAAAGTACAAAAAATAAAAAATAAAAAATTAGCCGAGCGTGGTGACACGTGCCTGTAGTCCCAGCTACTCGGGAGGCTGAGGCAGGAGAATCGCTTGAACCTCCTAGGGAGGTGGAGGTTGCAGTGAGCTGAGATCGCACCACTGCACTCCTGCCTGGACAGAGACAGACTCCGTCTCAAAAAAAAAAAAAAAAAAAGAGAGAGAGCGAGCTAGTTGCATTAGGACAGAAGTGAGAGAAATAAGGATATCCAAGACCTCACTGCCTGGAGAAAGGCAGGAAGAAGTGACACTAGGTGCTCAGAGAAAGGACACATAGTGAGTGTGCCATCAATTTCACTATCATGTGGAAGTTTCAGTGGGCTCCTTGTTCATTAAACGTTTATTGAGCATTCACTTTGAGCCCTGTGCCAGGCATAGAAAGGATAAATAATGTTCTTCCTGCCTTCAAGAAACTTCTAATCAATTGTGGAGACATAGATAGTATTCAATAAACTTTAAAAAGCTCACCTACTGTATCCCAAACATTGTTTTAGTCACCAATGTGGTAGAAATGAATTAATAAGAGACCCTGTCCTCAAGCAATTTGCAGTCTGGTGGATGTACATAAGGTAATTAGTGTATAACTAATAAATGTCTCAAGATCTGTGGGAAAAAAAAAAATTTACTAAGGAGGGAGGAAGTTCAATGAAGGCTCTAAGGGATCTATATGGCCTGAGCTGGCCCCTGACATGTAGAATTAGGCAATGGGACAAGCAGAAATAGTACAACTCTCTCTTTTCCTGGATCTCTCCTGGAGTTGAGAGTATCCAAGTTTTTGCTAATCTACCCGCTTATAAACACTTATATTGTTCAATTACTTAGTCCAAGTGTTTGCTCAATAAAAACTTTCCTGACCCATCTCTCCTCACTCCCTGTCCCCAGACTTGTAGAACTCACTCCTTTATTGTGTCTCCTGCACATTAACCTATCACAGCCCTGATAATATTATATTCTAAATTATTTACCTTTACTTTGCCCTTTGAGTTTGTAAGGATGCTGGCTGACTGCTGGGATGGATGAATAAAAATGGATAGAATTTTCACGTTTACCTAAACAAATCCCCAAATGTCCTGGCTCTGAATCACTTCTAGAACATTCTTCTCAAGCTCCTATAAAATGGCAATTTATGCTTTTTGAGTTGGGAAAATGATCCCTGAAGCCTTCTCTGAAGAATTGAATGTAAGGAATACTTGTGTGGTGGCGTTTCCCCTCTCATGTCTCATTCACAGAACACCCCAAAACATAACCATTTTGCTATGACAGAAACATGATTTCTTCATTTGCAGGCAGCCATGATGAGCTTGCCCCTCCTGGACCATGCAAAACATACGCTGTCTTTCCCTAGCTTTTGGAGGTTTCCCCACACAGGATAGCTCTGGGGAAGTTGTTTTCTGCCTGTCTTGTTTCTAAGCATCTTTTGCTCATCTTTCCTAGCTGCACGGTTCTAATTTCTGATTGCCTGGATTACATATCAACTAGGCCAAGTTTTTGATTCCTTAGTCACATGGGAAGTTGGGTCAGGAAAGGGGGGCTGCAGAGGACTCGGGCACAGAGCCAGCTTTCCCAGGAGTTGGCCATGATTGTACTGATTCTGCGTATTGTTTTAAGGGTACACCCCTGGGGGTCTAGAGATTTCTGCTGATCCTAGGGACTTAGAGAAGCTCGAAACCTAGCGCAAAAGACTCATCTGAGCTCAATTGGATGAAGCCTGGGGATATTTGCTCATGCTTTCCAAATATCTGTCTAAAAACGTCTCATTTCTGCTATTTCTATGGCCAAATGAATTGTCACATCCATGTGCATACCTTACCCAACAATCTGTTTATCAAGAAAGAGGAGCCTGTTGTCTCCCAATTTCTGCTTTCCAGGCGACTGATATTAATTACTTTGCAGCAGGAACAGTTTATCTCTGGCTGAAACCAAAGCAGATGAAAATGCTGCCGTGCTGTAAGATTTATTTATTTATTTTTTCTTGAAACGATGAATGGGATGAAGATACTTATCTGAGAGAACAGGTTTCAGGTGGAGCCTCCGTCAGCCGTACTTTGAAATGTATTGTTAGAATATGGCTGATCTGGGTAAGGAATAAAAATAGCGTGTCATAGTGTGACTACATTAACTCATTTCCAACACAGGAAGCTGAGGCCCCTGCACAATGATAGACTTGTCCTGAAAGTAGAAAGCACGACCCCCATTAATGACGATGGACCTAGTTCTCAATTACTGGCATTACTTAAAAGATACCGCTAATCTCAGCATTTTGGGAGGCTGAGGTTGGTTGATCACCTGATGTCAGGAGTTCGAGACCAGCCTGGCCACTATAGTGAAACACCATCTCTACTAAAAATACAAAAATTAGCCAGGTGTGGTGACATGCGCCTGTAGTCCCAGCTACTCGGGAGGCTGAGGCAGGAGAACCTTTTTTTTTTTTTTTTTTTTGAGATGGACTCTTGCTCTGTTGCCCAGGCTGGAATGCAGTGGCACAATCTCGGCTCACTGCAAGCTCTGCCTCCCAGGTTCACGCCATTCTCCTGCCTCAGCCTCCCGAGTAGCTGGGACTACAGGCGCCCGCCACCACGCCCGGCTAATTTTTTTGTATTTTTACTTTTATTTTTTTAGTAGAGACGGGGTTTCACTGTGTTAGCCAGGATGGTCTCGATCTCCTGACTTCGTGATCCACCGGCCTCGGCCTCCCAAAGGAGAATCTCTTGAACCTGGGAGGCGGAAGTTGCAGTGAGCTGAGATCAGGCCTCTGCACTCCAGCCTGGGTGACAGAGCAAGACTCCGTCTCAAAACAAACAAACAAACAAACAAAAAGATATTGCTAATTGCCCCAAAGCTATGGGCCTGCTTTAGACCTAATCTAAGTACCCTAGTACAGAGAACAAAGTTTTAAAATCAACCTATCCCCCTTCAAATTATTAAGATTCTACCCCCAAATGATTTCTTCTGGGTAGTTTGCATGTAGAGTCAGCATTGAATCCCCAAGAGGTTGACTGGGAAATAATTAGGACAACCTGACAATGAAATAATGGTCTACCCTAGTTATGGGACTCTAGGGCATTTATTTCTTTACATGTCTTAGCCTCGGTTTCCTCAATAGAAAATAGGAAAAGAAAGCCAACTTGGTGGGGTTCATCTGACCCATTTCTTAGGTTAATCTATCTAAAAGGACCTGGCAAATAATGGTCATACTCCCTTTTCATAATTTGTGGCCAAGAAGATAAATGTCTTTGAAAAAATGGAAACTAGTGATAAAATTTGGGGTCAAAGGATACATTTGGTTGGGTGTGGGGCTCATGCCTGTAATACCAGCACTGTGGGAGGCTGAGGTGGGATGATGACTTGAAGCCAGGAGTTTAAGACTAGCCTGGGCAACATAGCAAGACTCTAACCCTACAAAAAATACAAACATTTGCTGAGTATGATGGTACATGCCTGCATTCCTGGCTAGTTGGGATGCTGAAGCAGGAGGATCCCTTGAGCCGTGGAGATCGAGTTCACAGTGAACCATGATTATGAGACTTCACTCCAGCCTTGGCAACATAGCAAGACTCTGTCTCTAAAATAATAAAAAAAATAAAAATAATGCATTTTTAAAAAATCAATTTTATTTTACTTCCCATACACTGTTCTAGACAGTGAGGCTAAGGGAAATAAAAACAACACAAAGACTCTGGCCAAGGTTGGAACCAGAAGCTCTGGGTTCTAGTTCTGGCTTTAATGTTGACCAGCTGCAATTACTTTGCCAATGCACTTTACCTCTCCAGGATCCATCGGCTACATCTGTAAAGTAAAGAGCCAGACAGTTTCCAATTCTGACATGCTATGCAAATGAAAAAATGTACTTTGTGCATCAACCTCTCACCTTTTCCTGGCCACTCTAGCCACTCCTTTATGTTCTCCTTCATTAATTACTGTTCTTCTACTTGAATCTTTCATGCAAATATTCCCTTGGTTGTTTTCTTTAATCATATTTCTTTTCTTTGTCCATGTTTTCCTTGAGATGTATCATTGACTGCAGTAACATCGACTTCCCTAAGACCATGGGAAATGACTCTAAATCTATTTCCCCAACTGAAATCACTCTCCCAAGCTTTTGACTCACTAACTACTGGACACCTCCTTTTGAGTTTTCTCCCAAAGTTTAAACAGTATGTCTCAAACTGAACCCATTATCTTATTCACAACCAAAATCTACTTATATTCTTCCATTTTCAGAGATTGTCATCAACTCAAACTTCCCTGGCCCAAAGCTTAGGAGTCATCACAAGACCTCCCTGCCATTCACAATCACATCTAATTGATTACCAAGTCTTTTTTATTTTACTTCTTTCAAAGCCCTCAAATCAATCGTCCTTCATCTGCATTTTTCCATTTACAACCAATTTCACTATATCTTCCACTTTGCAGTCAAAACATTGCTTCTAAAATGCTAACATTCTATCCTATCTATCTTATCTAGAGCCTACCAACAGTTCCACCTGGTTTCCTGGAATCAAACATAAAGTCTCTAGCATCAAGTATAAGTTTATCCCTGAATGATCCCCACCCTCTCATTCAAAAGTTATTTTCACCATGCTCTCAGCCCCACAGCTCCACTCTTACTGCACTTTTTGTGTTTTATGGAATAGACTCTATTATATTTCTAAAATTTTGTAAAAGCTGTTCTCTCTGCTTGGAATGCCCTACCTTTCTTTCTCTATCTGAGAGGCTATGGGAGTTTTTTCCAGGGTGGTTAAGAGTCTATGCTTTGGGGTAAGACATACCCGTGATCAAAGTCCAGATCTAGTATTTATAAGCTATGTGATAGTAGGCAGGTTGTTTATCATCTAAATTTTAGTAGTATTATTTTAAAATGCAAATAACAATACCTGCTACATAATGTCACTGTAAAGATTAAATATGAGGTGTTTAATGTGATGCCAGGGACATAGGAACATCAATAATTGGCAACTCATGTTTGTCCTTTACAGCTAGACTCTATGATCCTCCTCTCTTCTCCTAACCACACCTCTCATGTTCTGCTCTGGAATTTACATTACAGGATGCCAGAGTCAGAGTCTATTTTGTTCACATTTATTTAGCACTTGTCATTGTCTGACCCAAGCAGGCCTACCATGGAATTTCTGTTTCCATCAAGATTCAACTAAGTCACTATTTCTTCTAGGAAGCTTTTATTGAACCCCTAATCTTGCTTCAGCATTGGTTAATTACTTAAGTAATAGGCTCTGTTTATACACAGTTGGAATTCTTTCTCTTTCTTCGGTAGAGTCTTGAGTTTCTGGAGGGCAAAGACCGCATCATTTACACCTTTGAATCCCCAACACTTTTCTCAGCTCCATAGAGTAACACTAAAAAAAGCCTGTATGAATGCATGAGTGAAGGAAGGAATGGCTGGATGAGTGATGAATGAGTGGATTCTCTTTACCTCTGTTTCTTTCTTTTCCTCTTTTCCCCCTCTTACTATGCTCCATTTAAATTCTGTTTCTAAGAATCAGGTAGAGAATGTGGAAACTAATGGATATCAGGCAGGTGAGGACACAACTTCACCCAGAGGAGACATGTAGACTGCCCCCTGGTGCTCTGCTGAAATTGTATTGATAGTGGCACCTGGGAAGGAAAGGTCCTTTGATCACAGGAGCTTTAGACAAGCTTTCCCCTGAGCAAGGGCATGAGAACAGCACAGGCAAGCTGCCGGAGAATTTTGCAGGCCTTCCTGAAAGGAGTCTGAAAAGCTGGTATGTAGGTCAGTGTCCACCCTGGGACTCAGCCCACGGAGGTAAAAATAAGAGCCTGGAAGGACTGAGTTTCCAGATGCCCAGGTGAGAGTGGCTGGGGGGAGATGGTCTGAAAAGGAGGAGGAAAATCTCTTTAATTTGTTCTCTGGGACATGGCCTCCAAACCACCTTGTAGGGAAGGCACAAAGCCGAGATGACCCTGATATGCATCGAAATGAAAAGGTTTGTGTGCAAATCAGGGAAGAATCCTTTCTGCACCTACAGGATGGATGCCAGGGAGTTAACATTTGGAAATCTCAGCTCAGTGCCAGGACGTTGTTTGAAAAGGAGATCTTGGAGCAAATGCCAGTGAGGTACAGAGGAGAAGAAGAGAGGACAAGGACTCCAGGAATTAGCTATTCAAGAATGTTCCAGAAACCTGATAGCTGTTTTCCCTGTCAAAAGAAAAAAAGAAAGAGACAGGAAAAAAAAAAAAAAGGACATTCAAACGAGCATTCATCGAAGCAGGCTGCTCAGGGTTTTCAGGGGAATTGGGAGGGCAGATGCTACAAGGTTATTGGAGTCAGTGTCAAATGCGAGAACAAAGTGGCAGTGACATGAGCTAAGAAATGACTAAGCACCCGAGCCCTGGAGTAGTAATAGATGGATCCAAATGCCAAGTGAAGCAGTTGTCTTAACTCATTTGAATACTTCTGAAGAGGTGATGAAAAAATAGCAGGAGGGATGGAACCTCTTCTGTTCCGGAATATCCCAAGATGATAAGATAATGTTGCATAATGTTACTCTGTGATTTGCTTGATCCACCCTTCCCTATGGCTGCTTTCTCTTTAGTTTTAAAATGACAGTTTTAGGTCCAGCGCACATAGGGTTTCCATTTGATATAGGGGCTGCTGTTCTTAGGATTTGATTCCTACTTGCAGTGTGGGACTCTCCCTCTCCCCATGAAGGGGTGCTCAGAGTTATAAGAAAAGAGCATGGTTTGGCACTCAAGCAGGTAAGTTTTTGGCTTACATAGAACTTCCTCTTTCTTCCTCTCTTCTATTTTTCCTTTTCTCACCGCTATTTATTTCCATATATTGAAAAACCTGAATAATTTGGAACTAAGGGATATAGTGAAGTGAGCAGAGAAAAGTTAAGGAGGCAAAATTCATATATACAAATTGTATTGTCTCACATGGAGTGTTTGTATATGAAGAGTAATTGAGTAGATATTTAGCATATATTAGATGCTTTATAAATACTCCTATCCCTGCTGCTCCCACTCCTTTTCAGTTCCCTCTTTCATTTCTGCTTTATTAAGATAAAGATTACTTTGAAAAGAATTATTGTCAATGATAGCCACCATTTACTGAATGCCTCTTCTGCACCAGACTCTACATTAGAATATTTGTGACATCAGTTATGCCTTATCACAATTCAGAATGGGAGCAGCAACTGTCCCCACTTTACAGATGAGGAAATGGAGCTAACACACAGTAAGTCACTTGCTACTGCTGCTAAAAAGTGAGAGAGCTGGAATGCAAATTTAGGTGTTCTGCACTCTAAACCCATGTTTTGCTTTCTTTTTGTTTTTTTAATGCTGCTGCATTTCTCTCATGGATCATGCAAATGTAGCTTCTTGGAGCAAATACATAGCATTCCTTCGGAACTGGGGCCAGGGCTGTTTAAGTTGGTGAATTACATCTTGGGTGGCCATCCCTTACCTTTGGCATTCTCCTTCCCACTCCCTCTGTTCAAACAGCAACAAATCATGCTGCCCTTTTAGTCAAGCACCCTTTTATTCTTTCCTGAAACTGTGTCTCACCAGCCCTATCCCTGTCCTTTAGGGGCCCAGGGTCTTAATTAGCTAATTAAATAAACTTATCTTGCCTAATAGCTCTTAATTCCAAAGTCAGTGCCTTTCCTTAGGTACTAAATACAGAGTCAAATAAATGAGAAATTTCAGTTGGTAAAGGTTGCTGAGAAAGATAAATTTTTGAAGTAGACAAAACTTTATTGCCTCCCAAACCTCAGAGAAGCAGTCACTGATTCTATCCACATGTTTTTGGCATTTCCTTGCTTACAAAACCCCACAGAAAAACTGGGTATTGAGATCTAAGCCTCTAATTGTCTTAATAAATTTCAGTTAGAAATGACTTTCCATAATTTGTTAAATATTTCCTGAGCACCTCCTATGTGCTAAGCTCTGTTCTAGGTAAGACATTCAGAGGGAAGCAACTCAAGCACCTGGAGATGGCCTATGCTACAGGTTGAGTATCCCTTCTCCAAAATGCTTGGGACCAGAAGTGCTTTGAATTGTCCATTTGGGGGGCTTTAGGATATTTGTATTACACTTGCTGCTTAAGTGTCCCTAATCTAAAAACCTGAAATCCAAAATGCTCCAATGAGCATTTCCTTTGGGCATCATGTCAGCCCTCAAAAAGTTTTGGATTTTAGAGCATTTGGGATTTCAGATATTCAAATTCGGGATGCTAAACCTGTACCAAAAATTTTCCCTCTATCTTCCTCTGTCATTAGAGAATTGTATAGCTTGTTGACCACTTAGGAAGATACCCTTGAAAAGACCAAGTATGTGACTAGGGAGAAAAAAAATATTAAGGAAAAAAAAGAGAAATATTAGTTTGAAACTGCTCATTTAAAATTACTAGTTTCAATCAACGACAATTTTAAGATATTAAATACATTCTGGAGTAACTTGTCAAAAAAAAAAAAAAAGGTGCCATTACTGATATTCTCCAAGGTTTTTCTAATAAGATCAGGGTCAGTGATGGGAAATAAGCTGGAAGATGAATAGAGTGTCAGAATGCAATTGAGTTCCAAGCAGTTACAGCAAGTTCCCCAGTAAACACAGCTTGAGCAAGTTTGTTCCTGATGATGGTTAGGGAGGCCTTTGGTGAAAATGACCCAGAGAACAGCTGCTTTCTCACCACACAAAATACTTCTGGACCTTCCTTACTTAACCTATTGGAAAGCTTCCATTGGCATTCTCTTGTGAGTTAAGGCAGAGAAGGAGGTAGCCTCATGAACCTCTCTGCTCCTCTGATTCTGCACTCATTTTGATTTTGTTAAGAGACTTCATTATATTCTTTCCATGGCCCAAGTGGAACCAAATCCAAGCTCCATCTACTAGCTGTGTTTCTTTGGGCAAATTTGTAACTCCTCTAAGCCTCAGTTTCTTCATCTGTAAAATGGAGATAATAGTAAGATGGCTAACAATAACAGCAAGCATTGATACAATGATTATTTCTCTGTTGAGGCACTCTATGTTGGAGATACCTTATCTCATTGGATGCTCACAGTCCCCACAAGGTAAGTGTGATTACACCTACAAATAGCTATTTTTATCAAGAATCATGGTTGCAGTTCAGAAATTACTAGAGGTGACGTTTAAAAAAAATCATGGTTATCTTTTTTAAAGTACAAATGACTGTGCGACTTCTATGATAATAATCATTGCCAGAGAGGAGTTTTCATTATTTAATAAGTGGAATGCTTTGGAAGGGCTTCTTCATGTAAATAGATATTGCTACATTCAACTCCTACTGAGTCCTCTCATGGTAGTAAGTTATAAGACATTTAGTGGGCTGAAAATATATATTACCTGGTAAACAAGTGTGTAGAGCGCTTATGTGTGATACTGATTCCTTGTCAAACTCAGAAAGACAGAGAAAGAAAGAGAGAACAGAGGGAAAGAGACAAAGATGGAAACAAAGAGAAAGAGACAGAGATAGAAACAAAGAGAGAGAGAGAATAATTTCATATGTCTCATTTGGCACTTGAAAATGAAGCAGGAACCCATGGTGTCCCCACCTGGGACCCCGATTCTGTGACCTGCTTTCTGATATGGTCTGGAAATTCTCAACCCAGTGGAACCCAGGGACACAGGTGTTTCATCTTCAGCAGGGTCCTGTGGGGGCCTCTCTACCCGAGGCCTCAGTCCTACACAGAGTACATTCTCCTTGAAGGAGGAAAGGAAGACTCCCTCCGGCTGGGCTGTCACAGAACTGCTATCTCTTCTCTCCATCCCTGCTGGCCTCCAGTCTTTTCTCTGTTTCACTCTTGTTATGGGAGCTGTGAGAAAAGAAAAATCAATTCTCTAGCTAAGGTCAGCCAGTAAAATTTGCTCCTAGGTCCCCTAACCACGGCCTGATGAATCCAGCCACATTTCTCCCGGGTTACAATTCAATAAAGCCTCCTAATGGCCTTTATCATGATTTCCCTCCACACAGGCTCACAGCAGCACCTTTCATGCTCCCTTATAAACCTCCTTGTAGGGCAATAATTTTGTTTTTTAGTTTTTCTGGATCATTTTGGAGGTGAATTGGGCCAGGGTGGTGGGGTGAGGGTGAGGGCTGAAAAAACAAAACTTTTAGCCGCATCTGGTTATTCCATTTAGTTTTCTCAGCAAATTATTATAGCATAAAAGTAGCTTCAGATGGTGCTGACTGAGGATGGCTTGGCAGGGTTACTCCCTGGGCTTTACCTGGTCCCTGAGTAGTTATGCAGCATCTTTTAAATCATTCGTTCATTTATGTTAGGCCAAGTGTGAGAAATATTTTATGAGCACCTACCATGTGCTAGAGAACGAAGCTGCGGAGAAGAAAGAGTCCCGGGTTGTTGCTCCCAATCTAAGTTAGAGAGACAGACCAGTAAGTCAGTGAGGACATTAGAATAAAGGCATCACAGAGCCCTTAACTGCTTTTCAAGTGGCAAGAGAAGCCCCCGTTTTCCTCCATAGGGGCAGAGAGCATCAGAGAAAATCTTTCTCGGGATAGCTGCCATGAACTGAATCTTGAATGTCAAGGAAGAAGCAGAAGTAGTGGGCTTGCACATATGCTAAAATTCCATATCTGCCATGTGTTAGCCATGTTACCCTGGACCTATTACTGATCCTCTTAAAATGCAGGTTCCTGAGCCCTAAAATAGGTCAGCCTTGCTTGCAGAGATTTTGTGAAAGTTAACAAAATATAGGTAAGTGCTAGACTTATATCCTTATATCCAACACAAAGTAGATACTCAAGAGATGAAATTCTATTTTTGTTATTATTATGTATAATAATTTTTATTTATAAGAGTTTATCAAGTATAAACTCAATAATAATTAGAACTTGAGCACGATCCATTGAGGAAATGAAAAGCTTTCAGTTTCACGGATATTTGCAATG
This sequence comes from Gorilla gorilla gorilla, assembly GCF_029281585.2. Lineage (NCBI taxonomy): Eukaryota > Metazoa > Chordata > Mammalia > Primates > Hominidae > Gorilla > Gorilla gorilla. The sequence continues at coordinate 31,949,590 of NC_073227.2, read as the reverse complement.
GGTGTAGAGGGGAAGGGTAGGAAATCTGGAGTGGAGACATGTGGATGGTTATGCAGGAGCCAGTTCATTGAGAGCCTTCAGTACAAGGCTTAATGCAGTACCAGGCTGTCATAAACTGGCTCCTGCATTAAGAAGTAGAGATTCATTGAAGGTTAACCACTTTTTAGGAAAGGGGGTGTGTAAGTAATTAGATATCCAGATGATGATGTGGCCCTTATTGCCAGCTATCTGATCCCAGCTCATAAAGCCTTGGTTCACTGACCACCTAGACATGGAAAATAAAAACCCAGGCACCACTTTGCCTCTGAAGAATTCTCAGCAATTTTTCAGAAAGTAAAACATCCTCTGTGAAATTCTTGAAGATTTCTCCCCCTCACTCTGAAATGCCCTGAATTTCAAGCAGCTATAATGTTGCTGACTCATTTCTAGTTTCATAAGGATCTGGGTTGACTTGTCATATGTTATAAATCTCCAGTTTATGGAATCGCTCCTACTGCTGTAAGGTAGACTTGGAAGTGTGTCAAAGTGATTCAAGGTGGGCAAAACGGAAGTTGAGCTTGAGTCTCATTATTTTGCTTATTTTTTCAGTGAAGGGAGACCTTTAATGATTTTTTACAGAGGGCCATTATTTAATTTTCATCTTAAGGAAAAAATGTCAAGCAGTCGACTTCAAAGATATATGTCTATGTAAGACTGATTGTATTTAAAACAAATTTCCCAGAGCTTCCTTTAATCTAATCTATTATAGAATCTTTCTATATCATTCATGGCAAAAGTATGTCAGGCCTTTGATGGGAAGCAAATTTTCTCTTTTTAGGATTTTGGTGTGACTTTGTCTATTGTGGACAGGGACATCTAGCCACTTTAAGAAATTGAACACTCAAGCCTATGTGTTGCAAAGGTATAGAAGTGTGCAGTAACAGAAAAAAAGGCTGGACTGAAGACAAATATGGCTTATGTTACAATTTTGTTTTGGTTTGTCTTTTCCTAAGATTCAGCTATATTGGCAAAGCCTAGAGAATAAACAAACACCACAGGACTTGAATATAAGTTTGCAAGCAATCATGTATCAGGGCAACTCTTTGCTATGGAGAGTAAACTTGTTTATGTCTTTGCATGAGTTGCTCACTCCTTCCAGAATACACAGATGGATGGATGGATGGATGATGGATTGTCAAGAACAGTAGCCCTTACCTGAAAACATAACTCCTTCACTCAGTGTTATATATATGTATTTAGCTTTCAAAAAGATATAATCTCAGCTGGGCACGGTGGCTAACGTCTGTAATCCCAGCACTTTGGGAGGCCGAGGCGGACGGATCAACTGAGGTCGGGAGTTTGAGACTAGCCTAACGAACATGGAGAAACCCCGTCTCTACTAAAAATACAAAATTAGCCTGGCGTGGTGGCACACGCCTGTAATCCCAGCTACTCGGGAGGCTGAGGCAGGAGAGTCGCTTGAACCGGGGAGGCGGAGGTTGCGCCTTTGCCCTCCAGCCTGGGCAACAAGAGCAAAACTCCATCTAAAAAGGAAAATAAAAAAGGAAAAAAAGAAAGAAAAAAAGAAAGACATAATCTCTGAATGCACTAATTATTGTTACTAATTTCTTTGAGGTTATTTTGTATTGTTTTGTTTTGCTTTTCTGCTACACCTTGCTTTACTCCCTTCTCTTTCTGGGTTTAATCCTCCTTGGACTAAAGCCAAGCTCAGAGAGAGTAATATGCAGTGCAACAGCCTGCCTAGTAAAACATAACTCTTTATTAGGAAATTGAGCTTCTACCTTTTACCAAGCTGTGGTTTCTTATAAGAAGAAACGCTGACTCATAATACAGGCAAGGTGACGTGTACATGCAAATACACAATTTTATCTTTTAGGCTGATTTCATTAAACAACAGATCTGTGGTATCTGAGAAGTTGTCAAATACTCAGGCTTGATTTTACATAATTATACAATATAGAATGACATTAGCTCTGTATTTTCTTATTGTTGTATCATCTCTCTCCCTCTCTGGAAATGTAAGCTCCATGGGGGGGGCGAGAGTTTTGAGGTTTTTGTTAACTAATTATACCATCATCTAGAACGGTGCCCAACACTAATAGAAACTCATTAATTATGTGAATAAATGAGTACCTTAGTGCAAAGTCACAATACTCTCCTTTATTTGTTTCCAGTTTTTGCTTCATGCAGGCTTTTGGTACCTCCCTCGGGGAGGGTTCACAGCATCACCTACAATGAGAGAATTTAGGGTTATTTTTCAAGTTCATGTCATTATAACACGGGGAGCTGGGATTTCTGTGCTCATTCTTTCTCCGTGACATCAGCTGATTTTAAGTCAACCTTTCTATATTTTTTACACTCTTTTTACTTCTGGCTTGGCTTTAATTAGAAGCCCATTTTTTCTTAGTTTTTTTTTATGTACCTACATTTATTTCCAAAATGTTATTAAACTTAATTTTATGCTTTATTTTGTTCCCCACAAAGTATATTACATTTTCTTTGTACCTTCTCATTTGCTCTTCTCCTATGTAATTCTTTCCTTTCAAGTCACCAAACAGCAATTTGTCTGAGTTTCCTGATAACATCTCTCTTTATTTTGGTATCTTCTGCAGTATATTTTAGCCCTTTCTAAATATAGCCTAGATAAAATAAGTACATTTCATGTACTTGGCAAGAAAGTGTTAAGCATTAACTCCTAATAATTCACTCCTTATTAGTCTCCTTTCAGGTAAGTTGCCAGACAGATTTCAAGTGATAAATGGAAGGTCACTCAAACAAAGATCCATTTTCCTGGATAGGGGAGGGGCAGTGTTTCAAAAGTCACATGTAGAAGCAAATTCCTTCTAATGACAGCTGTAGTTTCTCCAAAATGATAGATAAATAACCTTTTGTGTAGGGTGAGTAGAGTCATCTTTTTATACATAACTAACAGTAAGAATAGTTTTGACCAAGTTTCAGTATTCAGCTATAAAGACAAAGGGACAGAGATAAAAGCAATTAATTATCAATATAAAGGACATTGATGGTTTGCTGGCTATGGTAATGAGTACAAGTATCATAATTACGAGGCTTTGAATAAATTCAATGAGATTCTGTGTGTCTTCTTGAGTAGGTAGTCTTGAAATGGCAAAGTCAATTAGGACTGAAGGGAAATAAGAGGGTAGAAAACAAGACTAAAACACTCAGTACCTTGTACCCTAACACCCGCTGCAACAACAAAAAGATATTATCAGTTCCCGGATCAGCATGGATTTGTGTTTGAATCATGAACCATACCTGTACAATGTGTGTAAGTAATTGTTAAAAAATACAATTATGTGGCCAGAGGCGGTGGCTCACGCCTGTAATCCCAGCACTTTGGGAAGCCGAGGGGGTTGGATCACGAGGTCAGGAGATCGAGACCATCCTGGCTAAAATGGTGAAACCCCCCTCTCCACTAAAAAAACAAAAAAAAACCCAAAAAATTAGCCAAGCGTGGTGGCAGGTGCCTGTAGTCCCAGCTACTCAGGAGGCTGAGGCAGGAGAATGGCGTGAACCTGGGAGGTGGAAGTTGCAGTGAGCTGAGATTGCACCACTGCACTCCAGCCTGGGCGACAGAGCAAGACTCTGTCTCAAAAAAAAAAAATAATACAGTTATGTTTTACATCATATACCAACTCCAACTGATTGGTAGTGGCTGCCTAGAACTTTTTGCATTAGGAAGGATTCTCGAGTATTAAGTGGTATCTGTGAGAAATAATGCTATAATTATCAGCAATGTCTTGTGGGCATCGTACTTGCAAGTGCTAGCATTAAGTTCTATGATTTTTTTGTTTATTCATGTCTAATTATTACTTCATAGTTTATCTCATTTTCTTCTGTTTTTTGCTGCTGCTGTTGTTTCTAAATCTGGTATTATAAAATTTACTTCTGGGAAGATTGATGTATCATGATAGCCATCTGGCCCTTGTATTGTTTGCCCAGTTGGGACTATTGCAAAACTGCACCCTGACAGATTTCACGGCAGATAGCGTATATTCCACATGGACTGTGAAGAAACAAGAGACTTTGACCTAAGAAAAGAATAAGATATTCAGTGAAAAATTCACTGTTGATTTTACCAGGGCAGTGATACTAAAGACTTCAACTACATGACAAAGACTCTGTTAAGGATGCTTTCAACAGCAAACAGCAGCAAACCCAGTTCACAGTGGTTTAAAGCAATATGAATAACTGTTTATCATATCACAGAAATCAGGAGATAGATTGATTATTGCTGACGTGTTCAGTAGTGTAATAGTGTCAGGATTTGAAACTCTTCAACTCTCTTGGGGTTTTTCTCATGGTTATCAGAGGGATGCCACATCACCAAGTTTCATGTCCACTTTTATGTAACGAAAAATGGGGTAAGGTAAAGAACCAGTGGCATCCCCTTTTGTCAGTAAAGTAAAAGCTTTCACATATGACCTCTGACCTTTATATGTTCTTATTTAGAAGCATGTCATATGGCTAACACCGGTTGCAGAAGCAGCTGGGAAAATATATATTTACCTTTACTGCCCTCTGTGGTGGATGAGACAAGGAGGAAGGGTATTACCAATAGTCTCTGTTACGGTGTACCTCTTAGCCTAGTGGCTATCCATACATATCCTTCTTCCTATAGGTATGTTTTAACAGAGGCTATTCATCTTTATTCCATGGAAAATAACCACACATAATAGTATTTATTTTAGGATCTAGCTTGAAGTGCAGTATTGCTCACTATCAGATCCAGATGTGGATGTTCTGGTCTAGTGACTAATAGCTAAAAAACAAGTTATCTGTTCCCTTTATCCTGCATAAAGTGTTGGTGAGCCGGCCAGGCGCAGTGGCTCACGCCTGTAATCCCAGCACTTTGGGAGGCTGAGACAGGTGGATCACCTGAGGTGAGGAGTTTGAGACCAGCCTGGCCAACATGGAGAAAACCCGTCTCTACTAAAAATACAAAAATTAGCTGGGCATGGTGGCACACACCTATAATCCCAGCTACTCTGGAGGCTGAAGCAGCAGAATCGCTTGAACCTGGGAGGCAGAAGTTGCAGTGAGCTGAGATTGCACCACTGCACTCCAGCCTGGGCGACAGAATGAGACGAGATCCCATCTCAAAAAAAAAAAAAAAAAAAACTGTGAGGGAACGGGATACCTACAATGAAATCTCCATCTTGGGAAAAGGAACAATGGGAATTACTTACAAATTACTGGCCTATAACACACACATTAAACAGCAAAGACTTAGCCCTGGCAGTGGAGTAAATTCCTTTATTAGACAATCTGCCCATCCCTGTCTTTTCTAGGAGGATCCCTAGAATCTGGGAGGATTAGGGAGATAAATATGCTAATTATGCAGATGGCCACACCTGAAGTAAGCTTGGAGAAGATGCTCTTCTGAGGAAGGTATGACTTTCCTAGTTTATTTCTTATTCACATAGGTTCAGGGGCTTAGGGGGTTAACAGTCAAAGTCTGGGTTTCTTGAGCAACATCATCCCCTCAAAAATATAGTAACTCTGGGAGTCATTTTGCTTCTGATAATTAATTTCCACATGGGATAATTAAGAGCCAGTACCTGTGTAGGCATAGTCTCTAATTGTGGGACATGCTGTATCCTAGTGCCTAAGTTTAGGGATTAGTCTAATGGACAACACCTTGTGGAGATATGAAAAATATAGGCTTGTATTGGAAGACATTATTGGAGAAATTCTTTGTTAAGGAGCAGATGTTAAATATTGGAATGTTTTTACACTTCATGGTAAGTAGCTGCTTACCCAAACTAGCAATCTGTACCCTAAGATCTCACTACTAAAGGTTTAATGCTTGTCAAAGTTTAGGGGCCTTCAAGGATCCATCTCCAGCCTTGTTGCCAACATTCATTTGATTCTTCATTGCCTCCACCTTACCAGGTATTAATATGAAATATTTCGTATGTCAACTCTGGCTTATACTCAGGGCAGCAGAGAAGTATGTTCCTTAGTATGGGGGATCCTGGGACAAAGGCAAACATTTTCCGAGAAAATGTCACATTAGGAAAATGCTAATCAAAGCCTTAAAAAGGACAACATCAAGTTGTAAATGCCACTTATAAGAAAGTTATAAAAAATAAAGAGAAGGTTAAAAAATAGATTGGTTAGGCTGGGCGCGGTGGCTCACGCCTGTAATCTTAGCACTTTAGCAGGCCGAGGCAAGTGGATCGTGAGGTCAGGAGATCGAGACCATCCTGGCTAACACGGCGAAACCCTGTCTCTACTAAAAAATACAAAAAAAGTAGCTGGCCGTGGTGGCGGGTGCCTGTAATCCCAGCTACTGAGGAGGCTGAGGCAGGAGAATGGCATGAACCCGGGAAGCGGAGCTTGCAGTGAGACGACATAGCGCCACTGCACTCCAGCCTGGGTGATAGAGCAAGACTCCATCTCAAAAAAAAAAAAAAAAAAGATTGGTTAGAGACAAAGTATGAATTGGTAGAAAGTGGATTCAGGAGATAATTATGCTAATGTGGACTAATTACTGTGGCATTCCTCTCCTGTGTGTCTTGGCACAGTGCTCTGACCAGGGGCAGGCCCTTAAGCCATTGACCCATCTTCTATACAAGCCAGACAAGGAAGGGTGAGGAGCAGAAGCCCATTTAATCAAGTACCACCAGCGTAAGCGGGCAAGGGACCAACGACTGGAAGGTCAGCAAAAGCAAGGGGGGAGCAAAAAGGTGCCACGAGCCTCAGAACACAGGCAGGGTCCAGAGTTGAAGAGGTTAGAAAGTTGGCAGAAACAACTCTAGTAATAAGGCTTGAACTTTGATCCTAGGGCAGAAAGTGCTCCATTGTACTCTATTACTACCTGCTGAATGCCAATGAGTTAGGACCACAGATGCTGGGCACTGTCAGAAAGTCTCAAAGCCTTTTTATCATTAAGGCCAAGACAGAGATATCAGCAAGAACTTTTCCGGATTTTACTAGCACACTATTTTTTAATTTTTAATTTTTATCCATTTATTGTCATATTTTTGAGAATATGACATTATGATTATTAACAATAGCTGAGGTTGTTGGAGGGAGTGCTTACAATATGCCAGACACAGTTTTTAGTGCACTACATATAATAAGTATCTCATTTAATTTTCATAATGAGGGGTTTTTTTTTTGTTTTAATCATCCGCACTTCATAGAGAGGATACAAGTTTCCATCCTCTTCCTTTACATTCTTTGTACAAACTGTGCAGTTTATTAACCCCATATTAGTCAGGGTTCTCTAGAGGGACAGAACTAACAGGATAGATGCATATAGAAAGGGGAGTGTATTAAGGAGTACTGACTCACATGATCACAAGGTGAAGTCCCACAATAGGCTGTCTGCAAGCGGAGGAGCAAGGAACCAGTCTGAGTCCCAAAACCTCAAAAGTAGACAAGCTGACAGTGCAGCCTTCAATCTGTGGCTGAAGGCCTGATAACCCCTTGTTAACCACCAGTAAGTCCAAGACTCCAAAAGCTGAAGAACTTGGAGTCTGATGTTCGAGGGCAGGAAGCATCCAGCAAAAGGAGAAAAGATGAAGGCTGGAAAACTCCGCAAGTCAGGTCCTTCCACTTTCTTCTGCCTGCTTTATTCTAGCCACACTGGCAGCTGATTAGATGGTGCCCACCCAGATTAAGGGTGGGTCTGCCTCTCCAAGTTCACTGAATCAAATGTTAATCTCCTTTGGCAACACCATCTCAGACACACCCAAGTACAATACTTTGTGTCCTTCAGTCTAATCAAGTTGACGCTCAATATTAGCCATCACAAATCCACCCCTTGTCAACTTCAACCCATACACACTTCCTGAAATAATACATAATCTTCAAATAAAAACAATAAGGTCATAATTATGCCTAACATTATACAGCTTTCCTTTGTACAACTGGAAGTGCACTAATCCTTAACCTAAGTGCTACTACATAAAGTTAACAACACTCAAATGTTGATATGAAGTCAATAAATCTTATGTCACATGATAAAGGCAAAAGAAAGGAAATAAAATGAAGACTTTTCTTAATACAATTGTATACATGCACAAATAAGTTCTTAACAAAATAAAGAGGAAATACTCATGACAATTACATTCCTCTTTTCTGCAACTGGTCATGTGGTCATAGCTGGTATTGATGACTACCTTCTACTACCCATTCTGTAGTCATAGCTGGTATTGATGATTACCTTCTTCTACTACCCTTCTTCTACCCATTTCCTTTGCCTTCAGCAAACACCTCAGCAGGTCGTGGTTTTTTACCTGGTGGAGTGACCCAAACCTTTATTCCCAAAGAGTCTGGGCCATTTGTAATCCTGCCTGGATTGGGTTGTTGTAGGTTCTCATTGATCTTAATTATAGGGCATGGTAATACTAAGAGACACCCTAGAGGATCTCCTGTATTCTACACATACTCTTCCTTACCTCCATTTTGGAGTAGTAGACTGCTTTCATCTTGATAATCTGGGTCAATCACCCCAACCAGCACTGTAACTCCCTTCTTGGCCACTGACTTAGAGGTAGGAGGAGCCCAAAGTGGCCAGTGGCAATCTTAACTTCCAGTTTCATGGAATCATTGTTGTGTCTCCTGGCAGCAGCATTCCTCTTTCTAGAACTAAGACCTCTAGGCCTGCAGAACATAATGTCACAGGAAGAGGAAGCAAAATTTTTGCTAATGGGTCATAGGGGTGATGGTGAGTGGTGCCACTTCCACTTCCACCCCATGATTCTGGACCCATGAATCCTGGTTATGGGACAAATGGTACCATATATTGGATGCTGATTCAGAGAATACACAGCCTTCTGGAGAACTTTGCCCCAGCCCTGCAAAGTATTGTCACCTAGTTGATGTTGTAATTGTGACTTCAATGGGCCATTCCACAGTTCCATCAATCCAGCTGCTTCAGGATGATGGGGAACAGGGTAAAACTAGTGAATTTCATGAGAATGAGCCTACTGCCACACTACTTTAGCTATAACCTGAGTGCCTTGGTCAGAGGCAATGCTGTGTGGAATTCCATGATGGTAGATAAGGCATTCTTTGAGTCCATGGATGGTAGTCTTGACAGAAGCATTGCATGCAGGATAGGCAAACCCATATTCACAGTAAGTGTCTATTCCAGTGAGGATAAACCGCTGTCCTTTCCATGATGGAAGAGGTCCAATATAATCAACCTGCCCCCAAGTAGCTGTCTGATCACCGCAAGGAATGGTGCCATATGGGCTCAGTGTTGGTCTCTGCTGCTGGCAAATTGGGCACTCAGCACTGGCTGTAGCCAGGTCAGCCTTGGTGAGTAAAAGTCCATGTTGCTGACCACATGCATAACCTCCATTCCTGCTACCATGGTCACTTTGTTCATGGGCCTATTCGGAATGATAGGGGTGGCTGGGGAAAGAGGCTGAGTGGTGTCCACAGAACAAGTCATCCTATCCACTTGATTATTAAAATCCTCCTCTACTAAGGTCACCCACTGGTGAACATTCACATGGGATACAAATGTCTTCCCAGTTTTTGACCACTCAGAGAGGTCAATTCACATACCTCTTCCCCAAATTTCTTTGTCACCAGTTATCCAACCATGCTTCTTCCAAGTCCCTGACCACCCAGCCAAACCATTGGCTACAGCTCATGAATTAGTATATAATTGCACATCTGGCCATTTCTCCTTCCATGAAAAGTGCACAACCAGTTACACTGCTCAAAGTTCTGCCCAGTGGGAAGATTTCCCTTTGACACAGTCCTCCAGACCCCAGAATGGTAGATCCACTGATAGCTTGCACCGTGTACCTGGAAAAGTCACAGACACTCAACACCAGCCTTTGAAGGCAACCAGGATGGGGGCTGTGCCACAGGGGAGGAGCTGCCCAAGGCTGTGGGAACCCACCTCTTGCATCAGCATGACCTGGATGTGAGACATGGAGTCAAAGGAGATAATTTTGGTGCTTTAAGATTTGATTGCCCTGCTGGATTTGGGACTTTCATGGAGCCTGTAGCCCCTTCATTTTGGTCAAATTCTCCTGTTTGGAAGAGGTGTATTTACCAAATGACTGTACCCCCATTGTATCTAAGAAGTAACTAACTTACTTTTGATTTTATAGGCTCATAGGCAGAAGGGACTTGCCTTATCTCAGATGAGACTTTGAACTGTGGACTTTTGAGTTAATGCTGAAATGAGTTAAGACTTTGGGGGACCATTGGAAAGGCATGATTATGTTTTGAAATGTGAGGACATGAGATTTGGGAGGGGCCAGGGGCAGAATAATATGGTATGGCTGTGTCCTCATCCAAATCTCATCTCAAATTTTAGCTCCCATAATCCCCACGTGTCATGGGAGGGACCCTGTGGGAGGTCACTGAATCATGGGAATGCGTTTCCCTGTGCTGTTCTCATGATAGTGAATAAGTCTCATGACATCTGATGGTTTTTAAAGGGCAGTTCCCCTGAACATGCTCTCTTGCCTGCTGCCATGTAAAACGTGTGTTTGCTCCTCCTTCATCCTCCACCATGATTGTAAAACATCCTCAGCAATGTGGAACTGTGAGTCCATTAAACCTCTTTTCTATATAAATTACCCAGTCTCAGCCATTTCTTTATAGCAGTATGAAAATAGACTAATACACTCTTTTTCTGACTCACTGTCATCCATCCATCCATGCATCCATCCATCCATTCACTGATTTAATTAACTAATTTAACACATTGATGTGCACATTTTTATGCTAGGTGCTGGGAATACAATGGTGAACAACACTGACAAACTTTCTTCTTTGGAAGTTCACAGTTCAGCAGAAAAAATCAGACAGTTAATAAATCATCATTTGTGATCAAGTGTGAGGTACAACAATAATATGCAAGATACAATGTGACTTCATTGAAAGGGCACTTAATGTTGTTTATCAAGAGGCAGAACAGACTTTAAGAAAAATATGTAAAGTGAAAAACAAATGGTCACTAAGAGCTTGCTGAGCAGGGGTAAAACAAACTATGTTCAAGAACTAGAAAGGTACACATTTCCTAACTGGAACATCAAGTGGGAAAGACAAAAGGATGAGAGATTAAGGAAAAAAGAAAGGCAGAATGCCCAGCTGCAAAGGGCATTCTGAAGGGCTTGGACTTTATCTTAATGGCACTGAGAAGCCTTTGATAAGTGTTAAATAGATGAGTGACATGATTTATTCATTTTGCATTCCAGAAGTATCACTCTGGCCACAGTGTGGAGGACAGACTGGATGGGGCAAAACTGTAGGCAAAGTCATCTGGGATCAGTCAGTTACAGTCACCAGGGAAGAAATAGTAATGACTTGAACTTTGGCACTGGCCATTAGGATAGATAACAGTGGATGGGATGGAGAGATATCTAGGAAGTCAAGTCAAGCAGAACTTGTCATGGGCCTTCCATATGGATTGTGTACTATAATGCCTATATTGCTATTCATCTGGAGTAAATATCACTGAATTAAGATTTCATGCCATGTTTGTAACATCTAAATGAGTGACTGGGGGCTTATGGGAAGCCTGTGCCTGCAAATATACATTTTCATATTTCATAATACAGGACAAGAGAACCTCTCATTTTAATGAAATAAGCACAATATTTACAGCAAAGGATGGGTTGTATTAGAGCACCAGGGGGCTTGGTTTACACTTGAATTATTTTCCTCCAGTTATGGAACCAAACAGAAGCTCCACTGGGAGGCACTGAAATAAGGAATGCAGCGGGGAGCTTTAGGGGAGCTCTTCCCTACAGTAGTTGTTTATTTTGAAAGAAATGTATGGTAGAAAATATTTCCAGCCACTCAAATTCTACCTTCTGGTTCACGTGACTTTTTTTTTTTTTTTTTTTTTTTTTTTTTTTTTTTTTAAGGGAAGGAAGCCTTGGAGCCAGATTCTAAGAAAGCAAAATGACAGCAACAACTTGGGACAATCTGGACTCGGCCTGGGTGCCCATGCTAGGCAGTGATGTAGAACCAGAGAAGCCTCATTTTAAAATCTGTTTCACAGCCAGAAAGTACATGAATAGAAGCTCCTTTTTCAAATTATATTTCCTACCTACTGAATTTAACTTTCATCCACTTGAAAAGTCTCATATTTTACTGCCAGTCATCTCAGTCACTATTCAGCAGACTATCAAGAGCAGGTTTTTCTTGCCTGTGGAAGATACTTTTATTGTTGTTGTTTCATGATCTATTCTGTAACATACTCTTATTTCTATCTGGCTCAGGCCTAATTCCCAATCTCTCATCATTTCTGAGCCTAAGCACCTCATGCCTTGTCTTATAAAGAGTTACATCACATTTAAACTGGCATACAGATAAAGCCAGATATAGAAGCTCTTTCTTGCCATTAAGTTATGGCTCTCATGCCATTGCTTTCTCGTCATTTCCCAGGGAAGAAGGCAGGGTGTTAGAGGCCCTTCAGTGCATAATGGCTTTTTTTCTCGCTCCATCATCGCAAAGCACTTTCTTAAAGGATGGTGGAGAAGATAGAGTTCCTGTGATACCACCATTAGCTTCTGCCCGGATGATTGGAATAAACTTCCACTATCACTTCTGCCATCCTGCAACACACTCTCTAACCTGCAGCTAGTGGAATTTTAAAAATATAATCTCCCCTTTTCTGTCCCCTGTTTTTAAGCCTTGGGAACTATTTGAGCCCTTCATAATCTTACCTCTGATTAACTCTCCATAGATTACTGTGGTTTATCCAGACTGATTTTCTATAAGTTCCCTGGATAGGCTGTGCCATTCCTTTCATCCAGAACTTTCACATATAATTCTGGCTGTCTAGAATAGTCATCCCTTTCTATTCTTCAGGTCTCAGCTTAACCCTCATTTACTTTGGTTTTTTTTTTCCCCCTAATTATTCAGAAGCTCATAGTTCTCTTTATTTTCCTTATCACATCTCTTAACAATTCTGTTTTGTAGTTGCCTGTTCAGTCTGTCTTCCTTGATAGAACATAAGCCTCTTGAAAGCAAGGACTGCATTTCTCACTTTTAAATCATCGGCATCTAGCACCATGACTGCAGTATAGTAAGAGCTTGGTAAATAATTGTTAACTCTTTAGGGTAATAGAAAAGAAAAGTTCTCAGCTTCACAGCAAAAATCCCTCTCATTAATCAATGGAACTACCTAATATTAATTCATTAATTCATATTCACTCAATAAATATTTTGAACAGCTTATAAATATACCATGGACTATGTTGAGTATTGAGGATATGTAGATGAATAAAGATATATTTTTTTTCCTCAAGAAACTCTGGGGAAATAGAGACATAAATGGTTATATAATATATGGCACAATAAATGTATGCATAAATTGCTATGGAACATAAAGGAAGTAATGTTTGTTTACCTGAGCATCTAAAGGGACAGACTAATATATTTTGTTAGACTGATAACCACTTACACTTCATCAAGACTCATAACTGAGAAGAACTCAGTTTATGAGTTTTTATAAGAAGGGGGACTTATAAGAAGAGCTCATAACTGAGCCTGATGAAGTGTAAGTGGCTATCAGTCTAACAAAAGGAAAAAATCAATTCCTAAAAGGAAGAACCAACACATGCAAAGGATCAAAAGTTGATGAGAACATTGGCATATCCAGTAAGCTGAATGATCAATAATGTGCCGGATGATGGTCATTCATTGAACCTGCCAGGCTAGCAAGGGGCTAAATCATTATGTCTTTTGATGCAAATAAAAAAAATTGGGGGCTACTGATTCATTTTAGGTAGGAGAGAGATATGCTCAGGCTGGTACTCCAGAAAGATCACTCTAGCACCAGTGTAGAAGATGGATTGGAGGATGGTAATATTAGAGGCCAATGAGACCTGTTAGGAAGACTTTTTAATTGCATTAAAAGTATGAGAAATATGGTAGACCTGCTGTATGTAAGTTTCTGACCATATATCTGGAGAGAAAGTGAAATGATTATGAGTGGTTTAGGAGGTAGAACTGCATTGCAAAGGTTTGAAATATGCTGTTCCTTCTTGGATTATTATTTCCTCCTTTCTTTAGCCAAGCCATTCATCCTTTATCATTCAATTCAAGGGTTGCCCCTGGTAAGTTCTCTCTGACTCTTCCACCGCAGTCTGACTAAGATACCACCTCCTTAAGCTCTTATCGAATATAGCATGTTGCCTCTGCAACATTAAATTTTAAGCAGTTTGAAAGCTAAGAGAAGATTCCACCTAGCAAAATCTTATCAGAGTGTCTGGCATAGGGTATCCATTCAATAACTATTTTTTGCATTGATGAATGTATGAATGATTAAATGACTCCTCAGAAATGGGAAGTGAGATTCTCAGGCTTCTTACTGGACAATAAGGAAAATGATAGGAATAATCACAGAGATAGAAATAACGGGGAGAAACAAGTTTGGAGAATAGTTTGGGAAAGGTGACAATGATGACATCTATTTGGAACAGGATGGACTTGAGGGGCTTATGAGAAGAACTCCTAAAAGTGAACTGGTATGAAGTCCAGAGTTGTGACTTATAATTTATAGAGAGATGGTAGTTTAGTTATCTATCTATAGATGATTAAATCATAGTTTAGTCACCCAGGAGCATTAGGTAAACTGATAATAAAATGGTCTCAACAAAGAGGCCTGAGTATCACCAACACAGTGGTACTTGGTTGGAGAAGAGGTCAAGGAGAACCACAACAAATGTGTGGACACTAATAGAGTAGTTTGGAGAGAGTGTTGCTATAGGAGACAAGAACAGAATACATTTCAGGAAATAGTCAACAATATCAAATATTTCCAAGAGGTCAGGTATTATAAGGGTAAAAAATAATCAGTTCATTTGTTTTGTAATTAGACCATTTGTTAGGTTATTTATTACTTACAATGATTTTAATGAAGCCTTGGGGTTACCACGGAGTTGGTACTGGATTGAAAATTAGAGTCATTAGAGCCAGTGAGAGTAACATATTCTAAAAACGTTGGTTGTAATAGACGAGAAATAGTTGGGGTAAAGAAGGAGGAGAAATGAGAAGTGAGCTACACAGTGGAGGGAGTTTTTTTTAATATAGTAAAAGATAAACATGATCACATCTTGAGAATAAACAGTGATTTAAGAGGGAAACATTAATAATACAGGGGGAGGAGATGTTTCCTCAAACAAGGCTTAGGATAAAATGGTATCGAGAGCCCAGATGAAAGAATTAGCATTGCCTGAAAGAGAGTCACATCTCTGTCTGAGATTAGAAGGAAGAAAGGATCGGTACAGACCTAAGTTTGAATTAAATGGGGAATTCATTCACACTTGATTCTATTTCTCTAGGAAGAAGGTATCAAGATTATCTGCTGAAAGTGAAGGGGACAGAGGTGATAAAGAGAACTTGTAAATGGTGACTGTTGACTGGCTTCTCTGGGAATTAAACATGGAAGTAAGCGGAGTGATAAAGAAAATTATTGTGTAGCTGTGCAGACCTTACTAAAATGAATGAAAATGTATCTACTGTGTATTAGTTTGCACAGTTGTGTGATTTTTTTCAGCATCAGGAAATAGTGTGTGTCAAACTAAGATAAAGAAGGCAGATAATTATAGTGATGCAAGATGGCATTTATAGGGTCACACTTGAGTTTCTAACCTGAGGTTCATGATTCATAGTTTATATAACACCTGAGGAGTAGTTATCTTGTGGACTCCTAAAAAGGAATGTGACAATTTGTCTCTCTCTGGTGCACTCTTACTCTCACTCTGTATGTGTGTGTGTATATATATATATGTGTGTGTGTATATATGTGTGTCTATATATATACACACACACATAAATATGTTTATATATTTATGTGTATATATACATATATGCATATATTTATGTGTGTATATGTATACCCATATATATATATGCATTTATACAGAGTCCTTAGTTTTCACACAACTTTCAAAGCAGTTGGTTTTTAATCTAAAATTTTAAGATTAAAACGATCGAAGGAGGAGTATAATAGCTGCTGTTGAATAATACTCAAAATCTGGTAAGACAATTATGATATGATTTTTCCTTTTGGTTTGCATATTTGTAAGGGAGCTACTTATATTCACATACACATACACACACATGAAAAAGGATTAATAGCCAGAATATACAGATAACTCTTGAAACTCAATAATAATGAAACAAACAACTCCAAATAGGTTCCATATTTGAACTGACAGTTCACTACAGAAGATATATGGATGACAAACGGTCACATGAAAAGATATACAACAGTGTTAACCATTAAAGAAATGCAGATTACAACCACAAAGAAATACCACTACCTAATTATTAGAATGGCTTAAATTGAAAAAAAAAAAGTGACAGTACCAAATGTTAGAGATGATGTTGGGGAACTGGAATGCTAATATATTGCTGGTACAAATTCAAAATGACACAGCTCTTTATAAAACAGTTTGGTAGTTTCTTATGAAGTTAAACATAATTTACCACACATCTCATCAATGCATTCCTTGGTGTTTACCAAAGAGAAGTGAAGATACATGTCTATACAGAAAACTATATGTGGATTTTAATAGTGACTTTATTTATAATTGTCACAAACTTGAAACAATGCCAATAATTGCCAGCTTGTGAATGATTAAACAAAGTGTGAAACACCACTCAGCAATAAAAAGAGAAATGAAGTTCTAAAGCATGAAACAGAATAACTCAAAAATATTATGCTAAGTGAAAAAAGTAAGACTCACAAGGCTACAAGACTGTATGATTCCTCTTACATAGCATTCAAAGAAGGCAAACTAAAGGGAAAGACTTCAGATCAGAGGTTGCTAGGGTCTGGGAGTGAGGAAAGTGTATCGCCTACAAAGGAACACAGAGAAATTTGGCAGTGGGTGGGGCGAGGGGTAGTGATAGAAATATCGTACATCTTGACTTTTGGTGGTTACTTGACTACAAAAGTTTATCAAAATGCATAGAAATGTGCATCTAAAAGAGTATATTTTATTATATGCAAATTATATGCCTCAATACATGTAGGAGAAAATAGAGCCCAAAGCACTACAAAAAAGTGCTCCGGAAGGAGAATGATAGGACAGTTGCATAAATGGTTTTGGATTCTTTTTTTTCTCAGCATCACCTCTCACATCGAGTTTATTCTCTTTGATATAGCCAATCCCACAATTACAGATGCAAAGCACAGAACCATCTAAGGTTTTCACTGAGAAGAACTCTGGAAAGAGAATCTCCATGTGGTAACAGTGGGAGAAAGAACCCTACTGGCAAGATGAAAATCAATGGAAAACATCTGGGCCCTTCCTATCTAGGGTCTTTTCCCCAACTTATTTTCCATTGAAACTTTGAGTTTTATTAGTAACAGACTCCATTGCCCCATAGAATTATACCAAAACACAAACTTGGCTCCAGGGAGAGATAATCAAGTTAGTTCTTACCAGTTCCTATTTTGCCTTAGAGAAAAATAGTGGAAATGAGTTTATTAGATCTTGTACACTGATTAAGGCATGTCTTGCTTGGAATGCATGGAGAGTAGGACTATTTTCTTAAAAATAATGAAAAAAGAGCTTTAGCTTCGTGAGGGCCAAGCAAGGATAGGACACAGAACTATCAGGCTTTGGCCAACCAGGGAACAGCTTGAAGGACCTGAGCACATGGGGGAGAAACAAATATGAATGATAAACAAGAAGAAGTGAAATTGAGACTGGAGCAAGAAGAAGTGAAATTGAGACTGGAAATGTACTAAGAATAACATGATAGCAACTTAGTCATTATTTAATCTCTTACAGTACCAAGCACCATAGTGTTTCAGATATATTTTGGGGTTGTAATTAAGGGAAATCACAATGAATTTCATAGAGTTGAGTTGAATGGCCTCCACTCAAGAAAAGAAAGAAGGCTCTGAGTCATAGTCTCTAAAAGAGTATTTTTTGTTTGTTTGTTTGTTTTGAGACAGAGTCCCACTCTGTCGCCCAGGCTGGAGTGAAGTAGCACAATCACAGCTCACTGCAACCTCTGCCTTGTAGGCTCAAGCGATCCTTCTGACTCACCTTCCCTAGTAGCTGAGATTACAGGTGTGAGCCAAAATGCCCGGCTAATTTTTGTATTTTCACCAGAGATGGGGTTTTGCCATGTTGGCCAGGCTGGTCTCGAACTCCTGACCTCAAGTGATCTGCCTGTGTCAGCCTCCCAAAGTGCTGGGATTACAGGTGTGAGCCACCATGCCTGGCCAAAAGTAGGTTTTGCTTATCATAAAAATGGAAAAATCTACCCCAAGAGTGCCTGTGGTACCAAGACGTGATTCAAAACGTTGTCTCCCCAAAATAAGGTGTCTTCAAAATGTTGTTGATTATGGTGATGATAGGGTGCCTCATGGACCATACTGTTTCTTCTTAGCCTCAGATATCTATTATGTTAAAATGCTTCAAGGGCAGTATGTTGTTAACAGCTGACATACTCTGTAAAGAATTCCTACATAAAATCAGTAGCAGGAAGATTGTAGTGAAACCATCTGAAATCACGCATATGATAGTTTAATAATAACACCTCTAAGAAGCTACAGCCACTGTTAAACAGGGGGCATGATTCCTTTGACCTTAGTTCCCAATAAGAAAGTTACCCCTTCCACGAGAGAGGCAGAATGAAATGCTCTCCGATCACTCCTCTGTGCAATTACAGAGTAATGAGAGGAAAGGGGAGGAAGGAAAGGGAGAGGAAGAATATAGGGAGAGAGGTGGGGATAAAGGCATTGCCAGGGTAAAATAACACCCAGGTAGAACTTTGCAAAAATATATTGAAGGGATAACAAATTTTAGAAATAGCATAGCTAAATAAGCAGATAGCCCAACATTTGAGAAAAATGAACTTGGATATAAAAATGTCCCGGATATAAGAACAGAACAACCTAATGCAGACTGCTATGGGACAAGAGCAGCTCAATTCTCATGAATTGAGGGTTAGCCAAATACAGCCACTGCCAACAGAACGAAATCTATACTAGATTGAACCCACTCACTGTCAGCTAGGGGTTTTCATAAATTTCTTAGGGAGGAATAATTGGAAATTAAAATGGGAATTTCATTTACATACAATTTGAATTTGCTACATATAATTTTGTTTACATTATACATATGGTTAAACAAGAGTTTCTTTCTGTCAGAGTCCTAGCAAATAAATGATGACATACACAAATCAAGTAATTTTAAGAGTGTTTAATAGAGAAAGTGCTTTCAAAGATATAGGAAACCACAAAGAATAGAGAGACATAACCAGGGACTATTAATGTGGGGGTGGGCAGCACACATTAACATTTCTAGGAATAAAGGAGCAGAGAGAGAGAACAGTTACTGGAAGCAAAGGGAAAAATATAAGGTGAAGATAGGCCCTTTCATCTTCCAATGAGAATATAGCCAGTCAAGCACAATGACTTAATGAGGAGAGTGAGGAAAACTACACGATTTCTTCTTTTTCCCTTTCCTTGGTTTCTAGCCAGTGCTCCCCATTGGTTGACTCTAACAGGAAGCCAGAGATTCTGGGAGTCCATTGATGACACTTTTATAGATTAGCCTCCCAAAACAAAGAACAAGATGTGGAAGAGAAGTGAGCAGATCTAGAGAGAAAAAGAGATAACCTACAACACAATCAAGCCCTCTCGTCCCTGGGCAACCATTCTTGTTCTGTAATATGTACAGCCCAAACAAAGAGACACACAAAAACATTACTATTAAATATATCATAGTGAGGGTGATGTCAATTTCTTCATTCTTCTACATGAAACTTAAAACGTTAGCCAACAGTCATGATATAAATTAGTGGAAAATGAGAAAGCATAAAGAATCATAATGTTTAGTTGCTTTTGTTCGGCTTTAGTGGCTGATCATAAGGCCTAAGTTGTCCATCATAATTCCCATCTTCTACCATCTATTTCAGGTTCCTCACACCTTGGCTGGATGAGTGGTGACCCAAACCTTTATTTCAATAGGTCTGTGTCCTTAGTGATCTTGTCTTTGGTGGGAGTTGAGGAGGACACTGGGTAGATTCGGTTTTCTATTCATTATTACTATTAGATAAGAAGTATTAAGAGATGTCCCTAGGGACATCTGATGTTTGAAATCTGGCCCTCCTTGTATTCATTGATGCCAGCAATCCAGTGACCCAGGATTAGCCACCTGTGCAAGCATAGACACTCTTGTCTTACCACTGATGTGCAGCTGCATAAGGAACATGAAATAGCTGAGGGGAAGAATCAGCTTCTATTTCAAGAAAATCAGGCTCAGTATCTTGTTGCAGGTGTCTCTCACTGGCATTAGGATCTCCAAATCCATTAAGCTTTTGTATGATTAAATCAGTGAGTGTCACGGGTATTAGCCCATTGTTGCATTGCCCTTGCCTTAAAATGTATTACCTGGTTGGAGGTCATGTTCTGAAGGGTACTCTGTTAGTTTCCTAGGCAGATGTAACAAAGTACCACAAACTGAGTGGCTTAGAAACCAGAAATATATTTTCTCACTGATCTGGAGGCCAAAAGTCCTAGACCAAAGGGTTGGAAGGTCATGTTTCTCTGAAGGCTCTAGGAAGCAACCTGTCCTGGGCCTCTCTCATAGCTCTTGGTAGTTCAGGCCTTATGGCAGTAGAACTCCAGTCTTGACATGGCATTCTTCCTGTGTGTGTGTCTGCTTTTGGGTCCAAATTTCCCCTTTTACTAAGGACACCAATCATTGCATTAAAGGCTCACCCTGCACTAGCATGGCCTCATTTTACTAAACTAATTATATCTACAATGACCTTATTTCTGGATATGGTCATATTTGAGGACCAGAGAATCAGGACTTAAATATATGAATTTGGGGACAAAGGGGAAGCACAATTCAACCCATAGCAGGTACCATGATGGTCAGTAAGGCTATTTATCCTTCTACACAAAGTGTTCCACAGGGTGTGCTACCTAAAGCTCTACCCACGGGAAGAATTATAGTCTTCCTGAAAATTGGAAGGACTTCATTATAGTTCCTATTCCATGAGTTAGGGCTTTTTAAATGACCACTTTTGTTATCTTTATAAAGTTTTGAATCAAAAAAAATTCTACCAGGTACTTATTATATAAAAACACCAAGGCCGAGTTGACCACCAGACCGTGTAAGTATCTCCCTAGTAAATATCGATTTAAGGATCTTTCTTTCTGTCTGTGTGTTCTTTGTTCCACATATTTTCAATGAAAGTTGAATATCTTGCTGAAGCACTTCTGCACAGATGAAGACAGACTCAAATAAAGGAAAAACTTTGCTTTTGATTAGATCCAGTCTTTCTGCATTAGCACTGGTATTTTTTTTTTTTCCTCATCGGAAACAAGTTTAGAAAAAACTCTACAGATGGTTTATTCTTGTATTATTGGTTCTATAATCATATTTAACTTTAATTAAGACCAACATGTGGCTGTGTACGCACACACACATGCACACACCCAAATAGGAAGTAAACAGCCATTTGCAAGATATATGATTTGAGTGTCAATAAAATGCCATTTCTTGCCTCAATCTCTCTTAAGTACACTTTGAGTTCTAGAATTATCACTATGTACCAGCCAAAAATCTTTCCTGCTACAGTGTTCTAATCAGAAGTTAAAGTTCTAATACAATTTTTCCTTAGAAAAAATAGCTCTAATGCAGTGAAAAGATGACAGGCTTGGGGATAGAAAAATGTAGACATTACCTTAAGTCCTGCCCCTAATAGTTCATGTAAATGAGACAAATTATATATATTTGCTCTTGTATTACTTCATTTTAAAGATTTAAAAATTTGATAAAATCAGTTTTTCTGAAATTTGACTCATCCAAAGAATCTCATGGAATCCTTATTAAATGACGGCTTTCTAGACCCCATGCAGTACTAATCACATGGAAATCTCTGCGGAGAAGTCAGCAGACTTTTAAATATTCAACCTAGCTCCTGCACCCCAACCTAAGTTCTTATGAACCCACAACTTGGGGAAATGCCACGTCAGGTTATTTCTAAAGCCATCCCTATTCCAGTTATCTGTGGAAACTAAATAAAGACCACTGTACCAATTACCCATTAGCTCACTTTATTCCTAACAGCTTTCCAGTTATCACCAAGCAGATACTGTCTTAAGGAGTAGGGCCTGGGATGGGTAACTTGTGATGATCAGACAGTTCGGGGCAGCAGAAGGCACAGATGTCAGGTGCGACTGAGGAAATATGGAAAACTTGAGGACAGAATGAGGGCCTCATGGATAAATTTGGAGATACGAAAAAAACCGCAAATGTGTACATTATTTACGAGTGTGTGTGTGTGTGTGTGTGTGTATATATATTTATAGAAGAAACAGACTAACTGTCCAAATTATGGATACATTTATGGATTGCTAAAAATGGTAGAGTAGATCTATATTTATTGAAATGGAAAGATGCGCATGATGGATTTCGAAGTGAAAATTAGATATGTCTCTTAGCTTTCATTTTGGAAAAAGAAGTAGTCCCTTTGAATATGAAGACTATGCATTTGAAGTATGAGTGAATTTCTTTGCATGGTGAGAGTACAGTTAATCTTTATGCCTTTTTTTCTTCTCTTTCTATGTAAACCGATCTTTCTTCTTTTACAATGAGAATTCAATACTTTATAATCATAAACAGCAATAAAGTGATTTCCATTCTGACAATAAAAGAGAGTGCAGGCTGCATAGGGAAGGTGAGGATGGGGGTTGTTGTTGGACACATAAAGAAACCAAGTAGAGCAGGTGTCAGATAAAGAAAAGGGAAAGCAGAGAAGAGAGGGAAGAACAGCTAAGCCTGGTAAACTCTGCCTTCTCCTAAGTTCTTATCACCTTGGCACATTGGCCCCCAGGTTGCAGTCCTGCCCTTCTGAGGCTAGTAAGAAACTTGTGAGTCAGCCCAGCAGGGAAAATTGCCATGCTCAAGCTATATTGGATTGTTTAAGATTGAACACCTTTCCTTCTGCTTAGCAGCCTGCAAACTGGCCTGGGGCCACCTGCTCCAAGGCCCAATGTATTCATTTCAGATGTGCAACCCACGATGGCAGGGTTGACTAGCAGCTTGGCGGGAAAGCAAGGGAATGGAGGCTATTTATAGCAGATGGCAACAAAGGTTTCCTTTCTTTCCTTTACCACTGGTTGTATTTCTCTGAAACTCTGCCCATACTGTGCAGAAATCAAAAGGGCAAGAGACCAAGTTCTTCAGAGCTGGTTGGAAAGTTCCAGGGCTCTGTTTTTAGAGCAAATCTGCCAGCTTCAGAGGAGGTTGCAACCACCCTTGGATTCTAAATCAGCTTGATGGTGGTGCAAATAGATGCAAATAAGGGTCAACTCAATTTCCATAATGAACAGCACAAGAAAAGCAGACTCCCCTCCACCTGACTCAAAATTATCAGAAAATCCAATGAGGGGGAAAAGAAAGAAAGAAAAAATAAAACACAAACATGTCAGTAACTTGATTTTTGGATCTTGGGAATAGAAACTCTAAGGTCCAAGAATTATTCTGGACTTTATGTTGCAGGCTTGTGTAGGAAGGGATAATTCCAGTGCAGCCCTTCTGAGGATTTTGATTGTGACCAGGCCTTAGCTTTCTTTATCATGCTTCATCCTTCCCTGTTCCTGAGCTCCACTTGTTACCACACCCTGGTTGGCTGAGATGCAGTTCATCTACCATAAAATTTACACTTTTATAGTGTACAATTCAGTGGTTCTTAGAAGAGTCACAGAGTTATACAACCATCATTACTATCTAAATTTGGAATTTTCATCACCCCTAAAAGAAATATTGTAGTTATCAGCAGTCACTTCCCATTCTTCCCTCCCTTAGACTCTGGCAACCACAAATTGACTTCCTTTCTCTATGGATGTACCTATCCTGGAGATTTTGTATGAATGTAACCATACACCATGTGGCCTTTTGTGACTGGCTTCTTTTGCTATGCCTAGTATTTTCAAGGTCTGTCCATGTTGCAGCATGCATCAGTGCTTCATTGTTTTTTATGGTAGGTTGTTCTTTTTAAGCAAAACCATTGCAGAGGCCATGTACCGCTGTGTCTCAGAGGATTGCAGTGAGTTCCACATGTTTCCTGGAAAACCACGTGGATTAGGAGATGATAGTAACATGCCTTAATCTTATTACTTTTTTACTAAGTCTTTGGTGACTCCCTTTAGCTGCTGATTTCCCTGCATTTTAGAAATTACGTTTATGTCATTCAACTAATACTGGGCTGAGTCAACTTACGTTTATAATTAACAGGTGATTTTATGAGCCACAGTGCAGAAGCATTCATTTTCAAAAACTATTTTGGTACTTCTGGCACAGCCTATGTCACTACATATGGTTGACTTGCATCTATGAAAGAGATGAGAGTTACTAGAGTTATAATACATATGGGCCACTGACTGAACCATCTGAGAAAATTTTAATTGGTGTGAGTAGGGAATGCAATAATTTATATGGATCCATTACTTTTAAATGCTTAAGTCTATGAAGGGAACTAATTGCATAGGTTTTATTTTCTGTAAGGTCTTGAATGCCTTTGGATGACCCAATATATCTTCATATAAAGTGATACTTCCATGCAAGGCATTATCTTTAAGAGACATTTATCAAATGCTTCCCTCGTGCATGCCCATACTTTGAAGAAATGCGATTCACATCAGGAGTTATGCACAGCAAACCTTCTGCTCCTGACTATTCAGCCAATAGAACCTCACATTTAACAGGCAAATACACAGGCAGGTGGTATAATAAAAACTGAGGTTCTTGATAATGGCTCTGAAGTAGTGCTTAAATCTGTTGGAGGACAGGAGAATCAAGCTTAGCCTTAAATTGTGTTCATTGCTGGGATTCAGCTATGTCAGGGCATATTTGACAAATGGGTGGAAAGTATATGCCAAAAATCTATTTTTCCACCAAGTACTAATGAAGGAGGGATCTGCTGGGAGAGAACTCATTTATTCCAAGGCTTGTCTGGGATCCCAGCCTTGGGATATGAGTTCTCTTAAAGTTGATGTGACATTGCAGAGGGTATCCAAGCCATGAAACGGACTCAAAGATCTGGAGGAAGAATACTAGTATTTCATATTCACATAATATCATGAAGATGATGCTAAATTCTTGTGACTATTTTTTCTAAGGTAAAAGACAAGATATCAAAGAGATTTTGATCTTGTGTTAGCCCATTTCAGGCTCTGTTCCCAGGCACACAAGGGTTCAGATTCACTGTGCATAGAACTGGGATGGGAGACTTTGAAGAGTGCTAACAAGAGTGACTTTCTCTTCTAATGGAAATACAAGACAAATAAATTGACTGTATCTAGTAATCTGACTCTATTATTGGAACATAAATAATGGTGATTGTAATAAAATTCTTTAGATCATTCCTATTGTACCCTAACCTACAGGCTCTCTCAATCTCTCCCATACTAAAAACTCTATAGAATATTGAGTCACAAGACAAAATAATTTTTGTACCTATGTCACAAGTGTAATACAACAGATGCAGCAAAGTGTTTTCTCCACTTTTGACACAGAACCCAGAGTTACTCTGGCACATCAGGAGAACACCTAGGGCTCGGGTGGCAGAAGAATAGGAGGAGGCAGTGCCTAGAAGTATGAGGCTGTATGAGGGCAGAAGGATGATAGAGGGTTGAAGGGTAGATTACTACACTGATGGCATGAATGAGATTGATTAAGAAGAGGTACACAGCTTCTTGGGTGGAGCTGCTGTGGTCATACACTTTCTTCGCCAATAGCCACCATTCCTTCTTCCTACACTCTCTGTTTGGGGAAGGCTGAGATGCCATGTTCACAGGCACAGTGAGGACACCATGCAGGACTGCTCAGAATAGGTGAGTAAGATTATCGGAGGTCTCAAAGTCTGCAAGAGCAGGTTTGGGTGAAAGCCAGAGAAATAATAATAATGATTAGAACCATACAAATAACATCTATTGAGTTTAACGTGTGCTAGGTTCTGTGCCAACTGCTTTACATTTAGTGTTTCTTTCAGACTTCATGATAACTCTTTGAGTTATATATGTTTATCACATCCATGATACAGTCAAGGAAACTGATGCATCACAAGTTAGTCTTTTAAGGGACACTGTCAGAATTCAGAATGTTTCTTACTCCTAGGCTAACCTCTTAACTTCCATATTATATCTCTCAGGTTATTACAATAATATAACCACATTTTTAGCCATTTATATATTGTGTCTATATGGGTATTTATTTAGCAACAAAAATATATTTTGTGGGAATACTATTTCAAAATTTTGATTTATATACATAAAGGTATATCTATTCATATGTACTTAAAAGTGCTATGTTCACATAGATAAATAATTACCAAAGTACATGTGAAGCCAGGATGGTGGCTCACACCTGTAATCCCAGCATTTGGGGAGGTCGAGGTGGGAAGATCACTTGAGCCCAGGAGTTCAAAACTAGCTTGGACAACATAGCAAGACACCATTTCTGTAAAAAATTAAAAATTAGCCAGGTATGGTTGTATGGGCCTGTGGTCCCAGCCACTTGGGAGGTTAAGATGGGAAGATCAGTTAATCTTAGGAGTTCAAGACTGCAGTGAGCTCTGATTACACCACTGTACTCAGCCTGGGTGGCAGAGTCAAATTCTGTCTCTGAAAAATAAAACTAAATTAAAGAAGTAAATGTCTGCACTTTACAAAAGAGAAGATGTAAATGCAAATGAAGATGAGCATTGCAGAAGAAATATTTTCATTATTGCTCAGAGTGGCTTTAATGAAGAAAAGCAGGAATGAAGAAGAGTTCACTGAGCATCCTGGAATGTACCAAGTCTTAGGGTCACAATGAATCTTCACAGCAACCTTGTAAAGTGTGAATTAATACATTCATTCTACAAGTGAGAAAAAGATGGCCCCAAGATATTAAGTAACTCACTTAAAATCTTAAGTCATAAAAGAGATTATGTATTACTTTAAGCCAGTTCACCGCACCATTGAGGCCAACTTCTAGTAGGATGTTGGAGGAAGGTGAGGTCATTATTTTCTTAGTCTTTAAATATGATCAAGCATAGAGAATATATTTATTTAATTCCACCAATAAATGCCTGTGGAATATCTATTATATACTGCTACTATATGATGCTAGATGCTGAGTTTCTCAGCATTCACCTTGGTGGGAAATTTCATTGTCTGATGGAAGAGACAGACATAAGCAGATCATTAATTAGTACGTGGGAAGTACAAGGTTCTATGTGAGGAAAAGGGAGGGAGAAACTATACATGCTTGATAGATTTGGGAAAAATCTTAAATTGGAGGTGGCATTTGAGTTGGTCCTTGAGTAGGAGTTTGCCAGGCAAAGAACAAGGTAAAGTCAACAGCAAAGACCATCCTGAAGGCATAAAAGAACTCAGTCTTAGAAAGGGAATGATCATCCTTCTGTGTGACTTGAAGACCAGTTTTGAGATAGGTAGCACAGAGAGAGAAATCTCATGGCTTATTTCTAGGCACTGGCTTCGGAGAATTTTGTATGCCTGGGAAATGAGTCTGGACATTTTCCTATGCCTGATGAAAAAACATTAAAGCTTTCACAGAAAGTGTGATTAATTTTTTGTGTTAGAAAGATAACTATATCAGATTTGAGATTGTATGCTGAAGTATTGAGAAGGGGGCATTAGGGAGAAGTTTAAAATCTAAACATCTTGAAGACATCCTTGACTTTTGCTACAGCACTCCACACAGATGGTCACCATCTCTTAAGACATTTATTTTAAATCAGGTGCCTGCTCTCTGTCTCATTGCCATGTTCATGGTCCTGTAACTCATCCTTACCTGAGTTATGACATAGTTCCTAGCTACCTCTTCCAAAACCATGGTCCCCTATAGCTCCAGTCAGGAGCCGCTACAAACCTCAGGCCTTGAAGTTCCCCCAGTATACATACAATCTCAATTATGAGTGTACTATCATACTTTTATATCTTTCCTCAAGCAGAGGGAGATTGCTCTTTGCATAAAGTTGAACTTTATAAGAATGTGGAATGTTTCCTTATTGGTTTGCCCCCAGTGGATTACAGTTGGTAAAGATTCTGAAGCCTTCATCCTTCAGGGGAGTCTGGCAGGCTATGGAATGGCTGGGGCTCAAGGCTGGTCACTTAGACAGCAAGACATCATCATCTATTGATTCTCATGCTTTATATGAGAAGTGCCATTTTCTGTGTGTCATCATGTGGTAATATAACTAAGAAGAATTTGAAAAGCAAGGTTGCTCCTGGGGGATGAGATTGTAGAAAAGAACAGTGCAGTTGGAGAAATACACTTCATTTCACATTTCCCACACTAGACTGGAAACATTTCTAGAGATCTGAATCCTGTTGTTGGCTTTCTTTGTAGCTTGTTTTATGACCTTGGCCAAGTCAATTAACCTTTCCATTCCTCAAGTTGACCTCAATAAACTTAGAATAATATCACCCTGCCTGCTTGGCTTCCAGGCATGTAAGGTTGAAAGGGTTAATAGGAGAAAGTTTAGAAAGTGTCAAGCACTATTTATCAGAAAGTCTACAGTCTGTTCTGATAGGCAATCTATGGGTGAGTGTGCAAGATAGTGGAGGGTTATGAAGGCTTGGTAGGAAAGATTACTGGGCACAGTTAACTCTTTTCCTTGAAAGCTCTCAACTTACAGGTCAATGAGCACCTATGCACTGGGTTATATTCAAGGTTAGAGGAAGCACATGCCTTACTACTGTATTGTAGCAAATCAGTTAATTACAGAGCAACCTGTTCTTAACAGCCCCTGAAGGCACTGCCTGACCTTGTACCAGGCCTGTGAAAAGACACTTCCTGACAAGGAAATAACCAGACTCGTGAGGGCTCTCCTTGTATTCAGGTATTTACAAGGGTAGCTAAATGCAGCAGTTACAATTTCCTTTGAAACTCACCACGCCTCCTCTCTCTCTGTGATTTCTCAACTTTGCCCAGAAAAGACAGGATTAAGGGGGAATTAGCTTGGGCATTGCACTTACTAGATAAGGGAAGGCTAGTGATGTAGCAAGGACCATCTTATGGTTCACCCGTATACAGGTGAGATTGAGTTCCAGCATAACCTGCAGAGAGACAGGGAAACAGAGAGAGGGCCTATTTTCAACATCAAATTGAAATCACATTGGCAATACATTGGAAAGAGTGGACTATAGAAATAACAATTGGCACAGGCTGATTGATATACATGATTTAGAGACTTATTTGGCTGTAGGTATTAATATTAAACTTTTGTGTACTCTACGACCCAGAAATTTCACTTCACAACCCTATAGAAGCAATCACTGATGCATAAAAAAATCACGGATATGGACAAACAACCTAGTATGATTTGTAATTTGAAAAAAATGGTGGTGGTTAGTGTGAAGTATGTCTTAAATAGAAGGAATGACTGTGTAAACAATAGGATATTCATATTGTAGAATGTGACAGGATGATTTAAAAGAATGTGGAAGACGTATGTTCAATCCATCAGTAAACACTGTTAGTTCTTCCTCTAACATATACCCTGGCTCTGACCAGTTTTTACCAATTCCTTCACAGACACCATCCATACCCCATCCAACATTGTTCCTGTGGACTAGGACCTAGCAACAGCCTCTTCCCTGACCTCCCAGCTTCCTCTATTGCCCCCTGCAATCTACTTTTCATTCAGCAACCAGAGTGTTGCAAATGTGATCATATCAATCCAGTGACTTCTCATCACACTTAGAAAAACACCTAAGGTTCTCACCAGTGTCTGGAGAACCGTGTATGATCTGAGCCCTGACTACCTCTCCAAATTAATTTCTTACCAATATTTTTTCCCCAGAACTAAAGCATGACACATAGCGGGTGCCTACAAAACATTGCTAAATAGGAGAAAGATGGACTCTAAGTACACTAACATGAAAATATCAGCATGAAACACAGGCCGTAGTGTAAATAAACACATTGACTATCAATTTTAAATGCCTAGGTTCAAATCCTAGGTTTATCAGTTTTCAGCTGTGTGGCCTTATGCAGGTTAGTAAGTTCTATGTACATTAACTTTCTTATCTAAAAAACTGAATTGCTAATGTTAACTGTATCATAGAACTGTTATGAGGATTAAATAATCAATTCATGTAAAGTGCTAAATCCACATCTTACTCATAATATCAATTAATAATGTTTCACAGCCATTTGGAGCTCCTATGATTTTTTTTTGTTGTGCCTATTTATATTTTCACCACCATTTTGTGTCATAGGTGCTATTTTATGCAGTGTAATCAGAGAGGGATGTATCAATAAGATGATTTTAGCAGAGATTTGAAGACAGCGAAGCTGCAGACCATGTGGTTTCCAGGGAAAGACTATTTAGGCAGAGGGAATACTTAGAGAAGGTGCCCTGAGGTGGCAGCATTCCTCAATGCTGTTTATAAAATAGTAAGATGGTATATGATGTGGTAAAAATATACAGAGAAGAAAAAAAAAGACATAGTAGTCTTAAAATATTAAGACATACTATGAATAAGATGCAGCCCTAAGCTCTCTATTTGTATTAATCATTTAATCCTCATTCTGAGGCGGGCACATTCTTGAATGTTCTAGAGGGAGCAAAAAGGCCAGAGACAAGAGAAAAAGGTGTGAGAGGAGACTTAGAGATGTGACAAGGTGGGGTGGGAGGATAGAGAATGCAGACCCTCAGGGACCCCAGGAAGAACTTAAATAACTCTATGAGTGAGCCAGGAAGCTGCTGGGAGGCTTGCATTAGAGGACTAACATGTTAGAAGAATCACTGGGTAGAAACAGAGATATATCTTCTAGGAGGAGAGGGTAGTCATCTGTGGAAGAGATATTGGTGGCTTGCACAGCAGTCAAGGGCATATATTAGTGATGGAACTGATAGGCTTTGTGCAGAACTGGAAGTGGTGTGTAAGAGAGGGCAAAGTCAAAGATAACCCCAAGCCTTCTGGGTGAGCAATAAGATTGAGGTGCTGTTTACTGCATTTACTGAATGACTGTGGAACAAGGAATTTGGTAGCCAAGGGGCTCAATCAAGAATTTAGTTTTGATATCCAATTGGAGATGCCAAATAGGAAGGTGAATTTAAGAATGTCAAATTCTAAGGAGAAGCCCAGGGCTATTGAAAACTCAACATCGACTCTCTAGAACTCAAACTTGTGCAAGACCTATAACGACTTTGGTGTCACTGAGATGTGTATGTTGTGGGAAGGAGGATCCTTCCTTTTTATTCTTCTCTGTTTCAATTTTAAGATTTTTAGTTTTATCTGATTCTTCATTCCTGTTGAAAATCCAAATGAAAGAAAATAGGTAAGTTATGTTGTTTGTGTGGGGGGTGGAAGAGGGGGTTGTATTGTTTTGTTTTTCAGTTTTCACTCCAAATGATGCTGCTTTTGGAAGGAAACAAGATAGAAGTTGGGTGACCACATAGATGAGATCTGAGACTGACAGTGATCAGAAATTGACAGATATTGACAAAGATGGACAGTGATTGACAATTTGTTGTGAAGAGGAAACAAGAAATGATTAATACTATGTTTTATAACATGAGACCTCAGAGAGAGGATCTAAAGATAAGTATTCTTGGAGAGAGGATACAGATGAAAAAATGCATTCGTTAAAATAATCCAATGAGTATTAGTTCTAATATTTCAAAGACATGATAGTTCTAATGGGAATATTATTCTTCTTAGCTACTATTACTCTCAATAACTCTTCTTGTTAACTTTCATTGTTTCTAAATAGCACTTAACATATCAGGTGCTTTTCTTGGTGCTTCCTATACATTACCTGATTTGATCCTTACACTTTGTCATGGTGTTTGCTGGTATCTCTGTTATTAAAGTGAGGAGACTGAAGATCAAACACATGTCGTTACTATAATATGGGTGGTTTGGGGCTAGCATTTTCCAAAGTTACTTCAGAGAATATTAAGTATTATCAAAAGCAAAGAGTGGCCCTAGAATATTGAGAAGTGTTAGATTAAATAAATGTACACATGCTTTTTAACAAGACTTTTCGGGTCATTAATATGCTAATATAATGTACCTCCCTAAAAGGGCTTTAGCATGTGGCTTTTCTTAGTTACTTGAGCACAGAAACAATTTCTTTACTGGAGCTACTTACACATTTAATACAAGGAAGAACACATCCTAGAACATGCCTATTTAAGTCAACTTAGCCCTGGAGCATGATATATGTCCATACCTTTGTTTTTCTGTGGCATTTTCTTTCAAATTTTCCCTCTTGAGTCTTTCTGCTGTATCATACTGCTATAGGCATTTGGTGCTATCATGTATTTCTGATTTCTCACTACATCCTGGACTTGGATGTACATTTTGATTGACGCATTGTTGCTGGTCATGCAAACATGATTTTACTTTGAATATGATTTTAGTTTGATAGATGCCCAGTGTGTTTGTCATATACATAGAGCCTGACCATACAGGATTTTCTTTTGGCCAACTTTAGCTCTAGACCATTACCCCAATGCCATGGTCATTCCTTAGGCACTGCAGGCTTTGTGCCAGGCCTGGTTTCTATTGACCTACCTCTGCTCTCTTTTGCTCCTTCCATATTAGTCCAATACTCGAAACACTTTCTATATCTAATGAGACTTAGTATGAATCCGTTGCCTTGGATATGAAGGCTTGGTGTCCCTTCCTGAGCATGAGTTCTCCCTGCAGGACCATGACTCACTGCTCTTTGTCCCTACTGGTCCTAGACTTTATGTGGTCAGATAACATTTCTGTTCTGGGCTCATTGCTGAGTTCATGCATCACTGTCCATTTAAAACCCCTAGTTCCACTAAAGAGTCTTCATTTGGCGCTTGTCAATGTCTCTAGAGATTACATATTTAACTGTGAACTTAAATCCATGGTCTGGAACTCAGCTATCTAAACAAATGCCTCAGGTAATGATTTGCTTAGACTTCTAGGCATCTCTTAATCAAGAGCCTCTTCAGCAGTGTCATTTGTTCTATTGTTACAATGATACACTGGTAACAACAGAAGCTTCCATTTTATAAATGCTTACTGTGCCAGGCTTGTGCTAAGGTCTTTACAAATATTATTTTATTAACAGCTTTATGAGATTAGTATAATTATCCCAATTTTTCACACAAGGAAACTGCCAAGTTAATAAACTTGCCAAAAATGATGTCCCTAATTAGTAGTAGAAGCAAGATTCAAATCCAGGTTTTCATCCTCAAGTTTGAATTCCTAAGATAATAGCACCTTCCACATACATTTAGGACACTCAATCACGATCCTTTATCTGAATTTATGTTTTTCATAATTTAAGTTGGAATAATATTTTGAATAGAAAGCAAAAATTACTTTGTATCAGACCTAATTTGCATGTTCGTTTGTTAATCAAACATTTACTGAGGGCTAACTAAGTGTCAGACTGTGCTTAATGAGGGAGAATAAAACATTTAAAAGAAAACATAATCTCTGACTTCAAGATGCTCCTGGTTTTTAGGAGACAGAAACATAAACAAGTATGTAGAGAGTATAATGATTACTATTATAGGCAGTCATATATTTAATACTTATAGTCCTTTAACTCAGTAGAATGATCAGTAGAACACTGTAAGTACCATTACTTAAGTGTCTATAAACCCAATATATCTCAAAAAAGTAGTGCTTGTGCTTATTGTTAAGTATGTTCTAGTAACTGTACAGTTAGATGGTTAATGAGACATTATTTCTCTAGCTATACAGGTGATGGTGCTCCCTTTAGTGAGTCATTTAAAATTCTGTAGATATGTAAAGAATTAATGATTATCCAGAGTGGAAGGATCAGGTTACTCAAGGGGATCACAAGCAGGGTCAGGAAATACCTCCTTGAAAATTATTTATGCACCAGGCTAGACTCACCACCAGGAAACAGGAGCTGAGAGGAAAGGCCCTAGGTTTCTGCAAGTTCTGAACCAGCAAATGTTGTCATTAGATGTGTTGGCATCTATCCTTGGAAGGATATAATAAATAAGTAGTTCTACATGTGGGTGCTGGAGAGGCAAGATGGTGCCTCAGGTAACACGGCTGACAGCCAGGCTTGGAAGGAAGGACCGTGGTAAGGGCTGTGCCAAACACTTTCAAGAATGCAATTATATTAGGAACAGGGAATTTGGGATGTGAAGTCTCTTCACTGCATTTCCCAGGATGTATCAAATCAAAACTATACTTGCTAAGATGAACTATGTAGCCTGTATTTGATCTGGTTATTTTTCTATAATTTAAGTGTCTGTTCAAAATGTCAACTTGTTTTAGGTATTCTAAGGAGAACTAAAGAGAGAGATTTGTATTCAGGTTTGGAACAGAGAGAAAGAAAAGAGCTTCCTTGCTGGGATAGGGCGGAAATAGGTAAAGGACAGGAAAAGTTCAAAGGGAGAGAAACAAATTCATGGTGTGACAGCAGGAGTAGCTAGGTAGTGAAAGAAGAGGAAATATAGAACATAGTTATGTCCCAGAACATTAATCTACCTCCAAATCAAGGAATTCAGTAAGAGATACTAGGTCTCTAGAATTCTCCAGCAGAGAAAAACCATGGTTTATTTTATTTTTATTATTATTATTTTTTGGTTCTGTTGCCAGGCTAGAGTGCAGTGATGCAATCTCGGCTCACTGTAACTTCTGCCTCCCAGGTTCGAGCAATTCTCCTAGCCTCAGCCTCCCGAGTAGTTGGGACTACAGGCACGTGCCACCACGCCCAGCTAATTTTTGAATTTTTAGTAGAGACTGGGTTTCACCATGTTGACCAGGATGATCTCAATCTCTTGACCTCGTGATCCACCCACCTTGGCCTCCCAAAGTGCTGGGATTACAGGCGTGAGCCACCGCACCCGGCCAACCAACCATGCTTTGATTATCTGTCCCATTGTGAGTCTAAGATCCAAAGGACTCTGGAAGAGATGTTGCCAGCCATGAACAAGAGTTAATGGAGATAATTTGTTTGCTATCTGCCTCATCAAGCAAGATTGTACTAACCTTTCAGAAATTTTACAATTCTCTCCCCATCACTCCTACCCCACTATGCTCTAAAAGTTCTAAGGGAATATGTTTAACTTTCTAAATTGTAATGTGATAGGACTACTGAAACTTATCAGGAAAATAATTCTGTTTTAGACAGAAGACAAATTGATAGCCACACCCAGTTTATCAAGGATGTTTCTATCATTCTTACTGTTTGCTAAAGAGAAAGGTAATTGTGGTTGATCATTCAAAACTTTTTATTAAGAATAAACTGTAGACTCACATGTTGCTGGAGTTTAGGGATACAATAATACCCACACAATTCTTACTCTTCATGAATAGCAGTGGGACAAAGAAAATAATTCTAATACATGAATATGAGTCCTATGTTTTTCTAACTTCAAAAAGCTCTAGAATGTCAGAGTAGAGACAACTTACCAATACTGGTCATCAAGGGTGGCCTCTTAGGAAAGCTCACATGATTCTACACATGTATTAGGGCATCACGGACTAACACTGAATTAGCAAGATTGAAGGAAACAGAGATGGGTCCCCACTCTAAATTTTCTTCTGTCTTTAAAGATCTAAGGAACTCTAGAAATTAGCATAACCATGAGGCAGTAAATGATTATTAGCTGTGATGTGTGATAGGGATAAGTTTATAGGCGGTCAGAGGAAAGAAAAGATCTCCAGGGTTATCAGCATGACCAATTTATAAATGACTTAATTTGGACACTCACTCTGCTACTTTGCCAACTGCTTTAAAAGAATTTCCCTTCATTATGTACAACACCTGATCATGGGGTTGTGCCTATATTAATGGATGCCTTTTCTTTTAGGAAAGCGTCATGTGCTCCATCTCAAGTTGAGCTCCAGAGTCATTCGATGTTCATTCTCTTTGCCACTTGGCAATTCTAATCTATCAACAGATGTCTGGATAGAGCACTTTTGTGCATAGAGCCTTTGAAAGAAGTCGGAGCTAAGGAAACTCACCAGCTTCTTTAGAGACAGAAACTCACAAGACACACACCTTGTGGTCTGATCTTTACGGCTGTGTGGGAGAACTACAGTGTGATTTCAGACTTTTTCTTGACATGAGGAGTCTGTTAATCCTGAAACTTCAAAATGTACATATTTCCCCCAAATGAGATGTAAGTCTGTTGAGTTAATTATCATACAATTATAGCAATGGAAAAGAAAACCCTAATCAAACGTGAACAGCTTGTCTAACTATTAACCAGACCATGGTGAACCATTACTTAGCTCTGACTTGCATGATCCATTATAGACTTTTGGCCCTCTGTGAACAAATGTTTAAATGAGTTCATAGTCATTTAAAACTGAAAGGCCTGGCTGCCTGGGTTCTTGTGATTTTCTTGAAATTGTTTAGTCATTATATTTTACTGGCATGAAGTTATGGCTAT
Organism: Gorilla gorilla gorilla; assembly: GCF_029281585.2. Lineage (NCBI taxonomy): Eukaryota > Metazoa > Chordata > Mammalia > Primates > Hominidae > Gorilla > Gorilla gorilla. The sequence continues at coordinate 31,913,206 of NC_073227.2, read as the reverse complement.
CTTCCTCTCTTTTCCACATGATAGGAAAGAGCACCCAGGTCATGGACATGAAAGACATAGCTTCCCAGGACTTTGATCTACTAAAGTGGTGATTTGTTTTATAACATTTCTACTTATAGTCCCTTAAGCTGCTAAAAAACATTAGAAGTCAAATCCCTTTGAATAAGTTTTCTTTCTAGGAAGAGCCAGAGTCCAAAGCATTGTATTCAGGGTGTCTTTTAGTGTTAGTCCAATTTGCACTATATTCAGGATAATTCAGCTGTTGCCAGTATTCTAGCAGTCAAATACAAAATGACCCAGTTGCAGCATGGTGAACTTTTGGTTTACAGTTTTAAATTCAAGAGGTCAGTTTCGATTGATACAAGGATATGAAATTAGGGTTTGTTCTGGTTGAATAGGTTGAGGTTTAGGACAGGGAAGGAAAAAGAGAAAGGATAAAGCCAATCAGATGGTATGACATCACATTCAAGACTAAATAATGAGACTGTGAGCTCATTTTATCCTCAGGCACACTGGAAAGTAGGCATACTATACAGTAACAGCCAACTTTTTGTTCATTCTAACTCTTACCACACCGAGCTTTCCTTGGTGTCAGCCACAGGGGTCACTAAGCCATCAGCTGATCAAGAAAGGTAGGAACTAGATTTTTTTAATATATATAATTTGTAAGGTTTATTTACTTTTTTTTTTTTTTTAAGTTCCAGGATACATGTGCAGAATGTGCAGGTTTGTTACATAGGTATACGTGTGCAGTGGTGGTTTGCTGCACCTATTGACCCATCCTTTAAGTTTCCTCACCTCGCCACCACCTCCCAACAGGCCCTGGTCTGTGTTGTTACCCTCGCAGTGTCCATGTGAAACTGGAATTTTCTGTGGTACTATGTGGTGTCACGGACTCAGTCAAAGGTAAGACTGATTGAATGTGGAACAGATTCATTTATCTTGGGCTTTGACAGAGTGAGACGTTTAGAAATGGAGGCAAGTAGCTGACTTTAATTTTGCAAACACAGGCTTAACTACTGCAAATGAGCTTTTCTATTGACAAAAAGGGTCTAGATAACATTTTGTTTTTTGTTGCTGTTGTTGTTGTTGCTTCCCCATAGCTAGGGTCTGGGCAATAGGAGGAGGAGAAAGAAATGTGGTGAAAAGAGAGAGTAGAGGTGAATCTCTGCTGATGGTGTTGTTGAAGCTGCCACAGCAATCACCAATGGTAACCACCCTGAAGGCACTATTTGTAAACAAACAGGCTGTTCCCATGAAAATATCAGTCTTATAAGACCAATAGCAGCAAGCATATTGTGTGTTCCTATTTTCCAATCCAGCCTTCTGCTAACAAGAAGAGAAAGACAAACATCTTGGGAATAAGAACACAGTAGGGGTGAATATTCGAAGATGCTTTGAATGTCAAGACTTGCTTTCCAAGCTTACCTTGCTTCCTGTAAGCATTTTGAAAAACTGAAAATAGGCTGTGGAAGAGATCCCAAGTAGAGGTTTGCTTGGGGAGAAGATTCCAGTAAGAATAAAGCTTATGACAAAGAGCCCAGGCCATGGCTGGGAAAAAGTCAAGCTTAGAAGAACAGGAAGCATACTAACAATTGGTGTAGGCTTGTGATGACTGCAACAAATAAGAAGGTAGAGGGAAAGAAAAAAGAAAGGCAAAGGACTCTAGAAGACAATGAGAAAATACTAGTTAAAAGGAATAGTCTTAGGTGGGGAAGAAGTAAGCGTGCCCAAGGATTCCAGGAATGGATGTCAAGGGCAACTAGAGAAATACCATGGCATTAGAATGCAGTCTGATTTCTCTTTTCTTTGTCTCAGGTGGAATTTATCAAAGTATAATAGATCAATTTTCTACAAGTACCTCATAAAAACATTTCCCCAAGTAAGATGGAGGATAGTGACTTTTTGGAGAAACAGAATGGCTTGATAGACCTCCACCTAGAGAACTACTACTTCCAAAATGAAATGATACGGCTGTATGGGAAGCTAATAACCAAAAGATCATGTGAACGTTTCATCTACAACATGAGATGGGGCTAGATGGGAGTAAGATTGTCAGGGGCTAACTCTCCACGTTCTAGGAACTCATCACTGTCTTGTTTCCACCACTGTGATCCCAAGGTTTCTTGCATCTGAATAAAATTGGGTCAAGTTCAGCTCGTCTGGACTATATGCCAAGAAAAGGTTGGCCAGCATGGAATACAGGAGCTTCCGGTGACTTTTTTGCATTTTTATGGCCACTATTTGCATTTCTTTTCCCCTGACAAACCCATTGGTCAGAATTGAGAAAACTATCCTTGACGAACTGCTTTTTTAAAAGGATGCATTGCCCTTAATCTAGCAGCTAAGCAGGGGTTTTGAATAGGTGAATCAGATTCTGAGAGAAGACAGTTACATTTCTGGGATGATACACACCTTCAAAGTATTATAGCATTGGATGTCTGCTGCCCATTAAATTTCCCCAGCCAATGCTAATTGCCACAAACTCTACCAAAAGTTTTTCTCTCTGGTATTTTGATTACATAATAACAGGAAAATATGTTTAACACAGGCAGATAATAGCCCTGCTCCTACCCTATTGTTTGTTGTATGGCTTCTGGCAGTGCCATAGGAGTAGTCCCGTTAATATTCCTGTTTTCCAGAATGCTCCTCATATTTCTGGATGAGGTATGATGATTGAATTCAACCTTTTTCTTTGTCCTGAATAATTAGTGTTTTGTCTATCTTATTCTGTTTTCCTTTAATAAATAATATTGCCACCAAATACTTCAACTTCATTTATATGCTGTTATCTTATAAGATAGCTTTGTAATAACAGGGTGGTAGCCATAGCTACCACATACTGAATACATTTTGCCAGGCAGTGTACTTTGGTTTTATATGCCATCTTGTTTTATCTTTATAGAAACTATAAACAAGGTAATTATTTTTATGTCCATTTTACAGATGAGGAAACCTGGGCTTAGAGAAGGAGTTAAGTACATTTACCTGAGTTTACACAGCTGGGAAATGGCAGAGCAGAAATCTGAATGACAGGAGAATCAGAGTCTAGAATGTACAGGCATAACCATTAGAGCATGTAGCCTTTTTTGGGCAGCTATGATAAAAGTCACCAAATAAGTATTCATAGAATTGAATGGAATTAAAAATTGAATTTAAAACCAACCATCTCTGGACCTTGTCTTCAAGATAATATTCTTCCAGCCCTTTATGTATCTGCTTTTTAGTCTAGTAGCCAACATGCAGTGTGGATTCTGAAGCTGGACAGACCTCTGTTCCTATCGTGATTCCTCCACCTCTAGCTGTGTGCTCTTGTACAGTTTATTCAACCTTTCTGAATCTCAATTCATTCATTTTAAAAATTGAGATATTTTATTTATAGTGTTGTGGAAAGGATTACATGATATAAACAATGAATGCTCAGCAACTTGGCATAGAGTAGGTGTATGAAATACTTTCCCCTCTCTAACACCCACATGGCACTATCCACTTCTTAACTACTCAGTCTGAAAACCTGCTGGAGAGAGATATCAAAAGTTCTGTTCTTTGGACCTTAAGTCCAATTATTTCCTTTTAAGAATATGGGATCCATTATACTTATCTAATACTTCTACCTTCTCACAGGATAGCTCATAAATGGTGGTGCAGTCCACTGATTTTCTCTTTTTTATGTCTTGATTCATGGCTAGGTTCAGTCAACATCCTAATAAGTTATTATTACCATCTGCAAGTGACAGAAGCTTTTTAAAAAGTTAACACTGTCTATTGATTGCTGATGCGTCTTTTCCATCAATAGACTTTCTTGGTACTGATCAAGTGCAGTAGTGCCAATTGTGAAGCCATTACAGATGAGCTTGGATTTCACTGAAATCTGTAGAGCAGAGCTAATGGGATATATTGTTATCTGGTAGATAGTGCAAGAGTTGCTGTGGTTTACTTAATTTGAAGGGACATTTCATAATTCCAGCCAAATTGGAATCACAATCAGATAAAATTTAAAAGAAAATTACAGTGATCTTGCCCTCTAGAGGCTTTGAAGGAATAAATTTTGCTGCAGTTGGTAATGGCTGTTGATGAAGGTTTTTTAGCTCAAGAAGGAAAGCTACTATTTCAGGAGTTAAGAGTTTCTGGGGTCCAATGACAGAAATGATCAATTCTTCACAAACTAAAAAGACTTATGATTAAAAAGGGTAAGAAATATTAGTGTTCAATGAAGCAGTGTGAAATTAAAGGACTTTTTAAACTATTTTAGGAGAGTCTAATGGGTATGCAGAAAAATGGCTTTGCCCAGTGTTAGGGTTCTAATATCAGGTTAAGAGGATAAAAAATATGAAGTTCAGGTACTGGGTAATTATTCTGTGTCAGGAACTATGTTAAACGTGTGAAACATTATGCCCTGTAATTCTTGCAATAACCTTGAAGATAACATCAAAATTTAAAATGTGTAATTATGAAAGATTAAATAATTTGCCCTAGGGCATATAGCTTAGTATATTTCACAACTTGAACTTGAACTCAGGATTTTTCAGAAAAGTGTGTTCTCTTTTTATCATGTAAATCTTGTTTCTGCTTTATGTCTTTCCACCCTCTAGTGTCACCCTACTTCCTGGTAGCATCATTCTGTGAGATTGGGCCTCTGTTGATTTGTCGGGATATAAATTAGGCTACCTTTATATGATACCAGGTATCAGTATTATCTCAGAATGGCTAAGAGTGGAGCTTAAGATTAGCAGAATGTGAGTGAGGGAGAAATTTGAGGAGCATATTTAAATTGGGGACATCTCCAGGGCTACTTCTAGGTACATGTGGGGATTGTGCTCTGCTCTCTGCTTTGTCTAGGGATCCTCATGTATAGAAGAAGGCGGCATCCATGCTGAATATGAGCTAACATGAGATCTCAACAACAATCACAAGGCAATAACCACTTCCTGAGCATTATTACTCTTTGTCAGGCATTGTCCTGGATGTTTTAGTTCTGATCCACTTAATCTTTCATGTTTCTATTTTTAAGATAAGATGAAGAAAGTTGTGAAAGTCAACACTTGGATCAAAAAAATTGTATAGAATCAGCATATCTGGAAAAGGACAGATCTGAGATCTGCATCTGTTCAACTCCAAGGGTTAAGCTTGCTCCACTTTAAATTGTTCATTGGTCAACTCCTAACATTTACCTACTGTGTGCTAAGTAGAGAGGATCAGAGATTAACAAGGAGCAAGTCATACCTTCTGGGTTTTATATCTTTTATATTTTAGTCAATTGTCTCCTACTGCAAAGAAAGCATGCCAGCTTCTTGAACAGGATGGAGTTTTCTGTTTTCTTCTCCTCTGTTTTGCCTGCACAATACTAGGTAAGCAATAGTCATTCAGCAATGCTACATAATTGGCTTATCCATCTCAGGATTGCTCCTTCTACCATCTCCCACTTAGAGAGGTGAATCATGACCATTCTCCTTGGAAACATGATTCATCCCTCAATGCTTTGGAGAATTCCAACTTTGCAATTCCCTTGCACTTCTATTAACAGAAATGGAAATGAGTGTGGTTAAGGGTAAAATGCCAATTGGGCATGAAAAGAAGCTGGAAAGCTCAGCAGGAAACAATGTGTCATAATCTCACAGGTCTTTTCCCTCTTGGATGTCAGTACTTTTCTCCTACCGCCAGTTCCCTCTGTGCTGTTGCCCAGATCAATATAGAAAGGCAAAAAACAAAACAGCAGCAACAAAAAAACCTGCAAAAGGAAGTTTTAGGTGATATAATCTCATTCAGCTCCTCTCCCCTCTATGGGTTAGGAGATGTATTAAGGATTCATGGGCTACCAGTTTCCTAACTTGGGGAACTGGGAAGCCCAAACTCATCTTGGAGCCCTTACGTCGTGCTCTTGAAAGGCGTCACATGCCTAGAAAGACGTGTTTCACAGAGAAATGTCAAATCTCTCCAAATCTGGCTTTTTTTGGGAGTGAGGCTTGGGAAAGCACATTGTAAATACTCAATAACTATATATTATGAGGGTACCAACATGATTTCAAAAAGCAAATAAAGTTGTATGGATACAAACAAACTAACAATGCTGCTCCATTCATTGGTGTTTCCATTTAGTAAGTAGTAATTTTTTTTTTGAATGGAGTCTTGCTTTGTCGCCCAGGCTGGAGGGCAGTGGCGCGATCTCGGCTCACTGCAAGCTCCGCCTCCTGGGTTCACACCATTCTCCTCTCTCAGCCTCCCGAGTAGCTGGGACTACAGGTGCCCGCTGTCAGGCCTCTGAGCCCAAGCCAAGCCATCACATCCCCTGTGACTTGCACGTATATGCCCAGATGGCCTGAAGTAACTGAAGAATCACAAAAGAAGTGAATATGCCCTGCCCCACCTTAACTGATGACATTCCACCACAAAAGAAGTGTAAATGGCCTGTCCTTGCCTTAAGTGATGACATTACCTTGTGAAAGTCCTTTCCCTGGCTCATCCTGGCTCAAAAAGCCACCCCCACTGAGCACCTTGCGACCCCCACTCCTGCCCGCCAGAGAACAAACCCTCTTTGACTGTAATTTTCCTTTACCTTCCCAAATCAGATAAAACGGCCCCACCCTTACCTCCCTTCACTGACTCTCTTTTTGGACTCAGCCCACTTGCACCCAGGTGATTAAAAGCTTTATTGCTCACACAAAGCCTGTTTGGTGGTCTCTTCACACGGATGCGCATGAAATTTGGTGCCGTGACTCAGATCGGGGGACCTCCCTTAGGAGATCAATCCCCTGTCCTCCTGTTCTTTGCTCCATGAGAAACATCCACCTACGACCTCAGGTCCTCAGACCGGACCAGCCCAAGGAACATCTCACCAATATTAAATCAGGTAAGCGGCCTCTTCTTACTCTCTTCTCCAACCTCTCTCACTGTCCCTCAACCACTTTCTTCTTTCCACTCTTCAATCTCTCCCTTCTCTTAATTTCAATTCCTTTCATTTTCTGGGAGAGACAAGGAGACACACTTTATCCGTGGACCCAAAACTCCGGCGCCGGTCACAGACTGGGAAGGCAGCCTTCCCTTGGTGTTTAATCATTGCAGGGACGCCTCTCTGATTACACACCCACGTTTCAAGGGTGTCAGACCAGGCAGGGACACCTGCCTTGGTCCTTCACCCTTAGCAGCAAGTCCTGCTTTTCTGGGGAAGGGGCAAGTACCTCAACCCCTTCTCTCCTTGTCTCTACCCCTTCTCTGCTTTCCTGGGGCAGAGGCAAGAACCCCTCAACCCCTTCTTCTTCACCCTTAGCGGCAAGTCCTGCTTTCCTGGGGCAGGGGCAAGTACCCCTCAACCCCTTCTTCTTCACCCTTAGCGGCAAGTCCCGCTTCCCTAGGGGGCAAAAACCCCCCAATCGCTTATTTCCGCACCCCAACCTCTTATCTCTGTGCTCCAATCCCTTATTTCCACACCCTGACCTCTTATCTCTGTGCCCCAATCCCTTATTTCCATGCCCCAACCCCTTCTCTGCTTTTCTGGAGGGCAAGAACCCCCCACCCCTTCTCTGTTTCTCTACTCTTTTCTCTGGGCTTGCCTCCTTCACTATGGGTAAGCTTCCACCTTCCATTCCTCCTTTTTCTCCCTTAGCCTGTGTTCTCAAAAACTTAAAACCTCTTCAACTCACACCTGACCTAAAACCTAAATGCCTTATTTTCTCCTGCAATGCCGCTTGACCCCAATACAAACTCGACAGTAGTTCCAAATAGCCAGAAAATGGCACTTTGAATTTTTCCATCCTGCAAGATCTAAATAATTCTTGTTGTAAAATAGGCAAACGGTCTGAGGTGCCTGACGTCCAGGCATTCTTTTACACATCAGTTCCGTCCTAGTCTCTGTGCCCAGTGCAACTCGTCCCAAATCTTCCTTCTTTCCCTCCCGCCTGTCCCCTCAGTATCAACCCCAAGCGTCGCTGAGTCTTTCTAATCTTCCTTTTCTACAGACCCATCTGACCTCTCCCCTCCTCGCCAGGCCAAGCTAGGTCCCAATTCTTCCTCAGCCTCTGCTCCTCCACCCTATAATCTTTTTATCACCTCCCCTCCTCACACCTGGTCCGACTTACAGTTTCGTTCCGTGACTAGCCCTCCCCCACCTGCCCAGCAATTTACTCTTAAAAAGGTGGCTGGAGCCAAAGGCATAGTCAAGGTTAATGCTCCTTTTTCTTTATCCCAAATCAGATAGTGTTTAGGCTCTTTTTCATCAAATATAAAAATCCAGCCCAGTTCATGACTTGTTTGGCAGCAACCCTGAGACACTTTACAGCCCTAGACCCTAAAAAGTCAAAAGGCCGTCTTATTCTCAAAATACATTTTATTACCCAATCTGCTCCCGACATTAAAACTCCAAAAATTAAATTCCGGCCCTCAAACCCCACAACAGGATTTAATTAACCTCGCCTTCAAGGTGTACAATAACAGAAAAAAGTTGCAATTCCTTGCCTCCACTGTGAGACAAACCCCAGCCACATCTCCAGCACACAAGAACTTCCAAACGCCTGAACCGCAGCGGCCAGGCGTTCCTCTAGAACCTCCTCCCCCAGGAGCTTGCCACAAGTGCCAGAAATCTGACCACCAGGCCAAGGAATGCCTGCAGCCCAGGATTCCTCCTAGGCTGTGTCCCATCTATGCGGGACCCCACTGAAAATCTGACTGTTCAACTTACCTGGCAGCCACTCCCAGAGGCCCTGGAACTCTGGCCCAAGGCTCTCTGACTGACTCCTTCCCAGATCTTCTCAGCTTAGCGGCTGAAGACTGACGCTGCCCAATCGCCTCGGAAGCCCCCAGACCATCACGGACGCCGAGCTTCGGGTAACTCTCACAGTGGAAGGTAAGTCCATCCCCTTCTTAATCAATATGGAGGCTACCCACTCCACATTACCTTCTTTTCAAGGGCCTGTTTCCCTTGCCTCTGTTAACTGTTGTGCGTATTGACGGCCAGGCTTCTAAACCTCTTAAAACTCCCCAACTCTGGTGCCAACTTAGACAATAGTCTTTTAAGCACTCCTTTTTAGTTATCCCCACCTGCCCAGTTCCCTTATTAGGCTGAGACACTTTAACTAAATTATCTGCTTCCCTGACTATCCTGGACTACAGCTATATCTCATTGCCGCCCTTCTTCCCAATCCAAAGCCTCCTTTGCGTCCTCCTCTTGTATCCCCCCAACTTAACCCACAAGTATAAGATACCTCTACTCCCTCCTTGGCGACCGATCATGCACCCCTTACCATCTCATTAAAACCTAATCACCCTTACCCCACTCAATGCCAATATCCCATCCCGCAGCACGCTTTAAAAAGATTAAAGCCTGTTATCACTTGCCTGCTACAGTATGGCCTTTTAAAGCCTATAAACTCTCCTTACAATTCCCCCATTTTACCTGCCCTAAAACCAGACAAGCCTTACAAGTTAGTTCAGGATCTGCACCTTATCATCCAAATTGTTTTGCCTATCCACCCCGTGGTGCCAAACCCATATACTCTCCTATCCTCAATACCTGCCTCTACAACCCATTATTCTGTTCTAGATCTCAAACATGCTTTCTTTACTATTCCTTTGCACCCTTAATCCCAGCCTCTCTTCACTTTCACTGGGACTCTGACACCCATCAAGCTCAGCAAATTACCTAGGCTGTACTGCTGCAAAGCTTCACAGACAGCCCCCATTACTTCAATCAAGCCCAAATTTCTTCCTCATCTGTTACCTATCTTGGCGTAATTTTCATAAAAACACACGTGCTCTCCCTGCCAATCGTGTCCGACTGATCTCTCAAACCCCAGAACCTTCTACAAAACAACAACTCCTTTCCTTCCTAGGCATGGTTAGCATGGTCAGAATTCTTACACAAGAGCCAGGACCACACCCTGTAGCCTTTGTGTCCAAACAACTTGACCTTACTGTTTTAGCCTAGCCCTCATGTCTGCGTGCAGCGGCTGCCGCTGCTTTAATACTTTTAGAGGCCCTCAAAATCACAAACTATGCTCAACTCACTCTCTACAGTTCTCATAACTTCCAAAATCTATTTTCTTCCTCATACCTGACACATACTTTCTGCTTCCCGGCTCCTTCAGCTGTACTCACTCTTTGTTGAGTCTCCCACAATTACCGTTGTTCCTCGCCCAGACTTCAATCTGGCCTCCCACATTATTCCTGATACCACACCTGACCCCCATGACTGTATCTCTCTGATCCACCTGACATTCACCCCATTTCCCCATATTTCCTTCTTTCCTGTTCCTCACCCTGATCACGCTTGATTTATTGATGGCGGTTCCACCAGGCCTAATTGCCACACACCGGCAAAGGCAGGCTATGCTATAGCACAAGCCACTAGCCCGCCTCTCAGAACCTCTCATTTCCTTTCCATCATGGAAATCTATCCTCAAGGAAATAATTTCTCAGTGTTCCATCTGCTATTCTACTATTCCTCAGGGATTATTCAGGCCCCCTCCCTTCCCTACACATCAAGCTCCAGGATTTGCCCCCACCCAGGACTGGCAAATTAGCTTTACTCAACATGTCCCGAGTCAGGAAACTAAAATCTTAATCTCTCCCACTCTAGGTTCCCATGCCGCCCCTAATCCCGCTTGAAGCAGCCCTGAGAAACATCGCCCATTCTCTCTCCATATCACCCCCCAAAATTTTTTGCCACCCCAACACTTCAACACTATTTTATTTTTCTTATTAATATAAGAAGGCAGGAATGTCAGGCCTCTGAGCCCAAGCCAAGCCATCGCATCCCCTGTGACTTGCACGTATACGCCCAGATGGCCTGAAGTAACTGAAGAATCACAAAAGAAGTGAATATGCCCTGCCCCCACCTTAACTGATGACATTCCACCGCAAAAGAAGTGTAAATGGCCTGTCCTTGCCATCAGTGATGACATTACCTTGTGAAAGTCCTTTCCCTGGCTCATCCTGGCTCAAAAAGCCACCCCCACTGAGCACCTTGCGACCCCCACTCCTGCCCACCAGAGAACAAACCCTCTTTGACTGTAATTTTCCTTTACCTACCCAAATCCTATAAAATGGCCCCACCCTTATCTCCCTTCGCTGACTCTCTTTTTGGACTCAGCCCACCTGCACCCAGGTGATTAAAAGCTTTATTGCTCACACAATGCCTGTTTGGTGGTCTCTTCACAGGGACACGCATGAAACCCGCCATCACGCCCGGCTAATTTTTTGTATTTTTAGTAGAGACGGGGTTTCACTGTGTTAGCCAAGATGGTCTCAATCTCCTGACCTTGTGATCCACCCTCCTCGGCCTCCCAAAGTGCTGGGATCACAGGCGTGAGCCACCGTGCCTGGCCGTAAGTAGTAATTTGAATGATTTCTATGTCAAAGATATGGCTACAGGCCAAGAAAATACAGTGGTGGGTTAATAGACACAGTCTTAGCCCTAAAAAGGTTTACAGTCTAGTGGGGGAAGTAGCCTTAAATAAGGGACTAGACAAATACATATACCATATTATTTTTATATTAAATTATAAAAGGAAATGGCTAAGAATCTGATCTCAGATTTAAAAAAAAAAAACTGTCTCCACAAAATTGTTTATGTTGTGTGATGTCCCATTCCTTTTGCTCATCTATGTAAATATTCTCCAATTTCTTTTGTTTATACATCCTATTACATTGCCCTACACTTAGTGGACATAATAAGTACACAGCATCACAAACAGCAAACCTTTTTGTGGTGCTTTTATGTGTCAGTAATTGTAAAGCTGCTCCATCTAGGCCCTGTGCTGAGGTCCTAACAGAGTAAGAGCCAACATTTATTGGGTACTTTTTATGTCAGTGATTTTCATGTAATATTTATTTCATCTTCATGACAACCTTATGAGGTATAATTATTTTTATAGGTTAAGTTGCTTTTCCAAGTTCTTACAACAACTGTCAAGTATCTGCATGCACATATGATCCCAGCTGGTTTTGCTCCATTATGAGTACTCAAAACCACTGTTCTAGTATTATACATAGTCTGAAAATACACTAGAACATATCAGAATGCTTTTCACATATAAAAGAAAGTATTGTTTTGTGAGTGGTTTTCAGTTACAAATGTACTTTTATAGACATAGAATAGGTATGTGTGTACAGGGTCCTAATATAAAATTCATTCCTTATTTGCACCATGAACAAAAAAGCTTAAAAAGCACTGCTACTAATCCACAGAATCTTCTAACATATTGGCATATAGGAATACACTCTTCATATCATAAAAGTTCACTGTTCAAATGGGCTTTCAGGAGGAGGTAACGCAGCTTTAAAAGTTGACGCACTGGGCCGGGCGCGGTGGCTCACGCCTGTAATTCCAGCATTTAGGGAGGCCGAGGCAGGCATATCACCTGAGGTCAGGAGTTTGAGACCAGCCTGGTCAACATGGTGAAACCCCGCCTCTACTAATAATACAAAATTTAGCCGGGCGTTGTCACAGGCGCCTGTAATCTCAGCTACTCGGGAGGCTGAGGCAGGAAAATTGTTTGAATCTGGGAGGCAGAGGTTGTAGTGAGCCGAGATCGCACCACTGCACTTCAGCCTGGGTGACAGAGATAGACTCCACTTTGAAAAAAAAAAAAAAAAAAGGTTGATGCACTTTCTGTGGTTCGTGAGTTTTTGGAGTCAAAGACAACTGAGTTCTGCCCCCTCGAGCCTAGCCAAGAATGTTGGAGATTCTTGAGAAGTCTTAAGTTTCCTCAATGAAAAAGGGGAATAACCAGGTTTCTTTGCAGGGTTATTATGAAAATATACTGAAATTAAATTTCTTGACATACTACTGATTTTTTTTTCACATAATGATTTATTTTCCTTTTTTTAAAAATTATACTTTAAGTTCTAGGATACATGTGCAGAACGTGCAGGTTTGTTACATAGATATACATGTGCCATTGTGGTTTGCTGCACCCATGAACCTGTCATCTACATTAGGTATTTCTCCTAAGGCTATCCCTCCCCTAGCCCCCCACCCCCGACAGGCCCCTGTGTGTTATGTTCCCCTCCCTGTGCACATGTGTTCTTATTGTGCGGCTCCCACTTATGAGTGAGAAAATGTGGTGTTTGGTTTTCTGTTCCTGTGTTACTTTGCTGAGAATGATGGTTTCCAGCTTCATCCATGTCCCTGCAAAGGACATGAACTCATCTTCTTTCATGGCTGCATAGGACATACCACTGATTCTTAACAAATGTTATCCTAAGTGACTTCTCTTTTTCCAACACCCCCACAAGTCATACTAATCAAAGCTCCTAAAGATTCTACAAGTCAGCTGTGTGACCACAAGCTGTTTGGCAGGTTTATAATTTCAAACCATTTGCTTAGGCTGTGATGACTGAGAAGAGGTAGTTCTATTCATTTAGGAAATAAGTAATGGAGCAACTCCTCATGGTAGCCTAGAAGACAGGATCTGCAAATATAGCCACCCAGGCGTTAGTCAAATAATAAGGCAATGAATAGGAAATACCTTGGGTAATAGTGAAGCTGTGCTCCAGGTCTTTTCACCCCAGTAATATTTTGGAAGATAAAGTTGCTATGGCAAGTCACGTGTTGGAAGGATTCACGGGGATTCATTGAGCTCAGTGCACTTTAAAGATTGGAAGGTTGTGAAAACTCCCTCCTAGACTACAACCTCCTGAGAACTCTGGAATCTGTATTTTTCTAGTTCTGCAAGGACTCCTGCTCTGAAATAAAAAAATAAAATAAAAACAAAAACAAAAACAAAAAAAACAGATGCTCTCTGCAGCTGGTTTCACCTATCAGCTCTTTAATCTATCCTAGAATAGAGCTCTGCTTCCGTAATAGCGATGTGTTCAATCTGGGAAGATGTGCAAGATGCTGGCCTGACAGCCTTAAATTGCAGAGGAAATTCCAGATACCATTTATCTTTCTCTACTTCAATAAATTTTCTCTCTTTCTTGCCCCTGCTCCAAGTTCCTATCCATCTTTCCTTTACCCCGCCTCCCACCACCTTTGTGGTTCAAGTCATGGATAGAGATGCATTTTCAACTACTTAGTTTCGATCAATCCCCAGCTTTATTTAGATATTGAAAGACTCTTTCCATGTTGTTTTCTTTAACAACATTTGCTTTTATTTGACTCAATGTTCCAATAATTGGGAAATGGAATCTTCTCTGAGAAGGTGTAAGTGAACGGGACCTAATAGTTCCAATTCAGCTAGAGCTGTAGGAAATGCATGAGGGTTACAACCCTTGTCAGAGTGAGACACTTGCTTTTATGAAGAGCATAAATTTAAACAATTGCAACTAAATACAGTCATCCTCACCCCTGCACCCATGAACAGTAATTGTGAATGGTGACCTTTAAAGGAAAAAAAAAAAGGAAGATTCTTAGCTATGGAGTTGACTAGGTTGGAATTTAATTTTTGGACTAATTTTTCAGCTTTTGTGTGTGTGCATATATATATAAATATATAAATTATATATAAATACATAATATATAAATTATACACATGCTCTATTTTTTCTTCCTGGTTTACTGTTAAAATTTACCATTATTAACTTTCAATCTAAACTCATTTTTATGTCATCTCTGCTTGTTGATGCCCAGGTTAAGAAAACAAACATTTACCTTCAGCCATAGGCATCCGCAGAAGCAAATACCAACTAAAACACGACCAAAAGTCAATTGAAGGAGAAACAGAACAGACTGGAATTCATTGTGGGTCCCCTCCTGGTTTCTTTCGGGGCCCCAGGCAAGCGAGCATGTGCTAATTTGCAGGGTTGACTAAATGGCACGCCTAGACCCCACATTTGCATCTCTGCTTGGGTTCAAAAGTTGGTCTCTGAACAAGTTTCTCTGTTATTTCCCACTCCTAAGTTAAACCCCTTTGGGAATGCTACTCACCAGGGTACAGCTTAGTTCAGAGAAGCAATCATTGGCTGGGCCCCATCTTCCTCTAATATGGGGTACAGCCAGCTGGTGCTGATGTGATGCAATAAATTAGGAGAGACAAAGGGATGGGGAAGAAAAGGAGATAATTTCCGATGCAAGAGTACAGAAGCCTTCGAGAGCAGTGGCATGCCCCACCCTGTTCTTTTTCCAAGGAAAGAAACTACTAAAGAACAGCCACAGTCTTTCATCCTCCTTCCACCTCCCCCAGGTACATATGAAGAGGGAAAAGAGGGTTAAAAAGAAGCTGAACAGGTTTATCTAAACTACAAGTTTCTCTGTGACTCAATTTCCTTACTCGTGTAATGGAAATCAGTTACTTGCCTGGTCTAATTCACTACATTGTTAGCATGGTTATAATGGAATTTCGAGAACATTTAAGGTTCAGGAACGAAAAGTAAATTCCACCCCGCATACTGCGGAGAGAAGTCTTCTGAAGCAGAACTGAAAGTCCTTGGGAAAGAATGTCAGAATGAGCGCACACTCACTGCGGTGCGGCTAGGTGGTCCATGGGGCTCCCTTAGTTCTTCTGATCTAGCTCAACCCTACCATTTCATCGATGAGGAAATTAAAACCCAGAGAACAAAAAAAAAAAAAAACTGTTAAGTCATGTTGGACTATCCAAGTGAAGTGTTTTTGCAAAGGTAAGGCCACTATACATTTATGCCAGTAATAAAGTTTTTATCAGTTTGCTATTTCTGTCTTTGCTGGGGAGAACATTGATCTAAGTAAACACTTTGGTGACTATATCAATGTAGTTGCAAGTGGCAGAAAGTTAACCCTAGCAAGCTATTGGCTAGAGGGATCATTTACCAACTTTCACAATCAGTACAGAGTTGAACAGTCAGACAAGGGCGGGATCCTGCAGAATCTCACGAACAAACGGAATCAGGGGTTTGAAAGCTATAGACTCTCCCTCCAGGTCTCAAAGCTCCATCTGTCTGCCTTTCAACTGTATTCTTACTATTAATTTTTTCACTGTATGTTCTATTTCTGTGGAGGCATATGGAAAACAGGATTCACATTTTTTGGCTTTGACCACAAGAGGGAGACTGTATCACCCTCTCTGTGCTCTGAAATTTAAAATATCTCAGGAAAGTGCAGGGATTGGTCCAGATTGTGGGAGGGGTGAGGCTCTATAAAAACATGGCCGTTCCAGTTACTGGTATACGGATAGAGTAGAGAAGGAGCTGGTCCCAGTAAAAGAATTTTCCTGTGCAGAAAACAAATGAAATTATTTAAAATACACATTTAATCACATAAATACAACTGCAGATCTACTGTATGCCACTGAGTTTTCTCCTATATCATGAATTAAGAGAGATCAATTTGATGTTACCACCATCAATCTCAGCTTCCAAGTTGTGTTGAGACTGTTTTTTTATATATGATAGATCTCAATCCAAGCAAACTACTTCCACTGGTGTTCAAATGAAGAACAGAGAATATACTGGAGCGAAAGGGGCCTACTATGATGAAAATATTGTGTGGGTTCTGCCTACGATGGCTTTTACTTTTTTCAAGGGTCATTTGACTTGACATGACCATTACCAAAGGCTCCAACTTGAATCCCCAAGCAAGATGAGACTACTTTGACCATGCCCACCACAGTGAACTTTACAAAGCTGTTCCAGGGTAGGCACCTTTATCTTCTTTATTATCGTTGGGGTATCACAGACAGCATTGTATTTTTCTCCTTGGCTTGACAAACTGATATGTCAACTTGTATGTTTCAGTACTCTTAGTTATTAAACAAACCAACTAACCAAATGCTAAATGGAAAGATTAAAACCCACCCAAGTTTCCCGGGTGCATACAAGAGCAAAATTGAGGTGACAAAAACTAAAAAGGCCCAAAGGTTCTCTGAAGACCGTTTTTATCTTCTAGCCAGGTGTTACTGCGATTAGAAACACAAGCCATCATGATTGTTAGAAAAGTATTTTGACCACCTCTAAAGTATAAGACTTTATAAATCAGTAAGTCGTTGTTACGTTCCTGGAGAGAGGAGGCTTTCCAAATAAAATAAAACATCTCAGAAATTAATTATATTTTTCTTCTAGTAAATAACCTTTTTTGCCTACAGATATGGCTGAATGCAAATGAAGGCGGTGTTTTCATATTCATAATGGATTTTAGGTTTAACTGTAATACAGATTTAACTAGGCCAAGGACTACAGAAGGGGGATAATATTTATTGTATATTTTTGCCAGAGATCTTGTTTTATTCACTATCAAAAGTGGAACAATGCACCATAACATTAAAAGAAAGCAAAACATTCCCATTGTGTGAAACTAGACGCTCCTTTTAATAAGGAGATAAAAAACCTAACACTTTCTACAAATACTGCTCATTGAGAAGTGAACATTTAGATGGCACCTTCATGTACCAGACAGGATACTTACAGGATTTTTTTGAAAATTCTCATAGCAATCCTGTGTGGTAGATTTTGTCTACATCTTAGAGATCTGAAAACTGCAGGGTGCGGTGGCTCACGCCTGTAATCCCATCACTTTGGGAGGCTGAGGCGGGCGGATCACGAGGTCAGGAGATAGAGACCATCCTGGCTAACACGGCGAAACCCCGTCTCTACTAAAAATACAAAAAAATTAGCTGGGCGTGGTGGTGGGCGCCTGTAGTCCCAGCTACTCCGGAGGCTGAGGCAGGAGAATGGCGTGAACCCGGGAGGCCGAGCTTGCAGTGAGCGGAGATTGCGCCACTGCACTCCAGCCTGGGCGACAGAGGGAGACTCTGTCTCAAAAAAAAAAAAAAAAAAGAAAAGAAAAAAAAAAGAGAGATGAAAACTGTGATTTTACATTATTTGGCAAGTTCAAGGTCACACTGATAGCAATTGGCAATTGGCACAGCCCACTGCACCACACTGCTTCTGCTTTGTTTTGACAAAGCTGATTCAGGAATGAATGAAACATGTTCAGCCCTAGCAAATGCTATAGGCCATTCACATCATGTCTTCACACTTCCAATAGAGATTATTGTAGTTGGGATTTTTTTAAAAAATCCCTTTCAACTTCACATATTTATGAATGTGCCAATGAACACTTTAAGCATGTATCTATCAATATCAAATGTGGTTTTTAACAGAAACCTTGAAAAAATTGCAGAATTATCCTCTGAAATATTGCTGCTATTATTTTTTAAAATTGCAAGAAAATGTTCTGCCATTTCAGACCATTTATCTCTGTTAACAAGACACTTTTTTAGTTGGATAGATAATATACACCCATCTGGTGTGCAGTTTCTTCATTTACTCTGGTAATAATAACTAAAGGCATTTTTCCATTGCTTCGGCATTGTCCGGGCCAATCTTTTGCCTGTCCTGCTGTTGATATGAGATGCAAAAAGGGAGAAGAAATTGGGACCTGGTTATAATACACAGACATGCCATTTAGAATGTCTTTTCAGTGTTGAGGAAGGGAACAGTGCCTAAGTGTTAATGGAAGCAGAACCTTATATAAAACATCTCCAACCATTCAGAAAAGACATAGGGAAATGCCACAAAGCATTTTTACGTTATCTACTTTTCATAGACACACCCCATTCTCTTCTCTTCTATTTCATGAAATTCTCCAATACAAGGTCCACACATTTGCAAATTTGTGGGTAGTGTGTAATTCAGAGGTTTTTTGTTTTTTGCTTTTTTTTTTTTTTTTTGGCTTGCGTTATGAAGACAGATAAAAGAATTACAAATAACTCGACCAACTTTTCATTTGGTTTAAACTTTGTTTACAACACAATGAGAAGTAAAGCATGGAGATGATTTTCTGGATAATTCGAGGTAAAGGAAAATAATTTGCTTTAACTTCCTTGATGATCAGTAAAGACTGTTCTTCAGTATCTGCGTAGTTACTTCATTTCTCTCTTTTCCTGTCTGCAGTCACAGAGTTGGCATATTGGCGTACATTTTGCTTGGGAATTCTAGAAGGGATTTTTAAAATAAAGTGTAAATTGGCCGGGCGTGGTGGCTCAGGCCTGTAATCCTAGCACTTTGGGAGGTCGAGGCGGGTGGATCACGAGGTCAGGAGTTCAAGACCAGCCTGGCCAACATAGTGAAACCCCGTCTCTACTAAAAATACAAAAAAGTAGCTGGGCATGTGGGGGTGCACCTGTAATCCCAGCTACTCGGGAGGCTGAGGCAGGAGAATGGCTTGAACTCGGGAGGTGGAGGTTGTAGTGATCCGAGATTGTGCCATTGCACTCCAGCCTGCGCACAGAGTGAGACTCTGTCTCAATAAATAAATTAATTAATTAAAAAAAAGCGTACATTTTAACCCTAAAACTGTAAACTATAATTTTCCCCCTTTTCTTGTGTTTCTATTTTTTCTTCTTTTGTTTTCTTTCCATCCTGTATTTTTTTTCTTTCTCTTCATTATCGCTAAAGCTCCCTGACCCTCTGTTAATTGGTTTCGTTGAATTTGTCTATCAAAATATGGTTGAATTTAGAGAAATTTATTTTGTATTTCAGTTTGACTGGACTTTTTTCACTGTAACATGTTTTTGTTTTGAGGCAGCGCAACTAAATACCATTCTTATTCTAGGCCTTTCTTGGCAGGTAAATAGATCTGCCTTCTTCCACTCACCAGCTGGTAGCAGAGACTCTGCCTCAGCTTCCACCCAGGCTGGGAAGGACACAGGGAGATGCGGAGGTACAGATCAAACCACTGGCTATTTTGAAAATGATGACTATCTATCCACTAGCAGAATTCAAGATTATTAAAAAATAATAATACAGCTAGCCTGGCCAACACAGCGAATCCTTGTCTCCAAAAAAGTTACAAAAATTAGCTGGGCATGGTGGTACATGCCTGTAATCCTGGCTACTCAGGAGGCTATAGCAGGAGGATCCCTTGAGCCCAGTAGCTCCAGGCTATGATCATGCCCCTGCACTCCCAGCCTGGGCAACAGAGCAAGATCCTGTCTGTAAAATTAACAAGAACAACAATAATGAAATAGGTAAATACAATTCCGCCAGCAGGGGTTTCATCTCAATGCCATTTATTTGTGTAGACAAGGCTACTTAGTGCTGTGCAATAAGAGTGATTGTACACTTAAAGGGGTCATTTTGATTCTTTACTTGTCCAAGCAGCAGTTAAAAAAGAAAACTCATATGAAAATTTATGTTGTCCTTATTTTCCTCCCCAAAATGCTGTTAATTCTTCTTAGATAACAACCTAAAGTGTCATGCTTTTTTTGTTTAACCTCAGAGCTTTCTTAAAGTAGAATTGATGTACCGTAAGCAACATACATTTATAGTGTGCAATTGTGTGTGTTTTGACATATGCATACAGCTTCAATCTTGAAATTCCAAAAAAAAGTCCTGGTTCATTTTTGGTTTTACTGCTTAAAACTGACTGTGCTTACTATAAACATATAAAAATTTATAGTGGAATGTAGAATTGGAAGCAAGCAGATTGGAAATGATATAATAAGATGTCTTCATTTTATAGATGAGGAAACTGAGGATCAAGGAACTAACGCCACTTATTCAAGATCAAAGATTTTTAGTGACATAGACATAGCAGGTCTCCTGATTGTTGGTTTCATGACAGTTATCTATGTCCAGTTCTGACTTTCAGTCTCGATGACAGAAAAAGTAATTCAAACAAAGAAATTCTCAACATTACTAACATTACGTTAAGGCCTGGTTTACATGCAAATTTTCCTTTTTCCTTTTTTTTTTTTTTTTTTTTCTGAGACGGAGTCTCGCTTTGTTGCCCGAGCTGGAATGAAGTGGTGCAGTCTCGGCTCACTGCAACCTCCGCCTCCTGGGTTCACTCCATTCTCCTGCCTCAGCCTCCCAAGTAGCTGGGACTACAGGCGCCTGCCACCATGCCCAGCTAATTTTTTGTATTTTTAGTAGAGACAGGGTTTCACTGTGTTAGCCGGGTTGGTCTCGATCTCCTGACCTCATGATCCGCCCGCTTCGGCCTCCCAAAGTGCTGGGATTACAGGCTTGAGCCACCGTGCCTGGCCGCAAATTTTCTTACTAAATTTACTAGGAAGTAAATAAGAGAGAGGCCCTCCAATTCCCCTTTAATTGTGTGTGTGTGTGTGTGTTTAGAAGGGTACATTCCAAGAAAAAATGTCAAGGGACAACCATACAGATATTGGCAGGGACATGAAGAAAGATTTATCAGGTAAGACTTGATGTTTTTTCTATTTAATAAACTTGTGCTGAGTTAAAAATGCAAAATTCTCCATGAAGAAAAACAACACATAAACTACAATATGTAGACCCAGTGTCTCTGCATCTCTTTTTCATTCTTGGTTTGAGATGTTACTGGACTCTTTGCCAAGTTTTGCTGTTGATCTTTCTTCTTGAGATAGAGACCCTGAGTTGTGGAGGTCACCTGATGTTTTTAAAATCATATGGCAGTGGTCTCCAAACTTTTTGAGACCAGGCACCAAGGTTTCGTGGAAGACAATTTTTCCACAGATTGGAGGGGTGGTTTCAGGATGATTCAAGGACATTACACTTATTGTGCACTTTATTTCTATTATTATTATGTTGTAATATATAATGAAATAATTATACAACTCCCTATCATGCAGAGTCAGTGGGAGCCCTGAACTTGTTTTCCTGCAACTAGACAGTCTCATATGGGGGTGATGGGAGACAGTAACAGATCATCATGCATTAGATTCTCATAAGGAGCACACAACCTAGATCCCTCCCATGCACAGTTCACAATAGGATTCATGCTCCTCTGAGAGTCTAATACCACTGCTGATTTGACAGGAAGTGGAGCTCAGGCAGTACTGCCAGTGATGGGGAGCAACTGTAAATACAGAGGAAGCTTCACTTGCTCACCTGCCACTCACCTCTTGCATGTGGCCCAGTTCCTATCAATCAAGCTGTGGTCCAGTCCCCGGCCCAGGGGTGGGGGATCCCTGATATATGGGACCAGGTCATGGTTAAACTATAAAGTAAGTTCTTAAAAAGAAGCATAGGCCGGGCGTGGTGGCTCATGCTTGTAATCCCAGCACTTTGGGAGGCCGAGGTGGGCAGATCACGAGGTCAGGAGATCGAGACCATCCTGGCTAACACGGTGACACCCCGTCTCTACTAAAAATACAAAAAAAAAAAATTAGCCGGGCACGGTGGCAGGTGCCTGTAGTCCCAGCTACTCGGGAAGCTGAGGCAGGAGGAAGCTGAGGCAGGAGGATGGCGTGAACCCGGGAGGCGGAGCTTGCAGTGAGGCTAGATTGCGCCACTGCACTCCAGCCTGAACGACAGAGCAAGACTCCGTCTCAAAACAAAAAAGAAGCATAAAAAGGAAGATGTAAATAAAGGCATGTTAAATATCCCCTTTCTGACTAAAAAGAGCTGTAATATACGAATGTTAGAAATCTGAACAACTGATAAAGCATCATATACATCTTTAGAAATTTTTCATCTGTAATATCAAACTGGTAGGCATAAAGTCAGAGGATCAATGTTTTTGAATGTTGGGAATAAATTCCTTTCTATATTGTGTTTTGTAGTGCACAGGATAATTTTTTGTCTTTATTTTAATTTTGAGCTTAAATATTTATAATTTCTTATTGTCAACATTGATGTGGTATTAAAGCCCTGCCTATTAAAAGAACCACATGTGAATGCTCAGATGCATTAAAGCTAGAAAATACTGATTTAAAAGAGTTTGAAGGCCTGGCACCGTGGCTCATGCCTGTAATTCCAGCACTTTGGGAGGCTGAGGCAGGTGGATCATGAAGTCAGGAGTTCAAGACCAGCCTGGCCAAGATGGTGAAACTCCATCTCTACTAAAAATACAAAAATTAACTGGGCATGGTGGTGGGCACCTGTAATCCCAGCTACTTGAGAGGCTAAGGCAGAGAAGTGCTTGAACTTGGGAGGTGGAGGTGGCAGTGAGCTGACATCGCACCACTGCACTCCAGCCTGGGGGACAGAGCAAGACTCTGTCTCAAAAAAACACAAGAGTTGGAAGTATTTGAGGTGAGAAAAGACACACTCAATGACATATACAAAACATGTTTTCTAATATCACTGGAGCATGGCATTATCCTCAAATTCCTCTGTTGCTAATGTATTATTTTGTGAGATCCCTGAGTGCAGGGACTCATTTTTTTTTTTTCTTAACTGTTGTATCCACCACACCTAGTATATGGCCTGAGACAGGGTTGGATGCTGAAAGCACTTTAGGTAAAAGAATGAATAGTCAGGTTAAATAACTTCCAGGCCACTGTTGTTCCAATGGTGACTTAATTGGTAGAATAATCACTAAGATGACTCATTGCATGTTGTGTCTGTCTATTTGCAAAGTCCACAAATACAGAAGAAACACCTTCTGTGGACCCTGAGATGTTATAGATACTGGGCTACAGCCATGAGCAAGACAGACAGCTCTTGCTCTCTCAGAGTTGTCATTTTACTGGTGAGAAATATACCAATCTATAGATTATTCCGGACAGCATTATATAAAAAATAGAATAGAGTAGTAAGATAGAGAGAAGAATGGAGAGTGTGGGTTAGGAGCATGGTCAGGGACAGCCTGTCTCAGTAGGTCACATCAGAGTTTACATCTGCATGATAAGCAGCCAGCCTTGGGATGTTCTGTGGGGATTGTGTTCCAGGCAGAGGGAATAGCAAGTGCAAAGGCTTCAGGCAGGAACAAGGTAGAAGTATTCCAGGAATAAAAAGAAGGTCAGGACTTTGGGAGGCTGAGGCAGGTGGATCACCTGAGGTCAGGAGTTCAAGACCAGCCTGGCCAACATGGCAAAACCCCGTCTCTACTAAAAATACAAAGATTAGCAAGGCGTAGTGGTGCACACCTGTAATCCCAGCTACTCAAGAGGCAGAAGGAAGAGAATTGCTTGAACCCAGGAGGCAGAGGTTACAGTGAGCCATGATCGCACCACTGCACTCCAGCCTGGGTGACTGAGTGAGACTCCATCTCAAATAAATAAATAAATAAATAAATAAATAAATAAATAAATAAATAAAAATAAAAAAGGAGGTCAGGATGGCTGGAGTGGAATGAAGGAAGGGGACAGGCATAGGAGGTGAAGTGGAGAAAAGGGCAAAGCCAAATCAGGCAGGCCCTGCAAATCCGCTGCCAGATTGATTTTATTAGCTTTAAATGAAGATTCTTTCACTAAATACTAAAGCTCATTTCCTTAAAGTTTAGTTAATCAAGATAAGAGTTTAAGTGTTAAAGGTTGTATTTATAGTGCTTACTGAGGAATTATGATATTAAGAAAGGAATTAGGGCCAGACACAGTGGCTCCTGCCTGTAATCCCAGCACTTTGGGAGGCTGAGGTGGGAGGATAGCTTGAGCCCAGGAGTTTGAGACAAGCCTGGGCAATGTGGCAAAACCCTGTTTCTACAAATAATAAAAAATGTTAGCTGGGTGTGGTGTCGTGCACCTGCAGTCCCAGCTACTTGGGAGGCTGAGATGGGAGGATCGCTTGAGCCCAGGCCGTCAAGGCTGCAGTGAGCCATGATTCCACTAACTGCACTCCAGCCTGGGTGACAGTATGAGACACTGTTTCAAAAAGAAAACAAAGAAAAAAAAAAGAGAGAGAGAGAGAGAAAGGAATTAAAGGAACCCTTTACAATACAATAATGCTCCATATAGCTAGATGGGGTGCTTAGGACTTCTCCTACAAGAAAATATTTGATTTATAACAAGCATTGGCAAACATTTCTTAGAGGGCCAGAGAGTAAATATTTAGCATTTGAGGGCCAAGTGGCAAAATGCAGGATAATATTATGTAGATAATTACATAACTTTTGTGTGCGTGTGTGTTGTAATTACATATAACAAGATGTTTACCATTTTAACCATTTCAAATGTACAATTCCTTGCATCTCCATTTACAATGTAAGCATTTAAAAATGTAAAAATCACACTTTGTTCATGGGCCATGCAAAAACAGGTGATAGGTCAGTTCGCTGTGGGCCATAATTTGCAAATACTGAGTTTACAGAAACATAAGAACTACTTTTCAACAAAATAATTGACATTGGCACAAAAAAGGCCTAGCATATTCAAACTCCAAAGAACTTTCAGTTTGAGCTATAACAGCAAAAAAATAAAAATAAAAATAAAATAAAATAAAAAAATTAAAAAAAAATGTTGGATGATTCTGTTTTATGGAATGCAAATCCTACTGGTTTTGTATGTGCCAATTTAAGAAATAGTGTTTGATGACATTCATAGCATAAACATTGACAAACAGAGGTGATACCTGTGATGGTAAAATTTTACGTGTCAACTTGGCTAGGTTATGGTGCCCAATTGTCTGGTCAAACACTCATCAAGATGACTGTGAAGGTATTTTGCCGATGAGATAAACATCTAGAGTTGACTTTAAAAGAGAACAGCAGTAATGTGCGTGGACCTCATCCAATCTGTTGAAGGCCAGAAGAACAAAAGCAAGTTTCCCAGAGACAAAGAGTTCTGTTTCAACAAGGTAACAGAAAATCTTGTCTGAGTTTCTTGCCTGCCAAGCTGCTCTACAGATTCCAGACATGCCAGCCCACCCAATCACGCATAGCCAATTGCTTCAAAATAAATCAAATATCTATGTATGTAGACACATATGTATGTATCCTATTTGTTTTGTTTCTCTGGAGAACCCTGACTGATAAAATGCCTTCAGTGTTTATTCAAGTCTGAGAAATTGGAAGTTGCTGTGACTTTTTGGAATAAGACCAAACTTTCATTTTAATTTCCAAGCCCTACGCTTCATCATCAAAGACAATATAAATATAGACTTGGTCTACACGTTGCAAGAGTCTGTGGTCCTGAATTTAGAGAGCAGTCAAGAATTTTGGGAGTTATACCTTAAGATTTTATTCAAATCTTACATATCACCTGTCTTTGAAAAAGCCCTTTTGTCCATAAATAGAATTTACAGTTGTTCAGCAATTGGATTCATTCTATATGCAAGTCTTTCTATTTGCAAGTTTCCTCCCTTGGCCTTGTAAATAACCCAAATAAATCCTCTATGTATAGTTTATGAGAATTCCTACTCTCAATTAGTAATAGAATGCCATAAAGTGGCTGTATCCATTGCAGAAAGAACTCTTCTCTCCTCATTAACTCATCGCTTCAGAGAACTCAGTGCTTAGGGGAACCCTCATCTTGTACCAGGGTTTCAGGCTGTGGGATTTTTTTTCCCCCAAGAATTGAATGATTGTGCTATTGGGGAAATAGCATCATCTGTGACAGATAACTTCTTTATTGGGGAAGATGAGTAACAGTGACTGCAGTACTGATATCATACTTAAAAACCTAAAGGGGAAGGAAGGTGATAGCAGGTATCACCCAACACCTGTCCATAAAGCTGATGATTCATCATGCCCAGATCATTCTGCAGGAATAATACATTCATTGTGTCATGGCTGCCAAATCTTCCCAAGTTTAATAGCTGCTGCAGACCCATGGTGCAGTAGAAGCCTCTGAATTAAGATGATTCAGTAGGTTCCAATTCATCCTAAATAAGTGGCTGTCTAGATAAATGAAGTTCATCAAATTGCAATGAATACCATAAAACAACCTTGCTGGGATTGCATGCCCCTGGGACACAGACCGTGTCTAACTGTGTGCTAGGCAGCAACTCCTGTGCTAGGGCTTTGCAGTCTGTGTTAAATAATAACAATATGATAGTGTGTTTGCCCTGAGTCATTTTATTTTTTTATCAGCAAAGTTAATGCTCTAACTACATCAATTAGGTCACTTAAATTTGACTGGTTAATGAAATGCCTTTATGGAATGCAGCCTTGGAATTATTTTTTTAAGCAGTGAGAAAAAAAAAACCAAAAATCACTATTAATGACATTTCAATCAATGTATTTAATAAAAGACAACTCAGGTTCAGATTTTATTTTAATTAATAATCTGTATTGAGGAGGTTTCCTCAGCTTTGCAGGGTTATCTTTGCCTAGATACTTTTTTTCTCTAACACGCTGCAGAGACACTAGGCTGGTGAAACAGTGTGGTTTCAGAGAAGCTGAATTGTTGGAAAGTGACCCTGGGTCCTTACTCTGGAATGTTTGGACAAAGAGATAGTGGGGCCAGCTTCTCCTTCCATAGTGTTTTCCACAGTGGAAGAAATTGCATCCAAGTTTGGCTTTCCCTGAACCAGGGCCTCCTCCTCTCCATTAGGGGAACTATACTTATGGTGCTAGAGACTCCAGGTGCAGAGAGTGCCTATAAAGGGCTGGTACTCATATCCAGACTGTTGAATGCCAAGCAGCCTGTACATTTTCCGTAGACAGGATTGCTTTCTTACACTTGCCCATACAGTAGGGAGTAAGGAGTGACGAATGGTCACTTCCATGGAATGGAGACTCACACTGCATGCACAGCCGTGTCCTGGTCCTGGCCCAACTCTCTGTGGGATAATGAGAGGATCAGGTGGATCTGTATCTTCCCTTTTCTAGCTAATCTTTGGCTAAAGTTTCTCCATTCTCCAAAAACTCCTTACTCCTACTACTTGCCCCTATTATGTGACATCATGGAATTCATCGTCAACTTTATCAGCAAGATGGGGTTGATCCAAAGGATTTCCCATTGACCATCACATAGTCTGACTTGGCCTTTAAAGTCCTCGATTCTAGAATTTGCCTCAGTCCCCATAACCTGGCAGTTTCTTTTCTTTAAAATGATGTGTGCCCTCAGCACTAGCTGGACTCATCTCTTTGATCTAATGATTTTCTTCCTGACACTGTGGGTGCTTTGCCATTTAGGAGTGAGGGTGCAGATGTTCAGGTGAAGCATGCGTTCTGGAACCTTCTCACTGACCTTTACCCACTGTTTGGAGCAGTGCTCTGCTGCTGTTTCTCCTCCAGTGGTATCCCTGCTATGTTGGGCTGTGCAGCCTCTTTTTGTTTTGCTGCTCTGGGGCTATTCATGGACTTAAAATGAAACCTGTTTTCCATCTTGACATAGCAAACAGGAAAATGGAGTTTGGGATAATTATAATACCTCTACCAATGTTTCCTTTTCAGAAGCCAGATTGCAATGTTGAAATACATTTACATTTTACAAATGCTTTTGTGGTGTAAAGGGAAAAAAATACAATGGATTTAGAATTTGAATATGAGATATGAATCCCAACTCACTGCTTGGGAAATCCCTTCATTTCCCAGCTTCTTAGTTTTTGGATTCATGCAGTGGGAAGTTGGGGTGTGAAGAGTTACCATTAACCAACTTCTCCCAGAGAGTCTATATAAGGAGCAAGTAAGGGGCTGTGTTGAAAGTACCTTGTAAAGTTGAAAATGGTACAGAGGTGCCAGTCAGTGGATGTTCTTTTGGGTAGAAGGAACAAAGGGCATTATTCTCATTAAAGATAGAGTAGCTGAGAAGTAGAAAGGCAAAGAGACTTGACCAAAGTTGTATAGTTAGTAAGTGACATCTGGGACTGGACCCCAGAATTTCTACCTTTAATTCTTTTCTCATTAAGAATGTGTGAATCCTGATTAGAAGGAAAAACAAAACCCGAAACTACTGAGATTCTTGAGTTCTGGGAATTACTCAGAGACTTTCATCATTTATTTCACTGCAGGTGGCAACCAGACAAGTTCAGTTGTCTTCCCCTAATCATTTGATTTTGATGCTCTGTGAGGTAAATAGAATCTTACATATGATGTCTCCAGGGATTTGAGGATAGAAAGAGTAAAGGGACTCTTTTGATCCTTTTTTTTCTACGTGGGAAGAGGATGTTGTTTGTAAACACTTTATGCATCTCTGAGCCGTAGATTATTTTCACATTAACACTATCGAGTATATTCACCTCTTTCCTTCTTACTAGCTGTTTTCAGAGATCCTGCCTAGTCTTTAAAATAATTTCAATAGTACAAGAAATCTAGAACCTCGTGTGTGGCTCTGTAAAGTGCATTTACTTACACAAATGACTGTCTCAATGAAGTTTTACCCATAGCAGGAGATGGAGGTCCTGTCCCTGGGTGGTTTCTAACTTTGTTTCCTGGATCCAAGGTCCCCATCCTCTGTACTTTGTAAATCCTGAGTTAGATCAGGATTTTGTTGGGCAATTTTCTGTTCTGTCTGGGACCAGCCTGGGTTCGATATCACAGATCCACATGGGTGATTCTATCTGGTTTGTTGTTTCCTAGCTCTCATATCCTTAGGATCTATAGGGCAAAGTCATGCCGTCAAGACACAGATCAGGAAGCTCTCTGAGCAAAGACTTTCTGTAAGTGGCAAGAACAGGAAAGACTCAGTTCCAGTTTGTTCCTCTTTAGCTAAAAGGAGCAGGATCTACTTGTACCTCATGTAGCTCAGCACACCATATCCTTTTGGGCAATAAATCACTTGCATTACCTGAAGGGTAGAAGCATGAAGGATCCAGTTCTTACCATACCCAAGTGCCACTCTCAGGAATTCAAAACTCCGTCCTTCTTTAGGCATAACTAACATCATACTTTCAAGCTCCTCCTTATATGAGGCAAACCAGTTATAGATTTTTTTTCCTTTCTTCTACAAATACATGAATGACAGGCTATTAAATGGATGGTGGTTATCAGCATTGATGTTCAAACATCATCAACTGTGTCTTGCATCTCTCACTCCAGACAACTACAAGGCGAGGCCAGCTGCCTTCACCTGATCATCTTGTCCTTGGTTACACAATGTCAGTAGAATGTAAGGAGATGTGAGGCATATGTGCTGGTGTAAATCTTTGGGCAGTGGTTACATGGCATGATAGAGATGCACCTAAGACCAGGTAGGAGAAGGCAGTGCTTTGGCCATGTAATAACATCTAAGGAACAGGCAAGAAACAGTTATAATGGGAAGTGTTTTAGAGTAATGGGAAAAACCACTTTTAGAGAGTGTTTGGCAAAGATGTGCTTTCTAAACCAAAGGGGAAAAAAACCTCTCAATCACTAGAAGAATAATTGGGCATCAGAGATATTTAGGAGCCACCACAAGTTATTTATAAAATACTCTCACCCCACGTACTTCTCATTTCTCTTAGCTTTGTGAAATGGAAATTTAGGACAGAAACAGAAGAAACAAGAAAGGAAATTAAGATTTTGTTGCTGGGCTTCATGAGTTAAAGACAGAACTTCAAGATATTGCTGTCCAAGAGTCTGAGAATCTTTGTACTGTGTATATCAGCACTGACACCAGGAAACATTGCCTTCTGGATAACAACGTGAGACAAAGCACAGAGGCAAACCATACAGAGCAAGGCTAATGTACTGAAATATGGCTGTGGTCAGAGAGAGATGGAGATGCCATCATAGACATTTCTAGCAGATAAATTTTCCCATACCTGCAGAGGTGTCAGAGATTGGGGTGCACTAATACTTTGTGTTTATTTGGTGTAAACTGTCAGACCTTAGCAGGGAATGTAATTACAGCAAAGTAATTAGGAAGGAGATTGAAGAGTCAAATTGTCTGGGTTTTCATCCTTGTTGCATGGTTTACTAGCTGCATCGGTTAGCTATTGCCACAACAATGCTGAGTAACAAATCACTCCCAAACTCAGAGGCATGCAAAAAGTAGAATCTTTTGCCTACTCAGATATCTGTGAGACAGCTAAGGTTTAGCTGATCAAGGCTGTGCTCATCTGTACTTGGCATCAGGCCGTTGGTTCAGTTCAGATGTACTGCATTTGCCTTTCATCCTTCTGAGACTGGCAGGCTGCTTGGGTCATGTTCTTTTAATAGCGAAGATAGAAGTGCAAGAGTGAAAGTGCAACCACATGCAAGCTTCTTCACACTTTGCTTATGTCACACACACTAACTCACCATTAACTGAGGCAAGTCACACAACCAAGTTCTAAAATAAGGAGACGTACACTCAACTCTCTATGAGACCAAATCAAGTATCAAGACCAAGTTCAACATCAGTGAGACAGGGAGGGACAATCTTCCAAGGCAATGGTAGGTTGGAGAAAAAAGGGTGAATATTTGAGGAACAATAATCTACCATACTGGCTCTGTGGTCTTGAGCAGTTTGTTTATCCTCTCTTAACCTCAGTTTGCTCATCTGAAAAACAGGAAAATAAAGGTGCTCAACACAAATGTAAGGTTTAAATTGGAATAATATGTTTGAAGTGATTAGGAAGTTCCTGGCATATAGTAATTATGTAATAAATGTCAACTATTATTTCTATCTATCTATCATCTATCTATCTATCATCTATCATCTATCATCTATTTATCTATCATCTATCTATTCACCCACCCATCTACCTACCTACCTACCTTGCTACCTATTTATTATCTGTCATCTTTCATAGATTTTATTGTGTCACCTCCTTGCTAGAGTCACACTTGGTTATTAATATCTGAATGTTGTAATACTCAGGTTTCTTAGTTGTAAGCCATGAAAATGACTCTGTTAGATTGAAGCATATAAATAATTTAATTAAAAAATACTGGAAATGAAGCTCAGAAAGTGGTCAAGATAGCAGCACAAAATTTCACTTTGGGACCATCCATTTATAGGGATATTGCTCTCATTGACACTGAATACTGGATGCCATCATTGTTCTACTTTTGTCTCTGGCCTTGGGCACATGTAAGCTGGATGTTGATTCCAACATACAGCCCCAACTTGAGTAGACTCTCCACTGTTCCAGCTACTTCCTAGTAGAAGTCCCTAGAAGATGCATCCTATTGAGGGAGAGCAGGCCACATGTGCATGAAAAGGACTTTGGAAAAGTGAATTTTGATGTTTGCTTTTTTGACATTCCTAATGGAGTTATATAAAACACTTCTCAATGTTTGAGGGATTTTCTCTGATATAAGTCTTGAAGGCAGACAACTTAACTTTGGGCCAGGAACTTTCCTATCACTTCAAATATATTATTCCAATTTAATCCTTACATTTGTGTTGAGCACCTTTATTTTCCTGTTTTTTATATATGAGGTAGACCAAAATGTCAAAGACCGATGCAACTGTGGTATCTAGTACCCAAATTCAGGTTTTACTTCTGGATTATGGCTTCTGGAAAGTTAACAAAGGGTTATGAGTGTTTCCTTGTGACTAACGAATGGGCTGAAGGTGAAATTTCCCCTCACTGGTTTTGTAGCTTTTAGTTTCTCTTCTTAGTACTCATGCTAATTGTGGGTGATTTTCATTCTTCCCTAATTTTGAGTGATTTTCAGTTTTCTCTAATTTTTGTAATCAAGTGGTTTATCTTACTGGGTTCAAACAACTAATTTGAAATCAAGCCCCTGAGTTTCAATATTAAGCTTTTACCTCTCCTTAGTGTGTATCATGTACATGTAGAAGTTATCAGGACTTAGTAACTGAACATAATTTTAGCATGTGGACCCAATCAGGCATTACTAAAAGGAGGTACCTAAACTCATAGGTATGTAGCTAACATTGTAGATACTATTCTTAGTTGGTCACATAACAATGATTTTATGGATCTGGTTTCCTGGCAGCTATAGGTTAGTTTGAATCAGCCAGACAAGCACCCCTTTTCTGGGAGAGTAAAAATTCCATAACCTCAGGATGAATTTTGGTTCTTCACTTTGCTAGCTGTCTGTCCTTGGGAATGTTAGCTAACTTTTCCAAGATTTAGTTTTTTATATTCCAGGAATATCACAACTCTTACTTTAAAGTTTCTTGTAAGCCTTAAAGAAAATGCATGTTAATATTGGGCCACTTTTTTTTTTTTTTTTTTACCATTCTGTTCTAGCCAGGCTGTTTTTTTTTCTTTTTTCTTTTTTTTCTCTCTTGCTTGAACAAGACAAGTTCCTTCCTGTCCCAGGATCTTTTTTATGCTATTTACTACTTATATTGCCACTACAAAGTTTTATTTATTCATTTATATAGCAGATATTTATTGAGTGCCCTCTGTGCCAAACATTGTTTTAGGTGTTAGGGATATATCAAAGTATAAAATAAACAAGTATGCCCTCCTGCTTACAGCTTACATTCTATTTAGGAGAGAGAGTCTCAAATTAAAATGTAAAATGGAATACAAGCTAAAGAGAAACATAAATCAGGGGCAGGGATAGAAAGGGTTAGGGTTGGCTCTCTAGTTTAATTGAGATAGTCAGGTACAGATTACACGTGCCCTGTGCACCCTTGCACCCTGGAATTCCCAGCCCCTTGCAGTGAGATGGGGCCACATTACTAGGTTTGGCCAATGAGCCCATAGTCAAAGTGATGTGATCACTCCCATTTAGGGCATTGAAGAGTGCCTATGCATCCTCCATGGCTGTTCTGTCACTGTAACAAGAAGGCTGGCCGTGTGCTCTAATAGTGCTGGTAAAAGATGGCGGAGCCTTCATCAACCTGACTCCCTCAGTGACTGTGTGGAAAACCATCTGCCTGACAAGCCCACTTTAAACATGTAATACAATATGAGCAAGAAATATATATTTGTCGTGTTAAGCCAGTAATTGGGTGTTAATTTGTTACCACCATATTACCTAGCTTATCCTGGCTAATACGGTTGGTTAGATAAGAACTCACTTTTGAGTCACTATCTAAATGAGGCAAGGGAGTAAGCAGATTTTTCATCTTTTGATGTCAGCTTTCAAATCCTTCCTCATCATTTGTTTACTACCACAAGACCTTAAAACTGAACAAGTACAGGGACTACTTTTGTTTTGTTTTGTTTTGTTTTCAAATTGCACTTCAGCATAGTGTGAATTCAATACATATTTGTAAAGTGAATAAATATACAAATGAATGAATGAATTGCACAAAATAATTCTCGCGACCAGCCTGGACAACAAAGCAAGATTCCATCTCAAAAAAAAAAAACAACAAAAAAAAACCCTGGATAATAGTGTGCATCTGTAGTTTCAGCTACTCAGGAGGCTGATAAAACATGACACATGAATAAAAAACAATTCAAAAAATTATTGGGACAAAAACAAAAATTTTAAAGGTAAA
This sequence comes from Gorilla gorilla gorilla, assembly GCF_029281585.2. Lineage (NCBI taxonomy): Eukaryota > Metazoa > Chordata > Mammalia > Primates > Hominidae > Gorilla > Gorilla gorilla. The sequence continues at coordinate 31,879,424 of NC_073227.2, read as the reverse complement.
TATTATTGCATGTAATGTATTGCTATTTCAACATTTAATCTTCCCTTTTCTTTCTTTTTTTTTTAAAGGATCTTGCTCTTTTGCCCAGGCTGGTGTGCAGTAGAGCAGGCCTAGCTCACTGTAGCCTCAAACTCCAGGGCTCCAGTGATCCTCCCACCTCAGCCCCCAGAGTAGCTGAGACCACAGGCATGTGTCATCACGTGTGGCTAATTTTTCAATTTTTGTAGAAAAAGGGTCATTATATTGCCTAGGCATGTTTTGAACTTCTGAATTCAAGTGATCTTCCTGCCTCAGCCTCCCAAAGCACTGGGATTACAGGCGTGAGCCACCACACCCTACCTAATCTCCTTTTTTTTTTTTTGTCTCTCTTAGTTCATGCTCTTCTTCAAATAAAAATGATAATACATATTTACTTAAAATTCTTTTATTAACAACAATATTAATTATAAGATGCATTTGGACATAAGGGAAACAGGAGTTATATTGGAGCTGAGGGGCTAATGTGTATGTCAATTTTATGGCTATTGATGTATAGTTAATGGCAGCTAATAATGGCTAATAACCATTTATTGAAAAATTACTATGTTCCATTATGATACTAAGCCACATATACTAACTTATTTAATCATCATAATGGCTCCAATAGTAGGTTTCATGGTTTACCCCATTTTATAGCCATGGAAAGATTGAGAAACTTTCCCTAGTGACACAGCTAGTAAACGACAGAGCCAAAACTTGAGCCCAGCTACTCTTATTCCCAAGCTGTATCATTCACAGTTCCACCATACAGACTCCTTCTGGACCATCCTGCCTCTAGATGATCTACTGGAAGTAGCAAAGACTTCAACAGAAAGGTGGGTGGCTTTAATCTTATGCTTTGCCATTCATGTGACTCAGCCTTTCTAAATATGTCTGCTTTTCTCTGGGTCTATCTGCTTCTCTCACCATAAACTCATTTATTCTTTCTCTCTATAAATCTCTCTGAACTTGCCCACTTTGCTTATATTCTCATTCCTCATAACCTCAGTGACTGCTCATGCCTTGGCCTTATATCATTACTTCTCTCTGTAAATTCTTTCTGATTCTTTCAGGACTCAAGCAAAAGTTTGTCAGGCTCTTGGACTCCACTCAGATTTTGACACCAGCACAGGTCATAATTTCTTGGCCACCTCATAGGCCACATGTAGAGTGTGGCTACCAATCACTCAATCATCTAAGCTTTATGGTGGAAACAATGTTCCCTAAGAATTCCTGGAGTTAAGTGCTTGGTTGAAGCTGTTTACTTTAAAAAGTTTATGGGCATGGCACGAATAACAATTCATGTATGAAACATTATTAAATGTCTGTGATGTGCATGAGCCTGGCATCACGTAAGGCACCTTAGAGACATTGGATTATACAACCATGGCCTTTCAAAGTAGGCACCATCATTATTTCCATTTTACAGATGGAGATACTGTATCTTTTAAACTTGCTCCAGAGTCCATGGCAAGAAAATAGCAGAGCAGGTATTCAGACTGTTTTGACATTTTTATTATACTAAACCAGAAGTTTTCTTTGCACATGTTTATTTTATTTAAAAACCTCTACTCCCCTTCTACCTGACATAAATAAAACACTTGAAAGTCATCACTACTGTCAATATTAGAGGAATGTCAAATGCTGTCACTTAGCCAGAAAGCTGCTTTGGAATAACTGTAATATTATACAACATGACAAGCTCTCTTCCACAGTGGTAACTTCAAAACCATGGACATGGGGCTTGTGCAAACCCTAAAGCCATTAGCTTAAGTCCCAGGGCTATAAGGCTGAAGAATTAACCACCGAACCCAATACAGTCTCAGCCCTGGATAACAGAGGCCACTCTGCACCGATAGGTTATTTTCATTCAAGGCAAAACATGTGCCGACATTCAGTTTTCTGTTCTGGAGCTAGCTGGGCACATTATCTTCTCAGTATGGATTGGATGAGGGAAGTGAGAAGCAAACAGCAAATTCTTGGCAGCCAAAGGCAGGCAGGCAACAGAGAGGGGAGAAGAGCTGTCATTGGACTGAGGAGGAGTAATTTGACTCTTATGATGTTCTTGCCATTTTTTGTCAGTCATCAGCTTGCTGTTTGCAACTATCTTCTTGATAAACTACGGGTGAAAGGGAATCATAGAAGAAAAAGACTGGAAGAGGTTATCTCATCCTGCCTTTATTCTGATCATCACTGCCAACAGCCAGGTTTTTAGCAGTTAAGGTCATTCCAGGAACAAAAGTGCCCAAATTACAGAACAACAACATTGAATTACATGAATGATGATAAAAAGAAATCCTTATAATTATGGATAGCATGAAAGTCCCAAATTAGCATAGGCTTAATGTAAGATTTGCTACATTTATTTTTCTATATTTGTTCTGTGTAGTGTTCACTGATTTTCTTCTTGTTACAATATGGTAACCAGCAGCATCCAGCCTATGCATTTCCTCCTTCAGGAAGAAAGAATAACCCTCTCAGTAGTTCTCCCAGAGAGCAAAGGAGATTCTCTCCCAAAAGCCCAGCTCAGATACTCTCCAGCCTCCTTTGTACGACTTGAGTCTCATGTTTATTCTCAATGCAATTACTATGGCTTTGCTGTGGACTTTGCTGATTGACTTAAGCTAATTAAGAATCACCCTTGGAGCTGAGGATGAAATCATCTCACCCAATCTGCAAACTGTAAGTGGGTGGAAGGGTTGTTGTCTAGAAATCTGTTGATCACTCGAGAAGGAAATATATAGAGTGACAACCACAGATGACATGAGGCCCTTGTCAAATCACTGCTGGAGTCCTGCAAATCTCCTAATTGAGCTCCTTGCCACTGGTTTTGTCTCTTCTGGTGCATGTTTGATACTGCTCCTGATAACAACAAAATGAAATTTAAGCAGCTCACATAGCATACAAACTCCATTTGAACTGCTTCCTAGCTACCTTCTAGTTCCCTTTTTATCCCTTCTCCACAATGAACTATGTGAAGCTCCCTAAACACTTCCAACCTTCTCTACCTGGATAATTGTTCATGATGATTTTTCAAGGTTCAGCATAAACTTTTCCCTCTGGAGACCTCTCATGATCTCACCACCTTGGGCTAGTTTCCCCCACTCTGTGCTTTCATAGCAATCTGACTTTACCCTGTATCACAGAAACATCGGTTTGATAATTTTTCTTTCCCTTCAAGTATTCAAGCTCCCTAAAGGAAAGGCCCACAGTCTTGTATCCTTGGTACCTGGGACTCCACATGGTATGCTGTAAGCATACAGTCACTAAAGGGGTGTTTAAAGAATGATTCTATTTGCCAATAAACTCTGCTAAGTTGTGTGGGCACAATATGAGCAGAAAACAAATGTAAACCTTGGTTGATACTGTCATAGAGCCTGTTCACTAAAAGAGTAAATGAAGAAATGTAAGAAAGGATGTGAGCCATCTTCCAGCATCTAAAGGAGTAAATTAAGAAGAGCATGAAACCAATCTTCGTTCATGGGACTTATAAAATAAGAAGGCTTCCAGTGGCTTACCACTTAAAAAAAAAAGGGTAATTATATTTTCACTATATTCTACCCAGTTTTTCTTCCTTTATTCTCCAAAAAAAGTGGAGGGTGGGATATAGGGGGTGGGTAGGTGGGTGGGAAGTATGGAATGGGGGTGGTTGGTCTCCATCCGGAGATGTCTGTGGAAATATGTGGATACCTGGATACGTGGCAACTGTGGTAATTCTTTATGAACATCCAGTTGCCATCCCTTTAAGCAGGTTGAGTGTTCAACAGTGGATAACTCTTCCCTAGAGTACTAGTCAATTTTCTTGTGTGAGAATCAGAAAGCCTATTTAATACCAGGTACTGATTCCAAGGCTGAAAAGAGAAGAATATTATATTAAGTGGAAATGTAGTAAATTTACTACTGATCTAAATCTTACCTTGCTATTCTGCCAGTGTTTTATTTCAATTCACTGCCAGATAAAGTTGCAACTAATTTTTAAACTAATATTTAATGTTGGAGAGATTTAGGGATATAATTTGTACTAGTATCAATGATACATTAACTAAATTAATTAAAACTAGCTTATACTGAAAAAAAAATAAATGAACAAAGGATTTTTTTATGCAGTTGTCTCAATTTACTGTTTTTTTTTCTTTTTTTTCCTTTGTTGCTCAGTTGCCAGTTCTCAGAATTCAGTCTGCACTGGGAACCCCAGTCATTAGTATGAATTAGCAACACTCCACTGTAATTCACTGTAATTTGCCAGAGATGGAGTTTTGATAAATGGTAAAAGAGAGATCAGTGTTGTGAAGCCAAGTTGCAGGGAGACGAGGTCTCTTTGGTGACTAGGTTTTTCTTTGGTTTCCCCATCTTGCATTCCCTATCATCGTATAAAAGAAAAAAGATAACATAAATGAAATCCTTAATAAAAATCTAAATCTGAACCTAAGTTTTAATAAACTTAACATTAATAAAGAGTTTGGGTGATTAGAATAAGGACTTCTAATCAATCCAGACAGATAAGATCACAGTCATAATTGCATTGGCTGTTATAATTTCCTTTTCATTTACTTGTACCAAATGGAAAATAAAGTCTTGAGATGTCTACAAATGGAAATGAAAATAATGGTTTTCAGTGATAATTTGATAGGAGGTAATTGGCCACCTGAAGGGAAAAACCCTCATCGTGGAAATAATTACAAATAATTGGTTACTGTAAGATGGGACTATATTTGATGCACTCAGTACAATAAATACTCTTAACTAAAGATGTTACCATGGAGGTTTGAGAGTATCACTAACCATATAAATCAGAGACAATACAAGAGTTTACAGACTGGCTAGTCATGGTCCAACTTTGATCCAAACGTATGACTTATTTGGCCAACAAAATTACTTTGACTTACATTTTAATTAGCTGTCAATACTTTGAAAGTGGAAGATGAATGAAGTCAGGATTTATAGTTTTTCTTTTGAAAAAATTAAAATGTCAGGCAACACTGGCATCTTATTGCCATAATTGCAACAATCCTGTCAAACTGGGTCAAGCACTAGAATTACCCACAGCCCTGGTTGATCCACTTCATGCATTGAGAAGTTAGTATGGCCCTTATAGGTATTTGAGTTGGTGACTCTAGCTCTGATAACATTTCCTGTACTCATATGTAACTTTTGAGTTCATTTAGTAAATTCACATTTTGTAACTTGGTTCATCTCACAATAACTTTTTAGAATAAATATCATTTACAGAAAAATAAAGTATGACTTTATCTAAGTGGCTTACCCAGGGAGACAAGTCAGTAGTAACATGAAGCCAGTACATGAACCCAGATCTCTTGACAATTAATCACCTTACCTTTCTACGGAGCCCTGCCCACTCTGGTCTGAGATCAATTTTAATGCTCTCAGTGAAAGTAAGCCTCCTGTATTTGGAGCTTAAAGTACTAGCATTTGGCATCTTTGATAAAATAATTTGTTTTATGTGAGAAATGGCCAAGAATTAAGATACAGTTCAGAATTCTGGCCCATAAGAAAACTTCTGCAAAGTGTCTTGGGACCATTTATTAATTAAACAAATGATTAATTTGAAATTCCTAACTTTAAACAGAGAATATTAGGTTTTGCAACTGGTAGGATATGGCTCTTTCTTTCACTAGGTACTTAGATTTTATATTTTCATTTGAGCTGTGTTTTAGGGAGACCAGAACCTTGAACAAGTTGAGTAGATAATGTTCCAAGTGGAGACTCCTATAAATAAGAGTATGTGAAATATGGCATACATAGTATTTTAGAATCCTTAGGGACCTCTGAGAATATTCTCAGCAAACATTATAGAAGAGAAGAAAATTTCGTGTTGAACAACGTTCTTGTAGGTTAGTCTCTTGGAATCTTGTCAGTTACTGATGTTATCATTTTTTCAGGAATTGTGTTAGCTATGCCATTAATTAATAGAATGTTTTTTCCTGATTCTACTTCATGATTCAGAAACTGATAACCATTTCTTTATCCTTTTATTTACTTTAAGACCAGGCTGAGCAGGCACCTCCATGGCAAAATGAATATGAATAAGCAATTGTAAGAAAATAAATGGTCAATAAGCATATGAAAAAAATTCAACCTCACTAGACAGAAGGAAATACCAATTTCAAACATATAGTTTAAGTAAAATAATAGTGAGATATATTATGAATTGCCTACTAAATAGTAAAATAATTTTTAAATTATAATAGTGTGTTCAAAAGTTCTAGGAAATGTGTATCCTCATATATTAGGGATATAAATGTAAATTAGTTTAGCTGGTCTGGAAGAAAATAGTATTTGTATCAAAAGCCATAAAAATTTGAAAATTGTTTGAAATTATGATAGCATTACATGATTTGAAATTTATCCTGTGTAAATAATTAAGGGTGAATACAAATATTTATTTAGAGGAGGATGGTAATCATCATGACATATTATATTGTTAAAATATATAATAATAATAAATTGGAAGCAAAATAAATTCCTAACTATAGTATATCAGGTCAATTTTAAAATATCCATACAGTTGAATTGCCATGTAATCTGTGATGCTGTAGGAGAATATTTAATAATATAGAAATACATTCTCAGTGTGAGTAATAAACAAGTTTTCTGAAAAGTATATAACATCTGACTATTTCTGTATATACACAAATATGTAGAAATTATAAATTATGGAACAGTGCACTCTAAGATGTCAACTGTGATCTGCATGGTGGAAATATGAATTTATTTTTCTTTTCTTGGTGCCTATTCGTATTTTCAAAATTTGTTTCAAAGAATGTATGTAAGTTTGTAATCAATAAAAATAGAATTGCCAGCCTGGGCAACATAGTGAGACCCTGTCTCTCCAAAAAAAAAAAAAAAAAAAAAAATTAGCCCAGTGTGGTGGCATGTGCCTTTAGTCCCAGGCACTCAGGAGGCTAAGGTGGAAGGATCACATGAGCCCAGGAGTTTGATGCCGCAGTGAGAAAAATCGCACCACTGCATGCTAGCCTGGATGACGGTGTGACTATGTCTCTTAAAAAAACAAAGTAGAATTGAACATTTAAAAACTAGCTGAACATTATTATTTCTTAGTAAATTTAATAAAATAGCACAACCCTATGTGATTAGAAAGAATTGGGGATTATTTAAATCCAAGCTTCTATCACACCTTACTTGAAACACTGCAGTAGACTCCTAACTGGTCATGCAATTCCACAGCTTAAAACTCTTCAATAGTTTTCCAGTGCATTTAGAAGAAAATCCAAATTGCATACAAGACCCTGTATGACCTGATTCGTTGTCTGACTCTTTAATGTTTTCTCACACCACTCTCCTTCCCTCCAGTCCAATTTTACTGTTTCTGCAACAAACTAAAAATTTTTCTGACTTAGGGATGTTGCACCTGCTGTTACCTCCTGCCTGGACTGTTCTCCCCTTTCTCTCCCTAATCCTGGCTCTTTGCATGACTGGCTGTCTCTCATCTTCCATGTCCCAATTCAACTGTCACTTTCTGAATGAGTAGTCATCTCTTAACAAAAACTCTTTGTGGCATCAACCTGTTTCATTGCCTTTAGAGATCTTCTCACTATGTCAATTTTTCTGGCTTAGTAAATGCTTAGTTTAGTTTTTATCAAATACTGATTATTTCTATAATAATAGTTTCTTTCCCCAAAAGTGCAAGCTATGTTAAGGCAAAGCCCTGCTTGGTTTGTTCACTATTATAACCCTAGCAAGAGAAAGGTGGTTTACATGTTGAAGTTGGTTAATAAAGAAAAGTTTGCCTCTGAAGCTACACATGCATAACCTCAGAAAGAATAGAAACTGAAAAATGGCAAATGGCTCCAGATCCAAGGTGAGACCCTCAAGAGCTGTAGCTGAGGACCCTTGCCCTTTGGCCGGGAGTCAGTGTTACTAGCCATTACCTTCTTACAGCTTGTTCCTGTTCTGTTCTTTACACAGTTGGGTTCTTGATCCTCAACTTGTTCTGTGTATTTTTCTTTTTTCAGTGTTTCTGCTGACTCATTTCTCCTAATTTTGATTTGCATATAATACATCACAGAGATCGCTATAAAGCAAAATAACCCTACAAGCATTGTGGTATTTATTTCATGTGACTTCAAAATGGCTGTATTAACATTAGTATTAATTATAGTATTTTAATAAAAAGTGAAATATGATTACTATGAACTTCTACTCCAGGGCTGCCCAACATAAATATATATAATTTTTAAATTTTCTAGTAGCCACATTTTTTTGAAAAAAGAGAACATGTGAAATTAATATTAATAGTATATTTTATTTTAATCAGTTCCAAAATATTTTAACAGGTAATCAATATAAATGCATTGAATTCTTTAATTATTTTATTTGTGCTGTCTTTGAAATCTACTATGTACTTTATGCTTATGGCAGGTCTCAATTTGGACTAGCCACATTTCAAGTGTTCAGGATCTACCTACATATAATTGGTGGCTACTGTATTGAGCAACACAGTTCTACATTTTGTCTTTAGACTGTTCTACCATAGAGAGGACTGAGGCTATTCTGACCTTTTGGCTAAAGTATCAACAGGGAAGACTATTGGGAAATATAGCCCTTGATAAGACACATGATAGTATTCATAGTGCTGGAGGAATGGCAGTGATGAGAATCTAAAAATGGATCTGATTTATGAGGATAAAGGAGCAGGAAAAAAGAGAACCCAGCACTGGGGGAAGGGAGATGCTTAGGCTAGGAAAAAAGCTAGAAATTGGGTATGGGAGAGCCTCCCACCTTTACTCTGCCCTCCTCTTTCCCAATCCCCTCTCTTCATCATCCTGCTATTTTCCTTAAGGCACCTGCTCTATCACTCTAAGCCAGCCCCGTCAGGGCCTCGAGAGGTAACTAGAAATTCAAATTTGTACTAGTGTGTATGCAAATGATTCATAAATATATGAAAAGAGGCTTATCTAGGAAAGGATTGAAAACATCAACAAAGTACCTGGGAAGGGTTATTATGAAGGGAGGAATATGGTTTGAAAACTTTCAGAGTACCACTTTGTTCCTTTAACCTCTTTGTATCATTCTAAAGTTTTAAATGGCTCAAATTTCACATTTTTGTGTGTGCATGAGGTAGTGATATCATAGAAAAAAAAAACACCAGTATTTTGGTACTTAAAAGTATCATGGTGCATTCAATGTGGACTTAATTACACTGATACTACCATGACTAAACTCAGCCACCATAGCCTCTTTATTGTTCAACTCTTATTCCCGTTGTTTAAGGACAAATTATCTCTACATTTCTTTATTCACATTCCCTAGTGAAAAAGTTGTATTGCTCTATATATTAGTCTGTTATCATGCTGCTATAAGGACATATCTGAGACTGGGTAAGTTATCAAGAAAAGAGTTTTAATTGACTCACACTTCAGTAGGCCTTTGGAGGCCTCAGGAAACTTAATCATCTTGGTGGAAAGAGAAGCAAACACGTCCTTCACATAGCAGCAGGAGACAGAAATGAGAGCCAAGCAAAGGGGGAAGCCCCTTATAAAATCATCAAATCTTGTGAGAACTTACTCACTGTCATGAGAATAGCACAGGGGAACCAGCCCCATGATTCAAGTACCTCCCACTGGGTCCCTCCCACCACACGTGGGGATTACATTTCAAGATGAGATTTGGGTGGGGACACAGCCAAACCTTATCATTACAACCCTGGCCCCTCTCAAATCTCATGTCCTCATACTTTAAAATACAATAATGCTCTTCCCAATGGTTCCCCAAAGCCTTAACTCATTTCAGCATTAAACCAAAAGTCCAAGTCCATAGTCTTATCTGAGACAAGGCATCCCTTCTGCCTATGAGCCTATAAAATTAAAAGCAAGTTAGTTACTTCCTAGATACACTGAGGATACCAGCATTGGGTAAATACCCCTGTTTCAAATGGGAGAAATTGGCCAAAACAAAGGGGCCACAGGCCCCATGCAAGTCTGAAATCCAATAGGGTAGTCATTAAATCGTAAAGTTCCAAAATGATCTCCTTTGACTTCATGTCTCACATCCAGGGCATGCTGATGCAAGAGGTGGGCTCCCATGGCCTTGGGAAGCTCTGCCCCTGTGGCTTTGCAGGGTATATCCCCACACCTGGCTGCTTTTACATGCTGGCATTGAATATCTGTGGCTTTTCCAGGCCTACAGCGCAAGCTTTCAGTGGATCCACCATTCTGGGGTCTGGAGGATGGTGGCCATCTTCTCACAGCTCCACTAGGCAGTGCCCCACTGGGGACTTTTTGTGGGGGCTTTTACCCCACATTTTCCTTCCACACTGCCCTAGCAGAGGTTCTCCATGAGGGCTCTGCCCATGCAGCATACTTCTGCCTAGAAATCCAGGCGTTTCCATACATCCTCTGAAATCTAGGCAGAGGTTCCAAAATCTCAATTCTTGACTTCTGTGCACCAGCAGGTCCAAAACTACATGGAAGTTGCCAAGGCTTGGGGCTTGCTCCCTCTGAAGCAATGGCCTCAGCTGTACCTTGGCCCTTTTAGCCAGTGCTAGAATAGCTGGGATGCAGGGCACCAAGTCCCTAGGCAACACACAGCAGAGGGTTCCATGAACTCAGCCCATGAACTCAGCCCAGGAAACCATTTTTCCCTCCTAGGCCTCTGGTCCTGTGATGGGAGGGGCTGCTGTGAAGGTCTCTGACATGCCCTGGAGCCATTTTTTCCATTGTCTTGGTGATTAACATTCAGCTCCTCCTTATGCAAATTTCTGCTGCTGGCTTGAATTTCTCCCCAGAAAATGGGTTTTTCTTTTCTTTTGCATCATCATGCTGCAAATTTTCCAAACTTTTATGCTCTTCTGCTTTTTGAATGCTTTAAGGCTTAGAAATTTCTTTCACCAGATACCCTAAATCATCTCTCTCAAGTTCAAAGTTCCATGGGTCTCTAGGGCAGGGGCAAAATTCCTCCAGTCTCTTTGCATAGCAAGAGTGACCTTTACTCCAGTTCCCAAGAAGTTCCTCATCTCCCTCTGAGTCCACCTCAGCCTGGACTTCATTGTCCATATCACTGTCAGCATTTTAGTCAAAGCCATTCAACAAGCCTCTAGGAAGTTTCCAACTTTCCCACATCTTCCTGTCTTCGGAGCCCTCCAAGTCTCTTGGAAGTTCCAAACTTTCCCACATTTTCCTGTCCTTTTCTGAGCCCTTCAAACTATTCCAACCTCTACCTGTTACCCAGTTCCAAAGTCACTTCCACATTTTCGGGTATCCTTATAGCAGCAACCCACTCTCTGAGGTACCAATTTACTGTATTAGTCCGTTCTCACACTGCTATGAGGACATACCCAAGACTGGGTAACTCATAAATAAAAGAGATTTTATTGACTTATAGTTCTGCAGGGCTGGGGAGGCCTCAGGAAACTTATTATCTTGGTGGAAAGGGAAGCAAACACGTCCTTTTTTACATGGCAACAGGAGAGAGAAATGAGAGCCAAGCAAAGGGGGAAGCCTCTCATAAAACCATCAGATCTTGTGAGAACTTACCCACTATCACGAGACTAGCATGAGGGAAACCGCCCCCATGATTAAATTACCGCCCACCGGGTCCCTCCTACCACATGTGGGGATTATGAGAACTACAATTCAAGATGAGATTTGGGTGGGGACACAGTCAAACCATATCACCCCATTTTTTACATTTGGCTAAATCATCACTTGCTGGACTTTTTCTGGATGGGCAGTTCTTGAGCCAGTTCATTTAAGCAGTTCAACCAGTCATAGCAGGAGAATCACTGTGATTCCCATTGAGCTGTGGATAGCTAGGCATAGTAAATGTTGTTTTTTTTAGCATACTTATGCAGTGGGCAACATGGCTGGATGACTGTTTGGCTTCCTTCAAAAAGAACTTCCTTCAAAAGAGTATTTGATGTGTGAGCCTGGACTAGGTCAGACTTCCTGGGTTCAAAACTTGATTTTACCAAGTACCAGCTGAATGTACTCAGGCATCTTAACCTTGCTGCAATTCTCTCATCTGGAGAATGGAGAGACTAATGATATCTACCTCTAGGTTGTTGTGAGGATTAACTACAACAATATATGAGTTATTTGAATAGAGCCTGGCATATTAGTGCTATAGATTATTTTTTTAATTTCTATGTTTATGCAGAACTAAGCATACATTTGACACATTATACTTTTTTTCTAATATTTCTTGCTAATTTTTCCAACAACTATGAACAATGGATATTGTAATTCCCACATCACTTATGAGGCAACCAGGACTAACAGGGTTAAGCAAACTGATCAAAATCACATAAATAATTGGTGGCACGGATGAGACTTAAAATGAAAGCTGATGAATTTCAAAGCCCAATTGCCCTGTTTCATCAGAACTATTTCTGTCCCAAGAGACCACATATAGTAAGAAGGCTGAGGGTCGAGAATCAACATTCTTTGGGGAATTTGATTTCAATGGCACATGGTTGATTTTCTCAGAATACATGCTGGGATCTTATTTGGTTTTTGTGTGGCCTCAACTGTAGCCGCATATCCTATTCATTTCTATGCTTTAGGCCACCAAAGCATAGAAAATGCAAGTCCTGCCACTGAGCATGAGCACCTCATACATTTGGGTTCCACTGTCATCAAGTCATCGCTGATGAAAAGATATTTTCTGATTTGTTTTGCAGAGAATGAACTGATGCCTCTTTTGGTCAAAATTAGGCACACTGTCTGAATAACACTGCTTTAGAACCCATCCAAAGGCCCAGGTTGTTGTTCCAGGGACTATAGTGATGAAACAGCCAGCAGCCTTCCAACCATTCTCTGCCTGCCTAGTAGCCAGCAGCCTTGAAACAGTTTGCATGACTGTGTAGCTTGACCAGAAACCGCTTGCATTTGTAAAGCATTTTCTGTCATCCTTTGGCTTTTTAAAAAGAGGTCCAAGCTTTGAACTCTTCCCTTAAAGATAGACTTTGCCTCTGGAGCATTGGAAAAAAAACGAAAAACAAAAACCATACACCTGTGTAGAAAAGCGTGAATGTATCACATTTAAGGATAGAGCCATTAAAAGCATTGGTGCTGTTAAATTCTGAAAATCAGAGGTTGGAAGGGAATGCCTTCTCTGCTGATTACGCTGTAACTGGTGCAGCTAAATAGGCTCCAGACACTACTAGAATAGCAGATATCCATGTGTGACTACAGAGGAATATATGAGAAAGAAAAAGACAGATGGTGTACTTAGGTGCACTTAAGTCTGATTGCATGAGTTGATAATGAATGTTTAAATATGGCACTCCCATAAAATCAGATACCTGTAGACAATACTGGAATAACTACAGACTTGCTAGGGGGAAAAATGAAGTTGTAGATTCTAATTTTTGTTTTTGTCATTATTATGATTGTCTATTTACTTGTATGGGAATTTTCATAACTTTCTCAGAGCCTAATCATAAAACAAAAAACACAATCAGTAGCACAGACAACAGATTCTTAGAAATGAAAGGAAACTTAAAACTTATTTCACAGCTGTAGAAGCTCATGGCCAGACAGGTGAGATGACAAAGGTCAGACAGCTCCTAATGACAAACTGAGACTTAAAGGGCACACCACACTTGTCCCTGCCTAGGCATTGTTACACCACAAACACCCTGCTTTCTTCCCAGGAGAATTACATTAAAAATCGCAAGAGTCGTTAACAAAACACAACCAATATTGTTCAAAGGCAGAAAATTTTCTACCTCCCGTTAACCATTTTGCTTTACTTGTTTGGTCGGCCCCAAACCCCAAACCAGATTATATAGCATTTTTCAAACCTTAATAAAAGTTGGATTTCACAGTGGCAAATATGCATTGAATTTTCCTAAGGGGCTCAAGTTTTAACATTTTTCCTGCATATACTCTTCAAACACTTCTCCAGTTAGACTACTGAAATTTCAATAAGTAAAAAATCAAAGATCTTGCTTAGGTCAGACACCAACAAATAGCCATGGTATTGGGTAGTTTTGGGAAAGGGTGCCCACTTCACATGTGAATAGGGATGTGTGAGGGAACTGGAGGGAAGTAATCCTGGCCCGAAGTGCATGCTCCACACAGATAGTATTCATCGATCAGAAGCTGTAAATAAATTGGACCTGGCACCTTAAGTGCCTTAAATGTTGGAAGTTAAACCTTAAATCGCATCCTTATTCTTAAAGGAAGCAGGTGAGCCTCCCATCAAAGAGACTGGTGGCATAATCAAGATGAGTAATGCTGCTGAAATCTGAAAGGACTTCACGGTCTGAGTGGGAGGAGAGTCCCTGGAGCAGGGAGCCTAAAAGTCCACATGTCACTTATCGTGAGTGGGAATCTGGGTGGTGAAATATGCACATACTTTAAAATCACAAAGTGCTGACATACATCAGGAACCCTTTGTATGGTGGTAGGAATGTTTTCCAATCACCATCTCCAAACAAGGTCCCCATCAGGCTGCCAAAGTGGCAGTTTTTACTAGAATATGAAAGATTTTGAAAATGATTCTTCAAAGAACAAGGACAAATTTTATAAATTATGCACAAATTACATAGTTGTATAAGTAGAACTACAAAATTACCTATAATTCCCACATGAATAGATGCATTTAGGAAGTGAATATGATACACATGTCATCTCTAGCTTCCCAAGAGTTTCCTTAATTCAACAAGATAACAAAATGACCATTAATGATAAATTTCAAGGGTGAGGTAAATATTGCAAAAGTTGTACACATTTGTCACAGACCTGGAACAGAGAAAAGAATGCTATTCGTAAAATAGAAATTTTGAAAAATTCTGGAAGTTACAAAGCATAAGAAATCAAATTAATACAGAAATTAAACCAGAGAAAATCACAACTTTGGAGGCAAGAGGAGTTTTTACCAATGAGGACTAGGAGGAAGCTTAGTTCATGATGAAGAGGCAGGGACAGCATGAACAGTGGGGTGATAATGAGGGAAGTGTTGGGGCTTCGCTATGGAAGAGTCAGTCCAGTGGCTGCCCGCAGCACAGGACCCTTAGCTAAAACTAAGATGTATTTCTGGTGAGAGCTCTTAGCCATGTGTCAGGCAGGGCTGATAAACCAGAGTGTGTTATGATTTCCGACCTTTGTAATAGATCCAAAAAGGTAATAATAATAATAATAAAGAAAAAAAGAAAAGGAAGCTTCACCTAGTATCGAAAGTGTGAAACACATCGATGTGTTTTATTCAGAGTAAAGGCAACCTTCCCCTGGACATTTTGTGGGAGGGAGTGAATTTCACGCCTGTTTCTGATCAATTCACAAACCCTAAGGAAGTCAGCTTGCTAACAGGCCCTGCCTACCAGATACAGCACTCTGCTAGCCCTCTCATTCAAGGGAGAAGCTTGCTGCAGTAACAGTCCAGTCAAGATGATAGGGAGAGAAATCACAAACTCACTTTAAATCAGAAAGTTGATATAAGCTACCGAGAAAAAAGCCTGAAAAACGGAATTTTAAAATCAAGATGAAATGGATGATTTTTCTGGAAAAATACAAATGACCAAAATTGATTCCAGAGGAGAAAAGTAATCTTAACAGGCTGAAAATCACAGGAAAGATTCAGATCACATTCTACCATTCCCCATCCCCTGCTCCCACTAGAGGCAATAAACCAAGACAGTTTTATAGGTGAGGTGCTTATACGTTGTAAGCAAATAAGTCCTTCATTCATATAAAAGCTATCCCAATTCTTAGGATAAAATGCAGAGCTTCTCAACTCATTCTATAAAGCTGTTATAATTCTTATGCCAACATTGGAAAAGGATAGATAAAAAAATTTAAAAACCTACTATTCAATAATACTTATGTAGACAAAAATTATAGATTAAAATTTAGCAATCTTAATCTAATATCTTATTAAAATATTATTTCATGATTTGGTATTATGTTACTGAAGAATTCATTTTAAAAAGAAAATGTGTATATTAAGTTATAACCTGTCTATCTTGGTGAGGCATATGTTGTTATTTTCTATGTTTGCCATGACATAAAGAAGTTTGGATATCCTAGTTCAACCCGGAAACTTGCTGCAGAATCATATGTAGAGTTTAATTTCACTTATATGAAATAATATGTAACTGACATGAATGTGTGTGTGTTTGAAAATAGATGGTCAGGAGCAGTGGCTCATGCTTATAATCCCAGCGTTTTGGGAGTCTGAGGTAGGAAGATAGCTTGGAATTGAAGAAGAGTCATGATCACACCACTGTCTGGGAAATGGAGTGAGATCCTGTCTCAATCAAAAAACAAAAATCCAGAAGGATAAATACCAGTCTAATAACAGTGTTTACTTTGAGACAAAGTCTATTTTTGCTAAGTATTGTATCTGCTGCACATTGTACAGGCATTGCCACTTGAAAGACTCTTACGTGAATGAATTAAATAAATTGAGTTTGGGTAAAATACAACTTTCACTATAGGTATCTATATTATTTAAATATTTTAAGATAAGCATATATTAATTAAAATGATGTAAATTAAGACTATATATATACATATATACACACACATATGCAAACATATAACCACCATTCCCTACTGGTCATTCTTACAACAAATAATTTGCTGAGTACTACGTACTATGTGCCAGGCACTGCTCTAGATGTTTGGTATTGATCAGTGAACAGAGCCAGCAAATTAGATTTTAAATTCAATCTTTTATTTACTTATGAGTATTTAATCTTTTATTAATCTATAAAACTGATTAACTTCTTAATCTATTCCAGACACTCAGAAGGAACCTATTGAATCTCATAAAAATCAAAGTTATCTTAATTATATTCCCCCATATGCATATGAGGGCAATTCACAGAAATCAGCTAGGAAAGTGAGTATTCATACTCATTCTTTCTTCATTTTGGAGCAAACATTGGCAAAGAGCATTTATATTAAGACTTTATGTTAAAAAAACAACACAAATTACTCCTAAGAAAGATGTTAAACTGTCTATTATCTACATAAATTAGAAAAATGCAAAACTTTCTAAAGAACGGAAAATGAATCAAAGAACATTGAGTTTGAAATCAGATTGGCATGATTGTAAATGCCATATTAGTTGTGAGTGTATTCCTGGAGTACAGGATTTAACACCCTTGCCTAGGCATAGAAGGCTGTGCTAACATACTGCTAGAACAGTTCTTAGAAGCTTAAAGTTATGGTCCACATTAAATGAATTAGGTATACTATAACTCTCATGTGAGACTATGGAAGAAGAGCTCAAAAAGCTCCAAGAAGTGAGCATGTTAGGGTCGATATACTATGTAAGCTTGAACACTGGGTGATTGTTTTCTGGGAGAGCCCAGAGGACATTTTATTTGCCAAAGTAATAAAGAGGTCACTAGTGAAAATGGTGTCAGCATCATTGAGAAACTGAGTGATAGTTGTCCTCTAAGGGCTAGTCTCAGTATTTGGATATATTGTTACAAAATTGGGCTTCTTATAGCATTGGGAATAATATGATTCCAAATAAAAGAGGGCAGGCGGCAGTGTCTAATTCTTAGACGCCAACTAGGCATAATTATCACAAAGAGCACTAGGGCTGGACTGGCAGCCAGGAGGACATCACCAACAGAGAGCTATGGATATTGTAAATAAACAATAGCCAAAAGAATAGCTGCTGATCTACTCTAACGAAAAAAATCAAGACTGGATCATCAACAGCCTGAGAGTAGCCACCCTATAAAAGTCATGATCTCCTCCCGAGCTGCTAGATTGAAGGCCAGTTTTCACATCTGCAGAGTGCTGACTGAGGAGAGGCCAACTTTTCAGGAGAAAGCCTCCTAGAACACTGTGGCAATACAGCAATGTTTACAGTATTGTTTTCTCTCCAGGGGTTCCAACCCCTGGACCTCAGACTGGTACCAGTTAGGAACAGGGCTGCACAGTAGGAGGTGAGCAGTGGTCGAGTGAGCATTACTGCCTGAGCTCCACCTCCTGTCAGATACGCAGTGGCATTAGATTCTGATAGAGGCGCAAACCCTATTGTGAACTGCACATGTGAGGAATCTAGGTTGCACGGTCCTCGTGAGAATCTAATGCCTGATGATCTGAGGTGAAACAGTTTCATCCTTAAAACACTACCCCCCAGCCCCACCTTGGAAAAATTGTCTTCTATGAAACTGGTCCCCGGTGCCAAAAAAGTTGAGGACTGCTGCTCTATATTTCTCAAAGGGAACTTCGGCCATTCACAACAAGGAAAGGGATATACAAATATTTTAGGAACAGAGACTCTGAGTTAGCATTGAAACCTGGGGATCGAAAGCTTCATTATCGTCCCCTCCTAGTGAACATGAAGCACATGTCAGCCAAGTAGTAAAAAGTGTTCTGCCCTAGGTCTGGTTCACAGTGTGTCCAGTGGGTCCAAGGAGCGGCACAGTGATAATGTCCCAGTCCTTGAATGCATAATTGGAATAGACATTCTTACTAGTTTTATCCCCATATAGATTCCAGAAGTTGTGGAATAAGAGCTACTGTAATGAGGAAGGCCAAGGGAAGCCTCTGAAACTGAGCCTCCCTCTCTTGCCAAGATAGCTATGGAAAAACAAAACAAAACAAAACAAAACAAAACAAAACCAAAAAATAGAAAAATGGCAGACAATAGTGCCACCTAAAGACCTAAAAAATACAAGAATAGTGGTTTCTATCATATTGCCATTTAATTCATCAATTTGTACCTTATAAAAGTCAGATGAATTCTGAAAGTTAATAGTAGGCTACTGACAATTCAACACACGGCACATTTGCCAGAGCAGATAGAAATGGCCTCAAGCACATGGTATTCAGCCATCGATCTGGTGGATGATTTTTAAATTTTTTTGCCTTCCCTAATAAAAGGGTAGATCAAAAACAGCCTATATTTACATAAGAGACAACTGCAGGCATTTATAGACTTGCCCCAGAATTATGTGAAAACTTTCCCACATTCTGTCAAAGTATAGACTGAAGAAAGCTGGACTGTCTTGACATACCTCAGAACATCACAGCTGCCCATTATATGATGACATCATGCTCATTGGTATGAATGAGAAGAAGTGGCAAGTATATTACCAGCCTTAGTAAGACACAAACCCTCAAGAGAATAGGATATAATGATGAAGATTAAAGGGACCAACATTTCAGTGAAGGTTTTAGGATTCCACTGGTATGAGACATGCTGTGACACACCTTTCAGATTAGAGGACAAATAATTGCATCTTGGACCTCACATAGTGACAAAGGAAGCAAAATATGTCACAGGGGTCTTTAGGCTCAGGAAACAGCCAATTCTATACTTGGTAATATTGCTCTAGTCGCTATTCTGGATGACTAAAAAGACAGACTTCTATGAGTGAGGCACAGAACACAAAAGGGTTCTGTTGCAGATTTGGGCTTCATGCAAGTGACTCTGCTGCTTGGACCATGGGCAACTCTAAGTTATTAATGGTATTGATGTTGGTAAAAGACAGTGTCTTAGTCCATTCAGACTACTATAACAAGAGCACATAAACTGTGTGGCTGATAAATGACAGGCATTTATTTGTCACCACTCTGGAGGCTGAAAAGTCCAAGACGAAGGCCCCAGAAGATTCAGTGTCTGGCGAGGGCCCACTTCCCATTTCACATACATCCATCTTCTTGTTCACACATGGCAGAAGGGGCAAAGACTCTTTCTGGGACCTCTTTTATAAGGGAACTAATTCCCTTTTGTAGTCCCCATGGCAGAAGGGCAAAAGCCCTCTCTGGGACCTCTTTTATAAGGGCACTAATTCCTTTTTGTAGCCCCTAAAACTCATCTTAAATTCTAACGCCAATGTGATGGTGTTTGGAGGCAGGGCCTCCAAACATCGGCATTAGAATTTAACATGAGTTTTGGGGGCTACAAAAACATTCAGTCTAAGGCAGATACTGAGTGGAATTTATGGCAAGGTTCAGGAATGAGGGCTTGGCTCACTCCATTCAGTAAACCACTCATAGCAGCCAAAGGTGTTGGCCAAAATAGAGAAAAAATTAGGACAGGTAGTTGAGGAAGAAAAATATGATACACGTTAAAGTCAGTTGCTTTTTAAAAACATGTAGCCTAAATAAGTTAAAAGTTTTCTGTGTTAGTCCATTTTTGCATCGCTATAAAGACATACCTGAGACTGGGTAATTTATAAAGAGAAGAGGTTTTATTTTGGATCACTGATCTGCAGGCTGTATAGGAAGCATAATGCCAGCATCTGCTTCTGGTGAGGGCCTCAGGAAGCTTACAATCATTGCAGAGGGTGATAGGAAGCCAGCATGTCACTTGGTAAGAAAGGGAGCAAGAGAGAAAAGAGGGGGAGGTCCCAGACTCTTAAACAACCAGGTCTCCCATGAACTGAGTGAGAATTCACTCTTCACCAAGGGGATGGCACTAAACCATTAATGAAAGATCCAGCTTCCTGATCCTATTGCCACCCACCAGGCCCCACCTCCAACACTGGGAATCACATTTCAACATGAGATTTGGAGGAGGCAAACATCCAAACCATATCACTTTCTAAATTTTATTTTATTTACCTGGAAAATGGCCATATGTATATATATGCATATATATATATACACATATATACACACACACATATATATACATATATATATGTATATATATACATGATTTTGAAACACATTGGTAATGGAAAGAGAAAAATTTAGGGTCAGAAAGGTCAGACAGAATCCTGTATCCATGAAGATGTGAGTTAACGTCTAAGTCATGTTGTGGACCTAACATATATCATAAACTATGACATTGCTTCATTTAAATCTCTTTTTAAATGATATGATAATCCCAAATGTACAAATGTGGAACCTGAGGTCTCAGGAAGGTAAGCAACTACACAAATTCCCAGAGTTGATGATATTGGAATGGCCAATTCTTTTGTTCTTGTAGTGTTCAAGTTCTTTCCCTGCTGAGAACCCATTCTTAATGACTGAAGTATAAATGTTAGTCATCAGTCCCCGATGTGTATATTTGGATTTGTATATTTCAAGCTCCAGTAACAACAAAAAATTGCCTTACATCAGTTTTTATCAACCTGAACACATAGACTCTGCTTTCTGATTTGTTGGGTTCTGATAACTATGTCATATAATGTTGCTTTTAATAATAATAACAGCAGCAACAACAATATAAAACAATAAATAACACTAATAATAAACCTAGGCTGGGTACAGTGGCTCATGCCTGTAATCCCAGCACTTTGGGAAGCTGAGTTGGGAAAAGACCAAGATTTCAAGATAAGCTTGGGCAACAAAATGAGACCTCCATATTTACAAAAAACATTTTTCAAAAAATCAGAGATGTGGGGGCATGTGCCTGCAGTCCCAGCTAATTGGGAAACTGAGGTGGGAGAGTTGCTTGAGCTCAAGAGTTTGAACTTGCAGTGAGCCATGATTCCACCACTGTGCTCCAGCCTGGGCAACAGAGCCAGACCCTGTCACTAAATAAATTAAAGAAAAAGAAAAAGAAAAAAAAATAAAACTACATTTCGCAAGTGAATTTTGTGTACAAGGGACTGTTTTAAATAGTTTTCACCCATAATTAATCTTCAAAATTGCTATCAGGAATAGGTACAAATATCAGACCAATTTAATATTTGGAAAAATTGAAAACAGAGGTTAAAAAGCCTTTGAATTCATACGTCCAGAAAGTGGTAGAAATGAGTTTTGAACTAATACTGTCCAATCTCTCAGACCACACTCATAACCACATGCCTTAATCCAGTAATGACTGCCAATCTGAGCAGAACTCAGAAATGCAGAGCTCTGAATAAACTCTTAGTTCTCTTCAAATGGTTATGTAAAGGCTAGCAACAATTGTAAACTAAAGATTTGGAGTATTGCATACGGTGATTATAAAAAGAGCTTTACTTTTAACAATAAAACTAGAGTTTACTTTCCATGCTTTTCAAATGGTGTTGCTAATTTAGAGCGGTGAGGTCAGCATTATGTAGAAAAGGGGTCAAATAAATTGGTATCTTAATCCCAGTTTTGCCATCAATGGTTGTGGAGCCACAAAGAAGCCACTTAACCTCCTGTGACCAAGTTTCCTTACGTGTAAAAAGCTATCAATATTACTGCCTTCCAGAACTGTTTCAATTATTAAATGGGATATAGTTTATAAACCATTTAGCGGGATGCGCCTATCCTTTACAACAAACAAAGAAATAAGCAAAGGAGAAAACATGAGTGATTTCTAGGGTTGTTGACGTAACTGACCTTGTGTCTGTTGCCAATCTTAAATTTAAGCTAAGAAATGACCAAAGACATCCATTGGGATTTTTGTTCTCAATAACATTTTAAACATTTCTGGGGCAGTGTGGTAGTCATAAATATGCATAAGTATTTAGATGTGGAGAGGGATTGCATTCTCTACTTTTTATAGTCCTATGGGGTTTCCCAAAGTAGTTCTTTTCCTTTACATTCTATGGTGAATTAAACAGGGTTTTTTTTTCTCTTTGTTTTCATTCATTTCTTTTTCTAATCAACACCATGATTCTTCCATTGAGAAATATTAATGTGATCCTGTGGGACAACTTGGAGGAGGTCATCTTTTGGCCTTAAGAAGGTGACTTGAGTAGGGCTTAGGGGTAACCCAGGGGTGGACATACGAACCAAGCCAGACCACTCAGAGTCAGTGAGACTCACTCTGGACTTCTTTTAAAATGATTAGGAAAAAAAAAACGGACTCTTTCTACTGAGTTGCTGAGAGGCTAGGATGTAGAAATAACCTTGGAGCTGCTAGCAGCTCTCTTGCCAACATGAGTGGAGACCCTGCCTAACAGTGGGAACAACAGAGAAAAGCATAGTAAAGAGATAGATGAAGACTGAGTACTGAGGATACCATTTGATTTCCTGTGGATCCATCTGTGTCTGAAACCAGAACATGATCAAATTTTTCAGTTGCCAGAGCCAACAAATTATCATTTTTTTCCTTTAAACTAGTAAAATTGGTACTCTGTCCCTTGCCACTAAACAATACAAAGCTAGTCATTCTCTTGACTTTCAAGTGTCAGAATGGCCAAATGCATTTGAAATGCTTAGCACCATTGGCAGCGTCTATAAGCCAAGCCTTTTAAACTGACTGCTCAACCATGCTCTTGCTGCCTGTCTCATTTGAGCACTTGCTCTCAAGGTCTAACCAGTGATCTGCTTTGCCTAACTACTGTTCTTACCACTGTGTCATTCCCTTAAGAATCTAATTATAGAATTTGTGTTCTTTATTGAAGAATGGCAAGATTGTTTTGTATGAACACGCACGATTTCCTCCAACTCATTCCCAAATGAGTCTTTTCCATCAGTGCATAGAGATGCCCATGGCATATGGCTCCAGCTACACTATTACATTCACTCCCCACAGAGATTCTCTGGGTCAACTCTGGAGACAGCAATTACTCTTTACATGGAAGTAGCTGTTTATCACTCGGGGGTTTTTGTAATTGATGCTTCTCATACCAATGTTTCTCTTTTTTTTTTTTTTATAGAGATGCCTTAGAGAGCTTCAGACTAATATCCTTAGGTAACATTTACATTTTTGTTTATTTATTTATTTTTCAAGCAGGTATCATCTTATGATGAATTTGATTCACTAATACAAAGACCCTGAATTCACGTCAAACTCATCTCCTTGATAATGATAGATAACCTCTTGAAAACAGTAATTGGGCATTTTGGAAAAAGGAACTATATTTAATCATTTACAATTATGACATTGCCTCCTGAAATTGCAAATTAGCTCTTCAATATGGATATCACAAAGTCCACATTGCCGGCAGCACTTCATTTTGGGGGCTTTGAAGACACAGCATTTCTTTTTTTAGGCAAAACACCATATCATCTTAAAATATTAACATAGGAAATGTCATTTGTTCCCAGGTCTTTAGAATATTGCCTTTAACATTTCATTGATTTGGGACTTATCATAACCATGCAAACTGAAATTACCAGAGCAGCTTCTTAGTTGGCCTAATATGAGTGTAGAAGGGGAAGTTTTAAGCATGTGCCCATCTGATAGAGGACCTTATTTGAAGAACATTATAGCTAAATTGGAGAGAGCATAGGGCAACAGAAATGATAAATGAAATGGAAGGGATTACTGAACATATGAGAAGAGATTAAGAAAAATGGGGTTGTTTAGTCTTGAAAGAAGATGAGTCTGAGGTGAATTGATTGAGGAATTTGAACTAGCTAAGGGCCACAATGCAATTAAGTTTGATCCATTTGAAGGTGTACCTTTAAGCAGAAATGTGTGAAAGGCAAATTAAAGGGTCCTTATTTTACAAAAAGTGTGGTGATAAGCAAAGAAAGGATTTGTAAGTACTAAGCTAAAATAAAATGGTATTATCATACTTAAGAAAATATTTGTACTGTTTAATTGAAGACTCTCATGAGCAAGGGAGAAAGACGGCAGGAATAAGCATCGAAGGTCTTGGCATGTTTTTTTTTTAATAGACAAAGCCACTTCTATGTATGTATTATTTTCTACTCACATTACGTGGAATAAAGATACTTGGCTCAGATTTTAACTTTTCACATGCTGTCTAATTCTGTGTCTTGGTTTCCTTATCTATTGCAGTCATGGCAGAGTTAATTAATATTTGTACTATTTTATTAGATATTAAATAACTAAATAAAATACATAAATGTATTATTTAAAATATAAAATATTTATTATGTATGTATATGTTACATTTACCAAAGCACTCTTACCGATGTAAATGTGGTCAAGGACAGTTTTGAGAAAGAATATATGTTACAGAAAACACTTTGTAAAAAATCAAATAATTTACTTGTACTCTATCTTGTTCCATTAAAAACCTGAGGTAACAACCAAAAATACATAAAATAAAATCAAATATTCTAAGCAGGTATAACAGGAACAAAAAAAAAGGATGGACCATAAAAAGTAGTGAGGAATAAAGCTAAATCATATATCATAGAGACTTAATATGAATAGACTACAAATGTCCTCTAACCTTTCTATCAACTAAATGTGAAAACAAAACAAAACCCTGAGCAGTTACAGAACATAGTAAATTCAGAAATAAAAACAGAGCAATTGATATGACAAAGAACAACTATTCTTGGCAGTACAGCCACATGAGTGTGTTTCATGAGTGCACTACTAGAGAGGACACTACTGTCATAATAAGCAAGTTCCTCAAGAACATATCTAACAATAATATCATAATACTTTTCATAGGACTATTAATTTTTAGTACCCAATAGTGTAGAGAGATGGCATAAAATCAAAGCATAATTCAGTAAGTGCAGTTCTAATGAGGGTTATGTAAATTGGTCCAAATATCCAGTCATCTACTATTTGACAACATTCCCTTAAACCTTAAGTACATACAGGGATAAAGCATAGTGCCTTAATCACTTCTGCTTCTGGCTTTAATGGAATAGCTGGTATCAGGCTAAACCTCTCACTAGAACCAACTATAAAATCTGGATAAAACACAAAGAAAAAAGATGCAGAAAACAACCTAGGTAATCAGGATTTGAAAGACAAGATTTCAGAGAGACATTTCTGAGAGGCTGATAAACTAAATAAAAACAATCAGTTTTATGGAGCTTGGGGAATAAAACTGAAATCTGAGCAATGAAGAAAGAGAAGTCTAAGTACAGCCCAGGCTTTCTTGAGAGCCTTAAAGGGCAATACCCTAGAAGTAAGGGCCAGTGAAAAATAGCCTTGACTGATTAAGGTGATAGGACCATATTCTAGCTACTGGCCAGAAGAAAAGTAAATCTCAGAGACATCTTCAGAATCTCTAGAATTCTTCACATGCAATATCTAGCATTTCATTAAGTAACTACTATAAACAGAACCAAACGACCCCAAAGAGAAGAAAGATAGAAAATTTAAAAATATATCTATTCACCTTGGATGAAACGGTTATTAGAATTACCCAACAGAGACCTTAAGATAAGTAAGATTAATATGTTAAAATAGGTGGAAAGAGATAATATTGACATAGAACTTAAATATGTGAGATGAAATCAATGGAAATCTTAATACTGAAAAAGAAAATAACAGATATTAAGAGCTGAATAGATTTTTTAACAGAAGATTAAACAAAATAGAAGATAGGATTCATGAATGAGAAGATAGAGCAGTAGAAAATATTTAGTATGAGACATAGAGAGAAAAAAAGGATGCAAAATACAAAAATCAAGCATAGCAGATATCTAGTGCACAATACAGATGTGTAACATCCTTGAAACTTGAGTTCCATAGTAGGTGAGAGAAAGGGAAAGGATTGAACAAAAATATATTTGAACAGATCCTGAGAAATTATTTTTCAAAGCCAATGAGATACTATACTGCAGATTTAGAGTGTAGGGAAACCATAACAGGATAAATACCAAAAAACCTAGGCAAATTACAGTATTTTTTTTAAAAAAAAGAATAAACAATATCTAACAATATTTTAAATTTTAAGTCAAACTTAAAAAAAAAAAAAAGACTAAACCAGGCAACAAAAGGTAGGTTATTTTCAAAGGAGGAGCTATAGTGCTAAGAAAAATAGTTGATTTTTAAACAGAAATGATGGAAGCCAGAAGATAATGGAATGACTTCTAAATTGTGGGGAAAAGTATTTGCCAACCTAGAATTTAAATGTCACCAAAAACGTGCCTCAAAAATGAAAGTAAAGGTATTGCAAACTGCATTAGTATTTTCTTTTTGCCATAATAAATTGCCACAAATTTGAAGGCATAAACAATCCAAATTTATAATCTTATAATTTTATGGATCAGAAGCCCAACGTTAGTCCTGCTGTGTTATAACCTTGATGTTGGCAGGGAGGCATTCAATTTTGGAGACTCTAGGAGAGAATCCATGTTCTTGTCTTATCAAAGTTCTAGAGGTCCTCCATATTCCTTCCTCCATCTTCAACATCAGCAACAGCTGTCCAAATCTTTCCCTTTGGTTTCCTGAAACTGTCAAGGGTGCTCCACTTCTAAAGACTCATGTGATTAGATTGGATACTCTGGATAATCTAGGATGATCTCCTTATCTCAAGGTAAATATTCTTAATCACATTTACAAAGTCCCATTTGTCAGGAAAGGTAACACATTCACAGGTTCTGAGGAATAGTGTGTGATCATCTTCTGGGACCATTATTCTGCCTATCACATAGACAAAATTGTGAAAATTTTTCACCAACAGTCACTAAAATAAATACCAAAAGCAGATCGTCAGGAAGAAGAGAAATTATTCTTTAAAATAAGCATGACAACACAGTAATAAACAAAAGTCATCAAAAAGAGTAAATACATGAATAGCATAAATGTTTAAGATGATAATAACATCTTGAGGAGTTGAAGGATATCTAAGTTCCAGTGACGTACTGGAGCCAGCTAGCACTGGTTTGTAAAAACTTACTGCTAAACATTCAGTAATTCTGAAAGCTGGTTGTTAAATGCCTTATTTTTTTAACCATTATTAAAAATTAAATTGTATACAATTATAATTAAATACATGATATGAAAAACAAATGTAATAAATACTCAAAAGTCATCACTTCCTAATTATTTTACTACATTTTATTATATCTGTGCTCCTGAGGTTATTTGCTTCTATTAAATCTTTATGATGATGGCCTGGGCATAGTGGCTTACACATGTAATGCCACCACTTTGGGAGGCCGAGATGGGAGGATCACTTTAGGCTAGGAGTTCGAGACCAGCCTGGTCAACATAGTGAGACCTAGTCTCTTAAAAAAAATTTATGGTTAGATTACTACATAGTGGTATACTACTACTGCACATCTCTTCCCAACAGGCATTCAGTGATGTTGCATTGTAATTTAGAGATGGGCATCATGAGAGTATTTACATCATGGAAACTGGTAAACTCCACAACTCAAAACTTGGTTTATTGTCTTTATTCGCTGTCCAGAAAGTAATGAAGAAAAAGTTGGTTATGCAGATTATTATTCAATTTTGCAAAGAAATTGCTAATGTCCATGTGTCAAACTCTGACATTGTTCAGAGTTTGATCAAAACATCTTCATTGTTTCATTTTCATAGTGATTATTAATATTACTAAGATATGAACCCATTCATATCATAACTTTACTTTGTTCATCTGTAACTATACTATATTACTCAATATCAACCATAGTTTGACTAAGGATGCAAGAATTAGAAAAAATAAAACATAGGCATTCTGTAAGAATCAATTGGCTGTATGAAATTTACAACACACTGTACTATATATTTTATTATTTGTACACTTAGTACAAATATTCACCCTTTATATGAGGATAAAGTAAAATCAATTCATGCACATATATAGGTATGCAATTTCCCTTGATAACTGGTTGCCAAACATTTACTAGTGCCTATTGAAACATCGTAGCCAAAAAGATAGTAGTAGCACAAAAGATGAGGTTAAAAGTCTTATTACTTGCATTGTCTTTGAGACAGTAAAAATTGTTAATTTAAGGTCAACAATGCGAATTGTAATTTCCACTGAAGCCACTAAATGAATAGTAAATAACAGGGACGATAACCAAATAGGCACTTCCATTTAGAAAGAATAAGAGCCAGAAGGGTATTTCATCCATTTCCATTTAATGTAATTACTAATATATTTGGAAATAAAAAGATAATCTTATTATTTGTTGCTTTTTTAAATATTTTGTCTATCTTCTCTTTTTTTTTCTTTTTGCTTTCTCTGCCTGTGGAGCTAGACTTTAACAAAATTGTTAGCATTTTTACATATGGATTTGTAGCCTGACTTTTTACTTCATGTCATACTGTATGCCATTAAATATTCTTTGAAACATTATTTTTAATGGCTACATAAAAATCTTATTATATGTACTATTATTTATCCTCTCCCTTATTGGTTGATATTTGCTTTTTTATGCACTGTTATGAATAATGCTGAGGAACATCCTTTCCTGCACATTTCTTTGGCAAATTTCTCATAATTCCCAAAGGGTAGATTTTTAGAAATAGAATAAAAAGATATGAATTGTTTTAAGCTCTTCATATATATTGCTAATTGATTTTCAGAAAGTTTGTGCTAATTTATACATCCTCTAGTAAAAAGATGTTCCATTCTCACTACAATTTTTTAACATTGAGTATTATTAATTAAAAATATGCTTGCCTGTTTTTAAAATGGAAAATATATATCTCGTTGCCATTTTCATTTCTTTGATAACTATTAAAGCTAAATAGTTTTGTGGGCTTATTGGCCATACACATATTTTCAGTGGATTGTTGGTTCATGTCTTTTACTTTTACTTTATTTTAGTTTACTTTAACTTACCAAATGCCTTTATTCTTTTAGAATATTTTTCTGTATTTTTAGTGCGATAGATTGAATGCTTATGTCCCCTCTAAATTCATAGCTTGAAACCTAATCCCTCACGTGAACATATTTGGAGGTGGGTCCTTTGGGAGGTGATCATGAGTGCAATTAGTACCCTTATAAAAGACACCCCAGAGAGCTCCCTCATCCATTCGGCCATGTGAAGACACAGTGAAAAGACAGCCATCTATGAACCAGGAAGCAGGCTCTCATGAGACATGAAATCTGCCAGTGCCTTTAATCTTGGATTTTTTAGCCTCCATAACAGTGGGAAATAAATTTCTTTTGTTTTGAAGCCACCTCGTTTATGGTATTTTGTTATAGCAGCTCAAATGCACTAAGACATTCATGATGAGCAATTGATCCATACAATTACATGTAACAATGTTAAGCAATTCATTAAATATTTACTGAGAGCTCCTAGTTTCTAGAACTGTGAGAGATACACAAATATCTAATGCTCCAAAGAGCCCATAGGTATGGTGGAAGGATATTGATTCATCTGATAACCCAACCCTTCAGAGTAGAGTTTATGACTAAGGGCCCAAACACATCATAAACAATAAATATACACAACAGGAAATAACAGGAATTGGGAAGTCTTTTTAATAGAGTTGGGTATGTATTGGGCCTTGAAGGAAAAATACTGTGTGGATTGAGGGAAGCAAACTAAAAACAAATGGTAGAAAGACAAAATATATGTGTGGATTAATAAGAAGAGTGAGACTTGTGATCTATTGCTTCAGCAGATGAGTTGAAGCCAACATTATTTGAAATAATTGGTGGTGTTAGACATGTGACTTCATGTTTTTCCATCCTCTAACAGTCTGTCCTCCCTTTCCAATCAAAACTTATTTCAGGTTGGGTGTGGTGGCTCATGCCTGTAATCCCAGCACTTTGGGAGGCTGAGGCGGGTGGATCACGAGGCCAGGAGATCAAGACCATCCTGGCTAACACGGTGAAACACCGTCTCTACTAAAAATATAAAAAATTAGCCGGGCGTGGTGGCAGGCTCCTGTAGACCCAGCTACTCGGGAGGCTGAGGCAGGAGAATGGCGTGAACCCAGGAGGCGGAGCTTGCAGTGAGCCGAGATCGCGCCACTGCACTCCAGCCTGGGCGACAGACCGCGACTCTGTCTCAAAAAACAAACAAACAAACAAACAAACACCTTATTTCAAGACCTATGGAGGTGAAAAATAATAACGAAGACAATGTTAACCATCACAAGACAGCAATGTGCCCACCAGAGGGGGTATGATCTTTAGGTCATTTTAGTGTCAGCACTAAATAAAGCTGAAAGAGACTTTCTGGAGCAGACATTGCCCACAATATGATGTCTTAGACATATATAAATTAAATAAGTGATCAGATGTACCTCTCCCTCCATAGGTAGAAAGGACAAATGTGCTCTGAATTTACAGTTTTCATAAACTTCTCTTGGAATTGTGGTTTTTCTAGATTGTCTGAGCAACCTAAACATTTTCCTTCCAAATCTTCCCGTTCCCTTTAAAACAGACAACAAAATAATTATAACCATTCAAACTATAAAGAGAATAATTTCAAAAGCAAATCATTTAAAGCTTCCTCTTAATTGGTACCGGACTTGCCCTCCTGCTGTAAATAACAAGAAAACAGGTCAAAATGTACAAAATGATTGTCGTGAGGCAATGGAAAACGGGAAGTATAGGACAGAGGAGAGAAGCAATTGATACGAGCTCTACAATTGCCCCAGCTTTCTATGGGGAAGCGCTTTCTGGACTGCAGTGCAAGGAGGGAGCCCCTAACTCAGCACTGCAGCCTCACTGAGTGGAGGGAAAAAAATCAGGGGGACTATTAAAGTACTAAGTCAAAAGATATCACTCCTCAGTTAATACCGAGTATCAACTTGATTGGATTGAAGGATACAAAGTATTGATCATGGGTGTGTCTTTGAGGGTGTTGCCAAAGGAGATTAATATTTGAATCAGTGGACTGGGAGAGGCAGACCCACCCTCAATCCAGGTGGGTTCAATCTAATCAGCTGCCAGTATGGCCAAAATAAAAGCAAGAAGAGGAACTTGGAAAGACTAGACTAGTTTTATCTTCAGGTCTACATCTTTCTCCCATGCTGGATGCTTCCTGCCTTTGAATGTAGACTCCAGGTTCTTCAGATTTGGGACTCAGACTGGCTTCCTTGCTCCTCAGTTTGCAGATGGCCTATGGTGAGACCTCACCTTGTCATCGTGTGAGTCAATACTCCTTAATAAACTTCCATATCCTACCAGTTCTGTCTCTCTAGAAAACCCTGACTAATACACTCCTTCTTTCCTAAAACCCACTCATGGTATCTCATCTCCAGGAAATAAAACATCTACCAGGCATGAAGTCTTCCACTCGCTCCATAATTACCTCTGTCCCCTACTTGCTTGCCCCTTTTTCACTCATTTTGAGTTACTTCAAGCCTCTGAAATTCCAAGCTTTCTCTCAAACCAGACAGGCTCTTTTCCTAACTATTTCTTTTTCCTGGAACTCCTTCTCCAACATACCACCACCACCATACACACAGAGATGTTTTTCTTCCATCATTCAGCTTTCCACTCAATTCTTACCCATTCAGAGAGGCTCTGCATGGCCATACGTGACATTCCTTCCCCCAACTCCTTACTACCCGCCATGCCTTAGCTTCTGTTATTTTTCTTCATTATATTTATCATACCATTGTTGTGTTTGTTTCTGGGGTACCTCTCTTCAGCAATATTTAAGCTTCATGAGTCAGAAATTTGTCTATTGTCTCTGCAGCTCTGTGTCCAAGGCTTGTACATAGTAGGTGCTCAATAAGCATGCATTGAACGAATACATGGTTGAAGAGAATTCCAGGAAGAGGATCAGTCAGTGAAGGGTTTATAGAGGGCTTAAAATAGAGAGCTCTGTTTAGCTTAAATAAAATGCCCAGAAGAATCAGCATGCACAACCATGGGGACTGCAGCACCAGGAACTAATTTTCAGATCACTTTGGCTATAGTGTGGGAGACCTGAAGGAGAGCACCAGAAGACAAGCTAGTGACATGGAGAGTCTGGAATGCCAGCTGGGTTCTTCTGTTCATGGGCTTGACTTTTTAATGTCTCTGGAAGACCACAGGGGTAACTGGCCCTGAGGGTCTTTAAGCAGGAAAGTGACTTGTTTAAAGCAATATTTCCAGAGGATGAATTGGGCATCGGAATGCAGGAAGCTTCCTAAGTGTAAGACTCTGGGGGGGCTGTCTGGGTTGAGTCCATTAGCAGGGCATGATGAGCACTGGCTCACTGTCCCAATAATACTGGCTTTGGTGATCAAAAGGAAAATCACTAAAGGAGGAAACTTTTTATCTCAGCTGTTGTTTGCCAAGCATTATCTGTGGATTACCAAACAGCTGCATAGAAAGAAATTTGAAATATATTATTACCCTTGCAGGACACCTATTATTGTGAAAAATTAATTTTTTCTTCCTGACTCCCAGGACATCGTGAGCTCAATGCAAGGGCCTAATAGAGACTTCGGCAAAAGTGTTCCAAGACCATTTGGCTGAGTCTCTCGAAGGAGAAAGATGTAAATTAGTGACCTTTGTGCTTTATTAGAATGAATAGTCCTTACTATGCAGATGGCACCTCATTTCCAACCTCGTTCTTGACAATTAGTGATTGCTCTCATTCAGTTATTTTTCAGAGTCCTTTCTAAGAAAGAGTTTCCATTTTACAGATGGAGGAACTGAGTCCCACAGATGTCAAGCAATTTTTCTGAAGTTCCACATTAAGTCAGCCTTAGGCAGGAAGTGGAACATGGTCATTTTTTGTTGTTCTTAGATCTTTTTAGTCCATGAAGTCATGTTGACTCGATTTTCTTATTAACATAGAAACTCCTATATATGCACTTGTACTGGAACATTGTACACAATTGTCAAGAAGAGACTAACTTTTTTTAGCTTGTAGTTATCAATAATCAGAATTTATATTATCTAGGATAATAATGTGTTTAAAACTAATAATTAAATACTAATAAAAGCCAATTATTTGAAGCCTTCAACTTTCCAGACTTCCACATCGATTTCCTTCTTATAATATTTATTCTATCCCTAAGAGTTTAGTAAAGATAGTCATTTTTTTCCCCTATTTTACAGGTGGGTTAAACAAGATGTAGTTTTGTTTGACTGCTTCCCAAATGTTTAGAAGTCCCTATACTGTTCCTCCTTCATTCATTAAATAAAACATTAATTTTGTATTTAGTTCCTTAGCAAATATTTGTGAGTATCAACTATTGTCAAACATTCTGATAAGCTCTAGATATATTAATACTTCAGTGAACCAAATAGATATCTCAGGCCTTGTGAATCTTACATTTCAATTGGGAAGACAGGACATAAGTAAACACATGGGTATTTGTAAAGTGAGTGAAGAGAGAGAAAGGGGTCGGATGCAATAAAAAATTGTCATCAATAATTCTTCTTAGTTATCATAATTAGAGAAGTCCTCTCTGAGGAGATGATGTTAAAATTCTTAATCATCGTAAAGAAGAGAAAAGCTGTGTAATCCATGGATGAAGATATTTCCAGGTAGTAAATGTGTGTAAGGTAAAGACTGAGCCACTGTATCACATGGCAGGAGAGGGAACAAGAGTGAGAAGGGAGAGGTCCCAGACTCTTTTAAAGAGCCAGATCTCACATGAATTAACTGAGCAGAAACTCATTCATCACCAAAGAAATGGCATTAAGCCATTCATGAAAGATCTGCCCTCATGATCCAACACCTCCCACCAGGCCCCACCTCCAACACTGGGGATTACATTTCAACATGAGATTTGAAAGGAACAAACATCCAAACTATATCAGTTCTGGAGGCTGGGAAGTCCCAAATCAAGGGGTTGGCATCTGTTGAGAGCCCACTTCCTGAGTCATCCCATGGCAGAGGGTGAGAGGATGAGATTGGAAGGGGCTTAAAGACCTCTTAAACTTCCCACTTTTTAAATACTGTTGCATTTGGGATTAAGTTTCTAACAAATGTTTTTATGAGAAACACGTTCAAACCATAACCTTACATCCCTGGCTTCCAAAATTTTTGTCCTTCCCACATGCAAAATATATTCATTCCATCCCAATAGTCCTAAAGTCTTAATTCCTTCCAGTACCAACTCAAAAGATCCAAAATCCAAAATCTCACATCTCAATCAGATATGGGTAAGACTCAAGGCATGATTTATTCTGAGGCAAATTACCCTCCAGCTGTGAGCCTGTGAAATTAAGCAAGTTATCAACCTCAAAAATATAATGGTGGGAAAGGCATAAGGTAGACATTTCCATTCCAAAAGGGAGAAATAGGTGAGAAGAAAGGCGTAACAGGTTCTACTTAAGTCCAAAACCCACCAGTAAACCTAAGGCTCCAGAATTTTTCCTAACTCTGTGTCCCACCTTCTGGGCACACTGGGGTGAAGGTTGTGCCACCAAGGCCTCAAGCTTCTCTGTCTCATGGCTTTGTTGTGACTAGCCCATGCAGCAGTGCTCACAGCTTGCAGCAGGTATCATGCCTGCAGCTCTCCCAGGCTGGAGTTGCATGCTGACAGCTCTACAGTTCTGGTGTTTCAATGGAAGCCCCACTTCCATGGCTCCACTAGGTACTGTCCTAGTGGGAACTCTTTGGGGTGGTTCTATTCCTGTGGCAAGTCTCTGCCTGGGCCCCCAGGCTGTCTGATACATCCTTCCAAATCCAAGTAGAGACTTCCATGGCCACCCACCTTGTACACTCTGTAAAACCTGCAGAATTAACACCACATGGACATAGCTAAGGCTTATCACTTGCACCCTCTGGAGCAGCAGCGTAAACTGCACCCAAGACAACTTGAATCACAGCTGGGCTGGCCAAGGAGCCCTGTACCAGAATGTGGAGAGCAGAGTCCCAAGATGGCCTTGGGCAGCAAGCCTGTGGAGTATGCCCCGGCTCAACCTCCAAATCCATTCTTCCCTCCAAGATCTCTTACATGCCTTTGGGGTCATTCTCCCATTGTCTTGAATAGCACCTGACCTACTTTTATCTCTACTAATCTGCAAACTGAAAATAAAATCCTAAGCCCCCCAACTGAGTGAACGAACCCTCTTTTGGACAAGGGGACCCCAGAAAAACCTGAAAAACAGAGTTCTTGACAATGATGGAAAGAAAGATCGGATATGCCTTATTATACCTCCTCTCTTTTGGACTTTAGGCACAACTAACCAGAAATAGAAGCAAGACTGACAAAACAGACTCTAGTGGCAATAAGATAACAGGTTAAAAATAAAACCTAGGTCCATTCAAGGCAAGGGTTAAGTCATACCTGCAGGCTGTCAATCTTGCTACACAGCATTCTTAACTTAAAACATATGTTTCTGCTGACTCTAAATTTTAGAGCCTTATTCCTTTAGCCAACTGTAAAGAACCTCTGAATCCACCTGTAACCTGTGAGCCCCTGCTTCAAGATGTCCCGCCTTTTGGGGGCAAATTCCATATAGTGATTTATGTCCTTGCCTGTAACTCTTGCCTCCCTAAAATGTATAAAACCAAACTGTAATCCAGACTGCCTCAGATGCACTTTTGCAGGCTCTTCTAGGACTTTTTTCCCAGGCCATGGACACTCATATAGGCTCAGAATAAACCTCTTTAAAATATTGTACAGAGTTAGTTTTTTCCATTAACAAATCTCTTTATCAAAGGGTCCCTTGGTGGCACCCTTGCAGGTTTTTTTATTTTTCTAATTTTTTTATTTTTATTTTTTTTTTTACATGACCAGGCTGCAAATTTTCCAAAGCTTTGTATTCTGCTTCCCTTTTAATTATAAAGTCTGCCTTTAAGACATTTCTTTCCATTCTCATTTTATTGTATGTGGTTAAAGGAAGCTGTGCAGCTCCTTTAATATTTTGCTTCGAAATTTGTTCTACTAGATATCCTAGTTTATTGCTCTTAAATTCTGCCTTCCATAAAGCCCTAGGACACGGACACAGTTCTGCCAGGGTATTCTTTTTTTGTTTGCTTTTGTTTTTTGTTTTTTTTTCAACTCTATAGTAAAAATGGCCTTTGCTCCAGTTTCCAATAAGATATTCCTCATTTTCATCTAAGACTTCATCAGAATTGCCTTTACTATCCATATTTCTACTAACAACCTGATTATGACCACTTTAAGTAATCTCTAAGAAGTTTTCCTACAGTTATTCTCTTCTTCTGACCCCTCACCAGAATTGCACTTAATGCTCTGTTCAGGGCAATATCAGCTTTTTCTAGCCTGCTCCTTCAAACTCTTCCAGCTTCTGCCCATTACCCAGTTCAAAAGATGCTTTCACATTTTTATGTATTTGTTATATCCATACTCTAGTTACTCTTGTACCAATTTTGTCTTATTTTATTTTGTGCTGTCATAACAGAATATCACAGACCGGGTATTTTATAATAAACAGGAATTTATTTGGCTCATTGTTCTGAAAGCTAGAACATCCAAGACTGAGGGACCAGAATCTGGGGAGTGCCTTCTTGCTGCATCATTCCATGGCAAAGGGTGAGAAAGAGAGAGAGAGAGAAGGTAAGAAAGCAAGAGAAAGAATGGGAGAGAAAGAGAAGGGGGCAAAACTTGTCCTTTTATTAGGAACCCACTCCATTGAAAATGGCATCAATCCATTAGTGAGGGAGGCTCTGCTTCATGACATAATTTTAATACTGTCAATATTCCCACTTCTTAATACCATTGCACTGGGGATTCAGTCTCCAACACATGCTTTTTGGGGGAACATATTTATACCATACACACAAAAACACCAAGAGGGAAGTTTTCACGTGTGGACTAGGTGAATAGTGATGATGGCAATAGTGGGAGAGGTGAGACAGATCCAAAATATATTTTTGGAGGTGAAGCTGATAACAGATTTTAATGGGTTTCATGTTGGTAGAAAAAAAGAAATCATTATGGATAACCTCCAGAGTCCTGGCATCAGCAACCAATAAGTAGTAGAAACTTTAATGGCAATGAATGGGGAAAATCCAGGTTTTAGGAGAGCAGACAAGTTTGGGGATGCCTTTGAGATACTCAAATGAAGAAGACGAGTATGGAATTGGGTATATAGGCCTAGAGCTTAGAGGGTCTGCTACAGTTGATAATATAAATTTGAAAGTTACCTACATAAAGGTAGCATTTAAAGTCATGGGAATGGAGGAGTTCACTTTTGAGGAATTACAAGAATCAACAAAGAGGGTTGAGGACAAAGCCCCGGAAACATTTCAGAATTAGCCAGTGAATAGAAGAGGAAAATCCAGCTAAGAAAAATCATGAAAAATTGCAAGAAAAGAGGCAGAAGGACAACCAGCAGCATGTTTTCATGAAAGTCAGGCAGACAGTATTTCATACCCTAATCCTTACCATCTGCATGGCCGTCCAGGCAAAATTTAGCTCCTATTATGGGTGTCCCTTCTTCTAGAATGTCTTTCCTTATAATCCCCTTTCCATTGACTCCCATACCCTTATTGTTTGTTTGTTATTTTGAGACAAGGTTTTATTCTGTTACCCAGGATGGAGTGCAGTATTGAAATCTCAGCTCACCACAGCCTCAATCTCCCACCTCAGCCTCCTGAGTACCTGGGACTACAGGTGCAGGTGACCACGTTTGGCTGATTTTTACATATTTTTTAGAGATGCGGTTTCTCCATGTTGCACGGGCTTGTCTTGAACTCCTGACATTCTCCATTTTTGATTGACTTACGATTGTGTTACAAGACCAACCATTAGTGTCTGCCATTTATTAAACATTAAAAATGTACTAGCAGCTACACTATGCATTTTATATACATTTATTATCTCTCATGCTATAATCACATACTTTTAGTTTTTTGGAGACAGGGCCTCACTCTGTTACCCAGGCTGGAGTTC
Organism: Gorilla gorilla gorilla; assembly: GCF_029281585.2. Taxonomy (NCBI): domain Eukaryota; kingdom Metazoa; phylum Chordata; class Mammalia; order Primates; family Hominidae; genus Gorilla; species Gorilla gorilla. Next base: position 31,841,186 of record NC_073227.2, on the reverse strand, counting down.
AGTGGTGCAATCTTGACTCACTGTAACCTCCACCTCCTAGGTTCAAGCTATTCTCCTGCCTCAGCCTCCTGAGTAGCTGGGACTACAGGCGTGTGCAGCCACACCTGGCTAATTTTGGTATTTTTAGTAGAGACTTGGTTTTGCCATGTTGTCCAGGCTGGTCTGGAACTGCTAGCCTCAAGCAACCCATCCACCTTGGCCTCCCAAAGTGCTGGGATTATAGGCGTGAGCCACCATCCCCGGCCCATAATTACATATTTGTTATGTAAAATTGACTACATTTTCTTTCTCAACTTCAGATTTAGTAGATAATAAGATCTACTTTAGGACACCATTAGGAGACCAAAAATATTAAGTCACATGCTTGGCATGTAGCTATCAAGTAGAAGAAACACACTTAGTAGTAGAAAATGATTATTATTCCTCTCACTAAAATACATAGTGCACTGCAATTTATAAATTTACCTTTTACAATATACAATTATAAATTTACAATTTATAATTTTAGCTCCCTATAGACTGTGAGCTCTTAGAATGGAGAGATTATTTTTTATTCAACTTGAATCCTCAATACCTTTAACATTGCTGTGTATGTTTTACGTGCACAAATAATTTTGTGAAAGTCTGAGTGGTTTCTTTCATATTGCAAAGGTAGAGGGTTCAAATTCTAGATGTGTGTGTTTGGTGGAAATGGGTAATGTTGTTTTCCCTTTAGCATCTTTTTGATTCAGCATTAAAAATCACCATAATTTCAAACTGGATTACCTGATTTAATTACATTTTTTATGACTATATTTTGGAAAGGTGAAAAAGAAGTAGAGCAATCAAAATCTGGTTTGTTTTATTACATACAATTTTCTTCCAGCTTGACATATTTGTAAGGCACCTTTGGAGCCAGAGAGTTATGCCCTGGTTGAATCTTATATTTAATTTTGAGGAAACCCTTGAAACATCTCCATTTACATAAAGGAAATAATTCTTTCTTCCTCCTCATTGAGAGAATAAGAACTTTAGATATTCCCAATAGATCAATTTATCAAACAGCATTTTAATAGAGCTTTATCTTGAGTAACAAGCATGTGGTACAACCTGTTACGCTTAGGCTTATATAAATCTTCCATATTACCTTTTAAATACATATTTTCAAATCAGTTTCATTTCTATCCTTTCCATTATTTAATTCCAGGACAAATAAAAATTGCTAGAATAAAACTCTAAATAACCCACAGACATGGAAAATCAGAAATCTCTTCAAGAAAATTTTTAAGTGAAAAGATTTTTTTTTTGGTTCACATCTGGAATGTCTTACCCTGTAACAAACATGTTGGATGTTTGAAAGAAGACAGTAAAAGCCTAATTGTTGCCCCTGGATGTAGACTATACTAGAAGACTGAGAGGCAACAGCCATGGCTGTGAGTGGCAGGAGCAACAGGAGGGATCAGTGGTCCATCTGGAGTCATTTCTTGTCAGAAGAGATGCTCACCTTAGAAACCGGCTTGATAGGCCGGGCGTGGTGCCTCATGCCTGTAATCCCAGCACTTCGGGAGGCCGAGGCGGGCAGATCACGAGGTCAGGAAATCGAGACCATCCTGGCTAACACGGTGAAACCCCGTCTCTACTAAAAAATAGAAAAAATTAGCCAGCTACTCAGGAGTCTGTAGTCCCAGCTACTCAGGAGACTGAGGCAGGAGAATGGCGTGAACCCGGGAGATGGAGCTTGCAGTGAACCGAGATCGCGCCACTGCACTCCAGCCTGAGCAACAGAGCAAGATTCTGTCTCAAAATAATAAAAAAAGAAGAGAAAAGAAAAGAAAAGAAAAGAAAAGAAATTGGCTTGATCGCATTTGGTTTTCCTTTGTACTAAAGCAGCAAAGTGACAGGATCAATAGAAAACACTAAAGTTCATTAGTTAGCTTTGCTGAATGTGTGCCATTTAATTCTTCCATTTTGATGGTTGTCAGAGATGGTTTCAGAGCTTAAATGGCGTTAATGTTTTGGGGTGAGACCATCGTGGGTTGTGTCATAAGGATAAAGTGGGGCTCAAGGATGAGGTGAGGTTGTCTGTTGTGTATAATACTTGGAATAATAATTATGATAAAGTATCAAGATTAGTGAGTGTAGCTTATAGAGTATCCTTGAAATGTTTTTATTTGAGTATCATTAAAATAATTTAATAAAACTATACATACATTTTTACATTTTTTGGTTGGCAGCTGAAATTTGTTATCATGTATTTAAACACTTTCAAAGATGTCATTTCATGCATAGTGCAAATATTGACATTTTAAAATAAAACTGTTAGATCATGCTTTAAATTTTTCCAATACAATGTAAATACCAAATTATTAAATACTCACCAGTATTCATTTAAAATACATAAACAGCTTTAAATATAACAGCATTAATTTTGCTCTTCAAGCTAGCATTTTTATTCTACTTTCTCCAAAATGTTTTATCCTAATGTCATGTATTTTATGCTTGAAAGGATTTTATTGATTACCTTAACATACTTTTCTAAAATATATTATGTATATAAATGGAGATTTAATTTTTAAATGTTTCCTGTAACCATAAGACTGTTAAACGTTAAAAATGTTTTCCACATTGAGTTACTGAAATTGGCATAAGCACACCATTGATCAAAACAACGTATTATACTTCACATTTGATTAACAATTATAAAGCATGAATTTAATATTTTATTGGATGTTTATCTTGTAGTGAGGTAGATGTCTTTTATTTATTCATTGGTTCTGATATCAATGGATGGAATATTACCAAGAATCACATAGTTGCTGCCTGAGTTTTGCTTCTATTTTGGGGTCTTATAGATATAAGCCCTGAGGACTCATAGTCATATAAATAAGTGGGCATAAATGGAAGGAGCAATGTCAATCCATTTTTGATCTCCTTTGGAGATATTTGCCCAAATTCACAGTCATCTAGCATAAATTACTTTTACTCTTATTAGCTGACACCTTGATTAGGTCCTCCCCAATTTTGCTGAAAGCAAAGATTTGGAAGCCATTTGACTTTCAAGAAAGATTCGTCAGGTAGTCATTAGAGTCATTCAGCTTTTCAGCATCTCCGCCAAACTTTGTCCCTTTGTTTGGTGTCATAGAGGTTTATACACCCCAGGGCACTTCACCAGCGGTAGATTCTAGATTAGTGAGAGCTACTCCTTTCCTTCCTAAAGTGGAAGAAAAAATGTTTTTGTCAAAGAAGGTGGAAATAACAAATCTGCATTGTGCTTTTTGTGTTCTCAAGGAGACTAATTTTAAGAAAGAATACCTAAGGAAGTTGGAAACTCAGAAGCTCTTGGAAAATGTTGATGTAACAGTAGTGGTGCGTGAAGCAGAAGTATCACAGACTGGACATCTCTAGTGTAGACCTCTTACCAATAGCTTAATGTTATTACAACCTGGTTAGAGTGTCTTTTATTGATTAATATCCACTTTATATATTCATATATTGGTTGGATATCAGTCACCTATGAAATATAAATTTGTATAGTACATCGTAAAGAAGTGTGCCAAGGTGTCTTAGTTTAGAGATTACATTAGCCAGTGGGAAATAAAGAATGTCCACAAGTATGATAACTGATATCTTTGACACAGTTCCACATCTGAGAATCTACCTTAATAAAAATGTACTAAATAAGGATAATCATTTGGAAAACAAATGTTTCTTGTAATATTATTTACAATGATAAAAAAAGAAATCAATCTAAATGTTGACTCATAATGTACTCAAATAAATATGGTATGGTTATTTAAGAAATATTTTCCAGACATTACAATTATGCATATGAAGAATATGGAATCATTTTAATAAATGTTATGTTAGTCAACTGAAAAAGTGGGATACAGAATTCTATGTAAAATATAATAAAATCTATTAGAAAAATATGTGTATGGGAAAAGGCTTCATAATATACACAAAGATAATAATAACAATCTTGTATTGATCTCCTTGTGTGTTTTCTTCCCCTTTAAATAGAGACAATGTAATCATATTGCAAATGTGATTATATTTCTTCAAAGGTCTATATTGTTATATGTATATAATGATTATATCAAACAATAAGAAGTTGTGTACATTTATGTGGCATATATTGTACAATGTACCTATATTGTACCATAACATATATTGCACAATGTATAATTAATATATATTGTTATATATGATGTAGATTAATAGATATATATTTTTATTAATTTTTGTAAAGTAATAAATGGACATAGCAAAATATACAAACAAATCAAAAGCTTATAAAATAAAACTTTTTCTATTAATTCAGCCTTCCAGGAAGTTACTATTAGTCACTACTTATTATACTTCTAGAAACTTTCAATGCATATACATGGATATCAAAGTACAAGCACAGAAATGAGAACATGTAATCCCAATTTATTTATTCATTTAACATTCTCCTTTCTAAAACCAATATTTCTCTAATTTGCTATGTTTGTGCATTTTCCTTCTGATAATTTAACAAGTTTATGGGCTCTTTTTAGTATTTTGGAATGTTGTCTTTAAAGTTTTATATATTAATTAGATTTAAATCTTTTTTTCTGTATATGTCAACTTTAGATACCATAAATTGATCTCCTATCAACAAAAATGAAGTATCTACTTAATTTTCATTCCTGTCTACCACATCTATTTCTCCAAACTAACCTCAAGTTTGGTTTGGCTACATTTCTATTTTTAATTTTTCTATAGGTCACTTCAAACTTTTAAATTTCTAAAACTTGTATTAAATTATTTATATATTGAATTAATCTCATTAAAAAGGAAAAGAAACAGCACACTTAAAATTTCTTTAATTTTTTTTACCTTGAGATTTGTATTATAGTTGCATAATAATTTTATATTATAATATAAATAATATTTATATTGTATTCCATAATTCCCATACCTCTTTATTTCTAATTATCTATTTTTATGTATTTACTACTCATTCCTATTTTCAGGCTTATTTCTTTCACTATGTGATTTATGAAAGAATGTACGTCAACTTTTTTTTCATTAAGAGCTCATGGGTGCTGTATTCTAAGAGTTCTTGAAAGTTGCATAAAACATTTGGGTTACACTTTTTTATTCTGAAGACTATGTAACATTGCTCTTCACACATTTCACAATTTTAAACTTAATAAAAGTGCCTGAAGCCAGTCTGAATTTTTCTCTTTTATGCATAAATTGAACATTTTCCCTAGATAACCCTTTCCTTGTTTATACTTTATCATTTATTCTTTGTTTTTATCCTGTATGAAGTTTTTCTAAGGTACAATTTTTCCTATTTATTCTTTAGATTCATGTCTTTTTTAACTTTTGGAAAGTTTTCTTTCACTATATCTTTAATATTTCTCCTGTTTCACTTTTACTTTTTACTTCATCTGAAACACCAAGTATGTGCACATTATGAATCTTTTGACTGCCTTTCAGATCTGTCATTTTCTCTGTAATTCTTTTTAAAATATTTTATTGTTTTATTTTGTTCAATTTTCTGAAGCCTATTTTGTTCACAATGTTTTTAGCAATGTCTACTCTTGTATTTACTGTTTTTAATACAATTTTAATAACTGAAGCCTTTTACATTTTCCATTTGCTATCTTACTTTCCATCTTATTATTTATTTGTTTTTCTATTTTTTATCACTTTTGTCTGTATCTTTAAGTCTCCTTTCAGCATGACATTAATTTTTTAATTACCTTGACTTTATAAAAAAGTGGTTGTACCTCATTTTTAGTTATCTTTTGTGACAATTATGTTGATATTTATGTTTGAAATTATTTACATTTCTTTGATATTTCTCTTTTCTCCTGGCTGTGTCTTTGGGTAATAACAATGTTGGAGACTTTCATATTTTTTTTTAAATCTGGGGCATTTATTCTGAGCCAGCAGTTTACTAAAGACTAGTAGTAGGTGGAGAGAGATTTGCAAAGGGTGCTAAACAGCAGGCAGATTGGATTTAATTCAGTTGACACAATCTACCCCAGAAACATGATTCTATTCTAAGTCAATAGAAGGTCTGCTAATTCTACAGCAAAAAATCACATATTACAATTATTATTGTGGGCTTATTGTTTAAGTAGCTGGCAAGATCAGTAGATTCCTATGTGATTACTCACTCTGGTTTTTCATTCATCTTGCCACAAAAGCAACCAGCTTCTTGCAAAATTAGTTTCTGTGTTTGTCATTAATTTTATGTATCAATTTGACTAGCCCCAGGGTTTCCAGTTTAAATATTATTTCTGGGTATGTCTGTAAGAATGTTTTTGAATGAGACAGGATCTGAAATGGTGGATTCAGTAAAGCAGATGGCCTTTCTCAATGTGAGTGGTCATTCATCCAGCTCACTAAAGGCCTGAAAAGAACAAAAGGCAAAGGAAGGAGGAAATTACCCCTTTTTTCTTGCCACACCACTTGAACTGGTACATCACATTTCATCTTCTCCATGCCTCGGGCTGAGTTTATTGCATGGATTCACTGGTTATCAAGCCTGGGGACTCAGACTAAACTATCTCTTTGGCTTTCCTGGGTCTCCCGCTTGCAGACAGCAGATCCTGATACTTCTCAGCATGTGTGTGTGTGTGTGTGTGTGTATGTGTGTGTGTGTGTGTGTGTAGGCAGTCATGTACCATAGTTCAGTCAATGATGAACCCATATACACAGTTGTCCCATACATATTATAATGGAGCTGAAAAATTCCTATTGCTTAGTGATGTCATAGCTATTGTATGGTCATAGTGCAATGCATTACTCATGTGTTTGTGGTGATGCTGCTGTAAACAAACCTACTGTGCTAGCATTCATGTAAAAGTATAGCACACACAATACCTGACAATGATAATAAATAGCTGTATTACTGGTTTATGTATTTACTATACTACACCTTTTAACATTATTTTATAGTGTACTCCTTCTACTCATTATAAAAAAATTTAACTGAAAACAGCCTCAGGCAGGCCCTTTAGGAAGTATTCCAGAAGAAGGCATTGTTATCATAAGAGAGGGCAGTTCTAGGCCTGTTATTATGCCTAAAGACCTTCTACTAGGACAATATGTGGAGGCAGGAGACAGTGAAATTGATGATCTTGATCCTGTGTGGGCCTAGCCAAATGTGTTTGTTTGTGTCTTAGTTTCTAACAAAAAAGTTTAAAAAGTTAAAAAAATGAAAAAAAGCTTACAGAATAAGGATATCAAGAAAGAAAATGTTTTCCTATGGCTGTAAAATATATGTGTGTTTTAAGCTAGGTGTTATTACAAAAGAGTCCAAAATTTTAAAAAAAATTGTACAAAGTAAGAATAGTTATAGTAAGCTAAGGTTATTTATTATGGAATTATATCTATCTATCTATCTATCTATATCTATATCTATATATATCTATATATATATATATATATTTTTGAGACAGAGCTTCTGTCGCCCAGGCTGGAGTGCAGTGGCTCAATCTCGGCTCACTGCAACTTCCTCCTCCCAGGTTCAAGCAATTCTCCTGCCTCAGCCTCCTGGTAGCTGGGACTACAGGCATGCGCCATCATGCTCAGCTAATTTTTGCATTTTTAGTAGAGATGGGGTTTCACCATATTGCCCAGGCTGGTCTTGAACTCCTGACCTCGTGATCCTCCCACCTTGGCCTCCCAAAGTGCTGGGATTACAGGCATGAGTGACCATGCCCAGCCTATTATGGAATAATTTTTAAAAATAAATTTAGTGTAACCTAAATGCACAGTGTTTATAAAATCTACAGTAGTGTATAGTAATGTCCTAGACCTTCACATTCATTCACCAACCACTGACTCATGCAGAGTAATTTCCAGTCTTGCAGGCCCCACTCATGGTAATTGCCTTATATATGTGTACCATTTTTTATCTGATATGTCATGATAATACTGTACATTTTCTATGTTTAGATCTGTTTAGATCCATGAATACTTACCATTGTATTTCAATTGCCTACAGTATTCAGGAGAGTGACATGTTCTACAAGGTTGTAGACTAGCAGCAATAGTTTATACCTATCCCTGACATTAAGCAACACGTAGCTGTGTGTGTATATATATATATATAACAAACCTGACTAACACAGTGGTTATCTTCATTTGGCCCTTTGTCGTCTATGGCTGAGGTTTCTATAAAAGTTCATTGACACTCTTATAGTACTGTCATGTACTTTATAAGTCAATAAATTTATCCCTTAGAATAAGCCACCTGACTATGGAGATTTCTTCTAGCTTTCCACATTCTGCAGGAGTACTTATATGTTTTCAAAGTCTTCCTTCAGTATGGTTGTATTTCACAATATTTAGTGATGATTATTTATAGTTTATTGATTGACAGGACGGATGTCTTCTACATCAATTATAGGCATTTATCACTGTCTTTTTATGTTCTTCATTGCTTTCAGTTGGCTTTACAGGGGAGAATTTGGGTAAAATATGCTCTTATTATATCCAACCTAATGCAAAACTTTTATCTTTAAAGATAAGAAAGCATACATTCAATAAATAATAATAATAATGAAAGTTAAGAATTGGGATTGAGAGCTGAAAAATAGGTTTTGCTATATCTACTAATTGTAGCTTCATATTTTTCATCATATTTGCTGAAAAATAGGTTTTGCTATATCTACTAATTATAGCTTCGTTTTTCATCAAATATGATATCATTTTTTCTTCTGATAATCATTCCTCTTGCTTGACATATGTGTTCTGCATTTGTTAACTCTGCTAATCTTACTCATGCTTTAGGAAACACCTCTTCAAGGAAGTGCTCTCTGATTTTTCCTTTCCCAGAAAGAACTCAGGGCTCCTCCTGAACTACCATGGTTCCTTGTACTTGCTTTGATTTTTGCACTTATTATCCTGTATTTAATTGTTTGTAGATATAGCAAAAGTATAGAGGCAATAATTGCATAGATCATGTGTAAGAAGAGGGAATGATTATTTCATTGGAGTGGAGTAAGTTTTTATAGAGTAGTGGGAAGTATGTTTTGAAAGACAAATTGGAAGAAGATCACTGAGAATATAGACTATGGAGTTTTTCATTACTTTGTGGGAAATGAGGAGTTTTTAAATGGAGGTCTTTAGCAGAGAATAATAAAATCATAGCTCTTCTTCAGAAAGATTAATCTAGATGTGGTATAACAGATCAAAAGTTTAATGATAAATTGTATACAGGGAATTCACTTAGGAGGTTAATATAATATTCTCTGTACTAGTTTTCTATTTTTCACAAGAAATTATGTATGAACACAGCAACTTAAAACAGTGTCTGTGGGTCAGTAGTGTGAGCACAGATTAGAGCACAGAGTAGCTTGATCTTTTGTTGAGGGTCTGACAAAACTACAATCAAAATGTTAACAGAAGCTTGAGCTTCTCTTCCAAGTTCACTTAGTTGTTTTTTGTTTTGTTTTGTTTTGTTTTTTCAGAACTCATTTCCTTATAGTTGAAGAACTCAGGGCAACTTGCTTCTCAAAGCCAGCAGGATATTCTCTGACTGCAAAGAAAACCTAAGCCCTCTTTTCAAGGGCTTTGATTAAGTCTGGGGCATCCAGAATAATTTCCCTTTTGATTAAATTCAACCAATTTGGAGCCTTAATTACATCTGCAAAATCCCTCCACCTTTGCTCTATAATGTAACCTAATCAAGGGGGTGAGATCCCTTACCTTTGCCATATAATGGAACTTAATCACGGGTGTAATAGCAGTGGGAGTGGAAATCATGGGGCTGTCTTAGAATTCTGCTTACCATAGTCTCTAGGAGATGTTAGGGAGAATAAGCACAGTGTCTATAGAGACATGTGTTCTAACACACACTGGTACAGAAATAAACAAACACAGGATGATAAATGAATAAATAGAAGCATGTACAAGGTACCATGGTAGTTCAGAAGGAGACTTGAGTTCTTTCTGGGAAAAGAAAAATCAGAGAGCACTTCCTTGAAGAGGAGTGTCTTAAAGGATGAGTAAGATGAGCAGAGTTAACAAATGCAGAACACATATGTCAAGCAAGAGGAATGATTATTAGAAGAAAAATAATATTTTGATGCTTACAATATTATATTTATATTATTACAATCTTATTTATTACAGATTTTTACATTAATTTTGGTTTTAAAAATATTGCATTAAAACATTATTTATTGTTATTATTGATTTTTGGCATCTTCTTAAATTTTGCACCTGAAGCAAATGCCTCACTCTCTTCACCGTAATTCCTGGCTCTGAGCATCAGGTAGCAGAACTACCTAGGGAACTGCAATTGATTAGGTATTGCTGAAGTGTATGGTGGAAGTGGAAGAACTGCAGAAGGGTAGCTGGAAAAAACTGGCTGGAGTAAGATCGTGAGAAGCCTTATTTTGTTGTCTGAGGAAGATCTCCAAAGACTTTTCCCAGGGAGTCATGGTTTTAAACTGGAGAGTGACCAGACAAGACTGCCATTTAGAAAGATTATCCTGGCAGAAGTATGAAGGCTAGTTTGGAATGGTTTACTATTCTCCATTAAAGGAAAACAATTAGGAGGCTATTGTAGTGATCACACGAGGTAAGTAATTATAGTTATGTTACAGTATTTGGCTCACTGAAAAGTATTTTAATTTTGGGATTTACCAGCAGAAACTATGAATTTCTTTTTAGAGAGCATGTTAGATAGCTTTTTTGACTCTTTAAATGGTAGACCTTTAGCTAATGTAATTTTTATGGTAATCACATTTATGGCTGAAGCATTTCTGTAACTAAAAGCAGCTTATTTCAGCTGAGAAACGCTTTTGATAAGATAAAATTTTCTGATATGTGATGCCAAGATTGAGTCTGAGCCTATAGGTTTTATTGCATTTATATGCAGTGATGTTAGGTGAGACGTAAGGCAAATGGATTCTCACCATACAAAATTGAACAATCCAGCTTTGTAATTGCTTCAGGACAGTCGATTGCCTATTTTGTCTCTGTTCAAAGTACCCAAAGGAAATCTTGCTAGGGCCACTGAAAATATCAGACTCTACAGATGGAGATCATAACTATATGGTACTGGCTGTATGTTTAATATACAACTAGCAAAAACTGATTCAAGGGAGGGAGTCAGGATTACAATTGGATGCTTGATTGGAAGGACTGATATTAACCAAGAGGCCAGTCTATAAAAGACTACTTTACATAGTAAAGAAGAAGCATATGAGAAAAGTATTTCCTGCCTTGAAAGACTGTAAATATGCACAACATAAATGCTGATAGAATTGTATAGCCCTTTATGTGTCAGTATTATCTAATAACATTGGCACTAGTCCCTATCTACATCTCCATCCTTTGGCATATTTTTTCTTAAATTACATAACTACACTAGTCCCAGATTGTTTTCTCATTTGTTGATAAAACTTAAACACCCTAGTTTATTTATTTTTAGAGTGTTCCTTTTCCAATTAGAGCAGGACTTCAATGTTTTAGTGGGTTTTTTTGGTCATATGTAATGACCATTAGTTAACTGGTAAATGCTATAATTGATTCTTGGAATAGAGATAGAGTTCTTAATCTTAGAGTTCATTGGGAAGTTTTGGAGACAAAAGAGGACTCTAAAGATCAAACCAAAAATTTTCATGCTTTCCTAGAGACTGCAGTACACATTGCTGAGCTAATCTGTTGTAAAGTTTTGTGACTGCACTGAACATGCAAGTAAAGTGGTACAGTACCCAAAGGAAATTGTGCATTCAACCCAAGAGCAATGAGGAAGAAAAGTACAAATCCAAACCACTATGAGATAACGCCTCACACCTGTTTTGACCTTTGTTGCATCAAAAAGTCACAAATAAATGTTGCGTGAGGGTGTGGAGAAAAGGAAACTCTTAAACACTGTTGGTAGGAATGTAAATTGGTACAGTCATTATGGAAAATAGTATAAAGTTTTCTAAATAAATTAAAAATTGAATTACATATGACCCAGCAATTTCTCTTCTGGCAATATACACAAAGAAAAAAAAGTCACTACCTTGTAAAGGCATCTGCAGCTCCATTTTTACAATTTTTATTGCAGCATTATTCACAATAGCCAAGATATGGAAACACCCTAAGTGTCAACGGACAAATGGATTAAGGAACTGTGGTCCATGCATACCATGGAATAATATTAAGCCCTGTAAAAGAAGGAGATCTCGTCATTTGCCACAATATGAATAAACCTGGAAGACATTACGCTAAGTGAAGTTAGCCAGACACGAAAAGAAAACTAATTCATGGTATCACTCATATGTGAACTCTTTCAACCAAATTCAGAAATAGAGAAGAAAACAGTGGTGGGGAAGTGGAGAGAAAATGCGGAAATACAGGTCAGGGAATTCAATGTAGCAGATCTGTAGGACAAACAAGTCTAGAGATCAAATGTACAAATGAGGACTACAGGTCATAAAAATGTACTGTATTTGGGATTCATGGTAAGTGAGTAGATTTTAACTGCTCCTGCCACAAAAACAAATAAACAGATAAATATGTGAGATGATGGATGTATTAATTTTCTTTATTCCAGTAGCCTTTTTACTATTATGTATCCCACAACATCATGTTGTATACCTTAAATATACACAACATTTATTTTTTTAAAGGAGGAGATACTTCCATATTTGGCATATTTTTAATAGCTCCAAAAATGTCTTCCTGACTCCAGAAAGTTCCATACTTAAAATCCCACTACACACAACACAACCTTTTATTACGTAACAGAATTTGAAAAGCAAAACTTAAAACATAAATCTTCCTAGCAGAGTCTATATTTCAATTAGATTTTTATTAAAGTTAAAATTACTGGTAGCTGAGCTTTTCCTGAGAGACCACTGTGATCATAGAAAATTACTGATATCCTAAATTGAAGGGTGACTTTTTGGAGAGAAGAGAAGGGTAGAAAAAGAGGAGAGATATTGGCCACTATCCCATTTTACCTTTACTCGTTTTGCTTAACAAAAACAACCATAAAATCAAATTTTTACTGGAAATGAAATAGGTTGATTTGCTAAAAACTTAAAATAGTACAAAGTGTATAAAAGTAAAATGCAACTCCTCCCTCTACAGTGGATCTCCAGTCTTTAGTCTCTCTCCAGTAGCAACCATTGCTAAGAAATTTTTAAATACATTTTTCCAGAAATATTGTCAGGATATATAAGCTTAAATAACCTCTCCAGTAGTGACAACTGAAAATGTCCCCAGACATTGCCAAATTCCCCCTGGGGTGCAAAATTCTCCCGGTTGAGAAGTACTGCTGTAGAGGATCCTATTGTATAAATGTGTACACCCTTTTGATAAATATTTAGGTTATCTTCAACTTCAGAGATCATTAAAAAAAGGCTGCACTGGGTCGAGGAGCCAAGATGGCCGAATAGGAACAGCTCCGGTCTACAGCTGCCAGTGTGAGCGACGCAGAAGACAGGTGATTTCTGCATTTCCATCTGAGGTACAGGGTTCATCTCACTAGGGAGTGCCAGACAGTGGGTGCAGGTCAGTGGGTGCCTGCACCGTGCGCAAGCCGAAGCAGGGCGAGGCACTGCCTCACTCAGGAAGCACAAGGGGTCAGGGAGTTCCCTTTCCTAATCAAAGAAAGGGGTGACAGACGGCACCTGGAAAATCGGGTCACTCCCACCCAAATACCGTGCTTTTCCAACGGGATTAAAAAAAGGTGCACCAGGAGATTATATCCCACACCCGGCTCGGAGGGTCCTACCTCCGTGGAGTCTTGCTGATTGCTAGCACAGCAGTCTGAGAGCAAACAGCAAGGCAGCAGCAAGGCTGGGGGAGGGGTGCCCGCCATTGCCCAGGCTTGCTTAGGTAAACAAAGCAGCCAGGAAGCTCGAACTGGGTGGAGCCCACCACAGCTCAAGGAGGCCTGCCTGCCTCTGTAGGCTCCACCTCTGGGGGCAGGGCACAGACAAACAAAAAGACAGCAGTAACCTCTGCAGACTTAAATGTCCCTGTCTGACAGCTTTGAAGAGAGCAGTGGTTCTCCCAGCACGCAGCTGGAGATCTGAGAACGGGCAGACTGCCTCCTCAAGTGGGTCCCTGACCCCTGACCCCAGAGCAGCCTAACTGGGAGGCACTCCCCAGCAGGGGCAGACTGACACCTCACACAGCCGGGTACTCCAACAGACCTGCAGCTGAGGGTCCTGACTGTTAGAAGGAAAACTAACAAACAGAAAGGACATCCACACCAAAAACCCATCTGTACATCACCATCATCAAAGACCAAAAGTAGATAAAACCACAAAGATGGGGAAAAAACAGAGCAGAAAAACTGGAAACTCTAAAAAGCAGAGCGCCTCCCCTCCTCCAAAGGAACGCAGTTCCTCACCAGCAACGGAACAAAGCTGGACGGAGAATGACTTTGACCAGCTGAGAGAAGAAGGCTTCAGACGATCAAATTACTCTGAGCTACGGGAGGACATTCAAACCAAAGGCAAAGAAGTTGAAAACTTTGAAAAAAATTTAGAAGAATGTATAACTAGAATAACCAATACAGAGAAGTGCTTAAAGGAGCTGATGGAGCTGAAAACCAAGGCTCGAGAACTACGTGAAGAATGCAGAAGCCTCAGGAGCCGACACGATCAACTGGAAGAAAGGGTATCAGCGATGGAAGATGAAATGAATGAAATGAAGTGAGAAGGGAAGTTTAGAGAAAAAAGAATAAAAAGAAACGAGCAAAGCCTCCAAGAAATATGGGACTATGTGAAAAGACCAAATCTACGTCTAATTGGTGTACCTGAAAGTGACGGGGAGAATGGAACCAAGTTGGAAAACACTCTGCAGGATATTATCCAGGAGAACTTCCCCAATCTAGCAAGACAGGCCAACATTCAGATTCAGGAAATACAGAGAATGCCACAAAGATACTCCTCGAGAAGAGCAACTCCAAGACACATAACTGTCAGATTCACCAAACTTGAAATGAAGGAAAAAATGTTAAGGGCAGCCAGAGAGAAAGGTCGGGTTACCCTCAAAGGGAAGCCCATCAGACTAACAGTGGATCTCTCGGCAGAAACCCTACAAGCCAGAAGAGAGTGGGGGCCAATATTCAACATTCTTAAAGAAAAGAATTTTCAACCGAGAATTTCAAATCCAGCCAAACTAAGCTTCATAAGTGAAGGAGAAATAAAATACTTTACAGACAAGCAAATGCTGAGAGATTTTGTCACCACCAGGCCTGCCCTAAAAGAGCTCCTGAAGGAAGCACTAAACATGGAAAGGAACAACCGGTACCAGCCGCTGCAAAATCATGCCAAAATGTAAAGACCATCAAGACTAGGAAGAAACTGCATCAACTAATGAGCAAAATAACCAGCTAACGTCATAATGACAGGATCAAAGTCACACATCACAATATTAACTTTAAATGTAAATGGACTAAATGCTCCAATTAAAAGACACAGACTGGCAAATTGAATAAAGAGTCAAGACCCATCAGTGTGCTGTATTCAGGAAACCCATCTCATGTGCAGAGACACACATAGGCTCAAAATAAAAGGATGGAGGAAGATCTACCAAGCAAATGGAAAACAAAAAAAGGCAGGGGTTGCAATCCTAGTCTCGGATAAAACAGACTTTAAACCAACAAAGATCAAAAAAAGACAAAGAAGGCCATTACATAATGGTAAAGGGATCAATTCAACAAGAAGAGCTAACTATCCTAAATGTATATGCACCCAATACAGGAGCACCCAGATTCATAAAGCAAGTCCTGAGTGACCTACAAAGAGACTTAGACTCCCACACATTAATAATGGGAGACTTTAACACCCCACTGTCAACATTAGACAGATCAACGAGACAGAAAGTCAACAAGGATACCCAGGAATTGGACTCAGCTCTGCACCAAGGGGACCTAATAGACATCTACAGAACTCTCCACCCCAAATCAACAGAATATACATTTTTTTCAGCACCACACCACACCTATTCCAAAATTGACCACATACTTGGAAGTAAAGCTCTCCTCAGCAAATGTAAAAGAACAGAAATTATAACAAATTATCTCTCAGACCACAGTGCAATCAAACTAGAACTCAGGATTAAGAATCTCACTCAAAACGGCTCAACTGCATGGAAACTGAACAACATGCTCCTGAATGACTACTGGGTACATAACGAAATGAAGGCAGAAATAAAGATGTTCTTTGAAACCAACGAGAACAAAGACACAACATACCAGAATCTCTGGGACACATTCAAAGCAGTGTGTAGAGGGAAATTTATAGCACTAAATGCCCACAAGAGAAAGCAGGAAAGATCCAAAATTGACACCCTAACATCACAATTAAAAGAACTAGAAAAGCAAGAGCAAACACATTCAAAAGCTAGCAGAAGGCAAGAAATAACTAAAATCAGAGCAGAACTGAAGGAAACAGAGACATAAAAAACCCTTCAAAAATTAATGAATCCAGGAGCTGGTTTTTTGAAAGGATCAACAACATTGATAAACCACTAGCAAGACTAATAAAGAAAAAAGGAAGAATCAAATAGACACAATAAAAAATGATAAAGGAGATATCACCACCGATCCCACAGAAATACAAACTACCATCAGAGAATACTACAAACACCTCTACGCAAACAAACTAGAAAATCTAAAAGAAATGGATAAATTCCTTGACACATACACTCTCCCAAGACTAAACCAGGAAGAAGTTGAATCTCTGAATAGACTAATAACAGGATCTGAAACTGTGGCAATAATCAATAGCTTACCAACCAAAAAGAGTTCAGGACCAGATCGATTCATAGCCGAATTCTACCAGAGGTACAAGGAGGAACTGGTACCATTCCTTCTGAAACTATTCCAATCAATACAAAAGAGAGAATCCTCCCTAACTCATTTTATGAGGCCAGCATCATCCTGATACCAAAGCCGGGCAGAAACAACAACCAAAAAAGAGAATTTTAGACCAATATCCTTGATGAACACTGATGCAAAAATCCTCAGTAAAATACTGGCAAACCGAATCCAGCACATCAAAAAGCTTATCCACCATGATCAAGTGGGCTTCATCCCTGGGATGCAAGGCTGGTTCAATATACACAAATCAATAAATGTAATCCAGCATATAAACAGAACCAAAGACAAAAACCATATGATTATCTCAGTAGATGCAGAAAAGGCCTTTGACAAAGTTCAACAACACTTCATGCTAAAAACTCTCAATAAATCAGGTATTGATGGGACATATTTCAAAATAATAAGAGTTATCTATGACAAACCCACAGCCAATATCATACTGAATGGGCAAAAACTGGAAGCATTCCCTTTGAAAACTGGCACAAGACAGGGATGCCCTCTCTCACCACTCCTATTCAACATAGTGTTGGAAGTTCTGGCCAGGGCAATCAGGCAGGAGAAGGAAATAAAGGGTATTCAGTTAGGAAAAGAGGAAGTCAAACTGTCCCTGTTTGCAGACGACATGATTGTATATCTAGAAAACCCCATTGTCTCAGCCCAAAATCTCCTTAAGCTGATAAGCAACTTCAGCAAAGTCTCAGGATACAAAATCAATGTGCAAAAATCACAAGCATTCTTATACACCAACAACAGACAAACAGAGAGCCAAATCATGAGTGAACTCCCATTCACAATTGCTTCAAAGAGAATAAAATACCTAGGAATCCAACTTATAAGGGATGTGAAGGACCCTTCAAGGAGAACTACAAACCACTGCTCAAGGAAATAAAAGAGGATACAAACAAATGGAAGAACATTCTATGCTCATGGGTAGGAAGAATCAATATCATGAAAATGGCCATACTGCCCAAGGTAATTTACAGATTCAATGCCATCCCCATCAAGCTACCAATGCCTTTCTTCACAGAATTGGAAAAAACTATTTTAAAGTTCATATGGAACCAAAAAAGAGCCTGCATCGCCAAGTCAATCCTGAGCCAAAAGAACAAAGCTGGAGGCATCACACTACCTGACTTCAAGCTATACTACAAGGCTACAGTAACCAAAACAGCATGGTACTAGTACCAAAACAGAGATATAGATCAATGGAACAGAACAGAGCCCTCAGAAATAATGCCACATATCTGCAACTATCTGATCTTTGACAGACCTGAGAAAAACAAGCAATGGGGAAAGGATTCCCTATTTAATAAATGGTGCTGGGAAAACTGGCTAGCCATATGTAGAAAGCTGAAACTGGATCCCTTCCTTACACCTTATACAAAAATCAATTCAAGATGGATTAAAGTCTTAAACGTTAGACCTAAAACCATAAAAACCCTAGAAGAAAACCTAGGCATTACCATTCAGGACATAGGCATGGGCAAGGACTTCATGTCTAAAACACCAAAAGCAATGGCAACAAAAGACAAAATTGACAAATGGGATCTAATTAAACTAAAGAGCTTCTGCACAGCAAAAGAAACTACCATCAGAGTGAACAGGCAACCTACAAAATGGGAGAAAATTTTTGCAAACTACTCATCTGACAAAGGGCTGATATCCAGAATCTACAATGAACTCAAACAAATTTACAAGAAAAAAACAAACAACCCCATCAAAAAGTGGGCAAAGGACATGAACAGACGCTTCTCAAAAGAAGACATTTATGCAGCCAAAAAACACATGAAAAAATGCTCACCATCACTGGCCATCAGAGCAATGCAAATCAAAACCACAATGAGATATCATCTCACACCAGTTAGAATGGCAATCATTAAAAAGTCAGGAAACAACAGGTCCTGGAGAGGATGTGGAGAAATAGGAACACTTTGACACTGCTGGTGGGATTGTAAACTAGTTCAACCATTGTGGAAGTCAGTGTGGCGATTCCTCAGGGATCTAGAACTAGAAATACCATTTGACCCAGCCATCCCATTACTGGGTATATACCCAAAGGACTATAAATCATGCTGCTATAAAGACACATGCACACGTATGTTTATTGCGGCATTATTCACAATAGCAAAGACTTGGAACAAACCCAAATGTCCAACAATGATAGACTGGATTAAGAATGTGGCACATATACACCATGGGATACTATGCAGCCATAAAAAAGGATGAGATCATGTCCTTTGTAGGGACATGGATGAAACTGGAAATCATCATTCTCAGTAAACTATCGCAAGAACAAAAAACCAAACACCGCATATTCTCACTCATAGGTGGGAATTGAACAATGAGAACACATGGACACGGGAAGGGGAACATCACACTCTGGGGACTGTTGTGGGGTGGGGGGAGGGGGGAGGCATAGCATTGGGAGATATACCTAATGCTAGATGATGAGTTAGTGGGTGCAGCACACCAGCATGGCACATGTATACATATGTAACTAACCTGCACATTGTGCACATGTACCCTAAACCTTAAAGTATAATAATAATAAAAAAAGAAATATTTATTAACTACATAGTATATTTCATGCACTTTGCTAGTTGCTGCTGATGCAAAGTCACATTACTATGTTGTGAGAACTCACATTACACTGAAAGCTGGTTACAGAAACATAATTTACAATAAAGTGCAATGACTTGCCATTATTGAAAAATTCATATGATGCTTAGGGTCACACAGAGGAAGCATCTGAATTTCTTAGAGGTAATGGAAAGTTGGAAAAAGTGTAGCAGAGAAGAAGACACTGAGTTGTCATCACAATTAATGCAAAAGCCTTCCATGAAGAAAACCTGGGAAGAAGCACATGGCATTTATAGGAGTACAGAAGTGTGAGATAACATTATGTATTCAGGAAATAATTAAGATTACTTGCTTATTAATTTATCCATTCCACAAACATTTATTGGATACCAAGAATGCTAGGTATTACACTGATCCCCGGAAGTGAAATAGTGATCAATAGAAATATGGGTCCTGATGTCATGGGACTTAAAGTTTATGGGTGGATCCACCTTCAGCAAGCTTCCCTAGGGAGGGTGATATTTGATCTATGTGCAAAATACCTCTGAAAGAAGATATGAAAGCAGTGATTTGGTGGGATTTCTAGCATGATGTGGCCGAGGCAGAACCAGACGGATTGGTGAAAGGTGAGTCTGAGCTGGAGACCTGGGCCAAGTCAATTAAACCTATGGGCCATCTTGGGTGATGATTGAAGCTTACTAAGGTCCTTGATTACACTTAACATTTACTAATTCACTCTTTAAGTCCTACGTTATCTGCCCTGTACCTATTTCCCAAGTTTCTTCTTTTATTGTATTTCTTCTCCAAAGTGGGCCTCTAGGATTTCCTACCAGCTGCTTCTTTTTAGGAACTGCTCTTACCCCATTCTTATGGTTACTACTGGTACTCCCAGCCTCATCCCTCATATTGATTTTTGGCTATTGATTTTAGGAATACACATAATCCAAAGTAGACCAGTCACAATAACCTTTGCTTCAGGCCATAGTTTGTTGGTCCAAGTAGGTCCAGGAAATTATCCAGTTTCTTCTCTGGTCAATGGTCTTTATTTATAACTGCAAAAGGTACATGACAACCCACACCATAGAGTTCTAGTAATATCACATTTGTTTATTGACACCAGTAACTGTTGGGCAAAGGAATAAAATGGGAATCTCCTGAGTGTTCATAGTGGTGTCTGGACTATGGTTGGAACAATCAGTAGTGTATATGTGGAACAAAAATATTCAGAAGACAACACCCACCCCCATACCACATTGCATATTTATAAATTAACCTAAGGGAGGGTAGAAAATATCTAATATCTGCAAGTGTATATATATATATATACATATATATATATACACATATATATATACACATATATATATACACATATATATATACACACATATATATATACACATATATATATACATATATATATATACACATATATATATACATATATATATATATATATATATATACACATATATATCTGGAGACCTCTGGACTCAGGAGCTGGAATAGGAAATATAAAAGCACAGGTCAGGTCTGTACCCTGACTTCCCTGGGAAGAGCCTTGAGGACATGCTGGAATCACCAATATCATCCAAAGCCCTTGGCATTTCTCTGCAAATTGGCTCAGCCCAGTTCACTGTTGAACTCTAAGGGACAAAAATGAAATAGTATTCACCCCGCTTCAATTACTTAATAAAAAAAATGGTATTGGTTAATCCTAGCATTTTCTAAGTAAAAGAATGCATAAGAGACTCATTTTGGTAACCCAAACAAAAACTGGCATAGTATATGAAAAATCCCATTGATGAAAACTCTCTTTCCTAAGGCTTCTGGGGTTCTCTGGAGAGGGTGGAAATTCTAGAGGAAAATAAAACTCATTTTAAACCTTGTCTAGAGAAAATATCTCCTTTATCTAAGAAAGCTATTTCATCAGACCATATGTGAAGAGAATGCCCAGAGCTCCCAAACATGGACCAGACAATAGAATAGATGTCATAGCCAGACCACCTTCACACTCCCAAGGAAATGGGATTTCCCATTTGCAATACAGTCTAAGGTTCTTGCTTCTAAAAGGATAATTTGAATTATTACTCCATGAATAAATTAAATATTCATTTGGAATATTTGGAGAGGAGAGATGGGCATAATGCAGAAAAAGCCCAATATGATTGCATGGCTAACTAATTTAGAAAATGTTGTGTTAAACATATGCAGGACTTTTCAGAGCTTTTAATAAGTAAATATATATTGTGACTTTCCAAAAAAGGTGCAACTATTATTATGATTTCAAAAATTTAGTTAACTAAGGAAACCTTTCTTATTTCTACCCAGATTATTGAAGACCAATTCTTATAATAATGTCAGTAGTACTAATTGAGCATTTAATATGTGCCAGGAACTGCAGTAATTGGTTTACACAGATTATCTAATTTAATATGCATGACAAGGCTAAGATATGGAATCTATTACTCCCCTTGTTTTATGGAGAGGAAAACTAAGGGTCAGTGTATTTAGCATCTTTCCCGAGTTCATACTGCTTTTGTATAAAGTAAGGCAGTCTGACCCCAGAACCTGTGTTATTAACCACCTGATATTACTACTCATAGCTCCTCAGAATAGTATGAAGAAAAGCTAACATAGAAGGACTAATATCCAGAATCTACAAGAAACTCAAACAAATTAGGAAGAATAATCCCATCAAAGAGTGGGCTAAGGACATGAACAGACAATTCTCAGAAGAAGATATACAAATGGCCAATAAATATATGAAAAAATGCTCAACATCACTATGATCAGGGAAATGCAAATCAAAACCACAATGTGACACCACCTTACTCACTCCTGCAAGAATGGCAATAGTCAAAAAATCTAAAAATAATAGATGTTGTGGTGGATGCACTGAAAAGGGGAGACTTCTACACTGCTGGTTGGAATGTAAACTAGTACAACCCCTGTGGAAAACAGTGTGGAGATTCCTTAAAGAAATAAAAGTAGAACTAGCATTTGATCCAGCAATCTCACTACTGGGTATCCACCCAGAGGAAAAGAAGTCATTATACAAAAGAGATACTTGCACACACATTTATAGCAGCACAATTACCAATTGCAAAAATTTGGAACCGGCCCAAATGCCCATCAAGCAACGAGTGGATAAAGATATTGTGGTATATATATATACACATATTTATATGATGTATATATATTTATATTTATATTATATATTTATATGATGTATATATATGTGGTATATATATGGTGTGTGTGTGTGTGTGTGTGTGTGTGTATGATGGAATAGTTCTCAGCCGTAAAAAGGAACTAATTAATGACATTCACAGCAACCTGGATGGAACGGGAGACTATTATTCTAAGTAACTCAGGAATGGAAAACCAAACGTGGTATGTTCTCACTCATAAGTGGGAGCTAAGCTATGAGGATGCGTAGGCATAAGAATAACACAATAAACTTTGGGAAGTCAGGGGAAAGAGTGGGAGTAAGGTGAGGGATAAAAGACTACAAAGTGGGTTCAGTTTATAGTGCTCAGGTGACGGGTGCACCAAAATCTCACAAATCACCACTAAAGAACTTACTCATGTAACCAAATACTGCCTGTCCCCCCAGAAACTATGGAAATAAAAAATTAAAAAGAAAGGATAAAGAATTCAAAAAACACTTGCTTTGTATAGGAATTCTTCTTTTATTACCTGGACTATGTTGTTTTGGAACACATGAGTTTCCTACTTCGGTCTATTAGAATCAGCGATCCCAAGTTATATTGTAGGTGGATCCACCACTATTTCTACAAGGAATGTTATCAAACACTTTTTTCTTAAAAGACAATATCGTGGAAAATCTTAGCTGTATTTTGCCATTGTCTCTCACCTTCAGGTGGGAGGCATTGTAAATAATTCCTTTGCAAAATTAACCTTTGGGCACTATACATACACTTACTAAAACAGCACAAAATAAAAAATACACTAGAATTCTTCCAAGGCTCTCCATCTCTTTTAGATCAAACTCCAATCAAGACAAGCTTTATCTTAAAGTGGAAGAATTATCAGCTTTCTTGGAAAAAAGCATATTGTTGACATTTTCCTGATGCTACAGTAAAGGTCCTGGCCTGTTGATGATAATGGGCCTCTTGACTCAACTGTCACATAGTACTGGGAGAGAAGGTTCTCTCAGTGGTAACTAGTGGAGGTTACTTGGTTTGATACCTGCCATTTATGATGTTTTAATTGTGTGGTACTCTAACCATTGTGTAAATCAGCCTGGGCTCTGAGAAAAATGGAGGGAGAAATTCTTGGCGAGAGAATCTCCTTGAGAATCTGCTTGATGATTTTCTTCATTCTTTGCAATGCTGCACTCCAATTTTAATATTGGTAAAACCCTGAGATGTAGATATAATTATGCTAAATTATGATAAAATGTTAATTTGCCTCCACATTCTCAGGTGAGGAGAGAGGGTCAAACTTGAATCAGATACCCTAGCGACAACAATGTTAGATTAGGCTTAATCAGAGGGCAGGGACTCCCATACTTTATGTTAAGGTGCTGGACTTGTGTGAAAGTAGGTAAACAGATGAGCTTTTTTCTAGACATCCCTCACCCAAACTTCTAAAATACAGTGATGTCTAAGAAAATCCTTTGATTTGTAAACAGCTTTAAAGTTTACAAAGCAATTTTATGTGTGATGATTTAATTTAGTCTTTACAGCACACTGTGGTGGTGGTTGTCTTTATTTTGTAAATGAGAGAAAATGCATAAAATGAGGTTAAATGACTTGGTCAGAGTCACACAGTTAATAAATGGTCACACTAGATATGAGAATCAGGTCGCTGTCTGACATTCTTTCTGTGATATCTCTCAATAATCCTACAATGCTCACCAACATTCAAGTAAATACAAAATGAAGAAGCATAACTTACATCAATACAATGATTCCACTTGACTGTTAAATTAGCAAGTGCATTTTTCAAGTTATAATATTCAAATTAAAATATTGAGATGTACAATTCTCATACCTGCCTAAAACCTGGCTATGTAACTGTCAAATGTGTGAATTTTATTAGATGACCTCTAAAGTTCCTTTCTGCATTTGTTAATTGTGACTATTGGATCAAAATGACCATTACCATTCTTTTGGCTGATCAGCATTCAATTCTTTCTTCCTAATAGCGCTCTGAGATCCCTTCGGGAAATCCTCTATTGTGTATAGTCTTGGTGTGAGAGATGAAGCTGGCTTTTCATTTCTTCTCCTCTTCACTTTTACCCATATCCTGAAGCTTCGAATCTTTTTGTTTTCCATTTCTAAAATTCACTTTTATTTTTGTGTTTTTTGTAATACATTATTTTTTAAAGTTGTATTGTGTTAAGAACACTTAACATGAGATCGCTCTTAAACATTTTTTGTATCCAATATATTACTATTGACCTAAAAATCTGTAAAGCAGATTTTTAAGGCTTATTCATATTACTTGACTGCAAATTTATACCCGTTTAATAGTAACTTCCCATTTCTCCCTCTCCTCAGCCCCTTGCAACCACTCTTTGATTCTATAACTTTGACTATTTTAGATACATAAGTGGAATTACACAGTATTTGTCTTTCTGGGACTGGCTTATTTCACTTAGCATAATGTCCTCAAGGTTCGTCCATGTTGTCATATGTTACAGAATTTCATTTCTTTTTTTAAAACAAAATAGTATTCCATTGTTATGTATACCACATTTTCTTTATCAGTTTACCTATTATGGGCATTTAGGTTGTTTACATACCTTGGCTGTTGCAAATAATGGTGCGACAAACATGAGTGCTAATACTCTGAGATTCTGATTTCAGTTATTTTGGACAGACATTCAGGAGTGGGATTGTTCGGTCACATAGTAGTTCTATGTCTAATTTTTCAGAGAACCTCCCTATTGTTTTCCACAGTGGCTGCACCATTTTACTTCCCCACCAACAGTGTACAAGTTCCTAGTTTCTTTGCATCCCCACCAACATTCTGTTGTCTTTTGCTGTTCTTAGATAATAGCTATCCTGACAGGTGTGAGATGATATCTCATTGTAGTATTGATTTGTACTTCTCAAATAATTGGTGACATAGAGTATTTTTTAATCGATGTCAGCTATTTGTATATCTTCTTTGGAAAAATGTCTATTCAAGTGGGTAACCATTTTTAATCAGGTTTCTATATATACTATATTCACTATTGAGTTGCAAGAGTTTCTTATATGTTTTGGATATTAACCTCTTATCAGTTATAGGATTTATAAATATGGTTTACTATTCTGTTTGCTTCTCTTTCACTCTGTTGATGGTTTTCTTTGCTGCTGTGCAGGAGATTTTTAGTTTGATGTAGTCCCACTTGTTTATTTTGTGTTTTTATTTTCTTTGCTTATTTTTGTCTGTGCTCAGTGTATTAACCATAAAAGCCTTGCCAAAACCAACAACATGAAGGAAAACCTATGTTTTTTTTCTAGGGATTTTATAGTTTTGTGTGTTACATTTAAGTCCCTAATCCATTTTAAGTTGATTTTTGCATACAGTGCAAGATAAGGTTCCGATTTCATTCTTTTGCATCTGGATATCTGGTTTTTTCAGCACTATTTGTTGAAGAGAAAGAAGATTCTTTCCCATTGTGTATTGTTGGCACCCTTGTCAAAGATCAGTTGACTGTATATGGGTGGATTCATTTTGTGACTCTACTTTGTTTTCTTGGTCTATATGCCTGCTCTATGCTAGCACCATACTGTTTTGTCTACTTTAGTTTTGCAATATATTTTGAAATAAGAAAGTATAATATCTCTAGCTTTATTTTTCTTTCTCAAGATTTGGGCTTGTGACATTTTTGTCACTCCAGATGAATTTTAGAATTTTTAAAATTTCTGTTAAAAACACCAGTGAGATTTTGATATGGATTGCATTGAATATGTAGCTTGATTTGAGTAATATGGACATGAAGAAATAGAAAATCTAAGCAGATGTGTAACTAGTATGGAGTTTGAACCAGTAATCAAATATCTCCCAACAAAGAAAAGCCCAAGGCCCGATGGCTTCATTGGTGAATTTTCCTGAACATTCAAAGAATTTGTACCACTCCTTCTCAAATTTTTCCAAAAAATTAAAGAGAAAGGAATATTTCATAACTCACTTTATAAGATTGACATTCTCTTGATAACAATGTAGTCAAATAAGCTACAATAAACAAAATTATAGGTTAATATTGTTAGTGAAAATAGACATGAAACTCCTCAATATGATACTAGCAAACTGAATCCAATAGCATATTAAAAGAATCATACACCGTGACCAAGTGGGATTGATTCCTGAGATACTAGAACAATTCAACACATGAAAATTAATTAATGTGATGTATACACATTAGAAAGATAAGGGAAAAAAAACCAACATGATCATCTCAATGAATGCATCAAAAGCATTTGACAAAATTTATCCTTTCATGATAAAAACTCTCAAAAAATTGGGCATAAAATAAATGTTTCTCAACACAATAAAGACTATATATGACAAGCCCACAGCTAACATTATACCCAACAATGGAAAAGTGAAAGCTTTTCCTCTAAAATCAGAAACAAGGCAAGAATGCTCACTCTTCCTACTCCTATTCAACATAGCACTAAAAGTCATAGCTAGAACAATTAGGCAAGAAAAAAAGTTATCCATCCACATTGCAAAAGAAGAAGTAAAATTGTTCCTATTTTCAGATGGCGTGATCTTACATATAGAAAACCCTAAAGATTCCATTTAAAAAACTGTTAGAACTAATAAATAAATACAATCGTCCTTGCCTTGTCCCTGGTTATACTTTCTTTGGTTTTAGTTACATGCAATCAACCATGGTCTAAAAATACCGCATACAATAAGATATTTTGAGAGAGAAGGGAGGAGAGACCACATTCCTATAACAATCATTGCAGGATATTGTTATAATTGTTCTATTTTATTATTAGTTATTAATCTCTTTTTTTTTTTTTGAGATGGAGTCTTGTTCCATTGCCCAGGCTACAGTGCAGTGGCACAAACTTGGCTCATTGCAACCTCTCGCTCCCGGGTTCAAGTGATCCTCCTGCCTCAGCCTCCCAAGTACCTGGGATTACAGGCATGTACCACCACGCCTGGCTAATTTTTGTACTTTTAGTAGAGATGGGGTTTCACCATGTTGGCCAGGCTGGTCTCAAACTCCTGCCCTCAAGTGATCTGCCCACCTTAGCCTCCCAAAGTGCTGGGATTACAGGCATGAGCCACCGCACCTGGCCCTAGTTATTAATTTCTTACTGTTCCTAATTTATAAATTAAACTTTATTATATTTATATGTGGACAGCACAAAACATAGTATATATAGGATTTGGTATTCTATAGCTTCAAGCAACCACTGGTGGTCTTGAATGTACCGCCTGCAGATAAGCGACAGCTGCTATGTAATAAAGCTGAGGATAAAAAGTCAATATACAAAAATGAGCTGTGTTTCTATATACTAACAATAAACTATCTGAAAAGAAAAATATGAAAATAATCCCATTTACATATAATACCACCTAAAAGAATAATATATGTAGGAAAAAACTAAAGAGTTTCATGAAAGACTTGTATATTGAAAACTGTGATACATTCCTGAAAGAAATTAAAACAAGGCACAAAGAAATGAAAAGACATTCATCCTGTTTTCATGGATTGGAAGACTGAGGTTTTAAAATCTTGAGCTAGTAGAGTAGTACTAGAATGTAGTGTCAATTGGAGATCATTTTATTTCCAACTGGCCAGATATTTCCTGCTATGAAGCATTGGCATATTTCAGCTTAATACTTTGTGACTTTTTTGTTGAGTGATCATTTACAAGCCTGGTTCTCCAGGTTTTCATAGGTTCTGTGAGTTCCTTCTTATGTTACCATGTCTTTCCAGGAAAAATCCTCCCATTTAATTTATCTAGAATCAGTTTCCTTTGTTCTCAAAATCTGAAACTCTGATGGTACACTGACAGCCATCCTACATTGTAACTATTGGAAAATACTTTCTTTCAGTCCAATGAAACTTATCAAGAAGTATTTTTAGTATCCACATAAAATTAAAAGTAAGGACTAAATTCTGTAACTTGGATCTCACCTCAGGGACCTAGAAAAACACGAATGGCTATGATTTATCAATTCAAAGTTTTACAAGTGTTTTAATGTCATAAACATATTTTTAGCTCTAGTATATATTAAGCATTAATTCTCATGATGACCACAAATGAGTAGCCTCGGGGGGATAAAATGTCATTTTTCAGTTTGAAACAGAAGACTTCAGTATGTTGTGGGATCGTTGATTACCTTATGCTCCTGAATTTTCTCAGAATCTTAGACCCAGAGGATTTTTTTTTGTTTCCTTGTCTTTTTTTCAGTTGTTATGCTGCTGTTCTTCAAGATCTTTTGTTGCAAAGGACATATTCTTTGACCAGTTTAAGCTACTCTCAATGTTCTGAAGACAACCTGTTAATTTTCTAATTCCTTTGTATTTAAAATCTTCCTGAAGTGGTGCATTGGGTTTTTAATAACTCTCATGACAGCAAAGCCAATCAGAAGACCCGTCATTGGCCTGTTTTCTGTAGTCTTTTAGATTATATTATTTCCAATGATAGACACTCAGAACCTTAAAGCAGCTTTAATTCAATGAGGTAAGTGTTTTCTTAGATTCCAGAAACCAAAGCAGCTTTTAAACCGGGAAGTTGACATAATTCGCTTTGAGTTCTGTCCTGAAAAGACAACTTGTCCGCTTTGGCTCTACTTCCTTAGTCAGTGGATTAAACAGGATAACAAATATATCTATTTTGTATTGCAAAACTATTTCTTTGTATTGCAAATAAATTTGCCCAAAAGAATACAAAGCCACCGTTCCTTCAAAAGCAGTGGTGGGCAGGAGGCTCCGGATTGTGTGACAGGCAAGAGTTTGTGTTTGCTTAGTCCTGTATTGACTGTAAGCCCATCTTCCTCTCTCTGTCCTCCCTCCTGTTCCAGTTTACCTGGGGTGAGGAAGCAGTAGCTGCTGCCAAGCTTCCTGCAGAAGAGGTTACAGCAGGAGAGTGACACAGCACTTTAAGGACTCTAGAGAAACAAAGAAACCTCTGCTTCCTTTGTAAAGCACGGGTAATATCCTTGAATTGCTACTTATAATTTTGTCTATTTTCAGGGATTAAAAACTCTCTTATTTCTTCCTACGATGACAATTCTCTTATTTAAACCCTGGACAGTGTCTCCTTACCCCTTTATATCAGGTGACAACCTTATTACTAAATTTCCATGGTTCTCATATGACTCCAACCTGCCTTTCTCCACCTCCCCTTGCCTTCAGTCAACGAGGACTGTTTCAAGCAATTCTCTTCCCTGCCCTGGTTCTATTGTGTTCTGCTTTAGAGATATTCCTTCTGGATGTTTTAACTTAATCAGATCCTCCCCCAATTTCTACTCACCACTAAAGTGTCACTTCCCTCATGCCTTCTTTTGTAGGTAATATTTTGCATTAATTATTTTGGCCTTTCTCTGGTCTTACTATGTACCAGGTATTATAAGCACTGAATGAGGTCCACAACAATGGTGAGATCACACATGGTCCCTGTCCTCAGAAATTCCATTTAGTAGAGAAATGGGTAATTCATTATAGTGCATATGACAGGGTGTGTAGGTAAACACAGGTCCCATAGGAATAAGAGTAGGGCCTTTAATGTATATTTCTAGGATAGGGTTGTATTCCTGGATTTAATAAGAGCTACATGAGCATGTAGGCATCAGCCAGGTGAAGTAGATGGCTATCATAAACCAAGGAAACATGTGTTTTTATTCTTATTTTTGTCAGCTGTATAGTTAATTCACATACATTCTAAAATTTTTGAAAAATAGAAAATGATGAAGAAGGAAAAAACCAATGATCTGTAGTCCTATCATTCAAATATCGTTGACCACTAAGATGACAACACTTTGTTCCCTAATCTTGGGTATGTGTTGTGTGTGTGGTGGTGGTGGATGAGGGGAGGTGGTAATGTAGAGATATGCTAAATTTTGTATTTTTCAACTTATTTACTGTATATACAATTTTGAATACTGCATTTTTTCACTTAAAATTGTACTATAGGCTTTGTTTCACTTCATTAAGGCTTTCAAAAACATCATTTTAAAGGCTCATTTAGTCTTTCTACATGAATTCCTCCTGGTTTCTCTTACTCCTGTGGTCACACCCACCAGTGATCTGTATTCGCCATGCCTCTAAATCAGACTTGCCTTCTTGGCACTCCTTTGGAATTGATAATAGTAGTCACAGCTGTAATCTCAATCATTTGTGTGAATGCAGCGTGGCCCAGTGCCCCCAGATGGTTAGGTCAAACATGCCTAAAGACAGGACATTCAAGGCATTGTCTTTCACTTTTGAAACTCCCTTCCATGAGTGGAATTCCTGACTAATCTATTGATTGATGTTTCTTTAAAACAAATGGGAATCAAAAGGCAATGCACTTGGGTTGCTTATACTCTGAACCTTATTTCACTTTTTTCATTGGGCAACATTTAAGTACCTCACACTGTGAGTTACTGATTTTATCAGTCATCATTTGTCCTAGAACTTTCCATTAAATCAAGGTTAGGGTAAGTATTAAGACATCAGTGATATTTCTACCTATAACTTTGAAACTCTCCACCTCAGTATTTAACTAGAAGTATGGAAAAGAATCTATGGCAAACTTTTTCAAAATGCATTATGGCCAGGTCCTACCTAAGGTATATTATTTTGGATGTGACAGGCTAGAAGAAGGACCTGAGCATATGCATTTTGAAAAGGCAGCACAAATGATTCTAGTGGGCATTCCTCAAAAGGAAGTACCGTCCTAATCTGATCCCTCAAAGGATAATGTTTTCTAAGGTTTCACTTGTCCACTGTATTAGTGAATTTTCACACTGCTATAAAGAAATACCTGAGACTGAGTCATTTAAAAGGAAAGAGGTTTAATTGCCTCATAGGTTTGCACGGCTGGGGAGGCATCAGGAAACTGCTTATCATGGCAGAAGGCAAAGGGGAAACAAGCACCTCATACCTGGTGGCAGGAAAGAGAGAGAGCAAGAGCCAGGAAATGCTACACTTTAAAACCATCGACTGTCGTGAGAACTCCCCCAACATCACAAGAACAGCATGGGGGGAACTGCCACCATGATCCAATCACCTCCCACCAGGGGCCCTCCCTCAACAATGGGGATTACAATTTGAGATGAAATTTCCGTGGGGACTCAGAGCCAAACCATATTATCTACCTTGTTTTTTCATATATGCTTTTATTGATAAATATACTCTACCTTCATAATGTTATAACCATCTATATGCTGATGAGTCCTAAATCTCTATCTTCACCTTTAATTCACAGATTAAAACACATGTAGCTGACAACCTTCTGAGAAAATCCAGTTGGCAGTCTCCAGCCTTCCCCAACTCACTGAACTCACCATCTCATCTTCACTCCTCAGCCTACTCTCTCCCCAGACTCCCTTGCACAATGGTATCCCTCTTTTCTTGTACACTCAAGTCAGAACACTGGGAAATCATCTTAAGCTTTAAATCCTTTAAATGACAATCATATAGAGAATTATTCTAAATTTCTTAGTCTCCCAGGACCACCTCCAACCTATTTCTATAGCTTTAATTTCTGCCTTCGTCAACTCACAGTTGATGTGCTTACACTGTTCAACATCTTGGAATAAACCACGTTTACCATTCTGTTTCCTACTTGATTCATTTTATTCCAACTGTAAAAGTCTTCCCATGCTTATTTCCCTAAATCTCATCTCATCTGTGTGTCCTCTCCTCTCCTTTTCCGAATTATCAGGTATATCCAACAGCTCTCCTTGTGTTACTACAACGTTTTATGCATGTATCTTTTACATGACTACTTTCTCCTCTTAGGCAATAAACACCTAGAGGGCAGAGCCTGTGTCTATTTCCTTTTGTACTCGCAGTGTAATGTCGTGTGCTTGGCATATAGAAAGTGCTCAACTTGACTAAATTTTGATTGGATTGACTGAGCAGGTACAAGTGCACTAGTATTTGATACATGCTTAGCCCTTATAAAACCTTGAAACTTAGAGAATTGGGAGAGACAAAGGTAAAGAGGCAGTGTATCATGTGAATCAATTACTACTAGCTGCCCCGGTGGACAACTTCGCTGGAACTACTACGGGTTTAGCCTGGAGTACATCTAGCTCCTTGAGACTGATTCTGAAGGCTTGTTGGAAGCAGTTCATTACTGTTTTTAAAATTCTCTCTTTCATTTTAAAGCCGCAGCAGCTTTCAAGTTTCTTCAGTTATTTGAGCCATGTTTCCATCTAATGTCTTGATATTACTTTAAAATAAATCAACCCAATGGGGATGGGGCAATGGTGGGGGAGTTTATGTGTAGAGGTAATTGAAAGGGAGAAAAATCAGATAAAGACAAATGCATGCAGACACACAGCAGGAATCCATAGTAACACACCTACCTATGCACCACTTGCTTGCTCTGCCTTCCATTCTCTAAACTGTCCACTGGGGTGAAATGTATAAGAAAATGAATGATGCCAGATATGATTGCAGTTAGGATCAGCATTGCAAAAGGTCCCTTAATGATTGTCAACTGGAACAAATCAGGCCTCAATTTTCCCCTTTTCATTATCTTTAAAGCAGGTTGCATTCATGGGTAATTAAAGATTATCTTGTATGTTTTCCTCTGATGTTTCCTTAGCTAGGGAGGACTATTCTGCACAAAGAAACCCAGAAACAATAATACTGCATGCTTACTTTCTTTTTGTTTTTAATCATGAAATCCAGCAAAGGGTCAGACTCTAGGAACTTCAGAGCTAAATCGTGGTGTCAGTTTTGAAATAAGAGTTATTCCCAGTGAGGTTTGAAAAAGGGAGAACCATAGCTTCCAGGCCGCTTATTCATGGGATAAAAATTAAATCACGAAAGAACATTGAAAGGAAAACAAAGGCAATTAGGTAGACCAAAAACAGACTCTATATCTTATTTCTGAAACATTTTAAAATTTGGGCTTCATGAAAATCTGTGTTTGTGGAAGAATGCAGTATGATTTTGATTCAGACAGATGCATTTAGAATAGGCATATGTACTGAAGGATGGCAGATGTGTTTGATGAAGCCAGATGTACAAAAGCAGTCAGATGTGTATGTCTCTTGAAGTGAAAGATGAAATCAAATACATATATATACACACATATACATACACATATATATACATATATACACATATATACATATATATCACATCACATTTGGTAGTCATGTCTCCTTAGGCTTCTTTTGGTTGTGACACTTTCCTGATTTTCTTTGTTTCCGATGACCTTGATAGTTTAGAGAGTACTGGTCAGATATTTTGTCGAATGTCCTTCAATTTTGTCTGATGTTTTTCCATGATTAGATTAGGCATGTGGGTTTTGCATGAAGAATACAAGAGCAGAGTCACTTTCTTTACATTATATCAAGAGTATGAACTATCAATATAACTTATCATTGTTGCTGTTGACCTTGATCACTTGGCTAAGGTAGTGTTTGTGCCTGTCCCTTTCCATACTGTCTGTACTTTAAGTCACTATGAACAGCCCACACTTAAGGATGGGGAGTTATACTCCACTTCCTGGAGGGTAGAGTAACTACATAAACTGTTTGGAACTTTTCTGAAAGGAAGGGTTGTCTCTTCTCCTGCATTTATTTATCCTTTATTTATGGCATCATGAACTCAGATATATTTATTTTATACTTTAAACATGTGTCTTTTGGTAGAACGTATGAATGCATGTGTCTTTTTGGTGAAACAATTTATTTTCTTTTGAAAATATACCCGGTAATGAGATTGCTGGGTCGAAGGGTAGCAGTGTTTTAAGTTCTTTCAGAAATATCCAAACTGCTTTCCTTGGCTGAACTAATTTACATTGCCACCAACGGTGTGTAAATATTATTGTATTTAATTTGTTGCTCAAATTTTTTTATCTTTGTCTACTGAGAGTTCCTTCGGTTGGCTCTTGGGACATCTTCACATTCGTGCTTTTGATTATTGAGTGTTGTGTGAGAGAGAGAGAGTGTGTGTGTGCGTTTGTGTGTGTGTGAGTGTGTGTGGGCAGTTTGTGTAGTTTTGAGCATTACAGTATGTTCTGGGAACTTCTTGTATATTTCCAGCCCGTTTTACTTTACATATTTTTATTTTTTTAATTAATTTCAACTTTTATTTTAGATTCAGGGGATACATGTGCAGGTTTGTTACCTGGGTATATTGTGTGATGCTGAGGCTTAGGTACAATTGATCTTATCACCCAGGTACTTAGCATAGTACCTGATAACTTCTCAACCTTTGCCCTTCTCCCTCTCATCCCATTCTAATAGTCCCTAGTGTCTATCGTTGACATCTTTATAAGTAACCAATATTTAGCTCCCACTTATAAGTGAGAACATGTGATATTTGGTTTTCTATTCCTGTGTTAATTTGCTTAGGATAATGGACTACATATGCATCCATGTTGCAGTGACAGACAGATTGTATTCTTTTTTTATTGCTGTGTAATATTTCATAGTGTATATGTATCACATTTTCTTTATCTAGTCCACTGTTGATGGGCACCTGGATTTGATTCCATGTCTTTGCAATTGTGAATAGTGCTGCAATAAATATAAAAGTTCATGTGTCTATTTGATAGAACAGTTTTTTTTTAAATATACTCAGTAATGAAATTGCCGCATGAAAAGATAGCTGTGTTTTAAGTTCTTTGGCTGAACTAATTTGCATTGCCACCAAGAGTATATAAGCTTTTCCTGTCCTCTGCAACCTTTTCAGCATCTGTTGTTTTATGACTTTTTAAATAATAACTATTCTAACAGATGTGAGTTTGTATCTCATTGTGGTTTTGATTTGCATTTCTCTGATAATTAGCGATGTTGAGCATTTTTCATGTTTGTTGGCCACTTATATGTCTTTTTTGATAAGTGCCTGTTCATGTCTTTAGCCCATATTTAAGTTGGGTTATTTGTTTTTTGCTTGTTCAATTGTTTAAGTTCCTTACAGATTCTAGATTTTAGACCTTTGTTAGATGCAGTTTGCAAATATTTTCTGTCATTCTTTATATTGTCTATTTATGCTGTTTATCACTTCTATTGCTGTGCAAGAAACTTGTGAGTTTAATTAGATCCCACTGTTAAATTTTTGTTTTTGTTGCAATTGCTTTTGAGGACTTAATCATAAATTCCTTCCCAAGGCCAATGTCAAAACTGGTGTTTCTTAGGTTTTCTCCTGAGATTCTTATAGTTAGAAGTCTAACATTTAAATTATTAATCTATTTTGAGTTAACTTTTGTATATGATGAAAAGTAGGGGTCCAATTTCAATCTTCTGCATATGGCTAGCCAGCTATCCAAGCACAATGTATTGACTAGGAAGTCCTTTCCCCATTTCTTATTCTTGTCAACTTTGGTAAAGATTAGATGGCTGTAGGCATGCAGTTTTATTTTTGGGTTCTCTATGCTATTCCATTATCCTATGTGTCTGTTTTTGTACCAGTACCATGCTGCTTTGATTACTGTAGTTTTATAGTATAATTTGAAGTCAGGTAATGTGATGTCTTTGGTTTTGTTCTTTTTGATTAGGATTGATTTGGCTATTTGGGCTATTTTTTGGGTCTATGTAAATTTTAAAATAGTTTTTTCTAGTTCTGTGAAAATTACATTGGTAGTTTGATAGTAATAGCACTGAAAGTCTAGATTGCTTTCGGCAGGATGGCTATTTTAATGATATTGATGTTTCGATCCATGAGCATAAAATGTTTTTTCATTGTTTGTATCATGTATGATTTCTTTCAGCAGTGTTTTGTAGTTCTTCTTGTAGAGATCTGTTACTTGCTTGGTTAGATGTATTCCAGTGCTTTTTTTTCCAGCTATTGCAAATGGGATTATGTTCTTCATTCGGCTCTCAGCTTGATCTTTGTGTATAGAAATGCTACTGATTTTCATATGTTTATTTTGTATTCTGAAATTTTACTGAAGTTCTTTATCAGTTTCAAGAGTCTTTTGGTGGAGTCTTTACAGTTTTCTAGGTCTAGAATCATATTTTCAGTGAAGAGAGATAATTTGACTTCTTCTTTTCGTATTTCAGTATCTTTTATTTCTTTCTCTTGCCTGATTGCTCTGGCTAGGACTTCCTATACTATGTTGAATAGGAGATCTTGTATTGTTCCAGTTATCAAGGGGAATGCTTCTAGATTTTGCCCATTCAGTATGATGTTGGCTGTGGGTTTGTCATGGATGACTCAAAATTTTGACGTATGTTCCTTTGAAGGCTAGTTTCTTGAGGGTTTTCTTGATGAAGGAATGTTGAATTTTATTGAAGGCTTTTTCCATTTTTATTGAGATGATAATATGGTTTTTGTTTTTAATTCTTTTTATGTGGTGAATCACGTTTATTGATTTGTGTATGTTGAATCAACCTTACAAACCAGAATGAAGCCTACTTGACCATGGTGAACAAACTTTTTGATGGGCTGCTGGATTCAGTTTGATAGCACTTTCTTGAGGTCTTTTTGCATCTATGTTCATCAAGGATATTTGCTGGTAGTTTTCTTTTTTCATTGTGTCTTTGCTAGATATTGGTATTAGGGTGATGCTTGCTCTGTAGAATTAGTTAGGGAGGAGTCCCTTTTCCTCGAGTTTTTGAAATAGTACTAATTCTATAGTACCAGCTCTTCTTGTATGTCTGGTACAATTCAGCTGTGAATTCATCTGGTCCAGGACTTTCTTCATTTGGTAAATTATTTATTTATTTATTTATTTATTTATTTATTTATTTATTTTTACTCATTCAATTGTGGAACTAATTATTCGTCTCCTCAGGGTTTCAATTTCTTTCTGATTCAATCTTGAGAGATTGTGTTTTTCCAGAAATTTATCCATTTTCTGTAGCTTTTCTACTTCATGTGCATAGAGTTGTTCATTATATCTGAGTATCTTTTGTATTTCTGTGGGATTGGCTGTAATGTCACCTTTTCATTTCTGATTATGCTTATTTGGATCTTCTCCTTTCTTTGTTAATCTAGCTAGTGTTCTGTCAATCTTGTTTATCCTTTCAAAGAATCATCTTTTGGTTTTGTTGATTCTTCCTATGTATTTTGGAGTCTCAATTTTCTTCAGTTTAGGTCTGATTTTAGTCATTTCTTTCTGCTAGCTTTTTTAATTTTTTAGTTCCT
Source organism: Gorilla gorilla gorilla (assembly GCF_029281585.2). Classification (NCBI taxonomy): domain Eukaryota; kingdom Metazoa; phylum Chordata; class Mammalia; order Primates; family Hominidae; genus Gorilla; species Gorilla gorilla. The sequence continues at coordinate 31,803,549 of NC_073227.2, read as the reverse complement.
CTAGGTATGATGTTAGATTGTTAATTTGAGATCTTCTAGCTTTTTAAGTTAGGTGCGTATTGCTATAGATTTTCCCCTTAACACTGCTTTTACTGCATCCCAGAAGTTTTGGTGTATTCTGTCTCTGTTTTGATTCATTTCAAAGAATTACTTGATTTCTGCCTTAATTTTGTTGTTTACCCAAAAGTCATTCATGAGCAAGTTGTTTAGTTTTCATGTAATTATGTAGTTTTGAGAGATATTCTAGGTATTGATTTATATTTTTATTCCAATATGTTCCAAGGATATGGTTGGTATGGCTTTGATTTTTTTCAAATTTATTTGAGACCTGCTTTATGGCCACATATGTGGTCAATCTTGGAGTATGTTCCATGTGCAGATGAGGAGAATTTATGTCTGGTTGTTGATGTGTTGAGTATTCTGGAGACGTCTATTGGGTTCAATTGGTCCTGTCAAATTTAAATTCAGAATTTCTTTGTTAGTTTTCTGACTTGGTGATCTGCTTAATGCTGTCAGAGGGGCACTGAAGTCTTCTACTATTATTGTCTGACTGTCTAAGTCTTTTTGTAGGTCTAACTGTACTTGTTTTCTAATTCTGGGTCAATGTTGGTGCATATGTATATATATATTTAGGATAGTTAAGTATTCTTGTTGTATTTGAACCCTTTATTATTATGTAATGCCCTTTTTTGCCTATTTTTACTGTTCCTGGTTTAAAGTCTGTTTTATGTAACATAAGAATAGCTCTTTTTTGTGTTTCTGCTCTTTTTTTGTTTTCTGTTTGCATGACAGATCTTTCTCCAACCCTTTACTTTGAGCCAGTGGGTGTCTTTATGTGTGCGATGCAACTCTGGAATACAATAGATGGTTGGGTCTTGTTTCTCTATCCAACTTGCCACTCTGTGCCTTTTAAGTGGGGCATAGATGTCACTTGCATTCAAGGCTAATATTGATAAGTGAAGTTTTGATCATATTGTGAAGTTGTTAGCTGGTTGCTTTGTAGTTTCTATCATGTGGTTGCTTTGTAGAGTATGTGGGCTATGTACTTAAGTATGTTTTTGTGGTGGCAGGTATCATTTATTGTTTCCATGTTTAGAACTCCCTTAAGGATGTCTGCTCTAATGGTAACAAATTCCCTTACCATTTGCTTGTCTTAGAATTTTTTTTTCTCCTCTGCTTATGAAGCTTAGTTTTGTAGGATATGTCATTCTTGCTTGGAATTTCTATTCTTTAAGGATGCTGAAAGTAGGCCTTCAATCTGTCCTGGCTTGCAGGGCTTCTGCTGAGAAGCCCGCTCAGCCTGATAAAATTCTCTTTGTATGTGATATGACATTGTTCTCTAGCTGCCTTTTAGATTTTGTCTTTATTATTGATCTTGGACACTCTGTTGACTATATGACTTGATGATGTTCCTTTTATATAGTATCTCACAGATGTTCTCTGGATTTCTTGTATCTGGATGTCTACATCTCTAGCAATATTAGGAAGATTTTCTTGAATTATTGCCTCAAATATATTTTCCAGGCTGTTTGTTTTTATTCCTTCATTCTCATGAATGCCAATAATTCACTGATTTGGCTGCTCTACATAATTCTATATTTCTCAAAGACTGTTCGTCTTTAAAAATTTTTTCTTTGTTTTTGTCGGACAGGATTAGTTTGAAATACCAGTCTTTATGCTCTGAAATTCTTCCTTCTGTTTGATCTAGTCTATTGATAAAGCTCTCAATTGCATTTTGAATTTTCTTAAGTGAGTTTTTCAATTCCGGAAGCTCTGGTTGATTTCTTTTTTATGATATATATCTCCTCCTTCATTTCCTGGATTGCTTTAGAAGTATTTTGTGTTGATTTTCAACCTTGTATCTTGTTGAGTTTTTTTGCAATATTTGCTTTGAATTCTTTATCTGTCATTTCTGAATTTCCACTTTGGCTAGGGACCATAGCTAGAGAGCTAGAATGATTTTTGGTATTGTCAGCACATTCAGATGCAGAATTCTAGAATTCTTGCTCTGATTCTTTCTCATCTGCAGAAGCTGGTACGTCTAATTTTTGTAATTATTTCCATATGAATAGAATTTTTTCTTTGTGTTTCATTCTCATTAATTTTTTTTTTCTTTTGCTTTCCCTTCTTCCACCCCCTTTCTGGGGGTTGTGACTGTAGAGAATGTTGGGTAGAGTCTTTTGGCTTTGCTTCTACACTCCTATGCACTTCTGTTGACAGGTTTAATATAGGGCTGTGCAGTTTGACCTACAAGCCAGTAGATGGCAGTTATGGGTAAGAGCCAGCTGTAGCCAACATGGCTGGGTATATACTTGATCCTTGTTTCCTGGGAGAAGCTCTCTGTTGCCTCAGGCAAGAGCTGATTTATGAAGTTCAATGGTCTGTACTCCCTGTTCAGCCCTGAGGAAGTGGTCAAAAAGGGTGGGGCCAGACCTGACAAGTCCAACTACAGGTCCTCTGACAGCAGACACAAGCGCCTGTGCCAAGGAAGAATCCAGTGGGCAACCACTAAGCACCCAGAGGTGTGCATAGGTGTGGAGCTGGGAAACCTCTTGGGCTCCAAGTTCTCTGCACAGGGATGGGCAGATGGCCTAAACTAATTCAGGAGAGTGAGAGCTCCAGATTCCTGGAGACCTGCCTAGATGTGGAGTGGAGAGAACACATCCCTGCAGGAGGATCTCTGCACAGGAAGGGTGGCAGCCCCTGTTCTTAGAATCAAATATTTTCCCAAGGAACCCCAATTTCATTAGTCAGAGAATGGTACTACAAACCAAACTCTCAGTTCCAGATGAACTCCTTGCTTCTGGGGTATCAGTGCTTTCAGACTGACTCAGCTGACAGAGCAAGGATATATGTATTTGTGTATACTAACCTGTGTGTATACAAATATCTATAAATATTTCTATGTGTAACCATCTGTATTTATATTGAGCTAGATATAAATTCATACAGATGTCTATGACTAATCCTTTACAACATAGATCATTCTAGACTGTTTCACTTGCTTATCTATAACCTACACTCCTACAGTGAGAAAGCTGGCTTCCACCATCTGCCATTCATTTACTTAATTGTTCAATCACAGTATACATGTAAAGCAGTATCAGAGCTGTTAACCCATATCCCTGTGGGAAACAGCTTCACCAACTAGAGTCCAGTGCTTATGTATAATTTGTTTTGCCTTTAGACTCCCAGACTTCACTCATTTCCAAATTTACTTAGATTAGCACCTTTCCTCCAAACCCTTCAGGGAAGTTTTTTCATACATTTGTAATATAATTAGATTATATTTTGTCACATTCTCTAGTCCATCCTAGGATCCTGTGGTCTCCTAATTTTTTTGCGTACATGAAGGTTTACTCATTGTTATATAAGCAGCATGGAGTATTTTGGTCACTGTTTTGTTGGTTATTGGCTGTACTTCAGTGATTCCTCATTAAATAAAATCATGTGATTTTATATTGTGCAAATGAACAATATATACGTAGTTTTCCAGAATACATTTATAGAACATCTTTCCCTGTGGAAAATCACCAGACCTTCGATATATATGTCATTCATTTTCTTCAATTTTGCTGCCATACGGTTTTATTGTCAAAGTTCTTGATCGCATGTAACAGAACAGTAGTTGTAAGCAAGTGACTACTCAATAAAAGTTTGGGGAAAAAAAGAAAAAAAAGTTTAGAAACAGAGACTTTATTTCTTCTTTGTTTTTGTTTTTAATTTAAAAAAATCTACATATTTAGTACATTATCCCCCAGGTACTAACCATTGAGATCTGACAATTATCCCAATTTTGCCTAAAATTTGCTTATCTATTCCTTTCCTCTCAAAAATGTGTTTCTTACATATTTTGAAGAAAGTATTGGATAAGTCTTCATCACATCTACCAGATTAAAAACATCATAGTTACATGATATTTTATCTATATTTTAAGATATTGATATCTTAATATCATAGTTAGTTATATAATAGTACCTAGTCAAATTCCTCTGATTGTCTAAAAAATTATTTTTCTAGTTGGTTTGTATGAATTATGGAACAAATAAGGTACCATTACATTTGTATGTCACAACTCTTTATTTTTTTAATGAAGCGAATATTCTTCCCATTTTGATTTCCATGCTGAGGACTTAATGCAGAGACTGATTAGTTGTTATGCAGAGTGCAATGCATAATGCATTTCTCTGTTTGCTTATTTTTGTGTCATTTAACTTGTTCCTTTTATTTTCTGGGTAGTCATACATGGAAGTTAGCTCTTGGTTATATTTGGATTTTACCTTTTGACAGATTAATTCATGGTTGATGTGCTGTGCTTCATATTGAATTTCACTAGGAGACTAACGATGTCTGATTTTCCTTACTTTTAACGATGCAAAGATTGACCCATGGTTCAAATAATAGCAATTTGATCACCACAATGTATTCTCCATTAAACTTTCATCTAATGGTTTCATCCATTGATGATTATTGTCTAAATCAACTATTTAACTGGATAGCACAAAATGGTGATTTTCTAATTTTGTCATTATTCCCACATTTAGTAAATGAAATTCCTATTTAAAGAACAATTTTCCCAACTCATCTATGACTACTTGGTTATCTTTCAATACATATTCTACAGAAAAGGAAGTATAAAGAGTTTGTACTAAACTCTTTTCTTTTAATTTCCGATATTCAGAGAAAGGAATTGGTGTCCTAATTTCTTTATGACATTTATTGAGATGTATGCTGTACCTCTCTGCAGGTATATATGTTTGTATTTTCATTAAATTGTTTTACTACTCTTTTTATTTCAATTTAAAATTATTGTAAAGAAATGAAGATTTTTAAAATACATTTCAATCATTTCCATAGACTTTTCTTTTTGATGCACAAAATAAAGGTACTTCCTAATTTTGGTCCTTGGGTTATTTTGATAACTCATGAGCCTTTGTTAGCTTCCTTGTTTTGGGTACAAAAAAAAATAGCCAGCCTTATCTTTCAAGGACTCACGATTCCTTTGAAGAATAATATTCAGGGACACAATTAAGTAATGGTTAGGCTCACTGCTTTGGGGCTATAAAATACATACTTATTTAATAGCAAATATGATTATATACTGATATTTTCAATTCAGATTTACTAATACAGTTTTTTTACTTCCTTAAGTAAATTATTTTATCTCTCTTTTTATTACTCTGAAAGCTTGATTTCTAGTAACATTAGCAAAATTATTTACTTGCATTGTCGTGTAACATACGTAAAATAATTCTAAAATAATAGCATCAATAATGCTATGAACATATTAGATTACTACACAAATTTTAAGACTTCATTTCAGGTTTTACTGTCCTTTAAATATTGGCTACAGAGGATATAGAGTCAAAATAATGTACTATACTGTGTTTTTAGTAATTTTAATTCAGATTTTTGATTATGTCATCAACTCGATACACGGATACATTCACTTCAATTTGTTTACAATTCCTCGTGATTGCCTTTTAAATTTCATTTCATTTTGGAGTATGTAAACACATCAATGTAAAATAGAAGTGTATAGTAATATACATCTGAAATAGAGACCATATTCAGAAAAGTTTGATTTATCTTGTAAAAATATCTGACTCCCTGTTTTTTAGTTTCTCCTATGATAACCACTTTACTTGTTCTTTATTTTTGCTACCCCTTTCTCTTTGCAAAAAAAGAGCAAATGCATATTTCATCCCTTTTATTACACAAAAGAATCAAAATGTATATCATATTCTAGACCTTATTTACTGTACTGCACAAATATCTTGAAGATTACTCCATATCAGTGTATACAGATCTTTTGCTGATTATGTTTCATTGGATGCTATGCTTTGCTCAGCTTCCTATTAATAGACACTTGCCATATCAATAATATCCCAGTGAAGAACATTACACATAAGTCATTTTATATTTTTGATTATACTTCAAAATTTATTTTTAAATTAAATGGTAAATACATGTATAATGTCCTAATTGTTAGGATATTAATAATTATCCAATAACCACTATTATTATTATTGAATAGTTGATATTGTTAATTATTATTGAATAATAATTGTTGAAGTATTAATATTATTGTTTATTATGAATTATTATTATTGAATGACTATTAATTCAATATGACTGATGTCCAAATTACTTCCATAAAGATGGAATCACCACATTCTTACAAGCAATATAGAAAGAGCCTCTTTCCCCATAGTATTGCCAACAAAATATACTGTTAAAACTTTCCAATTTTGCCAGTCGGATAAGGAAGAAACAGTATTTCAGGACAATTTTAATATTCAACAATATTGCTATAAATGAAGTCGATCTTCTCTTTTCATATGGTTAAGATTCACTATCTATATTTTGCTAATTTTTATTCTTTTCTTGTTTGTTGTTTTCTTCTCAAGTTTTAAGACCTTGTCTTCTTTTGGAGATATTACTCCTTTATGATGGAATCTACAAATAAATTTTGTGGTTTTTTCCTTTTTTATTTTGACTTAGATTTTAGTGGAGAAATTTTTGCCAGTTTAAAAGTTTAAAACAACATTTTTACAGTTGAGTGAATCTATATGGTCTTTTATTATTTTGGATTTTGATTTAAAGCTACAAGTGTTCTTCATTCTCATGTATTAAATGAATTACTAAATCTTTATGATTTTAGTATTTATGTTTAAATCTCTGATTCATTTAGATGTTTTTCTAGTATCCAAAGTGAAGTATGGATGTGATTGGATATTTTTGTTCATGTCTATTTTCCCCAACACCTTTCCTCCTATTGTTATGGGTTGAATTATGTTCTCTCTAAAAATAGATGTTGAAGTCCTTCCCCTAGTATGTCAGAATGCAATGTTTTTTGGAAACAGAGTCTTTACAGAGGCAATGAAGTTAAAATGAGGTCAATAAAGTAGACCCTGATTCTATATCACTATGTCCTTATTTAAAAAGGGAAAATTTAGACATAGAGATAGATACACGCTGAGGGAGGAAAGATTATGTGAACGGGCAGCAGGAACAGATGGCTATTCCCAGTCATGGTTTGCCTGAGGCTACCTGAAGCTAGGAGGGAGGACTGGAACTGATTCTTCCCTAGTGTCTTCAGAGGGAGCATTGTTCTGCCAACACCTTGATTTCAAGCTTTTAGTCTCCAGAACTGTGAAACAATAAGTTTTTACTGGTCTAAGCCACAAACTTTGTGGTACATTTTTTATGGCAGCCCTAGGAAGGTAATACACTCACTGATTGGAGGTACCATCTTTTCCTTATACCATACTTGCATCGTCAACTTAGATATACTTCTGAATTTTCTATTGTGCTCCATTTAGATTATCTATTTACTCATGTATCAACGCCACAGTGTTTCAATTGAAGATGGTATACACTATGCTTTAATATCTGGCAGAGCTTCCTGACATATGTCCTTTTTTTTCTTTGTCTTTTTTTTTTTTTTCTTAGAAACAGGGTCTTGCTCTGTGACCTAGTCACTGAAGCATGCACATGCCACCATGCCTGGCTTTTTTTTTTTTTTTGTCTGACTATGTTGCCAAGGCTGGCATCAATTTTTCTTCCTCAGCCTGCCAAAGTGCTGGGATTACAAGCATGAGCCACTGTATTAGTCCATTTTTACATTGCTATAAAGATACTACCTGAGACTGGAAAATTTACGAAGGAAAGAGGTTTAATTGACTCACAGTTCTGCACGACTGGGGAGGCCTCAGGCAACTTACAATCCTGGCAGCAGGTAAAGGGAAAACAGGCACCTTTCACATGATAGCAAGAAAAAGAGAGAGCGAGAGCACGGAAATGCCACACTTTCAAACCACCAGCTGTTTTGAGAAATCCCTCACTAGCATGAGAACAGCATGAGGGAAACCACCCCCATGATCCAATCACTTCCCACCAAGCCCCTCCCTTGACACATGGGGATTACAATTTGAGATGAGATTTGGGTTGGGACACAGAGCCAAAACATATCAGCCACCATTCTCGGCCAAAATAACTTGTGTTATTTTTCTTTGCGCAGTTTTATTCAATAGTCTTACTTATTTTTCCATATGGAAATTAGTATTTTTAAAATAGACTGCTAATTGCAGGAAAAAGAAGTTGATATTTTTATTGGAATTGCAGCATTTTATTTTTTAAGACTCCCTCAACCCGGCTTCTTTAACCAGCCCCCACAGGCTCTATCTTCCATGTCAGTGTCTCTCTTGTATCTATAGTTGCCTTGACTTCAGAAACGGTTCCAGTTACTGTTGAATTCTCCATAATGATTGAAAATTCCTTGGATGCAAAGGATCTCTTGAAAGTCTTTTCTTCCCATTTGGAGACATACCTAGTCTTGATAATTACATGTTGAATAGAACCAAGTTGCCTAAATGCCTATTTTAAAGTTTTAAAAGAGAATTTGTTATAAATGGTCTGTAATTCATACTGCTGAGTAACTCAGGATGTAATTTAGGTGGTGTAGTACAGTGAAATTAGGGTTTGATGTGCTTTCTTAAAATCTGGGTTATAATATTTCATTTATCTTTGTCTATCTCTATCTAGCTCTCTGTTTCATTCAAAATCATATGTAATAAGACAGTTAAAAACTTTGAGATCAGCTTTCTGAATGTTTTGAATCTAGGATCAGAAAGCGTCCCTCACCAGATTATTGTGCAGATGAGGTGATCCAAATTTCCTGCTGGGAAGTATATCTCAGTCCATCATTTGGTCCCTGCCTGGCAATCTTAGCTTCTTTATTATCATTTCTCCCTTCACACAGTCGACTTCATCAATATTGGCTTCTTTGCTCTTCCTTGACAAGACCAAGCTCATTCCTGCCTTATGGCTTACGCATCTGCTTTTCCCGTAGCTGGAAAATATCCTTACAGTTTTACTTGGCCTACTCTATGAATTCCTTCAACAGTAAGCTTAAAAGCACATCTTCATGTGGCCTTCCCTAACACTGTGTGTACAGCTGCCTATCTTCCCAGGCACTCCTTAATCTGTTTTTTTTTTTTTTTCTTTTAGAAATGTGGTCTCTCTCTGTCGCCCAGGCTGGAGTGCAGTGGTGCGATCTTGGCTCACTGCAACCTCCTCCTACTGGGTTCAAGCGATTCTCTTGCTTCAACCTCCTGAGTAGCTGGGATTACAGGCATGCACCACCATATTTGGCTAATTTTTGTATTTTTAGTACAGACATGGTTTCACCAAATTGGTCAAGCTGGTCTTGAACTCCTGACCTCGTGATCCTCCCACCTCGGCCTCCCAAAGTTTTGGGATTACAAGTGTGAGCCCCTGCGCCCAGCCCACTCCTTAATTTTACCCTCCTTTATCTATCTTCATAGTACTTATTTATACCTGAAGTTGTATTGTATATTTATTATTTTACTTGTCATCTTTCTCATTGAAATCTAAGCTACCTGAGGCAAAGTCTTCTTCACTTTGATATTCCCTGGCTTATAAAAATGCATTATGTACTCAATAAATATTGAATGAATAAATAAAATGACAATTTGTGCAAAATGCTTGGTACATAATGGTCACTTAACGAATGTTATCTTTCCTTTTCATTTATTCTACAATAGTGATATTTGCAGTCACACTGAAGACACATGCAAAACTGGCTTAATTCCTTCCCTACAGTTCACATCCCTGAATTCTCGATAATAAAGACTTAAAGGATCTATTCCATTTACTGAATTGCATGTTTTGGGTGGTGTTTTTCCTGAGCCTAGGCCATTCTGTACTTGAATTGAGAAGAGGTCATAGCGTATTTGAATGCTCCTTTTTTATCATTAGTCATAATGATTTCTTAGGTTCTGGGTATGCTCATGTGTCCAATTATATTTGGGATGTTTGCTTTCCAGATGTCAGCAGAAACTCTGCATCTCTGCATTTGCTTTTCACCTTTGGATCTCCAGCCTGTTGCAATGTCTCTTTTGGTAGTTATTGTTTTGCCAGTTTGACTTCCCTTTTCTTCAAATGGAAAGGTCCTAGTATCACTGATTGTCTTTAAGATTTTTCAGAGTAATAGTCTAAAATTGAGGTAGAGAATTTCCTGTCCTATTGAAAGTTTAGAAAGGTGTGCAATTTGGGAAAGTTTCTGATGAAGCTTGACAGTTCTCTGAATTGCCAAGGCCTTGGCAGTGATGACCAGGAGAAGACATGAGATTCAGTCTTTGAGGTCATAGCCCTTTTGACAGACATAATGAGATGGTCTAATCACTAATGGAGGACATTTAAAATGCCAAGGAACAGGACAAGGGTCAATAGACTGAGAAAGGAACTAACATTTCATCAGATATATATTGTGTGCATAGCACTATGCTGGGTGCTAAATCAGAAGCACTTAAGTAGTTTTTGGAGCAATAAATGTCTCGCAGCTTGTATTAGTTCATTTTCATACTGCTATGAAAAAATACCCAAGACTGGGCAATTTATAAAGACAGAGGTTTAATGGACTCATAGTTTTACTTGGCTGGGGAGCCCTCACAATCATGGTGAAAGGCAAAGGAGGAGGAAAGACACATCTTACATGGCAGCAAGCAAGAGTGCACTTTTTGCAGGGGAACTCCCATTTATAAGACCATCAGATCTCATGAGGCTTATTCACTACCATGAGAACAATGTGGAGGAAACTGCCTCCATGATTCAGTTATCTCCACCTTGCCCCACCCTTGACACGTGGGGATTACTACAATTCAAGGTGAAATTTGGGTGGGGACACAGCCAAACCAGATAACAGCTCTAATTAAATGTTGGCTGGGGAATATCCCACTGCTTTCCCTCTTGAACCCTCCGTCGTGACTTTGGCTAGGAGAGTAGTTTCTAACCTTCAGACATTCATTCAGGTATACCACTTTTACTACTTTTTTCATATGTGAGTGCCACATGTACTGTTTATTTTTATTCTTTTTCTAAAATACATTGCTATGGTTCGAATATTTGTGTCCCCCACAAAAGTTGTATGTTGAAATCAAATCAACAATGTGATGCTATTAGAAGAGAATACCTTTTTGGGAGGTGATTAGATGAGAATACAGCCTCATGAATGGGATCAGTGCCTTTAAAAAGAGACCCCAGAGAGCTACCTTGTCCCTTCCACCATGTGAGGACATGAGAAAATGGCTGTCTATGCATCAGGAAGTGGGCCCTCACCAGATTTCACATGTGGAAGTGACTTTATCTTCGACTTTCTAGATTCCAGAATTGTGAGAAATAATTTCCATTGTTTAAATGTTACCAAGTTTATCATGCTTTGTTATAGCAGCCCAAAACAGACTAAGACATCAATGTGCTACTTAAATGACACATTGGACTCAAATTTCTTGTCTGACTTTGTGGTGATTCTGGATCACCCAGATGGTTGGGGTCCAAAAATTGTCTGTGTTCCCTTATATTTTCCTGGAATTCCTATTAGCTACCAGGTACTTCCTTATCCCTAATCAATTATATGGACTCCTTTGAGCTCTGTCTTGAATAATGTGAAGTTTCTCTGGTTGCTAAGAGGTGAAGCAGGCCTAACTCTGCTACTGCAAAAGACAACCCCCTCCCCAACCCAGGTTCCATCTTGCTTTCTTCCTTTTTGAAGATTTAATTTTCCAACCAAAGCTAAACATCTTTCGGTCTTCCCATCAGGTATGCAGAAGCCATAAAGGAAAAAATAAGAGGTAGAAATAAACTTATCTTCACAATGTAAACCGTGACACAAATACAGTTCTACATGCTCTATAAATCTGAATCCATTCAATACTTTAAAACCATTCACTGTAATCTCCATTTTACAGATAAGTAAAATATACTAAAGTGAATGTAGATATTTGCAAAGGTAATGCGTGGTCAAAGCTGAGATGCAAACAAAATCATATCTGACAATACTGTGTGTTCTTCTTCTAGTAAAAACCCAAAGAAGAGAGCTCATTGGCATTTCAAAGATATAATATGCACAGTTGATAATCCCTCTTAAACTGACAAAAACTCAATCATTTCTGTGATTCAAATAGCTACAAAATATGTATATTTCTGATTCAAGTTGCACTTAAGGTATAAAAAAACTATTTTCAAAGAGCCATTTAATGTTCAAGAGCCTTATAAATAGGATCAGGCGACACATGGTGGCTAACTGAGAAGATCTATTTCTTGCTTCAGTCTTAAATGTGCTGAAATGATATCCAATTCATAATGCTACTATTGATATGCCCAAAGGGTAGAATCCTGTGACTACTTAATCTCATGTTCCCTCGGAGAAGAGAACTGCATAATTTTTCGTTGTGTGAGTGCACCATAATTCATTTGAGCATTTCACTCTCTTTGGATATTTAGATATCTTTTTCATTTATTTTCTTATACAAAAATCATATTGTTATTATTTTCTAAGTTTAATTGGATAGGTAAAGATGATATTTTATTTTTAAAATGATGTATTGTTTGTGAGTTTAAAATTATGTGTGTGTGTTGGACATTTAAAATTTAAAAAAAAATCAGTTTCTATGCGTTCTCCATCTTTCTATTGGTATAATTGCCTTTTCCTCATTAATTTGCAAGCTCCTTGAAGACAGGGACCTTATTTGAGCTATTCACTGTTGTATTTCAGATTCCAAGATAGTACCAACCACAAAAACAGGCAAGATTAAATAAGAAAGGTCCCTTATGGTTTACCTAGGAATTATGTCAATGATGTTAATAAGAACTTTTCTTAGAATGAAGAGCTTACACAGGTTAGTGCAAGTTTTCAATGTAAAGTACATCTTTTTCATGGCAAGAGAGATTATCCTGAGATCAGAATACATGATTTTCAGATGCCACATAGATCTTAAACAGAGGATGCAGGTCTGAATGTCTACTTTCTTACTTAAACTTTAAAAAATAGAGAAACAGGTATTCAACACTTCCTCTGTTGTCCTTCAAGTTTTGAGGCACGAGGTTCTTCAGAGAAATGAAGAGTGAGGAAATGAATAAATACTAGTTTAACAATAAGAAAAGTCCAAATTGCAAAAAAAAAAAAAAAAAAAAAAGAATTATGAAGGAGAGACAAAGCAATAATGAAAAATTGTTATATAGGCCAAACCTTTACAAAAAAATGCCAGGAGCATATAAATGTTTACACCACGATGGAATTTTGCTAAACCTTTCAACTTTGAAAGACTCATTACATAAGCCAATTAAAATTCTTAAAACACAGGCATGCACTCCTTCCAATATACCTTACACAAGCAATCGTGTGAAAAAAAAAAAAACAAACCTTATTTCCTTCTTAAAGAGAAAGTGTTTAGATATGAGGGGGCTTTCTTTTGTTTGTTTGTTTGTTTTTTTGAGACGGAGTCTTGCTCTGTCCCCCAGGCTGGAGTGCAGCGGCGCGATCTTGGCTCACTGCAATCTCCACCTCCCGGGTTCATGCCATTCTCCTGCCTCAGCCTCCCAAGTAGCTGGGACTACACCACAGCCGGCTATTTTTTTTTTTTTTTTTTTTTTTTTTGTATTTTTAGTAGAGACGGGGTTTCACGGTGTTAGCCAGGATGGTCTCCTTCTCCTGACCTCGTGTTCTGCCTGCCTCGGCCTCCCAAAGTGCTGGGACTACAGGCGTGAGCCACCGCGCCCGGCCAGCTTTCTTGCAGCTCTTGCTATGGGCTAAGCACTGTGTTCCGTTCATATTCATTAGCTCAGTTAATTCTCTGAGATAGTTATTGCTGTTTTTCCACTTGACAAATGTGACAATTGAGAGACAGAAGGTTTAAATAATCTATCCCAAGACAGAAAGCTCTTGAGAGGCAGAGGCAAGATTTCAACTTAGGCAGCTTGGCTCAGAGTCTGAATCCTTGTTTGGCAAACATAATTCCACAACCTCAAGATTCTACTTCTTTGAAATGTGTATTTCCAGTTTCTTTTTCTTTGAAACAATTGCTTATAATAGCTTATAATTTGTAATGTAAAATGTTTCCTAGCCACAAATCTAAGTGATTTGTAATATATGCTAACTTACTTGGACTTCAAAACAACCTTGTAAAGGAAATACTATTATTATCATTTCCGTTTGCTAATGAGGAAACTAAGACAAACCGAGGTCAGTAACTTGATCCAAGTTCTGTGTAAGAGGCAAATCTAGACTTTCACCAAGGCACCAAGGAACTGAAACTTTTACTCTTAACACCTTTGTATCCTCTACTCTTCTCTTCCCTTCTTTCTCTTCCATACTCCCCCTCCTGTTCTTTCTCCTCCCCTCTTCTCCTTATCTCCCTAGCTCTTCCTCTTTAATGAAAAGAGTATATCCAATACATATTTTTTTAACTTTTTTGAGTTTATAATATATATATTTCCTTTCCTAAGTTATTACATATCCATGTCATTCTTTCTCTCTCTCTTTCCTTCCTTCCTTCTTTCCTTCTTTCTTTTCCTTCCTTCCCTCTCTCTTTCTCCTTCCTTCTTCCTTCTTCCTTCTTCCTTTCCTATCCTTTCTTCTCTGTCACCCAGGCTAGAGTGCAGTGGCACGATCACAGCTTACTGCAGCCTTGACCTCCTGGGCACAGGTGATCCTCCCACCTCAGCCTCCCAAATAGCTGGAACTACAGGCACGCAGCACCATGCCTGGCTAATTTTTTTTTAAGTTTTAAATTTTCTGTAGAGACAGAGTCTCACTGTGCTGCCCAGGCTGGTCTCTAACTCCTGGGCTCAAGTGATGTTCTTGTCTTGGCCTCTCAAAGTGCTGGGATTATAGGCATGAGCCATTACACCCAGCCTTTTCTACATCATTACTTCTAGTGGCTATATAGTGTTCTTCTATGTGAACATGCCATAAAATATATGTTAGTCTTTCAAAATGTTGATTTACATTTTCTTTTTGGTTTGTAAGTTCTTGTATAAAGTGAGTACATTAATCCCTTATTTCCTGAATGAAATAATATGCAATGAATGTAATGAATGAAAATGAAATGTAAATCATTTTCTGAAGCATGTTCTAGGGACATTTACAAAATAATATTTCATTTTCTAACTGATTGCAGTACTCATTTTTTATTTTCTAAATTTCTTTAGAAAAGGGCAAGAGTGATAAACTTGAATCCCAACAGAGTCTACATAAGTCATTTAAATAGGTTCAGTAGACATGTATTCGTAAATAGTAGGTCATAGATACATTGTAAAATTGGGAGATCCTGTTTTACCCAGTGACATTCTAATTTTTTTTTTTTCAAAAATTGGGATGGGCAAAACTAAATAAACCCTGATGCTTAAATTGGCTTAAGTGATGAAGACATGAGCTTATCGTGCTTTCCTTCTATACTGGAAAGCACGATATGGTGTTTATGTCTATACTGCGGTCATAGGCGTGGTCTTTTGTTAATATAACTCATTACCTTAAAAGGGACAATTAGTCAATTATTTATCAAAAAAAATATTTGTTATTTTTGTTCAGTTTGTGCTACTGATGGATTTTACCATCCAGAAAGTAATTAACTAAATAAATAAATTAAATGGCTGATGCTCTCTTTTAAGTTAATAATTGATAAATTAATAAAGTTTATACTTCATAATTTTTACGCTTCTGGTTTAGATACATATCTTTCAATTATTCCAATTTTTTAGATGATTCACAGTAAACTTTAATAGTGTACTTTATTCATCAAGCAAACATTATTAGTTTCTAACATATGCTAGCCACTCTGACAAGGGTTAGGGAGAAAGGGTTTTTTGTACTCTTGAAGTTTACAATCTAGAGGAGAGATAAACATCATATTATCACACAATAGTGACAAACTGTAACATAATGAACACTAAGAAATGTGAAAAGAGAGAAAGAAAAATAATAGAGGGATGCCTAAAGTTTTCTAAGTGGTAATGGAGTTATTTCTTAAGTATCTAACATTTGAGCTGCAAAATCAAGATAGACCTGGTCATTGAGTTATTACATGGAAGACAACTTGGTTAGAGAAATGTTGAAAGCTGCATTTTTCATTTTTCATTTATTTGCATGAAAAAATGGAATGCTGTGTTTAAAACACTGAGATGTGGAGATTGTTTTTATTATAGATTTCACCTCATGTATGCTGATTAGCCTTATAACCAATGTTTTCTGCTAAAGCTTGTATAGTTTTTATTATAAAATTGATTCAGGGAAGTACAAAAAAGAAAATAATGGCCTCACTTCACTTATAAATGCATATTTTTAAAACCTAATAGAAACATATATTAAATTTTAATCATATATATTATACATATATAAGGTAAGTAAATACAGCAAGTTTTATAAAATATATTATGATCCTTAATTTAGGTTTATCTCTGGAATGTGAAGTTGGCTTAACATCAGAAAGTATCCATATGATGATATATTACATCAACATAAGCGAAAAATTATACAATTATTTCAATAGATGAAGAAATATATTTAATGTATTTAAGCATGCATTCATGTTAAAACATTCCTACTAAACCGAAAATATTAAAGAGCCCTTCCTATCTTCATGTCACTGGTGGGAAGCCGACTGAGACAGACATTTTCAAAGTTTCCTGGGACGTGCTCACATGAACAATACTTGGGGTTTGGAAGAAGTAAACAAAGTAGCACTGGGCAAGAGATGGCCCACTGCTATGCATTTGTGACAGACTTCAATTTTGTACAGAGAATGGAAACTAGTATGAGCTATTCAGAGTTGAGGCCATTTGGGACAAGAGGGCCAGGGTTTTAGGGAATCAAATCTATCCATCATTAGATAAAAGGATGCTACCGAGAAAAAGGCGTGACCTTGTGCAAGGAAGTTGTCTTCAGCTAAAGTCAAGTCTTGAGCAGACTTGGATAAGAGCTGTTGGCCTTCAATATGCCAACAGCTGGGAGAACTAGAGCTTCAATCTGGGAGGAGAGGATCTGGCCAATACACCTCCTATTCTCTATACTCGGTAAACATACGTAACAGAATAATTTAAATGTATTCTCTTTAAGTCAACGAAGCCCATTATTATGTTTTTCTTAAAAGCATAGCACTGGAAAAAATCTCTTAGAAAACAAAGAAATAATAGGTGTAGAGACTGAAAGGTAAGACCTAAAACTATCATTATTTGCAAAGAATATGATTATCTACACAGAAGAAATAAAAAGTGGAAACAACTTTATCAAATATAAAGTTAAGTAATCTTATCAGTTATAAGATCAATCTGAAATAACCTAAAGATCCACTTGCAATAAAATAAAAAATAAAATGCAATCTATATTTAAACAGACACTATTCTTAATCTATGAAATAATAAAGATCTTACAAGACTACTAAGTAGGTAATTATATTCTATCTGTGGAATGGCCTAATATTATAAACTACCCAAGAAATTATTATATTACTGAAATTTTAGATAGTAAGTATATTCTCAAACTTATATGGAAGAATAAAAATACTTAAAGAATTAAAATTCTTCTAAACCATCTATTAGAAGAATTGAATCAAAAATATGCTTCTAGCTACAACTTGACTTAGTACTAAATTTAAATCATAACAAAAGATTTCTTAAGGTAGCCACATAGACAAACCAAGTGTACTTTCTAGGGTAAAAAATTTATATTGGTCTCAGACTTCTCAGAAAACTATTATAGCATCTCCAAAATTCCAAGGGAAAAGAAGTGTTACTTAAAATTGCAATGCCCAACTAAGACATGCTCAACTAGACAGAACAATAGACATATGGGACAAAAGACATATAATCCTGAAAAAAACTCAGAGAAGACAGCACCCAAATATTCTACTTGGAAAAAATATACTAAAAGCTAACCAAAAGGTGGATTAAAATAAAGAGCTCAAACATGGGGGAGAATTCATATCATCTTAATTCTATTTAAATGTACAAAAAAGATGAAGTGACTGGGTATGGTGGTTCCAGAGCGTAACATGAATGCTAGAAAATGTGAAACAAAATACATGCGTAAAAAGTGATAAGGCCAGCCATGACAGCTCACGCCTGTAATCCCAGCACTTTGGGAGGCCAAGGTGGGAAGACCGCTTAAGCCCAAGAATTCAAGACCAGCCTGGGCAACAAAGCTAGACTCTGTCTCTACAAAAATTTTAAAAAATTAGCCAGGAGTGATGGCACACACCTGTAGTTCCAGCTATTCCAGAGGCTCAGGTGGGAGGATTGCTTGAGCTCAGGAAGTTGAAGCTGCAGTGAGTTGTGATCACACCACTGCACTCCAGCCTGAATGTCAGAGGGAGACCCTGTCTCAAAAAAAAAGAGTCATAATTAGAGGAAGGATGAAGTATAAGGAAATGTGTGAATCTAAATATTTTGCATTTGATAGAAAGGAATAATTAAATGTTTCCACGTTAAACATGTGTTTAAATATATCACGCCTTCAGCTTAGTAATTTTAATATTTTTTCCTTAAGCTCAGAAGAATTTAAAGAATTTAATATCTCTTAATTTAAAAATCAAATAAAAAGCCTTTTAACTAAAGTGTATTAATTCCTTTAGCTTGACTACATTTAAGTTCAGGTAACATGAAATTAAGCCCTTCTTAATTTAATACTAGCATATTAGCATGTCTTGGTGTGTATGTATCTCTCTACTCTTATTATGTCTGTTTAAATAGATTAAAAATATGAGTTCTTGTATGCATAAAGACACATCAAATATTGATTGTTTCTGGCAAGTCAGAATATTTGGATAACTTATTTATCTTTTATACTCTTTTTTTATAATGTGATTATATATTACTAAAAAATAAAAAAGTATACTTTATAAGATAAATCAAAACATTCGAATGAAAATCTATAAATAAAAATTAAGAAAAATATATTGATAAGAAAATTAATTAAGGAGACTACAAAATTAAATATAATTTACATAGGCTTTTAACATATAATGTAATAGCCAACTCGAAATAATAATAAAAAAGAATAACAAAAATTATAAAGATTCTGGGACAAATTTAATAAAAATTTCAAAATTTACATGAAGAAACCCTAAAAGTCTACAGAGGGCCATAAAAGATGATTCCAATAAATGAAGAGACATATATTATTCTGAATAAGATGGCTTAATATTGTAAAGAAAACATTTTTGTCTAACTTAATTTATTAATCCAAACCAATCTTAGTTGAAATCCTGATAGATCATTAAAAGAAAATGGAGACTTCAGATATTAATTTAACTACATGCTGAAATTCAGTATATAATATAGATAATGTTTTATCTATATTTATCTATATATTTATCTATATTTATCAGGGAAAATCAGTATTAATCAAAAATTTCAGATGAAAAACTAAGCATTGAAAACATTAGATTTGTAAGTAATTTGTTATAATGCAATGCATCCTAGAATGATCAAATATTTAAATCTAAAAAATGATGCTATAAAATATTGAGATGAAAACATGGGTGATTATTTTTATCCTCTTGGAACATAGAAGACCTTTTTAAACATGACATGAAACCTAACGGTTATTCTTTAGAAAGATGATAAATGTGAATCCATATTTTAAAAACTTTAGTGTGTCAAAACAAAACAAAATTGAACCAAACAAAATGCCCAGCATTGGTAAGACTCAAATAAAATGGGAATTCTTATGAATATTGGAGTGGAGCTAAATTTGGTACAAATTTTAGGAAGTAAGTTTGCCAAATGTAGCAAAATTTTATTTGATCCAGTAATCCCCCCAAGGCTATACAATTAGTATGTACTGAAGATCTAGTATACATGTGTTGTGCTAGGTTTTATCTAAAAATACATCACTATGCCATAAATGGTCCCCCACCTGCTTGGATTCAAAATGTTTTCTGAAAGAATGAGGCATATTTTTCCCTGAAGGTACCAAAGCGTAAGCTTTAGAGTGTCTAATTCGCATGACTTCCTTCCAAGTTCTTAGATATCTCAGTGCTTAATTTTGAATTTTACTTCTTAAAAGTAGCATTTTCAGACCCCGAAAACCTGGTTCTAGTCCTGCTTAAAATAAAATCAAACTAATTTATAAAAAGCATGCATAAGATTTTTTTCTTCATTATAGTTATATTCATGGTTGTTTATGGTTTAGATAACATTATGTTATATATAATCTAAATATAATATTTAAAATATCAAATATTTATATAGCTTTTACTATGCACTATGCACTTTTGTAATTTCTGTATACTTAACTCAGCTTATTCTTAAAGTAACCTGAGAGTAGTGCTATTTATTTCCATTACACAGATGAAAAACTAAGTTTCAGAGAGGTTAAATGTAACCAGAGTGCCCATCAAAAGAGAATGCATTAAATAAATCATGGCATAGCCATTTAAGGTAATTGAATGAAATCAATATAATAAAACAAATCTATATTAATTAATAGAAGTATGTTCAATACCTTGTTAAGTGAAAACGCATTGTTAATAGAGCATTGGCTATATGATTCATTTATGAAAAATGTCTATATCTATTTCTATCTCAAACTATTTCTCTTTTTACCTCTAGTAAAATTCATATCTAATCTATATTTATAGGTTTCCATTTGCATACAGAGATATCTTAAAGAATGATCTTCAAAATGGTGGTAGAATTTATTTCTGAGTCCACAAGATTTAGAGTGATTTTAAATTTTCCCTTATTCATAACATTTTGCAATTGCTTGATTTTATAAACCATGAATATATTTTGATCCCTAATGAAAAACTGTTGGTTTTGAAGAGAAAATCTATAGTACAATTATAGACTAAACATATTATACAAAACATCATGCATGTTTTGTGTGCACATTTGTAAGTTTGTATAACGTAATTAATATTCATGTATAGTCTGAAGTAATATCCAGCATACAGTTAATAGTATTTCCATATAATGGGATTGTAGCAAAATTTAAAAATATTTTCTTGTCTACATTTTTCAATTTTTCCCCAATGTGCATATTATATCATGTAATTAGCAGTAACATTGATCTATAAATACAATTTTTAAAATGTCAGTCAGGTGTATTCCATGTATTAAGTAATCCTTTATGATCCGTAAACTCACTGAACACATGCTACATGTACGTCTCTTCAAACATTTTTAATAATTGCTTTCATTGTGATTTGTGCTTCTAAAAAAAACCAAGTATCCTCATGACTGACCTCTCTTTCTCTGCCCTTTATTCCTACCATCAACATTTGCATCTTTGAGTTTTTCTTCATTCTGCATTTCTTCTATAGTTTCTAGAGCTTAAACTCATCATCACTAATTCTACAGCATTAATGTTGTTCTTTATTGCTTTTAATGCAGATTTCTATTCTATTATTGCATTTTTAATCTTCTTATAATCTTTATTTATCATGGCAGACTTTCATTTTTACTTCTGCCTGCCTCTCAGCCAATTCCCTTCTTATCTCAACTTATTTTCATATAATCTCATCTTTCATCGCTTCATTCAGACTATAGTTTTCATATTCCCTTGAGATTACAAAGAATATTTCTGCAATTTCTGCTTTCTTTAGTAACTTTTTAAAGTGCAATTTTTCTGCATCTTAATTGTCCTTTCCTTCTTTTAATGTACAGAATATTTTCACTGAAACAGTTTTTTTTTCTGTTTTCAGTGTTGTCATCTTTAAACAAAGGAGCACTATGCATGGTTGATGACAGACTACGTCAGTCGCTTCCCCTCAGCCCTAGACTACTATTAAAATACAGTTCTCGATCTCAAGCATAAAGATTTGTTGATATTCATGGATTGGTCCCACATTTATGGTGTCTAGCAGTCATTTATCGTATGTGCTGTTGGTCTTAGGAGAGACTACCTATTCTTAAAGTATTCTTAACTTGCTGTGTGAGACAGTATAGTATAGTAATTAGAGTATTAGCTCTATACATAAAATGGTGCATTAGAATTCTTGTTCTACCAATTATTAAAAGAGTAGTTGAACCTCTTCAAGACTCACTTTATTCTATCTGTGAAATGGGCAAGATAATACCATAATAGCACATACATCACTGTGCTATTAATATTAGCACATACATGACTGTGATCAATCATCACCAGGACTGATATTAATATCAAACATAAAGTACTTTAAACCTACTAACTCACAGAATCTTCCCAACTATTTTTATTCTCATTTTACAGATGAGGAAATTGAAGTAGAAACATGTTAAGTAAATTGTTCAAGGTCACATAGCTTGTAAGATGTATAAGTGAGATTAGGATTCATGTAACCTACTTTCCATTTTGTGTTCCATATTTAATATTTGCTATTATCATTATATAAAAATTTATTTACATATGATCTAAAGCAGTGAGTAGTTATGTCTTGTCCTGAAACAATATTGGTAAATTTAGTGTTTCAATTACATGGTTTTTTCTCTTTGCCTGTCTTCATACTATCGGAGTTGTATTCTAAGATGTAAATATGCCATATGCCCTTTTCTGCCTTATAGTCCATAGCTTTCCTGAAATTTTTAATATCTGAACATATTTAGAAAGACAAGTCCAAATTGGGAAATCTGGGGTGGAATATATGTGTGCCTGTAATCCTTTACATCTGCAATATATATATATGTGTGGGTGTGCCTGTGTGTACGTGTGTGTATGCACACACAGACGGCTACTGTAGAATTTGTGTTCTATGTTCTATTTGGTAGAGCTGTAGCTATGCAATCAATTTGTGGTTGGCAGTTGTCACAGATTCTGTATTCCTGAGCCAAGGCATAGACAAATGTGTTGATGTGCCTCTGCATTGTCCTTCACATTGGCAGCTTTGATCTCTTGCAGGTGACAAGGTATGTATTACTGTCACCTGACAGTTGTGTTTCTCGTTTCCACTTCATGAATATTATAATTAGAGGAAATTCCTTTAAGATTTTGGCAGTAGATTAGTTGTCAACCTTAGTTTCTTGGTCTATTATGCACTCCCATCTATTTCTGTGTTTTTCTAGATATTTTATCATGAAAATCACAAATTCTGAGATAAAGAGTGCTCTTCAAACACCTTCTTAAGCTGCCCTTTTCTCAATTCCACCCCTGCTTTTCAACTACACATATACACACTCACACGCAAAAACACAAGCAGAATTGGAGAACCCAAGCTTATATTAATGCCAATGGCATTATAACAAGAGAATACTGTTAACATTATATAAGAGGAAAAAATGCAGTAAGTTCCTTGAGAAAGTTTGCCTACTCACTTACTCAGTGATGGTGGGAGGGTCTAAATTCAAAATAGATGTGAATGGAGATAGATTGGTGGGTTGAAAAGTATAATGGTTAATTTTATGTGTCAATTTGACTGGGGCATGAGATGCCTAGAATTTAATGAAACACTATTTCTGAGGTGTCCAGGAGGGTGTTTCTGGAAAATATTAGCATTTAAATTGGTGAACTGAATAAAGCAAATGGTCCTCTCCAATATGGATGAGCATCGTCTCACTCATTGAGGGACCGAAAAGAACAAAAAAGTGGAGGAAAGTTGGATCCACCCTCCCTGTGCCTGATTGCTTGAGCTGGGATATTGATCTTCTTCCCTCAGTGCTTCTGGTTCTCAGGCTATCAGACTTTGGAATCTATACCATTGGCTGTCTGGCTTTCAGGCTTTCAAACTACAACACTGGCTTCTCTGGGTCTCTAACTTTCAGGCAGCAGATTGTGGGACTTGGCCTCCATGATCTCATAAGCCAAGGTTCTCTGGAGAACCCTAACATAGTTGTCTCTCAGTATCCAAGGGGAATTGGTTCCAGGACACCCTGCAGATACTAAATCTGCAGATGCTCATATTCCTTATATAAAATGGCATAGTTACCTAAGCACATCCTCCCATATACTTTAAATCATCTCTAGATTACTTATGATACCTAATACAATGAAAATGCTATATATAGAGTTGTTAAACTGTATTGTTTTATATTTTTTTATTATTATTGTATTATTATTCTTTTTCAATATTTCAATTCACGGCAGGTTGAATCTGTGGATGTGGAACCTGCAGATACAAAGGGTTGAGTATACACAAATTGGTACCAAGAATCGGGGTACTGCTTAATATTTAAAAATGTGGAAGTAGCTTTGTAATGAGTAGAGGCCAGAAGAACCTGCAGTACATGTGTATTAATCCATTCTCCCACTGCTAATAAAGACATACATGAGACTAGGTAATTTAAAAAGGAAAGAAGTTTAATTGACTCACAGTTTAGCATGGCTGGGGAGGCCTCAGAAAACTTACAATCATGGCAGAAGGGGAAGCAAATGTGTCCTTCACTTGGTGGCAGAAAGGAGAAGTGCCAAGCTAAAGGAGGAAAAGCCCTTTATAAAACCATCACATCTTGTGAGAACTCACGCACTATCATGAAAACAACCTGAGGGTAACCACCCCCCACCCCAATTAAATTACCTCCCACAAGGTCCCTCCTATGACACATGGGGATGTGGGAACTACAGTTCAAGATGAGATTTGGGCAGGGACACAGCCAAACCACTTAATCCCTCCCTGGTCCTTCCCAAATCTCATATCCTAACATTTTAAAACACAGTCATGCCCTTCTCTACAGTTCCCCAAAGTCTTAACTCATTTCAGCATTAACCCAAAAGTCCAAGTCCATAGTCTTATCTGAGACAAGGCAAGTCCCTTCCACAAATGAGCATGTAAAATCAAAAGCAAGTTAGGTACTTCCTAGATATGGGGGGGAAGGAAGGAGGGGGGGAGGGGGTAGAAGCACTGGGTAAATACAGCCATTCACAATGGAAGAAATTGGCCAAAACAAAGGAGCCACAGGCTCCATTCAAGTCCAAAGTCCAATAGGGCAGTCATTAAACCTTAAAGTTTCAAAATGATCTCCTTTGACTCCATGTCTCACATCCAGGTCATGCTGATGCAAAAGGTAGGTTCCCACAGCTGTGGGCAGATATGCCCCTGTGGCTTTGCAGGGTACAGGCCCCCATTTGGCTGCTTTCATGGACTGGCGTTGAGTGTCTGTGGCTTTTCTAGGCACATGGTGCAAGCTGTCAGTGGATCTACCATTCTGGGGTCTGGAGGATGGTGGCCCTCTTCTCCCAGCTCCACTAGGCAGTGCCCCAGTGGGGACTCTATGTGGGGGCTCCAACCCCACATTTCCCTTCCACACTGCTCTAATAGGTTCTCCATGAGGGCCCAGCCCCTCAGCCCACTTCTGCCAGGACCTCTAGGCATTTCCATACATACTCTGAAATCAAGGTGGATGTTCCCAAACCTCAATTCTTGACTTCTGCATACCTGCAGGCCCAACACTGCCTGGAAGCTGCCATGGCTTGGGGCTTCCATTCTCTGAAGCCGTGGCCTGAGCTGTACTTTGGCACCTTTTAGCAATGGCTAGAGCAGCTGGGATACAGGGTACCAAGTCCTTAGGCTGCATGCAGCAGGAAGGCGCTGGACCCAGCTCCCAAAATCATTTTTCCCTCCTGGACCTCCAAGCCTGTGATGGGAGGGGCTGTCATGAAGGTCTATGACATGCCATAGAGACACTTTCCCCACTGTCTTGGTGATTAACATTCGGCTCCTTGTTACTTATGCAAATGTCTGCAGCAGGCTTAAATTTCTCCTCAGGAAATGGATTTTTCTTTCCTGTGGCATAGTCAGGCTGCAAATTTTCTAAACTTTTATGTTCTGCTTCTAATTGAATGCTTTGCCACTTAGAAATTACTTTCACCGGATACCCTAATTCATCTCTTTCAAGTTCAAAGTTCCACAGATCTCTAGGGCAGGGGCAAAATGCTACCAGTCTCTTTGCTAAAGCATAGCAAGAGTCACCTTTGCTCCAGTTCCCAACAAGTTCCTCATCTCCATCTAAGACCAACTCAGCCTGGACTTTATTGTTTATATCCCTATCAGCATTTTGGTCAAAGCCATTTAACAAGTCTTTAGGAAGTTCCAAACTTTCCTACATTTTCCTGTCTTCTGAGCCCTCCAAATTGTTCCAACTGGTAACTGCCTGTTACCCAGTTCTGAAGTTGCTTTCACATTTTTGGGTATCTTTAAATCAGAGCCCCACTCCCAGTACCAATTTACTGTGTTAGTTTATTCTCATGCTGCTAATCAATACATACCCAAGACGGAGTAATTTATAAAGAGGTTTAATTGACTCAGTTCAGCATGGCTGAGAGGCCTCAGGAAACTTACAATTGTGGTAGAAGAGGAAGCAAACACATCCTTCTTCACATTGAGGCAGCAAGGAGAAGTGCTGAGCAAAGGGGGAAAGCCCCTTAAAAAACCATCAGATCTTGTGGGAACTCACTCACTGTCATGAGAACAGCATGAGGGTAACAGCCTCCAAGATTAAATCACCTCTCACTGAGTCCCCCCTACAACATGTGGGGATTATGGGAACTACAATTCAAGATAAGATTTGTGTGGGGACACAGCAAAACCATATCAACGTGCCAGAAAAAGCTGACATTGCTATAAAGGAACTTTAAAGATGTTTCCAGTTGTAAGAGTTCAGTAAAAGAAAAAATAAGTGCTCTAGAGAAAGCTTCTGTCTTCTTAGAGAATATACAAATAATTGTGTACAGACTGTTGGTAGAAACATGATCATTAAAGAAAATTTTAATGAGATATCAGACAGAAATAAAGAATATGCTATTGAACAATGGCAAAAAGGCAAGCCTTGTTATAAAGCAGAAAATACTTCAATTATATTAATGTACTTGTGTTTTGTGGAAGGTAGAACTTGCAAACAATGAAATTAAATACTTAGCTGAGGAAACTTCTAAACAAAGTTTTGTAGGAGTGGCTTGGTTCCTCCTGGTTGCTTACAGTAAAAAGCAAGAAGAGGGAAATGATTTGAAGAAGCGATTGTTAAGCAAAAATGTCCCAGAAATTAAAGATTTGAAACATTCTCAGCCAATCCATATTGCAAGAAATGAGAACGCATATTCTGAAGATAGCTCTAAGGGTGTGGCAGATAGATCATTTGATAAGATTAGTGTGAGTGTGAACTGAGGACTTAATCACCCATCTCAACAGAAGCTAGGGATAAAGATGGGATTACACCAGCAGAAACACTGCCAGCTGGGGCTAAAGAAAACAGAGAAAATGGAAAGAAGGCTGTGAACATGTGCTGTCTGTCAAGAAAAGAAAAGAAGGTCCCCAAAGGTGATTCTGAGATCTACAGGGCTGCCACTCCCACTACAGGCACAGGGGGAAAGGATAATTTCTCCTTGCCTTCTAAGGGTGGAATTGCCTGTCTGATTTTGGTGGTGGGGCCATTGTAGAGAGCTGCAGTTTCAGGTAGAAGGAGCAGGCCCAACGCACCAAGCCATTGCTACCCAAGTGTGCCTGGAAGCCAGAAAATTGAGTGAAAGAAGATTATTCTCAAGGCTTAACATCTCTAAGAGTTTGCCTTGCTACATTTTGGAACTGTGTGGAACTGTGTGGAACTCCTTACCACTTCCTTCTTTCTAATTTTTTCTTTTTGGAATGGCAATATCTATTCTATGTCTGTCCCGTCATTGTATTTTGGAAACAATAACTTGTTTGATTTCACAGATTCATAGCTGGAGAAAAATTTTGTTTCAGTATGGATCACAACTTAGTCTTACTCATATCTGATTTAGATGATATTTAGATGAGATTATGAACTTTAGACTTGATGATGAAGAGAAATAAGACTTTCAGAATTGTTCAGATGGAATGAATGTATTTTCCATACAAGAAGGCCATAAATTTTGGAGGGCCAGAGAAAGAATATGGACTGAAAGTTTGTGTCACCTCAACATTCATGTGTTAAAATCCTAACCTGCAATATGACGGTATTAGAAGCATGGCCTTTGGTGTGTATATTAGTCTGTTCTCACACTGCTAATAAAGACATACTGAGACTGGGTAATTTATAAAGGAAACAGGTTTAATTAACTTACAGTGTCGCACGGCTGCAGTGGCCTCACAATCATGGCAGAACATGAATGAGGAGCAAAATCGTGTCTTACATGGCAGCAGGCAAGGGCTTGTGCAGGGGAACTCCCATTTATAAAATCATCAGCTCTTGTGAGACTTATTTACTACCATGAGAACAGACTGTGGAAACCACTCCCATGATTCAATTATCCCCATCTGTCCCCACCCTTGACACATGGGGATTATTACAATTCAAGGTGAGATTTAGGTGGGGACACAGCCAAGCCATATCAGGGGGTAATTAGATAATGAGAGTGCAGCTCCCATGAACAGAGTCAGTGTCTTTGTAAGAAAAGACATAAGCGATGATTTCTCTCTCAGCCATGTGAGGATACAAGGAGAAGATGACTATCTACAAACCAGGAAGAGTTCCCTCACCAGTCATTGTATCTGCCAACCTCCAGAACTGTAATACATAAATATGTGTTGATTAAGTAACCCGTAGTATGGTATTCTGGTATATCAGCTTGAACTGACTAAAACTGGGTTCAGATTTCCAGCCAGATCCCCTTAATTTCTAGAAGTGAGATATGGAGCCATCTACAGAGATAAAGCGGTAAGATTAGTCGAGCTATAAGAGACCCATCAAAGATTTGCGAAAGCCATTGTTTGAAATGGAGGAGGGTCAATGTAGGATAAAGATTTGCCTCATGTAACAAAGATCAAAATAACAGTGGCTTAAACAAAAAAAATGTAGGTTTCCTTCATGTAACAATCTGAGCATAAGCAATGCAGACTGGTTTGGTGGCACCATAGTGTTAGGGAGCTAAACTTTTTCTGTTTTGTTGCTCTGCTGTCTCAAGTGTTTTGCCCTCACCTACACCATTCAAGATTATTTACCATCACATGCACATTCCAGGCAATAGAAACGAGGATGATGAGCAGAAGGAGAAGTGGCTGAATTTAAGGCTATTCTTAGGAAGTTGAACATGTCACTTTCACTCCTATTCCCTTACATAAAACTTAAGATGGCCACACCCAGCTGTAAAGGAAGCTGGGAACTGCAGTCTTCAATTGAGCAGCCATATGCAAAACTGAGACTTAGTAATTCCTTTACTAAAGTAGGAAGGCAAAAAAAAAAAATTGGAGGAAAACCATTTATGCCACAGACAATAAAAGTCATATGTTTGTGGGTCCTGGAAAAGTTGTAGAGTGAGTCAAATTTCCTTTTTAAATCTTTCTCTTTTCATTTGTCCTCACCTGAGTGTTTTCATGATTTCCCCTATTATATAATGACTTTTCCTGCTATGTGGGGCAGGGAAATTAGTATCTATTTCAGATACTCATCTATAATATACATTAAGATGGTCAAATTACATTTCCTTAGAGATTATTTTGAGTGGAACTCATGACTTCTTTGGGTTGTTGGACAGTTTTAATTTGTGGAATTTTCTTACTCAATTAACTTGATGATGCTCTTATAAATGAAAATAGAATAGACCTTGTCCATGTCCTATTCAACAGTAATTTCCCTTTGTTTCTTGATACCAGACTCTAATTGACTCAGGTAATTGGTAGGAATCCCTTGATTGCATGGAATTCAGACTCCTGACCCAGAATGCAACATGATTGATGTAATCCAATCATCCTCTCATTCCCCTTGGCCAGTCATGTCACCCAGTTCTGGATAATGAGACAACAGGAGAAATTAGGGAGCTGGTAACTGGAGACTTTCCTTCCCAAATTAAAACAAAAAAATGATAATATTAGCAATCTTGGTTAGAAATGCAAAATGTTTTAAGTTAGGCAGAATGGGCTAACAGCTTACACTTGTTGGGACACCACATACATCAATGCTATATAATTAGCAATTTCACCCATGTAGCAATCAACATTGGAACTTGAAAATCACCTAGAAACTGAGAAATTGAAGGGTCAATGCCTGAGGACAGAAAAACACACTGACCTAGTTGCATTGAAGGGAGGAATTCTGGACCTATCATCACAGTGATCCTGGAGAAAGTGAAGAGGGTTAAGAGGTCCCAGAAATTAATGCAGAAATGACATGAGACAGGCAGGTAGGAAAATAAAGTCCCATCCAGTAGACAAAGAGACAGACAGGTAGACAATCCCTGATGGGTTACTCATGAGGAGGCCAAAAGGCTTAAGCCACTGAATTTGTGAAATTTGAAAGTGGTATTCTAGCCCATAGGAGGCCTCCTGGTAGTAGGAGTAACTGATGAAGCTGTAGGTGCAAGAATACTATATAGAACCTAATAAAAGAATTTAGATACAGGAGAATTGTTCTAAGGAATAGTTTTTGGAACTGAAGTGCTCAGAAAGAACATCATGTATTTGAACTAGCGTATAGAGGCGGATATTTTTGAGGTATACATTTTTGTTGAACACATTTGGAGAAATACTGATGTAGAAACATCATACTCTTACTCTTTACCTCCTCCCATCTATTCCAGTGGTCCTGTCTCCTGATCATGAATTCCGTTTCTTAGCTTTACCTTTGCTGCTGCCTTCTGGGTTCAGGGCTTATACTTGACTCTCAGAACTACCTAAACACTGTGCTCTGTAATACCCTTTAGCTCCTGCCTTTTTTTGGGCACCCTGCAAGTTAGACCCTGATCTGGATATACTTCTATGCAGCTAGCTCCTTGGTCTGGGTGCTGCAGCCTCAGTGGAGGTGGAATTTGACAAAGGTTCAGGCAGGTTGCTGTTGAGTGTCGCTTACCAGGCTTTGTCACTTTCCCCAGAATGGGGATAATATACCAAAGATCAGTTTCAGAGGCAGGAGACACCGTGTTGAAAGAGTAAGGATCCTTGTTTCAGTGACGGGAAGCATTCAGGTAAAGACCAGTGGCTAACTAGTATTAAAACAAATGGCCTTCTAAGGAACAGGGTGACACACTGAAGAGCACCCTTTTCCTTGTTGAGATTCCAACCCTTGTTTGGACATTTTTGGTGATAGATAGCATAAAATGTTTTCTTTCCCTGATTACATTAGTTGAGACAATAGCAGAGGCCTAATACTCCATTTGGCATGTAGTCCTATCATCCTGTCTTGTTCTACTTGTCAAACAAGTTTGAAACTGTCACCAGCATCCTGACCAATTCACCCTGCCTTATATTCCTTGGGCTCAGACATCTGGAGAGTTGAGGCCTTGCCATCAGATCTCAAATTTTCATTCCCTCTAAGTCCCAGCAATGCATATCCCAGGTTAAAATAAAAAATATATATATTGGATACACGTTCATCCCATCTCTGAACTCCCAATTGTCAGTCACATTTTATTTTCTGCTTCAAAAAATGATGAGGTGTTCTGCTAGGGATGGCCTTTGTGCTCTGACCTGGACTTTTTAAATGTTACCTGGCTTAACTCCCTCGTACCTTCTTCGTGTCCCCTTTGACGTCAATAAGTTATTCCTGTTCTCTTGTCTAGTCTCCTCAATTGCTTTTTCATTCTTTCTGTCTCAGCCTCTGTCCCTCCTTTGTATGCGCTTCCATTCTCTAAAACTCCTTACGCATCATCTATGGCAATTTTTCCTCAGTGGTGGCAGGGAAGAGACAGATAAGCTATTGCAATCTTTCTTTTCAAGATTCATAATTACATTTCAACAACAACAACAAAATTATTGATTGCTAAACACTGTCCCAGACTCTGGTGATAAAGCGATCAAAAAGGCAATTCCTGCCCCCAGAGGAGCTCACAGTTCTATGCAAAAACAAAACACAAAACCAAAGCAGCAACAACAACAACAACAACAACAACAACAAAAACACAGAAGGATGTATACACAAATAGTTACAATACAGTGGGTTAAATACTATGCATAAAAACTCTAAGAATGCCAATATATTTTGACAATATATTTTGTCTGTACAGTAAGAGAAATCCAACAATGACATAGCTATTTGTTTGGCGTGTGTTTTCTTTTTCTTATATACTCAGGGAACTTATTACAAATTATAGAACGCTTTAGAGAAGGGTATTTCCTTGTTTCATCCAAGAGAAAATAGACTCCAGGAGGTTGAATGATATCCCCAAATCACTGATCATGTTAAAATCAAGCTGAGAAAAATTAACACTAGCTGCTGAAACAGATGAACCCTCACAGTCTTAGTGGCTTAATAAAGCAGGAGTATCCTTCTTTTCTCATATGAAACTGATGCAGGCTGGGTGGTCTTATCCATTTGGAGGTATGACATGTGGCATGTGTGACCTCCAAAATTGTTCTAGTAAGGGAAAGGAGATGTGAGGGACACATACAGACTCTTAATTGTCTTGCTCTTGAACTGATGGAAGTCATTTTCTCGCAGTTCATTAGCACACACAATCTTTATTGCCCCAATATGAGAAATGTATAAGAATGCATGAAATTTATTGAGTCTTTGCCATACTTGACCTCCTGTGAGAATTTGGGGTCTACTATCAGTGGGTATGCCTCAATATGTGCTGGTGATGGTGGTGGCAGATCATGAAGATTACGTTTAAGAGAGATTGATGGATGAATGGATGGATGGATGGATAGATGGATGGATGCATATGAGATGCCTCATTGATTATCATTGTTTCAGATAATTATCTTAGCTAAGCTGGTGTTTATTTTCCACATTTTCTTGTGAGTCGACTCCTATGCTCTTCAGCTGAAGGGCATGATAATCCTTTTCTCCAACAGAATTCAGGAGAATTTTGACAGTGCAGCATGGGATATCATTGTGTTAATCATTTTGTAACTATTACTGCAGAATAAAATGCCTAGAATAGTAAATAATAGCATTATGGCTGTCTTTGAAAGAAAAGTTCAATATTATACTTGCTTGCTGATAGGAGAGATTAATATACTCTTGCTATTATTAATAACAGTAATTAGACTCTATTGCTTTAGCTGATCTGTAGGTCTCATTTATAGGAACAGCCTAATGTTCTTCCTGAGCATGACTTGGCATATTTTAGCACGTCATTGCAAGCACTGAAAATCAGTGCCAGGATCTTCTTATCATTTTATTAGCTTTTTGGCACTTGGATTTTGTATTTGTACCGGGCTTACTTTTCTACCTCTGAAACAGTTAGCACGGATTTTTCTATAAAAAAAAGAAGACCTTTTCTTAATAGCATTTTCTATTCGGGGAGGTAACAATAGATTTTTGTATATTTTGAATCCTTTAGCACAGCCACTGCTGCGAACAGAGAGGACAGGCATCTCTGCCAGGACAATTAACACTTGCAGCAGAAAACTCTTCTTAGCTGTAGAACAGGAGAAAAGAGGAGTTTAAACTGAGTTTGCTGCCTCAGCCTGCCGAGTGCCTGCGATTGCAGGCGCGCGCCGCCACGCCTGACTGGTTTTCATATTTTTTTGGTGGAGACGGGGTTTCGCTGTGTTGGCCGGGCTGGTCTCCAGCTCCTAACCGCGAGTGATCGGCCAGCCTCGGCCTCCCGAGGTGCCGGGATACGGAGTCTCGTTCACTCAGTGCTCAATGGTGCCCAGGCTGGAGTGCAGTGGCGTGATCTCGGCTTGCTACAACCTCCACCTCCCAGCCACCTGCCTTGGCCTCCCAAAGTGCCGAGATTGCAGCCTCTGCCCGGTCGCCGCCCCGTCTGGGAAGTGAGGAGCGTCTCCGCCTGGCCGCCCATCGTCTGGGATGTGAGGAGCCCCTCTGCCTGGCTGCCCAGTCTGGAAAGTGAGGAGCGTCTCTGCCCAGCCGCCATCCCATCTAGGAAGCGAGGAGCACGTCTTCCCAGCCGCCATCACATCTGGGAAGTGAGGAGCGTCTCTGCCCGGCCGCCCATCATCTGAGATGTGGGGAGCACCTCTGCCCTGCCGCCCCGTCCGGGATGTGAGGAGCGTCTCTGCCCGGCCGCCCCGTCTGAGAAGTGAGGAGACCCTCTGCCTGGCAACCGCCCCGTCTGAGAAGTGAGGAGCCCCTCCGCCCAGCAGCCACCCCATCTGGGAAGTGAGGAGCGTCTCCGCCCGGCAGCCACCTCGTCCGGGAGGGAGGTGGGAGGGTCAGCCCCCCGCCCGGCCAGCCGCCCTGTCCGGGAGGTGAGGGGCGCCTCTGCCAGGCCGCCCCTACCGGGAAGTGAGGAGCCCCTCTGCCCCGCCAGCCGCTCCGTCCGGGAGGGAGGTGGGGGGTTGGCCCCCCGCCTGGCCGGCCACCCGGTCCGGGAGGTGAGGGGCGCCTCTGCCCGGCCGCCCCTACTGGGAAGTGAGGAGCCCCTCTGCCCGGCCAGCCACTCCGTCCGGGAGGGAGGTGGGGGGGTCAGCCCCCCGCCCGGCCAGCCGCCCCGACCGGGAGGGAGGTGGGGGGGTTAGCCCCCCGCCAGGCCAGCCGCCCCATCCGGGAGGGAGGTGGGGGGGTTAGCCCCCCGCCCGGCCAGCCGCCCCGTCCGGGAGGTGAGGGGCGCCTCTGCCTGGCCGCCCCTACTGGGAAGTGAGGAGCCCCTCAGCCCGGCCAGCCGCCCCGTCCGGGAGGGAGGTGGGGGGGTCAGCCCACAGCCCAGCCAGCCGCCCTGTCCGGGAGGGAGGTGGGTGGTCAGCCCCCCGCCAGTCCAGCCGCCCCGTCCGGGAGGGAGGTGGGGGGGGTCAGCCCCCCGCCCGGCCAGCCGCCCCGTCGGGGAGGGAGGTGGGGCTGTCAGCCCCCCGCCGGCCAGCCGCCCCGTCCGGGAGGGAGGTGGGGGGGTCAGCCCCTCGCCTGGCCAGCTGCCCCATCCGGGAGGTGAGGGGCGCCTCTGCCCGGCCGCCCCTACTGGGAAGTGAGGAGCCCCTCTGCCCGGCCAGCCGCCCCGTCCAGGAGGGAGGTGGGGGGGGTCAGCCCCCTGCCCGGCCAGCCGCCCTGTCCGGGAGGTGGGGGGCGCCTCTGCCCGGCCGCCCCTGCTGGGAGGTGGGGAGCCCCTCTGCCCGGCCACCGCCCCGTCTGGGAGGTGTGCCCAGCAGCTCATTGAGAGCGGGCCATGATGACAATGGCGGTTTTGTGGAGTGGAAGGAGGGGAAAGGTGGGGAAAGGATTGAGAGGTCGGATGGTTGCCGCGTCTGTGTGGAGGGAGGTAGACATGGGAGACTTTTCTCTGTACTAAGAAAAAATTCTTCTGCCTTGGGATCCTGTTGATCTGTGACCCTACCCCCAACCCTGTGCTCTCTGAAACATGTGCTGTATCCACTCAGGGTTGAATGGATTAAGGGCGGTGCAAGATGTGCTTGTTAAACAGATGCTTGAAGGCAGCATGCTCGTTAAGAGCCATCACCACTCCCTAATCTCAAGTACCCAGGGACACAAACACTGCGGAAGGCCGCAGGGTCCTCTGCCTAGTAAAACCAGAGAACTTTGTTCACTTGTTTATCTGCTGACCTTCCCTCCACTATTGTCGTGTAACCCTGCCAAATCCCCCTCTCCGAGAAACACCCAAGAATGATCAATAAAAAATAAAAAAATAAATAAAAAACTAAAAAAAAAAAAAAAAAAAGAAAAAAAAAAAATAAAATAAATTGAGTTTGTTATGCAAGAAAATCTTTTCAGTATTGGGAACAGAGACAGGGAGGCTGTTTGGAGACCACAGGATCAACTTCTTTTATGTCACAATTTTTCCATGGGATCAACTCTGAGTAATGAGCAAAGAGTTTGTAAAGATAGCAAAATGTGCCAGAACAGTCCTTCTCTAAAAGTTAGCACATAGAGGATCACTTTAGGGATTTCCTCATTCAAATGAATTTCTCTCCTTGTTTGTTTCTCTGCCTTGAATTTTCACGAATATTTTGTTTTGGATTAAGGCAGTAAATGTGCCTATTAAAATGAACCAATGTTACCTAGCAGGGGTAAACTACTAACTCTTTGTCATTAATCTCTTACTGTGAATATTTAAAATGGGTTTTCTTCCTTCAGCTAAGTCTTAAGAAATAATAATGGTAATGTTTAAAAGTCAAAATGTATTGTATGCTAGAGTTTACAATGCAAACTGAGTTATTCCCTCATTTGTTTCTGACAATAATCTTAAGAGATAAGGTAGAGAGAAGGGAGCTGTTACTCTCATCTAACAGATGAAAAATTTGAGGCTCTGACTGGTCAACTGACTGTTCAAGGACGTTCTAAACGACTGGATTGTAGAGAAGGGGGAAGCAGAAAGTAGAGATAGCATTTGCAGGGTCAGTTCTTGTTAGACCAGCAGGGATCATGCTGAATAGCTAAGGTGTGTGTGCAGGTTTGGAGGGTGTGGAGTGGTTTAAGGTAGAGAGAGTGGCTGCTAACAATAGTAGCATTATCTACCTTTCCTTGACCATCTACGAAATGCTAAGCACCAAATTAGACTCCTACATCCACTGTTTCCATTCATCTTCTTTATAATCCTGCAAGAAGGCTAATATCCCAGATTTACAGATGAGGAAACAGGGGTTTAGAGAAATTGAAAATCTTGTTCAAGGTTACTTAATTAAATGAGGGAAAATATTTTCCTATTCGTAATATCACATTCTTGCACAGTCACATGCTACAGTGCAAGAAAGCAAACAAAGAAAAGGTCATGGGAGGGCCTTGAAAACAAATTTCCCTTTCTCCACATCTGTCTCAGGCTTGGCTTCTCTGCCCTTCACCTTTCCATTAACTCTGCAATCCTGCAAAAAGCAGAAATTTTATCACTTTCTGACCAAAGTAAGGGCTTTAAAAATTTCTACCTGGATAGCTTGAAGCTTTCAAAGTTTTTTATTCTCCCCTCAGATGCATTAAATGAGACATTTCACATGTTTATTTCAGTAACTTTTCCATTGTTGATGTAAAATAATGAGCTTTTGCTTTTTATTTTTATATCAAGGCAGGTTTTCTTCCCTGATTGAATAATGTGACTGCCACATGTTTTCCTCCTGTGTCAAAAACTACTCCCAACTACTTTAGGTACAATATAACATATCAAAAATTTTTGTCCAGATTTTTTTTTTTTTTTCTGAGAAAGAAGTCATCTAGGGCAGATAGTGAACAATATAATGGAAGGAAGTCAGCTTAGCTTTCCTTAGCATTTGTTACCACAATTGCTACAAACCAGAATTGCTTCCTCCTTGATGGAAAGGAGGTGAAATGTGGCAGCTGCTTAACAGTGTACATCAATAAAACACGATCATCTAAGAAGCAGCCAGCTAGTACTGATGAGCTGATGCATTTAATTGACAAGGCAGACAGAGGCTCAGAGGTATTATTTGAGTTTTCATCTCTTTATTGAGCAACATTGGGTTAATTTCTCCATTACTCAGTCTCCTCATCTGTAAAATGGGAATAATAACACTTATCTAGTTCACAGAGGCGTTGCCAGTATTAATTAACTCAGGTAAAGTTCTCTGAGATCCCTTGATGAATGGTGCCATGGGGTTGCAAATGATTAGTGGCCTTATTATTCTGACACTCACCCGTAAGGCCCATCGATCAAATACAGTTCTGGCTTAACTGGGCAGAGCAATGGATTCTGCAACTGCATTCAATGGCAGTTTGCCCTGAAAATAAAGTCTGTCACACACAATGTCTCCCCAGAGCAAGCTTAAGCTGGTAGCATTATTGATGTAGGTGATCTGCCTGCCAGGATGCACAGAGGCAGTTTAACTGGAGCTAATTATGGCTGGCAATAATACCAGAGCCAAGAACTCACCTCTGATTATGATGGGAAGTTCAAAGAATCTATTTCTGAGCCATATAATTGGGCAGAATTTTCTGCACTATTGCTGTGGGTAGCATTCTGAGGAATGTCAGGGCACCTCAAATTTCAGAGGAAGGAGACTTGTAATACTTTTCTAGAGAAGAAAAGAAGTAGAGAGAATTGTTATCTTTGCAAATTGCCTTCTGTGATGTTCATCATTTATTTATTTGGGCCATATTTTATTGTTGTTGCACAAATATTATATGCTTGTTTCTAGGAGAGGAATGAAGGGGTGAAAAGAGTTGGCATGCGAGACAGGTAAGATGGAGCCCCCAGTCTCACAGGAGCTTTTGATCTACACGGGGACAAGAGAGATGTGAACAAACATAACACAGAGAGTGGAAGAAGTGGAGCTTTAAGGAAGCTGGAGCCAAGGCTGAGTGGAGGTGCTTTGATCTGGTATGGCTGATGTTACTAATATTAAGATCATAAGCAACAAATACGTATGATGTGTCACTCCAAATATCCTCAATTCCATGACTATCACCTGAATAAAAATTATCATCTTTTCTTATTGGACTACTTTGATAACTCTCTGACTGGACTCCCCTGTTTCACCTCTTGCCCTTCTGCAGGCTATTTAATACAGGCCAGATTACTCAGCATAAGTTACATTCTTTTTAAATCTTTCAGGACTTTATTCTCCATTGAATCAAATTCAAACTCTTACTTACTATCGCTTCCTGGTTTATGTTGCTCATCTCTAAACCAAAATCTACATGTTTTCCAAGCTCCTTTTGTGCTAGTTTTCCTAGTTCATGCTAGTTGACTGAAAGCTCAGCCTTTTCTTGCCCCAGGGGATTTGCATGTGTCCTTCCTGTCTAGAATGTTCTTCCCCACCTGATTTCCACTGGTGAGACCCCAATTCTTAACACTTTTCCATTTACATACAAATTTCTTTCTCTCATGCCTATATCCTGTCTGTTGCTGTTCCCTTTCATGGTATTTTTTACAATTTGAAATTATTCATTCACTCTTTTTTTTGTTCATTCATTCATTAATTTGCTCCTTAACTAATTCTGTCTCCCACAAAAGGTAAGCTCTCAGAGAGAAAGAATTTGCCCTCAACCCTTATTTACTGGTACCCAGCACAACACTTGACACAAACAAATATATAATTTCCTAATGTTGTTAAATAACAACTATCTTTATTGATCACCTACTACACATTTTATGTATAAATTTCATTTTTACATGCAACAACCTCGAGAGGTTGGTATCATTTCACTGAAATTTTCATACAATTAAATGAGTCACAGGAGCACTGAGACCTGCTAAAAATCATAGCTTGCAGTCAGTAAAAACTGGATTCTAACACAAGCGTCCCTGGCTCCAAAGTGAGGGCTGAGACCATTGCCCCTTGATTTTGAAGGCTGGACAAGAAATCTAAATGAAGGGGTTAGGCATAGATCCCCTCTCAACGGTACTGAACTTGGATTGGCTTGAAGGCATTTTTTGGAAACTGGAATCTTAAGAGCAAGCCTTCAATTGTTAATTACCTTTGTTAAATACCAAGGACTTGGTGATTACTTTCTAGAGGAGAATTAGTAAAAACCTTGAAAATTATGAGCCAGAACAATCTTTTTCTGCTCTTCTTAGGAAACTTTCCCATTTATTTTTAAACTGCTTCTTGCCTGGGGGCATCTTCATCTTTGGCTTCTGATCTCTGTTTCCTGGAGGAAAGTGTAGCGATAGTGATAATCATTTTACTTTAGGTTCACTTCAATTCAATTAAGAGTTCTACATACTTAATAGTCTAAATAAATACCAAAAATCTGCTTAATTATAGTGTGACAAGATTGTGACTTTTCTCAAACTTTGGCATTTAACATGTGATATTTTATTTGTGGGTGGAAGTACTCTCATAATTAATGCAAACAACAGGATGCCATTTTAACAATGAGACAAACTTCAAATTGCAGTGTGGTTCTTTTCTTTGCCATTTTGTTTTCAAGTCACTTACATAGAGATTAGCAGGATTTTCTACCAGGATATAAATATCTGTCCTGAAAGATAACATTTTCTTTTTCTTCCAGGACTGTTTTGCTGAAACGTTTCCAGTTGCCTATGGTGGTAGTAAGAAGATGCTAAAATAACTAACTAACTAACTAAATAAAAGCCATAGATAATTTAAGTCATCAAATCTCAACCAGGCCAATCAAAACAACCATAAAGACACATCGAGATGAAACTTCAAATACTGTGGCACAGCTGTGGACTACGAAGAAACAAAGAACTAAACTCAGATCAGAACAGTTGTTAAAATAGAATAATATGTCTGTGTCTCGGAGACTAAAATACGCCTGGCACCAAGAGAAGTACTGAGTATTGAAAGTTGAGACAAGTCACTCATGACTTTTATGGACTGGTGGTGAAGACAGGCAGTGATTGATACATTATAAAGTGGTCAGATTCAGAACAGAATTACTCACAGAATTCTACGGAAAGACAGAAGATAGAGCCCTAAATCCAACCTGAAAGAATCATGACAAACTTCCTAGAAGACACCTGGGCTGAATCTTAAAGGAACAACCTAATTGTCAAGAGGGTAACATGTTTTCAGAGTTGCCATTGGAATAGAAGTCCCTGAAGCTTCCTTGGCTTGTCAGCCTCATTCCCTTCTGTCCGGCTTTCTCCTCAGCCACATAACATCACTCTCCCACCCAATTTTTAGGTTCATATTTCTTTAAATAGGCAAAGATTTCTCTCCTTCAGGCAACCACTTGAAAACACCTAGCAAAAAATTCTGATTTGCCTGGCTTGAATTTCCTTTGAAATACTTAGTCCAATCATTTTGGCTGAGGTAATGGTGTTTTCTGATTGGTCTAGTTTGACCCATCCAATCTGCCTGGAATGCTGGTTATCTAAGCAACTTCTATTTAAAACCTACAGAAGGAGAAAAGCATTTAACAGATGATGCAGAAAAGATTGTTGATCAGATTGAATAGTTGACACTTCTAGGGACTACCATTCAACCTACCAGTAGCAAAAGGAATTACCACTCTGTGGATACATTTCAGGTCATGTTTGCCTAATGAAAGACTGTAAGTCTAAAAGAAATAAACATTTGCTGAGTTACATTTGGGGCCAACCCTTTGGGAGGTGCTTTTCTTTCACTATCTCATAAAGCTTCTCACTACAACCTTTAGAGACAGGTACTATTTTAAGTATGAGGAACGTAGAGGTTAAGTAACTCTTATAAGATCATATGGATTTGGAAATCACAGAGATTTAATTCATTTTTAATTAGCATTCCATCTTCCTCCCACTATACCATGTGGGATCTTTGGAAAACAATATTTGTAGCACAATGCATCATCTTCCAATGAACAGAGGTGCGCAAATAAATAGGAGCTTCGTTTTGTTTTATTTTTTTGCTGACTTTATGATAAGATGGTTTTCTTTCTTCAAATTTTAATGTGCTGCGTCAGACGAAAATATATAATGAGTGCTTTGGATTTTCTGTCTTTTGAGCTGATTCTGTAAAATGTGTCACATCTCTCTTCCTTAGAGAGAGTAATTAATGGGGTGCATTGTGATTTGCACATAATATCATCCCCAGAACCATTTCTCTTTAGGCACACAGTGTAGGGATGAAAAGGGGATAGAAGGGGTGCTTGTAAATTTCTGCATTCATATTGAACATTTTCCCAATAGGATGGTACAGAAAATGTCAATAATTAATTGGGAAATATTTGTTTATCTTTATAGAGAGATTTTGTTATTAAGCTTAGATAAAACATTTTTTGGAAGGGTCATTGTCCCTGGCTGTCTAATTGTGGACTGGCAGAACACAGGGTGTGTTGGGTGTGGTGCTGCAAAGACAATGTTTAGATCATTTCGTGGGAGGCCAATCACTACTCCTTAGGGTGCCCTATTGCTCATTTCATTGGCACAGCACAGGGTTCCCTAGGAATTATATTTTTTCCTCTCTCCGGTAAACATTAAACTTAGTTACAGAGATGAGCGAGATGTATAAATAGAGGGGAAAAGGTGTTTCTCATTTTATTACTCTTTTGTGTAATAGTAGTAAAAGTTTTGTAGGGAGTATTGTATACAGTAAAACAATCATTTGTCAATGGGTAAACTTACTGAACACCAATGTCTGTTTTTAAAAGATCCCTTGTGTGTCATGAACTACACAGTGTTCATAAAAAGTTGTACTCCAGGGTTACATATTCTTGTTTCCTCAATTACTGGAGTTTCCTGAAATCTCCAAGGAAAGAGGATTAAACATTTATTGTCAGGAAGCACCAGGTTTCACTTCGTCCTGTGCTTTGACACATTCATTATCCCAGACTTTAAATTTTCGATTACAGAATCCATAAAGTACCACCAACACACACATACACACACAAATAAACACACAAACACACACAAACAATCACAAAATAGTTAAAAGTGGTGAATTTTAAAAAGGCAAAAAAAGGGCAAGGACCAGTTTTGATGACTCTATTCTTAGTCTGTCATGTTAGTTTCACCATTACAGACAGTATGTCTCCTTGAGGAATACCTGGGGTTATATTTGATGATAAATTACTCTGATTATTTACCATTTGATGTCGTAAGATAAGAATTGCTATCTTTTAATCTTTAGTCGTTAGTGGAGAACTGATTTGATTCATGTAGTAGATGAGGAATATAAAAGAAATTAACAAAAATTCTCATGATAGATTGGTGAAGACAGAACATCATTAGATAACGTTAAGGCTCAAGCCAATACCCAAAAATATGGTGTTTTGACATGCAGAACTGAAGAAGCCTCAAGGTCCCTCTGACCTCATTGCTTCCCAGTCTCTCTCAAAGCATAGGATAAAGTTGTTCTCTGAAGGTCCTTCATCTGCCTAAAATCTGGACCCACCAAGAAGAACAATTGTTTTTTCTTCTCCCTCCTATAAGACCAAGAATATAACCACAACTGAACAGAACAGACCCTTTCACTGTCAAAGAGAACTATTTACAAATTAATCTATGTTCCCGGATCTATTCATTCTCCCTAGTAATCCTGTCAACAGAATTCCTCTTCTCCCTAATTCCATAACATGTTTTGCCAGGATGTTATGTAAGCTTCCAAACTTCATTGGAGGGGATTCTGAAGCCTCCTGTTATACACGTTAAATAAATTTGTATACCTTTTCTCCTACTGATCAATCTGCCTCATATCAGTGATTTTTAGCAAATCTCCAGGAGGCCAAGGTCCTTGGCCGCCACAATAATAATGCATGCATAAGAATCTATCTGAAGAGGAAGATAATAAGAGGCAATTTCAAGGACATGGTAATTTAGAAATTCTAATTTGAAAGACAAGTACAAATTATATCTGAACAATGAAACGGAGTTTTAAAAATATAGACAGTTGGCCAGGCATGGTGGCTCATGCCTATAATCCCAGCACTTTGGGTGGCAGAGGTAGGAGGATTGCCTGAGCTCAGGAGTTCAAGACCAGCCTGGGAAACATGGCAAAACTCCATCTCTAAAAATAATACAAGTATTAGCTGGGCATGGTGGTGCATGCCCATGGTTTTAGCTACTTAGGAGGC
Source organism: Gorilla gorilla gorilla (assembly GCF_029281585.2). Classification (NCBI taxonomy): domain Eukaryota; kingdom Metazoa; phylum Chordata; class Mammalia; order Primates; family Hominidae; genus Gorilla; species Gorilla gorilla. Next base: position 31,760,565 of record NC_073227.2, on the reverse strand, counting down.
TGAGACAGGAGGATCGCTTGGGCCAGGGAGATTGAGTAAGCTATGACTGTGATTGTGCCACTTCACTCCAGTCTGAGTGACAGATTAAGACCCTGTTTCAAATATATGTATTTGAGAGAGACTGTTGACATCAGCTCTGGCATGTGAAGTACTTGAATGCTGTCACCCACAATTCTTACAAGAAAACACTAGATAGTTGAGTATCAATGACTTTTTCACAAGTTAGTCAGAGAACTGAAGTCTCAGAGTAAATCACCATGCTGAAATATCTAGATTATTTCTGGATGTAGGTGTGTCCAAAGAGATATAGCATGATCAGCTTACATGGAACGGAAACCCTGGAGCCATAAACAAGTAGAAACACTTAAGTGATGTCTTAGTCCATTTAAGCTGCTATAACAAAATACTATAAAGTGGGTGGCTTATAAACAACAGACATTTATGTCTCACAGTTCTGGAAGCTAGAAGTTCAAGATCAAGGCACCAGCAGATTTGGTGTTTAGTGAGGGCTAACTTTCTGGTTGATAGATGGTGTCTTCTCACTATATGGTAGAAGTGGTGAGGATGCTCGCTCATGCCTCTTTTATGAGACAAGAGACAGATTGTTTGGAAAGGTGAATTTCCCTTTTAATGGCTAAAGGTTTTGTGCCCTTTTTTTTTTTTAGACGGAGTCTCACTCTGTCACCCAGGCTGGAGTGTAGTGGTGTGATCTCGGCTCACTGCAAGCTCCGCCTCCTGGGTTCATGCCATTCTCCTGCCTCAGCCTCCCGAGTAGCTGGGACTACAGGTGTCCACCTAGCTAATTTTTTTTTGCATTTTTTTAGTAGAGACGGGGTTTCACTATGTTAGCCAGGATGGTCTCGATATCCTGACCTCGTGATCCAGTCGCCTCGGCCTCACAAAGTGCTGGGATTAGAGGCGTAAGCCACTGTGCCCAGACTTTTGTGCCTTTTAAAAAACTTTTTCAGTCATCGCTTTGGCCAAATAAATGGCTTGCGATAACCTGGAATTCTATTTCATAATATCAAGTGTTGTAAACCTTTAACATATTTGATAGGCTTTCCAAAATCAAATTACTGCTTCAAAATTGTCTTTTCTAACTCCTAACTTTTGGATGCTGCAGAGGGCCCTTGGAACATCCAAAAGAGAGGTAAACAGGATTATTTGACATGTTTAGTTACATGGGATCACCAAAATAAAAACAACGTTTAATCTTCTTCAGGTTATATTTTAGTGAATAATATTAATATATGTTCCCAGATAGTACGGGATTTCTAACATTCTAATGTCTGAGTACATGCTATCAATCATAATTAAGGTTATTGTGTTAAGTTATTGTAAACCACAGAAATAACCAAATTCCTTTGTCAATTGTGTTTTTGACTGTTACTACCCAGACATTTTGTCATTCACAGGCAATTGTTGACTTGTTTTCATTGTCTTCAAAAGATGGTTTATAATCAGCTATAGAACTCTGACAGGTGCTCTTGAATGCAGGTTTATGATATCTTTGGAGATTGTGACATTGAAATAGAGGAAAAACGTACAGGACTCATGAAGAACTGAAATGTTCTTGAATATTAAGCAGAACAAGAGTTAACTGAATGGACTGAATTAATAGAAAACTGAAATAATCATTTTAACTTTTTGCTTAAAATGTTGCTGATCCTTTGTTTTCCAAAGTCAGGAAAACTTTTATTTTGAGCTATTTACAGCTTTTCACAATTGAGTAAGGTATACCCCTAGGAACAAAATTAGGGGCGTATTTGTTTCTCTCTGCCTAGTATCTCCAGAATTTGGAAACTATTTGTGAGTATTCTTAACTTAGGGCAACATAGTTATTTGTATAAGTGCAATAAGAATCTGTTTTCTTTTGCAACAGGATGCAATTGGAGAAAGTGGTTGTTTTACCAACGATTTGATTGGAAGGGTATGCTTCCCTTTAAGGACTCAAGCTTGACTTGCAAAGCCAATAAAAGCCCCTTGAAAAAACTGGCTTCATACCTTGCCTACACAATCCCTGTACAGGATTCCTAACCTGTGGTGAGTAAAGAATGTCACTTTCTAACAGGTCCAGGAGCTCCAAGTTTTCTTGGGACTTCAAGAAGAGAGAAATTTACCCAACTCATAGATATTTCAGGGTACAAACCCATGGCTGGGCTCAGCTTTAAAAAGTCATATATGAGATTCCTGATAGAACAGGATTCCATCAAAGCCAATTTTTAAAAACCTATGTGAAAATAATTATTCTTGCTACACTTTATGCAAATAATCAGGCTAAGTATAAGACTAAAGTTTATTTTGCAAACAATGTAGTCCTATCATGATTTGTTTTTAACAAAAATGAGGATTGGACAGAGAAAAATTGGTTTCAAAACCTGTCATATACTTGTCATTAAATTCTAGTCTCATTAGTTGTTTTTAAATTTTTTTCCTGCATTTTAGACTAGCTCTGCTTATTCCTGTGAACCAACCAGGGAGCTCTGGCTGCAGTTCAGAAGAAAAAAAAGGGATGGGTAACGTAAAAATCTGGATCAATATTCTAGTTCTGGGCAATTATCCTGCAAACCCTGCCAGGTAAATAGGGATAAATAGGGTGCCCATAACTCAGAGGTTTCTTTTTGTGGAAAACAAGACCAAGGGAGCTAACCAAAGCAAAGCCCCATGTACCCAAATCTTAGTAGGCATAGCTATAGCCACCAGTTAACTGAGTGTGTTAGCAGCTTTAGGATTTTTGAGCCATCCTTACTCCCTTGTTTCATTTTGATACATGTCTCCTAATAAACTGGTTTTTCTCTTCTTATCTTCAGGCCATCAAACTCTAAACGGTCATGCAACTGGAGCCTCAGATGATGGCTCCCTTTTACTGGGGATCCTTAGATAGGCCTCTGAGAGAGATCTGACTGCCATCTTCCCTAACCAGCACCCCCTATCAGCATGAAGCAGTTAAGACTGGTCAACATCCCTATCCTAATGGCAGTTAGATGTACCTCTTCAGATGGGGGAATGATAGCAGCAGGAGGCTGACACATGCCTAGGCAAACAGGGTGGGTCCACAGTGAAACCTGACCTTTAAGCCAAAGACAGCTTAAGGTCTAGCTACAAATCCTGGATAAATCCACAGACTGGATTGAGAACCTGTCTTCCTGTTTGGAATGCTTTCCTCAGATTGATCCCCACCCTTCACCTATTTTACATATACCTACCCTTCCTTAATTGTTTTTTTACAATGTCATGCCCACCTTTGAGTGGTGTCTCTATTTTAACCTTTTTTGCATACTCACTAACCAATCAGCATGCACTCCCCATTCTGAGCCCATAAAAGCCCCGAACCTAGCCACATGGAAAAAAGAGGTCACACGACTTTGGTTGGGGGACCACCCTCATGCCCTGTCTCTGCTGAGAGCTGTTGTATTGCACAATAAAATTATTCCCCACCCTCCTCACCCTTCAATTGTCAGCATAACCTCATTCTTCTTGGACATGGAACAAGAACTTGGGTACCTCTAAATGCAGGTACAAGCTATTACACAGGTTGGGTGGGGCATGCCTGGCCCAGCTGCAGGATGAGCCAGTGTGCAAGCCAGGCAAGGCCCAATGGCTGAGTGGGTGGGATGCTCCTGCGGCAGGCCTGGGGCTGAATGAGTCCTGGGTGGGGCATCGTCAGCTGCAAAGGGCCCTGGCTAGCAAAACAATTGATAAAAATCCTGTGTCGTAAGTACACTGATCCCATTGATGAGGGCTCTGCCCTTATCCACCTAGTCACCTACAAAGCTCTACCTCCTAATACCATACTTTAGGTGTTAAGATTTCAACATCTGGACTTTGGGGACACACAAACATTTAGACTGTAGCAAGTAGTAATTTTGGTAAACTGCTTGAGACTGAGTGTGGACTAGCTTGAGAGTGAGAAATTCCTGGTGGTCACAGTCTTGAAGGGGAACCCACAGTTCTACAGGATTTGCCTTTAGAAACTCCACCAAGTTTTCAAAGTAGAAATTCAGAAAAGATACCCACAGGGCATGAGGTAGGGAAGAGTAATCATTGTGAAATGCGCCCAGAGCCTTATCCATAACAAAGGCCTGCTTATTAGGGAAAAGGTTTCGCTGGGAAATGTAATTCCTCCCACCTTGGCCCCTTTTAGTCTCTCTGTCTCACCTGAGGGGTGAAAGAGCATAGCCTACCGGGATCAATGCTACAAAAATAGATTGAGAAGAGTGAGGTGAAAGAAGGGAGTAGATAGCTGATGGGAGAAAAGCTGTATCAAAGGAGAACCATCTGAGAAGTTAACAGCCCTGGGAAGAATTCCCAGTAAAGGACAGAGATTTAATTGACATATTATAAAACATTCTGTATCCCCTCTCACTTTGCCATTGCAAAAATAGGGCCCCAGTATAATAACAGCGGGTTACAGCTGAAAAAGCTGTTAGATATGGACTATTTCTGAGGAATAAGATATAGAAAAAAACAAAACAAGGGCAGTAAACAAATTTGAAGCTTCTAGGCATCTATAGCTACAGCAAACATTAAACACAGTTGAACTCCCACAGATTAACTGGAATCATCAACTTAACAGCCAGTTTACCTCAATTCCCAGTAGTTCATACAACTCATCTGACTTTCCAGAAAAACTTACAAGGTACATCAAAAGGCAAAAACCACCAAGCAAAAACAGTCTGAAGAGACAGAGCAAGCATGAGAACCAGACTTAGCTAGAACACAGATTTTGAAATTATCAAACAAGGGATTTAAAATAATTACAAGTAACTTGGCAATGGCTATAATGAAGAAAAGGGAAGACAATATACAAGAAGAGATGGATAATTTGAGGAGAAAGATAATTTTCTAAAAAATAATCAAAAAGAAATGCTAGATATTAGGAACACTGTAACAGAAATGAAGGATGTTTTATACATTCATTTGTAGATCCAACATGAAAATGGAAAGAATCAGTGATCTTGAAGATAAGTCAATAGAGACTTTCCAAACTGAAATTCAGCAAGATAAAAGCACTTTAAAAGCAGAGAAGACATCCAAGAGCTTTGGACGGAATCAAAAGGCGTAACATTCAGATAATAACAGAAGAATAATAGAGTAGAATAAATATTTAAAATAATAGAGGCTGAAAACTTTTCAAAATTAATGAAGAACAGAAAATCACAAATCCAGAAAGCTCAGAAAACAAAAAGCAGAATAAATAGCCTGAAATACTACCTTTAATCATACTTTATTAAAACTGAGAAAAAAATTAATGGAGAGAAATCCTGAGAAAAATGAGAGGCAGTGAAATAATGAGAGTGAAATAATGACAAAAATAATAATCTCAATAATGACAAAAAAACCTCAAAATGAGAGTGAAATAATGACAGTGAGAGGCAAAAAGAGAATGGAGTGAAATATGTAAAGTATTGGAAGAAAAAAAACACTCACAAATGAGAATTTATATCCAACAAAATTATTCTTTAAATGTTAAAGAAATAGAAACTTTCTTGGACTAATAAAATCTGAGATTTATCACCAGCAAACCAACCATGCCAGAAATGTTAAAAGAAGTTCTTCAGCCATAGGGAAAATAACATATGTTACCAACCCAATGTTTGTGTCCCCTAAAATGTATGTGTTGATGACCTAACCACCGATGTGGCTGTATTTAGAGATGAGATCTCCAAGAAGCTAATTAAGGTTAAATGAAGTCATAAGGATTAGGCTCTGATCTGATAGGATTAGTGTCATTATAAGAAGAGACATCAGATAGCGAGCCCTCTCTCTCTGCCCCTCCCCACCCCCTCACTCAATATGAGGACACAGCAGAAAGTGGCCAGCTATAAGGCAGAAACTAAACCTGCACCTTTCCAAATTATGAGACAATAAATGTTTGCTGTTTAAACCACCAAGTCTGTGGTATTTTGTTATGGCAACCCCCACAGACTAGTACAATATAGGTCAAAAGTTTTGATCTACATAAAGAAAGCATAGGGGTGGAGATAACGATTCCTCTTGAATCACTGAAAGTTCACTGAAAATGAACTTACAGAAGACAGATTAATAGGAAGAAAAGCATAAAAATTTATTTTCATATGCAGAAAATGTGTAAAGATATAATTGAATTACATAAATGTTCAATTATAACCAGAGAAGAGAGAAAAAGAGGAAAAATGAAGAAATTCGATGAATAAAAAAGTTACAAACATGGCATATATTCATACAACTATAACAATAATGACTTTAAATATGAACAGTCTAACTATATCAATGAAAATAAGAGATTATCACAGTGAATTAAAAAAATATATATATATAGTTTACAAGAACCACAGTATCAATATAAAGACACAGGTAAAAAGTAAAGAACTAGGAAAATATACATCACATTTACTAACCAAAAAAAAATCTGGAATAGCTATATTGATTGCAGAAGAAGCAGACTTCAGAATAAGCAAAATTAAAATGGATAAATAAGAGTATTACATAATGATAAAAAGTCAATTATCCAAGAACACATAACAATTCCAAAAATATATATACCCAATAACTGAAAATACATGAAGCAAAAACTGACAGAATTAAGTGAAATAGATAAATCTATCATTATAGTCAGAGATTTCAGCATCTCTCTGCCAGTAATTGATAGATTAAACAGGCAGAAAATCAGAAACGATATACACTACCTGAACAGCACCATCAATCAACGTGATCTAATAAACATTTATAGAATACTCCAACCAAAAACAATAGAATACTTATTCTTGTCCAACTAACATGAAACATTCACCAAGATAAACCATACTCTGGGCCACAAAAAGCAAATTTAAAAGAACAAAAATCATACAATGTCTGCTTTTAGGCCACAAGGGCATTAAGCTATAAACTAATAAGAGGAAGATAGCTAGATCTGCATTTAAAAATCTTCTAAATAACGTATAGATTTAAGAAGTCTCAAGAGAAATTTAAAAATGTAATTTGAATTAAACAAAAATAAAAATATAACAACAAAATTTGTGGCATGAGTCAAAAGTATTGTATACAGTGAAATTTATAGCATCAAGTGCATATATTAGAAATAAAACCAAAAATCTAAAGTCCATAATCTAAGCTCCCTCCTTAGGACATTAAAGAAAAGGAACAAATGAAGCCCCAAACAAGAACAAAATAATACAAACTATGGTGGAGATAATTTTAAAAACAGAAAAATGGTAAAGAAAATCAACAAAACCAAAAGCTGGTTCTTAGAAAAGATCAATAAAATTGATAAACCTCTAAGTATATTAACTAGAACAAAAAATAAACAAGGCATAAATTTAAAATATTATATATGAAAGAAGGACCATCACTACTAATCACAGACATTAAAAAGATAATCTAAGAATACTATGAACAAATCTAACAAACTTGATAATTCAAATACAATAGACCAACTCCTTGATAGACACAAACTACAACTCAAACAAGGGGAATCAGATGATTTGAATGACACCGTATCTACTAAATAACTTGAGTCAATAATTAATGTTTCAAAAAAAAGCACTTGGACAAGATAGTTTTACCAGTGAATTATGCCAAACATTTAAGAAAGGAATGATACTAATACTCCACAAACTCTTCCAGAAAATAGAAGCAAAGTGAACACTTCCAAACTCGGTCTATGAAGCTAGCCTTCTGTAATACCAAAACCAACTAAAGACATTATAGAAAAAAAAATTACAGACTAATATCTTTCATGAACATAGATATAAAAATCGTCAACAAAATACTAACAAATTGAATTCAACAATTTATAAAAAGAATGATACATTATGACAAATGTTATTTACTCTGGGAATGCAAAACTAGTTTAACATTTAAGAATCAACTAATGAAATTCTCCATTTTATGAAACATATAAAGACAAATCATATGATCACATCAATTGATACATAAAAGGCATTTCACAAAATCTATCACGTATTCATGAAAAAAACTCTCAGCAAACTTCCTCAGCCCAATAAAGAACATTTAGAAAAAACCTTTAGTAAGCATCATACTTAATGGTGAGAGATTAGAGATTTTTCCCCTAAGGTGGGGAACATGATAAGGATGTTTTCAGTCAGCACTCCTAGTCATCATCACGCTGGAAGCATAACTAGTGTAATAAAAGAAAAAGAAATGAAAATATACAAGTGAGAAAGGAAGAAGTAAACATCTTCATTTGCAGATGACATGATTGTCTATGTAGAAAACCATAAGGAATCTATTTTTAAAAATAAGTAAATAAATAAAAACAGCTCCTGAAAGTAATAAGCTAGTATAACATGGTTGTAGGATATAATGTCAACAGGCAAACATCAATTGCTTCTCTATGTTATAGAAATAAACACAGGGATTTAGAAATTAACAGCAAAATACCATTTGAAGTAATACCAAAAATTAGGCCAGGCATGAGGGCTCACGCCTGTAATCCCAGCACTTTGGAGAGGCTGAGGTGGGCAGATCACTTGAGGCCAGATCAAGTGATCTGAGCTGAGATCACACCACTGCACTCCAGCCTGGGTGACAGAGCAAGACTTCATCCCCCCAGAACCAAACAAAACATAATAATAATAATAATAATAATAATAATAATACCAAAAATTGAAATATTTAATAATAATTCTAAAAAATTTTGTATAAAATCTAAGTATAAATAACAACAAGTAAATAAAATAAATCAAAGATACAAAGAAATAAAGAGATAATCTATATTCATATATTGGAAATCTCAACATTGTTGAGAAGATAAATCTTCTCATCTTTATACATTCAACACAATCTCAATAAAAATCTCAGCAAGCTCTAGTGTAGATATAAACAAAGCTGACTCTAAAGTTTACACAAAAAGGCAAAAATTTAAAAATAGCCAACAAAATATTGAAGAAGAACAAAGTTGGAAGACTCAGACTACTGAACTTGAAGCCTTACTAGAAAGATACACTAATCAAGATAGCATAGGATTAATGAAAAAATAGACAGATATTCACTGAACTAGAACGAAGAGTCCAGAAGTAGACTAACACAGATAATATCAACTGACTTTTATAAACGGCAGAGGCAACTAAAGAAAGGACAACGTTTGTATCCAATGATGTGAAACAATAGGATGTTCATACCCCCCAAAAAAATCTGAGACACAGACCTCTTTCCTTACTCAAATATTAACTCAAAAGCAACCATAGACCTAAAAGTAAAATGCAAAACTATAAAAACTTCCAAAATAAAATATGAGAAAAATTCTGTATGACTTTCAGTGTGTTGATGGGTTTTTAGATACAATGCCAAAAACTTGATTCATGAGGGAAAAAATAAGTTAGACTTTAATAGAGTTAAAATCTTATAAGCCAGGTGTGGTGGCTCACGCCTGTAATTCCAGCACTTTGGGAGGCCGAGGCCGGTGGATCACCTGAGGTCAGGAGTTCAAGACCATCCTGGCCAACATGGTAAAACCCTGTCTCTACTACAAATACAAAAAATTAGCCAGGTGTGGTGGATTACAGATCCCAGCTACTCAGGAGGCTGAGGCAGGAGAATCACTTGAACCCAGGAGGTGGAGGTTAAAGTGAACAGAGATCGTGCCATTGCATTCCAGCCTGGGCAACAAAAGCAAAACTCCATCTCAAAAAAAATAAAGAAAGAAAAAAATAAAGTTAAAATCTTTTCATCTATGGAAGTCACCGTTAAAAGAAGGAAAACATGCACTGAGATAAACCATTTGCAAAAAATGACTTTAAAAATATTTGTATCCAAAAATATAAAGAACCCTTAAAACTCAACAATAAGGAAACAAAAACTCGTTTTAAAAAATGAGCAAAATTTATCAATGGATATCTCACCAAAGAAGAGAAGCAAATTAAAAGGAAGCATATGGAAGTATGCTGAAAATCGTTCATCATTAGGAAAATGCAATAAAACAAGATTCCACTACACACATATTAGTATGACTAATATTCCAAAACAAATCAGATAATAGCAAGTGTTGAAGAGGAAATCAAACAGCAGGATTCATTGCTGGTGAGAATGCAAAATGGCACAGCCAAATTGGAAAACAGGATACTTCTTACAAAATTAACTATAATCTTACTATACAATCTAGTAATTGCACTTCTAGGTATTTACTTAACTGACTTGAAAACTTATTTCCACAAAAATATCTGCACATGAGTGTTTGTGGCATCTTTATTTATAATCACCAAAAACTTACAGCAACAAAGATGTCTTTTAATAGGTAAATAGATAAACAACTGCAGTGTATCCATGCAATGAAATACTATTCAGCATTTTTTTAAAAAACTTAGTATTGAGTTTAGAAGACATAGATTAATCTTAAGGGCATACTTGAATGAGAGAAGTGAAAATGGACACTTACATCAGTAAAGGGAGACTGTAAAGGCTATATACAGTAAAACTACTTTTTTTTTTTTCTTGAGACAGGGCCTTACTCAGTTGCCCAGGCTGGATTGCAGTGGCAGGAACACAGCTCACTGCAGCCTTGACTTCTCAGGCTCAAGCAATCCTCCCACCTCAGCCTCCTGTGTAGCTGGGACTATAAGCATACACCACCATGCTCAGCTAATCATTTATTTATTTATTTATTTTGTAGAGATGGGGTCTCACTATGTTGTCCAAGCCAGTCTCGAACTTCTGGGCTCAAGTGATTCACCTGCCTTGGCCTCTAAAAGTGCTAGGATCACAAGCATGAGCCACCATGCATAGCCTTAAAATTCCTTTTATATGATTCTGTCAGTAGTCACCAGGGGTTTGCTGGGTGAAAGGACTGAACAGGTAAAACAGAGGGATTTGTGGGGAGCACTGAAACTATTCTGTGTGATACTATAATGGTGGATATATGACATTATGTATTTGTCAAAACCCATATAATGTTACAATACAAAGAGCAAACCTTAATGTATGCAAATTAAAATAAACTCATTGATCAGGTCAAGGGTCTGAGGAGGGAATACATATCATGACAAATGATCTAACTGTATTACAAATGTACAAAATAAACTCACTAAACGGAGTGAGGGGGAGGTGAAGGGGAAGCCACTTACTATAAAATAACTTTGGAAATAATTAGAGTCTACAATACATAAGGCAAAAGTAACTGAACATAAACACTGTCCTCTGGTTGATAAAGCTACTTCATTTGGGATATGTGTTAACAATGACAATACTGCTATATACGTGTTCTAGAACTGAACAGTTAGGTAAATGAATAGTGGATTATAATAAGAGAGAAGCAAGAACGGAAGTCTAGAATCATCTGTGTTAATGGGCTAGAGTTGGAAACACCAGTATAAACTCATGTTTAGCTTAATAAAGGTACCTATAGAAATACATGTATATGTGTATACATATACATGTGTGTGTATATATATGTAATATAATATGCATAGTTACATGAGATCGTTGATACATATATTTCCTTGATCTATCAGCTAAGAGGGCCCAGAAGCAACAACTTCCCAGTAGCCGAAGAATGCTTAGCATGCAGGCCTTAGTTTCTTTTTTTTTGTTGTTATTGTTTTTTGAGACGGAGTCTCACTCTGTCGCCCAGGTTGGAGTGCAGTGGCACGACCTCTGCTCACTGCAAGCTCCGCCTCCCAGGCTCACGCCATTCTCCTGCTTCAGCCTCCTGAGTAGCTGGGACTACAGGAGCCTGCCACCACGCCCGGAAGCCTTAGTTTCTAATACAATTCTTCAATAAAAGGAAACAGGATGCTTGGAGAAATAGCTAACTTATGACTCTAGCAGGAAATATACGGTATAAGACTGAGTTGCTTATTGTGTGTCAGAAATTAAGGAATTTCTCAAAAACAAAAACAAGAACGACAACAAAAAACCACAATGATGGGTATATGTCAAAGGGTCATGATAGACCACTTAAAGAACTACCAGTAGACAAGTCTGGAACAATTCTAAGTGTTTCTGTAAAGGTATTTTTTAGATGAGATTAACATTTAAATCCTTAGACTTGAATAAAACATACTATCTTCCATATGTGAGTGGGCCTCATCCAAGCAGTTCAAGGCCTTAATTAAAAAAAAGACTTGTCTTTCTCAAGAAAAGGGGAATTCTGCCAGCAGACTGCCTTTAGACTGGAACTGCAACATCAACTCTCCATTGAATCTCTAGCCTGCTGGCCTATGTTTCAGATTTTGGATTTGCTGGCCTCCACAGTCATGTGAGCCACTTCCTTAAAACGTCTCTCTTTGTAACTTACTACACACACACACACACACACACACACACACACACACACTTATATATATATACGACACACAGACACATGCACCCTTTTTATTCTGTTTCTCTGGAGAAACCTTACTAGTACAAGTGGCATTGAATTATAACCCCACATATAAAAATATTCATAATTACATAGTGGCATAAATAAATAATTAAATAAAAGACATAGAAGAGACAAATCTCTCATAGGCAAGAACTTCAAATAATGTAGATACTCCTTTTTCAAGTAGGTGGAGTTCAATCCCCTACTCCTTGTGTGTGGGCCTTACGTAGTGATGTGTTTCTAAAGACTAGTGTATGGAAAGAGAGAAAAAAGTAATTTTACAGTAGAGGAACCTGAAAAACATTACCTTACACAGGAGACCAAAAGTGACCTTAATGTAAGTCACATTGACAGCATATACTGCTTATGCATTTGAGAAGAATGACACTTCGTGTTTGTTGTCTTCCTCCTAAAAATTCATAACCCCAATCTGACTATGAGAAAAACAGACAAATCCCAACTGATGTACCTTTTACAAAACACCTGACCAGTACTCCCCAAAACTGTGAAGATCACTAAAAACAAGGAAAGCCTAAGAAACTGTTACGGCTAACAGGAGCCTAAAAAACATGATGACTAAATGTAATTCAGTATCCTGGTTGGGATTCTAAAACAGAGAGGGCATATTTAGAGAAAAACTAAGAAATCTGAATAAATGGTGTATTTCAGTTAATAAAAATGTTCTTTATTGATTCGTTAATTCGATCAAATGCATCATACTAATATAAGGTGTTAATAGAAGACACCAGTTGTGGGCTATATGGGTATCCTCTCTACTATCCTCAAATCTTTTCTGTACATTTAAATCTATTCTAAGATAAAAAGTCTATTTAAAATATATATACACTAAGAGAGAATAATATTTTGAGTAAAAAGAGTAACTATTTTGGGAAAACATTCATTGCTTCTTTCTCATGATTAAAGAACTGAAATTAACAGAAATTTCCACAAAGGCAAGATTCCTCAGGTAAAAGGATTCCGCAGCTATTAGGATATAAAAGCTTTGTTTGTCTACCTGGGCAATCAGTACTGATTTGTGAAAATCATGTCCATCTGACAAATCATTAATAACCAGAATATGTAAAGAATTCAAACAACACAGCAGCAAAACAAAAAATCATTGCAAAATGGGGAAAAGATCTGAATAGACATTTCCCAAAAGAAAACATAGAAATGGACAACAGGCATATGCTCAACATCACTAATTATTAGTAAAATAAAAATCACAACCACAAACAGCTATCTTCTCACCCCAATTAAAATGGCTACTATAAGAAAGACAAGAAATAACAAATGCTGATAAAGATGTGGAGAAAGGGGATTGCTCATACACTGTTGGTGGGAGTGTAAAGTAGTATAGTCCTTATGGAAAAGGGTATGGAAGTTTCTCAAAAAACTAAAAAGAGAACTACCATATAATCCAGAAATTTCACTGATGGGCATATATCCAAAAGAAAGGATATTAATATATGGAAGAGATATTGGTACTCTCACATCTATTGCAACATTATTAACAATAGCCAAGATGTAGAATGAATCTATGCATCCATCAATGGGTGAATGGATAAAGAAAGTGTGGTATTCATACACAATGGAGTATGTTTCAGCCATAAAAATGAATGTAATTCTGTCATTTTCAGCAATACGGATGAAACTGGGGGTTATTATGTTAGGTGAAACAAGCCAGGCAAAGAGACAAAAATTGCACATTCTCAGTCATATTTGGAAGCTAAAAAACTGTATCTCATTGAGGCAGAGGGTAGAATGGTGTCTACCAGAGGCCGAGAATGGAAGGAGGTGGAGGGGGGAGATAAAAAGAAGTTGGTTAACAGATACAAAAATGGTGGCTTGCACCTGTAATCCCAGCACTTTGGGAGGCCAAGGTGGGGGAATCATCTGAGGTCAGGAGTTTGAGATCAGCCTGGCCAACGTGGTGAAACCCCGTCTCTACTAAAAATACAAAAGAATTAGCTAAGTGTGGTGGTGCATGCCTGTAATCCCAGCTACTCGGGAGGCTGAGGCAGGAGAATCTTTTGAACCTGGGAGGTGGAGGTTGTAGTGAGCCAAGATCACACCACTGCACTCCAGCCTGGGCAACAAAAGGAGACTCTGTCTCAAAAAAAAAAAAAAAAAAAGAATAAATTCCAATATTCGATAGTACAGTGGAGAAATTATAATTAAAAATAATTTATTTTATATTTCAAAATAGCTAAAAGAGAAGAATTGTAATGTTCCCAACACAAAGAAAAGATAAATGGTTGAGGTGATGGACATCACAATTACCCTGATTTTATCATTACACATTGTAAACAGGTATCAAAATATTTCACGTACCCACAAAATATGTACAACTCATATACCAATAATAAAATATATAAACAAGCAAAGTCCTCTAGGCCATTCAACAACAAAAAACCAAATGAGTTTAGAATTAATTATGTGATTTTTGCCATACTTTTCAGATATGAAGACTAATAAAAGCATTTGACTGTCATTTGTAAAAATGCATGCTGAATATACCCATTAGTACACTTTCCATGCTTCGTGTTGATGAAAAATCCATTTTTAACCATAAAGCAATTGATTTTCATAAGTGTCCTTTTCATATATTACTGATTTGTATTCTATAAGCCCACCATTAAAAAATGGTTGGTTTGAGTGCAACCCCCTCCGCTTTGCCTTGGGTTTTCTGGTTTATTCAAGTTACCAAGAAACAAAAATAGCTGCAGTTTTGGCAGAATGTATTCTCTTTTCCTGTAGGGAATACTCACAATTTAGTAAGGAGCATTTTCAAATGCAAATGACCCTCCAAATTAGGGCAGTCCTCCTTCTTACAGCCACTACTAAGCCTCCACCTGCGCATGTTCCTATTCAAAGCCGGTCTACTCAGCCCATATGCATCTCCTCCAGTGTTTTATTTGACAATCTGTTTCAGCTTCACAAGGGAGCTAGCAAATTATGTATTGCTCATTTTGTCAAAGTCATCATTGATGACAATTCCGGCATCAAGAGGCTCATTTTATTCTGCAGATGTTTTTATCAAATAGAAGATAAATCATGGTTTCCCATTTTGTTTTGTGTTGTACTTCTGAGAATAACAGAGGGCACAAATAAAAACCTTTTCATTAATAAAGAAATAAAGAAATACACTCAAGAGGTTCACCACTGCATGATTTTCAGATATGCAGAGCACACACTGTTAAGAGACTTTATATTTAGCACCAATATAGCAGCCTTCAGTTAGGAATGCTGAAGGGGGTTGGCCGGGGTGGGGGGGTGCGTGGAAAGAAGAGAGAGAGGTAATCTTAATTTTTAAGAGATTAATTCCTTCTCATTTCTTTTAGAATATTGGTCAGAACTTAATTTAGGATTCCAATACAGAGTAATGTTTACCATAGCATCTTCTAGAAAGAGGCATCACCATATGTTTCTGAAAAAAAAATAATTAACCTCACTGGTAAATCATGGTGAAATTGCTTTAATGTTCTCATGAAATGTGGCTGAGATCCCTATAATTTTTAACATAAGAACCAGGGTCAATAGGTCTCTTGATTTAGTCTGCTGAAATCTATACTTAGATTTGGAGGGGAAATTAAAAAAAAGAAACACAGTCATGTGAATCTATCTTGTTCTTCTGCCAAAAGGCATAGGTAGCTGAAGAAAGTAAAGTAGGGCTCTTAAATAAAAATACATAGTTTATACAGGCTCACCATAAGCAAAACACTCTTATTCTGTTGGAATTGCATATGTGTGATTAAAATGGCCAGGAATGCTTCATTACCATCTCTATAGTACCTAGTTCAGTATGGAGTTTAATGAGGTTTAAATTAGGCCTGAGTGTAATAGTTATCAGAAGTGAATAAACAAATACTAAGTGGATCATAGTTCTCCATGATGCAGGTGGCAGCACTGTGAAAGGCAGCTGAGGGTGGATATAAGTTTCGAAAATGTCTAGAAGGTGTTGGAAATCAAGAAAGAGCAAATGTTAGGGGAGTGGGAGGGGTTGAGAATAGAAAAGAAAGCAGTGAGGACAACTCTACCTTTACATATATCATCATCATTACCAGCGATGTTAATTATGTGCTAGGCACAATACTAAGCCCTTTACACATATCATTACCCCTTGTTTTCAAAACTATGCCTTGAGATACTCTACTTCAGTATGAGAAACGGAGGCTCACAGAGGTTAGGCTGTTTGCCAAACACCACACAGCTAGTACTTTCTGAACCATGTTGGGCATGTCTAAGAGCACAGGATCAGCATTCATATGGTCCTTGGTTTGAATCTGGACAATCCAACTATTCTGACCATTAGAAAGTTTGTATAACTTTTAATTGGCTTGGTTGACATACTTGGTGCCGTATTTATTTATTTATATATTCCTTCACATTGACCACCTATTTATTAGAGGTCTACTACGTGCCAAGCATTGTGCAAAACAAGCATGTGTATATGTGTGTGTGTGTGTGTGTGTATGTGTGTATTTGCATGCACATATTATATACATGCATTTATAAATGCATACATAAACATACACATATATTTATACATGCATACATGCATATGTATACATTCCCATACACATACATCTATATATATATATATATATATATATATATATGAAGTACATTTCTGTCTTTTTCAAAGGAAACAGAAAGAATTTAATGTAGCAACTCTTATTTTTCTTGGAGTGTTCCCATGGACAGACAGGTTATTTCTTTTGCATGTCAGTGCACCTTTCAGATGCTAACCAGTCTCTCCTGGAAACCTTTACACGTTTTGCATCAGCATTGCGATTTACTATTTAGGGGAGAGATTCCTTCTTATTTCCCAATTGTTCTTCCATCTAGTCTGAATAAAACATAAGCTGATCAATATATAAAGTATCCATAAAACTAGGCTGCTACAATGACTATTTGTGTTAACTCTGTTCTCCCTTTTACCTTACTTCTACGTGATTTAGCATTAAAGTTAAGACAAAAACAATGACAAAGGTACAGCAAAAGCAAATAAGATTTTAACAAGCTTTCAATAGACTGACAAAAGGAGATGGGAAAGTAGAAACATAAAAATAATAAGCAGTAACTCTGCCAACAAACACAGCCTCCAAATGGATCCTGAATGATAAATTTACTTATTTATTTGCATCTTTCAGTTCAGTTTTGCATTAACTATTTTTTTCCCTCGTTTTGAACACCATTTGGATTTATTGCATCTCCTGGTGTTCTTTGGCATTTTTTTTTACATTCAATCTCCTTATTTTAACATCTCTTTATGTTCAAATTTTTTAGACATCATTTACTCTTTTTTTCTACAAATAGTAGAAATCATGGAATGAACAGTTAGAGTTATTGTTAGTGCACAAATAGCTTAAGACAGATCGTAAAGTCCCTAGTGATCAAGGAACTATATAATGCTGACTAGCTCCAGCAGCGACAGCAAAAATTTTCATAAGCCAGATGCTTAGCTTTCAGCTCAACCCCATCAACTTATCCTCATCATGTGATAATCCCCCATTACTTTCCAAAAAACCTATTGTCTTTCTGACCCTTGAAAAAATTCTGCAGTTTCTAAGGGTCTTTCCCTAGCTTCATTCTTTCTGCAACTGCATGTAACTCAAAATGATGAGGACACATGACAAAAGATAAAATAATGAGGACACATGATAAAAGACAAACACATTATTTTTTACCAGCCATAAGCAAATTCAGATGCAGAATTTTAAAACAGAGGACACTAAAGGCCTTTTGGATAAGATACTACAACTTACAGTTTTAGAACTTAAACCTTTCTTGTACACATAGAATGTGAATAAGGCAGTTTTAATTTCCAAAAGAGCAATATTGGATTCCTTAATGAATGAATATTTTGGATATTACATATCATTATTCAAGGTACCAAGACTAAAGGTACCTAAACATGACAAAATGCTATTTAAAAATATTTACTAATCTTCTTAATCTAAAAATTTTCTTTAGAATCAGTATCTATAACACAAGGCAAACTCTTATGTTTTCTCCAAGTTTTTATACCAATTCTATATAAAAGTCCATTATAGAGGGGCATTGTATTTCTTAGTACCTCTCTCTCACAGAAGTGAGGAAATTAAATTTCAGACAGATTTCATGTTGAGAAAATAATCTGCATAAATACAAGGTGGAGAACAAACTAGCCATGAGGGCCACAAGGAAAATCAGTGCCCCTGACTTTTAAAATCCAATTAGGAAATTTAGACATTTAGCCCAATGGGAGTCAGCTATGTGAGGCACCACCTGCCCCCTAGGGTGAATAACATTCATCGCTGCAAGAAGAGCAGGAGAAGAGGAAATCTCAAATAGGGGAAATGATGGTTCTGTACTACTGAGGGCCAGTAAAGTTTCACTAAGTATGGTAAATTTTTAGGCTTCATAACAAACTACGATGAACTGGGTGGCTTATAACAACAGAAATTTATTCTCTCATGAGTCTAGAAGCTAGAAATCTGAAATCAAGGTCTCAGAAAGAACAAGCTTTCTCTGAAGAGTCTAGAAGGGGACTTTTCCTTGCCACTTCTAACCTTCACTTGGTTGCCAGCAAACACTGGCATTCCTTGGTTTGTAGATGCATTATTTCAGTCTCTGTTTCTGTTTTCACATGGCCTTCTTCACTGAGAGTCTGCATGTCTGTGTTCAAATTTCCCTCTTCCTATAAGAACGCTATTCTTACTGCATTTAGGGCTCATTCTAATCCATCATGACCTCGCCTTAACTTGTTCACATCTACAAAGAACCTATTTCCAAATAAGGTCACATTCAAAGGTTCTGGGTAGACATACATTTTGGGGGGACACTATTCATCCCAATATATTAGAGTCCCATGTTCCAGTTCAGCTCACATATATCTGTGAGGCACCTTCAACTTAACATGTCCAAATAAATCTATACTCCTGATTTCCTATCCCCAAACACGTGTTCCACCCAGTGTCTCTCTTATCTCAGTTACATAACAATAGAATCCTTCCAGTTTCTCAGGCCTAGAAACTTAGCATGATCTCTTTTTAGTGCCTTTCTTTCACGGCACACATCTAATACATAAGAAAATTCTCTTGGTTACAGCTGCACATCTCTGGAATCTGACCACTCCTCATGTCCCCTACTGCAAATGCTACTATATGAGCAGCCATCATCTCCCATCTGGATCATTTCTAGAGCCTTCTGATCAGTCTCCTCACTTCTACCCTTCTCCTACAGTCTACTTTTGGAACACCAGCTGGAGCGATTCTTTTGAAACATAGGTCAGATTATGTCACTCTCCTGCTAAAATTTCTCAAGTAGCTTCTCATTTTATTCAGAGTGAACAACAAAACTGTTACAAGACCCTGTGTAACCCTATCCTCACACCCATCTGACCTCAGCTTCCCCACCACCTCCTGCTTCATTCAAACTGTCTCCCTGAGATTTAACACTGATTGTGTTCCCACCTTACAGCCTAGGCATGCTGTTCCTTCTCTTCAAAGACAACAGCGAAGTCACTCAAATATCTACATTGCTGGAGGAGTCAAAGGTAATTTGAACAAACTCTTGATCAAAATAAAGTGAAAGCAATTCAAGTGTCATTTCCAGTTAGAGCAGAAGAAAACCACTGTAGGCTACAATGAAGAAACACCTCGTTTCAATCATTTGATTGCTTATTACAGTAACAATAACAATAAAAATATTATACTTTCCAACAGGCATGTATTAGACACTTTGTTAAAATGACTTTTTACATTATAACATGATCTGTAAATGCTTAGTCTTACATCCATTAGGATACTAAAGAGATAACCTTTGGCCGGGTGTGGTGGCTCATGCCTGTAATCCCAGCACTTTGGGAGGCTGAGGCGGGCAGATCACGATGTCAGGAGTTCGAGACTAGCCTGACCTACATGGTGAAACCCCGTCTCTACTAAAATTACAAAAAAAATTAGCCAGGTGTGGTGGCATGCGCCTGTAATTCCAGCTACTCAGGAGGCTGAGGCAGGAGAATTGCTTGAATCCAGATAGTGGAGGTTGCAGTGAGCCAAGATCGTGCCACTGCATTACAGCCTGGGCGACAGAGCAAGACTCCGTCTGAGAAAAAAAAAGGAGACAACCTTTGAACTACAGCAAGGGAGACAGCAAGCACTGTGGAATTATGTGAAAAACAGAAAAATGCTCTTCCTTATTTTATAAATTAAGCATATCAACTCTGAATGTCAAATCTTGGTCCCATAGGCCCATTGGTAGTTCATATGGGAAGTGTGGACTTATATGAAGTCTTAAGCCTCCTCCAAAACTTTTCCAGCCAATACCCTTAGATCTGTCCTCTGAATTTATTTCCTTAAAAAAACATAATTTAATGAAACAATTTTCAAAGACTAACAGAATTATATAAGAAAACACTAGATAGTTGCTTCAGACAACTAGTTAGCCTTAGACACAAAAGGATAACAGACTGTATATCTATTAAAACAAAGAAACAAAGTTTTAAACAAAAGATACGCATGTTTAAATAAGAAATTATGAAACGAAAGTCAGAGATGAAAACCAAGCGGGCAAAAACTCAAGTATATGGGAGAGATAAATGAAGACATAATAGAGAGCAAAGGCAAATAAGAAACAACAAGAAGTTATAATTTCTATAGAAAAAGCCATCACAAATATGGCAAATGGGTTTGAAAAAACTGCATAAAATAAAACACAATAGAATAACATTTGAAATTGATTATTTAAAAAAAACTACCAAATATGGAAGACGGAAAAAGATAATTGAACACATGTAAGACATGGTCTTCTATTACAAAAATGAGAATAGAATATATGGAAAATAAAAATATACTAAAATATATAATGAAAATCGCTGCCTTGAAATTTAAAGAAAAGCTTGCATTTGCAATAAAAAAAGTAGTAAAGTAATAAATTTTGAGGATAACAAAAAAATTGACAAAAAAACAAAACAAACCTCCTATTTTTAGTAATAGAGGGTCACATTGTTTGGACCAACAGTTTTGCTAAAAAGTATAGATAATATATTTTTAATGGTTGGGGGCTGGGGGTGGGAGAGCATTAGGAGAAATACCTAATGTAAATGATGAGTTAATGGGTGCAGCAAACCAACATGGCACATGTATACCTAGATAACAAACCTGCACATTGTGCTCATGTACCCTAGAACTTAAAGTATAATAAAAAAAATTACTTAAAGTATTGAATATTTGAAAACACAGTGAGGAGCTACGAAGTGAACACTTTGTGGAAACGTAGAAGCATAGAATTAGAGGTAGTGCCCTGCACTGGAATAGAGAAATATTTGCTCTGAGGGCATTTGCTGCTGCTGGCAAACTTGAGCCAGCAAATATATATATTTGAATTAAAATAATATATATGATATGTTACATATGTATATATGTAAATAATTTTCTTAGTGGTAGCATGGGGTTTACAGTTCACAGCATAAGGAAAGTTATCTACTTTGTATTAATATCAAGTTGACAACTTAATTTCAGTAGTATACAAAAATTTTGATACAATATAGCTCTGCTTCTTCCTCCTTGGTGCTGGTATTTTCATACAAAATATATTCTTATACATAATAGGCCCATCAACACAATTTTGTAATTATTACTTTATGTACTCATCTTTTAAATTACATGGGCGAAGAAAGGCATTACAAACAAAAATATACTTGTACTGTCTTTTATATTCATCTATGTAGGTACCTTTAATGGTGTCTTTTATTTCTTCATGTATTACATGGAGGACAGGTTTACTAATAACTGATTCTCTCAGTTTTTATTTGTCAGGGAATATCTTAATTAATTCCTCATGTTTAAAGGATAATTTTGCTAGATGTAGAATTCTTGGTTGACAGCCTTTTCCTTCAGCACTTTGAATATATTATCCCACTGCCTTCTTGCCTACATGGTTTCTGTGAGAAGTCAATTGTTAACCTTATTAAGGTTGCCTTGTATATATTGTGCCAGTCTTCTCTTGATGCTTTCACAATCCCTTTTTGTTGTTGGCTTTTTTTAGTTACTATGATACATTTACTTAAGAATCTCTGAGTTTATCTTACTTTTTTATTTTTGAGCTTCCTGGATATGTAGTTTTTATTATTGTTTTTTCAAATACTTTTTCCTGCCCTTTTCTCTGTTTTATTTCTTTGTCCCTTGAATTTGTGATGGTGCACTGTATGTTGTTTTGTGTGCATGTATGTATTTTTGTGTGTATGTGTGTGTTTAATAGACTTATTTTGTATGAAGCTTTAAGTTCACAGTAAAACTAAGCTAGATGTTATAATTATATTTGCAAACCTTGATAATGTGACAGTTATGGTACTGCTGAAAGAACATGGTTGAATAGAGAAGAAATAAGGGTGGTATAACTGAAAAATACCTTATTCAAATTAAAAATCAAAAGATCTGTTTAATGTTGATAAATATTTTGTACAATTAGTGGTCCCTATTTGTTCTGAAATAATGCTTTACAGTAATTACCTGATGAGAGTGGGGATGAGAATAAGTCAGTGGAATAAGAGGAGTTCCTGTTTCATATCTTCAGTTTTTAATCATTTGCTTTACTATTTATATGACAATAAACTCTAAATATAATAGTTTGTGGAAGTCTAGTCATTACCTTTCCTGCAATACTCATCTAGGTGCTTTGGTTGGGAAGACATTTGAACCTTAATACTGAAATTTCGGTATTCATGATTTCAGGATTAAGTGCATGAGTTCTTGAATCAGACAGACATTATTTCAAAATCAACATTTACTACTTATACTTTCATAGCAACTCACTATTATTGTAGGATATTCATGAGATTACATTTATATAAGGCATTTAGCACAGTGATTGGAACTGACATGTGCTCAAATATGAAAAACACAATAAGGCATTGGGTGACTCTATTTTGAGACCCCACTCTTGGTCCAGTACACACGCCTCCTGAGAGTCAATACAGTATTTTTTGGCACTGCGTGTGTGTGTGTGTGTTTGTGTGTAAATGTGTTTAGGGCTATTAGATTACTTACAAAAAGTATTAAAGTTTTTGAGTGTCCCCCTTTTTATTCTATAGAAATATCAACATAATAAAATCAATTTGGAAACTTTTGAATCTTGCTGTAAGGAGATATGTCCTATAAAGAGGCACTTAAGGATGGGCGCTTTGGCTTATGCCTGTAATCCCAGCACTTTGGGAGGCTGAGGCCAGCGGATCATGAGGTCAGGAGTTCGAGACCAGCCTGACCAACATGGTGAAACCATGTATCTTCTAAAAATACAAAAATTAGCCGGGCATGGTGGCGCATGCCTGCAGTCCCAGCTACTCAGGAGGCTGAGGCAGAAGAATTTCTTGAACCCGGGAGGCAAAAGTTTCAGTGAGCTGTGATCACACCACTGCACTCCAGCCTGGGCAACAGAGTGAGACTCCATCTCAAAAAAAAAAAAAAATCACGTAAAAATAAACTGTCTTCCTTAAAGCTTACAAGTATTTACCAAAATTTAAATGTTCTATTAATTCCAATAATAATATGCTTCTAATCTGTCTTCATTCTGGCTTTTTGCCGGTGGGATTTCTGAAGCACAGAGGATGGAATGTGAGTATCATGTCTTTGGTGGATGAGCCTTGAGTTAGAATTAGGAGACAATCTGTCAAAACCCAGCTGTACTCAAAAAAGAGTTGTGAGGCATGTGGCAAGTGTCCTAATCTCTACTGGACCTAGTATACTGATATAGCTTGTGGAGTTAATAAATGGTTTACATAGTATTCTCATATGAGTTCATTGAAGTTTTATGGTGCAAAGAAAGAAATATACAAATGTATCATGTATCATTTTTTTTATTCCTAGGTTAAAATACCTGAACTTTTTTTGTAACTTACTTATTCTGAACTGACAAAATTTAGTGTGTTCTGAAAATTTTCTTCTTTATGAATTGATGCTTTCTGTTGATATTGATAAAGATTACAAAAGAACATTTTCCCTGCTCTTATTGAGAACAGAGATATTTAACTTAAAAATTGTATTGATCAGTTAATTAATTAAAGGCAGAACTCTGGAGTTGGCAAGGAGAAGAGAAACAAAAATCTAAGCTATTTCTTCTTTTTTCAAAATAGGAAAAGGACAACAATTGGAAGATTTGATTTAAAAAACAAACAAACAAACAAACAAAAAACTTTCTCTTTTGTTCACCACAGGTTCCTAACAAAGCCCATTGTGTAGGTGTATGAAGTATTAAACAAGCAAACAGAACTGAATGAAATCGTCCTTTGGGAGAACCACATCAGAAATTTCTTAACTTCCTCTTGCCAACAGGTGAAAAAGTTCAAACTTAACTGCTCTGGCATGCAAAATATTTTATGACTAGACCACTGTCTCCACTTGCTTATCTCCTGGAACTTTATAATCTAAAAATATTTAGTATCTTTGAGTTTTCCCATTATGGTTAATGCCTCCATGTCTGTTGTGTTTGATATAGAATCTCTCAATCCAAACGTACATACCTTTGTCCAAAAATGTCTATTTGTCAAACCATAGCTCAGCACTCACCTTCCCCAAGACTTCCTCTTTCATACTTCTGCTTCTGACCATCCCAACACTCTCAGCGCCACCCCCTCCCTACCACCACCCTGCATCCTGAAACCTCCAATTTCAGATCCTAAAACCTTTTCCTTTTGTCACACTCAGCACCCTTCTGGGTATGCTCAATGGTGTTTTTGCACATCTGTCTTTTTTCCCACATTTAGGGCTGCGGGTAGGGACTGATTCATATTCATCAGTGTAATTCCAACATTGAACCAACTATTTGATGAACAATATACTTAATGACTTTGTGAATGAATGAGTGAGCTCAGACTCTAATCATGTTGATGATTTTATTGTATGAATTTGCTAGTTAGCCTAGTGTTTTAGTTTGTTTAGTGAGATCTAATTTATGTACCATAATGTTCACCCATTTGAATTGAACAACTCAATAGTTTTTAGCATATCTTTCTGAACTTGCACTCCTCCCCATTGGGGCAGACAAAAGTTTTAGAAATCTTGCATGGACGAACCAAATAGTTTTAACATAGGGATGAATAATGAATGATGAGAGACACGAAGAAGAGAGGAAGAGAATGTGCTATAATTATTTCAATACCTTCTACCACAACACAAGGAAGTGAAATATATGATATTAATCACTAACTAGGAGAGATGCACCTTTACGTCAGATTTGTCATACATCTCATCTAGCACCAGCCAAGTTAATTATCTTTAAACTTGATTATTTTCTCCTTGTATTATAACCTTTTCCACACAGTGCGTGTTGTTTTGTATTTTGTTTATGTCTGCATGGAAGAGCAAGAATTATATTTCTGTGTTTCTCCTCAAGGCTTGAGGTACTATTTTGCACATAGTAGGAATAAAAGAAACGTGTAGTGCATTAAATTAAGAAACAAAAGAGGAAAACAGAAGATATTGTCTATCATCTCACAGAAAATAGAAAATGGAAATAATAAGATCACAGCCCCATTTTGGCTTTAAAAGTCTGAATATCTCAGGTAATAGTTTTTAAGGCTTACTTATTTCATTTATCCATTTCAGATTGCTAGAGGAGATTTGTCCTTTAGCTACTTGTCACTCCTAAGAAACAAGGTGTGAGAATGTAGCCCTCTATTTATAAAGATCAGTTCACCTACTGTCTCCTGATGAGCGGTTGACAAGCTTTAAATAGTCTCAGGCAACATCCCCATTACATTTTATCATAGGAACCTAAAGAGAATGAAATATTCAATTGAAATCCCAAGGATGTTTTAAGAAATAATTACCCAAGTAGAAGTCCTAAAATAGCACCAGAAAAGTAAGGCCACCCTAAATCTGCTCCACAATACCCCACACCCTCCAAGAAAAAAATTACTGAATAAGAAATTTAAAATATAATCATAATTATTGGGATACTGTTAAATTACTTTCATACCCTTGGAATTTGGAGGTCAGTATAAGTTCTTGATTAGCTGAATGTATATTAAGCTGGCACTCTGAATTTTGGGAGTTGTCCATCAATAATTAACAGCTAGTTAATTGTGCATAAATGTCTATGTCACTTAACTTGGCAATGTTTTATTTCTCACTTTTGTCATTTAGGGTTTACCCATCTGTATTTCACATTTCTTGACACATTTTGTATTAAGTACCCATTTACTGGTATTCACTCCTATGTCATGAGCATCTTAATACTCTTTTTATGGCACCACTAACTGCATATTCATCTGCATTACCCATTCCTTGCCACCCTTGCCAGATATATTCTATTGATTGCAAAGCCATCTACCTTACAACTGCCTTGCAATGTTGCAATGATCCTTTGTGGAAAGGCTTGTTCGACAGCAAAGTCATTCTCCCTGAAAAACACAAGAAGGGTACTGCATCATGTCCCCTTCAAGCAATAATTGGTTGCTTTGCCAGTCTTTGGCCCAGTGCTTCCTAATTTGTAATGCACGAGGCTCTGTTCAATAGAATAACATATTCCATTTCTGTTTACAGAACTAACGTTTGATGCTAAAAGAGATAGAAAATAAGATTGGCCCTTTATTGGTGATAATTATACCAACAACACTGAGCGAGATATGGAAGGGTTAGATAAAAGCAAATGAACTGACTTTTTAAATTGAGTTTACTAGATGTAATCATATAACAAAGTACAAATCTTTTAGCTGTTCAATTAAAACTACCTTATTTTTTTCAATAATTTAGGGGTCCATTTTTATTTTATTTTGCATAAGTATTTCAACCAATTTCCATAAATTTGCATTTTTGTTCAAAAGCTGTAATGCCAATTATGTAAAGTAAATGTAATTAATTAGTGCATTCCACAGCAACTGCATTCAAGCCTAGTTTGCAGTCAGAGACACCAGAATGGCTGAGTATAGGAACCTATGGGCTGGCAACTCAGCAAAAGTTCCCTATCACTCCCCTGTACCCCACACTAAAAAGTGAGTTTGGAAAACGCTCCCCAGAAAGATTAAAATATATTGAATATGTGATGCCTAAAACCCTTCATTTCAGTAAACCAAATTCAGTGCCTAAAATTAGAATGAAAGATCTGCTTGTGCCAGCATCATCATCTGCGTGTAACCATTTGTATCTAATCCTCAGGCCAATTTGTCCATGTTGATCCTTAAGTATCATTGTGCTTTACTAGCTCTTCTCTTCTGCCAAAGAGGGGTGGGAAGAAGGGATACTGCATGAGTGACTCATGCTGTCAGAAGAAACTTAGGTTTTTCAATTCAGGGTTAATTCAGAAAGCAACAGAAAAACATGCTATTGTCTTTTAAGCACATTTAAGGGTATGTGCTGGCAGTTTCTCATGTTGTACATTTATTTATTTTTCTCTGAAAAGTTCATACCACATAGGAACGTGTTGCATGTTTGCCAATATGAAGCAAAGAAAACCTTTCGTGTTAGCAGTGGCTCTAGTTTAAAAAAACATTTGCTGCTTGTAAGCTCGGGAGTGACCCTCTCCTGATTCTAATCATCAGAATCTCTGAGGACATCAGGAAACTATAATAATTGGCTAAACTGGACATGGCCATTGGATTGCTTCAAGTTCAAGTCTATGTACTTAGAAATTGTAATGCAGTGGGAATTGGGAAAGAAGGGAATGACTGGCCATCTCATCTAACTTTTAGTTGCATACGAGGCATATCTTAGTTATTTCTTAAATTGATTTTTGCCTGAATACTCCCTTAGGGCTTAAATATATATTTTCATATATTATCATTTAATGAAAATTCAGGAGGGCAACGTGTCCCTTCTTTGAAAATGTGGCAAGGCTGAATTGTTTGAACTTGAAGTCACAAATGTAAGTAGCTTCACCATGTGGTAGCCACGTTTTTGTCTTAGTCTTTCTGTCAATTAGTGTTGACAACACCCTTAGGGGATCTGGTGGCTCTGGGGCGGTAGGTCACGACAGTGGAGAGGAAGCAGCCAGGTCTGTCCTCACATGACTCCCCAGCATCTTACACTGAAAGTCTTGCTTGCACAAATGATAGATGGCTGTGTAGCCTCCAGATTTAAATATACAAAGGCAGAGTTCTGTTATGCATTACACAGACCTGTTATGTAGGGCAAGGTTTAGCCTGTCAAGTTGGGGAAGGGTAATTGAAAAAAATGTCCTGGCCTATTTAGACATGGCTTCTGGGAAATTCTATGTAGGATTAAGTTTATGCAAAGATTTTTGTTTTATTCTCCATATTGGGGCCATAGGTTACTACAATCATTATTTCATATAAAGCAACTGGTTCTCATAGAATTTTTGTCTTACAGATTAGCAAATGCCTAATGTTTTACTGTCTTAGGTCAGCACAGATATGAGGAACATTGCCTATAGTTTCAATGTAATAATAACATATATTAACACTTCATTAAGCTTGCTTCAGATGAAATAGACTGCTTAGAGGTGACTGCTAATATGAACACCCCATGACAAGGCAGTGTAATGAACTGTGACCAACTCTTGTGTATTTGTTAGCTCTAGATGCTCTAGTTGTCTGACACCAAATGCGGTGGCAGGGAAACCACACAGCGTTTACCCATGCTTACTTTCTTAATGAATCTGATTTTGGAACTGCTAAGAGTGAAGGGGAATATCTGTTACCCCAGAGACAGCCCAACACACTACATCTCAAGGATCTTCACCTGGATTTTAAGGTAAGTAAGTCCTATGCTGAGTTTTGGCTTGTTCTTGAGAAAGCCAACTCTTCTGAACAAAAAGTCTTCAGAAAGAATAGAAGCATTCTCTTTTATCAAAATCAACTACTGGAAAAAGACTCCAAGTTGAGCAGGTTTTCTTAAACTAAAGGAATGTATGTGCTTGTGTGTGTGTGTGTGTGTGTGTGTGTGTGTTGTTCAGAAGAGTGCTTGTTATAATGGAGCATTTTTAGTGTCATGAGTTTGCTTCCCTGCCTGTAATCTCATCTTTCTAGACTGGGTTCCACTGGACAATTAGGAAAAAGTGACCATGGGTAAGAGTATTTGATTATACCATGCTGCGATCCAAATGAATACTCTGGAATGAGAATATCAGGTTACTCAGCAGTGCTAAGAAAGCATCTAACTTCACAAGGCAAAGATGGTTGCTTTGAAATTCTTAGCGATGAACATTTTGGTGCTCTCTTGTCATTTACTTCTCCTCGCTTTCTTTTATGTAATGATTCAGTTTAGCAAATAACATCTTGAGATAACTTACAGTTGACTAGCTCAAACCACCACTTATTTTATTTTACTTTCCAACACATCCATGACATACATATGACAAAGGCCTAATATCTAGCATCTACAAGGACCTTAAACAAATGTACAACAACAAAAAAACCAGTCCATTAAAAAGTGGGCAAATTTTATTTTCTTACATATCTATGACATGGAGAGTTTTACAACACTCATAGTTTATTTTCACAACAGAACCTCAAAGGAAGTAGGTCTAGGTTAGCTTGGGTAAAATAAAATTCAAGGAAGTTATAAGAATTCTGCAGACCCACGTTAACTGGAAAATTTTAGGTACAGGCTGAGACCCACATCAAATATCCTCATTGTTACCGCGAACATTTTCATACACCTTCATTGTCTTCTAAGGATGATGGATCCTACAGTCATAAGGTTATTTGCTAGTTAAAAACAGTAATGGGTAAGCTAAAGCAAATATGGAGTAGTGATTATTTTGAAAACACCAGGTGAGAGGAGGAGAAATCTCAAGGAAGACATTTGATGGCAAGACAGGGGAATAGACAAATATTGTCAGAGAAAGAACAAAAAAGGGGGGTTGAGATAGGAGACCTCTAGAAAATATATATAAGTCTAAGTTGAAGATATCCAATATAAAATCCTCCATTTACTCTCTAACACATCTTTAAGAAGTTTTATATTGGTGACACACATTGGTGTGAGTAGATTTTATGTAGGTAATGAGACTTACTAGGTTCAAGTCGACATAAAGCCAGAAGAGTGGCTTACACTGGAGCACCCTACCTCTGGGTCTGCCAGCCTAGGCCTCCCGAAGTGCTGGGATTACAGGGTTGAGCCACCGTGCCTGGCCTTGCCCAGTTTTTAATGGAGTTGTTTTTTTTCTTGTAAATTTGTTTGAGTACCTTACAGATGCTGGATATTCGATCTTTGCCAGATAGGTAGTTTGCAAAAATATTCTCCCATTCTGTAGGTTGCCTATTTACTCTGTTAATAGTTTATTGTGCTGTGCAGAAGCTCTTAAGTTTACTTAGGTCCCATTTGTCATTTTTTGCTTCTGTTGCCATTGCTTTTGGTGTCTTTGTCATGAAACCTTTGCTCATTCCAATGTCCAGGAGGGTTTGGATAGGTAGTCTTCTAGGGTTTTTATAGTTTTTGGTTTCACATTTAACTCTTTAACCCACCTTGAGTCAATTTTTGTATATGGTGTAAGTTGGGTCCAGTTTCAATCTTCTGCATATAGCTAGCCACCTTTCCCAGCACCATTTATTGAATAAGGAATCCTTTCCCCATTGCCTGTTTTTGTCAGGTTTTTCAAAGATCAGATAGTTGTAGGTGTATGGTCTTATTTCTGGATTCTCTATTCTGTTCCGCTGGTCTATGTGTCTGCTCTTGTATCAGTACAATGCTGTTTTGGTTACTATAGCCATGAAGTATCATTTGAAATCAGGCAGCAGGATGCCTCCAGATGAGTTATTTTTGCTTAGGATTGTCTTGGCTATTAGGGCTCTTTTTGGGTTCTATGTGAATTTTAAAATAGTTTTTTCTAGTTCTGTGAAGAATGTCAATCATAGTTTGATGGAAATAGCATTGAAACTATAAATTGCTTTGGGGAGTATGGCCATTTTAAATGTATTGATTCTTCCTGTCCATGAGCATGGAATGTTTTTTCATTTGTTTGTGTCATCTCTGATTTCTTTGGGCAGTGGTTTGTAGTTCTCCTTGTAGAGATTTTTCACCTCCCTAGTTAGCTTTATTCCTAGATATTTTATTCTTTTTGTGGTAATTGTGAATAGGAATTCATTTCTGATTTAACCCTCAGCTTGACTGTTGTTGGTGTATAAGAAAGCTAGCAATTTTTACACATTGATTTTGTATCTTGATTATTTGCTGAATATGCTTATGAGCTTAAGAAGCTTTGGGGCTGAAATGATGGGGTATTCTAAATATGGAATTATGTCATCTGCCAACAAGGATAATTTGATTTCCTCTCTTTATATTTGAATGCCCTTTATTTCTCTCTCTTGCCTGATTGCTTTGGCTGGAACTTCCAATATTATGTTGAATAGGAATGATGAGAGAGGGCATTCTTGTCTTGTGCTGGTTTTCAAGGGGAATGCTTCTATGTTTTGCCCATTCAGTATAATGTTACCTGTGAGTTTTGTTATATGTGGCTCTTATTATTTTGAGGTATGTCCCTTTAATACCTTGTTTATTGAGAGTGCTTAACATAAACGGATTTTGAATTTTATCAAAGCCTTTTCTGCATCTATTGAGATTATTATGTTATTTTGTCTTTAGTTCTGTTTATGTGACGAATCACATTTATTGATTTGTATATGTTGAACCAACCTTGCATCCCAGGGACAAAGCCTACTTGATGGTGGTAGATAAGCTTTTTGAGGTGTTAGCTGGTTATTATATTGGCCTGTTTGTGCAGTTGCTTTATAGTGACACTGGTATGTGTGTTTAAGTGTGTATTTGTATTAGCTGGTAGCGTGTTTTTTCTTTCTACATTTAGTGCTCCTTTCAAGATCTCTAGTAAGGCAGATCTGGTGGTAATGAATTCCCTCAACATTTTCTTATCTGAAGAGGATCTTATTTTCCCTTGGCTTATGAAGCTTAGTTTGGCCGGATATGAAATTCTGGGTTGGAATTCTTTTCTTTAAAGATGTTGAATATTGGCCCCCAATCTCTTTTGGCTTATAGGGTTTCTGCTGAGAGGTCCTCTGTTAGTCTGATGGGCTTCCCTTTGTAGGTGACCTGGCCTTTGTCTGTGGCTGCCCTTAACATATTTTCTTTCATTTTTATCTTGGAGAATCTGATGATTATGTGTCTTTGGGATGATCTTCTCGAGGAGTATCTTACTGGGGTTCTCTGCATTTTCTCAGTTTGAATATTGGCCTCTCTAGCTAGGTTGGGGAAGTTCACATAGATGATATCCTGAAATATATTTTCCAAATTGGTTCCATTCTCTTCATTTCTCTTTTTATTTATTTATTTATCGAGACTGAGTCTTGCGCTATCTCCCAGGCTGGAGTGCAGTGGCATAATCTCGGCTCACTGCAACCTCTTGTCTCCTGGGTTCAAGCGGTTCTCATGCCTCAGCATCCTGAGTAGCTGGGATTACAGGCGCCTGCCACCACACCTGGCTAATTTTTGTATTTTTAGTAGAGATGGGTTTCACCATGTTGGCCAGGTTGGTCTCTAACTCCTGACCTCAAACAATCCACCCACCTCAGCCTCCCAAAGTGTTGGGACTACAGGCATGAGCCACTGCGCCCGGCCTCATTCTCCCCCATCTCTTTTGGATACACCTATCAGTCACAGATTCAGCTGTTTTACATAATCCCATATTCCTCAGAAGTTTTGTTCATTCCTTTTCATTCTTTTTTCTCTGCCTGTTTTATTTCAGAAAGATGGTCTTCAAGCTCTGAGATTCTTTCCTCCACTTGGTCTATTATGCTGCTAATACTTATGATTGCATTACGAAATTTTTGTAGTGTGCTTTTCAGCTCTATCAGGTCAGTACATTCTTCTCCATACTGCCTATTTTGTCTGTCAGCTTCTGAAATTTATTTAATTTATTTTAGACAGAGTCTCACTCTGTCACTCAGGCTGGAGTGCACAATCTCGGCTCACTGCAACCTCTGCTTCCCAGGTTCAAGTGATTTCACCTGCCTCAGCCTCTCGAGTAGCTGGGATTACAGGTATGTGCCACCACTCCTGGCTAATTTTTGTTTTCTTTTTTTTTTTTTTTTTTTTTGTATTTTTAGTAAAGAAGAGGATTCACCATGTTGCTCAAGCTGGTCTCGAAGTCCTGAGCTCAGGCAATCCGCCCACCTTGGCCTCCCAAAGTGCTAGGATTACAGGTGTGATCCACCGCACCCAACCCTGAAATGTTTTATCATGATTTCTAGCTTCCTTGCATTGGCTTACAATGTGTTCCTTCAGCTCAGTGACTTTCGTTTTTATCCATATTCTGAATTCTTCTTTTGTCATTTCAGCCATCTCGGCCTCAGCTCTGTTTGGAACCCTTGCTGGAAAGATGATGCAGTCATTTAGAGGAAAGAGGGCACTCTGGCTTTTTGAGTTTAGCATTCTTGTGCTGATTCTTTCTTATCTTTGTGGACTTATCTACCTCCAGTCTTTGAGATTGCTGACCTTTGGATGGGTGGATGGGTTTTTTCTTTTTTTCTTTTAACAGTCTGGCTACTTTTCTGTAGGGCTGCTGTGGGGTTTGCTGGAGTCTGCTCCAGTCCCTAGTAACCTTGGATTTTCCAGTAGCTGGAGGTATCACCAGTGAAGGCTATGAGACAGTAAAGATGGCGGCCTGCCCCTTCCTCTGGGAGTTCCACCCCAGGGAGGTATGGACATGTTGCTGGCCCAAATGCACCTGTAGGAGGTGACTAGAGACCCCAGTTAGGAGGTCTCACCCAGTAAGGAGGAATGGGATTGGAGACCTGCTTAAAGAAGCAGTCTGGCCATGCTTTTGTAGTGTGGCTCTGCTGTGCTCGAGTACTGCTTCCACCTCTGATGGGCTTGGGCTCTCCAAAGCCTGGAGGTGGAATGGCTAAGTCACCCAAACAGCTAAGAGGGCGGCCCACCCCTTCCTCTGGGAGCTCTGTACCAGGAAGTTTTCAAGCCTCTGTTGGCCAGAGAGTACCTGCAGTAGTGGCTGGAGGCCTGACTTGGGAAATCCCACCCCATGAGGAGCAATAGATCAGGGACCCGCTGAAAGAAACAGTCTGGCTACATTTTGGTAGAGCAGCTGTGCTGTTCTGGGGGATTCCTTCTCTCTCCACTCAATTTGGACTCTCCAAAGCCTGTAGGCTGGAGTGGTTGAGTTGCCCAAACAGCAAAGATGGCAGTCTGCCTCTTCACCTAGGAACTCTGTCCCAGGGAGAATTAAGATCTCTGTTGGGGAATTCTCTTTATAGCTGTCTTACAAAGGGATGTTCAGGATTAATAATACCTCCAACTACTGAAAAAACACAATATGCTCAAAGCTTATGTTTATACTTAATAGCCTTATTCCAGAAATGACTTACGATGAATATCCCTCAGGATTTTTTTCTTTTTGCTTCATTTGTTTATTGTAGTTGCAAACAATAAAAACCTATACCGCTAGAGGTAAGCAAAAGTAAATTTACTGGAAAGAAATTGAGTAGCTCATAAAACCATTGTATAGATCAGAAAACTAGACCACACATACATAGTCTTAAAGAGAACAAGAACTAAGGAAGGACAACTATTCAGTTAGATGATCAGAGTGCTGGAGTTAGGATGAATGAACACAAACCATGTTTTCAGATGTTGAATCTCTCAAAGTTCCAGGAGAAAAAATCTGATTGGTTGAGCTTATAGCATATACTAACTTACTACTTAGCTATAATCAATTGCAGAGAATGGATCTGGTCAAAAGAGCTGTAGTGGCTCCAAGAACTCATTGAGCTCCCATAATGGAGAAAATGGTTTATCATCACGTCAAGAATACAATCAATGAAAGAGGGTAAATTCCACAAAAGGAAATTTAGGGGCTATGGGAAAGCACCCATGGATATTAAACAGACAGAACAGTAAATATCCACAGCACTTGGACACGTTCTCCCATAGTTATTTTTCTCTTCAAAGAGCAAAAACTCTGAAAGCAGCCCAAAGCATTAACCTTTGCAGTTGGAGACGATGAGTTAGAGGCAAAATCACAAGCAAAAAACACATGTGCATATTCACGTGTGTGCACACACAAGCCACAAAGCCACCAGTATTCATAGAGAAAAGTTTTAGAAAGAGGAGAACACTGCCACTTCAGCAAAAAAGAGCATTTCGGAAATAAAACAAACGACCACTCCTCTACCTTGGTTCTTTTTGTTTTTCTTTTGTCGTTGAATTGTTTTCCCAAGGCGCCTTGAAACCCAGCTTTCTTCTATTTACCAAAGAAATGGTAGTTTCTACCACATGGCAATATCCTCTCCCAATTTTCAACAGCTGTCTGTATTAAATGGGTTATCTAGAGACTTAAGAGTATCTCAAAGAATGTTGAATCCTGATTATGAACGGCTAAGAAGAAACTAGTACCAAGCAGTTGTGAAGACTGAGCTAGTGAAGGAGCCCATCATTTCTGTGTCACAGACAAGTCACCAGGTCGCTGTAATTCAAAATCATTAGTCATGTCTTCTTGAAGCACAAAGGCAAAGGAATGGAAAGGGAGCAGACACTGGAGTGTGTCAGGAAGACAAATTCTTTCTTTCCATGCATTGGTCATATTCTAAAGATCCTAGAGACTTTTTTAAAGAAAACACGCTGGAAATACCGTACTAGATTCATGCCAGCCTATTTTAAGTATGCAGCAAAGTTGCAGATTTTGCTGATTCAGGATTCTATACTAGGAAAATGAATTCTGATAATCTTGTTGTGAGAATATCATTCAAAAGTACTAAGAAAGGCAGCATTTGTCACTTCTTTGTAGGAAAGATACGAAGGCTACTAAGAAAGATTTTTAAACCTAGAAAAGTTAAATATATAGGTAATATGCCAAAAAAATCAAACTGAAGCAAAACTGAATTTCTTAAATACATATGTTTTGCAAAGCCAAATCATTGCCTGTATCCCATCTTACATGTATTGCCTACAAACAGCTTTTAAAATGTGCAGAGCATAGCCGGGCATGGTTGCGCACATCTGTAATCTCAGCTACTCGGGAGGCTGAGGCATGAGAATCGCTTGAACCTGGGAGGCGGAGGTTGCAACAAGCCAACATCATGCCACTGCACTCCAGCCTGGGCAACAGAGCGTGACTCCATCTCAAAAAAAAAAAAAAAATGTGCAGAGCATTTAACAGATCACTGAAAACCTAAATACCAAAAAGTCTATTGAGGTGAGGTGAGATATATTTAGTCATCTATTGTGCCTATGTCTGTATTTACCATTTTTGTCTGATGCTGTGTCAAGGACTTTTAATGCAGCATTTTAAGAAATGATTCTTTTGCAGGTTAAAAAAAATCTTGTTGCAAATCTGCATTGGAGGATTTAAACCTTTTCCCCAAAATTGTGCATTTATGCCTGGGGGCTAACCTCAGGCTCTGTCAACGATACCACCAAAATGAGGAAAAAGCAGTTTGCAGGATGAAAAATTTTGAAACAGTGTCTTGTGAAAAATTAACTCTCCCACTCTATTAAATTATATAATTTTGTATTAAAAGGCACAAGTTGTAATAAAAACTATTCCACAGATGAAACCTATGTTAATATGAGAGTAAATGTACATTTAAGGAAGAGAGTAGCAGCAACTCTCAGAAAGGAGACCTCAGAACATTCCAGAAATGTGATAGTTCTTACGTTGGTTCTGATCCAGATGTCACTGAGGGAGAGGAGGGAAAAAAATTATTTGGCAATATCCCAGTTATTTTGCTATCAAATATCTCTGTTCCTGCCAACTAGATGTAGTTTTACCACATCAGTCACATTTTAATATTGCATAGATAGATGAACTTGTCCCATTCAGTCACTAATATTGATTCCCTAACACAAAAATAAAACTTTGAGTTGCTTTGGCACCAAACATGGTATCCATATGCAAAATTAAAGACAAAGAATTAACAGGTGCTCCAATCAAACATTTTTAGAATGCATTCAGAACCACGTACTATTTTGCTTCTTCTCTAAATGCTGTGGAATAACCTCTGTTAGAGGGTGATATGGTTTGGCTATGTCCCAACACAAATCTCAACTTGAATTGTAACTCTCACAATTTCCATGTGTCATGGGAGAAACCCAGTGGAAGGTGATTGAGTTATGTGGGCACGTCTTTCCTACGCTGTTCTAATGAAGTGAATGAGTCGCACGAGATCTAATGGTTTTAAAAAAATGGGAGTTTCCCTGAACAAGCTCTCTCTTTGCCTGCTACTATCCATGTAAGATGCAACTAGCTCCTCCTTGCCTTCTACCATGATGATTGTGAGGCCTCCCCAGCCATGCGGAACTGTGAGTTCAATAAACCTCTTTCTTTTGTAAATTTCCAGTCTCGGATATGTCTTCATCAGCAGCATGAAAACAGACTAATACAATAAATTGGTACCAGTAGAGTGGATCATTGATGAAAAGACACCCAAAATGGTGGAAGTGAATTTGGAATTAGGTAACAGGCAGAGGTTGGAACAATTTGAAGGACTCAGAAGAAAAGAGGAAAATGTGGGAAAGTTTGAAAATTCCTAGAGACGACTCGTCGAATGGCTTTGACAAAAATGCTGTTAGTATTATGAACAATAAGGTCCAGGCTGAGGTGGTCTCAGATGGAGATGAGGAACTTCTTGGGAACTGGAGCAAAGTGACCCTTGTTATGTTTTAGCAAAGAGACTGGTGGCATTTTGCCCCTTGCCCTAGAGATTTGTGGAACTTTGAACTTGAGAGAGATGATTTAGGGTATCTGGCAGAAGAAATTCTCAGCAGCAAAGCATTCATATTACACATTAGAATGCAATATACTTTTGAAAAATATTTGAAAAACTGGTAGTTTTATAAGGTGTTGTTTTAATGAGTGCTTTCATGTCAGAAAGGTATACCAGTGGTTGCGACAGTATTCTCTGAGACCCTGAACTATGTAGAAAAGAAGCTTTGTGGAAATGCTAAAGGGGATTCTAGATGATCAGAAAATAGAAAAAGGAGTGGGATCGTGAGAGACAGGATTGTTGGCCTCCTAGATCTTTTTCTACTCTTGGATGATGATATTTATTATAGATGTTTATTTTAGACAGCTGTAACTGTTTCTATGTCTCTTCATTATGTTTTGGTCCACAAGCATTTCTTTTATGCACATGGTCTTGAACTAAATTAGATACATATATATATATCTCTGACAGATTCCTAGTGGTAGAAAACAGGCCAACCAAGAAGTCTGAGGAGGGCTGTGGCTGGTTAATCCTCTACAAGTTTGCTATTTGGTTATAATAACAGCAGGTTTCAGACCAACATCTCTCACATAAACTATCGTGTTTTTTTTAAAAGCATTTATTTGGAAGCAGACTTTAAATGTCCACATGATTTGTTACTTATTTATTCTATTATCCTTTAAGTTCTGGGATACATGTGCAGAACGTGCAAGTTAGTTGCATAGGTATACACGTGCCACGGTGGTTTGCTGCATCCATCAACCCATCAACTACATTAGGTATTTCTCCTAATGCTATCCCTCCCCTAGCTCCCCTACCCCCTGACAGGTCCTGGTGTGTGATATTCTCCTCCCTGAGTTCACGTGTTCTCATTGTTCAAATCCCACTTATGAGTGAGAACATGTGGTGTTTGGTTTTCTTTTCCTGTGTTAGTTTGCTGAGAATGATGGTTTCCAGCTTCACCCATGTCCCTGTAAAGGACATGAACTCATCCTTTCTTATGGCTGCATAGTATTCCACGGTATATATGTGCCACATTTTCTTTATCCAGTCTATCATTGATGGGCATTTGGGTTGGTTCCAAGTCTTTGCAACTGTGAAGAGTGCTGCAATAAACATACGTGTGCATGTGTCTTTACAGTAGAATGATTTATAATCTTTTGGGTATATATCCAGTAATGCGATTGCTGGGACAAATGGTATTTCTAATTCTAGATATTTGAGGAATTGCCACACTGTCTTCCACAATGGTTGAACAATTTACACTCCCACCAACAGTGTAAAAGTATTCCTATTTCTCCACATCCTCTCCAGCATCTGTTGTTTCCAGAGTTTTTAATGATTGCTATTCTAACTGGCCTGAGATGCTATCTCACTGTGGTTTTGATTTGCATTTCTCTAATGGCCAGTGATGACAAGCTTTTTTTCATGTGTTTGTTGGCTGCA
The DNA here is from genome assembly GCF_029281585.2 of Gorilla gorilla gorilla. Taxonomy (NCBI): domain Eukaryota; kingdom Metazoa; phylum Chordata; class Mammalia; order Primates; family Hominidae; genus Gorilla; species Gorilla gorilla. The sequence continues at coordinate 31,721,209 of NC_073227.2, read as the reverse complement.
TGAATGTCTTCTTTTGATAAGTCTCGATTCATATCCTTTGCCCACTTTTTGATGGGGTTGTTTGTATTTTCATGTAAATTTGTTTAAGTTCCCTATAGATTCTGGATATTAGCTCTTTGTCAGATGGATAGATTGCAAAAATTTTCTACCATTCTGCAGTTTGCCTGTTCACTCTGATGGTAGTTTATTTTGCTGTGCAGAAGCTCTTTAGTTGAATTAGATCCCATTTGTCAATTTTGGCTTTTGTTGCCATTGCTTTTGGTGTTTTAGTCATGAAGTCTTTGCCCAAGCCTATGTCCTGAATGGTGTTGGCTCGATTTTCTTTGAGGGTTTTTATGGTTTTAGGTCTTATATTTAAGTCTTCAATCCATCTTTAATTAATTTTTGTATAAGGTGTAAGGAAGGGGTCCAGTTTCAGTTTTCTGCATATGGCTAGCCAGTTTTCCCGACATCATTTAATAAATAGGGAATCTTTTCTCCATTGCTTGTTTTTGTCAGGTTTGTCAAAGATCAGATGGTTGTGGATGTGTGGTGTTATTTCTGAGGCCTCTGTTCTGTTCCATTGGTCTATATATCTGTTTTGGTACCAGTACCATGCTATTTTGGTTACTGTAGCCTTGTAGTATAGTTTGAAGTCAGGTAGCTTGATGCCTCCAGCTTTGTTCTTTTTGCTTAGGATTGTCTTGGCTATGCAGGCTCTTTCTGGTTCTGTATGAAATCTAAAGTAGTTTCTTAATTCTGTGGAGAAAGTCAATGGTAGCTTGACAGGGATAGCACTGATTCTATAAATTGCTTTGAGCAGTATGGCCATTTTCATGGTATTGATTCTTCCTATCCATGAGAATGCAATGTTTTTCCATTTGTTTGTGTCCTTGCTTATTTCCTTGAGCAGTTGTTTATGGTTCTTCTTGAAGAGGTCCTTCACACTTGTTTGTGTCCTCTCTTATTTCCTTGAGCAGTGGTTTGTAGTTCTCCTTGAAAAGATCCTTCACATCCCTTGTAAGTTGTGTTCCTAGATATTTTATTTTCTTTGTAGCAATTGTGAATGGGAGTTCACTCATGATTTGGCTATTTGTCTATTATTGGTATATAGGAATGCTTGTGATTTTTGCATATTGAATTTGTATCCTGAGACTTTGGCGAAGTTGCTTATCAGCTTAAGGAGATTTTGGGCTTAGACGATGGGGTTTTCTAAATATATAATCATATTATCTGCAAACAGAGACAATTTGACTTCCTCTCTTCCTATCTGAATACACTTTATTTCTTTCTCTTGCCTGATTGCCCTGGCAAAAACTTCCAATACTATGCTGAATAGGAGTAGTGAGAGAGGGCATCCTTGTCTTGTGCCAGTTTGCAAAGCAAATGCTTCCTGCTTTTGCTCATTCAGTATGATATTGGCTGTTGGTCTGTCATAAATAGCTCTTATTATTTTGAGATATATTTCATCAATACCTATTTAACTGAGTTTTTAGCATGATGAGATGAGCTGGGTACCTCAGGTGGAAATGCAGAAATTACCTGCCTTATGCATTGATCTCACTGGGAGCTGCACACTCAGGCTGTTCCTATTTGGCCATCTTGCCAGCCACCACACACGATTTGTTGTTTAAATTTGATGAAGTTACAGTTTTAAGGACTTTGGCCATCATCTTGCATGAAATATTCACTCAAAGCAGATGTAACAACAGGCCATACAAAGGGATCTTTCATTTATGGTCTATTATAACGCAACCGAAAACCTTCCTGGCCAATATCCTGGCACAGAAATTTTGGAAACATTTCTGTGATGTACTGGCTAGAGAATTCTCTGCATTTGTATACCCTGTTAATGCAACGGTGAGAATTTTTCTAAAATATGTTTGCTGGTCCATTTAATTTGAGTAATTTTACCAGATAACCCATTTCTAATATTAACCATGATATTTAACAGGATACTAAATTTGATCATTTTTTTCTGATAATTCCTAAGTTAATTAGCGAATCATTGTTAGTGATCTAGATATGGGTAACAGAAGTGCAGATAAATGCCAATTCTAGAATAAGACTATTCCTTTCAAAAAATACTTTCAGTCTAGGAGAAGAATACGTTTACTTTATTCACATTCTTTTTAAAACTACTTTATTGAATGAAGTATGATTGGCATATAAGTAATGTATAAACCTCAATAAGTTTGGAGATGATTATACACCTGTGAAACTATCACCATCATCAAGGCCGTAAGCATATTCATCACCTCCAGAGTTTTCTCTTGTGACCTTTATTATTATTTTTTGTAAGATCTAGCCCTTTAGCGAATTTCATATACAATACAATATTGTTAGCTATAGGCACTATACTGTATAGCAGGTCTCTGGAACTTATTTTTAGATGCAAGAGTTACCTAATTAGAATGCTAGCTAGACACCACTGGAGTGAATTCCTGATTAGAGCAGCCATCTGCATGTGGGTTGTAGCTTAACCAATTAACAAACCCATAATGGTACCCTCTCTGTTGAAAGATTTAAAAATGTATTTATTCATTTCACCAATGGCACACAGTTTTTGCCATTCTGGCTCCAGGCACAATGGAAAACCAGTTTCATTTTGTACTCTTGGCTCCACAGATTGCCAGTGTCTGGGTACTTCAGTAATTCATCATCTGCTATATTTGAATGTTTGTCTCCCCTCCAAAATGTGTGTTGCAACTTAATTCCCAATGCAACAGTATTAAGAGTTAAGGCCTTTAGGAGGCAATTAGACTATGGGGACTTCACCCTCATAAATGGAATCAGGGCCTTATAAGAGCACTGAAGGGAACTAGCTGAGCTTTTTTGCTCTTCCAGCTTCTGCGCTGTGAGAACACAGCAGTAAGGTGGCATCTTGGAAACAAAGACGGAGCCCTCTCCAGACACTAAACTTGCTGGTACCTTGATTTTGGATTCCCCAGACTCTAGAACTCTGAGGAAATAAATTTCTGTTCTTTACAAATTACCCAGCCTGTGGCATTTTGTTATAGCATCAGGAATAAACTAAGATGTCATCTTTACTAATTTTTTAATCTCTATAAACAACATCCAGTGCCAACTCTGCACAAGGCAGTGCCCAAGAACAAAGCTGCACTCAAAGGTGAATAAAACTCCAGCCTTTAAACTTTCTGAAGTTAAAGATGAGTAAAACTTTCTTTCCCTTGTATATAGTACTACTACTAACAAGTCCTAACTAATCAGAAGTCCTTTGAGGGTATGTATAATTATTTTATTTATCTTTAATTAAGCAAATGGCAATGTCATATCATACCCATTGACTTGTAAAGATTTTACAGAGAACTACACCCATTAATCAATAGATATTTGTTTATGGGACTGAATCATGACTGTAACTCAATGCCTTGCTTCTTTGAGTAGTGATGCCAAAAACAATAACAGAAAATACATCGTAGTTTGTTCAGAATTAAACAGTCAGAGGCTAAATCCCAGCACTTTTGCTAAATAACTGTGTCTCCCAGACAACTCTTATTCTCTGTGAGCCCCCATCTTTTCATCTGCAAAAGAGGAATGAGAATCTTCTGCTTAGTAGTTATGGTAAAGTTTAGGAAGCTATGTGATATTTGTAATGACATTTGTTTCACTTATAGAATTCGCTCAAAACTAAGCATAAAAATGAATTAATTATCTAACAATAACGTTTCTTACAATTCCTATTCATGCTCCCTTGATCTCTGCCACTCACAATATAGTATATAAGCATTATTCTGGATTGGAGTGTAAAATTGATTTATGAGTATAAGTTTATTAAATTATGTCTGTCTTTGCATACACAGAGTTTTAAGTGCTTCATTTTGACCAAACATATCAATGTATACTTTACTTATTTTTGATAGGGCTTCAGCCCATTTTATCTAGATAAATTTTATAAACTCTATGTGCTCAAAGGGATTGTCCTATGTCCTCATCATTAGTAAAAATAATTATGAAAATGAGTTGCTATCTTCACCATATGAATTAATGCCATCTTTGCTTTTAGCCTACATAAATTGAACTAAATCCTACTGAATTATTATGGAATGTCTGGCCTTGTACTGATAATTTTGAAAAAAAAATCCATTGAAATATTTTGAGTAGCTACTGGATGCTCAATATTGTGTCAGAAGACAGTGATCTCATTTAAGCCTTACATCTGTTCTTCAAAGAAGGTACGATTATATCTATTTTATAGATGGGATTCTGAAGATATCTGTAACTTTATTTCATATATTTTGCAGCTCATTACAATCAGACCTCTATTGTCATCTATCTATTGAAAGTTCACCAGCAAATGTCATTAGTGATCTCCTTATGTATAAACTCAATGAGCATTTTGAGTTCCAACACTACTTGGATTTGCCAAAATGTAATAGTATAATCTCTTTTCTTTTGGAAATCCTTTCTGGGTTATTCCATAACATCATTCATCCCTGGATTTTCTCCTACCTCTTTGGGCAAATGCTTCCTAGTTTCTTTTGTGAATCTTTCTCCCTTTGTCTATACTTTAATTGTTGGAATTCCACAGATACCTAACATCATGCTTTTTCTCCTTTCTTTGTCTACGTAGTCACCAACTCCAATCTAATTTACTTCAATGACTTCAATAGTTATCGCTATGCTGACTATTCCCACATCAATACATCTAACCCAAAACTCCACCTAGAACCCTGACTCATATTCCCAACTGCTTACTGGAACTGAATGAACCACAGGCACCTCAAATTGATGTATCCCAAGCTAAGCTCATAATCCTTCTATAGACTGAGCCCTCAGCTCTAAGCTTCACTAATTTCACACACACGTCTCTCAACTCTTAATTTTCTCCTCTACCTCTAAATCCTATTTCAGTGAAGGGCACCATTATTCATTTGTTTTTTCTCAAACAGAAGCCACAGCCCATAAATATAAGCATTGGCCAAGCCCAACTCCATTTTTCTACCTAACAGCATACAAATAATTGCCATCTCTATATTGACTGCTACATTCAGCCACCAGAAAATCCTTACAAAAGATTTCTCCCAGCTTAAATGTTTTTACTGCTTTTTTTGATTTTTCAGGTTAAATCTTTAGTTTGCAATATGCTAATATTCTCTAAACTTGCTTAATCATAAGAAGAAAATATATTCTTGCTAGATATCCAAATTTCTAAGTGTCACACCTGGAAAGTTAACCTCAGTGGTTCTGGGAGAGCATGAGCTGCTATAATTCTATACATTTTAACAAGCCCCATGGATCCTAGTGAACAAGCAAATTTGATAAATAATCATATATTATTCTCTTTACAGTCTGGTAGCTGCCCATTTTTCACTTTACAAACTGTCACTCTTTAGCAGTTCACAATATCTAACATCATGCCTGGCATTTTACTACTGGATGAGTTAAAGAATAATCTTGTCAAAATGGGATTCAAACCTAGGACTATCCGACTCCAAAGGACATGTTTTTATTACGCATTAGACAAAGAGTGATGGCGAGGTTTAGAATACAATGAAAAGAAAGAATTTACAATCACTTCATTAGCAGCTGATGGTCGGGTCATATAAACTTACCACTCACTATATTTCCATGGTGTAAGTGCAAAACTTATTCATACATGCAGAAAATGAGTTGAGCATCTGCTATGAGCCAGTCATTTCACCAGCACTAGCAATAGAGTGATGTTCAAGACAAACACATTCCCTGTTCTTATGAAGCTCCTGTTAGGAAGACAGACAACAAATGCCTAAACACACAAGTAGCATAATCACACATCGTGGTAAGCATTTGGAAAAAAATAAAATGCCTGTGAGATACACAGGGAGCTGTACTTCAAATAGCCAGAGAAAGTCTGAGTATGGAGGTAATATTTAAACTGAAAGATGAAAATATACCATGTGACAAGCTGAAAAACGTTGGATTTTCCAATGTTAAACTTTCTATTTCACTTGCACTTGGTGTAGATGAAAAAAAATCAAATAAAAGACTTGGACATTTTTGAGTATTTTATTTACTTACAAAATCATCCTTTTGGGTCATAGATTATTGTGTCAATGTTTCAACAGTGAAACGGCACATGTGCCGGCATTCATTAAGAGGTTACACATAGATAATCCTTTTTATAGTAGTACTAAGGAAATAAACTTTTTGCTTAGTATTTTTATTCCTTTTTTGGTATTTCTGTTTTTAACATGTATTTTAGGTTTGGGGGTACATGTGAAGGTTTGTTGCACAGGTAAACATGTATCACGGGGGTTTGTTGTACAGATTATTTCATCACCCAGATATGAAGCCTAATAGCCATTCGTTATATTTTCTGCTCCTCTCCCTTCTCCCACCCTCCACCTTCAAGTAGACCCTGTATCTGTTGTTTCCTGCTTTGAGTTTATAAGTTTTTATCATTTAGCTACCACTTGTAAGTGATATCATGTGTTATTTGGTTTCTTTTCCTGCATTAGTTTGCTAACAGCCTTTAGCTCTATCCATGTTCCCACAAAAGACATGATCTCCTTTTTTATGGTTGCATAGTATTTCATAGTGTATATATACCATATTTTCTTTATTCAATCTGTCACTGATGGACATTTAGGTTGATTCCATGTTTTTCCCATAGTGAATAGTGTTGTAACGAACATGTGTCTTTATGGTAGAATGATTTATATTCCTCTGGGTATATATCCAATAATGGGATTGCTGGTCAAATGGTAGTTCTGCTTTTAGCTCTTTGAGGAATCATGATACTGCTTTCCACAATGGTAGAACTAACTTATGGAACTACCAAGAGTGTATAAGTGTTCCTTTTTCTCTACAACCTTACCAGCATTTGTTATTTTTTGATTTTCTAATAGCCATTTGGACTGGTGTGAGATGGTAGCTCACTGTGGTTTTGAATTGCATCTCTTATGATCAGTGATATTGAGCCGTTTTTCATATGCTTGTTGGCCACATGTATGTCTTCTTTTGAGAAGTGTCTGTTCATGTTCTTTGCCCACTTTTTATTGTGGTTGTTTTTCTCTTGTAAATTTGTTAAAGCTTCTTATAGATGGTGGATATTAGATCTGTGTCAGATGCATAGTTTGCAAAAATTATTCTCTCATTCTGTAGGCTGTCTGTTTACTCTGTTAATAGTTTATTTTGCTGTGCAGAAATTTTTAAGTTTAATTAGATCCCACTTGTCAATTTTTGCTTCTGTTGCAATTGCTTTTGGTGTCTTTTTCATGAAATCTTTGCCCATTCCTATGTCTAGGAGGGTAGTTCCTAGGTTGTCTTCTAGGGTTTTTGTTTTTTTTTTTTAGTTTTGGGTTCTACATTGAAGTTTTTAACACGTCTTAAGTTGATTTTTGTATATGGTGTAAGGAGGGGTCCAGCTTCAATCTTCTGAATATGGCAAGACAGTTATCCCAGCACAATTTATTGAATAGGGAGTCTTTTCCCAATTGCTTGTTTTTGTCAGCTTTGTTGAAGATCAGATGGTCATAGATGTGTGGCCTTGCTTCTGGGCTTTCTATTCTGTTTCACCAGTCTATATGACTGTTTTTATATGAGTAACATGCTGTTTTGGTTACTGTAGCTCTGTAGTATAGTTTGAAGTCAGGTAACATGATGCCTCCAGCTTTGTTCTTTTTGCTTAGGATTGCCTTGGCTATTCAGGCTTTTTTTGTTCCATATGAATTTTAAAATTGTTTTTTCAAGTTCTGTGAAGAATGTCATGGATAGTTTGATAGGAATAGCATTGAATCTATAAATTGCTTTGGGTAGTATAGCAATTTTAATGATATTGATTCTTTCTATTCATGAGCATGGGATATTTTTCCATTCGTTTGTGTCTTCTCTGATTTCTTTGAATAGTGTTTTGTAATTCTGGTTGTAGAGATCTTTTCCTCCTGAATTAGCTATATTCCTAGGTATTTTATAATTTTTATGGCAATTGTGAATGAGATGGCCTTTCTGATTTTGCTCTTAGTCTGGCTGTTGTGGTGTATAGCAATACTAGTGATTTTTGTACATTGATTTTGTATCCTGAAACTTTGCTGAAGTTGTTTATCAGCTGAAGAAGCTGTGGGGCTGAGACTATGGGGTTTTCCAGATATAGAATAATGTGATCTACAAACAGAGAATGCTTTACTTCCTGGCTTCCTACTTGAGTGCCCTTTATTTCTTTCTCTTGCCTGATTTCTGTGGCTAAGACTTCCAATGCTATGTTGAATAGAAGTGGTGAGAGAGGGCATCCTTGTCTTGTGCCTGTTTTCACCAGAAATGCTTCCAGCTTTTGCCCATTTAGTATAATGTTGCCTGTGAGTTTTTCATAGATGGCACTTATTTTGAAGAATGTTCCTTCAATGTCTAGTTTATTCAGAGCTTTTAACATGAAGAAATATTGAATTTTATCAAAAGCCTTTTCTGCATCTATTAAGATTATCATGTGGTTTTTGTCTTTAGTTCTGTTTTTGTGATGAACCACATTTATTGAATTGTGTATGTTGAACCAACTTTGCATTTCAGGGATAAAGGCTACTTGATCATGGTGGATTAGCTTCTTGATGAGCTTCTGGGTTTGGTTTGCAAGCATTTTGTTGAGGATTTCTGAGTCAATGTTCATCAAGGATATTGGTCTGAAGTTTTCTTTTTTTTGTTGTGTTTCTGCCAGGTTTTGGTATGAAGATGATGCTGGCCTCATAGAATGAGTTGGGGTGGAGTCTGTCCTGGTCAATTTTTTGGAGTAGTTTCACTGGGAATGGTGCTGAAGTTGGCTGTGAATCTATTAGGTCCTGGGCTGTTTTTCGTTGTAGGCTATTTATTACTAATTCAATTTTGGAGTTTGTTATTGGTGTTATTGGTGTGTTTGGGGAATCAATTTCTTCCTGGCTTAGTTTTGGGAGGGTGTGTGTGTCCATGAATTTATCTATTTCTTCCAGATTTTCGAGTTTGTGTGCATAGACGTATTTGTAGTAGTTTTTAGTTGTTTTTATTTCTGTGGCATCAGTAGTAACATTTCCTTCATCATTTCTAATTGTGTTTATTTGGATCTTCTCTCTTTTCTTCTGTATTAGTCTAGCTAGTGGGCTGTCTTATTAATGTTTCCAAAAAACCAACTCCTGGATTTATCTTTTTAATGGTTTTCCACGTCTCAATTTCCTTCAATTTAGCTCTGAGTTTTGTCACTTCTCATCTGCTAGTTTTGTGGCTGATTTGTTCTTGCTTCTCTAATTCTTCCATTTGTCATGTTAAGTTTTTAATTTGAGATCTTTCTAACTTTGTGATGTGGTCATTTAGTGCTATGAATTTCCCTCTTAACACTTCCTTAGCTGTGTCCCAGAGATTCTAATATGTTGGATCTTTGTTATATAATAACAATAACAACAATAACAATAACAATAGTTATTCAGGATCATGTTGTTTGATTTCCATGTAATTGCATGGCTTTGAGGGATATTCTTAGTCTTGAGTTCTATCTTTATTGTGATGTGGTCCAGGAGTTTGTTTGGTTGGATTTAGTTCTTTTACATTTGTTGAGGATTGCTTTATGCCCTATTATGTTGTCAGTTTTAGAGTATGTGTCATGTGGTGATGAGAACAACATATATTTTGTTGTTTTGGAGGTGAAGAGTTCTGTAAAGGCCTATCAGATCCATTTGGTCCAATGTTGAGTTTCAGTCCTGAATGTCCATGCTAATTTTCTGCCTCAATGATCTGTCTAATACCATCAATGGAGTGTTGAAATCTCCTACTATTACTATGTGGGGATCTATGTCTCTTTGTATGTCCTTAAGAACTTGCTTTATGAACCTGGGTGCTAATGTGTTGGGTGTATATGTATTTAGGAAAATTAGGTCTTAATTGAAACCTTTACCATTATGTAATGCCCTTTTTTGTCTTTTTAAAAAAATCTTTATTTTGTCTGCAATTAGGATTACAAACCCTGCATTTTTGTTTTCCATTTGCTTGGTAGATTTTCCTCCATCCCTTTATTTTGAGTCTATGAGTGTTATTACCTGTGAGATGGGTCTCTTGAAGACAGCAAACCATTGGGTCTTGCTTTTTAAATCAGTTTTCCACACTGTGCCTTTAAATTAGGGCATTCAGCCTGTTTACATTCAAGGTTAGTATTGCTATGTGTGGGTTTGATCCTGTTATTGTGCTGTTAGCTGGTTATGACATTGGTTTGTTTGTGCAGTTGCTTTATAATGACACTGATCTGCGTGTTTAAGTGTGTTTTTGTGTTAGCTGGTAGCGTTATTTTTTTCTACATTTAATATTCCTTTCAAGATGTCTAGTAAGACAGGTCTGGTGGTAATGAATTCCCTCAACATTTGCTTATCTGAAAAGGATCTTACTTCTCCTTCCCTTAGGTAGCTTAGTTTGGCTGGGTGTGAAATTCTTGGTTGATGTTTTTTCCTTTAAGAAGGTTGAATATTAGCCCTCAATTTTTTCTGGCTTGTTGGGTTTCAGCTGAGAGGTGCACTGTTAGCCAGATGGGGTTCCCTTCGTAGGTGACCTGCCCTTTCTCTCTAGCTGCCTTTAACATTCTTTCTTTCATGTGCATCTTGGAAAATCTGACAATTATGTGTCTTGGGGAGGTTCTTGCATAGATCTTGCCTCCAAGGTTCTCTGTATTTTCTAAATTTGACTGTTGGCCTCTCCAGCAAGGATGGGAAAGTTTTCATGGACAATATCCTGAAATATATTTTCCAAGTTGTTTACTTTCTTCCCTTCTTTTTCAGGAATGCCAATGGTTCATAGATTTGGCCTCTTTACATAATCTCATATTTTTTGGAGGTTTTGTTTATTTATTTTCTTTTTTTCTTTATTTTTGTCTGACTGTCTTATTTCAGGGAACCAGTCTTCAAGTTCTGAGATTCTTTCCTCAGCTTGGTTTATTCTTCCATTAATACTTGTTATTGCAAACATTCTTATATTGTGTTATTCAGCTCTTGTATTGTGTTATTCTTGGACTGTGTTATCTGTATTGTGTTATTCAGCTGTCATGCTTTTTTTTTTTTTTTTTTACCAGTGTTTTCATCCTTCAGCTCCTGTATTATTTATTGTGATTCTTATTTCTCTTGGATTGGGTTTTGCCATCCTACTGAAACTCAATGATCTTTGCTTCTATTCATATTCTGAATTCTAGTTCTGTCATTCCAGCCAGTTCAGCCTGGTTAAGAACTTGTTGGAGAACTGAGCATGGGTGTTTCTTTAACTGCAGTGAAGGTTGATTACAGTCAATCAACTTATTTTCTGGATGTTTTCACCTGGCCAATGCTTTGTGCAGAGTCTTTATTTGAAGCTAACTTCTTGACTCTGGTTTCAGAGGGGGATAAGCAAGCATGGTATTTTTGGTGTTGAAGTTTTGGGGTGTGATCCAGCAGGTGGCACTTAGGCTTATTGGTGAGTTGGTAGACTCTTGCTCAGTTGTGTGGCTCCCTTATGTTTCCTCACAGTTGCAGCCATGTTCCCTCTCAATGTTCTGAAAGCACGCATTCCTCCCTACCTTGAGTGCTGGCAGTAGATCATGACTTGACCCTCCTGGGTTGCCACTGCAGCTCTGGGGAGATCTCAGTGTTTATGTGTTTATGCTTCCCCAACTTGGAGGCAGCAGAGGGAGGGACCTTAGTAATGGCTGTGGCCAATAGTGGTTTGCTTGTCTCCTGGGGGCTCCACCCCAGAGAGATGCAGATTAGGAATTGCTTGGTGCAATCAGCCCTGGGTGGAGGGTCTGTGCTGTGGGCCTAAGCCAGGACTTCTCTGCCTGGTGACAAGCAGTGGGGGATATGTGAAACCCTTGGGAGACAGACTGGCCTCTCCTTGGGTCGACTGCAGCTTGCTGGAGGTGTGGATAAGGCATTTAAGGTCTTTGCTCTTTTGTTAGTGCAAGGGGGCAAGGGTAGTTCCACTGCAGAGGCAGTGGCAAAGAGGCTTTCAGGTGCCCCTGGAGGCTCTGTCCACGGAGTTGGTGAATTGGTACTGGCTCGATACCTCTGGTGGCAGGTGGCTGAGGCCCAGGCCTGGAGGACCTGCCCATTGAGTAGGTATGGCAACAAGCACCCACGTAGCAGTCTGGTCACTTTTCTGTGGGGCTGCTGTGGTATGCTGGGAGCCTGCTCCAGTCCCTAGTTGCCTCAGATTTCCCAGCACCTGGAGGTATCACCAGTGAAGCCTGAGAAACAACAAAGATGGGGGCCTGACCCTCTCTCTGGGAGCTTCATCCCAGGGAGGTGAAGTATGGGCCTGTTGCTGGACCAAAGGCATCTGTAGGAGGTGGCTGGAGACCCCGGTTGGGAAGTCCTGCCCAGTGAGGAAAATTGGGATCATTGACCTGTTTAACAAAGCAGTCTGGCCACATTTTAGTAGAGCATCTATGCTGTGCTGGGGGTCCACTTCAGCCTGCAGTTATCTTGGATGCTCTGAAGCCTGAATATTAGAATGCCTAAGTTGCCCAAATGAGAAAGATGGCAGCCCACCCCTCCCTCTGGGAGCAGTATCTCAGGGAGGATTCAAATCTCTGTCAGCTGGGGGACATGGGCAGGGGTGGCTGGAGGCCCCTGTTGGAAGGTCCTATCCAGTGAGGAGGAAGAGGATCGGGCACCTGCTTAAAGCAGCAGTTTGGCCACATTCTGGTAGAGCTGTTGTGCTGTGCTTGAGGATCCCTTCCCCTGGTCAGCTCAGATTCTCCAAAGTCTGAAGGCTGGAAAAGCTAAGGCACCCAAAGAGCAAAGATGGCTGCCTGCCCCTCCCACTAGGATCTCCTTTTTAGGAAGTGCAATGATGCTCTGGGAGCTGGCTGGAATTCCAAGCCAGTGGGTCTTATCCTGTGAGGTGCCATGGAAGTGGGGCCTTCAGGCTGTCGCTGCTGAGCCCTCTGGATTCAGTCTATTTCCTTGGGTTATATGCAGGGGTCTAACCTCCCACTTTGCTGGAGTTGCAGTTACTTTTACCAGGAAGTCTGGAGCCCAGGTATCTAAGGTCCCAGCATCTCCATGAGTGCCAAAAATCCATATAGCTCTGTCTGTCCAACTGAAGGCCCTGGTGAAGTGGGTTCACAAGGAGATATCCTGACCTGAGGGTTGCAAAGATCTGTGGGAGAAGTGGGGTTTCCCAGGTCACACATTCACTCACTGTTTCCCTTGATATGGGAGGTTGTCCCGGCTCTGTGTTGCTCCTGGTGGGCTGTCCTCCTGTCTTTCTTTTCTTCATTTTCCATGTGTCAAATTGTTTCTTTGATTAGTCCCAATGCAAGTACCTGGATGTTTCAGTTGAAGGTGTTGTATCTACTCACCCCTTCCATTTCTCTCCATGAGAGCCACACACACCAGTTGCTTCTAGCCGGCCATCTTGGCCACTCTCGATATTTCTTATTTTATAATTTTCTTTTTTGTGTGTGGTTGTATGTAGTGTTTGTTATAGAATGATCTGTTTGTGATTTTGATAAGAAGAATATGCCAACAAAAGGACTTGCACAGTGCACTAAGGGAATATTAGTCTATACATTATTTGAAATATCTTACATGATATTAAGTTATTAAAATAAAGATTATCATTTTGTAAAAGTATTCAATGTAGAAAATCACTAAATACTAAGATCAGTAAGTTACTAGAAAGACAATAAGGAAATAAAATAAATATTTCTGGAAAACAGAGATTCCCAAATCAAAGATAAATAATTTCACAAACACATTGTAAAGTTTCTACCAGAAAAGGCCAGGTGTGGTGGCTCATGCTTGTAATGCCACCGTTTTGGGAGGCTGAGGTGGGAGGATTAGTTAAGCCTAGAGGTCCCTCATCAGGCTGGACAACATAGCCAGATCTTGTCTCTACAAAAAACACAGAAAAAAAAATTAGCCTTGTGTGGTGGCTGCACCTGTAGTTCCATTTACTCAGGAGGCTGAGGTGGAAGGATTGCTTGTGCCTGGGAGGTAGAGGCTGTAGTGAGCTGTGAATCACGCCACTGCACTCTAGCCTGGGCAACAGAGCAAGACCCTGTCTAAAAAAAACAAAACAAAAACAAAAAGAAGAAAACAATTCTACAAGTAGAGAAACTCTCTTCACATTAAAGATATTTGGCAAAGACAAAGCTTCATTGTGAATGGTGATAAGTTTCCTAGAGATAGGAAGAGCCCCAACTTTGGTGAGCATGCCTTTATAGGTTGTGTAAGAAAGAGAGTATTTTCATGTTCAGAGAGGAGAACAAGATGTTATTTTAATATGTAACTTTGCCCAGTACTCCCATTTTTAATAAAACAAACTAGTTTTCACAAATACATTTTAAAATGCAATATACAATGTCTTTCTCAGGAGGTTAAATTTTCAGAGGTAAATTTTATATCAAGAGTATTGAACAAATTTTTCAGTATTCACAAATGTTCTAATATAATACAATTCATTTAATACTATGACACATCAGTGTGATTTGTAGATGTTGATTGTCTAGCCTTCAGAAAACTTAATAGAAAAAAAATCATTTGTTACAGAGGTCTTCATTTTTACATCTATAAGATTCTGTTTAGTATGAGAACTACCTGAAAAGAATAAGAAAATCAAAAAAGTTCTCTTAAAAGTCCTTGTCATATTAGTTGAGAAAACCCATTCAACTCTATATATTAAATATATTTTACAGTCAATTGTTCATTGGATCTTCAATATTTTGGTGGAGAACTACTTAATTTACCAAAAAGAAAGAAATAGAAATCAATCAACAGGGATTTATAGAGTACTTATGGAATGCTCAGCTTTGGGCTGGATGTTATAGAAAAGGGAGGATATTTAAGAGTGAATCACTACCTTCAAGAAAATTACAGTTTGATTGCAGAATTGCATTAGCTCAATGAAAATAAATTTGGAATAATGCAATGAGGAACGGAGATGATTGAAAAAGTTTCATAAAGCAGCTAAGAAAGGTTGGGTCTTGAAGAACAAGTAGGATTTTGAAAAGTTCAAGAATATCAGAAAAATGAGAGTAACATTTCTTGAGCCCTACTCATTTCTAGATGTGGTGCTAAATTCATCCTACACATTTTTTACTTTTAATTTTGTAGCAGTCCTATGAGACAGATAAAATTATTGCCATTTTGTAGTTGAAGAAACTTAAGCTTAAAGATGTCAGTGAATTTATCCACAGTTCACAGCTTATATATGGCAGAAATGGGGTTTAAATATAGGCCTGTTTCTCTCCAAAGTCTATGATGCTTTGCCCATTACAATATTTCAGAGGTGGGAACTGCTATGATAAAATATAGAGGCAAGGGAGACTGTTTATGTGGGAGAGAAAAAGAAAAAAAAATCAGTAGGTACCTATAGAACTTTAGACATTTCCCCCTCAAGTATTGCAGATTTAAGAAGTTTCCTTGGGCTTATTTTACCTCTTTATGGAATAATATCCATAACTCTGTCTCCCTTAACTCAAAGTACAGCATTACTCTGCCTCCAGTTGCTCATGTTATCCTTGAGATGTTTTATATATTCACCCCTTTACTAATCCTTTAGCAAATTCTGTTGTCTCCATCTCAAATACCTCTCTTTGTTCTTGTGTCTCTATCTCTGCCTAAATACGTATATCAATTTCTATATTGATATCTAGCTCTATTTTTATCTAAATCTATATTTGTGCAGTTAACCCTTGAAGAACATGGGTTTCAACTGTGCAGGTCCACTTATACATGGATTCTTTTTCAACCAAAATGGATCAAAAATACAATATTTCCTGGATGCAAAACTTCCTGTATACAGATTCCACAGGACCAACTGCAGGACTTGACTATGTGCAGATTTGGGTATATGTGGGTGTTCTGGAACCAATCCTATGAGTATACCAAGGAATGACAGTACATCTTTATCTCTATCTGTATACCTTATCTTTAATTCTATATCTATGTCTATTTCTACATCAATTTCTCTATGCGTATCTGTATCTAAATCTCTATTTCTATTTACATCTATAGCAACATATCCCTATTTTTGTACTATATCTACATATATATATATCTCTATGACTGTACCTATACCTACATATGCACCTACACCTTTACCCATACTTAATTTATTTATACCTATATCTATACTTATACCTACATTCATCTCAAATCCATCTCCACTGGAATCAACCTAGTCCAAGTCATTATCAACTCCTAATTGGATTACTGTAATAGTTCCCTTACTGCTCTTCCAACTGCTATTCTTGAACCTCTATAATCTTTTAAATATGTAAATTAGTTCACACTAATTTCAAAAGTTTCCAATGCCTTCTCTCACACTAAGAATAGTATATGAATTTCAGTTCAGGGCCTATTGACTACTTTTCCTACCTCATCTCCTTAAAATCTCCCTCTCAGTCACCAAGCCCTATCTGCCTAAGCTTTTGCTCCTTTTAAATATATCAATTTTTGATGCTTTAGGGTTTTTGTACTTGCTATTATTTCTGCCTAGTATAGTCTGCTGTCAGAAGTAAGCATTTTAGTTTCTTTTTGTCATTCAGGACTCAGTTCAAATGCTGCCTAGGTGGAAAGCCATCCTTGATCACTCAACATTATGCTGGAGACCCTGTGGTGAATTAAAGATAGCAACGCATGCTTTGGTACCTCTCCTTTGGAGAGGTAGAGTTTATACAGCATCTCCTTGAGTCTGGGTGGGCTCTGTGACTGCTCACACCAAGAGAATATGGTAGAAGTGTTGCATCAGTTTCTAGGCTCTGGCCATAAGATGTTGACAAATTTTACTCACATTTAGAAGCAAGTTGCCATGTAACTACAAGTGTGAATCCCCTTAACTGCCATACTTTGAGAAACACAAGCCACATGGAGCAACTCTTAAGGATAAAAAGCCATGTGATTATATAGAGAGAGACAGAGAGAGAGAGAGAAACACCCTGAGAGACTCTGAGGTGCTAGACATGTGAATGGTTTTTGGAAGAGAATCTTCCTGCCCCAGCTGCTGCTGTGTGGATCATAGATACATCATCCAGCTGAATCTTTCCAGAATTCTCAACCCACAACAACTGTAAACAAAACACAATTTTGTGTCAAGCCACTAAGTTTTGGAGTAGTGTTACATAGCAATAATTAATCAGAACATATGTCCAAGTATGGTTTATTCACACTATCCTTTTAATTTTTCTACTAGTTATCACTGCCTGAAATGTCTTCCCTCACTTCCTTTTTCCTCCCCTTCCTTCCTTCATCCTTTCTTTTTTTTCTTTTCTCTGCCTCTGTCTTTATTTCCTTTTTTTTGCTATCTATTTATTGCCTCAACTATAGATTATAAGCACTACACAAAAAGTAACTTTGTGAATCTCTTCTCTACTGCATCTCTAGTACCTAGAAGTAGGCCTCACAGATAGTTGGTATCTTTAAATATTTATGAAATAAATGAAATAAGCCTGTGCACTCAATTATTCTAGCTGCATACAGTTGGTATTTACTCAATCAAAGGTGTGACACCCATCCTTGTACATAAATACACAAATAAAACCCTTGCTAAAATAATTTCACTTATAAATGGGGGAAAGAATACATGCTATATGCTATTCTGTAGTTTTACAATGAGATGGGTTTCAGCAAAGCAGGATGCTTGAATGGGGTAAAAATTATACCTCTATACTGCTTTTTGGCATTAGATTTCAGTGGGATTCCCAATAGTTGGCTCAGTGCCATAATGAGCTTCAAAGAGAAAAAAAAAATCATAGGTTTTGAAGTAGCTTAAAACACACCCTTTAGCTCCTCAGTACTAGAGCTTATACCTGGCAGAGTTCCAAGTCCCTTTTCTTCAGCTACATGGTGACATGGAGCCTGCCATGAGGATCCAGGATGCTCGGCTGCCTCTGATCCGAGGAGCTGACACAGAAATAACTTCCATTGCTCATAGATGACTCTTCACAAGGCCAGAGTTGGAACTGCTCTCCAAATACCAACTCGAGGCCATTTGAGAACTCCTGCTGCGGAGAAGATGAGGTTTTCAAGATATAAAGATGAGGACCTTTCACCTCCTCGCCCTTTGGGCTTAGCATAAAGACAGAAAAGGCAGCAGAGAGTTAGAGAGGTTCTTGTCACCCATAAAGTAACTAAACTGAACTGGCCACTCATAGACACTTCCTATGGTGCCCACCAGCCCTTCTCCATGTTCTCCTCTAAGATAATTCTCTTCTGCCTCTGTTGTCACAGGGGTGAGTAGCCACCTTCTTTTGACTTTTGCAGTGTGCAGGGCAACTTTCACATTCAGGGCTTTTGCACAGGCTATTCACTCTTGACGGGTACTTTCTTAACTCTGACCCTCCTCACCCCATTCAAAATCAAGGCATCAGTTTAAACGTCACTTCCTCTGGAAAGGCTTTCTGTTCCCCTAGGCTAGGTTTTGTCTCTCTGCTACACAATTTTATTACACCCCTTGTTGCAAGGGACACCTCCATATTTAAGCAGTCAATCCACTATGTCAAGTATTTTCTGAGATTAACCAATCAATCAATAGTATTATGCATGCTCTGGTGTTAGTAAGTTCAATAAAGGGAGAAATCAGGCTTTCTTTGTTCTTTTCTGTATCCCGAGGACATAGCTTGAGTCCAAGCATAGATCAGACAGTCAACAATTGATGAATTAATGGTTGGTAGGTGGGTGGATTACAGGGATACTCTCTTTTATGATTTTCACCTCTTGGATTTGGAACAATCTGTGTATCCCTAGTGAAGGTGAGAGTCTTCATTCCCCAATTCTTTATTTCTAATCCTTATAGGTCACTGATCTGTTCAGGTGCAGCTTTAGCTGCACCCTGTGCTCTGGACCAATCCTAACTTGGGACAGGAGGTGGATAAAATGCCCATTCTCTGAGGCCCCCATTCCAAAACCTGGCTCCCAGATGACATTTCTAGACACACACTGAGCCAAAAGGGAACCTGCTACCTTGAAAAGAAGGACTCAGTTTTGGCAGGATTCATCACCTGCTGACTAAAAAGCCCTTGGACCGTGAATAACCAGTGGTGATACCCAAATAGTACACTGTGGGCTTGTGTTCTGAGACATGTTCTCTTTGGGTGTGACCCAGCATATTCCCAGCTATGGTGGCTATGATGAAAGACTCCTTCTGTCTGAGAAAAGCAGAGGGTAAAGATGACTTTGTCTTGCACCATGGGCACCAGATCAGCCACAGTGGGGGAGGGCAACAGGCAGGCTCTTGGGGTCCCTAAGTCTAGGCCTAAGTTCTTGGACAACATTTATGCCCTGGGCTAGAAGGGTGAGTCCTAGGTCTGGTAGCATTCACCACAAGCTGACTGAAGAGCCCTTGGGCTTTAAGTGAATATGGGCGGTGGCCTGGCAGAACCCGCTTTGGGCCGGTGGTAGTGGTGACCACAGGGAGAGGCTCTTCTGCCTGTGGAAAGGAGAAGGAAGAGTGGGAAGGACTTTACATTGCTGTTTGAGTGCCAGCTTAGTCACAGGAGAATAGAACATCAGGTAAATTTCTAAAGTTTTGCTTCGATCCCTGGCTCCTAGACAGCATTTCTGGACCTGCCTAGAGCCTGGAAGAACTCACTGTACTGAACGAAAGGACACAAACCTGCTTGGCTTCACTACCTGCTGATTGTAGAGCACTAGGGCCTTGAGTGAACATAGATGCTAACCAGGTAATGGTTAATAAGAGACAAGAAGTTCATTATATAATGATAAAGTGGAGAATTCTGCAAGAAAACATAACAATTATAAACATATATGCACTTAACACTGGAGCTTCCAGACATATATAGCAAGTATTATTAGAGCGAAAGAGAGCAATAGACCTCAATGCAATATGAGCTAGAGACTTCAACACTCTACTTTCAGCATTGGACTGATCTCCCAGACAGAAACTCAACAGAGACACATCAGACTTAAGCTGCACTGTAGAACAAATGGACTCGATAGATATTTACAGAACTTTTCATCCAACAGGTGAGGAATATACATTCCCAAGAACATACACTGGGGAAAAGATAGCCTCTTTAAAAAATTGTGCTTGGAAAACTGGATATCCATATACATAAGAATGAAACTAGACCCCTATCTTTCACCGTATACAAAAATCAAATCAAAATGGATTAAAGGTTTAAATCTAAGACCTCAAATTATGAAACCACTACAGGAAAACATTGGGGAGACTCTCCAGGACTTTCAACTGGAAATAATTTCTTGAGTAATACCCTGCCAGAACAGGAAACCAAAAAGCAAAAATGGACAAATGGGATCTCATCAAGTTAAAAAGCTTCTGCACAGCAAAGGAATCAATCGACAAAGTGAAGAGACAAGACACAGAATGGGAGAAAAAATTTGCAAGCTACTCATCTGACATGGGATTAATAACCAGAATAATTAAGGAGCTTAAACTACAGGGAGAAAATCCAATAATCTGATTAAAAAATGGGCAAAAGATTTGAATAGACATTTCTCAAAGACATACAAATGGCAAACAGACATATGAAAAGGTGCTCAACATCTTGATTATCTGATTATCAGAGAAATGCAAATCAAAACTACAATTGGATATCATTTTACCCCACCTAAAATGGCTTTTTTTTTTTTTTTTCCTGAGATGGAGTCTCACTCTGCTGCCAGGCTAGAGTGCAGTGGCGGGATATCAGCTCACTGCAATCTCCACCTCCCAGGTTCAAGCAATTCTCCTGCCTCAGCATCCCGAGTAGCTGGGACTACAGGCATGCACCACCATGCCTGGCTAATTTTTGTATTTTTAGTAGAGACAGGGTTTCACCATGTTGGCCAGGAGGGTCTTGATCTCCTGACCTCATGATCTGCTTGCCTCGGCCTCCCAAAGTGCTGGAATTACAGGTGTGAGCCACCGTGCCTGGCCTAAAATGGCTTTTATCCAAAAGACAGACAATAGCAAATGCTGGAGAGGATGTGTAGAACAGGAAATGCTTGTACACTGTTGGTGGGAATGTAAATTAGTACCCCCCCCAAAAAAAACAAAAAAAACAAAAAACCCTAAAAATAGAGCTACCATACAATCCAGTAATCCCAATGCTGGCTATATACCCAAAATAAAGGAAATCAGCCTATCAAAGAGATATCTGCGCTCTCATGTTTGTTTCAGCACCCTTCACAATAGCCAAGATTTGGAAGCAACCTAAGTGTCCATCAACATCTAAGTGGATAAAGAAAATGTGATACATATATACAACAGAGTACTATTCAGTCATAAAAACTGAGATTCTGTAATTTGCAACAACATGAATGGAACTGGAGGTCATTATGTTAGGTGAAATAAGCCAAGCACAAAAAGACAGACTACATGCTCTCATTCATTTGTGGGACCTAAAAATCAAAACAATTGAACCCATGGACACAGAGAATAAAAGGATGGTTTCCAGAGGCTGGGAAGGGTAGCGGAGGTATATGGGGGTGTGAGTGAGCTGGGCATGGTTAACGAGTACAAAAAATAGTTAGAAAGAATGAATAAGTAATAAAGAATTGTACTTTCTTCAGAACTCGGCTTCTGGACTGTGGGTTCCAGCAAAGTAAAGGTCTTTGCTGCCAGCACTATGCCTTTGACTATTTTCTGGGTGAGTCCACACTTGCACAGAGTGGGGATTTTCCTGGATATAGGTATGAGGTTCATTTTTTTTTTATGATGTTAGTGATGGGTGCCATATCTACACATTCAACAAAATTTCTGTTAGGGAGCCGCTGCGTCCATTTTTTGCTCATAAACGTGAAACTCAAGATGATCAGAGCTTCCTGAATATCTTTCCTGTAATGGATCCAGACAGTGCCAGTCCCCTAATTTATTCTGGGGAAAGTAAATAAACATTTGAATATAATCATCAGTAGGAAGTTTCTGTGTGCCTATAGCCAGACTAAGAACTTTTCTGCTAGATACACACAAGTATAAAGGGATAGAAGGGAAAGATCAGTCATTTTGTAAACCATGAACACAAAATAAATATATTAATTAGGGTAAAATTACATTTTACTTATAAAGTTTGTCATGTTGCTTTCTTCAGGGCTTATGTTTACATTTCTGTTCAATAAACATTTTGAAATTTAAAAAAAAGAATGAATAAGACATAGTATTTGATAGCACATCAGGGTGATTATGGTCAATAATAATTTCATTGTACATTTAAAAATTACTAAGTGTATAATTGGATTGTTTGTAACACAAAGGATAAATGCTTAAGGGGATGGACACCACATTTCCTACGATGTGACTATTGTGCATTACATGCCCATATCAAAATATTTTATGTACCCCATAAGTATATACACCAACTATGTACCCCCCAAAAATAAAAATAAAGGCCAGGGGCGGTGGCTTACGCCTGTAATCCCAGCACTTTGGGAGGCTGAGGCGGGCGGATCATGAGGTTAGGAGATTGAGACCATTCTGGCTAACACGGTGAAACCCCGTCTCTACTAAAAATACAAAAAAATTACCCGGGCGTGGTGGTGGGTGCCTGTACTCCCAGCTACTTGGGAGGCTGAGGCGGGAGAATAGCGTGAGCCCGGGAGGCAGAGCTTGCAGTGAGCTGAGATTGCGCCACTGCACTCCAGCCGGGGCGACAGAGCGAGACTCCATCTCAAAAAAAGAAAAAATAATAATAATAATAATATTAAAAAATAAAAATAAAAGAAAACTTAAAAAAATGCCCATTCTCTTATTCATGAATTTCTTATAATGTTGTTTTTCCTAATAAGGGCTCTAAGGCCTTTGATGCTGAATGATGTAATCTCAAGTATATCCTTTTAGGGTATTCCATTATGATAAAGGAAACCCAGTGCACTTAATTCAAGCCTAAGCTTTTGTAGTATGTTGCAATTACTGAAACATAAATTTAAGTATCTAGCCTAGTCCTTGGCATATGGCAGACACTCATTAACTGGTAGTCATCATTATCAACATGATTATTGATTATTAGTCAATGTTACAGTCACTTGGGCAGGCTTCCCCTCTCCCTGTGAGTTCCATGACCACTTCTTAGATCTCCATTACATTCTTTCAAACAGGTCCAGAATTTTTTACTCTGACCTTAGTCCATAAACTAAGGCTTTCCTCTCCTTGCCTATTTTTCTGATGCTGCTGTCATGCTTCTCAGCAAACAACTGCACTGTATTTGTGGTAGAATCTCACTTATTGAGGCTCAGTACATCTGTTGAAAACCCACAGCTACTTTTTGAATCCCTCCCTTAGCAGGATCATTTAAAATTGATATTAGAGATCATTATAATTCTTGAATATTATTGCTGTATCCCCCAGTCTGAAATACTAATACTAGAGTCACTGTATCTGAGCATCTCTAATCTCTAATAGTTAAGAGTCTAGACATTAATTAGAGTCAGACACACAAGTTTTGAACAATGTCTCCTTTAAGTTCTGAAAACTTGGAAAAATTGTTTAATTCTTAAGCTTCTCTTTCCCCTTCTATAAGATTGCAATCAATAATAGTACCTGACTCCTAGGGCTACTGTAAAGATGAAGTGAGAATAAATGAAATTAAAAGACTATTGGCAAGCCTGTTCTCCTCCCAAGTCTGTCTGCCTACCTGTGACTACCATGTTTTACTTGGTCTTAACCTCTATCCCAAGATTGTGCTACATGTGTCTGGCTCAAGCACTGCCCCTGTGTATTAACTGAAAGCATACATACATTATTCATCTTCTGGGTCTTTGGGAATTGGAGATTGAATAGATGATAATATTTTAAGCACATTTTGAATGCATTCATTTGTATAATCACAGTAGCAAATATTCTTTTTGTAATTCTGTTATTTCCTGGGAAATCTTTCACATGAACTGGACTATTGAGTTTTCAGAAAAAAAAGAAACCAATTTAAAAAATAAAGAATTATAAGTACAATCATTTTTTTAAAGTTTTCTAATTTGACTTCTGCTTCCAAAAGATGAAGTAGACATACTTCCCTCATCATCATGCTAAATACAACTAAGAATAGTGGACATTATATGTAAAACAAACATAAGACATCTTTGAAAGATACAAGAGAAGATGGCTGATTGGCCAACAATCTTAGGACCTAAAGAATAACATGGTGATCAATTACCTGGGTTTTCCTTTTGCCTCATATATCCTGACCTAGATCTAATGAAGCCAGTAAACTAAAAACACAAACTTGCACAGATGTCAAAATTTCCAACTAAAGCCCTAGACAAAGAACTAGAAACAGGCAGCCTAGCAAGACAAAAAATTTTTGGAAAAAAAAAGCTGCTCTATTTTAGCTAAAGCTCTCATCCCATCCTACCAGCAAAGGCTGACTAGGGACCCACTCAAGGCTATTACCAAAATCCCAATGCCCCTGCTGGGCTGGTGTTGAAGGTCATGTAGAAAGCCAGGATTGCAATCCCTGCTGGCCAGTAACGAGCTCCTCATTCACAGTGTTAGTGCATGTCATGTGGGAGCCTGGACTTCTACTTGTGCCTGGCAATAATGTTCTCATTCTCTAGTTGGGTGGTGTCAAGGAGACCTAATGTAGAGTGTGATCGTTCACCACCACCCAGTGGTGACAAGGGAACCCCCAGTGCTGTCAGTGGAGACAAAATGGGAGTCAGATCCCCTACTTCTGTCTAGGAGTAATGAGGAAACTTACCTAACTTCTATGCCAATGAAGGCTGGGTACCAAGTTGAAATTCTACCTCTACGGTGATGCTTTCCTCTTTCCTTGTCAGAGTTATATAAAAGAAAGCCAGCTAAAATAGAAGGTTTAATAAGACTGAAAATTTTGTAACACAAAAATTTCCAGGTGTCTGTTAAAAATGGTTTGTCATACCAAAAAGCAGTAAGATCTCAAACTGAATGAAAAAAAGACAATCAAAAGATGGCAACACTGACATAACAGAAATGCTAAAATTTTCTGACAAAGATTATAAAGCAGCTATCATAAAACTGCTTTAATGAGTAATTATGAATACTCTTAAAATAAATTGAAAAGAGAAAGTCTCAATAAAGAAATAAAAGTTATAAAATAAGTTTATAACTGAAAAATAAAATTTTTAAAATGAAAAGTACAGTGGAGGAGCTTAGTAGCAATATGGATAGGGCAGATAAAATAATCACTTGGCTGGAAGATAGAATAATAGAAGCTACCCAGTATGAACAACAAAGAAAAGGTAGTCTTAAAAAAAAATGAGGTAATCCTGAGAAACTGTGTGACTATCATAAATGATCTAACTTCCATGCCATTGGAGTTCCAGAAGAAGATAAGAGGACAAGGCTGAAAAACTATACCAACAAATAATGACTGAAAGCTTCCCAAATTTGTTCAAAAAACTTAAATCTACAGATCAAAGATGAGTGAACACAAAGCAGAAAAAAAAAAAGAAATCCATGCAATGATACATTGTAATTAAACTTTTGAAAACTAAGGGCAAAATATCTTGAGAGTGGCCACAGGAAAATGACACATTACCTTTAGAAAAATGGCAATTAGAGTAAAAGCTGTTTTATCATAAAAAATGATGGAAGCTAGATGAATCACAGGTTGGAAGAAACTAATTGCCAACCCAGAAATCTATACCCAGCAAAAAAAAAAATTCTTCAGGAATGAAGAGGAAGTAAAGATATTCTAAAATGAGAAAAAAAAAATGAATGTGTCTAGTCTCAGACCTATTCTAAATTAATGGTTAGAGGAAGTTTCTTTAAACATTAAGAAACTGTAAAAATAAGAAACCCTTTAAGATCAGGGAAGAGGAGATAATAAGGCAAGAAAAAATGGAAAAATATAATAGCAATTCCTTCTTCTCAAGCTTTCTAATTTTTTTGGTAGTTGAAGCAAAAATTATAACAGTTTATAATGTGGTTATAAATATATGCAGAGGAAATATTTAAGACAACTATATTATAACTAGGGGAGGTCAAAGAGAACTAAAGAGAGATAATTATTATGATTTTTTGAATAATAAAATGTCACCAGTAGACTGTGATAGAACACCATACACACACACATACATGCACACACACACACAATGTAATGTCTAGAATAACCACTGCAATAGCTACATAAAGTTTTATATATAATTTATCTATAACATTTTAATATACAAAAAAGCACTTCGGCTAACTCTCAATAGAATTCTAACAAACTTCGAGTGAATAAGAAAGGCAGGAAAAAGAAAACAAAGAAACAAGAAGCTGAAAGAACAAACAGCAACTAAAAATAAAATTGCAGGCTTAACATATTAATAATTACATTAAATGTAAATGATGTAATTACACGAATTAAAAGACAAAAATTGGCAAAATGGTCCAACTATTTAAAAAACAGATATATTGTTCAGACAGTCAAAGGAAATCAGAAGTGGCTATACTAATAACAGAAAAAGTAGTCTTCAGCATATAGAAAATTACTGGAAAGACAGTAGGATCTATGCACTGATAAAAGTTAAAGCCTACAAAAAAGCAGTAATCTTAAATGTATACACACCAAGCAAAACAACAGAGTGGTAAAATGTGTGAGGCAGAAACTGACAGAACTGACACAAAAAACAGACATTCATTATTATACTTACAGACCTCAACACCCCTCTCTCAAAAATTTATAGACAAACTAGGCAGAAATTAGCAAGGATATAGAAGAACTCAACAATACCATCAACCAACAGTATTTACTCAATATTTTTAAAGAAGCAACAGCAAAATACACTCATTTTCAAGTGCTTATGAACCACATTCCATGGTAGGTTGTATCCAGGGCCATGAAATAAATCTTGTAAATTTAAACTAACTGAAATTATACAGAAGGTGTTTTCTTACCACATGGGAATTAAATTAGGAATCAATAACAGAATTATTGCAGAAAGTCTCCAAACATCTGGAAGCTAAATAGTGTATTTGTAAATAATCCATGAGTCGAAAGGTAGTCTCAAGAAAAATTTTAAAAAGGATATTTAATTGAAAGAAAATAAAGCTTATTAAAATATGTTAGACACAGCTAAAGCAGTGCTAAGAAGAATATTTATAAAACCAAATTCAAAAATTAGGTAAAAAAAAGCAGTTTCAAATCAATAATTAAGATTCCTCATCAAAAACCTAGAGAAAAAAAAACAACCCTGGCTCCTTCATCAAAAACATACTAAGCAAAACCAGGCAAACAAAAGCCAAAAGCAAAAACAAAACTAAAAGAGCCTTAAAAAGGACAAAATAAACCCAAGTAAACAATGGAAAAGAATAATAAACATAAAAGCAGAAATTAATGAGCTTGAAAATATTAAAACATAGAAAATTTAGTAAAATCAAGGACTAATTATTTGAAAAGATTAATAAAATTGACAAACATCTAGCAAGACTGAGAACAAAAAGTGAAAATATACAAATTACCAATATCAGTAATTTGTTCAGGCTTTTCTACGAGAAAGGCTTATTGGCTTGAGTCATCTTTGGACTAAATTGACTGCATTTAAAAGAAATTTTTCTTTTAAATATTTTAAATTTTAAATATTTAATTTATATAAAATATACATTTTAAATATTTTAAATTTTTCTTTTAAAAGAAATTTTTCTTTCAAATAGCTGTCCGATATGTATCTATAAAAAGTTACAACAGAAATATAATATCTACTTCAAAAAATTCATTAGCAAGATTGAAAAACAAAAATCAGATTTAAAATAATTTTAATTTTTTTGAACGCTCCAACTGCTTGTTTTGAATTTTCTGTGAGATTTGCTAGAAGATGTTTCAATCTGTGGTCCAGTGATTAAGATTTGCACTGTCAACGCTTTTGCCTAGGGTCAATTCCTGGTCAGGGAACAAGTACCTTAGAGACATAAACTTGTTTGGCTCAGGAGAGAAACATTTATGAGAGTTAATTAGAGTTATTTGTAAAAATCTTTTTGAATTTATATTTGTATGACTCTTGACTCTTTGGGGTACCCATTTGACTAGCAATTGTTTCCTTCCCATGAAAATCTTTTGCCTGTTTGTCTTACTAAGTCTTCATCTCTTAGTTTTTCATTGATTAGGGGCACGTTGGTTGTCAGGCAGCTCTATGCACATGACTAACTCAAAGGATGGAATCCCTGAGGATATGGCTGGATAGAAATGTGTGTTGTACCCCATCTGTGCCTACTAAAACTTTCCTTCCTTTAAGCTGTCTTGAGGTCTGGATCTTAGAAGGGCTTCAGTTTGTTCTTCTTTGGAGACTGGCTAAAATCACAAAGGGCTTCTGGGCTTTGGTCTTGTATGTGAATATTTGTTTTGATTTATAGGTCATTGTTCATATACTCCTTTGGTTTATATTCAGAGCATGATAGAAACTTTTCTGTTTGTTTGTTTAGCCTTCTCTCCTGAGGTAAAAATGGAACTATGTACTCAGAAAGAAAGGAGCCAGTTGAGACAAAAACAGAAATCTTACTCTGGAAGCTCTTTTTGCCCTGTCTTTCTCATTTGTGTTCATTAGATTTTTATGTGGTCTTTCTTAGAAGTGGGTAGGAGAGACCCTTGTGACTAGCCACAGACTGGGCCAGAGAGACAGGCCTCCTGCCTCTGCCCCGAGCCTAATCTCTGAGCAAGTCAGCAGCAGGTTCCTCCCAGGCAGTGGGAAAGATGCTGCCCCATTTACAGCCCACTCCAGTCCCTTGGTTCCAGGGGAAGACCTGCTGCTTCCAAAGCCCACCCATTCTTACCAACATCCAAAACTCCTTCTAGGTGCAAATTTCAGGAGAAAAAAACTGGTAAATGGAAAAGTTTGCTCTTTGCTTGGCTAAAACTTGATAATAAAATGTTTTAAGTGTTCTATGGCCAAAAGTCACTTAATTAAAAGCTAAAATCCAGGCTATAATATTTTGTAAAGCCTCTGATTTTTCTCTTTTGAATACTGTTTCTCCCATTAAATTACTTTTCAGTCAACTGGACTTCTTTTTCTTGAACCTCTACTAACTAGACCTTTTTGTGAAATTTAAGATCTCCTGAAACTGGTTACTTTAAGACCCATTCTTCCATTTACTTCTGCTTCTCCTTCTTTTTGCCACCTTTGTCAGCCCCTACTTCTTTTATTTGAAGATTAATGGCAAAAAAATTACTGAGAGAAAACATCGGATCTTCGGGTATCACATGAAGTGATCTAAAGGAGACTTCTAGTGACCCTGAGACCTACAGAGGCACACAAAAAAATGTGCCACTGACCCCTTTACTGGGGATTTGTGCCTTCCTTATAGAGTCTCAAAGAGACATGGATGGGCTCATCTCAGGTCTGAAATTTTGCTCTTTTTTTGTATTGAGCAACCTAATGTATTTGGCTTTTGGATGCACACATCTATGTGTGTTGCATATTGTGTGTGCATGTTTATTTCTATAGATGAGTTCATATATTATCTACATGGTGCCAAATTGACATAGAGATAAAATGAGCATGTATGAATTACATAATTAAGCCCAAATACTTTTCAAAGTTTATTTGACTTAAATAAATCTTTAGGAAATTATATGAGTTAAAGATTGTTGCTTTAATAGAAACAGATTTATCTTCTAAGTTATCAGCAAAATACCTCAGTAGCTTTTGTTTGGATGGTAACTGCCTGATATACATGTGTTATATAATAATTAACAGAAAAAAAACGAGATGACTAAACTGTGTCTAACGTCTGATAACAATTTTCAAACATATGGGAAAACTGGATAGCCACATATAGAAGAATGAAACTGGATTGTTCTCTCTCACCATATACAAAAATTAACTCAAGATGGCTAAGATCTGAAGCCAAAAATATTTAGAAGAAAACCTAGGAAAAACTCTTCTGGACACTGGCCTAGGCAAGGAATTCATAACTAAGATCCGAAAAGCAAATGCAACAAAAACAAAAAATACACAAATGGGATTTAATTAAACTAAAAGGCTTCTGTACAACAGTAGAAATAATCAACAGAGTAAACAGAAAACCCACAGAATGGGAAAAAGTATTTGCAAACTATGCATCCAACAAAGGACTAATATCCAGAATCTAAAAGGAACTCAAGCAAATAAGCCAGAAAAAAAAAATCTGAAAACAATAATCCCATCAAGAAGTGGGCAAATGACATTAATAATTTCTTCTCCAAAAATATATACAATGGCCAAGAAACATACGAACAAATATTCAACATCACTAGTCATCAGGGAAATGCAAATTAAAACCACAATGAGATACCACCTTGCCCCATCCAGAGTGGCCATCATTAAAATGTCAAAAATCAATATATGTTGGCATGGATGGTGAAAAGGGAATGCCTATGTGCTGCTGGTGAGAATGTAATTAGTACAACCTCTGTGGAAAACAGTGTGAATATTTCTCAAGTAACTAAAAGCAGATCTACCATTCAATCCGGCAATCCAACTACTGGGTATCTACCACCCCAAAAAAGTCCTTATAAAAAAACTACCTGCATGCGTATGTTTATCACAGCACAATTTACAATTGGAAGGATATGGAACTACCTAAGTTTCCATCAGCCAAAGTGTAGATAAAGAAAATGTGGGCCGGGCATGGTTGCTCATGCCTGTGATCCCAGGACTTTGGGAGGCCGAGGCGGGCGGATCATGAGGTCAAGAGATTGAGACCATCCTGGCCAACATGGTGAAACTCCGTCTCTACTAAAAATACGAAAATTAGTTGGGCATGGTGGCTTGCGCCTGTAGTTTCAGCTACTTGGGAGCCTGAGGCAGGAGAATCGCTTAAACCCGAGAGGTTGCAGTGAGCCAAGATTGTGCCACTGCACTCCAGCCTGGCGACAGAGTGAGACTCTGTCTCAAAAAAAATAAAGAAAGAAAGAAAGAAAACGTGGTATATAGACACATAGAATACTACTCAGCTATAAGGAAAGAATGAAATATTGTCTTTTGCAGCAACTTGGATAGAGCTAGAGGCCATTATTCTAAGAGAAGTAACTTAGGAATGGAAAACTTACATGTTCACACTTATAAGTGAGAGCTAAGATGTGGGTCTGCAAAGGCATGCAGAGTGGCAGAGTGGACATTGAAGACTCAAAAGTCAGGAGGGTAGGAAGGGGCTGAGGGATTAATAAACTACATATTGGGTATGATGTATAGTACATTGGGTGATTGGTACACGAAAATCTCAGGCTTCACCATTACACAATTCATCCATGTAACCAAATCCACTTTTACCCAAAACCACTGAAATTCAAAATAAATGAAATAAAATAAAAAAATTTTCCAAGCATAATTTTTAAGGATTAATAAATCAAATAGATGTAAATGGGATAGAAGTTGATAAATACACTTTTTTCATGGATAATCATATTTATAATATACTTACTTAAAAGATTTCCCAAGTCACTTTAGCAATATACCCCTCTAGTTTTGCTAAGTTAATGATAGATATTCATCACATTTCTAGGTTATTTCTAAGTAATATACGATACTAAAACATTAACAGGAGGTTTAAGTTTACCTGCTTTTGGCTTCTTATTACAAAGAAACAAAATATATTTAGATCTGTTAGTAAGTATGTTGTTCCAATTTTTTTAAAAAAAGTTCCATTAAGAAAGATACATTTTTATAAATTATATAATGATGTTCGTAAGTCTACAGAATGTTGGCTTACAATTGCTAAAAATTGAAGCTCTAATTAATGTAGTTAATTAAAACTACTAAAAATAAGAAAAACAGTTCTGTACATAGAGCATACAGGGATGTGTTTTTGGTGAGGAAGGTTGCAAGGAATGCATGAAGATATGGATTTTGTTTAAGGAAAATTAATTTTGTCTAGTGTAGAGTATGCTTAAATACTGTTTCAAAATGAACAAGTGGAGAAAAATTGTTATAGGCAAAACAAATGAATATAAAAAGTTGGAAAAATAAAAGACAGTAAAAGAAAATCTTATATGGTTAAACGAACTCAAGCTAAATAAATTTATTAAAGGGTTCTAATATTGAGCCTTAATATCAAAAGTACATTGAAACAAAACTGGAATTTGGGTTTCTCTTTCTTTAAAAAAAATTGAGCACTCACTCTCCTGTGATATTTCTCCCTTGCCTGTTAGATCAATTTTGTATGCCTTTTTCTCCTATTAATCTGACTATCGTAAATTCATTTTCACTAAGTCTTCAGAGGGTAAAGGAGAAATTTTCCCTCTTTGATTCTACAACTTGAAGATAAATTCTTACGTTAGTGACTCTAAAATTGCAATGAAAGCCTGGGTACTACCCTTAAGCCACAGCAGTGTATTAGAAAGCAGCTAGGTAAAGACAGGACATGTCTATTTTGTCAGGTAATATTGTTGTTCAAAATCATTGACTCTCATATTTGTAAGCACTTATAGATCCTTGCTTTTGCCTTGTAATTGGCAGTACAGCTGTGTAGATGGCATGAACTTTCCTGTCCTGTTCTTAAATTTGTCTAGTGTAATTTAAGTGAATATGACATAAGCCATTGTTGGAGCAGAAGCTTTAAATAGGATGACATGGTAATCTTGCTTCTGCTTCCTGCTGTGAGAATGGTGCTTTCCAAATAGAGGTTGCTTCTTTAGCCTGGCAGTCTAGCTGAGAAGATTGATAGAGCAGAGCACAATGGGAGCAGACCCTCAGGTGGCCTGAAGCCTACACGCAATATGAACAAGAAACATACCTTTGTTTCATATAACACTGAGATCTTGAGGTAGTTTGTTACTCCAGCAAAGCCACCAAATACACGTACTTACAGGAATGCTAATGGATGTGCATCCACCTACAGGTTTGTGGTTCTGTGGCCTTTTATTCTGACTCTGTAAAAATACACCAGTGTGTTGTATATTAATAGAAAAGTTTAATTGACGCACATTTAGTAATTTTATTTTGGTTAGTAATACTGAATAATCTCATAATAAATATAAGTAATTTGAACAGGCTGCCTTTTATTGGTTTGCACATATTATATTAAAGCCAGTGAAGCAAATTTTATGTACTAGTTCAGATTTCACAATGCCTTTCAAGAACATTCTATAAATAACTAGAAGAAATACTTTGCTAATATATTTTGAGTTGGTAAGTGGCTGTATTGGTAAAGCCTAATTTCAAGCTTTAATTTTAAATGACAGGATCTCAAATCACACCAGCTTAAGCAAATCCTAACAAATAAATATATAAATAAACAAATAAAATATGTCTGTGCGCATGTATGCATATGTGCATGTGTGTGTGTGTTACAGCAAATATTAATTAGCTTGTGTAACTGAAAAATATAGTTTGAAGCATGACTGGATCCAAGATCTCAAACAATGTCATCAGTGTCCCAGCCCCACTTCTTCCCCTTGTCTTTTTCTTCTCCTTTTTCTTATGTTTATCTTACTCTGATTTATTTCTCTCTATTTCTGAACTATGCCTCCCTTTTATGGCTCAATTCTTAGAGCTGGCGGTGAGAGTCTCATCAGAAGCCACTGAGACTATGAGATGAGGTTGTATAAAGAAAAATCAAGGTGCTATTATCAGAAGAGGGATAAATGTTAAGTGGGCAAAAAAAAGAAAAAAATCAATTGTAGGAGTAAATGCCACAAAGCACGCTCAATACACAGATGTTTGCTAAAGTGTAACAAGAATGAGAAGAGTTAAATACGGAGCATTTGTTTTGCTGAGTGGATGATGCTAATTTGGGGCCAGAGCTGAATTGTTCAGGACAACAAAGTAGAGGAAAGGAAGGCCACCTGATCCTACTGATAGTGTACAGGCTTTTCTGTATACTAAAGGAATGTTACACAACTACTTATTTAAAAATACCGTTCAAATAGGGGCCATTATCAACTTAAGAGCTTGTTAAGGGAATCTTAAAAATTCCTTTAGCACTATCTGTAGAATTTTGGTTTCTATACACATTACACGGCTTTGTTATTCAAGATTTAAGTGGGAAGAATTAAAGAGGTGTCTATCAGAAAATAGCATCATTAGGTTGAAACTTTCTCACACTTTAATTCTTTTGGTGGTACTTTGTGTGCATGACTCAGTACCTTTCCCTTTATTTAAGAAATAAAATCAAATATGTAAAAATATAGACTTTTAAAATACAGTCTCCCAGGTGTCTGTTGCAGCCTCAAGCCCCCTTTTTTTCTCCATTGTTCTCTTGTTACTTCAAAACAATTAGGTATTCACATGCAAATATATGCAAATGAAAGGGGTTTAATATAAGTGATTTTTACTACTAGTTAATTTCTACTTTTGGGTCTACTGATAAGATCCGGAAAACTGCTTTATTTGGTACCCTTACACCTTGGGGCATAAAAAAAGGATGGCGTGAAAGCCACCTAAATATCTCAAAAACACTGCCATTGTTAAGATTGTACTTCAACTTGAAAAGTGTTTTTGAATTGTTGTCTCCATTGTCTGCCTTGCACTCTCTCAGAGAGAATGTTATGTTGAAGATTACGTTATTTGTTACTGAGTAGATTAGTTATTCAGGATCCAGAATGCATCTGAAGTACTGTAATCAATACGAGAATGGTTAGGAAGGAAAGAAGTAATCATCATAAAAAGAAATGGAATTGATTGATTGATTGAACCATAGTTTCAAAGCAATCAGAAAATATTTATTAAATATTTTAAGTGGAGAGAGATGCAATGAATAAATTAAATACATATTTTTGAAGCTTCTGAGAATCACCAGATAATGTGTAAAGTGGAGGGGGTAGTTAAAATCTAGCAATTACGGTTTTTCTTGATGTGATAGGTTAAAGGTGTCTGCTATATCTTTGCTAACCTACCATTGAGGAGGTGAGTCTGTTTTCTATCTTCTTGGAGTTGAGTTTGCTTTAAAGTATTTGGTTGATCAATGAATGCAGTGAAAGTGGTCTTCTGGGACTTCTGAGGCTAGGTCAGAATGAGTCTTGCAGATTACACTCAGCTGAAAGAATACTCATTCTAGGAGCTCTACTGCTCTGCCAATGAGAAAGCCCAAGCATCCTCTGAATGGGCCTTTATGGATCACAACCAAGTTACCCTAACAAAAGACTAGGCCAAGTTCTCAGCCAACAGCCAACACCCACTTGCTAGCCATGTGAGGGAGCCATCTTAAAAATGCATCCACTAGTACTAGCCATGCCACCTCAGCTAACATCTCAGGGATCAGAAAGGAAACACCCAGCTAAGCACTTCGCCAATTCCTCTTCCATAAAAATCATGATCTAAAGAAACTGCTTTATTAGCCCACTAAGATTTGAAATAGTTTGTTACACATCAACAGGTAATGGGAACACTGGATATGGATTAAAACAAACACCCAAACAGCTGGCTTTGGGAAAGCAGTGGTATTACATGTAAAACTTCCTTTGCAAAGCTAAATACATGATCTATTCACAGACAGTTTAAACACAGGAAGTGATTACATTCAGTTTGCAATGCTAAAAAGAGCATTTAATTGGTAAGATTCCCTTCCTCACATTTTAAGTTTAGCTCTTTCAGTCTCTTTTCACCAGTGGAAGGCCTGAAGGAGAGGCAGGAGCACATTGCTGAGGATAAATATCCTGGCCAGGACTCCAATGTCCTCTGCACAACCTACAGATGCCTCAGTGACTAATCTTCATCTGCAGATAATTCAGAAACAGGGCAGATCCCTTGGATTTGAAAATGGGAACTAAAACTCATCCATCTTTTCCTGATGGCTAAACAGGCTATTATTAGCAGGGCAGATGATTTAATAGGCCAGGGATGGAAAGGCACATGTTGATAATTAAACACTCCAGAGTTCCTTTCCAAAGCAAGTGTCCTTTAACAACACGCCTCAGGTTTGTTTGCTTTAAAAGCACTTATCCTCCACTTTCATGTCTCTGGAATATGTGCAGGCATCAACCTAAACTTTTCTGATGGATTGAAATGTTGTTTGTCAAACCAATGTGCAATTGTTTGGGTGACATGTTACATGGAATTAACAGTCCTAAATCAGCTTTATAATTTTATAAATGTATAAATCTCAAAAAGAGATGAGACCAGTCTTTCAGCAAATAGAAATCAAGGTCTAATATATTGTGGTAGAGTCATATGAGAAATGTAGCTTAGTGCTGGCTCTGACTAGTGATTGTTTGACCTGGAGCAAGAGCTAGGTACTGAATGTTTGTACCCCCACCCCCACCCCCCACCCCCCCCCCACCAAAACTAATAATCCCTAATGTGATGGTATTTGAAGGTGGGACTTCTGGGAAAAATTAGATTATGAAGGCAGAGCCCTCATAATGGGATTAGTGCCCTTATAAGAAGACATAGAAGAGAGTTTGCTTGCTTTCTCTCTCTCTTACATGAGGAAACCAGGAAGAGAACCCTCACCAGACACCCAATCTCCTGGCACCCTGATCTTGGGCTTCCCAATCTCCAGCCCTGTGAGAAATAAATGTTGTTCAAGCTGCCCAGTCTATGGTATAGTTTGATCATTTGAAAGATTCTGATTCTAAAGTTCTGTCAAGAACTAGAGTTTGCTTATTCTACAAATTTCATTATCAAGTCAAATCCTTCTCTCAATGATAAATTGACTTATGGAGTGATTAATAGAGAATGTTTTTCTGCAGGCCTACACAACTATTTTCTCAGCCTTCTTTATTTAACATATTACCTAGCACTCTTTTCAAAAATACTGTTTTATGATAGTTAATATTAACTTTACTCATGACTAATTGTGCCACACACTGTGCTCAAAGTTTTCCAAGTGTAATGTGATGTATTCCTTCCAATAAATCACTGAGGTCAGACATAATCAGCTTTATTTTATAGATGAGATGATTAGATCTCTGGGAGGCTGCATATCTTGCACAAGAGTGATGGAATTCAAACTCAAATCAAGTTCTATCTGATGCCAGAATCCCTACTCTTTTGGATATTTGCCCTACAACTATTTATTTAGATGCCTACATTGAGCCTAAAGACTAACAAAAGCTTTTAAAGCAAAAATATTTTAATTATTTATATAGTTTGACCAGAAGTCATGTAAAATTGAAGGCTACAATGGTGGCAAGCTCATGGAAAAGGGCTATTCTGCTTGGGATGATATTTGTGTTGATCTCGAGACATTATTTTCCATCCTCACCTTTGAATAGGCTTCAGGGAAGAATTGAACTACAATAGTGCAGGGAAAGAAAATCAAATAGTTTTCAGAAAAAAATATTCTTCCTGCTCTTTGAGGTAAGGCTGCTTGATATTACTCTCTGTGCATTGTGGTATGTATTAGTCTATTCTCACACTACTATAGATAAATACCTGAGACGGGGTAATTTATAAAGAAAAGAGGTTTGATGGGCACATGGTTCTGCATGCCGTACAGGAAGCATGGCAGCATCTGCCTCTGGAGAGGCCTCAGGGAGCCTTTAGTCATGGTGGAAGGCAAAGTGGGAGCAGGTGTCTCACATGGCAGGAACAGGACCAAGAGAGTGGTGGTAGGGAGAGGTGTCACACACTGTTAAACAACCAGATCTCATGAGAACTCACTCACTACACAACAGCAAGGGTGGATGGTGCTAAACCATTCATAAGAACTCTGCCCCCATGATCCAATCACCTTCCACTTGGCCTAAACTTCAACATTGGGGATTACAATTTCATATGAGATTTGGTGAGGACACAGATCCAAACTACATCATGGTACTTCCAAGGAAGGGGCTTAATTATTTTAGCTAGAGTTGCCTTCTGAACATTCCTGGCTGTTTTATGTTTCTGAACTTATAAACTCAGATCCCTCTTTAACAATAGACTTCCATTGTTCTGAAAGAGTCACCACTATGACTTTAAGTTAAATGAAAGTAGAATAAATCCATATTCCTTCTTATGAAAGACGCACTGAAACCTGCCTACTTGAGTAGAGCCCAAGCTCAGGCTGAGGGAGACTTGTTGCTTCTCCAGACCCACAACCTACTATGGATTGAACATCTGCATCCCCTAACCCCAAATACATATGTTGAAATCCTTACCACCGAGGTGATGGTATTAGAAAGTGGAGCCTTTGGGAGGTGATTAGGTCATAGGTACAGAGCCTTCATGAATGGAATCAGTGCCTGTATAAAGCATGCCCAAGAGAGACCTCTCACAACTTGAACGTGTGGTATCAGGTTCAGTTACAAGGATTTGTACATACTATTTACTGTTTCACTCTGCTGGAACTTTTATTATTGCTTATCCTCCCACTCCATTTCTAATAATCCAGCAACCACAGAACTGTGGGTATTTTTGAAGAAAATGTGGCTTGTGTATGAACATATCTGAACTACTAAAACTGTGATCGTGCTGAACATTGTTTATACCCTCCTTTGAAAATAAATCTGATTTGCTGCCTTTTTTTTTTTTTTTAACATAGTTTCAATGCCAACTCTATACCTCATTTTAACTTCATGACCTCTATCAAGATCTTATCTTCAAACAAGGACACATTCTGGCTGGTTAGGATTCCAACACATATTTTCTTTTTTGGCAAGGGTCAGAGGAAATTTCATGTAATTAAATCCATTTTTTTCTTTTTTTTCCTGGGTTGTATTCACCCTCCTACAGAAGCAGAAGTGACTACAGCTCAATGGTTGGAGGGCAATGAGACAAGAGGGGAAAAACCAATTACATGTTACCAAAGTAGTTTAAGTAAAGGCAAAAAGACTAGGAGCTCATTTCCCAAAAAACTCCTGCCTTTCACAACAGAAATTTATTTCTAACAGTTCTGAAGCCTGGAAGTCTGAGATCAGGGTGTTGGTATCGTCAGTTTCTGGGGAGGGCTGTCCTCTTAGGTTCTTAGGTTGCAGACAATCCCTTTCTTGGTGTGTGCTCACATGAGCTCTTCCTTATATGAATAGAGACAGAGAGAGAGAGAACAAGCTCTCTGGTGTCTTTTATAAGGTCACTAATCTCACCATGAGAGTCCCATCCTCATGACCTTATTTAATCCTAATTACCTCCCAAAGGCCCAACCTCCAAACACCATCACACTGGGAGTTAGGGCTTTATCAAATAAATCTGGAGGTTACACATGTTCAGCCCATAACACCAAGAGATGTTCTGATTTATTTTATATAGAGTGGAGCCTGTCTATCTGAACTTTTAGAACTTCATAAGCAATTGGGACACACAGCTACTTGCTCAGATTATTTTCTTTTCCTTCCTTCCTTCCTTCCTTCCTTCCTTCCTTCCTTCCTTCTCCTCCCCCTCTTCCCTCCCTCCCTCCCTTCCTTCCTTCTTTCCTTCCTTTCTTCCCTCCTTGCTTTCAACAGGGTATCACTCTCTTACCCAGGCTGGAGTACAGTGGTGCAATCTCGGCTCACTGCAACCTCTGCCTCCTGGGTTCAAGCCTCTTCCCACCTCAGCTAATATTTTATATTTTTTGGTAGAGATGAGATTTCACTATGCTGCCTAGGCTAGTCTCCAACATCTGAGCTCAAGTGATCCACCCACCTCAGCCTCCAATGATGCTGGGATTACAAGTGTGAGCAACCGTGCCTGGTCCCAACTATTTTCATAGCTCTTTATCTCTATAGAAAAGTCTAGTAATTTTGTATTGTTGGTTAACACAAAAGACCACAGGCAAGTAGTCAGAAGCCACAGCATCTTTCTCCACCATTCCAGTTGCTTGGTGCCTGTCTTGTCACCCCTCATCTTCTGTAAGTACCTAAAGAAAAGTTACCCATCTCTGACAGCCCTTCTCTGAACCTCCTCAGAGGCAGCTACTCATTAAGCTCTTAAAAATACAAGCTGACTGGTCAAATAGAATCTTGAATTATTTACTTCAACTCTTTTGCTTCAAAAATGGTACAAATAAAGCATGAATACATGCACATTATTAATTCTCTTCTGTAATAATCTGAGGAACACATTGGAAATTTTACCGTATCTAAATTCTGTTATTCCTGTCCATGTGAAGAGACCACCAAACAGGCTTTGTGTGAGCAATAAAGCTTTTTAATCAACTAGGTGCAGGCAGACTGAGTCTGAAAAAGGAGTCAGCAAAGGGAGAGCGGGGTGGGGCAGTTTTATAGGATTTGGGTAGGTAGTGGAAAATTACAGTTAAAGAAGGTTTTCTCTTGCGGGCAGGGGCGGGGGCCACAAGGTGCTCCATGGGGAGCTCCTGAGATTCATTGTCCAGGAGAAGGAACGTCACAAGGTCAACTGATCAGTCAGGGTGGGGCATGAAGAAATCACAATGGTGGAATGTCATCAGTTAAGGCAGGAACTGGCTATTTCACTTCCTTTGTGGTTCTTCAGTTGCTTCAGGCCATCTGGATGTACACGTGCAGGTCACAGGGGATATGATGGCTTAGCTTGAGCTCAGAGGCCTGACAAATTCAGAGTTTAGGGGCTGAGAGGTTATGATGGCTTAGCTTGGGCTCAGAAGCCTGACAAATTCAGATTCTAGGGACTGAGCCTGGACTAACCAAATAATAGAAATACTGAAAGACAAACTTAGCCTCTATTTTGTAATTAGTCTTTCTATATATGTGCTTTATACTCTGGTGAATCTAAACAACTCCAATGTAACAGAGCACTTAGTAGGTCAAATCTTATTCTGGTGTTGCTGTTAGATGTACTAGAATTGAAAATGGGATCAAAAGAGATTTTCTTCCTACAGAGATAAATTATGGATAGAAGCTCAGGATAGAAGCCCCTTCAGTTTCATCCTTTGCAACTTTGTTATGTAATATTTTTAAAAACGTATTTGGAATGCCAGTATCCTGGAAAATATATTATAAATATAATAATCTGAAATTCACAGCCTCCTGTGCCCAACTCCCTGCCACCAAGTCAGAGTAAAAATCACTCACATGCTTTTAACTTCTGGAAAATAACAGTTTACTATCAGTCCATCCATTATTGGATTTTTCCACTAACACAGTGCACCCTGATTTGTTTGAAGAGATAAATTTCACCCCCAGCATTTCTTTAATAATCCTTTTTTACTTTCTTCTTATCTCTCCTCTTGCTGCTATTGTTTGATAGTGCCACTTAAACAGGTCTTTCCACAAGGTTACTCAAATTAAACGTTAGCTAGCTTTAAAAAGTAGCTACAGAAAACTATTGACGGTATCTAGCAAGATAAACATCTACTCGCTAAACTTTTGAGATTTGTTTATTTCCACCTTGATTGTCTCAGGGGAGTGTTGTTTAAAGACCACCTGACTTGCTTTCTGTTGTATACTCAGATATTAGGCCTTCTGGTGCCAACCAGACCATGTGACATTGGTAATTGGCTAGATTTAACTTCATTTTTTTGATAGCAAATTTAACATCTATATGTTTTTTGCTAAGGTTCAAGAGATGGAAATTCTAAATTTAGAGATTCATTTCTTTGAATTAATAGCAAATGTTAAAGAAACAATTTCTCCTTTTATCTATGGTTCTCTAAAACCAAAAACAATAACAAAAAACAACTTCTTAGCTAACACCTAAGTGAGAATCAGTTTATCGTAGATGGTCCTCTTATAGAAAATGCAGATAAGCTGAGAGCCCTGGATGCACAAATGGAGGGGTGCTGGATACTACAGAGAGAAGATCAAGCCTCAGAAAGAAAAGTTACAGGTCGGGGGTATCGCAGGTAAACTTCTCATATTTAATCAAGGACAAACCCTGAGTAGCAAGCCCTGTCTTACGGCAAGAATCCTCTCTTCTCTGATTTTGTGGTGAGTGGACAGAGTCTTTATGTTCAGACATGCCTCTGAGGAATTCCTGGTCTCTCCACTATTACTCATGAAATCGGGACAATATTGAAATTCATTGAGTTCAGTGTCATTATCTATGAAAAGTTCATAATAACATATAATGAATAGTGCTGTTGGGACAATCAGATGAAATAATGTTCCTAAGGTGTCTGGGTTGAGTAGAGCCTGCATACATACCAGTCCACATCCAGCACAGAAATCTCCCCTTGGCTTCCTATACCTCTTCAGTTTTTTGCTGTTCTCCTCCTTCAGCAGCACATGAAAGAGGGATCTATCATTTTGGCAGAGCATGATGAAAACTATGTTAGAGTTGCTTCAGAAGTCATAGCTCAACACTTGGCTCTACCTATTTTCTCTCCCTGTTTCTTTCCTCTACCTCCCCAAAGAAAAAAGGAAGTGTGTGGCTGGGCTTTGAAGAAACAGGACTGGTAGTTTTTAACGTCAGCACTATTAACATGAAAAAACCACTGGGAATTCCACATCCTATTTTTCTATGATATACATGTACAGATAGCCAAAGACCTGTAGAAAACACCAGAAGAAAACCAAGTGAACTTAAATTTTACTTTATTATATACTATAGTACATAATAATAATACTATATATTATTAAATATAATACTATATTATTATCCTATAGAATATAATATATAGAATAGTATGAGACCATTGCATAACATATAGAATAATATATCCCTAATGCAGATAAGCTGAGAATAATTTATTAAATATTACAGGATAGTATTATATGATAATGCTATACTATTATTTAATAGTTTATTATTAAATAGCATGCATATATATATATAGCAGGCATATATATATAGCAGGCATACATATATATATATACATATATATATACATATATATATACATATATATATACATATATATATATACATATATATATACATATATATATACATATATATATACATATATATATATACATATATATATACATATATATATACATATATATACATATATATATATATACACCTATATTACTGCATATACCTCTAGAATGCAGCATAAGGTGCTCTTTACAATTAGGTGGCAGAACATGTGGAAGACAATGAAGAAACCTTAGTGACAACCTGTGCACAGTTCATGGGAAGTCAGTTTTTATGTAATGTGGAATTCAGGTGAAATAGGTGTGTATTGGTGTGTGTGTATAAATAAGGGCAAATAGAAGGAAGAAGATAGAAGCAAGAAGAAAGCAAATTCTGAAGGCTTCAGTTGCTCAGGATCAATCAG
The DNA here is from genome assembly GCF_029281585.2 of Gorilla gorilla gorilla. Lineage (NCBI taxonomy): Eukaryota > Metazoa > Chordata > Mammalia > Primates > Hominidae > Gorilla > Gorilla gorilla. Next base: position 31,678,426 of record NC_073227.2, on the reverse strand, counting down.
TGTGCCTCCTGAAACCCTCCAGGTTGGATTGCCTAGATGAGAGCGAGACTATTTTCTTTTGATCTTTCAGTCACTGCCTTTGTTAAGTATAAAATAATAATATCGATCCAGGGAAGAGGATAATGGTTTCTCAGTCAAAATGTTATTTGTCATTGGAATTTATTTCCTTGTTGCTTGATTTTTACGTCACTGTCCCAGGTCTTCAATCTTCATCAGGTCCAAGGAAGTCGTTGGGACATGCATGAAAGGGACCCAGCCTGGCCAGGTGGATCTTCTGCCAAGACCCATGCTCCACCTCCCTGCCTCTCTTGCTTTCTACCCTTGATATAATAATTTTGATTTTTAGTCCCTGACAAGATTGTGAATTAGTATAATATGCCTCTGTCTCCCGAAGCTTGTCCTGGTGGTATAACATAGGAGAGAAGTGTTAGATACACAAAAGCAACACAATGTGAACAATCTTGGAGACATAGGAAGCAGTTTTGACCAAAAAAAGGAGCATATGGAGACTACTGTGGGGGAAAACTCCATTGTCATCCGCATTGAGAGGACAAGACACAGGAGAGCTTTTGCTATGTGAATTAGAGGAGCAATAACAGCAAGGAGACATCATCAGAGCGACAAGGTGGATACTAGAAGAAAAGAGAGGACCCAGCAGTCCTCTGCTGGCACACAGGAAATAAAAATATGAATTAAAATTAAAAATTCAATAGAAAGGATAAATAGCAAAATGTATCCAGCTAAAATATAGTGCAACCTAGAATATGGGGTTTGGGTGCTACAACAAGACAAAAGGAAGGAATAGAGAGAGAGAAATTTTTTTTTTTAAGTTAGGGGATGTAAAGAAGAGAACTGTAAGTTTTCACGTTTTTATGATAAGGTTTTATAAAGGAAAGAAAGGACATAAATGGAGGTGAAAATATATTTTATGAAATAAGGGGTGAGAGTTAATTAGATTAGAGGATAATGAAAGACCTCAGATTGAAAAATATTACAGTGTGCTGAAAAATTAGATAAGGAAAATCCACAATATAGACAACTTACAGTGAATGATAAGAATAAAAATGGCAATAATAATATATTAAAATTTTTCTGAAAAAAACAGATCATTTAATATTTAGCTTCCCCACAGCAATACAAGGAAAACTAAAGGGGCAATATTTTCAAAGTGTTAAACAAAATTAAACTTAAAATTTTTAATAAGATAAATTTAAAAAATAAAGCTGTTTTCAGTTCTCATGAGGTTTACCCTACACAACCCTCTTTCAGAAAATTACTGGGGGAAGTACTCACGCAAGAAGAAAAATAATTTCTAGCAGAAACACACAGACACAGAAATGCACACACATGAAATGTACATGAAATAAGTACATGAAATTAGGAATGAGTAAATAATTCTGTCAAGTTTATTGTCTAAAGAAGCAAAGACAGTACATATTGCCTAGAGAAGTGAAGATGATACATATCTGAGGCTACTGAGATATCTTCAATTACTATATGGGCATAGGGGAAGAGAGAGCTACTAATAAAGTTAAAATGATATTTTAATACACACTTATAAGTTAAACATAATTGAAGGCTAAAAATAGAGTGTATATCAAGAAGAAATCATAGAAGAGATAATCACACAATAGATTTAGCATTGAGTGACAATGCAAATGCATTTCTAAGAGGCAAATTAATAAGAATTCAGTTTAAAAAGTTGGACAAAACAAACAGAAGAAAGCCAATGAAGCAAGAGGGGAGCCAATCATGATTAGAGAATACATGAGCATGCAATCCCCAGGGGCAGAGATTTAGTCTGCTTTGTTCATTGCTAAATCTGGGTGCCCAGAACAGTGCCAAGCAAATGACAGGAGGCTCAATCAATATTTAATAAGTAAATGAATAAGTAAACCCAATAATACATAAAGAATATTAGCAAAAAATGTATTTTTAAAGGATTCATATGGTAAAGATATCTCTGGCAAGATACATATAACAAAATAAAAGAGAATATAAAATCAACATGATACAGAAAAAAGTAATGAATATGTGTACACAAGGGGCTTTAAAATAATACAAATTTTCTTATAGCAGCTATACAGTAATACATTTGAATATATTTGAATCTAGAAAGAAGAGAGACAATTGTATAAAAATATTAAAGGCCAAAATTGGAGCAAGAAGAGTAAAAACCCTGAATAGACCAATAATCATTAGAGAAATTGAAATGGTAATTTCAGGCTTTCCTCAAATGATGCCTCAAGTCCAAATAGCTTCATAGCTGAGTTCTTTCATACTTTCAAGGGATAGATGGTTCCTAACTTATAAAAGACTTTTTAGAAAACTAAAAAAAAAGGTTTTAGAAAACTAAAGTTTTGAGGAGGCTAATATATATTGAATAAAGAAAATGCAAAATAAGACATTTATAGATTCATGTTATCTATCACCACATATAAGACTAATCATATAACTATATTTTGTAGTTTATAGTGTGTATTTTATGTTTTAAATTTAAAAATAAATTGTATTGTATATATTTAAGGCATACTATGGGGCACACATAGGTAGTAAAATGGTTACTATAGTGAAGCAAATTAACACATCCATCATCTCAAATGTTTACCCCACCCCCTTGTTTTTTGTTGTCAAGAGCAGCTAAAAGCTACCCATTTTGCAAAAATTCCAAATACTGTACAACATTATTACCTGTAGCCCTCATGTTGTACATTAGGTCTCTAGGCTTATTCATCTTACATATCTACTATTTTGTATCCTCTGATTTATATCTTTTCATTGTTGTAGTCTCTATGTTTGTATATTTGACTCTTTAAAAAATGATTCCACAAAGATCTGTGATCATATAGTATTTTTCTTTTTGTGTCTGGCTTAATTCACTTAGCATAATGTCCTCCAAGTTCATCCAGGTTTTAGCAAATGATAGGATTTCCTTTTCTAAAGCTGAATAATATTCAATTGTATGTGTGTATGTTATAGTTTTTGATTTATCTGCCAAATAATTATTGTAATCCATATAACTGTTTTAATTGCTTCAAAAGATTCATTTACTAAATTTCAATGTTAATTTTTGGTATAAACTCAGAAAATCAGTGGTAGAATGAAACTTCCCTAACTTAATAAAGATCATATAATTAAAACCTACAACAATTTCATATTTAATAAAAAAATTTCAACCACATTGCTTCAGGTTTGTGAATCAGATAATGATGGCTTTTATAATCACTCTTGTTTAACATAGTACTGAATTTCTTGACTAATGCTGCAAGAAAAAAGAAGAAATAAGAAATGTAAAGATTAGAAGAGGACAAATACAATTTAGGATTCGAGTAAGATGGTCATCTATATAGGAAATCCAGCATACTCCCAAGACGAAATATTAGACTTAGTTGAATAATTAGGCTATTTGATATAAAATCAATTTATAAAAATCAAGTGTCCCTTTACCAACAATAATTATCTAGAAAATCGTATAAAACATATAACATTCAAATAGCAATAAAAGTATATCTAAAGTTTCCAAAAAAAAATCTGACAAAGATTGCAAAAACACTTTTACAACAGAAATGTTAAGCTTCATTAATTGACCTAAAAGCAAATTGAAAACAAATAGAAAGCAATATGTTCCTGGATTATTCAACTTAATTTACAAAGAGGCCAATAGTTTCCAGATTTCATCAATAAACTCAATGTAATCTTAATAAAAATCTTAACATTTTGACAAAATTGAAACTTTTATTCCAAAACATAAGGAAAGATGAAAGTGCTATAGATAATACTTTTTAAAAGAAAAGTAATGTGAGCATTTCCTCTGGGTATATTGCAAATTCATTGTAAAAAGAAACAGAAAATAAAACCATGAAAAATCTGATACCAAAACAAAAGAAATAAATGGGCTTAATAATAGGAAAAAGTAAATTAATAAAATAATACTCACTTGCTTAAAGTAATACTCATTTGCATATTGTAATTTAATTTAAATCACAGAGGAAGGAAAACTGGCTAAATTTATAGAAGAAAAAAGCTTAATTCTTACCTTACACCATAAAAGAAAGTGCCACTCCATGGATTAAAGATTTAAATGTGGAAGATAAATCTACATAACTCAAAAAAAAAATAAAAAATTGGAGAAAATCTTTATCACCTAGGAGTAATGAAGAACTTCTTAAATAAGATGGCAAAAGGAAAAACATAAAAGTAAAAATTGGTAATTGTGAATATTTAAAAATTAAGAATATCTATTTAATGAAGGAAATCATTAATAAAGTTTATCATGGAAAATAGATAATACTAGTAGATATATTTTTTCCAGTGTACCATAAAAAAATTACTTGCAAAAACAAAAGCCAACATAAAACTCAATATAAAAGGAATTCCTAAAAGTAAATAAAAATGAAGGGGGTAAGAGGTCTCTTAAAAAATCATTAAAAGCTGTGAATAAGGAATTAAAAGAAATTACAATGAACAAATAACTATTATTAATAATAATACTAACATCTTTACTATTATTATTAAGACTTCTGTTCTGGAGAAGTAGAACACAACTTCAACAGCGTGTGGCCTTGAGAATGGAGTACAGGTGGGAGTTGAGATGAAAGAAGAGTCATCAGAGATATGTGTACCCTTCTCAGCCTCTGTGTATTTGAAGCTTCAGACATCTCCATGGAGCTGTAACTGGATAATAGGAAAACGGCACATGATAATGAATAACCAAGAAGATGGCCCTTGTGGCCATCTGTGAGACAGTTTCTGGGGCTTTTTAAGAAAATGTTGGTGACGAACAACATTTTTTTTTAAGAAAAAGTTTAGAAGTATCGCAATAACCAGTGGGAGAACAACCAGATGAATGTCATCTGGGAGCTGTTATAAAACCACCTTTTCATACCTTGGGACTAGCTTGGGAAATCAGAGCCTAAAGGATGAAATATCAGAGCCTAGACGCTGGTTCTATAAAGAGAAGTAGATCATGGAGGCTGCCATCTGAGGACAGAAAACCTTTACTGTCACTCTAATTAAAATAAAAATTATTACTATTCTTCCAAGTGAGCTTAAATCAGAATACTGAGCAAACAGCTTCATCATGAATAGCTAGAAATATTAATGCTTGATGGTGATGACAGTGAGGAAACATGGGCAAACAAGCAGAGGGCTCTGAGACTTGATGTTACCAAGGAAGTAAAGGAAATTGCCAGTTTAGGAATTAAATTAAATTAATTATTTCCTGACACTTTGTTAGTAGATATTTTATTCTGATTTAACATGGCTAATGTTCAGAAGCCTGATATCTCAGAATTGACAAAGACCTTCAATTCCGTTCAGCCCACTCATCATTGATAATGTTTATATGTATTTAACCAGATTATATGTCATCACATAGAATGTAAATTTACTCAATTGCTAGCTATTTGTTTTTGTAGAAATTTACAAGCTGAGATAAACAATTCATATGGAAATGTGAGGGATTCAGAATAGCCAAAACAATTTTGAAAATAACAGGTTAGGAGATTTTCAATTTCCAATTTCAAAACTGACTACAAATCTATCAAGTCAAGATAATGTGGTACTAGTATATAGATAAACATAAAGATCAATGGAATAGAAAAACAATTGAGAATCCAGAAATAAATCCATGCATTGGGTTGGATGATTTTTGAAAAAAGCACCAAGGTAATTAAATGGGGGAAGAATAGTGTTTTCAACAAACAGTGTGAAGCGATTGGATGTCTACATACAAAAGAATGAAGTTTAACACCTACCTTACACCATATACAAAAATAAACTCAAAATGGATCATTGACCTAAATGTAAAAGCTTAAAACTCATAGAAGAAAATATTACACTAACTTCATAACTTTGGGTTGGACAGTGATTCCTAAAATACAACACCAAAAGCATGAGTGATTAAAGAATAAATAAATTGTAAACATTTGTGCTGCGAATGATACCATAATGAAAGTGAAAAGCAAACCCACTAAGTGAGAGAAAAATATTTGCAATCATATATCTGATAAAGGACTTTTGTTCATTATATATAAAGAGTTCTTACAATTCAACAATAAAAAGCCTAATTTAAAAATTGGCAAAATACTTGAATATATGGCTGAGCGTGGTGGCTCATGCCTGTAATCTCAGCACTTTGGGAGGCCAAGGCGGGTGGATCATGAGGTCAGGAGATCGAGACCATCCTGGCTAACATGGTGAAACCCCGTCTCTACTAAAAATACAAAAAATTAGCTGGGCGTGGTGGCGGGCACCTGTAGTCCCAGCTACTCGGGAGGCTGGGGCAGGAGAATGGTGTGAACCTGGGAGGCGGAGCTTGCAGTGAGCTGAGATAGCGCTGCTGCACTCCAGCCTGGGCAACAGAGCAAGACTGCGTCTCAAAAAAAAAAAAAAAATTGAATATATATTTCTCCAAAATAGTTATACAAATAGATAATAATCACATGAAAATATACTCAACATCATTACTTATTAGAGCGATGCAAATCAAAGCCATAACGGCATACCACTTCACACATCCAAGGATGGCTCCAGAAAAAGTTATATCTATTAGGACTTTTAGTTGTTATCAATAATGAGGCAATAGTAAGTGCTGACAAGAATATGAAGAAATTGGAACCTTCATACAATGTGGGTGAGAGTGTAAAATGGTTACTTTGGAAAATATTTTGGCAGTTTTTCAAAAAGTTAAATACAGAGTTACCACATAATCCAGCAATTTCACTTACAGTATACACTGAAGAAAAGGGAAAACATGTGCAGATAACACTTGTACATGAATACTTACAGCAGCATTTTTACAACTGCCAAAAAGTGGAAAAAATCCAAATATCCATCACTTGATGAATGAATATATGAAATGTAGTCATTCCACATGATGGAACATTACTCAACAGCAGGAAGGAATGAAGTACAGATACATGCCACAGTTTGGATAAACCTTGAAAATACTATGCTAAGTGAAAGAGGAAGCATCCACTAATGCTACACATTATTTAACTTTGTACATATAAAGTGTCCAGAACTGCAAATCTTTTGATCCAGATAGTAGATGAATGATTGTCGACACCTAGAGTTGAAGGTGGGGAATGGGGAATAATTGTTAATGAGTGTGAGGTTTTGTTTGGAGTGATGAAACTGTTCTAAAATTATATTGCAGTGATGGTTTCACAACTCTGTGATTACACAAAAATCCGAGAATTGTGTACTTTAAATGGGTGAGTTTTATGGTACACAAATTATCTCAATAAAGCTGTTAAAAAAGCAAGTCATCATTTTATCCTGCCTCTACTGTTTGGGATCAGATTTGGTCATTTAATATAATATTTTCTATCCTTCCCAGTAAATACCAATTGCAAATGTGATATGCATGTCATCGGTATCATCATCCTAATCATTGATACATACTGTAAGTTAAAATAAAGTTAATGGCAAAGTTATTTTGTATGCTATTAATATCCTTCCTCTATGGTATTCATGATTGCTTTTTGTCCATGTTCATTCCAATAGGTAAATTGTGCATCTACTTACTTGTCAGCACCTATTATAAGGCAGGCATTGTATTGGATGATGAGTATCCATCTAAGAGAAGGTTTAATGCCCAATCCCTGCCCTTAAAGGGAAGGTAGCCTGTTACATGAGCCAGACAAATAGATAAATCCTGGAAAAGTTGTATCTGTTAGGATTTTTTAGTTGTTATCAATAGAAATCAACTCTCATTAACTTAATTCAAAAAGAAACTTAAATGTAAACTATGGAGTTTCTCACAGTACTGAAGGAAATTTGGAGTAACTAAGGCTTCCAAATGGACAAGAGCCAGAGTAGCTTCATGATAAAAGGCAGGAACCAATCAGTGTTGTTTTTGTCAGGCTGCCAGTGCTGGTAGTAATCAGCCCTAACCATTCTCCATCCTGGTGTCTTTTTACTCAAGATCTCAATTTTCAAGAGAGTAAGCTCAATTGGCCTAGCTTTATCTCAACCCACCACTTGGCCAGAAGGAAGCAGGACACTCTGGATGGCAAACCACCTAAGAATGCACATCACAGAGAAAGAAAATCAGAAAAAGAGGGCATGAATTCTGAGCAGAAAAAAAAAAATAAAAACAGAAAATTGCCACTAAAATAGCTCTATGTCGGAAAAATTTAGAAGTACATAGCGTTAACACTGGAATAACCCCGAAGGGTTTAGGATGTCTTCCTGTTGGAAGTGATGCTTTAACTGAAATATGAAAATAAATATCAGTATGAAGTAGGGAGAAGGGAGTGGAGTTGGAAAGTCACGAGGAATTTTAGCCCAATATTACCTCAGTAATATGAGTCAAGGCATAGAGGCTTGAAAACTATAATTCATTAAAGAAATGGGAAATTAGTTAGTCACACCAAGTCAACAGGAGACTTTTGGATATGGGATTTGAATATGGCTAAAGAAGTGGGCACTGGCAACCCTATAAACATCTTTCATGCCTTTACTGTAACAAATTCTGAACTTTGGAATTCAGGAGAATCATCTGAGGATCCTTAAGCAGTAGGTGATATGATGAGATCTGCAATTCAGAAAGTCTGGCTATTGCGAAGAGTGGTTTGAGGGCTGGACAAGAGAGGCAGACTACTGAGGAGGTTATTTTTAAAAGTCCAGTGGAAGCTTGAAAAGAAATATGTCAGGGAGATGCAATGAGGATTCAAGAGAGAGGCTCTATATGAAAGCTGTTACGGAATGAAAAAGCCCAGGGCTGGATGAGTAATTGGATATTAATTGGAGAGAGAGTTTGAGAGAGACAGGAAGGAGTCAAGAATCTCACCTGGATTTCTAGTCTGGCTGAGTTCTCTAATTTCTTAGGAAGACTTTTTGCTGTTATGTTTACTATAGTAGCTCCTGATTCTTAGTTTGTGCCTGTCCTGTCTTTCAGATGACAGGATGGAGACAACACGTCCCTCAGGCTTATCTCTGGGCACTCATGTTCTAGGAATCCCGATTCTGATCCTATTGTGTTTGTTTTGGAGCCTCTGGAGTTTAGAAGTGAAATCCTAAGCAGTCTCATTTCCTCTGTCACCACAAGGCTTTGTTGTAAAGGCTTCACTGCCTTAGTGCCTGAGGTCAATTTAAAAGTGGCTGCAGTTTGGTCATTCGTGCAACCCTGAATCACTCTTTTCAAAGACAAGATGGAACACTCTCAGGGCAATGCCAGCAAGGCTTATTACTTTAGAAAGTGCATTCTGTCCTGAATGCACTGAAAACGTAGTATAACTTTGGTGCTCTGCCAGTGTGATGCAATTCAAACTCACACTCCAAATGGTAACTTCTCTCTTGCATTATGGATTCACTGATCCAGGCGCGCAAGTTAAACTTTCTGATTAATTCAGATGACCTTTTATCAAATGGAATCACCAGGTTAGAAGGGACACTAAGGGGTCATTTACTCTGACCCACCTGTGTCCCTGGCAAGACTCCACATAAATTCATGGAGGAGGTTAAGTGCTTAGGCTTTTCTTTTCTTTTTGTTCTTTTCTTTTCTTCTTTCCCTTCCCTTCCATTTTTTTTTTTTTTTTTTGAGATGGGGTCTCACTCTGTCACCCAGGCTGGAGTGCAGTGGCACGATCTCAGCTCACTACAACCTCCACCTCCTGGGTTAAAGTGATTCTCCTGCCTCAGTCTCCTGAGTAGCTGGGATTACAGGTGTGCACTACCAAACCTGGCTAATTTTTTAAAATTTATTTTTAGTAGAGATGAAGTTTCACCATGTTGGCCAGGCTGGTCTTAACTCCTGGCCTCAGGTGATCCACCCACCTCAGCCTCCCAAAGTGCTGGGACTACAGGCATGAGTCACAGTGCCTGGCTTCAAAGAGCCTTCTGCTTATTGGAGCAGTCCCTAAAGGTGCCTAGTGTGAATCTTGCTTAGCCAGGAAGGTCTTCTAAGGATAAAGTATAGTTCGCTCCCTTGTACAAGTCACTTTCTTCTTGTTCTGGACTCATTAGAAGTAAGGGAATCTGTTTCTTGTCACTCACACACTTCTTCATATACTTGAGAATTATTATTAATTCCTTATTCAGCTTTCTTTTCCTCTAGGCTAAATAAACTCTGTTCCTTTAGCCTTTCCCCAGAGGGAATATTAGTCAAACCTTTAATCATTTTAGTTGCTATCTTCTGGACTGTCTCCAAATTTTTCACAGCACACAATATTTGGAAGAGCTGAAAGGGAATGAAGTAGGGTAAAAATCGCTTTAATTCAGATGCTGACAATTTGAAATCTGTGATAATTCAGATGGAGATTTTCTTAACAAACACTTCCTTCATGGATTGTGCAAGTCCGAGGCAAACCAAATCAGGAGCACGTGGAGTCTTAGGAAATATTCAAAATGCTCATGAGAGCTAGCCTTTTCCCAAATGTATCAGTGGTGTACTTTCCCAAAGAGCCACTCGTAGGCCACATGCAGGCACTGTTGTTATCCGGTCCTTTCAGCAAACTCCCAAAAGACCTACACTAAGTCACAGTGCAAGATTAGAATGAGCTGTTGTTATTGTGACCGTGTAGTCTCTCCCCAATGAGTGTGCTCATTGGGCAAATAGCTCAGTCTGATATTGTTCCAAAACATGGGGCTGTAAGTCACCATGATTTCTGTATGTGTTCTAAAGTTACACAATTATATTTCAATTTGGTTTTGGGGCTTTTCTCCAGATCAGAGCAAATACTCTTTCATGAATCTCCATGATAGTTTTTTACTTCTGTGTGCAGAGATTGAGATCGTCCATGTTTAATTTCAAAATGTGTTCACTTTCCAAGTCCAAATTATTCATTCATTTATGTATTGAATAAACTTTTAATACATATCCACTTTGTTCCTAGTACTATATTTTCAAAAAAGAGTAAGATGTCCCCTATCCTCAAGGCTTCTTAGCTTGGAGTTGAGTATTATAATACAGTATCATTGAGAGCACAGTGCATGTTTTCCAGGGAGGCCAAGGAAAGCTTCATACCAGAGGGGACTTCTAGAGAGGTGACCATATCACAAAGGGAAACAGGACTTTTGCAGGTAGACAGGATGGAGAAAAGAGTATATACAGTACCACGGAAGTCTGGGTACCTCATTATATGGAAACAATTTAATTATATTTCACTTATGCCTGCTATAATGACTGAATATTTTTGCTATGAAAATTCTAAACAAGTCTCGCACCCATTTGTATAAAAATCTTAATGATTTTAAGAAGACAAAATAAGAGTTCCACTATTGAGACACTGAATATTGTAGATAAGGAGATATAAAACTATTTTTGTTATTGGTGATGATGGGTAGTGATATGGTCTACCTGTGTTCCCAACTGAATCTTCCCTTGAATTGTAATAATCTCCACATGTCAAGGGTAGGGCCAGGTGGAGATAACTGAATCATGGGGCAATTTCCCCCATACTGTTCTGGTGGTAGTAAGTGTCACAGTATCTGATGGTTTTATAAAGGGGAGTTCCCCTGCACAAGCTCTCTTGCCTTGCCTGCCACCATGTAAGACATGACTTTGCTCCTCTTTTGCCTTCTGTCATGAGTGTGAGGCCTCCCCAACCACGTGGAAATGTGAGTCAATTAAACCTCTTTCTTTTATAAATTTCTGGGTATGTCTTTATTAGAAGCATAAGAATAGACTATTATAGATAAATTGGTAATGATGGGCAGATTGGAGGATATATCACAAATATACAGCAACAATGTATTTCCTGATTGCTAAGATTTAATTCCCAGTACTAGGTAGGGCTAGAAAAACACAGGCTTCACAAAATAGAGATAAGCTCTTTTCTCTAGGTATATTGAGAAATATCAAATTTCCTTCCAGTTAGGGAGTTCCTAAGATCACCCAGAAGCAGCTAATTCATAGGGACCCAGCTCTTCACAGCAGTTCAGGGAACTTCTGTAAGTTCAGACAGTTCAGGGAACCTGACAGGCCAGAAGTATTTCTCTAGTGAAAGCTCTTCAAAAGAAATCATGAAAAGTATGGACTAAATGTTCCAAGTGGATTTATAATCTGCCTCTGTCCAGAGTAAGCTTTATTTTCCATGAGTTTTGGCAGGAGGATCTTTATCATCAACATAGCTCCTAATCTAAAGGAGTGCATTATCACTCTCTGCTCATGTGAAAATCAGGAGAGAGAGAGTCTCAGGACAAGAAAAAGAGCCACGGCCGTGATATTTGGATTCTAATTCTGTCCCTTATTAACTGAATGATCTTGAACCAGCGACATAACCTGTCTGTGTAATGTGTGGATAGCAATCGTATGTACTTCATAGGGTCACTGTGAGTTTTAAATGAGTTAACATATGTAACATGTTTAAGTCAGGGTTGTAACACAGTTGATGCTAGATGCGTATTTCCTGTTATAGGATGGGTTTCTACCCAATGCCTAAGGGTAAATGACTCATGGCAGGTTTCCCTCATTCTTTCAATGGGTACCACATACCATGTACTATGTGCAAGAGGTTAGACCAGTGCTTCTCAAACCTTCATGTGCCTGTTTTTCACCTGGGGGCCTTTTTCTAAAGCAGATACTGATTCAATAAGTGTGGGATAGAGCACCAAGATTCTTTAGTTCTTAAAGTTCCCAGATGATGCTAACACTACTGACCAGTGGACTAGACTTTGTGTAGAATTAGCATACATACTTGAATCATGGATCTATTAGTCCATTTGGGTGGGTCTAAAAAAACACAGGCTTAAGTGCTGCTTCCATGTGTAGACATCTGGGTTTGATTACAATGTCAAATTTCTTCATTTCTCTAAGTACTGTCTCAGTTACAACCTGTGTAATGTATTTGTACCCTACTGCTTGTGATTTATAACTTGTGGCCCTCTCATCAGTTACTCTTTAAATTCTTACACTAACTCCTTAATTAAATTCTTACACTAACTCCTTAATTAAGATACAGTCAGAATACATCCTCTGAACAATTCACAGCCCTGACAAAACCTGGTGCTTAGGGACAAGTTAAATCGATAAAGATTTCCTTCTAGCATTGGTTCTCAAACTTTACCATTTATTGGAATGACCTGGAAGACTTTTTCAGTCATAAACTGCAGGACTCCATCTCAGGAGGTTCTGATTCAGAAAGTCCAGTTTAAAGGCCAACAATTTACATTTCTAACAAGAGCCAAGGTGACGCTAATGCTGCTGGTTTGAAAACCATACTTGGAGAATCAAATGCAGTAATGAGGTCTGCGTGTCTGTGAAGAGGAACTGACTGTTTGGACAAGGGTGGCCAATCATACTTGATACCATCAGGTTCAGAAATAGCACAAATGCAATACACATGTAACCAAGAGATTAAGGGAGTATAGAGGAGGACAAATCCTATTTCATCAAAACTCACAGCAGCTGAAACCAGCTCACAGCATCCAAAGCCCTTATTTACTGTCAGCAGAGAGGGCCGCATGAAATTGAGGAAAATGATTATGTATAAAGGCCAATCCTGGTTTCTTTGTATTTCAAAATCAAATAATAATGAAGCCCAGACAATTTACAAATTTTTCACTGAAATGCACCATAAAAGCATCCTAATTAGCACATCATCATGCATCAAATGTTAACATTCACCTCTACCTCCTTCTGAAATCTTTTTCTGATGGCTTGAGGCAGAGGTAAATGTTTCCTCCCCTGGGTTGTGTAGTGTCCATACTACACTGGTAGTAGTTATAATTTTATGTTACCATTTACAGGATAACCATTCAAGTTTTTAGACTTGAAACTCATAGAGGATGATGAACGTGTCTTTTATTTCTGTGTTTTCAGTGTCTCTCACAGTGCATCTAACATATATTTTAGTATTGCATGTCTGCCTTCAGAAATAATCATAAAAATTGCACTGCATTCAATACACCTGTTTCTGTTACAAAGTCCAGTGTTAAATATGTATAATAATTGGTAGAAGAAGGAAGTTGGCATTATGTCATTGTTAATACAGATATTATATCTATAGGAGAATAGTATTTTCCCACCTGAAATAACTTCAATAACACGTTCAATTCATGTATGATGCAAAATTAATGTTTTTGAAAACTTCCTGGTAAAGATCTCAAAGCTACATTATGAGAAGCATGATTTATAAATAAGATATATTTAGACAATGGAATATTATATAACAGTGAAAAGCAAATTAAATACAACTAAAATTGATCCTCACTATGTATGGATTATGTCGTTGCGAAGTTGCCTACTTGCTAAAATTTATTTGTAACTTCAAAATCACATGGTCATTTGTGATAACGCACACAATGGTGAAAACATGTGAGTTGTGACATACACATTCCCAGCTGGGGTCAAACAAGGAGATGCTCTGACTTTTTGCTTCAGCTCTCAGGCTTTAAAAAAGTGACCTTTGCATGGTCTGTTTAGTGCCCTATTTTTCTCACTTTACTGTTTTTTTTAAGTGGTTTTCCTATTCAAAATTGACCCCAAGTGAATGCTGAAGTCCTGTCTAATATTCCTCAGTACAATAAAACTGTGTTGTACCTTACAGAGAAAAAGCTATGTGTTAAAAAGTTTTGTTCAGGTATGACTGATAGTATGGTTGGCCATGAGTTCAATTCTAATGAGTCAACAGTATGTATCAAATAAGGCATCTTTAAATAGAAACACACATAAAACAAGTTTATGCATTGATTGGTTGATGGAAATGTTGTAATCAGAGTTTCACAGGAACATAAGCCTGTATTTCCCCTAAAAGCAATAGTTCAGTATTGGCTAATGCATTGTTCAGAGTGGCTTTATATAACATCGTTATTGAATCATGAGAGTCAACTATATAGCAACTAGATAAATTTTAGTGACATAATTCTAAGCGAAAATAGCACATCCTAGAAGACTGTGTGGTCCCCTTCTTATAAAATTCAAAAGCAACTAAAACAAAACAGTACAATGTTGAAAAAAGTACTTTACTGAAGTGAGGAAAAAGAAAATTCAGGGTAGTGATTACCTTGTGAGGGCAGAAGGAATGGGACTGGGTAGAAGCAAATTGGTAGATACGAGGTATTAAGTGCTGGGTTCATGATTGTCATCTGTTTAATGTCTCTATGGTTTGTATATGGTTTATTTGGCCCTTCCAAGTCTCATGTTGAAATCTGATACTCAGTATTGGAGGTGGGGAACTAATGGGAGTCGTTTGGGTCATGGGGGTAAATACCACATGAATGGCTTGGTGCCAATTATGAGTAAGTTCTTGCTCTGTTAGTTCCCTCAAGAGTTCTTTTGAGAGCTGGTTGTTAAAAAGAGTCTGACACCTTCTTCCTTTCTCTTGTTTCCTTTCTCGCCATGTGATCTCTGCTCACATCAGCTCCTCTTCACCTTCCACCATGAGTGGAAGCAACCTGAGACCATCACCAGAAGCAGATGCTGGCCTTTTGCTGCTTCTACAGCCTGTGGAACCGTGAGCCAAACGAACAAAAAACCTCTTTTTTTAAATAAATTATCCTGCCTCAGATATTCCTTCATAGCAATACAAAAATTGACAATATCTAACTAAAATAAATCGACAAATTAAGAGAGGATAATTTAAGAAAGACGACATGGGCCATAAACCAAGGATTATAATTAAATTAATTCATTGCGCTGATATCTATTGATACACATCTGTACATTTTACATACCCACAAATATTTGTAGTGATTGAATGAATAAATAGATATCTTCTGTCCCACAGAGGTGGCTTTTCTCCCTTTAAATTGAGGCTTTCTCAATGAGACCCTGAGGCAGCTATCTACATGAAGAATTGGAAGGCACCCTCCCACACACAGACACTGTGAGTGCTCACACTTTACCAGCAACTGCATGACTCATGTCATTTCTGACAGTTCAGATACCTAATGTATGGATGTGTCACTCACAGAAAGGTGTTCCACAGTGTGTAGCAGCACCTAGGTACCATCGTGCAATTCAGATGCATCCCTGACCCAAGTCATCAAAACTGCACACCGAAAGAAGGTAGAACAATTGTTCAAACTGAGATCAGAAATACAGACCAAAAAAAAAACTTAGATCTCGTGTGATTTAAAGCTGTAGTTTAGAAGGTTTACAATCTCAGCTTCAAAGCCAAGAATTCTGTGGAAATGGGCAATATAAAGTGTCTCTAGTGTTGAGATGGATACAGAAAATGTAAACGTTTTTAAGTATGAGTTTGCTGCCAGTTTGCCAGGATGGCTAAATCTACAAAAACCTGAAACTAGTGTGATTGGATTTGGGAAAAGGCAAGTATTGCTAAGGCAACAAGGAGTGTACTCTCTTAAATGAGAAATCAAGGTGTATTCTCACTGGAGGTTTGCCTTTGATGTATGAATGTTATATACCAGCAACCAGTTTGCTCATAGCGGTTGATAATTTAAGGTGATTTGTAGAATGCACCTTGCTGTATCATGCAAATGACACGACCTTCTCTACCTGGGCTGCAATGGAGTCAGGCTGGTGGAACTGAAACAAATGCCTGATATTCAAGCAGCATTTAATCACACGTTTGGTTTGATTTACTAATGCTGTTGTCTTTCCATTTTCTGTTAAGAAATTATTAGCAGGAAGTAACTCGGCCTGAACGCCACAATATGTTGGATCAATTTAAGAGACAATATAGATCACTGGGATTTCTTTTGTCAAATGGAACCATTAGATTTGCATATTAAAAAAGTATATATTTCTGTTTCGAGTGTGTAAGTGATACATTGCTTACCATTATGCAAAAGGCCACCCAAGACGACAAGAGGAGAGATATGAATGGATGGCAGGGAAGGTATGATAAATATGTCATTGTATACAAAGCTTATACTAGACTGTGGGTATCTTGTTATGTTGCGGGGAGGTTTCCTCTTTTCCTTAGAAGGCAGCTTACCAATTCAACATTGTCATCCATGAACTCAGTGAGAGTCCATCTTCTGCCCTTTACACACACATGCTATCATTAAAATATATTACAACTATAACTACCTGCTCATATGGCAGCTCTTAAGTCTGGGCTTTTGACAAGCACTGCTTAAAAATCAAACTCAAGACACATTCTCTCTCCTTTTCATCCCTTAATGCATGTTTCATCAATAGTTGTTTTTCTCTGTCACATAGCATCTGTTTTTGAGTGTCATGCCGTCTTTTGCTATCCAGTGCATGGACAGAACAGCTGAGTAATTATATCAATGTGACTGCAATTTTACCTTTGGGGCCCTCTTGCTTCACTGACACACAGGTGACTAAACCACGAATGGTGACATTCCTTGCTGATAGGAATTGACCATGTGACTCTATCAACTGGCAGTACAGCAGGCAGCTGAGTCACATGGGATAGCTTTACAGCTTAGCAGTGTGAGTCTGAGAAAGCTAGGCAAAATGAGACCCTAGGCACTCCATCCCAAGTGAGTTTGGTTTCAGATTATGACTGAACAAATAAAATCTAAAAAGATGGTGTGGACCAGGGAAAGAAGGAGCCCTCTGGACTCTCTAACCTTGAATCAGGCACTTAAGACTTTTGAGCATCCATTTCCTTTTCCACCTTCCAATTAGATACGGTAAAGAGCAGTAATAATAATAGTAATAGTCACTAACATTAAATGATTTAATAAGTGGCCTTTGCATGCCCTTGTTTATTAGCAAGAAAATAAACACACAAAAGCACCGAGGCTGAATGCACTTAGAACCAAAGCAATTTGTACAAAAGCAAGTTGGGCAACAGCAACAACAAATGGATCCAAAATGAATATTTTCTGCAAGTGTTTTTTTCCAATGTTGACCATTTGGGTGTACAACAAGGTAGATTCATAAGCCTTTATGAACGCTTTTAAGCAATTTTCCATGTTACAGATTTTGTTGGTTTTCTTGTTTTCCTGTGTTTTACTGTTTGTACATTTCCATTTTACTTCCAGGGGAGTTTTTATCCTCTTTGCTATTTGTAGCCATGAAAAGATGCTCATTTAGTTTGCCTTCAAGTAATAATATCCTATTGTTGGTCACCTCTTGTTCCTGTCATTTTGGTTGCTCCAATGTATATACTTATCCAAAACCTAGAATGCCTAGTTTGGGCCAGTGAACCAGAATCTGGGCAAAATAAGAAAACACAGAACGAAAACTTAAATGGTCCTTGTACTTATTGCACTTGCCGAAATGCTGAGCATCTGCTACATGCCAGAAGCTGAGCTTGACCCTGAGGCTATGGTAGTCACCCTAACAGACAGCACCCTTGCTTTCAAGAAACTTACAGTCTAGCAGCAAGACGTAGATAACAAAAAAGTAAATATATTTTTAAAAAATCAAAGTATAAACTCCACGAAGGAAATCGAGCAACATGAAGTGTTAAAGAGTAGCTGAGAGTGTTACAAACTGTGAATGGAAGGAGGGGAATGCACTAGCCATGATCAGATCTAGGAAGAAAATATTTCAAGGAGACTTAAAGCAGTTTATCTGGAACAGATGATTTTGTAGAAAGGAGTATGAAATAAGATTGGAAACATAGTTTGGGAAAAAAGTCTTTGAAAGCTGCGAATATCACAGAGAAGCAGTCTTATCGGTTGAATTGTGTCCATCCAAAAGATGTTAAAATCCTAAGCCTCAGTACCTGTGAATGTCACCTTATTTGGAAATGGGGTCTTTGCAGCTTATCTAAGATGGGGTTTTTAGGATGAGCCCTAGTCCAACATGACTGAGTCCTTATGAAGTGGGAAAATTGGATAGAGAGACATACACTGGGAATGTTATGTGAACACAAAGGCAGAGATTGAGGTGATGCATCAACAAGCCCAGGTACAGCAAAGATTGTCAGCAACTCCCACAGAAATGAGGTGAGATGCATGAAGCCATTTCTGTCTCACAGCCTTAACAAGGAGCCAGCTGGCCGACATCTCAGACCTCCAGAGCTGTGAGACAATGCATCTTTGTTGTCCATCCATATAATTTTTGGTACTTTGCTAGAGCAGTCCTAGGAGACTAATAGGGGCGGTGACCTCAAATCCCTAGTGCTGTGGCAGATGCGTCCCTGCACCTCAGTGCATGTCATGGCCTCAGAACATTTCTTAAAACAACTCCAGGCAGCCAGTAACAGTCAACTGGGCTTAGCAAAACTGAGAGAAAACCCATTGAGCTAACATATTTGAAGTTTTGTTTTGTTCTGGTACGCAAGAGGAAGCCCTTTGAACATTTTGAGGAGAGAAATAAAATGCACCAACCTACCTTTTGACCTCATCTTCCAGCTCAAGGGATGTTTATGAGCTATAGTGTTGATTTCACAGAGTCCTGAGTGCTGGTTTCTCTGTCTGTTTCCTCCTACAAACTCGGAACCATCTGAGACCAGGAATTTGTAGTTTATAGTTCTGTATGGCCAGCATTTGGCCCAGGCCGGCCTGGTGTCTAGCAGGTGCTAATTTATTGCTTGCTTGGTTGTAAATCTTATTGTTTTTACTTTTTATTTTGCAATAACTTCATACTTTCAGAAAATTTCAGAAATAATATTAAGAACTCTCATATATCCTTTAATCTGATTCATAAATCAACATTTTGCTACATTTGCCTTATAATTTTCTTCTTTCTATATAAGCATATTTTTTTCTGAACCACATAAGAGCAAAGAAAAATAAAAATTAGAATAAAAAAGAAATTGGAATTAACACTGAGATTATAGACATAAAGCCTCTATACCTAAAAGTTTTAGCATTACATATATTTTCTAAGAACAAAGGCATTAGCCTAGGTAATCATAGTAAAATTATAAAAGTCAGGAAATTTAATACTAATAAACACTATTATTTATAGTCAATATTTAAATTTTTCTAATTTATTCTTTATAGATTTTATTTTTCATGATTGATGAAATGCAAGATCACACATTTAGTTTTTTGGGTGTGTTTCTGTAGTTTCTTTTAATCTGGAATCATTTGTTAGCCTCTCTTTGTCCTTCATGACACTAACAATTTTAAAGAATACAGACTAATTATGCTGTAGAATAGTCCTCAGTTCAGTGTGTCTAATGTTTTCTAATGATTAGATTTAAGTACACATTTTTAGGCAGGGATGCCATTAATGTAATTTTGTGTTCTTCTCAGTACAGCATATCAAGAGGCACATTATGTCAATTGGTTTGTCCCATTTTTAGTAATTTTGATTTTGATTGCTTGGTTAAAGTGATGACTGTCACATTTTTCCACTTAGTTAATATTTTCCCATGTTAATTAATAAATAATTTGTAAGGAGATACTTCAAATATTATTTTCCTCATGAAATTTTTATAGACTAGTTTTAGTGTCCATTGTTGATTCTTGCCTGATTCAATTATTATTATGGTGATTGCACAATGGTTATTTGGCTAACTGATTCATTTCTTCTACTTTTATTAGATGACATTGTGCTGTGTTTTCTCCCTAAATGTTTATTTTTTTTTTTCACTTATTACCAGTATGGGCTCATGTATTATTATTTTATTCAATGGATTATAACTCATTAGTGTCATTATTTATTAGAAGATCAAATTGTCTCAGATTTGTCTTCTGGGACCCACTTTACTCTGGCCTTTTTGTACTTTTTACTTGTCCTCTTGATTTTCTCAGCACTTTTTATTTTCAGGCACAGCAAGATATTCCAGTTTCTCTTATATTCTTTATGCCCATCTCTGGAATCATTTATTTCTCTAATTTCTTTTAGAGGAAAATAATGCTCAGAAACCAAGATTTGGGAATAATGAATCCATTAAGAATTAATTGCCAGCACTTTCGGAGGCTGAGGCCCAAGGTCAGGAGTTCGAGACCAGCCTGGCCAACATGGAGAAACCCTTTCTCTACTAAAAATACAAAAATTAGCCAGGCATGGTGGTGGGCACCTGTAATCCCAGCTACTCAGGAGGCTGAGGCAGGAGAATTGCTTGAACCCAGGAGGCGGAGTTTGCAGTGACCCAAGATGGCACCACTGCATTCCAGCCTCGGCAATAGAGTGAGACTCTGTCTCAAAAAAAAAAAAACACAAAAAAACAAAAAAACAAAAAACGGAATTAATTCTTCACTATTTCAAGACTATTTTTAAAGTTTATTTTATTTATCACTTTCTGGTTCCTAGTAACATTTGCAAAAGATTCTCTTTTAAACTTTCTTGTAATCCAGTGTAATTTTTTTCCTCTCTCCCTCTCAAAATTTTTTTGGTTAACAACCCTGCCTTACACACCCTATGTCTTTTGTTATTTTTAGGTAGACTTTGAACTTTCTTCCTGTGTCTGGGAGAAGGTGGCCGATATGATTTGGCTCTGTGTCCCCACCCAAATCTCACCTCAAATTGTAATCCCCATAATCCCCATGTGTCAAGGGTGGGACCAGATAGAGGTAATCTGACCATGAGGGTGGTTTCCCCGTGCTGTGCTGTTCTCACGACAGTAAGTGAATTTCAGGAGATCTGGTGGTTTTATAACCATCTGGCATTTCCCCTGCTTGCACTCACTCCATCTTGCCAACCTGTGAAGAAAGTGCCTGCTTCTCCTTTGCCATCTGCCATTATTGTAAGTTTATTGAGGCCTCCCCAGCCATGTGGATCTGTAAGTCAATTAAACCTCTTTCCTTTATAAATTACCTAGTCTCAGGTATTTCTTCATAGCAGTATAAGAATGAATTAATACAGTGGCCCTCCACCTTTTTCAGGTAAATCCTACAATCTCCTGTTTCCATTTTTTCTTGTCTTCCCTGAGACCTTCTGCATCTACTCTTCCATTTTCTTCTTACATTTTTCCTTATTTTTGTATACACAGTATACTTCTCTGCATATACATTCTCAGGTCTCTTTTATGTTAGAAAAATATCTTATCCAACTCTATACCTTTGAAGAAAACAGCCTAACTCTGCTTTGTTTCACTATCAAAACGCTTACCAGAGCAGGCTACATTTTCTGCCTTCGTTCTGATAACACACAAACTCCTTGGGGGCTGGCAGAGATCTCTGCTCTTCAATGATCTCTTCAGTGTCATCAATAATTGTAAAGTCAGCCATCCTACCTTGCTCAAGGATTTAATACTTTATAAGAAAAAGACATGTAGGGAAAAATTAGAAATTGGTATTAAAAATGAGATGTTACTAAATGGTGTTTAAAATGAGAATGGGAGTTTTCTTTTTTTAAATGAGAATGGGAGTTTAAAAAAAAAAAACTCCCTCCGAACTAGGTAAAGAAAAAATGTACCTCAACACAATAAAAGCCATAAATAAAAAGTTTATAACAAACATCATACTCAATGATGCAGAGTTGAAAGCATTTCCTTTAAAATCAAGAACAAGACAAAGATGCCCACTCTTATTGTTTTTATTCAACATGGTAAAATCCTAGCTAGAGCAATTAGACAAGAAAAAGAAGTAAAAGTCAACTAAATTTGAAAGGAAAAAGTTAAATTGCCACTCTTTATAGATGATATGATTTTATATAGAGGAAACCCTAAAAACTCCACCAAAAAACTGTTAGAATAAACAAATTTAGTAAAATTACAGAACACAAATTCAACATCAAAATCAGTAGTATTTCTATACATTAATAAAAAACCATCCAAAAAGTAAATTTTGAAAAAATCATACTTAAGATAGCATTGAGAAAAATAAAATATTTTGGAATAAATCTAACTAAAGAGGTAAAAGATCTGTAAACTGAAAACTCTTCAATTTTTTTATCAATATTTTATAAAACATAAATAGATGGAAATATATTCGGTATTCCCAGATTGAACCAATAAATATTGTTAAAATGTCCATACAACCCAAAGAGATCTACAGATTCAATGCAATCTCTATCAAAATTTCAGTGACAATTTTCACAGAGATAGAAAAAAAAAAATCCTGAAATTCTAAGAGAAACACAGAAGACCCTGAGTAGCCAAAGCAGTCCTGAGCAAAAAGAGCAAAACTAGAGGCTTCACACTACCTGATTTCAAAATATACTACAAAGGTCTAGTAATCAAAACAGCATGGTACTGTTAGACATAAACTTCAATGAAACACAATAGAGAGTCCAGAAATAAAGTTGCACATGTAATAGTCAACTGATCCTTGAGGAAGGTGCCAAGAATGCACAACGGAGAAAACACTGTCTCTTCAACAGATGATGCTGGGAATACTGAATACCCATATGCCACAAAAAAAAAAAAAAAAAAAGAATTAACTCAAAATTGACTAAAGGCATACATGTAAGATCTGTAACTGAAACTACTAAATGAAAGCATAGGGAAAAATCTTCTTGACAGTGGTCTGGGCAGTTAGTTTTTTGGAGATAATCCCAAAAGTTGAGGCAACAAAGGGTTTGCATCAAACTAAAAAGCTTGGACACAGCAAAGGAAACAAACAACAGAGTGAAGTGACAACCTATGGAATGAGAAAATGTATCTGTGAGCTGTACATCTGATAAGTGGTCAATATCCAAAATATATAAGTACACAATATCCACTCAATAGCAAGAAAATAGATAACTGAATTGTTTAAATGGTCCACAGACCTGAAAAGACATTTTTCGAAAGAAGATATACAAATAGCCATCAGGTATATTAAAAACTACTCAGTATCACTAATCATCAGGGAATGCAAATTAAAATCACAATGAGATATTACCTCACATGTGCTAGGATAGCTGTTATCAAAAAGATAAGAGATAGCAAGTGTTGGGGAAGATGTGGAGGAAACCAAACATTTGCACACTGTTGGTGGAAATGTAAATTAGTACAGTCATTATGGAAAACAGTATGAAGGTTTCTTAAATTAAAAATAGAACTATCATGTGATTTACCAATTCCAGTTCTGGGTATTTGTCTGAGTTCATATGTTGAAGAGTATCTGCATTCCTGAGTTCATTGCACCATTCACAATATCTAAGATATGGAAACAACCTAAGCATTTGCAGTGGTTAATACTGTCAATTTGATTGGATTGAATTGAAGGATATAAAGTATCGATCCTGGGTTTGTCTGTGAGGGTGTTGCCAAAAGAGATTAACATTTGAGTCAGTGGACTGAGAAAGGCAGACCCACCCTTAATCTGGGTGGGCAAAATCTAATCAGCTGCCAGTGTGGCTAGAATATAAACAGGCAGAAAAATGTGAAAACAGAGACTGCCCTAGCCTCCCAGCCTACATCTTTCTCCTGTGCTGGATGCTTCCTGCCTCAAACACTGGACTCCAAGTTCTTCAGTTTGGGAACTTGGACTGGCTCTCCTTGCTTCTCAGCCTGCAGACAGCCTATTGTGGGACCATGTGATCATGTGAGTTAATACTTAATTATATATATATTTTATATATATTCCATTAGTTCTGTCCCTCTAGAGAACCCTGCTTAATACAGATTTTGGTACCAGAAGTGGTTCTAGAAGAATGGAATGTTAAATATGGAGTTCTTTCACTGGTTTTGGGGTTTCTGGAGTTGGCTGCTTAATATGTTTAGACCTCAAAATGCTAAAGACTCTACTTCTAATAGTATAGAGAACACTGATAGTCATTGGCATGGACGTTTTAGAGAGTTATGCAAAATAAATACATTTGACACTCCTGATTCATTGCTTGTGAGAGGCAAGGAGTTTAGTGACTCTATACATAATACCTTTGGCCATATGTGGAGAACCAAGGAACATAGTGAAGCTAGTTGTTTGCTCCTAAGTTCAGTGGACAAAATGATGACATAAAATGATAAACATAGGAATTCTATCTCCTGGCTTTAGAAGCAGATACTGAGCCTCAAATCTGCTAAGATTGCCCTGAGTGAGAGTCTTATCTCCTGTAGAGAAAGAGCTGAAATTGTGAAGAAACAGACAAAAGCTCTTATCACGTGAGTGGCCGACCTGCAATGAAAGGCGCATGTACAGCCTTGTCAGGTGTCTAGTGTTAAAGTGAGGGCATTGATTGGAAAAGAATGCGACCCTGCAACTTGGAATGGAAACATGTGGGAGGATCCTGAGGAAGCTGGGCACACTGAGTTTGTAAATTCTGATGAATCTTTTTTTGCCAGAAGAAACAGCTTCCCCATCCCTAGTGATGGCAAAATCCCCTCACCAACCCATTCTTTCATCAGTCTTTCCACCTTTGTCAGAGGAAATAAGACTCCTCAGAGGCAGTTTCCAGGAAAGATAATGTTGATGCTCCTCAAGAGCTACCCCTAACACCCCTGTTTGCTTCTAGACCTATAACTAAAGTCCTGGCAGGCCCCCAAAGGTAAGGTTGAGAGTGTGATGCAGGAGGAGATGAGCTACATTCGAAAAGAGCTGCTTGAGTTTTCTAATTTATATAAGCAGAAATCTGGTGAACAGGCATGGAAATGGATATTAAGGGTGTGGGATAATGGTGGAAGGAACATAGAGTTAGATCAGGCCGAATTTATTGATTTGGGACCACTAATTAGGGACTCTGAATTTAATGTTATAGCTTAGAGAGTTAAAAAATGTTTTAATAGTTTATTTACTTGGCCAGCTGAAATATGGATTGAAAGATGGCCCACTGTGAGCAAGCTGGAAATGCCTGATCTCCCTGGGTTTAATGTAGAGGAAGAGATCCAAAGACTTAGGGGATTGGAATGGTGGACTGAATTAGTCATTTTAGACCTACTCATCTCAGCTGGGAGGGTCCAGAAGATATAACCTTGACCAATGCTTTGTGAAATAGATTTGTGAGGGCAGCACCTGCATCTTTGAAGAGCCCTGTAATTGCTTTTCTCTGTATGTCAGATCTAAAAGTGGGAACCACAGTCACTCAACTACAAAATTTAAATACAGTGGAAGTAATTGGATCCTGAGGTGGCAGGGGCCAAGTGACAGCACTCAGCTGTCAAAGGCAAGGGGGGCATAGCTATCACAATGAAAAGGAGAGACAAAGCAGCAATCAGAGTCTGACTTGTGTAGAGCTCTGGCATTGGCTAATTAATCATGGTGTTCCTAGAAGTGAAGCTGATAGAAAGTCCACTGTATTTCTCCTTAATTTATATAAGCTGAAAACTTCTAGGTTGAATAGACAAAACACTAATTTGAATTATAAAAACAAAGAATCATGGCCCCTCAATCAATTTCTGGACTTGAGCCAGTTTACAGACTCAGAACCCTTTGAATAAAAGGGAGGCTAGGTCCCCTTGAGAAAGGACCTCACTACATCACTGACAATTTATGCAGTAAATCTTTCTCTCATCCTTCCGCAAGGATACCTCTGGCCTTTTACCAGGGTAACTGTTCATTGGGGAAAAGGAAATGATCAGACATTTCGAGGACTATTGGACATTGGCTCTGAGCTGATGATGGTTCCAGGTGACCCAAAATGTCATTGTGGTCCTCCAGTTAAAGCAGGAGCCTATGGAAGTCACATAATTAATAGCGTTTTAGCTCAGGTCCAACTTACAGTGGGTCCAGTGGGTCTGCAGACTTGTCTTGTGGTCATTTCCCCAGTGTCAGAGGGCATAATCGGCATAGACATACTTAGCAGCTGGCAGAACCCCCATATTGGTTCCTTGACTGGTAGGGTGAGGGCTATTATGGTGGGAAAGGCCAAATGGAAGCCATTAGAGCTGCCTGTACCTAGAAAAATAGTAAATCAAAAGCAATATTGCATCTCAAGAGGAATTGTGGAGATTAGCGCTACCACCAAGGACTTGAAAGATGCAGGTTTGGTGATTCCCACCAAATACCCATTCAACTCTCCCATTTGGCCTCTGCAGAAGACAGGTGGGTCTTGGAGAATGACAATGAATTATCGTAAGCTTAGCCAAGTGGTGACTCCAATTGCAGCTGCTGTACCAGATGTGATTTCATTGCTTGGGCAAATTAACACATCTCCTGGTACCTGGTATGCACCCATGGACTTGGCAAATGCCTTTTTCTCCATTCCTGTTCATAAGGCCCACCAGAAGCAATTTGCCTTCAGCAAGCTAGGCCAGTAATATACCTTTTCTGTCCTACCTCAGGTGTATATCAACCCTCCGGCTTTGCGGCTTTGTGTCATCATCTTATTCACAGAGATCCTGATCACTTTTCACTTCCACAAGATATGACGCTGGTCAACTGCATTGATGACATTATGCCGATTGGATCCAGTGAGCAAGAAGTAGCAAACTCACTGGACTTACTGGAGAGACATCTGCATGCCAGAGGATGGGAAATATATCTGACTCAAATTCAGGAACTTTCTACCTTAGTAAAATTTCTAGCGGTCCAGTGGTGTGGGGCTTGTCAAGATATTCCTTCTAAGGTGAAGGATAAGTTACTGCATTTGGCCCCTCCTACAGCCAAGAAAGAAACACAATACCTAGTGGGCCTACTTGGATTTTGGAGGCAACACATTCCTCATTTGGGTGTGTTTCTCTGGCCCATTTATCAAGTGACCCAAAAGGCTGCTAGTTTTGAGTGGGGTCCAGAACAGGAGACGGCCCTACAACAGGTCCAGGCTGCTGTGCAAGCTGCTCTGCCACTTGGGCCATATGACCCAGCATACGGGTGTCAGTGGCAGATAGGGATGCTGTTTGGAGCCCTTGGCAGGCCCCCATAGGTGAATCACAGTGGAGGCCTTTACAATTTTGGAGTAAGTCCCAGCTATCTTCTGCAGATAACTACTCTCCTTTTGAGAGATAGTTCTTGACCTGTTACTGCGCTTTGGTAGAAACTGAACATTTGACTGTGGGTCATCAAGCCACCATGTGACCTGAACTGCCTATTATGAACTGGGTGCTTTCTGGCCCATCTAGCCATAAAGTAGGTCATACACAGAAGCATTCAATCATCAAATGGAAGTGATATATATGTGATCGGGCTCAAGCAGTTCCTGAAAGCACAAATAAGTCACATGAGGACATGGCTCCAATGCCCATAGTATCCACTCCTGCCACCCTAGCTTCTCTCCCCCAGCCAACACTGATGGCCTAACATGGAGTTCCTTATGATCAGTTGACAGAGGAAGAGAAGACTAGGGCCTGGTTTGCAGATGATTCTGCACGATATGCAGGAACCACCCAAAAGTGGACAGCTACAGCACTACAGCCCCTTCCTAGGACATCCCTGAAGGACAGCTGTGAAGGAGAATCTTCCCAGTGGGCAGAACTTTGAGCAGTTCACCTGGTTGTGCATTTTGCATGGAAGGAGAAATGGCCAGATGTGTGATTATATACTGATTCATGGGCTGTAGCCAATGGCTTGGCTGGATGGTCAGGGACTTGGAAGAAGCATGATTGGAAAATTGGTAACAAAGAAATTTGGGGAAGAGGTATGTGAATGGACCTCTCTGAGTGGACAAAAACTGTGAAGATATTTGTATACCATGTGAGTGCTTACCAACGGATGACCTCAGCAGAGAAGGAGTTTCATAATCAAGTGGATAGGATGACCCATTCTGTGGATACCACTTAGCCTCTTTCCCTAGCCACCCATGTTATCGCCCAATGGGCCCATAAGCAAAGTGGCCATGGTGGCAGGGATGGAGGTGACATATGGGCTCAGCAACATGGACTTCCACTCACCAAGGCTCACCTGGCTGCAGCCATTGCTGAGTGTCCAATTTGCCAACAGCAGAGACCAACAGTGAGCCCTCGATATGGCACCATTTCTCAGGGTGATCAGCCAGCTACCTGGTGGCAGCTTGATTATACTGAACCTCTTCCACTATGGAAAGGGCAGAGGTTTGTCCTCACTAGAATAGACACTTACTCCAGATATGGGTTTGCCTATCCTGCAGGCAATGCTTCTGCCAAAACCATCATCCGTGGATTCATAGAAGGCCTTATCCACAGCCCTGGTATCCCACACAGCATTTCCTCTGACCAAGGCACTCACTTTACGGCTAAAGAAGTGTGGCAGTGGGCTCATGTTCATGGAATTCAATGGTCTTACCATGTTCCCCATTATCCTGAAGCAGCTGGATTGATAGAACATTGGAATGGCCTTTTGAAGTCACAATTACAATGGCAACTAGGTGACAATACTTTGCAGGGCTGGGGCAAAGTTGTCCAGAAGGCCGTGTATGCTCTGAATCAGCATCCAATATGGTACTGTTTCTCCCATAGCCAGGATTCACGGGTACAGGAATCAAAGGGTGGAAGTGGAAGTGGCACCACTCACCATCACCCTTAGAGATTCACTAGCAAAATTTTTGCTTCCTGTTCCTGAAACGTTATGTTCTCCTGGCCTGGAGGTCTTAGTTCCAGAGGGAGGAATACTGCCACCAGGAGAAACAACGATTCCATTAAACTATAAGTTAAGATTGCCATCTGGACACTTTGGGCTCCTCCTACCTTTAAGTCAACAGGCTAAAAAGGAAGTTACAGTGTTGACTGGGGTGATTCACCCAGACTATCAAGACAAAATCATTCTACTACTCCACAACGGAGGTAAGGAAGAGTATGCATGGAATACAGGATATCCATTAGGGCGTTTCTTAGTTTTACCATGCCTTGTGATTAAGGTCAATGAGAAACTGCAATAGCCCAATCCAAGCAGGACTGCAAACGACCCAGACCCTTCAGGAATGAAGGTTTGGGTCACTCCACCAGGAAAAAGACCACGACCTGCTGAGGTGCTTGTTGAAGGCAAAGGGAATACAGAATAGGTAGTGGAAGAAGGAAATCATCAATAC
Organism: Gorilla gorilla gorilla; assembly: GCF_029281585.2. Classification (NCBI taxonomy): domain Eukaryota; kingdom Metazoa; phylum Chordata; class Mammalia; order Primates; family Hominidae; genus Gorilla; species Gorilla gorilla. Next base: position 31,648,893 of record NC_073227.2, on the reverse strand, counting down.
CAGCTATGACCACGTGACCAGCTGCAGAAATGAGGACTGTAATTGTCATGACATATAATTGACATGACATGTAATTGGTATGACATGTAATTGGCATGTCACTGTAATTGTTAAAAACATGTTTGTGCATTATACACTTGTACTAAGAAAATATCTTCATTTTATTTCCTTTCTCCTTTATCATGTGATATAAGATTTATTGACTTCACATCAGCCTTTAAGTATTGTTAACTTTATATGATAGTATTTGGGTTGAGGATTGGTGCATTTCCGGTTGTATGAATGATAGTTGTATTATGTTAGGCCTAATTACGATAATATTATTGTCTTTAGTTGAAAATTATGTATGATCTCAGATGTGTATGAGTTCCAGTTGACAAGAGGTGGACTTATGATGGTTAATACTGAGTGTCAACTTGATTGGGTTGAAGGATACAAAATATTGATCCTCAGTGTGTCTGTGAGGGTGTTGCTAAAAGAGATTAACATTTGAGTCAGTGGGCTGAGATAGGCAGACCCACCCATAATCTGGGTGGGCACAATCTAATCAACTGTTAGTGTGGCTAGAATATAAACAGGCAGAAAATATGAAAAGGGAGACTGGTCTAGCCTCCCAAGACTACATCTTTCTCCCATGCTGGGTACTTCCTGCCCTTGAACACTGTACTCCAAGTTCTTCAGTTTTGGAACTCAGACAGGCTCTCCTTTCTCTTCAGCCTGCAGATGGCCTATTGTGGGACCCTGTGATCATGTGAGTTGATACTTAATAAGCTCCCCTTCATATATATATATATATATATATATATTCCATTAGTACTGTACCTCTAGAGAACCCTGGCTAATACAGTGTCCATCAATAGATGAATGGATAAAGAAAATGTGGTACATACAAACAATGGAATGCTACTGAGTCCTAAACAAGAAGGAAATCCTGTTATCTGCAACAACATAGATGAACCTCAAAGATATTATGGTAAATGAAATAATCAGGCACAGAAAAACAAATATCACACAGTCTCACTTATATGTGGAATCTATAAAAAACAGAGTGAAGATAGGTTGCAAGGATCTGGGAGTGGAAATTAGGGAGACAGTCAAAGAATAAAAAACCCTAGGAGGCATATATTAAAGAGAACTATGGTACAATATGCTGACTATGAGTAACAGCAGTGTTTGTATATTTGAAAATTGCTAAGGCAGTAGATTTTAAATGTCTTCACCACACACACACAAAGGAACTATATGAGGTGTTGAATATGCTACTCAGCTTGATTCAGTTGTTCCACAATGTATAGATTAACAAAATATTAATAAGTATATGCAATTTTTTTTGTCAATTAGGTTGGTGCAAAAGTAATTGCAGTTTTCCCATTACTTAAAAAAAAGGCATAAACTGAAATTACTTTTGCACCAACCTAATAAAATACAATGTCTTTTTTCTGATCATTGAGGCTACTTTTTTCACATAACTAGCAGAATAAGCTATCAGTGTTTCTAAGGTGTCCGGAGCTACAAAACAAATAAGCAAACAAACAAATAAATAGAAGGAGAGAGAATGGGAATTTGTGTTAGAAACATGGTTTCTTTCCTTTGCCCATTTGGTAGCTTATTTAAATAGTGTTTTTATTTTGTTTTATTTTGCAAAATGAAAAGAATAGATTCTTTCCTCACAGGAATGCTCTCAGGACCAACATTGTAAATTGTAATGCATCGTATAAATGTTAGTGCTTATTATTAGATAATAAAAACTACATATCATAATGTTACCTTTAAAACTATAAAGTGTCCACAAAGATTAGTGTTAATTATTAGAAGGTTGAAAAATATTATCAGTATATTTGCATCTTTTTTTTTTTTTGAAACGAAGTCTTGCTCTGTCACCCAGGCTAGAGTGCAATGGCGCGATCTCAGCTCACAGCAGCATCCGCCTCCCAGGTTCAGGTGATTCTTCTGCCTCAGCCTCCCTAGTAGCTGGGACTACAGGTGCGCACCACCACACCCAGCTAATTTTTGTATTTTTAGTAGAGATGGGGTTTCGCCATATTGGCAAGGCTGGTCTCAAACTCTTGACCTTAGGTAATCCACCCGCCTCCCAAAGTGCTGGGATTACAGGCATAAGCCACCACACCCAGCTGATTTCATCTTTTCTTACATTTTCTTTTCATCTCCTTAATACATTTTATTTTCTTCTTATGTTCTTAGTTTTTTTTCCTAGGCTAGTCCTTAGCTTTCTCTATTTTCCTTCTCCTGCCCTCTTTCCTCTTAAACATATTACACTGTCATTGGATCCTCAGCCTTGTTGGGAGTGAATTTTCAGTCACTATCTTTCATCCAGACCTGTGTCCTAACCTTCTCTCTATCTGCCAGACAAATTCACCTAGGAAGTCCTTCCAGATTTTAGCTAACTCAAAGTCAAACAATATTAACTTGTTTTTCTTTCCCCACAAATTCTGTTACTTTTTGGGAAAAATTCCAATGATTTTCCACAAAAGAAACTCAACTCTTTTGGCCTGGAGTTGGCAAGTTGTCTGGAGGAAAAAGAGACGGACTTTTCTTGTTTTCTTTTCCATTTTTTAAATTGCAGTTAGATTAGTGTATCTCTTAGGAGAATTTTCACTTTTTATTTAATATTACTATCAAATTTAAACAAAACATATGTCTAGTAGACTGTTTTTCTGAAAATTGTAATTAAGTACACATAGCATGAAATTTACCATCTTATTCATTTTTAAAAGTATAGTTTAGTAATGTTAAATGTATTCATACTGATGTATAGTCAGTATCCAGAACTTTTTCACCTTGCAAAACTGAAATTCTATATTCATTAAACAGCAACTCACTATTTCCTTTGTTAGGGATTTTTTTTTTTTTTTGAGAGAGAGTATCAAATCACACCTAATTTATCTTATTGTTATAATTGCTAAAAGGATGATTACAATACTTTTGTGGAGTGGACACTCAAAAGATTTGAGATTATCAAAATTCAACAAGCATTTCTTTTCAAATATTAAATAATAAATATTTTTTATTGCTTTTGTATGAAACTGTTTATACAAGCCTTTTTGTTTTATTGTTTCAGATAATAATGAAATTGTTTGTTGTGTATTATGATGGGCAGATTTGGGACTTTTTGTGGGGGGTAACATTTACTGATTTTATTTTTTAAATTTTAGATTCATGGGGTACATATCCAGGTTTGTTACATGGATATATTGTGCAATGGTGAAGTTTGGGTTTCTAACATACCAAGCACCCAAACAGTGAACATTTTACCCAATATCCCCCTCCAAATCTCCCTCCTTTTGGAGTATCCAATGTTTCCTATTTCTGTCTTTATGTCCATGCATACCCATTTTTTTTTAACTCCCACTTATAAGTGAGAACATGTGGTATTTGATTTTCTGTTTTTGAGTTACTTCATAGGATAATGGCCTCCAGCTCCATCCATGTTGCTGAAAGGGACATGATTTTATTCCTTTTTATGGCTGATAGTATTCCGTGGTGTATATATACCACATTTTCTTTATTCAGTCATCCACTGATGGACACTTAGGTTGATTCCATGTCTTTGCTATTGTTAATAGTGCTGTAATAAATAAATGAGTACATGTGTCTTTTTTTTTTCATAATTTTTTAATGTTCCTTTGGGTAGATGCCCAGTAGTGGAATTGCTGGGTTGATGGTAGATCTATATTTAAGTTTTTTGAGAAATCTCCACGCTCTTTTCTGTAGAGGTTATACTAATCTACATTCCCACCAACAGTGTATAAAAATACCCTTTTTCCACATCCATGCCAACATCTGTTTCAAAAACATTTTATAATCACCTAATGTATGCCAGAATCTACACTATGAAATGAGGGGAGAGATAAAAACACAATGATACAAATAGTAGTCTCAAGAATTTTCAGAAATATAGGAAATACAGACGTGAAAACCAATAATTAAAATAAAACCTAATAGTGCAATAATATACCTTGGTCCAGCATCATTGCTAAAATAGAAGATATATATTAATGCTGAGAAATGGCAGAGTATGCTTCACAAGAAAGGTAGCATCATACAAGCATTTTTTTTTTCATTTTTTAAAGGCTGCATAGTATTCCACTGTGTATATATGCCACATTTTTAAAACCCATGCACCTGTTGATGGACAATGCTAAGTGAAATAAGTTAGGCACAGAAAGACAAATACCATATGCTCTCACTTAAATGTGCAATCTCAAAAAGTTGAACTCATAAAGGCAGACAGTAGGATGGTGGTTACTAAAGGCTGGAGCTAGGCTTTGGGGTGGGAGTGGGATGGGAAAAGGAGTGGTCGTCAAAGGTTATAAAGTTTCAGTTAGACTGGAGAAATAACTTTTCATGATCTACTGTTACATAGTGGTGACAGTAATTAATAATAATATATACTTCAAAAGTACTAAGAGTAGATTTAAAAATATATATTTAGGTGAGGTGATAGATATGTTAATTAGCTTGATTTAATCTTTCTACAAGGTATACATATGACAAAACATCACACTGTACCCCATAAATACCTATAATTGTCAATTAAAATTTTTAAAAAACTTTTTTTTTGTTGTTTACTAAAATGTCTCTAGAGTTTGGAATTATTGAATCATTATTAAATAATGACTAAATGATTCAATGAAGTGATGCCTAGCCTGATTTTGTTAGAATAATAGGAGTTTGCTGATCAAATGATAGGAAAGGCAAGTTTAGGCAAATGGCAATAATTAAAGAAATGAGAAACAGCATTGCATAAGGTTAGTATGGAAGCTAGGTTTGGTAATATGTTTATTAAGGTATATGAAGGAGTTAAAGAGTAGGTACATTTATAGAGAAGGAAGGAAGGCATGAAGACCCAGGCAGGCAGACAGGCAGGAAGGAACAAGGGGAAGGAAGGAAGGAAGGAAGGAAGGAAGGAAGGAAGGAAGGAAGGAAGGAAGGAAGGAAGGGAGGGAGGGAGGGAGGGAGGGAGGGACAGAGGGACAGAGGGAGGGAGGGACAGAGGGAGGCATGGAGGGAGGGACAGAGGGAGGGAAATGGATAAGGTAAAATTACCAATGATCTAATTTTTCATATCTTCCCAAAAGGAAGGAAAGGACAGAATTTGGTTTCTGAAGCCCATTCAGAAGGGGTTATTCAGGGTGTCCTTACAGAAAAAAAAGAAAGATTTGGGATGAGAAGACAGAAGCAATTGGACACTAGAAGAAGGTGAGGAGAGCTTCCCAAAAGACTATAAAAAGCACAGATTTTATGAGTCATGAGACCTTCCCAGAGTCCCTTCTAACATCACACTGAGGCTAAATGACCTCTGACAACAGGAGACCTTAGCTAGACTAAGGCTCTCCTTTCCCTACCTTAGCAAGTAAGACCATACCCAAGGGCACCTAGGAAGCCAGCATATCCCCTACATTCAAGAGACTAAAGAGAATTACACCAGTGACCATTTTAGCGAAAACCAGGGTGGTCCAAAGTTGTGGGTTCTCTATAAATGTTCATAATTGCATGAGGACCCCTTCCCACAACAGAAACTTTGCGCTTTGCTGTGCACTAGGTGGCAAAGAAAAACTTCCAAATGACTCAATAAATTCTGTGGCAGCAAAGCAAGATAGGTGCTGGGAGTATATCAGAGTTGGTTTAGATAAACAAAAGGCATAGCATATATATTTCTACCCTGCACTGTAGAATTAAAGACAAACCAAAATAGTTGTCCAAATAATAGACACGTGCATAAAGCATTGCAGTCTGTGCTCTTCAGCAGCCAAATATCAGAGTTAAGCATGAGGTTGCTAAAGGAGCGTCTTATATTGGAAATCAAAGGGGTAAAAAGAACGCTGGGAAAAAAATGTCTAAAGAAGGCCAAGTTAAAATGGGGTGGAAAAGAAGCAGGTGTAGACAGTTGAGTGGGATGGTCTCTTTGAAGACGCGTCCATAGACAAGGCTTTTCCTCTTCCTCAGCTTGCCTCAGGCCATGCTGTCAAGCTTCTTGGCATTGGAGTGCTTTCAGTAAGTACCTGGAGCGTGGGGTTGGGCTACTTTAGTGCCTTTTCTTCACTTTAGGTTAAACACCTTAAATATCTTTAGTACCATCTGAGTCATAATAATAAGATCATTTCCACAGGGGAGTGTCATGAGGCCTAATTAGTACCTGTAGAGAACTCTGTGATCTTAAGAGGAAAGGAGTGCAAAGTGCTATTTAACCTGGGAACCAAAATGGATAAAGAGATTGCTCAATTTAGTTAGAGTCATAGTCATCCAACACACTGGAAGGAAATGCGAGTCTCTCCATAGGGATGCTTTCCAAGGTCAGGATTTTATAAAGTCAATATTTTCCTACTGGTAGAGTAGCTTTCCATTTCAGTGATTTGGGAGGCAGCTTGCTGCTGTGGAAAGGATGGATACACAAAAATTGGGTTCTAATCCAAGTCAATCTGCCACTACCTAGCAGTGCAAAATAAATTGGTCAATTCATGGCTTTGGGTGTATTTTACTCTTCTATAAATTAAGGGGATAAATGACACCTGAACTAAATGAACTAAGTGAACAAATAAGCTAAAGGACATCTGAAGTTCTTTTGAACTCTAGCATTTTCATGGTTGCAATTCCTGGTTTTACATTAGACAAATTCAGTTCAATCAATGTCTACTGGGTAGGTTTTATGTGGCAAGCATTGTGGTAGCTTCTAGGCAAGGTCTGCTTCTTTGTAAAACATCAAAGGCACCATACATATAGAATCATCACTCCCTAGAAGTGTGCAACTAGAAGGGCCCTAGAAGGGCCAATTAATTGGCCCTAGAGGCTCAATTAATGAAGTCCAGTCATTGAATAGGGAAAAGAGAGATGAACTCAATTTGCATTGGTGGGAAGTAAACTAAAATATCTCCAATGAGTTAATGTCTGCACTGAATTTTTAAAGTTTGCTAGTAGACAAAGCAGATTAGGGAAGGTTCTTTAAGGGATGACAATCTGGTAAGAAAGAAGAGAATATACAAAAGCATGACCCATAGGTGAAGATTTTGTAAAGTTCCAGGGGGCATGGAGGTGACAATTCATTATACTTCTACGTAATCATGTGTCTCACTATACACAAGTATGACTTTTTAAATCCATGCCAGCTTCAAACAGCGGTAGTTATTTTTTTATTTGCAGTCAAGATTTGTTTAAAATCTTTATATCACAGGATCCAAAAAAGATGATTGAAACAATATAGAATCAAACACAAACAATGCAGGCTAAATCTTGCTTTGCATTTTCTGACCTATTTAAGAAAAAGAATGCAGGATTCCCATCAAGGCAAATGACCTCAGGATTGGAGGTTAGTTTTACAGGGAATTCATCTATGCCTGGCTTCTTCCAAAACTTGTCACAAAGAAGTGCAAATAAGGAGACCAGAGAAGCCAGCCAAGCGCTCTCTAAAATTATCCCTGTCATCAGAAACAATTAATACTACATACAGCACAGTATTGTTCTAGGACTAGGAGCCAAAGAAGTTTAGGGAGATTTGCAGATCATATAATTTTGTAACTGGGGTTTATGGTTGGCACTGGTTGGTGTGTCAAAGCTTAATAGGTGGGAGGATTCGTATAGGTCCAAATGAAGCTATTGAAGGGGTTCAAACAACATTACTAGAGGAAGTAGACGGTTTATATCATTGTCACAGCCTTTGGAAATTGAGTCTTTTATTTCTATTTAGAGCTGATCAAGTTGATTCGACTCAATAGAATCCTACATTGTGTTTGTGTATGTGAATGCATTTGTGTGCGTGTGTGCCTGAAAGTGGGTGAGATTTTCTTTCTTTCTTTCTTTCTTTCTTTTTTCTGCATAACATTCTATGGGTACTGAGTAAATGTCAAACCATCATAACCGGGAAACCTTTTCAGGTTGAACTAATGGGACCTCAAATGAATTTACTTACACTCCTTTGCTTTTGTTAATCCCGAGTTCAGTCACACCTGACACTCGTTACGTATTTTAACAAAAGGAAAGTCACATTGCCACTGAAAGGCTAATGTACGCAAGAAAATTAAAAAAAAATTAAAGAAAATGTGATAATAAAACAATAGGATAAACCATAACTTTTTCAATTAACATTAAATCATGACTCATTGTCTAGCACATTCACCTTTATGGCTCAATCTTCATTTATATGATCTTCATCCTAGTTTTTGTTGTAAAAAAAAGTACCAGCTTTATTTTCTTGTTCTATTTTTACATTTGAAAAAAACATTTTGGAAAAAAGACTAATTCATTAATAAATCCATCTTCTGGACCCTGGTTGACATTCAGTTTAATAAAAGCCAAGAGTAGTGTTTTTCAGGCTCATGAAGAAAGAGCAGAGAAATCAGTATTTATATTTTTGCTTGTTGTTAGAATTTGAAGTTTTTCCAGGGCAGGCTAATTTTGAGGTTCATGCAACTCTGGGGACTAAGTGAGAATTTCATAAATAATCAGAATGAAGAGAACGCATATGTAGATAAGGAAACATTTTCCAAGCAGGGTAAAGGTTTTCGGCAGCATATGTGACTGCACAGTTAGCCTAGCTCATCAAGTTGAAATTATAAGCAAAGCAAAACAAAAATACAGAGCTCATGTTTATCTGGGACACAGGGATTAAAAGAAACATCCTTGCTTTCTGAGGAAAACTACAAACAACCCCTCTCCCCCTAAAAAAAACTCTCTACAATAGAATCCCTAATGGTCAGAAGAGGACATGTTGTAGATTCACTTTGAAAGACAGCCTGAACCTGACCACCACCGTCGGTATTTGTGTGGAGGAAAGAGTGCCACCTACCGAATCACCACCTTTTAGATGTTTCTGTCAGCACTTTGATTTTCCTTGGAGTTCTACCAACCCTGGAGCGTGACCTTGCTTAGAATGAAACCTGACCTCATTACAATGCAAGCTTAGCTTTTTGCAGGCACATTACAAAATCAGCCAGAACCCCTCATCTGCAGATGTCCCCCCATATAGTGCCACACAAAAGAAAGATAAGGAAAGGGGCTAAGTAGAACCAAAACAGCAAGAACAGCTGCAAAAGAGGATCAGGCATCTGTGTAATGATATGTTTAGTCACTAAACACAACTATTTTATCTTAAGATAGACTAAAAATCCAGTACATATGTTTATGTAAAGTCTTCTTATTCTCAGTCAGAGGAAAGTGCCTGACTAAATGTTTTGTTGGATTGAACTTAATTGTTGACATCTGGAATTGGTTGATGTTAATATTAACCAAACCATTTGGCTAAGTAAAATGTTACGAGAGAAAGGTCTATTCTGAACATATTGTGTGATGTTAACATAGGTAACCATACAGTTTGACAGAAACCCTGCTAAATTTATAAAAATTTGAGATATCAACAAGTGTGACAAATATTGCTTTTTAAGTTAATTATAGGTATTGTATTTTCTAAGTCATACATTCAGGGAGTCCTCTCTATATTAAAATACATATTACAAAGATTCAAATATATGTATCAGGATAATGGCTTATCCTTTAGCTCCTAAGCATATTCATATGTTATGAACTGTGACAATACTAGAAAGAACAAAAAAATGTAAAAATATCGACCATATGTGCTTCTGCCATCTGATTCACTTTGAAATTTCCCATCATCCATTGTAACAAATAACTTATCTATTATATGTGCCTCAGGTACCAGTCACCTCTAATTGGCAAAACAGAAATATTTTGGGACCATATTTTTTCCCTAAGAATAGTGCAACTAATAATAATAATTTTAGGTATAAAGATAGACATGCACATTACTGTAAAAGAGGGCATATTTAGATACATTTGCTCATTTTGTGGCAGATACTATTGGTGTCCGTAATAGAATTAAAAAGTTTTATAAAATATGTACACTGGTCTTGGGAAATTCAGAAAGTACCAGCCAGCCTTGAGCTAGACTGAACAAAAACATCCAGAGCATCTTAACCCAATTAAATCGCTATCCCCAGACATCTTGCTGTAGCTAGTAATTGAAACCAATGACAAATGTTTTACTTTCATAAAGGGCACAGTGTTAGAAAAGCCTAAGTATTTTTCAGTTTTTATTACTTTTTTATTCTTTGAAAATAAATTATTGGAAGATAGTAGAAAGGAAGCGGTCAAAAATAAAATAAGGGATTATGTCAAAGGAACTAGGATGCAGCATTAAAGATCTCCCAATGGCCAAAGCTGGAAAAGTTTGAACAACAAAATAAATAGTACGATATTGATTATAGCCCAAAGTATAAAATAAATATAAATGTGGCTATACTAATATAAACACATATTAAATAGATTAAAAACGGAGAATAGAAAACTCTTCCTTACAGAAGACTGTAAATACTCTTTCACTTCTGAGTATGAATCGGATCTAGTGACTCATTTCCAATGAACAGAGTATGGAAAGGAAAAAAATAGGAGCTTTGCAGTGGAAAATACTGGCAATTACTATCTGTGATCAAGATTAATGTGGTCAATGATACCAGGTGGATATTATGTACCCCCGATATACCGTGATGAAGAGGGCATTTCCCCTCTGTGGTGGTCCTTCCAAAAACCCATAAGCCTATTCTAATAATGAGAAATACATTAGACAAACCATTTGAGCAACATCCTACAAAATACATGAACAGTATTTTTAAAATTGTCAAAGTTATGAAAAAGAAAAAAAGATTGAGAAAATGTCACAGACCAGAGGAGACTCAGAGACATGACAACTGAATGCAATGCAGGATTCTGAATTAGATCCTGGACCAGAAACAAGAGAGTAGTGTAAAAACTGGTGAACTTCAAATACAGTTTAAAGTTTATAATGTACTAATGCTGGTGTCTAGTTTTGACAAAGGAAAGATAATGTAAAATGGTAGTATTAGGAAAACTGAAGCTGGGTAAGTGGTATAAAGATTTAACTCTGAACTATCTTTGCAACTTTTCTAGAAATCTAAAATTATTCTAAAATTAAAAGCTTATTCAAAATATTTGAAGCAAATCCATTCTTTGCAGAAACAAAGTTTGTCAAATCTCTTAAGATATATCTATCTTTTGGCTGCTCTGTACTTATAAAATTTATTTGTGGGACTTCATTACTATACATGCTTCCTATCAAAATATATTTATTTGTAACACTTCTGTTTAAAAATGGTACAAATAGCAGCCTTACATTGTAAGTAGATAACATTGAGACTTTAAGTAGCTAATATCTGGGTAAGCGATGCTGTTATCTGCAAAGGAAATGGTGAAAAATTGGTTAGTTTCTGGATATATTTCGAAGATTAAAAACAGCAGATTTGTTGAAGTATTAGACAGAAGGAATAAGAGAAACTGCTGATTCAAGGAATTCTCCATGGCTTTGAGCCTAAGAAGGATGGTGTTACCATTAATTGAGATGGGAAAGACTTCAAGAGAAGCAGGTTTATGAGAAAGGAGGGGATCACACCTCAGGTGGGGATATGTTATCTCAACATATTAGGCTTAAGATATACATTTACGCTATATATTGAACATTTAAAATATGTACTTTAGACAAGGTGTCTAAGGTAGAGATATAGATTTGGGAGCCCTTAGCGTACAAATGAGACTGACTGATAGAAGCGAGGAAGTGGATATGGAAAGAAAAGTGGTCGGTGGGGTCCTACAATATTAAGAGATGAGATAGATGAGGAGGATCCAAAAGTGACCAATGTGTCAGAAAGACATAAAGGTGAGGCTTCATATACCATGGCAAAGAGAGGGGAACCCAGGTAGCCTCGGTGGACAACTGAGTTAGAGATAGAGCTGAGAGTTGCGGGAGACCAAGGTGGCAGGAATTTAAAGGCAGAGTATCAAGAAGAAGACAGTTTCAGAGAGAAAACATTCTGAATCTGTGCAGAGGGAACCCTCTCAAGTATTTAGCAAAATAAAAATCAGGACATGCACACCAAGTAACTAATAAAGACTGGAGAAATAAGTAATCCGAGACAATTAGAGGAAAGAGTGCCTGGTACTCACGCAGGCTAAGAATAGCACTTATTTCTAGCAACCAGATTAATAATAATAGTAAAGTACAGGGCTTGGGTGGAATACTTAGAAAAGTTTTGTCCCAGTGGAGGAGAGTAATTATTCCTAGAAAAAATGCTGCTCTGGTTCTGCCTAGCACAGAGAAATCCTTTCAAGAGAAAGACTTGAAAGGATTAAATTGTTTCCAAGTAAATAATTGTGTCCTAAAACACAGCTCAAAAGTATTACAGAAATATTAAAAAAAAAACGCACAGCTCCCATCAAAATAAAATTTATAATGTTTGGCATCCTATCAAAATTAGAAGGCATGAAAAGAAGCAGAAAAACATGACCTATGATAAAGGGAAAGATCAATCAATTGAAACTGACACAGATGTGACACAGATGTTAGAATTAGCAGACAAGGATAATAAAACTATTATTATAACTGTACTCCATATGTTCACAAAACTAAAGGAGGATTGAAAGTGTTAAATATAGAGGTTGGGTCCCTGAGAAAGAGAAGGGACACAGAAATTTATCTGTAGCATTAATGACCTAGTATTTTCCAAAATTGAAGATAACTGTAAACCAACAGATTCATGCAGCCCAACAAATCCGAAGTAAAAATAAATTAAAATAAATACTGGAAGGAAACTACACCAAAACACATTTAATCAAACGTCTTGAAACCAGTGGTAAGGAGAAAATTTTTAAATCTCCCAGTGGTGGGACAGGGAGCAGGAGAGACACATATGAGCTATAATAGCAAACAGAAGCAAAGGAGAAATGAGAACTCGATATAATATGATATCTTAGATGAAATCCTCAAACAGAAAAGAACATTACATAAAAACTTAAGAAAATATAAGTTTTAATAATAATAATGTATCAATATTTGTTTAATAGTTGTAAGAAATATACCATACTAATGTAAGATGTTAATAATAGAAGAACTGAGTGAAGAGTATATGGAAACTCTGTGTACCATCTGAAGATTTTTTTTTCTGTAAATATAAAACTTAAAACGTTTATTTAAGACTGTGTGAGGTAGCTTATGCTTATAATCCCAACACTTTGAGAGGCTGAGGCAACTTAAGGCCAGGAGTTCCAGACCTGCCTGGTTAACATAATGAGACTCCATTTCTTAAAAAAAAAAAAAAAAAATTAGAGTTAATTTAAAAGTATGCATAGAGGAATTAAAATATGGATGCTGGCAGATTTGTTGTTGTTGGAAATAATGTGAGTGAAAATACTGGGGAACAGCCTTTAATGGATTGAAGGAAAAACTGTCAACTTAGAATTCTACCTAGAATTCTATATACAACAAAATGTGTTTCAAACATGAATAGAGATTCTTCAGTCACAGAAAAGTTGAAAGAATTCATTATGAGTAGGCCTTGATGACAGAGAATGTTAAAGGGAAGTACTTTAAACAGAAAGAAGAGAAGATCAGATAGAAATACGGATCTATATCAAGGAATGAAGAGGACCAGAAATGGTAGCTACTTGGGTAAATAATGCAGGAACAGAAAACCAAACACTGCATGTTCTCACTTACAAGTGGAAGCTGAACAATGAGAACACATGGACACAGGGAGGAGAACAACACACAGTGGGGCCTGTCAGGGGTTGGGGTGGGAGAAGGGAAAGCATTAGGAAAAATAGCTAATACATACAGAGCTTAATACCTAAGTGATAGGTTGATAGGTGCAGCAAACCACCATGGCACATGTTTACATATGTAACGAAACTGCACATCCTGCACATGTACCCCAGAACTTAAAATAAAAATAAAAATTTTAAAAAGATACTCTTCTTATAATTTATATGCCATCAAAAGTAACTGAGAAAAAAGTAATTAACTGTGATATAAAAAATACAATATATGTAAAAGTAAAATTATATAGCCAAAAACTGTTTGAGAAAATTAATAACATTAATAAACTTCTAGACAGACTGATCAGGAAAAAAGAAAGAAGACAGAAAATTATTATATCAGTAATGAGAAAGATATTATTACAGATCAAACAGATAATTATAATAATGTTAATAATGTATTATTTGACAAATGTCATCCCAATAAATTCACTAACAAATAAAATAAACAAATTACTTAAAAGGCACAAACTACCAATCTCAATCAAGAAGAAATAGATAACTTGACTAGAACTATACCTATTTAAAATATAAATTTCTAGATATATAAACAAAATACTGGTCCAGATGGTTCTATTAGTAAATTTTACTAAACAATAAGGAAAACATAACAGTAATTTTACACAAACTTCCAAAAAATTAAAAATGAGGAAGTACTTCCTAACTCATTCTATGAAGCCAGCACTCCTCTGGTTCAAAAAACAAAGACACTGTAAGAAATAAAAACTACAAACCAATATATATAATAAAAATTGACATAAAATGTTTTTAAAACACTTAGACAATGAAATTTAACAATACATGGAAAGTGTTTTTAAAACAAAAACACTCTTTAAACAAACTAAAAATAAAAAAACATATAATCATCTCGATCATTAAAAAAAATCATTTAAGTTCCAACATCTATCAGTGATTAAAAACAATAACAACAACAACTTAATTCTCAGTAATGGAGGGGAATGTTTTCAACCTGATAGAGGATATCCAAGGAAAATCTCCAGATAATATTACAATTAATATTGAAAACTCAATATTTTACCTCTGAGATTAGAAAAGAAGCAAGGGTGTCCACTTTCTACTTTTACTTATCATGTTACTGTGGGTTCTAATCAGGATAAAAAGGCAAGAGACAAAAATAGAGGCATTTAGAGTGGAAAGCCAAAACAGAAATTCTGTATTCACAGTTGACATGATCATTTATGCAGAAAGTATGTTGACTCCACCAATAAGTTAATAGAAGTAATAAGTGCAGATGCAGTGTATGTAATAAAGGAACAATCAGTTGTGTTTGTACATATAAGCAACAAATAATTTAAAAATTACATTAATAAATTTATACCATTTAGAATAGCATGAAAAATATCAAATACATAGAAGTAAATCTATCAAAATATGTAAAATAACTATAATGGTAGCCATGAAATATTGCTGAAAGAAATTGAAGGTGCTCTCAATAAAGGGAGATACATGCTTTGTTGATGTTTTTCAATGACTCAACAATGCCAAGACAACAATTTTCTACGAATTGAAAAATACATTTAATATATTGTCAATAAAAATCTCAGCAGACTCTACTGTAGAAATTGATGAGTCAATTCTAAAATTCCTATTCAATGTAAAAAAACCTGGAATAGCCAAAACAACTTTAAATGAGACAGTATCAAGAATTATTATAAAGGTACAGTTGTTATCAAGACAGTTTAATATTGGTATAAAGATAGACACATATATCAAAGAAAATAGAGATTTCAGAACTAGATACACATATGAACAACTATTTCTAATAAAAGTGCAAAGGCAATTCAGGAGAAACATTATAGCCTTTGTAGAAAATAGTGTGGGACAAGGATATTCACGGGCCCAAAAAATGAGTTTCCACCTTGCACTACATACAAAAATTAATTTAAAATGAGATATGAGCCTAAGTATAAAATCTAAAACTTTGAGGCTTTTAGGAGAAACCTAAGAAAAAATATTTGAAACCCTTCCTTAGACAAAAATTTTTATATGTAACACCAAAAGCATGATCTACGTAAGGAAAAATTAATATACTGAATTTAATTAACATTAAAAGTCTTGAAGGACACTGTTCAGAGAATGAAAAGACAAGCCACAGATTGGGAGAACTTCTTAGCAATTACATATCAGTAAAAGATGTATCTAGACTAGCTAAAGATAGTCTAAACTCAGTAATAAGAGAATAAGCAATCCGGTGGCAAATGGGGAAAACAGATTCAAATAGATACTTCACTGTGGAGGAAAGAGGGGTGGCAAGTGAACACATGAAAAGATATTTAACACATAAATCAGGTCAATTCAAATTAAAAACATGATATATAACTACATATATATTAGATGGCTAAAATTGAAAAGAATGACCATATCAAGTGTTGATGAGGATGCACAGCAAATGTAATTCCATACAGTACAGTTTTGAATGCAAAACGTTACAACCAGTTTGAAAAAGTTGTACTTAATTAAATTAGATATAGCAGATGTATCTACTATATGATTTTCTAATGCTGGGCATTTATCCAAGAGAAGTGAAAACATAAGTTCATACAAAGACTTGTGCTTGAATATTCATAGCATCTTTATTATGGTTAAAAACTAGAATTAATCCAAATGCCCATCATGGATGAATAAATCAACAAATTGTTGTGTATGCATAAAATGGACTACTACTCAACAATAAAAAGCACTATGATATTAATACACGCAACACTGCGGACAAACCCCAAAGTAAGTAAAAGAAGAAAGTAAAAGAAGAGTAAAAGAAGAAAGACAAAACTTCCATTCATATAAAATGCTAGAAAATGTAACTAAACTACTGGGACAGATAAGAGGACAGTGGTTACCGGTGATGGTAGTTAGGGTAGGATGACATGTCACAAGCAAAGTTCTGGGGGTAAAGAGTATGCCCCTTACCTTTATTGTGGTATTGGTTTCAGAGACACAAACATATGTCAAAATTTATCAAATTGCACACTTTTTAAATATATGCAGTTTATTGTTTGTTGATCATACCTTTAAAAAGCTGTCAAAATGCGTTGGATGTTGCACGTATAGTAATTACACAGTAAATATTTTGTTGAATGAATGAATGAGCAAGTGAGTGAAATGATTGTGGATGGATCAGCATTTTCTGTAGAACAGTTGCAGCATTTGAAAAATACCAAGTATGTGACCAAGATTATATAGCAAATTGATTCCTGGGAGATCATCCTCTCCTATTGAAATATATGCCCCCCCAGTGCTCATTATCACTGTTCATCAGAGAAATGCAAATCAAAACCACAATAAGATACCATCTCACACCAGTTAGAATAGTGATCATTAAAAAGTCAGGAAACAACAGGTGCTGGAGAGGATGTGGAGAAATAGGAACACTTTTACACTGTTGGTGGGACTGTAAACTAGTTCAACCATTGTGGAAGACAGTGTGGTGATTCCTCAAGGATCTAGAACTAGAAATACCATTTGACCCAGTCATCCCATTACTGGGTATATACCCAAAGGATTGTAAATCATGCCGCTATAAAGACACATGCACATGTGCGTTTATTGCAGCATTATTCACAATAGCAAAGACTTGGAACAAACCCAAATGTCCATCAATGTTAGACTGGATTAAGAAAATGTGGCACATATACACCATGGGATACTATGCAGCCATAAAAAACGATGAATTCATGTCCTTTGTAGCTACATGGATGAAGCTGGAAACCATCATTCTGAGCAAACTATCGCAAGGACAGAAAACCAAACACCGCATGTTCTCACTCATAGGTGGGAACTGAAAAATGAGAACACTTGGACACAGGGTGGGGAACATCACACACCAGGGCCTTTCGTGGGGTGGGGGGATGGGGGAGGGAGAGCATTAGGAGAAGCACCTAATGTAAGTGACGAGTTAATGGGTGCAGCAAACAAACACGGCACATGTATACATATGTAACAAACCTGCACGTTGTGTACATGTACCCTAGAACTTAAAGTATAATAAAAAAAGAAAGATATCCCATTTCAAAAAATCTGATAAATAATATCTAAATAAATAATAATGCAAAATATCTTCTTTACAGTATGAATGCTGACCCCCAAACAGTGCAGAATTCTGAAGTGACAGAAGAAAAGAAATAAATCTCTTTCATGTAATTTTAGTGTTAAAGGGAAACAGTTTAATTTTGAACAAATGAGTATATATAATGTTCACAGTAACTTTCATTTAATAACTATATACATATTCAGTTAGAGAAAATCTACAATTTACTCACTTAAAAATGATTTCCCATCTCTGCATATCTATAAGACAATAACTGGGGAGGATCATTCTTATTACAGAGAAATTGTTCACTTTACAAAAAAGTTCACAGAGGAATTATTGAAATATCAGAGTTAACTAGAGCATTCAACTGTTAGTTATCAGGTCATTTACTTTATACGATGCGGTTATGCTGGAGGGAAAATGAACTTAATACCTGAATGGAGTATTGAAACTACTTTGAATTGAGTATATCCCACAAATAAGAGTTTAAGAATTTGGAAAACATAATATAAATCAACTGAAAAAGTACGCATAGTTAACACCAGTTACGTTTTGATAATACTTGTAGTGATATGTCTGTAGTGATATAAGGTGATATCAGTAGTGTTATGGGGTACACGTGATAGGAGTATATGTATAGCAGATGCTTGAATCAAGCATGTAAGTAAGCTAAGGTTTCCCAACTTGAATATAGACCCTATTTAGTTGAACATTCAGATATTGCTCCCAATTACCAGACAGACCACTGGTGTCTCTTATACCAAACAAAGGCATATATGAGGAAATCTGTGAGCAGCAGGCATCTCAAACCTAACAATGCATTTCTCTAGTCCTCCTTAGCCACCTTGCCTTGACAAGCATGTCTCCATGGAACCAAGAGAAACTAGAGCCAATGAGCCAATAACTTTATTTCCCATCCTCACTCCCTATCATGGCTTGAGCTAAGCAAACTATGCTGGGTGTGAATAAAATTGTGATATGTGTGTAGAGTTTCCCATTAGCATGCATGTCAGAGAACCAGACCAGCACAGGTCTACAGGTCTTTTATTTCACCTGGATAAAAAAAAAAAGAGGGAGATACAGCTATATAGCAGCCATTTTTTTTCTGGATCTTACCAGCCCTCCATCCTGCTACAATGAAATCACTATCTATTACTAAACAGAGCCAGAAGGAATCTCACTTGTGTTCACAAAGAAATCTTTGGGAAACCACAGATTAAAAACAAAAGGCAAGAAAGCAAACTAACAAAAGATACCACTTCTAGTCTGTCTTCCTTTTATTGGAAACCAATATGTTCATTAGGCACCACTGACAGTTTTATGGTTAACTTATTCCCAACATATGATGAACGTATTATTCCTAACATATGGTGAACCACAGTGATGGTACCACTGTATACTACCACCTTTCACCAGATACTGTCATATACCATGGGGTACTGACCTATCATATAAGGCATCATTGTCTTTTCTGTTGGTCAGCACCGTTTTGCACCCAAATTGGGTAATTTAAAGGCAAAATAGATAGAGCACACATCTGCTGATGTGTTATAGCAGTGTTGTGTTTTGTTCATCCATCCAATCAACATTTAGAGAAGCTTCTAGTAGGTGATAAAGAGACAATGGTTAACTTAAATAGACAGTCCTTGTTCTTATGAGGCTTTCTAATAGGGTAGTGGCACACAACAGAGATGAGTGTCTTGACCCAGCAAGGAGCATGTTGAATTTGAGTGGGGTTGGATTGTGCAGAGCTTTATCCTCAAAGCATTGGGAAGTCATTAAGTATTAAGGAAATAAGGATCAAATTTGCCTTTGTAAAATGTCCTGCTTGGTTGCACTGGGGAAAACAAAGTAGGTGTGGGGAAAGCAGTTATAAACCTCTTGCCTCAGCCCACATGAGTTGAAGAGACATGCATCAACCAAAGAGAGTTTCAGAGGGAAAAAAATTCAACAAGACTGGTTATTGATTAAGTGTGGGTTGTGACAAACTGCAAGAGATTAGGGACAACTCCCAGGCTTCTCATTTTCTCTGACAAAAGAAGGGAGAAACCCTCTTTAATTTTGCAACTCACATAGGATCCCAAAGCAGTACTCTCCGTCCATCAAATCTAAATTTTTACCAAAGGAGGCCACTATTTTTTTTTTCCTATGTGCCAGGTAGTGTTAAAGTTGTCATCATGCAATAATGCATTCACTTCTCTAAACAATTCCATGAGCTAAATGCTCACTATCCTTCCTAATTTAATGATCAGAAGAGTGAGGAACTGAACTTGAATGTCCAGCTAGGATAGGGCACAGCTGTGGTTGTTATTTGAGCAGCTTAATTCAAGAGGGCTTGTTTTAAAAACTGCAGCACTAAACTCTGGAGAACTGAGCTCTCAGTTTATATTTTTTGTCCTTTTCCTCTCCTAATAAAATGCAGACATAAATTCATGGAAGGTGTGTGTGTGTGTGTGTGTGTTTTTCTTTATGCATGGGGCTGTTTGTGATATACGTAAATAAGTGTATGTGTGTCACATGCATGTTACTATGCAAGTGTGTATGTTTAAGTCTGTGTTGTATGTTGCATGTGTGTATTCTTGTTTGGGAGTTAGTTGTGTTGTGTGTCTGTGTATGTGTAACATTTGTGAGTTCATGTGTGTTTGTGTGTAGTGTGTATATGTGTATTTGTGCTGAGCTAGGAGGTAAAATCTTCTACTCTGACAAAGAAGCGTTTACTCCCAATTTTGTTATGACCTGATTCTTTTTTCATCAACATAGTCTTTTTGCATTCTGAGTAATGTGCAAATTATTTCAAAAAAGATAATCTCTCAAGTTTCCAGCATTATACTGTTGTTTTTATTATACTGTCTCTTAAATGTTTGTATGTGTAAAGCTCTTATGTAATATAAAGCAAAAATAAGTTTATAAATTCAATAAAAACAGAAAAATATCTAAAAATAACAACATTAGTGTACTGTGATGGATGATGTTGTTTGGTTGAAACTAAATTCCGATAATGTGAATATGGCATCAATGTATTATGGCACAGTTTTTTTCTATTTTTAAAGGGGCATGTATTAGATTTCTCCACCAATTTCAACTCTTCAGTATATCATGGACTCTTGTTTTTAATTCAATGAGCTTTGATGTAGTTTGGCTTATGTTTTACGTTAAACGGTGTTTATGTGTCAAACAAATTTCTTCCTTTTTCTTTTTATTAGCAGACAGTAATTAAAATTGCATTATGTAAAAACTAACACTGACTCTGAAAACTCTTGCATTGCCCAGCTATAAATTAGTGTGTTCTTACAATATATTGTAGCTATTTGTATTATCATCCAAGTGAAATATAAAGCTCTTTAAAAAATCTTAGAATTCTTGAAGCCCTGATGGAGAAACACTGCCTTGGATTTTCTTTCCCTATAAAGGCTCATTAGTATATCACACAAATAGGTTCCTGTCTGCTAGTTCCTCCATTCTATAGACATACTTAGATCCATCAGAATCCCAGGAAGGATCACAGATTGGCCTTCAGCTCCTCCCTGCAACCTCCACTATCCCCAATCTAATGCAGCCTAAAGATTTCTCTGTATATACAATTTTAACAGCTGTGATCATCGGCTGGATAGCATTCACTTGGATGCTACCATTTTCATACATATATTCTTTCAGTCATTGCTTACATAAGTATATGCACTCTAGGCCTTTTGCTTGGCACTGGGATTACAAAGGTGGATGAGAGGCAGTTTATGCTTTCAGGGACCTTATTCTATTGCCACATGTAAGCAGTATAGGAACCTAATCCAATCTCAGCATCTGGAAGACTGTCTTTAAAAAGATGACCATGAGCTAAATTCTGAAACAGCAGCAGAAGTAAATTAGAGAAAGAAGGAGAGACATTTCCAGCAGCAGAAGCAGCACATTACAAGGGAAATGAAAGAGGTGAGATTGTCTGGATCAGAGTATAAGGGGAAAAGTGGTGGATGTTAAACAGGGCCATGTCATGAAGTACCTTATGTGCCAAGCTTAGGAGTTTGGACTTTTGCCCCAAATGCTGTTGTATTAGTCTGTTCTCATACTGCTATGAAGAAATACCTGAGACTGGGTAACTTTTAAAGAAAAAGAGGTTTAATGGCCTCACAGTTCCACATATCTGGGGAGGACTCATAATCATGGCAGAAGGTGAAGGAGGAGCAAAACACATATTACATGGTGGCAGGCAAGAGAATATGTGCAGGGGAACTGCCTTTTATAAAACCATCAGACCTTGTGAGACTTATGATCATGAGAACAGCAAGAGAAAAACCTGCCCCCATGATTCAATTACCCCCCACCGGGTCCTTCCCATGACACACGGGGATTATGGGAGCTACAATTCAAGATAAGATTTGGGTGGGGACACAGCCAAGCCATATCAGCTGTGGAAAGCCTGTGCTGAGTGTCAAACAGAACAAAAGAATTTAATAGCATCTTGAAAGTTCATTGAGAAAAAGGTGTAAGAGATAGATGGAGAGGGTGGGCATGGCTAAGATTAGGAAACCCAGTTAGTAGGATAAGATAGGAAGATAATGGTACTCTCAATTAGACAGTCATAACACAGAGATAATACTGATTAAGTTGAAAATATGAAAAAAGAGGCAGGTGTTTTTGAACTTGCTGAAGGAGCTGGAAACTTTTTTTAAAAATCAAAGATGAGGTCCTGTTTCTGGCTTAGACATTAATAGGATGGAGAATAATAAATATTGAATACTTAATATTCACAAAATACTAGAATGAGCGTTTTGCATTTATCATTTTGCTTAGTCTTCTAGAGGAGCCTTAATATTCTTTTAAGGTTGATGGTTCTCCCTTTTTATTAAGTGGAAGATCCAGATGACTCAGTGATTTTACAACTTGCCAATTTTGAATCTCACTCACTGAGCTAGAAAACACAAGAGGAGAGCAATGGTCATTTTGGGAATGGAAGATGAGTCTAATTTTGGACAAGTTGACTTTGAGTCATACATAAGGAAAGGTAGAGAGCTGCACAGCTCCAGGGAGGATCATTCACATAGACCATGACTGCTAGTTCTACTATGTCATGTATTTGCAAGTGAATATATTTAGTATGCAGATGTATATGCATGTGGGCAGCTCACCATCAAGAACCAGGCTACAGATTTAAATTCAGAATATCAGATTATAGTCTCTGGAAGATGAAAGACAGTAAATAAGTATTTATTGGCTATGTGTCAAATTGATGATGATGAAAGCTTTGGATATGGGTGAGATAATTCAAAAAATATATATAGAGAAGAGGTGTGTATTACATAAACCTTTAAGGATTAGGCAATAGAAGAAAAAGCCACAAAGAGGATTGTGAAGAATGTACCAGAGTAGTAGGAAGAAAACCAAAAGAGTTTTGTCTTAGAAATCAAAGAACAAATAAGTTTCAAGAGAATCCAGTTATCAGTGTCAAATACTGCCGAAAGTAAAGAAAGATGAAACCTGGAAGGTGGACATGAGACTTAATGGCAGACAGATCCAAGAATCATTTTGATGCCTTAAGAGTATGAACTAAGGAGAAGCTGGGAGAATATATACATTGGTGGCTTCTTAGAATACATAGAATTTTTCACTTGTCTCAGACCATAAGTGATTCTAGGAAGATGTGACTACTTGGAAACTCTGTCAAGTCAGGGCTGTTGTTGTTCTGTCACAGTAGAAATTTGCCAGAGACCATCTCACTGTTTGGGTTTTAAGATTACACTTAGTTTATACTTACATTGTTTCAGACCATTTCAGAATCAGCAATGGTCACATATTTGGAAAAAAAGTCAACCAAAGAATCATAGAATCTCATAATTCCAGTAATTCAACTATTCTGATCTCATTGTCTTCAAAGGAAACTGAAACTCCAACATTTATATCCCAAGTATTGACATATACTAGGCTGGTGCTGTTGTCTCTATACCATATTACTTGACTAAATTTAAATGTTGTGTTTAAACATTGTTCAAGGAAATCTCTTCCTTGAAATAATTCCAGAAAAGACACATTTTTTAATAAGTGATAAAATACTCAGAAGCACAAAATGAGGGGAAGACTCATACTTTTGAAAACTACACACAACAGGACCCTACCTTTAGGCCATATACATGTTAGGGATCACAGGAGCAGCTACACCCCAGTTTTTACTAAATTGTTGCTCAGATATATTTTCCCTTCCTCAGCTGATTGTTAGCAAGAATTAGAGCCGAAAGGTCTTCTGTCCACAAAATGAACAAATGATCAAGTGTTCATATTTATAATCAAATAAACTTAAAATTGATAAAAAGTCACAAAATGGTTATATGGTTTAGTTATTATGTACATGGAAATTTTTCATCTTATTCATCTTTCCAGGTGAGATAGATACCAGTCAGTTGGGAGACTCAAGGACTTTGGACAAAGAGTCAGACCAAGGTACAACAAAGGCCTCAATTTTGAGGTTGAAATTTGACCTCAAATTGAATAAACTATTATTTGGTCATGAAACTTCTATGTGCCTCAGTCAGGAGTCTAGGAACTCAAGGCAACTAACTCTTCTTAATTAGACCTGCAAATCCTAGTGACTATAGTTTCCTCCCTACGTTTCAATACCTAGCAGCTGTGTAGGATTTCTAAATTTTCTTCACCTTTTTCTTCCATTATGTCACCTTCCCAACAAGTCAGTGATATGGATAAAAACTACATTATTTTTCTCCTTGATAGATTAGAAGACAAGATGAGAGATTAAGAGATGTGTTCACAATCACACAGCTAGTGTCAGAACCAAGTTTATAGCTTATCTTATAAGCAAGTTTATAACTTATAAGCAAGTTTATACCTTATCTCTCTTAACCTTTGAAATGGACCAGGGAGCTAATAAAGAAGAATTCTTCCGCCCGGCACGGTGGCTCACACCTGTAATCCCAGCACTTTGGGAGGCCGAGACCGGCAGATTACCTGAGGTCAAGAGTTCGAGACAAGTCTGGCCAATATGGAGAAAACCTGTCTCTACTAAAAATACAAAAATTAGCCGGGCGTGGTGGCCGGCGCTTGTAATTCCAGCTACTTGGGAGGCTGAGGCAGGAGAATTGCCTGAACCCCAGAAGTGGAGGTTGCAGTGAGCCAAGATCATATCACTGCACTCCAGCCTGGGTGACAAGAGTGAAACTCCGTCTCAAAAAAAAAAAAAAGAATTCTTCATGATGCTTTTTTGATTTCTAGAAAGTTAAGAAATAAATGATTTTTCTCTTATGGGGAAGATAAAAAGTGGATGTGGATTCTTTCCTACTCCTGCAACTGAGAAGTGGAATCTAATTTTATCCCTGTGAGCCGAGGACACCCATAGTAAGTTGCTGGATCCACAGAATGTGGCAAAAGTGATGTTCTGGACTTCTACACCTAAGTCATCAGAACCTGTGCAACTCTGTCCATGCCTCTTGGAATGCTCATCCTAGGAGAAGTCAACTGCCATGTAAGCAATCCTGAGAATACCATTCTTTAGAGAAGTTCAAGCTAGTCATGGGGAGATACTATATACAGAGAGAGGGATGACCTGCTAGTCCCAGTCGTCTCAGCCATCCCAACTGAGGCAACAGACTTTTAAATTAAAAAGCCATCTTGGACATTCCAGCCCAAGGAGACACAATGTAGAGAAAAATGAAGATGAATTGGACAAAACTAAGGTTCTTGACATATGAGTACCATTGAGCTGGCCCAGATAAATTGAGATACTCGAGTCATCTTGGCTGAGGTTCCAGTCATCACAGAGCAGGGATGAGATCATCCTGCTCTACGTTTCTGAATTGTGAGCATAATAAAAATGAGTGTTTTACACCACTAAATGTTGAGGTGGTTTGTTATGCAGCAATAGATAAACAGAACATTTTAGTTAAAGCCTTTGATATGACTTCATGATTGAGTGCCCTTCAAAATCAGAATTGTTAGTCATGGAAATAACACAGCAAACCGCAGTTATTCAGAGCTCTTGGGGATTAAGTCATCTTGGATGATAGAATGATGGCACTTCAAAAGATAGAGGTGATTAATCTTTTAAATGTTGGTGATAATGTATTTTAACTGTTTAATATGCATCATTATACAGTCACTTATATATTGAAATGTATATATGTTGAACACCTATTATGTGCCAGGTCCTATGTTAAGGACTGGGTTAGAGTCTTGTACCTATCCAATGTAGCCCTTGCTCCCTCAAGTAATTTTCCCAAAGTTACAAAGCAAGAAAGTTACAGAGACAGTTTTCCAACCTAGATCTGCCTCATTCCAAACTTCATAGGAAGATATTTTGCAAGGACAAGTTCCCAGGTGGTACAGTTGAGGCCAATGGCCTACTCTCATGCTTTTGCCTTTACCCATTATTTATCATCATTTTTATATGTCACCTCTCTGAACAATAGTTACATTGAAAAATTATGCTTTGTTACCCCTTCATATCTGTGGGTTCTGCATGCATGAATTTAACTAACTGCAGATTTAAAATATTTTTAAAAGTAAATAAAAAATAATACAATGAAACATAATAAAAATTTAAAAATATAGTATAACAACCATTTACATACTCCTTACCTTGTATTAGGTATTATAAGTAATCTAGACATGACTTAAAGTATACTGGAGGATGTTTGTAGGTTATATGCAAATACTATGCTGTTTTATACAAGGGACTTGAGCATTTGCAGATTTTGGTATCTGGTGGGTGTCCTGGAACTAATCCCCCATGGATATAAAGAGATGACTGTACTTTTCTTTGTCTACAACCTTCTAAATAAGAAAAGCTGAGGTACATTGTAAAAATGAATTTTGCTTGTGTTTCTGCATGGTCATAGCTTAAATTTAATCAGCAAATTTAGGTGAGGCAAACTGCTTGCAATCATTTAAGATGGAATCAGTGATAACAATAATGATTTCTTACACTTTCCTGGTGCTTCTCACCTGAGGATTGCAAAAGGCTTTATAAACATTAATTAAGCCTTACAGGATTTCAATGAGGTCAAGAAACAGTTTAATTACTGTAATATATTATGATTTTTAAATAAAGCAAATGTAACATCAGAATCACATTTTGAAGCTCTCCTTTGCTCTTGTTGGGATAAACCCAGGAGTTTAGGAATGACTTTGTATTCCTTCATTTGTTTTCTAAATTTTAAATAAATTATTAAATAATATAGCTCTTTTTCATTTGGAAGAAACAAGAAAAATTACAGTGTGTATTTCATGGGAATTAATTGATTTATCGACTTAAATTTCATCTTTGGTCAATATTGGGCACAATGTTATACACTCAAGAATACAGAATATAATATGCCCTCAAAGGCTTCCCAACTCAGAGGGGAGATATACAAGTAAAATACAATAAATGTAATGTGATTAGAGCTGTAACAGAGGTATGCATAAAGTATTATTCAAGCATAGGAAAGTATACTTAACTCTGTAAAATAATGGCTAACACCATACAAAGCTTATTATGTTCCAAGTACCCTTCTAAGATTTTACTTACTATTAACAGCTTAATTTTCACAACAATTCTGACATGGAGGCATTATAATTTTCCTCATTTTATAAACAAGAAAACTGAGGCATAGAGATTGAGTAACCTTTCCATGGTTACATAACTCATCGGTATGTGGTATAGGTGGAATTTGATATTAGGCCTTATCTTCAGGGTCCTTGCTCTTGATCACTATTCTATAGTGTAAACATGGGTGGGTAAGAGGAGATCCTAAAGGAATAACAGAAAGAAGGAAGCACAGTGGAATATTTTATGCCTACAAAAAGCTCTTGTTAACTAAGCTTTGGTAATAGAGAAGCTCTATAGAAAAGTCAGTAAGAAATAATGTTGACTGCATTTCTAGTCAGCACTAACCTGTGGACAGAAATCATCAAAGAAAGGAAAAATTTTACCGTTGTGTTTTAGTACCTTCCAGCCTCTCCCAATGATAGGCTCGGCTCACAATTTCCTGAGTCAACTGTGACTACGGTTATTTCTAAGTAGCTCTGAAGTGCTGTCTGAGGCACATGACATGACACAGCTACACAAAGCAGTGGGCAGACATATGCTTATGCAATTAAGATACATCTCCCCCAAATTCCTGAGATTCTACCTTTGC
Organism: Gorilla gorilla gorilla; assembly: GCF_029281585.2. NCBI lineage: Eukaryota > Metazoa > Chordata > Mammalia > Primates > Hominidae > Gorilla > Gorilla gorilla. Next base: position 31,621,098 of record NC_073227.2, on the reverse strand, counting down.
TACTGCTTATATGTCTGTTCTCTAGTGATAGCATTCCTGAGTAGGATATGGCAAATTTAAGAAAGACAAGGTGGATATAAGAGAAAAAATAGAGAGATGCATTTACCTAACACGTAATTTTTGAGGGTTTATAATATACAGGCACTATATCACACATAGAGGATTTCAAGGAGCATGTCATGTAGGGAAAGAATCAAACAGCTAACCAGGTCTTAGTCCACTTTGTGTAGCTATAACAGAATTCCTAAAACTCGGTAACTTATAAAGAAAAGAAACTTATTTCTCACAGTTCTGGAGGCTGGAAAGTTTAAAATCAAGGTGACAGCATCTTGTGAGCGCTCCCTTGCTGTGTTCTCACATGGCAAAAGGCAGAAGGGAAAGAGACAGAAAATCTACTCCCACAGTCCCTTTTTTATGGCAGTATTAATCCCTTCATGAAGGTGGAGCCCTCCCAATCAAAACATCTCCCATTAACTGCACCTCCCAATACTGTTGCGTTGGGAATTAAATTTCTAACACACAGGGGACATATTTCCAATTTTAGGGGCCATATTCAGACCATAGCATTCTGCCTCTTGCCCCACAAATTCATGTTCTTTCCATGCAAAATACATTTATTCCATACCAATAGCCCCCAACGTTTTAACTTGTTTCAGCACAAACTTTAAAGTCTATGTCCCAAATCTCATCTAAATGAGATTTAGGTGAGATTCAAGGTACAATTCATCCTGAAGTATTTCTCTTCCGCTGTGAGCCTGTGAAACCACACAAGCTATGTGCTTTCAAAATGCAATGGTAGGCCAGGCACAGGATAAACATTCCATCACAAAAAGTAATAGAAAAGAAAGAAGGAGTAACAGGTCCCTAGCAAGTCCAAAACCCAAAATGGCAAACAGTATGAAATCTCACAGTTTGAGAATAATCTTCTTTGACTCCATGACCTGCCTTTCAGACACACTGGGGCAGAGGTTGAGTCATCAAGACTCCTGGTGGCTCCAAGCCCATGGCTTTGCTGGGTACTGCCCATACCACTCTCATGGGCTGGAAGAAAGTTCCTGCAGCTCTTCCAGGCTGGTGCTGCATGCTGGTGGCTCTACAGGACTGGAGTCTCAGAGCCATCCTGTTTCCCCAGGTCCACTAGGCTTTGCCCTTGTGGGAGCTCTCTGCAGTAGCCTGGACCCCATAATTCCACTGAGCATTGCCTGAGGCTGGGGGGATGGATCTTTTGGTGGCAGCTATATCACTGTAGCGCATCTCTGCCACAGTCCTGAGGCTGCTGGAGACATCCTTTGAAATCCATGTCGGGGAAGCCATGCCTTCACAGCTTATCCCTCTGTATGCCTGCACAATCAGCACCATGTGGTTGCTACCAAGGCTCACCACTTGCACCCTTTGGGGCACAGTGGCCTGGGATGCACCTGGACTGCACTTGGGCACATTTGAACCACAACTGGGGTGGTGCTGGAACGTGGGGAGTAAAGACCCAAGGCAGCCCTTGGCAGTGATCCCTGGAGTCCCACAGATGCCCTGGGCTCATCCCTTTAAACCATTCTGCCTCAAGGCCCTAGCATTGTGGGGCTATGATAGAAGAGGCAACCTCCTTGAAGATCTCCAAAATGCCTTTGGGGTCATTCTCCTACTGTCTTGATGAATAGCAGATGAATTTCTTTGATTCATACTAATCTCTTTATCAAATAATACTTTGGCCACACCCATGGTATTCTCTCTCCCTAACATAATTTTTAAATTCTTTACATGGCCAGGGTGAGAGGTTTTCAATTTTTTTCCTCTGTTTCCCTTAAGTTTATAAATTCCATCTTTAAATCATTTCTTTCTTCTTACATTTTACTAAAAGCAGTTAAGAACAGCTGCAGCACATCCTGAACAGGTTAGAGACTTGCTCTGCTTAGAGATTTCTTCTGCCAGATATCATAGTTTATCCCTCTTAATCTCTGATTTTCATAAAGTCCTGGGACACCAACATAATTTAGTGATGTTCTTAGCCACTTTATAAAAAAGATGGCCTTTTCTTCAGTTTTCAATGCCTTGTTATTCATTTTTGTCTGAGACCTCATCAGAATGGCCTTTACTGTCTGCACCTCTTCAAGCATTCTGGACATGTCCACTTAAGGAATCTCTAAGAAGTTTCAGACTTTTCCTACAGCTTTTCTCTTCTTCTGAGCCTTGAACAGAATTGCCCTTAATCCTTCATTCATGGCAATACAGGGTTTTTTTTCTGTTATGTGCTTCAAAACTGTTCTAGCCACTACCTATTAACCAGTTCCAAAGACTCTTCCATATTTTAAGTATTTGTTATATAGCAACATCCCATTCCTCTGGCACCAATGCCTGCCTTTGTCCTTTTTGTGCTCTTATAGCAAGATACCTGAAACTGGATAATTTATGAAGAACAGAAATTTATTTCTCAATTCCGGAGGCTGGGAAGTCCGAGATCAGGACACTGGCACCTGGTGAGGGCTTTCTTGCTGCATTCTCACATGGTGCAAAGTGGAAGGGCAAAAGAGAAAGAACTCATTCTTGCAAGTTCTTAATAGTGATAGTAATCCATTCATGAGAGTAGAACCCACATGACCTAAAGCCCTTCTATTAAGACCTACCTCCCAACAATGTTGCATTGGAGATTACATTACTAACACATGAATTTTGGGGAACAGCCACAGGTGATTAGGCCACAGGTAATATGCACTGATTATGAGGATGGGAAATCCCTTAAAGAGACCAATTTACTAGCTCTTATTATATCAATTAATAATGCTGGAGAAAAGTAATTTCTTATCTATGGTCTATTCAAACACTGGGATTTAGGTAGGTGGTGTCAGTGTATGTGTGAATATGCACATGTGATTGTCCAGAAGCAGAGAAGTGGGGATATTTTCTAGGTCAGAGGAAATAATATATAAAAAGTCATAAAATTAGAGACGGAGATTAGATGTTTCTGGCTGCAATGCTGCATATGGAAGAGATGGTGATGAGGACAAATAGAACTTCCAATTAAGGTACTGGTTGTGGAAATTTGTTGCAGAGATGTATTTAGGTGGCAGAACAATAGGAATTTATTGAATTTGATGAATTGATTGAATATGAGGGAGTAATTAAAGGTGACCTCTAGTTAAGCCACTTGCATAATGAGCAACATCACTCTTTTCAATGACATACTGGACACAGACAGAGACCGAGATTTACAATGAGTTCAGTGTTGGAGGTGATATATTTGAAATAATGAGAGTGAAGAGAATGGGCTCCAAATTCAGAGTGCCTAGTTTTAAATCCTGATTCCACCATTTATTAGCTGAGTGATCTTTGGTGAATCATCTCTACATATCTTTATTTCTTCATATTTAGAATGTTGTTAGATAATTGGAAAGGTTAATTTTACATGTCCACTTGACTGGGCCACAGTGACTAGATAATTGGTCAAACATTTTTCTGGATATTTGTCAGAGGGCATTTAAAAAATCAACACTTACACTGGTGATCTTTGAGGAAAGTAGGTTGCCCTCCATATGTGGGTGGGCCTCATCAAATCAGTGGAAGGCCTGAATAGAACCAAAAACTGACCTCCACCAACAGAAAGAGTATTCTGTGGCAAACACTGGCTCTTCTTTGCATCTGCAGCCTGATGGCCTCTGGAACTGAACTGCAGCATCAGCTGTTCTTTGAGACTCACCTTGCAGATTTAGGACTTGTCAACCTACATGATCTAATGAGTCAATTCCTTAAAATAAATATCTTTATATATGCATATGTATATGTGTGTGTTTATTATATATCTGTCTATCTCTCCATATAATATTGGTTATGTTTTCTGGACAATATTAATATAATTATAACATTACTAAACTCATAGAGTTATTATTAAAATTAAACAAGATAATACATGTAAATATTTCATAATAGTACTTAGTATATTGTGGATACTCAAAGTATGAGATATTATTGAGGTGTCTTAAGCATTCATTTCTCGATATCCAACATGTATTTGCACACATTGGCATGTATATGGGTATTATGTAGGACGGAGATAAAGGTTTGGTATTATTAGCAAATAGATGATAAATGATGCCATTAGAGTAGATTGGATTAACCAGAGAGAAAAGATGCTTTGTGAGAAAAGCTTAGAGCAAAACTTCTAAAAACCTAATATTTAACATATGGACAAAAAAGCTTTTCAAGGAGAAACCAGAAAGGAAAAAAAAACAGGAGGGCATTTTGCTAAAGCACTGCAAAATATACTATTTGCAAGATGAAAGTTAGCATATGACATTGACTATAATTAGAGTGAGCATATGACCAAATGTACATTAACCTGTTCTGGTTTATATTTGTTATCCAAGCATAGTTATTAATTAAATTTTATAGGAATCTAAGATTCAGTAAAAGAAGTCAGCATGTTATTCAACAAAATTAAAGAATTTATATACTCTGCTTGAGAAAAAAATTTTCTCACATTCTTCCACAAGATTTGTAAAAAGGAAGAATGTAATGCAGAAAAGCCCCTGCTGTTGTCTGAATGTTCATGTCCCTTTAAAATTCACACTGAAACTGAATCCTCATTGTGGTCGTATTAGAAATTGGGACTTTTAGGAGGTGATTAGGTCATAAAGCCTCTGCCCTTATACATGGGACTAATTGCACTTACATAAAAGGCTTGAGGAAGACTTCCATACCTTTGGCCACATAAGAATATAGCAATAAGGTACCACATATTAAGTAAGCATAGAGCCCTCACCAGGCATTAAATCTCCTGGCGCCTTGGTCATGGAGCTCCCAGCCTCTAGAACTGTGAGAAGCACATTTTTGTTTATTTAATCCCAATGCAAAATTCTGTTTTAAGAATTTAAGAGACAAATCTTAAAATTCTGTTTATAAATTACTCAATATTATAGCAGCCGAAATGAAGCCCCTGGCAACCATTTTAGGTTAAAAGAATGAAAGGAAGTACAGTGCTGCTTTAGTAGGTGTAATCAAGGAAAGACCATCAAAGGAGTAATTATATTTAAAATATATTTTTGATTAAGAGCCAAGTGGCTTGAATATGGAGGATAAAAGAAAAAAAAAGAGATGAGTCTTGTAAGTTTTTGAACTAAGCAACTGAGTGAATAGCCTTATCATTGAGTGAACTAGAAAACATCTTGGAAAGAGTCAATTTTGGAGGGAAAAACTACTTCTGTTTTGATCATGTGAAATTTGATATGCCTTTTAAAGATTCATGGAAGATGATATATAATAAGTGGGACGTTGCGTCTGTATCCCTGGGGAAAGTCCTGTGATAGACATATCATTATGATATTTATTATATTTAAAGTCATGGAACTGATGAAGTTACCCAGGGAAAAGTGGAGGTAGAAAACTCAGGGCCATCATTTAGAAGAGCCAGCAAAAAAAGATTGAGAAAGAGAAAACAGTAAAATATAAGAAAAAAACAGTTGCATATGGTGCCATTGAATCCCAGAGAAAAATACATTCAAGAAGGAAGCAATTAATGGAAGAAAATTATGAGTGATTAATGGAAGATAATTATGAGAATACTCAGAATTATTGAATATAGACTAGAGTAAGAAGAAAAGTCAATGATATTCTTAATAAGATGATGAAAGTCCAATTGGGAGAGGTGAGGAGAGAATGAGAGGTGACCATGCACAGTGAGCAGAGAGAGACAACTCTTAAGGGGTGAATTCAAAGGCAACCAGAGGAGATCTGTAGACAAAGATAATTTTGTTATTATAGTCACAATCTTTTTATTTTGGAATAATTTTACATTTATAGAAAAACTAAAGAGATTGTTCTTGGAGATTGTGTTTTAAGACAGGTAATTTTTAAAGAAGAGGGATAAATTGATGAGCAAAAGAGATAAATCCAGCAGATAATAAATTCTTCGAGGAAGTGATCCACAGGGGAGACATTCCTGATACAAATAGAGAGGTTTTTCACTGACTAGAAATAGACAAAGAATGGAAGGCAGAATACATGCAGATGATGGGGAGCTGGTAGACTTGATAATAGAAGGATGAGTAGTTCTCAATTATAAGGCATAGTCAACAGCTAAGGGTGAAAAGTGAGAGGATTTGGGGTTTTGAGAATATAAAAAATCATTTTCTGTAAGTGAAAGTGATCTTTCTAGATAAATATTCTCTGTATTAAATACCCATTCAAGATTTGTTGTCATGTCTTTGAAAAGTAGCCACTCAGAGAAACATGCACTTTTTATATTATGTATAATACAGGTATGTTTGGATATAGGTACAGAGTTAGCAGAAAGTTGGATTTAAACTAATGTGAACCAGGATTCAGGTTTTGCTAAGATTGTGTAGATATACCCTAAATTAATTCCCAGTGAGCCAAATGTTTAATTCTCTCATCTTGGCTTACTTCTAACTAACAGAATATGGAAAAAGTGAAGGGATTTTGCAGATATCTAGGAAAGGTCCCTAACTATTTGAATTTGTATTAATCAAAAGGGAGGTAATCCTTGGTGGGCCTGACCTAATCAGTTTAGCTCTTTTAAAGAGGGCTCAAGTCTTTCCTAAAGATAGATACTTAATGCAACAGAGACACACTTTCTCTCTTTTGATGGCTTTGATGGAGTGAGCTTCATAAACTCTACAACCACACAAAAAAGTATTCTGCCAACAACCTAATGGAGCCTGGAAGTGGTTCCTTCTCTAACCCAGCCTCCAGAAAAGAACATGGGCTGGCCAATAACTTGATTTCAGTCTTGTCATACCCTGAGCATAGAATCTAGCTAATGTTCAGACTTCTGACCTATAGAAGCTCTGAGATAATGAATGGGTATTGTTTTAAGCCATTAGGTTTTTGGTAACCTGTTACATAGCATAGAAAAACATAACATAGGGATTACAAAAATTCTAAATAGGAAAAAGGAAGTTGGGTGTTTTAAAAAAGGGATTATGATGCCAGACTATGACAAGGAGGCTAAACTTGGACAGAAGTGATAACGGAAAGGAGGTAATAGACAGGACAAATATTACAGGGTTATGGATTAGAAAATTCAATGATACTAGGTAGCTTCTGAAGTGAGCATTCGGAGAAGATGAGTTGGAAAGAAGAGCTTGGTCAAATGAAGGGTAAGACAAATGTGGGGTTATACAGGTACAGTTATTGGTGTAATATCAGAGTAGAACATATGAGAGGCTAAAGTAATGTGGAAGTATTAGGTTTGTACAAAGGTAACTGCAGTTTTTGCCACTAAAAGTAATGGCAAAACCAGCAATTTGGAATCAAGGACCAAGATGTGAGAGGCCAGCATGTTGGTTAAATCTGTTCTATTTATATTGAGAATTTTTAAAAATGAGGACCAGAGTGGTATTGAAAAAGGATATATACAGTCATCCACAAATGAGAAGAAAGGACTGAAATGATAACTAGCAACACCAAAAAGCAGAAGTAAATGATGACATCTCATTACACACACCTTAAAGAAATTGAGGTCTTTGAAGAAAGAAAAGGGTTTGAAAGAAGCAATCGGGGGCTAGGAGGGTAAAAAAAAAAACCCATTAACCAGTTACAATGAGGATGAAATTGTGAGACATCTAGTCTGGTAGAGAGAAACTGGGAATCAGAGTTCTCAGGGGGCACATATTTCAGTTAGAGAAAGAAAGGGATGACACCATTCAGAGAAAAATTTGAGGATAGTTGGTATATTTTGTTGACGGTGGATTGCCACTGCCCAGGATCAGTGTGACAGGGCTTAAGAGGACACGGTGATGAGTTCAGATTTAGGGACAGACAGCAGGAAGGGAAACAGCTTCTAGGTGAGGGAGACTTAGGTGGTACGTGAGGTAGGATGGAGAGTGACACATGATGGGATTGCTGCTTGCCAGAGTGTGGAAACTTCAAGGCTCTGAATTTGACCTGGAAAGAACACTGATTCACCTGAGGCTGAACAGAAATCACTTGACTATTCTAGACTACTACTCCCATCCATCTCCATTGCACTTGTGGTAGCCAGGAGTATGCTGGGTGGGAGGAACTGCTTACGCCACTGTCTTCATATTTTAGATGGAGTTATCACCACAAGAATGATATTTCTGCCTCTTATTTCTTCTCTATATTTTCAGCCTTTTCCTCTGGAATAGAAATACTCACAGGTCCACATTTCTTTACATAGTAAGATAATCCATTAAATGACTAAAGAACGGTGGAATTGTTCTTCTTATTCCCCCCAAACTTTACATGAAAATTTTTTATTCTTTCTTATTTATTTATTTATTTATTTTTTGAGACAGAGTCTCTCACTCTGTTGCCCAGGCTGGAGTGCAGTGTTATGATCTCAGCTCACTGCAACCTCTACCTCCCAGGTTCAAGTGATTCTCTTGCCTCAGCCTCCCGAGTAGCTTGGACTACAGGTGCACACCACCATGCCCAGCTAATTTTTGTATTTTTAGTAGAGAAGGGGTTTTGCCTTGTTGGCCAGGCTGGTCTCGAATTCCTGACCTCAGATGATCTACCCGCCTGAGCCTCCCAAATTTCTAGAATTACAGGCATGAGTCACCATGCCCAGGCAACTTTACATTAATTTTGTAGGCACATACTATCCCTCAGAGAGGCTGACCCAAAATCTAGAACAAGAGGGGATATGAGAGGGTGAGCATGGAAGAGAGAACCATAGAACCCTATTTGCTTGCAAATCAAAGCCTGGTTCTCCAGTCTAAATTTTCATTCGATAGTGAAGCTAACGATTGATTCCTGTCATTCTGGGTCTCTTAATCGTTTTCAAATCTTGGTGAGAGATAGATAATTACAATATATTTTGATTCTCTAAAACCCCAACAGCTATAATAGAAGACTTGTGTCCTTCTCAAGTTGGAGATATTCTGGTAACCTAGAATATACACCTCAGGGCAGCTGTTTACTCTCTTGACGGAAAAGGAGAATGAGTATATTTAAGAAAACTAGCATGAACTTGGTACATAATACATGTATATGTCCTTTTTTGTCCCTGCATAAAAAGTGAGAGGCCTTTGAATTGACTGTTGGTGGTAACCTGTGTTCTACAGTTGAAGATCCCAGGTCTTAAGAATGTCAGAAAATTCTGAATCATCATGTGAATTTGGCAGCCAAGGACAGGTGGAAATTTTAGTTCTGAGGGTTATCAAGGGGTCATTTTTTCATGGCAGTAGAAATGAGGTTGAGGATTATGAAGATTATCTAAGAGTTAAACACCTGACTAACAGTGCAGTGGGAGTGGCTGAGGGGAATGGAACTGACTGCCTTGTGCCAACTAGTTTACATGGGTTGGTCAAGTTGTTTCACACTTGGAGTTTGCAAGACCTTTGAAGATTACAGCTGCCAAATAAAGACAGAGTCAGCTGGATGAGGTATTTCTTTCCTGGGAGGTCATCTGTCAGCACTGATGCTAGACTCAGACTAAAATTGTCTGTGGTTAAATCTTCCCACCCCCTAAGCTGTCTAAGGAAGCTCTTGTGATGTAGGATAAAGTAAAATTTTCTCACATAGATAAGCAGAGATGAAAATGTGGAGAAAAATCTTGACATGTTCAATCCCTAGATCCAGTCATCCCTGAGAACAGAATCATCCTTGTTCTGGATGTGATTTGGTTTCATGAGTCAGCTCATTTCTTACTTACATAAATTATTTCAAATTGAGCATTGTTTTAACTCTGTGTTCTTAGTAATATGGAAAAACTGTATTTCTTCTTTCCCTTTCCTTCTCTATTTTGTTTATCACAATTTTCCATAATTTTCTATGAGGAATATTCATTTGTAAACATAAGTATATTAAATATCTATGGTATAAAAAAAGAGAGAAGAATAAGAATTTCTGCCTTTAGCAAGCCCCGAACATCAGTTTGGCTGGGGAATATCAAATGTAAAAATGTCATCTTAGTCCATACAGTGTTGCTATAACAGTATACTTGAGGCTGGGTAATTTCTAAAGAAAAGAGGTTTATTTGGCTCACAATGCTGGTGACTGTAAGGCTCAAGATTGTGCAGCTGCATCTCATGTTGGTTCAACTTATGGGAGAAAGTGAAAGAGGAAAGAGCATGTGAAAATAGATCACATGGCAAGAGAAGAAGCAAGAGAGAGAAACTGAGGAAGTCAGACTCCTTTTAAAAACTGGGTCTCATGGAAACTAATCCACTTCTGTAAGAGAAGAGCTCACTCACCACCTTGAAAAGGCATTAATCTATTAATGAGGGATCTACCCTCCAGGATCCAAACACTTAATACTAAGTCCTACCTGCCTACACTGCCACATTGGGGATCAAATTTCAACGTAAGTTTTGGTGGGGATGAACCACATGCAAACCATAGCAAAAGGTGTCAAGGACCAAAATAATCTCTCTCCAGTAATAAGTGGAGAGTCAACATCAGTTTGTTATTATTACTTGTGTAGATTGATCAGTTTGGAAATAAAAACTCAAAATTTGACTTGGATTATCTAAGAATGTATATCAAACTCATGGTGGATAACTTATACAGAAAAGGAATTTGCATAAGATTGTAGGAGAGTTCACAAAAGTAGTTTTAGAATAGGATAAGAGCCAGAACAGTGCCAAGGATCTAGAGAACATTGAGTAATAATCTCATCATGATAGCTGAGATGAATCAAGTTCTATTTTAAAATTTATTTTGGTAATTGTTTTACTCTTTCCAAGATTTAAAGTCCTGGGAGAGGCTTGTATTTCTTATTCTTGGTACTTTGATTTATTCCTGCACCAAGACAAAGACCAAGACAAAGTCTGACCTTTCCTCAGATTGAAAGAAAATTCCTCAAAAAGAAAAAAGGGGGAAAAAAAAGAAAAGGAAAAAAAAGAGAAGAAGAGAAGAAAAGGAAAAAAGAGAACAAAAAAGAGAAAGAAACGATATGTGAGTATTGTTGAAACCACAAAAAGGAACAACTGGGAAACAACAATACTTCCTTCTAGGATCAAGTAAAATGAATCAGCATTTGCTATTGTTCCAGATATCTACAGCTGTGTCACAAATCACTGGAAATCATAGAGACTTAAAACAATAACAATTATCTCATTATATTTCAAGATTTTGGTAAGTCGGACAGTTGGGAAGGGCTCAGCTGGGCATTTCTGGCTCCATCTTGTTTGATTGGTGTCAGAAGGGCCCTGGTGCTAGAACAACAGGGAGCTGAAGGAGCTGGGAGCTGTATGAACTTTTCATTTCTTCAAATAATTTTATGTCTGTTCTCTTCTTGTGATCTCCCCATGTAAGCTAGTTTGAACTTTCTCACAGCATAGCAGCTTGAAGACAGATTGCTCATATGGTGTCTCAGGGCTCCAAAGGTGAGTGCCTCAAGGAAATCAGCAGAACCTATGTCGCTTTTATGGACTTGCCTCAGAAGTCATGTAGCATCATTTTAGTCACAGTCACAAGACCATCCAGATTGAAAAAGAGGGAATTAAGACCTCACATTTCAACAGGAGCAATGTCAAAATCACATTGAAAGAAGATTGTATGTGCTGGTAGATATTGTGGGAAAATGCAATCTGAGACAACTTTGGACCCCAAACAGACTGAATCCCTATATAAGAAGCTTGGTGATGTCTCGAAGTCTTTATATTATTTTTCCCTCCCTCTCCCATCCACCCCCTATATTTAGGGCCTGAAACAGGCAGGATAATACTAGTGCAAATCACTGCCTGATATTTTTAGTGCACTTCACAGAAGTGAAGTTGCAAATGAAGTAAAATAAATTTCAATACGTGAATTTCTTTTTTCATCATAGTTTTATGAATATGAAGAATATCATTTCTATAGAACTATTCTTGAATACCTCAATCATAAAAGGGAGCCTTTCTTCTATGAAGAAATGTTTGAAGACTTTTCTGTTTTTAGCAGAGTACATTTCATGATTCAAAGCATATGTGTTGTGCATCAGCTATGTGCCAAGCCCTATTCTTGGTGATGAGAATACAGCAGTAAACAAAACTTATTTTTTAAAAAATCTCTGCCCCCATGGAAGTTACCTGAATACAATATTCACGTGGGAAAAGGACACTGCGTATTAATGCATATGTATTCAAATTCTTCCACCCACTATTGGATCAGGCTCCAGGGCAGGAACTGTGTCATTTTCACCACTGTATTCCCAGGGTCTAACACAGTGCCAGGAGGACAGCAAGGGTTCACTAAGTATTGAACTAATGTGGAGATATGGGGGAATTCAGGCCAGCTGCTTAAAAAAAGGGGGCTTTTCTGAGAAAGGAATCAGCATGTTCTCTTCTGAAAGGATTGGCCCAGATGAAGCTTGGGGAGATTGTTGAACTCTATCCTTAGGGGAAAAGGTTTAACAAAGCAAGGGGGAGCAGAGACAGGCTCTTTGTCATACTCTCAGTAAGAGAAAAGAAATCTGTAAGATTTCTTAAGCTTTGCAATTCCTCTGTGTTTGTTATTCTTGCTTTTCTCTGTTTCCCTGTAGTGATTAATAATAATTTTTAAAGAAAATGTCATGTGTACCTGTCTTTGGGGACTGGAGGAAGGAGGAAGCTAGAAAGACAGCTACTTTGTGCAGGAAGGCTGGAGAGGAGAGGACGCTCCGGGGACAGACTTGGAATTGGCAGCTTTGAGCAGGGAGTGGGAAGAGTCCCTGGGGCCTGCTCTGAGGAAAAACAGGGGAGTGCCAAGCCTGGGCTGCACAGGGTTCGAGGCTTCAAAGGGCAAAGCCTGTGTGCTGACTTGACCTATCTTTGCTGAAGTTTTCCTTGTACAGAATTAAAAACAAATTCATCTTCTTCTAATGCTTTTGTGGTCTGTCAGTTAAATGTGCCATCCAATACAGAAATTTTCTTTAAGCCCCACTCTGTTTCTTATCTTTCATTTATAATCACTTATCCAGTCCTGTCATTTCCACCTGTGAATATCTTCCAAATTAGTCCCCTTATTTCCATCCTCACTGTCTTCTGCCTGAGCTCAGACCACTTTATGTCTCCTAGATCCACCATAACTGCTTTCAAATTGGTCTTCAGCGTGAGAACCCTTAGTATTCCATATTACTCTTCTTAAAGAGAAATAAGATCATGGCTTGCTCTGCTTCACTTGCTCTGCTGTGAAAGCTTACTACTTTCAGGATGAAGTTTTAAATTCATATATGAGACCTCTGCTCCTCAACTAAATTTAGTCTCATTTTTTTTGTGCTTACTTCTCAAACATCTCCTACCCTCCTCATATAAGTTTGCTCACTAAAGCCCAAGTATGCCATACAATTACAAATGATGACTCACATACTTTTCTTTATAACATTCCCCTTGCCTAGAATGCCTTTCCCTGTCTCTCCAAGAGAAAAATTCCTTCTCAGTTTGAAATACTTAGCTCAAAGACCACCTCCATTTACTAAAGCTTTTGTTTTCTGCTTTCCCGCAGGCACTATTATCTTCCATATTCTATGCACATCCCACTTTAAAAAACTTTAAAATTTTCTCTAAAAGTTCTTAACTACATATTAACCATCACACCAGTTGGAAAGAGGATCTGCATTACTTAGAAATTCTAAATTAGGAAATTATGTAAAATATTTCTGATCTAGAGTTCCTTTAAATGTCTAGCAGGAGCAAATGCCAGTCCTTTTTCAAGAAGTGAACCCTTAAAATAAGCCTTTTGAGAATTCAACATCCCACATAGACTATCTTCCATAGCCTATGACACATATTCTTGTTGTGGGTAAGTTTCCTCACTAGATGGTGACTTCTTTGAGAGGAAGGATTTGCTGCTAATCAACACAGTTTCACAAGTGGCTAGCACAGCACATGTTATAACACTGGTAAATAACACATAAGAGGTGAGTAGCAGAATGTGAAAATACATAGGTAGTTGTTGGTCCTCAGTTATGTGATGGTAGATAAAGGTGGAAGTGCAAGTCTAGGTAGGTGTGGAAGTGGCGTCCCTGTTCCACGTCACTGATTGTACATGGAAATCTTCCATTTTGTTGCCTAGAGCTATAAAGAAATTAAACTAGGAAATACCAGTACAACAATTTGGTCTCTGGGCAGCTGGAAAACCTCACTTCTCTAAGAAATACCCAATTCTGTTCCTGGATGAAGGAGAAACACCAGATTTGAACAAAGCAGGGTTGTATAACTGTATGTACCTCTACACCTAAAAGTAATGTGTTCATTTGTTTTGTGCCAAAAAGGCCTGTTTCCAGGTGTCTTGTGAGGGGCCAGCCTATCTAGAAGTAATGACTTCAGCCCAGCAGTATGTTTCAAAGAGATGACACTACAACAACAGCAATAATAAGTACCAATAAAAATAATAGTAAATGTTGAGGTTTACTAAATGCTTGCTATGTAGAAGTCACAACTTTAGATGTTTTTATTTATATTGGCTCATTTAATACTTATACTGACCCTATGGAATAGATGCTAGTATATAGTATTCTCATTTTACAGATGAAGAAAATGAAGCACAGTTACTAACCTTCAGTAAATAGCGTGAGGTCGCCCAGGCAATCATTAGAAGAGCTAGAAACCAACATCAGTTAGTCTGGCTCCTAAGCTCAAAGTCTTAACCACAATGCTAATTTTAGATGAGGCAATGCTCTTGGAGATTTTCCTATTTAATGATTTAAAATATTTTTGTAGCCATGGAAAGTTTAATTTAAAATATATTATTTAAAAATCCTATTATATGAGATAAATAAAGGCTGAACTAGACTGCTTAGAAATATGGTGGACTAGATCCACTGGGAACTTTTCTTTTACAAATATGGGAATTTTTAAAATGTTTAATTATATATCTCAGTACTTTAGAAAACAGGGAAAGTTTACAAGGGACAGAAAAAAAGTGGGATCAGAAATAGAGTATACTAAAATGGAAGATTTCTTAAAAGCACTCATGAATTCCTGGTAAGCTAGAGCTGTTCTTTTAACAGCTGTGTGGGGAAGAAGAAAAGATCTTGGACCTATAGAAAGATGCAGAATCACAAAAGGCACATTTGAAAAGCTGGAATTCCCAAAAAAGATACTCCCTGAGTGAAATGCTGAGTAAGAAATACACGCGCGCGTGCGCACGCACGCACACACACACACACACACACACACACACTGTGTGAATAAATAAATCAAAGAAACTTGTCAATTCCAGCCTTAGATCTTAGGTAAGATAAAACTTTACAATTTTCTCTAAAAGTTCTTAACTACATATTAACCATAACACCAGTTGGAAAGAGGATCTGCATTACTTAGAAATTCTAAATTAAGAAATTATGTAAAATATTTCTGAACTAGAGTTCCTTTAAATGTCTAGCAGAAGCAAATGACAGTCCTCTTTTAAGAAATGAACCCTTAAAATGAGCCTTTTAAGAATTCAACATATTTCTATATGTTTCTGTATGTCTATATATATATACATATATATACACACACACACATATATATATATATATGCATTCTGGACCCAGATGTTGTAGAATTCAATAGCTAACACCAAAGCAACACAAATCTACAGAAGAAATAAATAGGCTCATAAAGAAATAAGGTGTGTGGTTTCTGGCGTAACATAAGAAGAGCTTGGAAAGTCATTACTCCTGTTCTCACCACACACACACACACACACACCAAATCACATAACCTTCTGTGTACCTACAACAGGTGCCCAAAACAGACAGCCTTTGCTAAAGCCAGTACTCATATGAACACTTAAATTGTAATTGATTGTAGAGGCCAGTGTGAACTAGCTTGGATATTAAAAGCTCCAAGAGTCTAGTCTTTGGAAGGCCTCTATACTTTTGTCAGTTCTACCTTCAAAACACCTACTAAATTATCAAGGTGAAGATTGGAGAAAATTCTCATCATACTTCAGAGGGAAAAAAAAATAACCACTGTGAAATATGTCTAGAGCATTCTATTCTCCTTAACAAAAGATTGCCCTCAATCCTGAAAAGAAGCTGTTTTGTCAAACAAACCTAACAAATTTGGGTTTACCACAGCTTAACTGATTTTGGGCTCTCTCTAGCATTCCTGTTTCACCTAAGAGAGAGAAGAAAAAAAAGGTAAGAAGCACTTTTATGGGTCATAGCCAAGGGCACAGGCTAACCAAAAGACTAAGACCTAATCATAGCATCCCAGAATGCTTCCCTTCCCCCTCATGCCTTACCACCATGTCAATCAGGCTCCTGTATATTAAAAGTGGGTTACAACTGAAAAAACTAGAAGCCTCAGATCCTATTTAAGGAGGAGCCTCTTGGGAAACCCAAGAATGACAGGAGACAAAAATAAGAGCATTTGAGGAAATTTTACTTTCTGATAGCTATAGCCACAGTAAAATAGTAAAGACAGCCTAACTCCTAGTCAAGTAAACATAAAACCTCACATAAAGACCTGTTTATTCAATTTATTTTATGTGATACGTCACAGCTAGCTTTTAACAAAAAAATTTACAAGCATTGTAAAGGCTAAAAACACAGTCTAAAAAAAAACCAAGTGAACATCAAAACCACACTTAAGTGTAGCAGAGATTTTGGAATTACTAGACCAGGAAATTAAAATCGCTATAATTAATGTGCTAAAAATTGCAACAGAAAAAAAATGAGCAACATGCAATAAATAGATGGAAACACTAAGAACAAGTCTGAAGAAAATCCTAGAAATCAAAAACAGAGTTCTGTAGAAACCTCGAACACCCTAATGCAAAGAAAAAAATGATTTTAAAATGCAAAGTAATACCTAAAAACTGTGGAACAATTACAGAATGTATAAGTGTGTGTAATTAAAATACCAAAAGAAGAGGGAAAGAAAAAAAGAGATTTTTGATGTAATAATGTCTTAGAATTTTCCAAAATTAACATAGACACTAAATCACAAAGCTCCTGGAAGCTCTGAAAGCACCAAGAAGGATATATATTTTCTACCTAAAATGTCTGTACCTAGGTATATTCTATTCTAACAGTTGTAAATCAAAGATAGAAAATATCTTCAAACAAGACAGAGAAAAAAAATAAGGCAGAATGAAGATAAACACAAAAATAATCTATAGAATCAAAGACTTCAGATTTTGGAATTTAGCATAATGAATGCTAAACATATTTAAACATATATTTAAGTACACAATTATAAATATATTTAATGGTGATACATATGAAATATATTTAAATGTTAAACATCATTAAATGTATAAAACATATTTAATTTTAAATATATCTAAATGAATTAAATACATATTATATACTTAAAGAGATGAACAACCAAACTGATTTTAAGCAGATTTTGAAAAAATGACCAGAAATAATTCTACAAAGAAGAATAAAATAAATGGAAATGTAAGTCTCATGTATTAGTCAAGGTTCTTCTGAGAAACAGAACCAATAGCATATATATGTATCAAAACATGGAGATTTATTGGAAGAAACTGACTCCTGTGATTATGGAGGCTGTCAAATCAAAGATCCATACAGTGAGTCAGCAGGATGGAGTCCAGGGAAGATGACCAGGACTTTTTTCTAATTCAGATCTTTAATTGATTGGATGAAACTCATCTTCATTGTGGTAGGCAATGTGCTTTACTCAAAATTCACTGACTTAAATGTTACTATCATTGAAAAACACCCTCACAGAATATGCAAAATAATGCGTGACCAAATATCTGGGCACCACATTTGCCCAGCCAAATTGATACTTCAAATATCATCACAACTCTGTATGAATATGGTAGATTGAATTGAGAGTCACCTTCTCCAGTCTTCCCCGGATCAACATCATTTGTCATAAGACAAGGCTGGTTCAACATATGCAAATCAATAAACATAATCCAGTATATAGACAGAACCAAAGACAAAAACCATATGATTATCTCAATAGATGCAGAAAAAGTCTTTGACAAAATTCAACAACACTTCATGCTAAAAACTCTCAATAAATTAGGTATTGATGGGACATATCTCAAAATAATAAGAGCTATCTATGACAAACCCACAGCCAATATCATACTGAATGGGCAAAAACTGGAAGCATTCCCTTTGAAAACTGGCACAAGACAGGGATGCCCTCTCTCACCACTCCTATTCAACGTAGTGTTGGAAGTTCTGGCCAGGGCAATCAGGCAGGAGAAGGAAATAAAGGGTATTCAATTAGGAAAAGAGGAAGTCAAATTGTCTCTGTTTGCAGATGACACGATTGTATATCTAGAAAACGCCATCGTCTCAGCCCAAAATCTCCTTAAGCTGATAGACAACTTCTGCAAAGTCTCAGGATACAAAATCAATGTGCAAAAATCACAAGCATTCTTATACACCAATAACAGACAAACAGAGAGCCAAATCATGAGTGAACTCCCATTCACAATTGCTTCAAAGAGAATAAAATACCTAGGAATCCAACTTACAAGGGACATGAAGGACCTCTTCAAGGAGAACTACAAACCACTGCTCAATGAAATAAAAGAGGATACAAACAAATGGAAGAACATTCCATGCGCATGGGTAGGAAGAATCAATATTG
The DNA here is from genome assembly GCF_029281585.2 of Gorilla gorilla gorilla. Lineage (NCBI taxonomy): Eukaryota > Metazoa > Chordata > Mammalia > Primates > Hominidae > Gorilla > Gorilla gorilla. Next base: position 31,602,649 of record NC_073227.2, on the reverse strand, counting down.
TGAAAATGGCCATACTGCCCAAGGTAATTTATAGATTCAATGCCATCCCCATCAAGCTACCAATGACTTTCTTCACAGAATTGGAAAAAACTACTTCAAAGTTCATATGGAACCAAAAAAGAGCCTGCATTGCCAAGTCAATCCTAAGCCAAAAGAACAAAGCTGGAGGCATCATGCTACCTGACTTCAAACTACACTACAAGGCTACAGTAACCAAAACAGCATGGTACTGGTACCAAAACAGATTTACAGACCAATGGAACAGAACAGAGCCCTCAGAAATAATGCCACATATCTACAACCATCTGATCTTTGACAAACCTGACAAAAACAAAAAAATGGGGAAACAATTCCCTATTTAATAAATGGTACTGGGAAAACTGGCTAGCCATATGTAGAAAGCTGAAACTGGATCCCTTCCTTACACTTTATGCAAAAATTAATTCAAGATGGATTAAAGACTTACATGTTAGACCTAAAACCATAAAAACCCTAGAAGAAAACATAGGCAATAACATTGAGGACATAGGCATGGGCAAGGACTTCATGTCTAAAACACCAAAAGCAATGGCAACAAAAGACAAAATTGACAAATGGGGTCTAATTAAACTAAAGAGCTTCTGCACAGCAAAAGAATCTACCATCAGAGTGAACAGGCAACCTACAGAACAGGAGAAAATTTTTGCAACCTACTCATCTGACAAAGGGCTAATATCCAGAATCTACAATGAACTCAAACAAATTTACAAGAAAAAAACAAACAACCCCATCAAAAAGTGGGCAACGGATATGAACAGACACTTCTCAAAGGAAGACATTTATGCAGCCAACAGACACATGAAAAAAGGCTCATCATCACTGGCCATCAGAGAAATGCAAATCAAACCACAATGAGATACCACCTCACACCAGTTAGGATGGCAATCATTAAAAAGTCAGGAAGCAACAGGTGCTGGAGAGGATGTGGAGAAATAGGAACACTTTTACACTGTTGGTGGGACTGTAAACCAGTTCAATCATTGTGGAAGTCAGTGTGGTGATTCCTCAGGGATCTAGAACTAGAAATACCATTTGACCCAGCAATCCCATTACTGGGTATATACCCAAAGGATTATAAATCATGCTGCTATAAAGACACACGCACACATATGTTTATTGCGGCAGTATTCACAATAGCAAAGACTTGGAACCAACCCAAATGTCCAACAATGATAGACTGGATTAAGGAAATGTGGCACATATACACCATGGAATACTATGCAGCCATAAAAAATGATGAGTTCATGTCCTTTGTAGGGACATGGATGAAGCTGGAAACCATCACTCTCAGCAAACTATCGCAAGGACAAAAAACCAAACACCGCATGTTCTCACTCATAGGTGGGAATTGAACAATGAGAACACATGGACACAGGAAGGGGAACATCACACACTGGGGCCTGTTGTGGGGAGAGGGGAGGGAGGAGAGATAGCATTAGAAGATATACCTGATGTTAAATGACGAGTTAATGGGTGCAGCACACCAACATGGCACATGTATACATATGTAACTAACCTGCACGTTGTGTACCCTAAACTTGAAGCATAATAAAAACTTAAAGTATAATACCCTAAAACTTAAAGTATAATAAAAAAAAGACTTAGTAAAGCCTCCAGTAAAACTGTAATATACTCCCCTGTATCTTAACTTTGATTTCAGCCATAGTGATTACTATGGCTAATATAGTGAAGTAGATGTAATGAGTGCCACTTTTGAACTCAGGCCTTCAGAGGTTTCTTTTGCATGTTTTCATTGTCTCTCTTATGTTTCTGCCATCATCATGAGAAAAGCATGTCAGGAGAACCCCATGGAGCAGAGTCACCTCAGTTGAGCTGCCAAGACTAGACTTACCAACCCCCAACTAATCCACATGATACCTCAGATCAGCACTTTCTAATTGAGCCCAACCAACATCAACAAATCTCCAGATACACCATATACTTGTGGATGACAGTAAATCATCATTAAGTTTTGGATTTTGTAATGTTTTACATAGCAATAGTTAACTAGTTCAGTTAAACAATTAATTAAACATATCTTTAAAAAGAATTAATAAGAAAATGAGTTCAAGTAAACATTTGAAATATAATACAGACACATAGAGCAAAAGTACAAAAGACAGGTAAAACTATGAATGATGAAATGAGATTATGAATAAATGACAAATTGAATTTGAAGAAGAGAGAGCAGATTTTAGTAAAGAATTAGTATCCAAAATATGTAAATGACTCCTAAAAATTAACACTAAAAATAAAAAAAACTCAAGAGAAAAAAAAGATCAAAAGGTATGAACAGGGATTTCATAGAAGAAAAATTTCAACCAGCCAATAAATGTATGAATGTGTCTACTAGTTATTAATAGCACATTACTAGAATAGTGATGTATAGAGGCCTGGAATTGTCCTGAGCTGATTCCCAGACAAGGAAGAAAACATACTGATTAATAGTGGTGTTTTATAATTATGAGTTTGAAGAGTTTGGGTTTATTTGTATCAGCTTGTCACTATTTGTTTATTAACAACAAGAGCATTAATTATTTTCATTTGGTTTTGATGAGACCCTCCAAGAAAGATGTGCCTTTGAGACTGGTTATGTGGAAAAAAAAAATGTGCTTATGTAATCAAGACGGTAAAAGACTGGGATAAAACTCTGTATTGCACTTTCTGTTTCTGAGGTGTGCTGTACACGTTAGTTGACCCTAAGAAAAAAAGGATGTATTCAGTGTGGCCTTTACAAGAGAAGACAACTGGAACTCATGCTTATCATTTCTAACCTCTTGCCATGAGGCAGTGTTTGTCATTGATACATATCCTTACTTTGTTATTATTTTGTTATTACTATTCTACAATAAAACATAAATTTGTAAGCATTGTGACTTTGGATTTTGTGAGTCTTCTTTTGCCATAAAACTCTGTCTAATTGTTGCTGCTAGTGAAAGCAAGATAAAAATAAAAAAAACCAGGAATAATAAGTATTGATAATATTTGGAACAACAGGAATTTTCATACAGAGCTATTTGGAGTATGGATTGATATGGCTAATTTAAAAGTGATTTGAAATGGCCTGGTAAAGTTGAAGATGAGTATATACCCTAAGATCCAACATTATTTCTTTATACTTTTTAAAAGTTCACACACATGGCCACTAAGATAGGTATATAAAATTTTAATAGAAGTAGCTGGTTCTAACACAAATATCTCACAACATAAGAAATAACATAAATATTTTGGTGTATATATAAGAGAATAATAATGAACACAAACAAGTCACTGAAGAATATATTTTATGAGACTGAATATGAACCATACATAAAAACTAAGAATATCTATGTTTAAGGCTACAAACACTTTAAAATTCTAAAGATGAACAAGAGAATGATATACAGTAATTCAGGATAGGTTATGTTTACCTGTGCTACCATTCTGTTGGGGGAGAAAGGATTTTTAATATTAAAGAGTTTGCTACTGGTTTTGTTAATGTTCTATTTTAGAAGAGTTTGTTATATTGTTTGATATGCCTGAAAAAAAGCTTGAAGGCTATTTGTCTTGACCCATGCCATCTATTGATAGCTAAATATATTGAAGACCTGAGAGATAGATAGCCTATATTATCACATAATTTACTACTAGCAGAGGTGTGTCTAGGCCACCTGACTTGTTTGTGCCACTTTCTATCCAGCCAAGAAATTCAAATATTGTGGCATGTAGTAAAACTATGGCCTGACATCCTGAATCCATCAAAATATATCCGTAAGATAGGGTGTAGTGGTAAGAAGCCATGAAATAACAACTGGGCAAGACTTAGCACCCTCATTCTAGGCCATACAATAAAGCACACCACTAAACAGTCTTTCTGAGGCAAGATCCCAGCCACCAGAAGCCGTGCAGTGAACTCTGCTAGAATGTTGATCCAAACACTGGAACTTTATTGGAATTCTCTGTAATGCTTTAAGTAACATGAGGAAGTGCTTTTAATGAGCCACTTGGGAAATTTGGAATAGTGCAGTTTGCTTTTTTCATAATGCTCAATGGCTAAGATTTTTTTTTTAACGTCTTTTTTTTTTTTTTGTCAGACTATGAGGCTCAATAGTAAAAATATGTTTCCAGCTTTCGAGAAATAAATTCAAGCTGGGAGAAATGTGATGCCAGTAAAGGCTAGCCAACCTTCAGAATCATTTTACGTCGTGCAGCATTTATGTTGGAACTTAATGGACATAAGACACCAGAATTTAATAAGAGACTAAAAGAAAATAGATGAGATACTTGAAGAACATATGTGGAGGAGGTAAGATTAATTAAGGTGGGGATATTTTCACAACTTTGGGAGGACAGGGAAGGATTTTATAGAGATTCTCTTCTTCAAAGGTAGAGCAGGATGGTATAAATCTTGCTCATTATAAGGATTAAAGGGAGGAATGAGGAATTTTCCACAACGATACGCAAATGTGTTTCTATGACTGGCTATATCAGAATACTGAATTTTTAATAAATGAAGATTTATGGAAATTCCAAGGCAGTATCACTTTTGGGGGAAGACGATGAAGGTGAGGCTCAAAAATTTGCATGAATAAAGACTTCTCAGATTATTTTCACGGGAAGCCAATTTTGAAATCATTAAAACAGTCAATCACAGGGATAGAATGAAGTGGTGAGATCTTAATATCCTGATATAGGAATGAGATTGCTGCACATGGAGGAGGAGTAAAAGAGACTCTCCATTCTCATATTCTCTGACTTCGGATTGAGAGAGTGAGAGCCAGCAATTTATAGTAAGAACACCATCCTTAGTATCTCTCTACCTCCTCTCTGACTAACACGGACACAAAGTACCCAGGATGCTGCTCAATACCCAAGTCTGGATGAAAGCAAAAACCACAATTAGGGAAGCCAACTGGTATTTTTTAGTGCTTCTAATGGTAGATCATATTTCTGAAGACTTGAAAGATTTATAGCACATACCGTACACCTGGTGCATTCCAGATGAGTGGACCTTGCATGCTCAGAAGTGAGCGGGAAGATGTGCTGCACTGAATTTTATTGATTTTCCTCTTTGCTTCTATAGTTTTATGATGTTCCATTTTCTCTTTCTCTTGGTTTGGAAATTGTGGCCTCACTTATTTATTTTCTTCCTTCATTTTACATTTAAAATGTATATGTAGCACTGCGTCAATTTTCACGGCCACGGGAAAGGGCTGGGTGAATTCTCTAACCAAGAAAAGATAAACTAGTGATAGAGGAATTAATTTTTTTCCCCTCTTAAGAAGCTTTCCCTCAAGTTCTCTTCCATTTTCATTTTCTCACATTCTTGGAATGCATTTATAATTTGCTTTTTCATTTCATAACTTTCTGATTTTTAGCTTTGAAATCTCACTTTCAGAGATTATATATTGATAGCTCTGAATTTTTTTCATTTGTATTCTGTACAAGCCCTTTGGTTGTGAGCAATTTCCTTCTACAACTTCTTGATATAACTCATCTAGCAATAAGACCAAACAGCTGAATTATAATAGAAATAGGGCTTTTGTCTGTAGAAGCTTGGTAATTGATGAGGATCAACTTCGCTAACGACTCCCCCCACTCTCTTTCCCCCGCTGGTCTTTGCTCAGTTCACATTGTGGTTTTAATTAGACTATTATTCCTTTTTTGTATTATAAAGTAGCTTTCTCTAAATAATCTCAAACTTTTAGATATACAAGCCAATTAGATGTTGAAGTCATATTTGGGCTCATGGCCCATGGCATAGTGTTCAACCTCTCATTTTGCTAGTTCTTTTCAATATCTGGTGAATTAATATACCAGATTAGAGAATGACAGTATATGGGTCATTGCTGGCTTGAAGGCTGAAATCAAAGTCAGTTCTCACTCTTCTTGTTAAAATAAAAGGATTTGCACACATAAGGAGAGGACAAAAGAAAAAGCTCTTTTAGTCAGTGTTACCCATAGGAGTGCCTGTAAAAGCTACCCATTATATTATAAGTATTCCCAGATTTCAGCCATTCTTCTACATCATAACAAAAGTTCCCTTATCACACCCCACCTGTATTATTACAATTAGTTTGCATCATGTAATATTGTCATTTTCATAGTTCAAAAATGGGTAAATATTGAGAATTTCATATGCTTCAATCTAATAGTTTACATTTTGTATTGATTCACTTTTTAACTAACATACTATCTTTAAAAGTAAAAAAAAATCACTAACACAGAAGGAAAACTTGTACCACTTGTAATAAATAAAATATAACAATACAAACAAATGCAATAAAAAACAACAGACACGGACAACGTTATTAAATTCTAGATAGATACTGTTGCCGGCCAAATGCTCAGAGCTGGGAATCTGCACTTTCTTTAAGAGAAGAGATTAACAAGTAAAACAATATCTCGGACTTTCTCTTGAGATCAGTATTGAAAAAAATTAAAGGGAAGAACTCTTTCAGTGTGTGATTTAATATTATTTAATTATAACACTATGGAACCACGCATCCTGCATTTTGATAAACATTATATTAGATCACTTATTTTGCCCAGTTTTCCCTTTTGTGTTCAGAGGATACTTCTAAGCATGCAAATAATGGCAAAGTTATTTATATGTCACCATCTAGGACTTAATTGATTTAAAAATTCTGTCACATGACACAAATAATATCTTGCAGAGAGTCCACAACATTCTTAACATCACTTATCAGAGCATGTTTTAATTTATTATAGTTTTTTATTTATATTCTGCTTTTCTTTTTTAGGCTCTGTGAATCCAGGATCTTCTCTCCTCCCTGGGTCGGTGCAAGAAGTGAATGAATAAGGTAGAGGTAGACATCTGAGTCAATGAGTACAAGATAAAGATGTAAAAAGTGATAATATTTACAAAGAAAAATAGTCTATTTCCATTTCTGTAACACTCATTTCTGAACTATAAAACATATGTAATACCTGAAGGTGAATGCATTCATTGTCCAATTAACCCCTTACTGACTTCTGGGCATTAGATATTTTGGTTCCTAGAGGTATGTTGTCATGTGCTACAGAGGATGATGACAAGCAACTGGATTTAAAAAAAGGCATATATGCCCACAATATAGCAATCAAATAGAAAAAAATATGTAAATCTTATGAGAAATGTAATATAATTTACAAAATTATTTTACTACAAATTTATATGCAATACATAACAATCACATATAAACTAGTATACGGGAAGACACTATTTCACGGAACTATCAATAAAATAAAATGAGAAAGAGAAATAGATCCATGGGAGATGCATAGGTAGAATTTATTAGACACACACTTAAAAATATCTATGTTTACTACATTCAAGTAATTATATAACAAGATGGAACTTTTTTTAAGGAGACATAAAACATATAATTGACAATAAAATAAAAATTATAGAACTGAAGATAAAATAACTGAAATAATTCAGTAGATGCTTTTAGAAGGTTAGATAACTGAAGAGAAAATTAGTGAACTGGAAGACAAGTCAGGAAAAATAGACAGACTGAAATGTGAAGAGACAAATAGATGGACAACAGAAAAAAGGCATTAGATACAAATGTGATACAATGACAAGTTCTAATATACATATAATTGAAATATCAGAGAGGAAGAAGATTAAAATAGAAAGGCAATATTGGCAGATATATGGCTGAAAACCTTATAAAACTATTGAAAGATATCACTTCAATATAAGAGATAAGAAAGTTACAAATCTCAAACAGAATGAATGCAAAAACAAACAAATAAGCAAACCCACAGTCAGTCATATTATAGTAAAACTGCTGAAAACCAAAGTCAATATCTTAAAAAAAAAAATCCGGAGAGGACACATTGCATTCACTGAAGTAATAATATGACAAATGCTCAACAGAATCAACAGAAGCCAGAAGGCAATGAAATAAAATCTTAAAATTTCTGATAAAAACCTTGCAATCTTAAAATTCAATACCCAGAAATTGATGTTTTAAAAGAGCATGAAGATATTTTCAGACAAACAAAAACCAAAACCAATAGCTGCCATTGGATTGGCAGTAAAGTCATTCAGTAAAGGAAATATTAAATGTGTTTAGGCAGAAAGAAAATCATCCAAAGAATGAATAAAAGTGAATAAAATGGCTAGAAATGTTTGTAAATACAAACAAATATTGACTGTTTCAAACAACAATGAGCTAGCCAGGCTAGACTGTGGAGCTTGGGCTTCCAGCACAGTGACCCTGCCCCCGCTTGAAATCTGTAGGTGGGCACAGCTCTGTGTTCCCCTAGAAAACATCCAGAGATGTGTGGCCTCCCACCCCTACTGCTCCTAATCAGGCAAGACTTACCAACATGGGAAGTCCCTAAGCAGGAGAGTAGCCCCCATTCTCAGAACACTGAGAGGGTTGAGATACCCATGTTCTTGGGCTGGTGGAGGAATGGGGCATGCCTACCTTCACAGGGCCAGACTGGGAAGAATGCGTCCTGTCAGCCATCCATGGCCACTGTCTGAGGGAGTCCCACAGCCTGGAGGCCTGGAACACATTAAAAAGTGATATGGTTTGGCTGTGTCCTCACTCAAATCTCATCTTGAATTGTAGGGTACCTGGTGGGAGGTAATTGAATCATGGGGGCTGTTACCTCCACGCTGCTGTCATGATAGTGAGTTCTCACAAGATTTGGAGGTTATATGAGGGGATTTCCCCACCTTTGCTCTGCACTTCTCCTTGATGCTGCCATGTGAAGAAGGACTTGTTTGCTTCCCCTTCTGCCATGATTGTAAATTTCCTGAGGCCTCCACAGCCATGCTCAACTGTGAGTCAATTAAACTTCTTTCCTTTATAAATTACCCAATCTTGGGTATGTCTTCATTAGCAGTGTGAGAACAAACTAATACAAAAGAAAATGTGGGTGTGCTATCAGTGATCAGTGGTGGCTAATTTAAAGCTTAAGAGTAGACCTGGTGAGGGACAGTCATCCATTTTCTTCCTGATCACACAGCATAAGTGAACATGTTGAAATGCAGAAGAGCCATGTGGCTGAATAAGAGCCTATCTGTCAGCTGTCATTCTTAAGCACCACCTACTGTATCACGGTCCAAATTACAATGCCAAAAATATTTTGCCAGTACACAGTGCCTGTAAAACCTAAGGAAATCTTCAGCCACAAATTGAGATCCTTTATAGATCCTTGACCTTTTGAAAGCATCCAGAAATGAAGCCAATTGACTACACTCAACCTACATCACAGTTAAAGAAACACTAGCCCTCTCAGATGAGAAATAATAAGTGAAAGAATTCTGGCAATTTAAAAAGCCAGTGTGTTTTTTTACCTTCAAACACACTAGCCCCCCCAGCAATGGTTCTTAAACAGATTGAAATGACTGAAATGACAGATATAGAATTCAGAATCTGGACATCAAAAAGCTCATCAAGAACCTGGAGAAAGTTGAAACCCAATCCAAGGAAAACAAGGAACCCAGTAAGAAAGATCCAAAAGTTGAAAGACAAAACAGCCATATTAAAAAAAGAACCAAACTGAACTTCTAGAATTGAAGAATTCACTATTACAAAGATTTCATAATATAGTCATAAGCATTAACAGAAAAATAGACCATGATGAGAAAATATTCTCAGACTTGAAGACTAGTTCTTGAAATTAACCCAGACAAAAATTTTTAAAAAAGAATTTTAAAAAATGAATAAACCTCTAAGAATATAGGGTTATATAAAGAGACCAAATCTATGACTTACTGGCATTCCTGAGAGAGAAGGAGAGAGGGAGAGAGAGTAAGAAACTTGGAAAACATAGTTGAGGATACAGCCCATAAAAATTTTCCCAATATGGCTAGAGAAGTAGACATACAAATTCAAGAAATACAGAGAACCCCTGTGAGATACTATGAAGGCAAATGTCTCCAAAACACACAGTCATCAGATTCACCAATGTCAACACTCACAAAAAGTCTTAAAAGCAGCTAGAAAGAAAGTTCAGGTCACTTACAAAAGGAACCCTATTAGGTTAGCAGCAGATCTCAGCAGAAACTTTACAATCCAGAAGAGATTAGGGGCCTATTTTCAGCATCTTCAAAGAAAATTTCAACCATGAATTTTATATTCTTCTAAATGAATCTTCATAAAGGAAGGATAAATTAAAACATTATCAAAAAAGCAAACACCAAGGAAATTTGTTACCACTATACCAGCCTTAAAAGGGGTCTTTAAGGGAATGCTAAACATAGAAATGAAAGATTGATACCTGCTACCACAAAAAACACACAAGCACATAGCACACAGACAATATAAGACAATTATACGATCAAGTTTACAAAACAACCAGCTTACAACACAATGACTGGATCAAAATCTTGCATATCAATACTAATGTTGAATGTAAGTGGTCTAAACACCTGCTTAAAAGGCACAGAGTGGCAAGGTGAATAAAAAACATGACCCAACTGTCTGCTGTCTTCAAGAAACCCATGTCACATGTAACATCACTCACAGGCTTAAAGTAAATGGATGGAGAAACAAAAAAGAGGGAAAAACATAAAAGAGCAGGAGTCATCATTCTCATACCAGATAAAACAGGCTATAAACCAACAATGATCAGGAAGACCAAAGAAGGGCATTAAACAATAATAAAGGGTTCAATTCAACAAGATGACTTACCTATCATAAATATGTATGCATCCAACATAGGAGCACCCAGAATCATAAAACAAGTTTTTCTTAACCTATGAAAACACATACACAGTCATACAATAATAGCAGGGGAATTCAATACCCTACCAATAGAATTAGACACACAAAAAAATTGAGGAAGAAAAATAACAAAGAAGTTCAGAAGTTCAGAACTTAAACTCAACATTTGACCAATTGGACATCAGAGACGTCTACGGAATACTCTACCCAACAATACAGCATTCTTCTCATCCACATATGAAACATATTCTAAGATTGACCACATGCTCAGTCATAAAGCCAGTCTCAATAAATTCAATAAATTCAAAAATGTAGAAATTATACCAACAACATTCTTGGACCACAGTGCAGTAAAAATAGAAATTATTAAAAAGAACAACTCTCAAAACTATGCAAAAACATGATAATTAGAAACTTGCTCCTAAATAATTCTTGGGTGAACAACAAAATTAAGGTGGCAATAAAAAACTATTTGAAATTAATGAAAACAGAGACTCAACTTACCAAACTAATTGGGTTGCAACTAAAGCAGTGCTAAGAGGAAAGTTTACAGTGCTAAATGTCTCCATCAAGCAGTTAGAAAGATCTCAAATTAACAACGTAACGTCACACTTAGAGGAACAAGAAAAAAAAAAAAAACTCCAAAGATAGCAAAAGAAATAAATAAACAAATCAGAGAAGATCTTAATGTAATTGAGATGCAAAAGTCCATTTTAAGCTCAATGAAACCAAGAGTCAGTTCTTCAAAAGAATAAACATGATTGATAGAATGCTAACTGGATTAACAAAGAAGAAAAAAGATTAAAACAAACACAATTAGAAATGACAAAGATGGCATTACAAACAATCCCAAAAAATACAAAATATCTTCAGAGCCTGTTACGGAAACACACAACCTCACAATATTGAACCAGAAAGAAAGTGAGAACCTGAACAGACTAATTACAAGTTCCACAATCTGAATCAGTAATAAAACAATCTCACAACAACAGCAACGACAACAACAACAAATGGACCAGATGGATTCACAGCCAAATTCTACCAGAAGTGCAAAATACTGACAACAATCCGTCTGAAAGTATTTCAGAAAATAAGGAGGTAGGACTCCTCCCTAACTCATTTTACAAAGCCAGCATCATCCTGATACCAAAATCTGGCAGAGACAAGATAACTTCAAGCCAATATTCCTAATGAACATAGGTGTAAAAACCTTAACAAAATCCTGGCAAATCAACTACAGCAGCACATCAAAAAGTTACTTCAGCATGATCAAGTGGGCTTTATTCCTGGGACACAAGATTGGTTCAACATATACAAATCAATAAATGTGATTCTACATAAACAGAATCAAAAACAAAAATTACATTATTATCTCAATAGATGCAAAGAAAAGCCTTTGATAAAACTCAACATCCTTTCAGGACAAATCCCCCAACAGGCTAGGCATTGAAAGAACGTACCTCAAAATAGTAAGAGCCATCTATGAGAAACCCACAGCCAACATCATACTGAATGGGCAAAAGCTAAAACTATTCCTCTTGGGAACCAGAACAAGACCACTCTCGCCACTCCTATTCAACATAATTCTGGAAGTCTTAGCCAGAGCAATCAGGCAAAAGACAGAAATAAAATGATTTTAAATAGGAAAAGGAGTAAAACTATCTTTGCTGATGACATGATCCTATACATAGAAAAAGCTAAAGACTCTAACGGTCTCCTGGATAAGATAACAATTTCAGTGACGTTTCAGAATATAATATCAGTGTAAAAACATCAGTAGTATTTCTATACCCTAATAACATTCTAGCTGAGAGTCAAATCACAAACACAATCCCATTTGCAATAGCCACCAAAAATGAAATACCTAGAAATACACAGAAACAAGGAGGTAAAACGTCTGTACAAGGAGAACTACAAAACACATCTGAAAGAAATTAGAGATGACAAAAATAAATGGAAAAACTACTCCATGCTCATAGATTAAAAGAAACAATAACATTAAAATGCCAAACTGCCCAATAAAATGTACAGTTTCAGTGCTATTGTTATCAAAATGCCTCTTTTTTTCACTGAATTAGAAAAAAAAAACTATTCTAAAATTCACATGGAACCCAAAATAAACCCAAACATCCAAAGCAATCGTAAGCAAAGGGAATAAAGCTGCAAGTATCACATTACTCACTTCAAACTATACTATAAGGCTACAGCAACCAAAACAGTATGGCATTCATACAAAAACAGATATGTAGACCAATGAAACAGAATACAGAATCCAGAAATAAAGCCACACACCTCCAACCATCTGATCTTTGACAAAGTCAATGAAAATAGCAATGGGGAAAGGACTCCCGATTAAATAAATGGTGCTAGGATAGGTGGCTAGCCATATGCAGAAGAATGTAACTGGTTCTCTACCTTTCACCATATACAAAAATTAACTCAATATGGATAAAATATTTAAGTGCAAGACCTCAAACTGTAAAAATCCTGGAAGAAAATCTAGTAAATACCCTTCTCGATATTGGTTTTGGGAAAGAATTTATGGCTAAGCTCTCTAAAGCAATTGCAACATAAACAAAAATTAACAAGTGATACCTCATTAAACTAAAGAACTTTTGCATAGTAAAATAAATTATCAACAGAGTAAACAAACAGGCTACAGATTGGGAGAAAATATTTACAAACTATACATCTGAAAATGATCTAATATCCAGAATCTACAAGGACATTAAACATCAACAAGGAAAAATCAAATAACACAATTAAGAAATGGGCAAAAGACTTGAACAGATACTTCTCAAAAGATACATGCAAGCAGCCAACAAACATATGAAAAAAAAGCTCAACATCACTGATCAGAGAAATGCAAATCAAAACAATAATTATATACTAGTCAGAATGGAAATTAGTAAAAAGTCAAAAAATAACAGATGCTGGCAAGGCTGTGGAGAAAAGGAAATGCTTATACACTGTTGGTGGGAATACAAATTAATTCAGGCACTGTGGGGAGCAGTTTGGAGAATTTAAAAAAAATTTAAAACAGAGCTACCATTTGACACAGCAATTCCATTACTGGGTATACACTCAAAGGAAAATAAATTGTTCTACTAAAAAGACACATGTACTTTTGTGTTCATCTCAGTGCTATTCACAATAGTAAAGACGTGGAATCAACCTAGGTGCCCATTTGTATTAGTTTTCTCTTGTACTGCTATAAAGTAATACGTGAGTCTGGTTACTTTATAAAGAAAAGAGGTTTAACTGGCTCATAGTTCTGTGGGTTGTAAGGGAAGCATGACGGCTTCTGGAAAGGCCTCAGGAAACTTTCACTCATGGCAGAAGGGTAATGGAAAGCAGGCATGTCTTACATAGCCTGAGCAGAAGAAAGGGAGTGAGATGGGGTCGGGGGACACCACATATTTTTAAACAACCAGATTTCATGAGAATGCTATCAGGAAAACAGCACCAAAGGGTTGGTTCTAAACCATCCATGAGAACTCCATCCCCATGATACAATCACCTGCCAGCAGGCCCCACTTCCAACACTGAGGATTACAGTTTGACATGAGATTTGGACAGGGACAGAGATGCAAACCATATTAACATCATCAGTGGATAAGATAAATAAAATGTGGTACATATACATGGAAGACTACACGACCATGAAAAAGAGTAAAATCTTGTCCTTATTAGCAACATGGATTCAGCTGCAGGCCATTATCATATGCAAATTAACATAGAAACAGAAAACCAAATACTGCATGTTCTCACTTATAAAAAGGAAATAAACATTGAATATACATGGACACAAATAGGAGAATAATAGACACTGAGGACTGCTAGAGGAGAATGGTGGGGAGAGGATCTTGTGCTGAAAAACTACCTGTTGGGTTCTATGCTCAGTACCTGGGTGATGGAACCATCCATAACCCAAACCTCAGAATTATGAGGTATACCCATGTGAGATACCTATGCATGTACTCCCTGAATCTAAACTAAAATAAAAATAAAAAAGATTCAAATGGAAAAAACATAAAATATATTTAAAAACCAACAATGAATATTGTTGGTTTATATAAGTAAAATTAAAACATATTACAACACTAGCTCATGTATCAGGAAAAGGAGAAAAAGAAATTAAAGTGTTTTAAACATTGTAAAAATCAATTTATATTAGACTGTATTAAGGCAAGGATTCATGTTACAATCTCAAAACAATGACTAAAATAAAAGCAACTTCATACACATTTATAATCTAAACCTAGTATCTAAACAGTAAAAGAAAGATAGTTTAGCTAAATAAATGTCTAACAATGAAGAATTGAGCACAAAAATATACACGTTCATGATAGAGGAATAGTTCAAAGATACAATGGTCAATTAACCAGAAAGAAATAGTGATTCTAAAATGGCATGCTCCAGTAACTCACTTAAAAATATCAAATAAAGTAAAAACTCACAGCACTAAAAAGAAATACATACATCTGAATCATAGTGGGAATTTTAACACACCTCTCATTATCTGAGAACAAATGCACAAAAACATCAATAAATATATAGAAATATACATGGTTTAATTGACAAATACAGAACACTGAACTCAAGAACTTCAAAATACACTTCCTTTTTCAGATCACAGAGAACATTTACCAAAACTTACTATATTGTATGACAAAGAGCATGTGCAAACAAATATCAAAGGTGTGAAAAGTTGAAGAGATATTCTTTGACAAAAGTAGAATTAAGCTAGAAGAAAATGACAAAAATATAACTAAAAAAATCCACATATTTAGGAAAAAAAGTAACATCCTTGCAGTGTTTGTTAATTTAGATAAAGCCATAATTTAATATCATCAATAGTGATGCTAGAAGTTATTGTTTACTATAGGCCAGACACTTTTTCAATTTTAGAGAAATGTATATCTACTCATTAAATTAAACATTTTCCGGAGAAAACAAGGAGATAATCATGGTAAATAATAATACTAATATTTATTTAGCACTTAACATTGCCCAGCATTGTCAAGTAATAATTTCACAAGAATTACCTTACCTAATTTTCTGAGTAGAAAGATAATAGAAACATTATCATTGACACTTTTCAAATGAGAAATTCAAAGTTACGATTAATTGAATAATTTTCTTAACGTTTTCTGTGAGTAGCAACATTGCTAGAACACAGGCTGCATGACTGTCGATTTTATATTCACGCATCTGTTATTTAAAATTCACTTCTTTTTTTGAAACAGGATCTCCCAGGCTGGAGTGCAGTGGCAGAATCATGACTCACTGCAGCATTTACCTCCTTGGCTCAAGCTATCTTCCCACAGTAACCTCGGAAGGAACTGGGATTACAGGTGTTTGGCACCAGCTATTGTTTTAGTATTATGTTTATTTTTGGTACAAAAGAGGTCTTGCTATCTTGTCCAGGCTGGTTTCGAACTCCTAGGCTCAAGTAATCCTCCTGCCAGTCTCCCAAAATGCTGAGATTACAGGCATGAGCCAACATGCCTGGCCTAAAATTCACTTTTGATTTAAAAAAAAAAAAAAACCCGCAAATATCCACTCAAAATAAAGTGTAGCAACATTTAAGTAGTCTATCCTAAACTAATAACAACCATCATGTTTAAAGGCAAGTTACTGGAAAAAGTCATGTCAAAGTCAGCACAGGGAAATTTTGTTATGATTCTCCATACTGTCCAATATAATTAAGTTAAAATTTTAAAACATGTTATAAATAGTGAACATTTAAACAAAACATAATTGTAAATATTATAAGTGTACACCTCTCAAAAAATCAATGGAACAATTATTTGAATTAATAAAAGAATTTAGAACACGAACAATTATGAGATATTTGAAAGAATAAGAGCCTTCTTGTATACCAATATTAGCCAGGTAGAAAATATTTTCAAGACAAAATACCCTATTGAATTAGTGACAGAAATATAAGCAACTAAAATAAATATTAAAAGAGACATATGATACCATCATGAGAATGTTGACAGAAAATCAATGGAGGACATGAAGAAGATGGTGATTAAATTAATAAATACAGAATTCTAGATTAACTTATATATTTTATGACAGTCAGAAACTCTAGTAGAATTATTTTTCTTATTAAAAAAATCTATGTGAAAAATTTGTCCGGAAAACACTCTTCACAAGTTAAAATTAAATTTGAAAAGAGGAATAATAAAAGAAGACTTTCTTTACCAAATATTGAAATAATTGCTTAAAGCTGCCATAATTAAAGTTTTCTTATTGGAGAAGTAAGCAACATATTATTAAAGCTAGACAGAGCAGAAATAGACAAATACATCTATTAATTTAATGTATGACTAAAATTAAATGACAATGAATGGTGTTCAAACAACTCCCTGATCCTTTGGAACAGAATTGATTCCCAACTCATGACTTGTACCAAAATTAAAACTTAAAAAGCTAGCATGAAAAATTTAAATATAAAGTATACAACCATAAAAGTACTTCTATTTAAATGAGAAATTTAATTTTGGTATGTTAAGTATGACAATAAAGGCAGAAATAATAATTCAAGTTTAGATAAAAGGCAAAAAATAAAATTGAGTACAAAAAATTAAACATTTTTTGAAAAATTGAAATTAAATAAAAAAAAAAGGTTTTCATTTTTAAATTTTTCCTTTACTAAGAGAGGAGGTGGTGTAATACAGCCAAATAGAAGTCTTCGCTGATTGTACTCCCCACTGCAACATCAAATTTAACAACAATGTACAGAAAAAAAAATCACCTTCAAAAGAATAAAAAATCAGGTGAGCAATTATAGTAACTGATTTTAATTTTATATTGATGAAAGAGGCATTGAAGAGTGATGAAAGACAGTCTTGAGTGGCCAACACCATTCCTCCCCCGCCCTCCAGCAGTGGCCATGTGGTGTAGAGAATCTGCATTTGGTGGTGGGGGACTGCAGTAATGCAGTAATTGTGGGAACTATGCACTGGAACATAGTGCTGCCCTGTCACAGCAAAAAGTATCGTCAGGCAGAACTCATCCAGCGTCCAGGGAGGGAGCATTTAGATGAGCCCTAACCAGAGGGGAATTGCACATCTCAGTGGATAAAACTTGAGTTTCTGCAAGCCTTGCCATTGTAGGCTATACTACTCTGGGATCCTAAATAAACTTGAAAGGCAGTCTAGGCCACAATGACTGTAACTCTTAGGCAAGTCTAGTGACGTGCTGGGTTCAAAGCTAGTGGACTCCGGGGGCGTGCAAACTAGTGAAACACCAGCCAGGGCAAGTAAGGGAGTACCTGCACCCTTTTTCCAACCCCATGCAGTGCAGCTCATAGCTCTGAATGAGAGTCCTTTGTTCTGCTTGACAAAAGGAGATGGAAGAGTAAAGAGAACTTTGTCTTGCAACTTGGGTACTAGCTCAGCCACAGTAAGATAGGGCACTGGGAAGACTTGTGAGGCCCGCATTGCAGGCCCTATTTCTGAGACTACATTTCTAGCACACCCTGGAATAGAAAGGAACCCACTGCCTTAAAGGAAAGGACCCAGTCTTGGCAGGATTTGTCAATTTCCGAATAAAATGTCCTTTGGCCCTGAATAATCAGCAGTGGTACCCAGACAGCACTTACCCTGTGCCTTGCACAAGACTCTAAGATGTTCAGTTTTCTGGTGTGACCTAGCACAATCGCAGCTGTAGTGGCTGAGGAGTGACTACTTTTGCTTGAGAAAAGTGGAGGGAAGACTAAAGGGGACTTAGTCTTGCATCTTAAGTACCAACTCCACCACAATGGGGTATAACATTAAGCAGGCTTTTGGGGTCCCAGATTCCAGGCCTTGGATTTCGGATGGCATTTCTGGACCTTCCCTGGGCCAGAGGGGAGCTCATTGCCTTGAAAGGTGAGTCTCAGGCAAGACAGCATTCACCAGAAGCTGACTGAAGAGCCCTTGGGCCTTAAGTGAAAATTGACAGTAGCATGGCAATATTGTGCATGGGCTCGAGATGGTGGTGGCCACAGGGAAAGACTCCTCTGCCTGTGGAAAGGGGACAGAAGAGTAGGAACAGCTTTGTCTTGTGGTTTAAAGACCAGTTAAACTGCAGTAGAACAGAGCACCAGGTAAGTTTTTAAGGTTTCTGACTCTACACTTTGCTTCCTGGGTGGCATATCAGGAACAATATGAGGCCAGGGAATCTTGCAACCCTGAAGGAAACAACATAAGCCTGGCTGGCTTTGCCACCTGAAGATTGTAGAGCCTTAGGACTTTGAGTAGACATAGGTGGTAGCCAGGTAGTGATCACAGTGATCCTTTAGATCCGGCCCATACCAGAGTAGTGGCCACACGGATGCTTGAGTCACCCCTCCCCCAGCTCCAGGTAGCTCGGCACAGAAAGTGAGATTCCATTTATTTAGAGGAAACTAAGGGAAGAGAATAAGAGTCTCTGCCTGGTAATACAGATAATTCTTGCAGATGTTATTCAAGACTACCAAGGTGGTACTTCTGTGAGTCTGCAAGAGCCACAATGTTACTGGGCTTGTGTTGGCCCCTGCTGCAGATATTGCAGCAGTGATCAAAAACTTGGATTACAAAACCCGAGTCCCTTTGAATATCTGGAAAGCCTTCCAAGGAAGGATGGGTATAAGCAAGCCCAGACTGTGAAGATTACAATAAATACATAACTGTTCAATGTCCAGACACAAATGAATATCCTCAAGCATCAAGACCATTCAGGAAAACATGACCGCATCAAATAAACATAATAAGACCCCAGGAACCAATCCCAGAGAAAGAGAGAGAGAGAGAGAGAGAGAGAGAGAGAGAGAGAGAGAGAGAGAGAGAGAGAGAGAGAGAGAGAGAGAGAGAGAGAGAGAGAGAAAGAGAGAGAGAGAGGTGGCTTTTCAGAGAATTCAAAGCACCTGTTTTGAGGAAACTCAAAGAAATGTAAGATAACATAGAGAAAGAATTCAGAATCCTATCAGATAAATTTAACAAAGAGATTGAAACAATTAAAAAGAATCAAGCAGAAATTCTGGAAGTGAAAAATGCCATTGACATACTGAAGAATGCATCAGAGTCTCTTAATAACAGAATTGATTAAGCAGAAGAAAGAATTAGTGAGCTTGAAGGCAGACTATTTGAAAGTCAAAGGAAACAAAAGTCAGAGGGAACAAAAGAAAGAATAAAAAAGGTTGAAGCATGCCTACGAGATTTAGAAAATATCTTCAGAAGGCCAAATCTAAGTTACTGGCTTTACAGAGGAGGGAGAGAGAGAGATATAGAGGTAGAAAGTTTATTCAAAAGGATGAAAAGAGACCTTTCCAAACCTGGAGAAGAATACCTATATTTAAGTAAAGAAGGTGATAGAACACAAAGCAGATTTAATCCAAAGAAGGGATTTAATAATCAGTCTCCCAAAGATCAAGGTAAAGAAAGGATCTTAAAAGTAGCAAGTGAAAAGAAACAGATAATATACAATGGTGCACCAATATGTCTGGCAGCCGACTTTTCAATGGAAACCTTACAGATCAGAATAGAATGCCATGATATATTTGAAGTGCTGAAGGAAAAAAAACCCTTTTTACCCTAGAATAGTATATCAGGCAAAAATACCCTTCAAACATAAAGAAGAAATAAATACCTTCTCAGACAAACAAAAAGCTAAGGGATTTCATCAACACCAGAGCTGTTTTACAAGAAATGCTAATAGGAGTTCTTAAATCTGAAAGAAAATAATATTAATGAGCAATAAGAATCACCTAAAGGTACAAAACTCACCAGCAATTGTAAGTACACAGAAAAACACAGGATATTATAATGCTGTAATTGTGGTGTATAAACCACTCATATCTTAAATAGGAAGACTAAAAACTGAACTGATCAAAAATAATAACTACAACAACTTTTCAAGACATAGGTAGTCCAATAAGATACAAACAGAAACAAAATGTTTAAAAGTGAGGGAATCCAGTTGATGTGTAGAGTTTTTATTAATTTTTTATTTGTATGTCTGTTAGTTTGTGCAATCAGTGTTATGTTGTCATCAGTTTAAAACAATGGATTATAAGAACTTATTTTCATGCTTTATGGTAACCTCAAATAAAAAATATACAACATACATACAAAAAATAAAAAGTAAAATATACCACCAGAGAAAATCACTTTGTCTAAAAGGAAGACAAGACAGAAGGAAAGAAGGAAGAGAAGACCACAAAAAAAAAAAAAAAACAGAAAACAACCAACAAAATAGCAAAAGTAAGTCCTTATTTATCAATAAGAGCATTGAATGAAAATGGACTAAACTCTCCAATCAAAAGACATGGAGTGGCTAAATCGATAAAAAAAAATGAAACTCAATGATCTTTTGCCTACAAGAAACACACTTCACCTATAAAGACACACATAGACTGAAAATAATGTGATAGAAAAAGATATTCCACACAAATGGAAACAAAAAAAGCAGCAGTGGCCACACTTATATCACATAAAATAGATTTTAAGACAAAAACTATAAAAAGAGACAAAGAAGGCCATTATATAATGACAAAGTGGTTAATTTAGCAAGAGAATATAACAATTGTAAATATATATGCACCCAACACTGGAGCAATAAATAAGCAAATATTATGAGAGCTAAAGAGAAAGAGATAGGCCTCAATTACAATAATAGCTTGAGACTTTAACATCTCACTTTTACCTTGGAAAGATCATCCAGACAGAAAATCAACAAAGAAACATCAGATGTAAACTGCATTTTAGACCAAATGTACCAAATAGATATTTACAGGACATTTCATTCAATGACTGCAGTATACACATTCTTTTCCTCAACACATGAATCATTGTCAAGGATAGACAATATGTTAGCCCACAAAACAAGTTTTAATACATTCCAAAAAACTGAAACAATATCAAGCACCTTCTCTAATCACAATGGAATAAAATTAGAAGCCAATAACAGAGGAATTTTGGAAACTATACAAACACATGAAAATTATACAACATGATATTGAATGATCAGTGGGTCAATGAAGAAATTAAGAAGGAAATTGAAAAATTCTTGAAACAAATGATAATGGAAACACGACACGTAAAAACCTACAGGATACAGCAAAAGCAGTACGAAGAGAGATTTATAGCTATATGCAACTACATCAAAAAAGTAGAAAAACTTCAAATAAACAGTCTAACCATGTATCTTTAAAAAACTAGAAAATAGGCCAGGTGTGGTGGCTGACATCTGTAATCCCAGCACTTTGGGAGGCCGAGGCAGGTGGATGACAAGGTCAGGAGATCAAGACCAGCCTGGCCAACATGGTGAAACCCCGTCTCTACTACAAATACAAAAAAAATTAGCTGGGTGTGGTGGTGTGCGCCTGTAATCCCAGCTACTTGGGAGGCTGAGGCAGGTGAATCACTTGAACCAGGGAGTCCTAGGTTGCAGTAAGCTGAGATTGCACCACAGCACTCCAGATTTGCAACAGAGCCATACTCTGTCTCAAAGAAAAAAAAAAAAAAACCTAGAAAATAAAGGGCAAACCAAACGAAGGATCAGTAAAAGAAAAGAAATAATAGAGAACAGAGCAGAAATAAATTAAATTGAAATGAAGAAAACAATACAAATGATGGATGAAATGAAAAGGTGGTTTTTGAAAAGATAAATAAAATTGACAAACTTTTAACCAAACTAAGAAAAAAGACAGAAGACTCAAATAAAATCAGAGATGGAAAATGAGACATTAAAACTGATACTGCAGAAATTCAAAGGATCATTAGAGGTAACTATAAGCAATTATTTGCCAATAAATTGGAAAACCTAGAAGAAAAGGATAAATTCCTAGACACATATAAACCACCAAAATTGAGCCATAATGAAATTTAAAAACTGAACAGACAAATAACAAGCCTTGAGATTGAAGCCATAATAAAAAGTCTCCTAGCAAAGAAAAACCTGGGACTTGGTGGCTTTACTGCTAAAATTTACCAAACATTTTAAGAATAAATAATACCAATCCAACTCAAATTCATTCTATTACACCAGCATTACCCTGATACCAAAACCAGACAAAGACACATAACAAAAAAGAAAAGAAAAGAATACTACAGGCAATCCCTGATGAACATAGATGCAAAAATCCTCAACAAAATTCGACAACACACTAAAATGATCATTTGTCATGACCAAGTTATATTTATTCCAGAAATTCAAAGATGCTTCAATATATGCAAATTAATGAATGTGATACATCATGTCAGCAGAATGAAGGCCATGAATCATATGAGTATTTCAAGTGATTCTGAAAATCAGAGAAGAAAAATTTAACACCCCTTCATAATAAAAACCCTCAAAAAACTTGTGTAGAAGGAACATACCTCAACATAATAAAATTCATGTACAACAGACCCACATTTAGTATCATGCTAAATAGGAAAAACTGAAAGTCTTTCTTCTAAGATCTGGAACATGACAAAGATGTCCACTATCACCACTGTTATTCAACATAGTACTGAAAGCTCTAGCTAGATCAATCAGACAAAATAAAGAAATAATGGGCATCCAAATCGGAAAGGAGAATGTAAAATTATCCTTCTTTGCAGATAATATCTTATATTTGGAAAAAACAAAAGATTACAACAAGAAATACTATTTGCACTAATAAATTCAGTAAAGTGGCAGGATACAAAATCAACATACAAAAATCAGTAGCATTTCTATATGCCAACAGCAAATATTAAAAATGTGAAAAAGAAACTAAAATGCAATCCCATTTATAGTAGCTTAAAATAAAATTAAATTCATAGGAAGTAACTTAACCAAAGAAGTGAAAGATCTCTACAGTAAAAACTATAAAACACTGAGGAGAGTAATTCAAGAGGATACAAAAATATGGAAAGATATTTCATTCTCTTGGATTTGAAGAATCAATATTAAAATGTCCATACTACCCAAAATGATCTACATATTCAATGCAATCTCTATCAAAATACCGATGACAGCCTTCACAGAAATAGAAAAAACAGTTCTAAAATTTATATGGAACCACAAAAGGCCCAGAATAGTCAAAGCTATTCTGAACAAAAAGAACCAAACCAGAGGAATCACATTATCTTACTTCAGATTATACTACAGAGCTATAGTAACCAAAACAGGATGGCAGGATGGTAGTGGCATAAAATTAGACACATAGACATCTCTTTTTATAGGAATCAGTAGTAGAAAAGGAACAAGATGGTCTCTTTCCTAAAACTCTTCAACTTTTTGTCCTCTTAGCCCATTGAGTTTACGTACTAAGCCTATGCAATAAAAATGTGGTTATCTGCTACATGAGAGGTTTTTGGCCTCTACCAAGATAAGATTACACTGCTTTTATCCTTATGAGGCTACTCCTTCAATGGCAACCTGAATATTTTCAGGTTTTATCCTTGGACCAACTTTGTGATTTATACTCACCTCATAAAGTTATGAAATGGTTTGGGAATATACATCATATAATCAACTTCAAGGTCAGCCTTTTTAACCAAAGTTGACACTGCCCTTCCTGTTACACTTTTCACTCCAAATTTTGGCCAGCCACACTGTCAATGGAGCTTGTAGGAAATTTATTTATCAGATGAAATGACAGCATTAAGATACTTCAATAGTAAAGTATACAAGGACAATCCAGTAGTACAACATGTAAAACACAAAAATGTTTCCATCTGAATATAAACTATCCTACTAATAAATTTATGAAGAGAAATAAAGCTATAGATATAACACTTTGGAAGTTAAAGATCAAAAATAATAAAGTCCAAACTTTAATTATTTTTATCTGTATGCTTAAAAGAATCTAGCTTTCCACAGTTTCATATTCTGCACAGCCTCTGCCAGAGATATTTTTGGTGACTGATGGCATTGGGGTTTCATCAGCAGCTGTAACCTGGACTGTCTTTCAAAAAGTTCTGTATACTTTCTTCAGTCGCATATGTTAACTTATTTCCAAGACTCTGATGTTTCTAACCTTTTAAAGATTTCAGAGAATTAATGGGACACATGAGATTTTCACAGTCCTGGCCCTGCAGTCATCCAATTGGAGAATGAGCCAATCCTCTTTCGCAAGGGCAGTTATCCCAGACAAGTTCACGTTCCAAGAAGCCAGATCAGTGTTTCCAGAGGCCGTGGCAGATACTTGGTGGCATTGGGGTAAGGACGATGAATGGAGAAAATGTGGTTGTCACCATTATTGGAATATGGGTTAGTTGTCTTTTTCTGGAATTTACAATCTGTAAACTTAACTTCATATTGGAGAAATCTCTGTGTAAATGATTCATTTTAACAAGGCCAATTTACCCTGTCCATGATGGAGGTGAACATTCATGTTTACATAACATATCTTCTGCCACAGAATGCCATTTTTGTATTTTGTTGTCCTTTTGAAAAATTCAGTGATTTACAATGTTTATGGCCTTATTCTCCATTTCCTATTTTTGTTGTTCTGCATAGACCCTCCTACTGATATTCTTAACACACTCTCCTGTGAGTAAGCATTCCCCATCCTGTTTTCATCAATTCTCAGTATGGAATTAATTTGGTGTAAGACACCTGCCTCCTTAAGTGATTTCTTCAGGAAGACTTTTCCTTAAGTAATTAACCAGCATAGAGCCAGTTCAGGACTCTGTGGTGATGAATGACTTTGGAGTCGCCGGAGAAGTTATATCCAACTCCTTGACTTTTTCATCTCACTGACTAGGAAGGCAATTGTTAAAGGGAGATAATTGTCCAAGGGTTTCTCCTTCACCATTTTCTCTTTTTGCTTCTGATAACCCATATAACTTTACAGCTTCAACCATTACCTTTTTTGCAAATTTATCCACTTTGCTCAGACTACCCGTTTATGCTACAACAGTGCAATTTCAATTTTTTAGTGAACATATATATTTTGAAAACTTACCATCATCTCAAATTCAACATGTCTGAAATTAAATTAATAATTTACCCTCTCCTACCAATAAGCTAGTACCCAAATTGTTTCCTCAGCTTCTTCAAAGGATGATACCATACTTAACCACCTAGGCTTGAAATTTCAGCATCATTTTTTATTTTTGTTCTGTGCAAAGTCATCCATCCTTTTAAACCTGTTTTATCTAACTTATCTTCTACAAAGCCTTTTCTCTTAGTGTGTCTATATAATTATATTGATGTATACATAATCTACACTTAATAATGTATACATATATACACACATGCACATACCATACATATTTATATGTGTATGCATCCAAATACACACACATAGAGAAAGGGGTAATTCAGACTGAACTCCCTTAACATTTTTTACCCTTCCATTTCTGAATTTACCCAGGTTTTCATCAACCACTACACATTTTTCTACTTAATAAGCTGTCCCTCATCCTTTGCGAAAGCTGTTAGACTTATGCTCTTATTGGTGTTTTCTCTTACCTTCCCTAGGTCTTTGTTCCATTGAGTATCTACTCTATTTCACAGATTACATTTTTTATTAAATCTGAAAATACATCTAGGCTCAAACCTGATCCTCCATTCTATACTGGGTAATGATATCACCATAGATTCAATTCCTCAAACCATGAGCCAAGAAATTATGCTTGACAGCCTTCAGTTTTACCACTCACATCTAGTTGTGAGGCCATACCTTCCAAATAACCCTCCAATATATTTCTCTTTACTGTCATTGCCCTAGTTCATTTCTTCTTACTCAAATAGATTATTTCAAGTTATCCAGCTGGTAGTCCTGACCTCAGATAGTCCCCTGTGCTTCAATTAATTCTTCACACTACAGACAGATTTATTACTCCAAAATAAAACTATGATCATGCTGCATAACTTCCTTGCTTGAAATATTTCAGTGTTTCCCTAGCCTGCTGCCTGAGGTCCAGATTCCTTAGGGAGACATACAGGGACATTGAATATCTGATACTAACCTTACCTTATGCCACTTCCTCCCATTCTCCAACCAGATTGACTATTTCAAGGGTTGTCTGAATATATTACGGCATTTTTTCCTCCTCTACTTTTATGTGTATTGTTGTCTCTGCACGTAACTGTTGCCTCAGCCTGAAACACATTTTCCCCTTTCTCAGCCAAGTACTTCAAGATCAAAGCCAGTTTTACTTGCCTTGGTTTCCTAAGAAATATTAGGCATTTTCTTTTCTGGGATTATATTTTTAAATAGCTCTTACTCATTACATTGTAACATAATTATTGTATTATCTTGGTCTTTATTTATCATTCCTTTGCTCTCATTTACTTGTGCTTTCCACATTTAGAGTAAGATTCAAGATGTTTTTTAAAGGTTTACAAGACCCTGATCTTGCCTTTGGCTACTTTCCTGACCTCATTTCCTTCCACCTTCTCCCCAGCGGACTCTGCTCCAGCCACATGGTCCTCCTTCCTGTTTCCACACTCATTCTCATATAAGGTACTTTGTGTTTGCTTTTCCTTATGCCTCTTGTCCTCTTCCCTAGGTATTTCCATGTCTGGTGCCCTCCTTTCATACAGGTTTCTGCTCAAGCATTGCTTCCCTCTAAAGGCTGTTTTTCCTGAGTATGTAGCTTGGGATGACCCGTGCTTCATATTTCCCAGGCATCTTGAATTACATTCTTCAGAATAATACATTCCCAGCCTGCCATCTGAATTACAACTCTTTGACTTGTTCGTAAGGGTATATGTGCAACTTGTTCATCATGTCGTAAGCATTCTGGTGTTGGCAAAGTATGGCTGGTATATTGTAGTTTTCTTTGGGAAATAATACTAGAGCCAAGTTTTCATGTGAAGGTCATGATTAACCATGGATTAACTTAAACCCGAAAAAGCCTTTGGGAATATTTGACTACTGTTAATTAGGATAGCATGTAATGTAGTGGAATGTTTATCTGGACTTATTGCATAAAGAAATATACCTCAAGATAATATAGAACCTATGCACATTATTTTGTAAACAAATGTCATAATGTGGACACTGGCTTTGTGTGCGACCTAATTTATAGTATAATACATACAACTAAATGTTGTTGTACAGTAG
This sequence comes from Gorilla gorilla gorilla, assembly GCF_029281585.2. Classification (NCBI taxonomy): domain Eukaryota; kingdom Metazoa; phylum Chordata; class Mammalia; order Primates; family Hominidae; genus Gorilla; species Gorilla gorilla. Next base: position 31,574,914 of record NC_073227.2, on the reverse strand, counting down.
ATGGTAGATTAGCACCTGTGTGTTCAAAAATGAGGTTTACCATCAAGAATAACGTACAGTTGAGATAATCAAATATCTGCCTTTGCCCTAGGAACACCAGAGGACCCTCACTCTCAGGGTGAATGTTGGGTTGTACTGACCCAAATACTAAGCGTGCAATCAGGGATTATCCCAACATCTGTTTAGGAAAGACAGATGTTGTCATTATAGACCTTCATTCGTGTGCTCCTCCATAGTTAAAAAGAATGATTCCCAGACATTGAATTCACAAAAGCAAGCAAGAAACAGGCAGAAAAAGAAAAATGGAAGTCTCCAGAATGTTTTGAATAAGAAGTTTCAAGACCAGAGGAAAAAAGAAGAAAACAGAATGGGGAGTTAGGGGGTGTGGCAGTGGTGAGGGGAAAAAACAAAAGGTATTGTGAAGAGGTCTACAGCTACATAAAAAGCCTTTGTATAGTTTGTCTTATGTGAAATTTAATAACCATATAAAACCCAATACGCTTGTTTCATTGCAAGCAGGAGGATGCTATATATAAAAAAAAAGGCTGGAGAAACAGCATGCAACTCATAAAAGACATGCAGTTTGAATTTATACATGCATCCATCATGGGATAGTGTGCACCAAGAGGCAGACCAAGACATTTAGTGGGAATACAAGGTGGTGCTTCCTTCTCTACAGAAAAAGCTGTTCAATCACAGCCAAGCACCTGATACACATAGGCATCACCAAAGAGAGTGACTTTTCAGGACAATAAAGAGTAGCAATTCATACTTTGCTTTAACAAATGGACAAAGCAGGCTGGCTGTAGTCTCACTGTTGATGAGGAAAGTCAAGGGCTGCCTGCAGGAAAAGGTCTTATTATGGCAAGGGACATCTAGTCTTTGCCCACATCTTGCCTCCTTGGCTGTGCCTTGAGAATAACAGGTGGCCGAAGTTTTGTGCCAAGTTCATTCTTGACCACAGAGCTGCCCCTTAGTGGATTCTGTGATTCAGAGCTTCAGGAAAAAGGAAAGGGCATAACTACCTGGTCACTGACATAAAAATTACCACCAGCCTGTGAATCTCAGGTCCTCCCCTTGGAGATTGGCTTGGACCCAAAACCACTTCTATCTACTGATAACAGATTGTGATATTTGTGCTCCAGTTTCATTGATCAAGGCTGCCAGCAAAGTTCATCTTACCTAGATTTTATCCAAGTGACTAAGAGAGGGGCAGATGGACCTGGCACAGTGCCATTTGTCTGGGGCCTTGACCCTGCCTAGGTATGGTGCCTGCTGGCAGTTGAACATTTTATACTCCTGGGTTTTTATCCAGGTTCTAATCTTGCAGCTGCATTCAGGGAAAACACCCTAAATACAGCTTCTGTCAAACGAGCCCCACAGTTGAATGTTCTTCCCAGGACCTGTAAAGGACAAATTGAACTATTTACTCACACATACCTCCCTTTTCAAAAAGACTGCTGTCAACACACTTCCTAAACACAGACTAATTGCACAAATTAAGATGGCGGTTTGGTGATTTTCAGGGAAATCTAAAAGCTTCAAAAAACCTAAATGGTTTTGTAAGTCTTCAGAATGCACACTTACAACAGCACAAATGAGGGCTTCTCTCCCATTAGGGAACTGGAGTCTGTTACTTTATCCCCATTGACTCTCGTAATGTCCCTGGCTCAGCACCACATGCAACAGATGCAAAGGGTCACCAGTGAAGGGCAAAATATTTTGTGAAAATAATAGAACTATGCTATCTACGTAGCCAGTTTTTCCCACTCCGCACTTTCAGTGTTATCGCCTTGCTTTCATATAGTGATTTTCTTTTTATTTGCTAGAGTTTATTTTGTTGAATATGGCGAAAGACAAAAAAACAAAACAAAACAAAGGGAAGGTCGTTTTGTTTTTCCCCCAAGTATTAACCAAGCACTGTCCAGAGCCTTCTTCATATGAGCTTTGCCGTCCTAAAAAATTTTCTTTGTTATGCCCCTTCCTTGCTCCTGAACCTGAGTGATTTGCTTAGCTAATCAAGCTTAAATAATATGTAACAGGCAAGAAAAAGAAATCACTAAAATATAGAAATGGCTGCAGCTGTTTTCTGCATTATAGGAGAATAGCAGAATTCATCTCTGGAGTAGATGTTCTTTTGTTTAGGAAAACACACTGATGAAATTTTTAGATTATTCAAAATTAGGTCCCCAAGACTGGTCCAGGGTGGAAGTGGAGACAGAAGAACAAAATTACTCTGAAGTATCAAGTGTCAAGAAGTTTGCCTTTGAGCCTTGCTGGTTTTAGGGGTAGAAGTAGTGGTGTATTCTAGAAATAGGAGAATATGGAAATTGAGACAAACACATTATATACAAACACTCACACACACAGACACACAGAGACATCAGGAAATTGTGGCCAGCTGGATTCTAAGCAAGAATAAGGCTTTCTAAAAAATGTCTTGGGATAGAGATGGCTAAAAAATTTTAATAGTCATATTTATGAATCCTAGGCTGTTTGCCATTTTGTTGTAATATCCCCCCAATACCTCTGTATAATTCCCCTAATCTTCAGTTAGAATGTAATATTCTGTACCTTATAGAATATTATATTCTGTACCACTTTGAATTAGTGGTGGTTCCAGCAATGAAGGGGACAGACTGCGTCTATGCACAGAGCCAGGTAGTACCTAGAAGGTTCAGGAGATGTAGAAGTAAATAGGTATTGTAAAAGGAAAGATGTGGAAGGAGAAGCAGAAGTAAGATGGAGAGGATGGCAGAGGTAGGTGCAGGAGAACATCAGCACTCCTGCCCTGGAACCCTCAGGAAATGGAGAAGGGTGCAGGCTTTCTCACAGCTGAGATTGGATCATGGTATTTTATTTGGATATAAAAAGAAACTATAGCCACAGCAAGTTGTATCTTGCCACAAATAAAACTGTTCACAGTTCCTTTTGGGTACCCTCAAACCTGAACCTCCTCCCCATGTCTGCCAGCCCTGCTGTACATTTCCCACTCTCTCCAAACACTGCCTATAACCATTCTGTGCTTTATGTTAAGACATTTTCTTCAGTCTGGAAAGCCCTTGTGTTCATTTCACTGCTTAGTCGCATTCTACCCGTTATTCAATGCCCAATTAAAATTCCACCTTTTTCATGAAGTTGATTCTGGCCCTTGGAGCCTACATGTTAATCTCCCATTTCTGAAGTCCGATAGCACTCATCGCAAGAAAGGCATAATAGAGCAATGTGATAGTAATCTTCTATTTTCTGTTTCTTCTATCTTCACTTGGTTTGCCCCAGACAATAATGGATATTCTTAGGGTAAAGAAAATGTGTTGTTTATTTTTCTTATATGTTTCGACTCCACCTAGCCTATTCCTGGATACCTACTAACGTTTCAATTTGCATTAGGTTAACGGATAAAGATCTGCATCAGTCTTTAAAATAAGCATTTGTTATCCAGTAAAAGTTCACTCGTGGGAATCCAGCCAAGCATTGTGTCCTCAGTTGATGCTGCTTAGGTGGGCCAGTGTACGGTAAATAAAAAAATTACTATAATGAATAAAACATTATTAAAATCTTCAAAATAATTTTGAAAAATAAGACTTTCTGATCTCTATCTTTATGTGCTGTCCAATTCCACATAATTTTTCTACCTCTTCCTATTCATAAATGAACTTTTGTTTCCAATATAACTTCATTAAGAGAAGCCGAAAGAAAGAAAAACCTAATGAATTCCTTTAGTCAAAGAGTGATTCAACATGGGAGAACTTATGAATTCCTTCAACAATTATTTAAATATTGGGAGTACAATTAGATTAATGAAAGGCTAGTATTTCAAACCTCAGATCAACTTGAGTATGGCAAGTTCAGACATTAAAGTACAATCACAGACACAAATAAAGTGTATATTTTGAACAATTCTACATGGGTCAAGGGTACTGGAAAGCCTACAAAATTCAATCCATGTGCCCATTTTTACTGTTGGCTTCCCTTTTTATGCTTTCCACTTTTTGGTTTTGCTTCTTCTTTCTCTTGCACCCTTTCCCTTTTGCTCCATGCCTTATTCTGCATACAGCTTTGCATCTGTTACCTTCACAGCTCTTTCTCATTTATGAGCTGTTGTTGGGCTACCGTCTTCTGCAAAAAGGCTGTATTAACTGAGAACACTTGGAAATAAAATGAAGGTGCCCCTCACATGAAGGTTAGTTTATAAAGTCAGAGCATAAACAAGAAGAAAATTGGATATTTTGAAATTACCCTTGGAACTCCCTTTGGTGGGTGCCATGTAAGAGACCTTCTCTCACCAAATTGAGCAAAGTCAGTGTTTCCTCCAGCACTGGAATTGATCACTGTATATTCAGCTGAACCCCTGATAAAGGAGTTGGCTTCTTCACATAGGCTATGTTGATCCAAAAATGAGGTCTTTAAACACATTTAATGGGATGAGCTGCTAAGGCTTTTTGAGGCATATGGCAACCAAGATGCCGGCAGAAGGCAGATTCTGGGCTCCCAATTTGTGCAATTTATGCTAGTTCTGGAATATTTGCACACTGAACGACTGTACAAGCTGAATATCAGTATCAATTTAATGGATATGTCTTCTTTTCTACTTCTTTTCTTTCCTTTACCTTCTTTTTCTCTTTCTCTCCCATCAAAATACATATGATAAAATCCCATTGAGTTGAATATGTATATCATGTAATAGTACCCTAGCGTCAGATGAAAGTGCCCATTGCCTTGTAAATAAAGTCATATATCTCTCCATTATGCTCTTAGTCATGCACTTGAAAATAATTGAGGATATGCACAGAGCTTCTCCCATCAAAGGTGGCAACTTGCATGGCCCAACAGATGGGTTTTTTGTCTTAACCCTTCATTGTCTCTTATCTTTGAATGTGTTAATAGATCTGATTAAGCAAAAAGAAAAAAGAAATGAAGTAAATATTTTCCATCATTAAAATTGTTTTTGCTTGCTTTGCTTGTCGCATGGGAAGGCTTTGGATCTGTTTTTTTCCCCTGTGTCTCTCAGTCAAGATGCGATGAACAATGATGTTGGTGACCCTCATCATTGCACTGCTGACCGGAGTCAGCCTGGCTTCATCTTCCCTCTCAACTTCAGAGTGAGTGACAGAGCTGGAGGGAATGGCATTGAGAGTCCGGCTGCTCTTCCACTAACTGGAAGGAAACAGCATGCAGATCTGAGTACTTCAAACCAGCCTAGATGACTCAGTAGATTGGCTTTCAGGGAAAAAAATATTTCTCAGTACTTATAATAACTATGTTATACATTATGGGCATAAATGCAACTCCTCTTGGAGCAGGCACTGAAATTAACCCACAGAGTTTCTAAAATATATGCTTTGGGAGTAGATCAACATTATATATCCATATTTTCTCAATGACAGTATTAAATTTACTGACTCATACATGTATGCTGTAGTTCTTTTCATGTGGTCATTTATTTGGCAGATTTGGAGAAAATTTTATGACTACCATTTAATTCATTTTTAAGTGATGGTTTTACTCTTCAAGTTCATTGAACAAAATAAGACTATTTGATGGAGAAAATATTTTCTCCATATGTAAAAATAAAATTTATTAGGCAATTTTTGCCTTGCCGATAATTTTTCTAACTGCATCTTAAGGAAAGTTAGTATATTTTGAAGTTCAATATAATAAATAACAATAATTGATTTACTTAATGTTTTATTTGTTAATTCACACAAATGTATTAGTATGATTTTATAGTTTAGTTACAGTAGCAGCAGTATAATATATAATTACTGATCTGAAGAACAAACAATATCTATACTTTATATCTTTAAACATATCTCAATTTATATTTGTAATAATTGGATGCCCTCAAAACCCAGATGGCTATAGAAGGAATAGAAAGTAGGTGCTCCTCATAAGTAATCTTTTAATCATGGCAAGAACATAATTTCCTAGGTGCCTATTACAGGGTCAATGATAATATATTATCACATTAATCTTTACAGCATCCCTGTGAAGTTAAGGGAGTTATTTATCTGTACCTTTTACTGAAGCTCCATGTACCAGGAAAGCAGCTTAGTTTATTCAGCTTGTTGGTGGCAAATGCAATCATCAAAATTGGTTTGAATTTCTGTCCATATTTCCTGCTGCCTCTTGAGTTTGGAGTTATGCTTTCATCTCTCAAATCAGAAACAATAATACAAACATCCACCATGTTTGGCATGGTGCTAATTTTAGACTAGGTTTCCAAGGCAGTTTGAGATAGTCTCTTAGATTATAAACTGTTACCTGCATTCAAGCTGGTTGGTTATTTCCCACCCACATGCAAGACTGGCAAGATTACTAGCTAGGAAGATTCTAGTGTTGATACTCTTCTATTCGAAGACCTTCAGGAAACTGTAATAGGATTATTTTCACAAAAAATTGTTGAAGATACGGGTCTAGAACACTCTGTAGCATGCATCAAACATGACCTTTGGACACATTTCTTTTTCTCTTTAGATTTGTTTTCTTATGACAACTTTAATTTTCTATTGGCTTATTATAAGAAGAATATTTCACAGAGAAATGAAATATTTAGACTGTCTAAACATCAAGCAATAAGTATTTACCAATTAGCCACTATGGAGATATTATAGAGAATTAAAAAGAAGTATGTGAAGTTAGTCTAACTCTTAAAGAAGCTTAAAATAAGCAGAGGAGGCATATATATACATTTGTGAAATCACTAACACTGAAGTACTGTATGACTAAGTGGAAAATGACTATGAAAGAAAATAAAAGCTGCCCTAAATCTTGTGCAATTTTAAATTAAGAAACTTTATTAAAATGTGTCATGAAATAGAAAGTAATTAGTATCAGGCACATGATTGTAAAAGTTTCAGGCATCATAGTATACAATCACTGGAGTTAAAAAGCCTGGATACAAGTCTGTCATTTGACTGCCATTTTTCAGCTGTGTAGTTTTAGAAAACCACTTACCTCTCTGTGCTTCACTCCCTCATCTATAAAGTGGGGGGACATTCTTTGTAGGTTGTGCTGTTTATGTGATGTAAGTGATGCTCATGTTTACTATACTGCTCTAGGCTAAATAGTCATGAGTCATTCATTCAGGCAGTGGCTATCAGTTACATACTTAGCAATAGCCATTAGCTGCCCATAGTCTTTGACTAAATAATTCTATTGATATATCTTTATTATAAAGAGAAAGGCTTAGGGAGGGTAGAGTCAATTGGCATTCGTTGAGTTTACACTGGGTGAAGTCCACATACTCTTTTCGACTTAATCCCAGTGAAAACCCTGTGAGCTTGGCCCAGTGAAGCCCAGAGTGGTCAAGTAATTTGCCAGTAAGTAGAAGTGAAGTTAGGTTTGAACATACACCTTGTACAAAGTTCCTACTGTGCAATTAGTCATGCCACAGCACATACACATTGCTAGCTACACAAATACGTTTCTGAAGTATAATCTACTGTAATGAAAATAATCAGAAACTACCTAAATTGCCAACATCAAATAATAAGTTAAATTAAATATGGTAAATGAACTTAATAAAATGGATGCATTTATAAAAATTATAATTTAATATACTATTTAGTAGGACTATAAAGAGAATAATAAAATAATATGAAAGAATTCTTAATGTTACATAAATATGTAAACATTTGCTATACGTTAACATAAAAGATATGTATTTATGTATAATTTATACACAGTTTAGGCTGTATTGCATTTTTACATAAAATTTCTGAAGTCAGAAATTTAAATATAATGTATTAATTTGCACATTTCTGAAGGTTGCTAATTTGTTTATAAAATAACTTCAAAGTATATATAGAGCAACTTCTAATTGTTAGTCACTGAAGTTAGTTCCATGTGTTTAATGATGAGGAGGTGGAGTGGCCTCCCTGAAGGAGCTTGAAGTCCACTAATCCAGTAAAGACATTTATACTTTCAAAATGCTTTTGCCATTTAGAAACAAACACAAAACTAGTTTTCTATAGTATTCTTCCTTTAATCCAAATTGAAATCTATGTAGTTGGAATATACAAGGATAAAATGAAATAAACATTTAAACATAGCAGAATATTTATTATATAAGCCTGAAGTGTGTAATTCACTTTTAAAAGAAAAAAACCCACTGACACCATGAAATAAATTAATAATAAATTCACCTATATGAAAATTACTATGAATGAAGAAAAAAGAAAACAGGACTGGGGAATAATATCTGTAACACACAGGGCAAATTAATTTACTATATACGATTGGCCAAATCCTAATAAACAATTAGATAACTTGAAAATGTGCCTGAATAAATAACATAGCATAGAAAAGTAAAGACATTTTTAAAAATTTAGAATTTCAGAAGCAGCATATGGAGGAAATGAGACAAAGGCCCAAATGAAAAGAGATAATGGCTGAAAATGTTCTTGAAGTGATGAAAACCAGTGATCTTCCATTTCAGGGAAAAAACACATCTCAAGCAAGACTTAAAAAAGAAAAAGATTCATATATAGACACTTTTTTTTCTTTTCAAACTGCAACACACTAACGACAAGCCTAAGATCTCTGAAACATCCAGAAAAGAGAAACAAATCATCCACAAAGAATATGAAATTAGATGATCATTGGAACTCTCAAGGTAAAAGTCAGAGCACAGTAAAATTGTGACCTTAAACTTCTAGATAACAAAGTAATGAGAGCCACCCTAGTTTCAGTCTCTGTATGTTTTTTTTTTAATGGTGGCAAAAAAAAAAATTTCAGAAACACAAACAAAATCTTAGAGAATGGATTACCCTTAAGAATAAAGGATGTACATTAGGAGAAATGAAAATACTTTTAGAAGGAAATTCAGACATTTAAGGGGATCATGGAAATAAAAGGCAATTGTGTGTGTAAATTAAAACAAACCCTGGTTGTTGAAAAGAATAAAAATGCTGACCAATGACAGTGGCTTAAGAATAAGTCTAAGTGATATGAAAACACTAGCCAAAAACATGTAAGTTGGAAAGAAGTGATTAGAGTTGATACATTCTGAGTTATTTTAAATCATCTATATTGTTAAAAATTTCAAGGGCTAAACATGAAAGAGTACACACGTATTACTTTAAAGGGAAAAATAAAATCTAGAGTGAAATATTCCACCAAAAATCAATCAATAAAAGAAAAAAATGAGATAGAAAATAAGCAGAAAAATAAATCAGGACAAACTAAAATACAAATAATCTCTTAGAAATAAAACAATATGTATAGTTTATCCTAATCAAGGTTAGCAGGCTAATCAATACATAAAAATCAAGACTCTTTTACTGGGTTAGGAATGGACTTCTGGCTGGGTGTGGTGACTCACTCCTGTAATTTTGGTACTTTGAGAGGCTAAGGTGGAAGGATTGCTTGGGCCCAGGAGTTGGAGACCAGCCTGGGCAAGATGGTGAAATACTCCCATCTCTACAAAATTTGCTTTAAAACTCAGCCATGCACTGTGGTGCACCCCTGTAGTCCCAGCTACTCGGGAGGCTAAGGCAGAAGGATACCTGGAGCCCAGGAGTTCAAGGCTGCAGTGAGCTATGATTGTGCCATTGCACTCCAGCCTGGGTGACCAAATGACACCTCATGTCTTTAAAAAAAAAAAAAAAAAAAAAGTGACTTCTACTATGTGCTGCTTAAAATAAACACAGCAAAAAGAGAAAGATGCAGTGTAATTGTAAGTAAATGATGGAAAAATTATAAACTCAAATGTAATAACAGAAGACTATAAGAGAAAACTAATACATCAAGACACTTTCCTAGACCTGAGGAGAGTCAATGCAGAACTATAATATTTTCACTAAATTAAAAAGATACAACAATTTTAAATGTATAATTTCTATAATTTCTGTATCTTAAAAACTAATGCAGCATTTACCAAAAATGAATGTAGTTTGGCTGAAATGCAAAGCCCAATAAATTTTTTAAAATTAGAATCATTTGAAATATAATCTTTGATAAAATTCAATTAAGCCAGAAATAAAAAAACAGAGACATAATCTAAACTTCTCTATTTTAGAAATTTTAAAATATACCTAAAAATATACTACTGAAAAATTTGGGGCCAAAAGAGAAATCATAATGAAAATTCAAAAATACTTAGAACAAAATAACAATAAAAATATCATGCAAGAAATTTTGTGGGAGGCATTTAAATTTCACAATAATTAAAGAGAAATATATAGTTTTAAGTTCTTATGGTAGAAAAGAAGATATCTTGAAAGCTAATAAATTAGGCATCTATCTTAATTTTGAAAAAAACTTAAGGAATGAATAATGAAACAAATAATAAAGGTTAGAGTAGACATGATGAAAAAGAAAAAAATACATCATTACAAAGGATTTAGAACTATAAAAGTTCATTGAAAAAGGCGAATAAAATGAACAGAAGTCTGGCAAGATTAAGTAAAAACATTGGAGGCCATATAGTAAATATAAGTTATCATATTAATAATGTAAATAAACTAACAGGTTTTTATTGAATTAGGCTTCATCTGTATGCGTATCTGCTGCCTCCCAATACATTATCTATTCTTAACCTCCAGAACTGAATGCAACTTTTTAAACAAGGACATTCTGATGCACTAGTTTTTTGTTGTGGTTGTTGTTCCACTTTGAGGCAAGGTCGTAGTATTTTCCAATTGAGATGAAAAATGTTAACATTATTTTTATCTCTCTCATGGATTCATGATTCTTCCAGTTTTTTGGTCTTTACAAAAATTTCTTAAGATAAAAAAGCTCAAACTATAAAAGAAAAGCTACCATAGTTTTAAGATCTGTTTCTCAACAGACATTATGTAGAGATTGAAAAGAAGACAAGCCCTAGGAAATGATATTTGTAATAAATAAAACCAGCAAAGAATTAGTGCAGAAATTGTACTCAATAAAAACTTTTATGAACCAATAAAAAAAGACAATCCAATATAAAAATGGGCAAAATATGTGAACAAACATTTCAGAATAGGAAAACCACAAATCAACCCCAAATCATATGAAAATATTCTCAATTTTATTAGTAATCAGAGAAGAGCTAATTGTTTACTTACCAGATTGGAAACCACTGTAACATCTGAAAATATCAAGCATTTTCACATGAGTGGAATAATCACTGGTGGGATTCCCCATTTAAACAGCCACTTTGGAAAATAATTTGGCATGTTTAATAAGGCTCAGCACATCTGGTAGCCAGTGATTCCACTCTTAAAGTCCTGTATCTTTGAGAAGCTCATATGCTAGTCAACAAGGATATGAAACAACATCTGTAGAAGAACTGTGTTCAATAGCAAAAAATGTTCATTAATAGTGGGATATATAAATTTGTGATTATTCATTTAATGGAATATTATATAAGAGTAAAGATGAATAAACTAATTACATGCAACAATATGGATGAATCTCAAAAATCGAATGTGTGAAAGAAGCAAATCATCACTGGATATATAGAGTATAAAATATTATTCTATATACTTAATGTTCAAAACCAGCTATTACCAAATAGTACATATTTTAGGCATACATACATATAATAAAAATTTAAATCAAAGTTGTGAAATTATTGGCACAAAAAATTCAGTTACCTCTGAAGATGCTGAAATAGTTTACAGAGGTACATTTAGAAACCTTCAAGGTATTTCTTAAGCTCGATGTTAGGTACAGGGGGCTCTATTTATTTATTTATTAATTAATTTAATGTATTGAGACAGAGTCTCACTGTCACCCAGGCTGGAGTGCAGTGGCATGATCTCGACTCACTGCAGCCTCTATCTCAAGGGTTCAAGCGATTCTCCTGCCTCAGCCTCCCGAGCAGCTGGGATTACAGGCACCCACCACCACACCCAGCTAATTTTTTTGTATTTTTAGTAGAGACAGGGTTTCACTATGTTGGCCAGGCTGGTCTCGAACTCACGACCTCAAGTGAACCGCCCACCTCAGCCTCCCAAAGTGTTGGGATTACAGGCGTGAGCCACTGTACCCGGCCTACTTTATTTACTTTTATTAATGTTCTTTAACATGTACATACATATTTATATACCCTCTTTGATATGTATGGCATATTTCCCAGTTACAAAATGAAAAAAAATTCCGTTCAAATGAGCTTCTTTTAATCTATTGAAATTTGGCCATTGAAACCATTTGTTGTTTTTTGTGCTTTCCCCAAACCCTGGCTAATAGTTCAGTACAAAATAACAGGAAAAATCACTTTTCTTAAGTAACATGATATTCTCTAAGAACCTCCCCGGAGGACAGCACATCTCTATTTATAGGAAAGGACATGGGAAAGTAAAACAGCCTTTGTACTGAATACTGTCTACCAGGTGTTGTGTTATAATCTTTACATCTATCTTATCTGATAAACACAGTGACCCTCTGAAATGTTATTTTTGCCATTTTTTTTTTCTCCAGAAAACAGAAAATTAAGGCCCATCTCTTTTCAGACCTGTGACTTGAGGCCAATGTAGTTTCACTCCAAGTCTCTATTTTCTCTTCACATGTTCAGTACCTACTTCTGACACTCTGAGATAGTGAGCTGCCTGAGATCAAGAACTGTTTTTCACCTTCCTACCTTTTAGTTCTGAGCACAAGATGAGGCTTGGAGTCTGCACAGTAAAAACTTAATTAATGATTCATTATCGCTGGAAGTTTTAGGATTGACATTTTTGGCTCAAGAACTCATTTGCGACTCATAATGGCCACCACAAGAGAGGAACATTTTAAATTATTTGATTCAATGTTTTTACATTACAATTAAGTAAACTGAATCCTGACATATTTAGATGGCATGTCTGGGACACTACATCCACAGAATGAAGTGGAAAATCCATCTCTTCAGCTCTCTTGTCCTGGGCTTCTCATTCAAACACCTCCTCCTGTAAATTAGCTACTTTTTCTATCTGTTGAATAGGGCCCAGTTTAAGAGTTTAATACCTGTTTGTCCAATCCATTCTCTGACTTAGGTGTTTTCCTTAGTGAATAGAGCTGAGGACATTTTAATTAATTTATTATGTCCCTTCAATTAGGGGACCCAATTAATAATTGAAATGGGTTTTTAATTGGTTTATATCCTCTAGGGTATCATATTAATAACATAAATAAACTAACAGGTTTGCACTGAATTAGGCTTCATCTATATGCATATCTGCTGCCTCCCAATACATTATCTATTCTTAACCTCCAAAATTGAGTGCAACTTTTTAAACAAAGGCATTCTGATGAACTAGTTTTTGTTGTGGTTGTTGTTCTGCTTTGAGGCAAGGTCATAGTATTTTCCAGTTGAGATGAAAAATGTTAACATTATTTTTATCTTTCTTATGGATTCATAATTTTTTCAGTTTTCTAGTCCTATAATGTTGAATTACCATTGAGTCATGTCTCTTCTTCAGATGTCAGTCTAATCATAGACTCATATACCTTTAGAGACAGGAAGATCTTTAGAAATTACTTGTTAAGAACCAATGCATTTGAAAACCAGAGGGGATCCATTGTGTGCTCAAGCTCACACAGCAAGCTAGTAGCAAGGACAGTGGTTTCTCTTTAGACATCTTCTTGATTTTTTTCTCAAATATCATTAATTTTAGTTGTTCATTTGCTTTGGTAAGTCACCGTAGAAGGCCCACTTCACATTTGGATTGGTCTTCCTTTCTCTTGAGAATAATTAAAGGATTTGCTTATTGAAAAAATCAAACGTAACTGTATTATTCTCAGCACTCAGTACAATACTAGACTCAATAAAGTCTCCATTACACGTTAATTGGAATAAATTGCCCAATGGCAACTATCATTTTCTCCTGTCTGTAGCATTAACTCCATGCACCTCAGGAGGGCATTCAAGCACAATCCACATCTGAATGCCTGGTCTAAATTTATGTTTCCAATCTTGTTCCTGATGTTTCCCTTACACAGATTATCTTTTGAATGTAGCTATCTCCTTTTCCGTTGAATCCCACTGGTTTATTCTTTCTTCCATGTCTCTAGTTCTGAAGGTTTTTTTTTTTTTAATTCTTTGGTTTTTAAAGTATTACCCTCAGAACTTGATGAAGATTTTAATTCTTGTCCCTCTTCACTAACTCTGTGGGTGATGTCTACCAATCTGTTTTAGCGAGTCTTCCTGGTGATTGATGTGTGTGAAACTTTGAGAACCCCTGCTCTAACTTCTGGGATGGAGAAAGAGTCCTGGTAACCAAATTACACAGGTACCTCGAGACTCAAGTTTTTCTAAGTGGCTACAAGAAGCCCTTTGCAATACTCAAGTCTACATCAAATTTCCTTTTTCAACAACTTAGAATAAGTTTTTTTTTTAATTTGAGGTACATGCCTTATTATTCCCAGGTGAGAGCTGGTTGAGGGCCTTTATTACTAATTTTTCTTCTAGAGAATACCTCACACTTGCTTGTGCTTCAATAAATGTTTATTGGATCACTAGGGGCAGTAATAATGATGATGACAATAACAATTAACTATTACAGTGGATGCCTGTCTTGTTTGTGGATCTACAACATCTTTTTCGACACTCTAAGTTTGGGGTTCCTTATATTATAGATTCTATTTTCTTTTCTTTTCTTTTTTTTTCCTTTGAGACAGAGTATTGCTCTGTTGCCCAGGACAGAGCGCAACGGAGTGATCTCGGCTCACTGCAACCTCCGCCACGTGGGTTCAAGAGATTCTCCTGCCTCAGCCTCCTGAGTTGCTGGGATTATAGGCACTTGCCACCACGCCTGGCTAATTTTTGTATTTTTAGTAGAGACAGGGTTTTGCCATGTTGGCCAGGCTAGTCTTGAACTCCTGACCTCAGGTGATCCACCCACCTCGGCCTCCCAAAGTGCTGGGATTACAGGCATGAGCCACCATGCCTGGCCTTAGATTCTATTTTCTCAAAATAAAAGAATAAACTCATCCACCTTCTCTTATAGCCAGTGCACCACCAGAGGCCTCCAAGACCTAGTGATGGAGAAAGGAAGGGCCTGAGAGCTCCTTCTTCTCTAATACAGCAATAAGGCCAAGTTCCTCAGAAATGACAAGTTTCCAAGAATAGAGCATTGGCATCTAATGTTCAATGGTGGGGGCCAAAGTTTTCTTGCTTTTCTTATCAGATCAGCTCCTGAAAGATTAGCAGTTACCCTGGTTCCCCAGCCCGCCTAATGATTCTGTGGGCTACTCAATATATTTTCAATAAACTCTCTTTCTTAGTAAGCCAGAGTCAGATTTTGTTGCTTGCAATATAGAACCTTGGCTGATGCAGTAATAATAATCACTGCTTTATTTTATTGAGTAGTTGATAAGTCTATTACATGGACTTAACTTTCCAAATGTAACAGAAAATATATAATTTATAAGTCTGAAAAGGCATTACAGTCAATATATAATATAATTGACTAGTCTAAAAAGACAAAGATTGCAAATTAAGTCACATTTGTTTATCTCTTGTTCAGTTTTCCACATATGAATACCTGACACTCTCACAGTTCAGAAGGACAGCATGAAGTAATGGCTAACACATTCCTTTTTGTTGTAAAGTACATTGTCATTTGTCAAGGGAACAGTGGTGATCACTATCCACCACGTGTACCTGGGTGTCACTGAATTCTTTGATTTGTCAGCTCACATTCCTAATCTTTAAGGTCACGGTGCCCTGCTCTTGGTACATCTTAGATTGGTAAAAGGAAGCATTCACATGCCAAAATTCAGAGAGCATGACTGGGAAAATCATCCCTCTTACCCAGAGGGACTATGTCCCTGGAAAAGTACTGAATTATGCACAACTATTAAAAACTCTCTTTGAATTGCCCAACATGAATCTCATTCAATGTTCACAAGTCTCTGCGGTAGGCATGGGTAGGGTCATCCTCACTGTACAGATGAGACTCATAAAGGTAAAATCAAGGTCATGATTACATAGCTCAATGTCAATAGAACTAGGATTTAATTTCATACTGATCTAATTCAACAGCTCTTATTTTCCTGCTGAAAATGCTTTCTTGCAAGGAAGCTCTCCCCTATGAAGTATTTCTGAATACTCTTCTCTGTCTCCTTCCCAGATCCTATTGAGCACATTCTCCTTTAAGCCCTGCATATGCTGGGGCTGTAATAGACAGAACACTTTACCAAATGCCTCTGTTTATAAGCACACCTTCCTATCTGAACTCTTAAGTTACAAGGGCACAGTTTATACTTTATTCATCTTTGTCTTCCATGTTCCTAGTGTAGTACATGGATTATAATTGTTGCTTGATAAATATTTATTACACGAATGGATGGGTGAATAAAAGCAGAGGGAAAACATCCATTTTGTATAGGTAACCATAAAATATTCACTTAGCATTCCCCAATGGCACACTACTCACAGGCTGACACTGCCCCTTAAACCAGAATGAACTCACTGTGGCCCACTTCAGAAAAAATAACTATGCTCTCCTAGATCATTACTCATAAACTCCAATGTCTCAGAACACTCCATTGCAGCTGGCATGCCTGGCAACTATCTGTGGCCCTTCACAGTACTGCACACATGGCCATTTCATTACTGACAAGGGGGCTGTGGAGCCACACAACCACAGCTTTGTGTGAAGGATGAAGTGGCAACTCGTGCTGCTGAGAGGTCCTCCCCTATCAAGAAGGGGTGGGACTTGTTGATAAGGGACCCTGACTATAGTCACTGACAGGGCGAGTCAAGGAACTTTTCAAAGCATGTGAGTCACTTACTTGCATTCAGTGGTGCCTGGGCTCTGGGGATTGGCATGGAACCAGCAATGTATGCTATGGCCATTCAGGAGATTAAAAGCTGCAGCCATGGTGATTACATGGAATTAAAAACAAATGCAGAAGTGGCCATGGAATCTGATTGCATTCCACTCGGTGTAAGCCAGTTCGCAATTTTTTTCTTTCTTTTTTTTCTTTTCTTTTTCTTTCTTTTTTTGAGACGGAGTGTTAGAGTCTTGCTCTGTCACACAGGCTGGAGCGCAGCAGTATGATCTTGGCTCTCCACAACCTCCACCTCCTGGGTTCAAGTGATTCTCCTGCCTCAGCCTCCCAAGTAGCTAGTATTACCGGATTACAGGCTAGCGTCACCATGCCCGGCTAATTTCTGTATTTTTAGTAGAGATGAGGTTTCCCTATGTTGGCCAGGCTGGTTTCAAATTCCTGATCTCAGGTGATCCGCCTGCCTCAGCCTCCCAAAGTGCTGGGATCACAGGCGTGAGCCACCATGCCCGGCCCAGTTTGTAATCCTGAGGGCAAGAAAAAAAAAAAAAAATATATATATATATATATTTTATTCCTTTTTTTAAAGGACATGGCAATTTGGGGGAAATAGTTCAAGAGCTTTGGATTCTGGAAGTATGGAGTCTAATGTTGACTTTCTCTCTCATTAGTTGTTGACTTTGGGAAAGTTTCTTTGACACTCAGATTTCTCTTCTGCAAAATGAGTATTATAAGCCCTTCCCCTAAGTCTGCTAGAAAGGATTAAATAAGATGATATGTATGAAGTATCTGCTGCATTATAGGAACTCAGTGCATCTTGGATTTTATGCTTTATTTCTTTCTTATCTACCACTTATTTCTTTGTGCTCTCCTCATCCCCTTGTCTCAGCAGAGACATCCTTGGCGTTCTAACAGGGGAGGCCTGGAGGCCATTCTGAAAGAAAAGGCAGAAGCCAAGGAAAAATAAGTATTTATCAGTTAGGCACCTGAACTTTACCTTCAAGGACAGATATTCCATAGTCAGGAGAAAGAAATCCATTGGGGATCTGGGCCAACTGAAACATCTTGTAAACGAAGGAGGTTTATGCTGGGAGGAAGGCATTCCTTTCAAAGTGTTCCCGCATCCTTAAAGCACCACAATGGGGGAGGGCAACTGATTTGCCCTCTCCTGAGCAAGGCTGAGACATCAGCATTAACCTCACTACACGTGTGGGAAGGGCTTTGATGACTTGAGAATCGCGTCATAAGCAATTCTTTCCCCAGTGGTCCTGGGCCATAAAAAAATTGTGCATTGCTAATGGAGCAGACAGTTCCATTTCTAATTTTTTCTGGGTGTACTCCCTCTGGTACACAGAGAGGTTGGTGAAATAGTCTTTGATGTGGGGAAGCTGACCATTTGTGATGGAGGAGGGGAATGGGATCTTGTTGCTTTTAGGTAAATAAGCATTAGAGACCTTTTTGTCAGTAACTGTTGTATTCCAGAGCTAGACTCTGGCCCACGCAAAGGCACAGATGACTGGGTCTTTGCATATATATTAGTAACTCCATTGGAAGATAATATTTTGCATTTTAAACTAAACATTTCTTTGCATGGATATTGACTGTCTCTAAAACCCTGAAATAAAACAGTGTGTTAAACTTCTGGGAGTTCCTCATTCGCTAGAATGGACTTTGATCCTTTGAGTCACTATAAAGTTGGCTAAGGTAGATAACCCCATTTTACAGACGAGAACAATAAGGCTCAGAGAGAATATTCTGTGTCTAAGATGCTGCAGCTGGTGAGCAGCAGCATCAATACCAGAACCACCGCCATCACCTACCTCCCCAAAGTCCGAGGTTGAACAGGATTTATGGTACCCAGAGATTAAATATTCCTGAAAGATAATTAAAAAATATTCTTCTTTGTAAGTTTTATAAAATACATGACTGAATGAACACATTTCTAGGGCCCCCTCTCAGGACCATGAGTGGGGCCTATGCAAGTGAGGGCCCTGAAGTGTAAGCTTTATAGCTTCATAGTAAATCACTTCTGCTTCCTTAAAGGAGCATGCTAGCAAGAGACCTGCTCTATGCACAGAGCACATGCTCAATAACTAGTAGTCATTGTGATTAGTCTTTTTGCCTTATGTCATTTTGACAGGGACCTAGAGATAAATGTTTCAAGGTGTGAGCAGTGGGTGATCTGGATATATCACGCAGGAGCTCACTGTTGTCTTCAGTACACTGCTACCCACCTCCCACTCACTATGCGACCCTCCTCCCTTCTCTGGGGCTGTCATCCTTTTCCAGAGCCTGCTTTGTTTGGACAATTTCCCAGGCCCCATGACTTGCTTTACACAATTGAACATAGCTGTTCTTCTCACACCTCATAGCCTGATTCAACCAAGGGCCTACCCACCGCAGCCCTTGCTTCATTCTTTGCTATCTTCTTTCATTTTTAGAAATTGGCATTGTTAGAAATTTGCATTGTTTTATCATCTCATTCCCAGAACTCACAACTCCTTTTTCTTCTGGCTGTCTTTTTACAGCACTCAACAATGACTTTGTCATTTTTGGAGCCCTGTGGAAGCCTTGTAAGTGTCCATCTGCCTTTTCCATGCAGAGTCCAGGCCTCATTCCTCATTTGAAGCTCACGTGGTAAAACCTGGGCTCTGTTGGAGTCAGCTGAGTGCAGAGGGCCAGGAGTCAATGAGATGCCAGGACACTTGAGGTCTAAGCTTGTTCTGCTCCTGTCTTCTTACTTGATTTTGTAATGATAAGCTTCCCTGTTTGTATCCTGGAGACAATAGACTCACAGTGCATCAGGTTAGGAAGAAACTTTAAGCAGTGGCTTCCATTTAGACTACATTAAAAAAAAAAAAAAAGGTGCACTTTTAAAAATGTAGATTCCCAGACTCAGTCACAGACCTTGTGAATTATAGGAAGGAACAGACAGTCACTACGATGCCTCCTACAACATCAATGGCCAAAAAAGTAGATGTCAGTTCCAATATTCCACAGATAAGTCAGGATTTCGGGGACTATTTCCACTCTTCCCTTTTGTGCAGAGGGAAATTACCAACACTTTGAGAAAGAAGAGAGGGTTTCGAATCCCCTTTTCATCTAAATTTCAGATAATGATCCAGCTGCATTTGAACTTTAATCTGTCGGCCATGTGCAGCTCTAATAGGTACCTTTGGGGCCCCACTGGCCAAGGAACCTAAAAAGCTGCCTCTTTGCTGAGCTTCCATTGGTGTTGGCAGTCAGGTTCCCAGGGACAGCAAGCCTCCCAGTAGCAGAGCTGGTCTTTGAAATGCCATGGGCAGTGTCCTTGCATAGACTGGGGCACAAGAGAGGGAGGGATCTGTGTGGCGCCTATTCTGAAATGCCAGGGCAGAGCCTGTGAAAGATCCAGTGGGGTATCAGATTCCCAAGGCCCCAGCTGGCAGGATGCAGTAGGAAAATCAGATTCCTGTGAGT
Source organism: Gorilla gorilla gorilla (assembly GCF_029281585.2). Classification (NCBI taxonomy): domain Eukaryota; kingdom Metazoa; phylum Chordata; class Mammalia; order Primates; family Hominidae; genus Gorilla; species Gorilla gorilla. The sequence goes on along the minus strand of NC_073227.2, from coordinate 31,554,760 downwards.
CCTTAGAGGTCATGGGAGGGCACGTGACTGCTCCTGGTGGGAGGCAGGTGGCTCAGGACGGAGACAGGAAGGGAATGAATAAGAAAAAGGGAAGGACAATGTGACCAGAATAAATTTACTCTAGTTATTATTTTTGCAGTTTGGCAATCCTAGATGATGTGTGTCTTTGTGAGAACTACACAGAAAAGTGGCCTTTAATTTCAGCAACCATAATCATACACCAAGTGACAACACACACCCACACATACACACACATCCCTTGTGTAAATGACTCAGCCATCAGTTCACAAATATTACCAAAGATAGCAGTAGCACAGCTAAGAATTGCATGTGTACATAAATTTATACACACTCATACTCACTCACGTGCTTGCAGCACACTGAATTAGCAGAACTTCACATTCTAAACATTTTTAACCTTTTACTAGAGCAAGAACTCTAGTTGATTCATATTTACACTTCCGTAAGCACAGTACCTGGCATCCCATAATAAATATTTGTAAGATAAATTAATAGATGTGGCGGAACTGTTGAGTATACTACTTCTTAGTATTAAAAAGTGGATATGGTATATACACGTCAAACATCACATACATGATGGATTGTAGCAAGATAGAAAGGTTCGATATATTTTAAATGGAAAACACTAGGCATCTACATTTGAGAGTTTTTAGCTAACGGCAAGTGAACTTAGTAAAATCCATGCAATGCATTAACTCCAGGACAGATACATAAAAGATAAAAAAATTGGAAGTCATCTGTGTTAAATAGAATAACAATAATCACATTGTATTATTATTGGTTGCATAAAACGCTGTCTTTTCTACCAAACAATGAGTTGCTTGAAGGTAGCGAACCTGCATTCCTTATGCCTGTAGCTTTGGTGCCTAGCACTGTGTCAGACTGTAAAGGATCGTTATGTACTTACTTGTTGAAGTGCACACAAATGTAAATATTGACACAAACCTATTTGAAGTGCATGCTTACTACTACATCACATATGTACCTTTTCCAATTGACCTTGCAAATGAAATGCTTTGCAATTGAAGGGGAATAGAATCTGTACAGAGGTTTTTCCAGTGTTTATTTTTACAATGAACATCTACTAGGCCCCAAGGCTAAGGCTATTGACCTGTAACACGCATACAGATATGGCAAAGCAACTGGCCACTTGGTCAGTGAGCTGAAAGGCTAGAAACATCTAGTCCTCAATGGGACACTGCCATCTGGTGTATGCCCCAGGTTAGACAACCAATAGCCAGATATAGCTAGGGTCAGGAAAGGTGGGGAGGCGGAGCTAGCTCTTGAGTGCAGGCATACTTCTGTGGCCCCAGTGATGATCCGTAGAAAAGAATGATTGCCTACTTGGTTGGCATCTTGGAACTAAAAGTGTGTATTAATCATTCATAGATATGATGGAGACAATTCAATTCGGGAAGGAAAAAAATCCTTAGTGTCTGGTATGGGTTGAGTATTTCACACTGGTTATCTCATTTAATCTTCAGAGTCACCCAGTAAAATGTTCATATCACAGGTGGGAAAATGGAGGACCAGAGAAGTTAAGTAACATGCCTGAAGTCACACAGGTACTGAGTGGCAGAGATAATAATCAAACCACTGCTTTTTTTCTTCCCTGTAACTTGCTAACTGTATGACTTTTTTTGTTTCAATAAATAGCCTCTTAAGAAGAAAGACTGTCTTCTCCTTATCCAAGTGTGGTTTTAAGTAGAGTTAAACAGTTATTATGATCAGTAGTTTACCGCAATAGAGAGGTATACCCAGAGTTTCTGATTTCTAATAATTTACAGTCTCGGTGGAAAAAGAATCACATATTAAAGTGAGTTAACACTTTAAAACTAGTGCAACGTCAAGGCTGAAAATATTATTATACAAATAATACAAAGTGAATATTTACCATTGATCTGTTAAGAAATGGAAACATTCCAGTGTCCTGCTGAGCCATAATAGAACCTGAGGCAAAGGAAATATCAGTGATACTAACCCTGTCTTGATTTAAAATTTTGGTATTTTGTTCATTAAGTAGTTTTGCATTAATTTAGATTTTAAATATCATCTTAAAGTGTTATTTATCTTGATTACTGAGCTTTTTGGAGGCCCCCTAAATTTTTTGCTTAGAAAGTGTGTCTCACTAGTCCTGGTCCTGAGGAATTCATCACTGAAAGGATAGCATCCATCTAGAAAAATCTCATTTGGGCACAATGACTGTCAAAGAGATTTTGGCTTGCTTACTATTAGCATAATTTACTCGATTTTCTCATGTGACAAAATATTTATGTTGTTATAACAAATCAATTAATAAGACATTGATAGAAAATAATGATATTATAAATCCTATACACATTGGGTTTATAAATGTGTCCTATATGAATAACAGCTGCTTTAGATATAATCAAAGTTAATCAGAAAATTAGATTAGCTATTAGATGTAACATCTCAATTTCAAAGCACAATGCATATGTGTTAGGGCTGTTAATCACAGAATTATGAATACTTTTTATGATGCGACCTCAAGAGATTTTTTGTGTGTGTACATAGTGTTAGTGCAGAATTCTTTTGCATTTAATTTTCAAATTAAACCATAAATATCACAAGGGAAATAATGTTTTCTACCAACATGCTGCAAATTTAGAACAACTAAATTATTAGCCTGTAAGTTTTCACTAACAACAGTTTGATAGTGATGGAAAGGTTCCCTTATGTAGGACAAAGTTCTCTCTAATGGGAAATGTTTGGGGTCCCTTTCATGCAACAGTAAGTCAAGAACATCCTTAAGCCATGATTCATCTCAAATAGGACTATACAGAATCTCAGAAACACATTTAAAATGTTTCAAAACAATAAAATATCCCCAGAAAAATTCCCTATTGATGTTTTGAGATTTTGCCCAGAGGGCACGAATCATAAAATGGAAGAGACACCATCAAGCTTTTGTTTATTAAGTTAAGGTTTCATCCTACTCAGCTCAAGTTATATTAATTGTATTTCAACCCATAGCAAGCAGAAAGTAAGAAGGTTGTGTCACGGTAAGTAATTCACTCCCAGTCCCTAATGCAATGTCTCAATCTAGATCATTCTTGTGAGAAGATTTAGTTGAAACTTCCATCCTGCACCTCCTGGTAAGAATAACATTTAATGTTTCACTAGCTAAGCAGAGCATTTGGAAGACTTAATGAAGAAAACTCTCAGAAGAACTCAAAGAAGACTTGAGGGAGGGCCCTGTTTTCATATTAATCTTGAGCTAAGTCTGAGTCCGGGTAAAGTTGTACAAATTCCTTTGTAATTTATCTGACAGGAAAGATTTCAGTCAGACAATGTACTTACAACCGATAAACCAGCTTCTCCCCAGCCATAAAGCACGCTAATTGGAAAGTTGTGTGCAGAATTCCTGCCAAAAAGCAGGGAATCTTCTCAAATATTAATGATGCCCTCCTGCCAAACTTTTGAATGTTGTTGTGAATCTGGTGGCTTACAATTTTATGTCACTTCATCATATCTTCGATCTTGCTTTCAGTGCACCCTGAAAAGTGTCACTGTGCTGTGGTGGGCTATAAGACATGACATAAAAGTTTGTACATGTGAAGGGGGCTGGTGTCTATGCAACTGGACTCATCCCATAATGGTAACATGAATGACAAGATGGAGACAGATATTGATGAACGAGTTTAGGAGTAAAATGAAACTCAATAAGAAATTTAAATATTTCTAAACTCAATGAATGTGGCTGCCTTTGGTAGAAAATGTAGAAGAGAATGGGAATGATGGTATTGGGTAATAATTTAAAAGTTATAACAGCAGATTATGAGGTAAAAAAAAGAAGGAAATCTCCCAACTTTGTTGAGAAGTTTTTTCAAGGGAAGAACAGCATTGGCTGTAAGATACAGCTGACTTTGATCACATAAGCAGTGTGCTGGGAGGCTGAAGTACTCCGAACTCAGTTTTAAGCAGCTTGACAGAATTAATACTATTTCTCCAGATGCCTAATTTAGTCTACAGAAGTGATCCCCACCTCCAGTCTCTACCAGAAGTTGATTTGGAGACTGGCAGGCACATACCCTTGGCAAATGAGACCATCAGCAACAAGAAAAGAGCCTTCAACTTTCCCCTCTGCCCAGTAAGGGGTCAGAACCTTGCCACATCATTTTGGGACGATTGCCAACTTTTGGTTTTGGACAACCCATCTAAATGCCTTATCAGAACTATCTGTTATTTCACAGCTTAGGGCCTCTCTAGTCAGCCAACGTGGTCAGACAGACACTTGAGGAGTACAGGTTGTTATGCCAAAGTCATTTTTGCCCTTTGTTCTCAGATACTTGTGAGAGTGATCACCAGCTCAGTGCATTGAATAAATAGTTGTAAAGAGGGTTTCCATAGATGGGAACTTGAAGTTCTTGTGAAGGCATTCCGGAGAAGAAATTTCCACGTGGAATAATGGTATAAGAAAAGGTATAATAAATTACCACCTTGATATAGCATTTTATAGTTTAATACAATGGTGAAGAGGACAGGCATTGGAGTTAGACTAAATGAGGTTCTTGAGTTATGTTAACACCTATGAAAATCAATTGCTAAAATTCAGTTTTCATAATTTCTCAAGGGCTCCATCACTTACTAGCTGTGTGGTCATGGGGCAAATGTTCTAATCTCTCCAGTGATACTGGAGGATACTAATAATGCCTATGAAATAGGGTTCATTTCATGATTTAAAAAAGGTGCTATGTGCAATATAAGATGTGTAAATCTAATTTTTTATTATTGCTCCTTGCAAGGAAATAATCAATGACAGATTATAACTTTATTTTATATATTAGGAAGACCTTCACATCAACTCTTTACAGCCAGGGACGGAGTTTTATGAAGATGGTTTAGGCAAACGTGTTAAGTTAGCTGGGCTATTTAAGATACCCTGAGATTTAAAAAACAAACAGCAACAACAACAAAAAACAAAACCCATGTAAACAAAAATAAAAAACAACCAAAAACAAAAACATGTAAACGATTCATAATGTCCATTTGTAAGAAACACTTTATGTCCCAGCTATCAAAGCATAGATAATATATGAGTCATCTAACCAAGGTGTGAAACAAGCTTGAGAGTACAGTTAAGTTTTCCTTATGCCACTTGTAGTAAAGTGTTGTAGTGAAGTGCGGAATGATAGTGTCAGGTAAATCTAATTTGCACCCTGGTTTGACTGTTCACTGGCTGGATGACCTTGGGGAAAAAAATTAACTTTTCTAATCCCCATCTAAAAAATGAGAATATATTTTTCTCACTTCACGGAGTTGAGAAAAGTTTGTGAGACAATCCTTATAAAATGCTCAACATTGAGCCTGCCATACAGTACAAGTGCAATAAGTACTAACTGCCATTATTATATTCAGAAGAATAAAAGAGGAGAGGAAGCAAATCAAATCATTATTTAGTACCAATTTTGTGTAGGACACTCTGTGAGGATCCTTTTCTTTTTTTTTAATACATATGCTGCCTAAGTGAGCACTTCTGCCAAAACCTTTATGTGTATGATCCTTTTTATCCTCCCACCTTCTCTGCAAAATGGGCAGTGATCTCATCTTTACCAAATGGGCAATCTGAGGCTCAAGTAAGTTATAGAATAGAGTAGGTAAGACCTCGATTTTTCATGTGTTGCTTTTAAAAAACATAATGAGTGCCTACTGTTTTCCAGGCACTGTTCTAAGTACCATGGAAACCCCCATTCCCTGTGTTCATAAAGATGACTCTGAAACAAGTGAATAGGGAGTTGCATTTGGATCAGTACTGAGGAGCTAAAGGAGGTGGGACACAGATCATGGGAACCTGGTAGACCACTGCGAAGATCTTGTCTTTGACCCTCAAGTACAGGGTCTTTGTACTTGCTTTAATGGTCTGTTAGCCTTTTCTACATCTTTTTTTAAAGTATCATTTTATTGGCTTTAATATTAAAATCCTATCTCAGGGCCTATAACCAAAATCCTCAAGAGGGCCACAGCAGGCAGGAACAGTGTAAGAAAGAAGCCCTGGTGTGTGTTCCTGGACAGGCAACAGTGTGCCGGTGGGTGGGCTTCCACCCTGACAGTTGTCTCAAGACATCTCACAGTCTCCTCTGCCACCTAGGTATCCAGTGATGTGGACAGTGGCCAGGATCACCCGGAGGTAAGGTAGAGGTCGAATAGACTTCACCTTGATTCTCTGACTAACATGACTTCCCTTTTCACGAGTGTCTTTTATTGACTGTCAATATTGTTTCTGCAAACTTAGACCCCTCTGTGCCTGGTGCACCTAGGTGCCTCATGGTGTCATTGCCTTCACCAAACCTAGGATTAGCATCTCCTGTGGACATTCAGAGTGAAAAATTAATAAAGCATGTTCAACAGAGAAACAGGGAATGCTTGGATAAATGAATCTTTAAATAAATGCATCCTCCTTATTATGAATCAAAACTTACCTGCCCTGTGCGATTTCCTTTAGTGGACAGACTATTCAGATGTGCCAGTTTATTCAACAGTGTCTATAAGAAACAGTGTCCCAAAGACACAACTCTTAATATACTGACTTTATATGTGATACATATTCTTAGAGGCATTCTAAAGCAAAATGCTAAAACCCAGAAGGATGATGATATTCAGGGTGGAAATTATAGGCATCATGGAAGGCTGATCAAAGAAATGGATTTTTCTGAAATAAGACAAATATATCTTTAAGTCAGTTTTGGAATTTGACCATAAAATTCCTCTTAATAGGTGCTTTCAATATGTTCTTTCACTAAGACAAGAGTATCTCCCATATTCCCCAAGTCTCTAAAGTGAGACTATCTTGAACATGAAATTGATATCTTGTCATTTGGTCCATCTTAGTTTCCAATTCAGAGCAGTCCAGAGTAATCGTATTAAAAATTAATGAAAAGGACAATCAAGTTGGCACACAAAGTGAGAGTTTTGGGGATACATACAGACACATCCATGTTCTCAAGGCTTCCTCTCCACAAGGGAAGGAAAGGCTACTTGAAGGACTGTCTGCTTATCTGTGGCAAGGTAGTGCTGTTCACTGGGGCTTTATAAATTAAACATAAGTGCAGAAACAGAGCCTAAAATATGTGTGTATATTCCACACGCACACACACCATGTGCACACTGCAGACTGTGTTCACAGCCATGAAAATAATTAATTTGTCAATGTGAGTAAATGACTTTCACTACACCCTCTTGGTGCCTTGTTTCCTCAGGCATCTGAACATCCCTTCCCCTTTGGAAAACACTTCGCATTAATCCAACACCCCTCATGAAGCATGGTGAATGTTCCTTTCAACATAGGAAAACTAAAGCTAGTATTATCTGTGCATGCCAATGGGTAGACCTCCTTGCTGAAGAGGTTTTCCCTGCTGCATATGGAAGGTGCTTAACTTGTGTCCAGTTGCCAAGAAATGATGATCATGCACTGTATATAAAAGCATAAGTAATTTTATGGAGCGTGAAACTCACTGTGGGTCTCTGGAGATATTAACTGAACTCTTCCATCTTCTAGACTTGACATTTCCATGAACTCAGGGACAATGTAGCTTCCTTCTCCAACATAAGCATTGAGTCCTCCATCTGTTGTGACTGCAGAAAATAAGTATAATCTATGAAATTGTCACGGGATCCTTGGGGTGTTGCTTTGGATCCTCTGTGCCCAGAAACCTCTGTGCCCAGAAACCTCTGTGGCCACTGGCACCTTCTGCCTGAGTACTGCTTGTGCCCGCTGGGCTCATCCCACCCACGCAGCCTAGCAGGCTGCACTCAGTTCACACTACTGGCCTGGATCCCTCATCTGCCAAGGGCAAGCCAGGCATGGAGCAGCAAGGGGTGTGTGGGCAAGCAAGTGCAGGGTTTCACCACTGTGCACAGCCAGGCACACCAGTTGTTGCAGCAGGGTGGGCAGCTACAGGCACCGGTACAGGTGCCAGCTCTGTACAAGGCTACTGCTGAACCAGATGTACAACACATAGCTTCTGCTACAGGCACCTGCGTCTGCACAAGGGGAATGTGGTGATGCCCAGAAGCTTGGAAAAACCAGGAACTGCAGAGCCCAAGTGAGGGTGACACAGCCCTGGCTCTGGGAACCCCTAGGTCTAGGCTCCCCAAAAGGTCACAGCTCTTCTCTCCTTCTCGTCACCCACAACATGGCAAATGAGGGTGCATGTTTCAGCCCTGTTTGTGTCACAATTCTCAGTCCCACCATTCAGCAGGTCCCAAGTTCTTGTCCTTCGTCCTAGAATAATTAAGTATGTGGACAACTACAGGGTGAGGAAAGTAGAGAGGAGCTTCATTAAGTGAAAGAACAGCTCTCAGGAGACCCGCAGTGGGTAGCCGTTTTCCACAGGCAGGTCGTCCCCACAAGCGTCCAGCTCTCAGTGAAGAGGAGAACTGATGTGTGTAGCTCCCTCCTGGAGCTGGTAGTGCTGATGTCTGTTGGAGTCTGGCTGAGTCCAGGGGTTTTTTGGGCTCAAAAGAGAGGAAGTGTGTGCTGATTGGTCCATGGGCAGCCATGGGTGGGCCCAGAAAAATCACCATAAGTTCTCACTTCGATCTGGGGACTCCACCTGGAACTGACAGCCCAACCCCCATGCTTCAGGCCTTCCCTGACTTGAATTCTGGGCTTCACCAGGGACTTGCCCCTTTCTGCCCAGGAGCCTGTCTGCCTCCTGCCACCATCTACACATGTAATCCACTGTGCCCAGGCTGTTTATGCCAAGGGGCACCTGCAGGCCTGCACTGAACTGCCCTCAGCACCCCCTCAACCTTCCCATGCTCCTCAGTGCCCAAAGTCTGGAGGAAGCCAAGGTGGCAGGGAGCTGGTGTGTTAGTGACACCTCAAGCATATGCATACCTGGCCAGGTGGCAATAGCTCCCAGGTTTGGCCTCATCTTTGCTCCAAAATTCAATCAGGTGCTGGGAGCAGTGAGAGGCTGGGCAGTGGCAGTAGGTACTTCTGAGCCTGTGGGGGCAGTGGGGTAAGTGTTTCCTGGGGCCCCGAGAGCACAGGGATGCCCCCATCTGCAGCTGTGGCTGGGTGGCTGCAGCTGCACTCAGGGGAGGTGCTTTTTCCGGGCCCACCCATGGCTGCCCATGGACCAATCAGCATGCACTTCCTTCCTTCTAGGCCATAAAAACCCCCCACCCAGCCAGACTTGGACAGACTAGGGACTACCAGCTGCAACTTGGAAGGAGGCAGGAATCCCACCTCTTCCCACCTCCTGCTGGCTCTGTGAAGCACTGAGCCCCAGCAGTACTTCTTCCACTGCAGCCAACGTCTTCACAGTGGCCACTCTAGATGGGCCACCTCTGCCATCAAAATTTTCTCTTAAAGGTCACTGAGCAATAAACAATAGCATAACAGAGAGTGAATGTGATTTCCACAACTCTCTCTGTAGATAGAAACTTAAAGTTCTTATAAAGGCATTCTTTCATAGGGTACAGATATAGATATGCAACAGATGTGGAATACCTCTGTCTATATATAGATATATAGATATTTATACCTACAGTTTAGATAGATACATAGACACATACATACACACATATGTATACCTCATTTTTAAGTTAAATCTTAGACATTTAAAACAGTTTTTATGCAATGTGAAATTTATCTTTCCAAGGATCTTAGAAGTATTGCCAATGATCTGGGCATTAGCAGAAATTCTGGTGTGCATCTTGAATAGGCCTATTACCCCAGCTGAGCCTCAGTTTTTATATAAGTAAAAAATAGGAACAACTACTTTCACCCTGTCTTCCAAATCAGATTATGGGATAAAACCACTAATGTGAACATACTTGGAAACATGAAGCACATTTCAGATCCTAGGCAGGGGTTGGAGGATTAGAAATTTAAGAATGTAAATGTCTATAGCATATTTGCATAAGCTTCAATTTAGTAGTACCTTTAAAGGGAAATGTGTTCATCTCTACTCATAATTCTTAAAATTACTTTAAATTCTGCAGCTTGGTATTTGGTGCATTATACATGAGGTAGAACTAGTTTCACAGCTGGACTTTATAGCATGGGAGTACTTAGAATATTTTTGTGGATAATGTAGTCCTCTTGAAGGTTTTTTCTAAATTTTTGAAAAAAAAAAAAAAAGATGTTCAAAGCATGATTTTCTATTCCCAACAAGTCCTAAGATGGTTTAGGACATATTTCAAGAAATGTCAAATTTCTTACATTCTTTTTTCACATTCACAATGAAACCTTCACAGATTAAAACTCCAGTTCACACTTAAGCTAAATTGAGAAATCCAGAGTACAGTCTTGAGGAATGATGAAAGAAGACAATCTAGTTCCTCCTTCAGAAGAAGGTGCTGAAACATTTGGAAAAGTTGGAAATATTTATGTAAGTAGACCCTGGTTCAGCAATAACAACACACAATTCACAACCCAGTGATAGTAAGGAGGTTAGCTCCAGGGTAATAACGCTGCCACATTTCATGGGAAAAGGACTTTGCCTCCCATGCGGTTCTCTGAAAGATCTGTTGGTAAGTGATATCATTTCTAGTTTTCAAATAAGGAAATCAAGACTCAAGCAATTATGTGACTACCATGCTATATATTAATATTAATCTATAACCATCCTTTCTCCAGAAATAATTTAAGATAAAAAACATACGCATATCCATGTTCCCATCACTTCACAACTGAAATATAAGAGCTACTTGCTAGTCAGTGTTTCTGTCTTTTTTTTTTTTTTCCACTCTCAGGGTCAGCAAACTCTTTCTTAAACTGCCAGATAGTAAATTATTTCAGGTTTGCAGGAAATACCATCTCTGTTGTAACTGCTCAATTCTGCCACTGTTGCATGAAAGCAGCTGTAGATAATACATAAGCAAATGGACATGTCTATCATCCAGCAAAATTTCTCTTACAAAAACAGTCAGCAAGCTAGATTTGGACTGTAGTTTACTGACTCTTGATTTAAAGAATCTTGTAAATGTCATGAATTCTTTCCTTTCAATTCAAAGTTCACTTCAAATTTGCTCTGAGCAAACTTAATCAATAATCAGCCCAATATGCCAGGAAACCCCACAGCCTCACATCATTTATAAACATGTTGTGTGATGGTGTGTGTGTATTATGTGGCTTATAATGGGCTTTACAAAATATTTTAGAATTTATTCTCTTTCTCTTTTTAGGTTGTATTATCTTGAAAGACAAAGGGCCTGTCCTCTCATTCCTATTGGGATTGCTTATATAATCAATCCATTGTGCTGATGAATGTTTAATAAATGTGGTTGAATACTGAAAGGGTATAAAGGAGTTCAAATTTGTTGTAAATTTAAGTAACTGAATATAAAACTTGTGAAGAAAGAATAACAGAATTTCATTCTCAGAAATAGGAAAAAAATAAAAATACATGTGTGACTGTTGAGATTTCCTTAAAACCCCTAGATTTGGGCAGGGGGTTCACAAATGTTGTTTTATTTTGGAAAGAATAGTTCTTTTCCCAATAATAATAGTCACTGTGCCTGTGCACTGCCTCCTTCGAGGAACACCATTCACACAGCATTCTATGTAAAACCCTGATAAGTGGACAACTGCTGGTCTATTTGCTGTTCTGTTCTAGGTTGTTTCTCAGTTGGGGGATTGTTTATGGCCTTCATTAAATGCCAATACAATACACTATGCTGAATCCTATAAATAAAAATTGTACTTGTTCCAGTTTACCAATAGTTCTTGGTGTCTGTCAATTTGATTCAACTTCAACATGAATAACATTATTGTCATGACAAAGTAAACATGAGCTCAAGAGTTGCCAAAACCAATAAGTCAGCACTTGGGTCTGGAGATAGTCTCTGTGCTGTCTTTCTCACTATTTTAAATGAAGGATAGACCAACTGCCACATGGTAGGAAAAGCTCTGTTTGCCTTGTATAAAAACAACCAAACAAGACTGATGCTGTCTTTCAGGCCAGCAGAGAGAAATGTCCTCATTTATTAGGCTTGCTTTCACGGGTCAATCAGCAAAGAATTTTGTTTCCAATGCCAACTATATGAGATAGAAATAGAAATAATAGCTTTACTCTACACTTAAAAGTTATGAATATTCTTGTGGTTGGATATTTGTCATTCTATAGTCCAGAGGTTGGGAAATTGTTTTCTTAAAGAACCAGGTAACAAATATAGTAGACTTGCAGGTCATAACAGTTTGTATCGCAACTAGTCACCTCTGCCTTCGTACTGATAAGCACCCATGGATGATACTTAAAGAATAGACAGAACTGTGTTCCAAAATATATTTACTTACAAAAAAATGCAGATGACTAGCAAACTGTAGTTTGTCAAGGCTGGATGTAAACCTTTGTTCCATATGTTGGTTCAGGCACTTTACATTTTTTTTTAATTTTATTTTAATTTTATTTATTTTTGAGACAGAGCCTTGCTCTGTGGCCCAGGCTGGAGTGCAGTGGCACAATCTTGGCTCACTGCAAGCTCCGCCTCCCGGGTTCACTTCATTCTCCTGCCTCAGCCTCCCGAGTAGCTGGGACTACAGGAGCCTGCCACCACACCTGGCTAATTTTTTGTATTTTTAGTAGAGACGGGGTTTTACCATGTTAGCCAGGATGGTCTCGATCTCCTGACCTCGAGATCCGCCTGCCTCAGCCTCCCAAAATGCTGGGATTACAGGCGTGAGCCACCGCGCCCGGCCACATTTATTTGTTTTTACTGCCTGAATTACGCTGTAGACTCCCGTAGGACTTGACGTTGACTTTGGTAACATGGATGTCACTTGCAGTTACTTGGTTAATGTCCGGATGGTTTGTACCTGTTATGTTAGTGTCTACCACAGTCTCTGGTACAAAGTAAGTGCACCACAAGTATTTGTTACAAAATGAGTTACCTGGGATATACTAGTGATACAGGGCATATCACTCAAGATTAAAAGGGTGCCCTAAGATGTCAAGAATGTATAATGTATCTGTTTTTACTTTTCTCAGTCAGAAACAAAACATCTTTAGAATTAATAGAATTGCATGATTTTCCTACTCTCTTTGTTTTGCACCCCCTCAGGAATTTAGCAATGAGTTGTGAAAAGTAAGTAGATAATAGCAGCTGATCTAAAGATAAATTTAAAAGGACTTACAGCTCAATACCAGTGGTCTGTACAACAGTTTATTTTTTCATACCAAGGCTTAATTCAAATCTTTATCTGAAAGCTGAGCCATTGACAAATCTTATCGGGCCAATTTTCAAAACAGACATCTTCTTGCTATTTCCAATGTCCTCATCTTGATCCATGGGCCTTGGTCTATTCCCCCAGCTTTTCTCACTTGAATTATAGTATCTTAAATGGTCTCTCTGCTTCTTTTTTGCCCTCTTCCCTGGTCTTGAGACTTTAAAATATAAGTTTAGTTTGCTACTTTTTCTTTAAAACACATAGTGCCTTCTTGTCTCACTCATAATAATAGTCTTTTTAATGATGTGAAGAGGCCTATATTATATGATGTTCTCCTCCGTTAGCTCTGTAACCCCATTCTCTACTTCTCTCCCCTTTTTCACTCTACTCCAGCCACATTCATCTTAGTGTTCTGCAAGAATACTGGGTATACTCCTGCCTTAGCATCTTCGCAAATTCTGTTCCCTCTGCCTGGCATGCTTGTCCAAAAGTTACCCATATGACTTGTCTTCTTAACTACTTCACATGTTGATTAAAATTTTACATTTTTGTAAAGCTTTTTCCAAGCAGCCTATATATAATTGCAATCACTCTATTCCGGACTCTTTCTTCCCACCTTTGTTGCTTTGATATTTTTCCATCACATGCATATTCATGACATACTAAATAAGCATCAGAATGTAAGGTTTATGAAGATAGAGAAATGTTATTCACTCCTATATCCTCAGTCCCTGGAACATTTCTTTATACATGGCAGGCTTTAATCGTGTGTAAGGAATTGAATGAATTAAATATGTTAGTCATTATCACTGTTCACCAAATATTTATTTCTCTCTTCCATCCAGGCACATGGTAAGAGTTAAGCATGGTCACATGACTTGCTTTCACCCAGGGAATATGAGCAGAAGTGGTATATGTCACTTCCTGGCAGAATCTCCAACATTCAGTGTGTAGTTTATGCATTTCACCAAATTCCACTAGTGGACTTGTATATCAAGGGAAAGCATGTATTGTCACTGATCCTTGAATGACTACGGGGGGAAAATCTTTTCTGCCTGTTGTCATATAGTATAAGCAAGAAATAAGCTTTCTTTAGACACTGAGATTTTGGATTATTTTGTTCTGGCAACATAACCTGACATAAACCTAACTGATACAGAATCATTTTTGATATTTTTTTATGTATAGATAAAGTAGGAAAGCCCTACCCTAGTTTCCTGTAGATAAATTGGGCAAAAAGTGCATTCTGCACATAGAAGTTTGTGAGCATCGCAGACTCCAAAGGAATATCATTTTTGTGCCCTTAGATACTACCAAGAAGGATGATAGTGATGTTAGACAAAGTCATGCACAAGTCTCTGATGTGTCAGGAGGCTTGTTCATGACTAAAATGAACATGCATGGAGATAATGGAGGGTGTATACAATTAGCATTAATATAAATTCTAAAAATAACTACTGAATAGTATAATTCAAATTTTGAAAGGGCATATGTGGCATGTTATACCACAGAGCTTTATAAATAATTATTATCCCAATAAACTAGACTTCATCACAAGGGATTTTCACAGTATTTTTTGGTTCTCACATTCATTCACACCATGTATATTTATCACATACTTGCTATGTTTAAAGCACTGGCACATCTATAATTTAAGTATTTGGACCTTTCTCCAGCTCTATAGAAGAATAAATTTCAATAAGAAAGCAAGTAGAGGAGATTGCCTTGTGCAGCATTTCATTTCTACATCCCAAAACTTTAGTCCATGAGAAGCTCTGCAAATTGCTGGGTCTTATGATCCTAAAACTCCTAACAGAAGGGCTGGCATATAGAAGGTGCTAGATCAGACCTGATATAGTGGCTTACTCTTGTAATCCCAGCACTTTGGGAGGCCGAGGTGGGCAAATCATGAGGTCCGGAGATCAAGACCAGCCTTCCTAACACAGTGAAACTCCCTTCTCTACTAAAAATAGAAAAAATTAGCAGGGCATGGTGGTGTGCACCAGTAGTCCCAGATACTCGGGAGGCTGAGGCAGGAGAATGGTGTGAACCTGGGAGGTGGAGGTTGCAGTAAGCCAAGATCGTGCCACTGCTCCAGCCTGGGCAACAGAGTGAGACTCCATCTGTCAAAAAAAAAAAAAAACAAAAAACAGAAGGTGCTAGATCAATAATTCTTAATGACAATAATAACCCTGGGGCTTTCATGGTCCTGATGTACCTACCACTCAATAGTAAACTAGGTGCAGGATCATTTTTGTGCAAAGCTGATGTTGTGGACTGAACTTTACCCTCCAAAACTCATATGTTGAAATTCTAACCCGCCGTTATCTTAGCATTTCACTGTAGTTGGAGATAGGACCTTTGAAAAGGTAATTAAAATGAGGTCACTCAAGTGGGCCCTAATCCAATATGACTGGTGTTCTTATAAGAAGAGGAGATTAGGAAGGAAATAAACTGTTGTTGTTCAAACAATCCAGTCTGTGGTGCCTTGTTATGGCAGCCCTTGGACACTAGTACAGTTGAATTCAAGAAAATAACTTCTATTTTAGAGTCTAAGATCCACCAGAGTCCACAGAGGTTGGGATAGAATCAAATGGTATCAAAGGGTACCGTAAAAATATTCACTGGGCTCTAAGCACAATCTCGTTACTAACAAGATATGCATAATGAATGATCTATCCCTCTTTTTACTTAAAACTGTGATTTTTACGTAATCTCAGTCTACATTAAGTGAGTCTCTCCATCCCATCCTGTTGTGGTGGAATAAGTTAATTTCAGCCCAGGGAGGGCTTCTGTATCCGTCTCTAAGATTATATCCAGTTCTCAGAGACTTAAAAGATATTTGATGAGGAGAAACTGTAGTATCACACATTAGGAAGATCATTTCTAAATGTGCTTATTTTCATCTGTCATGCAGATTGCTGCTATGCTGTACCTCCCTTTTGGCCTCAGGGTCTTTTGTGTCTGAATATTTTTAGCTAATTTGGGTCCATCTGGCATTCAGGAATCCCTCTGCTATTACTAGGTCATGCCGTTTCTTCAAAACTGTGTCTCTTCAGAACAGTGAGTCCCTTCAAGTTTTCTGCCACTCTTGAACCAAAAGATTCCTTCAATTACTGATTTTGCCCACTGCTACTACATACTGCTACTACATACTTCTTGTTGAAACTGATAGTTTCGGCACAATATCCATTCTCTCCTTATTTTAGTTTAAATGAAAAAAAACTATTTTGTTTAAGGGTAGCAAGGTGCCTAATAAAAGACTACTTCTTTGTATCCTTTCAGCCAAATGTGGCAATGTGACTAAATTCTGGCCATTGAGATGCACACAGAAGTTATGAAGCAGGAATGTTGCAACGAGGCATGTTCTTTTGCCCTTCTGTTTTATCTCCTTCCTGCTTTTAAATAAGAATGAAATGGCTCACACAGCCATTTTAGAGCCCGAGAAACACGGAGACAACCTTGTTACCTGACAATTACAGAGTTATTGTAACTGGACTTTTTGAGCAAAAAATAAACTCATTTGTTTCAAGTCATGCTATTGCCTTGAAAAAGGTGGAAGGGAAGCCAGTCCCTTGGGATTAAGCTGGAAAGATTACAGCGTTCGATGAATGTTCCAGTTCTTTATTTTCTTGCAGAGAGGCTAAGAGCCAGAGCTTATCTCCTGCTTGTCCTGCCCTACACCAAGGAGAGGGTCTGAGGCAGGTGCCTATACTCTTGGTCAGACTGCTCGCGTTGAGCCTGAGGATTTGACTACTGAGCATTTGCAAGTTTAAAAGTCACCTCCATCAACTCCCAGAGTGAGGTGATTTAGGAGCCAGTCCCTCAGGCGAAGGCTGTAAAAGTTGGGGCACTTGTTGCATACAGAAACTACCTCCAGGAAGAATCTACAGATCTGGATTCATCCGAACCAAGCCAGGCAAGAAGGTGTGGCGAGTGCCCACTCTCCTTTCTTTTTGAACAAGCAGAAGTCTCACATTCTCCTAGCAGGGGGAGACTTCTGCTCTGGAGTTATCACTGGAACAAGCCAGGAAGGAAGGCAAAAGAAATGTCTACTTTCCCTATCAGGAACAGAGAGGTCTCTGCCTCCTTCCAATGTGAGATTGCAGCAGCTTATTTCTTTTCTTTTCTTTTTTTTTTTTTTTTTTTTTTGAGGAGGAGTCTCACTCTGTCGCCAGGCTGGAGTGCGGTGGGACGATCTCAACTCACTCCAACCTCTGCCTCCCAGGCTCAAGCAATTCTCCTGCCTCAGCCTCCTGAGTAGCTGGGACTACAGGTGCATACCACCATGCCCAGCTAATTTTTGTATTTTTAGTAGAGATGGGTTTTCATCATGTTGGCCAGGATGGTCTCAATCTCTTGACCTCATGATCCACCCACCTCAGCCTCCCAAAGTGCTGGATTACAGGCGTGAGCCACTGTGCCCGGCCTGCAGCAGCTTATTTCTAGAGCAACCTGGGGAAGAGGGTGCAGGGATTGTGAGCCTCCATTATTTTGAAGTTTTGTTATAGACAGCTGAATTAAACACTAATTGATCTCTGTTATCTCAGGAGTGAGCTCTTAGCCTAACCACAAGGTGATTTCTACTCTGGGATCTTGTCCTTTCTTGGGAATGGGGCTCAAATCTACTCTTGTCTCAGATTTGCTCTAAGCATACCTTGATATTCTTACTTTCTCTTTTTAGGGCTTAGCCCCTGAATGATTGAATAGTTATTGAACCTCCTCTCAAGGAACTGCTAGCATCAAATTCCTTATTCCTCCTCCTCCGATTCGCCCTCTTCTCTACAGTGAATGTTATTATTTCTATTCAGCATGACATGATGCTTAAGAGAACAAGGGTCTGAAACCAGATTGCCCAAGGCTGAACGCTGGATCTACTTATGCGTGACCTTGGAAAATGTACTCAGGCTCTCTGTGCCTTAGTTTTCCCATTTGTAAAATAGAGTACAACAACTCAAAAGGAAATTGTGAAAAGGGTCGAAGACATTGTAAGTGCCCAACATATTTTAGCTGTCATTGCTATTATTGTCATCATTTTCAGTGATGAAATTTCTTATATATACATCATCATGTGGGCTACCAAATTTATTGTCCTTATTAAAGACCTTCCCATTTCTTAGAAGAACTAATCATTTGAAATAGACAAGGAAACGACTCCTTATTTCCTGTTGTACACTCTGTCTGGACAGTAATGTACATGGAATGGCTTAATTGACTGACTATAAGAAAAACCATAATGTATACTCAAAGAAAAATGTGTAATATTTTAAAATATTATGCATTTCATACTAATATTTTCCTCTAAAACAATTTTTTTTTTGAGATGGAGTTTTGCTCTTGTTGCCCAGGCTGGAGTGTAATGGTGTGATCTCCACTCACTGCAACCTCCACCTCCCAGGTTCAAGCAATTCTCCTGCCTCAGCCTCCTGAGTAGCTGGGATTACAGGCACCCGCCACCATGCCCAGCTCATTTTGAATTTTTAGTAGATACAAGGTTTCACCATGTTGGCCAGGCTGGTCTCGAACTCCTGACCTCGTGATCCATCTGCCTCAGGCTTCCAAAGTGCTGGAATTACAGGTGTGAGCCAGTGTGCCCAGCCTAAAACATTTGATTTAGCAAATCTATAGATACAGCCATCGCATGAATCCATAATGTGGTACTGTGAAAGAGCCTAGGATTTGGTGAGCGATCCCAGTCTTCTGGTTCGTGTAAGACCAAAAGGAAGTAAGAATTCTAGTGCTAAAATGGAAAGTCTTGGGAAAACTAGGACTACTTGATCACCCCAGATTTATTTAAGATAGATTTAAAATTAAAGCCTGCTATCTTCTTCATTTCCTAAAGTGGAAGTTAGTGAATTCTCCTCTTAATGCTACTGTATCCCAAAGTTAACGTGCTTGACCTTTGGGTCCTCAGTGTATTCATCTGGAAAATAGAAATAATATTACAAGGTGCCTGTTGTAAGGTACTTGCAAATAGAAACAATGTTTATTAATAATCATTTTTTTCTCCACTCCATATGATACTTGAAGACTAAATTTCTTCAGTAATAAACTCAGGGAATTCAGAGCAGAACTCCCCATCTAGCCGTCCTCAGTCATGTATGACTTGAATAAAACTTTTAACAAAAACAAATGGCATACTGCACCTTCAGCAGTGATATGCAGAAACCTCCCATAAAAGACCCTATTTTAAAACCAGTGAAAAGAAACTCCATCACTCTAGTTGAGTGAACATAGTCATCAGCAACTGAAAATGGAAATTAGTTAGCAGAGGGTCCCTGGAACCTGTGGAGAAATGACTTAATAATCATGGTGACTGAGACAGAGCTTTCCTTTTTTACCACAGCAAATAAAAAGAACTGTGAAAAATATACTTCCTTGGGCTTTTAGAAATAGCTTACTTAAAACTTATTTATAATAGATACTTACTATTAAAAAGTGACTAGGGAAAAAATAATCTGAATTCAGAAGAAGAAGACATTGAACCACATCTTACAGACGTCAGTACGTCTCTTTTAATGAGCATAGATACTGGGTTATCCATTGTGGTCATGAGAAGAAACTTCCCTCTTAATCAACTCTTCTGCAGACTGAGAGAAAATACTTTCTTTACCTGCCACCAATTTTCCTAAGAAAGAAAGTTTGTGGCATCGTTCATTCCTCTTTGAAATTTCCAATTATTTCATCTACTATTAAAACCCCAAATGGGAGGAAATTAACTTTGAAGGATATACAGTAGCCTCTCTTCTCACTTTGAGATCTTGCCTTGCAGATCTTTCTCTGCAAATTGAACTATGCAGCTAGAATGTATTTGAATAGAGACATGCCAAGTCATCTTAGAAAAATAAAGTGGATCTGTGGTAAGACCAAACTGTAAACATGTCAATTGCTTTAGGTAAAAACAAAACAAAACAAACAAAGCTAAAGAAATAATGAGTTCACCAGAAGAATAATGGCACTATAGCAAAGAAAAAAAGTCAGAGAGTTAATCTTTGATAATGCCAATTTAAGAGCCAAAAAAATCAGAGCACTTGGTTTGGCCAATGTAAATACTTTTCTTGTCAAAGCCTTATGCAATTAAACATTGACCTTCTTATAATGGTGGAATCCAGCTTCCAGCAGAAATATTTTCATCATGTTAAGAACTATCACATTGACTTCATCTATCACTTGGAACTTCTTTTAAAAATGTTTTAGCCTGTTGTGTTAGTCTACAAGGACCCTTATAACAGAATACCATAGACCAGTGGCTTAAACAACAGAAATTAATTTTCTCACAGTTCTGGAGGCTGAAAGCCCACCTCAAGATGTTGGCGGAGTCGGTTTCCGGTGATGCCTCTATTTTTGGCTTGCTATGTCCTCACATAGTACTTCCTCTGTGTGACCACATTGCAGGTGTATCTTTCCTTTTCTTATAAGAGTGGCCCATTTAACCTTAATTACCTCCTTAACAGGCGCTATCTTCAAATATAGTCCCATTGAATTTTAGGAGGACACAATTTAGCCCATAACCCTCATGGTGATTGTGTGAGTTGGCCAAAACATACCAAATAAGGTCCATTCATGTCTATGAAACCAAATAGCTGAGAGGATTTCTAAGAAATTAATATTAGACAAATGGTTCCAAATATGAGTTAATACCTTGAAAGTACCATCCATGGACTATGTTGGCCAGAAACAACTAGGAAGTTGACTAAAAATTCAAATTTCTGGACCCCATCCAAAATCTGCTGAATCAGAATCTCTGAAACTGAGGAAAGAGAATCATCATTTTCAATTACTTTCACAGGCATTTTTATGTGTTTTAAAATGTGGAAAAATGACTTAGGCAGTTTATCCTAGATTAAGTTACACCTGAGTTTCAAGATATTAATGGAAAAACCCTTTCCTAGGACCCAAATTAGAAGCATGAGTCAAAGACTGTGGCCTGAGAGAGGCCTAGATTTATATAAGGAGATTCTAGAATGCACCTTCTGAAAAAGCTCCTTATCATAGTGCACCATATCCCTTCTAATCTTATAATCTGGCCCTAGTTACCTGTGAGGTCTAGAAAGCTTAAAAGGGCACCTTCTTTTCATGTTTTTAAAGGGGAAATCTAAAGCCTATAAAAACAAAGTCTAATTATTCTTCCTATAAAGATAACATATCCTGATGGTCATTCCTCAAAGCACAATATCTTCAGAATTCACTTGTGAAACCTTGGATAAACATCAGAAACTTACTGAAAAAATCATAGCCTTTAGGGACCTAATTGTTTTCATGTAAAAGTAAGATAAAGTCCACAATAGATTCAAAGAGCACACAGTGCCATGAGACAGAACACAAACATATAACAAAAATATTTTCCTGTTTTCTTTATAAACAAAATTATTGGATTTAAACATTTTAAGACAAGTGAAAGCAAAAAGAAAAAACACAGGAGTGAAACTTTAAAGGCCATTTCATCACGAAGGGCTCATTTATCATTTGACATTCATGTACCATGTATGTGGTTTCAAATGGTGGTTCTAAATTGTTAGCTGAGTATCCCTGGAGTTCAAGATCTATGCTGGGGGACCTAAGAGGTCAAATAATACAAAAATGTTATTTGCCATTTTCACTCTCTTTCTCTGAGAGCTGTACAGTGGACTTTTTCAGAGACATGAACTGTCATAACATCATAGGATAATGGTTAATGGGTCATATATGATCTAATGGCTATTAGAGTGTATGGCTATGCATGCTTGCATTCCAAATTTTTCAGATTTAATTGCCAACATGTTAAATATTAATAAATACATCCCCCTTTAACAACAACAACAAAAAAATAAAGATAACATATCCTGGCACCCTTCCAACATCCCTCTGTTGTTAAATTATAAGAATAAAAGAAATGGAGGGCGAGTCCTATTACAGACATTTAGGACCCCTGTGCAGTACCTGGACAAAGTGTTCACCCTTTGTCTGTCCAGTAAGAGATGACCATACATCTTCTAGTAAATTTATACAGCTATGCAATCACCCAGACATACCCATGGTAATCTTTCCCCAGACATTTGCTGAGTATGAATGGAGGCCTACATACCACATATCTAAAGGTATAAAAGTTATAAATTAAACTACAAGCCATTAAATAAATTCTACTTTACCAAGTGGCGTTATAAAAATGTTTAATAATTGGGTCTTTGAAGGAGAAACAGGGGAGACACTGATTGGTAGCATTTGCTGATTTCTGTGGTATCAATATTCTCTCCATGGCTAATTTCAAGCAACTGACATGATTCCACTAAACATGAAGTTTAGTGGAACTGGCTTTAGCACTCATTGAATTCATCTATGAACTGGCTTTAGCACATCACTGAATTCATCTTCTTTCCTTAATGACCTATAAGGCTAGGTTAAAATATACAGGGCTTGGATTCCCTGTATATTTTACACCATAACTGACCTTCTTCCACGACTGGCTTTCAGTAACATCCTTCAGCCCCAGATAGAGTCTGTCCCTTCTTTTCCCATCCCTAACTCCATCGTATACAGCTAAGCATGTTTATGTGTTGACAACCCAGAAACACTGCTAAGCTTTATACACACTGATGCTATCCAGCTCACTCTCTTGAAAATAGCTGTCTTTTGGATACCTGTTAATAAAGGCAAACAGGGAACTTGAAACAAGGGCTTGGGACCACTGGGCCGAAGATTCCAGGATTTGAGGTATCTATGCATTTTTGAGGTGAGGCTAGAGATACCTAGGTCCTGTGTGGTCATGCCCAATAGGCCCTGTGTATGCCTTACTCTGTGAAGGATAATATAGCCAAAGGCAGCCAGAGAAGAGGTCCCTAAAGTTTGGAGCTAAGGGCAGGGCCCCTCTTGCCTGGGTCTGAGACTGAGACTAAGTCTCTAAGAGCAACACATTTTAGTTACTATTCCATTAATCTTTAGGTAATAAATGGCCTCTGCAATACGTATTCATAAACCTGAGCATTTGATCCCCAGTTAGAAGATTTTCTGGTCCAGTTTTAAGCATAGCAAGCAACATCAGGCAAAGTGGAGCTCCTCGGTGTGGGGCTGAAGAAACCGTAAGAAGAAACTGAGATCCTTGAATGTTTCAAAGGAACCTTGCCTAGCCTTGGGAACAATTTGTAACACCCTGTCTAGCTTTGTCCCACCCATCTTTTAGTCTGCACTTTGCTTCGGGTGCCCTTGGGTGTCTGTATTTCCTGCAGGCTCCAAGCTGTTTCTCAGCACTCTGTCTTTAGTTGGGTTACTGTTCCATCTGAGTGTCCTTCCTTTTCTGCCCCTGGTCCATGCCATACCTCTGCTTGGTGGTGTTCATTCATCTTTTCAGACATCATGTACAATGCACCCCGGAAGAGCTTCTCCATTTTCATACCAATTCCCTTAACCCAGAGAACATGAACCCTAGTTCTAAAGATCTGGGAGGTATGCCCACAAAGGGGAAATTATTATTATAATTGTTATTTTAGGTATCCTATTTTATCTTTTTAAAAATCAACATTAAAAATTACACTGTCTTCGGAAAAAAGTAGAGGGAAGAAAGAAAAATAATATATTAATGAGTTAATGGAAGCCCTCTAAGAAAATAACTTGTTATACTATGGACAATAGTTACCGTAGGACTTTTGAAAGTGTCACGGATATCTTTATCTTAAAACTTAAATAATTAAAATTTCTTATTCTGTATTTATGTCGATATGAAGTAAAGCATTGAACTACATAAACATTTCTGGCCAGGAGACTTTTAGTGTAATTTGACAATGTTTGAGAGAAATTTCAGTTATGGTGTAGGCTGCTGAACAAAAATCCAACTGTCCAAATATTACAATTTTTGTTCCTCTATTTTATGAAATATTCACTGGTTTAAAAAAGTTATACTGAAGAAATTAAAATTTAGTGTTCAATTGCTATCATTAAAAATAATCAGAGTCTTATGGGGGCATTGTTGATACTTTTGCTTTTAAAGCATGATCTTCAGGGCATTTATGTAAGCTGACAAATTAATGACTTAGCAGAGATGTGGACAGTTAGGAAACTTAAATTGACAAAGGACTGACACCTTAATATCCACAAGTCTGCACAAATAATTCTAGGGATGTCATGAGTAGTAAATGTGTTAGTTTAAGTTCTGAATATCTATTTCTCCCCCAATGACAATATATTTATTGTTGATATTTTAAAATGATATATATTAATAGTTTTGTGCATTTCCTTCCACATTTCTCTCTGTACATACCCCGTATCAGTATATATTCAAATTTCTTTTTAACAGTATACATAATGTTATTTAATCTATTTTTTTACCTAACAACATGCCATTGACATATTTTCTTGTCAATAAATATAAACTCACGCCATCTCTAATAATATTATAATATTTTACTTATAACTTATCTAAATAGCTTCCCATTGATGAGTATCTCAAAATTCCCCATTTGATTTCTCAGGTTTTTTTTTTTAACCTTGAAAGTGATGAATATTTTTTTACATACATATATCTTTCTGTACTAGCCCAATTTAGATAAATTTCAAAAGTTGAACCCCTATGTATCACAGGTAAAATTTGACTTAACATTTAAGATTTTAAGAATTGCTTTAGATAGTGTAAAATTCCTGCATTCTTCCTTTAGAATATCTCCTGCATATGCCTGCTTGTCACCAACGCCACCAATTTTGGCCTAGGCCAAGTCTCTGTTATCTCTTTCCTGGATCCTTGCAATTGATGCTTTAACCTACATTTGCCCCTATGCAGTCAATTCACAACATGGAAGCAAGAGTGATCTTTTAAAATTCTGAGCCAGAGCATGTAATTTCTCTGGGTAAAATTCTCCAATGGCCTCTTCTTTCACCCAGTGTAACCCCATCTTGTTACTCAGATTTGCAAAACCCTGAAAAATCCAGCCTATGTCTAAATCCTTGAGTTCCTCTTACACCATTCTCTCCTTTCTGAATTTTTGTGCACACTGGAGTTTATTTTTTTGAGGGAGCCAAAGCTCATCCTTCCTATTAGTCTTTGCACTTGCTCAAAGTACATTTTTCAGCCTTAAATGCTTTTATCCTTCCTTTAAAGATGGTTCAATCTACTTGGTAATTTAGATCTCAATATTAACTTTCTAGAGGTGGCTTCTTTGACCATTCATAAAAACAGCCATTCGTTCATTTTCTAACATGTCATGTATTCTGTGTCTCAGCTGAACACATCACTGTGTGAAGTTTTTCTTGTTCATTTATTTGTTTAAGGCCTCACTCTTCCCCACTAGACCATCACTTCCGCAAGAATGAGGACATTGCCTGCCATACCTTACACTGTCTGAGAGGTAGCAGAGGCTCAGTACTTTTTAACTGAATTCATGTTGCTTCTGGAGTGTTTCCTCTTAGAATTAAAAGACTCATTGAGGTAAAGGAGTAAAGGTTGGAAAGTAAGGGTTCAATAAAAACAAATCAGACCTATATTGGAATAATATGGTCTTGGTGAAAACATTATCCAGAAAGAAATAATGTTAAGAAGCTAAGGATCTAATAATTATTTTACTTTGTGACCATTTGTCTTTACAATTAAAGCTGGTGTTATTAACTCTTCTTCAAAGGACAGGCCTTTAAGGACCACGAATAAGAAGCTGTGGTCCAAACTTTGGATGGCACCCCAGTGACAACATCATCTGTTTTATGGTGGTTTCACGCAGATCTTGTGCAACTTCGAATTTAAAATACTGCATGTCAGAGTTATTCCATTAGGTTCAAAAGAATTGGGCAGCTTTATGTGCTCTAGTCATATTCTTGGTTCAGAGAAAGACCTTGGAGGCCTCTCTCAGAAATATCGAGGTTCTGCTCGTTCAAAAGATTAAGAAGATTGTAAGAAAATTTTTCTAATCTATATTTATATTTTCCTTTTCTAAAACAGTGTGTGCTCTTTCAAGGCCTAGATATGTTTGTACTTCTGGAATCAGAAAAATAAGTTAATTGATGTAAGTACATGACAATTATTTATTCTTCATTATTCACATTCTAATGATCAACCAGGCATGTTGTTTTCTATATTGTGTTATTATCAATCATTACGCTATCATACTATCAATAAAATTGTCCAAGAATTTCTCTGCAGATGGATCTAGAGAGCTTGGTTACTAGTGTGTGACTAACTTCCTTCTTCTTAGTCCCCACATTGATGATTTAAAGGGCATAAAGAAATCAGTCCAGTTTTGTGTCTCAATAGGCAGTTCCTCTTTGGTTTATCGGAAGCCCTGAGCTTGGGCAAGCTCCAACCCTGGGAGTCGCTCATCTTAGTGTCTATTAAGCTATGAGATGTGCATCCTTTTCTCACTTTCCCATTGAAGACATCCATTTATGCTTATTTCCATCTTTCAATTGATGGATTGATATAGGAGCCTAAACACATCATTTGTTTTTCCATCCATTCCCATTGTAGTAGTTGTGGATTCACTTCCGGTGCCAGATTGAATCCAGGGCGATTTTAAAGTCTAATAAAGCAAGGAAAATCTCTTCTCCCAGTTGGAATTTTTTAAAACATGTTTCTTAATATGTAGCAGTCGGGGGAGGGATGAAGTCTGTGGCTCATTTTCAAGGGAGGAATCCAATTTGGATTTTATGGATGTTGCTGTCACTGGTCCGACATTTCTTTATTCTTTCACCAAGGAGGCAGAGTCAGGGTTTACTGCTGTTGCCGCTAATGTAGATCTCTCTGGCTGCTCGAGTTGAGAGCATTTTCGTTTTTTATGTGTTGGAGTAATTAGCCCTCCTGACGATATCTCAGGAAGTGTCTGGATTGGAGGATTAGGATAAACATCTTCAGTCAGGCTTTCTGAGTGTGATCAATGTGGGGCGTTAGCATCTCATTTGATGTGTTTTTATCAAGGCTATGGGGTTTCATAGCTCTCCCTTTGAAGGGGCACTCTTTCATTTCTGGAATCACCAGGGTTGAGCTTAAATGACTGGGACAAAGTTAAAGATACTTTTTCTTCAAACAGTTTATATGTTCAAGGCTGAGCTTCGTCTTGGCTTCTGTCTGAGGCCATCTCTAAATACAGGTGGGTGTGAACTCTGTTTCCTTTTTGTTTCCATAGAATTAAATTCTTAAACACAACAAAACGCACCATTTATGCAATACACATTTTTTGCATTTCTTTTTTAATAGACTTCATTTTTTAGTGATTTTAGGTTCACAGCAAAATTGAGCAAATGCTTTAGAGATTTCCCATATATCCCCAGCCCCCAAACATGCATAGCCTTCCACACTGTCAACATTCTCCAACAGAGTGGTGCCTTTGTTGCAATGGATGAACCTTCATCAACACATCATAACCACCCAAAGCACTCAATTTACATTAGGTTTCACTCTTGGTGTGTACATTCTATAGGTCTGCATACAAGTACAATGACATGTATTCACCATTATAGTATCACATAGAGTAGTTTCACTGTTCTACCAATTCTCTGTGTTCTGCCTATTTATCCCTCCCTTCCCTTAATCTGGCACTCTTTTTTTTGGTTTTAATTTTCTTCATAGTTTTGCCTTTCACAGAATGACAAACACTTGGAATCATACAATATGTAGACTTTGAAATTAGTTTCTTTTACTTAGTAATATGCATTTAAGTTTCTTCTCTGTCTTTCCATGTCTTGATAGCTCGTTTCTTTTTAACAATAAGTAATATTCCATTGTCTGGATATACCAAAATTATCTATTTATCCACCGAAAAGTAACTGAGTTAACTGAGTTGCAACCAAGTTTTGGCAATTATGAATAAAGCTGCTATAGACATCTGTGTGCAGAGTTTTATGTGGACAATAATTTTCAACTCCCATATGTCCAAGAAGGACAATTGCTGGATTCTATGGTAAGAGTGTGTTTAGTTTTACTAAGAAACTGTCAATATGTCTTCGAAAGTGGCCATACCATTTTGCATTCCTACCAACAATGAATGAAAACTCGTGTTCCTCCACATCATCGTTCGCCTTTGGTGTTATAATTATTCTGAATTTTGGTCATTTTGATAGGTATGTAGTTGTATTTCATTGTTGCTTTAACATTTCCTTAATGGCATATAATGGAGAACATCATTCCACATGCTTATTTGTCATCTGTGTATCTTCTTTGATAAGATGTTTGTCAAGTTCTTTGTCTCCTTTTATAGTTAGGGTATTTGTTTTTTTTTTTTGTTTGGTTTTTTTTTTTTTGAGTTTTGAGAGTTCTTTGTATACGTTGGATAATAATCTTTTATCAGATATGTCTTTTGCAAATGATTTCTCTCAGCCTGTAACTTATCCTTTTATTCTCTTGAGAGTGTCTTTTGCAGAGTAGAAGTTTTTAAGTCCAGCTTATCAATTATTTCTTTCATAGATGGTGACTTTGGTGTTGTATCTAAAACATTATTATGAAACCATATGTTACCTAGATTTAACCTTTTGTTATCTTCTAGGAGTTTTATAGTTTTGTGTTTTACATTTATGTCTCTCATACATTTTGAATTTTTTTGTAATGAGTAAATATCTGGAATTTTTTTTTTTTTTTTTGCATGTGAATGTCTGGTTATTTCAGCACAATTTGTAAAAAGATTTTTATCTTCATTTTATTCCCTTGCTCCTGTGTTCAAAGATCAGTAAACTGTATTTACATGGATTTCTTTCTGTGCTCCCTATTCTGGCTCAGTAATCTATTTGTCTCTTTTTTTAATTTTTAAATGTTTTATTTGTCTTCTATTTTGCAGATAACACTGTCTAAATTATTGCAGCTTTGTATTAAGTGTTAAAGTCAGGCATCAGTCCTCCAACTTTCTTCTTCTCCTTCAATATTGTGTTGGCTATTCTGGTTCTTTTCCTTTTTCATATACATTTTAGAATAATTTTGTCAATATCTACAAAATAGCTTGAAGAGACTTTGACTAACCTATAAATCAATTCAGGAAGAACTGACATTTTGACAATATTGAGTTTTTGTGTCCATGAGTATGGAATAGCTCTCCATATATTTAGCTCTTTGCTGTTTTGTTGTTTTGTTTTGTTTTCTACGAAAGAGTAGGTTTTCCTCATATGTGTTATATTTACGCTTAAGTATTTGAATGTTTTGAGTGTTAGCGTATATGTTGTTGTGTTTTTAATTTCAATTTCTGCCTGTTCATTGTTATTATATAGGAAATTAATTGGCTTTTGTATATAAACCTTATATCCTGCAGTATTGCTATAATTGCCTATTTGTTCCAGTAGTTTTTTTGTTAAAATTTTTGAATTTTCTACATAGACAATCATGTCGACTGCTAACATAGACTGTTTTATTTCTTCCCTCCCAATTTGTGTACATTTTATTTCCTTTTTCTGTCTTATTGCATTATCTAGGACTGCTAGTGTTGAAAAGCAGTGGCAATAGGGAAGATACTTGCCTCATTCCTGATGTTAGTGGAACACATGCTGTTTAATCTCTAGTATTTTGGAATTTTCCAGCTTTTTTTTTTCGATTTCTAGTTTAATTCCATTTTGAACTGAGAGCAGGCATGGTAAAATTTATATTCTTTAGAATTTTTCTAGGTATGTTTTATGGCCCAGAATGTGGTCTGTATTGGTAAATATTCCACGTGAGCTTGAGACAAACATGTATTCTGTTAATGTTTGATGAAGTAGTTTATATTCACTTTATTGACGGAGTTGTTGAATTCAGCTGCATCCTTGCTGATTTTCTGCCTGGTGGATCTATCTATTTCTGATAGAGGGGTGTTGAAATCTATAACTCTATTAGATTCCTCCTTGAGTTGTATCAGTTTTTTCCTCATGTATTTTGACTGTTTATAAATAAATACATATTAAGAATTTTTATGTCTTCTTGGAGAATTGACCTGTTTATCATTATGTAATACCTCTTTGTCCATGATGACTTTTCTTGCTATGAAGTCTGCTCTGTCTGAAATTAGTATAGCTAGTCTTTTTCTTTTATTAGTGTTAGCACAATATATTGTTCTACATCAATTTATTTTTAATCTATATTTCTTTTCATATTTAAAGTGAGTTTGCTATAGACAATGTATAGTTGAGTCTTGTTTTTTGATCCAATCTGACAATCTCTATTAGTTAATTAACCATTGACATGCAAAGAGATTACAAATATAGTAGGCTAATATCTACTGCATTTGTTATTATTCTCTTTTTGTTACTCTTGTTCTTTGTTTCTATTTTGTCTTTCATTATTTTCTACCCTTTTTGTTTGTAATTAAGCATTTTATGTACTTTCATTTTTCTCTCCTTCTTTAGTACGCCTTTCTTTACTGTTATTAGTAGTTACCCTAGAGTTTGCAATATAAGTTTACAGCTAATCAGAGGCCACTTTCAAATGACACTACATTTCTTCATGGATAGTGCAAGTACCTTCTAATAACAAAACCATTCCAATTCTTCCTTTCTGTTCCTTGTATCATTACTGTCATTTATTCCACACATATAAACATGAATATATAATTGAATATATTGTTGCTATTATTTTGAATGATATATTATCTATTTAATCAATTAAGAATATAAAATAAAACATTTTAATTTTACATTCACTTATTTTTTTATTTGATGCTCTTCCTTTATGTTAATCTAAGTTTCTGACCTACATCAGTTTTCTTCTCTCTAAAAAACTTTCTTAACATTTTTTTTTGCAGAGAAAATTTATTGGCAAAAAATTATTTCCATTTTTGTTTGAGAAAATATTTCTCTTTCACTTTTGAATAATAATTTCACAGGATAAAGAATTCTAGGTTGGCATTTTTTTTCTTCTTAACAACTTTTCCTCACTTTTCACGTTCTGTGTGCATGGTTTCTGAAGAAAAGTTGGTTGGATGAAATTTTTTCTTTGCTATCCCATAGTTAAGTTTTCTTTCCTTTTCTCTCTAGCTTATTTCAGTATTTTCTTTATTTTTGATTTTCTGTAGTTTGAAAATCATATGCCTCATGTTAGTTTTCTTGCATTTATGCAGCTTGGCTTCTCTGAGCTTCCTAGATATGAGGCTTCGTGTCTGAGAAAATCCTTAGTCAATATTGTTTTAAATTTTTGTTGTTGTTGTTTCTTTCTCTCTTTTTTCTCCTTTTGGTATTCTCATTAAGCATATGTTACTCAGTTGGCAGTTGTCCCACAATTCTTGAATATTTATTCCCTTTTTTTTTCTTCAGTTTTGGTGGTCTTTGTTGATATATTCTTAAATTCAGAAATTCCTTCCTTAGTCATGTCCATTCTACTAATAAGCCCATCAGTGGCATTCTTCAATTCTGTTAATTTTTAATCTCTGGCATTTCCTTTTTGTACTTTCTTAGAACTTCCATCACTCTGCTTATATTGCCCATTTATTCTTGTATGAAGTTTCTGTTATCTATTAGAGCCATTCGCA
The DNA here is from genome assembly GCF_029281585.2 of Gorilla gorilla gorilla. NCBI lineage: Eukaryota > Metazoa > Chordata > Mammalia > Primates > Hominidae > Gorilla > Gorilla gorilla. The sequence continues at coordinate 31,523,233 of NC_073227.2, read as the reverse complement.
TATTATAGTTGTTTTAAATTCACATCCTGATAATTTCAACTTCCCTGCCATATAAGTCTGGGTGCTAATGCTTTATATCTTGAAATATTTTTTGACTGTGGGCCATGAGGTATCGTGCGAAAGGAATGGCTATAAATAAGTCTTTAGTAATTTGGTGGTAAAGTGCAGGGTGGAAGGAAGCATTCTGTAATCCTATGATTGATTAGGTCTTAGTGTTTCCCTGAACCTGTGCCTTTGGACTGTGATCTTCACATGTGCTTCTCAGCCCCACCTTAGGTGGAACAGTGTTGGCCAGAATAGGCAAGAGTTAGGTATTTTCCTTTCCCCAGGTCAGTTAGGCTCTGAGGAAGCCTCAGCAGGTTAGGCTCTGGTTAAATAGTTTCACTTGAGGGCAACCTTCCTTAGGAAGAACAGAATGCTCAGGCTGATTTAAAATTTTTTTTCTCCCCCTGCTGGAAGCATTAGAGAATTTTTCCTTTGATACTCACCCTGAGAATCTGGTGGAGCATCAGAAGGTAAAACTAACAAAAGTGCAGGGGGCCTCCTGAAGGCTGGGTCCCCTATGGTTTTTATCTCTCAGAGTTGTCCTCATGGAGCTTCCAGCTCATGAATTCACAATTCATTAATTACACTTCAGGTTTTCCTAGCCTGGCACTGGTTCCTGTGAAGGTTGTTGCTCGTGGCTTTCTGCTCCAGTAAGTTGTGATTCTCTGTTTTTGCCTCTCAGTTTCTGCAATTTGGGGAACAGTGGTTTGCCTTGGGCAAATTATGCATCAAAGGATCGCATGGACAATTTCTGTTATGGATTTAACAAGAGTTATGAATTTTTTAGTTTTTTCAGCTTTTTATAAGTTGTTAGAATGGAGTTGCAACTTCCAAGCTTCTTCCATGCTGGATTGTTAACTAGAATTCCTGCGCATATCTTAGAATTGACTCTATAGATGGTCAGTTCTTTGAGCACAGATACTGTGTTCTTTATTCCATACATTCTTTTTTTAATGAGATATTCATCAATTACCAGTTAGTTACTTGATATTGTTCTAGGTGCTGATGATACTGTAATAAGCATAATACACATAAAGTCCGTGCCCTTCATGGATGTTATGTTTTAGTAATGCAAACAGGAAAAGTAAACATACAAATCAGAGGAAAAATAACATTATTAATGATAAGTACTTTGAGGAAAATAAACCAGGGCCTTATAATAAAAACTATCTACAATAGAGGGTAGCAACGTTTGATGTGAAGCATAAAAAACAAATGAGAGGTAGCTATAGGAAAACGTGGTTGGAGAAAATCCCACTCTATGCCCTTACTACCTGTGTGACCTTATGCAAGTTACTTATTCTCTCTGAATCTAAGTAAGTTTCAATAGGAAAAAAGTTAAGATTTATAAAGTACAATGCCTAACTCATAAAACACTCAAAACTGTTGCTATATCATTATTACCCCATTGAGACACTTGAATTTTATTTTAATTCCAAAGCAAAATCATTGACATGCTTTCAGCATGGGGGCTCTTGAATCCCTAATGATGCTTAGCATAATGCCTGCTAAGTAATTAGTTTTATAGCATATTATTTTCTTTCTGAAATTTTCTAAGTGATGTTTAGTCAATCAAATTATCTCTACATACTTAGAGATCAGCTACTCCATGTATTCCATGGCTACCTGGTCTACAGTTTCTGTTGGAGATAATTCAAAATAATTTTAAGACATAGACCTTGATTTTAAATATATTGTCATTAATTCATGAATAGAGGACTTTTATAAAGTTTATTTTTAGTTCTTCTTATAGAATGTATCTAATTGGCTCCTCTTTCTTGACTAATGGTGATAATGTTGAAACACTTGAAAAGTGATAATGTTGGTAAAAAATAAATAGTAATAGTCAATCATATGGGATTGATTAAATAAATTATAAGCATGAATACTCCCACCAATAAAAATCGGATTGTATCATAAATCATGATGGGGTAGATATCCAAAAAATAAATTTTAGGAAAATAAAACAGGTTATTAAAATTCTCGAAGAAAATGCTTGAAAATGCCAACAGTGATTAAGTCTGGGTGGTGGGATAAGATGATTATAGATTGGTTAATTTCCCTTGTCTCAGTTTGTTTTGTGCTGCTGTAACAGAATACCTGAGACTAGGTAATTTACAAAGTACAGAAATGTATTTCTCATAGGTCTGGAAGTGGTAAAGTCCAAGATCAAGGTACCAACAAGTTTGGTTTCTGGTGAGGGCCTGGTCTCTGCCTCCAAGATGGCACCTTGAATGCTGTCTCCTTCAGAGGTGGAGCAATGCTGCTTCTCACATTGGTGAAGAGTGGAAGGGTGAGAGCCCACTCTCAAAAACCATTTTATTGTGGCATTAATCAATTCATGCAGGCAAAGCTCGCAAGACCTAAACACCTCCCATTAAGCCACCTCTCCCAACATTGTGGCCTTAATGATTAGGCTCTCAACACATGAGTTTTGGAGGGGACAAACACTAAAACCATAGCATTCCCTTCTGAATTTTTCTGTACTTTCTAAATATCTCAAGAAAAGTATCCATTAGTTCTGTAATCCACTAAAGCCAATTAATTACAAACAAGATTAAAGAAGAAAGGAAATTCACAATCACTACAAAAATAATTAAAAGAAAGTAACAGCAGATTATATAACAGGATATATACTTAGGCTAAAATATGAACCATTATTTCAGTTAAATCTTCATATTTTCTATGGTCTTAGAACAACAGACTTTATTTTGAAGACATATAGGGAATATCCTCTGGTTATTGCCTAACCTTTCTTGACCCAAGATCACCTAGACAGAAAATGATTTGACGACATACTTGTTCCAAAGGCCATGCTTATTTATCTACACTGCACTATGTCTGTATTTATGTCTTCAAAATAGTCTCGAAGATGATGGGAGACATGAGAAGAACTTTCCATTCCCTCTGTTTCATTTTACTCTGCAGTGCCCTTCAATCCCTTCCAACTATACTGAGTCTGTACTTCTGCTACAACTGCTTATGCATAATTGTTCTCAGAGACGCTGGGCTCCTTGAAGCTGGAGAAATAGTCTAAATCAGTCTCTGGTATCTCTGAGGCCTAGAGCAGTGCCCAGCCTATCAGTAGCATATAGATGTTTGTAGAATTTATTGAATTGCTGCATTTTCTCCCACATTTCCTCTATGTGTCAGAAGTGTCAGTGTTGCTAAATTCTTCAACTCTGAATTTCAAGAGAACCCCAGAGCCATGTTGCTCATTTCCCAATGGACACCTTTATCTTGTACTAACATTTCAAGAATTGCCTTGCTTTCTGGCTTTTTTTCTTGTTTAGAAAATTCTAGCAATGAGTTACTTTAGAAAGCAGCCCAACGTCTGACAAAGTCTTCTGTTTTCTGACCTGTAACAGAAATTAACTCTCAGCAAAAGAGCAACTCTCCACCTGCAGGCCTAAGCACGGAACTTTAATGTAAATGACAATTGCAGGAGCCCTTAGAAAGGAGATGGGGATGAGGGTGAGGTCATGTGACAAGATTTCTACTCTGTGTCAGCCCTTTTCTTTGGCATTTAGATGAGTTGAATGACAGGTAAAGCTTAGGGCTTAGACTGCCAGGAACAAAAAAAAAGTGGGTAAATTTAATCATTTGCTCTAGTCTTTAAATATCCTGTACAGCTTTCAGGCACAAAGCAATCTTCCTACAGAGAAACAAACCCAGGATGTGGTTACAACGTACTGTTCTACCTCTTTGTGTTAAAGTGCCTTAATGATCAGGAAAAAAAAAAGATTTGCATGAAGGCTTTTTATGGAAAGCACTTAACACAATGGTTACGCAAGACAAACGTCAGCACAAGTGGATATAACTGATATGATGAGTCATCCTATGTGGTTTAAAGCCACCACAAGTGAATGTCTTTTAATTCAGCCTACATAAGCCCAGAACATCTTTTATAGGACTTTGAGGGTATCTATGGCATTGACAAGATACAATTAGCTCCTTGACTGAATCATAAGATTGAAGGACAGTCTGATTTAAAAATGATTAAGGTGAGTGGCATATGGATGCCAAAGCTTCTTCTGAAATCAGCCTTGGTGATTTGTTTTTCTCTCCAGGTATAATGTCATAACACACACACACACACACACACACATACATACACTCAAACACATAGTGACATCACCTTAAGATCTGAGTAATGTAGGCAGGATAGAAATATAATTGGCCACAATATTGTCTCATGTAAGCACATTAGTGATGCTTACTTAATCTTTTGGCATCAAGTCATTCTCTGGAGTAAGAAGTAAGGCTTTCTGTTTTAATTTCGTGACTCGAATTTGGAAACACCTTTGCTCTTCGAAGAAAGGTACAAGATTTTATTATTATACTGATTACATATTTGATAATTACCCTGGTCTTATTGTCACTAGTATGGCTGTCATTACACATTGATTATAGCATTTCTTTCTGTTGACATCAAACAGAACCTCAGAATTCTTCTCGGCAAAGTGCCTGAAGAAAACACGGTAAATCAACTGGAATGACCGTGTGAAATAAAGTCTACTTCTCATTCACAGCACATATCAGACAACCTAATAATCAAGGTTATGATTTTCAGATATCCACTTTATCCAAATGAACATTTGGTAACATTAGGTTCTGCAACAGCAATTAATACAGGGACTCATTTAAAATTGCTGTTACCTTGTCTTTCTGATATTTTAATGGGTTGTCTTCAGTTCACATATTCTTTTTATTTCCCATTTCTTATAGAGCCCAGTTATAAGGCCCATGGTAGTATAATCAATAAAAAACTGTTGACTGATCAATTAATAATGTGATGATTTGTCTAAAAGCTGCATTGGTAGAAAGGAAATAATTTTGTACTAAGAGTGAAAACATTTGAGTTCTATTCTTTATATCTGCAAGTAACCATGGTTTGGAAAATGTGTTTCAACTTCTCTAAAACTCAGTTTCCTCGTTTCTTAAAATAGGGCAATAAACTGGATATTTTCTAAGGCTTCTCCCATTAGAAAATACATTAATTATTCTGAGATATGTGCATGAATAGGTATCTCATTTATTTTAAAGTAAATAAGGTACCGTAAATGTCTATTTTCAAAGATAAAACTCTTCTTTATCTTTCCATTTCCATTCTCCCCATCTCCAACATTTATTTTCTCAATTTACTTGGAGCGTACAATATTTAGGTAGGGTGTGGCTCTGAGAAATAGTAAAAACATCCCCTCCCACACACATCCCGTAAAACACACACATATGCACTCACATTAGTGAGAGGACCAATGAAGGAATTCCCTTGAGTTACCAATTTCTTCAAATTTGACTCAGTTTTATTCACTACCAAAAGGAGCTATTGGAAACCTTGTAATCTCACTGAACTCACATTCAAGGAAAATCTCTCTATTTCTCAATAGTTCTTACCGTTTTTGCATATGCTATTCACTTTGAAAAAACTTTCTCCAGGAAAATTCCTATGACTTCTAGACTGAGCCAAAATGCCAGCTCCTCATTGATGCATATGTAATTCTCCTTGTCAGTGTCAGGTTCTCTGTTTGCAGTGATTTCTTAGCACTTTAATTGTGCCTCTGTGGAAGAAGTTATATATTGTAATTTAAAAATATCTGTTCATGTTTGTTTCTCCCAACTACTTAAAAGCAGTCACATTTTAGGTACATCTAGTTTATCTTAAGGAGCTGTATTAGATTGGCTCCTTTAAAATTCTGGAGTCCACTTAATATCCCATTTCAAGGTAAGCCCCAGAATGCTTTTCAGCGGCATTCTTGACCTCTCTATTACTATGAAAGCTAGACTCTGACACTTTCGCATGTCAAGTCCAGAACTCCCTAGAGAATCTTCCTAAAAGTTTTTAGCCTTTTTCAAAATGAAGCTTATCAGAGAAGAGAGTGAACAAGAAGGCTTTAGGTCTTGTGATGTTAATTATTTTTAAAGAAGAATAGATTATCATATTTTAAAACTAAAATCATCATTTTTCTTCATGTTACTTCTTTGATTATCTGCATACATTACTAGAGAACCAGTGGTCTAAATTCTTAGAACCTTGTTCCTGGTCTTTCAGCCCTCACAAAAAAAGGTGACTTACACACGCACCTGACTGGCATCTGACAATTCCCAAAGGAATTACTTCCAAAGTAAAGCATCTTGCATTAATTTTCTCATCTCTAAATTTACCTCAGACATCTATCCTCATATCAATATGAGTCTGTATGTCTGTGTGTACAGGTTTCATATTTAATAGCACATATGATCACAGATTTAAAGCATCAATTAGCAACTCGCATATAATGGCAAATGCATTTGCCAAATGGATGGAAAATGCTTTTTTTTTCATCTCTTCTTCCTCTAATATCTCTTACTAGACAAATCATCATTACTGGTGAGCTCTGACAACAGACCTTTCTAAGTCCGATTCTGTCATTTGCTTGGTAGACACGTTGACTGCAGCAAACAGTCCCCTATCATCAACTTTTCCAGATGTTTGCACAGCGGGTTCGGTGTTTTTAAACTATCTAAGTGACGGTCCCAAATGACAAATGTTCATTTTCAAAATTAAAGCTTATTACGAATTACCTGCCAAGTACAATGTGTCAGGAGAGACTGAATGAGTTAGAAATTTTGCCCATTGAGAATGAATGAATAAGAAAAAACATAAATGAGGCAAGCTATTACACATCCTGGAGGAGCATAGAAAGAATTTTAAATAACAGTAATTTACTAAAAGCTGTTGCATTAATACTTATGCCTTACCTTAAAGAGGCCCATCCCTACCTTTTGATGTGAGTAAGGCTTCAACTTTTTTAAGTGAAAATAATAATGTCTAGGAAAGATAAGGATAATCTCTAAGATGAGACTGTATTTCTCTTTTTAATCATCATCCACAGAGGTTCAGGCTTGCTATACTGGGAAGAACATGGTCTGATATAGCCATCAAAAGACTAACCTTTTTTTTGCTTAGTTGTCTTCCAGCTCTGTGATCTGCTGCTGGTTACTAGTCCTTGAACCTCAGTTTCTTCTTCTATAATGTGAGAATAATAAAACCTGAACAAATAGGTTGTGGTGAAACTTAAATCAACATAAGTATTTGAATGTACTTTGTAAACTATGAAGTATCATAAATATATACTGATGTCATAATAATATTAACTACCATATATTAAGTATTTACTTTGTACCAGATACTATGTAAGTCTTCACATATATTATCTTGTACAATCTTCACAACTATTGAAGGTAGGTAATATTATCTCTATTTTATAGATGAGGAAACTGAGTCTTATATAGAGGTTGAGTAACTGGCCTAAATAACTGCTAGCTTGAGCTGGATAGGATTGATAAAAGAATGTCTGATTCCAAAAACATGCTTTTAATCTCTATACTGTGCTACTGTACTTTTAATTTTAAGAGCCTAATGTTCAGTGATGCCAATTTGATGCAAAACATTTTGGAGCTTTCATTTAAAATTGCCTTCAGATACAGATTCATCAAGGCACAGACAGCAAGCAGCCTAACGACTCTTAGACAACTCTTCTTTTTGGCCCCCAAAAGCGTCATTAAGTCTAATCATCCCGCATTCCAGGTAGGAAGGCAATGACTATCCACAGCCAAGAGTTCTCTCTTTCTGAAGGTTCTACAAGATTGACATTTCTTTTTAAGATGGACATGGATCTTTTTTCATTACATCCCCACAGCCTGTGTATAATATTAATTATAATGCCAATCACACGGTATGTTAACCATTTTTTTTACAGATCCAACTTTCAACTAGCAAGAATTTTTAAGTTACTGTACCCCAGAAGCAAGAATAGAAAGTGCGTACTTCTATTTGAAGAAATTTTTAAAAATGTAAATTCTCTTTTTGCTGCCTAGGAAAATTTTTGGTCTCAGCTAGAGAAATACGAAACCAGGATGACCAAGAAGTCAGGGTTTGTTTCATAGGGCAAAATAGAAGCATCTCGATTTTCCATCTTTAAAATTATAATCAGCAGCAGGAAGCAAAGCAATATCACAGTCCTGTTATAGGAATCTAATAGCTTTTTATAGAATGCACAGCAGCAAACGTTATCACTATGCTTGAAAAAACCATTTTCATTATCAGTTGCTATTTTTTTCAATTGATTATGACTTTTCCTTTAAGAAATGTGTTTAGGCAAAAATTTCCTATGTTTGATTGAGCCCAAGGAAAAAATTTTTGTGGGAATGGAGAGAGTACTCCAAACTGAATTCATTCTGCCTTTAAGTTATGCAAACATGGACAAAATATATCACATTCTACTGAAATTGTTTTTTATTTATACTTCGATTGCTTAGAAAGGGTGTATCAATGGAAAATACAGCTTTACAACATTACAGGAGCCACTGAATGGGATGAAGGTTAAATTTTTCTTCAGAGTTATGAAGGTTTAAGTGGTAGGAAAAAGGATGCTCTTAAAGTCATGTCTTCTTTTTTCTAAGGTGATGCATTGGACTGAAGCCTCTTCAGAACACTGAGGATATACCAATTCATTTTAGAAGCCTCCAAGGTGAGCAGTGAAAGCAATCAAAGTTAAAGTTAGCATCATTTAAGACAAAGTGAATTAACAGCACCACTCAGAGTGGAGTGTGAATGTATTTGTATGTCTGGCATAGCCTAAGGTTTATTTATTTATTTATTTATTTATTTTTTACCATGGAGAGAGGTCAAGAGATCAAGGTATTTTAAGATGACCAAATCTCTTTAAGATTCTTCAGGAAAAAAAAAAAAAAAAAAAGCAGTACATAGATGTGAAATTTGAGGCTACACCCATTATGCTGAACAAAGAGGTAGTACTCCCTGAGAGCAAATACTAAGACTTGTTTGAGCAAAACAAGGGATTTAGAAGTCTAGGACAAAACAGGCTTTCCATTTCATAGAAAAGACAAATAGCTTTAGAACAACATTTTGATTAAGCAGATGTAAGGGACCCCTATATTTAAATTTCAATATATAAATCCCAATAATGGATTTCTCTAAAGCCAAACCCTCTTCAACTTTCGTGGTAATTCTCTTAAGAAAGCATTAAATAAAAGCATTTCACTTCTAGTTGAAAATCAATGGCACTTCAGTGAAGCATGCATCTTCCAAGTATTATGGAGTCAAGAATCATACAGTTCTGCTAGTAAGACATGGGGCCCTGGCTTTGGTGGTAATAACTTCGTGCAACAGTGCAACATAGGAGAAAAATCATGCAAAATAAAGAATTGAAAATTGAGTGTGAATGTGCTCTAGTTCTCTTTGAAATGCCAACCTGATACATAAAATTATAAATAATGAAAATGGTGTGATAGGAATAGGAATGAGAGTAGTAATAAGTAGAAACAATATTTACTGTCTACTATGGACCAGACACTAAATACATGATATGCATCATCTCACTTGATTCTCTTAAGAATCCTGTAACTTGGTATTATTACCTACATTTCTGGAGTAGGTCTGAAGAAGGAACAACTACGTGTGGAGACATTCAATAAATTTAAGATGGGTTAAAATATTTTATTATACACTAATGTATGGCCATTTCAACAATGAATCAAAAGATATTATAAATTCTATCTACTTGGAAAGTTCTTTCTCCCTTTGCATAGTGATAAAATTGTATTCATTTTTCACTGTGATAATGATAAGGGTGAACAAGATATAGCTCCTGCCCTCCAGGAACTCACAGTCTGAAAACGGAGATGAAGCATGTATTAAAAAGCCAAATATAATTCATGGTAGTTTGTGGTAAACTCTGTAATACAGGTATATTTAAAGCTATGGGTAGGCAGAAGAAAGAAAATAATTCTCAGAGCTAGGGTAGAGTTGGAGGAGGAAAGGATTAGGGACATCTCCTTAGAGGAGTTCAGCTGGGTTCTAAAGATGGGCAGAGTTGAAACAGACAGTGTTATGAGGCTCAGGGAAATTTTTGATGTGCAATGCCTTTGAATCTAGGGTATATTCAGAATGTCAATGTTGCTGAAATTTTTGACATATGATTGAGCAATAATATGGGTAAGGACTAGATTGTAGAAGACCTACACTACTACTCTAAGCAGTTTAAACTTCATTTGGCATTCAGGGGCAAGTTTTGGACTGGAAGTATAATATGATCAGAGCTGTACTTTGAGAATATTATTCTAGTAATGCATTAAACTCATTTCTCTAATTTTTTACTGAATAATTATTGTCCTGTGACTGTATGGCAGGACTTATGCTAGGCAATGGGGATATAATGGTGAATATGACTCACTCTCTGCTTGCATGGAAATTATAATCAAGAAAATTAAACATAAAATAGAACATTGTCATCAATATCATAATAGAGAAAGTACAGGGTAGCATGTAGAAGTGCCTTCTCTAGTATTGGGATAATCAAAGAAACTTCCTGTAGAAATTGATTTCAAGTTCTGTGTACGGCATGTACGTATATACACAGGTGTAGGCTTATTGAATAAGAGGGTCAATCTATGAAAAGGCTCAGAGTGGAAAGTGTGCTTCAGGAACTTGATGCAGAGTTATTTGCTTTCCAACCACATAGATCCTTAACAACCTCAGGTATGCGCACAGGGCTCCTGGTCATTTCATCTTGGACTGGACAGGCAGGATTCACCATCTGTCAGCTTCCAGGAGAACCAAGTAAGTATTATGCACAAGGACCGTATGAAAGCAAATTCTGTTGAATTGAATTGGCTTTCTTCATAGATCTAGAAATCATCTGGTTTAAGATTCCTTTTCAATGCCAAATATGAATAGTTCAGTCAAGCCTGAAATAAACACCGTGATCAAGTGTGGCTTTTACTGTCCAATTTATTCACTCACTTACTCAGTATTTGTTGTTTGTCAGCACCATATAACCCACTATACTAGGTACTTGCCTTATCTAATCTTTTAGTCATAATTAATCATTATTTTATCTAAACATCTACCTCATTTTTCCTAGAACACTTTTCATAATTTGGGTCTATCACTGTAAGTTGTATATAACTGTGTCCTCAAGTAGATTGTGGCATTTGGAAAAAAATGTGTTCTCATCTTGTGTTCCATTCAAGCAATGTCAAGAATACAATAGAGGTTCTATAAATGGTGGGTGGATGGATGGATGGATGGATGGATGGATGAACAGATGGATGGACAGATGGAGACAGATATGAATAAGAATTTGTTTCTGTCCTCAGAATCTTATAGTCTAATAATGCAGATCAAGGACAAGCATGCAGTTAATGAGAAATATTTTCCACTATTAAAACCATCATGTTCTCTCTTTTCAGTTTATGTTTAATGTTCTAGAGCCACAATCTTATCATGATCCTAAAGATATCATGAAGGAGCCTCATAATGTATTGAGAGTTTGAAATATGAAAATTTCTTATAATAGCTGAAATTTGATTTTTAAATTTCTGAAAATACTAATTACTGAGCTTTCTCTTTAAACTCAAAATAAAAGCAGCCCCGAATACCTCATTTAACCATTTTAATATGTTGTTATTTTACTTCTGGTGAGATGCAATGGAAGTAGAAAAGAACAGAATAGGAATTCTAGAGAATGTCTGCAGTCATCATTAATCCAACAACAAAATAGAAGTATGTCTTTGCCTTTACATGTAATGGGATTGACATCATTTCCTACGTTTCTATTCAGTAGTCTCATTTGATTGACATTTCCCCAGGAGTGTTGCCATGTTTTCTTCTTTCCACTCAGTAGTTCAGCACATCTTTATTGATTGTTGCATGCCATAAGCTTTGATCTGGCCAACCAGATGAAAGAGATTTCAAATTTTCAACGGCATTGTCTACCTGGACTCTTGTTTCTCCATGACTTATTTTGAGAAAAATAAGTAAGACTTTTCTTCTTTTGTATATATTGGAGATGCATATCTTTGCATTTCATTGGAGCAAAGTGATTCAGTAATACAAAAGGTAGTTTTTCTGTTAAACTCAGGGGATTGTAATCATTTAATATACTCTAGAAGTTAAGGAAATGCATGATTTAAGAAGGAGATGAAAGAGATAGGAATTATAGTCAGAAAAACGATTTTCTTAATCTTAGTGGGTTTCCAATTCCTCTTCTGTAAAACGATAACAATAGTACAACTTTTAAATATTGTTATAATGTTATTATGAGAATTTTAAAAGATAATAGGTGTTAAAAATGCCAGGCATTATTCTCATATGTGATAGGCTGTCATTTATTTGTTGATTACTGTGTGGAGATGATGTACTAAGCACTCTACCTGCATTTCCTCATTTGCTATTTCCCCCAAACTCTATGAGGCAGATTCTGTTTTTATCATTATTTTAAATGAGGAGACTAACACACAAGAAAGGTAAAACATATAATTTGGCACTGATCCTAGAATGAATACAGAGAAGACCAGTATTTGAGCCCACATGTTGATGGGGTGTGGTTCAAAGACAATGTTGAAACTTCTAGGTATTTTTTTGTTGTTGTTGTTTTTGATTTTTTTTCCTGCCAAATTAAGAAAAAAAAAATCTGGATTTAGTAAGGAGAGGCTTTATTTGAAAAGGGAAGAAGTGGAAGAGAAAATGGACTATTGCAGTGAGAATCATGCTCTGGCCATAAGATCAGCAATGTCTCAGAGGTTAGGAAAACAGGAGTTCCTCCTTTATTAAGGGGAGGGAAAGAGGCTACAAAGAGCTGATGTGACATGTAAGAGTTGTGCGTCCCATAGTAGACCACAGGACATTTTTACTCTGAGGCCAGCCTCTTCTCAGGAAAGGCTTTTAGGCAGGGGTTTATGCCAGCTCAGGCTAAGGTTTGCTAAAAATTCAGGACCTGGGAGGAGAAGAGAAACTTCACCAGAGTTTGATTAGCAAACATTTGGTTCCAAATAATCATAGGGATAAGCAGTTAAGATAATTCTTTATGAGTCATAGAATTGGAATTTCGAGTTTGGGTCTAACCTTTTCCTAGGTAAACAAGCAGTAATTCATGCATGTTATCTAACATACATGAAAAAGAGTCATTGTTTCTGTCCCAGGACACAAAAGGATGAGGGGATTTCTTAATCTTCACTGTTTTCCAGAATCACAGGGTCCAGGAAAGGGTCAATATTGTCATTTCTCTCTGGCTAGACATGCTGAAAATGAGAAACCATGTCTTTGGAAACCATGTGATGAGGGTAGCGGAGTCTCTGGGTGGCATTGTGACCTCCCTGCCCTAAGGTGTTAATTAAGCCAGTTAGTTTTAGGAATCCTTTGCTGCAGTAGCTTCCCCAGCATCCTGAAGAGCAGCGAAGTGCTCAGTTTTTTTTTTTTTTTTTTTTTTTTTTTTTTTTTTTTTTTTTTTTTTGAGACGGAGTCTCGCTCTGTCGCCCAGGCTGGAGTGCAGTGGCGCGATCTCGGCTCACTGCAAGCTCCGCCTCCCGGGTTCACGCCATTCTCCTGCCTCAGCCTCCCGCGTAGCTGGGACTACAGGCGCCCGCCACCACGCCCGGCTAATTTTTTGTATTTTTTAGTAGAGACGGGGTTTCACTGTGTTAGCCAGGATGGTCTCGATCTCCTGACCTCGTGATCCGCCCGCCTCGGCCTCCCAAAGTGCTGGGATTACAGGCATGAGCCACCGCGCCCGGCCGTGCTCAGTTTTACAACTCAATGCCCACTGTGATTTAAGCCAAGTCATTTCATCTCATAAAACTTGGTTTCCTTATCTGCTAAATGATGGAGATGGACTTGGCGAAGACTTACAGTCTCCTAGCTCTGATCTTCAGAAAGGCACAAAGATATGCCCAAGTGCCCTGTGGTTTGAGGTGTGGAATTAGAGGCTGAATCATCCATTAGTCTTCTTCCTAATACTCAGGCAACATCAGTACAGGAAGTCATTTAAGAATGCTCTGGTAGTGGATGTCACTGACTGTAAATAGCTTTTTCATCAGCAATTCAGAATAATGTTATCAAGGTTGCTTTTGTTTTCCATTCTGGCAATCAGTCATTTATCATTCCTAAACCTCTAGTACCCCCTTTGCATTACCTTGCATAAATTGGGTGATTTCTCAATTTCCTCTTTTTCAGCCTTTCTGATTTTCTTTCCATAGTGTCTCTGAAATTTTTTCTGCGTCATGCAAACTCCGTTTGGGTGTTTTATGCCTCTGCAAAGGCCAGAGCTGGTTTTCTACTTAATATTCAATAAGCATGTTTGAAGATCGCCTCTTTCAGGAAAAGCCCATGAAACTCACCACTGCTCAGCTGATGATGACTTACTTAAGACTCTTGTTGCCCTGCATTTGGATTCTTGATGTAAGCTAGTTGAAGCAGGACTCTGTGGGTCTTATTATCACACAGTGCCTTAAGCATAGCATTGTGATAGATGTAAAAATTACCCACTTTCCAAACCTTTAGGGATACTTAGGAAAAATGTATACTGTTACTAATAAATGTGTGTTGTATTATAAATATGGTGACAGCTGAAAGTGGGCTTTCCAATGAAATTAAGATATATTGGAATTTAAAATTAGTAGTACACTTAAACTTTACTATATTTTTTGTTCAAATTGGAAAGCATTGAGTGTGAATGTGGTGGACAAATGGGTCGGAGGGTAGATGTGGCAGAACAGCTGTCTTCAAGCATTTAAATAGAGCACAGTGGATGAGACCCAAATCCAAAGACCTGTTGGTGACTCACTGCCTGTGGGACCTGGAAGGAGGTACTTCATCTCTCTAAGGCTTAGTTTTCTCAACTATAAGAAAACAATAATTTTAGAAAATAATAATAATAACAACAATAATTACCATAAAGAATTATAGAAGGAAATAAATAACAACATGTGTGTAAAATATCTTTAGCTCTGTTGGCATATGGTAGACGTTCATTAATGTTGGGGTTGTTGTTAAGACTTTGTCATTAATTAACATTGACTTACCCTACTGTGCTTAGAAAAATTCACCAGTCCGAATGGTAGGCTATAAACCTAGGAGCTAGAGAATAGAATCTCTGGGCTCTAAATGTGGACCATTATGTGGACTTATAAAAGAACCACTGTCCATGGAAAGAGAAAAATAACCAAAATCTGAAGAGTAACATTGACACTTTCCATGTTAGGCTGGTTAAACTTGTCCCTCAACTCCTCATCACAGTCAGTATCAATCTTTTCTTTTTTTAATTTTTCTTTCTTTAATACCTGTTCTACTCATATTGCTGAATTCTTATCTGTCCTATTTCCTCTTATTATGATTTACTAGACTTTCTGAAGGCTGTTACATTTGGGTCATGTTCTCAGATGTAAATTCTCCTCATTTATCTTGCTAGAGTTCTGTCAGGAGACAACAACTAGACAAATACACACAGAGAAATCAAAGTCCAAAAGAAAAAAAAGAGAGAGAGTCTGACTTTTGCTGGTTGATTAGATCAAAGAAGATGATTTACATGGTTTGGAGTTATAAAGAGTATATGTTTATTGGATAATTAAAATCTCTCCCACTTATTTTGAGCTAATAAATCCAGTCCTTCAAACTCAATGCTGTCAAATACTGGAATTAAATAATCAAAGAAAAAAACCAATAATCTGAGAAAAAATAATTAAACAAAGTAAAAACTTTGTCTTTAGGAAGTTTATAAGTAGATTTGGCTGACCATTGCAATTTGGAGACTTTTTGAATGTTGAGGGTAGTAATGAGACAGAAATTAATCAGTTGGGGCTGGTTTTAAGAAATGGCTTCAGACCCTAAGTGGTTTGCCAAGTTTCCCTTAAACACCTCACATTATTGAGGATACAAGTCAAAATCACTTATCAGCAGTTCTTCCAAATAGCAAGGAACATGTATTAAAGAGGCCGTGAAGGAATTTCTAATGAGAAAAAATGTTCTTACTTTTTGAGAAATTAACTGCTTCAATAAATTGCAAAGATAAAGTAGGAAAAGTTATCACAATAATGTCTGTTGTAATAAAACTGAACTGTACAGCTGATAACAGTTAAAATGCCAGAAGGTGAGTTAATGACATACTATTCTCCTAAAAGCCCCTTTGGTCCTTATTCTGAAATAGAATTCTGAGACCCACTTATAAGGAATATGGCGGAAGCTACACGGAAATACTGTATATTCATATGTTCTACAGATTCACTGCCTGTGAACTTTTGAATATATGTAAGGTTTATAAGGAGAGTATATTAAATGAAAGTTTTGGGAAGGTGAAATCAAATAACCCTAGTAGCTAAAATTGATTCTTGAAGTATATACAAGATGGAAGTCTGTGGTCAGAGAAATAAGTCTGAATTTCTTACTTGGAAAATTTATATCAAAGATCATGGGAACAGGGGCAACGACAGGGCCATTTAATCCTCCCTAACACTTTCTGTGGATTCATGAATGTAGGAGAGGCCCAAAGCTTCTGCTATGATTTTCTTCAGTCAAATTCCTAAGCAAGCTAAAGATTATAGCAATGCAGAGGAATTCATAAGGATAATGAGAGGGGGAAAAAAGAAAACAAATGGAAATAGCGCAAGCAGACATTGGAAAGTAATTTGAAGTAGGAGAGTCTGGAGCTAATAGTTTTACTTTGCATTATTGAATTTCTCCCATACATAGTAATGACAGTGTCCATGAATGATGAAAATGTGTGTGTGTAGTATGTGTGTGTGTCTGTGGTGCGTAGGAAGAAAATGAACAGAGAGAGAGAAGGAGAAAGAGAGAAAAATAGAGAGGGAGAGAGAGAGAGAGGAAAAGAGAGACAGAGAGAAAGAAAAGCAAGGGAAAGACTAAAGTTGAGAAAGCATTAGAAAGCTCAAGATAACATGTGCACACATGCTCAGATACTAGGGCTGAAATTCTCAGGGCCAGCTTCTTGCTTTATGGTGAAAGCCAAATCAGCTAGAGTATTTTTCAAACAAACAGCAGAAGGAAAATAAACAGAGCTGTCTCCTGTTACCTTGAGTTCAAAGGGAGCCAAGCTAGTGCCCCATACACATAAACCACATTCTGACTAATTAGGTGAAAACAACAGCAAAAAATATAGTAGAACAATTATCTGAGAAATATAGAAAATTGAAATATGCCAAATCTCTATTAAAAAAAAAGAGACATGAAGAAATAGCATCAACCATGACAGAAACAAACCTCTCTGCTCTGAGCCATCTGTGCCACCTATCAGCTGGTAATAATGTGACTCTGAGTAGCAATAGAAATCATCAAAGGAAGAGCTTTAAGAAGGCATGGCAGCACTAATAGATTTTTTTCTGGGTTTCTGGTCTTTGTTTATGGATAATTATAATTTGGCAATGTGTTCAGAGGCCCATCATATGAATGTCTCCCTTGTGTTTTATTTAAGCAACAGCTCACAGAGGACTCACTTCTGTTTCCCACCATGCCAAGTAAATTCTTGTAGAAGGAGAAAACTTCCAATGATGTGTGAATTTAAAATTATGAGTTGATTTAATGAATTACAGCAACTAGATTCCTAGATAAGTGTATTTAACATGTTTACCTGTCCAGTGAAGACATATTTGGTTATCTTATTTGAAACAAATTTTTCCTTCAAATGATGGCAATTTCATCCAGTGTATTTTAGGGCTTGCTTTTATATATTCCCAACACATCTCTCTATACCATTATATTTGTTGAAATCTCAAAGAAATGGAAAGTGAATAATCTGTCTGTAATGTACATAAGAATATCTTATTTTGAGAATGAGAAAGTATTTTTATGGACAGGATATGAGAAATAATAAGCCAGTTAAGCTCATTTATATTGTCAGATTTACCTTCAAATACAGGTTGCCCTTTTGTTAGAAATGAATTCTCAGAATATCAATGATCAATTAGGATTTGTTGGTTGCATGTAACAGGAACAAATTCTGATTCATTTGCGTAAAAACAGAAATGTATTAGGAAGAAGACAGAATAGCTCAAAGATTCAAAGGAAGAGTTTAACAAACACATATTAGCAATGGCACATAAGGCAATTCCAAGAATCTAGGCAGCAAGCATCAAAGGGCAGTTTCTTCAAAGTGTTAACTCTAGATGAGTGAAATGTAGTTTGTTTTTTGTTTTTTGTTTTTTGTTTTTGTTTTTTTTTTTTTTGTTTTTTTTTTTTGAGAGGAAGTCAGGCTGGAGTGCAGTGCAGTAGCGCGGATCTCAGCTCACTGCAAGCTCACTCCACCTTCCAGGTTCATATCATTCTCCTGCTTCAGCCTCCCGGGTAGCTGGGACTACAGACGCCCACCACCATGCCTGGCTAATTTTTTGTATTTTTAGTAGAAACGGGGTTTCACCTTGTTAGCCCGGATGGTCTCGATCTACTGACTTCGTGATCTGACCGCCTCAGCCTCCCAAAGTGCTGGGATTACAGGCATGAGCCACCATGCCCGGCTAGCCATTTTTAAACTCTGTGTAGCTCAATTCAATATTAAAATTTCTGGAATAAAACTTAGTCATGGCCTAGCTTGAACTTTTACATATCCTTTACCAAAGGGAGGGCAGAGACACATGATTGGGTAGTTTAACAAGACTAAAACCAATGAGGAAAATTGATTTTATGTTACCAGAAAAAAAAAAAAAAGGGAATAGATGCTGGAGAGACAAAAAGCAATTCTATAATTAAGCTCATTCAGGATGAGAAATTAGTATACAAAGTATGGTGAAAAACTCAACATGATGAATAGTTCAGGGATATTTTATGCTTTTTAAAACTTAATTTATAACTGCCCCATTAAAATAATGAAGAAAGTTAAGTAGATTCATATTGAGTAGCCATTTATTAGAAATATATATAAACTACTGTAAGACAAAGTTTCACATATCTCATTAAATTATCATGTAAAATTCCTGTTAGAATTGATATTTCCATTTTGTCCTTATAGAAACTGAGGATCAGAAAGTTATATTGAATTGCTCATTGTCACTCCATAATCAAGTGTGTAAAAGGTCTTATAGTACAGCTCTACTGAATTAATTAGTCCACTTTTGGTTATATTTCTATTTTTTGCACAGAAGGATTTCATTGAATGAACAGTTGCAAAGCACTAACGTGGTATCACTAAAGTAAAGAAATAAGACCTAGGTAATGATGCAAACACACACACACACACACACACTAGTTTTTAGGTAGCCATCAGCACTGAGTCTCTATCTACAAATACAGAACCTCATAAACAACATGATGAGCTTAGCTATACACAGCAGATGGAACACACACTTACCACAACTCCTTCCAAAAATCTCACTAAAATGAGAACAGGAAAATGAAATAAAAGGACCAGGGGAACTATTGGTAAACCAGAGAGGACAACAACATTTTGGAGCACAGAAAGCAGAAGAGAAGTTAGCCAGACAGAAAATAGAATACTAATATATTTTCTGAATCTGTGATGTCATTTATTATAAGATGCACCATTAGTTTGTTTCATTAAGGAAGAAAAATCACTGCCAATTATAACTGTTAAATTTATAATGATAAATGTTCAGTTATCTATTGCTGCATAATAAGCCACACCAAATTTTGTAGCTTAAATCAACAATGTTTTCATTACTATAATTCACAGTTTTGGGAGCTGACTGGGTTGGCTGGCTCAGGGTTTCTCATGAAGTTGTCATGAGATGCAGGCTGGGGCTGGGGTCATCTCAAAGTCTTCACTCTCATGGATGGTGATTAATGCTAGCTGTCATCTAGGACTTCAGCTGGGCTTACTGGTCAGGACACATACATGTGGCCTCTACATGTAGCCCTGGCCTCTTTACAACATGGTAGCTGAGTTGCAAGATCAAAGATCCCAAGTGAGACAGCTAAGCAGAAGCTATATCTCTCTTTATAATCTATTTCAAGTCACATAGCCTCACTTGCACCTTACACTGCCAGTTGAGGCAGTCTCAAAGGTTCAACCAGTTTCAGTGAGAAAAGATGTACATTCCATGTCTTGATGGCAACGTAATAAAAACATAGGTCATAATAAACATAGGTCATAAACAAGGTCATAATAAAACATGGCAAAGTCATAATAAAAACAATACATGTGAGATAGAAGATACTTTTACAATCATCTTAGGAAAATACAAGCTGCCATATTGCCAATAACTGTAATATAGTTCCCCATGTTCAAAAATGTTAAGATATGAAAAAAATTATCTAACAATTAATGAATGTATTAATTACCTATACTTAAGGAAGTATCAAATGAGAAGCAAGGCAAGCCCATGTTGCAGAATCTTAGCTCAGGCATTTGAGGCATTAGCTACCTTAGAAGTTCCTATAAGGCTTGGAATTCGTTGAAAGTTTGAAGAAGGAGTAGTTAGATTCATGAAACTCTCTCTTTATCCTCTGTATCTGTGTAGCTATCCGTCTCACTCATAGTGGGAGAAAGCTTGCTATGTAGAGAAATTAATGTCAAGATTCTCCAGCTCTTGCAGATAAGCAGCACAATAATGATAATAGAGATATTAACAAAACTCTGCACATTAAATAATAAGACCCTCATCCTTCTTAGCTCCCAGAATTTTGTTAATTTTGTTATGGAGGTTTATGCTTTATTCTTTCCACTGCATTGTCATTTATAGATAGTGGATTGGAAGATTCTTCTCTGGAGATACAAGGATGATAACAAAGCACATAATGGGCCTAGAAAGTGCACAGAAAGATATGCAGATAAGAACATTTGAGTTCACTGGGGCAAAGAGTGTTTAGTTCCTGTCTCAATCACGCAACAGTGATACCTTGCTCACCTAGAGCTTCTAATCATCTCGTTAGTGCTTTCACTTGAAATTAGAGTGGGTACTCAGGAATCAACAGGCATATATGGGAAATGTCACCATGGAAGAAGGAGATTGAAACAAATAATGGAGGGAGCTTGCCGTGAACAGGGACAAAGAGCAGGAAAAATCTCAACACAAAACAGACAAATCACACTGAATTTTTAATGTTGGAAAGATAAGAGAAGATACAACATTCCTAAAATAAGAGCAAGGTAATATACAAAGGAAATAATTAGAGAACAATATATATATCTTGAAAAGACAACATCAATTAAAAATTCAACAGAAATATCAAAGAAAGTGGAATCAAAAGGCCAATATTTTTAAAAGTAGAAAAAAGGGCATATTTCTTAAATAATAAATGACAATCTGGAGGTCCATCATCTGGCTAACATAAATTCAAGAAAAAAAAAGAAGAGAAAGAAATTTTAAAGGGGGAATTATCAGAGAAATAGAGCATGGAAATTTCTCAGAATTGAAGACCCATTGGTGTTCAGAACAATTTAAAAGAAGGGAAAAAGGACCCATACTAAGTCCTATCATCATAAAATGCCTGAAACTAGAATAAATTAAAATCAAAATATTCCCATGGAGACAATAACATGTCACACATAAAGGAAGGAGAAGTAGAATGGAAATTGACATCTTAAGCAAAACTAAAAACTACATAAGAATAGAGTAATTCCTTTTAAATTCTGAAAAAATATTCCAACATGGGATTTTATTTTTTTTATTATTTTTTATTTTTTTGAGATGGAGTTTTGCTCTTGTCACCCAGGCTGGAATACAGTGGCACAATCTCAGCTCACTGCAACCTCCACCTCCCGGGTTCAAGTGATTCTCCTGCCTCAGCCTCCTGAGTAGCTGGGATTACAGGCACCCACCACCACGTCAGGCTAATTTTTTGCATTTTTAGTAAAGACGGAGTTTCATCATGTTGGTCAGGCTGCCAACATAGGATTTTACATCTAGTCAAACTATCAAATATGAAAGTAGAATAAATATATTCTCAGACACGTTAACTTTCAAACCACAGTGGACCCTTGAACAACACAGGGGTTAAAGGTGCTGAACCCTGTGCAGCCAAAAATCTACGTATAACTTTTCACTCCCCAAAACTTCACTATGAATAGCCTACTGTTGGCCTTACTGGTAACATAAACAATCAATTAACACATATGTTGTATGGTATATGCGTTATATACTGTGTTTGTATAATAAAGTAAGCTAGAAAAAAGAAAATGTTAATAAGAAAATCATAAAGAAGAGAAAATCTATTTATTATCCATTAATTTGAAGGGGATCATCATGAAAATCTTCATTCTCATCATCTTCACGTGAGTACGCTGAAGAAAAGGAGGACAAAGAGAAGGAGTTGGTCTTGCTGCCTCAGGGGTGGTAGAGGTGGAAAAAAATCCACTTATAAGTGAATCCACAGAATTCAAACGTGTGTTGTTCAAGAGTCAACTATACTTACTGCTCAGGCACCTTTTCTTAGGTGACTATTCTAGCATCTCAAAATGTGTTCCATCAAAACAAGAAGATAATCAAGAAAGAAGACCAAGAATCCAGAAAGAATGGGTTTGTCTTGAAGAAGGGAGAAAAGAAAAGAGAAATCCCAGCATGAGAGCAGCATACCTGGCCTGACATACAAACTGTTGAAACTGGAGTAGGAAAATGGAGCAGTACCTCCAGCGGGAATAAATAAGTAGATGATCTAATGTGTTTGGCCCTCTAAGAAAGAGGAATCAAAAGTCATTTGATAATTTTTAAAAAATTTAAGAAAAATTAATAATAGGGACATAAAAAGTTATGGAAAAATTAATTTTAAAAATCATTTAAATCTTAAAACAAAATATTACACAAGAAAGGCAACTGGAACATAGTGCTTGACTTGGCTGATGAGCAAATAATAATTACTTAGCATCTATAAGGCAAACGTTGAAATTTGCTTTCTGAACTATTTTGATACAACTTTATTGGGTGAATGAAATAATGCAAAGTAGATGGTGAAGATATTTGGGTGTTAAGTCTTCATTATAGAAGACAATGAAGAATATTTAAAACTAATAAACCAAGAAATAGAAAGATTAATTTGTTACTGGAATTAAGAAAGCAGAGGAAAAAGAAGAGGGTTGCTGTTGTTTGCATTTAAGTCTTATTCATTATTATTATTTATTTTATTTTATTTTTTACAGTTTCTTTTTCCTTCAACTTTTATTTTAAGTCCCAGGGTACATGTGCAGGATTTGCTGGTTTGTTACATACGAAACATGTATCATGGTGGTTTGCTGCACAGATCATCCCATCACCCAGGTATTAAGCCCAGCATCCATTAGCTATTCTTCCTGATGCTCTCCTTCCCTGCACCTCACAGGCCCCAATGTGTGTTGCTCCCCTCAATGTTTCCATGTGTTCTCATCTTTCAGCTCCCACTTATAAGTGAGAACATATGGTGTTTGCTTTTCTGTTCCTGCATTAGTTTGCTGAGAATAATTGCTTCCAGCTCCATCCATGTTCCTGCATTATTTTGCTGAAAATAATGGCTTCCAGCTCCATCCATATCCCTGCAAAGGACATGATCTCATTCCTTTTTATGGTTGTATAGTATTCCATGGTGTATATGTACTACATTTTTTTAATCCAGTCTATCTTGGCATTATGTAGATAAAATTAATAATCTTTATAAAGATAAGGAAAAGTAAGTCTTTCAATTTAAAGAAATAGTGTCTAAATCCCCGCTCTTCTACTTACAACCTATGTACTCACAGACAAGGTATTTTCTTTCTATAGTCTCAGTTTGGGGTATTTAAAATGAAGACAATAATAGCAGTTACCATGTATAGCGTTTATAACTTGCTACACTAAACACTTAAATACATTATTTAGCTTAATCATCACAAAACTTCCATGACTTTTCCTGTTCTTTTTATTCCCATCTTATAAATGAGAAAAACATCTATCACAAAAAGGTTGGATAATTTGTCCAAGTTCATGTAACAGGTAAGTGATGAAAATGGAATTTGAACTCAGGTAGCAAAATGGAAGAAATATGTCCAATCCTTGCTATCGCAAAGTTAATATGAATTTAAATAAGAACACTCATTAGTGTATCATTACAAACAGTAAATGTTCAATAAATACTTGCAAATGAGTGAGTGAATGTTCATGTAACAACTTCATTATGTGCATAAAACACATATAATATACACATTATAATGCTGATGTCTTGAACCCACAGAGTTGTTAACGAGGCATTGCCAGGACTTTAGTGTATGATTTTGAAACATATTGAAATCTATAGGCACACAATCACCAAGATCTCTACAATTTAAAAGATCCTACGATAATGACAGTTTTCTGTATTAACTTATTCTGTGGCCTAATTTTTAAGAGTTTACAGATTGTGAGGGCTATTTTTCATCCTGAAAGTCTGGGCAGGTCAAGAAATTTCTACTGTTACGTAACAGCCAGAAATTATGTTTTTTTAAATACATGCTTCAAGAAGGAAACACCTTTGTCAGTTCTTCTCATCTTTTTACTGGATCAATTTCCCTATTGATTATGTTAATATGCATCACATCAGACATGCCACCTAGAAGCTGGAATGTCTAGAATTGAGTCTGTGAGAGGGTATGAATGGATTTCTTATCACCCTGTTTAGGTTGGCCTTTTTACAATATTTTCATCAGTCTTTGAAGGAGAGTCTTATCAAAACCAGTTCAGATTTTATTTCAGTCAATAGTTAATTACCATATATCCATAAAAGTTCTGCTATTAGATTTTTAAAATCCTAAATGCCTCAAAGATCTTAAAGAATGGCAAAAAAAAATCTTCAAGGTTTTTAAAGATGAAAAACCAATAAGAAATATTTTTTTTAGCCACACATAGTCTTAGAGCTCAAGAAAACTGGCTTTTTAAAAAAGATTTAAAAAGAAATACTGAAAGGAGTTTGATCACTGGCAAGACAGATTTGTTTAATGGGCCAGCCAGATTCAGAAAATTAAGTTGAAACAAAGAACTCTTAATTCTAAATTCAGTGTTTTTTCAACTATATCATATTGTCTGCTATGAAAAATAACTCAATGAACATAATGAATTGTAGCATCAAATTAGAGTAAAGATTACGAAATTTGAATATTGATAAATAGTACTATCACTGGTTGCTCATATATGTAACCATGATACCTTGTTCAGAAATCCCAGAAGCTTAAAACAGAAATCTGACTTTTAGCAAGGTTTCCATTATCAGACATGCAAACCAATTTCTCATTGCTGTTCACAAGTTACCAAACTCTAAAAATTGATTTTGTTTTCATCTGAGCTTAGAAGAGTTTGATTTTAACAAAGAAAACAGAGCTAAGAAAATAAGCTTGATTTTAAAAGGACAGATATTAGGGAAGCTTACTTTTTTTTTTTAATGGGAGTATCCACACTACCAGAAGTTTCTTTTGAACGGATCTTGGCATTGTTTATATGATGCACATTTTAATGCATACTGATTTTTACTTCTTTCAGACCAAAAAAAATAATTCTGTAATTTCAGCATAATACATTAGGTATACTGAACTTGAAGTAGTTTTTGGTTTATTTCTTGCTGGTTGTAAATGGCTGCTGTATTCTATTTTTATAAAAATGATTTATTTATTAACCTAATGATTTATATATTAGTCAGCAATTTTCACAATTATATCATGGGTCATTTCTTTAATATATTGAACCTCATTCTGTCCTTAGTAATAAAAGCATTATTATTTTTTCTAGTTGACTTTGCACCTGTACATTACCATTATTATAGGCCATTATTTACCACTTAACTTGGTAGTCAAAGTTTAGTGGTGAACTACCATCCTTTAAAGAGTGTAGTCTGAATCAATCAGGTTAATCACATGCAACTGTGATTGTGCTTACCAAGAAACCAAAAAAAAAAAAAGACAAAAAAAAAAGAAATTGTGCAAGCGTTTTCACAATGTATCTGCTTTGAGACAACATGGAATAAATAGTGTAGGTAGAGTGACCATATCATTGGGATCACATTTGAACATGGTTGATCACCCTGAATGGCTTCAGATAAATGAACACTGATATTTAAGCAAGTGATTCCTTTGCTCAAATGATTATAGAAAGAAGAAAATGAGACACTGAAAAGAGTTCAAAAGGATGGTATTTGATTTGGTTCAGATCCCATCGAAATATTACCATTGTTACTGTTTGGGAACATCTCATGATGGGAGAATCTATTGACCAAAGAAGTGATAGGTTTAAAGTACTATCTTAACATAGAGAAGGTTGCTTGGGGATTCACACTGTAAATTGGCTTGTAGCTTTGTAACTTGGTGGTATTATTCATGTGAGGGAGACACAGGAGCAGTCCAGAGAAGCATGAAGATTGCATCATAGTGCTCCACAGTATGCCTTTGTAATTTGTATACAAGTCGATGGAAGAGCACTGAATCAAGAAAACTTAATTTTGACAGGTCTGATATATAGTCTATTTTGGTTAACCAAAAGGAACACATACATTTACTACATTAGAGAAATTTCCATTATTTTTCTCTCAGCCATGAAAATCGATTTTGATGTGATTACACTCAGGGCTGCTTGATCTGCCTCTGACAGGACAAAATGGTTAGAGACAGTGGGTGGCGTAGCATGTGGGATACTGTGGTTTGGCTGGACTCCGTGAAAAACTGATCATAGTGAAATTCAAATATCAATTAGGATAATTTGCATGAAAATGAACATAAGACAAAATACTATGCTATATGTAAACTGTAAGAAAAAATGTTTTGATACATCAAGTAACCAGGTATTTTCATAATTTCACTTTTACTGTAAGTTTTATTTAGAAAAGTACAAGGATATCACTAGTTGTGACCGATAAATATATTTTATCTCTTTAATAAAATTATTGAGCTTTTATATTTAAGGCATTTATTTAAGAAATCTTTATTGAAATATAGATTTGATTTTTTAAGTAAGAATTAGAGACTATGTGGTAGCTGGCAATTTTATTTCTGAGCACCCCAATACAAGGTGCTTTGCTACATATCTGGGATACAATCATAAACGAAGTAGACAATACTTGTTCTCATGGAGTGTAAAGTCTAGCTGGGAATTCAAACAAGTAAAGAGTGATTATAATAAAGTGTGACAAGATCTATAATAAAAGAAACATAGTGTTTCATAGGAGCATCTAGAAGGGATGTCTAATCTAGTATAGTGTTCCAAGATTTACTGAAGGAAGTTATATCTAAATTGAACCAAGGAGGAATGAACAGACTCTGTTTGGTAGAGGTTAGTAAGAAATCGAGACTTAAGATGAGGGTACGGATCTGGGAGGAAGGAGGATATCCCAAATAGAAAATAGCATACCCGTGGTTCTAGAGGGGAGAGTGTAAATGACAAAGAGAAACAAGATGAAGTATTTTTACTGCCTGCAATGTAGAATGTGAGCAGAGGAATATTGAGCAGTAATGAGAAATAAGATCAGAATGCAAGCGATGGTCATTTTATGTGGGCACCATAGGAGAAAACCTTGACAAGGGGCTTGGACTTTCATCTGAAGGAAAGAGAGGTCATTGGATGGTTTCAAGCAGCAAATATATATATTTAGACTTGCACTTTAAATACATGGAAAGCATGGATTAGATGTGAATCAAATTGAGAGAAGGAGAAAGTTAAGGGATTGTTTAAGTAATGTAAGCAGGAGATTATGGTCATCTTAACAGGAATATTGCAAATGGGGATGGAGAAAAGTAGTACAGTGTAAACGTTTTTGATTTTTTGTTTGTTCATTTGTTTGGAGGATAAATATGCAGGGATATGTATAGTCCTATAAATATATATGTACAGATACATAAATGTATATGTATGTCCTATAAATTAGGACTGAAGATAAAATAAACTAAGGCCTAAAAGCTAGACAGACACCACAGTTGCTGAAGTTCAATGATTGAAGTCCCTTGGGGAATTATTAATAGCAATGATGCCATTGGGAAATGGCAGGAGGTTGGGAAGGAGAACTTCAGTCTAGATTATCAGAAAGGGCTGAAATACTCACAAGTTTCCGGCATTCATTGGCTTCTAGCATAAAGCTTCCTAACCCTTAATTTATGCTCACTGAACTTTCACTGTTTAAGAAACACATAGTTCAAGATTCCCAAAAGAGGAAAGCAAGCCATTATGTCTAAGGATCATCATAAAGGAAAACTAGAAATAAAAATGAGAAATTAAGTCAAAAATCTCTGCAGTTGATGTAAATGTCAGACACAGAAGATAAAAGAATATATGAGACACAATAAAACAAAAACTGCTGTCTTAAAGGTACTCAGTCAGTTTATTAGAAATAAAAAGATACATTTTCGATTACGTAACTTCTAAAATTAAGCATATATTGGTTGAAATGAAAACTTTGACTAGATTAAACAACTGAATGGATACAGCTAAAGAGAGAATTAGAGAACCAGTATACATATTCAACAGTAGTCAATAGGAAGCAGAGAAAAAAGATGGAAAATATGAATGAAAGGTTACAAGATATAAAGGATAATACAAGTAATTTTAACAAACACATAATTTAATCCCAGATGAAGAGAATAGAGGAGAGGCAATACGTAAAGAGATGAACATCGATTTTCCAATATCAATGAAAATATCTATCTATGAATCTAGGAATTGGAATGTTCCTCAAGCAGGATAAATATAAAGGAGTCAAAATTGTAACATATTGTAGTAAAACTTTGGAAGAATAAAGACAAAAAGAAAACTTTAAAAGCAATCTAAGAGACATAGCTAATGTTCAACAATGTTAGCTATTTTGAATATTGGTGTATTTAACTTATCAGACTGCTTCCTGAACCCCAGACAGCATGAGCAGCTTGTGTACAATTCACACATGATGACCCAAATCAGGGGTTGAACAAGCTTCCTTTTCTTCTCTTGATTTAGCATTATCTCTTGGGCATGTCTCCAAACTAGGCTCTCAGGTAATTGTTTCCATATGCTATCTCTTTCTGTCCTCTTGACAACCCTGTGAGGGGGATACTCACTTGAAAGAGGGAGATGCTGGAGCTTGAGGGGCTTTTGTGATTTGCCCAAGGTCATACATCTAAGATGTGACATAATAGGGACAGAAACCCCGGACTTCCAATTCCACATTTATTTTCCTCTGAACACTGTCTCTTGTAGCGATTTGCCTTTTATTTCTTGTTCCTATGAGTCCTACATTAGAATGTTTTCAATGTATAAAGTAGAATATAATAATTGTTCATTCTAAAATAAAAATGATTTAAATAATTTTAAAAAAGACAAAGAGAAATAACATATAACCAACAAATAGATAAATAGGGAGCATCATTGGAAGCCAGCAAGCAGTAGCAAGAGAGTTGCTGATGGAAATGACTGCTAACTTAGAATCATATTATCAGCAAAACCATTCTTGAAGAAAAGTGTGAAATAAACCATATGAAAATAAACAAAAGTGAGACATTATGACAAAAAAAGCTGAATGAAAGAAACTTCGAAAGAATATATTTAACATAGAAGGAAAATAAAACTAAAATGTGGCACATGTTTTGTATATTATGCAAGTCAGAAGGAGAGTGATCTAATTTAGAGAGTTCTATGGTTCTGAAATTATTACAAAAGAGGATTAAGATATTGTTTAGTTTGTGACTTACTAAAACTAAATTTGCATGATAAAATTTCAGGGGTATACAAACTAAAAAGATGAAAAAAATAATAATATGAGGAAAAAACATTAGCTAAACTTTTTTAATGTAAGTAGCATGGTGATAGGGAGACACGTATAAATTTAAAAGTAAGATGGTAGAAACAGACCCAATTATGTTTTAATTAAAAAATTTATAAATGTATTATGATCAAGAAGAGACAGTGATTATCAATTTGGATTTTTAAAGTGTCACTATATGCTGTTTACAAAGACATGGCTAAAAATTAAAGACATGGAAAGGCTTAAAGAAAAATAATTTAAAAAATACAAAACAAATACTAACTTAAAAGAAAGTGGACATAACTATCTTAATAGAAGAAAAATATATCTTAAGGTCAAAAGTATGTTTATGGATATAAATTGTTATCAGATCAGGATAAAAGGCTATATTTACCATGATTCTCTAACAATTCTATGTTTCTATGCTCCTAATAAAACTATCTCCAAATAAATAAAACAAAATATTGAAAAAGCTACTTCAAAAAGTTAACAAATCCTTCATCCTTGTGTCAAATTTAACATGTTTATCAATTCTTGATAGATAAACTGGAAAATATGAGTATAAATACAGAAAACTTGAAGACTATTAAGAATCTAGAATTAAGAGACTTATATAAACTCCTTCAACCAAGAATAAGAAAATGTACATTATTCTCAAACACCTGAAGCATTTACAAAACCTGTGCACTGAGTCATAATGTAGGTTTTAATAAATTTCCAAATATGGTCAATATAAATGGTCAAATTCTCTGATCACAAGACTATTAATAACGAAAGAGTTATTACACATACACACTTCTATTTAAGAGTAATAACTTACTATTCTTAAGTTGTTGTAACCAAATGGAGCAAAACTACTGCATATTAAAGCTTTTACTTAGAAGGAAATACACTAAGTGCTTATATATAAAAAAGAAAAGCTGAATGTCAATGTGCTAAGTGTGCAACTAAAGAAGGTAAGCCATAATCAACCTAACAGCAGAATTAATAAAATATAAAATTATTTTAAAATATTTTTTAAATATAAAAATGTTATTTTTTGAAGACATTAATAAAATGGATAAATCTCCAGGAGGATTTATCAAAGAAAAAAAAAGTCTAAATAAATAATAATATAAATGGAAAGGGTGATATAACTGCAAATGCACGAAACTTAAAAAGGTATTAAATAAGAAAGAAGTGTTGGGAATGAGGTTCTTAATAAGTATGCCATTCAATGAGTTAAGAAACACATTATGAAAAAGAGACTTGGGAAACTATGTTCAGACATTGGATTTGTGGGCTTTCTGGGTCAATCAAATAGTGGTATCAAATAGCCAGTTTACATACAAGTTTGAAATTCAAGAGAAAGAGCTACAGGTAGAGGCAATAAAAAGCAGGTAAAATGTATTAAGCACTTTTTAACATGTCACTGATTCTCTTAAATAATGTACACATGCTTAATTAATTAGAGTATAAAAGAAATTATTTTCAACAATTTTTTACAATAAACTGATCTGAAGCTTAGACTAGTTAAATCATTTCTCTATCAGATATCCAGAAAGTAGCAAAGTAAGAATTCAAACCTTGAGCATAGGTCTCCTGTCTTTAAAAATTTATGTTTTTAAACACCATCCCACTCTTCCTCATCTGAGCTGGAGATTTATAGATTGGGACCTATCAGGTTATAGATGGAAACTGCGGCCTTGAAAGCAGAAAATTGTAGCCAGGGAAATTATTTAAAATATGAAGGTAAAAGAGTTTAGAGCAGCATTCTGAAAATTGCTAATCATTAAAGGGTAGGCCAAGGAGAAAGAGGAGCTCACAAAAGAGACAAAAATGAAAGGGTCAGAGAAGTATAAGGTAAGTAAGGAGAGTGCAGTAACAGAAAAGTCATAGGGAGAGGGCATTTCAAGAAAGGAGAAGCAGTCAATAGTGTCAAACTCTGCCAAGTGTTCAGGTAGATAAGGCCTGGAAATTATTTATTGGATTTAACTACAAGGCCATCATCACTGACATTGACAAGAGCAGTTTCGGCAGAGTTGGAAAAGCAGAATCCAGATTTTGGAAGGTTGTGGAGTGAAAAGGAGAAACAGAAGCAGAGATCAAATTCAGACTTATCTGATAAGTTTGATTGCGAATGGGAAGAGAAAAATATGTGAGCTACCGAAGGAAAACATGGAGTGAGTGTGTAAATGCAGGTTAGAAGTGAATATAATAGTAGGTTTGAAATATACAGGAGTGCAGCAATGATTTGTCAAACACTTTTATTGTGCTTACTCTTCTAAGGTCTTTTATAAATATTATTGTTTTCAATTCTCACAACTCTGCAAAACAGACATATTTCATATCCCCATTTTATATTTAAAATATAAGCCTGAATAGGATAAGTCACCTGCTCATTGTCACACAGTCATTTAGTGAGAAGCCATGGTTCAAACCCAGGCTGTGACTGACAACATTAAACCAATTACCTACAGATAAACAAGAAAGCAAAGCCTTTGAGGAGAAGGAGCTATAGGGATTCAGCAAACAAGTTGAGAGGTGAGCTTTGAATGGGAGGGGGGACATTTAACACAATATTGTGCAGAAGCAAATACGCTCGATGCTGTGGTAGCTGAAAGTTCAGGGAGTTTTCATTAAAAGGATTCTGTTCTTACTGTGAGCTTGTCATTTAAGGACATCTGTGAGAGATGATGGGGCTAGAGATTCGATGCAAATGGAGATGGTTTGACATGTGTCATAGAGAAATGGAAAATCGAGTTTATTATGCACACAGTAGGACTGCAGGGCAGCTACAAAAATCATTTTATATTAATGACTACAAAGTATTGACAATAGCAGTATGAAAGGTTGTATGTTATTCTTCTTTCAGCTTAGAAGCTCAGTACTTTTCAAAGAGGCCTTAAGCTTTACCCGTGAAAAAAAATGAAAGTGATCATAAAAGAATGGAATTGAGACTATCGGGAAAAGGGTAATTTGAAGTGATGAGACTTGGAATCCAAGCTGGGTAGAAAAGTCATTGAAGAAAGAAACTAGAGTAGAGACATAAATACCCCAGGGCAGTGGTTCTTAACCTGCCTACACAGTGCTTGGGTTCACTAGAGCCTAAATGTGAAGTGCAGAGATTGTAAAATAATTGGTCTTTCATAGGACAAAAAAGCATCCACATTGTCTTAAAGACCCTCAAGTGACTTGAATGTGTGCCAGTCAACGCCTTGGGTGTTCCAATTAGGTGGAAGAAGTGATGCAAGAGAGATGAGTTGAGGAGCTGCAGGAATGGGGGATTGGGAGAGAGAGTGAAGCCATTGAGTTAATTATTTCAGAGATACTTTTTCTGATGAGGATAAAATTTAAGTGGCAGCCAACTTATGGCTCAAATTTGTGGCAATGGCCAGTAATGTATGCATCCTCTGTGTGGCTCAAGAGTTACCCTGTATAATAGTGGGAATTTGATGAAAAGGAAGAGTGAGAACTAAGGGTCAAGGTCTTTAGTTCAGTGAGAAGATTAACTCAGATGTTTGTGGATGACCCCAGGAAGGAATACAGATGATTTAGCCAGATGACATGTACTTCAAAGAAGTAGGTTTTAGTTTCACTTTTGTTTGTTTTTTAAACGGAGGTTAATGCATAAGAGTCAGAAGAAACACGATAAGGGTAGTAGGATTCTCAGGTTATATTTTGAGATGTTTGCAAAAGTGTAGAAACAGGAGCTGCCGTTTAAAAGAGAAAGTGGAATCCTCTAGAATGGGACAAACTGCAGTTAAGATCGAGAAAAAAAATTAAGATCTGAAAAAAAGTCTGGATTGATATGTAGCTTTATAAAAATTATAGAGGATTAATCTGGAAAGGAAGGAAATAAAGACTAGTTATTAACAAGAAATTAATGGGATGAGAATTTCTTGGAAGGGTAGATAATTGGACAGATTTAAACATTCACATTGCAATCAGATAAGGCATAGAAGCACCTTACCACATAATGCTTCTAATAATTTTAAAAGCAGTTTTTTTATAATTGCATTTTGTGTCATCTATTGTATTGTCCAGGGAAATAATCTGCCTATTAATATAATGAACATAATAAGCCATTATGCTTAAATTTGGGGGGCCCAGTCCATTCCATCATCTTATATTATTTATTTAATATAATACTAGGCAAAATTTGTAGTGTTTTCTTAAGGATCTTTATATCTATAATCTTAAGCACAGTCACTCTATGATGTATTTTTAGTTTTGAAGGTTTATAGATCAATCTTTTCTAAGCTTCATAAAGTATTATCTATGTTCTAAAACAGTTTAAATAAGAAAAGAATAATTTTGACATAACTTTTTCATAAAATCATCTAAACCATCTTCCACTGTCACAATTTTTGGGAGATAATTTTTTTAAGTTTTGTAGTTGTAATTGGTCTTACATGATTCTCATGTTAATTTTGATAATATAATTTTAAAATATATTTTGCAATTTGTTTTTTCCAATTTTTAGTTTATAGTAATTTTACACTAAAAATAACATTGTGTTTTTAATCTAATACTTCTTACTTCGAATGCTTCATAAGTAATTTTCCTCACTTTTATTTCCTTTCTCAATTAACACTGAAAGGCTTGACTATTGTATTTTTTCAAATTATATTTTACATGCATTTTTCATTCTTGTACCTCTTGTTTATATAATTCATTCCCTTCTATTTTTTATTAATACCTTTATATTACTTTACTCATTTAATTTTTCATTTGCTTTGTTATGAGTTCTTGATGTGAACATTCACTTTTTAAAATATCCATTATTTCTAGCTTAAATATGTGCATGTAGGTTTATATATTTCTCTATAGATGGAGATTTGCTGCATTTTATTGATATAACATGTGGCAGTCTCATTTACATTGCATTCTTTGTCATTGTCAGGGCAAATTTAATTCGTATTGACCTCAGAGTTATTTATGATATTTTTATTTGTTTTTCTAGCATTTTAAACATATGTTTTTCTATTAATACCTAGTTTTGTTGCATTATCATATAATATGGCTCATAGACCTTTTAAAAAATTTACCTAGCTTTTCAATGGTAGCCTACTACATGTTCAGTTCTTCTAAAAAATTTGTGATTAGCAAGGTTTAGCAAATTAGCAAATTTGCTATTTGTAGGGTAGAATGTTTAGCCTAAACATATACTATATTACATTTAATAAAGTAGGATATAATAAAATGTTATGATATATAGTAATATATAATAGCTTACAAAATCATATGTAGTATATAGTATAAATTCATAGCTTTTATATCCTGATTAACTTTGGCTAACAAGATTTGCCAAAGACTTAAATGAGTGTGCTATTGACTCCCATTAATATTACATTTTAACTACACCTCCATGTATTTGGAGCCAATTTTATTTGATAGCTAACACTTATATTATTGCAAATTATACTTATTGCTATAAAATGGCTATTTTTTCTTATAAAATGCTTTTGCCTTAAATTTTATTTGATGGATATTAACACTGTGACCTCTGCTTATCTGCAATTTAGGTTTACCTGAAAATATGTTTACTCCTGCTTTGTTTAGAATCATGTAGTTTCACTTAGCTGTAAGTGTTTCATTTTAAAGTCAAGCCATCGGGCAAGGCTTGCAATTCTGCCAGGGCCCTTGCAACCGAGTCTCTGAGCCTTTTGCTCTGTTGCTTCTGCAATCTACAGGATCTTCTTCTGAGGTTTTCCTGTACTGCAAACTTCCCTTACAACACTAATTTTGTCAACTTCCATCCTTAACCATATTTTCTCTACTTCATTCACATTTTTCTCAAGGCCACTATATTATGGCATTCATATTTTACATATGTCTTCTCACAGTAACTCTGTATTCCATGAAGATAGGAATGGTGACTTTAATGAAGTATCCAAAAATAGAGGACAATTAATGCTTATGAAACAAATACATGAATCAATGAGTAGATGGAAGCTTCTGTAAGCATCTACAACATCAGGAAGTGATGAGGTTTCTCCCTTGAAGGTATGCCAGCAGTAACTGGATTATATATATTCTATCTAGTACATTATATTTACACATGAATTGTGTATTTTATATATATATTACACACATATATAAACTCTTCAATCTTTATATGTATATATACAGTGTGTGCATACACACACCCCCCCACACACACAGACATACACACACACACATATATATATACACTCTTCCATCCATTTATCTCTCTACCATCTATTCATATATCAACTCCTCTAAAGTATTTTCCAATCCAGAAAGCTCTATATGAAGACATATTTGTATAATGAAAAGTTTTAATTTTTGTCTTAGGAAACAAAGTTTTCAGGGAATCTTTTGTTTCTCATAGTATTCTCATTCCTTTATTATTGTTTTCCAGAGAAATCATCATTTTTCTCTTTTAAAAACATATCAAGCCATGAACATTTTCTACTCTATTATTTTCTAAGCCATTTATAAAATCGAGAAACTTCTACTTATAAGTAAAAAATCCTTTTTGCTAACCTTGTAACTTATTACCCTGAGTCTTATGTGGACTTTGTGTATGGCAGTAGATATAAAATTCCTGAGACAAGTTTCTACAGTTCATAGGCACTTATTCGGGTCTCCAAATAAGGTAAATGAAGAAACTAGCCAACAAAATTCTGTAGACGTCAAACCTGAATGAACTGTTTTAATACCCAATAAATATTGATTTTATGTTGTGTAACTGTACTACTCTTTTAAATTAAAAATACTGTTTGGTCTCTCAATACCCATATCAATGGATATGTTTTCCCTTGATAGGCACATATTAACATTAATGAGAATTATGTTATGGATTAGAAACAAAAAGGAAATTATCTCCTTAAAGTTATACATTTTGTACGGCATGCAAATCACATCATTGAATAGGAGTTTATTCATTCAGTTTTGCTTGTGTGCCCATAAATATATCCCTTGAAATTAAGAGTTTTTATGTATCTCTGTATGTTTGGGCCATTTTTACCTTTTGACTCCTTAGGAGTTTTCTTTTATCTACCTCATTCTGCATATTTGAAAAGATATAAATATACTAGATGGCACTATCATGTTTACCTGTGGTTTGACAGTAAGTATCATCCAATAGATTCACTCCCTCTGCTAACACTTCCTGTTCCTTCTGTTGACCCAGGTAGATAGACATGGTCTGGCTCAGTTGACAATAGCGTAAACTATTTCAAGTCTTAGAGTAAAGAATGCTAGAAATCGTAGACTTTGGAACACAGTAGAAAGAATTCTCTTTTTGTATTCTAGTCCTGGCATTGTCACTAATTGTGTGAACTTCCATGTCTCTTTACCCCTGAGTCTCAAACTCTTCAATAGATTAAATAAGAAGGTTGTAATGGAGAAATTGGAATCTCAATGGGGTTTTCAGAGATAATACAATGAGAAAACTAGTGACAGGCAAGTGGAGGTGTTCTAGGCATAGAGGAGGGAAGAAGAGTGTTACAAGGTAGAAATTTACTGGGGATATTAACCAATGTGTTTAGTAATGAAAAATCAGGTAAAACATTTTACTGTCGGCCAAACTGTGGAAATGTGAATTATTACATTAAGTTTTTTAACCTGGCTTATTTATATCTCCATATTTATCCTTTCATATCTTTTGGACTTTGGCTTAATTTGCCTTTCACTTTCATCTATATCTTGTTCGACTTTTTCTTATTCATTTGCACTAACATTGTTTGCTTTGCTTTGTTCTTTTTCCAGTATTTCAGCTCCACAGTTCTGACGGGTACCTTTCCTCAGACACAAAAGAAAGAACTGTAACAAGTCACAGATATCCTTGATGTTCAAAATATGTTGTTGCTGAAAATTTTAAAGGATTTTTCCAACAAAGTCCCATGAATTTATCCAATATCTCCCTGTAATGGCATGTAAATAAATGTACGATTTATTGTGTTATATTTGCCGAAGAGAAATCTGTCAAATGAGGATGTCTAGAGAGAGTAATAATGTTTTTATTCATCCATAAACTCACCAATCCATTTATTCATTAAACTGATATTTATGGAGCCCTTTCTGTGTGACAGTCACTACGCTAGGGGCTAGAGACATCGCCCTCATTTTCTAGACACTTAAGATCTAATATGGGAAATGCAGAGTAGACAAGCAAACTCTGACTTAAATATATAATTATAAATTATGATAGATGCTACAGAGGAAAGAGCTACCTCCTATGATAGACTACCAGGGGTGGACACAACTTATACGGGGTAGTCAGCACAGGCTTTGATGAAAAGTATGTTCTTAATTACAAGCCATGGCTTTAACTTCAAGATAAGTAATTGTTGGGAAATACTGATCTCTCTTTGGCAACTATATTGACTGTTATTTTGCAAATCAAGCATTAGGCCATTTTTCCTTCCTTTTTTTGGTGATTTTTTGACTTTTCATTCATTCATTGGTTTGATTCAGTTCGACTTGCAGTGGAAGTATATCAGGGATCATCTTAATTTTGAGTTTTGACCTCAATATAGAAAAGCACATCTTTTTTTTAATCTTCAGTAAAAATTTTTAGTCAGAACCTCTATTTATTCCTAAGAATTAACAACTTGCAATATCTACTTAGGCTTGTAGTTCATTTTTAGTGCCAATCATAATTACACAAACAATTGAACAGGAATTTGAGTTTCTATATACTCCCATTTTATTTATATTATTTCTACAGTTCTGCAAAATAGTTAATACTACTATTTGTTTTTGGCTGATAAGACTGAATCAAGACATTTTAGCAACCTTCTAAGATCAACAATGCAAAAATGGTAATGTAAAAAGTTAAATAATTGGTCGGGTGTGGTGGCTAATGCCTGTAATCTCAGCACTTTGGGAGGCCGAGGCGGGTGGATCACGAGGTCAGGAGTTTGAGACCAAACTGGCCAACACGATGAAACCTCGTCTCTACTAACAATACAAAAAAAAAAAAAAAAATAGCCAGGAGGCGGCGGGGCACGTGCCCGTAATCCTAGCTACTCTGGAGGCTGAGGCAGGAGAATTGCTTAAACCTGGGAGGTGGTGGTTGCAGTGAGCCGAGATTGCACCACTGCACTCCAGCCTAGGCGACAAAGCAAGACTCCATCCTGGGAAAAAAAAAAAAAGTGAAATAATTAGCTATCTAAATTGCTAGACCTGTATTCTTTCCATTCACTTTGGTTGCTAAGTACTTCACATTTTTTTGTGTAAACTTTTTTTTTCTTTTTTTGAGACAGGGTCTTGCTCTGAGTAGCTGGGATTACAGGCATCTACCATCACGCCTGACTAATTTTTGTATTTTTAGTAGAGACGAAGTTTCACCATGTTGGCCAGACTGGTCTTGAACTCCTGACCTCAGGTGATCCACCCTCCTAGGTCTCCCAAAGTGCTGAGATTACAGGTGTGAGCCACCATGCCCGGCCTTTTGTGTAAACTTTAGAAATGACCGTTTTGGGTTGAACTGCATTTCCCCAAAATATATGTTGAATTTCCAACTACTAGGGCCACAGAATGTGACAATATTTGGAAATGGGGCCATTCTAGACCTAAGTGGTTAAGATCAGGTCATCCTGGAGTAGTGTGGGCTTTTCATTCAATATGACTATTGTCCTTATAAAAAGACAATATAAAAACTGCTACATGAGGAGAGAACACCATATAATGACGGAGGCAAAAATTACTGTGTGCAGCTGCATGTCAAGAAATTCCAAAGATTGTCAGCAAATCACCAGGAGCTAGAGGAAGCAAGAAAGGATTCACTCCCATGGGTTTCAGAAGGAGAATAGCCCTTACTCTTTGATGTAGAAGCTGATTTTTTGGAGTAAAGGTATCTAGAAAGAAGAGAAGATTATGTAATAGTAGTGCATAGTAGTACATGTGGAAACATACTCAAGTCAAATGCTCCTGGGAACTTGCCCACTTCCTCATCAGGTACCTTATTATGCTTAGAGTGGGTCAGCCACCACTTCAATTTTGCCAGATGTTGACTCTGCAATAGGTGTCTTCATTGTTACCCTATTGGGAATGGCAGACACAGGGAGCTCCTTCCTTCTGGTATAAGGCAGAACAACTTAACCTTGTGTGTAAGTATGAGTATGCTTAATTAAGTAAATTTGGTTTTTGTCAACAATACATTATTTTTCAGGGTCATATATTATTTCCTTATTCGCATGTCATTTACTTAAAGAATTCTTTCCTGTCCATCTCTCTCACTCTCAGTTCCTATTACTTCTTATCTTGCCATTACCGCTTAACATTATAATTCTTTTCTTTCCTTTCCTCTTTCTCTTCCTCCTTCCTTCCCTCCCTCCCTTTTTTGCTTCCATCCTTCCATCCTTCCTTCCATTCATCCTTTCTTCCTTCCCTCCTTTCTTTTCCTTTTGTCTCTTCCTTCTTTCCTTCTCTTATTTTCTTATCTTGTCTTATTCAGGACTG
Organism: Gorilla gorilla gorilla; assembly: GCF_029281585.2. Lineage (NCBI taxonomy): Eukaryota > Metazoa > Chordata > Mammalia > Primates > Hominidae > Gorilla > Gorilla gorilla. The sequence continues at coordinate 31,483,356 of NC_073227.2, read as the reverse complement.
AATACCTAGCATGTTGAATAGTGCCTGTGTCTGCAATAATATAGTCAAGAAATACTGGTTAAATAATAAGGGTAAATATGTACATTGTAGGGGAAAGACATACATCGTTGTATTCCATTAAACTATAAACTGCCAGAAACATTATAGGAATTTGAATCGATAAGACCATGAAAAAGTTCAAACAATCTAGCAAAGAATTTACACCATCCATGAGATATTCACAGCAAAAATAATGTTTATGATGCTTGTGAGCAACGTAGATGAACCAAGCATCTTATAGGCCAATGGTAAGTAACTAACACAATAATGCTACTCTTGGTGAACAAAAATGCCCACAAACTTGTGACTAGGTCTCAAGTTTTGGCAAAATGAGAAAAATGGGTAGACTTGAAAGAAATACAACTTACTTTAACATGATTCTTACCTTGAGTTCCCATGTATTTAAAACTAGTTTTCAGGAAGGTTTCAAAAGATTGTCAAAATGGTCCATTGCACAAAAACAGGTAAAAACCTCTGTGCTAGAGTGACCTCTGATGGCGGTGATGGGCAGCCCTAATGATGTATACCTGTGCCGCTAGTGAAGGCATAAGACTGAAGTAAAGCACTGCAAAGGGTTTTGATAATTTTAAATCAGAGACGTAAAGCAAATGGGTAATGTGCTATTATCATCAGCTTAAAGGATATGGTTTTAGAAATTACAGCAATTTCCCCAAGTAGTCTTGGCTGAGATGGAGGTCCTCTCTGTCCTCTTTTGTCAAGTTAGACTTGATAGATATTTCCAACTATTCATTAAATAATATCTAAATCATAAAGCAATAACCATCATATGACTCTCACATAACTATCTGTTTCTCAAAGAATTATAGCGCCGATGGCTTTTAATGGCCATTTACAATGCCAGAATACTCTTAGGTGATCTCCAGTGGAATCAGTCCACATTGGTTACCCAGTGGAATTGATCTTTAGTTAAAGGTCAAATTCAATTTTACCTTCAAAATTGAGGAGACTTGGATGTGAAAGTTGCCTCTTGATAATAATCTTAAGTGTAAAATTCTTTCTGTATTCATTTAAAAAATCTTTAGGTTAAAGACAGAGGAATAATGTCATCTTCCACCACCCCCAAGTTTCAAAAGGATTGACAGATTGACATGGAGACTATCAATATGGAGATTCAAGTCATCACTGCTCATCCTATATAAAGCTCTTTAGAGAAAGTCTCTATGGAACTGTAGCAAGCTAGACTTGCTAACACTTCACCAGATATTTAAGTCTACTCATCTAGTCAAACACAATTGCTCAACAGACAAAGACACCCCACTGGGGGGTTGACTCTTTAAAACTTACATTACAGAGAATTAGAAAACACATTTTCCCCCCTGCAAGTAAGGTGGGTCCCAAAATAAGAGGACCAAAGTGCTGGCTAAGCTAAGCATACCCAGTTGCTTTTTTCCCAACTCAGCTGTCAAATGGTATGCTGCTATGGAATGAGAGAGACCAGAAGTCCCTCTATATGACAAAAAATAGTGAAACATGAATAGTCATTTCAATCTTATTATGTCCAATGCGGTGATCCTAACCTTCCTACCATCCTCCCTCTAACCTAATTTCCTTTCAGTCTTTACACACCTTTAAGTGGCAACTTCATCCTTGGCTCCATCCTCCACCCCCCCTCAACAAATCCTACCTCACCAGCAGGTCTATGTGCTTCAAATCCTGCTACCCAGAACTTACTCTCAATGCTTGCCATCCAGAACTTAGTCCCAATAATTTAAGTAATCACGTTAAAGCAATGGTCAGATTTTGCTACTCCTCTGCACAAAACCTTTCAGTGGCTCTCACTGTACACAGAATGTAAACCCAAATTATCATTTTAATTTGCCTAGGTTATTGCTGTTAACTTTTAAAATAAGTTTTATTTACACCAGTGTTTACAAGGTCATTTTTAGTCTTTAACCTGTTAATTCTCTCAAGTCCTCTTCTAATACCTTCTTGATACTGTTGCAGCCTCTCCAGCCTCCCGGTGGCTCCTTAAACCCCCAGATGTGCCTACCCTGTGGCCTTTGCTCTTGCTGTGCTCTCCATCTAAAGACCTGCTCACCTAAATATCCTCTTGGCTGATTCTCTCTCTTCCCTGACACGCTTGTTCAAAAGTCATCCACTCAAGCAGGCAGACCATGGCCATTTATTACTTTAACCCAGTTGCTCTTCTTTACCCCACCCCCCTTTTTTTTTCCATAGCATGGAACAATTTGTAACGTACTTTGCACTCTATTTTTTTCAATGTTTACCGCCTACATATCAACATTATATTTCAAATCCTATAAGGGCAGGGATCTCTGTTTTGTTCACAATTCTATCTCGAGTACCTAGCATAATGCTAGCTCATAGAAAACACTCAATAAATATGTTTTGAATGAATGAATCTAGCAGAAAATCATGTTGAGTCTACCTTCAAAATGTAGCTTGAATCTCTATCATACCACATTGTCACAAACTCCTTTGCCACTAACTTGGTCTTAGCCATCATTTTAATTTGCTTGCATTATTGCTATTAACTTCCTAAATAAGTTTTAATTTATACTTTTTCTTTCCCTCCTTTAGTCTATTCAAACACACACACAGACACACACACACACACACTGCACATACACCACAAATCAAACAAATGCAACAACCAAAACACACACACACACTGCACGTACACCACAAACCAAACAAATACAACAACTACAATTGTAACATATAAGTCAGATGGTGTCAGAGCTCCAAACGCTCTAGTGTGCTCCTTTTTGTTTTTTACCCTGAGTAGAATCCAGTCTTTCTAGTGGCTTTTAGGTCCTGTGGGATCTACCTTCCTCACCTCTTCTCCTGCCTGACTCACTCCACTCCATCATGCTGGAGTCTTCATGACTCCTTGAAAACACCAGGCTCACTTTTGTCCTGGGCCATCTGCCTCTGCTATTCTCTCTGCTTGGTATGCTCTTTTCCCAAAAAGCTTCACGGCTAGATCCTTACAGCTCTGATGTATTTGTTGAAATGTAACTTTCTTAGTGGAGCTTTCATGACCACGCCCACTTTAAATTCCCCCCACACCCCAACATTGTTATCTTTATTTTTTCTTCATAATACTAACTGGTATATCTAATATGATGTTGCATATTTATTTTGTTCATTGTCATCTCCGACAATGGGGTGTAAGCTTCATAAGAACAATTGTTTTCCTCTACTTTGTTCACTGGATGTCCCCATGGTCTATAACAGTGCCTGGCACATGGTAGGCACTCAATTAATAACCGCAGGGAGAACAAAATGAAGCACGTACTCTTGGCATTTGGAAATGCTCAAAGGAAATACATGTGTATTAGTCAGTGCCCCAGCAAGAAACAAATTACACATTTGAACTAATTTGAACAGAGTTTAACAGGAGGACTATTTTCAAAGGTGAGGGCAGGGTATAGGGAGCCCACATAGGAGAGTGTTTTATTCCCAGGCTAGAATCATTGCCAACCTCCCTTTATTCTTTTCAATGACATCCAGAAAACAAGAGTGCCCTTTGATATGATCACACAAACTGGCATCAAGCAGTTGGAAGGAGGAGGCAGAGTAGACCCAAAGGGCAAACAGATGATATTTGGAATAATACTGTTGGTGATTTCTCATGGTATGACTGAAAGAGGGTCAATAATGTATGATCACTGTTCATATTCTCTGTGTGTGTGCACACATGTACATGTATGTGTTATATATACGTATGTTATATATATGTATGTATATATACGTATATATATAGTTATATATACGTATATACATAGTTATATATACGTATGTATGCACATATATAAATACAAATACATGTTTTCTAGGATATACTTAAATTCTCTAGAAATTCATTCACCAATTACCACTATTTACCCAACTTAAAGGCTAAAGCTTTGCTTATCTTCTAAGACTGACCTTAGGTGCCATCCTGTATAAGATTTCCTGGTGGCATGGATTAGTTTGGTGCCATGGACTGGAGGTAGAGGTATTCATTTAATAGGTCATTGTGATGTAAAATTGTGATGTAAAATTGATGGCTTTATAAACAATTGTATATGACTTTCACAAATAAATAATATCAAGTGATTGGAATATTGGGAAGGTATTAGTTAAGGAAAAGTGGTAGAGCATAACAGTGAGTCACTTCAGGTAAGATGGGGAGGACATCTCTGAAGAAGTGATCTTTGATCTTAGATCTGAATGATGGACAGGAAATCATGTCAGGGAAGTGCCAGAGAGAGAACATTTTAGGCAAAGAGAAGAGTAAGTATACGGATAAGTTTGGGTAATAACATTCTCAGTGGACTCATAACATAGGGAGGGATATCCAGAGAGGAGGAAACAAGGTATAAAATTAGGCAGGGACCAATTAGATGATTTGTGACTTTGTAGGTCATTGAAGGAGTTGGTATTTTATTCGAAATACAGGAAGAAGCCATTACATGGCTCTGAACCTGGGAATGGCATGGTGTGATGAACATTTATAATATTCTCTGGTCAGTCTCTAAAAAATATTGTAACTCCTTACTTTCATTAAAATGAGACTGTCATACCTCTATCTCATTTTATTTCTTAAAAAGGCATATTGTAGAAATTTGTTTTAAATTATTGTTTGGCTTTCTTTAAATTTCCATATTTTACTTGAATTTATATCAGCCATCTTATTTGGATTTCTTCTCTATGCTCTTTTTTGGCTTTCTGAATTTTTCTGCCTTTTGCAGAATTTTTGGAGTACTCTTTGTTTCCGTTTAATTTCCTCTAGTTGTTTGGATAGCATACAAAGGGATTTTACATCCTTTATTGTATGTAGTTCACTTGTAGCACTTAAACTTAACAAATCGGTTAGAGACACAAATTTTAGAATTAGACTTGTAGATTCTAACCCTTACTCTACCACTTACTCCTCCTGTGTGTTATCTGGGGCAATTTTTCTTATCAGTAAAATGGGAAAATAGTACATAGTTCATAGGGGAAGATTACATCAGTTCCTACATATAAAGCACCTAGTGCTTGACATATTGTAAATGTTATAAGAGTTTACTACATTGGAGTGGTAGAAATGGGACCACCCAAAAACATACTGCTTCCCAGAACCTGTGAATATGACCTTATTTGGAAAAAGGGTATTTTTAGATATAATTTACATAAGGATTTCAAGAGGACACTAGTTTGAATTAGGGTGGGTTCTAAATCCAATGACAGGTGTCTTTATAAGAGGTAGAGAGGCCGGGCATGGTGGCTCACACCTGTAATCCCAGCACTTGGGAGGCCAAGGCGGGAGGATCACGAGGTCAGGAGATCAAGACCATCCTGGCTAACATGGTGAAACCCCGTCTCTACTAAAAAATACAAAAAATTAGCCAGGCATGGTAGCAGGTGCCTGTAGTCCCAGCTACTCGGGAGGCTGAGGCAGGAGAATGGCCTGAACCCAGAAGGTGGAGTTTGCAGTGAGCCGAGATCGCGCCACTGCACTCCAGCCTGGGCAACAGAGCAAGACTCCGTCTCAAAAAAAAAAAAAATAGGTAGAGATAGACACCCAAGAGGGGAAGGCCTTATGAAGATAGAGGCAGAGACTGAAGTGATGCAGCTACAGCATGAGGAACACCAGGAAACTGTTGCACAGCTGCCACAAACACTAACAGCGAGGTATGCGATGGGTTTCTCCTTCAGAACCTTCAAAAGGAACTAACAGTGCTGACATCTTCATTTTGGACTTCTGGCCTTTAGCCCTGTGAAAGAATAAATTTTGGTTGTTTGAAACCACCCAGTTTGTGGAAATTTATTATGGCTGTCCTAGGAAACTAATACACACATTCAAAATGAATTTAACATCTCCCTCAAACCAAGGCAAAATTCTTACCTTCCTGTTCTATTTCTCTCCTGTGTCCAATGCCCTCCCATGTTCGGTGAAATCATCTACACTTTTACTTTCAGTTTATTATAACTGTGTGTTGTGTCTTCATATTTTTACAAATCATTCTTTAACAATTGTTTTAAGATTAACAGCCATTATATTAATAATAATTTAGACAGTTGTAAGACCTACAAATACCTTATTCACTAATGTTCCTTGAATCCTACATCTTTTTTCTACTAGGAAGCTTTAAAATAGAAAGCAAATGACAGGTAGGGCCCTAACAATTGGGTTTACAGGGTGTGCTGGTGCTAAACCTCCTGTAATCTATGCAGTACATAGCATAAGTTTATACATGTGAAATATAATTCATATAGGTAAATGTTACCATAATTATGATTAACTTTATCATCATCATTACATTTAAGACAACATGACATAAACAGTTGCAAACCTTCACATGGCAAGAATAGGTGAAAAGTGTAGATTAAAAGGTGTCATTTTTGTGTGTGTGTAATCACTTTTTGCTTTTTACTTTTCAGTCCTTTTCCTACGTATCTCTCCCTCTACTTAAAGACTTAGTGTGAATGTCAATTACTCAAGCCTGAATTAAAAGAGGTGAGAAATCTTTCTATTTATCATGTTTATGATTTTCATACAACACATCTACAGAGCCTAGGAGCATTAAAGGAAATGCAGTCACCTTTGATTTCCTGTCCAATTATTTGCATACTTTTTGGAGAAAAGTGACAGAAATCAGCACTTTTTAAAATGTATATTCATTAACTTCCAAATGAAATTGCTCTAACTGCCCAGAATAGTGTTTGGGATCTTCCATCGGCAACACTGACAACTGTCTCATATTTCATGGAATTATTTAAAGTGAGTTCCTGACTCACATCCATATTTTGCCAGCCATTCATTCATTCAACAAAGATCTTTGATCACATGCCCTGTGATGGGACCCGTTTTGGGCACAGATATTCCTGAAAGTGAAGAAAACAGATAAAACCCCAGCTTGCATGGAGTTTTCATCAGGATTTTACTGACCAGGATCAGGATCAGGATTTTACTGACCATACACAAGTAAATGAATATGCAAGTTCAGGTAATGATAAATGTCACAAATAAATTAACACTGAGAGAGACAGTGTGAAGCTACAATACTTTGATAGGATTTGATAATACCCTGTAAATAACTGTTTTTCAGTGGGTGCTTTACTTATTTGTTTGCTTTTCTGGCTTACTTTTAAGTTGACACAGGACAGGAAAATTCCAGTCATCCTCAAGGGAAAAGAGGTCCTGAAAAGAGGAAACAAGGAGAGACCTCACGGAGTCAAAACAGGTGTTCACCGGCATTGAATATGGAAAATGACTCAAGCTGCTTAGGATGAGACGCATGGTCAGAATGATTCAGCACAAGGGATATATAACACCCTGAGGATTAAAACAAAGGTAGTGTCTAGAATGTTGCTAAATATGACAAAGAACTTTTAGATTAGAACTCCAGGAATGAAGAAGATGAAGAAAAACAGACCTCATGATTATCAGCTAAGGCCACTCCTAGCTCAATCATGTGTAGTCAGTGACTATACATACCATCAGTAAAATAAATAAATATTATGTCTATTTAATTGTTCTATAATCTGCTCATTCTTCTTATTCATGTGGCTTATCAGAAAAAATTGCTATAATCTTTAAAATTCCTATAATTAGACTGATTTCCCATATTATTTAATTTCCTTTGAGAAAATGTATTTAAATCTAAGCTTTTTGAATTAGCTATTGCTTTAATCAAACTCCCAAGCTATTGCTTAAATTGACAAACATATATTAAAGGGAAAAAACAAAAGAGAGAGTGGGAAGGTGGACATGCCAGGATGCAGAATCAATTTTAGCAGCCAAGGAGCAACATTAGGGAGTGTCAGTGAGCAAGAACCCACATAAGCAAAGATGAGGGCTCCGACAGAAGAAAGGCAATAGAAGCTATATTTACTCTATTGGACATTTTGCCAGGAGGATTTTTACAGTGTTTTACATTTTCATCATCCATCTCTTACACTTTGATGTTCATTAACTCATTTTTAAAATGAGCCCAGAGGTTTCAGTGGCTTTGGTTTTGCTATTTAAAATGGGCAATGGTGTGCTGAACAGATGGACTCACTCTAGACTATACAGAATGCATGAAACAGTCACTTTGGGAGTAAAAGACCCCTTTTTGTTCCTCATACCAACACGATCTCCTTATAACTTCAGCACATCTAAATGTTTGATATTTTATGCACATCCCATTTAGATAGAGCTCCTAAATAAAAACTCTCAGCATTTTCTCTTTTGCTCATCTTATTGGCATTACTGTAAAACTTGGTTCATTCTCATTCCATGGAAGCAGCAGATTTTTATATTGATTTGATGAGTATGAAGTGGAGATAAATCTTGATGTCCATGTCGTCCTTTCATTGGGATGGAAAGCTATTGACATTGCAGGAATCAGGTATCCATATGCCTTTTAGGAAAAGAAAAAGTGCCCCAATCCCTTGCACAGCACTTTTTTTTTTCTCAGTGTACAGATATCCCGTAAGGCATGCCTCTCCAAAATGGAATTGGCTTCCTTCTTAAAACTTGCAGACAAGATTTACTCGAACACACTGTTTCTCTATTCAGGTCCATAATAAGATGGTCTACAAGTACAGTAAATCCACAATATTTGCAAGTGAAGATGGGTAGTCGCATACTTAACCATATAATTTTTTCTCAAAGTTTCTTTGCAAAGTTTCTTTTGGGAACTTGGGACATTTTCTCATGAGTCTATCATTCTTCTTTGGCAAACTCTGTTAGCTTTCTCTATTGGTACATGGGATGATGTGGTGAGCAAGTGGAAGCTGAAGCCCTCCAATCCCATAACCACCAGAATAAATTTTAACTCATGTGTTCTATTTGTTTACATATTCTTCCAGAATTCCACAGCAAAAAATGAATTGAAGTTATTGTGCTGCTTTCCTTGATCAGCGATATGAAATTCTAATTGTTTTCAAATTGTCCAGCTACAGAATTCCTTGAGATGTCCTAAAATGCCATTTTTAAGCTCCTTCTCAGTATAGAATTGATGTCACAAGAAAATATGAGAAATCCTTCAGAAATTAAGACCCTCAAACAGAAGCAAATCCAGAACGGTAATTGAGCAAAGAAGCTAAAAGCTATCTTGGTGCAATAGGCAAGAATAGTAATCTAGAGCTTTGACCTTTAATTACCACATAGGTTAAAAAAATAATAAAAGATTCTTGAGCCTGCTCAAAGTGGGACACGGAATAGTGACTTCTGCATAATGTCATGACCGTCAAAAGCCTATATGATTAGGGAAAAGGTATACTAGGAAAAATGTCTGCCTGAAAAAAGATGACAGTAATATCTTTTCCATTGACGTATGGAAAGGAAAAAGTTTTCAATGAATACGTATATACATAAAACAGTCTAAATTTATTATAAAATTTAAATTCTTATTTTCTATTTTGCTAAAAACCCTCAAGCTGAGAAAACAGTTTATGGTGTTCCAGGTTTGATAATTCCCCCAGAAGCCTAGCAAAACCAAATGCATTAATTTATATAGAAACCATCCCTAAGCCTACTCACCATAGAATTTTCAAAAATAAAAACCCAGGAAATATGAGTAGATAACTTTTTAAAATGGATAAGCAAGACTTATACAGTTGACTCGAACAACATGGATTTGAACTGCATGGGTCCACTTATATGTAGATTTTTCTTTCAATAAATATACTGGAAAACTTTTTGTAGATGTGTGATAACTGGCAAAAACTCACAGATAAGCAGAGTAGCCTAGAGATATTTAAAAAGATATGTTATAAATGCATAAAATATATGCAAAATATTAATAGTTTATTTTGTTATTTACTACCATAAAGTATACACAAATCTATTACAAAAAGTTAAAATATCAAAACAACACACAAAAACACGCAGAGACTGGACATAGCACCATTATTGTTCAGAGAAATGTAAATCAGTATATAGATGCAGTATTGAATCATAACTCCATAAAATTACTGTAGTACATACTATACTATTGTAATAATTTTATAGCCACCTCTTATTATTGTGGTGAACTCAAGTATTGCCAGTATCTGTTTAAAATGCACTGTGATGCTAATCATCTTCACATGAGCAGTTAGTCTCCCCAGTAAATTGCATATTTCAGTAAAAAGTGATCCCTCACCATTCTCACGTATTTTTCATCGTGTTGAGTCCAATACCAAAAACCTTGAACCCATGTGTAGTGCCACTAGTGATGCTGGAAGTGCTCTCAAGAAGCAAAAAACAGTCAAGATACTATATTTTGTTAAAAGTTGAATAGTTCAAGATATACCATAGATTGAGGTCTGCAACTGTAGTTGCCCACCATTTTAAGATAAATGAATCCAGTATATAGACAACTGTAATAAAAGAAAAGGAAATTCATGAAGCTGCCACTGTAGCTGTGCCAGCAGGCATGAAAAGCTGTTATTTTACAAAATATCTTTTAATCTCATACTGAAAATGTAGCTTTTCTGTGAGTGCAGGATTGCTATAAAAAAAGGAAAAAGGCATACCTACAGACTCTAGTATGATTTAAGAAAAAGTCAAGCCATTACAGTATTTGAAAAAGTAAAATGAACGTGAATAACCTAAAGCTAGAGAATGTAATGCCAGCAAAGGATGGTTCGATAATTTTAGAAAGAGAGTTGGCTTAGGAAACGTCAAGATAACAGGAGAAGCAGCTTCTGCCAACCAGGAGGCAGCACAACAGTTCCCAGACACCATTCAGAAAATCATAAAGGAGAAAGAATATTTTCCTGAACAAGTTTTTAATGAAGATGAAAGTGCCCTATTCAGGATGTAAGACAAAGGGATAGGCTAATTCTATTGTTTTGTTTCAATGCAGTTGGGTTTATAAACAACCCTTCCTTCATCTATAAAACTGTTAACTCCTAGTCTTGAAGGAAAAAGATAAACATCACCTGTCAGGTTTTTGGCCGTACAACAAGAAGGCTCATACAATAACTCTTTTTCTGAATTGCTTTCATTGATGCTTTGTCCCTGAAGTAATGAAGTACCCTTGCCAGTAAAGAATGGCCTTTTAAAGTTCTTTTGATATTGGACAATGCCAGTGACTACCCAGAATGCCATGAGCTCAACACCAAAGACATGGAAATGGTCTACTTCCCACCAATACTACAGTATTCTATGAAAAGATTGTCAACACTATGAAAAAGAACCCTGATAGAATATCATGAAAGTCTGGAAGGATTACACCATCGAAGATGTCATGGTTGTTATAGAAGAAGCCCTGAAAGCAATTAAGCCAGAAATAACAAATTCGTGCTGGAGCAAACTGTGTCCAAATGTTCAGGAGTTCATCAGAGAACCAATAAAAAAAAATCATGGAAAAGATTGTGGATATGGCAAAAAATAGTGGGAGTGGCAGGGGCGAAGGAGTTCAAGATAGGGATCTTGGAGAAACTCAAGGGTTAATAGATAGCACACCAGAGGACTTAAAAGATGTCTGCTTGATGGAAATGAGTGCTCTTGAACCAGTTCAGACAATAAGGAAGAAGATGTAAAAGAAGCAGTACTGGAAAGCAAATTGACATTAGACATTCTGGCAGAAGGATTCCAATTATTCAGACTTCTTTTGACTTCTTTTATGATGTAGCCTTCTATGACACGGGCACTGAAACTAAAGAAAATGGTGGAAGAAGGATTGATGCCATATAAAAATATTTTTAGAGAAATGAAGCAAAAAATTCAGACGTAAATTATGACATATTTCCGTAAAGTGTGCTTGCCTCTCCTGCCGCCCGTTCCATCTCCTCCACTTCTTCTGCCTCTGCCACTCCTGAGACAGCAAGACCAGCCCCTCCTCTTTCTCCTCCTTTTCGGTCTACTTAATGTGAAGATAACTAGGACGAACACTTATATGGTGATCTACTTCCACTTAATGAATAATAAACATATTTTCTCTTCCTTATGATTTTAATAACAATTTTCTCTGGCTTATTTCATTTTAAGATTACACTGTATAATACATATAACAAATATTTGTTAATTAACTGTTTATGTTAAGATTACAGTATACAATACATATAATGTATATGATATTTGTTAATTAACTGTTTATGTTATTGGTAAGGTTTCTGCTCAGCAGTAAGCTATTAGAAGTTAAGCTTTTGGGGAATCAAAAATTGTACATAGGTTTTTCACTGTGCAGGAAGTCAGCACCTCTCACTGCCATGGTATTCAAGGGTCAACTGTGTAAGAATAACAAAATATACCATCAAAAATGACCAGACATTTTTTATGAAACAAATATGTTTTTCATGAATAAATTTATACTTGACATTTGAACTCCAATGGATATATTAAAAAGCAGACTTGATTTAGCTAAAGAGAGAATTAGTGACCCAAAAATAAATCTAATATAATTACCCAGAATGTAACACAGAGATAGGAAGCGAGACAGAATACAGATGATGATACTTAACATAGATTTCATCAGATTTCCTGAAGGAAATAATACAGAGGACAGAGTCAAAATATTTCAGGTCATAATGGCTTAGAACTTTCCTGAAATGATGACATTAAATCACAGATTAGGAAACATAGTTAATCTGAATTGGAATGCATTTTTGGAGATCCACACCAATTTATTCTGTACTCAGCCTATAGAATGTAAAATAAGATCTTAAATATAGCCAGGAAAAAGCCAAACTTCCTCAGAGAAATGAATATTCTATTGATTCCAAGGGCAGAAATGGTAAGTGTAATATACAGCAATGTGTTTACAATAATAACTTTAAAGTGATGGGAGAAATCAGTTGCTAACTTAGGACTGTACAACCAAATAACTTATCAGAAATGTGGACAGAATTACCACATTTTAAATTTAAAAAGAAAGAATTTACCACTGACTGTTTATCACTAAAGGAATTTCTAAATGCCATTTCCAAGAAAAGAATAATTCCTGAGAGTCTTAAAGTGCAGAAAGAAATGATAAGCAAAGAAAACAATAAGGCAATAATAAATTTAAACAGACTTCAATAATACAAAACAATAATAAACATAGATAATACATGGAGATAGATATAGAATTACATTTCTGGACAAATACACGTATGTGGTGATTTGCTAAAAAAAATTCTCTAAGGTCCTTATGTTATTCAGGATTAAATTAATTATACCTGTTAAAATATCTAGACTAGTCACTAACAGATTAGAATCAGATGACATATGTTTCAACTATACAGAAGGATAAATGAAATAAACTTTTAAAAACTCAGTCCCAAAAAGTCAGGAAAGAATAAAAAATAAGACAAAAACACACAAAATAAAATGCCAGAAAAACTCCAATACAGTAAAAATTTCTCTATAGACTAATCTTGGTAGTTAAAAGATAAAATTTGTCCTTCTGGAGTAAATGGTACCTAGTTATATGCTGCTTACAAAAGATAGATTTAAATCAAAGTAAAAGAGTAAGGTTAAACAAAAAATTATTGAAAATTTCCAAGCATTTGCTAACTGAAAGTGTAGCTATATTGACATAAAAGAAACTTGACGTTAAGCTGGAGGGTATTGTTCAAAATAAAGAGTATCTCTCCATAAGAATAAAAGTTTCAGCTTAACAGAATTATATGCTTTAGACTTACAAAAAACTTTGAGTCATAATATAAATAAACATTTACAGTATTAAAAGGGTTGATTAATAAAACATGATCAGCATTTAACACACATCATTTAGTGGTTAAATTAAACCTAACAAATAAGTAAAAATATAGACAATTTATATAAGTTGATGTATTAACAATATCCTGCATCCATCAATTTAAGAGTATACAGTTTTATAAAAATTTGACTACTTATGAGGTCATAAGTATGATCTCAACAAAACTCAAAAAGTCATTATTATTCAGAGCATATTCTAAGACAACGATGCAATGGAGTGAAAAATAAATATTAAAATTTAACTGTAAAATGCCAATAAAATTAGAAATTGAAAATAGGCATTTCTTTACATCATTTACTCTTCATCATTTACTTCAGGCCTAGTTATAAGATACTGAAAAATACAGTACAAGGATTGAAAATGAATAAAAAGTAAGATTCTTTTTCACAATTAATAAGATTGCCCTCATAGGAAACTCAAGTAAACACACAAAGAATTTCTTAAAAATTAATAAGACATGTTATTATATTTGTTGGACATAAGACAAATATATAAAAATCAATTGAATTTCTATGATATGATAAATAGAAAATGTAATTTTAAAACAAGATAAAAATATATGCCATGTGGGAATAAAATTAATAAAAGAGGTACATGACCTTTATAAAGTAAAGTTTAAAACTTTACTATTAGACATAAAAGAAGACCTAAATAAATGGAGAGATATACCATGTTCACAAATAGGAAATCTCAACATTTTAAAATGTCAATTCTCCCCAAATTAATGTATACATTCAATCTAATTTCAATAAAAATTCCAACAAAGCTTTCCAAGGTGATTATAAATGAATATGGATAAGAAAACGGCTAAATGTAGAAGACATTTCTTAAAAAGAATCATAAGAGGGAACTTGTGATATACATTAAGACATCTTATAAAAGCCTAAGAAGTAAGACCACATTATTGGCACACCTTGGACAAAGAGACACATGGTCTAGAATAAAGAGTTCAAAAAATTAACCCACACTTATGCAAACATGATTTATGATAGAGGTGACATTTCAGAGCAATAAGAAAGGATTGATGCTTAAATAAACACTACTGGAAGAATCAGTTATCTATAGGAAAAAATATAAAATTATATCTCTATTTCAAGTACTTATTAGGCTTTAGGAGATTTTTTTTTTTTTTTTTTTTTTCTTTTTTGAGACGGAGTCTCGCTCTGTCGCCCAGGCTGGAGTGCAGTGGCGCGATCTTGGCTCACTGCAAGCTCTGCCTCCCGGGTTCACGTCATTCTCCTGCCTCAGCCTCCCGCGTAGCTGGGACTACAGGTGCCCGCCACCGCGCCCAGCTAATTTTTTGTATTTTTAGTAGAGACAGGGTTTCACCGTGTTAGCCAGGATGGTCTCGATCTCCTAACCTCGTGATCCGTTCGCCTCGGCCTCCCAAAGTGCTGGGATTACAGACGTGAGCCACTGCGCCCGGCCTAGGAGATACTTTTAAAAGGCAAACTTTTACATTTTTAGAATAAAATACAGAAAAATGAACTTGGCATAGAGAAGGATTCTTAATATACATAATTCATAAAATAAGAGAATTAATAAATTCATATATGTTAAATTTTTTTAAACTTCTGGTCATCAAATGGTATCATAAGAGTGAAAAGATCTGCCACAAACTGGGAGAAAATTTCTGTAAAATATAGACCAGTAAAAGATTAGAATCCAAAATACATAACGAAAATATAAATCAATAATTAAAAGACAGATAGTGCAATAGAAAAATGAACAAAATGCATCCAGGCGCGGTGGCTCACGCCTGTAATCCCAGGACTTTGGGAGGCCGAGACGGGCGGATCTCGAGGTCAAGAGATTGAGACCATCCCGGCCAGCATGGTGAAACCCCATCTACTAAAATTACAAAACTTAGCTGGGCATGGCGGCACGCGCCTGTAGTCCCAGCTACTCGGGTGGCTGAGGCAGAATACCTTGAACTTAGGAGAGGGAGGTTGCAGTGAGCCGATATCGTGCCACTGCACTCCAGCCTGGAGACAGAGCGAGGCTCTGTCTCAAAAAAATAAAAGAAAGAAAGAAAGAAAAATGAACAAAATGCGTGAATAAACATTAACAGAACATGAAATATATGAGATAAATAACATTTTTAATAACAGAGAAATAAAAATAAAAATCATAATGAGTTACAATTTCACAGATTGAGTAGAAATAAAAAATTTTGACAAAACCCCAGATAGGCAAGAATTTAAAGTAAAGAAGAATCTCCCACACTATTGGTGGAAATAACACTGCTGCAAAAAATACTATGGGAAAGCCTTGATATTATTTAGTAATATTGAAGATGTGACTGTCTTATAACTTTACAGTTTCTTCTCTGGATATATGTGGAGAAAATCTCACTCATCTGCACCAGAGAACACAATCAGAATGTTCATAAAGCCCATTTTTAATAGTTCCCTCAAATACATCTCAAAGGTTATTCAGCAGTACAGTGTTTAAATAAACTGTGATCTATTCATACAATTGTGAAAATAGTTATGTAGACTACGACATGATTCTTAACAAAAAAGTAAATTTCTGAAGAATAATGTGGCATTTTAATAATATTCAAAAACAGGTGAAGTTATGATAAACATAAAATTTACATTAGTTGTTATCTCTGGAATGCGTAGCTGATGATGGGGAGAACCTCAGAGAGTCTTATAATGACCCTGGTGATGTGCAACTTCTTAAGCCAGAATTACGAGACAGTTTATTTTTTAATATAATATTAAACGCATACAATAAAAGATACATAGCAAGTATACAACAATTTTGGAAAATAACGTGACTAGGCATCTAAGCAACCCTACTTCTTTATTCAGGAGTCCTCTGGTTGCAAGTAAAATAAAACATAACCCAAATTGACCTAAGTAGAAAATAAATACATTGGTTCAGGTAACTGAAATTGCAGGCTGGAAATGATGCTTCAAATGATGCTCTTAAGACCATCTCTTTGCTGGTTCTTACTCTCTCCTGTTACTGGTTTCATTTGCAGTTGCTATGTGGTGGTAAGAAAGCTGCAGTAGCCCCATGTCTTTTCTAAAGAGAATACATTTATTTCTTACAGCTCAAGAGGCTGGGGAGTCGAAGGTCAAGGGGTTGCATTGGGGTGGGCCTTTTTCTTATTTCTTAACATGGTGGAGGGTATCATATGGCAATGGCGCAAGAGCATGTTAGCTTAGGCCTCTCTTCCTCTTTTTTCTTTATCGAAAATCATTGCTTTTTTTTTAGTACTAGATTCTTTCTCCAATTTTTAACTATCATCCTATGTGGCATAAATAAAACGTTGGAACTATTAGTATGTTTTTATATTGGCATAAGAAAACCATGTAATTTTTAAAATGGGATTTTATATTTCTTTCTTACATCATAGCCATCTTAAAAATGCCTCATAATTCTGTAATCACATAAGCATTTCTCTTCTACAATTTAAAACGTATATTTTTTCTATGTGTTACATTTTCTATTGTGATAATTTATCACAATGCATTGTATTTGTGTTTACATTTCTATTGTCTTAATAGATTGGGAACCTCTTGTGGATGTTAAATTGATCATTGAATCTCTAATATTGTTCCTTGCGCTTAATGGAGAAGAGGTGGCAGTGTGGCATAAAAGGAACCCATATTGATTAGGAGTCTACTTGGTAACATGCTATAGGACATATATTACACACATCATGGTATGTCTTTTCATAAGAACTCCATGATATAAGCTGTATTATTCTCATTTTTTGAATATAAAGTTATTACATTATATAACCTGGCTAAGATAAAGCATCTCATAAGTTCCAGAGCCAGGATTAGAATTTCAGTCTATTTGAGATCCAGAATAATTCTTTTTTTCCTCTACACTACCATTCCTAAAACTGTGGAATAACGTCTCTGGCATTCTTAGGATATATTTTTCTGGTCCACATGATCTCTGAATTTCTTTTTGAGTTTCAATAATGATATTAAAAATACAGATGAACATATTATTGATGATCACCTTATAACTTGGTATTATGTTTCAAACACTAACATTAGCCTTTGTTTTCAACAACATTTTACTATCAAGGGAACAACTAAAGTGGCAGACTGACTTCACCTTTTATTACGGTTTCACAAATTGGCATCAGTAGACCCTTGAAGATGGCTACATTCCACTTGATAAATGTTTGTTGAATAAGTGATAAACCTGTCCCCAAATAAGAGATCTCCCTTGTGGCAGAATTTGGAACGTTCCTTTCCTCTAAAACATTCCTACTTATCAGTCCTCAATTTCATTTCAAATCCTAGGTTTCATGTCCTTGAGAAGGCAGGTGCTAGGGTAGAGGTGGGGAAGGACCTGGAACACTGAATGCCAGATGGGGATGAAAGCATCATTAGCTACCACATAAAGAAAGACCTTGTGGAAGTCTGAGTTTGGGCACTTTGAGTCAATATAACATTTAGAGACACTACCTGTCTATACCAGTCCTGCCACCTTACGAGCAATCCTTTCAAAGCCATGGGAGTTGAGCTACCCATTTTCTTCCCTCACCTTTTGCTTTCAGCCAATTCAGAATATTTCTTTCTGCTTTCATTGTGCCTGATGAAAACAAAGGAACTCTTAGGCTTTCCAAGAAATAATCCTACTACAACACATAAAAGCATGTGCAGAAGTACAGGCATACCTCTGAGATATTGCAGGTTCAGTTCCAAACCACCACAATAAAGTAAATGTTGCAATAAAGTGAGTCATATGAATTTTTTTTGTTTTCCCAGTGAATATAAAAGTTATGTTTACATAACACTGTAGCCTAAGTGTGCAATAGCATTATGTCTAAGAAAGCAATGTATATACTTTAATATTAAAAATGTTTTATTGCTAAACATGCTAAGAATAATCTATCTGAGCTTTCAGCAAGCCATAATTCTTTTGCTCGTGGAGCGTCTTTCCTCAATGTTGATGATGGCTGCTGACTGATAAGAGTGGTGGTTGCTGAAGGTTAGAGTGACTATAGCAATTCCTTAAAATAAGACAGCAATGAAATTTAACCCGTGAACTGACTTGTTCCATGAAAGATTTCTCTGTATCACTCAATGCTATTTGATAGCATTTCACCCACAGTAGAACTTCTTTCAAAATTGTAGTCAATATCAAGTAAGCTTATGTATTAATAATATTCTGAATTCTTTGTTGTCATTTCAACAATATTTACAGCATCTTCCCCAGGAGATTTAATCTCAACAAAACATTTTCTTTGCACATCCATAAAAAACAAAACTTCATCTGTTAAAGTATTGTCATGACATTGCAGCAATTTAGTCATCTCTGAGGGTTGGAATGAACTTCTCCTAAACTCTTGCTAATGTTGATATTTTCATGTCCTTCCATAAATCTCAAGTGTTGTTTTAAAAAAAAATAGATTCAGAAGGTACACATGCAGATTCGTTACATGGATATATTGCGTAATAGTGAGGTTTGGGTTTCTCATCACCCAAATATTAAACACGGTGCCCAATAGGTAACCTTTCAACCCTCACTCCCCCTTTCATCCTCCTCCCTTTTGGAGTCCCCAGTGTCTATTGTTTCCCTTTGTATGTCCATGCATACCCATTGTTTAGCTCTCACTTGTAAGTTAGAATATATGGTATTTGATTTTTGGTTTCTGAGTTACTTCACTTAGGATAATAGCTTCCAGCACCACCAATGTTGACATAATTTCATTCTTTTATGGTTGTGTAGTATTCCATGGTGTGTGTATGTGTGTGTATATATACACAGATATATGTATACATATGTATATACACATATGTATATATGTATATATATACACAGATATATATGTATGCGTATATATGTATACATACATGTATGTGTGTATATATACACACATATATACATATATACACATATATATACATATATATATATCACATTTTCCTTATTCAGTCATCTGTTTGATGGGCATTTAGGTTGATTCCATGACTTTGCTATTGTGAATAGTGCTGCAGGTACACAGATGTACAGTTTTTGATATAATTATTTCTTTTCCTTTGGGTAGATACCCATAGTAGGGTTGCTGGGTCAAATCTATTTTTAGTTGAGAAATTTCCATATAGTTATCTTTTGTATTATTTTTAGCATTTTTTATAGATTCATAGGGTACATGTTGAGATTTGTCATGTGGGTATATTGCATAATGCTGGAATTTGGGCTTCCAGTGAGCCCATCACCCAAATCGTGAACATAGTACCCAATAGGTAGTTTTTCTATCCTTATCTCTCTCCCTCCATACCCTCATTTGAAGTTCCCAGTGTCTATATTTTTTCCATGTTTATGTTCTTTTGTATCCATTGTTTAGCTCTCACTTGTAAGTGATGCCATGCAGTGTTTGATTTTCTGTTTTTGCATTGTTTTACTTAGTATAATGGCCTTCAGCTGCATCCACGTTGCTAAAAGGACATAATTTTCTATTTTTTTTAACTCCATATTGTTTTCCATAAAGGTTTTACTTTTCTTAATGGCACTAGAAAGGTGAACTCTTTCTGGAAGTCTTTCAAATTTCTTTGCCCAGATCCACTAGAAGAATCACTGTCTATAGAAGCCATAGCTTTACAAAATGATAAGATCATTTTTTAATGTGAAGACTTGAAAGTTGAAATTACTCTTTCATTTATGCACTGCAGAATGAATGTTGTGTTAGCAGGCATGAAAACATTAATTTTCTGTACATCTTTGTTAGCGTTCTTGGGTGACCAGGTGCACTGTCAATGAGCAGAAGTATTTTAAAAAAAATTTCTGAGTCGTAAGTCTCAACAGTTGGCTTAAAATATTGAGGAAACCATGTTGTAAACAGGCATGCTGTCATCCAGGCTTTGTTGTTCTGGTTCAAGTGTGCAGATAAATAGATTTAGCATCACTTTCAAGGGCTCTAGAATTTTCAGAATTTCAAATAACCATTTGTTTGACTTAAAGTCATTAGATTCCTTAGCCCCTAAAAAGAAAGTCAGCCTCTCCTTTGAAGCTTTAAAGCCAAGTGTTGACTCCTTCTCTCTGGCTATGAAAGTCCTAGATGACATCTTCCAATATAAGGCAGTTTTATCTACATTGAAAATCTGTTGCTTTGTGTGGTCACATTCATCACTTACCTTGGCCAAGTCTTCTGGATAACTTACTATAGCTTCTATATCAGCACTTGCTGCTTCACCTTGTACTTTTATGGTATGGAAATAGCTTCTATCCTTAAACCTCATCAACCTACCTCTGCTAGCATCAGATCAGATTTTTCTTCTTCAGCTTTCCCACCTGTCTCAGTCATTGTAGAATTGCAGAGAGGTTTTGGTTTAAGGGAATGTTGTGGCTGATTCAACCATGTATCTAGACCACTCCAACTTTTTCCATGTCAGCAATAAGGCTGCTTTGCTTTTTTTTTAATCTGTGTGTTCACTGGAGTAGCACTTTTAGTTTTCTTTGAGAACTTCCTCTTTGCATCTCCAACTTAGCTCTGGCACAAAAAGGCCTGCCTTTCAGCCTATCTCGGTTTTCAACATGCTCTCCTCACTAAGTGTAATCATTTCTAGCTTTTGATTTAAAGTGAGAGACATGCAACTTTTCCTTTCACTTGAACAGTTAGAGGCCATTGCAGGATTATTAATTGGTCTACATTCAATATTGTTGTGTCTCAGGGAATAGAAAAGCCCAAGAAAGGGAGAGAGAAGAGGGAACAACTTGTTTGTGGAGCAGTCAGAACACACACATCTATTGATTAAGTTTGCCATCTTACAAGGGCACAGTTCATGGCACCCCAAAACAATCACAATAGTAACATCAGAAATCACTGCATCACAGATCACCATGACAGACATAATAAACATGAAAAAGTTTGAAATATTCCAAGAATTACCAAAATATGATGCAGAAACATGAAATGAGTACAAATAATGGTGTTGATAGACTTGCTGGACTCAGAATTGTCATAAACTTCCAATTTGTAAAAAATGCATTATCTGCAAAGCACAATAAATCAAAGCATGATAAATCGAGTTGTGCCTGTATGCATTTAATCCTGTAACTTCTCACACTGCACTTCAGTATTTTCTCGCTGTCTTATTCCCTTCTCCTCTAAAGAGGGAGAACAGCTGACCTTGATAAGTGAGAACCCAGGTATGGTAAGAACATACTTTTAGTAGTGGGTGTGGTTATCATGCAGCAGCTCATTGCTGAGGTCAGGTATAGTCTCTCGCTGTCCTGGAACTGCTTACACATATAGGGAGTGAGCTTTCCTTCTCTGTTCTCTGTTCCCATAACATAAGTGCCCTGAAGAAGACCTGCC
Organism: Gorilla gorilla gorilla; assembly: GCF_029281585.2. Taxonomy (NCBI): domain Eukaryota; kingdom Metazoa; phylum Chordata; class Mammalia; order Primates; family Hominidae; genus Gorilla; species Gorilla gorilla. The sequence continues at coordinate 31,461,387 of NC_073227.2, read as the reverse complement.
ATTTCTCTCTCTTTCTCTTTCTCTCTCTCTCTCTCTGGTAACCATGCATGAACCAGGCCTACAGTTCTTTTGGCAGGCAAGCTTTGTATAATTGGAGTCTATTCTGCAGACCCAGCTCTCCTTGAAGGTCTCATTTTAAAATGAAAATAAAAACTTTTCATCAGGCTTTGGTTCTAAGCTACATTCTCTAACATACTTTATCAGGAGGCCTATATTAGGAGGACAATTGGGCACCTGATTAGCCATTAGCAAAGCTAATACCTCGTCACATTTAGCTAGTGATCCTTGTGTCTATTTTCTATTTTTGTGACATAGAGGGAAGGAGAAATAATGACTCTTAAGCTTTGTAATCTCCAAAACTATATTTTGAGAGATCCTTCCTATGTCATGCTCTAACTTTTCTGATTTAGATGCTGTAGAGAGGCAAAGTTACACATGGATGATATTCTTTTGGTAGATAAAAATGGCCTGATATCTTTGCAGAGGAATAAATCTGAGGTCCATCATGGACCTTGAAAATACAAACTGAACTGAAACCAAGAGGGAGATGTTGGAACAAAAGGAATAACAGGGATTTGCTAAGGAAAAATTTTCTTCATCATCCACTTCATCTCCTCTAATCCATTCCTATGAGCTGTTATACATGAGGGGCATCTACAAAGGTGACAAAATAATGGTTGAAAATGTCTTTTTCACAGAAAACTAAAAGCAGCCACAATATCTAAAGTCAAAATCTCTAACACCTGAGCTAACCTATTGAAAACAGAACCCACCAAACCATACTAGTATTAGTATTCATTTTAGAAAATCTAGTAATATCAGGGCCGGGCGTGGTGGCTCATGCCTGTAATCCCAGCACTTTAGGAGGCCGAGGTGGGTGGATCATGAGGTTAAGAGATCGAGACCATCCTGGTAAACATGGTGAAACCCTGTCTCTACTAAAAAAAAATAGAAAAAATTAGCCAGGCGTGGTGGCAGGCGCCTGTAGTCCCAGCTACTCGGGAGGCTGAGGCAGGAGAATGGCGTGAACCCAGGAGGCAGAGCTTGCAGTGAGCCAAGATCACGCCACTGCACTCCAGCCTGGGCGACAGAGCGAGATTCCATCTCAAAAAAAAAAGAAAGAAAATCTAGCAATATCAATGACCTAATGACAACATACTGATAATGTCACTGTGTGGAAGCAAATCTAGATATCGAAGTGTTCTTTAAGTTCACCAAAATATATCTAATTTTGTTTTCAGAACTAGTAGGTTATTCATGCAAAATTAATGTGGCCACTGAAGAAGTCCTGCAAGGAATTCAATTGAGAGTCTGATGAAAATGCTCTGATACCTAATTCTTATAAGTCATAGTTTATTTTAATAAATGCAAAAAATGTTGAGTAAATATTACTACAAATGGGCACCAAGTGAAGGATATGCAATGAATATTGCTTATCAAATATCTCCAATCCCTCCCTGGAGAACTGCTATAGAAAGACTTGGAATGGTACCTTGTTCCTTGTATCTAATATAGGAAACATCTAAGAGTTTGCGCTTTCTTTGTTGCCAGTTTATTTATGGGTGTATAGATAGCCTCCATTTCACCACCCCTGAAGGTACCATGGGAATACAATGTGATTGGTGGAGGTTTCAATATTTGCAGCTACTATCATACCCAGCTGGGCACTGCTACCCTATAACCAGGCTAGGTCATAACATAATTGTATTGCATAGGACCAGTTGAAACCATTTGCCAAGCCTGTTAAATTTTTGCCCATGAGGAATTACTCAATTTTGGTCATGGAGTAGAGACAGCTTTGTAGACAAATGGAGATCTGACTGCTAGAGTGGCTCCTCATCCTTGGTAGTGAGAATCTTAACAACAGCAGATTCCAAAAACCATGACCCAGATGGACTGGACCTAGGCCACTGTTTCAGATGTGGCTGTAGGTAAGAGGTTTAGCAAGCCCTCCATTGGGGTTTTTCCTAACATGGCAGAACTTCATTCTCAAGAGGCAGAGTCACTCTTAACCCAACTGTGTCTCCCAGAAGACACAGAAAATTTGAGAACCCACATTCTGATAGCAACCCCAGGCTGATGATCACTAGTGACAAGAACCTTTGAGCTTAACACATTAAATTGGGATTTCTAAGAGAGTTTTTGTGTAAGAATGCTCATTTCCAAACCTTTTCGTCTTTCAATCCTGTCACACTAAAATTCCACTTTGTAATTGATGGTCTCTTGGATCCAACAACTGGGTTCCAGAAAAACTATAATGTCACTGTGGTGGTCACTGTCACCTGAAACCAAAAGCCATTTCTTCTTCTTGGGTCCACAGACAGCCTGCATTTCACTATTTATTTTATTTTTGCAATTTTGTGCAGTTATGTGACCAAGGGCTAATATACATGCAAGTAATATTTCCAGCTCCCAGGACTGGGCCTTATAAATTTCCCATGCATACTCCTTCATACTCATTTCTAATTTTCTGACTGGGTAGTAATGCCCAGGTCATCTGTGAAGACACATGTTAAAGATGACAGAGCCTCCATCAGACTGGATCTTTGAATGTTTTGTGAGGTGGAGATTTATACCCCCACTTTTGCCACAATGTCTCCTGATCTGAAGAGCAGGAGATGACATAATAGAAAGAAACAGTGCCCAGGAATGTGAATTGCCTAAGAGAAGATGCCTGACCTGGCTTTGAGAAAGAGATCATTGTAGAAACCATGTATGAGGAGACGGGAACTGTTTATGAACACATATAGGCCAGACATGGTGGCTCACGCCTGTAATCCCAGAATTTTGGGAGGCCGAGGCAAGAGGCTCGCTTGAGCCCAGAGTTTGAGACAAGCCTAGGCAACATGGTGAAACCCCATCTCTACCAAAAATACAAAAATTAGCCAGGCATGGTGGAGTGTGCCTGTAGTCCCAGCTACTCGGGAGGCTGAAGTAGGAAAATAGTTTGAGCTTGGGAGGCAGAGGTTGCAGTGAGCCAAGATCATGCCACTGCACTCCAGCCTGGGTGACAGAGCCAGACCCTGTCACAAAAAAATAAATAAATAAAAATAAATAAATTAATTAATTAAATAGACACATGCAAAACCATCCCCCACCTCTATTTGATAAATCTTTGAAAAGCATCAGTGGTAGAACCAGATGCAAGAGCTAGAGTCTATGAATAAGCTCATGGAAGTGACAGCTAAGGAAATGCAGGATACAGAGAAATGGATGGTAATTTGCAGACACGCTACTAGCGTCTAATATTATTTTGGGGCCTCTCTGCACCATTACTCTTAAATAAAATGGAGAGAAATAAGTGTTAATACAAGTGTAGAATTACACTACAAGTTCTATTTGTATGTAGCCCTGCCATTCAGGCAAAAAAGGTAATAATGACTTAAGAGATCAGATTGGCTCACTGGAGCACAGCAGTAGCAAAGAAAAGCCCCAAATGATTTACACAGAAGAAAGAAAAGGAAAGCAAGGTTGGCCTTTTTACATTCAGCCACATTTCCTTCACTTAGTCTTACTAGCAGCTATTAAAAAAATTCTTTTTACCAAAATATTTAAATCACGAATTCATTCATGAAGGATAAATGAAGACATTTTTAATTTCTTGTGCAACAGAGAATGTGAATTATTACTTTTCATTCTTTAGGATATTCATCAAAATTACTTTGAGGAAGGCTCCCATATTTCAAATGCTCTATGAGTTCCATTATACCTTCCAATCCTCAGCCAGCCACAGATACAGTCATCGCAAATGTCCAGAGGGCATTCCCCATTACCAGATACATGTGAGGATAGATGAGCATTTGCTGCACTTGTGTTTATTTCAAAAACAAATGCATCTTAGTGACTCATTCCTATTGAGTCTCTCTCAAACATCTCAATTAGTTTTATACAATTTACAATTCTCTTTTTATGCTCACGTTTAATTAGTTTACCTATTTAATTAACTCCCATAAATACACTAAAAAGAAAAACTGGTACACACAAAATTTAGAAACCAAAAAAGCATGGTTTTCCATAAACCCATACTTCAACAGAGTAGGAGCAGTTATAAAAATGCAGGGTGCTACATTATTCAGTAGGTTTGAGAGGGAAAATGGAAGGGTTGATTAGAAAGTTGTTTAGGCTGAACGGGTTTGAGGCAGCTTCTTCTGTATTATGTACCTAGCCTTATGTACAGATATAAGAAAAGTGTATGTTATGATACAGCAGCAGCTAGAAGGCCCTGTTCACTAGCAATACCCAGTGCCTAGAAGTACCTGATAAATATTAGCATCCTAATTAGTATTTGTTGAATCAATAGATGATATGCCTATATATTTTAATAAGAATACAAACTCCAGATATCTTTACTAAGTACCCAGATTTGTTTTCTTAACTACTAAAATAGTTATGTTGTTTTATAAATGACTTTTGTTGATTGAAAAGTGCTGGAGGGCCAGGTGTGGTGGCTCACACCTGTAATCCCAGCAATTTGGGAGGCTGTGGTGGGTGGATCACTTGAGGACAGGAGTTCAAGACCAGCCTGGCCAACATGGTGAAACTCTGTTTCTCTTAAAAATACAAAAATTAGCTGGGTGTGGTGGTGGATGCCTGTAATCCCAGTTACTACAGAGGCTGAGGCAGGAGAATCGCTTGAACCCGGGAAGCGGAGGTTGCAATAAGCCGAGATTGTGCCACTGCACTCCAGCCTGGGTGACAAAGCAAGACTGCGTCTCAAAAAAAAAAAAAAAAAAAAAGGAAAATGCTGGAGATACTGACCACATTCCAAGTTCCGATTATCCAGCCCCTAAGTGATAAAATGTTCTTTTAAATACTATTCTTCTAAATATGAATATTTCTTTTCTCTGGATTATTGCATAATGTGCCCATCTCCATGTTGTTGTAGTTGTCCCTGGATTGTCTTCATGTCACAGCTGACCTTTTACAAAACATGTGGGAGCAGAGGTAAAGAAAGAACAGAGAATGTGTTTAACATTTTACTGCTGTACACGCTGCCTCCAGCACGTTGCTTTGGCACAAAAAAAATCGCTATTGAATTAATGAATAAATTTCCTGTTGTAGGAGCTCAGGACTAAAGTACAGGTCACAGAAATATGTCCCATAATCTCATGTTGGCAACACCAGCCAGAGAGCCCTGAAACAAAGACTTCCATCCCTATTTAGGAAAAAGGGAATAAAAGGGACCCTTGACTTTAAGAAAAATCCACATAGTTTGATAATGGAATAGAGGGATTTGAGTGTGTTTACCATGGTCCTGAGGTACAGAAAAGACCTTCAGATGATTTCATAAGAATATAATGTAGATGGCATAATGTCCTGACTGGGAAAGTCATGGAACTCCTACAGCAAGGGGCCTTGGATGGCACTTGAATGATCGCATCCTGCTTCTTGATGCCCAAACACCTAAAGCACCTCTAGAAACAAATCTGTTCAGTGTTAGGTGCCAGGATGTTCAACTCAGGATGGCACTGTTAGGCTCTGTACTGCCCTGAGCTCCTTCCCCTCACATCCCTCCCATGTTCTCTATTCAGGTGTGTGAGCAGTTGGCTACACGGTCAAGGTGTTACATCACCACTCCCAACACTGGGGTACCTCTTCTTGCCAGGAATCAGCTTAAAATGCTCACTTCTAATGATTTGCCTGCAGCTTGAACGTTATTCTGGGTAAATCTGACTTCACATTTAAAAAACAATCTTTAGGTTCTATATTGAGTGAATAAGATCTTTGCTATCATAACCAAGATCTCTATATTTGGCAAATCACAACTGGAAGGGAACATTAAGCCAATAGAATTTTTCAAATCAAAATGAGTTAGTCCATTTATAGAAAGAAAGAAAAAAAGAGTTATGCTTTGTGCAAATAACTCTGAGATAAAGCAGCCCATTTTCAGCATGACATTGGTAGAAGTTCAGCATAGCAGCTTTGGAAAATCATTTCTTTGTATGGGCTTTCATTATTTTTGTTTGAATCAGAAGAAATTTCTAGATGATCAGGGAAGTCTGTTTTACAAATCAGTAGAATACATATCTACATATAAAGTAGAACCTATAAAATGGTTATGAGGTTGTAATAGTGATTTCAGATTCTCCATGCATCTATACTCCTTCATAATTCTAACAATAATAATAACGAAAAGTACCCCATACTGAGTCAGGCACTGTGTTGAACCTTCTGTATACATTATTTTTGAGTCTTCCCAATAGCCCCTCCTAATGTAGGTGTTATTCTCATTATACTGATGCAGAAACTTAGGCACAGAGGTTGAACAACTGGCCTAAGTCACACAGCAACGAGCATCAGAACCAAAGCTGAAACTCAGCTTTGACATGACACAAAACATATGTTTTTTTTTCCTTATGCTTTGCTGTTTCATCATAGATACTTTCCAGTAATTCATTGCAGGCATTTGTGTAATATTCTGAAACATGCTGGTTGTAGATGAAAGAGGAGCATGTGCCACAAACGTCTGGGGACATGGCACCAGTATAAAATGATTTGATTTTTAATGCAGCTCTGCTGTAATACAGAAAGCTTTCCAATTCATACTTGTTAGTACTTCCATATAATAGCTTCCATAACACTGCTCTGTTGAGAAGGCAGAAAGCAGATAAAAAGGGCCTTTTTTGTGTATGTAGAGAAAAATAAAATGCCTTGGAGTTGAACTGATGTAATATTGAAGAGGAATGAACCACTATTAAACACTGCACCTGGTGGTTAGATATAACGAGTCGTTTTTCCTCTCTGTCTTTATAAACTAGTGAGCAGGCTGGTAACCTGATAAACTAGAAATCCTCCCTCCGCATGCTCTGGTTTTTAAAACAGGCAAAAAGGAAAACAAACAGTCTTTATAAATAAATTAAACTTCTAACTAAAAAGCTAATTATAAGTGTATTTGTTTTGTTGGAGGTAAGGCACATCTATTATCATAAAGATAATTAACTCAGTCTGACAGATCTAATAAAAGGACAAGTTTAGCACCGGCTTAGCCGGAAGCCGAAGGCAAGCAATTTTTATAATTACTAGTTATTGTAACTGGGCTCAGAGAAAATAGTCTGTGATATTTAAACAGTAATGTTAATTTGCATTTAGACCTGCCCTTTTTTTTCCATGAAAGAAAGTAAAAGACTGGATTAAGTACAGGAAACCTCAATAGCTAAAATATTTTTAAATATATAAAAGCACCCAGAATGAAAGTCTCTTCATTTGTAAGCTGAAGAATTTCTCTGAATAGATAATGAATGCCCTTACAAGGTAAATGTCTTAACAATCAGCAAACAATTAAATAACTTAGCCTAACTTTCTAACGCATAAGAGGAAAATACGCTATGTACAATGATTAAAACCATTACGTAGTGTCCCTGTTTCATTCTCTCTTTTATAGATGTGCATGGTTGCATCTATGATTGGCTATCTCTTGAAATGAGGGGATTAAAAAATAATGATAAAATAAAGAGCATTGCAAACAGGCAAGCAAGGATACTGACTTTGTAACCAATTACTTTCACTGTTAGCAAGATGGGGAAAGAAAAGGTAAGGTAGGATACGAAGGAGATGAATGATTTCTACTGTCACCTGGCAACTGCCCTTTAAGTAAGGCTTGTCTCAACATTTCACACCAGACTCCTTCCTGGAGCAAAACAAATCAACCTTTTTAAGAGTGGAAGTTACTCTTTAACTGCTCCTCTAATAAAGGCTGTAGAAATAAGTAATAACCAGTGTCAGAAAATAGGTTTGTAATACACTAAGAAAAGCAATTTAAGGTAAAATACCTGTTAGTCAAATACACATTTTATGTTCTAAAATATGGTGATAGAATCAGCCCATTACATTTGGTAAATATGTTGTATAATTTCTCCATAAATGCCCTATCCACGCTACTGTTACCAAGGTGAATATTTAACCCATCAGCCTAACTGTCTTGCCAATACTTGAAGAAAATGCTGACAAATATACGGCAAATGGTCTTTTCCCCTGCAATCTCCAGGTCTCTGGCTAATAGTTTATTTCTTCACATTCTCTTTGGTTTGCCTCCATTTACAATTTTTTTTTTCTGTTTCCTGAGATATTGTAACTGGGAAAGCAATTTGATATATTCTCTTGTTTTCAGGTTTGTCCTGAGGAGTTGTACTCTTTAAACAGGAACAATGAAAGTTAAAAAAAATGCAATTCTGGCCAGGCATGGTGGCTCAAGCCTGCAATCCCAGCACTTTGGAACTCCGAGGCTGGCAGATTACTTGAGGTCAGGAGTTCAAGACTAGCCAGGCCAACATGGTGAAACCCCATCTCTACAAAAATACAAACATTAGCTGGGTGTTGGTGGCACGTGTCTGTAATCCCAGATACTTGGGAGGCTGAGGCAGGAAAATTTGCTTGAACCCAGGAGGCAGAGGCTGCAGTGAGCCGAGATTACACTGGGTAGGTAACAGAGTGAGACTCCATCGCAAAAAAAAAAAAAAATCCCTGGCTGGGTGACAGAGTGAGATTCTGTTAAAAAAAATAAATAAAATAAAAAAGCAATTCTGTGAAGGAAGAACCTCTGTTCCAAACCTGGCAAAGCGACGTTCTTCTCCCATCTCCATTTCTTTTTATTTTCCATTTGATTCCCACCCCTAACACTTAATGCTCTCTCCTCCGATATCTGCTAGATCATACTCTTTTAAACACATTTATGATACACATTTAACTAATATTCATGAATGCAACACGTTTTTAGATAGATGCTCAGAAAGAAAGAAAAGAAGAAAAAAAAAAAAGCATTCAATGAATAGAGTTTCTCCTGCCAGAGATCTCCTATTTGAAACCAACATAGAGTTAGCCACTTATAATACAAGGTAAAAAGTGCTACAAGGGATAAGTTGGGAAGCTATGGGGAAAGTGGGGCATCTAAACCAAATTTACCAACAGAAAGTTGTTTAAGAAAGAATTCTAAGAGAAAGAGTTTGCAAAGATGCTTCTGGGAGGATGAGTTGTGAGGGGAGGGGGGTCAGAACACACTAGATCCAGGGGACAGCACACGCAATGCCAGCAAAGGAAGAGAGGACAAGATTATTCATGGAATGACAATGATATTATTCTTAGAAACCGTGCCTACATCTACTTACTCATTGAGATTAATCCCTGTCTAGTTTTGGCAGCTCATGTGAAGATTAGACAGATAATCTGAGATACTGTATTCATGTGTATGCCTCTATGTTTTTCTTTTAATTCTAAGTTATTAAAACTCAAGCATCATACCCATGACTTCAGTTCCAGAACAAGAATCTACAAAGCAAGCACCGAGAGGTTGCAGAATGCCTGCAACTGAGATCTCAGGATAACAGAAATTAGAAAAATTTCATAGGACAGACAGGCATCCTTTTAAGCAACTAATTCTTATTATTATTATTATTATTATTATTTTTAGTTCTGGGGCACAGGTGCAGGATGCATAGGTTTGTTACATAGGTAAATGTGTGCATGATGGTTTGCTACACCTATCAACCCGTCACCTAGGTATTAAGCCCAGCATGCATTAGCTCTTTTTTCCTTATGTTCTCCCTCCCCTCCCCCACCACCCCCCAACAGGCCCCAGATTGTGTTGTTTCCCTCCCTGTGTCTATGTGTTCTCGCTGTTATTCTTAACAGCCTCCTCACTGCCACAGTGTGGTAGATTTGAGGCATCAAAAATGAAGTCTTAAGCTTTTATGGGAGTAAGGCAGTAGTCTTCAAACTTATGGGTTTCAGATAATTTCCCTTTATCCAGATATTTATGAAGTAGACAAACCAGAAGTGATTCTATGTTTTTTCAAGGACCCATTCCAGGTCATCGCTGGGAATGTACCAGTGGCAATGGAGCTTGAAAAATGGGGGAAAAACTGACGAAATAGATGTTTCCAACCTTTCTCCACATACGAGTGGTCAGAACACATGCTTCGTTTCTTCTGATTGCCAGAGGTCACCGTGTAAAGGCAGGGTTCATCTGCCTGGAATTGAAACCAAATTAACTATTACTTATATAGTCCCAGGCAGGAGTACATAGCTTTGTGAGGTAGGAGAAAGTTGCTCAGAGATAAAGTGTGGAAAATCTGCATGCTAAGAATCCACATCCTAGTCCTGCAAGTGCAGCATAATAGAGAATAAATAAATGACATAGAGTGGGTAGGAGGTCACAGTAAGAAGAATACAATCCTCGATTGAAAAATGTGAATACAATCCCCGATTTTGCAAAACAAGAAGACATGGTGCAACGGATTGTCAAGTCGGTTTGCAGCAAGGTGTGCACTTGGAGAAAGCTATGCCGCATTACTTAAGAGTGGAAAGATCAGTAAAGAAAGAAGATAGAAGGCTGTGATAAGTAGGAAGGGAGGAGAGAGCAACTGGTCACAAGTCCTGACTTTGAAAGACTATGCTTGTTATATATTTATTAATTTATCATTGAATGCAGAATATAGATTTAATAAGATCTTAAACACTAAATCAGGAAACAATATTATGCCTCAAATATCTGTTCTTAAAAATTTCTCTTGGAAACGCATTTGTGAAGGTTTTGTTTATTAGAAGGAATCTAGAGGATTAGGAGGCTCACTGAAGTTTTACTGACGCTATTTTATCCTCATTTTCACTGCAGTATAATTGGCGGAACACTCAGGAAAGAGGTTTGTTTTAACTGTGATTCATTAGTGGAATCAGTCACAAGAGGTGGGGCAACACTGCCTACTTTAAGTGTTACCCAAAGACTGTGCGTTTTTATTGTTATCCGTAATTTCTCACACAACAGTTCTGTTACACAAAGCTGCTCAGAATAAGTGTATAATTCCTCTTCAGCTTTTAATGCAGGTCAACTTGTGGGTCTTAAAAGATTGACTGTGGCCCTTTAAAAACATTCTCCAAGCTGTAGTATGTAATTAATCATAGCAACAGATACAAAATGTATTGTTTCCTTGCTGAGAATTGCATGTTTTCTTTGCTTATGAATTGATCCCTTAAACATTCCTCATGGGAATATATTTTTCCCTTCTCATGCAAACTGGCTTTAAACTACAGATGTACTAATCTATCTGTAGGAAGTTCTACAGCTCATTGATTTGTGGGATGCATAGGTATTCATCTACTTTAGACAGAAAACTGAAAGAAGGAACAATTAATTAAGTCATCCTGCAGTTATTTTTCAAAACTGAAATATAAGCAGTGACAAGAAAACTCCCAAGGCTTCAGAGTTTGGAGCTAGTTTTAATAAGCATCTGAACTTCTGCAAATTGAGTTATTTTGAGGAGGAATAAAAATGTTGTGTTTTGTGTTAGAAAATGCACACACTATTCCTCTCTTATGGGGTTTATCATGTTCAGCCTTCAGGTAAAGGCACATGTGTAATGATGTGCACCTTGTGTGTTTGTGGGTGCGATATCCTCTATTTGATTGCAAAAGCCTCTAGAAAGAGATTGTTACATGCACCACTCCATATGTTGCCCAGTGCTTAATACAACACTTGCCATTGCTTCCAGGTCATCTACACTTTACATCTTCAACAGAGTACTCATTCATTATTCACTTGTTACTGAACACTAATTGAGCATCTACTAAGTATCATGCCAAAGCTCAGAGAGCTCACAATAGGAAGAAACTCACAATAATTATTTAGAGATAAGTATTACTTGTCCCAATACTTGTCTTCTAGTTTTATAAACCAGTGAACTTTTGAGAAAAAACATTCCCATAAACACAGTCTCTGAACTGTGCTCCAAATCCTTTTGGAAGCAGGCAGGATATAAATGTAAAACAAATAAAGTGAAGGAGATTATTTGTAGTTATCCATGAAATATTCAATAAAAACACATCAAGAATCTACAAAATGGAAAGGGCAAAGCTCAGTCTGTTGGTAGCATAACTACTAGAGACTTCAAAGAAAGCAGCAGGAAAGATTCTTCTAAAATGCATAATTAATTTGCCCATTAACCAGTTTAGAGACATTCAGTGAAGTCCAGCTCCCCAACATGACTGATGTGGCCTCTATGCTGTGAGCTCCGCATCTTCATTCTTCCCATTGCTTTCTGCACTCTGGGCATTCTGAGTGCTCTCCAGTTAGTTTCTTGGAGATGCCAAGTTCTCTCTCACTTCTGAGCCTTCATATATGCTGTTGTTTTTGCCTGGAACCTCTTTCTCTGGCACTCAATTGCCTATTACCTACCGACCTTTCTGGCCTCCACCTAAACATCACTCTGAACATCCTATGTTTCCACTATCTTAATTTTCAATTCATATGAATTTTGGTTTAACATCTCTCTTCTCTGATAGATGGTGAGCTCCTTGCAGGCAGGATTATACCCACAGCAAATGGCATGCGGCCTGGTTTTAATATGCACATAGAAAAGATTTGTCGAAGTATTGAATTAATAGGAAATTACATATTCTTTTCCCAAATTTCAACAGAATGATTATACAACAAAATAAATTTAATACTTTAAATCTAGTAACCATATTTTAAAATTTCTACTAGTCAGAAATGATTTGGAATGTCTCAGTGATCTGTGGCTCATTGCTTTCAATGAATATAGTCATGTCCCTGCAGACACAGTGCAATAGTAAAAGAGAAATTTCTGCCTGATTAAGAGAAAAATACGTTTTTATATTTTATTCATTAATATAAAGTATTTCAAAATACAAAGTTACTGACACTGTCTCAACTCTTCCATCATTAACACAGTTAATCAAAGAAAAATTATCATCTCTCTATTGCCAGCTATCAGAAAGCATAGTTATTTTTGTTACTCTTCTCAGATTACAGTTGGTAGGTAATTTAAAATATTGATTGAGGTGAGAACATGTTTTTGTTTGATTTGGTTTGTCCTAGTAGAATGGAATAAAATGAAACATTTTAGCATCTGAAAGTCTGTGCTCAAGATCTAGCTCTTTTACTTTTAAATTCTGGGCTAGTAATTTAAATTCTCTGTGCTTCTGTTTTTCTTATTTTTAAAAATGGGAATACTATAAAATATTTTAGAAGATCAATTCAAAAAACTTTTATTTACCAGTTGCCATAATTTCAGTCACCATTCCAGACCCTTCAAATAAATTAGATATAAGGCAAATCCAAGACTCACCACTTACAGAACTTATAATTTAGAGGAACGTCCAGAAAGGAAATTACTTATAAATGCTGTAGTACTATACAAATGACAAAGTGTTTTTTATTAGCTTTGATTGCTTTCAGCTCTGAATCTTGTAACCTTAAAGAGCTTAGTTCTATCAGACATTGCACCTGTGATATTTAGTGATAACATGGCCTTTATGCTTGAAGAGGCTGAATCTATTACCAAATTGATAAATCTCTAGCCAGGTTAACTAAGAAAAAAGATAGAAGACAGTAATCATTAATATCAGAAATGACAGAGGTTCCATCACTACTGATCCCATGAACATTAAAAGGATAATAAAAATATATTATGAAAAATTCTATACCTACAAATTTGATATCTCAAAAATTCTTATTCATGTACGTGGAATATCTTGTGATTTATTTAGATCTTTGATTTATTTCATCAGAGATTTTTAGTTTTCTTCATAAATATATTGTGAATATTTTGTTAGATATATATCTATGAATTTCATTTATTTATGCTAATGTAAGTGGTATTGTGATTTAACTTAAAATGACAATTTTTCATTGCTTTTATATAAGAAAGATGATCTTCACATTTTAATCTTACATTCTGCAATCTTGTTATAATTGCTTAGTAGTTCTAGAGGTTTGTTTTTGTTGATTATTTAGGATTTTCTGCATAGACAATTATGTCATCTGAAAGCAAAGGCAGTCTTATTTCTCCCTTCCCAATCTGTATACATTTCTTTTTATTGTCTTATTACATTAGCTAAGACTCCCATCACACTGCTGAATAGGAGTGGTAACAGGGCATATCCTTGCCTGGTTTCTGATTTTAGCAGAGATGCATTTATTTTTTCACCATTAATTATGATACTAACTGTAGGGTTTTTGGAGATGTCCTTTACCAAGTGAGGAAATTCCCCTCTAAGTTTGCTGAACATTTTTATTACCAATGTTTTGGTTGTTATAAAATACTTATTCATGATGGATTGATTTATATGAATTGATTTTCAGATATTGAATAGACTTGAATACCTGAAATAAATCCCACTTGGTTGTGATGTGTACCTCTATTATTATACATTGATACGATCAACTTGCTAAAATTTTTTGAGGATTTTAGGTAGGTCTGTGTAATAAGAGATGTTGGTCTGTAAATTTCTTTGGTTACCTCTTTGTCTTGTTTCGCTATTAAGGTAATGCTAGCCTCATAGAATGAGTTAGGAAATATTCCTTCACTTTTATTTTCTAAAAGAGGTTGAAGGGAACTAGTGTAATTTCTTCAAGATATTTAATGTTTGGTAGAATTCACCAGTGAACCTATTTGGGCCTTGTGCTTTTTTGGAAGGTTTTTAATTATTGATTCAAAATCATCAGCAGTTATAGGCCTACTCAGATTATCTATATCTTTTGGTGTGACTTTTGTCAAATTATTTTAAGAAATGGTCAATTTCATCTAAGTTATCAAATTGGTGGGCACAGAGTCATTTATAATATTTCTTTACTTTTATTTTAATGTCCATGGTATCAGTAGTGATGGTCCTTCTTTCTCCGACATTAGCAATTTGTACCTTTTCTCTTTATTTCTTGGTTAATCTGGCTGGATCTTTATAAATTTATTATCTTTTGAAAAAAATAGCATTTGGTTTTATTGACTTTTTTCCCATTGGTTTGTTTATAATTTCATTGATTTAAAATTTAATTGTTACGTATTTCCTTCTGATTATTTTAGATAATTTGTTCTTCTTTTTCTAGTTTTCTAAGGTAGAAATTCAGATTATTTTAGCTTCCAAATGTAGGAGCTCTAAAACTATAAAACCTTTAGAAGAAAACACAGGGGTAAATCTTTATGACCCTAGATTTGGCAAAAAAAAAAAAAAAAAAAAAAAAAAAAAATCTTAGATATGGAATAAAAGTCACAGGTAACCAAAGAAAAAAGTAGGTAAATTGAATTATATCAAAATTAAAAACTTCTGTGATACAAAGAACTCTGTGAAAAAGTAAAAAAACAACACACAGAATGGGGAAAACAAAATCACACATTTTTAAGGGATTTTTGTTTGGACTAAATATATCAATAATAAAAAGAAACTCAGTTTAATAAATGGGCAACTGATCTAAATAGACTTCTCTCCAAATAGACAAAAAGTACATAAAAAGATGCCCAATATTATTAGTTATCAGGGAAATGCAAACTAAAATCACGAGATACAACTTTATACACCCTAAGATGGCTAGGATCAAAAAGACGGATAATAGCAAGTGTTGGTGAGGATACAGAGAAATTGGACACTTTGTACACTGCTGGTAGAAATGTAAAATGACCAGTGCAGCCACTGTGCAAAACACTCTATCAGTTTCTCAAACAATTAAGCATGGAGTGGGCATATAACTCAGCAATTTCTCTACTAGGTATACACCCAAGAGAAATGAAAACATATGTCCACATAAAAAACTTCTTCACAAGTGTTTATAACGGCATTATTTATGACATTTAAAATGTGGAAACAACCCAAATGTCTATCAGCAGACAATTGGATAAATAAAATGTGTTATATACATACAATTACTATTTGGAAATAGAAAAAAATAAAGTACTGCTACATCCTACAACCTGAATGAGCCTTGAAAACCTTATATTAAATAGTAAGATGCCAATCACAAAGATTCCCATATTATGTGATTTCATTCACATGCAAATCCAGAACTGGCAAAACTATAAACGATAACCATAAATCCAAATTTGCTTAGAGTTGGGGACAGAGAGAGGAGTGAGGTGGGAGGATACAAAGGTGAAAGCTAAAGGATATGGTGTTTCCCTTTGAAGTACTGAAAATTTTCAAAAATGTATTAACTGTGGTGATGGTTCCACCTATCTGTGAATACACTAAAAATTATTGAATTGTACACTTTAAATAAATGAAATATATGCTATGTAAGTTATATTCCAATAGAGCTATTTTTAATTTGAAAAATTTATTCTTATTTTTTTTCCTAATACATGCACTCAAAGCTGTATGTTTCCTTCTAAACACTGTTTTTCTTGTATCCTACAAATGCCAATAAGTTGTATTTTCATTTTCATTCAGTAAAAACATTTTTAAATTTCTCTTGAGGCTTCTTTTTTGATCTATGTGTTATTTGGAAGTATTTTAACTTTGAAATATCTGCGTGTTTTACAGCTATCTTTCTATTATAATCTCTAGTTCAATTCCATTGTTTTCTGAAAAGACACTGCGTGATTTCCATTCTTTTATCATTTGTTAAGTTTGTTTAACGGCTCAGAATGTAATATGTCTTGGTGAATGTTCCATGTGAGATGGAGGATAATGTGTATTCTGCTGTTGTTGGATAAAGTTTTATATAATGTCAATTGGAATCAGTTGATTGATGGTTCTGTTCTGTTTAACTATTATTTGATGATTTTCCACCCACAGTGTCTATTAATTACTGGAAGAGGGTTGCTGAATTCTCCAACTACAGTAGTGGATTCATCTATTTCTCTTTGTATTTCTGTTAGTATTTGCCGCATGTATTTCGATGATTTCTTTTTAGGTATATACACATTAAATATTATTGTATATTCTTGGAGAATTAAATCTTTTATCATTATGTAATGTCCCTATCTATCCAAGGTAAATTTCCTTGTTCTGAGTTCTGTTTTGTCTGAAATTAATATAGCTACTCCAACTTATTTTGCCTAGTGTTGGTATGGTGTCTTTTTCTCCATTCCTTTAAAACTATCTGCATTTTTACATTTCAAGCAGATTTCTTATAGACAAAACACAGTTGCATCTTTTTATTTTTTACCCACTCTGCTAGTCTCTGCTTATTAATTGGTATATTTAGACCATTGATGTTTAAAGGGACTATTGATATAGCTGCACTTATACATACCATATTTTTTACTCTTTTCTATTCTTTGCTACTTTTCTTTCTTTCCTTCCTTTCTTCCTTTTTTTTTTTTTACCCCCCTCTCTTTTTTTTGTTTTTTATTATCTTTTATTCCTCTCTGGATGTGAAGCATTTTATATGATTCAATTTTCTGTCCTCTCTCTGCATATTAATTCTGCCTTTTTAACATTTTTATCAATTGCTCTAGAGTTTGCAATACATATTTACATCTATCCCAAGTTCACTTTTAAATAAAACGAAACCATTTCACAAATAGTAAATGTACCTTCCAACAGAGTATTCTCAATTCTTCCTTCCTGTCCCTTATAACATTGCTGTTTTTCATTTTACTTTTCCATAATCTATAATCATTGAATACATCTTTACTATTATTATGTTGAACAAACATTTTCTGTTTCATTAACTTAGGAATAAGAGAAATAAAAGTTTAATTTTACTTTTATTTGGTCCTTCTCTAACACTCTTTATATGTAGACCCAAGTTTCTTTTTATTTTACTTTAAGTTTGGGATATGCAGAATTGTTGCGTAGGTATACATGTGCCATGGTGCTTTGCTGCACCTATCAACCCGTCATCTAGGTTTTAAGCCCCATATGAATTAGCTATTTGTCCTAGTGCTCTCCTTACCCTCATCTTCCAACCCCCAACTGGCCCCGGTGTGTGTTGTTCCCCTCCTTGTGTCCATGTATTCTCATTGTTCAGCTCTCACTTATGAGTGAGAACATGTGGTGTTTGGTGTTCTGTTCCTGTGTTAGTTTGCTGAAGATGATGGCTTCCAGTTTCATCCATGTCCCTGCAAAAGACATAATCTCATTCCTTTATGGCTGCATAGTATTCCATGGTGTGTATGTACCACATTTTCTTTATCCTGTTTATCACTGATGGGCATTTTGGTTGGTTCCATGTCTTTGCTATTGTAAATAGTGCTGCAATAAATATATGTGTGCACGTGTCTTTATAGTAGAATTACTTATATTCCTTTGGGGTATACAACCAGTAATGCCTTTGCTGGGTCAAATGGTATTTCTGGTTCTAGATCTTTGAGGAATCACTACACTGTCTTCCACAATGGTTGAACTAATTTACATTCCCACCAATAGTGCAAAAGTGTTTCCATTTCTCCACAGCCTCGTCAGCATCTATTGTTTTTTGACTTTTTAATAATCGCCATTCTGATGGGCTTGAGATGGTATCACTGATAATTAGAGAAATGCAGACCTAAGTTTCTAGCCTATATTATTTTCCTTCTCTGAAAAAAATTATTTTTCCATTTCTTGCAAGGCAGATCTACTGGAAGCAAATTCTCATAATTTTGTCTGCCTGAGAAAGTCTTTATTTTCTATTTTGAAGGATAATTTCACCAGATACAGAATTCTAGGCTAGTAGTTTTTTTTTTTCAGTACTTTATTTTACTCCACTCTCTTCTTATATGCATGATTTTTGAAGATAAGTCTAATATAATTCTTATTTTTCTCTATACACAAGGTGGCCTTTTTCTCCGGCTTCTTTCAAGATTTTTCTTTGTCTCTGGTTTACTGCAGTTTAAATATATGATTAGGTGCAGAATTTTTGGTAATTATCCTACTCTGAGCTCCTGGATATGTGGTTTGGTGTCTATTGTTAGTTTTGGGAAATCTTCAATTATTACCACTTCAAATATTTACTGTGTTTTACTCTCTCTTCTCCTTCAGGTATTCCCATAATACATATATCATACCTTTCATAATTGTCCCTCAGTTTATGGATATTCTGCTTCATCCTTTTCATTTTTTTCTCTTTGCATTTTGATTTTAGATATTTCTATTGCTATTTACCCAAGCTCACTGATTCTTTGCTTACTATGTCTAGTATATTAATAAACCCATGAAATTCATTCTTTTTTATAGTGTTTTGGATTTTTAACTTTTTATTTTAACTCTTTTATACAGTTCACATCTCCTTGCTTACTTTACCTTTCTGTTTTTGTATGTTGTTCACTTTTTCCATTAGAAATCTTAGCATACTAATTGTCATTGTTTTAAATTCCCAATCTGATGATTTTAAAATTTCTGCCATGTCTGAGTGTTGCTCTGACATCTGCTGTTTCTCTTGTGTGTTTTAGTCTTCTAGCATCACTGTAGTATTTTATTGAATGTTGAGTATGCTAGGTGGGAGGAATTTAAGTACATAGTCCTGTAGTGGGGGGGTTGTGCTTATATGATTAGTAGTTAGGCAGTGTTTGATTTGCTGCAGCGGTAGGGGTGAGAAGCTAAAATTTCTTCAGTTGTTCTTACATTTTTTTCTTTTGCTGTCTTGTTTCCCTAGAAATATCTTCTTAAATAAGGTCTAAAATGTTCAGTTCTTTCCATTGTAATACATGAGCTCTATTGGTGTGGTGGAAAAATGTGGAGAGAAGGGAAGTAATCACGGTGTATAATCCTTTTAATGTGCTGCTGAATTATAGTTGCCAGTATTTCTCAAAGAGTTTTGCATTTATATGTATCAGGAATATTGGCCTGTCATTTTCTTTTCCTATAGTGTTCATGTCTGGCTTTGGTATCAATGTAATTCTGGCCTTTTAATATCAGCTTGGAAGTATTCCCTCCTCTGCAGTTTTTTGAAGGAGTTTGAGAAGGTTAACATTCATTCTTCTCTAAGTGGTAGAATTCACCAGTAAAGCCACTGGGTCCTGAGCTTTTCTTGCTGGGAGATACTGGATTACTAACTGAATCTTCTTATTCTTTATTGGTCTGATCTATAAATTAAACCAAGAGGATGGAAAACTTGCATATTAAAAACTACAAAACATTAATTAAAAATTAAAAAGATAAAAATAAATTGAAAGACATCTATGTTCATAGATTGAAGAACATATTATTAAAAATGTCCATACCATACAAAGTGATCTACAGATTCAATGCTATCCCCAGCAAAATCCTGATAGTATATTTTTACAGAAATAGAAAAAAATTGTAAAATTTATTTGGAACCACAAAAGGCCTAGAATAGCAAAATCAGTTTTGAGAAAGAAGAAACCTGGAGGCATCACACTTCCTGATTTCCAACTATATTACACCACAGTATTTTAAACAGTACAGTACTGGCATAAAGACAAGCATATAGACCAGTAGAGCAGAACAGACAGACGGAAATACAGTAGTCCTACCTTTATTCATGGTTTCACTTTCCAGAATTTTAGTTACACATAATCAATCATGGTCTGAAAATATTAACTAGAAAATAACAGAAATAATTTATCAGGGTTAAATTGTGCACTGTTCTAGGTAGTGTGATGAAATCGCACACTGCCCCACACTGTCCTATCCCATATATGAATCATCACCTTTGTCCATCACATCCCTACTATACATGTTACCCTCCTGTTGGTCACTTAGTAGCCATTTCCGACATCAAACTGACAGATCACAAGGAGAAGAGTGGGCACAGTACAATAAAATATTTTGAAAAAGAGAGAGACTGAGAAACATTAACATAACTTTTATTATAGTATACATTATAATTGTTCTACTTTATTATTAGTTGTTGTTAATTCCTTGCTGTGCCTAATTTATATTAAAATGTATCATGTTTGTGTGTATATATGCATAAAACATAGTTCATATATACATATTTGTATGTGTGTATAACACAGTTTATATACACGTGTGTATATATATATATAAAACATATATATATATATATTTTAAAAAATAGTATTTCTAGGGTTCCCTACTGTTCAAAGTTTAGACATCCACTGGAGGGCTTGGAACATTTCCTCCACAGATAACAGAGAACTATTATAACCTCACAGACATATGGTCAACTGCCAAGAATACATAATGAGTAAAATACAGTCTTTCAACAAATGCTGTTGGAAAAACTGGATATTCATATGCAAAAAATGGGCCTTATACCATACACATAACTCAAAATTGATTGACAAATTAAACACAAGATTTGAAAATGTAAAACTATTAGAAGAAAAAATAGGATAAAACTCCTTAATATGGATTTTGGCAGTAATTTATTGGATATGTCACCAAAAGGATAGGCGACAAAAGCAAAAATAGGTAAGTGAGACTAAGTCAGACTAAAATCTTCTCTACAGCAAAGAAAACAATCAACAGAGTAAAAAGGAAACCTACAGAATGGGAGAAATATTTATAAACCATATATCTGATAAGGGGATATTATCCAAAATATATAAGGAACCACTATAACCAAAAGTAATAAAGAAATGAACAATCTAAATTTAAAAATGGGCGTTGAAAAGCAATTTCTTCAAAGAAGACATACAAATGGTCGACAGGCATATGAAAATGTGCTAAACATCACTAAATATCAGGAAAATGAAAATCAAAACCACAATGAGATATCACTTAATACCTGTTAGGATGGCTGTTACTATTTTTTAAATGCTAAGAAATCCTGGCAAGGATGTGGAGATATTGGAACCATGTATGCCATTGGTGGAAATGTAAAACAATGCAACCACTATGGAAAACAGTATAGAGGTTCCTCAACACATTAAAAATAGAACTACTTTGTGATCCAGCAATCCCACTTCTGGGTATATATGCAAAATAATAAAAATAACTATCTTGAAGAGATATCTTTACTCCTATGTTCACTGTAACATTATTCAAAACAGCCAAGATATGAAAACAACTTAAATATTCATCAATGGATGAACAGAAAATGAAAATGTGGTGTATATATATGAATGGACTATCAATCAACCTTTAAAAAGAAGGAAATCCTATTATTTATGACAACATGGATGAACCTGGAAAACATTATGCTAAGTGAAATAAGCCAGTCACAGAAAGACAGATATTGAATGAATCTATTTATTTGAGGTATCTAAAATAGTCAAACTCATAGAAGCAGAAAATAGAATGGTGGTTGCCAGGATCTGGGGACAAGAGGGTTATAAGGGAGTGTTGCTTAATGGATACAAAATTTCAATTATGCAGGATGAATACGTTCTAGAGATCTGCTATTCAGTGTAGTCTATCTATGTAGTTAACAATACAATACTGTGCACATTAAAACCTGTTGAGAGGGGAAATCTCATATTACGTGTTACCAACAACAACAAAAATGCACAAAGGGACGTAGGAAACTTTTGGAGGTGATGAATGTTTATTATCTTGATTGTGGCAGTGTTACCATGGGTGTACGCACATGTCCAAATTCATCACATTGTATACATTAAATATATGCAGTTTTTTTGTGTATCAATTATATCACAATAAAGCTGTTTTAAAAATTGTCTCCTTTACTTCCAAGTTTTCAAGGGGTTTTAAAAATCAGAAATAGATGCTGAGTCTTCTACATGTTTTTTCTGCATCAAATGAAATGACAGTATGGGTTTTCTTCATTTATCCAACATGATGAATTATCTTAATTTTTGAGTACTGATCCACAATTCCAGGGATAAACTCCACATTTCATGACATATTATCTTTTTGTATCTACTTCTGAATTCAGTAGGCTAATATTTTTCTTGAGAAGTTTTGTGTTTATATTCATGGGCAATATTGTTCTGTACTTTTCTTGTAATGTCTTTATCTCATTTTGATCTCTTAAAATGAGCTGAGATGTTCTCTCTCCTATTTTCTAGAACACACTTTGCAGAATTAGTTATATATATTTCCTTAACTATTCAGTAGAATTCACAAGAGCAAATACCTGGGAATGTGGTTTTCTTGTTGGAAAAGTTTTAACTATGAGTTCAATTTCTTTAATTGACATGTAATTATTCTGTTATCTGTTTTTCCATGAGTGAATTTTGGTATTATGTGTCTTTCAATGAATTTGTGCCTCAAGTTGCAAATTTATAGAAATAGGGTTTTTATACTATCCTTTTCCTCTTGTTAATATCTGTGGGGCCTGTGATGTAAGTTGTTCATTTTATTCTTTTAATTCTATTAGTGTTTATGGGGTCTGCAGACATATCCTCTCTTTCAATTCTGATATGATAAATTATGTATTTTCACTTATTTTCTTAGTTCGCCTAGAAATTTATTAATTTTTTCCATTGTTCATTGATTTTATCTAATGACTTTCTATTTTTAACTTATCATTATTATTTTTATTTTCTGTTTGCTTTGGTTTAAGTTTACTCTTTAGTTTATTTTTCTAATTTCTTAAGGTAGAAGCTGAGATTATCTGACCCTTTTTTCTATTCTAATATAAACATTGAATGGTATAAACTTCACAGTGACCATTCCTGTAGCTGCACACCACAAACTTGAATATGTTGTGTTTTTGTTGTCATTCAATCCAAAATATTTTTCAATTTCTCTTAAGAATTTCTACTTAATTCATGGATAAGACATAATTAAATGTGTGCTATTGACTTTCCAAATATTTACATGTTTTCTCGGGTATCTTTGTTACTTACTTCTAGTTTCATTCCATTATGGCCAATAAATATACTTTGTATGAGTTCTGATCTCTAAATTTGTTGAGATCTGTGGCCCAGAATTCAGTCTGTCTTGATGAATGTTGTATACACATTTAAAAATTAAGTGTACTCAGGTATTGTTGGGTGGAATCATCTCTAAATGTAAAATAGGTATATTTGGTTATAGGGTAATTCAATTCTTGTATATTCTTATTTTTCTTCACTTCTACTATCAATTACTGATACTGTCAATTACTGATGAATATATGAGTGAAGTCTCCAACTATGATTTTGAATTTTCTTTTAATTCTGTAAGTATTTTATCAAGTACTTAAAAATTCTGCTGAGCACATACACATTTATAATTGTTGTATGTTCTTGAAAAATTGACTATGTTACCATTAGGACACTTCTTAAAGTCAGCTACTTTCTTTTGGCTAGTATTTGTATGATATATCCTTCTCCATTTTTTACTGTTTTGTTGTTGTTGTTGTTTGTTTTGTTTTTGTTTTTTTGTTTTTTGTTTTTTTTTTTAAGAGGCAGGGTTTCTCTGTTACCCAAGCTGATCTCAAACTCCTGGGCTGAAGTGATCCTCCTGCCTCAGCCTCCTGAGTACCTAGGACTCTAGGACTACAGGTGCATGCCACCACACTCTGCTAATTTTATCATTAGATTTTTAAGACTTCCCAGTGAACAATTCCACAACTTCTCTTTGTAAGTAAATCTACTGACTTGAAAAGTGTAGAACCAGAAAAATCCAAAATCAGAATCCCTCACACTTCCATCCAAAATCATTCAACTGTAAAACACCTCTCCCTTCCAAGCTGAGATAATCTGTTTACCTTCACCTAACAAAAAGACTTTTGTAGAGAAAAATGTTACTTGTTTTCTTTATTACTCATATTCCCATGTTACCCTGAAAGTAAAAAACGGAAACAGTTGTTTAGCACCAGAAGAACAGTATTAGTTCTTCTGGTTTTTTATTTATTCTGTGAAATTTCAACTGTGAAAATCAAATTTTTATCTTGATCTAATTATTCAGGAATCAGGGTCATAACATGCATTTATATACAGTTAACTTTACTGAGTGGTGGAGTATCCAATAAAACTATTGGATATCTGATATAGATATCTGAAATATCTATATTCAGACATGTGTTATGTTCTTTGGAGATACAAAATCATAGTTAGCACACAATTATATTGATTGTTTTTTTGCTATCTAGTTAGGTGACCCAACATAGACATTTATTAGTAATATAAGATAGTAAATGCTGAGTGTTTAATATTTAATTTATAAATGCTTGGGTGGGGCGGTGCTCAGGAAAAGTGTTTAAGGAGCCATGACCTTTTGATGAATGCATTACAAATATGCCTAATACTTGGAACTATCCTGTGACTAGGAATTAATATCCCAAATATTGAGGCAACAGAGGCTAAGAGAGGTTAGATCTCAGGCCTAAATATTTGAACTACATACAGTTGGTTTACATGATACAGTGACAATAAAAGTGTTATGTGATCTTATTTGAAAATAGAGTCAGTGCAACTGTAATTAGTGAAGACTAGTTCATACTGGAGTAGGAGGGCTCCTTATCCAATATACGAGCTTACTTATAACGAGACAGTCATGTAAGAACAGCAGTGCACACGAGATCTCCATGTAACAATGAAGACAACGATTGCAGTTATGTAGCTGCAAGCCAAGAAATGTCAAAGATTGCTAGTAAACCACCAGGAGGGAGAAACGATTCTCCCACAGATTTCATAAGGAGTATGTCCCTACTGGACATCTTAATTTTGGACTAAACGCCTATAGAACTGTGAGATAATACATTTCTGTTGTGTGTTGTTTCAAGCCACCCAGTTTGTAGTACTTTGTTACAGCAGCCTATAAATTAACACAAGTGGCTAGTGTATTAGAAAAGCATATTGGGTGGTACACTCTCCAGACTGTCATTTCATTTTGAGTGGGTACAATGGTGTGAAGCTGAGTAAGAAATATATTATTGTAGGTCACTGATATTAGGTCACTGGCTATACCACAGCAGTAAATTTCAGCCATATACAGTGACCCTTAAACAACACGGGTTTGACTTGTGTGGGTTCAATTATAGGTGGAATTTCTTCCACCTCTGCCACCCCTGAGATACCAAGACCAATCCTTCCTCTCCCTCCTCCTCCTCAGCCTACTCAACATGAAGACAATGGAGATGAGGACCTTTATGATGATTGACTTTTACTTAATGAATAGTAAATACATTTTCCCTGACAATTTTTAATAATATTTTATTTTCTCTAGCTTACTTTATTGTAATAATACAGTATAAAATAGACATAGCATACAAAATATGTGTTAATCAACTGTTTATATTATCGGTAAGGCTTCTGGTCAACAGAAGGGTTAAGTTTTGGGGAAGTCAAAATTTATACACAAAATTTATACACAAAAATTTAACTGTGCAAGCGGGTCAGGACACCTAACCCCTATATTGCTCAAGGGTAGTACTATTCTTGTGCAGGCCAATTAAAAGGTACAAACCAGGCCAAGCACAGTGACTTAAGCCTGTAATCCCAGCACTTTGGGAGGCTGAGGCGGGCAGATCACGAGGTCAGGAGATCAAGACCATCCTGGCCAAAATGGTGAAACCCTGTCTCTACTAAAACACAAAACATTAGCCAGGCATGGTGGCGCGTGCCTGTAGTCCCAGCTACTCAGGATGCGGAGGCAAGGGAATCGCTTGAACCCAGGAGGTGGAGGTTGCAGCGATGCAAGTTCGGGTCACTGCATTCCAGCCTGGCGACAGAGCAAGACTGTGTCTCAAAAAAAAAAAAAAAAAAAAAAAAAAGGGACAAACCAGAGGCTTTGAGAAAGATGCTGATATAGCTACCTTTGGTTCACTAGAACCACAAAGTGGGCTCTCTATACTTAGGAAGACAGGAATAGGTACAGGTAGTACACAATTTGTATTGTAGTGTGGGATTGTTAAAATGACCATGCAAGCTGAAAGTATGCAAAACGACATTTATGATCAATGGGGAAAATTAGGACAGCTTTTTAACATTTGAAAACTTTTGTCAAAACATTCTTTTACTGTCTACTGAAGATGCATAGAAACATAAAAAACACAGTAACACTAATAGTTATTTAGTACACTGTAATTTAAAGCATTGGAAAGATTGAGAATTAAAGTATTTTATGTGTCAAGATTAGTTTGAATGGTGCTTTCTTTCTTCTTCTTGTCATATGATTAAAAATAGGGAGCAAAGATCTTTTCTATGACTTGGCAAATTACCATACATCTTTGTAAGGTGGGCTCAGTTTCCAGTATTTTATCTTCTGCAATTTTAATGTTTTAAAATATTTTGAGAATTCCTTTAATGTAAAGTTTCTGCTGGAATTACTTCAGCTAGGGTATGGGCATCCTTTTTGTCGTGACCGCTTTCTTCATGTATGTTGATTCACTATTTCATATTTAGGATCTTCAAATGGTGGCAGTTTCAATATTCCACACTCAGCTATTTCTTCTATAACCCCATTTACATTTTATTCAAGTTTTACTTCCAATATTTTCACTTTTCTTTGCTGAACTTTTTTGTTAGCCAATTCTCTCCTTTAATTATCCATTTGTGTAAAATTCTAAATGCCATGGACTGAATGTGTCCCTCAATCTCCAAAATCTATATGTAGAAGCCTAAATCCCCAATATGATGGTATTTGGAGGTGAGGCCTTTGGGAAGTAATTAAGTCATGTAGGTGGAGCCCTCATGAATGATATTAGTGCCCTTATATGATAAAGCACAAGAGTTACGATCCTCTCTCTACAGCGTGAGGATGCAACAAGAAAGTGGCCGTCTGCAAGCAAGGAGGAGAGCCCTTGCCAGATACCATATCTGCCTGCACCTTCTTCTTGGACTTCCCAGCATCCAAAACTATGAGAAATCAGTTTATATGGCTTAAGCCATCCAGTCTATGGCATTCTGTTATAGTTGCCCAAACTGACTAAGACAGCTTCTTCATTACTGGGAGACAATGAGGCAAAATAACTGCATCACTTTGCTATCCACAGGTCAACTGACACACAATGCACACAGTAACAATCATCAATAGACTTTGAAAGAAGTGGAATGGTTGATTATTATTAGGGACATCTGTTATGTATATAGTGATTTGTGGACTGAAGAGATTCATGGAAGTTGGTCCTTTATGCAATTACTCATAGTTAATAACCATGGTAACTGAAATTTAAACCTCATTCTGAAGGACTGGTGTTATTTAAACCATGCTAAGTTTGTGCATATTGGAACAATCAAAGTGAGGATTGCCTGCATATATTTACATATGCATGAGGGGTTAAGAGTTATATAGTAGGGAATGAGTTTAAAGAAGAAGTAAATGTATAGGACAGTGGTTCTCAAAATGTGGCAATCAGAACAGAAACATTGGCATTATCTGAGAACTTCTTAGAAATGCAAATTTCAGCCCCCGCTTCAGACTGACTGAATCAAATACCAGGAGAGTTGTGTTCCATAATAACATCTCCAGGTGATTCTCATACTAAAATCTTGGGACACATTGATGTAGAATATACAAAGTAACATGGTGGAAAGTGAGGATAGGAGTACACTTCTTATTTTAGAAGTAAGAGATATATTTGCAGAATAAGTTCTTTATGATTCTATGAGTCAGAGTTGCCTCTACAAATAGGTGGTATGTGAATAGGCTCATGCAGGTTTATAGCAACTAAAAATACAAATTGACAGGAGGTACCAGCAGAACTTTCTCAAGTCCATGTCGTTTAGGCCATGGAAAAATCACGGTTAACAGGGAATATTAATGGAAAGGCCATCAAAGTCACTGCTAGTAATTGGCAGAGAAAAAAACTAAGCTCACTTCCTTTTGCCTCAATGTTTCATGTTCTTCAACTTCTATCACACCGTTTATTCATGATTTCAGGGAAGCACCACACTATATCAAGGGCTTATTCATGGCTGGGCACAGTGGCTTACACCTGTAATCCTAGCACTTTTGGAGGCTGAGGTGGGCAGATCACTTGAGCCCAGGATTTGAGACCAGCATGGGCAACATGATGAAACCCCATCTCTACAAAATAATAATTTAAAAAAAATAGCCTGGTGTGGTGGCTCATGCCTATAGTCCCAACTACTCAGCAGGCTGAGGTAGGTAGATCACCTGAGCTTGGGGAGGTCAAGGCTGCAGTGAGCCACGATTTCACCACTGCACTCCAGCCTGGGTGACAGAGAGAGATCTGTCCCCCCCCCCCCAAAAAAAAAAAAGAAAGAAAAGAAAAAGAAAAAAAAGATCTTTTTCATGGGTTTAGATTTATATCTCACAAATGTGTATGTGGTATAATAATAATAATACCTACTTCATCTGGTTTTCGGAAGGATTAAAAGAGGTAATGTAAGTAAAGTTCCTAGTCCAGTGAATTATACTTGATAAGAACTCAAGTCTATTCCCACATTCTCACATGAATTCAAATCTCCCATTTCTCATTACTCGTTTTATAGTTATCTTATATGCACAAATGCATCACTAGTTTAAGATGATAGGGTCATGTGTTTTGTTTACTGATATAATCCAAGATTCTAAAAGTATGCCAAATAGAGTAGGTTGTTAATTAAAATTTGTTGAATAAATGGCCTCTCCAATTATCATCTCAATCAAAACATTGAGGGTTGAACACATGATCATCTTCTTACTGCTAGATGTCTCCCAGTGTATTTTCTAAATTTCTTCTAAAGTAATAGGGGCCTCTCTGTCCTAGTCCATTTTGCTGCTATAACAAAATACCTAAGACTGGATAGTTTATATGAAATGGAAGTTTTATTTTCTCCTAGTTCTGGTGGCTTAGAAGTCCAAGATCAAGGCACTGCCAGGTTCAAATGTCAGGTGAGAACTGAATCCCACATAGGAGAGGAATATTGTGTCTTCATGTGTCAGAAGGAAGCAGGGTATGAAAGCCCAACATTGTGTGAAGTCTCATAAGAACCTTAATTATAGCTGTGCAGAAGGAGCTTTCATGACCTGATCACCTCTTAAAGCCCCTACCTTTTCATGCCATTACATTGACCATTAAGTTTCAACACCTGAATCTTGGGAGGGACACACTCAAACTATAGCATTCTCTTTCAGCTACATAAACCCAAGTAATTAAGTTTTGAACACTGAGACATGAATGAAAACGATTTGTGCAATATCTGAGCATGCCCTGTGCCTCTGCCTTTCACAATAGCTGAAACAGGGACTTAGGCACCATCTTGGTGCATCTTGGTGTGTGCAGATATAGACAACCTGATTTTGTGGATGACTTATAAGAGAGAAGGATCCTGGGCATCTGATGGCTTTTCAGAGATGCCATACCTTCGGACTTTCATGTGTGAAAGAAAAAACCAAGCATATATTTGGTTATGTCAAGATGTCACCATCATTCTAGTCTTTTAGTTCCCAACATATTTCCCTCTTTCTTTGAAGGACCAGCTAACCTCTCCAAGCTTTAAGTCCTTGTTCAAAGTCCTTATTCTCCATAAGGACAACCAGACAATTTTCAAAGCATGAGAATAATTATTTGAGAAAGAGAACAGTGTTTGCATGGGATGTGATAATACCTAAGCTTTGTCTCAGTCTGTTTGAGGGGTTGGGATAAACTTGATGAAAGCACTCCTCATAGAGAAAGAGGCTGTCTGTAGTGGAAGATCTCAGCATTATGGAACGTGGGATAAAGACAGCATATTCAGAGGAAGATGTAAATCATATTCAAGAATGTATGCAAAGGCTATATGGCTAGAAAGGGCCTCGGTGAACATATCAAAAGGTCAGAACTTGGAAGAATCAGTGCAAATTAGGAAGTAGAAAATGAGATAGATCCAGGAAAGTGGTATAGGAATGACACTCTAAAAATTTGATGCCCTATGGTGTTCTCTGCATGGTGCTAAGCCTTGCAGGATTGAAAATTTTTTCTTGCATGCATTTTAAATGCTTTGATTTGTACTTAATGACAGGGAACTTGTATATGCCACTCAGTAAAGATGGATTTGTCCGAGGCCCTGCTAAATCAATGCATATTCACTGAAATCTCTTGTCATTGTTCTGTCAGAGAAAGCTCTGCATCCATTCTGCCACATGGAGATTTGGCTAGTCTGTATCTGTGTTTGTAACCAGCTGGGACTTTTACTGGCTTCATTATGTCATTTATTTTATCAGTAGACAGTTTTCCTCTAGTCTTTGTTTTCCTTGGTGGAAGTTATGTTCCTTTTGTTTGTCTTATAATAGAGAACAAGTCATTCCTTTTTCAACATTAACAATCCCATCAGTCACGCACTTTGACTTATAATTTTGAGTGCCTTTCAGCACTTTTAGGACTAAGAAAAGATGACATTATTCTGAGCCACAACATTAGGGAAGCAAGAAATTCCCTCAAGAGTTCAGATAATCCAATCCTTTGACTCCAGTTGAATATCAGTTTTTGAAGAGACCATCATTTATAGATAAAATCTTCCTCTTTGTTTTAAATCACATGGCATGAAAGAGGATACATTTTCTATGAGCCTCGAGGAAAAGAAAACGGCTCTCTTCAAGTAAAATCATCTTACTTCTTCCTTCTACCAAGATTTAAAACGTGTAAAGATTTAAAACCTGGTGAAGAAACCTGTAAACTGATAATCTCTGTAAATTACAGTTCTTGCTATATCTGATACTTGAAAGTCTAGGTTGGTGTATTCGCTTTCTCTTTTTGAATAACAAATTATCATGAATTTAGCTTAAAGTAACTCACAGTATTACCTCACCGTTTCCATGAGTCAAGAGTCCAGGTTACAGGCTAGCTGGTTCTTCTGCTTGGTGTCTCACCAGGCTGAAATCTAGGGACCAGCTAGGGCTGTGACCTCATCTGAGGCTCAAGGTCCTCTTTTAAGCTACTGGCTGTTGAAAGTGTTCAGATAAAGAATGGAGATCCCCAATTTCTTGCTGGCTTTTACCTGAGGGCTATTCTTATCTATCTAAGAGGCTGCCCACTATTCTCTGCCATGTGATCATCATATGGCAGGTTGCTTTTTCAAGGCCAAAAGAAGAGTTTTTACTTCTGTTTCAAGTCCTTCTTAACTCTTTTAAAGACATACCTCACTAGGCCAGGTTCATCCAGCATAATCTCCCCTTTGATTAACTCAGCTGATTAGAGGCTTCGATTATATCTTTTTTTTTTTTCTTTTTTAGAAAGGGTCTCACTCTGTCACCCAAGCTGGAGCGCAGTGGCTTGATCTTGGCTCATTGCAACCTCCGCCTTCCGGGTTCAAGCAATTCTCCTACCTCAGCCTCCCCAGTAGCTGAGACTACACACACACACACACAACACTATATCCGGCTAATTTTTGTTTTATTTGGTAGAGATGGGGTTTCACCATGTTGGCCAGGCTGGTCTCGAACTTCTGACCTCAGTGATCTGCCTGCCTAGGCCTCCCAAAAATGCTGGGATTACAGGTGTCAACCACTGTGCCCGGCCCAGCTGTGATTATATCTGCAAAATCCCTTTGCCTTTGCATAATCCAGGAGTGGTATCCTATTGTATCCACAGATTATACAGGGCATACGGGGGTAAGAATTTTGAGGATCATCTTCGAATCTGGTTTATTGTAGTTAGATACACATTAACCTGTTATGTTAGTGTTTGATATTTATCATCTACTTTCGAACTTAGTGGCTTGAATCAATAACTAATTACTTAGGATCCTACACGGTTGGGGGTGGGGACAATTTGGGCTGAACTCAAATGGACAGTTCTTCTGATCATCTCGGCTGAATTTTCTCATGCAACTCGACTAATCTCTTGGGTTTCCTTGGGGCTTCTTGGCCCCAGATGGTGTTAATCACATTTCTGGTGGTGGCTGGAGAGAAAAGGATAACTAGGCCACCATGCTTCAGAATCTAGAAGGCTATCTTAGGTTTCTTTACTAGGTAGCTGCATTCCAAAACAAGCAAAAGAATTGGAGAGTACATTTCAACTATTGGCTTGTATTATGTTTGTTAATGTCCTTTTGGTCAAAGCAAGTCCCATGTCCGTGTCAAGATTCAAATGGAGAAATATACTCTTAATGGTAAGAGCTGAAAATCTAGTAGCCACTTTTAAAATATCAAGTCAGTCAAACAAGACAAGAGGAGGGTCACTGTATAAAACAATATGCTAACATGAATCAAAAATCATATTCAGACTTCGCAACACACATACACTTGACTCCTCTAAACAAATAGTGATTTTATAGTTTATCTGAAACAAACCCCGACACCTTTCAAAGTTAGAACATGCTTCTTGCCACTCAGATTTTCCTGTTTTTATATCAGTTTTGATCTCTTTTCTGGCTTCTTTTAAAGCAACTTCTCTCCTTGAAAATGCAACAGCGAAAGATATAAATCACTATTTCTCTGTTACCTCATGAAAGATTTTGTAAGTACATGCACCCTTATGACCCCTTCTCATTTCAGCTTCATTAAAAATTAGTATGTACAATTAGAATATGTCATTTGACTCAATTATATTCAAAAACCAATGAGACTTGGACCTCATTTCTAATGACATTGAAGCCCTCAGCATTCAAAGAAAACTGCAAATGACTCAGCAAATTTGATGGTAATGTAGGCAGCTCTCCCTGATCAAAGACTACAGGAAAAAATAGAAACCAACTAAAAGAAAAGAGAAGGAAAAAAAAAACTGTTATTTAGCTTCATTTTATTAATAGAGAGAAACCAAAGAAACGGAAATCTCAAGGGTAGTTTTTTTGGAAGATGAAGGACAAAGAGAATTTATGATTTAGTCTAAGTAGGAGTCACTATGGCATAGAATTCTAAAATGATAATAATAAATACTTCCAGTGAAAACGTGAATATTAGAAAGGGTGGAGCAAAAGTGTGAGGAAAAAGGCTGGATAATATTGCTGTAACAAAAGGGAATACTTCACCTACCTGTGGTTAAGACATTTATGTATATACCTCATGATCATACTTCCGTTCCAAAGAGCCATGTAAACACAGACATTATCTAGACTCAATTTCTCTTAATACTACCAGCAGAATTATATTCTTAAAAACAAGTCTGTTTGTATAGCCTACCTGTTTTAAGGCAAAAACAAAAACACAGATTTTTTTTCTCATTATCCATAAGATAAAGCCCAAACTCCCTAACCTTTCAAACAATCTGGTCATAATCTAATGAATACGGAAGGAACTTGCACAACTATATCTAGTATACCTAACAGGGGGTTGGTTCAGGGCCATAACTTGAAGAACACAATCCTGAATGATAATCCTGAATGTTAAGGCCACATATTAAGATGACCTTTGGTTAGAATGAAGTAGAGATTACCCATGCAAACCTGAAATAAATCTGGTTTTATGCCTATTGTCCTGGAGTAATTATTATTTGTGCTCCCTTTCACTGCCACAGATGTTCTTGTTTGGATGGTGAATTAAATGATCATCCTGAAGCTGCAGTCCTTTCTTCTTAGATTTATGTATCTAATCCATGAGAATATTTAGAGGACACAGAGTAGATTGAATTTGTGACCACAGACAGATCAAAGAATTAGGAGATTCAGATTCTAATTGAAGCCCTGTCCCTAACTTGATGTAGTATGTTTTGGAATTCACTTAACACTTAATTTACTTAAGTTCCATTTCCTGGAAAATAAAACAGGGGAGGGAAAACAGTATAATATATGGTTTAAGGTTACAAAATTTTAAAATGAGCATACCTAATTCCATAGGCTAGTGGGGAAAAACATAGCATACAGAAATGAATTGACAGAACATCTCTAGATCTTATTATATTCATTACTTTTTAAATACTTTCCCCTTAGTGAACTTTTTACAAGAGTTGCAGCAAATAAAATGTTGATTGGTTTGGCTATCACATCTTTTCTTTCTAGTAGAGGTGCAAATGAGCAATATAATGGTTACCTGACTGGTAATAGAAGAGAGATAATGAAAACATTGATGACAAAGCAATCCATAAATGGGACAATAAGATCCAGAATAATTGGATTGTGGATGTTATCGTCTTCTTCAGCAGAGAGAGGGAAAGGGATGTATAAACACTATTTCAAAAGGACCTTAAAGGTTGAGACCGGTCAGCTGGGTGCAGTAGCTCACGTCTACAATCGCAGCACTTTGGGAAGCCAAGGTGGGAGGATCATTTGAGTCCAGGAGTTCAAAGCAGTGACCTATGACCACTCCATTGTACTTCAGTCTGGGCAACAGCAAGACCCTATCTCTATTTAAAAGAAAAAAAAAGAAAAAAAAAGAAAAAAAAAAAACAGGATGGTTGCGGCAGCTTACGCCTGTAATCCCAGCAATTTGGGAGGCAAAGGCAGGTGGATCACCTGAGGTTAAGAGTTTGAGACCAGCCTGGCCAACATGGTGAAACCCTATCTCTACTAAAAATACAAAAAAGTAGCCGAGCATGGTGGTGCACACCTTGTAATCCCAGCTACCCACGAGGCTGAGGCAGGAGAATCGCCAGAACCCGGGAGGCAGAGACTGCAGTGAGCTGAGATTGTGTCACTGCACGCCAGTCTGGGTGACAGAACGAGACTCTGTCTCGGAATAAAAAAAAAAAAAAATTAGACCCATGAAATCTAGCTAGTGAAGTATTAGTTTTCAGAGGTTAATTATTTGTTCAAAGTCATAGTGTAGGTAAAACTCATAAAGACCTTAGGTCTTCTCTCTACTGCTCTTTTCACTATACTATATCTCACAGAAATCTTTAATAGTGTGGGCCTACATCAATTTTTAATGGGAAGAATGATTTTGTAAACTTCATGCCATCGTTAGTAATATCTTACAAAATAAATGTCTTTATTCTATATAAAATCTCACAGTGGTTTATTTACCATTGTCCATGGGATATAATTTAAATGCTTTAATAAGAAGAACTTTCCATGATAAAGAAAGCCTGTCTTTTCATTTATTTATTTATTTACTTATTTATTTATTATTTTTTTGAGACAGGATCTTGCTTTGTTGTACTGGCTGGAGTGCAATAGGGCAATCACAGCCCACTACAGCCTCAACCTCCTGGGCTCAAGCAGTCTTCCTGCCTCAGCCTCCTGAGTAGCTGAGACTATAGCTTCATGCCACTATGCCCAGCTAACTTGGTTTTATTGTCTATCTTTCAAGTATCTTTTCAAAATCCTTTCTGTTCATCATTCACCATGTTCTCAGCATTTATCCTGTAATAAAGCCATTTTGACAAGTGATCACACCCCAAGTACACTATGACATTTCAGAACTTTGTGCATGCCCTTGACCCTATTTGCAGTGCTTGGTGACTTTCTTCTCATTCTTCAAAACTCAATTTTAATATTAGTGTCTCTCCCTTCTTTATTTTCCACTTCAATTTATCTCCACATATCACCTTGCTCAGACTTAGAGAGGTTGGACAGTTTTGCTATTTCCTAAAATCCAGCCAGGACTTACTACAATATTCCCATTGACACACATATTACTCAATATTCTAAATTGTTAAAAACCTAAATTGTGAAATCAGGACAGTTTTAATTTGAGCACTGCCATGTATCTCTGAACATTCTAAAAAAATATGTTAGTGTATTAGTCTGTTCTCACGCTGCTAATAAAGACATAGCCAAGACTGGGTAATTTATCAAGAAAAGAGGTTTAATTGACTCATAGTTCCACATGGCTGGGGAGGCCTAACAATCATGGTGGAAGGCAAATGAGGAACAAAGTCACGTCTTACATGGCAGCAGGCAAGGGAGCTTGTGCGGGGGAACTCCCATTTATAAAACCATCAGATCTCGTGAGACTTATTCACTATCATGAGAACAGCATGAGAAAAACCTACCCCTATGGTTTAATTACCTCCCACTTGGTCCCTTCCATGACATATGGGGATTATGGGAGCTACAATTCAAGATGAGATTTGGGTGGGGACACAGCCAAACAGTATCCATTATGCTCAGTTTTCTCACCTAATTTTTTTTAAGTAAAAATAATGTCAATCTCATAAGGTTGTTCTGAGAATCAAGTGAAATAATGCATAGGAATTGTTTACCTCAATGCCTAGAAATTAATGAAAACTAGCTGCATGGATAATTTTCTTGCTAATGTGCAATAAAAATTTTTATTATTCTGTTTGGTGTCTCTAGCATCTTTTCATGGTGACCATCTCAAGTATGAAGCATTTTAATGACCCATGTCATAGCCTTCTTCTGCTTCATATCTCAAATCTAGAAAAGCTAATCCAAAAATGGGTGATTAATTTAAATCTAACATCCAAAGAACCATGTATGTTTTCTCTATGATTTTCTCTGGAGATGATATATGCCCGGCTGTTTAAGACCTAAGCCTATCATCAAGGAGATTGATAAGCACAGATTGGTGGAGATGGAGTTGGTGGAGATGGGAGAGTCACATGCCAACCAATTTACTGGCAGACAAACAATCTTTTCTTAAAATTGCAAAAATTTGACTACTACACCAAAAGAATAGTCTCTTGATTTTTTTTTTCTCCCTAATCAATGGCAGACCATTCTTATTTGGCATCCTCTCTCCATTTCTCTCATTTTGTGCTTCCTCTATCCTTTTCCACATGAAATTTTTTCCTCACCTTGTACAGATTTCTTGAGAGAAGTTGGACCAAAGTCACCCATTGTTTCCAAGTTAATTTAAAACGACATTTCAGAACTATGGACAGCAGGATATATTTATTCTCCACATCCAAAGACATTTTCTTTACGCTGTATCTTAGTCAGAACCTAACCAGGCTACCTCTACCCATAATGAAAGAACCTATCAGAATAAAAAAGAATATATACACTGTTTCCAGCACCACCGCCTCTATCCTGGTATTGAGATGAGAAAAAGACAAACTCAGGTCAGGAATTTTGGAAGAGAGAGGTTCTTAGACCTGTGGCAGATATAATGAATATGACTATAGGTCTTCTATGACAACAACTGAAAGTTAACAAGAGTATAAGCCTATAAAACTCAACAATATAATAAGCTCAACTTGGAATTACTTATAACTTTAATATTTTACAATTGATATTTTATTTTTTTTCTATTTCTTCAAATCCCCAAGAGCCATATTAAAAACTTTAAACAAGTGTGAGCTGGTGTGGTCAGCCTATAAGAAAACACATGGAACTGGGTTAAAAACTGAGGTGCTGGGCCTCATTCTGCTGCTATGGCCTTAGGAATATTTATCTCCCTAAGCTTCAGTTTTTTCATCTATGTTGTAATATGCTAGCTTAGATAATATTTAATTAAGGTGCATATATTTCTACAAACTAAAATCAATAAATGTATTCTGAAGTATTCATGTCCTTGGATAGAACTTTTTCACATTTATAACTATGCTGACAGCACCAGGACTAACAGTTCCTATTATTCTAAAGTCCTTACAAGCATTAAAATTTGTTAATTCTATGAAATCAACTTAACCATTACCACAGCATTTAAGATAATAAAAAACTGAGTATATTACATTCGAATTTCTAATAAGCAAACATGTGACTATAAAAGATGATAGTCCAGAATTATCTTTCCAGAAACTAATGAGAGGGTGAAAACAAAGATAACACTAAGAGTCTACCTAACATAGACTACCATGGTGGTTACAATCCCACAAAGTGCTTTCTACTGACAGACATCATATTAACACTAATATTAAACAAATCATTGCCAGGATTTCCAACCAGATGGTCAGCAGTCACGAGCTCCTTGCTGAGCAGCTCTTGAAAGGGTGCCAAAGCAGTGGTGTGGTTCTCGTGATCTTTCTGGATATCAGCCATGTTGTGCCCTGTGTGACTTATGTCCCAGGGACAAACACCAGCTGCAAATGGTCAAAGCACCGTCATTAAGCTGCAATACCACATGACCAGAAACTGCTCTTTGAGATGAGGGATGGTGGTAAATGCATATAATTGTCCATATTCCATAATAACAATCTACCTATTTATTTAGATTTAATAAAATGCCTTTCAGATACCATAATGTCTAGTTATACTTTGGCAGAAATCTAGAGGAATGGGCAACTTTGTATTCACCCAGGTTTATGAAACCAAATTATTCTATTTGTCCTATTTGTATTTGGAAAGGTATTTGAACCTTCTTACCTGACTTTTGTGGGCATATTATCAGGCTTTTAAGAATCTTAGTGTCTTAGATCATTTAATACTTTTGTTCCTTTGCTAGAGTCCTTTCAAGATGACTTTGTGCTATATGCCTCACTGTGAGTCAGACATGGTGAATTTTGATTCCAAATTTTGTAGCTTAAGTGAAAAGTGTTAATGAAATAATTTCTGAAACTTTTTCCGCTCTCTGAGGCACAATGGTGAATACTATAAGAGTAAGGGCAGCTTATCATATTACTTTTCTACTATTGACATATGACAGTTGAAATGGCTTTCCTGAGCCTCTGTAACATGAGCTGAGAAACCAGAATGAGTCTCCAGTAGCCCTGACATCTATGATTAATGCAAAAAATAAATGGAAGCAATTTCAACTTTGTAAACTTCTTGAGATGGCATATCATTTGTCACAAGACTTGAAGATTCTTGAAGATTCTGAGCTATTGAAGGTAGGAGAGTGAAAGAAGGTGAGGATGTGGACATCTATTGTTTTTTATTCATGTAGCATTTAAATAAGATTAATCATATTTCTGACTACAAATGCGATTTTCATTTTAAAAGTATTGAAAGTTATAGAATATTATAATAAGTAAAAATTACCAATAACTACCAAAACCAATATAAACATTTGAAATTTTAGAACGGAAGCCTCTAGTCTTTTTTCTCTTCCAACACACACACATATACACATACTCATTTTTATCGTTAACAAAACTGAGATATCTCCTTAGTGTTTTCAATCTGATTTTATCATTTGGAATTCACCTTGAATATTTTCTATTCCATTAAATATTTTTCAGCAATATGAATTCAAATCGGCATAGCTTGTGCTTTCATATGGACAAGCTATAATTTATGTATTCAATCTCCTTTTTGTGAAGTTAGTTTGCTCCCAAATTTTACCACTACAAATGTGAAATAAAGATCCTAATAGAAAAACACTTCTGCAAATGTCTCATTATTTGTATATAAATGCCCCCAAATTAAATTACTAGGTCCAATGCCAAAACTGTTTTTTTAGGACTTTGAAACAAATATATTGGAATATTCTTTGAATATACTTCATATTAGAGCTATAGAAAATATCGCTTTTAGGAGTGCAGAACATTATGGACAAGGAAAAAAAAATAAAAGCTGCTCCAGACAGAGTAAATAATTTTCCCAGCAAGCATGGTTAGAACTTGAGATTAGAGTCATAGTCTAAACGTCAATTCAGTGTCCTATGTCTTTCTCTTTCCCTCTGACAAAGAGTTTCCTTTTTATTACTATGTTTTTAATAGTAAATTGGGGAACTCCAGAAGAAACATGCTCCTTGGCTCTGTCCCTCCAAGGAGAGTGCAGTGGAAAGGAAGTCAGTACGCTGTAGCTGTCTGTGTGCCAGCATGGGACGGAGACAGACCAGACTCAGCACTCCTCTCATGCTTTCTGAAGACAGAGCTACTGGAGTGAGACCGTCCTTTCGTTCCCCTGAAGCTATCTGATCAGCGTCTGCCCCTGATCCCTTGTGGATGCAGGGGAATTGTTAGCATAAACCCTCCCATCAACAACTCAGTCAGCTGAAGTGCCAAAATTAAGCTTCTTAATTTAGCACTTTGATTTGAAAACCTTCTTCTCTCTCACTTCCAAGTCAGGTATTTATAAAAAGTTTTCACTTATCTGACAGAGTCCAGCCTCTTCCAAATAACTTCCTCCTCCCTCTGGGAAGCACTTATTCAGAAGCTTGCCTCCTGGAGCAATGAAGAAAATCATTCCTGTGACAAAGGGCTTCAGGAATTGCCTGAACTGGAGGGACTCCAAATGAGAGGACCTCGATTTCATCAAATGCAACATCTTAAGACAAGAGCTACCCAGGGAATTCACTAAAACCATGAACGCCCATGTTTGTTGAATACCTGTTATGGTATGTCTGGCACTGCCTGGGGGCCTGAAACGAGAGGATTTAAATTGGAAATTCACAAACGCTGCCCACTCACAGCTTCTGTGTAAATCAGAGCCAAGTGAAGTGAAGCTAAAAGAGACATTAGAGATAATCTATTTCAATCTTTCAAAGATAACGGTATCTTGAGCTTACAAGTTCTGCATCTTCCATATTGTAGCCTTATGGGACATATTCAATATAACCATCCCAGGGCTTAGCCATACCCCAAATGCCCTTTCAATTACTAAAGAGAAATGAACCATTTTTACTAGATGTATGTTGAATATTTCAGTTATTCTCATCTGAGAAAGTCTAGTAGTGTAGTGTATCTAAGGCATGACTCTGTCAGAATGCTTGGTTTAACCATTTCATACCTACACATAAATAAATAGGTATTTCTGTATGAAAAGTTGAAACTACTGCCACAGTCACTGTCAGCCTTTGGGCACAATCATTTTGTTAAGTTCACAGGGGTTGTCTTAATGAAGAAAAAAATAGATTAAAGTTATTGAATATATGAAAGTGACTTTTAAAATGATAAAGCATTCTTTCTACATGAGATTAGTACTTTGAACAAAATTAGAGTTAAAGGACAGTATGTTTAACCATAATTATTTACCTTACCTGTTGCTCATTTATCAGGTTCATCATATAAGGATCAATGATCATAATGAGCTGTGAAGGTCAAACTTGGCCAACCATAGCAGGATGTGCATTAAAAAGATCAGAATGCTTTGACGCAGCGTGGAGTCAGAGAAAGTG
This sequence comes from Gorilla gorilla gorilla, assembly GCF_029281585.2. Taxonomy (NCBI): domain Eukaryota; kingdom Metazoa; phylum Chordata; class Mammalia; order Primates; family Hominidae; genus Gorilla; species Gorilla gorilla. The sequence goes on along the minus strand of NC_073227.2, from coordinate 31,420,164 downwards.
CTTGGAACTGGAAATCAAGATACATGAGTCATCGTTCCAGTTATACCTCTTCCTATTTGGCCTTGAGCAAGTCACTTCCCTGCATGAGCCTTTCTTCCTTTGCTCTGTGAAATGAGGGCACTAGAGAAGGTGGTTCCTTATGTACCAGTGTGGGCTAAAGGTCTACTGGTACTTATAATAGGAAAAAGAAAGAAGGCAGCGATCCTGTTCTGACATTTAAGAATGAACAAGAAGCCCAGAAGTTTCCCAGAATGGCAAAGAGAAATTTGATTAAAGACAGGATGCATCATTGAAGGCAAAGTAACTGTGCCTCTGCCCATTGCTGAGCGACAGGCTCCGCGGGTGGCCCTGCTGGCCCCGAGAAGGTGCAAACTATATTTGCAGTCAGCATGGAACAGACTGTAGGTCAGAAATGAGCCCTGTTAGCCACACTTGAATGATGGGACAGCAGCTTTGTCAGATGTGTCTGGTGTTCAGTGTCGAGAACAGTGATCGGCATATGCTGGCCATCTTTCCCATCTCTTAATATTCTAGATGCTCAGAAAGAATGTCCGTAGCTTAAGGATTTAGAAGTCACCTGCTGAATGTGCTCAGATTTTGCCAGGCAATTTTGCTGTTCAAATGCAAACTTCTATTACTTGAATGTTGAAACACACTCCTGGTCCTCCACTGTGCGCCCACCTCTTTGTATTGCTAAGCAAAAAAAACTTAACACTTCTTTCTCAGGCTCAATCCTGAAATTCTTGCTAATTTTGGTATCCTGGTTTGCATTCCTTGGCATTGATAACAAAGAGAAGCTCTATTCTCTTTAATATAAGTCTGTTCAAAAGGAGCCCCTAATTATCTACTCTTAGTTAGAAATCTCTGTCTTCCTATGTCACCTGAGCAGCACAAATTTATATGGAAAAACATTTTGATGAGAATTCACCAAGCATATCCTATTCCCAAACCAGCACATATACAAACTTAGGAATGAAGGAAGAGAAAAAAATTAGTTACAATAAAATGTGAATGAATGCAACTTTAAACAAGAATACATAAGTGAAAATGCAACTAATTTTTCAAAGTTACAGAATTGTGGAGCTGACAGGAATTTATGAATCACCTTATCTAAATCCCACAGTTCAGAAACTAGGAATCTGTGGCTCACAATGATAAAAATGATCCACTCATCATCAGCTAGCTACTTAGTGGTAAAATCAGAATTCAGAGTTTAGTTCCCCATAGCTTATTTATTCTAGTTTCAGTTATAGAACCTTCAAATGGAGACCGTGACTTTATTTATGTAATGATTTTTTTAAAAGTAAGACAATAATACTTTTAGAGAAAATTTATAAGTTACTCTTTTGGGTGAAAAGTGTTATATTGCTTTATATTAATTATAGGTAAGTGGACTTTAAAAACAAAGCGGATGTTCCTAAAATATATACTTTTTCCCATTGGAATTGTATAATGAGGAGTTCACATAATTAAAACTTCTCTGGCATGTATAATAAAAAGCCATCTGCTACCTAAAACTATGAAGCAGGACCCTGAACATTTTTCTCCCTAGAGAGCTTCAAAAGGGTATAAGAAGCATGGGGCAGAGAGTGGCCCAAAGATTGGAAGACAACAGGGTTTAGAATAATAAGGATAGGTACCACAAAAAGAATTCTATATACAGTGATCAAAGATTGGATAAGTGTAACCTGTCTAGTCATCTCATGAATATGTTGCAACTTATTCTGCAGATTTGGAAGGAAAATGTGGATGAATCACTACAAACGCATCACTACAGCTGGAAAACCAAGCCTTACACAACAGAATGTAACGTGTAATCACCACTCACCTATATCTCTGATACATGTACATATACACATAACAAAATGAACTATGCAGGATAATATTTATTGTCAAAATAATTATATAGAGAGAAGGGAAAGACAAGAAAAAGAAGGAAGAAAAGAAAATAGCATTTGAGTAGGATGCTCTGTGGGCCCAGCTATTTTTCTGGAAAATTACATTTAAATTTATCAAGAAGCAGGTGGAGCAAATAGTGTTATTCTCACTTTACCAATAAAGAAGCTGAAATTAAGAGAGATTCAAATATCTGCTGTAGGTGATAAAATCCAGTAAATGATAAGAGTCAACTCAAACCCACATATATCTGACTTTAAGAGGAAAAAGATTCCTATGAACTAGGATAGTTAAGAAAATTTTTATGAAATTTGACTATGGCCTAGTAGAAGAAAGATTAACAATCATTCTTGAAGAATAAGCATGAGATTAAGTATAAAAAAAGATAGATAGGTAGACAGACAGCTAGACAGACAGAAAGAGAAAGAAAGAAAAAGAAAGAAAAGAAAAGAAAGGAAAAGAAAAAGAAAAAGAAAAGAAAAGAAAGAAAATTCCTTGGGAAACTAAGCTGCTGGTTACAACTAAATTTATAATATATACCTCAAGCTTCCACTCAAGTTAGTTTTCTTTTTGGAAAAGTGTTACCCTTGTCTAAGAAAAATGGAGATCAAATAAATTTCAATTTCTAACGTCCATGTTAAGAATATATTGTGGAATGTGGAAGAGGACTAAGCCAAAAACGTCTGCCATCATCCTCACCTCCTGGAGTTCATGTCTTTGTGTAATGGCTGCCCCTTGTGTGAGGGTGAGACCCTTGACTTATTTCTAACTAGTAGACGGTAACAAAGTTGTTGAGATGTCCTTCACATAATTATGTTACATTTTATAGGACTCTGTCTTGCTAGCCCACTAGATCTTACCCTCCAGCTGTCCTCAAAAAATCCAGCTGCCATGGTGTAACTGCCTATGAAGAAAATAGAATGTTAGAGAACTTGGAAACCCTCTTGGAGCTGAGAGTTGCTTCCAACCAATAGCCAGCAAAAAAATAGAAGCTCAAGTCCTACAGCTGCAAGGAAATAAGCTTTGCCACTAACATAAATAAACCTGGAAGAAGGTCCTTCTTCACTGGAGCCGCCAAATGAGAAGGGAACCTGTTTACACTTTGATGACGGCCTAGTGAGACCCTGAAGCAGAGAATCTAGCTAAACCATGCCCAGTCTCCTCACCTACATAATCTGTGACATAATAATTCTGTATTGATTTAAGCCACTAAATGTTTGACAATTTGTTATGCAGCATGCTCTTTGATACTGGAAATTCTGAGTTTAGCTATTAAGGAATCTCCTGTCTGATGCTATTTATTGTTTCTAGTTGCAGTCCTAACAGTGATGATTCTTAATGGCAATTAATAAATAATAAATGAGTTAGCAATTTGCTCAGCTGTTGCTAGCATGTGGCATTCATTGGAGACAGTTTCCAGGACTAATTCTTCTCAGTAGCATCTCTGGATAATATCCCTCCACCAACCTCGTGTTTCTTCTGCCCTCAAATAGCTCTTGGTACTTGCAACTGTGGCCCTTTTATAGCCACCATTAGGAAATAAGTCATATCAGAGTCCCTGCTTAACCAGGGTGACCATATAATTCATTGTCTAAACTGGAGCACTCTTAAGAGGGAAAAGAGCACTATCAAAAATTAAACTGGAAAAACAAGCACAAATCTGGACGTCCCAGGTGAGACAGTGTGTATAGTCATCCTATACTTGATACTCTGAGGTCTGCTTTATTAATAAGAGCTATTAAAAAACCCCCACAAATCCAAAGTTTTAGGATTTGTTCTAAACTGAGAACTTCTAATGATATCACACTTAAAGCTACAGCATAGATTGCCTATGACTACATTCATAATTCTTTTCTGGAAGGACTATTTATTGCTAGGCAGTGGACCCTTGGTGCAGAATAAAATGACTGGAATATACTTGGCACCATTTATATCTTTTAATGGGATAGAGGTGTGGCTAAGGTTTCTCCATATAATGGGCAATGTTGGTGCTCTATACCACAGTGTAATTACTACTAGCCACCAACTAGAATGATAGAAATAAAAAGATTTACAATACTACATGCAGATGTGGAGTGATTGGAAATCTCATATGAAAACTGGTGGGAAAGCAAAATGGTTTAGATACTTTGGAGACAAGTTGGGGTCATTCCTTATAGGCCAAACATATACTTTCTGCACTACCCAGCACTGTCAATTCCAGGTTTTACCCAAGAGAATTAAAACATGTGTCTCCACAAATATTTGTAGACAAAAATTCACAGCAGCTTTATTTACAATCGTGGAAAACTAGAAACAACTGAAATTGTATCAACTAAAGAAAAGATAGGCAAATTGTGATATCATCATATAATAAAATGCTGCTTAATAATAAAAAGGAACAAACTACTGACAGTTTGGAGACTCTCACAGACTAACTCCTGAGCAAAATAACCAGACAGAGCAAACTGAATTTACCTAAAGTTCAAGAACTTGAAAGAAAAGTACATAGAAACAGGGGTTGTTTCTGTGGTACAGATAAAGGAATTGTTTTGAAAGAGACATGAGGATACATTCCGGAGATGTGGAAATGTTTCATATTGTGAAAGGAGTGCTAGTTAAATAGGTGTATTACCTTGTCAAAATTGTACAGTTAATATCTCTGCATTAAAAGGCATGTAAATTTTAAAGGACTATAAAAATGAGCAAGATAAAAAATATCTTGTTCTGAATAGAGTTAATTTTAAAACCACCTGAGTATTTTTCTCTATATTAGCAATATTTTAGCATTTTAAATAAGGGAGATGACAGCCCCAAAGTGCTACATGTAATTAGAATCCCTTATAGAGTGTTATTCTGGCCACTAGGTTGAAAGGGACATTGACATAAAACATGTCCAGATCAGGAAAATCTGAATGACCAAGAATCTGACAATCATGTTTTATGTAAAATCATAAAGGGGAATGGGTTCATTTTTCTAGGAAAAGAGATTAGAGGAACCGCAATAGCTACCTTCTGATATTTGAGAATTTGGAATGTGGAAATAAGGACATATCCTGTGAGGCCTCAGTAGGGTAGAGCCAACAAATAGGATAAACTTTAATGCATATGAAACAGAGTTTTGAAACAGCTGTACTGCAGAGGAACAATCGGCTTGGTGAAGTATCACATTCTCGCTCAGTAGAATATCAAACAGGCTTCAGCCATGTTTTGTCCTAGATGTTTCAGAAAGAATTGCTACATTGGAGGAGGAATGGTCTTCTCCATTTCTAAGAGATTATGATTCTGTGTTGTGAAAGCTTGAAATCTAAGATTTCATGGGTTTTAAATCTTTATAGGACCCAAAGGTGGTATATGATACATATTAATCAGTATCCACAGAATAAAGCAAAAACACTACTGTTTCATTAAAAATTTCACAGCAATGGCTTTCATTACAAATGGAAAGTGTATCTTTAAGATACACCAAACTCTCCAGACCATGCAGCCATACAGTCTCCATACAGTTACAGATGTGAAATAGCCAAAATAGCTAAAATATCCCCTGAAATTCCCTGAAATAACAATCAGATTCATTGGCTCTTGAGTAATCTTGTACTCACATTTTCCATTTTTGTATGTTGTTATTGTTTTTTCGAAACAACAAAAAAAAACTGTTTTAAAAATGTGTTTATCTCAATAGATGAATGAAGATACCATAATTTGTTCAGCTGTGAAAGAGTTTCAGAGGAAGTGTTATATGAGCCCTATGAGATATTATTTTTACAACAGAGCTGAGTGGTTTTTAAGTTATAGGGCATTCACAGGAATTACTGGATCCAATAAGATTCATTTTTACATCAAACTCTATGTAATAGGGAAACGTTTTCATAATGCTATAGACCTTAAGATTGATTTTTTTTGCATATAATTCAATTGGTGAATTGCAAATGCTCTATAGTCTTCCTTGGTCTTCCTTCATGTTCCTTCTTTTAACCGTGTCAATGTGATTCTTAGAAGATCCTTAATCAGAAGGGCATAGGCTGAACAAAAGAGCAGTTGTAAAAATCAGTTCAGATATTGCTCTCATAAAATTTTAGTGAAGACATTTGAAATTACTGGTTGTATATTTTGTATCTCCACACAGACTTTCCTCCATTTGTAGATATAGTTGAAAGTTATCTGTGTATGAGTTCCATAAACCACTTTAGAAATTAGGATATTTCTTTGCTCCTGAAACTTAAAATTTTATTTTGTGTTTTTTTAAGTTTTCTGCACTTGAATATTCAAAGAAAAACATCATGAAAATATTTTAAGCTATTAACAATGAGTGCAAGATTCTCTTTAGATTCCACATAAAATACAATATTCTCTAGTCCTGTGTGTGTGCCTTAAACAGCTGATACATTTAAACTTATAAAATTATCTCTGTAAAATCTCTCATTCAGAAAAAGAAAAAAGAAGTATGTTTCACTACCAGCAAGTAGATCTTAGATTTGAAGTAAAGAAGAACTTCTGTGGTGGCGAATATTGGATAAATTTTGGGAAAACCTAGATTAAAAAGTTTAAGAAAATATTTTAAGCCTTATTCAAATACAGGGTACATTTTTCTTAGTGAGATGCTTTTCTTGTGGTCTTACAGGAAGCCAAGGTAAGCTTGATGAAATGGCAGCTCCTTCTAAACTCAACAAGGCTATACAAATAATTCCAACCCTCTTTTCTTTAAAAAGTTGTCTGGATTTAATTCCCCACATTTGTGAAATCTTTATGATGTTAATGATGAGTTCTCACACGCATAATAGTGTAAAATACCACTAGACACAAGAAAGATTGCCATCAGATTCTACTTTGCTATTTCCAAGAGGGTTTCCCTAAAAGCTGTTCAGAAGGTCTGACAATTATATCACAGAAACACAACACAGAAAGGCAAAAAATAAAATCACCTTTCAAAAGCTTAAAAGAATATCTGAATAGATTTAGGTGGTTTAGAAAGTTATAAGCACATTGAAGCCACATTGATTTATATTCCACTACAGTATTGTGAAATTTGTAATGACTACTTGACAGGTAGATCTGGAAAAAAGTTTTCATGTAATTAGGTAGTATAAATAAGATTGCTGGGATAAATCAACTGTACAAATTAATTTTGAAATATTAATATGGAGGCAAATGTTTGGCCAACTTCAAAGGCACCTAGTACTCAATAGGCTCAAATACTTACATGTAATCTTCCCTATCCAAACCTGGTTTTCCTTCAGTTTCTTTGAATTCACTAAATTAAACCAGCATCCATCATTCCTCAATACATACATCATTGTCAATATTCCCATAATTCCCCATATCTAACTCTTTAACAAAGTCCGTTCATTTCACATAATAAACAGCTCTCACACCTATGTCTCCTGACCACCACTACCATCCTCCAGATGCTAGCCCAAACTACTGATATTCTTTTGCCTACACTTTCACAATAGTTTTCCATTTTCCTTTCCCAATCTTTTTAACTCACAACAGCTAGAAATAGCTTTTCAAAAGATTACTCCAATCTATACCTCTTAAATCCTTTACTAACTTCTTATTGTCCCTATGATCATGATAGACATCTTCGAAGTCATCTATAAGACCAACATTGTGTCCTGTCCAACTCTTTATCCTTTACCTAGAACCACTTTTCTCCTAACTATTGGGAAGGAAGATTTCTCTTCTCATACTAGACCTGTTTCCCTGTGGAAGATCCTGCACTTCAAACAACATTCCTAGCCTTTTGTGCTACCCCTACTCATTCTGCAAGTGAATGGGTGGGCGCCATTGGTTCTCATTTCTACCTCTGTAGAGTTTATCAAATAAAAAGATAGCATCAGCTGGGCTCCGTGGCTCATGCCTGTAATCCCAGCGCTTTGGGAGGCCAAGGCGGGGAATCACGAGGTCAGGAGATCGAGACCACCCTGGCTAACACGGTGAAACCCCGTCTCTACTATCAAAAAAAAAAAAAAAAAATTAGCCAGGCATGGTGGTGGGTGCCTGTAGTCCCAGCTAGTTTGGAGGCTGAGGCAGGAGAATGGCATGAACCCAGGAGGTGGAGCTGACAGTGAGCCAAGATCACGCCACTGCACTCCAGCCAGGGCGACAGAGCGAGACTCTGTCTCAAAAAAATAAAATAAAATAAAATGGATAGCATGAATGATTTTATCTCTGTTCTTCCATCTCTTTTGTTTCCTCTCCTCTTCACATTGATCCTAAGTAGGTGTGCTTTACCTGCACATTTGACTTTCACTGGATTATTCTGAGGTTTAGACTGGAGGAGGCTGGAGGAGGTAGCATGTTAGAAGACTTTTTTGTCCCAGATTTTAGCTGATCACCCAAAAGAGTGATCAAGATGACTAATGAAGCTCATATTTTGATCTTCATTTACCTGCCACCTCTGCCACTCATGATTGGTTTTGAGGAAGACACGTGCATTCTACGTTGACCACCTAACCCTGTAGCAGGGTATTCTTTATTCTCACCATTTCAGCTTCCTCTCTCCTTCTAGAGATTATTCTTCATGTTGTTCCTTCTGCCCTGGACACACATCTCTTTATTACTTCTCATAACACAGTTCAAGTTTTTCTCTCTCTTACCAAAGCAAACCCTAATTTTATAGGCTCTGTCAATAGGATCATGTTATCATAGTTGTGAGTTCTGAAGTTTTTTGTAACAATTTGAGTAGAATCCATTATTTTCACTATTCTAGAAGCCCTCTGAAAGCAGAGGCTATATAGTTTTGTTCATCACTGAATCCTCACTACCTAGCACAGTGCCCCTTAAATATTTGCTGATTGAATGAATAAATAAATGCATGGGAAGCATTCTTAGATAATAATTAAAATAACAATAAAAAGTCAATTTGATATAATCCTTATAACTCTGTACACTATGAAGTTTATCAAATAAGCCAAACTCAAAAGCTGGAAAGAATGTTGGGTGAATTTATATTCACCAAATATTTCTTAATTCAGACTTTTTATTTAGCATAGACCCCTTCCATACATAATTTCATATTTGCAAGTTCTACTTTATGTTAATAATTAAATATGAGGAATGCCAAAGGAGAGTGCTAGGGAGTACTTCATCCAGTGATTCATAAAATATTTGCTAAATGCCTACTTTAAATTTGGATAAATTGCTTAACTTCTGACAGGCAAGCCTTATTTCTTGAAAACTGAAGATAAAGTCTGTGTCATATTATGACCATTGGGATTAAATGAGATAAAGTACTTTGTATTGCCTGCATATCACCTGTTCATTGTAGGTCCTCAGTGACGTATTTTTCTTATTTATTGTACACACTGAACTTTCTCCTTTTTGATCTTTACAATAATCAGGCAACAAAATATTTATTTTCATTATCTTTATTTTACAGTTCAAAAATGTCAAAGAGTTTAAGGGTTTTGTCTAAGTCACCCAGAAATTATCCGCAGAATCCAGACTGAAAAATCAATTCTAATTTCCTCTGTACTATATAATTGCTTTTAATAAAGAATATGTGATCAGAACTTATAGTTATATAACCTAAGTCATATTTTCTATTTATCTCTTGACATATTCTCCCCTTTTATTTGCAGGTATTTTATTTAACATGTTGGGGTATTTTCTGAGTCTTTCTTCTGAATGATCTTTGCCTTTCCAGATACTCCATATATAGATTTTTACAATCACCACCCTCCCACTTCCTACTACGATGTTACTCAGATGTCTTATATCCTCCTCATTGCTTTCCCAAATTCTCCTTGGCATCTCCTTCTCTGTGTCTTTAACAATGAGACTTCCTCGTTATGCACTGGCTTAATTTATGTTTGTTTTACACAGTATTCATTGCCAAGACATCTGGTTCCTTCCCATCATTAAAAACACATGGGAAGAAAGAATATTCATTTCTCAAATGGTTACAATTAATAAATTAGTTGAAATTTCCCATTATTTTCTGTTCCTTTTGTTCTAAACTTATCTACTATCATTTAACGTTTTCCTGCCTGTATCTTCCTTCCTTTATCAAACATTTAATGAATACCTCCTATGTTTCAGATCCTTACCTTGTTGGATTGGAAGTGCAAAGATGTTAGATGATAGAGATAGATAGAGAGAGAGAAAGATAATTTTGCATATTTGTGTACATGTATGTGCATATATTGGGCAGGGTATATGTGTGTATGTTTTTCCTGCCTCCAAAGACCAGAAGGGGAAACACATCATTATGTTTGAAAATATCAATGAAAACAAAGTACAATCTAGTTCTTTCTCTAATTACCCTTAAGCAGTATCTATTTGGTTGAACCTTATGAAATTGCCAATAATCCACTGTTTGTGATCACCAAAAAATGGCCATGTTATATTGTTCAACATAAAGCATTAAAACCATTTGTTAAAAAGTGAAAGACGTACTTCCCCAGTTTTTTTTTTTTTTTTTTTTTTTTTGGCCATTATGAACTCAGATAACTGAATTATTTCACTTTTTAAATAAATGAATGGAATTGACCTATTTGAAGGCAGATAATGAATTAATGGTATTGACCTAATGTGAGCCTCACGCAGAAGCATTTTAATTTAAGCAAAATTCTTTTTCAATGCTACCTTTCTCACTTATAGATGTTAGTTAATATAACGCCAAAGGATGGTGACCTACTAATTGGCCACCTGGTCTTGCCCTCTTCAAGTGGAGTATAGTGCAGAGAAGTGAGAATTCTGCCTGACTGCCTGTCTAACACACTCACTCTCTCGCTCCCCCCACCCTTGCCCACCTCACCTCTCTCTCTGATTGTGCTCCAAGGCAAGCTTAAGCAAATGGTTTTTTCCCACAGTCAGGCAACATTTATTCTAACCAACATTTACCTAAATTGATACATTTTAATTGAAACTAATGGCAGTTAGCTTAAACCAACAGATTTTTCACTGGCCTAAGTACATTAAATCAATGTATTTTTCAAAATTGCCATATCTTATGTAAAACAATGCATTTTCATTTCATCCAGGACACATTTTTATTCCACTCTAATCTGCCAAGTTAAAGAGTCAGACTGAAGTAATAGACTTCTTTTTTTTTATACCAGCCTAAAGATCTTGAATGAAAGAAACATATTAATCATTCAGATATATGAAGTCGGTTTCATTTGGTTTAATGTAACAGACATTTATTGAGCACCTACTGTTTGTGAGATACTGTGTTTGACATTCTGGAGGGTACAAAGTGATTAAGATAGAGTTTCTGCCCATAGAAGCTCATAATTTAGTAGTGAATACCATGAACAGGATTAATTATAACATACAACAAACAGCTAGAAAAATGTGATGGAGGAAGACATTAAGTGTGACTAAAGGATTCGGGGGGAGATGTGAAGAAGGTGGCATTTAAGCTCATCTTTGAGCAATGGATAGCTCTAGTGGGAAGAGCACGCTACATAGAACGAATAGATTGAACAATATGTTAGTTATGTAATGCCAGCTACTACTGCCAATGCATCCTACATTTTCAGTCTCTTAATAGAAATTAATTTGTCACACACATAATCGACCATGGTGGCTGTTTCTGATGTAGAATTAATTGTTCTTAACTTGACGATTCTAAGATGAAGGTTCTTTTAACTTGTGATTCTATCATCTAGGACTTAGAGTATTCTACATTTGGCAAGTAGAAGAGGAAAGAACTTGGAGAAGGCACAACTGCTTCATAACAGCCTTAGCCAAGAAAGGGTACCAATCATTTTTGCTAATACTCCATTGGTGGGGACTGGTCTTATTGTCATACCTTGATGCAAATGGACCGGGATATGTAGACCTTTCCTGGGAAGCCACATCCTGTGACAACTGTATTCTATGGAAGGAGTAACACGAATTTAAGTGGACCGCTATCTACTTTGCTGCAATAAAAGACAGAGTGGGAAATACAAAGGGTTATAAACGTGGCATGGGGAGCATTCACAGAACACTTTAGAAGGTAGGAAAGGCAGAGTATAAAGAGTGTTCTATACCATCTCAGTGTTAAATTTGCACATGAATGGGAGTCACTTAATGTTTTTGAAAGAGAATATTTTCATAAACCCAATTATTCACTAATGTCTATAGCAAAACAAAACAAAAACATAGTACACAGGAAACAATAAAAATTATGTAGTAATTATGGGTGTTTACCTCATCTTTTTAGGCCTCAGTTTCTTCTTCTACATAAAGAGATGGTTGGTATAGCCCCAAGATTTTTGACTTTAACATTTTCCTTAATAAACTAACCAATTCCTTCTATATTAATAAGCATCTTCATATATATATATATATATATATATATATATATATATATACACACACACACACATACACACACACATCATATATATGCCATTCCATATATTTACTGGCTTTGCCCCTGCTATCTATCTATCTACCTGGTTTGTATTTATAATACATATGTATATAATATATACGTATATGTGTGTGTGTATCTATATACGACCTTTATAGGACTTAATCTTTCTTGGTATCAAGTAGGGGAATTAAATAAAGCAGAGTAAGAGAATTTAAATAACAAGTGGTCAGGTCAGCGCTCCCTGAAAAGATGACATTAGACCTGATACTTATATGAATGGAGGGAGAAGAGAAAGATATACAAAGAACAGGGGGAAAGAGGATTGGTCTAAGAGAACAATCAAGTATAAAGGGCCTGACACTGAAGCTCATGGTAAGTGGACACAAAGCAAGGAAGTCAGTGTTACTGAAAGGCAAAGAATAACAAGAATCATCTGTATTGGCAACCAGGAGTGAGATTGTATTTACTCTTTTGCTACTTGAAAGAGTTTTCTATTTTCTGACTTGTAAGAGGATATGTCTAAATTAGGTATTAACGCATAACAACCACTCTAATACGTATCAGCCTAAATCAACAACTATTTATTATTTTCTTTTAAGCATATGGATCGGCTAGGCAGTTCTGTCAAATTGTGCTTGTCTTTGTTCAACTAGGCTGGGTTTCCTCATGCCTATGCAGTCAACTCATGAATTGGCTGGGCCTAGATAGTCTTGGATAGCCTTTTCTGGGAAGATTCAGCTCTCCTCGAAATATCTCTCACGTTCCTCCAACAGGATAACCTGGGCTAGTTTTCAGAGCAGAAACAAGGGTTATAGAGCAAAAACAGAAATATACAAATGCTTTTAAGATTTTTGCTTGTATCAAGTTTGATTTTGTCCTGTTGGCCTTGGCAAATTGTACAGACAAACACAGACTCAGTGTGGAAAGGAAGGCACAAAGGATGTAATCAGGTGTGATACAAAAATCATAAAAATTGTGCTATTAGTTCAATCAATCTATCAGTTCTCCATTCTGTTCTCAATTATTTCTTGTGTCTTCAACATGCAAAACAAGATCACAGTATCCAAGGATCTCAAAAGATTTTAATGATCATGGCATCAGGCTTGGAGTCCAGAACTTTGTGGTCCGTCTCACACCTGGATGTTTTTCTGATACAGTTCCTCAGTTTATTTTTCTCTATGGCTTTTGACTGTGCTCTTCAGAATTGCCACCCTTTTCCATTGGCCACTTCTGAAAGAGTATTAGGAAATAATCCCTTTGGAAGCTTTCTTCATCCTAGTGCCTGCCTGTAGTAAGTTGAGAATCCAACGCCTTTCAATAATGTCAAGCTCTTTTAGTCCAACTGAAGGCACTTTTGCTAATGTAATTCCCTGAATAATTTGGGGGGGGGGTGGTTAATGCATCTGATTTGAGTTCATATTAACTCCAAAAGCCATGCCACAATGTTTTTCAAGACATGTCTTTCTCTTGGCTTACCATTACTGTAGGATCATGCTTCTGTGAGAACACGCCTTTAAGATTCTTAGAAGCACTTTTGTTGATCTTAAAGAAGGTGCTAGGCACCACTCCAACTCCTTCTTATGGATACACCCTTAATTTAATCTCTGCTCCAGGCTATATTTTACTTTGAGAATCCCTTCCCTGAAAAGAAAACTACAGATGAGAAACACTTATTTTTCTGGTATAGGAAGTCCTCATTCTGCTGGCAAACTAGCCAGATCTTTTAAAATCTTACTTCTTTTTTTGTAGTACCTTATCATAAATAAGTAGTAGAAGCAACTCTTCATAAGACTCTGACTCAAATCTCAAAATTTATTTTTATCTCCCAAGTTACAATAGGCAACAGTTTAACCATTTTTTTATAATTACATAGTATAGGTTACCATTTCCCGGCCTTCTATAGCAACTCCATTACTCTATCGCTGTTTTGTTTTGTTTTTTCGTCTCTTCTCACTACCTGATCCCGAAGCTAATGTCACATATTTTATATTTGTTATGGCAGAACCCCCGTTCTTGTACTGAAAATTACTAAAAAGGGTTTAGTTGGGAAAACAGAACCATTATAAGAAAAATGGGAATAAGGGATTAAGTCTTACATGGTTGTGTGATAACATAGGGAAGTGAAGATCTATAAAAAAGAAGAGGATAAGAATAAGAATCACTCATTTAAATCTTGTAAGCCAAATACATCTCGATGCCAAAGTGGTCCCATAAAGGGAAGCTTGTGGAGAGGGCTATGGAAACTCTGCTACTATGTAATTGCTGCCAGTGTGGATCTACAGGACGCACCTACGTCTGGGTCTTCTGTTTGTAAGCAGAGACAATAGTTGAGAAAAAAAAATGCTAGACATAAAGTAGAGGGGAGGGAGGAAGTGCATGTCTGCCATAGAGTCAGCATTTCTATCTGACATAGATTAGTTATGTATTTATTCAGCAATTATCAAGCAAGTACTGAATGACAAGCAGTCATTTCTTAGCAGTAGAGATCACGGATATGAAATGCAACATTCTCTTAAATGAAAGTGCTCACAGTTGGACAAAGAGAGACATGAGAAATGCAAGAAGCAACATAATGCTAACTGTGAAGAGATTAAGAGATTAGCACAGGGCTAAGAGAAGACATTGATTTATTTGTTCACTAACTTAACCAATACGTATAGAGTGCTTATTATGAAAAGGCAGCAAAGTCTTCCCACCTCATGCTGACTATGTCACCTACAGGGGGCATTGTCCAAGTATCTCCATACAGAGATTCTAATTCTTCTTCTCCTCTCCTCTTTCAGCAAAACCAGAGGTAAACTCTGAAGCTAGAAGCAACTTAGGAAACTGTACTAATTCCAAGTGAACAGTATCCTTAAGGATCTAACCTTCATCCTTTTGCTATAGCTTGTCTCGCTTACTTGGAGATATGGAAGAAAGTGGTATCCCTTCCATTACCCAAATTGACCCCTGACCGTCTTTATTATAACATTAAAGGAATTAATAATTTATTTGGGGAAAAAAAAGTCATGCAATTTTTTAGCATCAATACAGTATTACACACAACTGGCACTATTAACTCTTAACTAAAAGAGGTTATTGGACGTATGGATGACCAGAGAGATTTGAAGATGGGGAAATGGAGCCACATTTGCTTAGGCTTGCCCACAGAAAGAGGTGGAGAAATAGTGCTAAATAAGCACTATCATGACATATTTTATCTCCTTCCAACTTCTATGTCTTCCTTTAAACCACATTTCTTTTCTGATGCTCCATCTTCTGAGGGTTGAGTAGCAGAGTAGAGGAAGCGTAAAGTCAAGTCTCTGGACAGATCTGAGTTTTTAATTCCAGCTCTGCTGCTCATGATTTAGAGTAAGTTGCTTAATGACATGGCATCCTACTTACTTTCTCATCACTAAAATAGATAGAGCAACACTTTTTTCACAGGGTGGTTTTTGGATTACCCATCAAAGCAAAAAAGGAGAACCCTTCTATAAAGGAATCCATTAATTATTGACTGCATTTTTTCTCTTAGTAATTATTATTATTAACTCCTCCATTATCAATGACTTTCATAATCATTTCTTTTAAAATGAGGATGTATGTTTATATGACTTAGGTTATATTCAATAATAATTAATGAGATAATGTAGCTACCATTTGTTGAGGAACTGCTATATGCTAGGAGTACTATATACATTATTTCAAATCCTTACAAAAGTAAAACCCTCCCATTTTGGGATTCCCTTCAACTAATGATCTGGCCTTCAAGTAGCCTTCTCTACCCTCATTTTGTATTCTACTGAATTTCAACAGTGTTATTTTGATGTGATTAGACAGCTTAAATACTCTGTTTTTTAGTAGGTGCACTTGTATTGCTTTGGATAAAGCTGGCAATTGCATGATTATGCACCACTAACATAAAAGCAATTCCAGCAAGTGGGGCTCTTGAGAAATGAAAGTACCTCTTACCTTGGTGAGAACCTCCAAACAATTGGTTGACCCTCAGTTGGAGGCTGTGGTCATCTCTTTGAATGTTTAGTTACATACAAAGATAATTAGCTATTTGATTGCTTACCTAAAATTTACTCATGAATTTATTTGTGTAATTATGATTTAAGCTTTGCAGTTTCATTTCCTTCCTATGAAATTTCCCAGGGGTATATGGTGTTTACATAGGTCATAAGTATATATGCATCAATTTATTTATAAAAAGTATCACAGTCTCTAAAAATGAGAAAAATTCCCATAGCTCTTACACCACAATGCATTTCCTGAGAGTGTCCCCAGTTTGCCGAATGGAACATTCCTCCCTTGTCTCTCCCAATATGGTCGATTTGATATGACTGATTAGAAGAAAGATTCCTTCCTAGTTGTTTTTCAGAAGGGAAGGGATTGGGTCTTGTGTTCGTTTTTATAGTGACCATGATGTATGAGAACAAAGATACTTCATGTTCAATTGTCAAGGCTTAGGAAGCAGCTGCTGTGGAGTTCCCTAAAGGCCAGAATTCAGCAGAACCAAAGACCTGGATTTGATCCTACTGACTTGATTTCTTTAGGTGAATCTCAAAATACAAATACCATTTATGAAGTCTTAGCTTTACAAAATATAAAATCTATTACCATGTAACATTCCTATTAATGCTTTCGTGCATGTGAGAGCGCCATATACTACATCTGAACCTTGGAGGTGAACACCTTAGGTCTAAGTCCCTGCTCTTACCACTGCTGATTACTTACTCATCATGTGATTGAGAACTACTGAACCTCTTCAGCTTCAACTTTCTCTTCTCTATAAAAATGAATGTCTCTTTAGCTTACAAATTGTTTTGAAAATCAAACATAAAAGATAGATATAGCACCTACTATCAGGCCAGCCACCTAGTAGTCTTTAAAAATGTAATATTAATCTGTATAAATATATGACATAGGTTTAATGATTCTTACTAAGATTTATGTGCCCTACATAATTATATAACACAAAATTAAGTGGGATTTTTCCTTCTGCCCTGGATTTAGTGCCTAAGGCTCAAAGCTGCAAACAAATTGGTACTGAGCTCCCTATTTTCTAAAGAGAACTTTCAACAACTATGTTTTGACAGCTCCTGCTGGGTCTTACTTTAAGTCACTAGAAATGGCCCTACCACCACCTGCCAAAAACAGAATGCCCCACAACCCTCTTCATGATTAAAAAAATAAGACTGGGAAGAAAAACAGTTGAGAATGACTAATGTGCTGGAGAACATGGTGTTTATGATTAGAAAGGAAGTGCTCCTCCACTCCTTTGCAAAGTTAAGTCATGATGTTAGGAAGATAATTCTTAGAGATCAGCATCGTCTGAAAGAAATAAAGGCTCTGATCTCTTTCTTGCTAAATGATTGATGGACTGCAGAATCAATCAAGGGGGAAGCAAAAGAGTGGTTGGGGAGAATGACTTGCACTTTCTCAAGGTTAGGGTCTTACATGTGCACAGAGCATGGGGTCACATTATCTGGAGATTTCAGAAGATGAGAGACTTGCTTTTGACAACAGAACAAAAAGAAATCACAATGTAATGTGCCTAGGAAGAAGATGGAGCAGCTTCCCACTTCATCTAAGTTTCTGTCAGCCTTTAAAGGGCATTGATAATGAAATCAGCTATTTCTGGTTTCAAAATCATCAATGCTTTGAGGTAGAAGCAGGTACCCTGGGCTGACCATGTGATCAAAGCAAAAATAATGTGTTGGAGGCATGGATTACTGGTAAGAAATAAGAAGAGATATGACTGCTCTAAGTGGGTCAGCAGTAACAGAGTGCTGGATTAATGTTGATCACAGTTGCAGCAAAACTACACATACTCTACAGGTGGAGACCAATCCACTGATAGAGACTACCCACAATGAATGGAATAGGTCAAGCTAGAACGAGATCAAGGATTCTTTCCTGCAACCAACATGTCTGGAAAAGTGGTCCCTTTCTCACCTATTTTTCCTGCCAAAATTTAATACAAGGGGCTTTGAAAAGAGGTAGATGCCAGAATAGGATGAAGAGGAAAAATAATGGCTCTTCCCAACCTCAGATGCCTTTGAGCCATGGCTTAAGTGTGAGACAAAGACAGTGATAAAATAACAATAATTAAAATAATATGAATAATTATAATAGTAGCTAACACATATTTCTCTCCCTATGTCAGGCAATGTTCCAAGTGCTCAACATATAGCAAATAATAAGAGTCATAGGATGTAGGTTATTTTATTCTCTCCATTTGATTGTTGAGAAAATGGAATCCATTTGAATTTGAGTGACTAACCCAAGTGATGACTAAACTAAAAATCCAAAGCTGGTGGTGGTGGTTCTGGAATTCAAATCCACAGAGTCTGGATCCAGTATAAGAAACTTTTAGACAAATTCAGAATTGTAATCTGGACTGAAATCGTATTCAAATTTACACAAATTTTCAACAAATGATGTGTGAAAACTTTGACAGAGCAAACCTAAAGACACAGATTGCATGTAAGCAAAATCCTTTCAAGTTTATACCCTGCCAAGCAAAAACTACTCATTCAAGTCTTAATAAACTGTTTTTCAAAGCACAACTAAACACATCTATGTATACCTAATTAAAGGCAAGTAAAGGACACCCAATACATTTTCTCTAAAAAGTAATGTTTACCAATGTAACAACTACTATAATGTGTATCACTTACACAGTATATGTGGAAACTCTATGAAAATATTAGGGATAAGTATTGATAATAATAAAAATTATTGATCATGATATATTCAATTTATCTTTATTTTCTATGTGCTCACCACAAGCTTTCTTTATTGAAAAACAGAGAGGATAAACATAGATATATCCTCTTAAGAAAACTACTTCTCATTCTTTATATTTATGTCATTACAATGGAAACGGTAGATGCTGGATCACAGGGGATGTTTAATATTAGATTGAAGAAGATATTAAAAAGTACAGCAGACTGGCTAAAACAAGTCTGCACTGGCACTGGGGATGGTCCTGTTGACATGCGAGGTCTTTTCCATATCTAATTTTGATAATATGATTGATGAGGTGATTTCTCATAAGTGGTGGAAAGAAACAACATCAAAACTAATCACATTATGCTGGCATTTGGAAGTCTAAATAAAAGGTATGTGAACTCATTACAGGAAGATATTTTTTCATTTGAAATTTAAATTTGCCAGCCCATCCATATTTGTCTGGAAAACTTGTGAATTTGTTTGTAGATGAAAATGACCAGAGTTGAGTAATCAGTTCCAACTGATTACAGTGCATAATAGGCAGCCCAGGGTCTTCCTGGCGGTTACAGATCTGTCTTTAGAAATCTCAAGTTCAGGGAGAAGGATGTGGCGACCTCAGTCTCTGTAATCATGTTTCTCTGCCCCCTCGAAGGAAGAAATGACCTCCCCAGATGCCAGTGGAATTTCTCTGCAAATTTAGCTTCCTCACTGGTTTTTATTTTTCTTTAATAAAGGAATATTTGTAAGTTTTAAATGGAGAGAATAACATGCCTTTATTTCATCGACTTTTCAAAGATACAGTCACAGCTGTACAGCAATCTCCACCAAAGGGGAAATTAACTTTAATATAAAAACACACAGCTAGGAGAACTCGAGAAGTCTATCATTTTTCCAATATGCAGTATTGAAGCCCCACAGTTTCACACCCTACACTTAAGCTATCAAGAAATTAGGCTATTTGAAATGTTACAAATATGCTAGCTATACCCATTATCCTAGATGGGCAATACAATTTATGGAAGATATAATAAATAGAGGGAAATTTAGTATGTTTGTTCAATACAGAGTAGGTAATTGAAGTGCAGAATCCAAAGTAAAACCATAAACAATAATTAGATAGTGAAAATGTGGAGAGTTGACCATGACCCACATAATAATACAGCTGAGCATCAGCAAAGACAGAAGCCGGCTTGCAGTTGGAAGCAGATTATAAAGGGAATGTATGCTTAATAAACATCTGGAGAAGCTGTGATAATATCTGAAGAAGAATCTTCTGAAGAAGGGAACTCTCTAATCTTAACCTTACAATCTTAATTTGTGGAGGAACATATGATTACGTAGATGTTATTATGTACATCTGGAGGAGAGTTACTCTGATGCCTCTGTGAGCCTCAGCACTGAGCAAATTGCAATAAAAATGTGTAGCATTGCTTAGTACAGCTAGTATCACTGGGAGTTTGCAACTTAAAAGTTCCCTTCAAGGTTGTTGTACTATTTAGGTTCTTTGGTGCAAATAATAGAGAGAAATTCTGTTAGCTTTAAGCAAAAGTGCAATCGACTGAAGGAATTTAAGGGGCTTGGAGCTGGAGGGTTGGAGTAGAAAACTGAGCAGAGCTAGGCGGCAGGAACAGACTGTACAATGTATCAGCACTTCAGCTGCAATATACACCTTCTAACCAGTGTTTAACATGTGCTTAAGAGGCGATGTACCAGGAGAAAACACCTGAATGGCTGACAGTAAGTTACAGATGCACCCTTAGTTGTACTGGGACAGGGAGACATGAAAAATGGCCCTTGGAACTTTCCTCAGCAACCGTGTGCTTTTGAGGGTCTAAAAAGTGTCACATTTTGAGTGTCACATTATATAGTAAACACTGTACTACACACTGGGATGCAAAAGTACTAAAGCCTAGGATGTAATTTCTGTCTTTTAGGAATTTTTTATATACATGAATCATTGCAGGAAGAAAAGAGAGAAACTAATACACGACAGAAGCTAAAAAGTAGACAGCACTACATCCTTATTTTACATATCAGGAAAGAGAAGCACCAACGGGTAAAATAACATGCCACATATTTCATTACTTGAAAGGAAGGAAGTGAATATCATGAGCAGTGTGCCATGAGGCAAATTAAGGTGGCCATAATTTACTGACCAAATTGGAACATTTTTCAAAGTAAAAGAGGGACGCTATTAGTACTTATGCCAAGTCAGCATGCTTAAGTAGAAGTATCCTTGACATATCAGAATACAAAAAGCCTGAGAAAGACATCATAGAAAGGATGTTGCTTACTGGGTTTGCACACTTTATTCAAAAGCACCTAGAAGAACAGTGCTATCCAACAGAACTTTCTGCAATGAGGGAAATATTCTATCTGTCCAAAATGTGGCAGCCACTAGCCTCATTTGGCTATGATCTCATGAAAAGTGGCTAATATGACTAAAAACTAAGTTTTTTAATTGATTTAATCTTACTTGAAATTTAAGTAGCCACAAGCATCTAGTGGTTACCAGTAAGGATAACACGGAAATAGTTTTAACTTGTGATTTATTGTATTTGTACAGCTGTTTGTAACAATACTGCAAGAAGTATTTCAAGACTCTAACAACCACCAATAGATTGGTGATTGACATAGACGGAAAACTATACACAATTGAAATAAGTGGAAATATAAGTACAAAATATTGCAAATTATACACAGCACGTCTCTGATATTTGTTTCTCTAATTTCACTTCACTAAGAAATTTTGAAACTCTGGATATTCCCCTTGTTTGTTATGTATGGTCATGCAGGGTATTTTGTTGCTGTTGCTGTTTTTGTTTTTCTTGTTGCTGTTTTTATCCGTGACTGATGACTGATCATCTGCTTTGGATGCCATGCTGTTCTCATTCCAGTTAGTGTAAAATGCTAATTGTCTTACCCTGCAAATAGCCGCTATCAAAATAATGCTAATGTTCTCAGCTCCTTTCCTTATGTAGCTGCTTCTGTGTCTGCTCTGCTTCTGTTGAGAGAAAGGCGTTTTATACTGCATTTCTTGGCAGAGGGATTTAGTTGGAACACAACAAGTTGGGTCACCCATTGGGCTAAGGTTTTAGAAACCATTAAACAATTTAATAGCATGGTTGAAAACTGATATGGTTTGGCTGTGTACCCACTCAAATCTCATCTTGAACTGTAGGTCCCATAACCTCCACGTGTTGTGGTAGGGACCTGGCGGGAAGGAATTGAATTATGGTGACAGTTACCCTCATGCTGTTCTCGTGACAGTGAGTGAGTTCTCAGGAGATCTGATGGTTTTATAAGGGGCTTCCTCCTTCACTCAGTACTCACTTCTCTCACCTGCCACCATGTAATACATGCTTGTTTCACCTTCTGCCTTGATTGTAAGTTTTCTGAAGCCTTCCTAGCCATGCGGAACTGTGAGTCAATTAAATTCTTTTCTTTATAAATTATTCTGTCTTGGGTATGTCTTCATAGCATCATGAGAACAGACTAACACAAAAATAAAAGCTCCAGTGTTAAACAGAATAACATGTAAAAGGTAATTTAACTAACTACTAACTAGGTGACCTGGAGCAAATTATTTCACCATCTTAAGTCTCAATTTCTTCATCCACCAAACAAGTAAAAAAAAAAAAAAAAAGTTACTTTCCAGCAAGGTGCAGTGGCTTATGCCTGTAATCCCAGCACTTCAGGAGGCCAAGGTCAGCTGATGTCTTGAGCCCAGCAGTTTGAGACCAGCCTGGGCAACATGGCAAAACCCTGTCTCTATAAAAAATACAAAAATTAGCCAGGCATAGTGGTGCATACCTTGTAGTCTCAGCTACTTGGGAGGCTAAGGTGGGAGGATGGCTTGAGCCCAGAAGGTGGAGGTTTCAGTGAACTGAGATCTTGCCTCTGCATTCCAGCCTCGGGGACAGAGCCAGACCAGCCTCAAAATAAATTACTTTCCTCATTGATTTATCATGGGGCTACGCATGTAAAACACCAAGCATAGCTTATAATATATAGTAAGCATTAACTCAATCAACTAAGTTTTTCTGGGCCCTATCAAGCATACTCCAAGTGTACAAGGAGCTGAGACAAGTGTCATGCAGTTTATAGTTTAGTGGACAATTCTTCAAGATAGCAGTACCTGCCTCTGTGGTGCTATGGGCTATAAATGGGCAAGTAAAGAGATCTTTAAGAAGATGCTGAGGAGGTCAGGCTTACTGAAAAAAGCATATAACACTTCTCAATTTTGCTAGTACAATCTTGGGAACTTCATATACAGCCAGGTTCTAGGAGGTCAACACTAACATTCACAATTGAATTTCAATGCTTTTCTTCTTTGTCTTTGTTAAGCTTTGTATTTTATGTTTTTTTAATTTTTAGTTATTTTCAAGTGTGTGCCCTAATCTAAGGAGCCAAAATTGTGTAATCACAAACTGCACTGTGGCTTATTTATGCATTTAGTCAGCAAGGATTGACTGAGTGTCTAAGACACACCCAACACCGTGTTAGTTTCCAGACATACATTGGTGAATAAATCAGACAACCCCCTTGTGCTCCATGGTGCTTATAATCTAGTTTGTAGCTAATTGTCTATATCCACTCTTATTATGGACAGCATACTCAGATACCATCTGAAGTTGCACTTTTCATGCATATCATCCTTTGTATATGGGCCAGTGTTCACACAGTGGTGAAGGCTAATTTTTTCTTCCAATTCTTGCACCAATATTGACTTGCAGTTCACACTACACACAAGCCACCACACAAGATAAACAGCATTAAAACCAATTGGTAACCAGTAAAATGAGCCAAGTCCATTGATCATGGGCTTCAATATTACAGCAATGGCAAATTGTCATAAAGTTTCTAGACACTTTCCCTTTGTGTACTAGTAACAAACTGTGAACCAACTGCTGTCCACAGATCACATGGCAAAAAACACTGTCATAGGCTGCAGTACCTTGAAATAAACCTACCATGTTCATAGAAGCTATCACAGAGGAAGAGGGAAGAAGAGAAGGAAAGAGTTATCTCTTTTCTTCAAACTTTCTCATTTTAATACCCCTTATATTAGATAGACTGCATATCATTTAGACCTGTTCATACTGAAATTGTTATGAATGTTCATCTACATTCACAGCAAGTAAAATACTCTATCAGTCAGCTCCATTGAACCGTACCCAGAGAATCTAGACGAAAAACCTGTGTAGCTATTGTAGGGTGGGGTTGAGTGAAGAAGTCCTCAACTTGCCCTTGTAAATGACTCAAATAGGAAATTAAATGGGAAATATTTGGCTTTCTAATTGAGAGCAGAGTGAGGGATCAAGGTAACAGTAGCTACTGGGTAATAATTAAGTATACTGAAAAAGAAAAGCAGCTAGTCACTTTCCTGGGAAAAGTTAATATTGCCTTTTTAGTACTTATTTTACTTGCAAGGATTATAAACTTCCTCAAGTCAGATCATGCCCTGTTGGCCACTTATTATAAATATATATAATAAACTAGTGTATAATATATATATACAACTAATAAAGGTAATTTTTATCTTTTTAATTTTTTAAGTTATAAAACTATGATGAAATGAGTATTTTTATTGAAGTTAGGCAGGAGAAGCTCACATTACTATATTAGTAAGATTTGTATATGTCCACTATTTTCCAAATCCAAAAAATTTTTTTGATGATTTTAGTCTTTATGATTGTTTTTTTCTAAATTGGAAAGTAAAGAAATGTAGAATCTAAAATTATCCATAATCTCAGCATCTAAACTCAAATACTAAATTTACTTTGTGATGTATTCGGCTCTATTCTTTCAATAACACTGATTTTTGTGCTTGAAATAACTGGGCCTGACTAACATTTCTAGTTCTCGTAGTAATAAGTTTCTGTGGGAAATTAAGATTCAAACACTGCAGCAGAACTTTGAATAGCAAGCCCTTTGTTGATACAACTACTACAAAGTTTGACTCTATTGGTCTTGTGAATAAAACCCTGATATTCACAAAAGAAGAAATTATCTGGAGCTTTTTAGCTCAGCAAGAATCAATTCTTAAGCCATATCTGAATTCCTGTAAATTCAGAATTAGTGAGGTCTGAGTTAATGAGGTTTGATTGTATCCTGAGCTATTGGTAAAATTGCAGTGCTGCAGTGACTCCCACTGAAGTTAGATTCATTGCTGTTTCAACAAGGGTTGAAGAGGGCAGATTCTTCCTGGTACCCAACATCAGCGCTTTTTAATTACACTATTATGTGGTATAAGGTGGACCTATAAGATGGCCTACTAGAGGAAGTCAGCACTTTCTGAGTAAGCAACAGCATATTTTTTTACTTCTCTCTGCAGTCCCCTATTCACTTTCAAATGGATCAGGTTTCCTTTCTTTGGATCTCTAGCTTTTGTCCATTAGAGTTTCCCCCAAAGACTATTTTATCAAACAAGGGAAAACACTTTAGAAAAGCCCGTAAGTTCTTTGCAGAGTTATAGCCTGTGCTTTGTTTATGCATAGTGAACACTTACTGAGTTAGCACTCCCTAAAGGAAAATCTGGGGAGGTATCAGAAAAATGTTTTTGGTAATTGCTACTTGGTTTGATATCCTGGTATTTTGTGATGTTTTATGCAGCATTAATGGTATCACCTGAGATTCTAAGGACACAAAAGAACTTCTAAGTCCATTATCAAATGTAAGGAAGTCATTTCAGACCTCTGAGGGAATTAAGTGAGCTGATCGTCAAATGCCATTCTTGGAGGAATGTAACAACAACATGCCTCTAAAAGACTTAACCCATTTTAATTGGCACGTGTTTGTACGCAAGCATATTCCAGATCACATATAACTGTGGGTAAAGATACAGTACCTCTCCTTCAAGCACATGGACATTTCTAATCAGGTTATTGCTTTTGGCAAATTAGCCTATTAATTTTCAGTATCTTTCTGTATATTTGTAATTTATACAAATTTGGGAGCTACCGAAATGCCTTTTAACTTCATTTAGTTTGGCCTGAAGATTATTATTTGGAGTCTCCAAAGGTTGATTACTTTCATTCATGAATACTTGGGACTAAGAGAGTGAGAGAGGATACAGCGAGTAGGTAGTTGATATAGTTTGGCTGTGTCCCCACCCAAATCTCATCTTGAATTATAGTTCTCATAATCCCTACATGCCATGGGAGGGATCAGGTGGGAGATAATTTAATCATAGGGGTCCTTACCCTCAGCGGCTTTTCCCCCTTTTGCTTAGCACTTTTCCTTGCTGCTGCCATGTGATGAAGGACGCGTTTGCTTCCCTTTCCACCATGATTGTAAGTTTCCTGAGGCCTCTGAAGCCATGCTGAACTGTGAGTCAGTTAAACCACTTTCCCTTATAAATTACCCAGCCTCGAGTATGTCTTTATTAGCAGAATGAGAATGAACTAATACAGTAGTGAAGAAGTTTATTTCACTTACCACCTAGGATAGTGTACCAGTTCCACACACCAGTTTCCTGGCTCTCCTCCCAGGCCTGAATCCTGGTCTTACCAATGGATTATAAAAATGCCTGTTTATTTGGTGGAGATAGAAGCATATCCTGGTATCTGCAGCCTTTAATACACACTATAACTAAATTTTGTGTATACTAAACAGGGAAAAGTTGAAAGCATTCCCCCTGAGAACTGGAACAAGACAAGGATGCCCACTTTCACCACACTATTCAACATTGTACTGGAAGTCCTAGCCAGAGCAATCAGACCAGAGAAAGAAATAAGGGGCATCTAAATCAGTAAAGAGGAAGTCAGATTGTCACTGTTGACTGATTATATAATTGTATACCTAGAAAATCCTAAAGACTCATCCAAAAAATTTCCACATCTGATAAATGAATTCACTAAAGTTTCAGGATACAAAATCAATGTACATTAATCAGTAGCACTGCTATAGATCAGCAATGACCTAGCTGAGAATCAAAGCAAGAAGTCAACGTCTGCTGGGCATGGTGGCTCATGCCTGTAACCCCAGCACTTAGGGAGGCCAAGGCAGGCAGATCACCTGAGGTCAGGAGTTTGAGATCAACCTGGCCAAGATGGCAAAACCCCATCTCTACTACAAATACAGAAATTAGCTGGGCGTGGTGGCAGGGGCCTGTAATCCCAGCTACTCAGAAGGCTGAGGCAGGAAAATAGCTTGAACCCAGGAGGCTGAGGTTATAGTGAGCTGAGATCATGCCACTACACTCCAGCCTGCATGACAGAGCAAGACTCAGTCAAAATAAATAAATAAATAAACAATCAACTCACTTTACAACAGCTCCAAAAAAAAAATAATAATCAAATACTTACAAATATACCTAACCTAACCAAAGAGGTAAAATATCTCCACAAGGAAAACTGCAAAACATTACTGAAAGTAACCACAGATGACGCAAACAAATGGAAACATATCCCATGCTTATGGATGGGTAGAATCAATATTGTAAAAACGACCATACTGCCAAAAGCAATCTACAAATTCAATGCAATTCCCATCAAAATATCATCATCATTCTTCACAGCACTAGAGAAAGATTAAAATTCATATGGAACCAAAATAGAGCCCACATAGCCAAAGCAATACTAAGCAGATAAAAACATATCTCAGGGTATCACATTACCTGACTTCAAACTATACTACAAAGCTATAGTTACCAAAACAGCATGGCAACGGTATAAAAATAGCCATGAAGACCAATGTAACAGAAGAGAGAAATAAAGCCAAATAGTTACAGTCAACTGATCTTTGACTAAGCAAATGAAAACAAAGTGGGGAAATGACACCCTAATCAATACATGGTGATGGGATAAATGACAAGCCACATGTAGAAGAATGAAGCTGGATCTTCATCTCTCATCTTATAGAAAAATCAACTTAAGATGTATCAAAGACTTAAATCTAAGATTTAAAACCATAAAAATTCTAGAAGATAACATTGGAAAAACTCTTCTAGACATTAGCTTAGGCAGAGTTCAAGAACAAGAACCCAAAAGCGAATGCAACAAAAACAAAGATAAGTAGATAAACCTAATTAAACTAAAACACTTCTGCATAGCAAAAGAAATAATCAGCAAAGTAAACAGACAACTCATAGAATGGGAGAAAGTCTTCACAAACTATGCATTCAACAAAGGACTAATATCCAGAATCTATGAGGAACTCAAACAAATCAGCAAGCAAGAAAGAAATAATCCCATCAAAAAGTGGGCAAAGGACATGAATAGACAATTCTCAAAATAAGATATCCAAATGGCCAACAACATGTGAAACACTGCTCAACATCACTATTTAACAAGGAAATGCAAATCAAAACCACAAAGAGATACCACTTTACTCCTGGAAGAATGGCCATAATTTAAAAAAATCAAAAAATAATACATGCTGGCATGGATGTGGTGAAAGGGAACACTTTTACACTGCTGGTGGGAATGTAAACTCATACAACCACTATGGAAAACGGTATGAAGATTCCTTAAAGAATTAAAAGTAGATTTACCATTTTACCCAGCAATCCCACAACTGAGTATCTACCCAGAGGAAAAGAGTTCATTATATGAAAAGACACTTGCACATGCATGTTTATAGCAGCACAATCCACAATTGCTAAAATATGAAACCACCCTAAATGCCCATCAACCAATGAGTGCACAAGGAAAATGTGAAGTATATCATAGAATACTATTCAGTCATTAAAAAAAATGAAATAGTGACATTTGCATCAACCTGGATGGAGCTGGAGATGATTATTCTAAGTGAAGTAACTCAGGAATGGAAAATCAAACATCATATATTCTTACTTATAAGTTGTAGCCAAGCTATGAGAACTCAAAGGCATAAGAATAATATAATGGACTTTGGGGACTCAGGGGGAAGGGTGAGAGGGGTTGAGGGATAATAGGCTACACATTGGGTACAGTGTACACTGCTCAGGTGATAGGTCCACCAAAATCTCAGAAATCACTACTAAACAACTTTTCCATGCAACCAAACACAACTTGCTCCCTAAAAACTATGGAAATTTTTTAAAAAATCAATGAATCCAGTAGTTAGTTTTTGGAAAATGTAAATAAGATTGATGGACCGCTAGCCAGAATGATAAAGGAAAGAGAGAAGATCTAAATAAACACAAAATTAGAAATGACAAAGGGGACATTACCAATGATCCCACAGAAATACAAAAAACCCTCACTTAAAGACTACCATGCATACCTCTATGCATACAAACTAGAAAACATAGAAGAAATGGAAAAAATTCCTGGAAATATACAACCTTTCAAGATTAAACCAAGGAGAAATTGAATCCCTGAATAGACCAATAATGAGTTCCTAAATTGAATCAGTAGCAAAAACCTACCAACCAGAAAAAGTCCACAATCAGACGGATTCACAGTCTAATTCTATCAGATGTATAAAGAATAGCTGGTATCATTCTTACCGAAATTACTCCCACAAAATTGAGAAAGGATTCTTCCCTTAATAATTCTATGAAACGAGCATCATACTGATATCAAAACCTGGCAAAACAACAAAAAAGCACATTTTAAGCCAATATCCTTGACAAACATAGACACAAATTTATCGACAAAATATTAGCAAACTGAATCCAGCAGCACACCAAAAATCCAAAAAGCTAGTCCATCACCATCATGTAAGTACACTTTATCCCTGGGATGCAAGGTTGGTTCAACATATATGAAAATCAATACATGTGATTCGACACATGAAAAGAACTAAAAATACATGATATCACAATAGACGGAAAAAAAAATCTCAGGATAAAATTCAAAATCTCTGCCCAACTTCAAACTCTAACACAAGGCTACAGTTAACAAAACAGCATGGTACTGATAGAAAAACAGACACAGAGACAAATGGAACATGATAGAGAATGCAGAAATAAGACTACACACCTACGACCATCTTATCTTCAACAAAGTTGATAAAAACAAGCAATGGAGAAAGGATTCCCTATTCAATAAATTTGCTGGGATAACTGGCTAGCCATATGCAGAACATTAAAGCTGGACCCCTTCCTTACACCATATACAAAAATTAATTAAAGATGGATTAAAGACTTAAATGTAAAACCCAAACCCATAAAGATCCTGGAAGACAATCTAGGCAATAGCATTCTGGACATAGGAACAGGCAAAGATTTCATGAAAAAGATGCCAAAATAATTGCAACAAAACAAGAATTGACAAATGGGATCTGATTAAACTAAAGACTTTCTGCACAGCAATAGAAACTAGCAACAGAGTAAACAGACAACCTGCAGAATGAGAGAATTTTTTTGCAAATTGCATCTGACAAAGGTCTAATATCCAGCAACTATAAGGAATTCAAACAAATTTATAAAAAAAAATTAGGTAACCCATTAAATAGTGGGCAAAGGATATGAACAGACACTTTTCAAAAGAAGACATACATGTGGCCAACAGCATATGGAAAAAAAGCTCAGCATCATTGATCACTAGAGAAATGTAAATCAAATCCACAATGAGATACCATCTAACATCAGTCAGAATGATGATTATTAAAAAGTCAAAAATAACAGACGCTGGCAAGGTTGCAGAGAAAAAGGAATGCTTATACACTGTTAGTGGGAGTGTAAATTAATTCAACCATTGTGGAAAATGGTTCCTCAAAGGCCTAATAAGAGAAGTACCATTCGACCCAGCACTCCTATTACTGGGTATATACCTAAAGAATATAAATTTTTCTGTCATACAGACACAGGCACGCAAATGCTCATTGCAGCACTATTCACAATAGCAAAGATAGGAAATCAACCTAAATGTCCATCAGTGGTAGAGTAGGTAAAGAAAATGTGGAACATACACACTATGCATCCATGAAAAACAAGAAATCATGTTCTTTGCAGAAACATGGATGGAGCTGGAGGCCAGTATTCTTAGCAAACTAACTTAGGAACAGAAAACCAAATACTGCATGTTCACATTTATAAATGGGGGGTAAATGATAAGAACACGTGGACACAAAAAGGGGAACAGCAGACATTGGAGACTATCAGAGGGTGAAGTGTGGGAGGAGAGAGAGGATCAGGAAAAAATAACTAATGGGTACCAGGCTTAATACCTGGGTGACAAAATAATCTGTACAACAAATCCCCATGACACAAGTTTACCTACATAACAAACCTGTGTGTGTACTCCAAACTTAAAAGTTTTTTAAGTAGGTTTCTGTTAGGTCTAGCACATTAAAAGTGGCCACAAGACAGTGGTGATTGTTGGCTAAGTGTGTCAGCTAAGGAGATATACTCAGTTGTAAATTTAGCTCACTACTTCTCAGCAATTACCTCTCTGTAGCCTCAGATTCTCCATCTTAAAATGAACTTATTGCAACCTTTCAGTAGACTACCTTAATATGTTTATGTGCTTAAAGTATTTGGAATGAACACAGACTTAGGTAAGCAATGTATATGTCAGTTAATATTATTATTTGACTTCATACCCAGAGCTAGAATCAAAAAGTAGAAGTTTCTGGGAATAAATTTCAACTTGCTACCAAAAGCTAATTTAAAAGATAATAGAAAGATGGAAGTAGAAGAAATGAGCTCCTCCTCACTAGAGTATCCAAGGAACCTGAACTTGGTCTGGATTCTTGTACCTTTTTTTTTTTTTTAAGACGGAGTCTCATTCTGTTGCCCAGGCTGAAGTGCAGTGGCACAATCTCGGCTCACTGAAACCTCTGCCTCCTGGGTTCAGGTGATTCTCCTGCCTCAGCCTCCCGAGTAGCTGAGAATACAGGAGAATACAGGAGCCTACCATCATACCCAGCTAATTTTTGTATTTTTAGTAGAGATGGAGTTTCCCCATGTTGGCCAGGCTGGTCTCAACTCCTGACCTCAAGTGATCCACCCCGCTCGACCTCCCAAAGAGCTGGGATTACAGGTGCGAGCACCGCACCCGGCTACCTTGGCATGGATTCTGAAAGCTCTATTTACTCACTCGATTGCTATCAGATTAGCCTGCTAGATATTGACTTTTAGTACCGAGGTTTTGTGCTTCTTTGTAATGTTTATCAACTATGACCACTGTAATGCTAGTTAGTTCATGAAAATGAGAAAGTAAAGGAGTTAGAATAGTAAGGTGTAGTATGAAGAGAAAGGTTTAAGGCGGCAGACAATTTGACCTTGTGACAAATCCTTGTGACTTAGGAACTTGGAAACATTTCTTAAGGCCTTTGAACCTTATGGAGAGAGAAAGAAGAGATAAAGAAAGACAGGGAGAAAAAGAGATTCTGGCATATATTGTGTATAACAAGCAGTTAGAACCTATAAAGTACTGTGGATGAGGGTTGCATTTGCTATGAGGAGGAGGAAGTCTACAAAGGTATGGAGTATGAAACGCTGTCCAAGATGACCCAGAACAGGCAAAAATCAGGACACTGGTTTGCTGGAGGAGCCCAGTCAAATAGGAGAAGAAAGCCCAGGAAAAGAGGAGGAGTTGGGTCTGAAGGTGAAGCTAGTTGCTGCATAAATCTCCCTGAGAACATCAGCTACAGTATTGCTTCCCTTTTTTGAGAAACAGCTCTATCTGGGTTTCCTAGCCATAGCAGCATTAAAAACAACAACAACAAAAATGCAGGTGAAATAAATAACACCTCCACCCCACATTTCAGCCGTCTGTGGCCACGGTACTATAGAAGCCATCATTCTTAAAGAGTGTCATCTTTTATTTATTAGCAACATGAAACATCCTGGAGGTAACTGAATTATGCGATCAATGTTAATGCTAATCAAAGTGATCAACGTTGAGTGTTCTCTTCTCCACATGGCGTGGCCCTTGCTGCTCCCAAGATGCCAATTGCATGATTTGTACATAGCCCTAATTTGCTGATTACACTGATCTTCTCAGTTCCTGCTATTCTGAGTTCTTACCCCCTTGCTATCTTTAGTTTTAGTTCAGCGTTGATATTAGGGAAATGGCATTAGACAAAACAAGGTATTCAAAATAAAATCCAGGAAGATAAATTTTAGAGCTTAAAATAAGTGAATCTTTTGAGTATCCAAGTTGCTAACCATTAGATATTTAATAAATAATTTAATCAGATCAAGAGGAAAACTGATTTTAAAAGATATACATTTATTTCACATGTATGTCTCAGTCAAAATTTAACTGGACTCAATAAGTCGCATGCCAAGCATAGAAAATTATTTTCTACAATAAATGCATTTTTCTTATTTCATTCTCAGATGAGTAAAAATTCATACATAAATGTGTTAGAACATCAGTGCATAATATTCTAACTTTTTTTTTAGACAGAACAGAGTTTTGGAATCAGAGAAGGAGACAAATGATTCCAAGGATGTTAAAAGAGAAGAAAAGCTAATGCACACAATTGGTGTAAATTCTCTCCCATTGCACCAAAACACGAAGCATGTCTACTATTCCCTCTCTTTACTGTCCCAAGTTAAATGGAACAAAAGAAAAACCTCGCCGGGGCGCAGTGGCTCACACCAGTAATCTCAACGCTTTGGGAGGCCGAGGCGGGAGGATCACGAGGTCAGGAGTTTGACCAGCCTGGCCAACATAGTGAAACCCTGTCTCTATTAAAAATACAAAAATTAGCCAAGAGTGGTGGCACACGTCTCTAGTACCAGCTACTCGGGAGGCTGAGGCAGGAGAATCACTTGAACCCAGGCTGAGATCATGCCACAGCACTCCAGCCAGGGCAACGGAGTGAGACTCTGTCTCAAAACAAAAAGAGAAAGAAAAAAAAGAAAAATCCCTGCCAGTTACTGTGCTGCATGACCTTGGACACTTTATTGCTCCACTCTGAGCACCAGGGCCCTCTTATGGAAAATGTCTGTTTCCCAGGTATTTGTAAGGATAGAACAAGTGGGCAAATGGAACTCTCCTATGCAATGCGGTGAGAGCACACAGTCAGAGTTCGGTGACTGTTCTCTTCTCCCTTTCTATTTATGGCTCCTAGCCCTCACTACTTCACTCCTTGATATTCATAATATCTTGACTTTATCAGCACAATGATGTGCTTTGGGTTAGGAGATAAAAAGGTTGAGACATATTCCAGGCTGTGCTGCTCACTATGAATGGTTCAGCTTTGGATCTGAGTTTGCTGGTGTATTTGTTTCCTACATTTACACTGTTGATACAACCGTGAATTGAAAAAAACCTCTACCATGATATTCTGCATTTAAGAAATCACCTTTGTTGTTATTGTTTATATTATAAAGTTATTGCTTGCTTAATATTTTAATTGAGATTTTAAAAAGACAAGTATAACAAAAACAAAAATTAGTCATAATTCCAGCTTATTATTAACATTCTGATATATTTTTTTCTGGCCTCTATGTGTCCATACATGCAACATATATACAGATGGATATAGATACACACAAAAATACCATATACATACATATACGTGTTACATGCCTGTATGTGAAAATGTATATTTTCAAATATGCATAAATGTACATATAAATACATATACATATATATGTATACACACATATATTAACATGCAAATATACAATGTATATGTAAATAGTGGATATGTATGTGTGTATGACCTAATAGATTGTTTCCGTTCCATTTTTTTCTGTATTATTAATAATGTTATAACCTAGATATTATCATCTTTCATCTCAATTTGTATTGTAACCATAAGGTGGATTTCAATAAGTAGACCCATGAGTCCTAGGCAGTCTAATATTTAGCTCTTGTGGATTCAAATGGTGCGTCTGTCAGGATTTCTTTGGGCTGCTCAGTGGTAATGACATATCAACGGTTTAATATTTTGAATTGAAACTATTTTCTAAGGGTATGGACATTTTAAATGCGTTGCTTTTCAAAAGAGATTTTTACATTTCAATTTGCATGACCAAGCTGAGCTGGGAAAATAAAATCTACCAGGTTATCTTGGAGCTCTCCGCTTGCAAGCACATGAACCACAAGTTTATCATGGGGGATTAATCAATAGAATAGAATGTACAAATATTAAATTTGTAGATTACTCACAAAATTGAAAATCTCCCTAAAAAAAGCATTGTTTCTGGTGCATTTCCATATCCCAGGCTCACACCAGTCACCCAGAGAACCAAATGTTCCTTGTGTTCTGTAGTCTCCCACCAGTCCAGCCCTGTGGACCCTACTCCCTGCTGTATGGGGTCACCAGTCTTGGTTTCTGATGTCAAACACACCCTCATCACCATTCCCAACTTACCTTGGTTCTTCAGAATCTACTCCACTCTTACTTGCCGAGCAAAGAGCCCCCATTTTTAGGTCTTCTTTGTGAACTGCCACCTTACTTTGCCCCTCCTCTCTCTGAAGAGTTGAAGGTCCAATTCATGCCATGCAAGGCAGCACACAAAATACCTTTATCTTAGCTCCCCTTCACAAGACTTCACTGATTCTTATCTTAGAGCAGGCTTGTTTTCCAATTAGTGCCTAATAGACAAAACTATCTGGATACCCTCAGAAAAATGTAAAAGGGTACTGCTATTTTGATCTGCAAAAAAATGAAAAATATAAATAGATATATAAATATATATAAATATATATAAAATATATAAATACATAAATATATATATAAATATATATATAAATATATATACATATATATAAATATATAAATATATATATAAATATATAAATATATATATAAATATATATACATATATATAAATATATAAATATATATATAAATATATATTTACATATATAAATATACATATATATATATATATATATATAATCCAAAGGCCACACACAAGCCTGTGCCAGAGCATTTCAAATTTACCAAACTTACAAAGGCTAAATTATACCAAATTTAGAAAGGCTAAAGAGTGAATTAATAAATGAATGAATGGACACATCTTTATTTTTCTATGATCATCTTCCTCAAGTATCCTCACCCAACAGAAGTATAGAGGTTGACCTAAACTGCTAATTGTGAATATATCCCTCTTCTTTCTATGTAGTAAGTCAGTCTCTGTGCTGTAAATATTTCTTGAAGACATTCTTTTTTCTATTGCCTCCTTACCAAGATGGCAACTGAAAGTAGGAGAAAGTTTTTAGCTATTTTGTATTGGTAGAGGAGTTCTACCTTGCCTCCGTCTCTTTTTGGTGTGCTTTCCACAGCAGGACAGCTGATTTCTGGGTGAGTGCTATGGAATGTCTATTGAGATGTATATCTAGTCCAGTCTCCGGGTTTCCTACTGGTAGATGTTGCTGCTGTCTGCCCCAGAGGCTCCTGTGGTCCACTTGTTTGGCATGGCCAGAGGTCTTAGCCTCACCTCAGTTATCTGGTTCTGTGGATGCCTCCAGAGAACGGACTGTGACAAGTAGACTATCCGCGATGTCGGTGCTGCTCTGTTGCACTCAGTTATGGAGCCACATCGCTGCTGTCACAGCGCTTCTCCCTGTTAAGTTTTCCAACCAGTCCATCAATTGTCTTATCATCCTCTGCTCAATTACCCCCCTACACACTTGTCAGGCCCTTTCCACTCAGGAGCTCAGGGTCATGCAGCTCTGAAATGTTAACTTGGGCTTAGCTTACACCATCGTTCTTCAATTTCGCTTCCCCATGTTGGAGAGGAGCCGTGCAACAGAACTTCTGTACAGACTATGAAAGAGGAACTCATCAAAGCTCTGTGCCTTTTATCTTTCTTTTGTTTATGATGTCTCTTCCCCTCTGTGAGGGAGGTCAGGAGATCTTTCACTCACTCTTCCTTCTCCTCCCCACAAATCACCAGACTGGAAGAACCAGCTTTTCTTTTTCTCTTGCTGTCTTGCAGTGACTTTTGCCTTGTTATATTATCCTTTTTCTCTGGAAGACTAAAACCTGAAAACTTACTTTTAATGGTAGATAGGATGAAAAAACTTACTTTTAATGGTAGATAGGATGAAAAAAGGGAAATAAGCTTATAAGTAATGAATATACATGGATTAGAATTTTAGAAATACTACTTTTTAATTACCTCTTTTATACATGTTGCTTTCCTGGCATACTAAAAGGAGAGATTAACTTATAAGATGCTCCATGAAGTATTCTATTGAAGTTAGGGGAAGACGAATACCCAGGGTCTCATACCAAAATAATAAGTTACACATATAAGACATTGCTACGTGCCAGGTTCTGTTCTAATTGTGCTACATATATTAATTCACATTCTCAAAACAATCCTATAAAGTAGGCACTATTATTTTCACTACTTTAAAAGTAAGGAAGAAAAAGTATGGAGAAGCTATTTATCTAAGGCCAAACAGCTAGTTAATATAAGAACTAGATTTCAATGCAGACAATTTCCTTGTTTGGAAATTCCAGCAGAGACAAAGCCAAGATTATATATATATTTTAAAATAATAATAATGATAAGCAATTCACATGGAAAATAAAAGATTTGAGGTTTTCATTGAACATGAATTCTATATAAATAAGCCAACAATAAAATGTGGCAGTTAAAGTAATCACAATGGATCTTAACCAGCAGTAGCCAGTAGGTAAAATAATCATAATGAATCTGAATCAGCAGAAACTGAAGCAGAGAGTGGAACTCACAAGAAAGAGCAGCTATTCCATGTTCGTCACTGGACATAGCATAGCTGTAGTACTAGGATTTATCCTTGAGACTACACACAGTGAAAGATACCAGGAAACTGAGGTCCACTCAGATGAGGGCAACCCAAGTAATAAGGGTAATGAAAACCAATTTCAAATCACATCTTGACGTATCTGAGGGTATTTAAACTGAAAAAGAGAAAATCAGGGAAAATGATAGTGATCCCTAAACCCTTATAAATCAGTAAGAAAACAAAAATAGACTTGCTTTGTGCCATGGAAACTGCAGTTCTCCCACCCATCTCCCAGTGGGGATACACTTCTTTTTAGTCATTTGGTAGGTGAATCCCAACTGATGTGTTACTAAAAACAATTAAAGACTACAAGTCTGTGATTGAGACTCACTGGTTATAAATTAGAGATTCCAGTTTACTCCCATAACGTCATTTTTATTAATTCATTCTTTATTGAAAGAGATCCTGGTAAATGTATATCCACTGGAATGTCACATAAACTCAGTTAAGCTCAACAGAGGATTTCTCATATGTAAACCTCTTTAGAAGGTAGAACTAGTGTCTGGGATTTACATGGAGCTGAACTTTAATATTAATAATGACAATATGGGATCTAATAGTGGAAGGGTTATAACGTAACATGAAAATTAATAATTATCACAATACTGTTAGATAGATCCTGATACACTCAGGTTGTCTAGCTTTCTTTTCAATAAGATAATACATTTTTATTGAAAGAAAAAAGAACTTTCTCACACCTTCTCCTGCTTTTAGCTCTAGTATTCACCTTACTCCTTCTATTTGTTGCATACAGCCCAGCCTTTCCCAAAGTGTAGAAGACATATGTGGCATATGGGTTTAGCAGGCATAAGGAATGGGAATAGATATAGTTTGTGGCACATAAACCTCAAATGAAATAAAAAATATAATTTCAATTTTCTTTCTGCCCTTCTGTCAAAGAGAAATTCTCAGTTTAGTACTACCCATCTTCAGCAATCTTGAATGCTTACATATCTTACTGTGCTCCAACTTTTTTAGACAACCATATCTAAATAATTGTGTTTTTATCGCATCTTTTATATGGTTACTTTCTATGTAACTGTCTTTATGCTAGTAATAGAAACCTTCCCTTTTGATAAAAAGTTATTTGAACAAAAGAGTAAATTAGCATAAAGAACATCATTAAGTAATGGCACAGTTGGTACAGGACATGACCGTATTGGAGAAGGTGGTCTGATAATGACTGTGTTACAGTATCTTTGGGGTGTTTTCTGGCTGGAACCTCTGTGGCCACAGCACCTTTGTCTGAGCTCTTGTCTTGCATCCAGGGAGAATGAGGTAGGCAGACAAGTGAAGGATGAACAAGATGAAGATGAGCTTTAATGAGTGTTACAACAGCTCAGAGGAAACCCACAGTGGGTAGCTCTCTCTGTAGGCAGGTCATCCATCAAGTGTTCCATTCTCAGCAGAGAGGAGGCCCTGAAGAGGGTAGCTACCTTCTGCAACTGGTCATCCTGAGGTCTGTAGCTCTCAGTGGACAGGAGGCCTGGAGAGAGTGGCTCCTCTCTGCCAGCAGGTCTTGTCTGCAGCTCTCAGCAGAGAGGGTGGTCTCTCTGCCCTGTTTGTCCTCTGGCTGTCCTCTGTCCTGCTCTGGCTGAGCCCAGGGCTTTTATGGACCTCAGAGAGGAGGAAGTATGTGCCAATTGGTCCATGGGTGGCCATGGGCAGCCAGGAAGAGGCATCATGAGTCCCTACTGTTGCCTGCAGGACTGTCAGCCCGTCCCCCAGCCTTCAGACCCTCCTTAACCTGAAGGTGGGGCCTTACTGGGGACCCACCCCCCTGCATCTAGGAATCAATCTGCCTCCCATTGCCTTTCATAGCCCCTGGGGCCAGTCCCCAACCCCCTCTGAGAGATCAAAGCAGTCACCTGGAGCAGAGAGAGGCCAGTCAGCGGCAGCAGACACCCCTGAGTCTGCAGGGTTGGGGAAAGAGAAAGGTCCTTCATGGGGCCCCTGAGGGCGCAGACTGCAGAGATGCCCAGGTCTTGTCCCTAGGAAAGCAGCTGCAGTGGCACTGGGGGAGCTCTGGCTCCAACTCAGAAAGGGCGGGGCTCCCACTGGCTCCATGAAGTGTGCAGCCCCAGCCCCTCCTCCCTGCTGCAGCCATCATGATGGCAGCAGCCACCGCCATCAGCTGGACTTTAGGAAACACTGGACAGTCTTTCTAAAACCATCTACCTTCAATATGCTAATAATGGGATGGGGAGGTGAGCTTACTGTTTGCTGTAGTTTGAGTGATTGCCCCAGAATTCATGGGTTGGAAATTCAGTTCCAAATGTGGCAGTGTTGGGAGACTGGGCCTTTAAGAAGTCAGTCCGTCAGAGAAATTAATGCTGCTCTGGCAGGACTTGGCTTATTCTCATGGGAGTGACTGAGACCTTGCTCTTGCTCTCATGAGACTAGATTAGCTACTGAAAAAGTAGCTTATTATAAAGTAAGGTCACCCCTCTGTTTCACCCCTTTTGCAACTGCCACTTCCTTTTCTGCTATTCTGCCTCATTATAATGTGGTACAAAAGCCCTCACCAAAAGCTGCCACCATGCTCTTGGATTTCACAGCTCCAAAACTATAAGTAAAGTAAACTTCTTTTCTTTATAAATTATCTATTCTCAGGTATTCTGTGATATCAATAGAAAACAGCTCAAGATACTCTTATTCATCACTTATACATCTATTCTTAATTAGATGATCTTTTTTCATGCCTCATTTATACAAAGTGTCTTATGACCCTTCAAAATAAGCAATAAGTATTCCTATTAAAGAACATGGCCTGGTGTATTTAATTGCCTGTTAACCAGTCTATTCCTCGAGAATGTCAAAAGCAATACATCTTGACTTGCTCTTCTTGTGAAATGTATGTAGTATACACTAGATTGTCAAAAACTTTGACAATAAATAAATGAATAAATCAAACTGCCCATAAATAGAATCATGATTTTCATACCCTTATCTAAGCACTCACATATATTTTCCCCTTGTCTTGTATGCAATATTCTGCTACTTATTTTTCACTCTGATACCTTCATGCAATAAGACATATAATATTCTGCTTTTAGATTACACACTTGTGTAATGTATTTATTATACTTCCAAAATATTTAGGTTTTCTGTGTCAGTTTTCTGTGTTATTA
This sequence comes from Gorilla gorilla gorilla, assembly GCF_029281585.2. Lineage (NCBI taxonomy): Eukaryota > Metazoa > Chordata > Mammalia > Primates > Hominidae > Gorilla > Gorilla gorilla. The sequence goes on along the minus strand of NC_073227.2, from coordinate 31,379,506 downwards.
GTGCTTAAGTTTTTAGAGGCCAAAGTAGGGACTATGTGAAACTTTCCTTCCCATCGAGCAAAATGTTATAACAAACTAATCATATTATGAGTGCATTCAGCTATGTGCATTTTACTCTTTGATAAAATGGCCAATTATGGTGAGACTTAAACAACAAGTTCTACACTTTGACATTGCTTTCTAATAAGTAAATAGCTATACTATGTGTTTGTTTTAAAGCTCAGAGACTGAACCCTAAAATTGAGGAAATTCATTTAGAGGTAAATCATTGAAATACCATCTAAAGAATAAAAGAAAAATAGGATTCTACATTTTTGACATTCTGTACTTACTTCCCAAGTTTCAACTGTGCTTAATACTTATTTGGTTTATGTTTGATTTATGAGATGCTATATTTCCAATCTTAGGGAAGACAAGAGTTTTTAATACTCCTGACATTCTGCCATTTCTCATGCCATGTTCTTGAACTTGGGGCCTGAATGCTTGGTTTATTAAGACTGCTTCTAAAGCTGAACACTTTTTATTATACATTTCCTGTCATGTTTTTGAAAAAGTGTTGTACCTCACCAAATAAAAGCGATTCCCTCTGCTCATCTTCGAAGTCATGGGAGTGTTGAAATCTCACTTCTTTCTCAGTTCTGTGGATCTAAAATTTACCTAGGGTGACAAAAGCATCGCAAGCTTAGCAGCTGGTCTGCCAGAGTATCCCTCCTCAGAATGGTGTATTATTCCCTATCCATTGTTCCAGATGTGGTAATTCATCTTTTAATAAATGTTTCCTGTGTTTTTGAAGCCTTTCTTCCTCTTCTCCAACCCTCACTTGTTTTATTCCTTCTTATATGTTCTAAGATAAGAAAGAGCATATTTCTCTTGAGAAACAATCCAAGCATGAGGATAGTAAAGCAATAGCTTTCAAGTACTGAGAGAAAAAACTGCCAACCTGGAATTTTATATCTGGTGAAAATGTTCTTAAAAAACAAAGGCAAGATTTCTGGTTTTAACTCCAACCAGAGAGCTTGGAAGTCATCACTTTTGTTCTTACAATAAGAAAAAAGCTGAACAAACTAAAAATCAACAACTTTTCTTAGAGCCATCAGAGGATTAAGGTGACGGAGTAAAGTGCCATAACAAAAACTGGAGACACAGGAGAATACAGAAAATCACAGCCCCAAACCACCTAACCTATAACAGAAGCTACTGGAGCCAGAAAGTGGTGGGAACACTTAAAAGGCAATTGTGAATAACTGCTGAAGGCTGTGGCCTACAGTGAAGATGAGAAGCTACTAGAAGCTGCAGCCTAAGATCCCTGCCCTCGATGCACATTTTAATGGACTTTGCCTCCAGAAAATTAATCAGGTTCTCAGGATCCAAAAGACATTCCCTCCAGTTTCAATTACGGTGAGAAAAATGTAGCCATTTCAAATACACTCAGAACATTCATCATAACAAACGCTTGCTCTTCAAGAAAACCTAGTTTTACCGGGGCCTTGCCTACCTGGAGGAAAGGCAATTAGTCAACTCCATCCTTCTCTAGCTTTCCTGACTCACACTAAGAGGGTGGAGGGAAGGCTAAGAAACTCTTCTGAATGTCACAACTCAGAAATTCAGTCCAACAAATAGTTTTTATTTTTTTGAGACGGAGGCTCGCTCTGTCGCCCAGTCTGGAGTGCAGTTATAAAATTATAGAACGCTTTCCTTCCCTCAGTCCTTACCACCACATCAACATAACTTCAGTGTAATAACAGTAGATTATTATGATGGAAAACACTGCAAGACACGGACTTGATTTAGGTATTCTTAGGGAAATCCAAAGACAACAGGAAAAATAAAGATAAATAGGGACAATGAAGAAAATGGAAGCTTTTTACATGTAAATATACGGTAAATATTAAACATAGCCTAGTCCCTAGCAATATTAACATAAAATCTCACACTAAAAGTCTATTTATCTCAGTTCTTATTATGCAATACATCATGTCCAGAGTTCAACTAAAAGTACAAGACTAGCTAAAGCAAGGAAAAACCCCAATCTCTGAGGAGACAAAATGAGTATCAGGACAAGGATTAGTTAGAGTCACAGACTTTCAAAATATCACCTAGAAAATTTAAAACAACCATGATGAATATCTTAAATTCATTAGTTAAAAAAGTATAGCCGGGTGTGGTGGTTCACACCTGCAATCCCAGCACTTTGGGAGGCCAAGGTGGGCAGACCACGAAGTCAGGAGATCGAGACCATCCTGGCTAACACGGTGAAACCCGTCTCTACTAAAAATACAAAAAATTAGCCAGGCATGGTGGTGGGCGCCTATAGTCCCAGCTACTCACTCAGGAGGCTGAGGCAGGAGAGTGGCGTGAACCCAGGAGGCAGAGCTTGCAGTGAGCTGAGATCGTGTCACTGCCCGCCAGCCTGGGTGACAGACAGAGACTCCATCTCAAAAAGAAAAAAAGTACGAAACATGCAAGTATAGGTGGTAAGCAGAGAGATGAAAACTTGATAAAAATATCAAAAATGAATGATAGAACTAAAGGATATTTTGACAGAAGTGAAGGCTACTTTGAATGGGCTCATCAGAAGACTAGAGATAGCTGAGGAATGAATTGATAAGCTTGAAGATATGCGAACGAAAACTTCCTAACTAAATTAGAAACTAAAAAAAGAATTTAAAAAATCCAGAATACCCAAGGACTGTGGGACAATTATAAAAATTGTTACATCTGCATAATTAAAATGAGAAGAGGAGATGAAAGAGAGAAAGGAACAGAATAATTATTTGAATTAAAGATGGCTGAGAACTTTTGCAGATTAATGATGCACACCAAACAACACATATAGGAAACTCAAAAAGCACTGAGTACTATAAGTGGGGGAAAAAAATAGACAACAATAACAAAAAGCCCTACACCTTGGCAAATCTTGTTCAACCTGCAGAAAATCAAAGATAAAATCTTGAAAGCAGCCAAAGGTGTGGATAAATGCCTTAGCTGTAGAGGTGCAAGGATAAGAATTGCGGTAGCCCTCTTATCAGAAATGATGCAAACAAGACGACAGTGGAGCGAAATATTTAAAATATAGAAATGAAAACAAAACCACCAAGCTAGAATTCTATAATCAGTGAAATTATTCTTCAAAAGTGAAGTAGAAATAAAGAGTTCCTCAGACAAACAAAATATGAAGAAATCTGTCAGAAGAACTGTCTTGTAAAATGTTGTTAATAAAAGAAAATCTTCAAAGGAAAAGAAAATAGGTAAGAAATTAACATCCACATAAAGAAACTGGTGAATGAATAAACGCAGATAAAATAAAATCTTTTACTGTTTTAATTATTAATTGATTGCATAGATACTTCTTTGTTCAAAGAAATAAGAATAACAATGAATTTAGTGATGATAAAATATGGTTAGGTAAAATGAATTACAGCAATTTTATAAGGAACAAAAGAAAGGAGAAATTGGAGATACTCTTTTACAAGGTAATTGCACTACCCTGAAGCAGTATAGTGGGTTTGTTTGTTTATTTGTTTGAGATGGCATCTCACTCCGTCACCCATACTGAAGAACAGTGGCGTGATCTCGGCTCACTGCAACCTCCACCTCCTGGGTTCAAGCGATCCTCCTGCCTCAGCCCCCCAAGTAGCTGGGATTACAACCATGAGCCACCACACCTGGCTAATTTTTGTATTTTTAGTAGAGACAGGTTGGCCAGGCTGGCCTCGAACTCCTGACCTCAAATAAAACACCCACCTTGGCTTCCAAAGCACTGGGATTACAGGCATGAGCTACCGCGCCCAGCCAGTATAGTGTTATTTGAAAGTAGACTTAGGTTAGTTGCAAATGTATATCATAAATTCTAGGACAGCCACTAAAATACTTCAAAAAGAAGCACCATTGATATACTAAGAGAAAAAATAATAATAGTCTGGCTCAGTTAAAGCCAGAGAAGGTAAAATACTTTTTTTAAAAAGTAAAGGGTAAGTGCAATTAATATACAAAATTCAAAACACAATAGACACTAATCAAAATATGTCAGTATTCACATTAAATGTGAGGGGTCTAAATATAACAATTAGGAGACAGTCTATCAGACTGAATTAAAAAAAGAAAACAAGGTTCAACTATAAGTAGTCTACAAGAAACCCACTTTAAATAAAAAGCAAGACAGGTTAAAAGTAAAGACATGTGGAAATATGTATCATGCTAACACTAACCAAAAGAAAGTGGAGGTAGTTATATTAACTTCAGATAAGCAGAATTCAGACCAAGAAAAATTATCAGAGCTACAAGAGAGGCATTACATAGTAATAAAAGAACCACTTTTCCACACCTGAAAACAAATCATTAAAGAGACAAAACTGAGAAAAAAGCAATGAGAAATAGACAAATCTATGATTATAGTTAGAGACTTCAATACCCCTCTTTCAGCATCTGATAAATACAACCAGTAGAAAATAGGGAAGGGCATGGTTGAAATAACCACCACCATTTATCAACTGGATCTAGCTGACATTTGTAGAATACTTCAGTCAACAACAGTGGAATACTCATTCTTCTCAAACTCAAGTGGAATATTCAGCAAGATGGAAAACATTCTGGACTGTAAAATTACCATACCATATTTAAAAGAATAGAAATAATGCAAAGTACAATCTCAGATTAGAATGGAATTAATTAGATTTAATTAGATTTAATTAAATTAATTAAATTTTAATAACAGAAAGCTTGAAAATTCCAAAATATATGAAGCTTAAATAACACTATTCTAAATAACACCTGGGTCAAATATAAACAAAAAAAACTCAATGGAAATATTAAAATAATCTTAACTATGTGAAATAAAAAGACAACTTATTAAAATGTGTGCAATATAGCAAAAATGGTGCTATGAAACTCTGCACCGCAGTGCATATCCTGCACCAATAGAAAAAAATTTATTGCATTGACTGCATATATTATGAAATAATATTACAATGTTATTATATTATTCATTTTATAACAATTATTAGTTATGTACTGTAATTGTGAATAATATTCATAACATAAAAGATTATGAAATAAGAAAGGAATCAGAGCAATTTAATCCTAATAAAAACAGATGAAAATACATCGTGAAAATTAGAATAGAAATCAATGAAATTAAAATCAGAAAATCCATAAAGTCTGCAAACCCAAATGCTGGTTTTCAAAAAGATCAATCAATTTGACAAATTTCTGGCTAAGCTAACCAAAAAAATAAAAGGCGGAAGGCACAAATTACTAATATTGTAAAGAAAAAAAATGCATCATCACTAAAGATCCAGTGGACATTAAGAGGATAACAAAGGAATATTATGAGTAACTCTAGGCCCACTGATTAAATAACTTAGATAAAACAGACCAATTCTGTGAAAGACACAAACTCCAAAAAATTCACAAAAGGAGAAATAGATAACCGGAATAGGTTTATAATTATTAAATAAATTGAAAAAGTAATTAATACTTTTTTTAAAGACAGTACCAGACCAAGATGCTTTCACTGGTGAATTCTACCAAACATTTAAGAAACAATACCAGTTCTTTACCATCTCTTTTAGATAACAGAAATAGACATTTCCTAACTAATTCTATGATGCCAGCATTATACAATTCTAAAACCAGATTAAGACATTCTAAACAAAGGAAAACTACTTGCCAATATCTCTTACGGAACTAAATAAAATATCTTCAACAGTACATTAGCAAGTTGAATCCAACAATGTACAAAAAGAATTATACAAAATAAGCAAGTGGCATTTATTCCATTTATGCAAAGCTAGCTCTACATTTGAAAAGCAATCTATGTAATCCATCATATCAATAGGCTAAAGAACAAAAATCACATAATCATATCAATTGATGCAGAAAATGCACTGGGCACAATCCAATATACATTTAGGGCAAGAAAAAAAAACTCAGAAAACTAGAGGTGAACTTCCTCACCTTGATAAAGAACATCTACAAAATAACTGCAGATAGCATCATACTTAATGGCGAGTACCTGTATATTTTTCTTTTAAGATTAAGAACAAAGAATGAATGTCCCCTCTCCCCAGTCTTATTAAATATTGTACTGGATGTCCTACCTAGTACAGTTAAGACAAGGAATGGTCATAAAGGTATACAGATCATCAATGAAAAAATAAAACTGTCTTTTTAAAAGGATGACCAGATTATTTATGTAGAACATCCTAATGAATCAACAAGAAAATGGAACTCTGAATTAATTGTAGCAAAGTCATAGGAAACAAGGTAAATATGAAAAATACTTCTTTTATGCCAGCAATGAGCAATTTGAATTTAAAATTAAAACATAATACTATTTACATCAATATCAAAAAATGAAACATTTAGGTACATATATGACAAAATATGTATAGGATGTATATATGGAAAACTAAAAAAACTGAAAAAATAAATTTGAAAATGATGTAAATTAGTAGAAAAATATACCATGTTCATGGAACATTGTTCAGATGTCCGTTCTTCCGAATTGATCTATAGATTCAGCACAACCCAGTCAACATTTCAGCAAACTATTTCATGAATATTGATCAACTGAATCTAAAGTTTGTATGATAAGATAAAAGACCTGGAGTAACCAACACAATTGTGAAGAAAAAGAACAAAATAGAGGATTGATATTACTACTCAACATCAGACTTATTATCTTCAGACTCATCAGCTTCAGCTACAGTGATAAGAACAGCATGATACTGACAAAATAATAGACACACAGATCAAGGGAACAAAATAAAGATCCCAGAATTAGACCTACCTACCTATAATCACCTTGTCTTTGATAATGGAACAAAGGCAATACAATGTAGAAAAGACAGTCTTTTAACAAATAATGCTAGATATTCATAACCAAAAAAATACAAGAATTTAATAATTTGTACCTTTTATAAAAATGAAGGCAAAATTGGTCTTAGATCTAAATGTAAAATGCAAACTCCTAAAACTTCTAGAAAATATTATAAAATGTGGGTAAACTTGTTTCCTAATAGTTTTTATATACAACAAAAGTATGCTCCATGATAGAAAAAATTGATAAGTTGAACTTTATTATTAAAAATTTAAACATTCTTCTCTGTAAATATCAATGTAAAGAGAATGAAAAGACAAGCCATAGACTGGGATAAAATTATGGCAAAATGCATATTTGATAGGGGCCTTATTTTCAAAATATACAAAGAACGGTGAATTTTCCACAATAATAAAACAACCCAATTTAAAAACAGGCAAAATATCTGAACAGACACTTCACCAAAGGAGATGTACAGATAAGGATATTAAAAAAATGTTTAAAACCTTTTGTATTTTAAAATTGCAAATTAATACAACAATGAGATAGCACAAACCTATTAAAATGGCTAAAATCCAAACATCTGACAACATCAAATGCTGATATTTGAGGATGCAGCACAACAGAAACTCTTAGTCACTGGCGATAGGAATGTAAAATAGTGCAACCATTTTAGAATTAGTTTGACAGTTTCCTTGCTCTGTCAGCTAAAAGGAGCAAAATAGAAATTACACCTCAGCAGCAATGACCACATCTAGCACCTAGATATTACTTTCTAATACTGTTCTCCAATAAAATAAACCAGAGGTTTTTTGATAAACAGCTGATTCTTGGACTGCAGCGGGAAATGTACAAGATAAGCTTGGAGAATCGTGTTAATGGTAGAAAGTAAAAAAGGTTTTAAAAACTTGATGGTGATATGTCATATGTGCACAGCGTAGCCATTTGAAAGAGTTGCCAACGGCCAAATCTGAAACAATTTGAGCAACAAATTAAAATGGTATTGGATTATATGCAAAAGTATAAAATAAATAACAATGTATTCATATTATTATAAATAAATTATTAAATAAATTAATAAATGAGGAAAAAGAGACACATCTCCAATGAAGAAGAATACAAGTGAATTATGTAGAGATTCCACTTTAAAGGAGATGGAACATGACTTCCACTCCTTAAGTGTAGACTGTAAGCAGTGACTTTTCCTTCCAAAGATTACAATTTGAAAAAACAAAAGAATTACAGTAAAGAAACCTGAAAATCATCAACGGTGGTAAGAAGTTATGTTAATAATAAGCTTTATATGTAATAAAAATGGCACTTTACCTCTATGATCTTCCTTCTAAAAAGTCACAGTTCCAGTGTAATCATGAGAAAAGCATCAAGCAAATCCCAGTGGAAGAAAATTGTCAACGTCTTCAAAACCAAGAAAAGCGTGAGAAACCATCACAACCAAGAAGAGTCTATGGAGACATGGCAATGAAACATAATGTGGCGTCCTCAATGGGATCCTGGAATAGGAAAATGATATTAGGTAAAAATGAAGGAAATCTGAATAAACTGTGAACAATAGTATACCAGTATTGGCTTACGAACTGTAACAAATATACTATGCAAATACACATATTAATAATAGAGGGAACCGTGTGTGTGTGGGGGGGGAGATAAATGTATAGAAAATTTCTGTACTATCCACTCAGTTTTTCTGTAAACCTAAAACTGTTTTAAAAATAAAGTTTATCAAGAAAAATTTAAAAATAAAGATGAAGTAAAGACATATTAAGGAATACGCATGGTAAAAGAAATTATCGCTCTAGACCTGCACCATCAGAAATAATAAAGGACGTTCTCAGGCAGAAGAATAATGATACCAGACAGGAACATGGATCTATAAAAGAAATAAAATACCTGGGAAGGAATAAAAATGTGACTAAATATAAAATATGTTATTCTTTATGTTTAATATCTTTAAATGATGTGACTGTCTGAAGCTACGATAGTACCAAGGTATTGTGGTACTTACATGTAGAATTAAAATATTTGACCAAAAATAGCAAAGAGTGTAGAAGGAAGTCAATGAAGTATTCTAAGTTTGTTATACTTTACATAAAGCAACATAATATTATCGGGCAACAGACTGTGACAAGATAAAGATATATATATCTATATAGTAAACATTATGGTAACTAATATAAAATAATTATAAGTAATAAATTAAAAACAGAAAGTAAAAATAAGAAACAAAAACCAGATAGAATAAATAGAAAAAAGTTGCAAGATAGTATATTTAAATGTAAGCATATACATCAATTACATTAAATGCAAATTACATAAATCCTAAATTAAAAGGCATAGATTTTAAAATCATATAAAAACAATAATATATGCTACCAACAAAGAGATCAATGACAAATATAAGACATAGATTAGTTAAAATCAATAGCAAATATGCCACACAACTCTAATGGAAAGAAAACTGAAGTAGCTATAATACTATCAGACAAACTAGACTTGAGAAAAGGAAAGATTGTATTACATTAAAATAATGGGATAAGTTTATCAGGAAAATATAATAATGCAAAAATATATTTGCTATAGAAATACAAGGAAATATATTTAATTCCACAATTAATGATGGAGAATTCAGCACTGAAAAGCACTTCTATTAAAAAACCACATCTAACATATAAATGCTGAAAGACTGATTCCTCCATAAGATCAGGGACAATGCAGGTATGTCTGCCCTCACTACATTTATTTAACATTGTACCAGAAGTTCTGGCAAAGACTGTAAGGCAGGACAAAGAAACAAAATACTAACATAAGAAAAATGTTTAAAAACTATGTGCATTCACAGATAACAATCATCTACAGAGAAAAATCACAACATAGCTAATAAAAAAAGGCTCATGAGGAAATGAGTGACTTTAGCAAGATAACAGAATACAAGGTTATTAGAAACAAAAGCAACTACTTCTAGCAGTGCTCAATTGGAAATTCTAAAATTTTAAAAAATACTTCCTATAATAGCATCGAAAACATTAGAAAATTTAACAAAATATATGCAGTCTGTACACTGAAAACCATAAAACATTACTGAGAAATATAAAAGACCTAAGTAAATTTTAAAAATACTGTATTCCAAAAATTAGCCGGGCATGGTGGCATGTGCCTGTAATCCCAGCTACTTGGGTGGCTGAGGCAGAAGAATCGCCTGAACCCGGGGGACGGAGGTTGCAGTGAGCTGAGATCGCACCACTTCACTCCAGCCTGGGCAAAAGAGCGAGACTCCCTCTCAAAAAAAAAGAAGAAAAAATACTGTACTCATGGGTCAGAGGACTAAATATTAATGTGATGGTTAATATTAGGTGTCAACTTGAGTGGATTGAAGGATGCCCAGATAATTGGTAATGTATTATTTCTGGGTGTGCCTGTGAGGGTGTTGCCAGAGGCAATTGAAATTTGAGTAAGTGGACTGGGAGAAAAAGACCCACCCTCAGTGTGGGTGGGCACCATTCAATTGGCTGCCAGCATGGCTAGAACAAAGCAGGTGGAAGGTGGGATAACCTGGCTTGCTGAGTCTTCCAGCTTTCATCTTTCTCCTGTTGTGGATGCTTCCTGCCCTTGAACATCAGACTCCAGATTCTTCCTCCTTTGGACTCGGCCTTACACCAGTGGTTTGCTGGGGGTTCTCAGGCTTTTGGTTACAGACCAAAGACTGCACTGTCAGCTTCCCTACCTTTGAGGCTTTTGGACTCAGACTGAGCCACTATTGGCTTCCTTCCTTCTCACCCTTCAGATGGCCTATTGCGAGACTTCACCTTGTGATCATGTGAGTCAATTCTCATTACTAAACTCCCTTTCATATATACATAGATCCTATTAGTTCCGTCCCTCTGAAGGACCCTGACTAATACAAAAAAAGTCAATTCCTGCCAAATTGATGCATAGATTCAAGACAATCTCAATCCAAATTATAAGGTATTTGTTTTACTTTTAGAAATTGAGAAGATGATTCCAAAATTTAGATAGAAATTAAAAGAGAATAAAAAGAGAATTCTTATTACCTGATTTCAAGATTTTAAGATAGAGTTAAAAAATCTTTATTCATGAATATCATAATTGACTATGCAGAGAATCACAGAAGGCAAATATGCACATAAAATATGTTTAAATATCTTTAGTTATTGTAGAAATACAAATAAAAAACAATGAGATGTCACTATCATCTGCTAAAATGACAAATTAAAAAGACTGACAATGTTAAATGCTGGTGATATGGAAATCTAGAACTTTTCATACTTATCTTGTGAAATGCAAAATAGTACACCTCTCTAGAAAATAGTTTGACAAATATTTATAAAGTTTATATATATATATATATATATACACACGCACACTGATTATATAATCTAGTAATTCTATTTGCTGTGTTTTAAATATGTCCCTCAAAGTTCATGTACTGGAAACTTAATTCCCAATGCAACAGTGTTAAGAGTTGGGACCTTTAAGAGGTGATTAGGTCACGAGGAGCCTGCCCTCATCAATGGATTAATGGGATTATAGCAGGAGTAGATTAGTTCTCATGGGAGTGGGTTCTCAATAAAAGGAACAAGTTTGGCCACCTTTCTCTCTTACTTTCTCCTGCTCTCTTGCCTTCCCACCTTTACCCCTAGGAAGACACAGCAGCAAAGCCCTCGCCAGATGTGGGCCCCTCTACCTTGGACTTCCCAGCCTCCAGAGCTATAAATTTCTTTTCTTTATAAGTTACCCAATCTGTGGTATTCTGTTATAGCAATACAAAATGGTCTAAGACACTATTTTTGTATATTCAGCAAAGAGAACCAAAAACCTATCTTCACACAAAGACATGTACACAAATGTTTATACCAATTTTATTCATACTAACTAAATATCAGGAATAATGCAAAAATGTATCTTATAAATGAATAAACAATATGTAATATATCCATATAAGGAAATAGTACCCAGCAATAAAAAATAATAAACTAGTGATACATGCAACAACATGGATGAATTTTGAAAGCATCATATATTGCACAGAAGCTATATACTATATGACAGGACATTCTAATAAAAAAGATAAACATACTAAATATACAGGGAAAGTTATCAGAAGAGTCGTCATCAAGGCCTGGAAACTGACAGACAGGCAAAAGGGCAAGAGAAAATATGATGAACTGAAAAAAAATTCCATTTTTATTCTGATAATTATATAACTACATTTGTCTAAACTCATCAAACTGTACACTTAAAAGACTATTTTACTGTTTATACATCAATAATACTTACTTAAAAATAAATTAACTGAGAAAACAATAAGAGCGATCGTTCCCTTATTCCTGACTTCAGGGACAATGATTCTAATGTTTTACAATTAGACATAATGTTTGCTGTCAGTTTGAAATAGCTAGCCTTCATCATTTTGGGGATTTATTCTTGATCTCCAATTCCTAATTGACTAACACTTTTTATCAATAATTGATGTTGAATTAGTTTAAAGCACTTTTTCAGTATCTCTCAAGATAAAATTTTCTTTTTTCTCCTTTGATCGATTGTTGTGATGAATTATTATTTGGTTTCCTAATATTGAATTGTTAGCGCATTCCTGGAATAAAAACCTATTTGGTCAGAGTGCGCTATCATTTAGTAAGGAGCTACATCTGATTTGCTAATATTTTGCAGCTGTGGTTCTAAAGATGTTTAATCTCTTTTTTTTAAATGTTCCATTTTTCTTATGTTTTGGCACAGGATTATGCTTTATTCATAATTGAAATTTGGAAGCTTTCCATCAATTTTTATAATATGAACTAGTTAAACTCACATCAGTTTCAAAACACAACCTAAATTATTTGGTGAGAATGATCTTTTGATAATTATTTCTTTGTTATTATTTTCTATTTATTTGATATTTATGAAATTATTTTAAGCTTCATCATAAAGTATTAATTTTAACAAAAAATTCCTTCTGGAAAATTATTCATTTCATTGATATTCTAAAAAGTATAAAGAATTTAAATAATCTTTACAAAAATGTTCTCTACATTTGATGTTGCATTCCTTTTGTTTCATAATGTAACATAGATACTTTTAAAATTTTTTTCTGTAGTATCAGCAGCTCACAAAATTCAATACAATTTGGAATAGCCTGGAAAATTTTTCAACATGAATTGGTCTTAGCATAACCTCAGAACGAATGAATTAACATTTCTTATATGAAAAAAATAAATGTTGCATTTGATCTTTAGTCTTCCATTTTTATTTAATTTCCCTGATAAGTGAAGGTTGAACGTCTCAAATCCAAAAATGTGATATCCAAAATGCTCAAAAATCCAAAACTTTTGGAGCGCTAACGTTACAGTCAAACGAAATGCTCATTGGAGTATTTTGGATTTCAGATTTTTAGGTTTGGGATGCTAACCCAGGTATGATGCAAATACTCCAAACTCCAAAAAAAATCCAAAATCTGAATCTTTTTTTGTTTTTGTTTTGTCTTTGTTTTGTTTTGAGATGGAGTCTCGCGCTGTCGCCCAGGCTGGATTGCACAGTGGCGCGATCTCGGCTCACTGCAAGCTCCGCCTCCTAGATTCATGTCATTCTCCTGCCTCAGCCTCCAGAGTAGCTGGGACTACAGGCGCCCACCACCACGTCCGGCTAATTTTTTGTATTCTTAATAGAGACAGGGTTTCACCGTGTTAGCCAGGATGGTCTCAATCTCCCGACCTCCTGATCCACCAACCTTGGCCTCCCGAAGTGCTAGGATTACAGACGTGAGCCACTGCGCCTGGCCCGAAACACTTCTAATCCCAGACACTTCAGATAAGGGATACTCAACTTGCATTTTTTTTTTTTTTACCATGATCTATTTTTTAACTATTTTTTAATGCTAGTTTGTAATTTGAAAATCATGCTTTTATTCTGTATTTTTCCCTGAATCAACCTTAAAATATTTGAAAAAAAAATTAGTGGTCTTATCTTTTATAAAATTACATTTTAATTTTTTTCTGCATGGGATACTTGTTTCTTCTCCCTCATTTATTTACATATTCAATAATTGATACCCATGTGGGATCATACATATTTATTTTATAATCTAATATTATTTAATTTTATTAGTTCCCATTATTCCAGGTTTGGCTATTAGAAGCTCTTTGAGTGTCTCTGTATCCTTTGACAGGGTTCCGTCAGAGCAGAATTTTGTTTTTTTTTGGTTTTTTTTCCCTCATCATTTCCTTACCATTAGCAATACAAGATGCTCCAAGCCCCAGGCCTAGATCGGCCATTTCTTAAAGGAGCCTTGGCTCCTTTTATTTAAGAATGGTACTCAGAACCAAGACCTGAGCTCCAGATATACTCGTTAACATACTAGGATGTTTTTACTTCCAGGTTGATGAAGAAAACATACACATGTATACTAACCTGTGTATATACACATCTATAAATACTTCTTCTATGTAACCACACATATGTATATAAAGTTACCCATGAGTTCATACTGATGTCTACAACTCTTATCTATTAAAATATGGATTATTCTAGCCTCCTCCCTTTGCTTATGGGTAAATCCTGACTTCCCACCTGACCCCCATTACCCACCATCCACTTACTTAATTGTTCAATTCTTGTATACATGTATAGCAGTACAATAATTTTAAACTAATTGTTCTGTATGAAACAACATTTTCCACTCAATTCCCATACTTAATATGCACTGTTTTTTGCCTGTAATTTTACAAATTCCACTCATTTCTAGTTAAATCAGCGTGTTATCCATCATCCTTGTGGTGATGTTGCTTCCCACATTTGTAATACAGTGAGATTGATTTGTCGCATTCCACATTCCATCCTGGGATTTCCCAATAACCTATATTTTTAATAATAAATTGCATACATTATATGGATAATCTGCTTGCAAGAAAGTGGATTATCTGCTTGCAAGAAAGTGGATAATCTGCTTGCATAAGGCGCTACATCTTGACTGTGGACAGAACGTAGTGACTTCCTTCAAGAGAGTATATTGTTCAACGAGAAGAAGAAAACTTTACAGTGGAGAAACATGACACAAACACCATGTTAGCCAGGTGATCAACTTACAAAAGATGTTAATAATAGATGAAATTATTCAGGAGCTATGGAAACTCTCTGTACTATCTTTACAATTTCTCTCTAAAGTTAAAACTTTATTTTAAAAAAGTTTGTATCTAATCACTATCTCTTGATAAGTAAAACAAACTTTCATTACTTTTTTCCTTTAATCTAATATTTTAGATCATGATAATGACGATGATGATGATGATGATGATTTGTTGTTGTTTTCTTCAACTTCTAAGTTCCAAGGAATATGTGCAGGATGTGCAGTTTTATTGCATAGCTAGAAGTGTGCTATGGTGGTCTGCTGCACAGATCAACCCATCACCTTGGTGTTAAGCCCAGCATCCATTAGCTATTCTTCCTGATGCTCTCCCTCCCCCCCACCCCACCCTTGACAGGCCCCAGTGTGTATTGTCCCGACCTTGTGTCCCTGTGTGCTCATCACTGAGCTCCCACTTATGAGAACATTAGGTGTTTGGTTTTCTGTTCCTGCATTAGTTTGCTGAGGATAATGGCTTCCAGCTAATCTATGTCCTACAAAGGACATGATCTCATTCCTTTTTATGTCTGCGTAGTATTTCATGGTGTATATATACCATATTTTCTTTATCCACTCTATCATTGATGGGCATTTGGGTTGATTCTATGTCTTTGCTATTGTGAATAGTGCTGCAATGAACATACGCGTGCACGTATCTTTTTTTTGGCGGGGGGGGGGCGGGGGGACAGAGTCTCCCTCTGTCGCCCAGGCTGGAGTGCAGTGGTGCGATCTCGTCTCACTGCAAGCTCCGCCTCCCAGGTTCACACCATTCTCCTGTCTCAGCCTCCCAAGTAGCTGGGACTACAGGCGCCCTCCACCACACCTGGCTAATTTTTTGTATTTTTAGTAGAGACAGGGTTTCACTGTGTTAGCCAGGATGGTCTTGATCTCCTGAACTCATGATCCACCCACCTCGACCTCCCAAAGGCGTGCATATATCTTTATAATAGAATGATTTATATTCCATTAGGTATACACCCAGTAATGGGATTGCTGGGTAGAATGGTATTTCTGCTTCTAGATCTTTCAGTCATCACCACACTGTCTTCCACAATGGTTGAACTAATTTACACTCCCACCAACAGTGTGAAAGCATTTCTTTTTCTCTGCAACCTTGCCAGCATCTGTTGTTTCTTGACTTTTTAATAATCATCATTCTGATTGGTATGAGATGGTATCTCATTGTAGTTTTGATTTCTGTTTCTCTAGTGATCAGTGATGTTGAGCTTTTTTTCATGTTTCTTGGCCACATGAATGTCTTCTTTTGAGAAATGTCTGTCCATATCTTTTGCCTACCTTTTAATGAAGTTGTTTGTCTTATTATTGTAAATTTGTGTAAGTTCCTTATAGATGCTGGATATTAGACCTTTGTCAGATGGATAGATTGCAAAATTTTTCTCCCATTCTGCAGATTGTCTGTTCACTCTGATAATAGTTTCCTTTGTTGTGTGGAAGTTTAGTAGAATTCGATCCCATTTGTCAATTTTTGCTTTTGTTGCAATTGCTTTTGACATTTTTGTCATGAAGTTTTTACCCACGCCCATGTCCTGAATAGTACTGCCTAGATTTTCTCTAGGGTTTTTACAGTTTTGAGTTTTACATTTAAGTCTTTAATCCATCTTGAGTTAAATTTTGCATAGAATGTAAGGAAGGGGTCCAGTTTCAATTTTCTGAATATGGCTAGCCAGTTCTCTCAGCATCATTTGTTAAATAGGGATTGCTTTCCTCATTGCTGCATTTTGTCAGGTTTGTCAAAGATCAGATGATTGTAGGTGTGTATTTTTATTTCTGAGTTATTTCTTCTGTTTTATTGGTCTATGTGTTTGTTTTCTTACCCATACCATGCTGTTTTAATTACTCTACAGAACTCTCCACCCCAAAACAACAGAATATACATTCTTCTCATCACCTCACGGCACTTACTACAAAATTAATCACATAATTGGAAATAAAACACTCCTCCTTCAGCACATGCAAATGAACTGAAATCATGACAGTCTCTCAGATCATAGCACAATCAAATTAGAACTCAAGATTAAGAAACTCACTCAAAACCACACAACTACATGAAAATTGAACAACCTGCTCCTGAATGATTCCTGGATAAACAATGAAATTAAGACAGAAATCAAGAAGTTATTTGAAACAAATGAGAACAAAGAGACAACATACCAGAATCTCTGGAATGCAGCTAAAGCAGTGTTAAAAGGGAAAATTATAGCATTAAATGCCCACATCAAAAAGCTAGAAAGATCTCAAGTCAACAATTTAACATCACAACTAAAAGAACTAGAGAACAAAGAGCAAACAATCCCGAAAACTACCAGGAGACAAGAAATAACCAAGATCAGAGCAGAACTGAAGGAATAGAGTCACAAAAAAACCCTTTAAAAAATCAACAAATGGGCCAGGCATGGTGGCTCATGCCTGTAATCCCAGCACTTTGGGAGGTCGAGGTGGGCGGATGAGGTCAGGAGTTCAAGAACAGCCTGACCAACATGGCGAAACCCCGTCTCCACTAAAAATACAAAAATTAGCCAAGCGTGGTGGCATGCGCCTATAATCCCAGCTACTCGGGAGGCTAAAGCAGAAGAATTGCTTGAACCCAGGAGGCGGAGGTTGCAGTGAGCCAAGATTGTGCTGCTGCACTCCAGCCTGGGAGACAGAGCAAGATTCTGTCTCAAAAAAAAAAAAAAAAAAAAAAAAGAAAAATTTCAACGAATCCAGGAGCTGTTTTTTTGAAACAATTAACAAGATAGACTGATATCTAGACTAATGAAGAAGAAAACAGAGAAAAATCAAATAGACACCATCAGAAATAAGATTATAGCACCACTGACCCCACAGTGGTGCTATAATGGTTATTTCTAAATAACCATTAGAAAATACTACAAACACCTCTATGCACATAAACTAGAAAATCTAGAAGAAATGGATAAATTCCTGCACACATACACTCTTTCAGGACTGAACCAGGGAGAAATGGAATTCCTGAACAGACCAATAAAGAGTTATAAAATTGAGGCAGTAATAAATAGCTTACTAACCAAAAAAAGCCCAGGACTAGACAGATTTACAGCTGAATTCTACCAGAGGTACAAAGAAGAGCTGGTACCATTTCTACTGAAACTATTCCAAAAAAAAAAAAAAAAACTGAAAAGAAGGGACTCCTCCTCAACTCATTTTATAAGGCCAGCCTCATCCTGATACCAGTATCTGACAAAGATACAGTAAAACAAAAGAAAACTTCAGGCCAATATCTCTGATGAACATCGTGCAAAAATCCTCAATAAAATACTGGCAAACCAAATCAAATACTGCAAATAGCACATCAAAGAGCTTATCCACCACAGTCAAGTTGCCTTCATCCCTGGGATGCAAGGTTAGTTCAACATACATAAATCGATAAGTGTAATTCACCACATAAACAGAACTAAAGACAAAAACCACATGATTATCTCAATAGATGCAGAAAAGGCTTATGATAAAATTTAACATTCCTTCATGTTAAAAACTCTCAATAAACTAGGTATTGAAGGAACATACCTCAAAATAATAAGAGCCATATATGACAAACCCACAGCCAATATTTTACTTAATGGGCAAAAGCTGGAAGCATTCCCTTTGAAAACTGGCACAAGACAAGGATGCCCTCTCTCACCACTCATATTCAGTATAGTATTGGAAGTTCTGGTCAGGGCAATCAGGCAAGAGAAAGAAATAAAGGGTATTCATTTAGGAAGACAGCTGATTATGATTATTATTTAAAATCTTAAAGTACCTGAGTTGTTTTTTAAAAACTGTATTTTTATATTTGCAATTTAAAACTCACACTCGGAAAACTTTTATTGGTTTATTGTTCACTGATGTTTAGCTAATCCTATTTCTTGAGGAAGCTGGTTCACTTTTTAAAACAATGGATTATTTACCATAAATAGAATTTAAAGACAAAATTGACAAAGTCAACATTTTTAAATTTTACCATGTTAAAGGTTCTAAAACTGATCTCTATTTGTTAAAATAGGAGCTTTTGAAGTGCATTAAAAGGACCAAAGACATACTAAGTCCAAAACAGAAGCTTTCTTCTTGCTGTATTCTGAAAGGCTTGAAAAAAAATGAAAAAAATAATGTCATTTTAATTATGTAATTCTATTGAATTATTGCTGTGATAGTATAGCATCTAAAAGTGCCTCACGTATGCCAATAGTGGGCTCACTTATTGAGACAAGGGATACAAGAAGGTGACAATTTTATAGTGAAGACAGACAATAAATTCATTATTACACATTTTAAGTTTGAATTTAATTTAAACTTAAATTCATTAACTTCATTGAAAAAAATGAATTCATGTTGAGATGTGCAGTAAATAATTAGACGTACCCGTCTGGCATTACACAAATTTCCCGGGTTGCAGAATTTTTTAAAAAATGAATCTTTAGAAATGGTAGTTGGAACTTAGAGAAAATTTATATTAAGAAGGAAGGAAAATTTAGAGGGGAAAAACCAACAGACATCCATATTAAGTGTGAAGGAATGATGACAAGGTAGGAACAGCCACAACACTAAGAAGAGGCACAAGAGACTGTGGTGCTACATGAACAGGGAGGGAGAATTTCAATGAGAGAGTAAACAGCAGTGTCAAAGGATGAAGCAAGAGTGAAGTCAATGGGTAGGACAGTGTATTAGTCCATTCTCACACTGCTATAAAGAAATACCCGAGACTAGGTAATTTACAAAGGAAAGAGGTCTACTGGACTCACAGTTCTCCATTGCTGGGAGACCTCAGGAAACTTACAATCATGACAGAAGATAAAGGAAAAGCAAAGGCACATCCTACATGGCAGCAAGGGTATGAAGGAAATTGCCAAACACTTTAAAAACCATCGGCTCTTGTAAGAAATCACTCACTATCATGAGAACAGCAGGTGGGAAACCAGCCCTATGATCCAGTCACCTCCCAACAGGTGCCTCCCTCAACACATGGGGTTTATGGGGATTATAATTCAAGGTGAGATTTGGGTGGGGACACAGAGACAAACAATATCAGACAGTTAAAACTTATTGACTAACTTTTAGAAGCTTTTCATAAAATGCCTAATTTATTCCTCCAAAAATCCTGCTTAGATAAAATTATCCTTGCCCCTTTGCAGAAGAAAAAACTGGAGCTCAAGAAGACTAAGAAAAACTGCCAATGGCCATAATGCTAAGAAGCTGAAAAACTGAAATTGAAACCCAAACTCTAGTGTGAGGATCCAAAGTTCACACTTTCTTCCTTTCTCTGTGCCAAATGAATGCCATAAATAAGAGTCTTAAAAAAAAAAAAGAAAAAGCTATACTGTAATGCTGATGGCAGTGCCCATATTTTCAGAAAATTGAAGAAAGTTATTGGAAGTGAGAACATTGAAATTATGAGAGTAAATTACGTTGTTGAAAAGGAAGACAAGTCCAAAATTCAAGGAAGTTGAGTAAAAGAAAAGCAAAATTAAAGTGAGAACCCTTGGAATTGGTTAATAATCCTGGAGAAAGAATTGGTAGAGAAGAGGCTGAAGACACAGAAGAGGGACAAAAGATGGAGAACAGTCCCTGAGATGGTAGGAGAAATAGAGAGAGACTGGGACTAATTTGCCTTCAGAAAGGAAATGCTTTTCACTGAAAATGGAGGGAATATAAGAGGATATGTGGCCATGCATGCTGTTCTACATTAGAGTCAGAAGTTGAGCGTTTCCCTACACAATGGCAATTAGTGTTGCTTTTCCTTGTGACGTAGAGGAGAGTTAGGTGGATGAGTAGGTAATCTAGGAAATAATAATAAATATATGACATGTTCATGAAATTAGAAGAAGAATTAGCATGGATATTCTTATTTGCAGTTCTGAAGGCTTACTGAGAGTTGGAAAGCATAAATATATGCATGGGAATAGACAGGACATAGAGCTGCAGAGTGGATTTGAAAATAAAAGTAGGTGGAAAGAACATTTAGCAAAAGAGTACAGTAAGGGGTATATCAAAGAATGCTAAGTGGGTAAATAAAATGAAGAGTGGGTATTAGGTGTTATAGACAAAAGAACAGTTACAACTATTTACCAAACTGGTGTTCAGTAGATCACCAGGCTTTTTTAATTGTTCACATAAATTTAGTTAAAACCATTACAAAATCTTAGCTATTCAGAATAAATGTTAGTGTTTGTAATTCTTCAGTAAAGAAACATTTCAACTTTCATTATCCCTGCACACCATTTTATCTTTAATATGGTTGGACTCTTGTGTCTCCACCAAAATCTCATCTTGAATTATAATTCCCACAGGGTCCCAGTGGGAAGTGATTGAATCATGGGGGCAGACTTCCTCCTTGCTGTTCTCATGATAGTGAATGAGTTTCTCGTGAGACCTGGCTGTTTGAAAGTGTATGGCACTTCCCCCCTTGCTCTCTCTTATGCTCTGCCATGGTAAGACATGCCTGCTTCCCCTTTGCCTTCTGCCATGACTGTAAGTTTCCTGAGGCCTCACAGTCATGCTTCCTGTTAAGCCTACAGCACTGAGTCAATTACACCTCTTTTCTTCATAAATTACCCAGTCTCAGGTAGTTACAGCAGTATGGAAACGTACTAAAATCTTCCTCTGTGTCTCTCCTATGAACACGCTAAAACACTATTGCTCCTTGTAATAACATAATTTGGTAACTGATGCTATAAAGGAAGTAGAGAAAGGAGAAGACTGACATAAGCAGATAAAAGTCAAAGAATGAGTATTCAAATTTAAACTTTTAGAGCTGATACATAAATACAAGATATAGGCCAGATAGAGTATGTATATGATTAGGCAGCAGCAGTAGACTGTAGCTGAGCACACTTGGGTTGAAAAGGTCAATAGCAAATTGGGTAGATTGCTGGGTGGCTAATTCACATGGCTACAGAAGTGACCAACAGTCATGCCAGAATTTGATGAGAGAATAATGACCAGCTGTTCAAGTAATGGTCAAATGTCGGGATTAATTTTGAGGTTAGTATATGAGAACACATCATAAAAGTAGGAAATGTATAGCTGGTTCTTTGGAATTTGTGAGACATGAAAGTTAATGGATGCAATAATTTAGCAGCATCTTAGCAATAATGAAAAAAATTACTCTTGTCTTTGGAATCTGCTCTGGGGATGTATGAGTCATCTCTGTTTGGGAAGGTAGCAGGGTAAGAGATGGCACAAGTGGGAGGATCCAAGTTTTGTTTTGTTGATATTGCTTGTTTTTTTTTTTTCCTTTTTTGAGTACAAGATGTGTTATGGATTGAATTGTATCCTGTCAAAAAATCACACATTGAAGTCCAATACTTCACAAAGACACACAAGAGAGAAGATGAAGAGGCACAGGGAGAAGATGGCCATCTAAAAGCTAAGGAGAGAAGCCTAGAACAGATCCTTCCTTCACAGCCCTCAGAAGAAACAAACTCTGCCAACACCTTGATTTTGGAAATTCTGGCCTCCAGAGCTGTGAGATAATAAATTCTGTTGTGTATGCCATTCAATTTGTGGTGCTTTGGCATAGCAGCCCTAGAAAACAAATACGGATTGTATTAGTCTGTCTTCACGCTGCTAATAAAGACATGCTGAGACTAGGAAAGAGGTTTAATTGACTCCCAGTTCCACATGGCTGGGGAGGCCTCACAATCATGGCAGAAGGCAAAGGAGGAGCAAAGTCACATTTTACATGGAGGCAGGCAAGAGCAAGCTTGTGTAGGGTAACTGTGCTTTATAATACCCTCAGCTCTCATGAGACTTATTCACTATCGTGAGAACAGCATGGGAAAAACCCACTCCATAATTTAATTACCTTCCATCAGCCCCCTCTTATAACATGTGGGAAATATGGGAGCTACAACTCAACATAAGATTTGCATGGGAACACGACCAAACCATATGACAGATGCATTCAGTCCAAAGGTTGAGGATGAATGGAAAATAACTGTTTTTTTTTTTTAACTTTTATTCTCCTTTTTAAATCAAGAATTAGGCTTTTCTAAGAAAATAGTAATAAGTTCTAGGAGAGAGAATTTGGGAGTTGCTTTTTTTTCTCTAGAAAGCTGATGCCTTAGAGAATCAAGGTGCTAGGTGGGTTAGTTATTGTTTCATTATTATTAAAAGCAAAGAATTTACCTCAGACTGCTCTTTTCCTTTAATCAATGTGCTCTCAAATGTCACAACATCACAGAGAGGTACAGATGACCTAAATGCTCGAATACAATCTGCTCTCATATTTTAATATCCCTTGATGAAAGCAAATCTTTGGCAAAGAAGCTCTCCTTTTGCTCTTCAGAAGAAGGGTGGGAAATGCCTCTGCTTTGTAGGAGACATTCTGTTCACATCTTTTTCCTTGCTGAATTTACTTGCTCACTATCTAAGGCACATACTACGTAAAGATCCATATTTGGTGGGAATAAGTTTTTCATCGCACATGACACCTTGAATGGTAATGCAGAAGCCTGTGTTACTCTGATGTGTGCAGAACTTGAAATTTTAGTGAATCAGCCCACTGGGGGTTGGATTTTTTTCTATATACTCTAAAATATTTCTGTTTCCAGAAGACAGCAGAAGAACTGCTGTTTGAATGAGTGTCAGGTGTTGTATGAATTTTTTGAATATATATAAAAATGAATACTGTGCAGACTGAGGTGGCTTCTTTTCCATCTGTCAGCACATTCTTTACAACCATGCATAAACCTTATTATCACACTCAGTGTGTTACTGCAAAAACTATCCCGGCTCTCAGAACAGTCTCTCTACAGCTTTGAGTAAAATTCAAACTTCAGTGCAGTTAATGTAAAAACAAGCAACCTAGTAAAGAAAGGGGGAGGAAGCAACAGAAATTTTTTTCTTTCACAAAAAATGTGCTACAGCTCCTTCATTTTATCGTATGTAGAAGGGTAAATATTTTTCATTGAGTAAAATAGTTCCTGATGACACACATTTGGCCTTGATACTATTTTTCCACTGTATTCACATATATTAACCTTTGATGAAAAGACCACAAGAAGTAAAAGGCATAAGATGAATATGGAATAATTTCAGGGATTTCTTTTTTTTACATTAACCTTTGAGTTCTGAACTGTTGTAGTTACGTGTTTGGGGGTATATTTGGATAGAGACATTACTGCCACCCTGTTCATATTTATGGGCATGACCTTTGTATTATAGTAGCCCGCTTGGAAGCACAGTTATTTTTAATTGCTTTATGTGTCCATGGAGACTATTCTGTGCCTCTGTCAGTTATATACAGTACCCTGGCACATATGTTTGTTCAATGAATCTTTCAATGACTGGATATTTATAACCACATCTGAATATAAGAGGAGGAAATGTTGCAATTGGGGTGGTGCGTGTGTTGTTTGTTTGAAAATGTATTTTATTGTCAATGTTGCCATACACTTAATGAGGTGACAGGAAGAATTAAAAGTGACAGATTGTTTTGGCTGCACTGGGGCCATCTGAGATATAGTCTCCTATAATGCAGCTCAATAAACCCAGCCTGTGTGAAGCCCTCAGAGTATGATTCATGGTTGCAGCAGGGCTACTCACAGAGGTTTAACGAGAGATGGTCACGGGGCAGGCAGCGGGAGCCTGAAATTGCTGTCGGAAGACAGTGAGAAGTGCTGTGCACCAAAACCTCCCCTGAAATTTGCAAGGGTGCCTCCATCACCAGTATTACAAATGGCATTATTCTATTCGTGCCTGATTAGGAGCTCGATAGAATAATTGCCAAAAAGATGCATCTCAGGACAAATTATTTGGAAAAGAGGGCTGCTGCATCCTTTCTGCCTAAATAAAGCAATGACTGTGAAGTTTCTTCGTGAAATGTACTGCAAGATAATCACTGATGGTAAAAATAGCTTGAGGCAGTGTTTGTCAAAATGTGGCCCCAGAACCAGTACCCTCAGCACCTCCTGGAGCTTGTTAGGAAGGCAACATCTCTGCCCTATGCCAGAAATCCTGAATAAGAATTTTTAGAGTCAGGGAGGGAAAGGAAGAAAGGAATTCATTGTTTTAACAAGCTTTCCAGATAGCTGTTCTGCACACCAAAGCTGTATCTTTTATTGGACAATACATGTGACTATAAGAAATGAGGGAAAAAAAAGTAATTATACTTATCAGAGACTTAATTAATTACATCTAAGGTAAAACTGCAGTTCATGAGAACCACTAAGTGGATTTTTGAAGACAATCTGCTCTCACCATACCGTATATTAGCTTGGACCTTCAGCAAGCACTTAAACTATCCAAGATTCAGCCCCACCCCCATTGTTATAATGAGGAAGATAATAGTAATACACTGTGGAATTTATGAGACTTAAATGAAATGATGTATTTTATCATACTTTGTACAAAAGTAAAATGTAGGCAAATGTTAGTTGTACTTAATATTACGTTGTCCTTACTGTGTACTCCATTTGAAGGCAGATCACAATTTAACAAGTTCACAACAGGACTTAGATAACAGCTATTCATTATTTATTAAATTCTCATTGTGTGCCAGACACTGAGTTAGGCACAGTACAAACATCATCCATTTATTTAACTCATTTAATTCTCAATACAACAATATTAAGCAGGTTTAAAATTGCACCACCACAATTTTTTTGAAGGAGTCCAGTGGATGAAAAAAGTCAAGCGATTTGTGGAAGGACACATAGCTTGTAAATAACATCCCTGTGAGTCACATTCAGAGCTGTCTGACTTGGGGTGTTTTTTTTTTTTTATTTTATTTATTTTATTTTTGAAGACGGAGTCTCGCTCTGTCGCCCAGGCTGGAGTGCAGTGGCACCATCTCGGCTCACTGCAAGCTACGCCTCCCAGGTTCATGCCATTCTCCTGCCTCAGCCTCCTGGGTAGCTGGGACTACAGGCACTCAACACCATGCCCAGCTAATTTTTTTGTATTTTTAGTAGAGACGGGGTTTCACCATGTTAGCCAGGATGGTCTTGATCTCCTGACCTCGTGATCTGCCCCCCTCAGCCTCCCAAAGTGTTGGGATTACAGGTGTGAGTCACTGCGCCCGGACTTTATGTGCTTTCTTAACCCAAAAACATTCCTTCTCTAGGCGAAGAAAACAATTTTTATAGTGTTCCTCGGCATCATAATTGTATCTATCTCTTGGTCTATAGTACTATGACTGCTGAGCAATAGTGATTAGAATTATGCCCATGAGTTAGAGTAAGGTGCCTCAAAATTAAATAATAAATAATAATAATAATAGCTATGGCTTAAATGTATGTGTCTCCCTAAAATGAATATGCTGGAACCTAAGACCTAATGTGATAACATCAAGAAGTGAGGCCTTTAGAAGGTGATTATTTCATGGGATTAGCAACCTTATAGAAAGGCCAAAAGGAAATAACTAGGCCCATTTTTGTGCTTCCATCCCTTCTGCCATGTGAAGACACAGCACTCACCCTCTCTGGAGGACAGTGGTAAAGGTGCCATCTTGGAAGCATAGACTGAGCCTTCACCAGACACCAAAATCATTGATACCTTGAGCTTGGACTTCTCAGCTTTCAGAATTGTGAGAAATAAATTTCTGTTCTTTATAAATTACACAGTTTCAGTTATTTTATTATAGCAGCTGATATGGTTTGGCTCTGTCCCCACCCAAATCTCACCTTGAATTGTAATAATCTCCAAGTGTCAAGGGTAGGACCAGGTGGAGATAATTGAATCATGGTGAGTTCCCCCATGCTGTTCTCATGATAGTAAGTTCTCACCAGATGTGATGGTTTTATAAGGGGCTTCCCCATTCACTCGGCAATCATTCTCTCTCCTGCCGCCCTGTGAAGAGGTGCCTTTCACCATGATTGTAAGTTTCCTGAGGCCTCTCCAGCCATGCAGAACTGTGAGTCAATTAAGCCTCTTTTCTTTATAAATTTCCCAGTCTTA
Organism: Gorilla gorilla gorilla; assembly: GCF_029281585.2. Classification (NCBI taxonomy): domain Eukaryota; kingdom Metazoa; phylum Chordata; class Mammalia; order Primates; family Hominidae; genus Gorilla; species Gorilla gorilla. Next base: position 31,352,618 of record NC_073227.2, on the reverse strand, counting down.
GGTATCTCTTCATGGCACTGTGACAACAGACTAATACACCAGCACTAATATGATGAAGCAATAAAAATTAAAAGTATGGTCACCATTCTCTAAGCAATAAAATGGAAAAAAAATTAGAGTATTTTTTTAAATTGTAATAGCAACAGTGGGAACCAATGAGGATTTCCTTATGGCCTCACAGGTAAATTAGCACCCTGTTCTAAAGTACCCTAGCTATTGAGGTTCTCACTGTCTTGTATAACTAATATTATATAATACATCTTATTGCTGGAGCTCCCTAGAAACTATTGTGCAATTCCTGATGTTGCTAGTTTGACTCATCAAATATATAGGCATAAAATAAAAGATCAAGAAATACCTAAATTAGAGACATATCAGATGGCAGGAGCTTAACTATCCTTATGCCAAGTTCCCAAACCTTGACAGTGTAAATCGTTCTCTGTTCTGTTTGATTTCTCATGCCAGGGGAAACAAGGGTTTGGTGTGTTTAAAGTGACTTTGTATCCTTGCATCAACATAGCTTGTAAGTTCCATGGTTCACACCACCTCCATCTCTTCCTTTTCGTGTGTGTGTGTGTGTGTGTGTTTGTGTTATGTGTTAGGGAGAGAAGGGGGGCAGGTCTCTCTCTCTTTCACTTCGCTTTCCTTAAGAAGTCTGCCCAGGCATTGCTACTAAGTGGTTTCTTTGTAGACTAGATACAGGAAAAAAATTAAAGAAGGCAAAGAGACAGGAGAGAAACAGAACAGCAGAAAGGCACAATAACAACCACTGTCCTGGAGAAAGAGTTATTGTGCCACACAATGGTCTGACCATTTCAATGTGCAGGGCAGAATAGAGCACACCAAACATTCCTTCGCTCGTATCCTGAAATGTGAAAGGGTTGTCCTAGTTTCAGTCATTTTCTTTTATTCTTCCACTCAAAGAGAGCTAATGAAACAAAAAGCCAAGGCTATACAACCGCTGCTCCCTTAGCAGGCTGTCGAGGAAGTGGCATTTCCATCCTTATTTCTATTCTCAGGTTGTTCCTGAGTCCAAGTAAGCATTTCTCCTGGTGAAACAAACTCTCAGGGATGTCAGGCTCATCTCCTATGTGGGCTCAGACTTTCTCTAAGGTCCAAATGAATGCCACATAATCAGCTGGTCCATAACGATGGAACATTAATATAATGGGAGCCAAGAGTTACCTAAGGTATCATAAATACACTTTTCCTTTTAGAGACTGATGGTATAACCTTTCCATGCTTGTTCCCTTTCTCTTGACTATTTGATAGGTTAGGTACAATACAAGTCATTACCGAGTAACTTAATTAATAAATGAGAGACAACTTTATGGTGGAATAGACATTTAAAGCCCTGTGAACTAGGGAAATGTATTTAACCTTTCTGAGCTTCAATTTCTTAATATGTGATCAGAATAATAAAGTCTAATTAACAGGGAGGCTTTTAAAGTTTAAATTACATGAAATACAAAACTATTTCTTTTCTTACTAATTTAGGCAACAAACATTTATGTATTTGCTATGTCCCAATACTATGTCCAAGGTATGGATATATTAAAATGAAAACCTCAAAGACCTTATAGTCTAAAACTAAAACAAAATTCTAGAATACAGATACTCCATGAACTGGCTTGATATGATAATTACATTTTTAGTTTTACATATCTCCAAATAAAACAGCATTTAAAAAATATATATATGCAGACAACAAACCACAGAAGTATTTTGTCACAGTTAGACATGACAAATATAGTACAGTGGCTGATGATATCTTAAAATGTTGTTTTTACTCACTACTGCTTTCAAATTGCATTAGTGGACTTGGTGCTCGACTTAATGCTTTAGAAAATAAACACGCATATATTTTATAATTGTACATATTTGGTTTTTGTGTGTTCAAAAGTGAATGGGGTTATGGGTTTTATCAGATTGCCAAAGGGGTTCATAGTATGACAGGTTTAATAATCCTGGCTGTAGAAAAAGAGATATCAAAGTAAATCAACAATTGCAGGCCAGTGTGGTGGCTCACGCCTGTAATCCCAGCACTTTGGGAGGCCAAGGCAGGTGGATCACTTGAGGCCAGGAATCCAAGACCAGCCCAGCCAACATGGCAAAACCCTGTCTCTACTAAAAATACAAAAATCAGCCGGGCGTGGTGACACACGCCTGTAATCCCAGCTACTTGGGAAGCTGAGGCAGTAGAATCGCTTAAACCCAAAGGCAGAGGCTGCAGTGAGCCAAGATTGAGCCACTGCACTCCAGCCTGGGGGACACAGCTGTCTCAAAGATAAATACATAAATAAAATTATAAAAGTAAGTAAATCAGCAATTCCAATACATTAGAATTAATACTATCACAGCAGTATAGTTAATGACATGTAGGGATATAATGGGATCCTAGCCCAAGTCAATGTGAGTATGGTGGTGGTGGTGGTGGTGTGTGCACGCACACGCGTGTGCATGTGTGGTGGGGGTGCTGGAGAGGACAGCCATAGGTGGTTGGTCTTGGAAGACTTCAAAGAGAAATTTCTTTAGCTAAGGCTTAAATAGAAGATTAGAGTTAGCCAGGCCAAAAATAGAGCTCCAGGTGAAGGGTAAGATACAGAGAAAAGGGATGAACTTTGCATGGCTTACACAAAGGCAGGGACGTGTGAGAAGGTTGGATATGCCTGGGAATCTGTATGGCCTGGGAGAATTTGGAAGGTAAGACCAGGGAAATAAACAATCACCAGAGGAGGAAAAGGATTGGATGCCTTTCTAAGGAGTTTGATCATTTTCCTAGATGTGGTGCAGAGCCACTGAAGTATTTTTAGCAGAAGGATGTGTTTTAGAAAGATTGCTTTGCCTGCATTGTGGAGGATCAGGGTGTAGCAACTGCAGGGGTGGTGGGAGCCAGTGAGAGAGGAATGAGTTAAATTAGGAACCCATGGTAGTAACCCAGGCAAGAAATGAGGAGGGCCTGAATCATGGCAGAGGCGGAATGTGAAATTACTTTGTGAAGTGTAAAATGCTACTATGGTGTTAACAGAAGAAAGGAAAGAAAGAAGGAAGAAAGGAAAGAAAGAAGGAAGGAAGAAAGGAAAGAAAGAAGGAAGGAAGAAAGGAAAGGAAGAAAAGAGGGAGGGAGAAAGGAGAAACAGAATGAAGATGAGTAAGGCAGGAGAGGAAGTCAGAGAGGAATAGTAGTCTTCAGCTAAATAGACATTATAAGTCAAAGTGTTTCATTAAATTGGATAACAACTGTTGGTCTACCCTAGAGGTGCAATAGGATTACTAGTAACACAGGTCTCAGCCAGTTCTCCAGATGGCTGCTGATTGGCTCAAATGAAAGCTAATCAGAACCCCTCTTCAGTGGTTCAATTGCTACACAAATAGCCACAGCTAAGGTGAGCTCAGCAAAAGAAAGCTGTTGCCAAACACACAACCTCCCAAAGGCAACAGGAAAGACAGCACAGGTTTTTTTTGGTTTTTTGTTTGTTTGTTTGTTTTTGACAATTAGCGGTAGCTAGGTTAGGTTTGTTTACACATTCCTGGAGACTGACTAAACATGCACACACACGCACACACACACACCTCTAGAGTTTTGTATTTAAGAGACATAATATAGGCTATATTTCGCACTGGATTCAGTATGAGAGTCGCAGGAACACATCTAAAGGAATAATTTGACCCAGAAGAAAGAAATCAATATACACCCATTCTAACTTACAAAATGTGGATGAAAAAAATGCTAAAAGCAATCATGCAAAGTAATATTTGAGGATTGCTTCAGGAAAATCAAACTGTTTTTACTGAGCTCAATTGTCAGATTCTTTCAGTTCTTTTTTCTTTTCTTAAGTTTTCTTTGGTATTAATTATTGGTGTGAAACAGGAATTACCTATTAGACACCATTAAAGCTATTTCTAAGAACTTTGAGCTTATTGAAATCTATTCTTTTGTCTGACTCTTTTCCAAACAAATGATATTCTGCTTTCATCTTGATGAATTCCTGAATAATTGAATAATTTTCCAGAAGAGAGCAGGTCTGATTTTAGAAATACCCAAAGTCAAAAATGCTAAAGAGTCCCCATTCAAAAGATGGTTATGCAAATGAATGAAGTTACATGTAATTCCAAAAGAGATCTTAATTTAAACAAAGCTCCCCATTCCACTCCAAAGATTCTATTCAAAGTTCACAATTCAGCCAATCCAAATCCACTTTTCAATGGATTAGCTTTTATATAAGGGAAGGGTGGAAGGAAGATAGATTATGCCAAATAAAACAGGAAAAGTAAAGGAAATTGTTATTATGCAAGTTAGTAAATGCAAAGTTCACATCAGAAAGGCATTTTTTTTTTAAAAGATGTCAACAGAGAGAGCTGGTTAAGGATAAAGCATACATAAAGTGTGTTATTTCCCTATTAAGTAGATTAGTATTTAAATCCGTGTTTTAAACAATTTTGATGGTACTTCTGAAGCTAAAGCGTCCTACATTCTCATTCCCAAAATTTTGGATGCAAAAAAAAATGTATGCAAGTTCAATATATGAAACCCTTTCCATTTTGAGTAACTGGGTTTGCATGAACATCTGCCAGCCCAACAGAAAGAAAAGCTCTGATTTTATACAGTTTTTATAAAGCCAGAAGCATTTTCCAACATATTCCAAAAGCCCCTAATGATGTTTCACCCAGTTCCTCCTGAAGGTTGGTACATAATTAATGAGGTGGTGGAAGTTCTCTAGAATTAGTTTTCATCTAAATAAAGGTGCCTGATGTTTATCTGTACCCTTTGTACTCATTGTTGCCTTGAATATACCAAGCTTCCTGTTGGTACAGGGAACTATCGATTTGCTGACTAATCTTTTTATCTGATCATTATAGATTGTAACTCTCAGTCTATAACCTTTACACACACTGCTATTGTGGTTAAATAAAACACAATACAAAATAATTAACATGTTCCTGTATCGATATTTCTCTTCCAGGCAAGAGCAGAGAAGTAGGACTTTGATTTGACAACTGGACATTTGTATTTTTAGAGAAAAGTATAAATAGAAGATGAATAGATGAATATACAATCTTTAGTTTCTTAATATAAATTACTCACGAAGAAATAGTATGTAGCCTTGGGGAAATCAACAGCTTCTTCAATTGGATTGCTTCTGTCACTGTATGGACACAGTCTTGTTTGATGTCCTCCTACCATTTGTCTTGTATGGAGTCTTTTATCTAAACCCAAAGTAATGCAGCCATCAGGGCTGCAATTCAATAATGGCTCCACAGGAGCTGTCATCCACAGTTTGCTATTCATCTTGTAAAAGGCTTTGAGTTTTCAAAGTACCAACTAAGGTTGGCATTTCAATGCCGCGAACAGATCACTTAAAGTTCTTTTGTGTTCACAAGAAAGGAAGTGAAATGGAGAATGGGGGGAGATTAAATGGCCAACCTACTACTCTATCTGACTACCTAGGGGTAACGCCAAGCTTCCCAAGGGAGCAAAGACATTAGTTGATCTGACCCACTCGGTAATGAGACATTGCAATGAATGGGGGACACATTGAGTGGTGTTTACTTCACACTGAGTTCCACTGCTATAATTAAGAGGCAACAAATTCATAAAAATTGAGCAGAAAAACAGTTAAAAAAAATGAGGAGGAGGAGAATTCCTTCGGACATTTTTAGAAACAAAGGATTTTAGAAATAAGAGTATTTTTAAGGAGTTTAGAGATGAATGAATTGAAGCTGATGGGATGTATTACTAAGCTCACATCTCATGCATGGCTGTGTGAACGGGCTGGACTAAAACTACTATCATTGGATCTGATTGTTGAGCTCTTTTACTGGAGGTGTGGATATTTTCCGGTTCCATTCAGACTCATTTCCTAGTCCTTCTGTGACCATGATATGTATGTTGAGAACACTAGTCTAAGAAAGGGTCAGGGAAAGGTTTCTGGCACAGTGAAGAGATCATGTCAAATGCAACTTTGTCAGATTTACGAAACTCAACTATTTCGTGATCCCTAAAGGTACAGAGACAGGTGGAGACACCTCTGATCAAAGCACCCAACTCCCACACAAATTTATTATGACTCTGGTCCTTAGCTTGCACTTTTGGAATGAGGAGGTTGGCTTAGAGGAGCTATAACATAATTTTTAAAAAGTTCAGAGTAGTAGTGGAAACCCAGATTATAAACCCAGCTCTCATTCTGATTAGCTATATAATCTTGGGCAAGCCATTTAGTTTCTGGGCTTTAATTTTCTTATCAAAGTAATGAGGGATTTAGAATGAAACATTTCCAACATACTTTTCTTCTCAAACATGTTATGATTCTGTGAATGTAATAAGTGATGCCTATATTATCTGTGCAAGTCATAAATTAATCTGTTCATTCATGCATCATCAAAATATCAACAACTATTTATCAAGTTCTATTTTTTAAGTCCTGTGTTAGTGGCTAAGAATAGGTTGTAAAAGCACATTTTGTCCCTGCCGTCATCAAACTTGCAGTCTAATGAGGGAGACAAACATTTCATCAATAATGACACCAGTCATAAATATACAATTCTGATAAATGCTAAAACTGCAATGAATGCATGGTGCCGTTAAAGCTTAATAGGTGAAACTAACCTGGTGGAAGTGGTATTGGAGATTTCTCTAAGGATATAATAGCTAAACAGAGATCAGAAGACTGGTGAGATGATTTTCTTCGCCATCTGAATCAGCCTAACCTTCGCCCTCAAAAAAAAAAATGAAGAATCACTGAGATTTTAAACACAATGTAGCATAATCAGATCTCCTTCTGTCTCAGTTTAGAAAGACCATTCTGCCAAAAGTGAAGAGAAAGAGGTGAAAGACAGCAAAACTAGAGGTAGAATTAATCTTCTTCATGAGACAAGTGAAATTAATTTGCAGCAGAAATGTAAGGAGATAAAATAGTGCTTGAACTTGCAATATCAAGAGTTAGGGCAGGATACAAGTGTGTCCTGTGTGTGATTGCTCCTTCAAGTCTAGCTCTCAGGGGCAAGCCCTAAATTTAAAAGTATCATTTCCTTGCAGTTTGCGACCAAATTATAAAGTTGTTTGTCAATTTACAAATATTTATTTAAAGAAACATGCATTAACCTTAAAGAAATTTTTTTTAATCCTTTTCCTACTCATGCATTATTTAATGATGGGTTGCCCTGGGAGCAGATGTGAATACCTGTGCCACTAATAAATAATTCTGGTGGATTCTAAAGCTGAATCATTAGTGTATTATGGTTGGGCCAAAATGAGCACCCCATAAAATTTTGCCAATCGTGAAGTATGGTCTATAAACTGTTAAATGTTATTTTGTAAGCATGCTTCTCAGGAAGGTCATGGGCAAGTCTTGAATGCTCATTTTAAAAGCTGTTCACAGTGACTGACATATTACTAAAAAGGGAGCATTTCCAAGCAGATCTAAAATATTTCCTCACAGTAACTTCTAGATGTTCTGTCACATCTACTGTTAAAGTAGAGAAGATAACTCATTTTGGCTTGAAAGTTTCTTTCGTTTTATTACAATTCTTTTCACCAATACACTCATTTCTCCAAATTGGCCTTCTCAGCTTTCCAAACTAAGTTTCATGTGATTCCATAGCCATGTTTTCTATCAACTCATGCCTGCATGCTTCATCTGTCTCATACTCTCCTATTCAACTCCTGTCATTCTTCAGGCTCACATTCATTTTGTTCCTCCTCAAGGAAGATGCTCAGTCGTCTTCTTAGTCCTATTAAAATCTCTCTTCTAAATTTCTGCAGGTTTTATTAGCTATAATATCACTTATCTTTAAAACTTTATAACTGCATTATTTTAAATATGTATATATTATATGTTCAGTTATATGTATTTGGAATATACATGTACACACACACACACACACACACACACACACATCTTTCCAAGTAGATTGAGAGATTCTTTAAGAAATGGGAGAAGAGTTATTTGCTTTTCTTTATTTTTACAACATCTGAAAAAGAGTCACCTAAAAGAATGGACAATGGATATTTGACAATATTTTTTAAATAATAGACAATAAACAGCTAAAATAGTACCTATTAAAGAACGTTTTAAATTCTTCCAAGAAGATTAGATAAAATATCTTCAATATAAAGACCAACATTATAATTATGATATTGCCAAAGAAATTGGTTAATTTGGTTTTTTCTCCTAAAGAATGTCAAAGTTTTTTCTAGTACAAGTGTTCCTAAAATCAAGAGTTAATACAGTGATCAGGAAAATAAAAATAGAATAGGAATTATAACATCTGGCCCAAAACACCTCTACTGCTACTCAGAGCATTCATGTAATAAATACAGCCTTTGTTAAAATTAATGTTTTGGACCATTATTAGAGGACTTCATGGGATTAGCTAGATATTAATAAAACTATAGTCACACTCAATCTCCTCAGAACACATAAAATTATAGTTTCTATGACTTCCCTTGAAAGCTCCAAGATGAAGAATATGAAACCTCAAATTCATTGAAGGTTTGGAAAATTATTGTAGAGCTTTAATAGTACATGGAAGAGGATATCAGTGTTACCGGCTGGTCTTTGTTCTTAGAGCTCCTAAGATGGTGGCAGGCCGCTTGCAAGATGGTGGCGGTCTGCTCCCAAGATGGCAGCAAGCCTTTTGTTCTCTGACCTGGGGTTCTTGGCCGGATTCCAAGGAGTGGAACCTTGGGCTATGCAGTGAGTGTTATAGCTCTATTAGAAGCCATGGGTCACAGAAAAGAACCGTGGAACCCACTGACTAGTGTTCAACTCAATTAGGACAAACCCAGGCACTTAGCTGTGCAGGAACAATGGCAAGCCTTTAGCCTGATCGGGAGCGACAATGGGCACCTCACTGGATCAGAAGCACAGCGGACACCCTGCCAGATCCCGAGGGCTGGAAGTAAATGGCGCGTCTGGGACAGCAGCGAACAGCAGGGGTGGATGGTGAGCAAAAGCTCAGCTCGAGCCATAACAAACATGGACCAAATGAGAGTGCAGTTGCAAGACTTAATAGAGTGAAAACAGAGCTTCCATACAATGGGAGGGGACCCAGAGGGGGTTGCTGCTCCCTGCTCCAATGCCTGGGTTTATATCCTGATCACTGTCCCTCCCCCCATGCTCTCAGGCAATATATGATTTGACAATTTCTTTACCTCCTGTTTTAGCCTAATTTGTATTTTAGTGAGCCCTCTTTACTACCTGATTGGTTGGGTGTAAGCTGTGTTACAAGCCCCCTGTTTAAAGGTAGTGGCGGTCACCTTTCCCAGCTAGGCTTAGGAATTCTTAGTTGGCCTAGGAAATCCAGCTAGTCCTGTCTCTCATCAGCAGACCTATATGGGTCTTACCTTTGGCAACAAGACCTTACTGATCTAGTTCCTGCCTTCATCATCTTATCTTCCAAAATTCAGCTTGGCTCCAGCCTCCCTGAGGTTTTTTTTTTTTTTTTTTCCTGGACTTTGAGCATGCAGAATTTATTCACATCTGGCTATTTACTCTGCTTTGAATGTTCTTTGCGGAGATCCTTGGTATGGCTAACTTTTTTCTTATTCTTAGTTTAACTGAAACATCACCGACTAGGACTGGCCTTCTCTGACCACTCAATCTGACATAAGATTCTTCCCCATCAATCTCAATTGCTGTTATCAAGATTTATTTTTTTCCTAGTATGGTGTATCATATGTGCATACATATACGTGTGTGTGTGTGTGTGTGTGTGTGTGTGTGTGTGTAAAACATGCCCGTATCTGGTCCAGTGTAATCACTCATGCATTCTTTTCTCTGGAGTATAAAATCTCATGTCCATCTAAAACATTTCTGCTTTGGTCCATCTACCAAGAAAGCAGTGGCTAATTCATTTCAGGTCTTCCAAATTTCCCAGATGAAAGTCAGACATCTTTAATTAAAATTTCTTCAAAATGCAAGTGTCTCACATTTGGCTCATACTGGTCCACTTAAGATCCTCTCTCTTGACTTTCGATGAAAGATAAAGTAACCCTACCTCTCACCTCTTGCATGGGGCTATGACACAAAGTTCCCCAAAGACACCTTCCTCCCAGTTTATTCCTGTGCTGCTTTTGTGCACTCTGAGTGAGTTGGAGTAAAGAGTGTGCTGTTGTTCTCTGGACACTACTATAAGTTCTATTTGGTGCTCTGTCTCACATCTCTATTACCTCATATGTGGCAGTTTAGATCTTAATTATCATCTCTATTTTAATAATTTAACATCCTTATATCTTTTTAATAAATATATTTTATTCCTTAGGGGAAAAAAAACCTCTTCCTCAGATCTCACTCTTGTTTTTGTATTGGGAAGCTCCAAGCAACAGGAGAAAAGCTGGAGAAAGACAGAGGTTTAGAAGAGACATGGAAAGGGAAAGAAAAAAAAAGAAAGCAAACGATAACAACAAAAACAAACCCTGAATTTATCAGCTCCAAAGGAAATACGGGGCCGCTGTTAATTTTAGGAGAGAAGGTATGTATCAGCTCAGTGAATTAGGTCATCAGTTCTCAAACATTTTGATGTTGGAATTCCTTTAAAAATTCTTAAAAAATAACAAGGAACTCAAAAGGCTTATGTTTACTTGGATTATATCTATCAATATTTACTGTATCAAAATTAAAACGGAGAAATTTTAAAATATGAGAATATGTAAGTGTGCATCCTATTAACCATCAAAGTAATGACATGGAAAACTGTGCAATTCATTCATGAGAAAAAAAGAGCAAAAAAGGTAAATAATTCTTAGTATAATTCTAAGTATTATCATGAAAATAGTTTTTATCTCATTGTCCTCTTCAAAGGTTTTTAGGGACCTACAGGAATCCCAAGACTATATTCCAAGAACTGCTAAATGAGGTGGTCAGTAACTAGTTTCATTTTAGGAGAGGGCTTACCAAAATACAAATTTGAGCTATAACTACTTACTGGCAAATTTTCGTCTCAGGCAACTGCTTATAAGTGTAAACCTTTCTAGAACTCTCAGTTTACAAGCTAGAATAAAGAATCAGACTGGTTTTTAAAAAAAAAAAAAAAAACTTTAAATAATTTGATTTAACATAAATCTTAATTTGTCTTCCCTATTATACCTTAATTCATTGGCTCTGAAGGAAAATAATAAACATAACAGTTTCTACATTTATATTGGCATATAATCTATGCTTATTGATAAACCACAAAAACAAAACATTGATTTACTTTCTTTTTCTCTGCTTTGAGTAAGGTCTAAACAGACTTGCAACATAAACATTAAATTTAGACTCTGTCCAATAGCGTTAGGGGATCTCTCCTCAAAGGTAAAAATGTAATAGCTCTGTGTTACCCACAGTTCCAGAATTTTCTACCTTCCCTTCACAAAGGAAGGCTAGCCTAATTTACGAAACACCCCAGGGGACATTCCAAGTATCAACACCTCTGCCCTGTGCGATTTATTAAGATAGTATTTAGAAATTATCCTCCAATAATCATTCTTTCCCATTTTGTAGTTAAATTGTCACCTATAGACTTTTAAAATAAGAATACTTTCCCTGAGGGGAGGTTATACGAAAAAGGGAGTGACGTTCTCATATTTAAATCTCAAAGTGCTTAGATTGTTTCCTAAATTTTTTTCAGAATAAAATGATGCAATTATGGAAAGCATCAAGCAAAGAGCAAGCATTGTTTTTTGGCTGAATAACTTTTAACTTAGTATTTTTGTTCCTTTGAGAGTTTCAATGTAATTACTGTAAAGGTCAACAAACATGAACGTTCCTAATTTTTTTTCTAATTTTAGAATCAATATATGTTTTTATGAAAAACTTTTAAAATAGAAAAATGCATACAGAAGTAAATTGTTAAAAATTCTTAATCCTATCTTTTGGAGATAAGATACTGGAATTATGTTTTATTTAAAATATTAAGGTACAATATTAATTTTCTTTTTGGCTCTATTTAATTTTTTTGTTTAATCTGGCTATTGTGTTTTTAAATTATTCCATGATTCATTTCTAAAGTGTGGGATATGATGAGGTTTCTCTTCAAATAATCTGATCAACCCTTTATTCTTTAATTCATAGTGCCCCCCCCTTTCCTCCTTTTTTTTCTTTTTTCCTTTGTTAGATGCCCAGGCACACCACAGTACCAAGTGTTATCAGTACCAGCTCACATTCCTTTCCTTATTTGGAAAGAGGACTAACTTTCTAGCTCGTTACAGACACCCCTTCCCCTTCCTCTTCACTTTCTTCTACGTGCCCACCCTATCTAAAAAAAAATCAAATGTTTAGCCAACTGGGATTAGTTTAGACTGTACAACCCAACTCCAGCCAATGGGGAAAGGGTACAGGGGCAGGACTCGCATCAGGAATAAAGGCTCTCGTGCCCCTTTGTTCAGGTGTGTTCTCATGGCAACTGTCCAAGTAGGCACCCCTCTGCACAGAAGTAAAATTGCTTTGCTAACAATCTTTTGTTCGAGTGTTCAATTTCCTTAGGATTTTGAGCATTATTCCTAACATAAAGGTTTAGTTTGCTGTTGGTTTTTTTTTTCAAATATACTAAATCATTTTTAAAACGTTTTTATTCTTTATTATGTTTTGAATTATTTTTAAGGTCTCCATTTTAAGCAACTTAATTTCATATCTAACAATTTAATTGAAGTTCTTGAGTATCTAATCTTGGTTTTTTGTAGTACATGCTGACTCTCATTCCTAGTGAATTCTTAGTAAATTTTATAATTTTGGATTAGGAATTCATCTTCAGAAAGATTTGCAGAAATCCTATATGGCGTGGGTGGAGGGTCTCTTACTAGAGTTGTTTTGTGATTACAGAGATATTACTACCTATCCTGAAACCACTCTTTATATTTAATGCAACATTCACTCCTAAAAGAATACTTAACTGAATACCAAGGCACTGTTCTAATCACTAGAGGCTACAGTAGTGAACACACCAGATAAAACACCTGCCTTCACATTACTTATATTCTATGTTGTGGAGGCAGAGAAAATAAACAAGATATACAGTACAATAGAGATAAATGCTACTAAAGGAATAAAGAAAGAAGACCTGAAATTCTGGGATTGGAAATTGATATGTTGACGGAAAGAGTCAAACTCTGTAAAATATTTGAAGAAACTTATTCTGAGCCAAATATAAGTGGCCACGGCCCATTACACAGCCCTCAGGAGGTCCTGAGAACATATGTCCAAGGTGGTTGGGGTGCAGCTTGATTTTACACACTTTAGGGAGGCATGAGACATTAATCAAATACATTTAAGAAATACGTTAATTCAGTCCAGAAAGCCAGGACTATTTGAAGAGGGCAGGGAAGTTTGAGGGGCTCCTAGGCTACAGGTAAATTTAAATATTTTCTGGCTGACATTTGGTTGAGTTTTTCTAAAGACCTTGGATCAAAAAAAGGAATGTCTGAGTTAAGAGGTTGTGGAGACCAAAGTTTTATTATGCACATGAAGCCTCCAGGTAGTAGGCTTCAGAGAGAATAGGTTGTAAAATGTTTCTAATCAGACTTAGTGGTGGTGTTAATGCTGGAGAGGTATAATGAGGCAAGTCCGACCCCCACTTCCCTTCATGGCCTGAACCAGTCTTTCAGGTTACATTTTAAAAGAGCCCTGGCTGAGGAGGAAGTCCATTCAGATGGTTGGGGAGCCTTAGAATTTTATTTTTAGTGTACAGATATACTGGAAAGAGAACTGTGAGTTTTGAGAATCTTCTACCTCCTAAGTAGTATAAAGCCAGACTTGTTTAATGGCAAGCCCATACATAGATCAGAATTTTCAGGGATACATTTTCCCATCTGGAATCAAAGCTAACCCATGTTTTTGTGTTATTTCCTTTTGCTAGTAGGTGATTTTCTTAAACAATAGATTACCCTTTAAGGATCTTATTTTTAACTGGATGGGAAAGGAGCTCTCAGTTTTAACTTTGTGAATTAAAATGGCCATGACCACAGGCCTCTACTCCTGCCCATCCAAGTCCATGAAACAAAAAGCCTCTTAGTTTCCAGCACTAGCCAACCCCTTACAGGGCACAAACCTCAACTTAGCCCTGATGACTATTCACGTTTTGGGTTTGCTCCAAATTTTTGATGCAACATATTTATTCTGCCAGAAATAGGCTACAGATAAAGGAATGAGGACTCAAGACATTTTTCTGGGCTCAAAGAGGAAATAATTGTACTCCTTTGCCTGCACAAAAGAGGTCTGAAAGGATAGATTGCGGTGAGTCAAAGTGTTCATGCTAAGGTAGGGGCCTGGATCCTTATTATCTTCAGCAGCCAAAACTCTCCCTGAGTAGAAAAAATGTCAGAAGCATTTTAATGGCAGATGGGAAGATGAGTGGGACGTGAACCCCTTCTGTCTGGGACAGGAAGGAGACGATTTCTCACAATGTCCCACACCAACTATAGGCAGCTGCAGTGGAGTAGAAGTAACAGAAAGGCTTGTATTGGCAGCAGGGATGTCTGAGATGCAGTCTGGCACTGAGTCTCCCATGGCCTCTGCAGGGAGATGAGGATATTCTAAAAGTTCCTGCATGTCCAGGGAGGGAGCAATGACAATTAAAATTGAAAGCTGGTGGATCACCTATGGGGTTGCTATCATGTGGTTTTGGATGAACTACTCAAGTCTCGTGCCAGATTAACAATGAAATGAACAATGTGACTGTATCGTGGAGAACCAACGGTATCAGTCAGAGCTGGAGCTCAGCCAGCAGAGGCAGACAGTGAGCTCCTCACTGATCTCTACTACTGCAAGGAGAACAGATGGTCAACTTCACCAGCAGCAGACCCAGTCAAGAGGCAACCACCACCAAAACCACCATCCCTGTTTTGCCAGTATAAGAGACCAGACCTGTGGACAGAGCTTCGGGCAGAAGACAGAACAGGAGAATCTTGAAATATAGGCTTCACTTAGATGGAAGCACTCAAATTCACAAAGTTGACAAGACATAAGTTTAGTCATTAGGAGAAATAGGGCCTCAAAGAACAAGGTTTATTTTCATTAAAAGGGGAAATAAAGAGAAGTAAACCTTGGCACTGGCATTTATAGAATATTGTGACAGGAAATTTTATACTTGCTACATGAGAATATAATATTCTTGCTCAGGACCAACCCACTGATGGTAAAATAGTGCTTAATGTGGGCAGACTTGAATACAAGGCAACAAAGTTCAAGCTTTCATTTGCCCTGAAGGAGGCTGTTTCCCTGAACCCTTTTGCAGGACTCACAGCAGGGTTGCCTCATTTACTCAGCCTCATGCTCTCAACTCCTCATAGGAAGGAGTGTGCAAGCAAACAAGGTGGGAACTGGATGAGCATTGGAACCGGTGGGCTGCTTCAGCCCCAGGAGAAGCGAACTCCCTGGCAGCAACCAGGTGGGGGTTCCTGCAACCCCCGAAGTCCCAGAGCGCATGTTACAGTATTCTGTTAGTTCTGTCATGGATGGATGGCTTAAATATTAACAGCTCAGTGGGCTCTTTCCCTCTTCACATAAGGCAGCTGCCCTACATCAGCGAGAGCAAAGGGCCGGTGTGACAGCCTTTTGTATCCACACTTGTGGCTCCCGAGCTCCTGTCCAGCATCCAGGAAAAATGAGGTCGCACAAACAAATTGAAGGACAGTAAATGCAGGGGATTTTATTGCTGATGAAAGTGGTTCTCGATGGGAAGGGGAGCTGAAAAGGTGATGGGGGAACTAGGTAATCTTCCCCTGACATCCGGCTGTCTCTGGCCAGATTCCTCAAAGTTACACCGTCAAGCTGCCCCTCTGACATCAAGCCACTTCTCTCCTACATCCAGCCGTAGTCCCCAGTGTCCAGCTGCTTCTCCCCTAGGCCAGCTGAGTCTGGGGTCTTTATAGGCACAGAATGAGGTGGGGCAGGGTCATGGGTGGTTTAGGAAAACGCAACATTTCACTGGGGACACAAGGATAGAAGTTCTGACTTTCGGCTGTGGGTTTCGTGCTTTTTGGCTTGAAGGTGGGGTTTCGTCAGGGACACACCCTTTTCTTACTGGAATTTCTCTGCCCCTTGTCCCTACCAGCACTATAGTACTTACCACTTTCAAATGTACTATGTTACATTTGTGTTTATATGTTTTTAATTGTCGGTCACTTTCTCTTTTACTCTCACCCCAATGGTAAGCTCTATGAAAGCAGGGAGTTTTATTTGGTTTATTATTATTAGCAGGGAGTTGTATTCTAGTGTCTGGCACATACTAAATGCTCAATAAATATTTGAATGAATAATTTGACAAATGAATTAATTGGAATCTTCGGGAAACTCTTAAAAGTACAGATATCTTCCCTCTGCCCCAAAGTATTTCTGGAGCAGACCCTGAGTCTGGGATTGTTAACTAGCTCCCCAGATGATTCTGATGCACTTTGAAGTTCAAGAATCATTGTGTGACTTAGCTGGTAGATAGGGTAGGCATAGAAAACCAGGTAAAGGGAGATGCATTTTATGGAAATATTGTTGGAAAGCAGGATCTTAATGTAGATTTGGCAATAAATCTCTCCGTAAGACAAACTCATGGCCTGCCTTTAATTTCTATCTCAATGAAATATTTGTGATTTTCATATTTATATAGATCAGAGAAAATCATGTATTAGGTATGAAAAATTTTAAAGGTGCTTGCCGGCATTTTGACAGCTTTTTCATGCTTCCTTTTCTCTGGAATGTCATATCTTCACTTGGAGGCCTCACAGGTGTCTCAAAATTAACATGTCTTACATAGAATTTTTCATTCCCATTCCATCCAAAAAGTAATATTTTATAGAAAACTTAACATTACATAGCAGTTATCAGAATTTGACTTTATTTTTAGATATGTGTTTATTATCATTTTATTGTAGTCAGAGCACTTATTAGATCTACTCTTTCCACACATTTTTAAGTGTACAATACATTATTGTTGACTATTGGTAAAATGTACAGCTGATCCCTCAAGGGTATTCAACTTGCTTGACTGCAACTTTATGCCTGTTGGTTAGTAACTCCCTATGTCCCTCTGCTTCTAGTCCCTGGTAACTACCATTCCACTCTATGATTCTATAAATGTGGCTATTTTAGATACCTCATATAAGTGGAATCATACAATATTTGTCTTTCTGTGACTGGCTTTCTTTATGTAGTATAATGTCATCAAGTTTCATCCATGTTGTCACGTATGACAGAATTTTCTTTTTTTATGACTAAGTAGTGTTCCACTGTATGCATATACCATGTTTTCTATATTCATTCATCTGTCAATGAACATTTAGGTTGTTTCCACATCTTAGCTTTTGTGAATAGTGCTGCAGTTAACATAAGAACACTAATATAGCTGACTTTCTGATTTCAGTTCTTCTTTCTGATCTCTGTGCAGGGGTCAACGCCCTTAATCCTCCCGTTGTTCAAGGGTCAACTGGATATATTTTATGCCATGAAAGTAATATGTATACATTATAGATATGCATATACATTGTACAGTTGCATGGAGGAATGCATCATAAGTTTATTACTTCATGTACCTTGTCAAAAACTAGGAAATAGAGAACTAAAATCATAATATAATAAATTAAGCTCTTTAAAGAAAAGCTGTTGCCAATATTTTGGTCTATATCCTGCCATTCTTTTATGTTTTTAGGTTTACCTTTGTGGTAAGAACATTTAAAATGAGATCTCCCTTTTTGACAAATTTTTAAGTATAGTTCAATTGTTGAGTAGAGGTACAGTGTTGTACAACAGATATCTAGAACTTAATTCATCTTGTTTAACTGAAGCTGTATGCCTGTTGATTAGTAACTCCTCAAGGATATATTTTTAAACTGATATTCTTATAAACAAATTCTAAAAATTTGGTTTCACAAAGTATTTTTAACTTTGCAGTGATATTACCTATCTCCATATATAATCAAAATCCTAAGACCACCTTCTGTCTGTTGATAGAAAAGTCACCACTTCTTCAAAGAATGTTCTCCTCATAATTCTTCTGTAAAGCATATAGTATTAGATATTTTTCTCTCCAAGTTACAAATCAAAACCAAATTTTATTATTTCTTAACTATCACCATAATTTGTTTTGGTAGACATTATAGCGTTCACCAACGTCTGGTTCTTTTCTCATTCTAATTCTCCACCACTATGCAATTCGGTGAAGTCATGAGACTAGGTCTGGTCAGTGGCTGTGGTCATATATGACAGGACATTGCTGGGCAGAAGTATCAAAGAGATGGTCAATAACTCTCTAGCTGTCTCTTCTTCTGTCATGTTGACTAAGCAGAGTAGATATTCCAGATGATATAGGTGGAGGATGGTAGAACCTTCCTCAGCCCAGTTGACTGCCTTAGTAAGTGGAAGGCAGTTGCCCTTCATGAGAGAATTAAGCCCTGATTTGTGAAAACAAATGTACTTCTCACCTGTGTGTCTAAAATTATAATAGTATGTAACATCCTTTGGGAAAATAAAAGGTGAATTGGCCAGACTTCAAGGGACTTTGCCTGAATGAGAAATAAACTATTAAGTTAAGCCACTAAGATGCTGGATTTTTTTTTCTACTACCAGATAATCATGACTATCCTAATACTGTTGCTTTAGGGAAATTTTACCTTGAATAGCCATTTCAAATTGTCTCAGCATGAGGAATCCCAAACCAAATTCTCTCAAATGCAGGTAATTTGGTTCTTCATATCATGCAATGAAATGGATAAAATACATCAATTTCCTCTATTCTCAGAAACCAATTGACTGCATCTCCAACCCCGTATATTAAGGCACTTTTTGTATTATTCTTCCTAGTAATATTTATTACAAATAGGCAATGTAAGTGAAACAGTGGCAGTATAAATATGAGAGTATTCTCCACTTCAAGTATTTATTTGTAATATTTATTTGTATTAAAATTTTCCTTTTTACATGTACTTTAGTAATATATGGATAACTCTTACTATTCTAGCCTAAAAGAGAACATCTGTGATAGCCATAAATAGGGTCTATGATTCTGAGTATTCATTCAACAAAATTTTTAAATATTCAAGAATTCTAACTCTCTTTCTTCTTCAGGCAGAGTCCCAAATATCTCATGTGATTTCTTGGCAGATATTCAGGTTCTGATAAAGCTCACAGTGCCAACCTCACGCCTACCTGCTACCCTGAATCTGCTTTTCTGCCTTGTGACTTGACCTTGACATTGCTACTGGAAGGTGACATTGCTGCAACTCCCCACACTGTTATCACTCCTTCTATTAGTCCAACACTCATTGAGATAAAGAAGGCCCCTTAACACTCTAGTATTACCAAAGCCTGCTAAGAAAATATAACTCCACACCTTGAACTAGCTCACAAAGTAGAAGTATCCTTAATGTCTTTTCATTAGCAATGACCTACTGATCTTAAGGCTGGATATACGGCTTAACTGTGATATCCACTGGATTTATGAGCCATAGATTTCTGGCAACATCTAGTGACTCAGTCCAGATATCCTCCAAGACCATGGAAGAACTGAGCTTGCACCAGTGGACCCAGGTATGAGAATAAGACTTGGGAGTTAGGCAGAAAACAGATGTGGGAGAACCCAAAGTGGGAAGAAAGAAAGATGAGGTATACTATTTTAAGCATAACATGTTTAAAATGGCTGTAATGGACATAAAACTGAAAACACTAGTCAATGGTTTAGAAGAAAAATAACCCATACATTTAGCAGCCAGCAACATAAGTGAACCTGTGGAAATATAAATATTAGAAAACTCTGCATATCTAATTGATTACAAAGAACTTACCTATCTGAAAGCATGGTTAACTACATACCAGAAAAGCTTTTCTGCTATAAAACATCTAGGAATATTGAATGATAGTAATTATATTGGAAAACATATAGCTGAGTGTGCAAGTAAACAGTGGTTTATGATTTTATGATTCTAAAAAGACAAAATTATAAAGAATGCTGGAAATAAGGAAACAAGGAGACAATGTGATGGAGCCATACCTACATCTTGACAACACGCATGAAACTTCCACAACTCAAGAGACCTGTGTTTTATAACATTAGGCCCACTAAAGGTGAGTTTAGAATTGGAAGACAAGCTTTTCAAAACTCATGAGAGTTTAGTGAAAGCGTGGGCCATAAAAAAAGGTCTGCCTGAAAGCAATTATAAAGAAAGCATGTATTTTAGCCCAGATTTAGATAAAAACAAAAGTTTCTCAGAGAATTTGTAAAAATCAGGCTATTTCTTAAGTGTGTCTGAAATTGTTATTTGTACTATATATATGATCTGACAAACTACAAGCTAAAAATGATGATTTCAAAATCATCTCAACTTAGTAGAATCCTGGAGAGCCAGGAAGAAGCAAACATAAATATTCTCTAAAGAAATGAATCCCAAGCTTTGCAGAATTTCTAAAGATAAAGCCCTACCATTCGAATAAGATTCCATAATCCAAAACTAACATAGGGAAACAGGCCACTAAGAGTAAAAGAATAAACAATAAGCAATAGAATTCGGCTTCCCAGAGACTTCTGATATGACATTCTTAGACACAAGGTTTTTGTTGTTCTGTTTTGTTTTTGAGACAGGGTTTCACCCTCTTGCCCAGCCTGAAGTGCAGTGGCGAGATTAAGGCTCACTGCAATCTCAACCTCCTGGGCTCAAGTGATCCTCCCACTTCAGCCTCCTGAGTACCTGGGACCACAGGTATGCACCACTATACCTAATTTTTATTTTTTTTAAATTTTTTTGCAGAGTGGGGTTCTCACTGTTACCCAGACTGATCTCTGACTCTGGGGCTCAAGCAATCCTCCCACCTCAGCCTCCCAAAATGTTGGGATTACAGACATAAGCCACTGCGCCTTGTCTGATACAAAATGTATGCATAAGTTTTAAATAAATAAAGAAGTATAATTGAAATACAACAGAAAAATCAGACTATCAGAAACAATCCAAAGTTTTTAAAAGTAGAAATTTTCAAACTAAAAAATATAGTCATTGAAATAAAAAACTGAACAAAGGCACTAAATATTACAACTGAAGAGAATTGATACACTGGGAAAAAATCTGAAAAAAATTACCTAATATTCAGTACAAAGAAGCAGAGGTGTCAGTATGAAATATAGACTTCAAAATAGACATACATATTATATATCAAACAATATATATTAAATTATATTTATTATATATATGGAGTTCTAGAAGGAGAAAATAGAATGAGACAGAGACAGTATTTGAAGAGTTAATAACTCTGAAATGCTTAGAATTGGGGAAAAACTGTATTCCTCAGTATGGGAGACTAGTCAGTTGCTCTTGGCATATAGGTAAACTATTTTTCCCAGCCCTCCTTGCATTTAGATGAGTAATTTGACTGGTTCTCTGCAACAGAATGGAAATGAAAGAGATGGTCACTTTCTGACTGATATAGTTAAGAGTGGATGTGCCTCCCACATTTTCATCTCTGTCTCTCTCTCACCTCTCCATCCTTCAGAAAATATTACAAGTTAATGACCCGAGGGCAAACTTAAAGAAATCTGGGTCATTGCTTACAGGACAAAAGCCCAGGAAAGCCACTAATCAGGAACATCTGCATTGAAGTTCGCATGAGCAAGGCCATAAAATTTTAGCATGTTAAAACAATGACTTTGTGGATTATTTGTTATAGAAGCTAGAATTAATTACCTGGACCAATATGCTGAGACTCAGAAAACCCAGTGAATTTAGAGCATGATAAATATGCAGTATTTATTTACACCAGACTAATATAATAAGAGTGGAACAAAAGTAAAGAACAATCTTAATCAGAAACCGAATTCTATATATATTTCTGTTTTAATCCATTCAGTCTCCTGTAATTAGAATACCATACACTGGGGGCTTACAAACAATATAAATATATTTCTAGTAGTTCTAAAGGCTGGGATGTCCATGATTAAGGCAGCTGCAGTTTCAGTGTTCAGTAAGGAACTGCTTTCTGGTTCTTCTCACTGCGCCCTCATATAGTTGAAGGAGGGGCAAGGGAGCTCTCCAGGGTCTCTTTTATAAGGGCACTAATCCCATTCTTAAGGTCTCTATGCTCATGTCCTAGTCACCTCCCAAACGCCCTACACCTCCTATTATCATTATGCTGAAGGTTATATTTCAACATATGAATTTGGGGGGGAAGAGACACACAAATTCTGTGTATACGACATTCCTCCTCTGTATCTTTCAAATTAGCCTACATTTTTCTATCTTTATCACAAAAACCTGAATCAAAGTATCGATGATCCTTTTCATGAAACACTGAAATAGCCTTACAACTGACCTACCCCTCCTTTACTTCTTCCCCCACCCAGCAGAAAGTATGATCCTTAACAAGTGGAAATCTATTATTGCCATATTTCTGCTGTAAAACCTCAATGGAATTACACTTCTCCTGGAATATGGTTCAGACTTTATAACCTTTGAAGCTTTTGTAAACATGCCCTTCTGCCTACCTTACCAGTTTCATCTTTTGCTATTCTTCCTATCTCCAGCCATATCAGCCTGTGTTACTTATTTTAATAGGTCATTCTCACATTTCAGGGTTTCTAATTCTGTTTTTTTACTTGGAGTACTAATTTTCTTTTCACCTAGATATATTTTATTCATCCTTCAGGTCTCAATTCAGATGCTTGTTCACCAGAGAAGTTGCCCCAGAAAGCAGATTAATTTTAGTTATTGAGCTCCCACTTTTGAAACATTCAGAATTCCCCCACAGTAGATACGTTTTATGTCTACCTTTGAAGCATTTATCACAGTAGTAATTAGTGATTTGTTCCTATTCTAAGGTTGAGCCTTAATTCATGTCTTAGGGATAGAGTTTACACACTTCTTGACATACTGAATATAGTTGCTAGTACACAGTAGATGCTCACTAAATAGTCCTAGAATAAAATTAAATAAGTGGATGAATAAATGAACAAATGAACCTAAAGTTTCAAAAATGTGTCTGCTTATTTCAAAGATAATTTTTGTGCAACAAACTGGTATTTAATCTTGGTCTTTACAAGAAGAATCATCAAATCTGAGTAATTAAAGAAATAAAATCAAAGTTCTCACCACTCATTATATACTCTGATGTATTTTTAATGAACACAAAATTGTGTTAATCACAGACGTTGGTTTATTGTGAATTGCAATAATTTGTATGTTCACAGACCTTATTTGTTATTTATTCATTTACCTATTTACTGGTTTTTGCATTTGTTCATTGATTCATCAATTTACACACTCATTTATTCATACAGTTGATGTGGCATTATAATGAAAACCTGGGAATACACCGTCCAACCTAAGAATTTGAATACCTCCCATTCCTTCTGACTGTCTTGCCCCATGCTATGAGGTAGAGACTATTCTGGATCTTGTATTTACCTTTTTGTTTTCTAAAATTCTATTATTATATACATAACTATACCTCAAATATACATCATTTTCTTGTGATTCTTAAATTTAATTACAATAAAGGGTATCATTATCTGGCATGTTTTCTTCTGAGACATTTTTATTGCTCAATATCACATTATTAAGATTCATTCATAGTTTTGCATGTAGCTGAGTTTATTGTGCTATTGTTTAATATTTTGTTATTTAAACATACCACAAATTATTTATCCTTTCTTGTTAGTGGGCCTTGATTATATTTCTAGTCTTTCACTTTTTGAGCAGTGCTTCTTATGTATATTCTTGTTCATGACTTCTAAGGTAAATGTAGAAGTATTTCTCTTGGGTGTATATGTACGAGTGGAACTACTGGGCCATAAAAGAATGTCACTTGTTTTCCAACATGTCTTTATGAGCAACGTGGATGACTTCCTGTTGATTTATGATTTCTCTAACATTTGGTATTATCACACTTTTGAAATTTTCCCAATGAAAATGTTAAAAACATTATTTTATGGTCTTGATTTATAGTTTGCTTTCTAGTACCATAAAATATCAAAAATTGAGATGACTATTTTTTTAGAGTGCTTTTGAAATGTTCAAGAATTCATTAAATATTCACCTAGCAGGCTTTGTTCTTTGGGCAAGAAACAGAACCACTCATTTTTTCAACTGACATAATTCAAGCGCCAGATTGGGTATCGAAAATACACTAGGGAACAAGATTAGCATGGTTGCTACTGTCTTGGGGCAAGAAAGACCCTAATTGTCAACTATTAACATGGTAAGTGACATGAAAACGCCTAGGAAGTAACAGAGTGAATAACAGAAAGACATATGCTGGTCAGAAGAGGGGAGACATGTAGGGAATGCTTCCTGTAGGAAGTGCCCCAAAGAGCTTAGGCCTGAATTATGCGTAATTTTGCCCCAAAGAGGGGAGATCAAGAAAATAATGGATTAGGTCTTCCCAATAGAGGATGTAGCATATAAAAAAATTGCCTTAGACTTCTGCCTATGTTTTTTCCCTCTCAAGGCTTAAATATAATTCTAGGATTCAAGACAGAAAGTAATGCCTCAAACAACCATTTTTATATTTTACCAATCTTCCTTTCCCCCAATCAGGGCTCTGTTGGCCAAAAAAAAAAAAAAGCCCCAATTAATATCAGCTTCAGATGACTGATACTACACACATCAGTTTATCAACCACAAACATATGTAGCCTCCAGCTGGGACTTACTGTCACAACAAAAACATAGTAGTTATTGAACATTTCTTAGAAAGTAATGCAAACTTCAGAAAACAACTTGGGGAGGCGGATCTTGCATAGGATTGGTTCTTACATGAGAGCAAATGTAACATGGTTGGTGTATTAATTAAATGAAAGGGAAATAATGAAAAGGGTAGTTTTCTCTACTTGGTATTACACTTCAATATTCCTGATCTCAAATGTGTTCTTTCTTTTCTCTGGCTCTAAATTTATGATTTTTCATTTTTGAGTTGTCTTCAAGTCAATATGCTGAGAACTTTTATAGAAAGTTTTTTCTTTGCTCCTAACATCACACAGTATCAATCAATAATCAATAAAAATTTTCTTGTGAGTCCACTAGATATTTATAACTATTCTGCAGTTTGAAATAAATCAAACATAAAATGCCATACTTCAGCCCCAAAATATTTATCTTGTTGAGTGTGCATCAATATATAAATGTATATCCTTTTTTATTTAAATATTTTATATACTATATAAATATATACATAATTATAAATTAATACATGTACTTTTAAAATTTATGTTATTTATATATAATACTTTGTCTTCTGAGGCCTTAACTTAGAAAATTGAATTTGTTCTGTCCTATTATAAAACCTATGCATGGCCTTCTAATATTCTTTGTAAAAATTATTTTACAATAACAAACTTGTTCTCTTTTAATCCTTGGGACAAACAGTAATTTCTATTTATTTAAGTCTTAGTTTTCTGACTATTAATGTGCAAAGGGTCATATTGTGAAATGAAGGCTTAACAAATACCCTGTTTGGAATATCAATGAGTTACTTTTAGTCATCAAAAAAAGAAAATGCAAGGATTCTTTTAAAAAGCAAATACTAAGCTGCCACAGAACTCATTTGGAGAAAAAGGAATTTAAGAACATTCATTTGAAACTATCTAGTTTATAGCTTGTTTTAAGGCACAACATGATAGTTATAAATCTGGAAGGGACCTTAGAGCTCCTCAAATAATAATGGTCCTTTGCTTTCACCCCACTCCACAGATAAGGGAAGTGAGGCCAGGAAGATCAGTACTTATTAGAAGTAATACAGCAATTTTGCTGCAAAGTTATACATAGGATCCGTGGCTTTTGACACTCTACTGATTTGCTCTTTTCACTACACAAAGGTTTATTCTAAGTAAATTTTTCCTACAGAAATGTTTATGGCCATGGTAAAGCTGTTAAAGTTAAATTAGTTGGGTGGCATAGGCATTCTTTGCTAGAAATTTCCTTGAAGTGGCATATATCTCTATTCTACCACTACCACCACCACCCTTCCCCCCAGACACATGCAAACTCATACATAAAAACCCAAATACACATAGATAACGATATACTTGAAAATGAGATAGTCTCTTAGTCTTTGTGATCCCATAGGAAAAACATAGTTCTTTGCACATAATTAAACCGAAATTTTTAGGCACATTTTAACATCTCTAAAGTCTCCCTTGTACTTGTTTTATATTGATAGCTTGCCTTTACACTCCTCATTTTCATCCTTTCTCCTATTTGGTGTCTAGATGGGTGGCTGTCTGATGTGGGAAAAAGACTTAAGAATTTGGAGTCTGATAAAACTGGATTAAAATGTTCACTTGAGTTTTATTACATGTGCTATTACAGGGAAATTAATATTCTAACATTAAACATTCAGGTAGTGACCCCAGTTCTCAAGCAGATGACTGCTAGATCCGTGCTCTGTCCCTATGCTCTGGGGCCTTGTGTTCACGTGCATACCAACCTGAATTCCATTCATAGCATTTTCATCTTTTTGCTAAGGAATTGTGTAATACAGCAGACTGGACATGTCCCCAAATTATCTTCTACCCACCAACACTCCCACCCTATTAACAGCCCCTCAACAGTGACTAATGGGTATTGATGTATAAATAACCCAGCTCCCTCACCCTTCAATTGGAACAATTCTGAGGCATATCTTCAAAACTGATTCCCAGAGTTCCTTAGCAGATTTATGTACCAGTTACCAATAGTGGTAACTTACATGAGGACACACACTTCATCGGCTTTCTTTTCTCCTCTGACTCATTTCTCTACTCTCCTACTAGAGGTTCCTGAACTCGGCTACATTATACACTATTTGCATTTGAACCCTTGTGTCAGAATCTGCTTCTGAGTGAACTCAAATGAAGACAGGGACAGACAAGTAAGCAGGCCATTACAAAATCACGTGTTATGTGCTCTAAGAAAGTTAAGAATGATACATTATAAAAACGCCCAATAGAGATCATGTGGGACTTTGTTTGAAAAGGGTTTTGTGAAGTAGGTGGTATTTGAGTTAACTTTTTAAACATATTAGGAGGCTATTTTGATAAGAAGGTAGATGGCTCCAGGAAAAGGGATTTGCAAGTAGAAGGTCTTAGAAGCAAAATACAGTATGTTATCATGATTAAGAAACTGAGAGCAATTAAGTGTGACTATGATATGGGAGTGAGCATCAGGGACAAATGAGAAGAAAGGCTAAAGTGGTAGTCAAGGGACAGATCAGAAAGACCTTGTGAGCTAAGCCAGACAGAAGTCATCTTTTGCAGGAGTAATAAAGAGGCATTGTAGAAAGTTAAGAAGAGCTGTGATATGGTCAAATTTTTGTTTCAGGAAAATTCAAATGTGATAGCAGCAGGGAGAGTGGATTTCAGGGATCAAGATAAATTCTGGGAGACCCATTAGAAGCTTATGGCAGTAATCCAGGTAAGAAATGTTGTGAATCTGAATTAAGTAAATAGTAGAGAAAATAGAAAAGAGAGGGCAGATCTCAGAAATATTCAATGGGTCAAATTAACAGGACTTTTTGAGTGATGAATATGAAGGGTAGTCGTAAAGGTGGAGCTTGAGAATGGCTTTGGGTGTGTGGCATGGGGAGGAAGCCAGCTGATCGCCATGCTGCTCTTGGAGATGGCAGTCACTCAGGGAAAAGAAAGTTCAGAAGGTCAAATGGTGACTTCCGTTTTGGCTATGTTGAGGGCCGCAAGCCTATGAAAATTCACATGGAACCAGAGGTCTGACTTAGGAGGAAAATAAGTGAGGTCCAAAGATGGAGAAGTAGAAGTCACCTTCACATAAGAAAGTGATGCTGTAAGAGTGGATGCAGTCAGCCTTAGAGAAAATGTAGCGTGGACGTGCGTATATAACACCGGGAAATGCCAACACTTAAGGAGTGAACAGAGAAAAAAAGAATGCCAATAGGAGACTGAAAGATTTGCAAGAGGAGAGATGGCAACCATGTGGCAAAAGGACCACCAAAACTCATTCTCGTGCACACAGCATACAAAGGGTTTATCATAGACCTCTTCCTCATTATCCTCCAATTTAGCATCAGAATCTTCCTCAACGAGGCACACCTGGAGTGCCAAGCATTGCACTATGTCAAAGATTTGTCATGTGGACTAAATAAGATAAATATGTTGAGCATTTAGTGTAATTCTCCACAAATTGGTAAGACCCTAATAAAAGATACATACCCAAGGATAGGGGTGGATGCATATAATTGTGTCTTAGGGGATAGAGGAGGAAGCTGAGGGAATTATCTTCTGAAAGTGTTTATTTTCTCTGTAGTAGGTTTCTTAGTCCATTAAGATTGCTATAGCAAACTACCACAGATTTGGTGGCTTATAAATGATAGAAATTTACTTATCACAGTTTTGGAGGCTAGAAGTCTGAAATCAGGATGCCAGTGTGGTTGGGTTATCCACACAGGGTACCTGTGTGGCTGGGCTATATTAAGTAATCCATTTCTTATCTGGATTACTGCCATAAGCTTCTAATGGGTCTCTCAGCATTTATCTTGATCCCTGCAATCCATTCTCCCCACTGCTGTCAAATTTGAATTTTCCTGAAACAAAAATCTGATATCACAGCTCTCCTTAACTTTCTACAATGCCTCTTTATTGCTCTTGCAAAAGAGGACTTCTCTTTGTCTTAGCTCACTAGGTCTTTCTGATCTGTCCGTTGCCTACCTCTTCAGTCTTTCTTCTCATATTTCCCTCATACTACACTTCTGGTTTGTGACTACTGACTCCTCATTGTAACTTCACGTGGTGGAAAGAGGGCTAGGGAGCGGTCTGGGACCTATTTTATAAGGGCCATAGTCTCATTTTTTAGGACTAATGACCCAAATTACCTCCAAAAGGCTTCACCTTCCTACCCTCATATTGTGGAGTGAGATTTTACCACAATTTCTTCTGGGAGGACACAAACATTCAGTCCTTTATGGTAGACATCCAGGCCATGTGAGAGAGGAGCAAAGGAAATGATAGGGTAGAAGGAGGAGAATATGGGAAACAGCTTCAGATAAGTATTGTAAGAAATGGGTACAGGAACTGACTGACAAAGGACCACAGAAGAACTGTGGAGAAATGCTAAGGAGCTGGGTGACGCTGGAGATCATAAATGACTGATCCTAAATTAAAAGCTATTGATTTCTTAGAGCATAGTCTTAATTTTTTTTTCTATATGGAATATGAAGAAAAACTGTTAGGAAAAATGAATACAAAATGTAAAATAATGCTCATTGATAAGATAATCATTATGCTTGTTGTATTATATAAATTATACAAACTTCATGGAAACTATTTGAATAGATATTATTTCTATTTATTCAGATGAAGAAGCTGAGGCTAAAGGTTTTTCATAAATCATCTAAGATCACATTTGTAGCAATTGGCGTAGCTGGGATGGAGTCCTGGGCAGACTAGAGCTAACCTTATGCTATTGGCAGACACATACTTATTATACCAAATCTTCATTTATACTGCTGGTAATGGTTTACTATCAGCCTTTGTTGTACTGGGGTGTTTTCCCCTTCATCAGTTTTGGAGTATTTGATCTACTTCTATTGAGTTTGGTTTGAATGCAAAAATTAAAATAAATGCTTTTGTCTTTGTCAGCAGAGAGGAATATTCCAAAGTGAAGGATACTTTGTTATTCACAATTATGATTGTTTTCTCTGTTCTCTCTCTCCCTCTCCCTTCCACTCTCTGTACACACACATGTGATTCTTATTATTCACAGTAGTTGTGTTCTATGAAGTCTCCACCAACACTGAGCTAATGGGCACTGAACTTTCCTAAGGGAAAGGAAAGGTCAGGTTCCTGTGAGCCTCTGGTCACATTTCAATCAATCGACCAATACATAATCATGTTTTAAAGTCACCTTTTTAAATATTATTGTTGATTCATTAACATTGAACTTGCAAGCTTATCTGGCACATGTACTTTCTCTGTAAGGCACATCCCAGCCTTTGGCACATAGGAACACTAGACAGCAATTAAGCATGACACTTAAGGGCCATTTTAAAACACCAACAAAAAAGCACAAATAAAAAAAAAAAGGCACTAAATGGATCACAAAAAGACCCTTGTTTACAGTCAGAGCTGAAATAAGAAGGCAGAATGTTGCTATCTCAGCCTCAGCTGGGTATTTGCATATGGTCAGATCAAAATTTTCCCACCCCATGCATGCCTAGGAATGACCAATAATCACCTGAAATATGGATTTTGTGGTTTCAAATAAATTTTAACAAGTAGACAAATTTGCAAATACAGGATCTGTGAATAATAAGGATTGACTCTGTGTGTGTGTGTGTGTGTGTGTGTGATGGAAGTAAATTTTATCCCAGACACCAGCTAGTATTTCTTACTGTGTCAGAAACTGTTCCTTGACACAAACTGAAAGGACTGTGCATTGATGGAGAGTTTTACGTAAAGTCTCCTCAACAAGGATCCTTTAAAAAACTTGGAAACTACTGGAAACAACCTCTAACATATGAACTTCTCTTTAAAAAAAAATTATATATATGCCTCCTTTGAAATACCTCTTTTCTGCTCATTTTTATTTCTTTGCATCTCTTCCATCAGCAACATGTCAAAATGATGTCTACATTCTGTGCACATACAGTCAATGTGCAACATTGGACTGGAAATAACTTGAAATTATTTGCTTAAAGCATTTCTGCTTTTGCTAGAACACTAGAAACTAGTTTTTGACTTCTACTTTTTAAACAATGATTGTCAGGACATGCTAATATATATTTTTGGCCAACCTTGTGGCTTATGACACTTCTATTCCTTCAATATTTTGCCTGCTACAGTCAGACGTTTCACTATCACTGGAGAACGCAGTAGCAAATAGGAAATGAACTGTGCAGCTGAAGAGAATTTGTCAGCAGTACATTCCTTTCTCCTTAAAAAACAAAGTAGAGAATGTTGGCTATTTATGCCCAGGCCTATTGTTTTTCTAATTAATCATGTTTTGTGTAAAAATTGCAATGAATGTATTTCTGCAAGACAACTGTAGTAACCATAAATGTTTGAGGTTCTCAGTGAACTTTCTCCTCAGATACTCAGAATTACCATACTGTCCCCCAGAAGTTCTATTTTCATCTATCATTCTGCAGCCAAATTGACATCTTTTGTTACAACTTGAATACAACTATTTCTTTTCCCATCCATAGCCTAAATAATTTCATAATAACAAGATTGTACTTCCATTAGGACTTGATAGTTAAAACCTCTTTTCTATCACTCTGTCCTATAGCTAGTTTCACTGAATATGAATATTATGGTAAAAGCCACTCCAAGTATATTTTTGGAGTCCACAGTATCATTGTAAGTTATCAGCACCAGTCTGTCCCCCTCCCCAGACAATGAAATCTTATTCATTAGGAACAATTCACCCCTCTAGTGGAAGAATCTGGGTATTGCAGCTTTAGCTCCAACAAATAGCTAAGCTTCAAGGCTGTAAGAGCATCTGCAGATTTTTAGAAAATTATTATTACAAGATTCCTTCTTTTTATGCTGGTTTGTTATTAAATATAACCCAATAGAGAAATCTCTTTAAAATGTTAATTTTCTTTCTTATGTTTATACACAGGGAAATGCTTAGAGCTATAAAAAGGCTGTACTAACACTGACTAATAGATTTTTGTTTACACTCATCTCCATTTTTCCCTTGTTTAAAGTCAAATAGAGATTGATTGGAAAAATGGTTTTTGGTATACTTTACAGAGTTAAACAATAATATGGGATGGTTTTTTTCCATACGCTTTCTATAAGCAGTAAGATTATTTTAAAATCAGCCCTTTCGTACCAAAGTGGAAAACCATTCAGCCAAACTGAATTACAATGGGAAAACGATGATGTTACTACTCATGAATACTGGTAGCTATTGAGAGAGTAATGTGAAAATTCTGATTTCAGTTCTGCTACTGAGATGTCCTTGTCAGTATAAACGTTGGTACTAAAAAATGCTTTCAAGATTTACTAGTCCAGAATGTCCCAAGAGGTGAAATAAATTCTCCAAGTTCACATAGCTAGTTAGTGGCCAAGCATAAGCCCATTTCTCCCGATTCTGAAACCCATAACTCTTTCTGGCACACAATCCTCATCGTTACAGCACAAGTCTGAATCCAGAGTGAATCAATTTGAATCACACCTTGCTATGCACCGCCTTGAAGATCACGGACAGCATCTTTCACCACTGTGCACCTCCCTATTCTCATCTGTACAGTGAGGGCAAGAGAGATGCCCCCTCAGAGATGTTTCAGCGAAGATGAAAATGAGATGCAGGAAAATTACTTAGTCCAGGACAAGATGCATAATAAGCACTCGGTGTGAGTTGACAATCTCTCCTATTAGTATTATTATCACTATGAGCTTTTCTTCTCTGTTTGGGGGCATTCTAAGAAGAGAATTTCTTTTCACTCCCTGGAGTAAATGTGTATGTAAATTAAGGGAAATTTAAGTCTTTGTTTTTTATTCAATTACTCATAAGTATTTCGGTGCTATAAGAGCTTTACTAATCTTACCCTTCATTTATACAGTGATATAAGGGTGATAACAGCTTTTTTAAAAGAGACTTTTGATTTTTTTTAAAGAGCATCATATGCATTGCCTCTATTAAGCCAGATTCATAAAATAATTCTAGCATAATTTAAATACTATAGTATATTAGAAACCAAAGATTATAAAGTGCAAATGAGATTTTTTTTTTTTTGGCTGCTGACATCATAACAGTTTTTACAGAGCCATTATCATCTCAATGGATACGGATGTCAAGCAGTCATTATCCTCAGATCATAACGAGGTGGACCATTAGTGCCTCCTTTGGAGACCTTATGGTCTAAGATGTTAATGAGCCTTTGGGGAACCCTAAATCCTTGGATGGTTGGCAGGGTACTCTAGACCATAACAGAACCTTCTTTGCAATGACAATGGAACCTGTCAATTTCTATTAAGGAGCTTCTTAATTCCCCAATCATTAAGATACTGGAAGGACTTATTATACTAGCCTATAATTAAGGGAGCTTTCAGCCATAAATCCCTTCTGTTGAATCCTTCCCTCTATTCAACATGGCATAAGTAAAGGGTAAGGCTCCCACAAGAGAAACTACGGAGACAACGTTGATCTGAGGGAAATCTTGCAGGATGAAGATTCTCCCTGGTTTCCTCCCATATCCCTTCAGCCCCTATTCACTTTCTCCCAAAGACACAGCATAAGTGAGGCCTCTTAAGTTAAAACTGGAGGTCTCCAACAACTGGCCTGGCAGGCATCTCTTGTCACGACTGACATTTGGATTAGACTGTGTTCGAGTATTTATGCTAGGCATTATGACAGAGAAACACAAGTTCAAAGCACCATCGCTGCCCATAAATAATTTACAGTCTTATTAGAAAGAGTGAATGATAAAGGTGCTATGATGGCATCAGAATGAAAGGCAACAACGCAGAGAGAAACAGACAATACTAGGGTGCTTTCCCCAACGATTGCTATAAAGAGTATATGCTACAAATTAATGAGAAAATAGGTGTGGAAGTTGATGCTTAATGAATGTTATATCCTTTCTTATTTAGAAGAGGATAAGCTCAATGCGAACTGCTCACCATAGACTCATTCCTTTATACCTCAGTTTCTCAATAATTAAATGACTAGGATTAATACATCCTGCTAGAAAATATTACCAGTGGCCAGGCACAGTGGCTCACACCTGTAATCCCAGCACTTTGGGAGGCCGAGGTGGGCAGATCACTTGAGGTCAGGAGTTCAAGACCAGCCTGGCCAACATGGTGAAACCCCATCTCTACTAAAAATACAAAAATCAGCCAGGCGTGGTGGTAGGTGCCTATAGTTCCAGCTACTCCGGAGGCTGTGGCATGAGAATCACTCAAACCCAGGAGGCGAAGGTTGCAGTGACCTGAGATTGTACCACTGCACTCCAGCCTGGGTGACAGAGCGAGACTCTGGCTCGAAAAAAAAAAAAGAAAAGAAAAGAAAAAAGAAAATATTACTAAAGGACTATTTCATGTGTTGTTATTTTCTATGAAAGAAAATAATCCATAGCATGCTCAAGTGAAAGGTACTATAGAAATATTCACATAGGAAAACATACAGGCTTGATTACAAGTGAGGTATACTATTTTAACTCAAAACTTATTGCTTGAAAAAAGCAGAAAGCCAACTAGAAAGAGAAATTATGTGCTGCCATAAAAATCAAAAATGAAAGAATCCAACCCGTTAACCTTGGATGTACAGAAACTTGAAGTTCCCTCATTCTTTTTGATAATCCTGGATTTTTCATCTAAATTTCATTCGACCTCGAGCAGACCTGCATTTGGCTTATTACTGAAATTTCATTGCTGAAATTTTCCAATGTAAAAAGTTTTCTAATCAGAAGTTAAATTTATAGAAAATCTCCACTGTATTAAAGAAATAAATGTCTGCTTCTGCATTTTGTGCTTTGGGAATATGAGTTAGTTTTATTGTGGTGTTTCCAAATCAAGTCTCCAATTCTAACAGGGAAAAAAATCACATAGGACTCCATCTCTGTGCCAAAGCCCTGAATGAATTGAAATTTTATGAAGGGGTCTGAGCTTTAAGTTGTTAATAAGAAACTCCTGAGTTTCACTTTCTCTCATCTTAGGTAATTGAGGCTTTAAGTGCATACAGAAAACTCGGGTCTCATATGATTGATACTTGGGACATCCTTCCTTGTTCTGTTTAAGTTCCTTGGGAGCAATTCATCTCATTTTGTTTGTTTCTTTTTCTTTTGTTTATAATCACTTATTTGACTATCAACTCGGGGAAATCTGAGTAGCTATACTAAGCCTAAAGATAGGTGCAGCAGGCAAGCTGCTTTGAATTGTTTCCAGCTTCCAGGGGCATTTCACTAGCACCTCCCCATTCATCCATCACACTTACTCCTCTTAATCCTCAAACAAGAAAGGCCTTTAAAATACTGACCACTCTCCACTGTGCTAACATTCCCCAGGAAAACACACAGTTTTCTTGTCCCAAAGATAGTTAAAATAAAATATAAAAAGCAAGGATAGGCTGGGCACCGTGGCTCACGCCTGTAATCCCAGCACTTTGGAAGGCTGAGGCAGGCAGATCACCAGGTCAGGGGTTCGAGACCAGCCTGGCCAACATGGTGAAATACCATCTCTACTAAAGATACAAAAAATTAGCCAGGCATGGTGGCGCACACCTGTAATCCCAGTTACTCAGGAGGCTGAGGCAGGAGAATCGCTTGAACCCGGGAGGCACAGGTTGCGGTGAGCCAGGCAGGAGAATCGCCTGAACCCAGGAGGCACAGGTTGCGGTGAGCCGAGATGGCTCGACTGCACTACAGCCTGGGCGACAGGGTGAAACTCGGTCTCAAAAAAAAAAAAAAAAAAAAAAGGCAAGAATAACAGCAAATCGAGAGTGAGGCACACAGCCTGTTGTGCTCCCTATCTGTTTCTTGGAGACACAACCACACACACAAACCCCATATATGGTTTTTTTCCCTCCCTCTACTTACTCTCCCAAAGGGACAGCTGTGTTGTGAAAGGCTTATTTAGAAAGTCAGAGAGGAGTTGAGAGTTCCATTGGCTGTCTCAATAACCCCCAGGTTTACACAAGCTCTTACTCAGTAACTGAGCATCTTCTCCTTAAAAGATAGCTTTGTGGCTGGGTGCGGTGGCTCATGCCTGTAATCCCAGCACTTTGGGAGACCGAGACAGGTGGATCACTTGAGGTCAAGAGTTTGAGACCAGCCTGGCCAACATGATGAAACCCCATCTCTACTAAAAACACAACAATTTTCCAAGCATGGTGGTACAAGCTTGTAATCCCAGCTACACAGGAGGCTGAGGCAGGAGAATCGCTCAAACCAGGAGGTGGAGGTTGCACTGAGCCAAGATCACACCACTGCACTCCAGCCTGGGCAACAGAGTGAGACTCTGTATTTAAAAAACAACAACAACAACAACAACTTTGAGTCTAACAATTACAAAAGCAACCTTTATCTACATTATCCAAGAAGGCACACTCTTGTCTCAATTTTCAAATGGGGGAGATGTCTGTTTATAAGAAGTATGTACCAGAGCTGTAGAAAAAAGATTTGACATTAGTCCCAGATCAAATTAGAGACTAGAGAGAAAAAATAAGAATATATGCCTTTGAAGGGCAGATGTAAATTGGATAAGCTACAATATTGCAAGACTAACAAAAATAAATTTCGAGACAAGAATAAAAAAGCAGAATGCAACCACTCTAAGTTGTTGCTGAAGGAAGAGATAGAAACCTGCATCAGCTGCTTTTTGCTTAAACAGGAAGGCACTACCTGGCCACCAGTGGGAGACCACGTCAATTACTGGTAATATGTACATCTTCCTCTGGGGGGTGTCCAGTTATACTAATAAGAGAAGATGTTGAGCCAGGAACTTTGACTTAAATGTGGGAAGAAAGTAACAAATAGAAGTTGATCTGCAGCTCAAGTGCTTTTCAACTTGGGTGTGAAGGAGGTTGTTTCCTGGTCTGCTAATTAATACTCTAAATAGCACTACCCAATAGACATTTCTGCAGTAGTGGAACTATTCTATATCTGCTCAGTCTAATATAATCACTACTAGCCCAACCAGCCATTGAGCTCATGAATCCTGGCTCATGCAAATGAGGAAATAAAATTAATTTAATTATAATTAATTTAACCTTAATTTTAATTAATTTACATTTAAATAGCCACCAATGTTTAGTGGCTTCCATACTGGAAGGCACAACTGTAGCAGGTAAGCATCATTACAAAGGCTTTCCCTGGACCACATGGTGTGTGTCTTGATGACCTCTATACCTGCCCTTAGAAGCTGTGGGACCTTTAACAGTTTACTTAACCTCTCAGAGCCTCAGATGTTTTATCCGTAAAATGACTAAAATCATACCTAGTTCCTGAGGTTGTAAGGATTACATAGGATGTAAATGGGTTGATGTCTGGTACCTCACACAATATACCAACACCTCTGCCATACCTGAGTCTGGTTCTAATGTTTGCTCCTTCTCTTTAAATTGTGTTTTTAAGTATGTCTTGCAATTGTTTTCTTTCTAGTTGGATATGATACACTGGGTAAAGGGAATTGTGGTAAATATGCCTTTAGCAGTGCGGTGGGCAGCAAATGCATTATATAGTGCTATGATTAGATCTTAGTCTTTTGATGAATCTGTACCTCTGGACATTTTTGCATGTGCTTCTTTCTTAGTCCCACACTAAGCTCTTAGGACAGGATACCTAGAGTGGGCTGGAGTTGAGTATCTCCATTCCCCCAGGTCAGTTAGGCTCTATAAAACTCCAATAGTTTAGGCTCTGGTAAAATAGTTTTTTTTTAATGACAGGCCTTGTTAAGAAGAATCAAGTGCTCTAGTGTATTTCAAAATGACTACATTTTCCCTTCCTCTGCTGGAACCATGAGAGGATTTTTCTCTGATATCCACTATGAGAACCTGGTTTAGCCCTTGAAGATTAAACTCAGATAACTGGGCCATGAGTGTGAGTGGGTCCCCTGGAGTGTTTTACTCCCAGGCTTGTTTACTCTTGAAACTGCCTTTGCAAAGATTCTATCAGTGAGAAAATTATGGCAGTAAAAGAGATCTGATCTAACCCACACCCCATCTTTCCTTTCCCTTAATTATTCCTGGGCTTTTGTGCAGAGATAAGTTTGGAAGACATTTAGGTTATAGTTTAAATGATAATAGCCCTTCCCCAAAACTCAACCACCTTTGTAAACTAATGACAGACCATCTGACTAGGGGAAGGAGAGAAGCCTGAAGTCATAAGCTGTGGACTGGTCTCTCTTGTGAAAGAAGCAGCTTCACTATTGGAGACTGGCCTTTTGAGATGTCTTTTCAGGTTTTCTGAATGTCTGACCCCCATAGCTCCACCTGGACTGTTGGCTCTACCACTCCTGTAACCCCATTCAGGAGTGATTCAGCTCAAGAGGACAGCTTCGGCCTCCTACAATTTTATCTCCACCCCAAACAATCAGCAGCAAGCACCCATTAGCTTGCCACCTCCACCCCTTCCCCAAACTGCCTTTGGAAAACTAATCTACCAACCTGATATGTGACTGATTTGAGTAATAATTCCGTCTTCCATGTGGCACAGCCACCTTTGTGTCAATCAAACTTTCTTTACTACAATGCCATGGTCTTTATTTGTGCAGTGGGCAGGAAGAACCCCTCAGGCACTTGCACTCTGAGCCTCCAGCAATTTCTCCATTATGGTTCAGATTTTCTTTCTTTGGCTCTGGTTCCCAAAGAGGTTCCTGCTCTGGTAAGTTGTGACTTTCTGTGTTCATCTGTCTGTCTCTCCAATTTTGGGGAACAATGATTGCCCTGTGACCTGACTTCTCTGATGATTTTAATAATAATTTTTTATTGTTTGGCTTGTTCAGCTTTCTATTTGTTGTTAGGACAGAGTGATAACTGCCAAGTTTCTTACGAGCTAGACAGGGAGTAGGAAGCTCACATAGTATTATTAAACTGGATAATGAAAAACAGGTGATGGAGAGAGGCGATGGAGAGAAGAACAGGGTCAATGGATAAATGGTTATATGGAAAAGCAGAGAAAAAGGAGGGGAAGGGAAAGGAAAAGAGGAAGGGGAGCGAAAAGAAGAAAAAGAATGCAAAAAGGAGGAAGAGGAGAATGTGACCTATCACAGTGTCTGGCTCATATTAGGCATTTAATAAATGTTCACTTCAGTCCATTTTTCTTGATGATTCATCACAAGACAAAAATGTGTCCCTCTCTCTGCCCACCGTGCCATAAAACCTCCTGGCTCCTTCCACTGACACCACCTTCCTCGGACTGTGTTCAGCACCTTAGGTGAAGAATCAATCGTTCTAAATCACAGAAAAGCTGAGCATCAGATGGAGAAGATGCAATAATGGGCTTCAAGACTTTTAATGTCCCCTCTAACCCAAAGGTCTTCTAAGGTGATTAGGTGACTGCACGATTGGTGGGATGAATCAACCCAGACAGCTGTCATCACTTTAACATAGTATCACCATTGATCTCATCTGCGGTTTTCACCAATTTAGACCTCAAAAGAATATCATGTTAAGCTATTGCTGATCAATAGTATCTTGCATGAATCCTATTATCAGAATGTATTCATTAATTCCTTCACTTGACAAATAGGTATTGAGTGCTCACTCTATGCCAAATAGTACTTTAGGTACTGGGACATCATAGCGGGCCAAGGCCTCCCTTAGCTATTATCTTCACTAAGCTCAGGTGCGAGAAGGAAGTGCCTGAGTGGCTTATAGGACAAACCAAAAACAGAGCAAGGCATACATAAGAAACTCTGGAAAATCCACCAGAACATGAAGAATAGGACGAAGAACTAGAAAGTCAAAAATCAAATCTCAAACACATGACTGGTAGCTCCTGAAAACTGTGTGTAAGTTTTATAACTGAATTTAAGGATGGTACTGCATGCATCCAAAAAGCTAAAGAGAATTTGCTTTCAGTAAAATTTGCAAAGCAGAGTTAACAGTAAATCAGCATTCCAGATACAGACAAAATTGTCATATTTTCAGGCTAAGGACAACTCTCAAAAACAAAGGTGACATGCCAGCACCCTGATTTTGTTTTCTAATGCCCTTCTCCAGCTTAAGAAGTGGGCAAATTCTAGGGCTGGGACAGGGAATATACAAATGTGCCTGGAACACCTTGTTAGGCCAGTAAGTAAGGATTCAAAAAACAAAAGAATGGAGCAGGTCAAAGGCACACAAGAAGCAACTGAAAGAGCTCCCTCATTGAACAATATGGAATATTCTGGGCAAGAAAATAAATAACATAGTATTGCATTATAATTCAAAGTATAAAATGAATATCCAGGTGTCCAAATTAATATAAGTAAATGGTCGACTAAATGAATAAACGGGAGAGAAGAGGCAAATCTCCCATGCTGACACATTCCACATACTTTATGTAGATACATCACTTTCAAGGACTAATGTTTGTGGTTTATTTTTATTGTTTACTTATTTTTATTATTCCTCTTTTTGTTCTTTGTGATGTTGTGAACTAAGGACTCTGCATTGACGCATTCTCACACTGCTAATAAAGACATGCCCAAGACTGGGTGATTTATAAAGAAAAAGAGTTTTAATGGACTCACGGTTTCACATGGCTGGGGAAGCCTCATAATCATGGCAGAAGGCGAAGGAGGAGCAAAGGCACACCTTACATGGAAGCAGGGAAAAGAGTGTGTGTGTGGGGGGGGGAACTGCCCTTTATAAAACCATCAGATCTCGAGACTTATTCACCATCGCGAGAACAGCACAGGAAAAACCTGACCCCCATGATTCAATTACCTCCAGCTGGGCCCCTTCCACCACACATGGGGATTATGGGAACAACAATTCAAGATGAGATTTGGATAGTTACACAGCTAAACCATATCAGACTTGGTAGGCTGTTTCTTTGTTTCTTTTAAAATTAGGGGAGAGTGAGGAAGATGAGGTAAAAGTTAACATGAAATGTTATCTAAGACCCATTCAATTAAATGGATTAGTGTATGGAGAGGGAGCAGAAAAATGTTGATGAAATAGTGATATCAAAATGTTATAATCCACCAAAGGTTAATGTTGCATCAGAATACTTCAAGTATTAAAATGGGATTGTCATTGGTGTGGTCTTTTCCAGCAAGGAAACACACTGACTTGGGAAAATTAGTTATGTTTTATTTGGCTGTGATGCCACTATTATTTCTACAATAGCAGAAACATCTATGTGAGAAATTCCCTCCAAGAGTGCAAAACTCTTTCAAACTAAACTTCATTAATCTCCACATCATCTGGGTTAGAGGACAAGCTCTGTTCTTTAGAGTTGCTGCCGCGAGACTCAACTTGATGAACTTGTTAGGATTGTGTGGCAAAGCCCAGATGGGCTTCAGAGCCTCACAAAATCTGATGTCTGAATACTGGGCAACTTCCTAAGCTGTTTCATCCAAAGAATTCTCACAAGAGATAAAAACTGCTTTCATCTGAATGTTGCCCTGGGAAAATTGTGACCCCTGTGTTTTCCTAATGAGTCTGGCATATAGAGAGGGGTTAAATGAGTTGGTCCCAGAATGAGTCCGTAGTGCTGCAAGGAAATAAGCATCTGACCCCAGAGCCTCCTCCAGGGATCTTTTTAAAATGAACAGCCAAATTCAGGGAAGAGCACAACTATGTTCTCCCACCACCTGCTTCAGCATTATCAATGACTCCCATGATGCCCTCAGGATGAAACGCAAAGCTTCCGGACATATAAGAAAGTCCATTCATGACCTAGAGCTACCTCTCCAGACTCATCTTCCGACCCCACTTCACAGCCTTCACACCAGAGAACTAAGCTCCTTGTGCTTCCAAGCCCTGATCCATGCAGACCTTTTTGCAAGTCGTCGTCACTGCCTGAAATGGATCCATCTCGACCTTCCCCTGCACTTCCATACAGCCCACTTGGTAGGCCCTTTACCATTCAAAACTCTCATCAGAAACTCATACCACCAACTAGAGTGACCAATCACTCTGGTTTGCATGAGACTGAGAGGTTTCCTGGGACTTACAATTTCAGTTCTAAAACCAGAAAAATTCCCAACAAGCCTGGATGAGTTGGCCACCCTGCTCCATCCCTCAGTTACAAAATAACTCCCTCTCTCCTCTAATGCTCCTCCACTTTTTATTTTTAATGTTACAAAGAGTGGCTCACTGCCCTGCATTTATTCACGTCTTTCCTATTACAGTGTAAACTCAGAAGACAGAGACCTTGTTTCATCTATCTTTGCAGCCCCAGGCAGGGTTTCTCCCTAGCAGCACATTAGAATCACCTGAGAAACTTTGGCAAGGGTGGGGTGGGGGGAGGCGGTGTTTTTGTTTGTTTGTTTTTTAAATACCAAGGTTCAGGTCCCCTTCCCCCAGAGATTCTGATTTAATTGATCAAAGTTGAGGCCTGGGTATGGGTTATTTTTTGATGCTTAACCAAGTGATTCTAATGTGCAGTCAAGGTTGCTAACACCTGCTCTAGGGTAATGATTCTCAGCTGGGAGTATTGTGCGCATCAGAACTACACATATCACCCTAGGCCCAAGTACCCACAGATACCAGTTTAATTCATCTGGAATGCGGTTCAGGCAGCGGTAGTTTTCAGCATCAGGTGATTTTAATTCATGGCTATAGTTAATCACTGTTTAAATATGTATGCATATATAACCAAACTAAATTCCAGGCCATCTTACCGCCCTTACCTATTGCCAGGCCTCTAAGTATTAATAAGTGCTGATCATAAACAGACTTTACTATCTAATATAACTAATTCTTTCCATGTATGGCTCAGGCCACCATAGA
The DNA here is from genome assembly GCF_029281585.2 of Gorilla gorilla gorilla. NCBI lineage: Eukaryota > Metazoa > Chordata > Mammalia > Primates > Hominidae > Gorilla > Gorilla gorilla. The sequence continues at coordinate 31,310,339 of NC_073227.2, read as the reverse complement.
AGCTTGTTTTCCTCAAAAGTCTTTTCAAGCCATCTCCTTCACACCCACACCATCAAAGTACACCCTTGTCTCTCTTTAGATCCTCACTGATTACTCAGCCCTTCTCAAAGTCCTTCTCTCAATTTCTTGGATACTCCTCTCACATTCATGGTTTTATTTTTTATTTTTTTGAGACCGAGTTTCGCTCTTGTCGCCCAGGCTGGAGTGCAGTGGTGCGATCTCGGCTCACTGCAATCTCCGCCTCCCGGGTTCAAGCGATTCTCCTGCCTCAGCCTTCCTGAGTAGCGGGGATTACAGGCATGCACCACCATGCCTAGCTAATTATGTATTTTTAGTAGAGACTGGGTTTCTCCATATTGGTCAGACTGGTCTCGAACTCCCAACCTCAGATGATCCACCCGCCTTGGCCTCCTGAAATGCTGGGATTACAGGCGTGAGCCACTGCGCCCGACCTTCATGGTTTTATTTTTCTTCCTTGCCACCATGCAGCAATGGGATGAAATAAGAGTTTTTCAACTATGTTATGTCATCTTTCTGACTCTGTCCAGCTGTCCTGCACTGTTCCCTGGTGACCAAGGCAGACCACAAACGCAATGGGCTTTTTTCTCCCTCTAAATAAACTAAGCTAATTCCCCAGCTCAGGAGCTTTTCATTGTATCAGAAGGGATTCACTTGCCGAGTTTTCAACGACCTGGTTCCTTCACGACACTAAGGTACCAGCTAAAATACCACCTCATCCAAGAGGTCTCTCCTGTCCACCCAATCCAGAGTGCCTTCTTCATGTCATCATTCTCTATCCCGCCAGTCTTTTTTAAGTTCATCACATCCCTTATCATTTTCTGAAATTATCATGTTTTGTTATTTACTTCAGTTGTTATATCTAACTCCCTCTTACATAACGCAAGCTCCACCAGGAAGAATTTGCACATCTTGTTTCCTGATGTATTCATCAACAGCACTTATAACAATACCTGACCAATATTTACCAAAATGAAATAAATACCTATATATGCATAGACAGCTTAGGAACCAGTTATGTAAGCAACATCGCTGAGTCTGGAGCTACCGACTTATCCACAAAATGTAGCTACTAAGAGCATAATAATTCAGACTCCTGAATAAGCAAAATGTATGTCTGACTAGACAAAATTTATGTCAACATATTCAAAACAGTGTGATTTCACAAAAATAGTGCACCCTGACATTAATCATTGGATGGCATTCCATCTATCACTTAATTATATCATCCAGGAAACTTTATTCAGTGAGCACCACCATTAGCGTCACCTGGGAGCTTGTTAGAAATGCAAATGTGTGGGCCCTACCTCAAACCTACTGAATCAGAGTCTCTGGAGATGAGTCCCAGGAAATTGTTTCACCAGGCTCTTCTCGTGCTTCTTAGGTATACAACACTTAGAGAAGCACTGATCTAGGTCACATAAGGAAAGACTTTCAGCCCAGTCACTTCCTTTATGTTGCAAAAATTGTTAGAGTACTAGGTGGTAATGGTGAATGCAGAGATTGTTAATACATGGGAGGTGCTCAAGAAAATAGTTTGCTTTTAATTAATCAATTTTTAAAAATTTTATTTATTTATTTATTTTTAGTAGGCTTGTTTTCAGTTGGGCAGAGTTCTGACAACGTTTCTTCTGGAAGTCCAGCCCACTAAGAGAAGAGAAAAGGCTGCGTTATTTAAAGAAAGCTTACTGCCTATCTAAAAAAGAAAGAAACAGAAGAGCTGTAAAAAGGATGTTCATCTGGGGTTATTTAGGACAGGGGCAAACAGTCCTTCATACCTCAGTAGCCCCCTATACTATAGCACAGTTCAATAATTGATGTCCATAATGATGATCTTGCATTATTAAGTAAAGGCAAAATTCTTCTCCAGAGTCTCTGGTCAAGTGTGTTCAACTTCTATTTAAAAGATTTCCATTTGAAATATTTAAGTCGCTTTTTTGCAGACCCAAATAGGAAAAGCTTTGGTTATTTGAAACATTTTATTAGATAAAATTATCTTATTCTCAAGGATTCTAGAGTAATTTATATGTCTTTGTTAACATATTTCCCTTAGTGAGTAGGCATTCTTTAACAGAGGGGCTGAGTCTTATCTGACCTTAGGAACCTCATTCAGCACCTAGCTCAAGTGACTCTACACAAAAGCTCCCTAGAAGGACTTGGGCCCCAGAGGCTGATTAACTTCAAAAGCCTGCATTTTCCACTGGGAAGAGAGTGGGTCATCAGGGCCCTCTTGCATACCCTTTAAGCTTGTGCTCTTCTTGCCAGATAAGCTAAAGAGATAGCAATTCTCAAAGTCACTGGCATTTATTGAAAGCCAAAGAAATTAGTGAGCTCTGACATTTATAGCCCTTAAACATTAAAGACGTTAAAAGTAGTTTGAGTAAGGTTCAAGTCTTAAATGTAATACCATAAGAGTTGCTGTTAATTCTTCAATAATTACTCTGTTTATTATTCAACCATCAGATTTACAGTTCCAGTTCAGCCCTAACTTGAACAACACGGTCTCTCACCTTTCAAAATTTACAATTTCTGAGTGACCTAAATTATCTCCAATGGGGCATTCCTAAATGGTTCACAATTTACAGTGCTTACCGCATGTCAAGAGTTGTTACAGTTGCTTCACATGTATTAATTCATTTAATCTTCACAATAACCCAAAATAAATGAAATTTATTTTGCATGTGAAGATTCAGAAGCACGAACAGGCTAAGGACTTTACTCAAGATTCCAAAACTAGTAGGTGGCATAGCCATGATTTATCTTCAAAATCTGTGTGATTAACCATTCTGCAATGCAATCTTCCAACACAATCAGTTTCAACTGAGCAAAAGACAATAAACTCTTAATTATTCATTATGTGTGATGGAGGCCACAAAGCTCTGACTTAAGGCAAACAAGAAAGCCAGAAAACCTTTCCATCCTACCAGTATTCTCCCTTTCTCTGCTACAGCACCTGCACTCCTTGCCCTCAGTAGGACCCTGGGAATGGATGGAACTGTGATTCAAATTTATGTAAAGCCACTGCTTAAAAACTGCTTGACTTCTCTGCCACATTTGCTATTTCAAACTCCGTTCTGGCAGTCTGGTTAGCAAGGACTTTGGGAAAAGATCTTATGGTGTTGTTGGCTAATACGAGGTTTGGGAAGGATACGTTGATTTGACTTTGGTTGTGGCCTCCACTAACCTCAGTAATTGATGCCTGCCTATGTTCCTTTTGAAACTATTGTAACTTTTCATGATATACATACATAAACACATACACACATACATATGTGTACCTATATTCCATGTATCATATATTAGACACACACCTGTATACAATCTAGATACTTACACATGTATATATAAATCTGTTCAGCTATTGTCTTACTCTATAAGAGAAAGCTATGAAGGGTAATACTGGGATGAAATCAATTCAGAAAGGAGGTGGGCATTAGCTTAGTTGTATTGAAAAAAGTATAGAATACCTGTCAAGTGAGCTTGAATTCTAAACAAAATAAGGCCTCTGATGAGGACAGCAGGTTCATCCCTGAAAGAAGACATTTTTTTTTCTGGATAGGTCTTGAGCCTGAAGTTTGATGCAGGAGCAGATAGGAGCAGTCTCTTTCACCTCTTCTCGGGGAGATGCAGGGCTCTGTCGGTATGGGTGAATGAGAAAATTCTTTTGGCTTTTCAGTGAATACAGAATAAATGTCACTTTCTTTGGAAATGACCTTTCTTCTATTCTCATCTTTGTGTATAAAGTTGCTGTGTGAGAGAATCCATGCCTACGAATTTCATTTCTCAAGGTACAACAGAATCATTCCATAGACATTTTCAACATGGATGGACTAAAAAAGTATCAGAATCAGACATGAGAGTTGATTTCCTCAGTAATCTTCAAAGAATCACCATCATCATGTTCTCATCCACTGTAATTCAGTAGAGCTTTTAGATTCTTATCAGATGAGTATTTATTTGGATCCAGATATGTAGTTCATTTCTTAGAAAAGGGTTTGTCTGGAATTGTTTGGCTTTCATTAGAAAAAAAAAAATTGACAATTGACAGCATGCACTCTTCTTTGGGGACTTTTCTTGGCCCTTCTGTCCATAAAACTCAGTAGCTTAAGTGAACCCCCTTGAAATTTTAGAGATGGGCATATTCACAATGGTGTTAATGAAAAATAAAAGTGTGTATGCTGTTGTAGAATTGCTAGAAAAAATGCCAAAGTCTAACACGCAGATCTTAAATGGCCAGCATTTGTGGGAGGTGAATATTCTAGTTTGCTCAAGCTGAGAATTGCTACAAATGTGCTGCCTTCTTCCAGGACTAATAATGCCATGCCAAAAGCAATCAAGCTTTTAAAAAATCTCAGCTGTCTGGCAAATGGATGATCATTATTATAGCAAATCACTATGCACCCAAGAACAAATGAAGTTTATAGTGCAGTGTAATTCAATGGCCGGATTTCATCACCAGCTCTCCAAAGCAGTGCAATCTGTCATAAGAGAACACCAGGTAATTTCAATTGGAAGACCTAACCAAGGTCTAATTAAGTAACAACTGCAATCTCCTCCCATCCACCCACCCTCATCCCCTCCACCCCTAAACCATTCTCATCTAAGAAGTTACCTGTCCTGAATGTTCTCTCGGGAGATATTCTTCCAAAATTCTGCCCACAAATCTCATCCTTTTTGTGCCAGGCTGTACCTCAAAAGACTTATATCAGCTTTCAGATGCAAAGAGAAAAGGAGTAAAGCATAAGTAGAATTACTGAATTATGAACTTGAAAGAAGCAACTGGATCTTGTTTTCCTGAAATGAGACCATTTTAGTCCCAGTACAATGCTTAGAAAACAGCACTATGGTTATTAAATAAAGAAATAAATCAATATATAAAATGTCATTAATCTAGAATGCACTAATATAGGGTTTGTGTTAATACATAGAAGTCTCAAGCTTGGGTGTTGATCTGCACCATTTAATGATGAAAAGCCAATTGTTAATTATTTATTTCTGAGTCATACCTTGACAGCTTGTAGGTGTGAGTCATGAAGGATAAGCTATGTTATACAGCAGTATTTTAAATGCAGTATTTATATACAAATAATTATTATGCTAATTTTGCAGCATCTTGATCTACTCATTAGCGCCGATACAAAGAATCAGCATGGTGCGGTGGAAAAGCATTAAAAGGGTAATTAGAAGCCCCGGGCTCTGATCCCAGCTCCACCACTCATTAGCAGTGTCACCTTGGCCAAGTCACTTAACCCCTCTGAGTCTGTTTCCTCACCTGTAAAATGAATAGATTGAACTAGGGCATCCCAAGGGCCCGTTCCAGCCTATGACTCTATGATCTTAGTGAACGACTGAATGGCGGCACACTCCTTTTAATTCATCACGTGCACAATTCTGCCTCTTATCACAAGACTGGCTTTTGCACATGCTGTTTCCTGAGCCTGAGATGCTCTTCCCCCAACCACCGCCTCTAGTAATTAACTCTTCTGTTTCTTCAGGAAACCAGTTCCTCAAGCAATTGGCCTTCCTTGATTTCTCAAGTCAAATTTGATAAATGTCTGCACCTGAAAGGCGGCAGGGTTGGCACGTGTTAACCTGACTCTCATTACTGTGTGAATAAACTTAAAAGTAAGAAAATTGCTCCATTTCAACTTTACTTCATTTATTTAATTAGATCATTTGCAAATTACTTCAAAGGAAGATTTTTGTTTGTTTGTTTTTGGTACTAGTTTTCATGTCAGAATTGCAGTGACGTGAATTTGAACAAGGGTTTAAAAATTTTATATATATGGTGACAGTTGGGGAAGTCCTATGCCTAGTTCCAACATAAATTTGAACCTACATAGTTTATGTCTCTCATAAATACTATCATTATTTTGTTTGAATATGTATATAATTTCAGCCTTTACATTTTCCTATCACAATTTCCTTTGTACATTCATAATTATGAAGAATTGCATGCATATAAAATCTTACTGAACCAACTAAATACCAGGTCATTCTTTTTAGTTTAATCTTGTATTTCTCTTGCTTTTGAAGCATTTTATATTTTCAAGCAGTTTTCCCCAGTCATTTTCTCTGGTTTTAAACCTTTCCATTGATAATGAATTTCGATTTGAAGCACAGAAATTTCACATTTGCAGAAGTTCACTGTATGAATATATTTCATGCTATTAACTTGAGTCTCAAATCATATGTAACTAAGCACAGGCGCCCCCTGTCATCTTTGTCTTCTACCCCTTTCTTTTTCCAGAAAGAAGAAGAAATTGTGATTTATAGTAAATCCTGGCATTAAAACAATGTCTTATATGTCTCCTTTGGTGATAGTTCTGGACTTGAAGAATGACATGTAATAATAAACAGTCAGGTTTTTAAAGTGACAGTTAAGAATTTCAAGGAAGAGAAATGACATACCAAATAGCAATATTACCATCAGAAGTGTGGCTAAATAAGTTGAGTCAAATGAATCGAATTCCCGCTTTTATTTTATTATGCAAGCACATGGCTATGGATTCCAAAGCCATCTCTGCCCATTTTCTCACACAATATTAGTTTTTACCTGGTATCACTGGGGACCCTATACTTTGTGTAAATATCATAAACAATGGGTCTTTTATTTGTAATTATTTTAAACTTATCAAAACCCAAGATGCTGCCACCATGGGGTTCATGAAAATGTTTTATATATACCCATATTTCAAGTCTTCTCTCCATTTGAATTTGTGGCTTGGTGACTGTTAAGTTCTTAGAAAAACAGAAATTGGGCTGCACCCATTCTGGAGAGACTTATTTCTTTCTCTTTTTGTCTTTGACTTGTACTCTGTAGTTTCATGAACCAATATCCTTTGATGCATCAAAAAGCATTCATTTTACTTGATACTTGAGGTTATAAACAAATGAACATATGAGTTCTAAGAGAAGATATCTATCATTTGTTTTCTCCTGAATAATAAACCACCCAAAGTTATGAGTCAGGTATCATTTGGGTGGTTCTTCCAGTCTGTGTCAGATCTTATCTTTGCCTATTGACATCTGCATTCAGCTGGAGGTTTGGCTGGTGTTTGGCAGGTGGACTGGTGTGGAGCAGGAATTTGTAGGCTACAGCTCATGGACCATACATGTTTTTATGTATTTTTTTAATGTTGCAACACAATCATGCTCATTTGTTGAACAGAGTTGAGTAGTTATGACAAAGATCATATGTACTGCAAAGACGAAATTATTTATCATCTCACCCTTTACAGAAAAAGTTTGCTAATCTCTGGTCTAGGAAGTCTCAGATAGGATAATTTGTCTCTGTTCTGTGTCAGCTAGAGAGAGAAAAAGCCACAGTACACCTCTGCTTCCATCACATTTGCTAAAAGCAAGTTGCACGAACAATCTCAAATTCAAGGACTAAAGAAATCAACTTCACCTCTTAAAGGGAGAAGCAGCAGCATCACATTACAAAGTGATATGCTCATAGCGATGAGAAAAATGTGTTTCCACTCTTGCAATCTACCATAACATACTTGAAAGTATAATTATGTTGCTAATTTCTTTATGCAGTAGTACCAGTTTTTGAACTAGCAGAATGTGTATTGTTGTTTTGCATTTAGGTTCTCACTGAATTCCTTGATTTATAACTGAAGTCCTCTTCCTGCTCAGCTCCCCTCACCCTAAACAGCTAAATGTTAGTGTTCCAATTTAGAATCAGAAACAAAGACCAGATATGCCACTATGAAGTGCAGTTGACACCCTTATAAGGGAGACAGATTTCCTTGTATTCTGGTAGTGCTAATTTCCCTTACCTCTCAATGTCTAGTTATTATGATGATGTAGAATGGAGAGGGGTGGAGAAAAGAAGCCACTGAGGCAGGAAAAGATGGCATTGAAAAACAGTGAGCTTTCTTGCCGAAAGAATCAGACCAAAGTTCAAAGGAACTTTGTGCATTCTGATTCATTATCTAGCTGTTCTTTCAGTTGCCTTCAATCAGGATGGTTTCATCCCAGCAGTTCATCTGATGTGACTGTCTCATTTGGAGTGATGTGTCTTTGAGGCTCTAGCTAAACTAACTCAAGATGGAAAGCTGGCGATCTAACGGACCACTCAGAGGATGAAGGTATCTAGAAAAACTTGCTGCTGAACTCTCTTGATCCTGAACAACAGGATACTAGGCAGAATCATCTTGAAACCTACCACTATTCTGGAGCAGCTCATGTTATACCTTGTGTGAAATATGTGATCATTTCTTTGACTTGATACATGCCTCATCCATTAGTTAAAGTATGAATACCTTACCCTGTCTTTCTCTGTTTTCTCCAAATTGTAATGCAGGTCTATGAGAGTGTTGCATTTTTAAAAACCGTATTTGACAACCTTTCCAAATTCTTTGGGACTGTTAAAAATTGAATTGGGACTCACTTTCCAAGAATATGTTACTTGCAATAATACTATCATCATTCTCTGAGTGAGCCATTAGATGTGTTTACAGATCAGACGTGCAAAAGACATTTTATCATCATCATTTTTGCTGGTTTGTATTTAGAGTGCTTTTTGTAATTTCTACTTTTAGTTGTTAAGAGTCTTTCTGGTTGACTTTTTACATGTGCAAAATCAAAATGCAGAAGCAAAATTCCTGTCAATGTTGAAAAAAAGATATTTAAGAACTGTTCAAACCAAATTTATATTTTAGTCATTTGATTTTCCCCAAATGGAGAAAAAAAGCCTAATCAACAGAAGAGCTTTTTCCCAGTGGTTCATAATTCTCTTTAAGTAAGGATTCAAGAAAAACATTCTCCCAGATACACTGAGAAGAAACTCCCCGAAGACATGTTAAAGTAATGAGAGAGTGAAACATCAGAGGAGAGAGGAAGAAATAGCCACAGTGGAAAGACCCATGGTCTGAAAACAGTCAGAATTGAGATGACTGCCTTGGATAAATGCCTAATGAGCCATGGTGCCAGCTGTGGACTTCATGGACACCCTATCCGTACAACCAGTGAGAAGAGCCCTGCTGCCAGTCACATAATGGTTGTTTTGGAAACATGGATGACCAAGGGAAGAGGAGGAATAAAAAAATGCAACTTTATCCGTGGTGAAATAAAACAGCTACACATCCAACTCAGGATTTTCAAAAGTTTCCCTTTTGAAGTGATGCATTGTAAAACCTTATAAATTTGGACTCTATTGTAGGTACTTTCTCCCAGCAGTTACAATAGATTCCAAGGAAAATTTTATTGTCCTCCTAAAGTCAGAGAACTTGGTAGGAAAGAGTGATATGGCAACTCAAGTTTATCTTGCAGAAGTACGTTTTTATCCAGGTTTATTCTTGTCACAAAACCTGCTCCTTTAACATGGAGTGGGATAGGAAATTCTTGTTTTAAAAAGAACTTATCTCCTTTTTGTTTCAAGATTCTGGCTTAAGCAGAGGTCTCAGTTCAAAGCCACCTCCTCACTGGTGACCTTGACACCGCAAAGTATGCTAGCCCCATCCACCCTCATGTTGCTTTCTTCATAGATCTTGTTACTCTCTAAAATCATTTTGTTTGCTTGTTTATAATCTGTTTACCCCATAAGAATTGGAGTTTCATGAAAGCAAGGATCTATTGGAGATTGTTCAGTATTATATTCTTAGCTATTAGAACAATGCCAGACCCATAGTAGATGCTCAATAAATATTGTCAAATGAATGAATACATGGGGTAGAGCTGGAGGACACTATATTACTTAGAGCTATATGGTAAAGGAAGACATCTCTAAGAAGAGAGATTTCTGCTGAGATTGGGAGAATACAGTGGGAAACAGCCGAGACAAGGAGAGTGGGGAGCTGAGCAGTGGATGAGCTAGAGATGGAAGCAGGGAATAGGGCATGCAGGCTCCCATAAGTCCTGGCAAGGAATTTAGATTTTATTCTACGGAAAATGAGAAGGTGACTTCCATGTTTTATAGTTTTGTTTTGACTTCTATCAACAACCCTGTAATATAGTTGCATTTTTCTCAAACTGAGATAGTGGTAACTATAGCTTTAAATGGCTAAGTGGTTCAAAATCTCACAGTCAATAGGAAATATGAAAGGAATCTAAGCCTGGGTCACCCAATCCAAATGAACTGTCATTTCCCCTACTCCACGGTTCCAAGGAGCTGTGCTTTGCAATACTTTAGTTGGTCTAGTTTGGATAATTTCTTTCTCTTGAAAGCAACAAGTCTACATAATCTATGCAAAAGCTATTATTTCTTGATAGTATTTAAACATTGCAATCTTTCACTATGTCAATCCCCACTTTAGAAGGACTGCTAAGAACGTGAACTCATAGACCTAAGCTGCTAGAAAAGCCACAGAAACCTCAAGCTCCATCCTCTTCAAATCTGAAGAAACAAGGGCAAACATGAGTTCATTTCTAAAACCATGTGCAATCTTCTGGGGTTTTGTTTTGTTTTGTTTTCTGTTCACAATAAGTTTTCTGACTCTACTTTGGAGAGTGCCCTCAAGCTTTTCATCATCTCTGGAAACATAATTGACAAAGATTCTTCCTTTCTCTGTAGTAATTAGAGGGTTTCTGTTCTCTCTGCCCCAGAAGAAAACACTTTTCACCAATTTTGCCTTTACTGCTTCCGAGCAGTAAATTCTGGGAACTACATGAAGTGTGTGTAGGTGTGGCATCATCACCATTAACCTGGAGCAAATCTCTCCCCCTGACACTGATGCGCTTCCCATCTCCCCAGAGAGTGTGAATCTGTTCAGCAACACCTGCTAACAACTGAAAAAGGAGAACTGCCTCCTGAAGGGATAATCTCACACAATTTTTGATCTAATGTGGCAGCCAGAAAGAAGGCTTGCCAGGGGTCAGAAGCATTGCTATTCCCAAACTGCCAGGCACCACCCCACAAGCATCTTGTGAGGCCTGGGGGACACAGTCATATAGGAGTTGACAAGGCACTCTGGTAAAAGGGCCATTGAAGACTTTTGATGGCAGGCTGGGAGCTGGCCTTGCCCCCTCTGAAATGCGAGCTGCAGGAGAAACTTACCTCATTTAAAATACCCCTCAGAGAAAGAAATAGCAGAGTGAACTTGGCAAAGCAGTATTGAGCCAATCTTTTAAAAATGCCTATTTCTGTGGACTGGCTGCAGAGATGCCTATTCTAGGGGGTTGTCTCTCATTGCCCATTTTGGAGGAGTGGGTTCTGAGCTGTGTGTCCTGGCCCCCTGTCCTAAATATAATTTTCCAGGTGGCTATCAATAAAATTAGATGATTTGTCAGAAAGAATGCAGGCCAGGTGCAGGGTCCCCAGGATCCCAGACACAGCCTGCTGCTAATGGAATCAACTGCTTAATGAATGAGGGGCTTTACACAGACCCTGAGGTTAAAAGCCAACAGGAAGGGCTTCAACAACAACTTTATTAGGCAGATGCGCACCATGGTATTCCAGCCTAAAAAAGCCCATCTCGGATAGTTTCTTTTCTATTTAAGGATTCCAGAGAACAAAAACACATTAAAAAAAAAAACTTAATAAATTACCCCAGGATAATTTGCTTTTCAGGTGATTAAAACCACTTGGCCTGAAGTCTGTGCTTTAAAATATCCCCCAATATGTGCAAATAATAGCCTGGAAGTAGCAGCTCATCACATTTGTTAGGTAGAATTTTTTCAACGAAGGTCAATATATATACCAGGAAATTACCAGTGCCGGAGTACTTAACACAAGTTGGGAGCAAGAACTGATACACAGCCAATGTCATTACATAGTTTATGAATTTAAGAGCCAAGTTTGTTAACTTCATTTGGAAAACACAGGACTCAGTTCCAGTTTTAATTGGCACATGGCTAGTGGCTTATGTAGCCACTCCAAGCCTGCTGCAAAAATTTCTAAACAGAGAGATAAAACAGATAGTCTTACAACTTCTCCATAATTTAAAACTAAAGTCAACTTATTGCTAGACTCTTGAAAGAATTATTACTACCAATGAGGCCAGTGAGAATACAAACTATATAATAAACAAAAATGAATACACACCAGTTAACAAAGCTTTTTTAAGAACTATAAATGGATAATCAAAAATTTTGGAAACAGCAGCACAAAGAAGAAAAGCCAAAATCAACACGCAGGGAAAAAAGTAAATCCTAGATAAAATGGAAGCAGAAGAGACCTTTAAAAAAAATTAACATGCAGAAAACATCAATATACTATATCAATAAATATGAACGAGATTCTGTAAAAAAGAAATACTCACAGAATAAGTAAGAGTTCCTAGACAGTAAATGCAGAATTGCTGGAATTAAAAACTCTGTATAAGAAAGGGCAAATAGGCCAGGCGCGGTGGCTCACATCTGTAATCCCAGCACTTTGGAAGGCTGAGACAGGTGGATCACGAGGTCAAGAGATCGAGACTGTCCCGGCCAACATGGTGAAACCCCATCTCTACTAAAAATACAAAAATTAGCTGGGTGTGGTGGCATGCACTCGTAATCCCAGCTACTCAGGAGGCTGAGGCAGGAGAATTGTTTGAACCCAGGAGGCAGAGGTTTCAGTGAGCCGAGATCGTGCCACTGCACTCCAGCCCTCCAGCCTGGGCGACGGAGTGAGACTCCGTCTAAAAAAAAAAAAAGGCAAATAAAACTCAGAAATCCCCCAGAATGTACAGAAGGGAAAAACAAAGAATGCAAAAGAGAGAATCAGAAAGAGAGAGAGACAATGTGTAAGAAACAATACAGCATATAGAGAACCAGTACATACGTTCCAGTGCCTAAAATAATAGGATTCTCAATAAGACAAAAAGAATAAATTATTGAAGAAATAGCATCTAGAGACACAAAAGGATTGTGACACTAAACTTAAAGGGCCCACTGAGTGCCAGCACAGTGAATAAAAAGAAAATCACACTAAACATATTATTGTAAAATTTTAAGACCCCAAAGAAAAAAGAAAGATCCTAAAAGCTTCTAGAATGAGAAAACTGATCAGACTAGCATTTTTTCAGCAACATTGAACACTAGAAGGTAATAGAAGAGTGCCTTCAATAATCTAAGGATAAATTATTTTCAACCTAAGGTAGTATGCTGAGCCAAATCTATAAAATGTGGAAGTGAAATATTTTCAGACAAGCAAGGACTCAGAAAACACAAACAGAAAATAGGCGTGGTATAAGGTCCCAAATTCATCTTTCACGTCATTTTGATGTAGCTAGTCTATGGTCCACATGTTCAGAAATATTAGATTGTGAATCTCTTGAGGACAGATAAGATGCTGTTCCTCATGATGTAAAGCCAAATGACAATATTTAAAATTAGGAACCATGTGCATCATTTTCCTTTACAGTTCTAAATCCAAAATGTGATTTAATCCCAAGAGGAAATAATTCACCTGATTTTTTGACAGATGACTGATATGATTTGGCTCTGTGTCATCACCCAAATCTTTTCCTGAATTATAATCCCCACTTGTAGAGGGAAAGATCTGTAATCCCCATGTGTGGAGGAAGAGAGGTGATTGGATCATGGGGGTGGTTTCCCCCAGGCTCTTCTCATTTTAGTGAGTGACTTCTTATGAGATCTGATGGTTGTGTAAGTGTTTGGAAGTTCCCCCTTCATTCTTCTCTCTCCTGCTGCCTTGTGAAAAAGCTGCCTGCCTTCCCCTCATCTTCCATCATGATTGTAAGTTTCCTGAGGCCTCCACTCCATGTGCACCAGTGAGTCAATTTTTTTTTTTTTTTTGAGAGGAAGTCTTGCTCTGTCACCCAGGCTGGAGTGCAGTGGCGTGATCTCGGCTCACTGCAAGCTCTGCCTCCCAGGTTCACACCATTCTCCTGCCTCAGCCTCCCAAGTAGCTGGGACTACAGGCGCCCACCACCACGCCCGGCTAATTTTTTGTATTTTTAGTAGAGATGGGGTTTCACCGTGTTAGCCAGGATGGTCTCTATCTCCTGACCTCGTGATCCGCCTGTCTCAGCTTCCCAAAGTGCTGGGATTACAGGTGTGAGCTACAGTGCCCGGCCACCACTGAGTCAATTAAACTTCTTTTCTTTATAAATGACCCAGACTCAAGTATTTCTTTACAGCAGTGTGAAAATGGACTAATACAATGACTTAACTTAGTATGGGTTCTCCTACAAGAGCCCAAGACAAGGTTGGAGGGCAAGCGTTTATACGGGATGGCATCCCAGGAAGCTTCAATCAGCGAGTGAGGAAATAACAAAAGGAAGGGAAGGTAGTCAGGAAGGGGCATTACCAAGCAAGTTTTGCAGTGAGAAACAGGCACTTAGACCCACTGCAGACTCCTGGGAGAGAGCTTAGGCCATGTCTTGGAGTTGTCTCAACCAAGAGACTAAGAAACTGGGAAGCTTTCATTCCATCATTGAGCTATTCCCATGAGGACTACTGTCATGAATGCCAACTCCCCAGCACTTTTGCCCTGTCCCAAAGTGTGCCAAAGAAAGGCTTTATGGGTAGAATCCCAGGTGCTTGCAGTATGAAGTTACTACCCTACCCAGAGAGGTGAGTGGAGAAGAAATATGGGTAGGGACTGCCAGAATCTCTTATCTGTTTTGGAAAGGTCATTAGATGAGAAGAGAATCAACACAAAATCATAAAACAACAGAATTTAGAAAAAAATATTTAGGTAAAGAGCTCACAGGAAGAAAAATCTCTGAAAAATATTTATTATAATAACCAGAAAAATGTTTAGAGAAATGTTTTCTATTCTTGGGAGGATACATACCGTATAGTCTCTGCATAACTAAAGCAAAGAGGCATAGGAAAGAATAAACTGGTGGGACAACCTCCTCTTCCAAACAAGAGAAGGAAGAGGAAACCATGAGAAAAGAAAGTTTCAGGAGAAAGAAAGATGGAGTTCATTGTAGATTCAAATTCTACATTGAAATGAAAAATAGTACAATTGATAGAGTGGAATGCAGAATCAGTGATACAGAATAAAAATTTGAGATCTTAGAGAATGTGCAAGAAAAAGACAAAGCAATACAATTTAGTGAAAAGAAGAGAAAATTGAAATTCTAGGGACAAACTGAGATTAGCCTTTCTAGCGTTCTCCAAACTTGTTTAGCACTGGAGCTTCTCCCCTCCTACAACAGTATTATACACATGATGCAATAATAATAAAATTCGTGGTAAAAAACCAATAATAACACATTACAATGGCTCGACATTTGCCATGCGCCAACACTGTTCTAATGACTCTAGTGCACTAACTCATTTAATCCTCTATTATCTAGCTTTGGACTGGGAGAAAGGTAAGCAGCATGGGGCAAGAGAGAGAAACAGCAGCACTTAGAACAAGGCAGAAGTCAGAAACCAGGGCCACTCCAAGAACGGACCTTTCCCACTTGCATTTGTTCCTGACACCTGCTGGACTTTTCCATTGCTCTTTTGATCTCTGCCTTGCCTGTATTCCTTAAACTACCCCAGGACCCTTTCATTAAATTTCAGGTTTTGCTTAAGGTAGTTAGCTCTGAATTTCTGTTGCTAGCATCATAAAAGTCCTAACAAATACAGAATACCAGCCTAGGAAAACTACAAATTACCACTGTTGCCAAGGAAGAAAATGAAGTATTTGAAAAAGAACCAATAATCAGACTTAAAGAAAATTATTTTCTGAGCTCAAAGAGAGTGGGTTTGATGTGGACATGCCCTAAGGTGATGTCCAATGCATACACCCTTCCAAAATCTCTTCCCTGGAATGCCCTGCTGGCACAGGTGAGAACCTGTGACTCACTTCTCACCAAAAGAACATGGCAAAGATAATGGGATGCTACTCCAATGCTTACATTACAGATTATAAAGCCCTGTGTTAGCAGATGGAGAGAGATTCTCCTTGCTGGCTTAAAGACATAACTTACCATATTGCCAGAGGGACCATGGAGTCAGGCATCTTCTAGGAACTGAGGGCAGCCTCCAGCCAATAGGCAGCAAAACACAGGCATACAGCTGCAAGAAAATGAATTCTGCCCACAATCCAAATGAGCTTGGAAGCAGATTCCTCCCTAGGCAAGCATCCAGAGGAGAATGCAGCCAGGTCCCTATCCTTTGTGGAGACCCTAAGGTAGGACCCAGTCAAGCTATGCCTCGACTCCTGGACCACAGAGGCTGTGGGCAAATAATTGTGTGTTGCTTTAAGCTGCTAAGTTTATAATTTGCTATACAGCAATAGAAAAGTAATACAAGGTTGACAGTCTTATCAAGTTTTCAACAAAAAAGTGAAAGAATAAGAATATTTATCCTGGCAAAATTTTTATATTAGAGCCTAGAAGAATTTGGTATTATAACTATAAAAAACAATGTCCTACACAAACAAAACCAGGAAAAAGGAAACTGCTTATATAGTTTCAAAAACCAAATTTAGTTATTCTAAAAGAAATTAATCTCAGCTTTTATCTGAAACACTGAAAGTGTGAGGGCAGTGTGGCAACATCTACTGGGCAGGAGAAGGATTTTTCTTAGCTTTTTCTACCATGTTTTCTTTCTGCTTGAAAGCAAAGAAAAATACATTCTCAGGCATACAAGAAGTCAGAAACAATTTTATTTATATTTATATATGGGTATGTATATGGGTGTATGTGTGTATATATTTCAAGTTCCGGTTTGATGATTATATGTACATCAAGATACACTCGTATACACAAATAAATGGGCATAGAAATAGATAGATAAATGCATTAAATGTATGTAGTGGTTTCTGAATTCTTGTATTTTTATATACACATCTATCTATGCATATTCATATTTCTACATATATGTTTATCTTCAAATGTGTGTATATGTGTGTGTATTAGTCCATTTTCATGCTGCTGATAAAGACATACCCAGGACGGGAAAGAAAAAGAGGTTTAATTGGACTTACAATTCCACATGGCTGGGAAGCCTCAGAATCATGGTGGGAGGTGAAAGACACTTCTTACATGGCAGCAGCAAGAGAAAATGAGAAGAAGCAAAAGCAGAAACCGCTGATAAGCCTATCAGATCTTGTGAGACTTATTCACTATCACAAGAATAACACAGGAAAGACCAGCCCCCGTGATTCAACTCCCTCCCTCCCTGGGTCCCTCTCAAAATAAATGGGAATTCTTGGAGATAAAATTCAAGTTGAGATTTGGGTGGGGACACTGACAAACCATATCAGTGTGTATGTATTTCTGTATCAGCCAACATGCATTGAACAAAAGTTGAACAAAATTAAAACCTCAGTAGTAAGTTTTGGTATTAAAAAGGTTGTGATTTTCTTGTTAAAATAGCCATGGTCCAAAAACTAGCTTATTCACCACAATGTCCTAAACAAGAACATCAATTTATATGATACATTTGACTGAATTAGCCTCAATAATGAACCTGCGAAAGTATCGAGGCAATGGTGACATTTCACAATATTATCTGAAAAATCTAAATGAAAAGAATTTTTTTGATTCATTATCTTTCATCATAAGAATAACCTGTAATGAACAAAATAAAATAGACTTTTAAAATTTCTCACTTGTAGCATCAGATTCACAAATGCAGATAAATGTCATGTGAAAAACAAACAAATTTCAGCTACTGAAGAGCAGAGGGCAGGTAGTGAATAGAAGGAGGAAGGTAGAAGAATATACAGCCAAATTTGACTGCTTTGGTTTTGGTAATAGTACAATTAGAAAATCGTTTTTTGCTAATTCTTCAACTACCCTTTAACAAACGGGATAATATAATGCTCCTTACTAAGAAGAATAAATATGAAATTAGAAATATGAGTGTCTTTTTAAGAAATAAATCTATATACATTAAGGAAAAATCTGAAGAAATCCCAGGAACACAGTGTTAATTCAAAGGCAATACAATGTATGATTCTGACTTGACTATTTTGAACACCTTGTCAGCAGAGGATCTTGTTTGCATAGGCTAAGTAGTGCTGTACCTCTTGTTTCTTAGCTCTTGTCAACCTGCTGTTAAGAATCTAAACGACAAGAGTGATCACTAGTCATTTTTAAAATCTACTTTAAAAATAATTTCATCTAATTCTATGTCAGCGTGAATGTCATGTGTTGTAAAAAAATATTTTAGGTGATTGTATAAAATCACATTCTGAAACACAGCTATTAGTTAAATGTTTAAGAGATAAAGAAATCTTAGAATCTCTTTTATTTTTTTCTCCTTTCCTACCTTGTATACGTGTATTAGCTTAAACTATGAAAACTATGTAATTATTATATTTGAGATAGCAAATTATTCTGTGTATCTCTCTTCTACTGTGGCTCAATAAAGTACTTCCTAAAAAACTAAATATAATCCTTAACTTGTTTGACAGGATTCCTTTTCAACAGAAACATAAGTTTTATGTAAAACAGTCTAAAGGCAAAGCAAACAAACTAAAAATGAATAGACCTGTTTGTACAATTGAGCCAGTAATACACTTCTAGGAATTTATGCTAAAGAGATAATAAGAAATATAGTCAAATATTATACGCAATACTATTTTGCACAGCATTATTTATAACAAATTTGGATGCATTCTAAAAATAAAATTGAAAGTGTGGTTAAATAGATTATGGCAAATTATTGGGCAGATAAACACAACAGTTATTTACTAAAAATGCATGTGTTGAATGACTTGCCTTCTTTTTCATTATTCTACTAACTACAAGCAAATAAAATAATAATTTAATTTTTTTCTTTCTACAACAAATTTATACAGGCATTGTAGAAAGCTTACTGTATTAGTCAAGGTTCTCTAGTGAGACAGAACCAATATGAAATCGATGGATAAATGAAAAATGAGAAAAGGTTTATTTGGAAAATTAAGAAGTTTCACAATAGGCCCTCTGCAATCTGAGGACCCAGGAAAGCCAGTAGCACAGCTCAGTCCAAGTTCAAAAGCCTCAGAACCAGGGAAACTGATTGTATAACACCCACTCTGAGGCCAAAAGCCTGAGAAAGCCAGAGGCTGCTGGTGTAGGTCTTGGAGTCCAAAAGCTGGAGAGCCTAGAGTTCTGGTGTCCAACGGCAAGAGAAGATAAGTATATCCCAGGTCCCAGAGAGAGGAAATTGCCTTTTGTTCTATCCAGGCCCCCAGCTGATTGGACAGTGCCTACCAGTATTGAGGGTGGATTTTCCTGACTCAGTTAACTGACTCACAAGCCAGTCTCCTTCAGAAACACCCTCACAGACACACCCAGAAGTAATCTTTTACCAGTTCTCTAGACAACCCTTAATCCATTCAAAGTGACACCTAAAATTAAGAAGCACACTTTTAAAATGAAAAACTGTAGGAAGAAGACATAAATCACCCAAAATCTGCCACACAGTGATATCCACTATTGGCTTCCCAGCTCTATCTCATTCTCTTGTAAATAATAAATGTAGTCACTTAGTGTATTAGTCCATTTTCATACTGCTGATAAAGACATACCCGACACTGGGCAATTTACAAAAGAAAGAGGTTTAATTGGACTTACAGTTCCACATGTCTGGGCAGGCCTCACAATCATGGTGGAAGGCAAGGAGGAGCAAGTCATATCTAACGTGGATGGTAGCAGGCAAAAAAAGAGTTTTGTGCAGGTAAACTCACATTTAAAAAAAAATCCATCAGAGCTTGTGAGACTCATTCCCAATTACAAGAACAGTGCAGGAAAGACCCGCCCCCATAATTCAGTCATGTCCCACCAGGTCTCTCCCACAACAGGTGGGAGTTCAAGATGAGATTTGGATGGAGACACAGCCAAGCCGTATCATTCGGCCCTTGGGTCCTCCCAGATCTCATGACCTCACATTTCAAAACCAATCATGCATTCCCAACAGTCCCCCAAAGCCTTAACTCATTTCAGCATTAACTCAAAAGTCCACAGTCTAAAGTCTCATCCAAGACAAGACAAATCTCTTCCGCCTATGAGCCTGTAAAATCAAAAGCAAGCTAGTTACTTCTTAGATACAATGGGGGTACAGGTATTGGGTAAATACAGCCATTCCAAATGGGAGAAATTGGCCAAAACAAAGGGGCTGCAGGCCCAATGCAAGTCTGAAATCCAGCGTGGCAGTCAAATCTTAAAGCTCCAAAATTATCTCCTTTGACTCCATGTCTCACATCCAGGTCACACTGATGCAAGAGGTAGGTTCTCATAGTCTTGGGCAGCTCTGCCACTGTGGCTTTGCAGGGTACAGCCTCCCTCCCAGCTGCTTTCATGGACTGGCATTGTGTCTGAGGCTTTTCCAGGTGCACAGTGCAAGCTGTCAGCGATATACCATTCTGGGTTCTGGAGGATGGTGGCCCTCTTCTTACAGCTCCGCTAGGTGGTGCCCCAGTAGGGACTCTGTGTGGGGGCTCTGACCCCACATTTCCCTTCTGCACTGCTCTAGCAGGGCTTCTCCACGAGAGTTCCACCTCTGCAGCAAACTTCTGCCTGGGAATCCAGGCGTCTCCATACATCCTCTGAAATCTAGGCAGAGGTTCCCAAACCTCAATTCTTGACTTCTGTGCACCTGCAGGCTCAACACCATGTGGAAGCTGCCAAGGCTTAGGGCTTCCACCCTCTGAAGCAGCAGCCTGAGTTATATCTTGGCCCCTTTTAGTCACAGCTGGAGTGGCTGGGATGCAGGGCACCAAGTACCTAGATTATACACAGCATGGGGACCCATGGCCTAGCACACAAAACCACTTTTTCCTCCTAGACCTCCGTGCCTGTAATCGAAGGGGCTGCTGTGAAGATCTCTGACATGCCCTGGAGACATTTGCCTCATTGTTTTGGGATTAATATTCAGCTCTTCATTAGTTATGCAAATTTCTGCAGCTGGCTTGCATTTCTCCTCAGAAAATGGAATTTTCTTTTTTATCTCATTATCAAGCTGCAAATTTTCTGAACTTTTATGCTCTGCTTCCCTTATAAAACTGAATGCCTTTAAAAGCACTGAAGTCACCTCTTGAATGCTTTGCTGCTTAGAAATTTCTTCTGCCAGATATCCTAAATCATTCCTCTCAAGTTCAAAGTTCCACAAATCTCTAGGGCAGGAGCAAAATGCCACCAGTCTCATTGCTAAAACATAACAAGAGTCACCTTTGCCCCAGTTCCCAACAAGTTTCTTATCTCTGTCTGAGACCACCTCAGCCTGGACCTTATTGTTCATGTCTCTATCAGAATTTTGGGCAAAGCCATTCAACAAGTCTCTAGGAAGTTCCAAACTTTCCCACATTTTCCTTTCTTCTGAGGCCTCTAAACTGTTCCAACCTCTGCCTGTTACCTAGTTCTGAAGTCGCTTCCACATTTTCAGGTATCTTTTCAGCAACTCCCCACTAATTCCCGGTACCAATTTATTGTAATAGTCCATTTTCACACTGGTGATAAAGA
This sequence comes from Gorilla gorilla gorilla, assembly GCF_029281585.2. Classification (NCBI taxonomy): domain Eukaryota; kingdom Metazoa; phylum Chordata; class Mammalia; order Primates; family Hominidae; genus Gorilla; species Gorilla gorilla. The sequence continues at coordinate 31,289,028 of NC_073227.2, read as the reverse complement.
CCTACTTGAGACTGGGCAATTTACAAAAGAAAGAGGTTTAGTTGGACTTACAGTTCCACATGGCTTGGGAGGCCTCACCATCATGGCAGGAGGCAAGGAGGAGCAAGTCACATCTAACGTGAATGGCAGCAGGCCAAAAGAGTTCTGTGAAGAGAAACTCCCTTTTTTTTAAAAGCATCAGATCATCTGAGTCTCATTCACTATCACAAGAACAGTACAGGAAAGACCCACCCCCGTAATTCAATCACCTCCCATGAGGTCCCTCCCATAATATGTGGGAATTCAAGATGAGATTTGTGTGGACACAGCCAAACCATATCACTTAGCATTCTAATTTCAATTAGTATTTTACCATGTATAAATTCTAGAATGCCTAGGTCCAAATTCCAGCTAGCCCACATATGAGTTGTATGTCATTTGGCAAGTAATTAAACATTTTCACATGTTTTCTCACCATCAAAGGGGAGACAATAATAGCACTTACCAATAGTGGTCTGATACTAAGAGTTATTACATAGAGTTATTACAGGATAATTGAGATTAATTTAGCACTTATTATACATAAAGCAAACCAAATAGACCTAAAAGTAGAGAATCATTGAAGATATAAAAGACATGAAACTACTACTAAATAACTTGAACTAACTGACATTTATAGAACATGCCTCTCAACAACAGAATACACATTTTTTTAAAGTGCAAATAGACATTTCTCAGGATAGACCATATTCTGAAAAATGAAACAAATCTAAATAAATATAAATGCACTGGAATAATACAAAATGTATTCTCTGACCACAAGCAATTAACTAAAAATCAATAACAGAAAAATACAAGGAAAATCTCCAAATAGTTGAAAATGAAACAAGACACTTCTAATAACACAAAGGTCAATGAAAAATCACATTGGAAATTAGAATATATTTTGAACTGATTGAAAATGAAAATGTAACACATCAAATTTTGTAGAAATGCAGCTAAAGCAGTGCTCAAAAGGAACTGAATGCATGAAAAATTAATATTATGAAAAAAGAAAATTTTCTAATCAATGCTGTAATTTTCTACCTTAAGAAACTAGAAAAAGATAAAACAAGTTAAACTTAGAAAAGAGGAAGGAAAGAAATAATATAGATAAAAGAATATATGAATTATACATAAAAGAGAAAAACAGAAAAATCAATAAAACTGAAAGCTGTTTCTGAAAAGTTTAATGCAATTAATAAACCTCTAGCTAAATAAATAAATAATTGTTTTAAAAAGAGAGAGAATGTAATTACCAAGTTCAGGAATAAAATAAAAAACGTCACTACTGATCCTACAGCTATTAATAAGATAATAAAGGAGTACTATGACAACTGTTTGCTTATTCTACAACTTAGATGTGATGGAAAAATCCCTTGAAAGATACAAATGACCAAAGTTCATTCAAGAAGAAATAGATAACATGAATATTCCTTTATCTATTACAGAAAGTACATGTATAATTAACAGCTTTTGTACTAACACACACATAAATGGGATGGCATGAGAATCTTTAAGCCTACATGGCTTCACTGGCGAAATCTACCAAATAGTTTCCTAAAAATTGAAGGAGTGAAACACTTGACGACTCACTTTAAAAAAGTTAATATTACCCATGTTAAAAGAAAAACTTCAGCCAAATTAAAGGGAGTTTAATTGAGGAATGAATGATCCACGAATGTGGTAGCCCCCAGAATCATGGCAGATTCAGAGAGACACTAGCTCTTTATAGGCAAAAAAAAAGGGAAATGACATACAGAAATCCGAAGTGAGATACAGAAACAACTGAATTGGTTACAGCTAGGTGTTTGCCTTATTTGAACATGGTTCAAATAGTCGGTTACATTCGATTGGCCAGAACTCAGTGATTGGCACAGGTGTGGGCTACAGTTGTTTTACACCTCCACTTGTTACAGTTCACGATGTACAGAAAAACCTTTAGGCTGAAGTTAAATATGTAAGGAGGCAACTTTAGGCTAAACTTGATTAGCACCCAAATATCAAAAGCAGGTAAAATACAAGAAAAAAGCCTACAGATCAGCATATCTGTATTAGTCTGTTCTCACACTGCAATGAAGAAGCACCTGAGACTGGGTAATCTGTAAAGAAAAAACGTTTAATTAACTCACAGTTCCACATGGCTGTGGAGGCCTCAAGAAACTTACAATCATGGTGGAAGGCACTTCTTCACAGGGCAGCAGGAGAGAGAATGAGAGCTGAGCAAAGAGGGAAGCCCCTTATAAAACTATCACTCCCCTTATAAGACCATTATCCCATGATTCAATTACCTCCCACTGGGTCCCCCCTGTGTCATGTGGGGATTATGGGAACTACAATTCAAGATGAGATTTGGGTGGGGACACAGCCAAACCATATCAATACGTTGTGAACATAAACACACAAATCATTACCAAAAAATAAGCAAATTCACTCCAATGATACATTAAAAAGACACTACATCATGAACAAGTTGTGTTTATGATAGGAATGTAAGATTGGTTCAACATTCGAAAATTAGTCAATATAATCCATTACATCAACAAGTAAAAAAAGAAAAACCATATGATAATCTTAAAAATGCAGAAAAAGTAGTTGACAAAAAATTAACATTCATCATGAAAAAACTCACAGGGATCTCAGAATGCAGAGGAATTTACTTTTCATGATAAAGAGCATATGCACAAAAATTACACATAACATTCTGCCTAATGGTGAAAGACTTAAAGAATTAATTAAATATTTAAAGAATTGTTATTAAACTATTGTCACTTGTAGACAATGATATAATGTATATTGAAAATACTAAGAAATTTTGAACTTATTAATATTAATATTTGAGTTTGGGAGAGTTGCAGAATAGAAAATCAATATTCAAAAATTGATTATATTTTTCTAATCTAGAAGTAAACATTTGGAAATAAAAACTTTTTAAAAATGCCATTTACAATAGCATTAAAAGACAGAATAGCCAGGGACAGATTTAACAAAATATGTGCAAGACCTGTACACTAAAAATCTACAAATAATAACTGAGATAAATTAAATAAATTGTAAATAAATGATGAGAAATACAGTGCTCATGGATTGAAAGACTCACTATTCTTAAGATGTCAATTCTCCCCAAATTGATCAACAGATTCAACACAATCCCAATTAAAATCACAGCATATTTTTGCAGAAATTGCAAGTCGATTATAAATTATATATGGAAATACAAAAGGACCTATAATAGCCCAAATAATTGTGAACAAGATGAATAAAGTTAGAAGACTCACACTACCTTACTTTGAGATTCACTTGCAATCTATAGTATTATTGATATAAATATAGAAATATAGTTCAATGAAATAAAATAGAGAATTCATAAATAAACCTACAAATACATAGTTAATTGATTCTTTTGAAAAATGAAAAGATAATTCACTTGGGAAAAGATAGCCTTTTCAACAATGCTGTTGGAACAATTAAATAATCATGTACCTAACAATAAATCTCAACCCCTACATTACAGTATATACAAAAATTATCTCCAAGTGGATCACAGATCTAAATGTAAGATCTAAACTATAAAATATCTAGGAGAAGATATAGGGAAAGTTCTTTGCAAACTTGGGTTACGTAAAAACATTTCTTAAATAGAACCCAAAACATGAGTCAGAAGAGAAAAATCAATAAATTTGATTTTATGAAGACTCTTGGTTTTCTAAAGACACTGGTAAGTAAATGAAAATACAAGCCACTCACAGGGAGAAAATATTGGAAGACACATATTATATAAAAGACTTGTATCTGGAATATGTAAATAATTCTTACAACTCAATAATAGGAAGGCAAACAATCCTGCCCCCTCACCAAAACAAAACAAAACAAAACAAACAAAAACCTGGATAACTGGATAAATATTTGAATAGACACATCACAAAAGATGATAACACAAACAGCATTAAACACATTAAAAATATTCAACATTATTAGTCATCAGAAAAATGCAAATTAAAACCACAGTGAGATACCATCATAAACCCACTAGAACATGATGTTAATAAGAGTTCTTCAGAGAAATCAAACCAATAATATGTCTATGTCTATCTACCTAGATATCTATGTATCTAGATATATCTACCTAGATATCTACGTATCTAGATATATCTACCTAGATATCTACGTATCTAGATATATCTATCTAGATATCTCTCTATATATCTATGTATCTAGATGTATCTATCTAGATATCTATGTATCTATATCTATATCTAGATAGATGATAGATAGATAGATAGATAGATAGATAGATAGATAGATAGATATCTACATAAAGAGATTTATTTTAAGGAAATGACTCATGCCATTGTGGAGGCTTAGTGAGTCCAAAATCTGGTGGGGGAGACCAACAGACTAGAGATTCGGGAAAGCATAGTTAAATCCAGTGACAGTCTACTGGCAAACCACAAAGAGCTGATGTTGCAGACCACGTTTGAAGGCAGTCTGCCGGTAGAATTCCCTCTTGCTCAGAGGAAGTTGGGTCAACCTTTTGTTCTATTTATGTCTTTGGCTAATGGAAACAGTCCCACCAACATTATAGAGGACAACCTGCTTTCCTCAAAGTCCACCAAATCAAATGTGATCTCATACAAAACACCTTCACAGAAGCATCTAAATTATTTGACCAAATATCTAGGCACCATGGCCCAGCCAAGGTGACGAATAAAATTAGCCCTCACAAATACCTAAAATTAAAAAGACTTATAGTACCAAATATGGGTAAAAATGTGGAGCAATTCTAACTCTCATAAATTGCTGGTGAAAATGTGAAACAGTACAGGCACTTTGAAAGACATTTTGGCCATTTCTTATAAGTTGATCACATGTTGATCATATAACCAAGCTACCCTGCTCCAAAAGATATGAAAGGAGCAAATGTGCCACACTGTGGATGAATCTCTAAGACATTATGCTATGAAAAAATGTCATCCACAAAAGACTACATACTGTGCGAGTCCATTTATCTGACATTCTAGGAAAGACAAAAATCAAAGGAACAGGGAACATCACCAGTTGCCAAGGATTGAGATAGGATAAGGGGTAGACTGACTTTTGCACTTTATATACTTTTATACAAGAGAACATTTTGGGGGAAGAAATTTTTCCACATCTTGATTATCGTTATAGTTACACAATTGCATACATTTGTCAAAACTCACCTGACTGTCCACTTTAAGAAGGTAAATTTTCTTAATGTAAATTATACTTTGAAAAACCTGTCTTTAAAATAGACTAAGAAATACGTTAACTAATTAGATTATCAAATTATTTAAACAATTAACTGACAATACATTTTTTCAAATTATGAAAGTAGAAATTGAGAAAAATGTTCAATAAACATTTGAGATTGTAACATTATTATTTTCTCTTGCCATTAAATTATCCTTTGAAAACCACTTAGCCTATAAAATTAAAGTTGAAAGATTCTCTCTGTCTCTCTGTTGCACACACAGGTGTAACACACACATACGTGTATATGCAACACAGACACAGACTCCTGTAATTTTTGGAAGGCAAAATAAGTGGCCTTGGGATAACCCTAACAAAAATGACATAACAGGAAATGCGTCAGTAAAAACTGGCTTCTTGGCCTGGTTAGTGACTCACGCCTATAATCCCAATACTTTGGGAGGCCGAAGAGAAAGATCACTTGAGCACAGAAGTTTGCGACCAGCCTGGGCAACAGAGGGAGGCTCTGTGTCAAAAAAATAATAATAAATACAAATAATAAACAAAAAAATGCTTCTCCCCTTTCCGGTAGTGTGCTATGAGGGTAGCAAGGCACTAGCCAGAAATAAAATGAACGGAGCCAATTTAAGAATCATGACTTTGGAGGGTAAAATCCACAGCAGTGTTAATACCAGTGACTAGTAAAGGATTGTTTGGGAGCAGAGGCAGAGGTGGAGGAAATGTGGCAGTTGCCATGCAGTGGTGAAAATTACATGTTCAGGATCTCTCAAGAGGAAGCCCCTGGGGTCTTCCATAAATAGTCGATAAGACGTTTTCCCTTCAATGGCAGGTAGGTGTGAGTCAGGGAGATACATTTGACACTAACTCTAATGAGCACACAAATGTTCCAAAACCTGATGTTTTGATCTTCGATGTAACAGAAGTTGTTTCTACACTAAGCCTTCAAACAAACTAAAAGAAAAAGGATATGCAATGTTTATTAATGCATTTGAATATCAGAGCTGAATGTGTATATTAAACACAGTAGCTATTATTTGCATTTGAAAAATGAAATGATTTTTTATAACAGCCTGGATTTTTAGAGATTCCAGTCCTGAGTTTTCCCCTGCCTCACTCTGTGATTGGACAAAGCACTTGGTTTTTCTACTTCTTATTTTCTCTGACAAATAAAATGAGTGGGTTTAACCAAATAAGAGACTGTAAAATGACTGAATTTAGTACCCAGGCATGTTTTGTTTGGCATTTTGTTTTGGCATATTTATTTGTTTCAAAAAACTGGATATGTTGACAACATTGAAAAGTCAGAAGATTTTATATAACATATAGATCTAATACTGCTCAAAACACCTTGAAAAACTAATCTTTCATTTTGACATGACACCCGATGCCTGGAAGAGAGTTGCAGTAGCCATGTTTAGACAAGGAGTCACTTTCCACTGGCCACAATCCTACTGCTATATGTCACCCACCTGGCTCCATAGGTATGGCCATTCATGATGCCTGGACTAGATGTTACTAGGTTCTCTTCAACTGAAGATGCCATGGCTCCAATCTAAGTATACTGTATATTGCAAAAATGACTGAGAACAGCTACAAAAAGGCTAAAATCTACCAATTCCTTATTTTACTATATAGGCACAGCTCAGAGCTATTGCAGTTTTGGTTCCAGACCATTGCAATAAAGTGAATGCCTCAATAAAGTGAGTCACACTATTTTTGGGATTCCCAATGCATATAAAAGTTACATTTATACTATACTGTAGCCTATTAAGTGTGCAATAACATTATGTCTAAAACAACAATGTACATAACTTAAATAAAAATATTTTATTGCTAAAATATGCTAATAATAATCTGAGCATTTAGCAAGTTGTAATCATTTTGCTGGTGGAGGGTCTTGCCTTGATGTTGATGGCTGCTGACTCATCAGAGATGGTTGCTGAAGGTTGGGGTGGCTGTGGTAATTTCTTAAAATAAGATGACAATAATGTTTTCTCCATCAATTGATTTTTCCTCTGATGAAAGATTTCTCTGTAGCATGCAATGCTGTCCGACAGCATTTTACCCACAGTAGTAATTCTCTCCCTAAATTGGAGTCAATCTTCTCAATCCCTGCCACCATGTTATCAACTAAGTTTATGTAATATTCTAAATAGTCATTTCACCAATGTTTAGAGCATCTTCACCAGCAGTAGATTCCATCTCAAAAAACCGTTTTCTTTGCTCATTCATAAGAAACAACTTGTTATCTCTTAAAATTTCATCGTAAGATTGCAGCAATTCAGTTACATATTCAGGCTTCACTTCTAATTCTAGTTCTCTCACTATTTCCACCACGTCTGCAGTTACTTCCTCCACTGAAGTCTTGAATCCCTCGATTTCATCCATGAAGGTTGGAGTCAACTTCTTCCAAATTCCCGTTAATGATATTTTGATCCCCTCCCAGGAATCCCAAATGTTCTTAATGACATCTAGAGTTGTGAATTCTTTCCAGAAAGTTTTCCACCTACTTTGCCAAGATCCATCAGAGGAATCACTATCTATGGCCTCTGTAGCTTAGGAAATGTCTTCCTTGAGTAATAAGACATAAAGTCCAAATTAGTTCTTGATCTATGAAATAGAGAATGGATGTTGTTTTAGCAGGTATGAAAATAACATTGATTTCCTTGTATGTCTCTATTAGGGCTTTTGGGTGGCGAGGTTCATTGTCAATGAGCAGTAATATATTTTGAAAGAAATGTTTTTTTTCCAAGCAGTAGGTCTCGACAACAGGCTTAAAATATTCAGTAAACCATGCTATAAATAAATGTGCTGTCTCATCCAGGCTTGCTCCATTTATAGAGCACAGGCAGAGTTGATTTAGCATAATTCTTAAGAACCCTAGGTTTTGCAAAATGGTAAGTGAGCATTGGCTTCAACTTAGTTACCAGCTGCATTAGACCCTAATAAGAAAGTCAGCCTGTCTTTCAAAGCTTTAAAGCCAGGCACTGACTTCTCTCTAGCTATGAAAGTCCTAGATGGCATCTTCTTTTAGTAGAAGGTTATTTCACCTACATTAAAAATATGTTGTTTATTGTAGCAAACTTCCTCAATTATCTTAGCTAGGTCTTCTAAATAACTTGCTGCTGCTTCTACATAAGTACTTGCTTCTTCATCTTACACTTTTACGATATGGAGCGAACTTTTCCTCAAACCTCATGAATCAACCTCTGCTAACTTCAGATCTTTTTTTCTTCAGCTTCCTCATCATTTTCAGCCTTCTATGAGTTGAAGAGAGGGACTTGCTCTGGTTTAGACTTTGACTTAAGGAAATGTTGAGGCTGGTTTGATCAGCAATAAGGCTGTTTTGCTTTCTTATCATTCTTGTATTCACTGGAGTAGCTCCTTCCATTTTCTTTAATAACTTTTCTTTCATTTTTTTTTTTTTTTTTTGAGACAGAGTCTTGCTCTGTCACCCAGGTTGGAGTGCAGTGGCGTAATCTCAGCTCACTGCAACCTCCACCTCCCGGGTTCAAGTAATTCTCCTGCCTCAGCTTCCCAAGTAGCTGGGACTACAGGTGCCCGCCACAATGCCCAGCTAATTTTTGTATTTTTAGTAGACACAGGGTTTCACCATATTGGCCAGGCTGGTTTCAAACTCCTGACCTTGTGATCCACCCACCTCGACCTCCCAAAGTGCTGGGATTATAGGCGTGAGCCACCGTGCCTGGCCTTCCTTTGTATTTTTTTTTTTTTATACTTTAAGTTCTAGGGTACACGTGCACAACGTGCAGGTTTGTTACCTGTTTGACACAAAGGCTTAGTTTTCAACCTATCTCAGCTTCTGACATGCCTTCCTCACTAAGCCTAATCATTTTGATTGAAAGTGAGAGGTGCACAACTCTTCCTTTTACATGAACATTTAGAGGCCATTTTAGGGTTATTAACTGGTCTAATTTTAATATCTTTACGTTTGAGGAAATAAAGAGGCCCCTGCAAATGGAGAGAGATAGGAAAATGGTTGGTCACTGTAGCAATCAGAACATACACATTTATCAGTTAGATTGGTTATCGTATATGGGTGTGGTTTGTGTTGCTCCAAAACTATTACAATATTAACAGCAAAGATCACTGATTAGAGATCATCATAACAGATAAAATAATAAGAAAGTTTGAAATATTGTGAGAATTACCAAGATATGAAGATACAAGAAGGAAGCACATGCTTTGGAAAAATGGTGCTGATAGACTTGCTCAACACAGGATTGCCATAAATCAATTTGTGAAAAACACAATATATTCAAAGTGCAGTGAAATAAAGTATAATGCCTATTGCTGCTACAACATCCCAAATACCTTTCTTCTGATCAGAAAGTAGCTTCCAAGGAAGCAATTTAGCAAGAAAAATAAAAGGAAATGTAAGACACCAAGGGAATGTGTCTATTGCTCAGTAGCCAACAACAGACTACCAAACCATGCTAAGACTTCCTAACCTGACCAACTACTTCAGCAATTGACAATGCTAAAGATTAGCATTTGTCCAAAAGATTAGTATCATAATTAAATTCAATGGAAAAAATATTTTTGAGTACCAGCACAAGACTAGACTCTGCTACATAGCACAATTAATAGAGGAATGAGATACAATTCCTGCCTTTATAGCCTGGGACACTTAAATGCAAACTTAAAATGTATAATTTATATAACATAAATATATTTATTTTAAATATTTAATAATTACAAAATATTTTAATAAATGTATTAATAGATATGGTACGGAGGTATAATAAATAAAAGGTGGCTCTCCAGAGCTTTTGCATGTGCTGTTTCTCCACCTGGATCAATTTTCACCCAGTTTCCAAGTAATTCATTTTTTCTCCTCTCTCATACATTTGTTGAAATGTCTTTGTTGATTAGCCTGTTTAAACTGAAACTGCCCAAATCCCCAAGACTGGCATCTTGTAATTTCTTTCTGCTTTATTTTCTTTATAGCACTAATGAGCATTTTTCATTCGTATATTTTACTTATTTGTTTTGATGACTGTCCTTGTCTCGTAGTGGAATGTAAGCTCCATGAAGGCAGGTTTTTTTTAACTGTTTTTTTTTTTTATAATCGTTTCCATATCTCCTAGAATAGTGCCTGGCACATAGAAGTCGTTGGGTAAATATTGGTTGAATTATTCAATGCCTGAAGTAATCAGTTATGCTCAGGAAAGGCAGAGCAAACTTCCTGAAAAGATGGTGTCAAATAAGTTATAAAGAACGAATAAATGTTCACTTTGTTCCCAGTTGACAAACTGGGAAGAGAGCATGTTACGAAAAGAGGGTAGCATGTGCAAGAATGTGTGAAAGATCACTGCATACTCCAGGAGAGTATGTATTTAGGGTTATTACATGTTTATTACTATTTTCAGAAATAGTTTAATAGTGCAATTGTTACAAGTTAGAGCTCCAAAAACTGTTGGTACTCTTACAAGCCCTTATAGGCAATGCTTTATTTCACTTTCATACATGTAATTGGAATCTACCACATTTTGCAGATGAGGAAATTGGAGTTCTGACAGGCTACATCTTGCCCAAAGCCCCGTGGCTAGTAAGTACAAAGATGACAGTTTAGATTTGCTTGGTGGCTTCAAACCATGTTCTTTTCACAGGTAGAAAGCCCTACTGGACTACTTTTTGCTGACTCCATCATAAATTAACCACAGGTACACCTTAATAAAGTGCACGGATGCTTTTCATGGCTTTGAATCTTTTAGGAACATCTTTATAAGGCACATACATCTCAAAGAAACTGGATAGCATACAAAATCTTCATTTATTTAGTATAAAATGATTTGCTTGCAAGTCAAATTAATGCTTCCTCTCCCAGATTCCGTTTGTCTATCTGTTTGTCTAAAGACAAACATGAACTCTCTGATATGAGGCCAAAAGTTTCAGCTAAGTCTCCTTTGTTGTTTGCAAGAATTCTTTATGCTATTTTAAAAGAAAAAGAGGAAGGGGAAGTTAGAGAGAGAGGAAAAGATAACTTCTCATTTCAGAACATACTAATCTTGTCTCTCTAAGGACTGCTATTTGGCATTTGTTTAGCTGGTGCTGATTTGGAAACCAATTGAATATACAGTGTTTATTTCAAACCATTACTTTCCTCTGCCACTCTGTGATTTTTCTGGGGAATATTTGCATTTAGATGCTATCTGTATAAAGTAAGGGATATGACCATGAACAATTTGAAGACAATGAGAAAAAACAGTTAAAGGAAAGTAAAAGAAAATGCAGTTACAAAAGGAAGAAGTGACAAGATAAAATGAAAAAAAGAGGGCTCACTGACTGAGCTTCACATAAAATAACGAAAAATCAAAAGAATAAGGACAAGTCAAAGAAAAAGGACAAGTCAAAGAAAAATCAAAGGCAATGAGGGTGCTATTTTTGTATATTAAAACATAATTAATATTCATCACACTCTTTAAAGAGGAAGTGGAAAATTGAGGGAGACAGAAAAGCAAAGGAAAGGAGTGAACAAATGGTTCAAGATAATAAGGAGAAAAACAGAGCAATGGAGATAATTGGAAAGATTGTATGGCCAAGGTCGAAGTATAAGCAGTCCAACTGAATGCTATTTTTATAATGTTAGAAAGTACTGCCAGAAAAACAGTAATTCATTCACTTATTCATTCTTTCATTCAGCCTGTGTTTGGGGAGTACCCACTGTTTACCAGGTCTTTGTGCTAGATCCGGGAAACATGAAGATGAACAGGCAGTATTTCTTTCAAGAAAATTAGAATTGGACACTCTGGTTATGATTTAATCCTTTGAGTGGAAGTAAGGCATTCAGAAGTCATTTCACATGACTGAAAAAATTACTTGAACGTGTATATACTTTAAACATAATTAAATATGATTAAAAATGATACCTTTTGACCTATACCTGTCATTCAGTGAAACCTGTGTATGTCACAGGTTCTAATGACAGAAGGAAAGGGCACAGGATGAGGAAAAATGCTGAGAAGGAAACTTTGTGACTTCTAAAGTTTTTTTAATAATAAGAGCATAGGTCTCACTCAAGTCATATTTTAACAGAATAAATGGGTTGCATGTTTTCTGGGAGTCATTCATAGAACCAGAGGAGACTGGATGAATACACGCATGCATGTCGGGGAAGAATGTATTTTAACATACACAATAGCTGATTACATTGATGTTAGTGAAGAACTGAATTATGTTGAAGGAAATTAACAAAAGAGTGAGTCAAAGAGGAAGTGCTGAGTGTTAACAGGTACTCAGTAAACCAAGCTCTAACTGGAGAAAATGAGTTCTGCGTCAAAGCCCAAAATATTATCTGGAACAGCCTCCTAATACTCCCTGCATCTTCAGTCTTTGATATTACATTCATCTTTCTTACTGATGCATGATTACTCTGCCTGGGCCACAGATCTGGACTGCCCATAGCAGTCTCCTACTTGATTATTCTCAATGAATTGTGCATTCAAGATCATCCAACACCTGACCCTACCCTCTCTTTCCAATTCTCTCATTTTATCCCTTGGCAAACTGATCATTTCCTAATCAGAGGGAGCACCTTACAATTTTCTATTGCCAAGCTTATGTGTCTTCTGTTCTCTCTGCCTCCTTCTTTCCATTACTTCATGCTCAAATCTGACCCATTCAAGACCCAGTTCAAATGTCACTTTTTCCATGAAATCTTTCTTGATGTTCCCAGATGGAAATAACCATTTCAGTCTCTGAATTCCTAAAGGACATTCTGTGTTCTTTGTCCATGGCATTTACTCTGCTTAGGTTAAAGCAATTTATGCTTAGCTCCCTTTCTAGATTATAATCTTTTTAAAGGAAGCACATATTTCTGAGTAAGAATTATAATGCCTAAATGGTGCAAAACCAAACATGTCTATAAATGACTAAATTAACAACTGGAAAGAAGATCACATAGGTGGGACTCAATGAAGAGAGTATGATGGCATCAGAAATAGGCGCAAACAGCAGCTGGTAAAGGGTGTGACAATAATTAGGAGATGATTATTAAGCTGCAAAACCGGTCCTGAAATACCCAGAAATGCTATAATATTGACCAATACTAGGAACTATCTTAAACTGCCACCATCAAATTTACATGTAATACAAATTCCATGTAATTAATTCATTTATTAAACAATATCCAATTCAAAAGTTACATTTGTTTTTGTTACTGTACGTTTGTAGAGAAATATTTGCTGAGGTTATCACGTGTTTATCCATTTGTGATACATCAAAAAACCTTCATATAAAAGAAATAGTACATCTGCTCCTAATTTCTCATGTTTGTTTCCTCTCCTTACATCTTTACTTTCATAATTGTATTTGGAATATTTATGAATAATTCCATCTTTTAAGCCTGACAGCATTAATTTTATCAGACCAGAGAGCCTCCCCATGTATCTCTGGCACATTCTAGAGTCAAGGTGATTAGCCCAGCAGGGGTCTGAAGAAGTACTCATAAGACGCTTTTTCAGGGTGCTCAGAAACCCTCACTGCTGGAGTATCATTTTAGTCCCTGCACAACTGTAACCCAAACTTGCAAGGCTTGTACATAACATTTTATCATAGGTACAGTAAATGTATATAATGAATTGAATTTCTTAAACAGATACTACAAAGCCGTAGTAGCAAATATTTTACTAAAATGCTAAACAGCATTCAACTAGATAAGTTTATCCCCTTTAGAATAGTTACCATGACAGGCTGGGCTTGGTGGCTCATGCCTGTAATCCCAGCACTTTGGGAGGCCATGGCAGGCGGATCACCTGAGGTCAGCAGTTCGAGACCAGCCTGGCCAACATGGTGAAACCCCGTCTCTACTAAAAATACAAAAATTAGCCAGGCGTGGTGGCATGTGCCTGTAATCCCAGCAACTCAGGAGGCTGAGGCAGGAGAATCACTTAAACCCTGGAGGTGGAGGTTGCAGTGAGCTGAGATCATGTCATTGCACTCCAGCCTGGGGGACAAGAGTGACATTTCATCTCAAAAAAATAAAAAATAAAAAATAGTTACCATGACAGTATGTATATTCATTCTAGTATTGGAGCTGTTGCTCACAACCGCTCTGCATTCAGAGTCTTTGGGGTTATATAGTTGACCCTATGGAGAAGTTTGGGAATCTTCTCTTTTTCCTTGGCCCTGTGTTTCCATGAGGCAATTTTAGCTAGAGTATAAATCTGGATTGCCTACTCCACTTCAATATCTCTTAGGGAGGAAGAGTGAGTTCCCGTTTGTTAGGTGCCCTTAATTGGTTCATGTTTCCCATTTGGCTGTAATGAATCTAATAAAAACCTGTAAACACCAGGGACTGCCATCCTATTCTCTCTCCTCCCTGGATTATTGCAGAGCAGCTACCCTGGATTGCCCAGGATGTGCACACAGGTCTGATCACCATGAGTAAGGGGCCTTCCCCTGCCCTAGAAGTCTGCTGGTATCCCAGCAGTCAGTGATCTGGTAGGTCATTTGGTCTCATTCTAGGGCTGTTGGATTAGCAAGCTTGCATTTCCACAGACCTTGTTTGACATTAGTACTGTAAATGTAGCAAGTTGCTCTATAAATATCTAACTCCAACATCCATTTCTACGTTGGTTGCAGGTTCAAGAAGGGGCTGGCCATGGTGGCTCATGCCTGTAATCCCAGCACTTTGGGAGGCCGAGGCAGGTGGATCACCTGAGGTCAGGAGTTCGATACCAGCCTGGCCAAGATGGTGAAACCCCATCTAAACTAAAAATACAAAAATTAGCCAGGCATGGTGGTGTGCACCTGTAGTCCCAGCTACTCAAGAGGCTGAGGCAGGATAATTGCTTGAACCCAGGAGGCGGAGGTTGCAGTGAGCCAAGATCGCGCCACTGCACTCCAGCCTGGGTGACAGAGTGAGACTCCGTCCCCCCAAAACAAATAAACAAACAAACAAACAAATAAATAAATAAATAAATTCAGCAAGGGAAGATACAGATGTTATGTATTAGCACCCTGAAACTCCAACAGTATTATTTATAACATTTTTATTCTTAACGAATCTACCTTCTTTTAGGGTGCTTTACATTTTGATACAGCCAAAGATATTTGGTCATTCCTTGGGTACTATGATGGGTGGGATAGGTAGAATGGTGGGTGGGATGGCTGGTGATAAAATTGAGTGATGCAGTTTATAACTACAAACTAGTGAGATTGGTAGTTTTGTTTGATTCCTTAAACCAGCACTGAATGCAGATTTTTAAAATGAGTTTTGAGTCATAGTGGCATCATTAGCATAGCATCACCTTCAGAGCCTCCCAAGGTGATGAGTTGGAATGATAGCATGCATTTGGATGCACAATTCCAATAACCTTATTAAAATACTAATCACAGTACTTCATAATTACACTTGGAACTTAAGAAAAATTGTTGCTAGGTGCTTCAAGGTGCTGCAATACTGGGCTTGACATCCCTCAGCTATGATTTGGCCTCTCATGAAATTCTTTTTATAATACTGTGCTTTGGCACTTGGCCCACAGGTTTGGCTGAGAAACACTACAAGAAAAGTTTTACTCCTACTTGCCACTCTATTTGTGGCAGCCATATCATTGACAGTATGTTCCATGACATTATACCATGTTCCCCTTTTGAGGGTCTACAAATAAACTCTAGATGAATTTATTACAATATAGAAAAAATAATTCCTGTGTAAGCCAATTTTCTTTATGTTTTTTTCTTGTCGTATTGTATGTTTTTACATCAAAAGGAATTAAGCCCCATTTAACCAAGTGGAACAGAAATAAATAAATGTAAAGAAGTGAGGGAAAACTGCATTTATCTAAAGGGCTCTTATGAATATTATTAAATGTTCTTGGAAGAAAACCTAGTATAAGTCTCTTGGTGCAGGGGCAAGATCTAAAAGACAAGCTCAAATAAAAACAAGAGCAACAACAACAACCATTTATTGAGTTCTGAAGATGGCTGTAATAGCATATGGAGGGTAAGAGCGTGGATATAAGTGCCTAACTACCTGAGTTAAAATTCCATCTCTGCCTCTTACGGACTGTGTGACTCTCTGGTCCTCAATTTCATCCTATGTAACATGAGGATGAAAAACAAAACTGCAAAATACTGACCTCATAGTATCACTGCTAGGATTATCATTAAATGCTTACTCTGTTCCAGTTATTGTTCTAAGGGCTTAAATGTCTATCTCACTGCAATGTCATTTCAATTGTATCAGGTAGGTAACATATATCCATTTCACAGACAAGGAAGACAAGGAACAAGAATGTACTTTCAGGAGGTCACATAGACAGCAACTGGTAGTTAACAAAAAGAAAAAAATGATCACTAAATTGCATCCAAGAAAATAATAGGCCAACTTAGCTCCAGGATTTTGTTTTTTTGAATGAGGGTATCTATGTTTGACATAAGAGGAGAGTTGCCCAGGGCAGTAAGTGAGACACTGTGCACTGTGGAGGAGTTCTGAGAAGACATGTGTGTCTTCTCAGAAACATGAGAGATCAGAATTGTCAGATGACACAGCACTAAAGATGGCTTGTGCTGAGTGTGCAATGTTCTTCAGTAAATGTGCAGAATATTGAATAAAAGTCTCAGTTGTCATTCCCCTACTAGCATACTTACATACCCACACCATTTTCATGGCCTTGTGGTAGGATTGTGTTTACAGTTGGCCCTTGAACGATATGTGTTTGAACTGCACAGTTCTACCTATATATGGATTTTTTTTTTCAATTAAAGTCATACCTAGTATGCCTGCCTCTCTTGATTCCCTTTCCACCCCCTCTACTTCTCGTGCCTCTGCCACCCCTGAGATAGGAAGATCAACACCCCCTCCTCTACCTTCCTCTCCTCAGCCTACTCAATGTGAAGTTGATGAGAATAAAGACCTTTATAATGATCCACTTCCACTTAATAAATAGTAAATATATTTTCTCTTCCTTGTGATTTTCTTAAATACATTTTCTATTCCCTATCTTACTTTATTGTAAGAATACAGTATAGAAGACATATAATATATAGAATACATGTTAATTGACTATTTATGTTATTGGTAAGGCTTCCTGTCAACAGTACACCATTAGTAGTTAAGTTTTGGAGGAGATAAAGTTGTATGTTTGTTTGTTTGCTCGTTTTTTTTATTGTGCAGGGGTTGGTGCCCCTAATACTTGCGTTGTTCAAGGGTCAACTAAATATCCCGCCCAATAATTTTTTAATTGTTCACATTGTTTACGTCAACAGGATGTTATTACATGTGATGTAAGCAAACGTTTAATGTGCTAATGTAGTTGCTTTTGTCATCACCATGCAGAGAACATATCCCAGGTAGCCACGGCTCCTCCAGCCTGCAGTTCAGAATGAGACACATCAATTAGACCTGCTACTGGATCCAAGCCCTGTCAGTTCACAGTCTGAAGCAGAACTTCCCAGCTGACCCTCAGATGTGTGAGTAAATAAATGTGCTTTAAATAAAATAAATACATATAAATCAAATATCAAAATAAAATAAATTTTAAAATAAATAAAAATTTAAAAATATGTAAATAACATTAAATAATTTAATTAAATATGCTTTAAATAAAAATACTTATGTTTGTAAGTGCAGTGACTTTTGGCACCAAGTACCTGTAGTTAGGTCAGACTTCACAGATGAAGGGCACAGTCCTCTTTAAAACAGCCTTCACTTCAGACACCAGCCACAAGGTTAGGAGTCCCCAGGCCACCCTCACTTTTGACCAACTGGCTACAAATCCACGCGTTCCCACTTCCTCTATGATTCATTAATTTGCTAAAATGACTCATAAAACTCAAGAAAGAACTGTATTTATAATTGTAGTTTTCTTATAGCATAAGAATACAAATCAGCACTAGCTAAATGTATTGACACAGAGCAAGGTCTGAGAGGCTCCCAAATATGGAAGCCCCACTGTCCTCTCTTCATGGAGTCCAGAGTTCCCTTTCTGGCACATCGTTGTTTGACAATGCTCAGAATATTGTCAACCAGGGAAGTTCACTTAAGTTTCTGTGTCCTAAGTATGAGTGATTGAATCATCCCCCTGTCACTCAATCTACAGTCAGTCTCCTCTCCCAAAAAGTCAAGATATTATCATATAGCTCACAACTCAACCATCCAATCATATGGTTGGTCTTTCTGGCATGACCAATCTCCCCTCTGAGTGAACTCTCAGGGCCCATCATGAATAACAAAGCCACTTCTATGGCTCAGGAAATCCCCAGGACTTAGAGGCTACCACCCAGGAACTGGGGACAAAGGCCAGTGAAATTCTTCATTACAGAGTAAGCCACTGAATCTTTGGTGTAGTTTGTTACACTACATTATCGTGGCAATAATTGACTTCTACCAAATGTCCATTACAAAAAAAAATCACCACATGCCATGCTAGTTTGAACTTTTTATGAAAAATATCAATGGAGATGAGGAAACAGATGACAAGATGATCACATATTTGGGTCTCATACTTAAATAGATGAATATCCACAACCATTTTAAAATACGTTGAGCTTGAACTCTCATTCTAGAGAAAAATATTGAAAGGATGGCTTTTGTTTTCTATAATCTGTTATATTTTATCTGTCTCCCTTCCTTTGACGTAAGCCTTGAGATTTCTTTGGGCTAAGGGTGAAATTTATATTCTTGATAAAAACTTTTTCTCATTAAGGGATAGTTATCATTACTCATCATGACATTAAATTAATGTTAAAGAGGAAATAGTTTATTCCAAATTCAAGTAGAGTAGTTATCTAATTAGTACTAACATTAGTATTAATTAGTTAGTATTAGTACTAACATTAGTTCTAACTAGTGCTGACATTAAATGTTAGTACTAATTAGCTAGTTATCTATCTACTTAGAGTTATCTAATTAGTACGAACATTCAATGTTCTAGAATATGCTTTACCTGAGAGTTGTGAAGACTCACCCCTAAAGTGTCACTAGTGATTCTTCTTTCCTTAATGCATCTAGAGACATAGCTAAACATGGTTTCATTTTAACTTTCACAGATACAGTGTAGTGGCAAAAAAAAAAAAAAACCCAAAAAACAAAATATAGGATTTCTAGCCTACCTGTCAAGAAATTCATCATAGAGGCTCTGTTCTTCATGTGCTGTGTGACTTTGAGCAAGTCACTTCTTTTCACTAGACTCCAAATTTTTCATCTGTAAAATAAGAAAGACCAGCAGATCTCTGAGTTTCCTAACAGGTCAATTAATTCCACTTCTCTCTGAATTACCAGTGTGACCTTGGGTGAATCATTTAACATCTTTAAGCCTGACTTTCTTCATATCTCCTCCTGCACACTCCCTCATCCCAATTAACGGCAAATGTACCCTTAGAGTCAGTCATCCTTGACTCCTACCTCTCATACCCCACATTCAATCCATCAGTAAACCCTGTGGGTGGAAACTTCAAAATATACTCAGAATCCAACCACTTCTCATCATTGCTACATCATGTTCAAAGCTACTGTTTCTCTGGTCTAAAATATTACAATATAAAAATATGATGAGAGTTTTACATGCATTTTTTGAACTAATCTTTAAAATCATCTTTTTATTTTGCACTAGGTCTTTTTGCAAAAGTCTTTAGTGTGTTTTGTAAGACCACATCTCAATTTGGACTAGCCATATTTTAATTGCTCAATAGCCACATGTGATTAATGGCTACTGTATTGTGCAGCATAGGTCTAAAGTCAAAGAACATTCTCCTGCCTAATTAATGTCCTTATTTTAATATTCCAAATAGAACTCTTTGCCTCAAATTCAGTTTCATCTTCTAGTGGGTTATTACCACCAGCAATAACACCCCTATACCCTTGCTTCTGCCAGTCTCTTCTCACTTTGTTTCTCTCTCCTTGGGACTTATCTGCTATTCTTCTCCAAATTGATTCTTGCAAAAGTGCTCATGACTAACAATAACTTGATATATCCCCTTATTTATTCAGCAATCCTTTACTTAGCCTCTGCTACCAGCCATAAAGTGTGATTTTCCCCAGACAACTGCTTACATAAAGAAGAACCCTGGGGATACTCAACTGCTACCCAGTGGGATGAATGAGTCTCTAATGGTAAGATTCACTATGGCTGTACTGTTGAGTTAGGGGTCAGGGTAATAAAAAAGAGAATAATTTAAGTCATAGGTGATGGTTTTCTTGTTCTTTATTGTCATAAAAATAGTTGCTTTCTCTAAGTATGCATGAAAAGAGTTAAGACAGATGTTCCTTTTCTTTTCCCATTCATTTATTAGTTCGTAATCTACTGGTCACCATTTATCAAGCAGTAAGCACTGCAAAAAGAAAGTTATATGTTATTCATCCTTGTCAAACAAGGAAATTAGAATGATTTCTCTTGATGACTTCTCAAGCTGCCATCCCATCTTGCTAAAGTGCAGGTGCAATGAGAAATTTTATTTAGGTTACACACATACTTACTTACATACCATGCATGATTTAAGTGGGCATTTTACTGCAACTTCTTTCTAAATTCTTAAAGCAAATTGAGTTGCCAAAATGCTAAAAAGCCATTTTACCAAGTGTTGAAGTGTAAAAGTCATCTGGAAACTTTTTTTCCTTCCCTGGTATTTCAGAATCATTGGGTGACAGAATCTGAGGAGACCCTTAGAGATCATCTAGCCCCAGGCTCTTGTTCCATAAAAAAATCTCTGCAGGTCCAAAGAGGATAAATGGCTTTTCTAAGAACAAAGAGTTGTAAGGGATGGTACTGGGACTGAAATTTTATACTTGTTTTTGTTATGTTTAGCTCTTTCTACAAAGAAAATATTAACAGGTCTGTCTTTGTCTTTTTACTCTTGCTCCTCTGAGAATTACACAATATTGAGGGCATGGTGGATTCCTGCCCTAAAAATGTGGGTAACATGCAAGCAACCAAGAAGCCCTCCAAGGATATATTGCATTACACCCTTTCCCATAGGCATAGAAGAGGTTGTGAGGTCAAGAGAGAGAATCTCACGTTGAGACACAGGAGGGCACCAAATTATCTCTTTGCACTGGAATTATCTATCCACTTCTGGGGTGGAGAAAAAGCTACAGTTGACTGGTATGCTTGAGGGTGAATACAGAAAGATGGAACTTCTCACAATACTGATTTGCTGATATGGTTAGGCTGTGTCCCCACCCAAATATCATCTTGAATTGTAGTTCCCATAATCCCACCTATCATGGGAGAGACTCAGTGGAAGGTAATTGAATCAAGGGAACAGTTAAACCCCATGCTGCTGATAGCAAGTGAGTTCTCACAAGATCTGATGGCTTTATAAGGGGCTTTTCACTCTTTTTCTTGGTACCTCCTTTTCCTGCCACCATGTGAAGGATGTGTCTGCTTCCCTTTCTGCCATGATTGTAAGTTTCCTGAGGCTTCCCCAGTTGTATTAGTCCATTTTCACTCTGCTGATAAACACATACCTGAGATTGGGCAATTTACAAAGGAAGGAGGTTTAATGGAGAACTCACTGTTCCACATGGCTGGGGAAGCCTTACAATCATGGAGTAAGGCAAGGAGGAGCAAGTTGCATCTTACGTGGATGGTGGCAGGCAAAAATAGAGAGCTCGTGTAGAAAAACTCCCATTTTTAAAACTGTCAGATCTCATGAGACTTTTCACTATCATGAGAACAGCACAGGAAAGACTTGCCCCCATGATTCAATTACCTCCCCCCAGGTCCCTTTCACAACATGTGGGAATTCAAGATGACATTTGGATGGGGACACAGCCAAACTATATCACCAGCCATGTGGAACTGTGAGTCAACTAAACCTCTTTCCATTATAAATTACCCAGTCTTGGGTGTGTCTTTATTAGCAGTGGGAGAACAGACTAATACAGTAAATTGGTACCAGGTAGTGGGGTGCTGCTATAAAGATACTCAAAAATGTGAAAGCAACTTTGGAACTGGGTAACAGGCAGAGGTTGGAATAGCTTGGAGGGTTCAGAAGATGATAGGAAAATGTGAGAAAGTTTGGACCTTCCTAGATACTTCGAGGGCTCAGAAGACAGGAAGATGTGGAAAAGTTTGGAACTTCCTAGAGACTTGTTGATTGGCTTTGATCAAAATGCTGATAGTGATATGGACAATAAAGTCCAGACAGAGATGGTCTCAGATGGAGATGAGGAACTTTTTGAGAATGGGAGCAAAGATGACTTTTGTTATGCTTGAGCAAAGAGACTGGCAGCATTTTGCCCCTGCCCTAGAGATCTGTGGAACTTTGAACTTGAGAGAGAGAATTTAGAGTATCTGGCAGAAAATATTTCTAAGTGGCAAAGCATTCAAGAGGAAACACAGCATAAAAGTTTGGAAAATTTGCAGCCTGATGATGTAATAGTAAAGAAAAACCCATTTTCTGGGGAGAAATTCAAGCCTGCTGCAGAAATTTACCTAAGTAACAAGTTTCCCCAGAACAAGGGGGAAAATGTCTCCTGGCATGTCAGAGCTGTTTGTGGCAGCCCTTTCCATCACAGGCCTGGAGGCCTAGGAGGAAAAAACGGTTTCCTGGGCCATGCCCAGGGCCTTGTTGCTGTGTGCAGCCTAGGGACTTGGTGCCTTGCATCCCAGCCGCTCCAGCCATGGCTAAAAGGGGCCAAGGTACAGCTCGGGCCATGGCTTCAGAAGGTGCAAGCCCCAAGCCTTAGCAGCTTCCACATGGTGTTAAGCCTGCAGGTACACAAAAGTCAAGAATTGAGGTTTGGGAATCTCCGGTTGCATTTTAGAGGATGTATGGAAATGCCTGGGTATCCAGGCAAAAGTTTGCTGCAGGGAGAGAGCTCTCATGGAGAACCTCTGCTATGGCAGTGCAGAAGGGAACCGTAGGGTCAGAGCCCTCACACAGAGTCCCACTGGGGCACTGCCTAGTGGAGCTGTGAGAAGAGGGCCACTGTTCTTCAAACTCCAGAATGGTAGATCCACCAATAGCTTGCATTGTGCACTTGGAAAAGCTGCAGACACTCAACATCAGCCTGTGAAAGCATCCAGGAGGGGAGCTGTACCCTGCAAAGCCACAGGGGCAGAGCTGCCCAAGGCCAAGGGAGCCCCCCTCTTGTATCAGTGTGACCTGGATGTGAGACATGGAGTCAAAGGAGATCATTTTGGAAGTTTAAGGTTTAATGACTGTCCTACTGGATTTTGGACTTGCATGGGGCCTGTAGCCCCTTCATTTTGGCCAATTTCTCCCATTAAGAACAGATGTATTTACACAATGCTTGCACCCCCATTGATCTAGGAAATAACTAACTTGCTTTTGATTTTACAGGCTCATGCACAGAAGGGGCTCGCCTTGTCTCAGATGAGACTTTGGACTTGGACTTTTGAGTTACTGCTGGAATGAGTTAAGACTTTAGGGGACCGTTGGAAGGGCAAGGTTGTGTTCTGAAATATGAGGACATGAGATTTGAGAGGGGCCACAGGCAGAACGATATAGTCTGGCTCAGTGTCCCCACCAAAGTCTCATTTTGAATTGTAGTTCCCATAATCCCCATGTGTCATGGGAGGGACCCAGTGGGAGGCCATGGGGCTGTTACCCCCATGCTGCTGTTCTTGTGATAGTTAGTGAGTTCTCACAAGGGCTGATGGTTTTATAAGGGTCTTTCCCACCTTTTGCTTAGCACTTCTCCTTCCTGCCACCATGTGAAGAAGGACATGATTTTAAGTTTCCTGAGGCCTCCCCAGCCGTGCAGAGCTGTGAGTCAATTAAACCTCTTTCCTTTATAAATTACTCAGTCTTGGGTCTGTCTTTATTAGCAGCATGGGAGTGGACTAACACACTTGCATTCTTAAAGCCTAGAGCAATAGAAATGAAACACAGGCCAAGTGTCCACAGGTAGAAACAATTTGCTGAGGTCAGAGGCCCTTCTGCCTTATGCCAAATCTTCAATGGTCCAAGATGCAAGAAAACTGTGATAGTTTGTATTTTCACAAAGTGATTCTTTAGAAGAGATCAGGAAAAGTTGATGCAGAGGTTTTACTGAACCAGAATGATTATTCACCTTTGTTTTAAACTTTTCAGCCAGAGTCACTTGCCAATAGCCTCAGGAAAATATAAGATGAATGTCCATGTGTTCAGAAACCTACAGAATCATCCATTTTCATGAAGATAGGACTCTTGTCAGCATGTCATCTTGCATCATATAATTCGCCCTCTTCATCCTCCAGCTGATTTAAGCAGTATTTCAATTGGTGACCCTCAAATCCCATTAATGAGTTTGATATTCCTTCCTGCTATGCCGGTTCTTCATTTGTCTGAGAGGTGGTGAGGAGAAATGAAATGTTACCTGACATATCTGTCCTACAGCAAGAGGAGATAATTGAGATTCCACAGCAAAACCATAGCCTTGCTTTGAAAGGGAAGCAAGCTTCAATAATGTGTGCAATTCAGAGTCACAAATATTCAACAAAGTCAAAGGTCTTTATTTTTGATGGTTATCATGGAGAGAATAAAAAGCACTCTGAGTTATCCAGTGGAATGAGAAGTAGACAGAGACCAGCCTGGGTGTCTCAATTAGCAATTAGGAACATGGCGTTTCAGTTCACAGTCACTGTGGAGCACTTTGTTAAGCTCTGGAAGATGCAACGTAAAATAAACATATCTAGTACCAAGATATAATTTGTCCTTCCACACTATTGCCTTCCGAACAGTACAGCTAGCCTCAGAAAAAATGAAAATCCTAGGAATACAGAATATTGCATTCATATCACAGTACTAAAACAACCAGGAACTGGACTACCCAGGCTTAACCATTGTTCTACTATTGGATGGGTCATGGGGAAGGCATTGACCCAGATCAGAACTGTAGTTCTAATGAATTATACCTTTTAACTAAATATGTTGTTTATAGTATCCTATAAGATTATGTTTCTTATTTCATCCATGGAGATTAACCAAAAAAAAAATCATAACAACTAAAAATTGTAGAGTCCTCTAGAGTTGACAAAGCATTTTTTCCTATATCTTCCTTAATTATTTCAACAACCTGTGAGATTAATGTTATTATTTCACATTAAAGGCATAGAGACAAAATAAAGCAAAACTAAGTGCAAAACTAAGACATGAAAAGGTTGAACAATTTGTATAAGGATACAGAATAAGTTGGTGAAGTTGGGGCTCAAATCCTTTTTTCAGGTAGGTATAGCCACAGGCTCTTGGGGTTTCAATGTAAGTATTGGTCTTCTGGTAATATGCTCAGTTCAAGTGGTGTAATCTTGTTGATGCCTATACATATCTACTAAATAAAAGTGATGTTTCTGCCTTCTTGTTTCCCATAGGAATCTCCTTATGTG
This sequence comes from Gorilla gorilla gorilla, assembly GCF_029281585.2. Classification (NCBI taxonomy): domain Eukaryota; kingdom Metazoa; phylum Chordata; class Mammalia; order Primates; family Hominidae; genus Gorilla; species Gorilla gorilla. The sequence continues at coordinate 31,263,478 of NC_073227.2, read as the reverse complement.
TCTTTAATATAGTTTGCTGTGTGAATATCTATTTTCACCATTGGGTTGTTAGCTCCTTGCAGTCAGGGACTATGGCTTATTCATTTTTACATTCCTCCCTTTCCTCATAGCCTAGCACAATGCTTATCCACAAAATAGACCTTCAAATATTTGTTGAGTTACGTTGAATTAGTTGCTGTAGTGAAGTTTATAATGACCTAAGGCATGTTGCCAAATGATGCTTGCTTGAATTTCTTCCAAGACCAAAAAGGAGATATTTAATTGTGCCCTTCAGGTGGGAGGAGATGCTATATTCTATTTTGAATAAAAAGAACTTTAAAAACTGATTTAAGAACCACAATTATGACGAACTACAGAGACCCTTAGTGGTGGTAGCACTTTCTGCATTATAAACTTAAGTACCTGAAAACATTTTAGAGAGGGAGAGCTGGAGAGACTTTTGTAGCAGCAAGCAAAATGCAGCAGTTTTACGGGATAAATCCTCTCTGCTTTCCACAGTTTTGTCTAGGAAGAGCCCATCATCTATCCATCTACTCTGGTACAATGGATTACACTGACCTGCTGATGGCATAGGATCCGTCAACATCTATCAGAAGACTTTAGAAGAAGTTCTAGTGAATGGAAATAGTCTTCTCTTGGCTTCACACACATTCGAAGACAAAGGCTGGTGTCAAACTTGAACATTTCCACAGAGGCCAGGATGAGAACATATGTGCACTCATGGGATTTGAGGAATGAGGGAGGGAATAAAATCATTATATGAGAAAGTGATGTAAAAATTGGGGATGAGTACCCTGAAGGTAAGAAAACTCAAAGAAGGTATTCAGGTGGCTTTTGACAGGGCATAGGTATGACTACTACACACAATATACTATCATGTGTGATAACCATGATTAATGGTAGCTCTCAGACCTGAAAGACCAATGGCTAGCCTATCACATACTCATATACCCTTATAATTTTGTTCTTAGTCTACCTAACATCTTCTGTCTCTCCCATAAAGATTCAGTTCATATATAACACCTTCTCTGTGAAAGGTCCTGATTGCCCACACAGTATTAATTGTCTTCATGGTAGTTTTTACAGACTGCTCATTTTGCACTTACCACACTCTTACTTAGTTTTTCTGTCTACCTAACTATCTCCTTCACTAAATTGTGAGCCTAGGATGGGATCTAAAAGATATGGTTATTTTATCTTTGTGTGCACAGTACTTAGTACAGTGTTGAGAGTATACTAACTGCTTAGTGAGGGTTAAAGGAAATAATAGAAAGAGAGAAAGGTGAGGAAAAAAGAAAAGAGAGGGGATTCATTAGGAAGGGAATTGTGTACTGGAGCTATAATGTAACACATAATTGAGCTATAACACTCATGTATCTGAGTATAGGGAGAGAATTCAGTAGTGCTGCATAGAGAATGGTGTGGTACTGTCAACTGGCCAGCATCCAGAGGTAAATAATTCTACTATAGAAAACGATTTTGCATTGCCCTATTTTAATGTCTCTAAGCTCAGAGAAAATTGTGTTTCTATTGAAAGATTCCAGCTGTTCCCAGAGAACATGACCTCAGTGTACTCTGGTTAAAGAGGCAAAGAGCTGCAGCATCCAACAGACCCAGGAGTCAACCCTCCAAGCCTAGGATCTTCAGGGACTAATTCTAAAAGAACTGAAATAAGAAGCGGTGCCCCATAGCAGAAAGCAGAAAGCAAGAGTGGCTTGAAATGCCCACAAAGGACTGTAGAACAGACCAGAACAAAAGGGAGATAATATTGTTGCTTATACTAGTTAAACATTGTCACCAATTTGCTAGTGAAGAGAAAGCAGAGTTTGATATCAGAACAGTTGATAACCCCTTATGTGATTTGTTTTGGGTATGTGGGATAAACAGTATACAGTTCTCAACATAGAGATGAGTTCAGTCACCCTCATCAAAGCTTTTTCTGTACAATGCTTCAAGTTAACATACCTATCTAAATATTATTATCTGTAACAAAAGTAGAGATATAACTGGACAGGATGAAATCTACCTCAAGATGGAAATCAAGATTTTGATGCTCTCTTTTGATCAGACAGGTAAGCAATTACCCTTCAAGAACCTTCTAATAAAACCATCTCCTGTGATTGTGTAACATATACAAGAAGACCTTCAATAGCAATCTCTCTGCTTGTATTATCAGATTTGCTTTTGTATTCCTGTTCATGAACTAGTACATTAACACTGACATTCTGATTCTACCCTGTGACACTACCTGGTCTTTTAGCAATGTGGGGTTGAACTTCCTGGCTCTATAACTTGCTGTGCCCAATATTTGGCTGAATCTCAGGACAGAGGTACTAGATCTCAGGCCATTCTTGCAGCTTCTAGCTTCATTGGCAACCAACGTTTTCCACCATGAGTTTGTTACATCAGTGACTGGATATAAAACAGGTCTTCATAAAAGTCTCAAGTACAGGAAGAATGTATTTCCTCTTTATCAATTGAAAACAAGACTCCTGAAGATGCTTTGGAAAGCATAAAAAGTGTTTTTATTTCCAACTTGTTGAATTTCAGAAGCATCCCTGACACAAATTTCTGTTTCCTCATCACCCTTTAAGGAAATAAATATCATTGTTTGGGTTTCCTGCTCTGTGAAACAGCAGCCCAGAGAGGATAAGTGAAGTGTGTCAGATGCACAACTAGTCAATTGCAGAAGGGCTGGTGTTTCTAATCCAAGTTATGAATACCTAGGTCTTCAAATAATTATGACAGTCTTCTAGGTAAAGTTACACAACTCTCAAAGATGCTGCCTAATAACTTTTATAAGCTTTTTTTATGTTGAAAGAGTGTATTTTTCAAATGCCACCTACAGTCATGGTTTCATGGTTTTAAAAAGCACTGTACCCCTTATTGCAGCTATGGTCATCAAAATCATTTTTAAAACATAAGCTTACTCTTTAACAACAATCACCGAATTAGAGTTTGTCAATGGAAAGTTGCAAGCCCAATCATTTCAATGCAAAAAGCCTGATATTCTAATCCCAAAGAGATGGAGGAGGTGTTATTAGCCTTGGTCTGCTGTTCATAGTTTTTGTGTCATGAGATAGTTGTGTGACAATGTTAAGAAGCCAGCACTGAAAACTTACTGAAGGAATGAAGGAACACAAATGGTTATGTGGAGGAGGTGGGGATAGATGAATGTCCTCAAATCTCCATTCAGCCTTTGTAGAATCCTCTGCAAGTGTCTGACTGTGCTGGTTGTAAAGTCAAGATTCCACAAGGTTCATAAAAAAAATGGCTGCACAGATGCCAGTGTTTTTCTCCAAGTCTTGCAGCAAGGTATTAGGAATAGAAATTAGTTCTGCTCTTTGATCACTCTCCAAGGAAGCTGTACTGGTTTCCTAGGGCAGCCTTAAAAAAGTAGCAGGAATTTAGTGCCTTAAAATATGCTCTATCACAATTCTGGAGGCTGGAGTTCTGAAGTCAAAGAAATCCAAAATTCTAAGGAGTCATTCTTGGTGTTTCTTGACCCACAGATGCATCATAGCAGTCCCCTGGCCATCTTCTCCCCATGTGTCTTCACATGGTCTTCCCTCTGTGTGCATCTGCCTCTGTGTCCAAATTTCCCTTTCTTATAAAAACACCGGTCATATTAGACTAAGACTCACCCTAATGATCTCTTTTTAACTTGAATATCTGTATAAAGTCCTTATTTCCAAATAAGATCACATTTTCAAGTACTGGGGGTGAGGACTTGAACCTATCTTTTTGGGGCAACACAATTCAACCTGTATCAGAAGCCTATTCAAAACTTAAACCTCCAAGAAAAAATACATTTCCGAACCTATGATGGCTTTTGACTCACATTTATAAGAAAAAAAAATCAAAGCATATAATTTTTAAATGATCTTATTTCAGATCAAAGATTTAAATTGGAATTCTTAGGTAAATAATTGATTCCGTAAAATAAGCCTATGAAGAAAGCGAATTCTGTGCCACTGCAAGCTCCACACTCATCCCTCTTCTCTGTTCCCATAGCTCTTTGCACATACCACTCTTATGGTATTTATCATTTTGCTGTCAGTATCTTAATACATATATGCCTCCCTCTCTAAACTGTGAGGTCTTAGGTCAGAGACTGCTTTATTTTTTTCTTGAAAAATAGAAGGCACTAGACAGTACTTAGCACAGTATCTGGCACATAGTGGTCACTTAATATTTGTTGAATGAAGAAATGAATTAACAAAAAGTAAGGACAATATAGTGTTCATGAAATAAAAGCTCTGGAGCTCAAGATCCGTTAGCTCTAGTCTGCAGGCTGTTATTAATAAGTGGTGTGACCTTAGCAAATCACTTCATGTCTTTGTGTCTGGTTTTGTCATCTGTACAATGGGAGCATTGAACTAAATGCCCTGTAAGTTTCCTGTAGGGTGGGCTCCTGCATAGAGAAATCTGGGTAATTTTCACAGCAGTTGAAATAGATGGTAGGGAACAAATATCAGACCTTGCCACAGCATTTTCATGCACGCTTGCAACTGACTAATACAGGCAGGGATATATAGTAAAACTCTAAAGACGCAGACCCTTGCTAGTTCCTTACAGCTATCTTGCTCTTCAGTCTCACTCATGTACCCCCTTGACGCTCTTGACTGGCATTCAGATCTCTCATCTCTTAAGAAAGTTCACTTTGTACACATCCTTCCTTTGCCTTTTGCCTGGAAATTCCATGATCTATTTCTGATGTCCTTTGGGCCAGTTAGTTCTTGCAGAGGTGCGGAGAACGCTCTGCAAGTTACAGGTCATGATCATCATTGTTCTTTTCAAACAGAACAGATTACCTGCTTACCTTTGTGTGGACACCCTGACAGTACCCTCTCTCCCTTTTAAAATAGATCATGATTCAACAGTGTAGTATGTCAGTCAAGTCTGATGTTTTAGGCAAGGTTTATAAATATCTGTGATGATGGAAGGATTTTCTAAAAGAAAATCTATTTCTGTGTTCAAGCTTACTCCAGCTGGTTCTGTATTCACTTCTGTTTAGTATTTTTTCTCTTATTCTTATTCTCATCATTTACTGAAAAATAACCTATTCTAAGACTAGAGATCGAAAGTGGGAAAGAAAACAGGCTTTCTTTTTCAGAATTGCATATAACACATAAATAAATAGCAGCAGTATACATTTTCCCAGTGCCTCAGTTTCCTATTGGCAAAATGAGTTCAATGGTATTAACCACCTACCTCAAAGACTTATTGGGAGGATTGATTAGGTAATTACAGAACCCTTTGATTTTGTCCAATATACCTTAAGAGTCAACTAACGATTTAAAAGTCTATCTCTAGGTGTGTTTCAGAGCCCTAGTCTGGCTTCACTTACAGTCATAGAGCTAGAGTTGTATTCAGTGGGAGGTTTTACTGATTTTCATCAAAACTAAAACAATTAGCTTAATAAAAGCCTAAATTATAACCATATCTGGACATAAGGGGATGCCATAAGTTGGTCATGAAAAGAGATTAATCTCTACACTCTCAAAGCCTTGGACTAAGAGACATTCATTCATTCAAACAAGCCTTTTTTTTTTTTTTTTTTGAGATGGAGTCTCTGTTGCCCAGGCTGAAGTGCAGTGGCACAATCTCGGCTCAGTGCAACCTTCACCTCCCAGGTTCAATGCAACCTTCAGCCTCCCTAGTAGCTGGGATTACAGGTGCTTGCCACCACACCCAGCTAATTTTTTGTGTTTTTAGTAGAGGCGGGATTTCACCATGTTGGCCAGAATGGTCTGGAACTCCAGACTTCAGGTGATCTGCCTGCCTTGGCCTCCCCAAGTGCTGGGATTCAAACAAGCTTTTAAAATCAGGCAGCTGACTACAGTAATTCAAAACATACGAAAGATTATAAAAACTGACCTAGAAAAAAATTAAACGTTGTGACATATCCTAATTTTTTGATGTCAGGAAAAAGCATATTGATATCCCTTCCTTCTCAGGGATTATCTTATTCCAACTCTCAGCAAAAAGAATATTTTGAAGACTAATAAATATTTCCTTTTCCTTTGTGTATAGGCGGTCTATATGAATATGAAGAAAGGTTGGAATTTTTTGATTATTTTCTCCAGGGAAACATGTGCCTCCTTTAGGTTTGCACCACACACAGAGAACAGAAACGTTAGCTTTGGGCAGCAGGGTAGTGGAAGGAATGAAAGAGCAGGCCTCAGTACCATTTAACTAGGTATGAGATACAATCAAGTTCCTTAATCTTTCTTAGTTTCAGTTTACCCATCTGTGAATAAAAACTATAATGCCTGCTCTGTTACTGCAAAGGGTTTAGATTTTCTGGCTCTGTTTTTCTTAGCTTCATGTTATTCTTTTGTAGTCTTTTTCTATGTGTCTCTCCTTCAATATTTTGCACATAATTTTGACAATCTGGATTCATGAGAGGGCTCCTTTTGCAGCCACAGTGGTTTCTGTAGCACCTGAGGTCATATTTCCAGATTAAATTTTCAAGCTTGCTGTCATTTCTTCCTTAGTCATCTCTTCTTTTAGAAACTCTGGTCATAGGAGCATATCTCTTCTTTGCTCATGTCCATATTAACTGGCTCATTGTAGGTCCTCTGTAACTCTTGAATGAATAGTGAATGGAATCTGATTTCCTGTAATACCCAACTTTACCCAACATTTTATTCATTGCCTGTTAAAGTTCCTAGAAGTTTATTACATTCACTTTCTTTCAAGGTCCCCATCTTTTTTGCTTTACAAGAATAAAATTCAGGTCAGAGATTTTCTGGGTAGTTCATTCCATCTTAAAATCAATGAAAATGAGGCAAGGAAGTCAAAGTTTTATTAGATTATCTTTTTTTTTCCCAAGAATGGCATGCCCCAATTATCAAAATCTTTCCTTCATTACTCAAACTCTTAGGCAAGTGCTTCCTACACTGAGCCAATCATAATAATTATGTAAACAAATTATTCAAAATAGATAACTAAGTTCTTTCCCAAACAGGTTGAATCTGAATCTCCAGAAAGTTAAACTTAGACATCTGCATTTTTAAAAAAGGTTTATCCAAGTGTTTCTGGCAAAGCTAGGTTTGAGGAACACTGTCTTGAAAAGTTGTTAAGCCTGGGCAGAAAGTTTCTCCTGGATTTTTCAATACCAAAACCCCAGAGTCTCCTTCTTGAGGTATGCAAAGCAGATTCTACAAAGGATTTTTCTTTGGACAAGTCTGCCTTTGTTTAAAAAAGAGACAAATTGTGGGAACTGGTTTAGTTTTCCAAGGCTACCATTACAAAATATCATGAAGTGAGTGGCTTATGCAATAGAAATTTATTGTCACATGTTTCTGGAGGGTAGAAGCCTGACATCAAGGTGTCAGTGAAGCCATGCCGCCTCTGAAGGCTCTAGGGAAAGGTCTGTTCCAGGTCTCTCTCCTAGCTTCTGGTAGCTGCTTGGCTTGTGAACGCATAACTCCAATCAGAGCATGGCATTCCCCTTTGGTCTGTGCATGTCTGTCTAGATATCAAAAGTTACAAGAAAATGAGAGTGGAGCGAGCTGTCTTATATGTATGTTTCTTGCTATCTTTTAAAAAGCTGCTGAAGTAAAAACAGAAAATACTTTCCTGGTCCTAAGGTAGAGGAAGGGAAAGATGAAACCCTCAGAAAGCCAAAGGTCATAGAAGAAAGAAAATTTCTGAAGACAAGACATAACAAGAGGAATACCAGGAGACATGCTGATGGATGCATGAGAAATTTACAATATAATTGACAGGAAATTATGGCTTGAGCTGAAGTGACAAATCATTAAATGAATATCAAAAGAGTATCAAAAATGATACTCTTCAGAGACAAATAACCCAGTAGATGCTACCAAGAAACTGCTAACTAATATGCATGTGGGAGAGAAAAAGAGCTTCAAAGCAGCATTTGTGGTGACAAACAGTGACAAATGGTGAAGGACGACTTCAACTAGAGAAAGAAACTGCAACACATTTCAGCGTTATTAGCATAGGCCAACACAAGACAATGCATCAGGAAACCTGCCTGGAAAACAATGCAAGGGCACATGGACTGAAAACAACAAAGGCTCGCCCTGCACAAACACTGGTGTGTTCAGTCGACCAGGTTCAATCCAGTCATCTTGAAAAAATTGTTAGAATACTGACCTTGCACAATCTTCACAGTAAAGACCTGCTAGTCAGATAGACTCTCTTCTTTATTCTTATAGCAAATGTACTGAAAAAAAAGTCTGAAAATTTAATCTTATGTATTGATGAAAATCACAGCAGATTCTATCTCTAAGAAATTAAAAATATACATTAAGCTGTACTTTCCTAAACCACTGGTTTATTTTGTCCTTTGGGGGTATGCATGTAATAACATTTTACTAATCCAGAACTCAAATTTTAGACATGCAACTTTGTGAAACACCGCTGAAAACTAAAATATAAACACCAAAGTCCTTTGAAGAGTCCGAAGAGGTATTGCCAAAGTGTAAGTTGCCTATTAGGGGAGATGCTCTGTGCCTTTTTCTGAAAGTGTTTGCACATAGCTACCATATGTTGGATTATTTGGTTTTCCAACTAGTGTTAGCTGAGGAGCAAGTTATTGAAAGGACACAGTATATCAGTTCAGGATGACGCATTAATAGACACAGGAAGTGACAGCTGAGAGCAAATGGAAACCATGGAAATGATAAAAATGAAACTCAAGAACAAAAAACACAGCAATGATCTGAAGTTGTTTAATAAAGGGAAACAGCTCTGTGCATCTCAATTATTCCAAGAACATCTTTGAATTATAGCATGCTATCATAACAGATGATTATAATGATGACCCTGAGACAACAAGAAAAAAATAAATTTGGTTCCAGATGCATCATTTAAGATGGCAGAAAAATGTGCAATAAAATTTTAGAAAGATCTTCCTCCAAATGATTTTTTAAAGTTTTAATATTTAATGTAATAAACCCACACTATTCAAAAAGTTTCGCTCTTAAAAATGACTCATTGTTTGTGGCATTCATAAAATCTCATATCATATTTCTGCAGCCCTGACCTGTCTTTTGAATCCCACACCCAGATTTCAAAAAGTTTGTCAGACATCTCTGTTTACATGCCCCACTGGTTCTTTCCATTACACATCTGAACGCGAGTTACGTCCACCCACAAAGTTTCTCCTTATGATCAGTTGAGTGCCGCTATCTATGCAGTCATCCAAGTTAGAACCTTTGAATCTAATCTTGATTATTCCTCCTACTTCTGGCTTACATTTACTTTATTAAACAAAATTTCCATCTTAGCCTAGAAGCCTATTTTGTATCTGTGTCCCAATCTTCACCTGAGCTTGCACTATTTCTAGCGCCCCTCTCTCTCACAGCCAACTTCTGTTAGAGTCACATCAGACCATTTCCTATTTGCCATTTGTGATGGTTTCAGTGTATCTCCTCCAATATTCAGGTTTTGAAATTAATGGGTAATGTGATGATATTAAGAGCTGGGGCCTTTAAGGGGTAATTAGGCCATGAAGGCTCCTCTCTCATGAATGGTACTAAGGTCCTTACAAAGAAGGCTTCATGCAGCATTTGGCTAGCTTGCTGTACCAAATTGCTGTACTACCTTCTGCCATGCAAGGACACAGCATTCTTCTCCTTTGAGGGTGCAGCAATGGGTGCCATCTTGGAAGGAGGGAGCAGATCTTGCCAGACAGTCGAGCCTATTGGCCCCATAATCTTGGACTTCTCAGCCTTAAGAGCTGTGAGAAATACATTTCTGTTTTTTTTAATAAGTTCCTTGGTTTCAAATATTTTGTTAGAACGCTATAAACAGCTTCTAAATTTCTGGAATATACAACATAAATAATTAAATAACCTTTATAGAATGTCTAATTATTGCAGTACTTCCATATTGATTACCTATTTTTGAGTAAACATAGAGTGCGAGCAATGTTTCAGGTTTAGAATATGTCACTTTATATGTATCTTTATAGAATAGTCTTTTCACTGGATCATCTCATTCATTCCTCACAACTTCCTCACAGGCATCCTTATCACCATTGCCATGGTGAAGAAATCAAGTTTCACCAAGACTCTAGAATTTGCCTGAGTTTACTTCAGTAAGATGTGACAGTTGAAAAGCAAGACCTAAGTCTTTTGACTTAGTATTCTTCCCACTTATTCCTCTCTTTTGCTCAACTTCTCATCCATCAAAATGTACTTTGATCAAATATGAAAATATTAAGGCAGAAGAATGTAAACATTTAGTGAACAGAAACCACGTTTGATTTTCTTGAAGTAAGGGCAAGGGTTGGCCATTCCATCTGTGAAAGTTAGACTGTATCAGTTGGGGTACTGATAAGAATCAGATGGCCTACTTAGTGTGTTAAATGAAGAAACCTCAAAGAAAGCATCATTTACACAGAGAAAAAAAAAATAAACCTCCCAGCAAAAGATAGTGAGGTACCCAGGGATTAGCAACAGTGGGAGAATATTATTAACATAGGCCTAAAGGGGCAAGGATGAGAATGATGTTACCAGTACTCAGAAAAAGTTGTAGCAAAAGAAAAGGAACCACCACCCAGGAGATGTGCCCATAGAAAAAGAAACACAGTCAGTGCCAAAACCATGGCCCAGCAGGATACAGGAGAGAAAGAAACAATGGTAGCCCTCCCTTTCCTTTCTTCAACTCTTGCAGGTAACTTCCATTCACAGAACCTAAGTAAAAGTGAGAGAAAAAGTGGAGCCCAAGTAATATGAATTTTTTTTTTTTTTGATACGGAGTCTCACTCTGTCACCCAGGCTGGAGTGCAGTGGCGCAATCTTGGCTCACTACAACCTCCACCTCCCGGGTTCAAGCGATTCTTCTGCCTCAGCCTCCTGATTAGCTGGGATTACAGGCACCCACCACCACGCCCAGCTAATTTTTGTATCTTTAGTAGAGACGGAGTTTCACTATGTTGGCCAGGATGATCTCGATCGCCTGACTTTGTGATCTGCCCGCCTTGGCCTCCCAAAGTGCTGGGATTACAGGTGTGAGCCACTGCACTTGGCCAAGTAACATAATTTTTAAGACCAGACTTCTGAGGCAGACTGCAGGTTGAGAAAGACAAATAATGTAACTGGAGGGAAAATAAAAAATGAACAGCACAGAAACTCCTCTACATGCTGGAGAAAGGAAGCATGCCATTCTCCTCTTAGTTCTTGGAACTCTTAAGGTAATAGGATATGGGTTATGTTATTTGGTAGCTTTTTATTAAAATTAATTATGTCAAGTGACTCCTGTTTAATGAGGCCACAATTGCAATCATGGGCCTTGGAACCAGCTCAGTTTCCTCCACTAAAGGGCACTATGAATAGGAAAGTTATTTAATTTCTCCAAGCCTCAGTTTCATTACCTGGTAAATGAGGGAAATGATAGTATTCAACTCGTAAGACATTCTGAGGAATTAAATGAGATAATGGAGTTAACATGAAGTATCTAGTGCACATGGTAAGAGTTCGGTACACATGCATTATTTTAAGTCATATAAGGAGGAGTAAAGAATACCAAAGGATCACCATTCCCCAGTAGAATATCTGTATTAGATACAGAGGACATGTGGAGAATCCAAAGAATTGAAGTACTGTGAGAGCCTTATTTTTATGAATTTTTTATTCATTTGACGAGGTTTTTAAACATTTCTTTGCCGTGCCTTTGTCAAGCTGATGTAACCTGTACAGAATAGCGTATTCCTAGAAAAAGGCTTTTAAATACATAAATAACATTCATAGAATTATACATGAAAACATTTATAAAAACATTTGCGTATTTACATATAAAGCCATCAGAAAACTTAAAAAACAAATTTATGACATAGTAATGTATTTCTTTTTTAGTAATACATTACAAAATAAGTGCCAATAGTTATACTAATAACTTACATAATTTTGAAATAATACAAGACAACATTTCTAGATATCAGCAATAGCTATCATTTGAAAATAGAATATCTGTGATTTCTATTGCTGATACCGATATGGCTAGTACTGCTGGAATTTGTGGCTTTACACTTGCAATTGAGAGAATTAATGATCAGTTGGTAAGAGGTTAATGAAAATCGATAAATATTTTCATACCCAAGTTCACAGATCACATTGGTTTATACCCACAAAGCATTTGGGGTGCACATGCTTTGTAGTCTCACATGATGTCTGGGAAATAGTATTCACTCAATAAATGTTGCTAAGCTGAAGTAAATAGACAAAAGAGCTATACATACATATAGAAATAAAGTATTAAAAAGAATTACTTGCATACAGTGAATTACTCTTAGTAAAGCAATAAGATTCTACTCATGCAGGTAAGATTTCATTAGATCCCACCTGTAAACAAGAATAGTTTGTATATAAGAGAACCAGTTCCTTCAGTTATCCTGTAATCACAAGGCTTTAAGAGAAGACATAAAGAAAAGACTATGGAGAATGTTAAGGAAGAGACATTTTAAACCCGACAGTAAAGGATAAGATAAAACAGGAATAATCATTTTATACATAAAATTTCTTTTCTGAGGAAGAAAAAAATCCTCATAAATCAATAACTGACCCCAATCAACACATAAGAAAAGAAGATCAACAAATCACAAAAGATGTAGAACCCCTGGTAACCAGTCCATGTGAACGTGCTCATTCTCCCTGAGAAGCAAAGTACATAGGGGTACTTGAAAAATCACCACACACTCCTACTACATATCAAGTTTTCAAAAAATGCTGGGAAGGTTGAGATGAAATGGGAACTTTTCATACATTGCTTGAATATGAGAAAGTAACTTGGATCAACCATCACGAAAATAATTTGACAAAAGGCATCAAAGCCTTAAAACATTACTGCTGAGCTTACATACAATATCTAATTTAATGTACTACAACCCTATGAGACAGATCTAAATGGACCCATTTCATAAAAGAAGACCCAAAGGATCTGTGAGGCTATTTCCTCCAAGCCATAGAGCTAGTGGGACGCGGCAACAAGATTCCAATCCAGGTCTCTCTAGCACCAGAGCCTGTGCTTTGTCCAGCACACTCCATCACCTAAGCTTTCGGCAAACAATTAGATCTTTGCTAATATGACCTAACACAGTAATTTGAATACAAACAGGCTACACACATCATGACATTTATTGAAACATTGTGAATAATATCAAGGATAAACTCAAAGCCCAGTAATAGCGGAAAGGTTAAAGGAATTATCAGGAATTACTTTTCTAATTAGTTTACAGCTATTTAAAATTCTATTGCTAAGTGCCAATAATAACATGGAGAAATACCTATGGTACCTTCAGTAACAAATGAGAGTATAAAAAACTCTTACCATGTGCACTAGATACTTCATGTTAACTCCATTATCCAGTATGAAAAGTTTTAAAAAATAATTATACAAACAAAAAGACTTAAAATACATATAAATGTTAAGTGACTTACTCTGAGTGGTAGGCTTTGGGTAATTTTTTCTCTCTTCTTTCTAATTTATTGGATTTCTACATTTTCTATAATTGGTATTCATAACATTTGTGATGAAGGAAATATAAATTTATTTTTTAAAGCTGAAAACAGGAGACAAATGACATAAAGAATATATTTAGATGGTACAAGAGCCTAAATTTCTCAATAATAAGTCATAATATTGCTCTGTCAAACCTAACACTTCATCTCCAACAATTAATGTTTTAATGTGTTTTATGAGGCATTGCCATCTATTTTGATATTACGTCGAAAGATCAATATTGATGGCCATTTATATGCAAAACAGGGCACCAACACAGAGGTGAAAATTCTGTTTGTCCCTGGACTTTGCCATTAATTAGTTTTGTGATTTGGGGCAAACTCCTAACCCCTCTGAACTTTATTTACAAAAGATTATTATCATTAAATTATTATTATTTAAAATGGTTACCATGAGTTGCTTGAATATACCCTTCTATAACGACATTAATCATTAAGGGTGGAGGTTATCCCATACAGATGGTCAACTCAATGTATATATTGACACCCACCTCTTTAAAAAAAATCATACTTTGCTGGCAGAAGACAGAAATACTAATATTATACAATTAATTATATAGGAATTAAAGTTTAGGATGGAAAGATAGTCAAAAGAGAAAAACTAACATTCCAACCAGAGGGCAATACAATTTCTGTGACCAAGCATGAAGCTTGGCTCTGTGTTTCACAGCAGCCAATGCAAAGCGGTTCCATTAAGTGGGCAACTGTGGTGATCAGATAGAAGGAAGTAGGCCAGTGCCTTTAGGGACACAACAGTTTTACAAGGAACAAACTCTGTGTATGACTCTGTATGTGTGTGTTTGTGTGTGTGTGTGTGGCGGGGGATAATATAAGAAGAATCAAATAATATGGGTGACGTTCACTAGTAATTTTTCACAGCAAATGAACAAGGAAATTCCACAGGGCTATTTTTTGCAGTGACTTTTGTGAAAAGTCAAAGATTTAACATAAACCCAGAAGCCAGTAAAGGCAATCCCATAAGCCTTCAGGTGATGCCAATCAAGACTGTGGTACTCCAGGTATTCTCTTTTTCCCCGCTTTCTCTCATTTATTCCTGTTCCTTCCTTTCCTTTTTTCTTATTTTCCCTTTAAATCCATTTGGTGGCTGCAACAGAAAATAGCTAAGAATGTGAACTCTTGGATCAGACTACTTGGTTTAAATTCATATTCACATAGATACCAGTGATTGACCCTGGACATGTTATTTAATCTCTCTGTATCTCTGTTTCTTCATCCATCAAATGGGGTTAATCATACCTACATTACGGGATTTGTGTGAAGGTTAAATTATAGAATGCATACCAAGTGCATAAAACAGTGCCTAGCACACAATAAGTAACCGGTAAAGGTTAGTTAGAACAACAATACAATAATAACAACAATAATAAAGTAAATATTTCGTTCATTCATTCATTCATTCATTTGGCAATTATTTTTGAGTTCTACTATGTAGCAGCCAATGTGCTGGCTGTTAGGTGTTCAAAAATACATGTGTTTTAGCCTTATGTGCTTAGATGTCTGTCTCTATTTTATGAGTTTTTTGGGGGGAAACATGTATAGTAGCAAAGACAAACATCTAAACAGGTAATACTAAAAGAAATTAATATTGTAGATGATTATAAAAGAGAACACTCAATCTTGTTTGGTAGAAAGGAGAGTAGGAATCAAGGAAAGCTTCCTGGAGGAGGTGATTTCTGAGGCAAATCTAAGGGGCAAACACTAGCATGTAATGTTTTACCCTGTGCTGGATACATGTGTAACTTAATTCATCTAGTTCTTTCAACAATACTATGATGTACTTTTATGGCTATTTTACAAATAGGGAAGCTGAGGCATGGGGAAATTAAATAACTTGCCAAACGGCAGATAGCTAGAAAGTGACAGAGAGCTACATGGCTACATTCTTAATCACATAATTGTATCTTCAGTGTCTTAAATCTTAAAAGACATATGGCAGTTACTCAGGCAAAGTGAGGCATGTTTCTGCACAGAGAGGATAACATAGGCACAAAACAATGATGAGAGGGACAGCATGGTGTTGGGGAAGAGGTCAGCATTTCTCAGCAGTTGTGCAGCAGAGTGTAGCAGGAGGAGGTTATAAGTGTGGAGGGGCACGGAACGGTGAGATCACAAAATATTTTGTACGCCATGCTGATGAACTTGGACTTTGTCCTGTTGGACTCGAAAATAATCATATGTGGGTTTGAAACACATTATATGAGCAATAATTTTGCTGTGTTTGACCCTGAGTATGTGACTAAGTATCTCTGATTTCATTAGGGGGAAACAGGACAAGTAAAATATACATTGCAGAGCAGGCAGTGATGTGTGTGTAAAGTGCATGATACCTAGCAGACATTCCACAAAGGTCGTTATTCTTGCAAAACACATTACAGGCAGCCTGAGTGGAGACATAAAGGATTCGTGTGTGCCTAAGATTAAACCAGCGCCAAATGCAGTGCAAAGGACCTACATCCCACATAGGATTAGGGCCCGCCCTGAGCAGGTAAACATTTCACAAGGTTAAAATCTACCCTTGAACTTTCTTTAGGAAGTGGCTGATATATCATCTCTCAGCAAGTCAAACATTTAAGTATTGAAGTATATTACTATTGCTTCTATTGATGAAGGAGATGTATCCATCTTTGTCTACTTATCTGCATGTCTCTCTTTATGTCTATTTCTGCTAAAGGAGTATAGCTGAATTCACGTGTTACATGAAAATATAATCTAAGTCTAAATAGGCAAAGAAGCGGGGACTAAACCATTATATGGTTTTCTCATTAAGAAAAAAAAACAGTCATTAACTGAGTCAAAATATAAACCTTTGTGTGTGTGTGTGTGTGTGTGTGTGTGTATAATGACATATTTAAGTGAACTATTAGAAAATTACTTTTTTTTGCAGTCTCATAAATTCCTGGGATTCACCTATGGTATAAAAGACAAAACAGACTGAGGAAGGGAAGCGACTTGTTGAAAGGAGCACAGTGGTAGTCTCAGAGTTAAAACCAAAAATCCTGCTGTGAAACTTGAGGTTTTACTCTCCTCTGGCCCCAACTACACTTTTTCCCACTGCCTCACAGTAGAAAGAGGCATTGGTACTGAGGGACTGGGCATCTCACCAGAATCTTCTGAGCGTATTGACAGGGATGAGTCATGAGGACTCCAGAGCTAATAAAGCAAGCAAGAAAAAAGAAAGAAATATGGATACAAGGACTCAATAGACTAAGATTTACCCCAGAACAAAAGCCTTCATCAGGAAGAAATAAAAGGACTCTAAAATTCTAGAACCAAACACACCAAATAGCTAGAAGCTACCACTACACTATTTCTTATAACGAAACTGGACTGACAAAAACAACAGAGACATATATATATATATATATCTTGTTTTATATATATAAATATGTAGGATTTATATATATACATATATGTATATACATATGTATAGATATATATACATATGTGTATAGATACATATGTGTGTGTGTATATGTGTGTGTGTGTGTGTGTGTATATATATATATATATATATATATATATATATATATATATATATATATATATAAAGATAGACCCTCTCAAGCAGACTGTGATAAATGAAAGCAGGTAGCTTGAACAATGCGGAGACAGGAAATGTTCCACATCCCTCTACCTGTCCAAAGGAAGTCCTCAAAACAAATGAACCCTTTGAAACATTTTAAGGCTTTCAAAACTGAACAGATCTGCACACTGAGAATGGAGGTGAAGAGATACCTACCCTTTTAAAAGGTTATTTCAGGAAGAAAGGAAGTTTTGAAATGTTCCTTATATAATATTCATAATGAGGCAGATAGGGGGAAAGTAAGGAGTTTGAGATAGTCTTAAACATTCACACAGATTACAAAGCATACAAAGTTGTCTCTAGAGGACAAAATATAGCAATTACACATATTGGGCAACCACCTTTTGCTGTGATACTGCCTTTGGGATGCTGGGTGGGGGGCCTCAGTGTCATCTTGGTAACCCTGTTGACATGCTCCTGGCAAGCAGCAGAAGCAGGATTTAAAATTAGTCTAAATCCTTCAAATATTTCTTCCACATGATACTGCAAAACAAGCACATGGCTTTGGAGAAAACGAGACAGCTTACATAGGAAGCTGGGGAAACAAATGTGTCAGGAAAGAAACAAAAATTAATAAAGAAATAAAACCTCTTATCTGAAAAAAAGAGCAAGGTTGAAATATCATACAGAGAAAAATGGTATTTGTCCTGGGAAAAATTACTATTCTTATTATTCAAAATACATGTAGAGTTTTTCAGGCTCAAAATGGTTGTCCTGAGTCCTGGTTCTCTAAAAATAATTCATTCCCACAGTGTCAGCTTTAGAGAGTAACATACCACACCAAATTTCAGTAGCTTATAATAATATTTACTTCTCACTCACTTTACACGTTAGAGGCTGTGGGTCAGCTACTGTGCCTCTGTGGCCTATGTTCTTGGATTCTGTTGCCCAGGTGGATAATCAGGCCCTGTTGAGACATACGTTTCTTATGGCAAAGGGAAAAGAGTAACAAAGAGAATTAGAGGAAACTTATGATATCTCTAAAACTTCTGCTAGGATGTGGCCTAAACTAAGCTTGCATATACTGATTGGACAAAATACATCCCATGATCAATCCCAACAGCAGTGGGGCAGGATGTACAATTTCCCACAGAAACAGCAATGCTGAGAATGTATAATCACTTTGCAGGGAGGGGAGAAGCACATCACTGGGAGCAATAATACAATCTGTTGCAATCTACTGACACAGTCACAAATACCTACACCCTTAATGGAAGCAAAATTCACTCAACCTCCATCCATGGAATACACTCTAAAAGTAACCAATTGGCATTGGGATGAATTCTTGGATCTCTTGATTTATAACATGAATAGCTGTGGCTCCATGATATTGTTTGCTGTGTCCCCACCCAAATCTTATCTTGAATTGTAGTTCCCATAATCCCCATGTGTCGTGAGAGGGACACAGTGGGAGGTAACTGAATCATGGGGGAGGTTACCCACCCCCCCACCCCCATGCTGTTTTCGTGATGGTGAGTTCTCACGAGATCTGATGGTTTTATAAGGAGCTTTTCCTTCTTTGCTCAGCACTTCTGTCTCCTGCCGTCTTGTAAAAAAGGACGTTTGCTTCCCCTTCCCCCATGATTGTAAGTTTCCTGAGTCCTCCCCAGCCATGCAGGACTGTGAGTCAATTAAACCTCTTTTCTTTATAAATTACTGTCTGGGGTATTTCTTCATAGTAGTGTGAGAACAAACTAATACAGTCCACTTAATTGAACTAAAAACAAAAAACAGATTGTTCACCATACACCTGATGCATATTTGCCAAAAAGACCATAAACAAATTTACTCCCTTTTGGAAAGGGGAAAAACGAGCCACACATTACACTGGTCCAAAGCAATTCTGAAGTCTGGGAGGTCCTTCTTGTTGCATTATCCTCCCTGGGCATAGCTGAATAAGAATCCACCCTCAACCCTCACTCCACCCTGTAGAGAAGCATGCACTGAAAGGTCATTTTACATTTTGAACAGCAACAATCTGTTCAAAGACTGCATTCAAGCTGCCAGTGCTTTTGACAGTGCAACTCTCTGAAAAGCTTTGCTCCTGTTGGTTTTGTTTCTTTGTTTGACTCCAGCCATCTTCATATGTCAATAACCATAACTTCTAATTCTATTCCAGGCCTTCCTCTCTCTAGAGAGCTAATCAAGTCTCCATGGGATGATGCCCTTAGTTTCTTTCTTCCTGAGTCATTTTGTGCCTTGAAAGGACTTGCTCACTTACCTCTTAACTGATTCAGAGGTTTTAACAGAAGCATAACAGCCATACGCTTGATTCAATCTTTGCTCCAGGGAGGGCTTTTAATTTGCCTTTGTTGTT
Organism: Gorilla gorilla gorilla; assembly: GCF_029281585.2. Classification (NCBI taxonomy): domain Eukaryota; kingdom Metazoa; phylum Chordata; class Mammalia; order Primates; family Hominidae; genus Gorilla; species Gorilla gorilla. The sequence goes on along the minus strand of NC_073227.2, from coordinate 31,244,058 downwards.
CAAATCATTTTTCAACTTTACCTTTTACTGGTTGAAAGTGAGAGACAGGTGCATCCTTTAGTTCCTAAAATCCACTTTTTCCTTTCACTGCTGTTACAAACAGATAATCATTTTCTGAACTCATCTCTTTCTGGTAATATCTTGTCAAATCCAGTTAATTACAACCAAAGCAAACTTGTGTATTGTATCTTTAAGCATATTTTCTAAAAGTCACAGAGTCATTGGGCAGACGACTTGCCTACCAAGTTATAACAAATGATAGTTATACTAAATGTTTTGCCTCTTCACAGTACAAGCTACCATTTTTTTCTAGCCTCCAATAACAATCTCCTGGCCTTCTGCTGCCCAACCCTAAAGTCAGTGTCATGTAATTTAAGTTGTTACTGTTGATGTTGACACAGCAGCACTTTACTCCCAGTACTAATTTATTCATCAGCTTTGGTGCAGTAAGAAAGAGCTCCAAAGTTGTCACGGCTTAATACAATGACAACTGAGCACCATAGCACAGCCAAGTTGACACATAAAATTAAGCACCACATACCACATGGTATGTATATAAGTTTGTGTTTGTGTGTGTGTGTGTGTGTAGGTTATGATGGAAATTTACATCATAATCATAGTAGGTAGTGATATATATACCATAAAAGAAAATGACAGGGTAAGAGGCAGTGATGGTGGGCTAAGTATATTATTTTTTAGGTTGGGTTATTGGAGAGAGTAACATTTGAGCAAATATCGGAATGAAGTGAGGGAAACATTTTACTCTTTTTCCCTTTTGTCATCATCATAAATACATAATACATAAGTGATGTAATTTGTCTATTCTTTGTTATGAAATATGACATCTATCTAGGAAGCTAAGGAAAGCTAAGAGGGACAGAAATCCAATATCTGAAATAAAGTCTGCTGTAAAGTTTAGTATGTAACAAATTATACCAAAACTTAGGGTCTTTAAAAGAAAAATATTTACTATTTCTCATAATTCTATGGGTTGGTTAGATGGATCTCCTGGTCTGGCACAGCTGGGCTGGACCTGGCTGATCTAGGGTGGCCTCTCTCATAGGTCTGGTGCTCTTGGTATATAAATACAATATATAAATATAATAATAATATAAAATGTTGAGAAACTCAGTCAAATTGAACAGGCAGATAATGTCATACAATACCCAGCAATATGAGACAGGAAGCTCTCTCATTATTATAAACACAGTGGCTGAGGCCAATGAACTTTTTGAAAGTCCAAGAAAATATCTGAGTTGTGATTTTAAAAAAATCTAATTGCTGCTGTAAAATATTTAATCAAAACTCCTAAGTCAAAATTTACAAAGGATCAATTAGATGTCTACAAGTATGCTATGTCAATTTCATCCATTGTCAAATTTAACACTCAAAAACTGACACATTATATACACTAAAACATACATTTTTTATATTTATAAGTTAAATATAAATTTTGCATCATTTGTTTACTGTCTGCATTTCCCACATGATTAGAAGTTCACTGATGGCAGGCTCTACGTCCTATACTTTATAAAATGATAAGCACCTAGTAGGTATTCAATAATAATTTTTAAATGAATGAATATGTTCATATAAAGTACATATCAGGGCTGGACACGGTGGCTCACGCCTGTAATCCTAGCACTTTCGGAGGCCAAGGTGGGCGGATCACCTGAGGTCAGGTATTCAAGACCAGCCTGGCCAACATAGTGAAACCCTGTCTCTACTAAAAATACAAAAATTAGCTAGGTGTGGTGGTGGATGCTGTAATCCCAGCTACTTGGAAGGCTGAGGGAGGAGAACTGCTTGAACCCAGGAGGTAGAGGTTGCGGTGAGCCAAAATCATGCCACTGAACTCCAGCCTGGGCGACAGAGTGAGACTCTGTCTCAAAAAATAAATAAATAAATAAAAATTTTAAAAAGTACGTATCAATACAATTCTATAATGTACATGTCCTCAATTCCTTTTATACTCATGCAGATTTATCATCATGGCAATAAGCATGAAGCTGATTTATTGCTATTCACCACGAGAAACAAAGGGGAAGTAGAAAGACATGTCTGAAACTAGAGAGAGTTGCTAAGAAAATAGAATTTATAAGGAAACATAACTTACAAACAGCATAGGTAAAGTATCTTTTTCTTAAAATGGGATGCATTTACGTGCAAATGTTTATTATTAAGAAACACATTATTGTTTTACTGAATGTTAAAGCCAAGTCTCTTTGCTTTATCTTATTTGTATGCATCATTTTAAAGCAAGCCTAGCACATTGTCCTGGCACACAGGAGTTGTCCAGTTTGGATATCAACTGGAGCTTGGTGAAATACAGCAGCACTTAGAAGTTTCTGCAAAAAAAATAGGTGGGGAAATATATATATCTCCATCCCTTTTATACACACACACACACACACACACCATCACATTCTAAGTATATGTAAGCCACGTAGTTAGAAACATATCACATACTTAGAATGTGATATGCTTATAGAGACATATAAAGCTTTATATGTCTCTCCACAGCATATAAAGCATATATTCTAAGCATTTGATATGCTTCAATCTGTGAGGGAAAAACAATTCTGGGAGTTTTTAAAAATGGTGTTTACAAAATTGCATGAGTAGTATAGTTCACTAATTTTCCAAAAAGCAGAAGCCCTGGAGCCTGGGTGGTTTTCCTAATAAATTACCAGTCCATCACTTGCATAAGAATATATTTGTTTATTCACAAGCGTGTTTTGCAAATTATCTCTCTAGACAGGAATACATAAATTGAGAGCTTCCTTTATTCTGAAGGATGAAAAAATTTAAGTAAGATTTGGAAAAATAGAAGAAGTCAAGGAACTCGAGGCAACAGACACCTAGAGAGTTTTCATGGGTTAATATTAGTATTAGGAAAGGATCCAAGTACAAATCTACAGAACTTTTCATATGACTGTCACATGGCAAAGACTCCCTGAATCCTATTTGAGGACATCCTCTAGGATACCATGAGCCCCAGGTTAAGAGTCATTGAATTGGGGTCCCTAAGTTCCATCCATTCCATGAAGGCATAAACATTTTTGGCAATTGTTTTTTTTTCCAGTTTCCTCTTTCTCTGTTAACCTGAGTTATGTCAGTACACAATTCTGTGATTCCTTATCTTTTTATGCCACAGTCTTTCCCTAAGGAATTATACCAATCGCATGTTTCCAGTGTTGGCTTTTCCCAAATTTTTATCTCCAATCTAGACTTTTTTCTAACCTCCATTGCCTGCATGATGTATACACTTGAGAAAAAAAAAAATCTCACAATAATCTCAAACTTTAGATGTCTCCTCAAGATATATTCCTCTTACCTCTTATTAAATGAAACATTTCTTTTCACTCAGATGTTCATATAAATCCAGCAGTTGTCCTTGATACCTTCCTCTCCTCCAATATTTCTCTACCAATAACAGAAAGTTGTATTGGTTCTATCTTCAAATTGTGACTCAAGTCTGCCAACTTCTCTCTACCTCTAAGATCACTCTCTTGGTCCAAGCCACCATCATCTCTTTCCTAGAGTACTGTGATTGCTTCCTCAATGATATCTTATTTCCTCTCTAGTCTCCCTCCATTCCATCTTCACAAAGCTGCTACAAGGCTCCCTATTAAATCCAAAATACGTGACATAACTCCTACGTATGTGCATAAATTCATTCAATATTTACTCATAAATCTGAGAATCCAATCCCAAAGCTTTAGCATGACACTCAAATTCCAAGCATTTTCCCTCCCCTCCCTCTTCAATTCATGCCACCCTCCCCATCTCTGGTCTACACAGAATACCTTGCCTTCCTTCAATTCCTTGAAGATGCCATGTTCTTTCCAGCCACAGAACATTTACACATGCTTTTCCCTATGTTGGGAATGTTCTTATCTCTACCATTCAATGAGTGAATTCCTAGTTGTCAAAGGACAATTGAACTTAAATGACACTTTCTCAGGGACCTCTTTTTTGATTCCTCAATAAAAATAAAAACCCCTTGGAATGATCTCTCAAGGTTTTGATGTATTTCCTGCAGCATACTGCTCATAATTTGTAATTACCTAACATGTGATTATTTGTTTAATTTTTGACTACTTATCTCACTAGATTGTAAACCAGAGAAGGGCAAAAATAATCATTCTCTGAATAAGGTATGCCACTGCATTTCCCACATCTAGGGCTTAATGCTGTACATTTCACGCCCAAATATATGTTTTAGTAGTTAAGTTGTGGCTAAGAATATGTTTATAGACTTATTTACAAATCCACCAATACTTATTGAGTGTCTACTATGTACTAGGTGCTGGGGATACAGTGGTGCCTAAGTCAGACCCATCTCCTGTGCTCATGGATCTTGAGGGGTCTACACATGTATAGTCAAATGTCTATAGGAAATTGTCCAAAGCCTCGACTCTCAAACATTTTTAATACAGAAGGATGGAATTTACACATCTAATTTCCACCTTGAAAAGAACAATAATGCATAGCAGAAATACCAAGTGAAAGTAGAAATTCTACCTTAATTCTAGCTACCTTCTCATTCATTCACTTTCTGCCTATGCTAGCAAATAGAAAAAAAAAAAAGACAGAGAGAGGGAGAGAAGCCATTGGCTTGCATCTCAAATTTCTTTTGTTGATTTGTGTCATAATCTTAATGTTATTTAACCTTTGCTTTTTGCACTTAATAGATATGAGTGTTCTGATAAATGTAATAAAAACAGTCAATAACATGCCAAAGCCTGTCCATAATGGACTAACTTGAGGTGCTGGAAAATAAGGGACCCTGCTTGCTAACTCTTAAGTAATATACTCTAGGCAAGTCTGAACATCATATTAGTACTGATTATAAATATTTAGATGTTCAATTCTCAATATTATTAGCAGAAGTTATCACACAACTGCCCACAACCTATTCTATATACCAAGATGTATGCTGAATTCTCTACTCCCCTCAAATTCTCACCTGATCCTTTCAGAGGGTTAGTATACAACCTCAGAAATATTTTTAGCATGGTTCAATTAAAATGAATTTAAGTTTGCAAAGCCCACTGCATGTTAGTAGACAAATGTATATAAGTGAACCACATAAAAACGGTAAACATTATACTTAAATGATAGAGAAAAAAGTAGTACCTCAATTAGTATCTATCCAAACAACCTGCAATTACTTTTCATTGCCAAAAATGATGTCAAAGTATGAACTCTGTCATTAAGATTTCATTAATAGCGGGGAATATTTGACAAATTTTTATGTAACTCCATATAAAGTAGCCACCTAATGGTAAAATCTAATGGTTAGTAAACTAACCACTTAATGGTAAAAGCTTTGATACTTCACTAGTTGCTGAAAGGCTTACACTGTGGTGACACAGAATCGCTTTGCCATAAGGCAAATCAATTTGATAATGCTTATGTCATGTGTCAGTTTCACATGGTACCTACAAAAGTATTTCTTGGAAATGTTTTCAAAGTATGAAGACGATTAGATGGAAAGAATATATCATTTGCCAAGCATAACACACCAATGTATGCCTTCTCGTAAAATCTTTGAGTGAATAATATGTGAAAAGACAATTCATTCCAATCCATAGAATTCACTGCCTGATACAAAGTGACAAATCACTGATCAAAAAAAGTTTTAATTGACATTGTGCAAATTATCTATACAGCACAAGCAGCAAATGAAGACTTCTTGCATAAATGGAAAATGAATATTTTAGGCTCTAGATCTGGAACTCACAATCGGGAACCTCTGAGTTCCAGTAGACACAAATAGACTAAACAGCCTAGCTTCAGTGAATTTTTTTCAAACAAGATATATATGTCTCTGTCTATATCTATGTCTATATGTCTATATCCATGTCTAAGGCATCTATATTCATTTACATATATATGTAGATATATACAACCACTTCTATGTGTCAGGTAATGATACTGGGTAAGGTGTTGAGAAACTCAATCTAGTTGAACAGGCAGATAATGTTATACAATACCTAGCAATATGAGAGACAGGAAGCTCTCTCATTATTACAAACACAGTGGCTGAGGCCAACGAATCTTTTGAAAGCCCAAGAAAATACCTGAGTCGTGACAAAAAGAAATCTAATTGCTGCTGTAAAATATTAAATTAAAACTGCTAAGTCAAAATTTACAAAGGTTCAATTAGATGTCTATAAACATATTATGTCAATTTCATTCATTGTCAAATTCAACACTCATAAACATTTCATTACACTTGAAAACAATTTGAAGGATTCTCTTAGTTTACAAAAATTATTGAGTATGCACAATGACTGCTGAGAAATCATAACAACTTTAAATAAGTTATATGCAGCCAAAGAATTTCAAAGTCCATTACAAAAATTTCCACAAAAATCTCAACAGGAAAATACATTTATTGGGGGATTTAGATGCATTTTTATATGTTTGATATAATATGAGGTGGGGTCTCCAAAAGAAAGAGGTGTCAAGAGTTTATATTAGTCTTAAAATCACCTGGGTATACCAAGGGGGAAATGTTACCATATATAGAAGTGGCTTCTTTGGAGATGTAAAGTTTGAAATATGCTTAAGAGTTTATAAGTCAATGGGACAGAAAATACACACATGTGCAAAGACACAGTCATAGTGGAACACAACATTTTGGGGCACTGGTGAAGCCTTCATCAGGGCTGGAGGGTCAGGTGCGCATCCTGGAAGGTAGGAAGAGTGTTTGGAGAAATATTAAGGTCAAATAAGGAGAAACTCAGAAGAAAAGAAACCAGTGATGGTTTCTAAACAGGAAAATGACATTATCGAGTACACGTTTTAGGAAGATACTTTGGTGACCACATGGATAATAGGTGGGAGTGAGCCGTCATAGCAGGGATACCCATTTAGTGGTCATTGAAATACAAGACAGGTAACAGATGATGAGAATCAAAGCTTTGGCTGGAAATGTTCAATTCAAGAGACATTTCAGTTTGTGAAAGTGATTCTTGGAGATAAAAAGAGTTTCCTGTCTGCGTTACACCTTTGAGAGCAATTCAGAGAAGGAAGTGTTGAGTAGGATTAGTTTCTCTGAGGTGCAAGTTATTTTATTAAGAAGGAAACTACAGTGGATAAGTCCAAGTTAAAGCAAATACTAATAGATTCTTTTAAAAATGCAATGTGGGCTGGGTGCGGTGGTTCACACCTGTAATCCTAGCACTTTGGGAGGCTGAGGTGGGCAGATCGCCTGAGGTCAGGAGTTCAAGACCAGCGTGGGCAAGATGGTGAAATCGCATCTCTACTAAAAATACAAAAATTAGCTGGGTGTGGTGGCACACGCCTGTAGTCCCAGCTACTCGGGAGGCTGAGCCAGGAGAATCGCTTGAACCCACAAGACGGAGGTTGCAGTGAGACAAAATCATACCACTACATTCCAGCCTGGGTGACAGAGCAAGACTCCGTCTCAAAAAAACAAAGTGCAATGTGATTCTTTTTTATTGAATCCAATATAAACTTAAGTGTCCACTGTGTCAACAACATTATTACCTTGCTATGGTTTTGGAGGGGATAAGCAGGTGGCTACCATCTGGGTTTGGAACATGACTCTGGGTTCTGGACTACACCTTTACCTGTTCATTGTAATTGGATTGACTCTTTTTTTATTCAGCCAGTCTACCTGCCATTGTGAAACAACGCTCTCATTGTGAACCTAGATTGGTACCCTCTCTACTCCAACCCCACTCTCATTTTATCCCTTCCTTTCAAGTGCCTATGTTGGACCAATCTGTATCAGGCCCGCTTACCTACCCTACAACACATCAATATCCTCTACCTGTTCCTAGTCTTTGATCTTGCTTTTCCTTCTAACCTTCTGCTGACTACTTTCTTTGCTCAATTTGCACCTCTATGTCTTTTTTTACTATTCTTAAAGTCTAATCTTTCAAAGCCATATTATAAATTGTCCCAATTCTATTGTTTATAACCTAATAATATCTTAATATATTTAATAAGATCATGACCACCCCTGCAATTCATCACTTTCTATTCCTAGAGATGATGATAATACAAAAAGGGAAATGTGATTTATGTATCATCAAGTATCCAAGAACATGCTTATCCTAAGAGAGGTGGTAAAGAAATATTTTATTATTGCCTTCTGAAAAACACAGTGACTGAGCCAGAGAAAGGTCAACTGGACACGGTTACCCACTATTCACTTTCCATACCAAAATTAACTTTATGCTTCAAATACATTTCCATACTCTCCCCATAATCTTTTATTTTTTTTCAATAGTCCTTACCTCAAAAAAAAAAAAAACCTTGCATGATTCTCATAAAGGTGTTTGTCTTATAAACTGATGTTTGGCTCTACCCTTTAGATAGTTATTTCTGTTTAAGCTGTATCCCCTGAAGACCCGTGGTTCTAACAGTCTCCATCATGCTAGAGGGGAAGGAAAGGGAGAAAGAAAATAACTGGTTTTCTTCTCTTCTCCTTACTATTCCTGCTACTGTCACTACTTTTTCAACTATGGGTTTTCTAATTGTTAACTGTGCTAATACAGCACAAAATGGAGAGAAATGTAGAAAAGCAGAGTGTGGACCTGTAGGAAGCTTTCTCATTAGCCAACGAGTCAAAATTTCCTTATTGTTGTTGTTCTCAGGTTAGCTAAGGATCAAAAATAATAATGGCCATGTGCAGTGGCTCATGCCTCTACTCTCAGCACTTTGGGAGACCAACGCGGGCGGATGACCTGAGGTCAGGAGTTTGAGACCATCCTGGCCAACGTGGCAAAATCACGTCTCTACTAAAAATACAAAAATTAGCCAGGCATGGCACTGCATGCCTGTAGTCCCAGCTACCCAGGAGGCTGAGGCAGGAGAATCGCTTGAACCCAGAGGCGGAGGTTGCAGTGAGCCAAGATGGTGCCACTGTACTCCAGCCTGGCGACAGAGCAAGACTCCATCTCAAAAACCAACCAAACAAACAAACAAAAATAATAACATATCTCAATACATTAATACCATAGTAGGTGCTCAGTGAATTTTAAGGTCCCCCCACCCTGACTTTGGTACACTCCCATAAAAGATTCAATTCAATTATTTTTCTATAATCCCAAATTGTGTGATGTTGCAATTGTGTCAACCATTCAGAAACAATGTTTTTTAAAAAATTTTCATTATGTATATCAGCCCTCTATTAATTATATTCATTGGAATGATCTTTATTTGAACATCTTTTCATCACAACCTTCAGCTTGCTGAATATTTCTACATAACCAGGATCTATAGGCTTCATTTGACTTTCTTTGTTGAATTACCAGCCAAACTACAGAACTGCTTTTGTGCAGTTTATTTGAGTTTTGAAGGCAGGTAATTTACTAATCCTCCTTTCAGATGCTGCCTTTGTTCTTCCCTGAGATGTGTATTGACTGAATGTTTCAAGGGCTTCATTGTTTAAAGTCAATGAGGAAATGAAATTCCCTTTGATAAACTAAACTTGTTGACCTAGTCCTTTACAGAAATTTTTAAAAAATCAATGTATAAATATATGTTGTTGGAGGTGATTATACCTCTTGGTGAAACAAGTAGCTGTGTGTCTTTATAAGGTCTAATATCTTAATATGAGAGCATAATTTTCTCTCTGATGAAACTTTAACCATCCAAAGATGCTAGCAATGATGCAAGGAGTAGCAAGTTGAATAAAAACATTAATAATACATCTCTACAAATCTTCATTCTCACAGACTCTCCCTATGCTGAATCTACACTTAAGTGAACAATTCATTTCCTTGGTATTATTTCTAAACCTTTTGCAATGCATCCTCTCCCCCAGTGACCTATATCTGAGAACCACATGCATGCCCAGCTGCTCCCCTACTGTCTTATTCCCCACTTTTCAAAAACTTTCACTAAAGGATACACTTCCTAGAGAAATGAGGAAGAACACTGTCCAAGGAGTAGAAGAGAGTGGATTCTGTGACTACATGTCACCATTTCTCCTCACCTTTAGCAAATCACTGAAACTCTCTGGACATCATGTAAAGCATCTGTAAAGCAGAAATTGTAATATCTTATCTTTCTAATATTAAATGGTCCCTGAGTTCTCTTTCAACTTTAAGACTCATACACGCACACACACACACACAGAATAGAATTTAAGCCTTATCTAATATAAACTTCATGTTTCAAACATGGGACTACATGCTTCAACTATGTTATTTAGTTAACAAGTTTAATGTATCTGGTCCTCTCCTATCTGACAGGTTTATTATGAGAAAAATATCAAAAAAAAGTCAAAGTACTTTAAAGATCTATAAAATATCATCTATAGGAGAAAACAGTTATTATGGAAACCAAAACAAAAAGCATAATGGCACACAAATGTCTGTTAGGTAGAAGCAAAGACATATGTGGTCAGAAAAACATACCCTGAGAGGCTGCCTGTTGGAGGAGGGTGAGGCAGGCATATGTTTGGAGAAACCAAGACAACAAAAAAAAGGTCGCTAGAATTTTGTTAGCTAAGTCAGACTTGAACAAAAATGTCACCTATGGGGAGGGTCAAGCAGAGGCGGGGAGAAAAATAATGAAAGAAGTATGGCCAAACAGCATGATGAACATCAGAAGCCTCAACTAAATTTGTACTTCTCACTTTGCCTTTAATACAAGTCCTTCACACCTGTATGTTAGAAAGCCTGCTTCACATATGGAATCCTGATGTGAGCAGGTTTTCATAGCAGAAATTGTGGAAAATGGCTGAATTCTGTGTTTCGGTCCATGCATTATAGCCAAAAGATAATGAAGTCCAGAAACAAGATAATGTCTAAACTGAAATAATTCAGAGAAAGTAGGACCTCAAAACTACAGGAGAACATGAAATAACTTAGAGCATGAAAATCTTAGGATAGGTGTTAAATTTACTTTGGATTCAGGTCTGAACCTAATCATCTGAGATAATATGGGCAAGGTTACCAACCCCACCTGATATTTGAATGAGGACAAGGATGATGATCATGATTATGATCACAGTTATAGTGGTCGTGAATGGCATTGGTATCAAGATAGTTTGTACTTTCATAGAAATGTGTCACTAAGGAAAGAGAAGGATCAGTAAGCCCTCAGTGATAGAAAGGGAATATTAATGAAAAAGAAGAGCCTTTCAACCAATGTAGTTAGTAAAAACTTTGAACCAAAAAATTACAGATCATTTATAATAGAAAACATAATTTGGGATAGAAGAGTGGGGAACATTCCAGAAAAGAAATGTGAGACCTTGAAGAAGATGCTATGAGATTAGACTACATTTTAACATGCACAACAAGATCTCATAAAATTAGCATTCCTTTTTGAATCATAACTATTGTAACATTAAAGGAAATAATTGAAATGAAATAGTAGTCTTCTTCAATAAATGTCTCCACTACTATTTCAACTAATAGAGCCGACGCATTTCCAGAACTCATTTATAATAGTAAGATGAAAAACCACATAAAATGAAGGTGACTAATGTGATAGAGAGAAAATAAAAAACTGGACTTAAAGTTTCAGGATTTAAATTCAAACCCTTACTTAGTTATTGAAAGTTATTTATTGAATGTCTATATGCCTGACTTTGGGTTATATGCAAGAGTATAAACACAACTAACATGGTCACTGCCCTGCAGAAACTCACAGTCTACCGGGGTAAACAGGAAAACAGACGACTTTATTACAGCTTATAAATGCTACCTTAAAAATGTGAGCTGTAAATACAGTGAAGTATGGCAATAAAGAGCACTGACTCAGAAGCTAGACCACCTGAGTTCAAATTCTGGCTTCAGTAATAAATAACTGTTTGATATTGAGTGAATTACCTAACATTTCAGTGCTTGTCTGCTGTGTTATAAAATGGAAATGCTAGAATTGCCTTCTGGGGTTATTACAAGGATTACATAAATTGAAATTCAAACTACTTAAGACAATTCCTGGTGCATAAAGAGGAATGTGTTACCACCATCCTCTTCACTAACCTCCTCCTGTGCTGCTTCATCATCATTGCTATGGAAACACTGAAATTGGAGGAACTAATCTTGTCCAGGAAAAATAGAAAAAGCTTCACAAAGTAAACGGCATAGAATGTGAGTCTCAAAGTATCAGCTTTGCAGGTGGAGAAATTGAAAAGTATGTGCCAAGTAGAGTGGACCACACACATCCAAAAGTAAAGAATCAGGACAAGCCCTGCTGAATTGTGAGGTACATGCATGGTGAGACTGAAGAGGTAAGATAGGACAAAATAGTAAGAAACCACACGGATGTGGTGTCTTGTGGTGTCTTTTATGTAGGTGAATAACAGAATTTATTTTTTGGGATGATGACCCTGGTGGCTCTGTAGAAGACCCTAATAAAATCTCAGTGGCTTTCAACAAAGAAATATTTCTCCCTGCATTACATGTTAGCTGTAAGTCTGCTGCACCTCCATTCCTTGCCTTTTTCATTCTAGTAGCCAGGCCAAATGAATATCCCTCACTTGGGGCATTCTTATTCCCTCAGTAGAGGGCAAAGGTAGGGGACAGAACAACATGATGCTCCTAAAACTTCTGTGCCATGGTGGCATTTCATTTCTGCTCACATTTTATTGGCTAAAATGAATCATATGGTCAAGTCTGATGTCAATGAGATAAGGAAGTACAATCCCCCCAAAGGGAAGAATGCCAGAAATCAAGTGGTGGCAAAATCAGACTTCAGGAGAGTAGGGAGCTATAAATCTCTTATGGGGAAGGGCAAACATTATTTTGAAAAATCTATTATCTTGGTTATCTATTATATACATATTCCCTGAAACAGTGGCTTAAAAATTTCTTATGCTCATGAATCTCAGGTGTTCACATAGGGCTAGTTTGGAGTAAACGAGTGGCTTCATTCACTTGATAGATATCTTAGCAGAAATGGCCTAAAGGTTAGATTCAGCTGAGCTTCTCTCCCTCTCCCTATAGTCTCAGAGTCTCTTCATGTGGTTCCTCCAGCAGGGTGAGTAGTGGTCAGACTTACTGATGCTCGGGGCTTCAAGAGATCAAGGTAGAAATCATCAGTCCTCTGACGGTAATAGTGTCCATTATATTCTGCTGGTGAAAAATGGGGTCACAAGCCAACCTAAATGCAAAGGGAGAAGAAATTAACCCTAACTCTTGATGAGGAAGGGTCAAAGAATCTGCAGCTATTCTCCATAGATGTAAAGGGCAGGTGGGGACAGACTAGGGAGCTGTTTCTGAGATGGAATAAGTATATGTTGACCATCTAAATGTGGAATGGGTAAGAACAAATAGAATTGCAAAGAAACACTATCGAAGATAAGAAGGTCATTTCTCCAATATTCAGATGGAAGGGCTGAAAGAACTCATATCACAAAAATAAAAAATTATTTTACATATCCTGAATTATCCAATAAATTAAAAGGAAAAATTTTCTATCAAGATGGGGATCACATCCAAGAGATTTATTTCAAGATGTTATTTATGTATGGTGCTTGTAAAAGTGCTAGAAAAACATACAAAAAAAAGCATATGTTAAATCAAAATAAACTTTATTTTAGAAAGTCACTTTAAGTATGTGGTGATATCATTAAGCCTTATTAATATGCTGTTTATTTAACAGATTAAAATGCATAAGAACCATGTCCCATTCATCTTAATTAGAAAATATGCTTGTCACAATTATTTGCTTTATATTTTAATTTTTATGAATATTTTGAAGCTATCCATTGATGCTATTAGGATCAACCTTCCCCTTGGTTTGTAGTTCTGTGATCCCAATGCCACAGCTCTCTTGAGGCACTACGCGGCATTTCTCACCTCTCTGCCAACGCCTGGCTCTTAGATCTGTTTTGGAGCTGAGAATAGCTACAAGAAAATAACTGTAAAGATTTTAGTGCTCTCAACAAGGACGTCTTTCTCTCTGATCTTCAGATTTCAAAATATTTTCTATCCCAAATATTGTACACAGCCACGGGTGTGAGATAATAGATGCTGGTTGACATAGAATATCAAATTCTAGAGATCCAAGAGATTTTTGAGATTACTCTCTCCAGTTGTTTGTTTGTTTGTTTGTTTGTTTGAGACAGGGTCTTACTCTGTCACTCATGCTGGAGTGCAGTGGCACAATCACAGCTCACTGCAGCCTTGACCTCCTGGGCTCAAGTGGTCCTTCCACCTCAGCCTCCTGAGTAGCTGGGACCACAGGCACAAGCCACCACCCCATGCTAATTTTTAAATTTTTTGTAGAAACAGGAGTGTCCTTGTGTTGCCAATGCTGAACTTGAACTCCTGGGTCCAAGTGATTCTCTAGCCTCAGCCACCCAAAATGCTGGGATTATAGGTGTGAGTCACTGTGCCTGACTCTCCAATTTTTTCCAAACTCAATCATTCACTCACCACTTTCTGTATGTTGCACCAACCACTAATACCTTTTTCCTATAAACTGACTTACAGTTTTTACTTAATATATTTTAAGGGAAAAAGTATGTATTGCTATTGTAGTGGAAAATTAGTTGAATTTGCCATAAATTGTTGGTGATAATAAAAATGAATACATTGAAACAAAACAATATTACTAATGAAACAAAATGATATTGCTAAATTCTAGCTCGATGTTTTTGCTTGCCAGAGGCATGGAGCCTGAGGTTTCTTCACACTGTTAGAAACGGGATTCTGAAGCTTGAGATTACCAGGATCAAACTGAAGTTTTCTCCTTGAACCAGAAGAATTAGAAGAAAGTTGTAAAGACATAAACACCTTTTACATGTTATCCAAATGGACAGTGCCTGTGATGCACCCCAAGTCATTTTGTTATTTTTAGTAGCAACAGGTCCTTGTTTGGGAAACATTTCCTCTTCCTTTCCCCTCATTAAAGACAAACTTATTGAGTGTAACTTGTATCCAGATCTTTATTTCTAATTCTATTCTCCAATAAAAGGAACCAACGTTCCTTGAAGAAATGGCTGATTCCAAGGCTAGGATGGGAGATGTACCACGTGACTCTGGAGCATCTTGTAGTGGAAGAAAGTAAAGAAGTTCTTTACAAAACACAAACATACACACACACACACACACACACAGAGCAAACGAAAACACAATGATGGGGTATATTAACGTGACAGAAGAGCCAACTGAAAGAGCTTCCAATGGTCAAACCTGGAACAATTTGAACAACAAAATAAAGTAGTATGGGATTATACCCCATAGAATGAAATAAATATCTATGAGTCCATACTGGTTAAAATAAATGATCAAGTAAATGGGTTAAAAGAGATAGATCTCCCATGCAGGAGAATTCCAAATAATTGATGTAAATACTTCACCCTCAGGAAGGTGAGGCATAACTCACCACTCCTTAAGTGTCGGCTAAACATAGTGACCTTATTCCACAGTATGAAAAGTGGGAAAACTGTACAGTGGAGGAATCTGACAAGCATTACCTCAGCAACAGAGAGACAACAGCATTAAGTTAGGAGGATAATATATACCCTTGATAGAATGTGATGAGAATGAACTGTTATAAATAAAGTTTTGGTGCCACAAAAGAAATAGCATTTGAATATAAAATTTTCTTTTTAATCCTCAGCAAGACAATTTACTTCTATAGAAGGGTGCGCCCTCACAGATGAAGCAATGGTGAGCGCACACTTGGACAAGGGAGGGGAAGGGGTTCTTATCCCTGATGCAGGTGGCCCCTGCTGCTGTGTCATTCTCCTATTGGCTAGGGTTAGACCACACAGGTTAAACTAATTCCGATTGGCTAATTTAAAGAGAGTGATGGGGTGAGTGGTTTGGCGGGAAAAATGGTTACGATAGAGCAGGTAATCGGAATGAGTCAGGGTGGAGTAGGTAACTGAAAAAGGTTGTTCTATGAGGAAGTTAAGTTTAAAAGTAGAAGGCAAAGAATCGAACATACTAACATATTGATTCTTTGAAGAGAAAATTTAGAACTCACATCTAACAGAACTTTACCTCTGTTTTCTCCCTCCAAGAAGTCTACAACCCTAGTATAATAATGACAAAACAACAGACAAATCCCAAAAGAGGGGCAGCCCACAAAACCCTGACCAGAATACATAAAACTATCAAGACCACCAAGAGCCAAGAAAGCCTGAGACATGACAACTGAAGTAATGTGGTATCCTGGATAGGAATCTAGAACAGAAAAAGAACATTAGGTAAAAGCTAAGAAAATTGAAATGAAGTATGATTTAACAAAATAATAAACCAATAACGTATTGATTCGTTAATTGTAACAAATGTACCATGTTAATGCAAGATGTTAATAACAGGGAAAACTGGATATAGGATATACGGGAATGTTTTGTACTATCTTCTGTACACCTAAAACTCTTCTAAAAGTAAAGTTTATTTTTGAAATACACATTCATTTATCTATTTAACACATATTTTTCAAATGTCTAATAGATTCCAAGGTTCACACAAGATACATGGGGCACAAACACGGTAACTACTGTCATGGAGATAATATTGATACACAGAAGTTAAGTGACTCATCCAAGGTCACACAGCTAAGAAGAAAGAATAGTTGGAGTTGCTGCCAGACCCAAGATTTTCCACTCTATGGCAGCCTAATTCTTTCCATATTCCTGACACATTCAAGAAGATATTCCTTGTTGAGCTACTTATAAAGTGCAAGTAAACTTTTAAATAAATCAGCAAACATTTATTAAATTTGTACCATGTTCTCAGGATAGGACTACTTGCCGTGGGTTAAAAAACTGAACCTGTAGTCTCTGCCCCCTAGGTAGGTACACTCTTTCTGTGAGTATTAAAAAAGAGCATAAGCATAGAAAATTTAAGTATGACCCTCAATAAACTTGAGGGGTAGGGTCTATGAAACAGTAATAGTCAAATAAATGGAAAGTTTCATAGGAAAAGATGACTTGAACTAAGCTATTGCTCTAAGGAGAGTGTCATTATGCTACAATGCCACTTATTATAGTGATTATTGACACTTATTGATACTTATTGTGGTGATTAAGAGCATGATCTGAAAAGCTAGACTGCTACAGTTCCAATCCCAGCACTTCTTACAAAACATGTGATCTTCATCAAATTATATAAGCCATCTGTCTTCCTCTATTATAAAATGTAGCAATAATGGTACATTTCAGATAGGGTTGATTTGAGGACTCAGGGTTCCAGGAGAAAAAACAATGACCCAATCACCCTAAAAAAAAGTCTAGGAGAATTTATTTCCAAAGGGGCTATCATCAAAGACATGTATATGGGAAAACCACAAAGAACCTAGAATTCTTAGCTGCTGACCTCTTACCATCCCTAGACTAAGGGATGAAAGGAGGGGGTTTTTACTGAAGCCCAAAAGGAGAATCATGTAGTCTGTTTCCTTGTGAAGACCAGTGTCCTTTGATGAAGCCAGGGAATTAACACTCAGATTTCACACTCTACCTTCCTTCTAGTTTCTGACAAGTCTCTCTGGTGCCCCTACCCAGCAGAAAGTAGATGGCAGCCTTTTTGATGTAGCCCATGCTGGTTAGTCTCCTGGAACAAAGGGCAGAATGGTAGCTCTGTAAGGACCATCATGAACTAATATGTATAAATAGTTAAAACATGTCTGGCACACAGTAATACCCAATACATAATAACTATGACTAGTATTTGTATTACTTCTATGTTATTAGTATTCAGCACAATTTCCAGCATTTGGTAGGAAATTAAAAACATTCAAGTAATGAGTAGAGGAGGACAGGTACAGAAGCAGGATAGGAGTTGCTGTAGGATGTTGATACAATATAAGTTATAGTCACATATATACAATCGATCATAAATACATCATTGAAAATGACATGAGTTTAAATGAGTTGGAATTTTAATGTTGGAGAATAGTTTAAGATAAACTTGTAGGGGTAGCTCCTGAAGTAGTTAGAAAACAAGTCACATTATTAAAACATACTGTTCCACACAGAGAGACAAGTTAGGAAGTAGTTAGGGGCAGTGAAGTACAAGGAAAAGATTCAAGCTTTGAGGCACAGAAATATGTTCACCCAGATCTGTGTGACATTGAGCAAGTTCCTTTTTTCTCTGAGTCTGTAATGGTTAATTTTATGTGTCAATTTTACTAGGCTATGAGATGCCTAGACATTTAGTCAAACATTATTCTGGGTGTGTCTGTCAGGGTGTTTCTGGATGAGATTAACATCTGAATCAGTAGACTGAGTACAGCAGATTGCCCTCCCTAATATGGGTGGGCCTCATTGCAATCAATTGAAAAACTGAATAAGAGAGAACAAAAGGCTGAGTAGGAGGGAACACTCCTTCTGCCTGGCAGCTGAGCTGAGACATTGGTGTTTTCCAGCCTTCAGGCTCAGACTAAAACATGGACTCTTCTTGGGTCTCCAGCCTGCCCACCTTTAAACTTAAGCTATTGACTCTCCTGATACTCCAGCCTTCAGACTCAGACTAGAGCTACACCATGGGCTCTCTTGGTTCTCTGCACTGCACATCTTGGAACTTGTTAAGCTCCATACTCACAAGAGCCAATTCCTTATAATAGCTAGATACTGATATAGATAGATGATATAGATACAGATGATATAGATATAGGTATAGATATCGACCTCCTGTTGTTTCTGTTTATCTGAAGAACCCTGATTAATACAGACAGCACTAGTACCCTAATTTAGAAAATAGAGATTGTCAGTAAGAGTCAGTGAGTAAAATCCTATGCAAAGCAACTGACACATAGTAGGCATTCAGTGAATATGTCTTTTCCCCCTGAGAGTTGAGAGATTGAAAGCACAGCCAGTAAAATAAAATGGAGGGCTATCTTTCTAATAGACATCCTTCCTGCCTCTAGTCTTTAATAGAGTCCATTAATATCCATCAAACATTCCTAGGAATGGAAATACAAAGCCATCGTTGCTGTATATGTGGCAGCCTAATGAGCCAGCTGCTCCCAGTGAGGCAATAATTTACTCAAAGGTCCCCAAGTGTTGAGTTAAGCATGAGTTAAGGCAGCTTTCCAAATTGACCAGTTCTTCCACAAAGAGATTGCATTATTATGCTACCCTTTCTACGTAATTTGCTCACCAAGGCTCTATGCAGGATAAACCAATATGATATCTGCCCTCTAGGACTTTTTCCTGCAAGGAATTCACTGACAGATTTAATCACCCCAAAATCATGAAGTCAGCTTTCTTAGTTCCAGGCCAATGGAGTTTTTCTAAACCATAGCATTCTCAGACCAAGTCATGTATATCCATTTCTTGGGGAGGGGCTACAGTAAGGATGGCATTGGGCAATTTCTCAAGTCCCATTTCTCAGTAAAATGACTCAATATTTGTGCACACAGGAGCTTTTTTATGTTGGCCAATCCATAACACATGATGATGTATATCACTTAACAGTGATGGAAGGCCCAGCTGCAGAAGTCATTTTCTGGAGTCAAGGATTGCAGCCCCCGGGCTAATTCAGCAAGAGAGATATTTATGATCTTAGCAATGGGACCAGAAGGCTCTCTGTCCCCACTTCTGAGCCTGGACAGTGCCTGCGGAGAGACTGGATTGCATTTTCTTCACCAGTGCTTGATGTTTAAATACATTAGAGGGACTTTGAGAGCCAAAATGACTGAATAAGATGGTACCCCAAAAAAGTCTCTAGTAGAAAGAACCCTACCTCACGAAGCAGAAAACTAAGTTACCAGATCCCTTCCAGTCCTAACTAGCCATGTCACCTTGGGCAAGTCACTTAATTTTTCTGGGATGAAATTTTGTGACCTGAAAAGTAGGTTAATAACGTTGCTTCAACTTCAAAGCCTAGAGCAGGTAAGTAGGTTTCCTGAGGTTCCTTTCAGCTCTGGTGTATCTAAAATTGTGCTTTTTATTCTGGGTGAAAGCGACACTGATCAGCATTAGCATATTAATACTTGACAGATTCCCTTTGCATGGGGCTTTTGCTTTTACTAAGAATATTTATGTACATTGATTGCTTAATTCAATACACAGCCTTCCTCTTAAAACTAGGCAAAGCAGAATTATCATTCCGTTTGACAAATAAGAAAATTGAGGTTCAGAAGGGGTAAATGACTGACCAAATTGTTGCTCTCTCATAAAAGCATGCACTGCTGCCTCAGTCCTTTAGAGCTTACCTTTCTCTAAGTGGCCTGCAACTCTCTCTTAAGCACTTTGTTCGGGTCCCTCTGCTCATTTGCCACCTTCTTAGAGATGCCTTCTCTGATCACCCTAGATAAAACAGCAATACTCTATGCTTTCATTTTGCCTTATTCTTCTTTATAGAACCTAATATTTTAAGATAAACTCATCATTTATATGTTTATTCATTTATTGGTCTTTTGTTCTTACTAAAAATTAAGCCCTGTAAGTACAAGACTTGATCAAATTTTGCTCATTCTTACATTCTTAACACCTAGAATAATGTCTGCTCAGTAACAGGCCCTGAAAAATAATTGTTAGTGATATAATAAACAAACGAGGTGAAATGGGGAAGGCACTGGAAACTTTGGTAATTGTCTTTAGAAAAAAAAATGAAAGTAGCCTTTTACCTTAGCTATTTGAATTTTGGTTCATTTTCTAGGATATCGTCATTAATTTTGTCTGATACATACTTTTTATCTCACTTTCTGAAGAAAAATTAGGCAGTTATGTGATACTGTTTTAAACTATCTCTTTTCCTTACTTTATGAAGTAATATATTTTCCAAGTTCAGGATTCATTGTACTGATCCTTGAGACAGAATATGAAAATAAAAAAAAACAGTGGTTTCTAAACTGGCTGTATATAAAAATCACCAGGGAATATTTTTAAAACTCAAAATTCCTCGGCCCTACCCTTGGAAAATTTTTATTCTGTGGGTCTGTGGAAGAACCAGAATTTGTACGTTTCAAACATTCCCCAGCTGATTCGACTGCACAACCATGTTTGAGAGCTATTGAGTCATATCACCTGTAAAGATTCCTTTCTGTTAAATGTTGTTATCTAGGACCTCAGCAAGCTTCCAGGATGGTTGAGTTACAGCCACAAGTTTTGCTTAGTTAGAATAAGAATCATATAAGCCTTAGGTGCAATTACAAGAAAACTTTGGCACAGGGATCTCCGATTATGTGGATAGAGCACAAAGGTCATGCAGACATATTTTTTCTTATCCTAAAGATCTACCCTCAGGGAGCAGGTGCCTAATTATTCTTCTGGGTATGACACGAGGTCCCCAAAAAGAATACTGTTAAGAACAAAGCAGAATAGTCCAAACCTAGGAAAGAGGATTAAGGCAAAAACTTGGCTCAATGCACTGGTCCAATGTGATGTATAGGGTGAAGGTAAATCTGAGAACATTTATTCCACTCTCCACAGATATTTACTGAGCATCTACTAGGGCCTGGGGACACACCAGTGGACCTGACATGGTTTCTGCCCTCCAGAAACTTACACTGAAGTGTTAAAAGAGAAATACACTAAACATTGCATTACAGAAGCGTAGGGTTGCTATGGGTAAACATAGAAAGAATGTCTAACTCAGTCATGAGATGATGAAAGTTAGCTCCAAGCTAAAACCTGAAAGATGGGTAAAAGTTGACAAACGTTTAAGTTGGTTTTTTTGTTTGTTTGTTTCCTTCCCAGATGGTGGATTAGAGGCTTTCAGTGTGCCTCAGCCACTTGGAAATAGCAAGATAGTTCATAAAGATCAGCTCTGTTCGCTTTAATTCGAGATGGAAAATTGGAATCCTCCAGAATTGTGAAGGACACCCCAGATCCCAGGCAGCAAAATACGAGCAAACAGCCCTCATGATGGTGGCTAGCTGATAGGAGTGAAGCCCCAGTACACGAGGAAAAACGGGAGCCTCCTTTTGTGACTCACCTTTCCAGTAGGGACCCTAGCATCCCAAGCAAAGATAAAACACTTTGCTTCTCTAAGTTAGGGAGCTAACTTGGGAAGAGGCTTGAGGTCACTGAAAGAGAAAGACACTGGGATAAGTTGCAGGCATTTTCTCAGACATAGGACGAAAACAGGATGCCATATTTAATCCAAGCACCTACAAAATCAGTCATTCTTTGGTGATCTGGTACTGTGGCCATGCAGGCCACAGGAAGGTCTAGGGCCAGAGGCTGGAGCATTTGCTCTGGAGTGGAGCAGGGGGCTCCACAGCCAGAGTGGTGGTAAATGCCGCAGTAGTAGGTGATGGAATTGTACTCTCCCTTTTCACAGGCCTGAGGTGGGAGGAGAGCTGCTACAGCTGTGATTTCTCCTGGGTGACAAGGCTTGCAGTCAGGGACAGCTTGGTGACCTGGAATGAGTCTACGGGTGCTCTCCTGAAATCATGGTACAGTAGTGCACCCTCTGCTCCGGCCCCAGGCAGAACTCCAGGCATTAATCTCCAGGCATTCAGAGCACCCAGAGGCACAGACTGACATCCTGAGTAGCCCCACCCTTTCTGTGCAGAGATCTTGGTGCAGGTGGGGCCCCAGCCAGATCACCAGGCAACCCATTGCCTGATCCATCCAGGCAGATCTCCAGGCACTCAGAGCACTCACTCACCTGCCAGCAGACTGACCCACCCCACCCTTCCTGGGCATAAATCATGGTACAGGGGGACCACCTCTGTTCTGCACCAAGGCAGATCAGATCTCCAGGCATTCAAAGCACCTGCTCACATAGGCTAGCAGCCTGAGTTGCTCCACCCCTTACTGTGCAGAGATCTGAGTATATGAGGCCCCTCTCTGCTCCAGCCCAGGCAGATTTTCAGGCATTTGAAGCATTTGCTCACCTAAATCAGCAGCCTGGGCCTGCCCACTCTTCCTGTACAGAGACTGCGGTGAAGCGAGGTCCTGGCTGCCCCACACTTAGGTATATCTCTAGAGAGTTGGACACCTTCACATGTGGATTAGCAGCCTGAGCCACTATATCCTTCCAGTGCAGATTGTGATGAAGTGGGTTCCTCCCTATTTCATGCTCAGACAGATCTCCAGACATCTGGAGCACCCACTCTCTTCACCCTCTCCCTGTGCAGAGAACTTGGGGCCAAGGAGGTTTCCCAGCTCCATGCCTTGGCACACCTCTGCATGCTTGGTGGCCACCCACTTGATTTTTCCTCAACGCTGATGTTTGAGGAAGAAGATCAATAGGTCTGCCATCAGGGAACAGGTAGATAAGCCTGCTTGGTTCATCCTGGCCCATCTTCTCCCACAACTTTACCAGGGCTGAGAAGGGAGCTGAGACCACTGTGCACTTTATAGATCAGCCTATTGCCTGAGGCAACAGAGAGCTTCTCCCAGTAAACAAGAATCCAGTATATACCCAGCTGTCTGGGCCACAGCCAGCTCTTTCCCATAACTTCCATCTACTGCCTTGTGGGTTGAATTGCACAGCATAATATAAAACCTGCCAACAGAGGTGCCTAAGGCTATAAAGGCAAAGTCAAAAGACCCTACTCAACATCCTCTATAGTCACAATTCCTAGGAAGGCAGAAAGGAAAGGAAAATAAAATATATATATGTAGAAAAGAAAGAAAAAAATCCCACCCACATGAAAATAATTATAAAAATTAGAAGTGCCAGCTTATTCAGATGAAAATAAACCAGCACAAGAATTATAGTACCATGAAAAATCTGAATGTAGTGACACTACCAATGGTTCACATTAGTTTTCTAACAATGATCACTAATCAAAGTGAAACTCAGAAATGACAGATAAAGAATTCAAAGAACGGACTGCAAGGAAGCTCAACAAGATCCAAGACAAGGTTGAAAATTGACACAAAGAAACTTCTAAAGCAATCCAAGAAATGAAGAAAGAGATAACCATCATTAAAAAATTTATAGTTTATGGAATTAAAATAAACTCACTTAAGGAATATCAAAATACAATTGAAAATGTTATCGATAGACAAGCTCAAGCCAAAAAAAACAAAAGAAAAAATTTCACAGCTTGAAGACCAGTCTTACAAACTAACCCAGTCAGATAAAAATAAAGATTAAAGAATTTTAAAAATGAGCAAAGTCTTCGAGAAACATGGTATTATGTAAAGTGCAACCAAATGTATAAATTGTTCGCATTTCTGAGAGAGAAGAAGAAAAAGCAAACAACCTGGAAAATATATTTAAGGAAATCATTCAAGATATTTTGTCTTAATTTTGCTAGGAATTATCTGAGAAATGCACAGTGAGACACTATCTCACACCAGTCAGAATGGCTATAATTAGAAAGTCAAAGAACAACAGATGCTGGCAAGGCTGAGGGGCAAATGGAATGCTTATACACTGTTGGTGGGAATGCAAACTAGTTCAGCCACCGTGGGAAGCAGTTTGGTGATTTCTCAAATAACTTAAAACAGAACTACCATTAGACCCAGCAATTCCATTACTGGGAATACCCACAGGAAAATAGATGATTATACCAAAAAGATATATGCACTCGGATGCTCATTTCCTTACTATTCACAATAGCAAAGACATGGAATCAACCTAGGGTCCCATCAATGGTGGACTGTGTAAAGAAAATGTGGTACATATATACCACGGAACACTATGCAGTCATAAAAAAGAATGAAGCTATGCCCTTTGCAGCAACATGGATGCAGCTGGAGGCCATTATCCTAAGTGAATTAATGCAAGAACAAAAACCAAATACTGCATTGCCTCATGTACATAAAGATTGCAACCACAGACACTGGGAACTAATTGAGGTGGGAGGAAAAAGGGAGAAGAAGGGTTGAAAAACTAATTATTATATACTAGCCTTACTACCTGGGTGACAGGATTAATGGTACCCCAAACTTTAGCATCATGCAGTTTATCCATGTAACTAACCTGCATATGTATCCCTGAATCTAAAATATAATTTGAAATTATTTTAAAATTTTTAAAAATAAAGTTTTTTAATTAAATAAAAAAAGAATTGAAAGAGGATGAGGAATGTTGCAGAAAGAAGGGACAGTAAATATGTTTGTCCAGATACAGCCTCAGCATTTAAGGAATGAATGTCTAGAAAAGGCAGAGTGATGGAGTTATAAGTCTGAAGTGGTAGCGTTGTTCTAGGCATTGAGGATACAGTGGAAAACAAAGGCAGACCGGGTCCTAGCAATCTCAAAGCTAAACACTCAAATAATGAACTGGATGATAAATATATGGAAAAAAATGTGACAGTAGGTTGAGAGATGGTGATTTTGGCTAAGTCTGGCAGTAAGTATGGAGAAAATGAGAAACTGGCAAATAACCATTTGCAGGAAAGTAGCATAAAGAATTGGGAGAGCATGGCATCTTTGTAGGGGTCATTGTACCCTGGGTCTGTCTGGATGAGTAGCTAAATTCTAAGCCCCACATTAAGGGTACTGAACTCTTTATATTCTACCTGCTTCAGTCCAGGCATTCCAGGTCAGTGGATCCAGCTGAAATGTATTAGAAAAAAAAAGATACAGAGAAATTGAGTCTGGGGCTGATCCCATTTATCTCTGAAAAATAAACAAATCCTATACATTTGGCAAGTTGTATAATTAAAGTCAAATATTGATGTAAACATAAGATACCCAAATCCACTCTCTAAACTCAAATGACCATTGAACTAATCTTAAAGTAATTGTGAAAGTGACAACGAAACAAAGAGCTTAAAATCATGATTAAACCTACATTTATCATTTTATTTTAAAAGGAGGGAACTTATTTGTTATTCTTTTGAAAACCAGATGTCTGATAGAAATATGCCTTTTGAATTACTGCATTAAGATCTTATAAATCTCTTCTCAACCTTGCATGTGAATGATTCATAGATGTAAAATAGAAGGGATGGCTTATAGCAAATGGAGGAAAGTGTCTGTAACCCAAGTAGAGACAACAAGAATTAAATATAGTAACACAGAGAAGAGACAAGATCTAAATGGGTTAAGAGAGGTTAATCAAAGTGTGTCCTCACTTCAGAAAAGAAAAGGAAGTGTAGAATAATTGGTAGCCTCAGGAGAAATACAAAAGCTATGGATAAAAATATATATATATATATGTATACACACACATCCTAGAAATAACATGTTAGAAAAAATAAAGAAATCTAGATGCAATAGTTTTAAGAAAAGGTCTTTGTAACAAAGGCAAAGTCACGTAACATAAGATTGTACTTTACTTTGGGCGTTTTAATTTTCTTCTCAATCATTCCAAGAGCTTTCTTGTCTCTCTTCCTCAAGTCTCTCTTTATCTGTTTCCTATACTCAAGCTACATTGGAATAACCTTGATCTTGTGAGTTGATTTCTAAATGTGTTTTCAAAGTAGGTTCATCTTCACCACTTAGAGAGAGGTTTATCTGCTTTTTGCCAGACAAGCTGTTTGGTCAAGTCATTTAATATCACATATTTGGGATACAGGCAATATGAGTTGTTGTGATGAAGCAGAGCTTTGCACTTGAAATGAACATGTAGTTGTTGACTGACCTCTAAAAAAATGCAATGTCCTATTTTCTTTGGGATTTCAATGGAAAGGTGGTTTTTACACCTATTTCTAGTTGTACTTTCAAGAATATTTCGGCAGATTCCATGCAATCAACAAAAACAGATGTGCACCTTGAAAAATAACATATGTAAAAATTGCATGTACATTTAAACCACAATAGTTACAAAGAGATCCAAGCCATGCAATTTATTTTCTTAAAAGCAGCAGGTTAATTTTAGATGTTTTTTACAACTAAGATGGTAGCTGTAGAAACATTATATTCACATATGATATATTTTAAAATTGATTATTATACCTTAGATTTCTTTGTTCAATGGTTCTGGCAAAACTCATCTGAACTTAAAAAAAGTACCATGCCCTAAAATTGGATATAAATGGCAAAATCAATCTCATCCATGATTTGTAATGTTGGAAAAGCATATCTAATTTGTACTAGAAAAAGAAGCAGCCAAAGAGAAGCACTCGTACTTTTTCTTTTGAGTTGGAGTCTTGCTGTGTTGCCAGGCTGGAGTGCAGTGGCACAGTCTCCGCTCACTGCAACCTCCACCTCCTGGGTTCAAGCAATTCTCCTGCCTCAGCCTCCCGAGTAGCTGTGACTACAGGCACGTGCCACCATGCCCAGCTAATTTTTGTATTTTTCGTAGAGATGGGGTTTCACCACGTTGGCCGGGATAGTCTCAATCTCTTGACCTCATGATCCGCCCACCTCGGCCTCCCAAAGTGCTGGGATTATAGGCGTGAGCCGCCGCACCTGCCCCTGCACTAGTGTTATTAATGTATGTGTGGCTGCCTAATCTGACTTCTAAATAAGATATCAAAATTGATGGTATTATTTGTATACCACTAGATGAAATCAGAATGCAAAATACAGCAATACTCAAAGAGTCCCTTAAAGATGTTATCCAACAGAGATATGGAAAGAAATATAAATACAAAAATCAAATTTCAAAGTAGAAACTTTGATTCCAGTCTGAATTCTCTTTTTCACAATTAGACCCCAACTAAGCTTTCTCTTTCTCTACTGATCTCCTTAGCCCTATAGTCTGGAATGGAAACTTCCAGCTTCTGGGTAGTGAGGATCTCAGGGCTTTATATTCACTGTCATCTTTTGCCTTCTTTCTATCTAAGGAAGCCAATCCTGACATTAGAAAATTTGATCCAGGTAGTTTAACTACCTAGAAAAGCACCATTGGTTCCCTGTCTTTTTAAAGAACCAGGTTTAGCAAATCATTATCAGGGGCAAAATTAAGTGAAAAACTTACTATCTAAAATGCTGAATCAAACAATTAAAACTTCTGTTTCTACAGGAGCTAAATTTTGAAAGATTCTATCAGTATATCTTAGAAAGAAATATGATATAAAAATAGAGTAGAAGAATTGCTACATTTAAGCTTCCTTCAAAATACATAGCCTACTTTTTTTATAAGTTTTTCCTTTTGGTATTCATGGAATGGAAAGTAATTAAACCCCTCTGAGACAGTCGATGTACAGATTCAATAATTATCATCTTTATTTCTCCTTTCAAGACATGCATAAAGATTAAGTTTTAATATTAAGACTAATATAACCAGCTCCCATCAAAATAATAACGTATTGTTAGACTAACATTAAAATAAACGTATTTTATATTCCAAATTCTTGCAATATATGTGATTCCCTAAATTCTTAATTTCCTCAAGTATGAAAGCCTAGTGCCAGAAGAGATTTGAGATCCTCAAGTCTAAACTCCTTATTTCATATATGAAGAACCTGGTGAAATCGCAGCTAGTTAGCCATAGAAGTGAGAGTAGCAATCAAAACAGCAAATTTTTGGTACAAGACTTGCCCTAGTGCATCCTCTCTGCATTTTGTCCATGTAAAATAACTTGGATAAAGTTGGGAAAGTCATAGTGATTTGCAAAGAATCACCTGATGGCCACTGATTTCTATCACTGACCACTGAGAGAAATTAAGAGATATCCTCAGTATCATATCAAAGGAGATCCAAGCATTAAATAAAATAATCCACATAGAGACAATGAGAGCATTGCCTTGCACACAGCAAGTCTGCCTAGCACTCCATAAATGTAAACCACCATTACCATTATCAACATCCACGTCTCCTTCACTTGACAACAATCTATGGAAAAGAAGCTGGGAATTTCACTAGCACTAAGGAGAGTGTGGAATTCTTCACTTATGTTCTGGGCCCACTTATTAGTAGTAGCCTTTCCTTGATTTCCTTGGCCAATGTAAACATGTATACACAAGTTAGTGTCACATTGTCAGCTTCCTCACAGAATTAATTCCTAGGAATTATTTCCTAGAAATTAATGTCTGCAGAGTAAAATGTGGTTTTTTTGTTTTGTTTTGTTTTTTTCCCCCCATTAGAACATGAAATGAACAGGTTTACTGAAATAAGCTCTCTACCTGGAGCAAGGATGAGGGAACAGTTAACTAGGCTCCTCAGAAGAGATGGATCTCGACTCATATGCTTTCTTTGCATTCTCGGCTGCTTTGTGTGAAAAGAAACTTAATTATGACATTTCAATATTGAAATAAAATTAGTTTGGATTTTAGTCCTCACTCTTGAAAGGAAATTATGCTCCATTTTTAACTGTGCAAGACAACTGCTGATTCATCTGTGGAGTGATAAGCAAGGCTATTTTTATAAACATATAACTAACTATATACAGGGCCTCCTTAGGGCTTCTCTTCTTATGGGTGCAATTTGGCCTTCAAACTCCTGCTTACAGAAGCTTTTGTGGCCACCTCACATGCCGCAGTGTCAACCCTGTCCGCCACTTATGTTGGTTAAATCTCTTTAGCAACAATAAACATAGCCAATTATAATGACATATTTTACTCATGTTCCACATTCGTGCCTAGTTCTAGGCACAAAATAAAAACACTCAAGGATTTTCTTGTCCAGTTTAACCTAAATATTTTAAGTCCTAAATATATTATGTGCAATATCCCTAGAATATATATAGTATATTAATTTATTGTTTAACATATTAGTAAAGTTTAAAAATCATGTAATGAGTTAAATATTAAAGACCACGTAGCCAATGTAGTTTCATTGCTCTTTAAATGCCTCTGGCAAGGATTTAATTTAGATTTAATAAAATAGTTATTATATTATTTATTTCATTATAAATATGCTAATATAAATGTGATGCTATAAATATTTCTGCTAATTAAATACTAGCTGACTTATGGTGGTTTATTTAGGTGCAACTAGAAGTTTATTAAGATGTATGAGTTGAAACTCGATAACCATAGTCCCAATAATCTATTGATATTTAATAGGTAATAACCATATTACATTCAAGGTAATACATTTAAATGTATTCTTTCTATTGAATGTTAGTTTAAAGCTAATTATTTGTAACATATTTACTAAGCTTCAACTGTTTAAGAGATATTCATCTTAATAAAAAAGGTTGTTATGCCCCAATAGATATTCATAATAATCAGTTGATATTTAATTAACATATAATAACTCCCTCATTAAACCTAAATTAAATCCTTATTTGAAATACTTAATTTAAAGTACAACTGAAAATACTGCTATAGAAAAATTACATAGCTTCTGTGTATTGCTTTCACAAGCAAAATGAAGAGATGGCCTTGCAATCTAAGGCAGAATTTCATATGACATTGAAGGATGTTTAGGGTACTCTGTAAGTCCACGTGTACAGATCATAAAACAAAATCTTAACGCAAGCAACATTTTTAATGAAGCCCACATTTAAATGTTTTAACAATCATTAAATTTTAATAAGCTAAAAACTAAACAAAATGAAATAGTGAAACACTTGATGTTCTTAAATAAGATAAAACTAATTAAGGTGAAAGGTCGCCCAGGCTGGAGTGCAGTGGCATCATCTCAGCTCACTGCAACCTCCGCCTACTGGGTTCAAGCGATTCTCATGTCTCAGCCTCCCAAGCAACTGGGATTACAGGCACGGCCACCATGCCTCACTAACTTTCTGTATTTTTGGTAGAGACAGGGTTTCATCAAGTTGGCCAGGTAGCTCTTGAACTTCCGACCTCAAGTGATCCACACACCTGCCTCTCAAAGTGCTGGGAGCCACCGCGTTCAGCCCATGATGTTCTTTATTTCTCCCTCCAGCCCTCTCTCCATCTTCCCTACTGAGCTCTATGACCCAGGAGGCAGCTCCATAAGGAAGGAGTGCATCACCACCAGGGTCCCTGAGCTCTAGACTCCAGATGTATTTGGGCAATGGAAAGCATCAGCGGGAGACGCAAGGGAAAGGGTAAGGAGAGGCAGAGGTCTTCATTACTTCATCCCTTTTCACAGTTGTGGTTTGCCAGTGCCTACGTTTCTCTCCATAAAGCCACAGATTCTGTCTAGTAGCCCTTCCTAGACTTCTCGTTCTCATATAATTCTGGCAACTCTTCCTTTCTTTTTCCTCTTCAGGCATGGAGGCCATAGTGGTTTCTCATGGTTGCTAGTCTCAGGGTGTTTTTTCTTTTGAGTGTACCATCTATTTTCTGTCAGGACCTGGACTTACATGCAAATTAAAAAAATAAAATAAATAACAACTGGAGCAGCAACAACTAACCTTTATAAAACACTTTTACACGTTGTTTAAAACATAATAGGCTTTATGTTTAAGCCATTTAACCAATGGAGAAACTGAGGCTCAGGTTTTCTGCACAAAGGCACATGGTTACTAAGTGGAAAAGCCAGAAATCAAGCCCAGGTCGTTCAACTCCATATCCTAATCTCCAATATAATCCAGTCACCAGAAGGATTACATTTTCCTTAGCTTTATTTTTTTTACTTATTTATTTATTTTTTTGAGACGGAATCTCCCTGCAAGCTCCGCCTCCCGGGTTCACGCCATTCTCCTGCCTCAGCCTCCCCAGTAGCTGGGACTACAGGTGCCCACCACCACGCCCGGTTAGTTTTTGTATTTTTTTAGTAGAGATGGGGTTTCACCGTGTTAGCCAGGATGGTCTCGATCTCCTGACCTCATGATCCGCCTGCCTCGGCCTCCCAAAGTGCTGGGATTAGAGGCGTGAGCCACCGCACCCGGCCATTTTCCTTGGCTTTAATCAACATTCTACACTACAGCAGTCGTTTATGATTTTTTGAGGCTATAGAACCCTTTCTTCAAAAATATCTAAAGAGTTTCAACAAATTGAAAAGATAAAAGTAGAGCAGCTTTGGTTGCTGCAATCTTTAGTAATCTCATTAAGACCATGTGGGGATGACCCCACTAAACCTTGCTCCTGGAATCATCACATATCCCAAACCTGTCCAGTTAGAGCACTCTATCTCCCTAGCCACAATGATTGGCTCATGGGCAATCGCATGATCCAAACTGGGCCCCTCTGAGTCTTCCAAATATGTGCTACTTTCTTCTGGAATGGCAAGCTGAGAAGATAATGAAAGCCTTAGATTCGTCAATAGTTATCTTAGCTGTTATACAGAGACAGCCAGCCTGAAAATAAAGCCAGATACAAAGCCTGAACCAAGAGAAGATCAGAGGGTCCTAATAGCACACTGTGAATCCATGAACTCGACCAAGACCAAAACCAGTCCCATCCCTTGGAATAATTAGATATGGTAGAAAGTCAATTATCTTTCTGCCTAAGTTAGTTTGTGTTAGATTTCTACCACTTACAGCCAATAAAACAGAGTTCCACCAAAGTTATACAAATAGTTTTGTGCTTATTTATTTGTTACCCAAAAGGCATGGTTCTCACTAACTTGGTACATTAGCTGGAGATTCAATCCCTTATTCTAGATAATTCTTGATGGTGTTCAAGTTGATACTTGTAAAGAATTGATACAATATAAAGTTTTCCAGATGAGTTGTAACTTTTTGTTTTGTGGTAGGAAAAGCACTAAGACATCCAACTTTGTAGCTGCCTCCTTTATAGAACTCATTCTCTTATTCTGAACTTCATTTCTTCACTAATCAATAAATTAACATTACTAATCTTGCCTTTTTTACAAGGTTAGTATGAGGTTCTTATTTAAAATCTGCATAATGTGTAAAAGATCTATGTTGTACAAAATGAAAGGCAAGATGTCAGCGTTTACCAAATGTCAATTTAAATTACTTTCTCAATATTTTTAATATAAAAGCATACCAAATTATATATTTGGCATGATATTCAAAAGTAATGAATGTTTTTTAAAATAGGTGTTATTATTTGTTTCTTCTGGTCTGTAATGTTTTTTAAAGTTCTTTACAAACAATAAATGACTAGACTTCTTAGCAGCCCGCTGACCCAGCAGTGTTATGAAGGAGAATCTCTCCCTGCAACAATGTAGACCTGTATTTATTTTCTAGGTTTTAAAAATTCGCTTATGGAAGCTTTGGACATTAGCAGTCATTTTAAAACACAATTAAGCTATTAGTGTATTCAAAAGAGACCAATAGCAACTTTAGGCTATGTCTATTCTTGGGCCAAATGAGTGGGGAGTGTTGGGAAACATCCAGATATTTAGTACATAATGGCCTAAAACAACTGTGGAAACAGAAAAAAAAAAAAAAAGATGGGAGGACGTGAGTTTTCCAAATTGACTCTTTCCAGTGAAATCTGTGTAAATATGATTCTATCTCTATGTGCCTGAATAAACCCAACTTCCATATTTTTACTTTGTTTTATTTTATTTTGCACCAAAAACTCAGTTTATATGTGATAGGGAATTACCACATATATTTTAGCTATTTCATTTATATATCTTATTTCTATTAAATTTTAAAAACTATTTACTCCTAGCATGAGTGAGCCCAAATTTAAACTGCAACATCCCATTCTACCATCTTGACTCCTGGGGAAAACGAAACTAAGCAAAACAATTGTTAGTGTTTTCTGGCTTTTGATGACTTAAGGAATCACTTCCTTAATGACAAAAAATAAAATTGCTATATATTTCTGATTGCCAGTCCTTACATATAGAGGACTATAGCTAAATATATTATTCTGTCTACATCACTTATTAAAGAAGGGCAAAAAGGGAGCAAGACAAAAGACATTTGGAAATTGTGGTGTGAGATCAACACTTTGCATAGACTTCTAGCAAGAGCCCTTCACATCCTTCACGAGTCTCATGATGTCTTTAGTATGTACACTGTCTGCAGTCATAAATAGATTCAGCCCATTTTATGCCTAACTAATACAATAACATTTTGGGCATTAGACCCAGATCTAATATTTGTGGTCTTACAAAATCACTGGATTACTGGAACAAAAACTTCTATTATTGTCTCTGCTCACCACATAAGAAAATATATAGTAATGATCAGGTGTGTGTGTGCCCTGGTTTCAGACTGCCTGGGCCCCAATCCTGGCCTTGCCTTGCCTTTCTCTTACCTTGGTCTTAACTTCTTTACATTTCATTTCTTCATATATAGAAGTAATAGTAAAACCAGGCTCATAGCAAAGTACTTAGATGTGACTCAATTATCCTAATTGAACAACAAGTATTAGCCGTTGTTAAACACTGCTTAGAACATTAATGCTGATTAAAACTTCACCCAGACCATATCCAGTTAAATCCTACCCAAGTTTTGGATTTCTTCTGGCCACATGTACCTCAGTCTAGATTCTATCTTCTTGTTACACAGTGCTTTTATACCACTCTGTACCTTTCTAGAAGAAATAGTATTACTGCTAGTAATTATATATTTCTGAGTTTATCAGTTTAATATTTATATTCTCATTGGATTCTAAGTTCTGTAAGGAAAAAGAATATATTTTGCTCAGAATTTTATTTGTGCTGCTTGGCAGTGGCTGGCACATAGTAGTCCTCAATAAACATTTGTTGGATCAATAAAGGAAAGAATAAATGAATGATTGTATTATAGGCCTCAACTTTTTTTTTTTTACTTTCTACAATTTTTTTCTTCTTTAAACAATCAGTGCTTCAACAATCTGCCCTCCCGTGACTCAACCTTACCCTACAATGCCAGCTATATCGTCTAAGTTATTAAATTATTTTTCATGATGAGGTTAGGCAAGATTATCTCTAAAATTAGCATTTTGTAACACTAAAGATGACTAAAATAGAATGTAACTAATGAATCTGGTAATATTACTTTTGAACTGATTCTAATTTAGTCTCTCTTTTTTCCTTCTGCAATAACATAATAGACTTAAACGCTTTCTTTGTAGTGCCACAAATCAATCAATAAGCATTTGTTCTATGTCTACTATGACTTTAGCACTACAGCAAGGTGTCCTATTTATAAAAGGCATTGTACCTGTTTTAATTGCCTTCTTTAGCACATAGCCACTTAAGGACTTAATGATAAATAAATACATCTAGATGTCAATTAAATAAATTTGTAGTCACAAACCAGGGCCAAGTAAAGAGTTCTGGAGTCCTAATTCCAAGAGGTTTATTGCCACAAGGAAATGAAACTACTTAGACACTCCACATGGAATGGATGCTAGAAATTACAAATGCAGTGGGAATATTGGAGGTGTCCACATCTAGCAGAGTCATCACCATCTCCATGGAAACCATCCCCCACCCGCTTCTGGGGAGAAAACAGCAGCTGTTCAACAGCACACAACCAAGAAAAATGCAAATCAGTTGGAAGTGAAAAACTCAGGATCCATTTAAAATTGTTAAGGGGCTGAAATTTGGGGTAAAGGAATGAGATTAATGAAGCAGTGATTTAGCAAATAAGGCTACCTTGGCCTCCTGCGCATGGTAAAGAGTTCTGAGAAGACGAAGGAGCAAAGTGGTCAGAAATTTACATCAACCATCATTACATCACCCTATTGGAATAATGCATTGCAGAAATGTTGCAAGGAAAATATAATAGCTTTTAAAGAAAGGAACTAGGAGGAAATATGTTTGGGAATTCGTTTTGAAGAAGAAAGAAGAAAAAAATAAAGTTAAGGCATGGCATAGAGTACTAAATAGAAGAAAATTTGGAAAAGGAAGAGAAATTTTAAAAAGGACTGTGTTCCTTGTGCATAATATGCTATCGTTGATTATATGTTTTTTGCATGTGCGATTTTATGTGATTTTCATAGGTGTATCTTCTGCCACAAAGGTTTTACTTGTATATAATATGGAAACTTATTTAAAAGCCTTAGGTAAATATGGACAGCTAAATCAGGCACTTCAGGCCGTGTCAAAAAGGATAAAGAGCTAGATCGCTGGTATTTCGTTTGTATGAACTCAGGATTATAATGAGAAGAAAAACATGAGACCTCGTAAGTGCTAGACTCTGAGAACCGTCTCCTGTCCCATCAAATTTATCTCCTAAAAATTTGAAGCTGAGATTCCTTTAGTCAGCTGCGTCACTAACAATGAAAAGATGTAGGGCACAATTCTGCAATGGGGATGAAAAAGCAGAAAGAACTTATGAAAGAGTTAGAGAGAAGGGATTAAAAAAGAGAGAGAGCAGGGCAGAGGCCAACCCTCTACTGGTGGGAACATGTTAGTTTATCTTGGGGCTTCTTCAGTGTTACACTGAGATTCTAGGGTCAATTGAAGTGGCTGGTGGTGGGAAGGTCATTGCATTCTTCATCATTGGCCCACAATGGTTATGAATGAAATGTTTATCAGCCCTGTTGATGCATTCTTTTCAAGTTTGTCACTATGATGCTAGCCTGCTACTCAAGAATCTCGAAAGGCTGGGAGCCCAAGGACTAAGATTCCAGCTACTGGGTGTGCCACATTCTCAAGACAATACTGCCAAGGGACTCATGTATCTTGCAGCAGCAGGAAGTCATTTTCTAGATTGGAGCCAGCACTCTGTTTGTTTTCATGCACTTAGTCTTTTAGAACCAAAAACCAGGAAGTCTTGCAGGTTTCTGCCTTTTCTGATTTACCACATTCTTCCTCCTGGGCTTTAACACAGAGCATACTAGCTGCTTTAATGCGGGATTGGTGGCGTGAGGTGGGGGGTGCCCACCCTCCTGTAACTGTTCTCTGATTTTTCCTTGAAAAAGAACTCAAATGCTTGTGGGATATTACATAAAAATGTTAAAGCTATATACTAAAATTTCTGTGTGAAACTTAAATAATTCAAATCAAGACTTCTTTGTGACCTAACACAGAATAATAAAGGAAGGTTTCAGGGCCATGTGTAGTGGCTCATGCCTGTAATCCCAGAACTTTGGGAAGCCAAGGCGGGAGGATTGCTTGAGCCCAGGAGTTCGAGACCAGCCTGGGCAACATAGCAGGATCTTGTGTCTACAAAAAATTTAAAAATTAGCCAGGAATGGCAGTGAGTGCCTGTGGTCCCAGCTACTCGAGAGGCTGAGGTGGCAGAATTGCTTAAGCCCCAGAAATTAAGGCTGCAGTGAGCTATGATCACACCACTGCACTCTAGCCTGGGTGATAGAGCAAGACTCTGTCTCAAAAAATAAAATAAGGAAGGTTTCATGGAAACAACTGGTTTTTCATACCATTGTATCCGGGGTATAGTTTTTGAATCTCTAAACAGCAACAGTGACCCGAATACCTCTAAAAGCAAGCTCCGTATATTGAATTCCATTGGCCAGTTGACTTTTGTGAATGAGTAGGAAGAGCATTCCAACAGAAAATATCTGAGCCTCGAGATATCATAATCACACCTTAGGGTACAATAAACCTTTTAAAGTACATATTTAAAAGAAAAATGCTGATTTCCTGATAAAATATTAATGTTCCTCAAATTAAGCCCTACATAGGAATGTAAAGTTGCCCAAGTTATTATTATTATGTTTAGCCTGATAGTTTTAAGTTCTGAAAGAAAAATAGCAATGATCGTAAAATGAAGAGCAAATATTTGACTGCTATGTTCCTCAACTTCTCTCCAGCCCCTATCCACTGTCTCAGCAGTCTGGTTATGATTGGAGATCTTGGATGAAAAGCAAAAGACAAGCCCGGGCAAAAACAAAGCACACTGGGCACTTACTCCAAATTAGGGAATAGGAACCACATTCATAGAAACATATTGTATTAGTCTGTTTTCACACTGCTGATAAAGGCATACCCAAGAGTGGGTAACTTACAAAAGAAAGAGGTTTAATGGACTTACAGTTCCACGTGGCTGGGGAGGCTTCAAAATCATGGCAGAAGGTTAAAAGCTCGTCTCACATGGCAGCAGACAAGAGAAGAGAGCCTGGGCAGGGAAACTCCCCTTTTTAAAACCATCAGATCTTGTGAGACTTATTCACTATCACAAGAACAGCATGGGAAAGACCTGCCCCATGATTCAATT
This sequence comes from Gorilla gorilla gorilla, assembly GCF_029281585.2. NCBI lineage: Eukaryota > Metazoa > Chordata > Mammalia > Primates > Hominidae > Gorilla > Gorilla gorilla. The sequence continues at coordinate 31,206,448 of NC_073227.2, read as the reverse complement.
ACCTCCCACCAGATCCCTCCCACAGCACGTGGGAATTCAAGATGAGATTTGGATGGGGACGCAGCCAAACCGTATCACATATCCTGAAATATACTGCAACCTTGCTTGTCTTTAAAAACAGCCATTCCTGTCACATAGAACCTTGAGAGCCCCCTCTTATTATTTTGTATCATTTTATCATTTTCTGTGGGTATAATAAGTGATATCAGAAAAAAGTGGTTTTGGAGTCATACATTATTAAATATCATATTATAAAGATGCTAATAGAACCATTAATATTATTCATACAATATAAAGACAAATTTTTACTTTTCCCATTTAACAAGTGATGCATACTGTTTCATTGACTTTAATTATGTAATAAAAGCATGAATTGTTAACAAATAAATTCAAAAATGGCATATATTGCTTTTTGTTTGTAGAACTAATGAGTATTAAAATGTAGATTAAATTTTAACTGTAGCTAGTACCATCAAAACATAAGACAAAAAACTTTCTGGCGCTTATAATTTGGGATCTTTAAAAACTGCATTTTAAATAAACCACTGATTTATTTTTTAATGTGTTTGTGTTTTTTGACTATATGATAGGATATAAGTGTTCCAAGTTGCTTCTTGCAAGTAATTTACAAATAGCAAGATGAAGATATGGACACTTTTTTTTTTCCAATAAATCAAAAGTCAAATTGGATCTAATTGTCACTATATCTTCAAGTACTAGATGAGACATAAAATATCTGAATAAAGGCAAAGATATGCTATGTTCCTCAAAAAGAAGACATAATATTGTGAAGATGCTCATTTCTTGAAAAAAAAAAAAAATTAGCTGGGCATGGTGGTGCACACCTGTAGTTTCAGCCACTCAGGAGTCTGAGGTGGGAGAGTAGCTTAAGCCCGGGAGGCCGACGTTGTAGTGAACCATGATCATGCCACTGCACTCCAGCTTGGGCAACAGAGTTAGGCCTTGTCTCAAAAAACAAACATAGAAACAGAACAAAAACAACAACAACAACAAAAATTATATTCATTTCACCAACATTAATCTGGAATTCTGGTTAAATACCTATCAAAATCCCAACAAGATTTTTTCATAGAACTTGATAAGGTAATCTTAACTATTTCTATAAAAGAAAATATGCAAGACTTGCCAGGATAATTTTATAAAGGCAGAACAATGATGGAGACTTGTTTTACCAGATAACAAAATATATTATACACTTACAGAAATTAAAATAACACAGTATTGGTGTGGGCCAATACCATATCTCAATAGATTGAGGGAAAATTATAAATAGTCTAGAGAAATAAACTCATGTACATATGTGAATGTGCTGTGTTAAACCTGATATACTTCAAATACAGTGGACAACATTATTAAATAAATAAAGTTGAAATAATTTTAAAGAATCTATCTTTAAATAAATAAACCCAAATAATTTCATAGAAAAATGAGCAAAATATTTGGATAAAAAATTTATAGAACAGGAAACATACATGATTAAAAAACAGAAAAAGCTGAATCTTAGAATAATTAGAACATGATACAAAAATTAATTGTTAATATTCAATGTAGGTTAGAGTATTGAGAATAAAAATTCATATTAGTATAGGATTCTTTTGGAGGGAAATTTGACAATATCTTATTTTACAAATATATAAAATTCGTTACCTGTTAATCAGCAATTCACTTTCTAAGAGCTATTCTACAGAAATACTAGTATATTTCAAATGCTAATAACTTTTTTAAAATATTACAAAATCTATTATATACATTCACATGTATGCATGCTTGTATGTATGTATGTGTACACCTACTTTCTTGGGCCCTATCTAAACCTGATTTATCATCTTCAGGGATGGCATCCAGAATTGTTATTTTAAAAACATTTTTACATATTATTTTTATACAGCTTTATTTGCAAATCACTGAAATTAAATCAAAGAACTCTTGTGCATCCTCACTTTCATTTATTCAGAAATATTTATTGAATGGTTATTACGTACTGGTCTCTGTTCAAGCCTCTGGAAATACGGTAGTGAACAAAATAACTGTTGACCTAGCAGAGTCTCAATTTTAATGAGAGAGAAAATAATCAAATGAACTTTTTGAAAAATATTTCCAAAATTTTAATGTTAAAAGCTGCTGGGGTCGGGTGAGGCGGCTCACGCCTGTAATCCCAGCACTTTGGGAGGCTGAGGAGGGCGGATCACGAGATTAGGAGATCGAGACCATCCTGGCTAACATGGTGAAACCCCGTCTCTACTAAAGATACAAAAAATTAGCCGGGCGTGGTGGCGGGCGCCTGTAGTCCCAGCTACTAGGGAGACTGAGGAAGGAGAAAGGAGAATGGCCTGAACCCGGGAGGCGGAGCTTGCAGCGAGCCCAGATCGCGCCACTGCACTCATCCAGCCTGGGCGACAGAGCAAGACTCTGTCTCAAAAAAAAAAAAAAAAAAAAAAAAAAAGCTGCTGGTTTCATGTAGAAAACTCAAATTTGGCTCCCATATGTGCTGCCCAGGCTTCAAGGGAATGAAGTGATGCATGTTTGAGTCAGAGACAAAGATATGATTAGCATCATGACCAACAGGATCCTTGGTCCAAAGCACATTGAAGATTCTTAACTGAAAGTGACTGGATCCAGGAGCAGCGGGGAAGGAAGCCATGGGAAACTAACTGGAACAGTAGAATTTGTCTCACTGAAAAAGGGGCCAGCAGCCCAAATGACCAAATCTGAAGGACTGTTGATTTCTTATGTGGCTGATTAAGAGCTTGAGATAGAGGTAATGGCTCTAAGTAATGAGCGCAAACACCAGAGGTCAGTGGTGTTTTTGAGTACAATGACTATGGATAGTTTATTAGGGAAAAAAACCTTTATCTAAATTCCTGTTAATAATGAAAAGTTTAGGTTTCATAGGTCTGAACTGATTCAATATGTCAAATAATTCTGAACTCAAACACATTCTACTTATTGGCTTCTCAGTGACCTGTTGAGCCTTACTCATGGCTGGTGTGTTTGAAAATACAACTTCCAGATAACCTAATGGGATAAAATGTCTTTTGCAAAGAGATCAATATATACTGAATTTGATCCTGTTAAGAAAGCTTCAAAAGATGTACCAGTCCTCCATTATAAAATCCAAATATGGATGAGTTGCATTCAAATAAAGGTCTAATAACGAAGCTATGAATTTTAATTCACCCTTGAAATGGAATTTATTCTCACTAACATAAAGTGACAAGACATCCGTTATAAGCTTCTATTTTGATCTTTCATTTACCTACTATCAATGTCAAATACCAATTTCCTATAAGTTTTCATTTCTAAAGGATAACAACATACTATCCTTATCTAACTATAATATTGAATAGAGTGCTTGATTATATTTTATAAACATATTCATAAATTTTATATTTTTAGGAGTCAGCATTTATTATTTTCAGAATAATAGGTAAAACTAGGTAACAAGACCCTTAAGCTGATAGTGCTGAACAGTGACCAGTTGTCTCATGTATCATATGTATACATCATTTTATAATATATACTTTATACATATATGCATATGAATGCATGCAAATATAGAATTCTTTTATATGTATGTATATGTAAAGATGTACATATTCACTCTAACTCCTTTCACATATTTTATTTTTAAGGAAACACCATCCTATACATAATATATATATGCATACATACATACATACATATCACACAACATATAATATGCACATAGATAATAAACTAGATATAAATATATGCCCCCAAAAGGAAGCTATATGGAATGCATGCATATTTAGGGATAGGAGTGTCCTCAATCCTTTATTTTGCTAAAGAAGCAACTGAGATCCAAAGAAAATAAATGGCTTAAGGTCACAGCGAGGAAAAAAATCAAAAACCAAAGCATCATCATTTCAGTCAGTGTTTCTCCCACTTAATATTTTGATTTTACATTCTGAATGTTAGACATGGAGAGTGAACTGTAGATGCTTCCTTTTTTACCCCAGTTTTCCGACAACTTCTCTGCTGAGATTTGGATTCTTATCATAAGGCTCTGTTTTGGAAGCACCAACTGCCATTTTAATGCAACTTCCTAATCATGCAGACAGCCAGCCTCTCATAAATCATGTAAAGTACCTGAAAATATGATTTATGAGCTAAGTTATGGGAAATGGGGTCCTTTAATATTCTTAACCCTTCAAGATGTTGTTACCTATCACAGTCTCCTTGCCTGATTCAACTGAAGGTGGGTCTGAACACTTTCATCCCAAATGGCCCCTACTGCTACCCCCAACTAACACTGACCTTTTACCCATTCACCTGCATCCATAAAGAATTTGCAGCTTCTTTAAGTTCATCAACTGAGTATAAATTTGTAATTTAAACTCTTACTCAGCTTGTGGCTATTACAGAATATGTTCCTGAGGCACTGCCTTACATGGTAATTAAAGAACTGCATTTAATAGCATCTTACTATAGAATTAAAAGAGCAAGAGTATTACAGTTTGTTGCAGGAAATAGTCCACAAAAGACCCTAGAAAATCCAAGATGAAACTAATTTAAACCATATGCCTTGCTGAAAAGGAGTATGAAAAAAATGTCTGTAATATGCAGTAAATGAGGCCCATAACTCATTGGAACCTCCAATGAGTTATGTGTTAAATTCATATTTCACAACATGGTCATGCATTTTTTTAAAAAAACTCCCTGTCTATTAACCCTTTTCTTTGTGTGAGAAAGTTTACAGGAACAACATGGCTTTGCTTGCATTAATATATTTACATATGCAAATAAAAATCAAATACCAATAGTTTTTTTTTTAACCCCCTCCCTTATGGCTCAATATATTATCGCTTCACCAAACCAACAAATTAAAAACAATTTCCAATTTCTTCCACAAATACCTAGTGGCTAAATGTTATTAATGCATTTGTCTGAAAGGCGCAAATTCAAACATTGCTCAGTTAGGGAAGAAGAATCTACAGTGCTGATTGCTTGCAATCCGTTTCAGTAATCTATATTTTCTTCACGGAGGTGAAAGTTTATCTCACCATGGAACAACAGTTATAATTTTGCTTCTCCCATTCATCAACTCTGATATTTCGGAGCCTCAAATCATCACTTTCTGGAGCTACAGAGTAAGCAAGCTGTTGTCTATTTTCTTTTTAGCACAATCCTTTAAAAAAATGTTTCCCTGCACATTATGGGTTTATCTTCTGTCTGTGAGAGACCCTAATAAATCACGCTTGCTTTCAGCTATCATAGATTATTAGGCTTTTATAATCATGAAATAAACCCAATAGACTATTATTACTATTTTTAGGAGATTGAAAATTACTAGGTATTTTCTTCTTTGTATGAGTACGTGGTTCCCTCATTTTTCAGGAGGGTAGTGTTACATTTAAACTCTGTCAGCATATTGCTTGTACAACAACAATGCTCCCAACAAATTGTGGTCTGGGGGGTGGGAGTGGGAGTGAGCACAGTAAACAGGGAGTTCCAGAATTACAAGGGTTTAGTCAGCCTCTGCCATCCTCAAGTTAAAAGCCTGAAGTTTATTTCACAATGTGAACCTCTCAAAGTGTTCTCTCTTGCCCTTTCTCTTTTCACATACAATAATTGCTGATAATCTTTTGTGGAACAATGCTTTGAAATCATTTCAGTTTTAAGAGAGTACATGAAGTCCATCAAACAGAATGAAGCCCCTAAAGGAGATTTATGTGAATTCTTTCTCATCACAATTACTGCAATTAGATACACGTATACCTTTGTGTCCTTAATATTGTAATTTTCATGGGGCAATGATTTGAAGGAGTTTCTTGCTAGAAATAGATCTAAAACTCAGGGTTTTGATGACATTCTCAGCTAAACTAATTGTGTGAGCTGGGAACAAGGTAATGAGGACAGATGTCAAGGTCAATATAATTACTCATTTCTGAATCTGGGTTAATATTTCCAAAGACCATCACATATAAGTTACAACTTATAACCGCCACTAATAGAAAATTCAGCTTTGGTTTTTCTGGTATGGATGCAATGTTGTTTTCTCTCCCTTGTCTCCAATGGTGTCCCAAAGTGAACTTTATTTGTCAAAGGAACAAAACCAAATCTACTTTCTTGTTGACTCTTCATCATATCGAAAGATGCAGATGTGAACAACAAAAGAAACACTTGGCATGATCACTGCAAATGTGTGCATTCCAAAATACAGCTCATAAAAATCATATTTATTCCTTTGAGAGGAGACAGGCATAAAAGGGGACAAATACAAGGAGGAATTGTGGTGTTCGGTTATTTACATTTCTGATAGTCCTGAAATTATTAGATAGCTATTTTCTTGGATCTTTTTTCCCTATCAGCCATAGACTGTCTGTACATCTTGTGTCATAATTGCTATGAAAGGACCTTATTCCAAATGACATTCATTTCCAGGTTTTTATGCCTAAGCTCCTGGATGATCCTCATGTTTCAAAGTGATATAAGGGTATTCATAAACAGCGATTTAGAACTCTATTCACTTATCTTGGCTAGGATAAATCAACACAGGTAGAGAGGTGCTGATTAAAAGCCATGCTTCAATGGGAAGTTATTTCTAACCCAAAATTAATAGAAACCACTCAACTAAACAGATTTGGGGCCTTAGGAACAAAACTGGCATGTAATAATACAAGAAAAAGACAACGGACTCAATCTCTTTCTCTCTGTCTCTCCTTACTGTTCAGTACTACTAATAATACAACATTTACCTCTATATTCATGTCACTGATTGATAGCCTCTTTTTAATTCTATTTTTTCCAAAATGTGCTTGTTGAACAAAATTCTATTCATCACAATACTTTAGTATTCCATACAGAGCATGGATGGCAAGCTCTCTGAGTTATAATCATCCAACAGGTTTCTGGAATTAATTGGGTAATTCAGAAAGTCATCTCCTGCCTTAGGCTTGACTTACTCTTCCCTCCCTACAATAATCCACAGCCAACCTGCCTCTGTCTGTCCTAACTTTTGCCACCTTGACACTGAGTCTTGTCTCATGCCAACTGCTGAGTTTCACTTTGAAATCCTTCCTTTCAAAAACCAAACATTTAAAGAATCATGATTTCAAAACACTTCTAAACTTCAACCAAAAAAAGAGAAAAGGAAATCTTCCCATTTTCCCCTCCCCTTCTACTGACAGCTTGTCTTTCTCTATTTTTCATCCAAATAAGCAGAGCCCTGTAAATCTTGTCCAGAAGACATGGACTGAAAGAATTAATCAAACTGTTGTTTATGAGCTGCTCAGAGCAGATTAAATGTTGTGTTGACAACACAATTTGCAAATTATCTATCAACATCAACAGACATACAGCAATGAGCCAAGCCAATTGGATACCTTTGGACACAAGAGGACCATGTATTTCCTAGTCTTGGTTCCAAAACTGAGTCCTTTAGAAGGAGTTTTATCCAACATTATTTTCAGTCTCACTGCTGCAGATGAGTTGCTTTACAATTTATTTTGGATTAAATGATAGTTTGATTTCTGCCACATACAAGTTAAGTTTCCTGCCTATATCACTCCAGACATCCCATAGTCCAATTCACCACCAGATATTCATCAGATAACTGCCTCTTAAAAATGTCTATGGCAGCCACCTGCCAAAATGATCCCAACCTCCTGGTATTCACAGCCTTCATACTTTTGTTTGTAGTTTGCTTACACATAACAAGTTCAATCTCTGTGATCAGTGGAACAGGAGAGAGGTGGTGGTGTGTCATTTCTCAGATTTCTTACATCTGTAACCTGTTCCTGTATGTGTCTGGTCAAAATTTCATTGTATTAAAATACCACAACCTGTTTATATATTTACCTATTAATGAATATTACCTTCCAGTTTTGACAACTATGAATAAAATTACTGTGAACATTGGTGTACAAGTCCTTTTGTGGGCCTATGCTTTCAAAAATAAACACCTAAGGTTGAAATTGGTAGGTCACAAGGTAATGTTTGCTTTGCATTATAAAAACTGAATAATTATTTCCCAATAATATCTTACAATCTAATCAACAAAGAGTGAGAATTCCATTTGCTTCACATTCTTGCCAATACTTGATATTAATGTTCATTTGAATTTTAGCCACACTAGTAAGTGAAATGTTCTCTTATAATGGTTTAATTTGTGTTTTATGATGCCTGGTAATACTTGGCAACTTTTCATGACTTATCGGCTATTTGGATACCTTTGTATACAAAGGTGCTTAAAGAGTTTATATAAAAAGTTTATTCAAGTCCTTTTACTCATTTTTAATTAATCTGCTAGCTTCTTATTAATAAGTTGTAAAAGGCTTTCATATATCCTGGATAGAAGTTTTTGTCAGAATTATTCATTTTAATTATTCTCCCAGTCTGTAGCTTAATTTTTATTCTTAATACTATATTTTTAAAAACAAGTTTTACTTTAGATTAAGCTTCATGTAACATGCTTTATAGTCAGTGCTTTTTATTTACTATCCACGAAATCTTTGCCTTTCCCAAGGTTATAAACATTCTCTTCTATATTTTCTTCTAGAAGTATTAGCATTTGACTTCTTGAAATAAATTGTAGAATCAACCTAACAATGCCTATTTTTAAACAATTTTTCTGGGATTTTGATGGGGATTGCATTCAAACTAGAGTTCAATTTGGGAAGAATTGACATCTTAAAAATACAGAATCTTCCAATTCATTAATATGATGTCCCTCTCCATTTTCTAATTTCTTTGTCAGTTTCAATGTTGTCATCTTTCAAGCCTTTGTTACATTCATTTCTAGGTATTTTCATGCTGTTGTTATTGTTGTTATGTCATTTTTTATTTTTTAAATATAATAAACATTTAATTGATTTTGTTATAAATTTTGTATCCTAAACCTTGCTAAATTCATTTGTTAAGTCCAGAAAATTTTTTATACATTGTTTAAGATTCCCTAATATTTTCTTTTGCTTACATAGTCTGTAAATAAAGGCAATTTTACATTTCTCCTTCCAAACTGGTACATGTATGTCACTTTAGCTTTTTCTTGTTACACTGGCAAGGACTTCCAGCATTATATTTAATGGAACAGACATTCTTGTCTTGTTCTCATTTGTAGAGAGAAATTTTTTTTGTGTTGTACCATTATGCATGATAGCAGTTTTAGAATTTTGAAGTGCTTCTTATTAACTCAGAAAATTTTCTTCTATCCTTAGCTGACAGGTATATTTAAACTTGAATAGGTGTTGAATTTTATTAACCATTATTTTTGTATCTGTTATAATTACACATTTATATATCTGTATTTATATAACATAAACATCTCATATAATTATATTTTTTCTTTTTTGGTCTGTTAATATGGGGGATTGAATTGATTTTCTTTTTAATGCTTAAACAAAACTTGCATCCACTTGGTCATGATATATTATCTTTTTTTATTAGATTGCTATTTTCAATTTGATAATATTTTGTTGAGAATATTTATGCCTATGTTCATGAGTGATATTAATATGTACTTTTCTTTTTTAGTAATTGTCAAATTGGGATATCATGCTTATGCACACCTTATAAAATTTGTTGAAAAGCATTCTACTTATCTCTGTTTTCTGAAAGTTTTGTTATTATTGTTCCATAAAATTGGTATTATTTATTCTATAAATAGTTTATACTACTTACCAGTAAAATTACTTGGACCCTAAATTTTCCTTGGGTCTTATTATACATTCAAATTTTATATATCTTATTATATATATAATATATATCTTATTATACATTCAGATATACAATTACTCAGATTTTTTAGTTCATCTTATGTCAGTTAAGGTAAAATGTATTTTTTAAGGTATGTGACCATTTCAACCAAGTTATTGAATTTATCAGCATAAAATTCTTCATATTGTTTATTTCCCATATTCCTTTTAATGTCTGTATGATGTGTAATAATATCTCCTTTTTCATTTATAACATTGATGACTTGTATTTTATTCCTTTTTGTCTTGATAATTCCAGTCAGGTATTTCTCAATTTTAGGAACCTTTTCAAAGAACTAATGCTTGGCTATTAATCTTCTCTATTGTTTGTCTGTTCTAATTCATTGATTTTTTTTAATTTGCTTATTGTGTTGAATTTATTGTTGTTTCTAACTTTTCAAAGTAGAAAATTAGATCATTAACTTAAAACTTTCTTCATTCAACTACACATTTAATACTTAAGTTCTACTCTAAGCTCTGCTTAGAGCATTCCCTCAAGTTTTGATTTGTTTTTATTATTATTCAGTTTAAAATATGTTCTGATTTATCTTCTGATTTCTTCTGGTCTCCATGAGATATTTAGAAGTTTGCTATTTAATTTTCAGATATTTCAAGATTTTTTGATATATTCTTTTTATTGGTATTGAATTTAATTTTACTGTTGTCTAACATCAAATATCATAAGATCTCAATTGTTTGAAACGTATTGAGAAGCAGTTTGTGGCCCATTATGTGGTACATTTTTATGAACATTATATATCAATATGAAAAGAATGTTTATTCTGCAGTTGTGTGTATAGTGCTCGGTAAATGGTCAATTAACTTGGTGAACAACGTTGCCCAAATTTTCTATATTCTTCCAAAATTTTTTCTACTTGTTTCATCATAATGAGAGTGTTGTTTACATTTCCAACTATTATTATGTATTTCTTATTTTTCCATTCGCTTCTGTCAATTTTTGCTTCATTAATTTTAAAGTTCTATTGTTTGGTGTATACATCTTTAGGATTATGTCTTCCTGATGTACATCTGCCCCTTTTATTAATGTAAAATGTTCCTCTTTATCTCTATTAATATTTATAGTCCTTAAGCCTTTATTGTCTGATGTTAATATACCCAGCATAGCTTTCTTTTGATTTGTGTTCCCAGAGTATATTTTTTCTGTCTTTTGATTTTTAATCTATGTACATCTTTCTATTTAAAGTACATTTCTGACAGATAAACTCTGGCTGAGACTTATTTTTTATCCCCTCTGATAAACTTTGCTTTGTTTAGAATATTTAAATAATTTGTATTTAGTGTAGTCATAAATATGGTTAGGTTTAAGTCTATATATTCATGCTATTATTTTTCTGTTTTTCTCACCTGACCTTTGTTTCTATTTTCTTCCTGTGTGCCTTCTTTTGAATTATTTGGTTATGTTTCATGACCTCTTTGGCTTATTAGCTACAATTATTTTATTTTTAGTTAATGTATTTATAGTATCCATTCTTTACATATCAAAATGTAGAGTTAATATTTTCTCACTTCACACCTCACACTTCCCACATACTTCACACCCTTCATTGCATCACTAGTAACTAATTACTATTAATAACTAATAAACTTCCCATTTTACATTTTACACTTCACAGTTTCTACTTCACAAATGTAACCTTTGCTTCCTTGTACCATTGTTGTCATTTATTTACCTTGATGTACATTTTAACTCTGCCTTTAATATTATTATTTTTACATTAACTTATGACAAGAAAAATAATATTTTCTTTTATATTTTCCCATTTTGGTTCTCTTTCCTACCTCTAGATGTAATTTTTACATTTGATATTATTTCCTTCTCCCTGAAGAATATTCTCTAGCATTTCTTGTACTGTTAGTCTGCTGGTGATACATGGTCTCAGGTTTTTTTTAATCTGAAAATGTCTTTATTTTATCCTTATTTTTAAAGTGTATTTTTGCCAATTCAAGTATACATTAAGAGTCTATTTTTGTTTTTGCATTTTTTAACATTATAAATATGTCATTCATGGTCTTCTAGAGTCTGTTGTTTCCTGTGAAAAGCTAACTATTTTTATAATTGTTCCTCGTGTGTTATGTCTTTGATCTCTAGCTGATTTCAAAATTTTTCTTTATGTTTGGATTTTAGTAAATCTGATGTGCCTCAGTGAGGTCTTTCATCATATTTAGAAAACTGTAATGCTTGTGACTCCAATTAATATTGTCCATCAGATCCTTGTACATCTTTCAACATTCTTTAAATTTTCCCCTTTCTTTTCCAAATTAAACAACTTCTATTTAATTGTCTCCAAATTTATTGACTGTGTATTCTTCCATATCCAATTTGCTATCAACCCATCCAGTTAATTTTTCACTTCAGTTAATGTATTTTTTTGTTCCAGAATTTTGGTTTTGTTTTTTGTGTAGTTTCAATTCTCTGCTAAGATTGCCTATATATTTATGCATTTAGGCATATTTTCTATTATTTATTTGAACATATTTCATTAATTCTTTGAAAATATATTAGTTGCTTTACAGTATTGGTCTGCTAACTCCAATAACAAGACATCTTGAATTTGATTTTTTTTTTTTTTTTTTTTTTTTTTTGAGATGGAGTCTCGCTCTGTAGCCCAGGCTGGAGTGCAGTGGTGCCATCTCGGCTCACTGCAACCTCTGCCTCCTGGGTCCTGGTTCAAACAATTCTCCTGCCTCAGTCTCCTGAGTAGCTGGGATTACAGGCACGCACCACCATGCCCAGTTAATTTTTGTATTTTTAGTAGAGACAGGATTTTACCACGTTGGCCAGGATGGTCTTGAACTCCTGACCTCATGATCTGCCCACCTCAGCCTCCCAAAGCACTGGAATTACAGGCATGAGCCACTGCACCCAGCCTGGACATCTTGAATTTGACTTCTAATGTCTGTTTGTTTTTCTTTACTTAAAGCTGAGCTGCATTTTTCTGTCTCTTTGCATGTCTAGTTATTTTTATTGCATACTAGACATTGTCAGTAACACTGTAGAGATTCTGGATTCTATTATTTTCCTCTGAAGGGTATGTATTTTTGTTTTGCTTTTGTTTTAATAAGCATTTCAATTAGAGGCTGAAATTGTATAGGCTTTTTTTCCCCCTTTAAACTGTGTAGGCTTGATTTTGTGTGTTTTTAGAGGATTTGTAGAAAACTAAAGACATTTATTCAGTCCTTCTAATATTAGATCCTACCTCCAAACCATCAATTCTAAAGTTGTCATCAGAACTTGATTTGGGGTTGGTTAAGGCTGCTACAGAGTAGAACTAACTCTAAGGTGTGGACTTTACTTTTGAGGGGAAGTCTCTCCTCAGGGGCCTTACTTTGATATCTCAGTTAAATTCAAAAGTGTTAATGAGATTTTTCTACTCTACATAGGCCAGAACTCTAATATTCCTTAGCACTATTCAAACTTTTATATCTCTGTTTTGCTATAAAATCCATAGCAGCTGGTCCCTGGTAGACCTGGGTAGTTTTATTCTGTGTATGTGCAAATGAGCCTCAATCAGGAACTCATGAGGAGCCCTTGCCTTCACAGATTTGTATTTATCATAAAGAGCCTCTTTGCCCCCACTGTCTTTTCTTTCAGACTTCAACTGCTTCAGGGAGGGTTCCTATACTTAGATCTTAGCTTCTTTAGCTCAGCAGAAACTTTTCTTCTTTTCTTGGATTCTCCATCCTAATATCATTGTTGGGGATTTGTTTCAGGCAAATAACCACAGAAATCATGCAGTTCCCTTTATACATTTTTATTTTTCAGGGATCATTGTCTTGTGCTGCCTATTGTACAAAGCCTCAAACCCAATAATTTATATGTTTTGTTCAGTTTTATTATTGTTTGTGATTGATTATGGTGTAATGATGTAGTCTAGTACTTCATTATATTTTTAGTCTGGCTTTTAAATAAATAAATTCCAATGTAGATTATTCATGCTTGTGAATAAGGCTGTGAACCTCCTTTATACCACAAACGAGGCTAAACTTGGGAGTCAATGTAATGATTCCACCTACTTAGTATGATTTGAATTAGCCCAAATGCTTATCTCTAAATAATCTTTTACCCAACTGTGATGAATGAAACTTCTTGATATTTTCCCCCTTGGTTCAAAATTCTTATTATACTAATTTATTTAAATGTTAAAGTTAGCATAGGGACAAACTCTGAAATAGAAATTAGTTAAAATTTAATTTGGCATATATTTTTGAGAATCTCCAAAAGAGCGTTACAGTAGTATAGTTGCAGAAAAGAGAGAAGACTACTTAGCTTCTCAAAAGCTCAGTAAAGTATGCTAGAGCAATTTGTGAATTGTCAAATTCTACCCTAAAAGTGTTTGTTTCATATATGGCACTGTTTAAAGTATGCTTTACATTTGAGAGGAAGGGATGGAGAAAAGACAAAGGAAAAGTATTTCTCTGGCTTTTACGTATTATCAAAAATTAATTTATCAATATAGTTATTAGCCTAGAAAATCTGATTCTGAGGGAATAAAAGTCAAGCCTGTATTACTGAAGTGTGAAGAAAAGGGCTTTGTGGCATCAAAAATAACAGCAGTGTTGAGAAGTGTCACGTAACAGAAACAGAGATACCTTAAATTTAGGAGCTTGTAGGAGCAATGAGGATTAATTACCTGCAAGTAGTCCTGATTTTCGATAGCTCACTCTGGCTAATTATTCATTTTTACCCTTACCTAATAAGCAACTAATAGATTGTACCAATATATAAGCTGTCATCAAGTGCCAAGCAGAATGCTAAGCACTTTGTATGGATTACTGTACATGGTTGGCACTATTTTTACTCATTACACAGAAGAAGAAATGAAAGCTTAGGGAGCAGTGGATAGACCTTACAGTGGCCCTTATGTCCCTTCCCTGCTTCCTGGTGCCTGTATCTTGTATAATCCCCTCCTCTTCAGTGTGAGTGAGACCTGTGACTTATTTTTAACCAACAGAACATGTCAAAGGTGATGAATCATTCCCATGATTACAATTTATTACATAATGCTCCATCTTGCTAACATACTCAATTTCTCTACTGGTGGCTTTGTAGATGCAAGTTGCCATAAATACTACAGGCATGAGAAAATTAATTTTGCCAACAACCTGAGGGAGCTTGGAAATGGAGTGTACCCAGCTGAGCCTCTCATGAGAACCCAGGCTTGATTTAAACGTGAGTTGCAGCTTTCTGAGGCACTAGGCGGAGGACCCAGTAAAAATGCCCCAACTCTTTGACCCACAGAAACTGTGAGATAATAAATGTATGCTTTTTTAAGCCACTAAATTTGTTAATTTGTTATGTGACAATAGATAACTAACACAAGAGGTAAGTTAAGTTGCTCAAGGTCACACAGGTAAGAAGTGGCAACATCAGTAACCAAATCAGACCTATTTGAATTCAAAGTGCTTGCTCTTTACTAATATTTTATACTACATTCCACTCCTCTGCTCTGCAGTACCCAATTTCCCATGAGTAAAATATTGGTGATGCCAAGAAGGTTTCCAATGCAATTCTAAGTTTCACGAAACTTTGAATTTCAATGTGAAATCTCCTTGTATTTTATGGGAGATAGGGGCAAAATCTCCACATATGAGTAACAATAGCTGATGCTTAATTATCATACTATATATGAGGAACTGTGCTCTTGGAGATTTATGTCCATACTATGGTTTGGATCTGTCCCTACCCAAATTTCTTATTGAACTGTCATTCTCAATGCTGAAGGGAGGGCCTAGTGAGAGGTGATTGGATCATAGAGGCAGTTTCTAATGGTTTAGAACCATCCCCCAAGTGCTGTTCTAGTAATAGAATTCTCATGAGATCTTTACTCTTGTTTAAAAGTATGTAGCAGCTCTCCCCATTTCTGTCTTCCTCCTGCTCCTGCCAAGTAAAACATACCTATTTCCCCTTTGCTTTCTGCCATGACTGAAAGTTTCCTGAGGCCTTCCCAGAAGCTGAGCAGATGGCCAGCATCTTGCTTCCTGTACAGCCTGTGGAACCATGAGCCAATTAAACCTTTTTTCTTTATGAATTATTCAGTCTCAGGTATTTCTTTATAGAAATGCAAAAACAAACTAACACAGTCCATTATCTCATTTAACTTTTTGGCACTTCTATGAGGTAGACACTATAATCATTATCTGTTCTAGAGAAAACTCTGAGTTATGGAGGTTATCAAATTAGTCAAAAAGTTGTACAGCTACTAAGGAGCAAAGTAAAGATTTGAACTCAGGTCTATTTTATTCTAACATATGGGATTTTCAATCAGAGAAATCTGCAAGCTGTTGACAGAGATTCACATATGGCCTAGAAAATGAAAAATGATGCAGGTTGAAATTGCAATTGTTAGTCTTTAATGTGATGTGTATGAAATTCTCTAAAGCAGATGGACATCATTTATTGACTACCTGAAGCATCACACACTGGACTGGGTGCTAGAATAGTATTAATGTAGCCTCGAATTTCACCCATCTACTCTTTAATTATTTACTGACTTTCGTCTGTGTTCCAGGCACACAATAGATACTGGGAAGTGAAAAAGAAAAGGTATATTACAGGACTTTAAGAAGCTTACAGTATATTGGTAGAGAACGACAAGTGAATTAATTGATTACAATTATGGCCCAAATATTGAGTCTATTTTCAAACTTTCTTGTTCACTGGCAAGTAACCAGAATCACTGCTGCCCAAATATGCAAATCTCAAATAACTGAAACCTTATTTAAGTGGTGACTTACTTTGAAAGCGAGGTATTAGCATTGCAAATGTATAAAGTTATATCTGAATTTTAATAAAGTGACTAAAAAGAACAATGTACCCTTTAGGAGATATTTAGGAGAGACATCGAAATTTTGAAGAATTTGCTTTGTTTTTACAGAAAGAAGAGAAGGGCAGTATAAAATATCCTTATTTTGGTACAGCATAGGTATCTGGTTAGCTTAATCAGGGCTACCAGTTTTAACAAATATGAATATCTGTCCCTGTAGCAGACACTGTAGTTCCTCCCAGTATTTTTTTTTTCATCCTCTCCCTATCTTGTAGCACCCTTGCTTTTTGGGTGTGTCTCAAATGACCTATGCATTCAGGATAGTTCCTTTGCCATGGCCGTAAGGATGGTTCAGTCAGAAAACTACTGTTAAACTAATAACATGGATACAAATGAAACTACCAGGAGTATTTGGCAGCCATTTCACTACCATGAAAGGAATCCATTTTAGGATGAGGGTATAACAAGGAGACAAAACATGTAGTAGGTATTTCATGGCATTGTTGAGTACCTAGATTAAGTCCACTTTATTTCTAATCTTTTGCATTGTGTAAATCAACAACTTCCCTCCTTGTTTAAGCCAGTATAATCTGAATTTTCTCTTACAGACCACAAATATGGTTGAGAGTTATGAAACCTTAAGTAATCTATGTTAAAATAATCAGTTTTTCTGATATCTTTATCTGAATCATTTTTATGGTAATGGATGTCAGGTAAGAGTTAGCAAGTACAGATTGTTGACTTCTGAGTAGTGGAGACAACTCTATCAGTCAGCATGGTAGCCATCCTTTCAGGGAGCCCCCAGTGGTCCTTACCTTCTGGTACCTGTGTCCTTATGTAGTCTCCTCTAACATGGAATCAGGACTGGTTATGACCGATCGCAGAAATGACAGCATGTGATTTCCAAGGCTAGGTCATAAAAGACATAAAAGCTTCAACTTCAGTCTCTTGGGATTCTTTACCTTCATCATGAAGATTTAAACATCTCTATGGACTACCTTACATGAAGAAATGAGTCCGGCCACTAACCCAGTATTAATTTGTCAGTAATATAATTAACCTACCTTGGAAGCAAATTCTAGTCCCAGTCAAGCCTTTAGACTGAAACCCCCCTGCTGCTTGTGACTGCAACCTTGTGAGAATCCTGAGTTAGAAACACCAGTGAAACCATTCCTGAATTCCTGAACCACAGACATAATAAACAATTATAGTTGTTTTAAGCTACTAAGTTTTGAGGTAAGTTGCTACACATCAATAAATAACTAATACAATCATCAGGGATTTCATAAGCATGTAGTTCTTAGGAGGAGGAATATAAAAATAATAAATACCATTTTCCCGGTTACAAAGACCTCATAATTTTATCGGAAAGATAATAATAACATAAATAAAGCAAACACATTTCCTTTAATATATTTGTCACTCAAAATGTATCATTAATTAACTAAGAGACCAATACACTATATGCTATTAACAGAGGCTAAATTATCTGGTTCAAGAAATAGCTATGATTAATAATAGTTGATCAGCTGCCCACAATTTCCTATAACTGAAAATTGTGATATATATATATACACACATGCATAGAATATAGAAGCAGATGAATATAAATATGTTTTAAATTACGCTTAAAAATTAAGAATTACATTTTATGGTCTTTAATTCTTATAGCAGAATTTCAAAATCTCCTATTGTTTGACTGCTAGAAGGCTCATTAGTAACCACTTTACATTTTGAGGTTATGGAAACTATCCTAGGAGTGATTTGTAAGATACCACACAGGATGAGAGTTGATAGAGTGATCAATCAATAACCAATAATTTTATATAATTATCATGTAAAACAAAAGGTGGTTTGATCAAGACTCTTCACAAATATCTAAATATTAGGAAACAAAAATACATTTTGTCCCCTCAGATGGAAAATGCAGGAAACAGTATGACCATAGAATTTTGCCAAAGATCTACATCAATTAAGAGGTTAAAAACATGGTATTTCTCTCACCTACAAAGCAGCTACATAGAGCATAATGAAATAGGAATTAAGGGCTTCTTTAATACAAAACAAAAAAATTGATAAATAAGTTTGCTGGGTTCTGCAGTGTAATTACTTTAATATGTGAAAAATAAACTTCCATAATATGGTCAGCAATTTGCTGGAGGGCCAGGAACATCTAATGTCAATGATTTCATTAAGCTATTAGATTCCCTTTGATTAAAATTAACAACTGGTGTTACACCACCTGACAATGGAAGCTTTTCATCAGAGCAGCTAGTTAAAATACCACAGTGTTGTCTTTCTTATCGCTGCTTCCATATGAAACTCATAAGAATAGAGCTTCCTCAGTCCAACAGCTGGAAAACCCCACTTCTGAGATAAGAGAGGTTGTGTTCATCATGACAAAAAGTGCAATATTATGAAGGAATTTGTAGAAATAATAGGATCTACATGGAAATGCTGAGGACAATTTAACAAATGTGTCCAGACACTGACTTATGTTTTAAGCTCCTCTTCAAAACTGGGCATTGCATTCATGGCTGCTATCTAACTTGTGCTTGGCTTTCAGCTTCAGATAATCACATGTAGCTATTCTTTCTCTCGCTTGCTCTCTCTTTTTCTGTCAACAGAAATGAATTTAACAATCAGAACTCTGAGAAAAGAGTTGACTACAGTCAGGTTTTCTAAATCTAATAATGATTCTTTTCTTCTTCCCTCCCTCCCTCCCTCCCTGCCTTCCTTCCTTCCTTCCTCCCTTCCTCCTTTCCCTCCTTTCTTTCTTCTTCAAAAAGATTTAAGGTTTCTTTTTAGCAGAAATAGAAATAACAACTTACCAGACAGCAGACCTAGTTATAAGCAGTTGATTTATATTGACTCACTTGAGCTTCACAACAACACTGAGAAATAGTTTGTTATGATCATTCCCACTTTACAGATAAGGAGAATCAACGACAGGGAAGTTGAATGACCCACCCAAGGTCATATAGCTAATAACCCTTGCCATCTGTTTTCAGTTTTTATGTACTTGATACATAATTTACTAAAATACATATTCCTAATTTTTTCAAAAATGTTTAATGTGGCAGCAATCAAGAAATCAAAACTCAGGACAGAGATGCCTGACTCTTTTGGGATAAAGTGGTATTTTTGGTCTGTTGTTTCATTTTTTAAAAATGGCTTCAATATAAGCACCACAACCAGTTAGTGCAAACATATACAGCATATCCTTGAAAATGTATGTGCAAATCCAATACTTTTATATATTAAATGATGTTTTAAATAAACTAAGAGAACTATTGTTTAATTTACTTTTCTAAATAAATTTTAGAAATTCAAATTCCTATAAATGGGGCTCATTTAAATTATGTCACCTTGTAAATATTTGTTTTTACTCGCATAAAGGAGAAAGGAAGAGAGCAAACAAAAATTATAGAAGGAATGTCAAATTGTGAGAATAATTTTTTAATATTATTGAATCATATAACCTTTGAATAAATAATAATTATGATAAACTGCTGACTGTAGAGAACTTTGTAGCTTACAAAAATGCTCCCAAATTTGTATGTCATTTAGATGCTCAAAATAAACCTGTGATAAAGAAAGTCCAAGCATAATTATAAACCACATTGCATGTGGGTAATCGCTTGGCCATCAGCTCATAAAAGATCAGAACAGCCTTTGCCCTGTTCACCCATTATCCCAGCTCTTAGCATACTTCCTGGAACATAGTAGGCACTCACTAAGTAGCTGCCAGACAAAGGAATTAATTAATCAGTTAATGAGTTAATGAATAAAGGAGGGGCCAAGACTTTGATTTCTGGCCAGAGTGCCAAAGAATGAAGCCCAGGTCTGCCACCTAAAAATGTTATAGATTTGGGCAAGTTATTTTTAAACATCTCTGAGTATTTATGAGAGTAACAATAGCGCCTACCTCACCCTGAAAAAGATGCAGATGCAACATATATTTGATGAATGAATGAATAATATAACAATTGAGTGAATTAAAACTCAAAATAAGTGTTTGCTTCCATGTGAATGCTCCTTCTATTACCTTCTCTTAAAGGTTACCCAGGAAACCTTTAAGTCCTGTAAAATCCACCCTCAGGAAACTTACTTAAAGCCATGTAGGTCACAGGCTGACCTAGACACTAAGTCAAGTCCTGGGTGGATCTTGACCTGATCCAGGGCCTCATCTCATGCTCAAAATAACTTTCCTTGATGATTTCTTTAGGCCTTCTCTGACACTAATCTTACATTGCTGGAGCCACTTAACCTGAATCACAAAGATCGGAATTAAATTTAAATACCTTAGTTTTGTGGTTTTAAACTGTGTTCTTAGGCAATTGCAAGTTGCTTGAAGGCAAGGACAACTTCAGTCTTATTCCACAGGACTTTTCATACATTTACTGGCACCTAGTGGGTGCTCTGTGAATATCTGTTGAATGAACAGACATTTCACAGGAACCTAGATGTCCACAGAGCAGCTTCAGAGTTTCCAAAATATTTTATTAAACATTTATTTAAAATATTTAATTATTTTAAAGGCTTTAAATAAATAAATAAAATAGTGCACATGCTCAAATGCACCATATTTCAAAATTTCACATATTGGATACCATCAATACAATAAATCATATAGTTACATGAACAAGTGTAGGCACTGACTTGAACAAAGTATTTTCTCCTATTTTTGTGCATTGCTTTATTCACTCATATAGTTCAAGTATCAGTCAAGCACCTTTTCTGGTCCAGGCACCATCAAGGTACTTGACATAAATCAGTGAACAAAATAGACACAGATTTTTTTCCTTCATGGAGCTTACATGCGAATGAAGAAACAGATAATAAACAAATTGTACAGTTTATCATAAGAGAATACAGTGCCAGAGACTGGGACAGTGTTTGAAGGATGGATATAGGCTGCAATTTTGATTAGGGTGGTCAGGTAGGCCTTATTGATAAGATGACATGAGACCAGAGACTTGAAACAAGAGAGGGAGTTAGCCAGGTGGATATCTGGGGAAAGATTATTGGATGCCTACATGGAGAAAAAAAATATAAACTAACATATGCCTCACATGATCAACAAATACAAATTTTTGGATAAAGATCTAAATATAAAATGCAAAATAAATAATTGTTTTAGAAGATAATATAGGAGAATAACTTCATAACATTGAGTTGGGAGGTTTTTAATAAGATGTAGAAGCTCTATTTGTAAAGGAAGTATTAATAAATTTAACTATATTTCGTTCACGAAAATTATCATTAAGAAAGTTAAAAGACAGCATGAGTTGGAAAAAGATATTTTCATCTATATAGCTGACATAGAACTAATATCCAGAATAACGTATAAAGAACCTCCACAAAACAGTAAGAAATAGTGACAACCAAAAAATAACAAGCAAGAGACTTGAACAGATACTTCACAAAAGTGGTGTCCCAATAGCTAGTTGCCATTTGAAAAGGTGTTTATCTGGCCAGGCGAGGTGGCTCACGCCTGTAATCCCAGCACTTTGGGAGGCCGAGGCGGGTGGATCATGAGGTCAGGAGATTGAGACCATCCTGACTAACACAGTGAAACCCCGTCTCTATTAAAAATAAAAAAATTAGCCGGGCTCCTGTGGTCCCAGCAACTCGGGAGGCTGAGGCAGGAAAATGACGTGAACCCGGGAGGCGGAGCTTGCAGTGAGCCGAGATCGCGCCACGGCACGCCAGCCTGGGTAACAGAGCCAGACTCCGTCTCAAAAAAAAAAAAAAAAGTGTTTATCCTTAATTGTCATAATATAAATGTAAACTTAAAATGGATGGATTACTACCACAGGCCCACCAGAATGACAAAAAATTAAAAAGGTTAAAAATGCTAAGAATTTTTCAAGCATGTGGACAACTGGAATTCTCAGTTACTGAGGGTGAGACTGTAAATTAATACACTTTGGAAAATAATGTGACATTATTACAACTAAAGATATGTGTCCCTATGAGTCAGCAATTTTACATCTCATATATGTCACTGAACTGTATATACATAAGAATCAAGAGACATGTACAAGAATATTCATAATCACATTTTTCAAAATAAAATATAAAAGCAAACCAAATCCCATCAATGACAGAATAGAAAAACAAACTGTAGTACATTTACACCACGCACAGCAATGAAAATGAACAAACTACTAGTACACATAACACACAAGTAATCACACAAACATTATGTGGAGTAAAAGAAACCAGATACAAAGAATGCACAGACACAAAGACTACATAATTCCATTTAAACGAAGTTCAGAAACAGATAAAACTGAACTGCTTAGAGACGCTGTATTAGTCCCTTTTCATACTGCTATGAAGAAATATCCGAGACTGGGTAATGTATAAAAGAAAGGAGGTTTAACGGACTCACGTTTCCACATGGCCGGTGAAGCCTCACAATCATGGCGGAAGGTGAACGAGGAGCAAAGACACGTTGCATGACAGCAGGAAAGAGAGCATGTGCAGGGGAACTGCCTTTTATAACCAACTCGTGAGACTTACTATCACGAGAAGAGCATACGAAAAACCCGCCTCCATGATTCATGATTCAGTTACCTCCCACTGAGTCCCTCCCACAACACATGGGGGTTATGGGAGCTACAATTCAAGGTGAGACTTGGGTGGAGACACAGCCAAACCATATCAGATGCGTAACTGGTATATGAGCTATATAATGAAGAAATAATATAAAAGATCAAGAGAATGATTACCTATTGGAAGAGATGAGGTAGGTAGTAATTTGGAAGAAGCCAATGAAGGGCTTTTGAGATGCTGGAAATATCCAATTTGTTGATTTTGGTGGTTTTCATATGAGTTTTTAATAATTTATTAAGTTATTAATATCAACTTTTATTTTAGGTAATTTTTTGCTTGTGTTATATTTCATAATGAAAAAACCAAAGTCATTAGAAAAATACTACGGTATCAAGCAATTAAAAAATTGAAGAAGAAGAACTAGAGATTATGAGAATAGAAAATACTTTTGAGGAATTCTGTTTCAAAGGAAAGCCAAGAAATGAAGCAGTAGCTGTTTGAGGAAGTGATATCAAAAGGAGGACTGATGGGAGAAACTAATCCAGTAGAAAGCAAACGTGGGAAAAATAAAGGAGGATTGCTGAAAACAGGTCTTTGAATAGGCAAAAGGGGATGGCATCTAGGGAACAAGTAGATGGGTTGGCATTAAATAGGAGCATGGCTCTTTCATCTATGAAATACGCAGGCTATAGTGAAAACAAAAATTGAAAGGTGAGTAGATATTGACACACTACAAATCCTATCATCTGATAACTTCTATTTTCTCAGAGAAGTAGGAAGCACAGTCTTTGGCTGCAAGTGAGAATGGGAAAAGTGTTCACGATTGAGAAGAGAAAAGAAGGTGCAAAATAGTCCTCAAGAAAAGTAGAAGAGTGGACTGGGGAAATGTGATATAACCACCAAGTAGTATTGTTCAAGTTTAATGGACATGAGTATAAAGTGAGAAGAGTCCATAAACTGTGTATTTTTTCTCCAGCCCTATCGTACTGCACAGACGCAGGTTTGGGTTTTACAATATAACATCCCCATACACACACATACAATGTGCATATATACACGCACACTGAACTACATCAATTTATGTGCACATGTACACACATATCTATATGTGCATGTCTCACATCGTTAGAATGTAGGTACCAAGAGCCAGTTACTTTTTTCTATTATACATCACTCGGCCCACAGCAGAGGAAATAGTGCTGGTCACATAGGAGATTCTCAAGAAATATTTGTTGAATAAGTTTTTGAGAACAGTTGTAAAAATTACTTGTACTTTGCTTTAAACAAAAAATTCTAATATTCTCTCAAACATCTTATTTCATTAAAAGAAGATATCTTGAGACTGCAAAGACAATGGAGTTAAAAATCAACCAACCAAAGAGACTACTGCAACTACTTCTGTTTCAGTAACAATATTCACAATACTGTGCAACCAAAATAAAATATTCAAGTACATTAGATAATGAGATTGATCTGATTTCAGCTGTCATCCATAAACACTGATTTGAAAATTTTGTGTTCAACAATAACTGCCTCATTTAGCTAATATGAAGGTCTTCATAATAAATAAATATTAATAATTTAACTTGCAAAATAAAATTATACTGACAAGTACAATCTTTATATATTAGAATACTGTGTAACAGTTTACTTCAAAAAGTTTTCTGTTCATGTAAATTTTAAATTCACTACCTTGAATAATCATTAGAAAGACCAACTGATCTAATATGACAGTAAGATGAAACTTGGGTAAAATAACAAATCAAATACATTGGGTGATGAAACCAAAATTAAAAATATTTTGACAGAACGAAGCATTGTAATTAAATCTAGTGAGTTAAAATTTAATAGGAAATAGTGTAAAGTTACTATTGGGGTTCTCCTATAAACAACTTACACAAGTAGAACACAGGGACAACTTGGCTTAGCAGAGCACAGCTGAAAACAACAATTGTTTTAGCTGGAAATAATTTCAATAATTACTTATGAGGAGATGAAACTACCCTAAAAGAGCGAATGTGATCTTAAGCTACATGAATAAAAATATATCTTGAACAAATGAGATGGAAATATTTTTTCTCTGTGCTGCTCAAAACACACCTAGTGTACTTATTCAATTGTAAGTACCACAATTTAAGGCAAATTAGAACATTTTTAGAGGACATTTTATAAGATAGTGGAGAAATTCCAATGTCTTAAATGAAATCTTTTTTTTTTTTAAGATGAAGTTACTTATCCAGGAGAAGAGAAAATGCAGGGAAGATCTCAGTCTGCCTCAAACATTTTAGCATCAATATATAAAAGAGGGATTCTACTCATTTTAATGGCCCCAAAAGTAGGATTGAGACCATGGGCAAAATTTAGGGAGACATATGTTGGCTTAATGTAATAGACAGTAGACGGAGTCTCAATCACATTTTTTTGAAATTAGAAATCTGCAATTTGGGTCTGCCAGCAATTTTTGCATTCTAGTTAGAAAATGAAATTTGTCTTTGGAACAGATCCACCTTTTGTTGAGGGAGAAAATCCCTCTAGTGAGTTCCTTTAGTCATGTAGGTGCAAAACAAGAATCTGCTTGTTGTTCCTAAGGGAAACCAGATCAGTTAAAATATTCCAGATTGAACCATTAAATGTTCTGCTTACAACTAAAAAGTATTTGATCATTGGGTTTATGTGTTCGTGTTTATCAATTTGCTCACAGGAGAGTTGGAAACTGAACAAAGATAAAATGTGGAATTTTCACGTCAGTCTGTGAACAAAGAACAGGACTCAACAGATGGTGCCTGCACTTCCATTCATTCAGTGAGTTTTCATTGAGCTATTGTGTATCAGGCACTGTTCTAGGTCATGGGTAGATGATAGGAAATGAAATGTTCTTTCCATACAATTCAGTTCGCCTAACTACCAATCCTTCAATTCTTGACTGAATTCTCGCCTGGTCAACCAAGCTGTCCAGACCTCAACTAAGCTACACCCTCCTCTCACCACATCATGCCCCCACCCCCTCTCCACACCTGAATTCTAGTATACTATTCTCATTTTCACTCCTCTTCCCACTCTTTCTCTTCTCCTTCTTCTCCTCATCTTCCGTCCCATTCTCTCCTCCCCACTCTTCCTCCTCTTGTTCTTCTCCTTCTTCTTCTTCTCCTCCCCTTCTCCCTTTCTTTCCTCCTTCTGCTTCTTCTTCACAGCCTTTGCCACCTTCCAATATATGTTGTAATTTACTTACTTGGAGCTTTTATTCTGCAAATAGATTTTTATCTATTTTGTTTCCTGCCAAATTCCTAGCACATAGAAAAGTGCCTAGCATTAGTAGATACACACTAAGTGTTTGTAAATGAATGAATGAATGAATGAATAAATAAAAACCCTGGAACTTCCTGTAAAGTGCCTTCGTTGTTGCCATCTGTCCCCTAGGCTTGAGGAGGGCCAATCTGGTGATCAGGGTCAGGTCCACCCTATTGTAACACTGTAGCAACCAGTCTAAGGTTTGCCCTACCTCGGAAGAAGGTTCTGTCCCCTTTTAGACAAGGATTACAGAGACATGAACTTACACTGAGGGGTAAAAGAGGGAATTCTTGACCACTGAAGGCAGAAAACTGGCATTTCATGAGAACTTTGGCTGCTCGTCTTGGGAGATAAGGGAATAGAGTATGTACTGCTTGACAAGGAAGGATGGTAACAGATAGGAAGTATTATAGTTCATTGCCTGATGCAATTTATCTTCATGCCATCTGAGATCCATCAGAGCTGATAGTAAAAATGCTCTGATTTTTTTTAATGGATCCTGGCTTGTATAAGAGAGCTTTGTCCCTCTCAGGCAGATTTCCATGAAACAGACAAAGTCCTGTGGAAAACCATAGATGAAGCACTAGTAGTAGGGCTCTTATTGATCAAATTGGGGTTACAGTGCTGATAAAAATGGCCTATTGGAAAGTGAGACACTGACCCCAAAAAACAGATTAAATTCTTGCAGTTAGCACCACTGTCCTAGAAAGCTCCCTGTAGTTCTTATGTTGAAACTGGGCAAGAACTTACAAGATGTTATCTTGCTAATGGGTTAGCAAGTGCCTCAGATTAAGGTGAAAGCCTCTAAATAAATAAATAAAATAAAATAAAATAAAATAAAATAAAAGAATAAGGGTTGTAGGAGTCAAGCCCAAGTCAGCCACAGTGTGCAAACCTGGTAGATCTACTCAGAAAGCAATGTGGTTGTGGCTGCTAAGAAAAGCAGTCACCAAAGCTGAAGTAGATGATGTCAATAATGTTGACCTCATCACCTAAAGTACTATATGGGCTGGAAACATTGAAAATTTGTTTAACTGGAGCAAGAGCTGCTGCTATGTCACTCAAAATTGAAAGTAATGCAAAGTCTTGTTAGCTGGCACAGAAGCATTTCCTCTCCATGGACCCCTAGCCCTCTATCCCCTTCTACCCTGATCTTAACTACTCTAAACGTAAAGATCATTGGGGTAGATCAAAGCTCTCCCTGTTCCCAAAGGAGACTGAAAGTCATATCCATTCAGTATGTAGTAAAACTTTGGGGAGAAGACAGTCACAAACTTTCACGGCTTTTTTTGGATAAAGGTGCTAAATTCACCATCCAATCCAGTCCCATGACAAGAGGGCCTACCTGCATTCAAATGATTGAGTTTGAGTTGGGTTAAGAGTGAGGAAGGAAAGTGAACATGACCTTGTGGATAATGCCTTTGGGCCAATTTAGTGTTTTTATTTTTATTTTTATTTATTTATTTTTTGCTTCTTCATTTGAATATGTAAGAGAAAGTGTTGTACTATATGCTTATAGTTCCTCATCCCATAAGTGCCTGAGGAGATTCTTCTGATTGAGAAGAACTGCATATAAAGAAATGGTAATATCTCTGGGGACCCATGGTCTCAGTGATCCCTTTAACACTAAAGATCTCTGTGACTGATGATTTTTGCCAAGTGAAGCCTCAGGCAAACCATGGTAACCTCGATTCAGAGGAGTTTCTTAGGTTTGAAGTCATTGCCTCTGAAGTCTACCAAGTAGACATCTTTCATAAAGTGTCTTTCAACTTGCTCTTGGGCTCTTGACATAAATGAACTCCTGACCCATAGAATCCTTGTTACTTTCCAGGCTGGTATTGCCATTTTAGAGTGATTCAACTTTAAATAAATAGCCAACATGGTAGAAAAGGCCCAACAAAATTTGCTTATGAAATTGAAATGGTATATTCAGTAATGTAATCAGTCTGGCCCAAGCAGCATCTCAAACTTTCATTAAAAAGTGAAAGTTATCCCTTCAGGAGAAACGTTATACTCCACAAAGCTGCTGATTCAATAGGGCCCTCAATACATTAAAGTTCCCTTAAATGCTTGGGCCCGGTTTACTAATAGTTCATCTAAACTGAAACCCAATTATGTTCACTGGCTACTGCAGTTGTTAAATCTCAGCTCCAGCCATATAGAACAGAAAGTAGATGTGGTCAGTTGGCTCCCTGAACAAAACTCAAGGCCATTCTCAACTCCTACTAATCCTTGAGCTAGTGGCTCCTGTTTTCAATAAGGTTCTTTGTCTGCCACTTGGAAAACCATAGGTTGGCAGGTGAAAGATATACCTTGTTTGGGCTACAAACTCTGGAGACAAATCACAGCTGCTAACCAAACCATCTGAGTCACTCATGTAGATGACCCTTATGGCAAGGGATAGCTCTATGATGAGATCAACTGGAATCAAGCTGCTAACTAAGCCCAGTTTGTCACTAGTGCTGCCTGGATCTCTCATAGTACTGGACATGACAATGCATCCACCATCACAGACTGGGCACAAAGTCACGGATCCCTTGTTTCTGAGGCACAGACCACTACTGCATACCAGATATGAATCCTACCCAAAGTTGACCAATTTCTCTTGCAGTTGGAAAGACCATATTTCACAGGGGGTGGTCCCCATCTGTTCTCCGTAGATTGAGTGTGTCAGAACTTTAACCCCTTGCAAGATGATTAATGATGCCTCATCACTGTCAATACTTTTTCAGATTATGAGTAGCTGTACCCAATTATCCAGCTTTAGCCATACCATTATGACCTGTAAAATTAATCCATGTCATGTTTTCAGCTTTCTGTACAATTTACCATCTAACATTGGTACACAATGTTTGGAACAGCCTCCAAAATGGACTCAAAAAGCTTTCTGACTCTACCTCTCTCAACACCTCCAAATCCATACATCTTAGGAAGACAGTTTGGTCACTGAATACAGCCTTTCCACAGAAAGGTATTATCTCCTTTTATCTCCTTTTGGGTAATTGTCAGTAATTGTCAGGAAGAAAGTGGCAGGTATTATATGGACCTACTTTGAAAATTCAGGATTCTAGCCTGACAATTCCTAAGCTTGACGATTTTTTTCTTTCCCTTAACAGCAACTCTAACAAAATCTAGTTGATATATCTTTGAGGTACCTTACCAAAAGGACACCTAAAGAATTCAGAGCTCATTCTAGTTCATCCACCTGGATTCTCCTGTCGTATTGACATGGCCCTAGATCACAAAGATAATGAATACATGTCTCACTGAGTTCCTCTATGGTGGCCCATGACTGGAGTACATAATTAGTGTCTCTACATTTTATAAAAGTGTTCTTCACCCTTTTTAATAGACTGTTTCTAACAAAAATCTCAGTGTGAATAGGGGATGAATGGAGAAAAAGTGAAGCTACAGCTCTTGGAATGGGCACACTGATTTTGGATCAGTGCAGAGAGAGTAACAACCCCAGTGCTCAGCAACTTAAACTCATGGAGGTACATAAGAGAGAGAGGGGGACATTAATGATCATCTGTACTTCAAATCCACTTGTAGGAAGAAAACACCCTGTACAAAAACCATTAAAGAAAACATTCTGATACAGCTCTCTCAAAATATTGCAAGTAGATTAACTGCTGTGTCTACCAGAGAGCTCCCAGCACAATTTGACCACCACTCACCTTAACCTTACGGAGAAGTCTATCAGAAACAGCAGAAGAGGGTCCCAGTTCCTATGCCTCCCACTCATAACACCCACCAACACCTCCAGATGTTTCCCCCCCTCCATTACCAAAGCAGTTGCACAGTAATTTCATGGGGTGGATGAATGCCACCCAGCTGATGGTGTGGACAAACAGAACAAATTGGATTAACTATTCTCAGGTAGTCTGTCCATGATAAAGAACTAGACTCAGTTATTTAAACTGAACTGGAAACTTTAATGCCTATTAGTTATCCAAGGACCCATGTTGGAGGCACTGCCAACCTATGTGCCCCTACTGATGTGGGTCCCAATTGGTGTGAGTTGGTTATAGTTGTAAACAACATTTTCTTTCCAGGGGCACCATGTATGACCCTGGTACTAGGCTTCTCGTATGGAAGCCAGGCATTAGCTTGCCTCTCTCCCAGACAACATGGTAACTTGCACCATGGTAGGTTAAGTCTGTTGACACAGAAGATTCCAAGGGTTGTCTGAAGTCTATATGAGACAGTATCAGGAGAAAGGAGTGAAAGCACTGAGAAGGGTGAGTTTCCAGTAACTAGACCATCTTTGGAGAGATTATTCTGTATAAAAAATGTAACCTCATTTTGTAGTCCTATTATAGAGCTGAAAAAAATAACATATTACATAGGGCAAAATGGTTAGAAAATGCTTCAAAAATGGACTGAATAAATTTGCTGATTATGAGTGTTCTGTAACTAGAGGCATTCAAGTATGGAATATGTAGTTATTTAGTAAAAGTATTTTAGAAGAAATTCAAAGGTTGGCCACAAGACTGAACTAGATTCTATGGCACTTTCTTCCTCTTGCTTTGATCTAGGAAAAAAAGTATTCCAGTGTAAAAATATATACAAAAAGTTTGAACTGTGAAGGTACAAAACTCCTGAGCATGTCATTGGTCTGAATAATCACTCTGCATTCCTCCACCCTTCTCACTCACCTCAGGTTCTTTGAGCACTAAGGCATCTCAGAAATCAACCAGCCCTTCTTATGTGTTTCACAGATAAAGAAAATGATACTAAATGTAATTAATTGGCTTTCTCAAAATTTTATAACTTTGTGAAATGACAACATTAGAAATGGTGCGTCCTGATTCTCAACCAGCCTTTCTCATCTGGGGTTTCTTAAATAAACCACAGAATGCAGAAAAATAATTTGAATGACTATAAAGATACATAGGAGAGAAAGCGGGTTCCTATCTACCTGAATATCTGGAGCACTGACCTTGTTCTCTCCCACAACTCTCATTAAGATGGCCCATCCTTGGCAGCACGCTGTATCTCTCATCCCACCCACATCACACATTTTGTCAATGCAAGGATTGTTTTCCCCCCAGAATTCTCAGGTGGTCCACAGAATACAGGGAGCCATGGAGATATAAATGCCCAGTCCATTGATAGCCTTTGGTTACTTTGGTAGTAATGGAATGAAACACACTGTATTAGTTGAGTTCTGCAGTCAAGTTGACACCTTAAATTAGCCATCACACACACACACACACACACACACACACACACACACACACACACAATTTAATGAAAACCAAGTGGTACTCTGGACCTTGTAAACAGCAACCTTACATCACTAGGCCTATATCAGAAAAACACCACATTTTTATCTTTAATCCACTATTTGTTGAGGAAAATGCCCAGTTGAGTCACTGTGGGGTTCAGTGCTGATTAAGTCCTTATTCTTTAAAAAGAAGCATATTTCCTGAGTACTTTTGGGGGAAGTGGGGAGGCTGGGACCAAAGCACAATCTGTGCTGTTCTCTGTTCTCTTTGTTTCTAAATTAAAACAGGCTGCTAAGGTGTGCAAGTATGTGAATTATTATTTTCCTAACATTAAACACTTGATTTAAAGCATATTCCCTTTGAAGGAAGGTATAATTTGGGAATTATTTGAAGTCTCTAAGTGGTTAGAAACTGGGTTTAGCCAGATTTCTAGCTGTAAGCAAAAGTCAGCCTCTGATAAGAAGCTGTTTTACTTTATTGATGCAAAGGAGGTAAGTACCCTCTTGGGGGTTTCTCGGTTCAAGAGCATCCTAGTTGTTATTTGCAAACTGCAGTGTGCAATTGTGAATATTTTCAGATACATTTACCTCCATATAACTGAGCCCTCCTCATCAAAGGAAGCTTCCAAGTAACTGGGTGAAGTCTTAACGACATATTGGTTGTAACATGGGTTTTGTGAGGCAGGAAAGCTTCCCTCCATTACCTATTCATATGCAATATTGAATTATAAAATAAAGCACAGAACTGAAATAGACAGACTTTCCAACAGAGAGACATGTAGCTGCATTACAAAGTCAATTTTATATATGGGTTTCTGCGCTGAATCATTTAGCTATTTAGGAATGCATTTCGCAGCTAACTCATCCTGGCAGGCCCAACGGGATGCAGTTCCTCTTAAAATAAATATCGAGTCATCAAACAGGCATCACTGTGACAATTAACTGCTGGGCTTGAAGGAACTTTTGCTTGGCTTTTCAAAGCAGCCAGAACAAAAAGAGAGACTCCATGAGTCAGAAGTACAAACTACGAATGGGAACAATCTTTTGCAAAAATCAATCTTGAATAAATGCACTATATTAGTCCTCTTTTTTGTTCACCACAGTTAAATGAGAGGTTCCACATTACTGAATTTTCCAGGTAACTGGAAACTTACTACTTTAATAATCAAAAGAAAGACAGACAGCAGTGGTATAAAGGTCTTCCTAAATATATTACAGAAACCCCAGTTTTCTTAAATAAAGGCTAGGTTATAATTCAATTTTATAAGTTCTTCAGTTAACTTGAAATAATCCATTTGGGAAGCCCTACAATAGTTCCAAGGAGGGATGGTACAAATCTAGACCAGGTGGCAGGGGAGACAGAGAGGAAGGATGGATATAAAATATAATTGAGAGGCTGTGTTGACAGAGCCTACTCTGATTGTGGTATTTAGGCTGAGCATGAATGCAAGGATGATTCCCAGTTTCTGGCACAAGTAACTGGGAAGATATTGATGCTATGCATAGTGATGTTGTATGCAGAAGGAGGAACAGGTTGTAGAAGAAACTATCAAGCATTTAATAAGACCAATAATTTAAAACCTAGTGGAGCTCAGAAATAAAAGTGAAGGAACTCTGAGCCAGGGAAAGAATGTCCACAAAACTTAAACCTGAACTACACATGGACTTTGGCTAGACCCTCATTCAGAGCATGTTGCCTTTTAATCAACCCTCAGCTGTAAGGTGTGAGATTATCTGTGGCATGGTTTTAGCAAGTCTGAAATGCTACATGAGTGGGGAGAATGCTAACTGAAGCAGACACACTCACAGTGAAAGCAGTGACTTGGAGCCTGAATGGAAAACTGGTGTAATACAATACAGAGCAATCGGTGAAGTTCATCATCAAGTTCCCTCTACTGGGAGAGGATTAAGTAAACTACTATCATTTAACGGCTTATACTTCAACACTTTTTTAGTACTCAGAAAAATCCTCTGTGGTCAGTATGATTACCAGCATTTTACAGATCACCCAGTGTTACTTGGAGAGTTCATGCCACTTCTCAAAAATCATACACAGTAAATGTTTAAGTTACTCTTTTGACCTATGTGCACCTGACTCCAAAGATTGGCTCTCTTTTTCTCTAAGCTCCACATTGAGGCCAGTGAATGAAATTTATGGATGATAGCTATCAGCTCTGGTAAAAACATGAATTCTTTTGAACAGTTAGAGCTGTACATTTAAAATACTTGGCATCATGAAGCAGTGAGCTCTCTGTTTCTTTAATGTTTTGGGGAAAATTATTGCATCTGCTCATTATATTTTAAATTAGGAATCCTATACTGTAAGGGAAGAAAAGACAAGTAAATTTTTTTCATGGCAATGTTCTATGAGTAGAATCCAGGTTCAAATGCAATTGTAGATAGAAAAGTGCTCAGATATTGTAAAGCAATATTAACATCAGCATTTTTATGATTCACATCAATGTGTACACATTGACAGACCCTATTCTACAAGAGGTGAGTAATCCACTAGTTAAGTATTATAACTAGATAATTTTACACTGCTCCACACACCCTCATCTGCCTCATTATTTTCCTTTGATTCTACCTAGATTGAAATGCGTATCACTGAACTCATTTCTTTGAATGACTAGGAAAACAGGAATTTTCTCCAAAAGGCCACTATAGAAGTGGATACATATGTCAGGGAAGAGGATTGTAGGAGCTCAAAAGGCTTCCCTCACCCTTTTGAATGATTATATTCACTTAGATGGTACTGTTTAAAAGACTAGCTAGTGTTCCCTTTTGGAGGTAGACATACAGAAACATCATCATTGATTGGGAGTGGTGGGAAAATGTGGCAGGAAGACATTTGCATTAATAATTTGTTATCTCTGTCTTTTCCATGTCCTTTGCCTCCACTCAAGCAGGCAACAGACTCAAACAAAGAAAGGCTTGTGATAAGATTTCCTGGCTTATTATGGTCCATTTTTCTTTCCTACTAACTTTCTCCCAGCCAGGAAAATCTTTTCCTGTTGTTGTGTATCCATCTTATTTCAAACCCCACTCTTCCAAAAGAGCTTAAGATTTTGACTATAATAAGCCAGGAAATCTTAACACCAGTCCATGGTACTTTGTAATGTTAATCCAGAACTATGGCACAGCCTCAGAAAAGTAATAAAGGGAAGCTCCAAGAAGACGTAGTTCAATTTTCCGTAGGCCAAAAAGGTAGTTGGTCTAAAACTGAAAGCCTGAACAAGTAGGGAGATACAAATGTAGACTCACATTCACTCCAGAGTCTTAAGCCCTAAGGGACAGGCAGAGAACCTGTATAGAGGGTCAAGGTGGAAGAGCCAACTCTGATAAGGAAATCCCAGGACAGGTGCTCCTGAGAATATTTGAACCCAGGAATGGCAAGCCCTAGATGAGGAATGTCCCTGGGTTCAAAAGGGAGCTGAGTGCTGCCATAAATGGAATGAATCCCCAAAGGAAGAGAGTATCCTACATCTACTATACTGACTTCATATATTTCCTGAATATCCTTCCTTACCTCTAAGATTCAAATTATTACATGTTTTCAGAGAAAATTCTAATTCTATCATCTCCCGAGAGGCCAAGAAGAGCCTAATTTAATGTGATATTTTCATGTCCAAGCTACTTTTTTTTTCCCTCAGAGTGAACTGAGTCTTAACGTCAAAATGAAATTTCAAGTAAGAAAGGCTATATGAAGTTTTTGGGCTGTTTTGTTTTTTATTTTTTTTCTGAGCCCTCAAACTTTGGCTAGAAAATTTGTGACACTATAATGAAAGATAACTCGGTCTACTACAGTTCCCTCTAGGAGTAGGATAACCTCACCCATAAAATAAACCCCAGCCATTTATTTCCTATATACGTACAAATAAAATCCCAGTTTTTTTAATTGCATATCTGGAACCTAACTGTATTTCTTTTATTCCCCTTATCTTGTTGTGGTGGGTAGTCTCCAAATATGGCTGTCACTGATTGTCCTCTCCCCTGTATATGTAGGTCAATCCTCTGATCAAGTGGTGAATCCTATTTCTATAATTCTCTTTGAAGCTGGGCTGGAATTGTTATTAATGGAAAGTGCAGAAGGGACATTATTCTCTAGGGAAGCCAGCTTCTATGCTATAAAGAAGCTAGGGCTAGATTCTTAAATGATGAAACCTAATGTGTAGAGAAAGAGAGATGGGAAAGCAAAGCAAAGAGGGAGAAAGAGAGAGAAAAAGACAGAGAAAGACTATGTTGGGGAGCAATGAGATGTCAGACAAGAGAATGAATTATTTATAGACCTTCCAGCCCAATCTAGGTTCACCTGAACGCAGCTGAGTGAATAACCCCAGTGACACTACTCAGAGCAGAAGAACTGTCCAGCTGAGCCTTGCCTGAATTACTGAGCATGAGAAAAAAAAAATAGGTTGCTTTAAGCCATTAAGTTTACCAGTTGTTTGTTATGCAGCAATAGATAACTGAAACACAGGTCTAGATCTCATGCTGTATTATTTGAACCATTCTTTCTCAAGAACTTCAACTCCCATAAAAGTCCCCAACTAGTATAAATTAAAACATATACCTCCTATGTAATCTTGCTGAACCCTTCTGGAGGAAATCACACCACTGCAAATATATGTTCTCTGTACTCAGCTGAACTTCAATTCCTTTCAATAGTTCTTTCACATGTCCCTGGATCACTCTTCATTCTTCACAGTGGCCATTACAGATACTTTCTGTGTTCCTTAGCCCTCCTACTCCTTTGCCTAACTCCCTCAAACATAACAAGAATTTCACTTCCCAAGTAATAAATAGAAGTAGCAATTTCCTCAAAATCAGCAATTTTCCATTCCTGAGTTACTTCACTTAGAATAAATGGGTAAAGACTCCCTATTCATTTGCCCACTTTTTGATGGGATTATTTGTTTGTTTGTTTGTTTTTTCTGGTTTGTTTAAGTTCCTTGAAGATTCTGGATATGTAGTCCTTTGTCAGGTGCATACTTTGCAAATATTTTCTCCCATTCTACAGGTTTCCTGTTTACTCTGATGATTAATTATTTTGCTGTACAGGAGCTTTTTAGTTTAATTAGGTCCCATTTATTTATTTTTGTTTTTGTTGCACTTGCTTTCAAAAGCAAGTCTTAGTCATGAATTATTTGCTTAGGCCCAATGTCAGGAGAGATTTTCCTGGGTTATCTTCTAGAATTTTTATGGTTTCAGGTTTTAGATTCAAACTGATCCATTATGAGTGGATTTTTGTATAAGGTAAGAGACAGGGATCAAGTTTTATTCTTCAACCTGTGGCTATCCAGTTTTTCCAGAACCATTTATTAAATACAGTGCCATTTCCCCAATTTCTGTTTTTGTATCCTTTATCAAAGATCAATTGATTGTAACTATTTGGCTTTATTTGCAGGTTCTCTATTCTGTTCCATTGGTCTATGTGTCTAGTTTTACATCAGTACCATGCGGTTTTGGTACCTATAGCCTTGCAGTATAATTTGAAGTTCGTTAATGTGATGCCTCCAGGTTTTAATTTTGCTTAGGATTGCTTTGGCTATTTGGGCTCTTTTTGGTTCCATATGAATTTTAAAATTGTTTTTTTTTTAAATTCTGTGAAAAATGATGTTGGTATTTTGATAGGAATTGCATTGAACATGTAGATTGCTTTGGGCAATATAGACATTTTCATGATATTGGTTCTTCCAATCTATGAGCATGGGATGTGTTTCCATTTGCTTGTGTCATCTATGATTTCTTTCAACAGTGTTTTATAGTTCTCCTTATAGAGATCCTCCACCTCCTTGGTTAAGTGTATTCCTAGGTATTTTATTTTATTTTTGCTGCCATTGTAAAAGAGATGTCCCTTTTATACCTGGTTTGTTGAGAGTTTTTATCATAAAGGGATGCTGGATTTTGAATACTTTTTCTCCATCTATTGAGATGATCATATGGGTTTTGTTTTTTAATTCTGTTTATTTGATGTGTCACATTTGTTGACTTGAGTATGTCAAACCATGTCTGCATTCCTGGAATGAAACACACTTGATCATGATGCATTATCTTTTTGATGTACTGTTGGATTTGGTAAGCTAGTATTTTGTTGAGGATTTTTGCATCTCTGTTCATCAGGGATATTGGTCTGTAGTTTTCTTTTTTATTATGTTATTTCCTGGTTTTGGTATCAGGGTGATAGTGGCTTTATGGAATAAGTTAGGGATAATTCTATCTAAATCTTTTGGAATAGTTTCAGTAGGATTGGTACCAATTCTTTGAATATCTGGTAGAATTCAGCTGTGACTCCATCTGGTTCTTGGCTTTTTTTCTGGCAATTTTTAAATTACTGATTCAATCTCACTGCTTATTATTGGTCTGTTTAGAGTTTCTATTTCCCGATTTAGTCTAGGAGGGCTGTATGTTTTCAGGAATTTATCCATTTCCTCTAGATTTTCTAGTTTGTGTGCATGAAGGTGTTCATACTAGTCACAAATGATCTTTTGTATTTCTGTGGTGTCAGTTGTAATGTTACTAGTTTCATTTATAATTGAGCTTATATGAATCTTTTCTTGGTTAATCTGGCTGACAGTCTAACAATTTTGTTTATCTTTTCAATGAGTCAGCTATTTAATTTCAAAGGTTACATTGACCTTTTGTATTTTTTGTTTCAAATTTACTTAGTTCTGCTCTGATCTTTGTTATTTCTTTTCTTCTGCTAACTTTGGGTTAGTTTGTTTTTGTTTCTCTAGTTCCTTGAAGTGTGACATTATGTTATCAATTTTGGACTTTTTGATGTAGGCATTTAGTACTATAAACTTTCCTCTTAGCACTGCTTTGGCCATATCCCAGAGGTTTTGATACTTGTGTCACTATTATCATTCATTTCAAGTAATTATTAAAATTTTTATCTTGATTTCACTGTTAACCCAAAACTTATTCAGGGGAGATTGTTTAATTTTTATGTATTTGTATAGTTTTAAGTTTTCCTTTTGGAGTTGATTTCTAGTTTTATTCCACTATGGTCTGAGAAGATAGCTGACATGATTTCAATTTTAAAAAATTTCCTGAGACTTGTTTTGTGGCCTATCATATGGTTTATACTGGAGAATGTTCCTTGTGCTGATGAAAATAATGTATATCCTGCAGTTCCTGGGTAGAATTTTCTGTATGTATCTGTTAGGTCATTTGTTCTAGAGTGTAGTTTAAGTCTATTGTTTCATTGTTGACTTTCCATCTTGATTATCTTTCTAGTCCCATCAGTCCAGTGTTGAAGTTCCCCACTATTATTGTGTTGCTGTCTATCTCATTTCTTAGGTCTAGGAGTAATCGTTGCATGAATCTGGAAGCTCCAGTGTTAGGTACATATAAATTTAGGATTGCAGTATCCCTTGTTGAATTGGCCCTTTTATCATCTTTATATAATAATCTTTGGGTTTTTTTTTTCCGTTGTTGCTTTAAAGTCTGTTTTATCAGATGTAAGAATAGGTACTCCTGCTTGCTTTTGGTTTTCATTTTCATGAAATATCTTTTTCTCCTCCTTTACATTGAGCTTAAATGAATCTTACATGTTAGTGAGTCTCATGAAGAGAGCAGATATTTGCTTTGTTTTGTTTTGTTTTTTGTCCATTCTGCCAATCTGCATCTTTCAAGTGGAGCATTTAGGATGTTTACATTCAATGTTAATATTGAGATGTGAGGTACTGTTCCAAACATTATGCCTTCCTTGTTTTCTTCATTGCCTTATTGTTTTATGAGCCCTGCGAGTTTTATTCTTTCAAGAAGTTCTATTCTGGTGCATATCAAACGTTTGTTTCAAGATTTAGATCTATTTTTAGCATTTCCTGTAGGGAAGGTCTGGTAGTGACAAATGCCCTCAGCATTTGTTTGTCTGAAAATGACTTTATTTCTCCTTCATTTATTTAGTTTTGCTGGATACAAAAATTCTTGTCTAACAACTATTTTATCTAAGGATGCTAAAGAAAAAAACCCCAGTCCCTTCTTGCCTGTAAGGTTTCTGCTGAGAAGTCTGCTGTTAGTGTGACAGGTTTTTCTGTACAGGTTACCTGATGCTTTTGTCTTACTGCTCTTAGAATTCTTTCCTTCACATTGACTTTAGATAACTTGATGACTATATGCCTTAGTGATGTTCTTTTTGCAGTGAATCTTCCAAGTGTTCTTTGAGCTTCAGGTATTTAGATATTTATATCTCCAGCAAGAACAGGGGAGGTTTTCTTAATTATTTCCCCAAATAAGTTTTCCAAACTTCTTGTTTTCTTTTCTCCCTTAGAAAAACAAATTATTCTTAGGTTTGGCTGTTTTACGTAATGTCATATTTCCTTGAAACTTTGTTCATTTATTTGGATTCTTTTTCTTTATTTTTGTCTCATTGGGTTAATTTGAAAGGCTTGTGTTCAAGTTCTGAAATTTTTTATTTTACTTATTTTAGTCTATCATTAAAACTCTCCACTGCATTTTGTAATTTCATAAATATGTCTTTCCATTTTAGAATTTCTGATTGGTTTTTCTTTAAAATATATTTCTCTTTAGAAAAATTTTTGTTTATATATTTAATTGTTTTTAAAATTTGTTTATGATGGTTTTCACTTTTGTTTGGTATCTCCTTGAGGAGCATCATAATCAACTTTTTGAATTATTTTTCTGGTATTTCAAAGATTTTTACCTCAGGTTGGATCAATTGCTAGAGAGCTAGTGTGATATTTCGAGGGTGTTATAGAACTTTGTTTTGTAATATTACCTGAATTATTTTTCTGATTTCTTCTCATTAGAAGACTATTTCTTCTAATTATTCTTGAATTTATTTTTTTATTTAACTGTGTTTTTTAAGTTTATTTTTCCCCTTTAAGGATGTGACTTTATTACTTATAGTTTGTTGTAGCTTAATTCAGCTCTTGATGCTTTCAAGGGTGAACAGTATGTTTGAGTTCCTTGGTTATAGACAGTCTTTGTATAATGGCTTCTTCAGATGCTGATTGTAGTAGCAATGTGCCTGGCGTGTGAACAAGTTCACTACCTCCTATGGAGCTGGAAGGGCAGAAGCCTCTTGAAACTTACATAATTCCCTTGTGGTGTGTTCTTTTTTTATTTATTTTTTCTCCAGTATTTTATTTACTGAGTTGAATAGTTCCAGGCTTCAGGCCAGTAGAGGGGGTATCCCTGGGTAGAAACTAATTGTAGCTAAAGCAGGTGGCTAAATGCAATATGCAATGGTGGGCAGAGGTCCCAGCTTTGACAGAGGTGGCTGGAGGAGCTCTCAGTGAAATGCACTGAAGTATTATCGAGAGAAGAGTGGGGACCACCTCAGCCCTTCTGCCAGGCCAGCAGGAAAGTGATACACATCTCAGACACTCTCCTGACCAAATTTTCTAGCTATTCAGATCGGACAGGCACCACTTTTCATCTCCAAGAATGGTGGTGTTCTAAGTAGAGAGGAGTTGTGACTCTGCCTCTTGCGCAAGCCTAAACCTGGAGACTGGTCCTCCTGTGGGCATGCAGTCACCCTGGAGTGTTCCAGAAAGGCTGTCTATAGGTGCACTTATGCCAAGCCCCCATGGGAGAAGCCCCAGTTGTGTCTGCAGTGGTGGATGAGGGAGAAAAGATGTTCCCTTCTTCATGACATTTCATAAACACCATGGCTGCCTGACTGTTGGGGTAGAGCTGCAGGCTTTCTCCACTGAGCCCAGCACTGCAACTGTATCTCTGCTGAAAGAAACTTCCCACCGCGGAAATATGTGGAATTCAAGACTTGCCATTTAGATTCTTTTGTCCCATAGGGTGGTCCCTTGATCAACATTCACAGTAGTCTGCTTTTTAGGGACTCCTAGACTAGGAGACTCTCCTAAACTAGGAGAGTCCCTGAGACCCAGACTACTGCGAATGATGCTGCTCCTCTGGGTTTAGCAGCCCAATAGGACTGCCTCACTCTAGGCTGGTGCTGGAGAATGTCTGCCAGGGATCCAGTAATGTGACCTGTCCTCAAGTCTCCCAGCATTGGGTACCAGCACCAGCTCTGATGGGAGTGGCAGGAGACTGATGAAGTCTGTGAGATTCCATGGTTATTTAATAGCCTCAGTGTGTTGACTTTCTCAAATGCTGGTTGTCATAGTAATGGACTAGTCATGTGGAAAGACTCAGGACCTCCTGGTTAGCTAAGGTGGTAGAGGCAATGGTGATAGCTGAGGTCATGTATAAATTTTCTCTTTCCTGGGTGCAGTGTTATCTACCTGCAGATGCCATAATGGACTACGTTGGTTGTCCTCCAGCCAGGAGATGAGACTTGCAAAAGAGGGCCAGCTGTGGTAGTAGCAGTGGGATTTGTGCTTGCCTTATATGTTACCCAGGGGAGGTACTCTGGTTTCTCAGGCAATGGGAAGGGTTATAGAGTTCCCCAAAGTTTCTTTCATTTGTGTTAAGCTACCAAAGGGAGTGAAGGGGCAAAGCCAGGTTGGGGCTGGGTCAGGCAGGTCCATGCTCTGGCTCTCCACATGTGGGGCAAGCAGCAGCCCCTGTAGGGATAAGAAGTTAGTTCTCTCAGCACTAGGGTAATGTTCCTGGGAGAAACATATCTGCCTCTGCTGCATAGAAGAGTTTGCACACACAGTGGAGAGTCGCAGGTGGCAGTAAGCCCCACCTTGCTCCCATATATTTGGCAAGGCAGGTCTCACACTTGCAGAGTTCCACTAGGAGCAGCTAGCTAAGTTCCACAGAGTCTACACTCAGAACCCCAAACTGTCCCAGACCATAGGTCTTCCCTGTGGAGATAGCAACCACAGCTTTCAGGTCACCCCCTCTCCCAGTCCACCAAGCTCCTGCACTCATGGCTGCAGCACACTTTCCACCAGCCGCCTGGTTCTGGCCAAGGGAGTTTTTTTCTACTCGATATTATATCACACATTTCAGTTGGAAGCTTCTCTCAACCTGCAACCACTGCCTGTGCTAGCTAGCAGACTTCTTGGAGGTCCCCTATGATGTAGAATCAGTAATGATTTCCCTTGGTCTGTGATAGAGACTGGGAAAGCACGCAAGACTCTTCCCTCTGCTGCTTCTACTTGCAAATTCTCCACATTCCCTAAATTAGTTCTAGCACTGGGTAGGATTAAGGCCTTTTCCAGTGGCCTGGATTGCCAGCTTCCCCAGTGGGGCTGTATATCCTGGAGGCAGCCTTTCTCCATCTCATGCTTTGGGGACTTATAGTTTATCCCGTGGATCACAGTGTAGGCTATAGCTTGCCACTTTTTTCAAAGAGTCTGCAATTTCTTTCAGTTTTCCCATTACGTTTCTGCCTTGCTATTCTTGGAAAAAAGTTCACAGCGTGAATGTCTACACTATTTTGTTTTTCTAAGTGGGAGAGGCATGCTAACACTGCCTCCAATCTGCCATCTTGGAAAGAAAAAACACTGCCTAAATCTCTATCACTGGCATCCTAAACCTCTATCCTAAGTTTCACCTACTTAAGTCATTTATTTTTAATTACCTCATAACTTCTCTTGGGAGTTATCTAACACCACAAACTCAACATTTCTGTATAAAGCATCATTTCCTCAAGCATACTCATCTTTTAAGTTTTCATTTATAGTGAATAGTACCACAACCCAACAGGTCACTCAGACTAAAGACGTCAAAATTATCTTACATGCACTCTTCTTCCTTGTATCTCATATACTATCAGTCACTGATTTGTGTGAAGTCTTACTTTTAAGACTTTCTCAGATATGACCCCTCTCCTCTCAGATTCTAGGACCTTAATTGATGTTTCCACCAGCATCCTTCAAATGCCTTCTTAGCCTCCACAGGCACTCTTCTCCCATAATTATCCAAGGCCATCACTATATTTAAAAAAAATCTAATTGTTTCTCCTCTGCTTAAAGTACTTTGATGAATCTCTATTGTCTTCCAGAAAATTCTAACCTCTTAAGTTTTGCAGGTAAGATCCATCATCATCTGGCTCCTTTCTATTTTTCTATGCATACAACTTCATTTCCAACCATTTCCCTGTATGTCTCCTGTAACATAGCTAGGCAGCTTTCTTGGACCTCCACTCCCTAATATGTATACAAAGTGGCTCTTTTCACACATCATTTTTTTCTTCCTGAA
The DNA here is from genome assembly GCF_029281585.2 of Gorilla gorilla gorilla. Classification (NCBI taxonomy): domain Eukaryota; kingdom Metazoa; phylum Chordata; class Mammalia; order Primates; family Hominidae; genus Gorilla; species Gorilla gorilla. The sequence continues at coordinate 31,162,748 of NC_073227.2, read as the reverse complement.
ATGCCCTTCCTCCTCCTGTATATTCCAGTCTTCCTGGTGTTTTAACTTGTACTCATGCTTATAAATTTTACACTGATGTTACCATTTATCTGAATATGTCCCCGAGTGTGCCGCCACTTCATGCCAACAAAGAAAGGGAAATTTCTACTCTTGCTTTTAAAACAACATTCTGAGAAAGGAGCTTCAAGATGAATGACTAAAGACATTTCATACTCTCCTCCTCCCTAAGAAAAACCAAAACGGCGAGTAGATAATCACAAATAGATCATCCAAGAGAGAACACTGGAGTTCAACAGAAAAATGACAGGAAATACCTACAGCAAAAAGGATAAGGAAGTGAGTCAGCCTGTTTGGCTGAGATCAGCTGAAGGCTAACAGAGACTCCCCAGTACAGGGAGAAAAAACGTAACTGACAGACTCTCAGGGGTTGACTGTGGAAGAATCTCAGAAATTGAAAACAGATATTTTAAAATAATTTTGCAAGACAAAAACTTTAGAAAATAATAAAAAGGAATTACCAAAGCCATCGTAACATATGGGAACCATAAAATATTTGAATTATTGGGGTCTCAGAAGGCAAAAATAAAAATGAGATAATTGGAAAATCTATTTAAAAAATAATAGATGGGAACTCCCCAACTATAGCAAGTGATTTAGACATCTAGATACAGGAAGTTATGAGATCCCCAAAGAGATACAATACTAAAAGGTCTTTACAGCACATTATATTCAAACTGTTGAAAGTCAAAAACCAAGAGAAATTTCTAAAAATAGTCAGAGAGAAATATCCAGCTGCCTGTAAAGGAACCCCCACTAGGCTAACAGCAGATGTCACAGCAGAAATGTTACAGGTCAAGAGAGACTGAGATGATATATTCACACTACTGAAAGCAAAAACTTCCAGCCTAGGGTAGTATAGTCAGAAAGATTATCCTTCATAAATTAGGAAGAAATAAAGTCTTTCTGAGATGAGGAAAAGCTAAAGGAATTCATCACCACTGAGTTTAAAGATTGTTCTTTAAACTAGTCCTACAAGAAATGTTAAAGGGAGTCATAAGCCTGGAAGTGCAAAAATGACATTTGCCACCATGAAAACACACAAAAGTATAAATCTCAGTAGTAAAGCAAACACTCAAATGAGGAAGAGAAAGGCTAAAATGGTACCACTACATAAAACCACAATGACAAACAATAAGAGAAAAAAAAAAGGAATAGAGTATACAAAACAACCAGAAAACAATTAACAATGTGACAGAAACAAAACCTCACATATCAATATAACTTTAAATGTAAATGGATTAAATTCTCCACTTAAAATATATAGACTAGCTGCATGGATTAAAAAAAAAAGGCAGGATCCATCTCTATGCTGCCTACCAGAAACATACTTTACTTGTAAAGACACATATAGACTGAAAGTAAAAGAACGGAAAAATATCTTCCATGTAAATAGAAACCCAAAACAAGCAAGAGCTACATCAAATAAAACAGACTTTATGTCAAAAACAGTAAAAACAGACAAAGATGGTCATTATGTAATGACTAAGCTATCAACCCAGCAATAGAATTTACCAACTCTAAGTATATATGTACCCAACACTGGAGCACACAGATTCATAATGCAAATATTACTAGATCTAAAGAAAGATAGACTAATATAATAATAATGGTGGATTTCAACACCCCACTCCCAGAATTAGATCATCATGACAGAAAATCAAAAAAGAAATATTGGATTTCAACTGAATGTTAGACCAAGTGGATCTAACACATTTGTAGAACATTTATCCAATAACTGCAGAATATACATTCTTCTCATCAGCACATGGAATATTTTTCAGGATACGCCATGTTAGGCTTCAAAACAAGTTTCAACGAGTTTTCAAATATCAAAACCTTATCAAGAATTTTCTAAGACCCAATGAAATAAAATGAGAAGTTAATACCATGAGGAACTTTGGAAACTCTACAAACACATGAAAATTAAGCAACGTGTTCCTAAATGACCACTGTGTCAATGAATAAATTAAGATAGAAATCAAACAATTTACTGAAACAAATAAAAATGGAAACATAACATAACAAAACCTGTGGGTAAAGCAAAATCAGTACTATGAGGGATAGTTATAGCCATAAATGCCTACTTCATAGTAGTAGAAATATTTCAAATAAACAATTTAATGATGTACAACAAATAAGTAGAAAAGCAAGAATAAACCAAACCCCAAATTAGTAGAAGAAAATAAATAATAATGATTAGAGTAGAACTAAACAAAATAAAGACATAAAAATGTAAAAAAATAGCAAGACTAAAAGTTGGCTCTTTGAAAATATAAATAAAATTAATAAACCATTAGCTAGACTAACCAAGAAGGGAAGAGAAAAAAGCCAAATAAAAAAATGAGAAATGAAAACAGAGATTACAACTGATACCACAGAAATAAAAACGATCATCAGATACTATTATGAACAACTATACACTAACAAACTGGAAAACCTAGAGGAAGTGGACAAAGTATTGAAAAATGCAATCTACCAAGACTGAATTAGGAAGAAATATAAAACCTGAACAGACCAATAATGAGTAGTGAGATTAAATCAGTGATAAAAATTCTCCCAATAAAGAAAAGCCCAGGACTAGATGGATTCACTGCCAACTTCTACCAAATATATTATAAACTGATACCAATTCTCTGAAAACTATTCCAAAAAAAAATAAAGAACAGAAAATTAACCCTAACTCATTCTATAAGGACAGCATTACCCTGATACCAAAACCAGACAAGGACACAACAAAAAGAGAAAACTACAGGTCAATATCCCTGAAGAGCAAAGATAAAATAATCCTTGACAAAATACTAGCAAGCCAAATTTAACAGCACATCAGAAAGATAATAGAATATGATCAAATGTGATTTATACCAAGGATGCAAGGATGGTTAATGCAAATCAACAAATGTGATACACTATACCAACACAATTAAGGACTAAAACCATATGATCACTTCAGTAGACACAGAAAAAGCATTTCATAAAATTCAACATCCTTTCATAATAGAAATTCTCAACAAACTAGGCATAGAAGGAATATACCTCAAAATAGTAAAGGCCATATTGAGAGATATGGTGTTAGCATTAGAAATCCACAGATAACATCCTAGTGAATAGGAAAGAGATGAAAGCCTCTCCTCTAAGAACTGGAACAAGGTAAGAATGCCTACTTTCACTACTTCTATTCAACATATCACTGGACGTTCCAGCCAGAGCAATCAGACAAGAGAAAGAAATAAAAGACATCCAATTTGGAACATAGAAAGTCAAATTGTTCATCTTTACAGATGACATAATCTCATATTTAGAAAAAAAGACTCAACCAATAAACTCTTAGAGCTGATAGGCAAATTCAGTAAGTTTTCAGGATATAGAATCAACATACAAAAAATCAGGAACTGTTTATATACACCAGTAATGAAATAGCTAAAAAAGAAATCAAGAAAGCAATCCCATTTACAATAGCTATAAAAATAAAATAAACTGAAATACCTAGGAACAAATTTGAAGAACTGAGAGACTGATAAAAGGAAAACTGTAAAACATCCATGAAAGAAGTTGAAGAAGACAAAAACAAATGGAAAGGCATCCCATACTCACAGATCATACTGCACAAAACAATATATAGATTGAATTCAATACCTATCAAAATACCAACATTATTTTTTACAGAAATAGTAAAAACAATCCTAAAATTTGCATGGAACTAAAAAAGAGCCCAAATAGCCAAAGCAATCCTGAGCAAAAAGAACAAAGGTGAACTCATCATACTACCTGACTTTAAAATATATTACAAGGCTATAGTAACCAAAACAGCATGGTATTGGTATAAAAATAGATACAAAGACAAATGAAATGCAATAGAGAACTCAAAAATAAATTCATATATTTACAACCATTTGACTTGACAATGTCACCAAGAACATATACAGGGAAAAGGACACATTCTTTAACAAAGGGTACTGGGAAAATTGTATATCCATAAGCAGAATGACACTGGATGCCTATCTTTCACCCTCTATAAAAATCAACTGAAGATGAATTAAAAGCTTAAATATAAGACCCCAAACTACAAAAGTACTAAAGAAAACATGAGGAAAATACTTCAGAACATTGATCTAGGCAAAAGTTTTTTGGCTAATACCTCAAAATCACAGACGACTGGAACAAAAAAATAGATAAGTGGTACCATAATAACTAAAAATATTCCACAGACCAAAGGAAACAATCAGCAGAATGAAGAAACAACCTGTTGAGTGGAAGAAAGGAGTTGCAATTTACTCATCCAACAAAGGTCTAACATCCAGAATATACAAGAAACTCAAACAGCTCAACAACAAAAATACCATTAACAAGAGGGCAAAAGACACGAATAGACAATTCTCAAAATAAGACATACAAATGGCTAACAAGTATATGGAAAAAAGCTCAGCATCACTAGTAATGAGAAAAATGCAAATCAAAGCTACAATGAGGTATTATCTTAGCTCAGTTAAAACATCTATTAATGGAAAGACAAAATAACGGATTCTGGTAATAATGTAGAAAAAAAGAGAAATTTTGTACACCATTGATAAAAATGTAAATTAGTACAACTACTATGGAAAACCATATGTAGATTTCTCAAAAAACTAAAAACAAAACTACCATACAACCCAGCAATTTCCCTACTGAGTAGCTATCCAAAGAATAAGAAATCAGTATATCAAAGTGATACCTGCATCTGCAAGTTTAACACAGCACTATTCACAATAGCAAAGAGATGAAATCAACCTAAGTGTTTATCAATAGATGAATGGATAAAGAAAATGTAGTATATATACACAATGGAATACCAGTTGGCCATAAAAAAGAATAAAGTTATTTCCTTTTCAGCAATATGGATGGAATTAGAGCTCATTACATTAAGTGAATTAACCCAGGCACATAAAGACAAATATTTCTTGTTCTCACTCATATGTAGGAGGTAAAAAAGTTGACCTTATAAAGGTAGAAAGTAGAATGATAGATAGTAGAGGCTTGAAAGGGTGGGTGGGGAAGTGAGGGGATAAAGAGAGGTAGATTAACAGGTGCAAAGATACAGCTACATAGAAGGCATAAGTTACAACTAAAAAAAAGCATAATAAGTTCTATTGTTTAACAGCAGATTAGAGTAACTATAGTTAACAATGTATTTTATATTTCTAAGTATCTAGAATAGTGGACTTGAATTGTTCCAATATATAGAAATGATAAATACTCAAAGGGATGAGCACTTGATAATTTGATAATTGATAACTACACATTCTATGCATGTAACAAAATATCACATGTACCCTACAAAGATGTAAAATTTTATGTATCCATTAAAAAATGATAAAATATCATGCTATAGACCTCCATCATTACACTTACCAGTTGTATTGTCTGTCTTCCTCTCGGAAGATAGATTACTTTTGTTTATTCAACAAATGCATTTATTGGATGCCAGTTTTTCTCATGCACTGTTTTAGGCTCATAGAATAAAACATTGAACAAGCAAAAACCCCATTCTAATGGAGCTTAGTAGGAAAAGACAGACAACAAACAATAAACATAAATAAGTAAACTGTGTAATATGTTATGAGTAATAGGCTAAAAGAAATCAAGAATACCACAGTCAAGAAAAAGAAGGGAAGATTGATTTTAGTTTAAATAGGGTGGTAAGTGGTCATTGAGAGGCTGAGATTTAAGCAGACTTGAAGGAGGTGAGGGTGGGTCCTGCAGATACTGGGGAGTGGGCTTGTCTTGCCTGGGAGAGAGTAAAAAAGATGAGCTCAGCAACTGAACAGAGGGCTGGACCATGTAGGATGTTAAATACCTTGGCATAGGATTTAGCTTTGAAATGAGAAGCTAGGGCAGGGTGTTGAGCAGAGAAGGGGTGCGACTTGACCTATGTTATAAAAAGGTCTCCCTAGTTACAATACTCAGAACAGACTGTAGGGGCAAGTGTGGGATCAGAAAAACAATTTAGAAGGCCATTGCAACAATCAAGGTAGGAGGAATAAATGGAAAGATTGTAGAAGAAAGGAAAAAGAGAGAAAGGAATCAGAGTACAGGAGAAGGCATCAGGAGAAAGCAAGAGATTGTGAAGAGAAGACATTAGGGAATGAAAAATAAAAGCAGAACTCCCTGTTCAGACTCTGAGCCAGTTGCTAACCCATTAGTATGGTATTCCATCAGCTGCAAACTCAGCAGTGTATTCATGCTTTCCTTTCCGGGATTAGTAGCTACTAACCTAGCTCCTTTTGATTAATCTAAGAGTACATTCTGCTGGCTGAGCCACCCATCTATATGCCTGTATGCCTTCTGAACAACAAAATTGGCCCCTGGGACAAGAGCCTAAAAGAAATTAGGATAAGGCTAATGGAAATCAGGCAACTGGACTGAATATAGTGCTATATCCTACTTCTCTCTTCAGTTTGTCTTTGCCTTGTTTTCTTGTGAATCTATGTTGAGGGAGAAATTCTATCTGTATTTGCTTCAATAAAATGTTTGTGTTCTCTTACCTTAGGAGGATGCTGAGAAATAGAATGATTTCAACAGTGGTTCAAGGTAGGAAGAGAAAAGCTGAAGAAAACAGAATAGTATAAAAATCATTTGGGAAACCAATAGGTTTTCAGCCTTCAGAAAACTATTTTAATTGCAGCCATCTTTTAAAATTATTGGACACAACTCGATTTAAAATTGTAAATTGTACTATATTAACAACTGTTTTCCATATATACTTTCTTACAACACATCACCTTGATTTCTAGCTGTGGAAGAGTAAACTGTCCATATTTCTTTAGTTCTTTGCTTATTTCCCATTTTCTGCCCTAGCAAGCATTTCATTATAATGTTATTTTGCTTAGACAAATCTTGCTAAGATATTTCATAATTGCCCTTCCTGTCTTGGAAGTTATTATATTGATCATTTTGACAAATAATATTTACTTTTTGGTTTCCATGTATTTGTTCAGTGCATTCCTAATGCAGCCACAGCAATTATCAGAGCTAATTCCTGAAAGTTGAGCAATCCCAGTCTTTGGCTCCTATCTATAGGTTTTCCTTCACTTTTACAAATAATGATTTATGCAAAGTCACCAAGACAGCTATTGCTTCAATGTTAGGTTTATTATCTCCAGGATGAACAGACAAGTCATTAAGCGCTCAGGGGAGGATTAGTGTAGAGAGAGATCACCACATTGTGATTTTCTGGTTACATGGTTCAATACAATGATGGTTTAAGGAAGTAAAAGCCAATCTTAGCACTGCCATTATGGAGCAGTGTATATCATCAATAGGCAGTTATAAAAGCTGTGACAGATAGGAATTCCCCCACCATAAAAGTTCCTTCCATCACGTACCCACTGAGTGAGTCACGTAGAAGAATAACTTCTAAGGAATGTGATTAATTCCTCAGCTTTTACATTTTGATATAATTTTTATACACGAGCTAAGGCTATAAAGTGATAAGATAGATTACACAAGAGTCTTGTGCAATTAGCTTCTTTACTTTAAAGCCACATTTTATGTTGGTGTGTGTTTCTTACTGTACAGAGCATAGGTTTGTGGATATGTAACTGTATTCGTTGTCCTGAAGACAGAAGTATATCTTTTTATTTGTGCTCTGAACATGCATTACGGTGGGTGGGACACATGAATGGGAAATGAATGAATGAATCAATGAATGAACGAACCATCATCTATATATACATCTACCTGCTCTCCTTGCCCACTTTATTTTAAACAGTAATGTAAGTTAATCATTCTCTTACCAAAATGATTCAAAATCCTCCCATTTTCCTGATATCAAAGCCCTATCTGACTAGTGTTGTATTGAAAATCTTCTGCAATGTGTCTCCAACCCTGCTTTCCAATCTGGTTTCCTACTCTTTCCTACATAAGCCTCCTGCTTCAATCAAACTGGCCGAGGGACTATCTATTAGGTCGGACAGATCTCTACCTTTCTATCTTTGCTCACACTAGAATGTACTCCTGTTCATCTTATGTTTGTCAGTTTTCTGAAAGTGTTAATGACACGTAATAATAATAACAATAACAACAACAATACAGTTGGTATAGTTCAGTAAAGAACACAGATTTGGAGCCAAATGCCTGGGGTTTTATCACAGATATCACAATTCCAGATTGTGTGAACTAAAGCAAATTGTAGTAGTAGTAGTAATAGCAGTAGGGCTGATGTTTGTACAGTTGGTATAGTTTAGTAAAGAACATAGATTTGGAGCCAAATGCCTAGGGTTTAATCATAGATATCACAATTCCAGATTGTGTGAACTAAAGCAAATTGTTTAATCTCTCTGGACCTCAGGATCTTCATCTTTAAGATGGGAATAATAATGTACTACTCCTAAGGTTGATGTGAAGATAAAATGAGTTGACACATGTAAGTAGTGCTAAGAACGTAGAAAATGCTTGATAAAATTAGTTCTGGGTCCAGAGCATTTACCATATACGAGACAATATACTAAGTGTTTTTGCATGTCTTATTTAATTCTCTCAACAACCTTTGAAGTAGAACCAATTATTTTCTCTCCAGTTTACTGATGAGAAAACTAAGGCTCAGAGTTACTTATCAGAGTCAGGCTCTGAGTTAACTGAGTCAATTAATTACTTAACCCCCATTCACATAGCATAGAAGTGATTAGGCTGTAATTCAAACCCCAGCAGCCAGATTCCAGAGCCTGTCTATTATCCAGTGTGAGTTTACTTCTTCCCAACGGCCATTACAAATCCTGCCTCATTTGTCGAGCTTTTCTTGACCACTAGGTGCTTCAATGTTCTATAGCATCTATTAAGACCATTGTTTGACAGTAACATTATTTTAGCATTTATTGGGTATTAAGCATCTAAAAAATTGTATTAACTCTTTTAATTTAATATTTGTAATCCGATATTTCAAACATCCTCACTTCTGCTGTGATTAAAGTCATTTGAATGGTACTTGAGGGGCAAGCTTTGATCTCTATATGTGCACACATACAAAATGTTCCATAAACATAAGTGCTCTCAGAAGCGTTACCATTGCTTGCTGCAGGTGATAATGGTAATGAAACTGGAAAGAAGCATATATCATTATTTTAGGTTGAACATAGATTTGGTGAAGCCAGACAATGAATCTCTGTGGTTTCAGAAAAGGACACAGTGAAAACCATTTTGTTAGATGGATCTGCTACCAGACTGAGAACTGGGCTTCTGGGGTTCAGACCTTTGCTTTGTTACAGTGCTCTGTATGATTTCAGTTTGGGGTGTGTGTGTTTGGAGGTGGGGGGTAATCACTGCTATGTTCTCACTTTAGTTATCCACATAATTTGGGATCATTTCATTCCACCTGAATTATAGTTGAGACAAAAATAGGAAGGAGAGTTCCATGCAGACGTGGATTTTTGTCTGCGTTGTTCGTCAATATATTGCAAGGTGCTGAAAACATGGATTTTGTTCAGTTATGTTATGCCTAAAGTTCCCAAAAGCTGGCTCACAGGGTTGCTTAATAAATGTTGTCTGAATAAATGAATTCAAAAGTTCCTTGAATTTCTAATTTTATGGGACAAATGAGTATCTGGAGATATAGTACCTCACAAGATATTCAAAAGCCAGAAATGCAGGCAATGAATTGATTTTTCTGTGAACTGACCATTTATGATTGTCTTTTTATTTCATTAGATTTTCTGATTATTAGACTGAATCTATTCCATCTATCAAGAGTTTAATACCATGAGAGACAATATGAAACAGATGAAAGACTACAGATGCTGAAATTAGTCAGATCTTGACATAAATGCTAACTCTGACACAAACTGCAAAACCTTGGGCAAGTTAACCACTCTCTATTTTTCCAATGTTTAAAAAATAGGGACAATAATATCTTTTTTGAAAGTATGCAGAACTTCAATGTGAGAACATAAGTGAAAGCACTTAGCCATGCAATTAAACATATCAGTTATTTTTATTGTTAGTGCTAAAGTTATTTGTATAACAAATAAATGCAGTGAGAGTGAATTTTGTGGCAAGTGTCCCTAGTCAGAATATGATGCAAGTTAGAAATGATTAGAAGTGAGGAAAGGCATTGAAAATTATTCAAGATAGGCAAAAAGAAAGGATCTTGCTTAAAGTGGTAAGATTTGCCTCTTCACCTAAGAATCAATTAACACAGTCTTACAAGGAACTTATAAGGTTATTAGATGTAAAATATTCTAATCATTCTGAAAGTCTTGTTCTGATCCCCTCTCCTTGCCCACCTTGACTAATTTTCACTGCCTTTTATTTCTAATTTCATTTCTGGCATTTTGACACACATACAGATTTGGGGGATGAATCAATCTCAGGAGAAGGGCTTTATAATACTAAACTTTTCTACAGAATTCTACTAAATGAAGGCTATTTGCATGTGAAATAAAAAATCACAGGTATGCCTGGACCTTAACCTTTCTGGCATGTTTAATATTATCATTACCTGGGTGAAACTGAAGACTCTCTATAACCATCAGACATTTAGCAAAATGTGAATTTATTCACCCATTCACCCATTGATTCATTTATTCATCCAACATACACTAAGCATTTACCATGTGCCTAGTTGTCTGATGAGTGCTGGAGAGATTATTACTAAGATTTCCTCCTCTTTTCAAAAAGCTGGCTAGACAACTAACCTATCTCAAACACAGTTGTTTGTTTGTTTGTTTTAATACTAGAGGTAAGCATCGGCACCTGTGAAAACACAAAGGAAAGTCCCTTAAACCAGAATGAATCTGTCCCAACTGCAAATATCGGGAATGTGATAGTAGTTTTTGAATGTGATATTTCTAATTTATGTTTAAGAAGAACAATCTTAACACCTGAAGTGATCAGTAAGGAAGAGTGATTTGAAAAGAAGCTAGTTTCAGAGGATCACAATGCTGAACAGGGACTTGGAGAGGTAACCAAAAGACATGAAGGAGATGACTCCACCAATTAAGTTAACACAGGCCAGGGTTTCCTGTCCCTCTATCCACAACTCTCCTTGTCATGCTTCTATGCATCCCTCATGAAAGGGAAACTCGAGTCCTCAAGCACCAATTCCCCTTCATTTCTAGTGGAAAAAAATAAGACTTTAGTAATTAAGGGAGTGGTTAAGGTCACAGAACCATTCAGTGGCAGAAAAGGGGTTAGAAGTCCTTGAGATCAAAAACGCTAGAAGAAAATCTAGGTAATACCATTCAGGACATAGGCATGGACAAAGACTTCATGACTAAAACATCAAAAGCAATGGCAACAAAAGCAAAAATTGACAAATGGGATCTAATTAAACTAAAGAGCTTCTGCACAGCAGAAGAAACTATCATCAGAGTGAACAGGTAACCTCCAGAATGGGAGAAAATCTTTGCAATCTATCCATTTGACAAACGGCTAATATCCAGAATCTACAAAGAACTTAAACAAATTTACAAGAAAAAAACAAACAATCCCATCAAAAAATGGATGAAGGATATGAGCAGACACTTCTCAAAAGAAGACATTTATGCAGCCAACAAACATGAAAAAAAGCTAGTCATCACCGGTCATTAGAGAAATGCACATCAAAACCTCAATGAGATACCATCTCACGCCAGTTAGAATGGTGATCATTAAAAAGTCAGGAAACAACAGATACTGGAGAGGATGTGGAGAAATAGGAATGCTTTTACACTGTTGGTGGGAGTGTAAATTAGTTCACCCATTGTGGAAGACAGTGTGGCAATTCCTCAAGGATCTAGAACTAGAAATACCATTTGACCCAGCAATCCCATTACTGGGTATATACCCAAAGGATTATAAATCATTCTACTATAAAGACACATGCACATGTATGTTTATTGCGGCACTGTTCACAATAGCAAAGACTTGGAACCAACCGAAATGCCCATGAATGACAGACTGGATAAAGAAAATGTGGCACATATTTACCATGGAATACTATGCAGCCATAAAAAAGGATGATCTCACATCCTTTGCAGGGACATGGATAAAGCTGGAAATCATCATTCTCAGCAAACTAACACAAGAACAGAAAACAAAACACCGTATGTTCTCACTTGTAAGTGGGAGCTGAACAATAAGAACACATAGACACAGGGAGGGGAACATTACACACTGGGGCCTGTCAGAGCATGGGGGATTGGAGGAGGGATAGTATCAGGAGAAATACCTAATGTAGATGACACGTTGATGGGTGCAGCAAATCACCATGGCACGTGTATACCTGTGTAACAAACCTGCATGTTCTGCACATGTATCCCAGAACTTAAAGTATAATAATAATAAAAGAAAGAAAGAAAGAAGGAAGGAAGGAAGGAAAGAAAGAAAGAAAGAAAGAAAAGAAAAGAAAGAAAGAAAGTCCCTGAGATCTCTGAGGTGTCTGCTAAATATCTATTTCTTGGCTTATGGAATTCATGATCCCACTTTTCTGACTTAGTAAAAGAACCCTGCAGAGAGAAGGGTGACTTCTCGTCACTCTAGGACCTACAGCAAATACATGACCTTCTCCCACCAATCTGGATATATTCGTGGTTCTCACATTTTGTCTGCATCCCTATAATTATACCAAGAGCAGAGCACTATAGTTAATGTATTTACATAGACCCACTTCTACCAAACTATACCCTTTGAGAGGAGTATACATTGTCTCTTATTCTTTTTTTTTTTTTTTGCCTCTCCAGTGTTCAGTGTTTGCTGAAAGAATTGAATGTTCCATCTGATTTGATTACCAATTCCTGCAGTTCCCTGAATTCAGCCCACATTGTACAGCACCCTAAAAAATTCTAGAACAATCCCTACCCCCAAATTTTACACAACTTGGTTTGAACTCCCTCTGCTGGTGAATCCAGTAAAATCCCCTCAACTACGGATCTAGTTTACGACATTCACTGAGAAAAAGAGAAGGCTATCAAGCAGAAAAAAAGTCTAAAATAGACAGCATTTCCTGAGGGAGCATTAAACTTCATCTTTAAGAGATCATTGCTTTGTGCAAGGAAACACTATAAAAAAGAGTGAACCTTATCATCAGTTTCACTGTGTAGTTGAGCCTAGGAGTAAAGTGCAGAGATTGAGAAATCTCCTGGGCCGAGATAGGAGGATAACTAATGAACTAGAAGATATCTGGGGTGTGTGATCCTTAATTGTACATTTCATTGCTTTTACTATTTTCTATTACAACTTTATAGCTGGCTAACCGTATTTTTCAAGACCCAATGCTTGGCAGTAGGAATTTGTTTAAGAAAATAAAAAGAACCTCTTAACTTCTTTAGAAACTTTTTTCTCTTTAATAGATTTTCTCTTTTCTCCCGTGAAGCAGTGATTCTTTCAAAAACAAGAACACTAAATTTATTTCCAAAATGAATAGGGAACTTTTTAGTATCTCACACTCATTTTCACCTTACCTTCCTAAGTATTTTTCTTCCTTATAATTTAATATAAGGCAATATCATGAGTCATAAGATTGATACCTAATTATTACAAGTGAAATAATTGCAAGTAATGGAGATGTATTTCACTTTCAGACTGTTGAAGAAATTCAAGCATTTTATATTATGAATGATTATTGGCTTTGAACAGTGCAGAATTTGGTGGTTCCTCATTCCACTCAAGAAGTTTTCACATGAGGCCAGTTAAAGCACATAAGCTCTTACAGATCAAATAAACTCATATAAACTTAAGTGAAAATGGAAATAAAAAGGAAGGGCATTAGCATTTATTTAGTTCTTAATATGTACAAGAGATTCGCATAAATGTATTTCATATGTATGTCCACTTATCTTTACAGAAACCCTGTGAAGTAAGTATTATACCTTTGTTTTGCAAAAGGGAGAATAAATTTAGAGAGTCTAAGTAATTTGCTTAAAGTCACATGGCCAGTGAATTACAGGGCCAGGATGAGAATTCAGGCTTGTTGGACTCGAACACCTCTCGATAATGATTAAAAAACATTTAGTGTGAAATATTTGAGATAGAATAAACTCTAGACATCCCCTCTTTTTCAGTCCCTTCAATGACAGAAACACTGAAGTCCAGAATATCTTAAAACTTCTTGATTCATTTCAGATCTGCAGGAGATCTATCCTGATAAATTCTTTGTTGAAAATATAGATGACCCTTTGCTTTACTTACGCAATATTTCAGACGAAGTCTTTGAGGACCTAAATTTTATCAGTGAGTTATTTAATTTTGTATTGGCTAACACCAGCTGTGTTTGACTCTGGGTGATTGGATTGAAACTAAGACTTTACATAGAGTCAAGTTGGTGATCAGAACTACCCAAAAGAGTCCTGAGTTGCACTATCACACCATGCCCCCTCCTACTAAGGACTGTTGCACATGTGGTATCTTCCGTTTGGGAAACACTCACCTTCCCTATCTTCTCTTGGACATAAACAAACAAATACCTATTGTTCCTTCAGATCTCAGATCTATGGTGGTTTTTTTCGGAAAAGTCTTTTTCTGGTCCTCAAGTTAGGTCAAATCTCACTTCTATAATCTCTCCTGGAACCATAGATGTCTTCTTCTTAGCATTTCTCATGATTATAATTTCATATTTCTACTTGTGTGATTTATAGATTAACATCAGCCTCCACTGGATCATAATATCCATAAAGGTAGAGACTGTAGTTGGCCCACCCTATTTCTCCAGTGCCTAAAATACAATAATATCTGGAATCTACAAGATGCCTATAAATATATGTTCAATGAATGGACACATAAGTAAGCCAAGAGAGTAGGATGAAGAGAAATATGTTTATCCTAGAATCAAATATAGAGAAAATTAGGACATTTTAAATTGTCCAATATGTTGAAGCTTGCTTGAATGGATGCAGTGAGATATTTTATTGTATTTGTTGCTGTTTATGTGTTGTTGTTACTATTATTTTGGTATCATTTCGGTTGTTGTTTGGGCTTGTTTATTCTTGGGAGCCTGAGACAAGATTAAGAAAGAGCTTGAGATGAGAAGAGAAAGAAATAAATAGGGAAATTATTTGATGTAATGCTTCTATTTTCCACCCTAATAAATCAATAGTTGAGTTGTCAATACAATGAAGCATTATTTAACAAATGCATTTCTAACCATTTCCCGAGAACAAAACATCCAAACAAAGCATATTTCCAGTTTACTCTTTGAATCCTTTAAATAGCATAGGATTTTGAACTCTGAATTTCTACAATCCAATTCACTTTCATCATCATGCCCTATACTCAGTTTTTAAACATTTCATTCATATTGCTGTTGTATTTCAGTTCACAACAGAAATGTTTAATTCCCCCAAACACCTGTTTTTGCTCCAACAAAACAAAAGCCATCAACACAGTTCAAGTTCGGTAAATCCTGTCTACAATCCCCATTATTTTCATTGGGAAATAATAACAATTCCTGAACCTGAGAATTGAATACTCCATTTCACTTCTGAAAAGATTTTCATCAGCAAAACCCAGAGCACTCAAGTATACCATGATGAGATTAGAGTCTACTGAAACTACTGTATTGTTTGAGCTATCAGATATTGCTCATTTGACAATCTCTGTGTTCCAAAACCTAATGAAGTTATGGCCAGTATATATGCAAATTAAATTCTGTTGAGAAAAAAATCCATTGTCCACATCATTGGAAGCCGTCTTATAGAAATGGATTATTTCTGTGACTTGGGATAGCTAATTATTGCTGAAAACAAGAGGAGTGGTATTGAGAGTAAGTGGAGGAGGAGAAAATGGGCACCTGGAAAAAAGCAGAGTTAACAAAGATAAAAGGGGGCACTTGACTGCTGAGATGGAGAGACAGAGAACCCAAAATCGCCCCAGCTTATCTCCAAGCTGTAAAATCAGCCCAGGATCAGGTGAAAAACATCATTAATTTCAATGTAATTAAATATCATTAGTAAGATGCTCTGGGGTGTGTGCTGCTTAAAGATAATGGAAATCCCTGGGCATAACCTATGGGGAGGCCATATCTCAGAAACACACTACCTCCAGGCTCCCACACAAAGCTGGGAAAGTAAAAGTTGTGCACTTAGTTAACTTTGTTTATTGACTCCACAGTTCTTTCAACGACACCACCACCTCCAATAAAAAAGATTAGAAAAGATGGTGCATGGCAGCCACAAAATTTATCTTCGTTGAATCAATAGAAAGGATTGCATTGCCTAAAGTCAATTCAGGAAACTAGTTCTCCTTAACAAAAACTTTGATGGATAAGTACATAGTAGGAATGCCTTTATAAGCGGAAGAACATCTTGGAGGAATGTCATTGCTATACTTAGCATATACAATCACGTGTCATCAAAACAGCTCTAGGTCACGCTGGCTTGGTGAGATACTCACACACACCTGAGAAGTATTGATGATTGTGAGGCCTCATGAGTGTGAGACTCAACTATAATCCCCTTGGGCTGGGTAGATGGGCACAGCATACAAGCATAGCCTAGAATAGCAGGCAGAATCACCCTTAATGTTGAATTGTGTTCTGTTTATCTCTAATTTTCTAACTCACCCTCTTGTCCTCTCACCCCCTCTGTCTCTCTCCACAAATATATGAATTCAGAAAAATGAAATGTGTATTTAATGCTATTACATTGTACTCTTCCCTTTGCCTAGAAGATAATTTCTCTTATCTTTATTCTAAAAGCTCATTCCCTTCATCTTCCACTTTAAGACTCCACTCAAGTCAATTCCCATCGTTCCCCAGGTCCCACTTCACTGCCCCTCTTCTGGGTTGTCTTGGAATTCTGTGTGACCCTCTATGCAATCATTTATGCCTAGATTAATAATTGGCTTGCATCACTGCCACTGCACTAGACTGGGAGTTTAGTAGTCTATGTCATGTGTCTTTTTGCATCATTAGCACTGAAAACAAAGCATGGCATCTGGGAGCTATTCAGTAAATAATGGAGGAAGGGTATGAGAGAGAAAGAAAGAGTAGGAAGAAAGAACAAGATATCTGTGTGACTTGAGAAAGGTTTTTCTCCCATGGGCCTCAATTTCCTCATTTGGAAAGTGATGGGGTGGCTACTTCCAATTTTGGAGAGTAACATTCTGTGATCCTAGATGTGGAAAAACCTCACTGAGACCTAGCATCAGTCCAAAAAGAAGCAATTAAAGGAAATACTTTAAATAAGAGATAAGCTTTAAAAATAATCCAATCAGCAGAATGCATCTCAAAATATGTGCACAGCTCTGAGCCACTATCTTGAACAGTTGGGAAGTAGCATGTTCAGCAGTGAAAGAATCTCTAGGGACTCGGCCAATATGAACTCACAGATGTTTCTGTTGAAGTCAGGTGATAAGTTTCCAACATAACCATGTTTAACCAGAGTCCTCAGTTCACCTCCAGGGCACAGCCCACTGAGCCCTAGCACCCTTGGCTTATAAAAGAAAGAGATAGATAGAGAAAGAAGAGATTTCCTAACACTGAGAATACAACCTACATCTAAGTGTTCCAAGAATTGCTGACCTTTCTCTTTCTAGAAGAAAAAAAAGTCATCATTTGATGTAATAGTAATATATTTACTCATTATTTTACAGTTTCTCTTCACTTATCATTCTTCTCTCCATGCCAGAAAAGCCCTACTGCCATCCCCAGACAGTGGATGTAGAGATCAGAAAGGGCGTGGGTTTTCTTTTCAAGGTTATATGTACATATTATATATATAAATATATTATATTTTAGTCTATATTATATATGTATTATATTATACTATATATTATATATGATACATATATGTATAATATAGACTAAAATATATTTATATATAATATATACATGTATAATATATTAAATTATATATATACTAATTACATATGTATAATATATACAAAAATATAATATATTTATATGTATATGTATATTTTTAATTGCAGTTAGGGAGGTTGGGAGGATGTGAAGAAGAAATAAATAATCTGTCAAGAGTTGACACTGCAGCAAAAGCTATGTACACAGCATATCTAATTTTAAGCTTGACAAGATCCCTTGTAGGATCCTGCAGGTAACATTTTACATAAAGGAGGAAATGGAAGCAAAAGGAATTTGAAATAACTTGCTTTAGTCATCCAACAAGTAAGTGATAGAACAAGAACTTGAGCCTAAGCCTCGGGTTGTGAAAAGCCACCAAACTTCCTCTTGCTCTATATCTTAGCTGCTCAATCAAGGCTCTCCTAATTTCTTCAGAACTTCCCAACTGGATTGCCAAGGGGTTTAAATGGTCAGAGTAACGCACTCAGGTCTCAGGGAACCCTAGGAGGGCTTGGGGAAGCCAAGCCACATCTCTGGCCACTTTCCATACACAGTTGACCTGCCATATTATCACTACCTAACCACCTTCCTTCCCTCCAATCAGCCCCATCTCCATGAGTCCCTGGGCCCATGGCTTCCAGTCACAAGTGGCTTTATCTGTGCAACCTAGTGCTCCAAACAGAGGATATTTTCATTTTCTGTATGTGCTATGACATGAAAAGTTTGGGAAACACTGTTTTAGGCTTGTCTTCTATCACCCTATACATGTTCCAGTTGCACAGAGTTACATAATAAACAACATATGAATTTACGCTATTCTTTTATGCCTGTGTGGATTTAATAATGATGTACATGCCCTATGCAGAATGCCTTCCCCTTTTCTCTACATGGTAAGTTTCTACCTACTTCAAGAAAAATTAAAATTTAATATCAAAAGAAGAAAGTCCCACGTTCTTGTGTTTTTCTAGCACTTTCATACTACAGTTAGGGTCCTCATCATATTGCACTGTGAGTCACAGGTTTGTATATCTGTCTCACCAACTTAAAGCTCATAGAATGTTTTCAGTAAAGTTGAATGAATGTATCAAACACGGAGGGCAAAAAACTGCATTTTTATCATTTAGCATCACTAGAAGCTGGCTGAGGAGTAAACAAACTACTACTCCTAGGCCAAATATGGCCTGTGGCCTGTTTTTTTCTTTTCTTTTCTTTTCTTTTCTTTTTTCCACCAGAAAGCTCATAATGGTCTTTACATTTTTAAAAAGTTGTTTAAAAAAAAAAAACTAACAAGAATGTGACATAGACCATATGTGGCCAGCAAGGCCTAAAATATTTACTATATCTGGCCCTTTACAGAAAATAGCTAAATCAATCAATTAAGATTTACTTGATTGAATTCATAAATATATCATATATAAATGATTTTTCTTCTCAACCCTAATTCTCTTGTTTTTCAACCTATTCCTCTCTCTGGCCTCAATTGTACCATTTTTCCTATTGCTCCTCTCATCAGTGTTTCTTAACTTTAGTGTTGAAGTATAACACACAAAGAGAAAAAAAATCGTAACTCTAGAGCTCAGTGATTCATCACTCAGTGAGCACAACCATGTGGCTACCACCCAGATGAAGAAAGAGTAGATTCCCACACATCAGAAGCCCCCATATCCCTTCCCAACCATTAATCTCTTCCTCTTCCTTAAAAGTAACCATATCGATAATTTCTTACCTCATAGATTAGTTTTACATTTATATAGTTTTTTTAATCTTTATGCAAATGGAATAATACATTATCATGAGCCTAATATTGAGCAAAATTTGTGTCTCAATGTTTTGCTCAATATTAGGTTTGTGATGCTTTTTTACACGGTGTCGACAGCAGTAGACTGTTAATTTTCCTTGTTATGCAGCACTTCACTGTCATTCTTTAAATTAACTTTACTGTTGACAGGCATGGCATTTTAAAAAATCTGAGCTTATTTTGAATAATGCCCTGCTTAGAACATTCTTACAAATGCATTTTGAAGATATCACTGGACACTTTCCACACTCAGTTGATCTGCCATATTGTCACTACCTGACCACCTTCCCACCCTCCCATCAGCCCATCTCTATACTTATAGATCCTATGGCCATCTCAGGGAGCAGCACAGTGAGAGGCTAAGAGCATAGACTCTGAAACTAGACCCCCTGGGTTTAAGTCCTGGATTCCCCCATTACTATCTAAGTAATCTTTAACAAATTACTTATCCTTTCTTTGTTTTTCTTTAGATGTTTTCCCTAAGAGAATGAAAACCTCCTATTACTCTTAAGTCGGATGCAAAGCCAGCCTATTTAATGAGAGTCTACAGAAAATACCAGGTGAAAAGAAGGAAATAGAGTATAGGCAGTGGTATGCTGGTAATGGTTTAACAAATAGCTCTTTGAAGAAAAGGTTCTGATTTGTGCCATTTGCCTACTTCCATGGTGTTGATACATCCAGCATGGCCAGTTTCAAGCCCCTAGGGAGGTGTTACCGAAGACGGTTGGAAACAAATGTTCACCATCGGCTCTCATGAGCCACCGCAGGCTGGTTCCAATGCACCCTCGAGTGCAGAGTAGTAAAGCTTCAATCTTTCTTTGAATAAATGTCCATCTTCTGTCGCATGGTGGACCTAACAATGAAGTTCTCCCACTTTTATCTGAAAAGGAGTAATCATAAGAAATGAAGACTGGCCAAATAGATTCTTTCTCCCAAGAGTCTGAATCTGGAGTAGGGCACAAATAAAAAACAAATGATTGGAGGAGAAAACCCCTAACTGTTCTTGCTATCCAGACTTAACACCCACCCCATCCCTGAGCTGCAATGAAACCTGCATCTTCCATTTTTTCCCCATGGTTATATAAACTTTCTGAAATCCTTCCAGTGAATTATTTTTTCCTTTAACATTCCTAGAAT
The DNA here is from genome assembly GCF_029281585.2 of Gorilla gorilla gorilla. Taxonomy (NCBI): domain Eukaryota; kingdom Metazoa; phylum Chordata; class Mammalia; order Primates; family Hominidae; genus Gorilla; species Gorilla gorilla. The sequence goes on along the minus strand of NC_073227.2, from coordinate 31,142,013 downwards.
TCGTCTCTGACTTAAGGAGTAAAGCAACAGATTTGCTATTATTTAGTTTTTGACTATGTGTATTTAAATAGTTGCTCCCCAATAGTCTTTTCCCAAACTCATTTTGAGTCTTATGGAGCTAGAGAGACTGCAGTAGAAGGAGTAAAATGTAATTTATTTACAAAGGCACAAGGTGACACACCTTCTTTCCCAACTTTTCTCATTATGCCAACTAATTATATTTAATATTAACAGGGAGTGTTTGGGGAGGTGGAAAAGTATCATATTTATCATATTAAGGTAAAAGCTAAGTTTATGTAACAAAGGAACTTAGAGCAATATGGAGGCTTAAAAGAAAATGGACTTTTTCTGTCACATAACAGTTCCAGTGTGTGCCATGTGGGGCTCTGAGCTGCTCTGCTCCACTTGGCCATTCCAACACTCAGGCTCCTTCCATCTTGCTGTTCCACCTTTCCTTAGACACGATGTCATCTGTATGGCTGAAGTTGAGTTCATAGCATATCCAGCCAACAGGAAGCAGATGGAGAACAGAGAAGAGGTGTGCTCACATTCCAAGGGCAAGAACTTTGCAACATGAAAAAATATAATTCTGTTATCCTAGCACTTTGGGAGTCCGAGGGGGTGCAGATCACCTGAGGTCAGGAGTTCGAGACTAGCCTGGGCAACATGGTGAAACCCCATCTCTACTAAAAATACAAAAATTAGCCGGGCGTAGCGGCGGGTGCCTGTAGTCCCAGCTACTCAGGAGGCTGAGGCAGGAGAATCGCTTGAACCCAGGAGGCGGAGGTTGCAGTGAGCCAAGATGGCACCACTGCACTCCAGCCTGGGTGACAGAGCGAGACTCCATCTCAAAAAAAAAAAAAGAAAAGAAATGAAAAAATATAATTTACTGATTGTATCCATACCCAGCTAAAATGGTGTTACAACAAAAAAGACAAAGAAAATATTGTATAGAAAACTAGCCATCTCCCCAACAAAAGCCTTTTAGAACCATTTGCTATTACCATTTTTTTAAAAAGAGCACGAGCACAGATTATAAACATGAAACATGTTCCAAAAAATTAAAGTAGAAATAGTTCTGCATTCTATATGTTTTCTGTGCAATGAGTTTACATAGGTCAGCAGTTCTAAACCAGAGCAGAATAAAGTGCTGAAACACCCTAAACATTTGTGAAATATATCATTAAAAAATTTGCTAGTAATAATCATCAAAGTAAAAGTTGAAAATAATTTTTTTTGAAAATTTAGGGTCAATTCAAGATTATTCCTACAACAGTATTTCCTAAACTTCCACCATTCGAGTAGTACTATAAGAATATTTTGTTGTCTGTATTATCATAGCATATTATTACAGCATATTCAAGATTATTCCTACAACAGTGTTTCCTAAACTTCCACCATCAAGGAGCACTGTCAGAATATTTTCCTATCTGTATAATTATTATAGCATATCTGCATTATTATGTACTATGGGACGTATCTTTACTATTATTTCCTTAATTTTTTTTTTTTTGAGATGGAGTCTCGCTCTGTTGCCCAGGCTGAAGTGCAGTGGCGTGATCTCGGCTCACTGCAAGCCCAGCCTCCCAGATTCACGCCATTCTCCTGCCTCAGCCTACTGAGTAGGTGGGACTACAGGTGCCCACCACCACATCTGGCTGATTTTTTGTGTTTTTGGTAGAGATGGGGTTTCACCGTGTTAGACAGGATGGTCTCGATCTCCTGACCTCGTGATCCGCCCACCTCGGCCTACGAAAGTGCCGGGATTACAGGCGTGAGCCACCGCGCCCGGCCTATTATTTCCTTGAATATTTTTATTTAAATGAACTCAATTATTGACTTAGATAAACGCATTTATTAAGGAAACTTTATATCATTATTATAAATGGAAATCCAGTATCATTTGCCAAAATAGAAGATAAATATAAAAATATATAACATTACCAGACAATGTTGTTAAATTGTAGCTAGATACTGTTGCTAGCTGAGAATTCTGAGTCAGAGCTGGCCTTTGCTCTTTTCAAGAGGGAGAGAGAGAGAGTTGAGATGTTTTAAGGAAATACTAGCAGCAAACTGAGTCTTTCTTCTCTATGTAATCTAAATAATTAAAAGAGAATTTAAATAGGACAAAGTGACTATGTGTGTCAATGTGATTTGATTCCTGTATATGAACTATCTAAAACCACTCTTAATAGAACTCTAAAGAAAATGCCCTATGGAAAATGTCCTACGCCTTATGGCCCTATGAAAGATGCCAGCCTTAGCTCATTTGCACGTGGATATGCTTTTTTGAGTGAGAGAGAAAGGGGTTAGGTTGCGGTTAACACTAAAGAAATTCTAATAATCCTGTCAATGCCATTGTCTTTGAACATCATCACTCATGTGTTTCCAGGTGGTAGAGGGCAAGGAAATGCTGTCCTAAATCTAGCAATTGCCTCAGAGTCATGAACTGGAAAAAAAGTGTCCTAAAAAATTAGTCATCCATACACATGGGCATTACATCTGAACCATCTTTCCCTCTCTGGTGCTGTTTATTTGGATGGAGTTGGCTTCCTGGCTTCAGAGAGCTGTTTTTTGGTACCAGATCTCTTTGACACGCTCTCTGGAATGTCTGTATCAGATGCTGCCTCCAATGTTTTAATCAACCAGACACTCCTCCAATGAAAGGAAGATGATTTGAATATCTGGTCTACAAACCTAACCTATAATTATGCTGAGTATCTGACTGCCTTTGATATTCCTAAACTTATATTGCACTCCAAGAAAACATTTTCCTTTCAGAAGCACACAGTCATGATGCATTAAAATAGTTGTGCCAGCCAGTCAGACCCTTTAAGTGGCATCCAGCTATGGCGAAAGTCATCATGGCAACAGAGAAGAAAGACATCGATCTCCATAGAAGTATAGCAATGGAAATCTATGGTCAAGGACTCCAAATGCATTGACTAGACTTTTCTTAGTATTAGAGATCCAGGTTTAACCTAAATATCTGATTATCATAGTGAAACATAAATTTAAATATGCATTTAGCAACAAGAAGCATTCAGAGATATCTATGGAAATAGAGTTAATGGCTGGGATAAAGGAATGATACCATTTACTGTGTACCTATTCTGTTCTAGTCATTGTGCTATGTACATTATAAAAGTTAGCTCATTTATTTCTCCTACCACTGAAAACTTGTAGAAGATGATGAATATGTCTTATTTGACTTTTATTCCCTAGTTATAAGCCAATGGCACTCTCTGGGTCACCATATTCTACAGGTTTCAGGGACCATCCTAATTTCAAACCTCTATCATTTCCCACCATGCTCTGTAGGTTTGGGGGACCATCTCAATTTGAAACATCTATCATTTTCCCCCTAAATCATTCACTCTCAACTTGGAGGTGAGGGAGGTACAGTGAGGGAGGTCACATGGGGCTATAACACACTCTCAAGTTTCTGATGTCCCCTGGTGTTTCCCTTCCTCACTTTTGAGAATCATTGTCTTAGTAGATTGCTGTTACTTAGAGTCTTTAAAATATCCCCCAGTAAGTTTTGCAGGTATGTTGAGAACTACTTCAGTACCTGAATCTGTGAACTGACCCTGAAGCTTTAATACTTCAGAGCCCTGGCTACCTATCTAAGACTGCTCCTCACATTCAGACATGGTAGAGAAAGCTTTCAGACCATTTTTTTTTATATACTCTCCACCTTTCCCTCAATAGAGCCCAAGCCTCCAAATTTTATGTGTCTCTCTAGTCCATCTAAAGTAATTTCCTTGGTGTCCAAGGAACATGTACTAGAGGACATCTCAACATGTCTTCCACCTTTAGAATTCTATGATCCCATAATATAATCAGGATAAGAAACTGTCATTAATATCTGCCAGATAACAGAATCTACATATTTTAAAATTTAAAAGAATCCTATCATAGCTTTTCCAGTTCTTCTCAAATGAGAATAAATAACCTTATCTGGAGAATTATTTCAGCTTCAATTTGTAGCCAATATAAACCAGGCTCAAAAACCAGAGCAGTTGTATAAAGATCCTTAATTTACATTTAGAAAAATATATTTAAATCTCCTCACACGTGTATGTTTTTATTGTGTATAACTAAATTGCCTGATAACAGAAGGCTTGAAGAATGCTAGCAGTGGGGAAGAGTTGTAAGTGGGAAAATGTTGCATTAGTCTGGTTCTTTAATTACAAGCTGTTGGCACTGTGGGTTGCGTATCCATGTATTTTTGTTTATGTATACACAGGTTGATCCTAGATATTTTCGAAGAAACATATGAATAGGAATAATAAAGACAGTTTCATTATTCCTCCTGGAGGGAGTCTTGTGATTTGATTCTTATTCTAAAATCACAGAGACGTAAAATTTCAGGGTTAGAGAGAAGGTTATGTAATCCAATTACTCACTCAATTATTGAATCTTGCCTACAATGTGTTTGACAAATAGTCACTCAACCCCCATCTGAGTGCCTTCAGTCAAAGGGAATTTCTGGAACAGTCTATGCATTTGCAGCAGATGACAAATATCTCTGCATATTGCATTCCCTCTTCTTCTGAAGGAGGAGCTTTGATTTTCTTTGGGGAATTGTTATTTCCCATTATATGCTGTCTTAATGGGACCATCAGTTGAGGTGTCCGCTTCTCCGTTAGCCAAAAAGTGCTCACGTGATCCAAGCTATGACAATCCAAATGTAACTCTCAGAGCTTTAAATTCTGAGTATAAGGAGGTAAAAAGGAAAAATGCTGGAACAAATGTATCCCAATGACGGTACCTTGAAGATTCTGGTTTCCTGAAAGAACAGATTCTTCAACTTAAATTTCAGATCTGTGAGCACCTGACACTTTTATAAATTTAAGTGTTGCCTAAAATTAAGTTAAGTCAATTAATATTAATTGCAATCAAAAGTTCTAACACCCCACATATCTTGTATTTATGCCTCTGGGGAAATTTAGACAGGCATAATTCCTGCTTAATATTATAGTCCTTTATATGTGTAAAAATGTACCACATCCTTCTTCAAAATCATTCATTTCCTGATATGACTTTTTAAGAGGCCAACGCATCTTTCACAATTTCTGCTGTGTGTCAAATGTTTTCTTTTCTCCCCTTATTGCCTTTTTCCTCCCTCACAGTCAGCTATTCCTAAGAATACAGTCCCGTACCACATAACAATGCTTCAGTCAACTACAGATTGCATACTACAGTGGTCCCATAAAATTATACCATACTTATACTGTTCCTTGTCTATGTTTAGATATGTTTAGAGACACAAATACTTCCCACCGTGTTACAATTGCCTACAGTATTCAGTACAGTAACATACTGTACAGGTTTTTAGCCTAGAAGCAATAGGCTGTGCCATATAGCCTACATTTGCAATAGGCCATATCATCTGGGTTTATGTACAGTCTATGATATTTACACAATGACAAAACTGTCTAATAACACTTTTTTCAGAATGTATCCCTGTTGTTAAGCAAAGCATGACTGTATCTGAAATACAGTATAGGAAATGCTTGTTCGATTTTTATTCTAGCACTTTTATATAACGGTTTGTAAAGGTTGTGCAGAAGGAACTGTAAAAATATATATACAAGAACCAATACGTTGACATATGGCAAGTAGAAGCTGGAATTCCCCATGCCACAAAATTTAACTCTTCTGCACATCCTTTCGCTCCTGGTGACTGAGATATCTCAAGTCTTCTTGACTTGGCTTATACCTTAACTTCTGTTGCTTATGATATGGTGTTTCTGGCGTCCATCATCCTTGGGACCTCAGTAATTGGCATTACTTTCTGAGATCCACAGAAAATGCTTCCATTTCTGGCATAAATCCAGTCATGTGTTTGGCTGCCTGAATTCCTTTGAAAATATATAGACACATTTTGCTAAATAAAGGGGAAGAAGAAAGAAAATTCATAAGTCCTTTCTTTGCATGACACAATCGTTTTCTCCCTTTGCATATAACTCTCTCGTTCTTGCTTCTGGGACATGGTAGAGTCACTTCTGCCTTCCTTTGGACTGTCTCTTTTCAGTCACTCTGCAGACCTTTCCTGTGGTTCTTCCTATGGGAGGGTGAGCCCCTCCCCATCATCTGGGAAGACACCTGCTACTAGTCAACTCGCTAACTGAAGCATGACCTGATTCCAGATGGGTTTCAATATGATTTTAGGTTCTTCCACCTTTCTACTCGATCTCAAAACAAGCTCCAGCTAGCCTGTTCTACTTAATTCCATAAACATCTACCGAGCACCTACTAGGTGCCAAGCCCTATGGGTACAAAATCTGATTGGACATGGACCCTGCCCTCCAGGGCAGATGGTTATATAAGGAATATGGCAATGCAAAGTGATGAACATACTAGTATAATTGAGCCCAGAAGAGATGGCAATGATTAAATCTGCCTGATGAATATAGGGTCAGGAAAGGTGTTAAGAGGTGAGCTTGAGCTAGCTTTGGAAAAATGACTAGAGATACACCAGGAAGACAAGGGGGCATTCCAGGCACTTAAAAGTGAATATGTAACTGCCAGTGTGCAGAGAAAGGGTAATGATCATTTTGTTCTATTCTCAATAATTGGAACCTATGATCATATTAGTCTTTTTGGCAGTCACAACACACAGCTGTCTCACAGAGAGCTAAAACTACTATCTTTCTTGCATTGTTTTGCCACATTGACCCTCATTATTCATGCCAGCAATAAATTATTCTTTAACAGGGAAACAAAAGCAAGCTCTCAACTCCTTCATCTCTCCCTCCTTGATCACTGCTCCTTGGTTCTGGACAAGGCAGCACTCAGCCTTATCACTTTCTACACTCAGTGTGGGAACCCATTCATTCCCCGCAACTTTCTCTTTTCTGTCCCTCACACATCTCCTTCTGAGATGGTGTGTTCCAAGCTTTGCAGGAGGCAGAAAACATCTTTTGATAAGTTTCACAGAGGGTTAGACGCAGTTTCCACCCAGCTGTTGTCCAGTGTTCTCTGAAATCAATCAAAAGAAAAGAAACCAAAACATGTTTGCAAAAATCAAATTAAAGCCGAGCTCTGATGAAGTTGCAGCTATCTACAACCATATGGGCTGCCTGCCAAGAATGTTTTTAATATTATAATCGCTCATCCATAGACCCATAATTGATATTTGCAATTCGATAATGCTTTTTCACAATTTTTTATTTGTTTCCAATCTCCCCACTTCCCTCCTCACCTTATCCACCCAACAACACCCTGTGTCAGCACATTCAAGGCTCTTAATGACCCTCTCAGCTGCTACTGATCAAAGTCAAATTTTAATTACAATTCTAATTTTAGAAGTTTGCTTCCTTTTAATCTGAACTTTCAGAAAGGAGTCAAGTGTGTTTATAACAGCTCACAGGAAACATGTGAAGCTCTAGGATTATTTAATTAGATGAGTTCAACTAGTTTTGAGCTTTATGCTTCCTACAAGCTTGTACCAGGTGATTACACCTATAGAGCGTAGAAGGTAAAGTATAAAATATATCACCAAGAGCTGTAGTCTGGCCTGAAAGATGAACAGAGTAAAAGTGAGACACAATTGTGTGATAACAAAACTTTGCTCTCAACATTTTATGATGGCTACTTTTTCTTTAATACTCTAGTCTCTCCAGTTTGATCTGAGCCCACTTCAAGTCTTTTTTAAAGCACCTTTGCGTTAATTCCATTTTCCCTGCAAGAATATCTTCAGCCTTTGGTAACTCTACCCATTCTTACAAGACTATCTCAAAAATGTTATCTTCCCTACCTTTCCTTATCTTTTTAGATAAAAAATAACCCACCTCCAAAAAAACTTATACCACTTGTCATCATCATTAATATTAATCATCACTCATCATCACAATAACTAGAATTCATTAAATATACACCATATTGCTGAATAAGAAACATCTTACTTTATCCTCCCCCAAATCCTATTGTATACTCTTATTTTCCCTATTTTATAAATGAGGAAACTGAGTCTCGGAAAGGTTAAAATATGCTCTGAGTCAATTAGCTATTTAGGGGTAGAGCGAGAATTTGAATAACCAGTCTATCACAGCAAACCACAAGATTTATATTCCTCCTACATACACAAACATAATGGCAATTAGAATGTAAGCCTGTTGAAGAAACTATCTTAGACATCTTTGAATCTCCTAGTGTTTACAAAGTTGTCATTTAATAAATATTTTTGGATTGAATGATTCCCTGTTAGAATGCATGTAAATATATTTAGAAACTTGCTCATGAGGAGAAATAAGTAACTTTTTGAAAATTATTTCCCAGCCTTTCAACAACTTCTTTAGAAACTTGGCAGTTCAAAAGCTCAAGTTTTGATATCTCTGTAGCACCACAAACTTTTAATGGAAACCAAAAAACACAGACTTATACATCAACAGTATTAGCATTATTATACATCAACAGTATTAATAATAATGGTTATTAACCAGCATTTATTAAGTTCCTTCCATGTGGGAAGTACCATGCTTGGTGCTGCAGAGTACATGAGATGAAAATAATTGCCCTCGCTATCAAAATAGCTAACAATCCAGTTTAGGGGTACAATGAGAAAGAAGTATTGGCACTCACTAATCCTGACTGTCTTCTGATAAGGTTAAATAATGGTAATAGCAGAGCTTTTGTTCTAGAGAGCATTGGGTGAATAAGTCTGTACACATTTGCAGTAATAGCCAGAGGGAGAATTCAATTGTTTTGTGTAACCTAGGAAGAAGAACTTCAGATACACTCCGGAATTAGAAGAGAAGGCGGCAAGAAAGATAAACTGTCAGTGACATTTTAGAAGGAAAAATAATAAAACATGTGCCATGAATTTTAAATTGTTTGCTGTGGAGTACAATGTACAAATCCCTCCTCTATAATATCTTCAGTAAAGTCTACATTGCTCACTGATAATTCTATGTAAGTGGACATGTCTGGGAAACAAAATCATGCTTAACTTTACATCTGTGTCCATGCAATGCAGACCAGGGACAGCAAGAAAATCTTGTAGGGGATCCAATGTATTCATCACAGGATCTATAACTAATCCCTACCCACCCCTTAATGTGGAAATGTTTACACTTGCTCTCTTCCCCTTGGCTTTGGTTTCCTGTTTTCTTGTGGCAGGTCCAGTACCCTGAACCTGGACTCCAGTTGCTTTAATGGAATTCTCTTCTAGCTTCTTGGACCCTGTACTGGGTTGAAGAGTATCTTCCAAAAATTCACATCTACCCAGAACATCAGAATATGAACTTTTTTTGAAATATGTTTTTGCAGATGTAATCAAATAAAAATGAGATAATACCAGATTAGGGTAGGCCCTTATCCAATGAATAGTATCCTTACAAAAAGACGGAAACTTGGACATGCACATTCCGGGAGAACCTCCATGTGATGGTGAACACTAAGACTGGAGTGATGTGTCTACAAGCCAAGAAATGCCAGGATTTCCAGCAGGCACCAGAAGCTAGTAGAAAGGCATGGAACAGATTGTCCCTCCGAACCTCCAGAAGGAACCAAGCCTGCAGATGCCTTAATTTCAGACTTCTGATGTTCAGAACTACAAAAGAATAAATTCCTGTTGCTTTTAGCCTCCCAGTTTGTGGCAATCTATTGCAGCAGTTGTAGGAAGCTAATACAGACCCTTATTTTTCTAACTCAGGTTCTGACATCCCCTGATCTCAATGAAATAATCTTTCTCTGCTCCAGGCCTCAGAACCCAATTCTAGCCAGACCTACCACAGGAAGTAGGAGAATTTGGTGGAGATCTCTATAGAACACACTTAGTTTTTCCTAAGACCCTGAGAAGGAAAACAATAAGGCATCATTTTCCCATCACAACCCTCTCTATTTCTCTATATAACAGCACAGGACTCCAGAGGTTAGGGCTTCTGAGTGATAGAACCCTACAGAAACCCAATAACCCAGTCATGTTGATCCAGTATGTACAACATGACAAACTTTTTTTATACTTGAAAACACAGATGGAAGGATTGTCCCTATCCACAAACTCTTAGTTGTGTTTACTCTATATTCTGCAGACAGAGAATAAATACACACCTGCCTAAAGTTAGCATGTGCTCTGCGTCATGGACATTTCTTTAAAATGACCTGGTCCAAAAATGGTTACATGAGACGTGCTCAGAATGAGTACTATGCTGCTCTCATAAATGACCCTTCATTCATTCATTCAACAAATATTTATTGAGTTTCTGTAATGGGCCACTATACTTGGGACTTTATTACTTTAAAAAAGACATGGGGCTCAAGATATGGTTAAAGAGAAAAAGGCACACTCACTCACTGAAGATACAGAGAGATAAACGCTATGGCATGGATCCCCAGGAAGTCAGACTTAAATGAAGTTTCACGTATTCAGAAATGAGCTGAATGCCTTTCTTACGCAAATCTGTATTGCTCAGTTCAATTGCTAGCTAACTGCTCAACATCAGCATCTCAACATGGGTTTGTTGTTCTCTATTCATCTTGTGTACACAGTTACTCTAGTGAGTGATAAAACCTTTGTTTCTTTGAGAGAAACGATCCTCAAGTGAGATATAAAACTTTAGTGTGAGACGAAAAAGCCAGATAACTTGCCTTGTGCTTCTAAACACAAGAAAATACCAACAGGCATGGAATTTAAGGGAAAACAAGTCATCTTTTCAAATATTGACATTGTAGAAACTATGTATATTTTAGAAGATGCCATCATGGGTCACAGATAAATGGCAAAGGCCTACCTTAGTAAAAAATAGATGAAGAGAAACAGAAAACACAGAGACAGAGAGAGCTCTTTGCGCACAAGAAAGTAATGAAGGACTAATTGTTCCTTTGTTTTGGAGTGAAAAGTTTGTAAAAGGATCAGAGGGACCTCCTTCTTCCCATTTTTGTATTTCCATGGAAATAACTGGCCTCTGCTCCCCATTTTTATAGTTCCTCCTGAAGAAGTAGAGGAAAAACAGGAGATTCTAAAACGTTTCTAAAGAAACTAAGCAAGTGTGACTTAGCCCTTTCAGTCCTCTGTTTTTCAGAACCATCTCTGTTCAGAATGCATCTCTGCTTCTCCATAAGAAATCTAATCCCCATAAGGGCAGAGCAGAACAGAAGAGCAGGACAGAAACAGAGACAGCAACAGCTGCCTTTGCCTTCAACCTAGAGGAGATGTTTAATTCTGTAAAAGCAAGTCTTATGGAATTCATTTGAGGAACAGACACTCACGCTGCACTTTTTTTTTTTTTTTTTTTTTTGAGACGAAGTTTTGCTCTTGTCACCCAGGCTGGAGTGTAACGGCACCATCTTGGCTCACTGCAACCTCCTCCTCCTGGGTTCAAGTGATTCTCCTGCCTCAGCCTCCATAGTAGCTAGGATTAAAGGTGCCTGCCATCATGCCCGGCTAATTTTTGTATTTTCGGTAGAGATGGGGTTTCACCATGTTGGCCAGGCTGGTCTGGAACTCCTGACCTTAGGTGATCCACCCATGTCGGCTTCCCAAAATGCTGGGATTACAGGTGTGAGCCACTGCACCCAGGCCCACGCTGCGCTTTCAATCAGCTTTATTACTAACAAAGCTGATCCTTGTTCCCCATTTACCTAACTCCTGCATCTACTTCTCAGTTGGCTCCAAGCTTAGGAAGGTAAATATTAGGTTATTCATTAGCCACACAGTCTCTTTTTGCAGATTCCTTTCTGCAGCATTTATCAAGATTGTTTCACATTGCTTTATATTTGCTTAACTCTGAAACTCTCCCTGCCAGTTTCCATTATGAAATTACTTTAGGCTGTTCTAAATGCTGGGAAATTGTGTCCAACCACATGGGCTTTCTTCCTTCGCTGGGTGTCCATGACATCTCATAAATGTGACTCTGTATCAGACTTCATTTCTCCTTAAATTACAGTTACTTGAGTATTTGTTTGATTTGCCATGCTAAACTCCACCCTCACATCACTGAGCCACCTGCTCCAGCTTCTTCCCCTCTTCCACATGACTGAACTTGCAGCTCTGCAGTAACAGGACTTAATCTTGTTTGCAGATCCTGCAATGTCTGGTGGAGTGTCAGGTACACAACCCAACAAAAGGAAGTCACAGCTTCTCCTGCTTTACTTCAAGGTACAAACACCACCAGAATTCCAAACAACTATTGACATATCTCTATGCTTATATTAGCAGTAAATCTGTTGTCTCCTCTACCACTTGGTTCAGTTTAGAAGGATGTATTTATCTAAATGGGTCCAGTTCTCTTTGGGGACCTGGGGAAAAGGGTGGGAAGGTGGTGAGGGATAAATGACTGCAAATTAGGTACAGCGTATACTTCTCGGGTGATGTATATACTGTCTCACAAATCACCGCTAAAGAACTTACTCATGTAGCCAAACGTCACCTGTTCCCTAAAAACCTATGGAAATAAAAAAAAAATACAATACAATACAATAAATGGGTCCAGTTCTGCTTCCAAATGTCAGCAAAAGAGAGAAATGGAGGGTCTGGCCAGTGATCACACCATGACATCTAGGCTGCAATGATTTCTGCCACTCATGTATTCTCTTTCCTTATGGGAAAGCTACTCTCTTTAGAGACTTCTGGGTTTTTCCTACCAATCAGTTGGGACCACCTCAATCCATCAAAGAAATTCTAGTTGCATCCTATTCTTCTAGGTGACACTTGCCTTCTATGCAAAATTTCCTGTCCCTACAGTTATCTGATCAACTATAAGCCAAGTGGCTTTGTAGGGAGAAGGTTTGATCAAGGTTCAAAATGTTCTGTTCCACACTCACGCACATACACTCATTGTGCCATCATGAAATTGAGTAACTCTTCCCTGAAAATAGAATGATGCTCTAAACTTACCAGCTGGGTCCACCTAACAAAGCAACTGACAGCCTCTACAGCTAAAATGTAAATAAAATAAATTTCACCTCACTAGGCACCTCACTAAAATACCTTATGCCCAGAAAATATGTGTGTATGTGTCTGTTTGCCAAGACACAGTTTCAAATACTTTTTAAAATATAAATGCTTTTAGGAAGGACATAGACACTCCAATTCCCCATAGCATCTACATGGAAACTTCACATATTCTCTCTCGGCCTGACCGCTGTAGACATTTGAGTTTGAACATTCGGCATTACGGGTCCACATGATTAACTGCACTCCTGGGGGTGTGGGGATAAAACACACACACAAGCCCATGTGAGCAGAGAGAAAGCATAACCTTGACAATATCTGTGTGTTTCTGTTATTGATCCTGGGGCTCTTTTTAGCATCTTGTCCTCTGAATAACCACAGGTAGAGAGATGGAAATTGGAGGCTCGTCTGCAGAAGGAAAGGCAACACCACAATCACCCACAAGACTGAGACTTTTCCCAAGTCTCAGTCTAACATGCATGCATGTTAGTTTGATGGTCAGAATGTCTGTTGAATCGTTAAAACATCTATTCCATGGGATGCATTGAAGTAGGTGGGTCACTGTCCTGTGAGTGGCCACAAGGGCCATCTGCAAGAGATGGGGTGAGTCGAGGGGTGATAAAGAAGTGGAGCCAGATACTCCCTCAACTATGAAAACTCTGCTTTAATCTGTTTTGCATATTGCTGGTTCCACCAGGAGAAAATAAAGAAGGTGAGAAAAACCACTGGGCTAGGTTACAATAATTTTTAAAAAGTACTCTCTTTATGGAACACCACACTTCATTTCTTTTGCTTAAGAGTATCTGAAAAGTAGTGGTCCTCAACCTTGGATGTGCACTGGAATCATCTGGGGGAGATTTTTTAAAATACTGATGCCAGAGCTCAACTCCCAGAGATTCTGATTTACAATGTGTCTGGGACTTGACCTAAGCATGGAAGTTCTTTAAAGCTCTTGGCTGATTCTGATGTGCAACCAGGGTTGAGAACCTCTGCTGGAGAGGGTAAAGGATAGATTTTAGAGTCAGAGAGATGGGGTAGCCTCCTGACTCATCTCTAACTACCCATAATGTAAGCTAATTACACAAACTCTCAGAGCTTACATTTTATGCACTTACATGTGTGAGTGGATTTGTGTGTGTGCATGTGTATGTGCGTTATTTTCCACTTATCACCTTTTTCTTTTCATAATAGTTTCAGATACCTTGAAGAAATGCATGTAGGGCCAGGCGCAGTGGCTCACACCTGTAATCTCAGCACTTTGGGAGGCCGAGGTGGGCGAATCACCTAAGGTTAGGAGCTCGAGACCAGCCTGACCAACATGGCAAAACCCGTCTCTACTAAAAAGTACAAAAATTAGCAGGGCATGGTGGTACACACCTGTAACACCAGCTACTCAGGAGGCTGAGGCATGAGAATGGCTTGAACCCATGAGGCAGAGGTTGCGGTGAGCCAAGAACGCACAACTGCACTCCAGCCTGGGCAACAGAACAAGACTCTGTCTCAAAAAAAATGCATGTAGGATAGCAGGGAAATTTTGGAAAAGAAAAAGTCATAGTAGAATATTCTCCAATGGTTGTCATACACAGACCTCCTCACTTTCTGGGACTTCTTAGCAGTGGGTATAAGTAAAGACAGACACAAAACTATTTGCACCATCTACAACTTCAACAAGCTGCTGACTACTCAAGAATCACTACCAAGAGGGTTTTGTTCTGCAGGTCCTCCAAAGAAGACACTGTGATGTGATAAATCAAATCCTCAAAAGCTTCAGTAAAACCAATGTATAAAACCTCTATGGGGCTGAGCCTGAGTTTCCTACATCTATAAAATGAAGAAGATGACAGAGACTACTGGTACCTATTCAATAACCAGTTTCTTCCTCCTTCATGATAGAACCATGTTTTTGTTAGGAGTGACAACGTGACCAGGTGAGAAAAAGGAGGAGGAAGAGGAGAAGAAAAGGGAGGAGGAGGAAAAAGAGAAGCCCTCTATCTTTTCCATTTGCAAATGAGTATAGCCAATTGGATATGGGTAAAAGTTCTTTAAAAACATGGTTTTCAAGGAAACCTCCTTAAAGGGGACTGCCCCAGGTGGGAAAAGTGCTCTTCTGT
Organism: Gorilla gorilla gorilla; assembly: GCF_029281585.2. NCBI lineage: Eukaryota > Metazoa > Chordata > Mammalia > Primates > Hominidae > Gorilla > Gorilla gorilla. The sequence goes on along the minus strand of NC_073227.2, from coordinate 31,127,001 downwards.
TCTTTTTCCTTTCTAATTTATAACAAGAGTGTGCTAGCGGGAGCTGCAGCAACCACCTTAGGACCGTAATGAAAAACAAAGAATTTCAGAGACCTTGGTTCTGAACAATGAACCATTAAACTACAGCCAGTGAAACTTAGACTCCTCATTACATTAGGTTATAAAAATAAGCTTTTTTTGTTTACATTGTTATAGTTAAGTCTCAACTCACAGCCAACCTCAGTTCTTAACTAACACAGCGACAACTATGTCTTATAGTATTGTGAGAGTTAAGTTAATAAACATAGGCAGAATTTCTGGCATTTCCTAGGGCTAATTTTTTTAATCACCCATTCCATTAGTATTTATGAAATGCCTACTGTGTGCCCATTCTCTATTCTAGAGAACACAGTCTTGCCCTCATGAAGATTACATTTTAATAAACACTACCACTCTTTGCTCAAAGGTTTTTTTTAATTTTCATCTCTATATATGTCTTGCAAAACATATTGGGTTATTCAAAAACTGGATTTACATATTACTACTTTATATGACACATTTGAAGCACTAAATCCATACATCTATCTATTGGTTAATAGCATTTGCTTGTTTGTATGTGTGTGTGTTTGCTTTGTAAGTATTAAATATATCTAAAACGCAGTCTTTGCTCTCAAGAATCATAAATTTCTACTAGGAGAGATAAGAGTAGAATGGATAAAAAACAAGACCAGACAGTCAATAATGTTAGTAGCTAACATCTACCAACCCAGCATATTATGTGTCTTGCATTTTCTAAGCATGTCACAGGAAGTATCTGATTTATTCCTCACATCAATCTCTTCAGAGACTGAATAATATTATCTTTATTTGTACCCAAAGTAAATTGCCTAAAATCATACAGAGCCTAAGTGGTAGTGCCAACATCCAAAGCCAGTCAGTCCAGTACCAGAACCTGCGCACTCCATTAGTGCTCTAAACAAACTCCACGTTATCCAAGTATGCCAAGAAGAGACAATGGCAGCCAGCAATGAGAAGTTTGTTGAAAACCTCTTCATGGAGCTCCTCCTTCTGTATGCCAGGCATTGTTTGGGATACAAACATCTATTTAAGGGAACAAACAAATAAGCAAAAATAGAAAGGTAGCAAGGGAAACTGCCCACCAGAACTGCCAGAAAGTTTATTGTCATGGTAGAAGTCATCACTTCGGCTGAAGCAAAGGTTTTATGCTGGGGACAAAGGGAGATAGATGTTTTTTAGTATTTTAAACATCTGCAGACAAGGAAATAACAACATGTTCCTCAGTAATCCACAACAGTCCCTGAGACAGCTCACTGTCAGTGACTCCATCCCCCTCTCTCTTCCAAATTGCTTGTGGACTAATTAAGCCTGTGTTCTCTTTTCTTCCCTCACTGAGGGCCCAAGGGATGACTGTTATTTTTAATCTAATATTTTCTTTTCCCTTTTTCCTTCCTCCTTTCCTCAAAAAAAAAAAAAAAAGAAAGAAAGAAAAATAAAGGTATCAAAGTGAGAGTCTGTAAGAGCCTGACCAAATTTGGTGAGATGTGAAAGGTGGGGACCAGCTTTACAAATTGGAAGTCGTATTTCAAGGACAGCTCTGCTAGGAGGCAGTTGTCTGCAGAAAGTGCGGTCACTAGTGAGAGAAGGGCCACAAAGTCATCCCTGTTAGAAACTCATTGTCACAAGTTGTGATTATGCTTTTAATCCTGTCCCAAGGGCTCTTTGCTTTCTCAGATCACAGTGAGCCAAAGTGAAGTGTGGTCCATTTCTCTGTAAGAGTAAACAGTCTTGGCCAGGCGTGGTGACTCCGCACTTTGCGAAACCGAGTCAGGTGGATCATCTGAGGTCAGGAGTTTGAGATCAGCCTGGCCAACATGGTGAAACCCTGTCTCTATTAAAAACACAAAAATTAGCAGGGCATGGTGGTGCACATCTGTAGTCCCAGCTACTTGAGAGGCTGAGGCAGAAAAATTGCTTGAACCCAGAAGGTGGAGGTTGCAGTGAGCTGTGATCACGCCATTGCCCTCCTGCCTGGGTGTCAGAGTGAGATTCCATCTCAAAAGAACAAACAACAACAACAACAAAAAAAAGGTAGACATAACCCACATTTCCATCAGTGGATGAGTGGATAAACAAAATGTGGTATATCCTTAAAATGGGATATTATTCAGCAATAAAAAGGGATGAAGTACTGACATATGCTATAATATGGATGAACTTCAAAAATATTTTGCTAAGCTGAAGAAGTTAGATACAAAGCATTGTATAGTGTGTGATTACATGTATATGAACTTTCAAAATACGTGAATTCATAAAGATAGAATGTAGATTAGTGTTGTCACATTCTGTTTTTATGGATTCACATTTTGAGGTACAGAGTCTCCCTTGAGGGTGATGAAAATGTCTTGGAACTAGATAGAGGTGATGGTTGCACAACATTGTAAATATATGAAATTCCTCAAAGTATGCATTAAAATGATTAATGATTAATTTTGGTATATAAATTTTACCTCAATTTTAAAGATAATTTTAAATTATACATTTTAAATGGCTTAGAACCATGCTGACCATGAAGTGCACTGCTTTTATTTTCCTCTAAGAGGATCTGCTGCAAGTAGTTGGCTGACAGCTTCCAGCTGCTAAGCTCTCAGGTTCCCCAAATTCTTGGGGATATTTACACCTCAAACCCATGGTTTCCCTGGTTGCTCCCACCCAGTGACTGAGCACAGCAGGGACCCTAGAGCCCACTCCTGCCCAGTGCAGGATCCATCTGAAGGTCATCTTCACTTAGAGCTGCACCACAATCTGAGGTTCCTTCTACTCAATTCCACTTCCTTCCCTCTCTTCTTTCACAAATGTCAGGCTTGCATTTGCTCCCCTGCCTCCTCCTGCTCCTTACCACTTTATTAATCAAAGGCAATTCCCTCAAATAAATCCGTAGCATACATCTAATCTCATCTTGGGGAGCCTAAACTGATGTGCAGTCAAATAAATTGCCCAGAAAAACACAGCCAATAGGTGGCAAAGCCAAAACTCAGTATCTATATTACTAACTGTCACCAACTGAACATGGATATAAAATTGCATTTATTTGATAATGAGAACTATCTAAATAGGGTTTTTATGTATTCCCTGGTGGAGTGGTTCTGACCCTCTTACTAAATAGCGTGATTTTGAGTAAACCACTGACCTTTCTGTATCTATTTTTAAAATATGAAAATAAGAGGTGACCCTCTTGAAGCTTGTAAACTACTCTTCTTCCTGTGTCCATGTTGATCTCATGAATCCATTTCAGCCCTTTCTCACTCTAAGACACTGATGTGGTTTGTCTGTGTCCCCACCCAAATTTCAACTTGAATTGTATCTCCCAGAATTTCCACATGTTGTGGGAGGGACCCACGGGGAGGTAACTGAATCATGGAGGCTGATCTTTCCCATGCTATTCTCGTGATAGTAAGTCTCACGAGATCTGACGGGTTTATCGGGGGTTCTGCTTTTGCTTCTTCTTCATTTTCTCTTGCCTACCACCATGTAAGAAGTACCTTTTACCTCTCACCATGATTCTGAGGCCTCCCCAGCTATGTGGAACTGTAAATCCAATTAAACCTCTTTTTCTTCCCAAAGGTATGTCTTTATCAGCAGCATGAAAATGGACTAATACAGACACCAAGCAGCTATTCTAACTGATTGAATTGGGTGTATGTATGATGAAACTTACTTGCTTCAGATGTGCAAGGGTCCAGTCCAGCCCTACCTCGTATAATTATCACATTCTTTTGACCATGGCACTTAGCAGACTGTAAATTCTTCCAGCAAGACCTCCATTCCTTCCTGCCCAGCAACCTCACTGCCATGATCAGCCTAAACCAGGATATCAAGACTAGCCTGATCTTATTCTACTACCATATTTATGTCAGTCAATACCAGAAGCCCCATCTCCTAGGTCATCTTTTATCACCATAAAATTATTTACATCTTCTAATCTGACCCCATCTCCCACTCCTCCTCACAAGTCTTGTAGAACTCACAGTCCATCTTCAGCAACTTCCCCCACCCGTTATCTCCATTCTCCTCCATTTCCCTGACTTACACTAACTGAAACCTTACTCTATGCTGAAGACATTGTTTTTCTCATAGCTTTCTTAAGCAGTGGCCCCTTTCTCTCCCATTTTTTTATACCAATGAACCAAGAAGTAGGATGTCATCCTTACACATCCTAGCCACTTCTAGACCATTACTCTTTCCTCTCACTGAAACTCCCAGTTTCAAATTTAATTCTATTAGTCTATACTGCTACTACTACCTTCCATTATAATCTGATCTTTAGTCACTCTTTCTCACTTTTTGACAATACCATGATCCTTATTAGTCTCTGGTATCACTCCTGTCATGATTTTTGTGACTTCCACACTTACTACTTGAGACTGTCACTACGACAGTTACTGTTCTTACTACTTAAGACCATCATTACGACAGTTACATTACTGCTGTTACTACTTGAGACCATTACAACAGCTATTACTGTTACTACTTGAGACCGTCATTACAGCAGTTACTACTGTTACTACTTGAGACTGTCATTAGGAGAGTTACTACTGTTACTGCTTGAGATCATCATTACAGGACTGAACAAATGAGGACAAATGCAGAAATGAAAACTTAAGACAAAACAAACTGTTTTAAAGGAAGGGTCCAGGGGAAGAAGAAGAGAGCTTCCTGCTTCTAGTGAGGAAAGGCGCCCTCAAACGTCCACAGCCTTTTGTATTTATTGGGTAGAATGAGCAGGAGAGGAGGAGGTAATGATTGCTCAGCTGCTTGATTGATCACAGGTTCATGTTATTGCTAACAGGCTTCAGATTTGCCTAATTACAAGAAACATTGCGCTTGGGGTGTGACTGCCCTCAGTATCCCTTCTGGGTGGCAGATGCAGTTTGTCAGTCTGCCAACATTCTGCCTTTATGAGAAACAATTTGCTGCTTACTCATATAGCCTCCAGTGATATACTGAGTTGATCATGACCCTCTTTCAGCATCCAACAATTTTTGATGGCTTTCAATATCCAAATAGTTCTTTTATTGCTTTTATTGCTCTAGCTTACAGGTCAGAGATTTCTTGACCTCTTTTTTTCGTGATGTTTTCCACCCAACTTTAGGCACCCAATTCTCAAGATATTTCCTAGACTTTGTCATTGCTATAATCCTCATTTTAAGTTTCCTCTCCTCATCCTCCATTCCTCTTTGTATAACTCACTCACTCTTGTGTGAGTCAAGCAAATAATAAACCCCACAGGGGACAGTCAAGCACTGATCCTAGCATTCACTCTTCTCTTGCCCTTATTCCCTTTTATATCCAACTTAGATTCCATGGTTCTTTGCAAACAGGTTGACGTCCCTTCCCCTCTCTTCCTCCTTCATGATACCCTGGGCAAACCCCAACTCTGAATAAATTTAATTCTCCACTTTCTGTGTACCTGCACCAAGATAATTCAACTGACATACAGAAACACACACATGCTCATTCATGTCATTCTGTAATCATTACCACAGCTCTCAAGAGGGTCTCCAAAGCTGGGCCGGCAATCCTACTACAAGTCCCAATTCTGTTTTCTCTCCCATGATTCCAGGTAACAATTTTATACCTTCCCTTTAAAACTCCAACAGCCGCTGCCTCCTCCTTACCCACTTCCATGCCGTCACTTCCAAGTGCTCTGAGAAAATAGAAGCAATCAGAAGTCCCTTCTGCTCCCTCCACACATTTACTCCCTCCTTTCTCCCTTCTTCTTATGCTTCTGTTTTTTACTAGCACTTAGTAATCTCACATCACACCTGTTATTTATGCAATCATTTCTTTATTAATTTGCCATCTATTTTCCCCTGTAGAATCAAATTCCCAAGAGAGCAGAGGTTTGTCTTTGTCTTCTACTACACTCTCAGCATCAGAACAGTGTCTGGCATGTAGTAACGTTCAGTGAATATTTGCTAATTATGTAGCCATTATGATGGAAAGGAGTAAGAAACTCAGCTGAAATAAGCAAGTGTGATGCTTTCATCCTTCTATCCTTCTATCACTAGGGATCTCACCTGCAGTTCCTTTGATAGGGTGAATGTGTCTCTATTTCAGCTGATTTTCTTACTCCCTTCCTCAGTTTCTAGGAATCCAGTAGTACCTCCGGCTTTTCTCTACTAGTATATGCTAGCCTCTTTTGCACAAGACTTCAGATCCCTCCATGAAAATCTGTCTTCCGTGTAGCCACATGGATTCATAGAACATATTCGCCACTCCCTTGCCCTGACAAACTCATAACTGCCTGTTTTCTAAAGCAGGAAACTTGGCTTAGTTCTACCAGTTCAGCATCCAGGCAGCCAGCCAGCCTACCCATGCTGCATGTTGACAGCAAACCTGAATCTCCAAACAATCATATCATAGTAACAAGCAATTTGATATTTAATATGTGCCAGCAGCATTTGAAGTGCTTTACATATATTAATGTATTTAATCCTCAAACAGCCATTAGAGGTAGATACTATAATCATTTCCATCTTACAAATAGGGAACTGACTTGTCTCCTTTGTGGTAGGTGTTAGCTCCACACTTTGGGACAGTTTCTAATATCACAAACTAGTAATTTTACAGTAGATGCTTTCTAAGGTTCTTTCCTACATTATAATACAAAAATTTTACATAATAATATGATTGCCCCATCCATTCATGGTAAAGAAAAGGAAAGAGTTTGATTTGTGGTTGTGGTGGTGGTGGCAGTGGTGGCCAAGGAATGGAACTGAGTTTGCCTGGCCTAGATTCATAACCCCCCAAGTGATTCTAGCTATGACTTTGTAGTTGAGCAGAAGACTAGCACAACATGGATGGTATGTACACATGGAACTGTGGAGTTATAACTCTTCCCTGGTCCTATTAACAGATGTTTAATCATCCATTCCAATTTGCACCAAACTGCATACAGCAAATGAGAGCATAGTGCCAGAAAGACTGGACATGAGAGCCTGCTTTTTTTCTCTTTAAGTATATACCTAAAAACTAAACACCGAGGAGGCTGAGGTGGGTGGATCATGAGGTCAGGAGTTCAAGACCAGCCTGACCAAGATGGTGAAACCCCATCTCTTCTAAAAATACAAAAATTAGCCAGGCGCAATGGCAGGCACCTGTAATCCCAGATACTGGGGAGGCTGAGGCAGGAGAATCACTTGAACCCGGGGGGCAGATGGGTTGCAGTGAGCCACGATCTTGCCATTGCACTCCAGCCTGGGCAACAGAATGAGACTTCATCTCAAAACAAACAAACAAACAAAAACCACGCAACTGTTTATGCATCTGTTTATATATCTCTGTTCCCATACAATTCCCACATCCCTCTTATTGAAAAGATCTCAGAAGAGTAGGAGGCAAAATTAACTCCACAGTAACCTGTTGGAGGTTTTCTGTTACAGAAACAAGAGGCAATACACATGAATTTCATAAGAACATTTTGATATTCCATGCTGGGGCATCTCCTGCCTGCAAGAGAAGGAGCTGAGGGAATCGTCTATGAATTCAGAAGGATATTTGAAGCAGCTTTCTGATCTATGCTTTGTGAAGGCCACAAAGTTTGGTACCACTTGTTAATGTCTAGCAGAAGAACATCACCATGATGCAGGAATAAGAACAGCCAGGGAATATGAAAAGTTGGAAGGCTCCTGGGCCTTGCATTCTGGATTTTGAAGGCTCTGCAGTGAGTGCACCTGCAGAGCAAGAGTCTCCCGTCTGCCAGTCTGCAGCTGTGACTGGCGAGGCAACTGTGAACCCAGAATTAAGAGCTGAGGAGAATCCATAACAGTGAGTACATAATAACAAGGTGTATCCAAAGAAAATGAGACCAGATCCTTACCTCCCTCTCCCCACTGCCATTGTCCAAGTTCAGTAACCCTTTACTCCATGCCATTGTGGTTATCTCTTAACTCCTTTCTCTGCTTTCAGCCTTCTGTACTCCCATCCAAACTCAACTTCAAGCCAGAGTCACACTTCTAAAATGCAAATCTCATCATGTCACTTCTCTGCTCAAAAACTGTTGCTCCCCACTGCCTACAGGCTTGAGTCCAAGCTCATTAAAATGGAAGTCAATGCCCTTGAAAAGCTGGCAGTGACCCACCTTCTGGCCTTATTTCTCAATGAAATATTTCCAAACTCATCATGCTCCCTCGTATCTCTCTGCAAGCCTTGTACATGCAGCCCTCCTATAGAACTCTCTGCCATTTGAAGGGGGTCAGTTGCGAGTAACAACAACTCAGCTCAAATGGACTTCCACAGTGAAGCATATGTATTGGCTTATGGATTGGAAAGTTGAGGTTCACAGGATTCATATCTGGTTGAACCAGTGGCTTCTTGGCATTATCAAGGGCCCACTTTCTTGCCATCTCTCTCCTTTGCCTTTTGTAATTTCAGTATCTAGGGGGGCTCATCTGGAGGTAACAAGATAAATGTCAGTAGCAACCAGGTCTACATGAGATGAAGTATACACATCTGGAGGAAAAGATGTTTCCCCAGAGAAAAATCTGGATCCTGCTAGAAATCTTTCAGTCTAAATAATCCTTAGACATGTTTCAACTCAAGTGTTCCATTGACCGTGGGGAACATTCCCCACTCCTTAGGCAAAGTTAATAATTTCTTCCTTTATTCTCACCTGACACTTTATACATAGCTATTTCATTAACATTCCTTTAACTCATATAAGTTTTCAGATTGGCCTACTATGCGCAGCCTATTTCATATATATTAAATATTTAAAACTTTGAAATAGATATTGGTATCTGTCTTTTATTTATAAGAAAACCGTGGTTCGGAAAGTTCAAATAACTCTTCCAAAGTGACACAATTAATAAAACTGTAACTTCCGAATTCACATCCCTTGCCCTACACTATGTAAGTGAAAGCACATCACAAAATATGTACCATATAGAGGTCACCAGCAAGAGATGTTGAATAGATCATAGCACTTATCACACTGTCTTATGTTTATGGGCCTCTCTTCTACGCCAACTGTAAAACCCTTATAAAAAGGAATTCCAGAAGAGAGCCCGACAATCTTATGAGTAAAATCATGGGCTCTAGAGACAAACTGGCTGAGTTAATACCAGAGTTCTTTCATTTCTTGTGAGATTTTTAGCAAATTTCTTAACCTCTCTGTGCCTCAGTTTCCTCATCTGTCATACGGGGATAATAATAGTACTTACATCATAGAGTTGCTGAGAGAATTGAATAAGGTCCAGAAAATGCAAAGAACTATGCCTGTCACATTGAAAAACCTCAATAAATATTACCTAAAAGGTATTATTTATTATATTTTATCCTCTTAGGATAGTGCCTGATACAATGCAAAAAGTCAATAAATGTGATCAGAGTCATGAGTAAGATCCTCAGCCTGCAGATAACTTGACATTTCCTCAAATTTTTTCCATAACCTTTTAACACTACAGAAATATTTTAGAAATATTTCCGAATTTTTTCTTAATCTGCAAATAAACTAGAACCTGATTAGCACCAACAACCTTTGGGTGTCCTGGATCGGACATGATGGGGGAGGGGAAAAAATCATGTTATAGTAAAATGAAAATGAAACATGGTCTAAGAATCAGGAGATTTGGTTCCTAGTGCTGCTACTTTTTAACCGTGTGAGGCATTGATGTAAAATCAATAGAATTTGATGACTGTCTGAATGCAGGGACTGAGAAAGAGAAATTAAGGATCATTCCCAGTTACGTGACCTTGGCCAAACCTGTTCATGCAACGGTCCTTGCTTTTCCCATCTGTAAAACAGAATAGCATTGCCAACTTTCTCTCTGGGTTGTTCTTAACATCATTTCAAGAACAGCACCTGCCAGGAAGAACACAACATCACCATTTAAATTGAAGAAGCAGCAACAGATGTTGCAGTGACCAAGAAGTCAGGGCCTTTTATTCATTTTGAGGACCTGGGACTTTATCCTAATGTGATAGGAAAGCACTCCAGGGCCAAATATAAGACAGTGGCACTCTGTTTGCATATTAGAAATATTTCTTTGATTGTAGTGTGGATAAAGTGTGTGGAAAAGCAAAAGTATTAATAGTAAAATCAGTGAGTGGTTCATTGCAGAAATCTAGGCAAGAAATAACAAGAGATTGGACTGGGGTTTTAGCCTTGGAAAGAATACATGAATATGAAGCATACTTGGGAGGTAAAATCAATAGAACTTGGTGACTGACTTAATGTGGGGATTGATGAATAAAGAGGAATTGAGGATAATTATGTTATTCTGATTTATCCAACCAGGTGAAGGCACTAGCACGTTTAAGGTGGAAAAACTAGAAGAAAATTGAAGTTAAAAATAATTGTTCTTTTCAGAAATTGAAATGACGTAGAGGAGACTCTAAGATGTTTATATATTATCATGTGGATTCACAGATGTTATTATAAGGCAGACATATGACTTTATAGAAATCATTATGGGATCTAATCTGGAAAATTAATGTGTAAAACTATAATCAATGAAACAAACAGCAAAGGAAGAATTTATCAAGTCCTTGTGGTCATTCATGTAAGACGTACTGTTGCAGGCCTCTGTGCTACAATGGTGAAGAAGAGAAAAAGGTCCTTGTCCTTAGGAAGCTAATATTCTCAGGGAAAAAATAAAATAAACAAACATAAGACATAAATAAACAAACAAGAAAAATGAAGATAATGATGAGAACTCTTTGGAGCATTCTGATAAATTGATATGTCAGAAAGGAAAAGGGTGAGTCCTTTAGGGGCAGTACAAAGAGAAGCCCTCTCTGATAGAGATGTGAGCTGAGACCTAAATAACAACAGGAGCTGGTGACCTTTACTGAACAAGAGAGAGAACATTCTAGGTAGAGGAAACAGCCAGTTCAAAGGCCCTGTGGCAGGAACAAGCTTATCTTATTTAGCCAACCAAAGTGACTGAGAAAAAGAGTGGGGCAAGGAAAAGCAGGAGAGGTAGTCAGGGATAGTTCATATATGGCTTGTAAAATGGGGCTTGGAGCTGAATTATCTTGTTAAGTGTGAAGGCAGGCTATAGAAGGGCTTATCCCTGTTTGCATGTTTAAAGGTACCCTGGTTGCTATGGATAATGGATTTTAAGGTGCCTCGAAGAAAACGTGGTTTTAAAACCAGCCCAATTTTCCAGCAATGTAGATGCCCATAAAACTGATGCTTGAGAAACTTACATGAGATGCACCTGCTACATGTTGACAAATTCCTCCTCTTTACCAATTCCTAATTCCCATTTTCCTGCATGTGGTTATAATGAGACCCCCTCATTCAATCCCCTGCGGTCTGTTAACCAACTCCTCTTCTTTGCCCCTCCTGTTTTTCCTCCCAGCTATGCAAACCCCTGGCCTTAATCTGGAGTGGTAGATGGATTTGAGGTTTGGCTCTTGTCTCTCTGACTGATGTCACCCGTAAAATAATAAAGCCTTCTTCCCTGACAATGCTCATTGTTTCAGTGATTGGCTTTCTCTTAGGTGAGCAATGGGACCTAAACTCAACTCCTGCTGTTCCGTAACAGTTCAAGCGAGAAATGTTTGGGGCTTCGTGATCAAAAATCTGCATTCTTTTTTTTCTGCAAAGGGCTAGAAAATATAACCCTTGATATAGCAAGGAAGAGTTTCTTCCAGAAGAAAGTTACAAGAAAAGAAAGAACACACAGTGCAGGGGTGGGAGAGATGAAGCTCCACAGCGAAAGGACATCCACAGGAATTGAAAGACGGCCCCTGGGGCATAAATGGAGAGAGGGCCAGGTTCTCCACTAAGCAGAAGGCAGTAACAGAGAAACAGTGATCACAGGAGGAAAGAAAAAGAGAGTTAGAAAATCTACAGAAAGTATATTTTAAGGGAAGGATATATTTATATTTGGTGTCATTTTGAAATATATTTTGATTTGTTAATAAGTCTTGTTAATAAGGCTTTTATTTTAAATTATATGCACTCAGGGCTAGGTATTGGAACACCAAGATCTTAACATTGTCAACCAGTTCTTAGAACTGTGGCTTTAAGCAACATGACATATAATGAAAACAATTTTGCTATAGGTTAATTGACAAAAATAAGAGGTTCCTATAGCATGTTTCTGGTCACAAAAACATCACCAAATTCTAAATAAAGATCAAAACACTTCTAATATTAAACATTAAACAAATGTGATCTATACATACATTTAAGAAACATTAATAAAAACAGGTAAGGTAATTATTTACCCCGTTATTCCAGTTTAGGGTCTCAGATGGCTGAAGTCTGTCCAGACTGATTAGCGCACAAGGCAGGAACCAGCCCAGGACAGGACACTGTCCCACCACAGGACACACTCACACACACCCCCACACTCACCCTGACTAGGACAATGTGGACATGCGAAGTCATCCAATGTGCACATCTTTGGGATGTGGGAAGAAACTCATGCAAACATGGAGAGAAGGTGCAAGCTCCACACAGCGTGGCCTCAGCAGGGAAATGATTTTTTAAATCTTTTCTCTCATCAACGTTATAATGCAAGGACATTGAACAAAATTACGTTCTTTGAAGACCTGATGTACTGTAAAGTCTCTGAAGGTCTTAATTTCTCTCTGAAGAGTGAATGTGGCAAGACAGTGCGAGATGAAGAAAGAAAGAAAAAGATGCATTATAGGCTTTGTTGGACAATGGAGCACAGAGGGAGGATGCTTGGAAGAAAGAGGTGAAAGATGCACAAAGGAGGAATATGCAGGCTTTTTAACAATGAAGCAGACAGAAGACACAGGCCTTGGAAAGCCAATGTTATGCAAAATGCCCAGAAAAGGAAAAGAATATATTTTTTACTCTATTTTATTAAGTTTCAGGATACATGTGCAGGACGTGCAGGTTTGTAACATAGGTAAATGTGTACCATGGTGGTTTTCTGCACCTATCAACCCATCACCTAGGTATTAAACCCAGCAAGCATTAGCTATTTATCCTGATACTCTCCCTCACCTTGCCACCACCCTCACTCTGACAGGCCCCAGTGTGTGTTGTTCCCCTCCCTGTGTCCATGTGTTCTCATTGTTCAGCTCCCTCTTATAAGTGAGGACATGCGGTGTTTGGTTTTCTGTTCCTGCGTTAGTTTGCTGAGGATAATGGCTAAGGAAAGGAAGAATTAATTAGGAGGGTCATTCTGAGAAAGGGCTAATAATATTTAGTTTTTTAAAAACAAACAAACAAACAAACAAACAAAAAACCTAAATGCAGAAGAAAGGATACACTCAGAGAAAAATAGCCAAAGACTCGAGATCATGGGAAAAGAAAGAGTCTGAGGAACTGAAAGCAGAGAAGTGTCACTGGATTCTGGAGTGCAAAGGCAGCTATGAATGCAGATTCTGCTTCTTTTTCACTGGGTGAGGAAAAGCTCCTTTTCCTTTTTTAAGCTTCAATTTCTTTATCTGTAGTTTGGGATGATGGGAAGAGAAAATGACAATATGTGTATGAGAAGATTTTACAAACTCTAAGAAACAACAAGTAGAGGACCAAATTATTCAAAAGAACATTTGAGTAACTGAAAGGTTTGAACACACATATACATACATACATGTACACACACAGAGACACATTTTAAAGATCACTCCAACTGCTGGGTGGAAAATGGTTTGAACAAGAAATGAGTAGAACTAGGGAGACCAGTTAAAAGGCTGCTAAAACCAGTGGAGCAGATTAGACAGCCTAGACTCAGATCCATTGCATATATGAAAATCTGATAAATGACTGAGTAGATGTTATATATCAGTGAGAAAAAGAGGAACTATTCAATAAATGGTGCTGGGACAATTAGTTATTTCTATGGAGAAAAAAATAAGTGTGTACCTCAAGCCATACACAAAAATTAATGTAAGAGGCAACATTTAAAACTTCAAAAGTTATATAGAAAAGAATTCTCATTTTTCAGAAAGGCTTTTTAAATGATTCATAATGTGAGAATCTCTGGAAAAAAGAAATGATAAATTGACTATTCAAAATATAAATGTTAGTTCATCAAAAGAACCCTCAAAGAGAGAGAAAGACAAATCACAAACTTGGATAAGATACACATACGCGCTCTTGATCTACCAGCCCTCCAAAAATGACTATCTTGTAATCTGTTAATTATTCCCTTGCTTTTCCTTATAGTTGAATCACATATTTTTGTATCTTTACATAACATATTATAGTTTTGCTTGATTTTAAATGTGAACAAATGGAGTCCTAATATGCTCTTTGGGGCTATTAAAATCATAGTATTATGGTTTGGCTGGATTCATGTTGATTTAGGTAGCTACTTCATTTTCACAGTTGTATTGTATTTCATTGAATAAATATACTACGATGTAGTTATATTTCTCCTGTTGATCACCATTTGAGTGGTTTCAAGGTTTATGCTCTTAAAACCAATGTTATTGTGAACATTCTTGTGCATGCCTCTAAGTGTTCATGGGCAAGATTTCTTTACAGCAGGGGTTGGCAAACATTTTCTGTAAAGAGACAGATTTGACTATTTTTGGCTTTGCAGGCAATATGGTGTTTGTTACAATTATTCAACTCTGCCATTGTAGCATGAAAGCAGCTATAGACAATATGTTACAATAAAACTTTATTTATATAAACAGACAGTGGATTTGATTTGGCTCATGGGCTGTGGTTTGCCAACCCCTGTTATACATAGGAATTATAAAAAATATTAATACAGTCATGCACTGCATAGCAACATTTCGGTCAATGACAGACCACATATAAAACAGTGGTTCTATAAGATTATAATGGAGCTGAAAAATTCCTGTCATCTAGTGATTTGTGTTCTAATTGCCTACAGTATTCAATACAGGCACACATTTTACAGGTTTGTAGCCTAGGAGCAATAGGCTATACCACCTAGCCTAGGGGTGTAGTGAGCTATACCATCCAGATTTGTGTAAGTACTATATACTCTATGATGTTCACACGATGAGAAAATAGCCTAATGGCACATTTCTCAGAATGTATCCCCATTATTAAATGACATGTGACTGTACTGAGGAAAAGAGCAAGCTATGACATTAGGCATTACATTAACATTAAACATAATTGTGATTGCATTTTGAAATGTTTACATTTCAAAACCATGCAAAACTATAAAATGTTATAATATGATGTAGAGATACAAACATGCATGGTAAAACTGCAGAGAAAGCAAGGAAATAATTAGCAAAATGCAGTATAGTGTGGGGATTTTTCAGGGGGAGCAGCAGGGGGCAGATGAAATCAAAGACTCTTCACGTATAATGGTAATGTTCTAAACCTTAAACTTGTTGATGGATAAAGGGATGTAATTTTATTATTCTTCTTTAAACAATACATCTAAGTTCTCTAGCTAGATTCTTCTATTATATATAATAGATTATGTATATGAGTGTAATTTTTATTTTATTTCACAATAATTTTGCTTTTTGTTCATCACCTGGTCCAGGTGATGGTGGCTTGGTCTAAGCTAATGGAAACTAAGACATGGGGTCATATTTGTAATTTATTTTGAGGACAGAAGTGGCAGGTCTTAGTGATTATTTGCATGTGGGTTTTGTGTGGGGTTGAAGGAGGGGTCAAGGATGACTCCCATGTATTTGGTGTCAGTACTGGGTAGACACAGCATTCTTTTTTGTGATAGAAGGATCTGGGTAAGGTGAGATAAGATGAGAGAGTTTAATTTTGAGTAAAGTTATGGTGCTCAGGAGATACCTGAGAGGAGATGGCTTTAGGTAGCTGAGTGATGGATCTCATTCAGAAGAAAGGCTTAGGCTGGAGAATACAGCAGGGAATTGTCAGCATGCAGATGGTATTCTACGCCATGGGAGTGAGATAAGCTGGCACTGAGCACAGGAGGAAGGCAGTACTGTATTAATCCGTTCTCATGCTACTAATAAAAACAAACCCAAGACTGGGTAATTTATAAAGGAAGGAGTTTTAATGAACTCACAGTTCCACATGGCTGGGAAGGCCTCACAATCATGGCAGAAGATGAAGGAAGAGCAAAGGGATATCTTACATGGCGACAGGCAAGAGAGATCATGTGCAGGGGAACTTCTCTTCATTAAACCATCAGATCTCGTAAGACTCATTCATTATCACAAGAATAGCATGGGAAAGACCCACCTCCATGATTCAATTACCTCCCACTGGGTCCCTCCCATAACAGGTGGGTATTATGGGAGCTATAGTTCGATGAGATGTGGGTGGGGACACAGCAAAACCATATCAAGTAGGCCTAGGGGGAGAGTGCTTAGGCCTCAGAGTCAAATCCATACTCTGCCCTCTACCTGCCAAAATGACTTAGGAAAGTTACCAAATCCTCTCTCACTTAAGTCCTTCATTATATGAAGACATTGCATGATTTTAGCACATAGTGGGTTATTGATAAAAGGTAGCTTTTAGCCCACAGTATTATATCATCAAGGTCTCAGAAAATGGCCCAGTGAATGAGCTTGGAGACACAAGAAAGGTTTGCTATTTCACACCCTCATTCAATCCTGCCCTTTTCATTCATCCTGAGGAGAAATATCCACCCTTCTGCCCAAAACTGTGTCTTTTATTCCCAACCCCAGCCAAGGCAAGGGCAGTGGCAAGAGATCAAGGAGGGAAGAAGAAGGGAGGGAATGCTGGCTCACCAGATGATACTGCATTTTAACACAACATAAATCTCACTGAACTCGTTTCCTGCCCATTAGCATCACATCCTGCTCTCTCTCTAAGTAGTCTGCCTGAGTCCCTAAATGTATCTGGACCATGCATAAACTTCATTTTCCTTCCTCTTTTCTTTGCTTTTCATTGAGCTCATCTACCCACAGCATTTTCCCCCGATGAAAGCCACCACACTCATCTAGAAAGACATTAAGCTCTCAGTTCTGTCTGTCACTGGGAAACATTTTCAGATATTTGGTATGAAGATTGCTGAAGAAAAACAAATTGTGTTCTCTCCTACCTGCCAGAGAGGCTGCTACTACACCAAATTTAATGAAAGATTGCCATCAGGTGTCTAAATGCTTAAGCTACCCAAAGGTCGAGGCTGCCTCATCCACTGTTGTACAACCTAACGCACATCACAGACTCACAGAGCCAAAGAACATAGTATAAATAACACATACTGTCTCATGCAGATTTTTATGCATTTTTTAAAGTTGTATATGGTTTAAATTATTTCCTATTAGAAAACGTGAAGTCAAAAACTCACCTTTTTTGTAATTCACTGCTATGTATTGTTACAGCCTCCAAAATTTAGTTTTTCTAAAACTTGATAGAAATAATATCTTTAATTGCAAATATATTAACCAAAAATATTCCTTTAGTGTGAAAGTGAAATGATATAAAACATTAAAGCCATTTCAACTTTTAAAAAATTGCAAAAATATACTTGTTTCAAACATACTACTCCATTCATTTATTTAGCCACTATTTGATGAGCATCTATTACGTACTAGAGACTTTGCTAGACTCCAGAAAGAAGCAGTTGAAGGAGGTAGACACAGTCCCTCACTCTTGGAGTTTGCATTATAGATGGGGGCTCGGAGTTGAAGGAGAAAGGCTGACAGCAAACAAAAAAAATAAAATAACACAGTTACAGAGCACGAGATGTGCTTTGAAGGAAAATCAACAGGGTAGAGATTGAAAGGACCTAGGTGACAGAGTGTTGGGGAAATGCAGCGACCCTCTGAAAAAGTGATATGGGCACTAATGCCAGAAGGATGGAAATAAGCCTTCAAGGGATGATCTGGAAGGAAGCGTCTTCCAGGGAGTAGGGTTTACAAACGCAAAAGGGCTGGCTGGATCCCATTACTGGGTATACACCCAAAGGATTATAAATCATGCTGCTATAAAGACACATGCACATGTATGTTTATTGCTGCACTATTCACAATAGCAAAGACTTGGAACCAACCTAAATGTCCAACAACGATAGACTGGATTAAGAAAATGTGGCACATATACACCATGGAATACTATGCAGCCATAAAAAATGATGAGTTCATGTCCTTTGTAGGGACATGGATGAAACTGGAAACCATCATTCTCAGCAAACTATCGCAAGGACAAAAAACCAAACACCACATGTTCTCACTCATAGGTGGGAATTGAACAATGAGAACACATGGACACAGGAAGTGGAACATCACACAGTGGGGACTGTTGTGGGGTGTGGGTAGGGGGTAGGGATAGCATTAGGAGATATACCTAATGCTAAATGAGGAGTTAATGGGTGCAGCACACCAACATGGCACATGTATACATATGTAACAAACCTGCATGTTGCGCACATGTACCCTAAAACTTAAAGTATATTAATAATAAAATTAAAAAAAAGGGCTGGCTGGTAAAAGCTTGCCATGTTTATAAATCACAAAGGAAGCCAGTCACTATCTCAAAGAGATATCTGCATCCCCATGTTCATTGCAGCATTACGCACAATAGCCAAAATAGAGAAACATGCTCAGTGTCTGTCAACAGATTAATGGATAAAGAAAATGTGGCACATACACAATGGAATAGTATTCAGCCTTTAAAAAGAAGGGAAATCCTGCCATTTGTGACAACATGGATGAATCATAAGGTTATTATACTAAGTGAAGTAAGTTAGGCAGAGAAAGACAAATGCTGTGTCATCTCACAAACAGACATATCCCAAAAGAAGACATACATGCAGGCATCACTAATCAACACCACTAATCATTAGAAAAACACAAATCAAAAACACAGTGAGATACCATCTCACCCCAGTCAAAATTGCTATTATTAAAAAGTCAAGAAATAACAGATGTTGGCAAGGTTGGGGAGAAAAACGAATGCTTATAGTGTTGGTGGAAGTGTAAATTAGTTCAAGCATTGTGAAAGGCAGCGTGGTGATTCTTCAAAGACCTGAAGACAGAACTACCATTTGACCCAGCAATCTCATTACTGGATATACACCCAAAGGAATATAAATCATTATATTATAAAGACACATGTGGCCAGTCGTGGTGGCTCACACCTGTAATCCCAGCACTTTGGGAGGCCAAAGTGGGTGAATCAACTAAGGTCATCAGTTCAAGACCAGCCTGGCCAACATGGCAAAACCCCATCTCTACTAAAATACAAAAATCAGCCAGACATGGTGGTGCATGCCTGTAATTCCAGCTACTGAGGAGGCTGAGGCAGGAGAATAGCTTGAACCCGGGAGGCAGAGATTGCAGTGAGATGAGATGGCACCACTGCACTCCAGCCTCGGTGACAGAGAGAGACTCCATCTCAAAAAAAGAAAAAGAAAAAAAAAAAGACAGGTGCATGTGTATGCTCATGGCAGCACTATTCACAATAGCAAATACATGGTATCAACTCAAATGCCCATCAATGATAGACTGGATAAAGAAAATGTGGTACCTATATATCATGGAATACTATGTAGCCTTAAAAGAACCTGAGATCATGTCCTTTGCAGGGACATGAGAGGAGCTGGAAGCCATTACCCTTAGCAAACTAACACAGGAACAGAAAAACAAACACCGCATGTTCTCAACTATAAGTGGGAGCTAAATGATGAGAACACACGGACACATAGAAGGGAGCAACAAACACTGGGGCATAGTGGAGGGTGGAGAGTGGGAGGAGGGGGAGGATTAGGAAAAATAACTAATGGACACTAGGCTTAATAGCTGGGTGATGAAATAATCTGTACGACAAACTCCGTGACACAGTTTACCTATACAACAAACCTGCGCGTGTACCCCTGAAATAAAAATAAAAGTTAAAAAAAAATGAACTCACAGAGACAGAGTAAAATGGTGGTTGCCAGAGGCTGTGACTTGGGGGGAATGTGGAGATGTTGGTCAGAATATACAAACTTGTAATTATAAGATGAAGAAGTTCTGGAGACCTCATGTGCAGCATGGTGACTATAGTTAATAATAATGCAATATATACTTAAGATTTGCTAAGAGAGTAACTGTTACTGATTCTCAACACACACACACACCCCCCCGACAGGTATCTATGTGAGGTGATGGATATGTTAATTCTACAACTGGAAAAAAATGGCCTGACCCTCTTGTGTTTTTGTACAAATGTGATTACAACTAGACATGACTTGTGGTGCATTAATTAGTTGGGGGGCATGTTTATCTCCTCCATAAAAGGGTGGTGAGCTATCACATGCTCTGCATGTAACAGACAGTCATCAAATGCTTGCAGACCACACTGCATGGCATTGTTTTCTCTTCTAGTCAGTCGGTTTTCTTTTTAGAAATATTTTTGTTGGAAATCTTCGACAAAGACAAATGGCATTATCAAAATCATGATGAAGACAATGTGATGGATCATGTTGTCAAACTCTGCAGTTTCTTTTATATATGAAGTATTGACCAGCTGTGTGATTGTAGAAAAATAGAAGTGTTATCCACTGGACAAGTGCTTGGACTTGAAAACCTTTATGCTCTCTTCCACCCCTGACACATCATGACACAATTTTTCGTTGAATTTGTATAGTTGCTTAATTGTTAATCCTTTTCATCCCTCACCCTATAAACAATACTTTATTACACAATTCTTAAAAGTCCATTGCAATGAATAATGATCCAAAGAGTTAGCCCATGAATAAAGGTGTCTAATGGTCAAATGAGTCTAACTAAAGCTAAATTCCAAATTTCTCCTTTGAAGATGACAATGATGTCAACATATTAACAGCTCTGAAATATCTAGTAGAAAAGAAGCCTTTTTAAATGTGTTTTGACATTTCTGCCATTTTATTACAGAAACTTTCTATATATAAATATATATGCACACATAATTGAAGTATAAATTTATAAAATATGTTTGCAGATAAATGTACACACCTATATTTACATATATCATCAAACACATGTTTTGTGTTTAAATGCAGATAAATAGATAGATGAATATTGCAAACAGGCATTTCATCTCAAGAAACTAGTGTTCTGTGGAACCCACTTTAGGAAAGGCTGACTACTGCATTCAGTGAGTCTAATAAAAGGAATATGTTTTATTAGAAGTAACCATTTCTATTTCTTTTGTACCACTATATACTTGTATTTTTCCCCCTCCAAACACACATGGATTAGAGGCAGTAATATAAAATTCATTTCTCCCCCTAATTCCTCCCTTAAGACATAACAGCAGCAAGAGTATTGAATCTTTGAAGACATGGTAAAACTAGTAATTGTATTTTCGAGGTGAAATTGTTAGCAATTTAGGTAACAGATTCTCACAATATTTGCTCACCAGATATTGTCTGTAATTTTGAGATAGCTCTATATTCAATCTCTGATTCATGAGGATTTTGAAAATAATGATTGTGATGGGCAGTTTTTTGGGTCAATTTGGCTAGGCTGTAGCCCCTAGTTATTCAATCAAACACTAATCTGGGTGTTGCTATGAAAGTATTTTGTAGATGGGATGAAACTTCATGATAAGTTGACTTTAAGTAAGAGAATTGATCCTAGATAATCTAGGTGAGCATGATTCAATCTGCTGAAAGGTCTTCAGAGCAGCTGAGACTCCCCTGATGAAGAAGAAATCTCATCTGTGAACAGCAGCTTCCACTTGAGTCCACGAACTTCAGCCAGCTCTTCCTGACAACCTGCCATATAGCTATGAGACTTGCCTCTATAGTCCTCACAATCGTGTAAGCCAATTCCTTAATAAATCTCTCTATATGTGTCTCCCAGCAGTTCTGCTTCTGTGGTTGAACCCTCACTGATGCAATGATGATATGTTTACTGCGACAACTACCCCGCACCTCCCCCTCAACCCCCTTTGATCAGGAGCTATTGAGCGCAGGGAAGAAATCTCATTCATCTCGATGGCCCCAGTACCCACAGGGCTTGGCAGAGTTGAGCTCAGTAAATGTGAACTGAAAGAAGTAATTGATCAATACAGGCTGAACCTATGGCAATGACACATTTAAATTAGCTCTTTTGTGCTTCAGTGTAACAGAAGCACCCACTGAGGTCATACTTTTTGTGGTTTCATTGATAAAGGAGAAGAATTTTATTTTTTCTCTATCATTCTACAGAATAAAAGCATAAAAGCATTATAAACATAAGATTTGGCTAATTATTAGGGAAATTACGTGAAGCAAACACTGCAAACAAAATCATTTCAAGGGTAATAACACTATGGTGTTTTATATAATCATAGAATTTTATAACAACAAGGTTTCTTCCCAGTCTTATGATACAGACTCATAAGTTTGCAAATGAGTAGACTGATGTTTTCTTAGGGTAATTTTATCACACTCTAAAATGCAGGTATATCATAAGGCAAAACTTAGAGTTCCAAGGGGGCTGTATTGGTAAGGAAAAAAAATAAGCATAATTTTCATTGAGTGTATATATGATGGATGTTGCACTGAATCGTTTGCATTCCCAACAAAACATGTTCCTCTCTCAAAACAGGTCAAGTGATTATGATGAAGTGAAAAAAGCACGATGAATGTGCAGAGAATGTGTATGCATGGGAGTGGAAAGGGGAGATAAATAAATGCCACGTGTTCAAGAGAAGAGAAATGAGGAAAATAACTCACAGTCGAGTTCTACTATATGCCAGGCTAGGTGATATAGAGAGATACTGAAGTAAGTTATATATATCTTATCTCATTTAATCTTTACAACTCTGTGAGATAGGTTTTGTGCTGGATATTTTACAGAGGAGGCTCAGGTAGGCTAAGTAATTGGGTCAATAACTAGTTAATCAAGAAACTAGGATTTGAATCCAGAGCCAACTTCAGGCTTGATGCTGTTTCTCACTATATAAATGGTTCCGTTGCATTTTTATCATGCTTTACACTGGATAAGCTCTTTAACATATGTTTGGGTTTAGGATGGTGAACAATCACACCTGTCTTCTACACATATCTCTTGAGAAATGGGCAGAAACATTAGATAGAAGGCAAAGTATCCCCCTTATTATAGGTAAAAGTAAAAGAGAAAAGCCGGCTTCAAGGTGCAGGCATATTACAGCTTTCTAATACTACTCCCAAAGGTACACCCTGGGAAGACCCATTTGAAGGAGATCAGACACCATTACTCAGAACCTTTCAGCCACATGTTATTTTTTTCTTTATTAGCATAAAAAGCCCAAATTTCTGCCTATTTTTAGAAACCAAGGTTAGATACTGACCCATATGTGCTAACTATATGGAAGACCAAAGCAGAAAATCTATGCTGCAGGCAGCTAGATCCAAAGGAAAAACTGAAATGGATTTAGCCATGCATGTTCAGTGTTCTCTTTTCAATCACATCAATTAGAAAAGCACATTTTTCCAAAGGAAGAGAAGTGAGCGAGTGCTGGAAAATTATCAAAAGTATATCTTCCAAAATTTCTACCCTGGAAGGCGTAGTGGAACCCCACCCCCTAGCACACCCTCGTGAACCCAGCTAATTACAGAAATTTATAGAGTGAAAAGTGGGGCCTTTTCTAATATTTTTCAGCTAGGTCAACCAGAATGTAGATACCTTCCTGAATAGAGTTAGGGGAGGAGTGAAATATTAGCATTTTATTTGGGGCACTCTTACTCCCACTTGCAGGTAGTGGTTCTCCCATCCCACTGCCTCTTTGGAAGAGCTGGAGGGCAGCTGAGCTTTTCCCTGAAGAAGCCTCTGAAATGGATCAAGATAGAGCCAAAGCCACATTCTATCCAAGGTTGCAAATTCATCTCCTAGTCTATTTCCTATCCAAAATTTTCTCCACTAAAGTATCCTACATGGCTTACCAGAGAAGTACAAATGTACGTATTTCTGAGGGATACCAAAACAAATTACCTCAAACTGCTGGCTTAACACAAGAGAAATTTATTGTCTAGAGGATAGGAATCTGAAATTAAGGTGTTGTCAGGGCCATGCTCCCTGTGAAACCTATAGAGAAGAATCCTTTCTCGCTTCTAACTTCTGGCGTTTGCCGGCAATCCTTGAGGTTTCTTGCTTATTGAGGCATCACTCCAATCTGATCCATAGTCACATGGCTGTCTTTTCCCTTCATGTGCCTGTGTCTGTGTCTGCATCTGCATCTACATCTGTGTCTGTGTCTTCAAATGGTGATGTCTCGTCTATAGTCACTCTTTCTTATTTTCTTGTTCTTTTAAGGACACCAGTCATATTAGAGTAAGGGCCAACCCTACTACATACTGACTTCCTCTTAGTTTAACTAATTACCTCTGCAATAAGTTTTCCAAATTAGGTCACGTTCTCAGATAAGAACTGAGAGAAAATATATTCAACATACATTTGGGGGGTGGGGGGGGACACAATTCAACCCAGAACACAAAGTCTGTGTGTTTAACCTATAACACAACCCATAACTACACAAAGGTACTAAAACAATACAACATTAGTACCTAAATTTATGCTCCAGATTTATAAACTTAAACAATTAAACCTTTACATTCCTAGATAAAAATTTAAGTCCAAAGATTAAATCCTGCTTTCTTTTTAAGTTAGTGTTCAATGACATTACAGTCTAAACTAATTCTGAAATTAAGGTTCTAAATTTATTCTTTCCAGTATTTCATTCTTCTGCATCTCAGCCAGATGCATTTATCTCTAATGCTTTCCTCCAGGAACTGAACACTCTGGAATGGAGGTGATTCCTTCAGGAATTAGTTCAGTACAAATTCGCCTTTGTACCTTTTTCTCAGATGTCCAAAGAGTCAATAGGATATATAGATTATTATAGTAATACTTCCACAGCCACAAAATATAGAGAACAGGCCAGTCCCCTGTCCCAAGAGCAAAATTATACTCCTCTAACCCAGCACTGAGTGCAATCCAGACTCAGTGATATCCAAGGGAATGGGCAATGCTCGTGAGATGGTAAGCTGGTTACTTCTAGTTCTGATGTTTACCAGCAAGTCCACCCTAACATTGTAGGGCCTGGGACAACAGTATAAATGGAGCCCCTCATGCCATTGTCCAAACATTTAAAGGATCACTTGAGGCCAGGTCTTCAAGATCAGCCTGGGCAACATAGCGAGACCCATCTCTACAAAAAAGTTTTAAAAATTAGCTATGTGTGGTGGTATGCACCCATAGTCCTAGGTGCTCCAAAGGCTGAGGCCAGTGGATCCTTTGAGCCCAGGAATTTGGGGTTACAGCGAGCTATGATTGTGCTACTGCACTCTAGCCTGAATGACAGAGCAAGACTCTGTCTCTTAAAAATGTATGTGTATGTGCTCTAAACACCATAATTTTAGAAAAAAATTGTCAGGTTTGCTTTTAAAAAGCAAGAATTGACTATATTCTATCTATAATAAACTTGTTATAAATATATAGATACATGAGAAGAAAGCTGATGGATAAATATATACCATATAAACAATATGCATAAGAAAGCTGGAATAGTTATACTAATATCAGACAAAGAAGACTTTCGAAAAGGACTGTCACAGGGAATGAACAGGCACATTGCATAATGATTAAGGGTCAGTTTGAAAACTTCCTCCTTCCCCTTGTTTTTGCTATTGTTTTCCTATATTTAACTTCCGTGTACGTTATAAACTTCACAATACATTTTTTTCATGTATCTAGGTTTTCTTATATGTAAAATATGGCAGAGTAACCAAATAGTACATCAGGAGATGCATTTTTAACAAAGTATTTTAACTTAATAAGTAAAAAAAAAAAGAATAAAATGTGAAAAAACAAAATCAAAAAGTTAACAGACTGAGAAATAAAATATGTTCTATTTTCCTACCTAGATAGGAATACAATCTGGAAGTCAAGTTAGAATTCAGAATTCTTGAATTCTTCTGTGTTCTTTTTCTCATGACATTTTTAAGAGCAATTACACCTGTAGTACCCCTTTTTTCTCCTATAGGCTGTGATCACAGAGCTCTTCTTAATTGTACTCTCTGCTTATTTTTACTTTTTTTAAATTCTACCTCAGCCTTCTTCTGCTGTTCCTAGAACTAAACCCATTTCCTGAGTTCTGGTCTTCTGTTCATCTGAAATATCTTGAATTTTGTTTGTCTGCTCTGCCAGGTCTATGCACTAATTCCATGATCACTTGATTTCTGAGAGAAGGCATTCAGGTACAAGGTATACTTGGTAAATTTTTGGCCTGTGGGTTTGTGATAATCTCATGCAACTTTTTCTCCTCCATTATTCAAAGAAGCTTTTCCAACATATCAAAAACACTATCAGTCTCTGTTTATTAATAAAACCCACGACTCTTTAATGATAAAAGCCAGTGTCCAGGCATTTGAAATATAAAACCATTGCCAGAAACGCTATAATCAAAAAATCAAAAAACAAAGTGAAGCAGGAGGATAAAGGAAGAGAATTTGAATTAATGACTCTAGGACTCTGAACAAGTCATATGGAACCAAGCAGTTGGCTCTTCCAGATTCCTGTTGTTAACCCTCTCTATATGTGGTTCCTCAAAAATGGAAAGGGAGGGGGAAGGAGAGAAAGGGGAAGGAGGAAGGAAAGGACAGACAGAAAGTGGAAGGAGAGGAATAATGATAGTAATAATAATAATTCAAGGGCAGCCAATCTATTGTTCTTTAAAACTAGCAGACAACTTAATGTTTCACATCTAAGATACTAGTTTTTCTGTGTCCCAGTGGAACTTACTCGCCCTCTGCATTTTCAAGTTCTATTCTGAAGTCTTAGGTGAAAACACAATAAAAGCAAACAACAATAAAGATATTATTACACATATTGACAGGTTAGAAACTCCGCATCTTGCAGCTTGGCTTACTTTGAAACAAGGCTTAACTGGAAATAAAAATACTCCTTTTCTTATAATCTAGCTGCTGTCTCAATTAAGCCGATGAGATCAAAGTCAGCTTTAGAAGTCCATTCATTCAATTACATGTTGATGAGGCTCTGAACAGCCCATGTGAGTTTAAACAACAAAACAACAATTAGAAAGCTACACAATGAAAAACCTTTGCTTATTGTTCTCTCTGGTTCCTACTGTCACTGAAAAGGGTGAAATCCTTTCAAAAGATTTAAGATAAGTTAAAGGAAGGGTTAATGTTGTCCAACTACAAGATAGCATTATTATCCTTATTTTGCAAGTGAGAAAACCACAGGACTTTACCTCCTATGCTGAACACACATGGATTATACCTAGGATGAACAAAGCCCTACCATGGTAGCTTGGGCTATAAAAAAAGGGATTATTTCTGCCCTCAAAGATTACATTATTATCTTTCGGGAGGGAGAACAGTTCTAAATGATGGTCCATGTGGTCCTTCTTTATTCTGTGCATCTATGAGTCTATAAGTTAGCAATTTCTATGAACCAAGACAATCAAAAGTAGGTTACACAGCAAAGTTACATAGAGTAAGAGAAAACATTCAAGTGCAGCAATGGAAAAGGTTTCAGGGAGGAAGTGACATTTGCATTGTGGCAGGGATAGGTTGAAGTTTACACACTTTGACTCATGTAACTATTTTTATATAAAAATAGTTGAGTTGAGCAATTCAACTCGAATTGTTCATGAGCTTTAATTCCTACCTTTCAGGGGTCAACAGACTCAATTACGCCATTTCAAGATTGTTCCATCATTTTTTATTTAAACTTAATCTCTTATAGTTTTTCTATTTTTTTGTCTGAACAAATTTCCAGGGTGTTTTGTTTTGTTGTTTGTTGTTTTCAGCATCTCTGCCCACTCTTTTTTTTTCTTTCTCCCCTTAAACCTGATCTGAAGTCCCAAGGGGATCCTGCCTACTCCTGGTATTAGCAGGGGGAGCAGTTGTCAGGTCTGTTTTCCCCTCAGGTCTCCCTGGACTCCATTATGGTCTATTTCACCAGGTCATGGGATGTCTTGCACCTGAGTCCTCTTGGCTGTGGCTGGATAGCCTGGATCCACTGGGTATGGCACTAACATGCACAACTGCGGCCTGTGGCCCCTTCTGTGGCTGATACTCAGAATGCCCACTCTGTGGTGTCTTCATCCCCAGCCCAAGCCCTTCCTAATCAATAGGTCTTCTCAGCATTTCCCAACAACCTAAGGGGGCCTGGGAATTGTATATTGCTGTCTCCAGACCTCACTGAAATTTGAGGGGCTGTGTGAGGCTGCCTTAATTCCTACCCCATATACATTTTCCTAAGCCACAACCATGGTACTAGCCCTAAGCAGGGAGCCAAAACACACATTGTGAACTCATGTATGCATTCCTCTTTGTCTCCACCCCCCCAACCTTATTTCTTTCTCTCCCTTTTATCCTCTCTCCACTTCCTCCCCTCCTCTCTGTCCTTCCTCCTATCCTCTCTCCCCTTCCTCCCCTTCCTTCTCTCTCCTCCTCTCCCCACCATCTTTGTCTCTCCTGTCTTTCCCCAGCCCCTCTTCCTCTCTTGTTCTTTGTCTTTGTCTCTCTGGTCTGAACAACCTTGAAGCTTAGAGGGCTTTACTATTTTCTTCCTGGCTAACAAAAACTTCCCCTGGGTCATCTGTTACAGCCTGCCTTCTGTACAATCTACAGCTTCCCTGACATTTGACAGACGGGCTTGCCTCATTATATGGTAAAACCTATCTTTGGAAACAGAAGCGGAAGTCATTTTCTCTCTCAGTATAGCCAGGCTTCTGGAAATATTGACCCTCATTGGTGGCAGGAAGGACCAGGAGAACAAATAAAGTTTTTATAGTTGTATGGCTGTTTGGGGATGTGCAGAGTTTAGGGAGCCTGGAATTATGTGGGCTTCCATGGATGACTGAACTAACAGGCTCAGCTGAGATGAGGATTAGTTGTACAAAAAATGTATTTTCATTGCAGTTAAGGCTCATCTCAAAGTGGGCAGAGCTTCAGTATGTTGACTTTTTGAACACTGGTAAATGGATAGTCACCTTTATTGTGCTTCTTGGACATTACTTATGGCCAGGACTTTAAAATGTAAAGGATATAAATCCCATTCAACCCAGCAATCCCATTAATGGGTATATCCCCAAAGGAATATAAATCATTCTATTGAAAAGACACATGCATGCATACATTCATTGCAGCACTATTCACAATAGTAAAGACATAGAATCAACCTAAATGCTCATCAATGATAGACTGGATAAAGAAAATGTAGTACATATACACCATGGAATACTATGCAGCCATAAAAAAGAATGAGATCATGTCCTTTGCAGGGACATGGGTGGAGCTTGAGGCTAATATCCTTAGCAAACTAACACAGGAACAGAAAACCAAATACTGCATGTTCTTACTTACAAGTGGGAGCTAGGTGATGAGAACACATGGACACATAGAGGGAAACAATACACACCGGGATCTTTCAGAGGATGGAGGGTGGGAGGAGAGAGATGATTCGGAAGAACAACTGATGGGTACTAGGATTAATATCTGGGTGATGAAATAATTGGTACAACAAACCCCCATGACACAAGTTTACCTGTGTGAAAAATTTGCACTTGTATCCCGAACTTAAAATAAGTGTTAAAACAAAAGTTCCACCAGGTTATAGACCACAGGCATTTGAGGTTTAAGTATTTAACTGTTAGTTATAGGCATAAGTAATTGATGTTGCGGCCAGGCGCGATGGCTCACACCTGTAATTCCAGCACTTTGGGAGGCCGAAGTGGGCAGATCACCTGAGGTCAGGAGTTTAAGACCAGTGTGACCAATATGGTGAAACCCCATCTCTACAAAAAATGCAAAATTAGCCAGGCATGGTGGTGCATCCCTGTAATCTCAGCTACTCTGGATGCTGAGGCAGGAGAATCGCTTGAACGTGGGAGGTGGAGGTTGCAGTGAGCCGAGATCATGCCATTGTACTCCAGCCTGGGCAACAAGAAAGAAATTCGGTCTCAACAACAACAACAAAAAGGAAATTGGTGTTGCATTTGCTGCATAAATCTTTAGAACTCTCCATCTCTTTTGAGCTACCTGTACATAGAGTCAATGAGATGACGATGAAGGGGCTACTTGCTCCTTCCATTCAGCTTCTACATAGGCTCTGAAAGTCACCAGTCCCCTCCCCTCCTGTTCCCAATCACCACATGCTTCAAGTTGGCTCTGGACTGGTCTTTCAAAATGTCCTCAAGTCAGACCATACCATTAAAGGACTTATTCGAGGCAAAAAGAACAAGAGCAACATCATCAGGTACACAGTATATGGGGGTGGAAGAGAAAGGGCAGCAAATTCTAGAGTTGGATTTAAGTTTAAGCTTAGACCATACTATGAAAAGCCTTGATTGTAGAGTCTTTTCAACGGACAAGGAGGAACCATGAAGGCATTTAAGTTTATGAATAAATGTCAGTAAACCAACGCTAGGAAAAAAAAGCAACGACCTGAAACTATCCTTTGTAGAAGTTCAGAATAGATGTGACTTTGGGCGAAAAAAAATCATAATTTACAGATGCAATATGTAAACAAAGGGGCGCTTCATCCTAGAAAAATGCCTCTTTTGCAAAACCAGAAGCAGTAACTTTTACCCGAAGACTATAGAACTCTCTCTAGTAAAAATGGTTATTTATATCATTAGACCATAGACATAGTCTTGGAGAAGTACAAAACACATAAAACAAATTTTTAAAAGGCTATTAGAGACAGGTCACTCACAAATTCCCCCTAGCTGATTACATCAAAATTTATTCAAGTTAGGCTCCAGTGAGTTACAGTGTGCCAACCTGGTTTGACTTCTGAATGGTTGCAACTGAGACGTGCTTTAAAAATAGATATTTACAACAGATGCTGGAGAGGATATGGAGAAATAGGAACGCCTTTACACTGTTGGTGGGAGTGTAAATTAGGTCAACCATTGTGGAAGACAGCGTGGTGATTCTTCAAGTATCTAGAACCAGAAACACCATTTTACCCAGCAATATCATTACTGGGTATGTACTCAAAGAATTATAAATCATTCTAATATAAAGACACATGCACACATATGTTTATTGCAGCACTGTTCACAATAGCGAAGACTCGGAACCAACCCAAATGCCCGTGAATGATAGACTGGATAAAGAAAATGTGGCACATATACACCATGGAATTCTATGCAGCCATTAAAAAGGATGAGTTCATGTCCTTTGCAGGGACATGGATGATGCTGGAAACCATCATTCTCAGCAAACTAACACAAGAACAGAAAACCAAACACCACATGTTCTCACTCATAAGTGGGAGTTGAACAATGAGAACACATGGACACGGGGAGGGGAACATCACACACTGGGGCTCTCGGGGAGTGGGGGACTAACGGAGGGATAGCATTAGGAGAAATACCTAATGCAGTTGATGGGTTGATGGGTGCAGCAAACCACCATGACACGTGTATAGCTATGCAACAAACTTGCACCTTCTGCACATGTCTATATATAGGATATATATTTCATATCCTAGAACTTAAAGTATAATACATTTTTAAAAGATAGGTTTTTAAAAATTGGATGCCAAATCAAATAAAATCTAATTAGATACATAACTATTGTGCTGCTAATCTTAAAATGATATATTTTTAAATAAACTAAAAAATGGTGGGTGCTTGCATAGTTCATGCTCTGTATGGCACAGATGGTATCACACTTT
Organism: Gorilla gorilla gorilla; assembly: GCF_029281585.2. Taxonomy (NCBI): domain Eukaryota; kingdom Metazoa; phylum Chordata; class Mammalia; order Primates; family Hominidae; genus Gorilla; species Gorilla gorilla. The sequence goes on along the minus strand of NC_073227.2, from coordinate 31,095,480 downwards.
TCTTTTTTTTTAATTTTATTTTATTATTATTAGACTTTAAGTTTTAGGGTACATGTGCACAATGTGCAGGTTAGTTACATATGTATACATGTGCCATGTTGGTGTGCTGCACCCATTAACTCGTCATTTAGCATTAGGTATATCTTCTAGTGCTATCCCTCCCCCCTCCCCCTATCCCACAACAGTCCCCAGAGTGTGATGTTCCCCTTCCTGTGTCCATGTGTTCTCATTGTTCAATTCCCACCTATGAGTGAGAACATGCGGTGTTTAGTTTTTTGTCCTTGCGATAGTTTACTGAGAATGATGATTTCCAATTTCATCCATGTCCCTACAAAGGACATGAACTCATCCTTTTTTATGGCTGCATAGTATTCTATGGTGTATATGTGCCACATTTCCTTAATCCAGTCTATCATTGTTGGACATTTGGGTTGGTTCCAAGTCTTTGCTATTGTGAATAGTGCCGCAATAAACATATGTGTGCGTGTGTCTTTATAGCAGCATGATTTATAGTCCTTTGGGTATATACCCAGTAACGGGATGGCTGGGTCAAATGGTATTTCTAGTTCTAGATCCCTGAGGAATCACCACACTGACTTCCACAATGGTTGAACTAGTTTACAGTCCCACCAACAGTGTAAAAGTGTTCCTATTTCTCCACACTTTTCAGTCACCACCTGCCCAAATGTAGGTAGATGCTCCTGTTACCATTACTGAAGAAGGAACAACTGGAAGGCCACATCAGATGCAGGTGTGGATCCTAATAAAACAAACAGATCCCTGGTGATCCTCTTCTGAGAGAGCTGAACACCCTGCAGATATCCCAATGTGGTTTACAACACGAACACATTCTACATCTTTTCTACCAACTCATTAACCAGTAAGAACATACTAAGCAACTCCCCAACACACACTTATTTTTAGTCATTATTCAAGGCCCAATTCAACTGTTAGTCTTTGGCCTGTTTCCCAAAGCTGCAGTGACTAATTAGCTTTCCAGAACAATCATGCCATGGTCCTTTGACCTTTATTATCAAAATTGCTCTAGCTACAGACTCTGTCCTTGTTTTCAAAGTGTGGTACTCAAGCCAGCCACATGGATATCACCAGGGAGGCTGTTAGAAATGCGGAATCTCAGGCCCCACCCAGACCTACTGAGTTAGAATCTGCAGTGTGACAAGAAGATTGAGCTGTTATGCATACATTCAAGTTTGAGATGCAGTGCATATTGTCTTGTTCTTAGGAGAGTACCTTGTGAAGATCAAATGCTCACACATTTGTAAATAAATATACTTTAAAAAAATTATTTTGTTTTGGTTCAGCTGGATTGTTGTTGTTTTTGAGAAAGGGTCTCACTCTGTCTCCCTGGATGGATTGCAGTGATGTAATTGTAGCTCACCATAGCCTCAAACTCCTGGGCTCAAGCAATCCTCCTGTGTCAGCTTCCCAAGTAGCTAGGATGGCAGGTGTGCCCCACCATCCCCAGCTAATATTTTATTTTTGTAGAGACAGCATCTTGTGATGTTGCCCAGGCTTGTCTAGAGTTCTTGGACTCAAGCAATGCCCTCATCTCAACTTCCAAAAGTGCTGGGATTACAGGTGTCAGCCACTGAGTCAGGCCTAAACAGACAGTTTTAAAATTTTGAAATATTAGCAATGTAATATAAAAAATTATGCAAATGTTTCTATATTGAGGAACACCCTTTGCCTCTGAGTGGTAAAGACAAATGAGATAATTATATACAAAGCATTTATCCTAAGCAATAATATTTAAGCATCTGGAGTGGCTATTATGTAGTCAATTAATGTTCATTAATATTATTATCTAGATCACTATGCCAACATGTTTCTTTACCTGTATAGTTATGATCTCTGTGTTTTGGTCAATGTATTCCAGTTTAATTTGGTAGAATTTAGCTTTCACTGTAGGGCAGAGAAATGAAACAATATCATAGAGCCATTATTTTAAAAAACAGTAAGAACATGATGCAGAAAGTGAGCTTTTTCTCCTGTAGCAAAATGACTGTGAGCCTTATTGTGAGGAATACAATTATTATGGCCATTGTATAGAATATTTCCTAAGTAGCTACTGGGTATTTGGGAAAATTCAGAGCCCACTGAAAACATATGTTCTATTCATCATAGTGCTATGAGAATAAAATTGTTTTGTTGTTTTGTTTTGTTTTAAGATCTTCCTTTAGCCAAAGCAAATTTCAATTTTCAGCCATTTCCTTGTAATCTTACTTTTAAAAATCTCTTTAAAAGAAGATATTCCATAAAAGGAAACAAAAATCCTCTGTGTTGTAAAAAGTATTCGCTTCCAATTTTTGAACCAATACTTGAAGTAAGGGCCTATGAAAAGATGGAGTACATAGTTTAATTGTCCTTTTATCAGATTGGGGGTGAGGGCGTATGATAAGATTCCCTTTAGCAGCCTGTTGACTCTTTCAACCTTGCCTCTTGAAACCTTTCTGAACATAGGAGCTGATACGGCAGGTTTTATATTTATAATGATTAATTAATTCTGCACTAAGCAATGTTCTTGACTGCAAGAACAAAATCCACTTTAGAAAGCCTAAATGACAGCTTGCCTAAAATAATTAACACCCATACTGATAGAACTGAAATGCTCTTACTTGACTTTACACAGGCAGATTTCAGCAATTTAATTACTACTATTTCTAATTGTTCTAGAATTATAATAAAAATAAGGAGAGTTTGATAAAGCAATAGTGTAGATGAAAAAAAAGTCAAGTAAGGGATATAAAATAAGGAACTAACCTATACAAGTGTATACACCTAAGATTGTTACATACAATTCAGGCACAAACATGTATTTTGGTTGCTTGACCTATGAACATAAAAACGGAGCTGGTTATTGTTCAGGTTTTTTGGAAGGTGCTGTTAGGTAACCACTGCTGCTCTCTGGAACTATTAAACATTCCAGTAAAGTATTACATAACTGTGGCTTCTGAATGACAGATGTTTAGCATTTTCTTGAAACTCTTTAGTCCTTACTGTCAACTTTAACTATTATCTAGTTCATCATGGGACTTAAAAATTTAAGAGTTCTGACATCTGGTTCCAGCGACCAGTAAATAAAAGAGGAAGAAGCATGTGATACAGTCTCTTGCCTTTTCTCATGAATTTCTGAGTTGAGTTCATAAAAATCACCTTACAAGTGGAAGCTCTCAACCAAAGCAAACTCAACGTAGTGCCTGTCAGATTACGTCTCTATAAATAGTGACAGCTTTGCTGATAAAAGGCTTTGATGACATCCTCACAATTCTCATTCTCCCATCTCCCTATTTTGTATTCCCTAAATATCTGGTAAATGAATTCTAAATATTTATTTCTGCTCCATATGAAATCCTACATTAAAAAAAAATGCAGTTACAAAAATAAAAAAAGAACCAAAGTCCTGTCCTGAGTGAATAAAACACTTTTTTTTTCTTTAAGGGCAAAGTAAGTTAGCAAGTGCAGTTCAAAATTTCATTGACAGGATTAATTCGTGAAATCTTTGATCACATTTTTCCTTTTTGTTATACTATGACAATCTTGCTGTGGCTTCCAACTTCAATGCCTTCCACAGGCTGGAGAAGCATCGAAATTGACAAAACAATTGTCTAAAGCTACACAATCCAACATGGTGCCACTGTCCACCTGTGAATTGTGAGCACTTGAAATGTGGCTAGTCTAGAGTGACACACGCTCTAAGTGTAAAACACATACTGAATTTCAAGGACTAAGCACAAGAAAATAAGGAATGTAAAGTATCTCGTGAGTCATTTTTATATTGAACATATATTTAAGTGAAAATACTTTGGCTGTATTGAGTTAAGTAAAATACATTATTAAAATTTCACTAGTTTCTTTTTACTTTTTTAATATGGCTACTAGAAAATCTTCAATCACATACATAGCTCCTTTTGGGCTGACATTATATTTCCATTAAATAATACTGGTCTACAGAGGGTTATATACTTAATAGTTTATGTAATACTCATGCCTATGTGGAGAGGACGCATTGAAATCTCAGAATTATGGATAGATCATTGATATGGTTTGGAGCTGTGTCCCTGCCCAAATCTCATGTGGCATTGTAATACCCAGTGTAGGAGTTGGGGCCTGGTAGGAGGTGATTGGATCATGGGGGTGGGTTACCCCCTTGGTACGGTGACAGCTGGTTGTTTAAATGTGTGTAGCACCTCCCTCCACCGTATCTCTTGCTCCTGCTCTGGCCACGTAAGACACGCCTGCTTCCCTTTCACCTCCCATCATGATTGTAAGTTTCCTAGGGCCTCCCCAGAAGCCAACTAGATGCCAGCATCTTCCTTCCTGTACAGTATGTGCAACCGTGAGCCCATGAAACCTCTTTTCTTTATAAATTACCCAGTCTCAGGTATTTCTTTATAGCAATGTGAGAACAGACTAATACAATCATCCTTCTGGGATGTTCTATGGAAGAAAAGCAGAATACTAACCTCACAAGGTTATTATAGACTATAAATAAATAAACTATTGAATATCGATGAGCCAAAGGTGGTACCTGGCAATGTTGCAGGAAAAAGAACATTCACATATCTAGCTACGCAGAATAACATCTTTGAACACATACTTTCCCAGCAGTATGGTTGTGGGTCAGTTAACTTTTATGCCTCAGTTTTTTTCACCCATAAAGTGGATGTCATAATCCAACCTTGCCAGGTTGTAGTGCTTAATAAATAGAGGTCATTATTAACACATTATCAATCAATGTTTTTTGCTACCATTTTCTGCTTACCAGGTGCCAGAAATTGCTCAAGAAATTCAGATTCATTTTACGTTTAATCCTCACAACAACACCACCACCAATACTAATAACAGCTAAAGCCTGTAGAGATGTGACCAGGTGCTTAGTGAAGTGCTTATCTGTGTCATCTTATAACACTGCAATGAGGTAAGAAAATAGACACAAGGTATTATTAGACACACCTTATGAATGAGAAAACTCAGGCTCAGAGAAAAAAGAAACTGCCCGAAGTCACACAATTAGGAATATATGACGACAGAGCTGAGCATCAAATTCACGGATTCAAAAGCCATTCATTCTCTTAGTCACAACAAAGTCCATCTGCACCCTCCTTCCCTTCATGGCTTTGTTCCTTCCCACCCTATTCTCTCTCCCTTTACGTTTCCTTTTCTTTTACTCTCTCTTCTCTCCAGCCATTTTTAAGATGCCAGTGTATATATGCTAATATGATTTTTTTCTCCCAGCAATGTCTACTTTGATGCGTTAACAGACTGTTTTTTAACTGTTGTTTGTTTTTCTAAGGATCTCAACCATAATTGTCTCTGCCTGTGATGTTGTATTTGCACTTTCAGCTGTGAATTAAAGTCTAGTGTGTTCCTTTTCTAGTACTGCTCCTCTCGTATATTAATCAGTGGATCAGCACTGCCATGTAGGTACTTCTTGTGAGTTACATTTGAGGAATGTCAGATGTCCAGGCAAAACAGTCATAATAGCACTTCTGGTGAATTCCTAACTGACAAATATATATATATATATATATATCCCACATTATAAATCATAGAATTCAGTACTAAACAGCACCTTGGAGATGGTCTAGTCTAGCTCTCTACATTTTACAAAGAGGGATATTCTATCCCAGAGAGATTTTGACTTGATTTTGTTTTTCACACTGCTATCTGTCCATTAAAGTCTAGTTCCAATGAAATGTAATTTTTACCATACTATTCTCGACCCCAGACTTACTTATTTTTAATAAATTGCTCAATCTATGTTAAATACAAAGCCCCATTTAAAAAAAAGAAAATCAGGAAAAGCAAAGCAATATTAAAATTTGTATGGTAAAATTCTATTATTACTATTTTACAATCTGTTTATTTAAGTCTCTTGACTGTGTATTAACTGTACTTATGTTCCCATAGTCAAGCTTAATTGGAACAGAACTTCAGTGTAGAAAAAAGCAACTTGCCTTCTTCCTCATGCTTGAATGTTCAGCAGCCAATGCAAGAATAAATGCTTAGTATCAGAGTTGCAAACCCAGCCTGCCTAATGTTGTACAACTCAAAACAACAAACATACTATCTTAGTCTGTTCAGGCTGCTATACAACATAACACCATAGACTGGGTGACTTATAAACAACAGAAGTTTATTTCTCATAGTTCTGGGGGCTGGAAGTCCAAGATCGAGCTGCCGGCAGAGTCAGTGTCTGTTGAAGGCCTGCTGCCTGCTTGGTTCACAGACAGCTGTCTTCTCACTGGTCTTCACACAGCAGAAGGGAGGAGGAAGCTTTCTACAGTCCCTTTTATAAGAAGGACACTAATCCCATTTAATTCCTAAGGCCCTATCCCCTAACACCATTACCTTGTGGGTTAAGAGTTAACATGTGAATTTGAGGGGGACACAAACATTTAGTCTATTGCAGATGCCGAGTTGTTTGGCTCACCTCTCAGATGTACTTGTCTACTTGCACAGATGTAAGCCCTCAGTACATGTTAGGTATTATTTATACTTAAGGGCTTGAGTTTTATTGTTTTAAAAATTGCTATGGGAAATTTTTGCTCTGGGAAGGCTCAATGAAACTACCAGGATTTCTCATCCAACCTTACTAATAATTCTGCGTATACTTGTGTTAAAGCTTTTCAAACATGGGGGCATCATTTTCAGTTTATCTACCCTCAATAGCAGTGAGCCATTGTATCACACCAGGGACTGATGAATATTTGGAAGCAACTTCACAGGTAAAGTTTCCTCAATATGATAGAATATTCACAAACCCTCGCTGTAGCAGCTAACTCCTACCATGTTTTATACAATCCTGCCGCATCTTTGTCACATTCCAGAACAAATTGTTGTTCTGGAAAGGGGACAGTAAGAAGGGGAGGGAAATTATTGTTTGCTGCCCTACATCTTTAGTATGCCAATGAAACACTGACTATAAATTTATTAATCTTGACCAGACTAGAATAAATTCGATAGAAATAACATTACTTTGTGGCAACCAAGTACATGTTGACATCCCTCTACCCTCTGAAGCTGGCTATGTGTCCTTCTGATCCATGTCTCTAGCAGAGGAAACTCAGTCTTTTCCATCTCATAGGGTCATTTGTTCTTGGGAGAGTTAGATATATTTTCCAAATGTACCCTCTAGTGAGTGATTGGAAAGAAATCACTGGCCTTGTTATCTTCAAAGAATACCAACAGAGCATCCATCTACAACCTGCAGGATTCTGGGCATCATATAAAACCAGATAGGCAGATGCTGACCTGTCCTCACTCTAGGAGGTAACACAGATGCCCATACTGAGGATACATATAGGTTCCAAGCATATGCTTCTGCTTCTAAATGATGGACACACCAGTCAGTTAAATAACTAAAATATTGATTTTTAATAATATTGATTTTTGTTCTTTATTTATATAGTAAATCCCATAGAACAGCATCAGGAACTCTCCTAAGATAATATGTTTTCAAAACCTATGTTGACTACTATTTTGTGTAAAGATTGAGCGATAAATTCAACTTGAATTACAACTTGGTATCTGTCTATAGCTTCCACCTCTCAAATCAATCAAACTTTGGTGCAAGAAGACAGATTCCTGAGGGATATGAGGTGGACGTCCCAGGGAATAAATACTATACAATATATCAGGCATATCCCCTTCATAAAATAGACAGAATAGTTTAATTGGAAGGACATAGATCCATATTTATCCTATTATCCAAGGCCTAATAGCCTGTTTGAACGTGTTCCCTTTGAGGGCAGTCACTCTTGGATGCCTATTGATCTCACCCACATGTTAACAGTCTCCTGGTTTCCCAATTCTAAATTCTCTATTTCTAGAGGTCCCCAGGGTGGGCGACATGTTCTCATAAAGGGTTTTCTTGTTTCCCTTCAGCATGCTGGTTGAAATCCTATTCCTTTAAACAGCTTCTGCACATTGTTGCCTCCAGAGTTCTCAGTGAGAACAAAGATATCCACCTGGGGGCTCAAGGTGGAACCTAGTTCCAACCTCCCCAAACTGTGAGCTGAGGGGCTTGGGGGTGCCAAGACAGCACTGTGATCCCCTCAGGCCCCATGGAAGTGGAGCAACAATGGTATGTTTTACACAAAAATAGGATGCCCCAGTTTCCTCAGGCTGGCATACAAGTGGACTCTGAAATAGTACTGCTCATATCCCAAACATTCCAGAATCCTCTCACAAAGCAAGACAAACCAGTCATGAAGCTGCACCTACCAAGCATTGGGTGGTTTCTCCTCTGCCAGGCTTCACCCCCTCCCTACATCCTCTTACACAAAGTGAGATGATGAAAAATAGATGCCTGACTGTTGAACCACCAACTACAGCTAGGCAGCAATTAGCCAGGAAATTGCAGAATAATGTCTAACGAGTGTTGAGTACCTAAGTTAAACCAGGCACTAAGTACCTGATGGGCTTGAATCCCGGCTCTGTCACATCTAGCTGTGTGACCTTAGCAAATTTCTAACTCCTCTATGTCCCCTTTTCTTCAGCTGTAAGATAGAGATAATAATAATAACAATGATCCCTGTTTCATAGGGTTGATGTGAGGACTAAAGGATTCAGATATAAAGCGCTTAAGATAATGTCTGATACGTAATAAGCATGACGTTTTCAGCTGTTATTGCTTCTCTCAATAACCCTCTAAGGACTAATATTATTTTCAATTTAGAGATGAGAAAACTAAGGTATAGAGAAGTAATGTAACTTATCCAAGGTAACCCAACTAATTGATAATAGAGATGGGAGTCAAATGCAAAGATTCCAGCACTAGAGTCCAAGCTCCTCACCACCACCCTCTTGCCCTGTTATGTTCTCCCACCCTCCACCTCCACCAAAAATCAATTCTATTAAAAGTCTTACATAATTCCCAGTTGAATTTTCTACGTGATTCTCTTCAGTTTCCTCTAGTGGGGCAGAGAGGGAACAAGAAATAGTAAATAAGCCGGGCACAGTGGCTCACACCTGTAATCCCAGCACTTCGGGAGGTCGAGGCGGGTGGATCACGAGGTCAGGAGATTGAGACCATCCTGGCCAACATGGTGAAACCCCGTCACTACTAAAAATACGAAAATTAGCCGGGCGTGGTGGTGGGTGCCTGTAGTCCCAGCTACTGGGGAGGCTGAGGCAGGAGAATCGCTTGAACCCGGGAGGTGGAGATTGCAGTGAGGCGAGATTGTGCCACTGTACTCCAGCCTGGCGACAGAGCGAGACTCCATCTCAAAAAAAATAATAAAATAAAATAAACAAACAACAACAAAAAAGATAGTAAATAAAGAGCCCCCACTCACCAAAGCTTCTAGCAGTACCCTTTGCAAAGATGTCTTCTCTCAAAGGCATTTATTATCCGTTTTTAAACAACTAATGCTACGTTTCTAACATCTGTAATCACCAGTGACCATTCCTCTAATTTTTTGCCCTGTGTTATTTTATTTATTTAATGCTCCAGCACTAACACTGCCTTCCCCTCCGGCTTCCCCACTGTGGTTGGGCGGCTGTCCTTAACTTTCTTCTTTTGGACTTCATTCCATCAGGTAAGCTGTAACCAAAGCTCTGAACCATAAAACTTGGGCAGCCCTCCCCCTAGTGGTGATGCAGAGAATATCATAAAATTTCATAGTTCACAAAAGATTCACCATCAAAACCTACTTATTCCTTTGAAAGTCATTACAGAAAGAAGTAGCAGACGAGTGGGGAATACCAAGTGACAAGGATGGAATAGGTTAGGATGCCCCCTAAAAGCTTAGGCACTTCAGTCACCTGGAGGATGAATAAAAAACAAGATTGAAGAGGGAGGGGGAAAAAAAGCTCAAGTTTACAAGGGAGGTGCTTGTCATACATACAAAGTTCTTAAGTCAAAAGGGAGAAAGTTGTGTTAGGAAGTCGGATGAGAAATAAAGGAAGGCCACTGAGACTGGAATGCAGAGAAGAAAGAATTAGGCCAAGCCAGCACATGCAAGCTCTTCTTGGCAAAGTTTAGGATTGGAGTCTCATGTCTAAAAGCAGTGGGAAGCAAGTAAAGGTCTTTTATCAAGGAAGCTACACGACCAGACTATAATTTTTTGCAGATTCCTAAAATCATATCTAATCATGCCGAGGTAGCAGTAAGAGTCATTTCCAATCCAGTGATTTTGTTTTCCCCATTATCTTCATTTTATATTTCAGGGCACAGGCAAGACTAAACCAACAGCAGTAGAGACCTGCTGTCTTAGCAGAGACAGAAAGAGAATTCTTTTACTGGGAAGCAAGGGATATTTCTAACTCAGCATTCCCTGCTGGGTAGCTGTCAGCTCTGTCTGGAAATGGTGAAAGTTACTGATCAGAATAACAAGTAATAATTTCTTGGTAATCTTCCCCTCTGTGAAGGGAAAAACAATAAATGTTTCTCTGTAGTTACAACACACTTGTTATCCATTTACTTATCCAAATGGCTTGGGAGTCTCAGAGGAGCCTGACATTTGATGGTGCCAAAGCTCTATCCATCCTTAGCCCCTTCTCCATGAAACCTTCCCAGCTGTGATCTGACTCTTTTTTCTCTGCTCTCCTACAGTAACTGATATCACTGCTTTGAGTCTAACAGTCAAATCTTATTTAAAATGACCAAAAGAGAAACTGTGAGTTCCCCTCCCCACTCAACCTGCTCACATAGGAAGAGCATCAGGTAGAGATGAAGGCAGAAATGGGGCGATGCGTCTACAAACCAAGGGGGGCCACGGATTTCCAGCAACCACCAGAACCTAGGAGAGAGGCAGTGTCCTAGTCCACTTGCACTGCTGTAACAGAATACGAGTCTCAGTAATTTACGAAGAACATAAATCTATTTCTCACCATTCTGGAGGCTGGGAAGTCCAAGATCAAGGAACCAGCAGGTTCAATCATCTGGTGAGGGCAGCTCCTCCAGAGGGGAGGAGTGCTATGTGCTCACGTGGCAGAAGTTGTATGGGACTGAATGCTGTGTGAAGCCTCTACCATACAGGACTTAATTGCATTCACAAGAGAGGAGCCCTCAGGGCCTCATCAGCTCATCAGCTCTTAAAAGCCTCACCTCTTAATACTGTCACGGGTGTGGTGGCTCACACCTGTAATCCCAGCACTTTGGGAGGCTGAGGTGGGTGGATCACGAGGTCTGGAGATAGAGACCATCCTGGCTAACATGGTGAAACCTCGTCTCTACTAAAAATACAAAAAATTAGGCTGAGGCGAGAGAATGGTGTGAACTCAGGAGGCAGAGCTTGCAGTGAGCCAAGATCGCACCACTGCACTCCAGCCTGGGCGACAGAGCAAGACTCCGTCTCAAAAAAATAAATAAATAAAGTAAATAAATAAATACTGTCACATTGGCAGCCCCTCAATTTTGGAAAGGATCCATTCAAACCATAGCATGAAGCAGATTCTCTCTCACAGACCTCAGAGGGCATCAATCCTAGCAACAGACAGCTTGATCTCAGACTTCTAGCCTCCAGAATCATGAGAATATATTCTGTTGTTTAAACGACATAGTTTGTGCTACTTTGTTAATATAGCTCTAGAAAGCTAATATAGACTTTGGTCCCAGCCTCCCTCATCTAAGGAAATGTCACCACTCTGTCCAAAAAAACAAGGTCAGAGAGTTAAGAGTCATCCTTGACTTGCCAGTTCCCTTACTCTCACTCACACACACACACACACACACACACACACACTCCTCCCCATATCCAAACCATTAATAAGTAGCCCATCAATGAGTAACATTGACCCTTTCCTTCCATTTCCATCCCTACCCCTTAGTTTAAGCCTCTATTACTTTTTTCCTGAGCTACTACTAAGGATTGTGTTAGTTTCCTGACTTCCTGTTTAAAGCCTTCCAGTGGTTTTCATCACATTTAAAATAAAATCCATACTCATCCTAATAGCCTGCTAGGACACACGTGACATTGTCCTGTTCATTTATTTGGCTTTATCTCTTATCCTCCTAACTCCCCATCCTTCAGGACACTAACTCTTTTCTTTTTGGCTAAAGACCATCAAGCCTATTCTCACCTTCAGGGCCTTTGCACTAGCTGTTCATTTGAGTCTGGGGTGTTATTTATCCAGGTATTTGCATGGTTGGCTTCTTCTAGTCCTTCAGACCTTGGTTCAAATGGCAATCTCTTCAATGAGGCTCTCCCTGATTACCTAATCTGAAGTAATTCATCAGTCCCCCTGTGTCACATCATCATTTCACTTTCTACTCGGTACTTTCTGTTACTTACTATTTTATTTTTGGTCAATTGAAAGTATTGATTGAGCTCCTGCTCTGTGCTGGAAGCTCTTCCAGGCACTTAGGCATATAATGCCGAAAACACAAACACCATCCTTGTTCTCAAGTTTACATTCCAATAAGAGTAAACGGATAAATCACTTTTCCCTCTGTTTCTCTGGTTTATTCACTTTTTAATTGTCTGCCCATTCTTCTCCCACTAGAATATAAACGAGAAGACATCAGGGTCCTTTTCTGCCTTGTTCACCTCTGTGTCTCCAAGACCTTAATTAGGTCCTGGAACATGGTTATTCCTCAGTAAATATTTATTGAATAAATTAAAGGAAAAAAAAGAATGGATGATATGGTACTTGCAACATGGCATTACAAACTTAGATCTCAACAGTACCATTGAGCAAACCAGTCTGCATGCCAGAATCTCAGTTAACTTATATGCATATTTGGGAATAACAAGTAACATTAAGGTGATTATGTGAATAAAAGAAGATTCTGTTTGTAATATTTCACATGGTGTGCCGCACATGGGGAGAGGGGATAGGGCATAGTAAGTAATGAATGAATTACAATTTATGAAAGTAGTAAGGAAGGCTTTTTTTGAAACCTAAAAATTATGACTGGCTTCTTAGGTAAATGTTTAGTTTTACCTAGTATCTTAATTTCCCAGACATCTTTCCTTTCTCTGCACTGCTACACAATCTCTTTCTTGCAGGACTTGTGATTTTTCTAGTTTAAATCATAGGTATTCCAAAACATGACCCATCTGTAATAAGAAACCCCTTGAGGGTAAGATCCACTTTTTTTTTTAATAAAGAATTACATAGAGCCTTATATTAACATTTCTCTTGGTTATTGACTATCTCCTCAACCCCATTGCAATCTCCTTGCAGAGAAAATAACTCTCAGCCATCTTTCAGCTGCCATACAGCCAACTCATCACTGCCACGCAAAAATCTCCTTATCAATTCTAGGTACACAGTTGGTCCTCAGTCATCAAATACTTGTCAACTGAGTGGGACTGAATTTGGTAGGCAGCTTCTCAGATAGCTCTCAATACTCCCCACTGCCTGATATTCCCGAGTTTTGTTATCTTCTATTGAATGTGGGATGGACGTAGTAACTTGCTTCTAAAAAAATGGAATGGGGAAGAAGTGATGTTATGTCACTTCCAATATTAGTTTACAACAAAACCCTGTGACTCCTACCTTCTGCATTCTCCCTGTCCACCCTTCCTCTAGGGAAGGCAAGCTGCTATGTTGGGCAGCCCTCGGGAGAGGCCCACATGACATGGGACTGAGGTCTCCAATCAACATCCTGCTAGGCCTCAGGCCTTATGTCAAGAGAACATGATCCTCTCTGACTTGAACCTTGAGAAGACTGCAGCTCTGAAGGACACCTTGATGGCAGTCATGTGAGAGGCACTGAGCCATGCATGCCTAGTGAATACATTCCTAGATTCTGAGGTAATGAACTTCTCTTAAGCCCCTAAGTTTGGAGACAATTTCTTACATAGCAACAGAAAACTGATGTAGAGCATTGAGTAGTTGCTCAATAAATATTCTTTGCATGATCAAATAAATATCTTCTGGTTCCTTACAGATAATTAAGACGTATAAATTTAGAAACTTAGCAAAGTACCTTCCTTGATTTTATTTTGCAATCTAAAACTATAGAAACATAAGTATAGAAATCAGTGATATTTTAGTCAAGTAACTTTTTGTGATGACACTATGTGTCAGGAAATGAATGTGACAGTGTCCAACTCCAAAATGGAGCTTCTAATCTAGAAGACACACATTCAATTTTCTTATTCTCTTGGTTGTCTCCATATGACTCATGTGGCCTGTAACAAGTTCAGGGTAAAAGAAAACTTAATATAAACCTGATAATTATTTTTAAAAGAGGATCAAGTCAGAAAAACCTGTATATAAGTCCTGGCTCTCTACTGACAAAGAGACCCAAGGGAGTGGGTAAATCTCTTCAAGGCCTTAATTTCTTCAACAGGAAAACAGGCATCATGATACTGACTTTGTTGAGGATTTCTACCCCAGCTTGCAAATTACTAATCCAAAGAAACTAAGTAATATTTATGGTCTCATTTACCAAGCCTCCAAAAACAGAATCATCAAATAGGAAAACACAGGTAAGGTCAACTATGAGGATCCCACAGAAAAGTAAGTAACTTGGGGTAGAAGAACAGAAGGCTACAGGCAGGAATTCCTGACTGAGCATGACTATAACCAAACCTATAAAATTAATTCCAATATGCATAGGTCACAGACTTTTTCTCCATATCCCCTAAACACATATGGAAACCAGAATCATTTATAGTTTGAGAAACATAAACTTAAAACACTAATTAATTCGTAAAACAGATAATAAACATAAGAAACTTGTAAACCTGAGAAATGGTATGGAATGAAACGAAAATATAGAAATATATAACTGAAGGGGGCTTTAAAAATCCAAAGCTTATCTGAAAACCTTTTTTAAAAAACTCTAGTAAAAGGCAAAATCAGTGTTACGAAGTTTATTCATCAAAACTTGTATGTCTTGTATGTTTCAGTCTTTTGGTGCCCATGTACCTTCAGTTTACACACAATTGTACACATCTAGAATTTTAGAATTTTAGAATTCTAAAAAGATGGGAATTTGATTTTCCAGTCGTCTCTTGCTTAGGCTCAAACAGCCGCATAGTCAGATAAGCTGAAAGTACAGAGAAGCAATAGTCTAACAGAAAAAACATAATTGGCAAAAGCCTTAAAAAGTAGCAATCTGGGGGGTGGAGCCAAGATGGCCGAATAGGAACAGCTCCAGTCTACAGCTCCCAGAATGAGCGACGCAGAAGACGGGTGATTTCTGCATTTCCAACTGAGCTACCAGGTTCATCTCACTGGGGAGTGCCGGACAGTGGGTGCAGGACCGTGGGTGCAGCTCACCGTGTGTGAGCCAAAGCAGGGAGAGGCATCACCTCACCCAGGAAGCGCAAGAGGTCAGGGAATTCCCTTTCCTAGTCAAAGAAAGGGGTGACAGAGAGCACCTGGAAAATCGGGTCACTCCCACCCTAATACTGCGCTTTTCTAACGGGCTTCACAAACGGCATACCAGGAGATTATATCCCGCACCTGGCTCGGAGGGTCCTACACCCATGGAGCCTCACTCATTGCTAGCACAGCAGTCTGAGATCAAACTGCAAGGTGGCAGCGAGGCTGGGGGAGGGGCGCCCGCCATTGCTCAGGCTTGAGTAGGTAAACAAAGTGGCTAGGAAGCTCGAACTGGGTGGAGCCCACCACAGCTCAAGGAGGCCTGCCTGCTTCTGTAGGCTCCACCTCCGGGGGCAGGGCACAGACAAACAAAAGACACCAATAACCTCTGCAGACTTAAATGTCCCTGTCTGACAGCTTTGAAGAGAGTAGTGGTTCTCCCAGCACGCAGCTTGAGATCTGAGAACAGGCAGACTGCCTCCTCAAGTGGGTCCCTGACCCCCAGTAGCCTAACTGGGAGGCACCCCCCAGTAGGGGCGGACTGACACCGCACACGGCCGGGTACTCCTCTGAGACAAAACTTCCAGAGGAACGATCAGGCAGCAACACTTGCAGTTCACCAATATCTGCTCTTCTGCAGCCACCGCTGCTGATACCCAGGCAAACAGGGTTTGGAGTGGATCTCCAGTAAACTCCAACAGACCTGCAGCTGAGGGTCCTGACTGTTAGAAGGAAAACTAACAAACCGAAAGGACATCCACACCAAAAACCCATCTGTACGCCACCACCATCAAAGACCAAAGGTAGATAAAACCACAAAGATGGGGAAAAAACAGAGCAGAAAAACTGGAAACTCTAAAAATCAGAGCACCTCTCCTCCTCCAAAGGAACGCAGCTCCTCACAGGAACGGAACAAAGCTGGACAGAGAATGACTTTGAAGAGCTGAGAGAGGAAGGCTTCAGAAGATCAAACTACTCTGAGCTAAAGGATGAACCTCGAACCAACGACAAAGAAGTTAAAAACTGTGAAAAAAAATGAGACGAATGGATAACTAGAATAACCAATGCAGAGAAGTCCTTAAAGGACCTGATGGAGCTGAAAACCATGGCACGAGAACTACGTGACAAATGCATAAGCCTCAGTAACTGATGCGATCAACTGGAAGAAAGGGTATCAGTGATGGAAGACGAAATGAATGAAATGAAGCGAGAAGGGAAGTTTAGAGAAAAAAGAATAAAAAGAAATGAACAAAGCCTCCAAGAAATAAGGGACTATGTGAAAAGACCAAATCTACGTCTGATTGGTGTACCTGAAAGTGACGGGGAGAATGGAACCAAGTTGGAAAACACTCTGCAGGATATTATCCAGGAGAACTTCCCCAATCTAGCAAGGCAGGCCAATATTCAAATTCAGGAATTACAGAAAACGCCACAAAGATACTCCTCAAGAAGAGCAACTCCAAGACACATAGTTGTCAGATTCACCAAAGTTGAAATGAAGGAAAAAATGTTAAGGGCAGCCAGAGAGAAAGGTCGGGTTACCCACACAGGGAAGCCCATCAGACTAACAGCTGATCTCTTGGCAGAAACTCTACAAGCCAGAAAAGAGTGGGGGCCAATATTCAACATTCTTAAAGAAAAGAATTTTCAACCCAGAATTTCATATCCAGCCAAACTAAGCTTCATAAGTGAAGGAGAAATAAAATACTTTACAGACAAGCAAATGCTGAGAGATTTTTGTCACCACCAGGCCTGTCCTACAAGAGCTCCTGAAGGAAGCACTAAACATGGAAAGGAACAACTGGTACCAGCCACTGCAAAAACAAACCAAATTGTAAAGACCATCAAGGCTAGGAAGAAACTGCATCAACTAACGAGCAAAATAACCTGCTAACATCATAATGACAGGATCAAATTCACACATAACAGTATTAACCTTAAATGTAAATGGGCTAAATGCTCCAACTAAAAGGCACAGACTGGCAAATTGGATAAAGAGTCAAGACCCATCAGTGTGCTGTATTCTGGAAACCCATCTCACGTGCAGAGACACACATAGGCTCAAAATAAAGGGATGGAGGAAGATCTACCAAGCAAATGGAAAACAAAAAAAGGCAGGGGTTGCAATCCTAGTCTCTGATAAAACAGACTTTAAACCAACAAAGATCAAAAGAGACAAAGAAGGCCACTACATAATGGTAAAGGGATCAATTCAACAAGAAGAACTAACTATCCTAAATATATATGCACCCAATACAGGAGCACCCAGATTCATAAAGCAAGTCCTTAGTGACCTACAAAGAGACTTAGACTCCCACACAATAATAATGGGAGACTTTGATACCCCACTGTCAACATTAGACAGATCAATGAGACAGAAAGTTAACAAGGATATCCAGAAATTGAACTCAGCTCTGCACCAAGAGGACCTAATAGACATCTACAGAACTCTCCACCCAAAATCAACAGAATATACATTCTTTTTAGCACCACAACACAACTATTCTAAAATTGACCACATAGTTGGAAGTAAAGCACTCCTCAGCAAATGTAAAAGAACAGAAATTATAACAAACTCTGAGACCACAGTGCAATCAAACTAGAACTCAGGATTAAGAATCTCACTCAAAACCACTCAATTACATGGAAACTGAACAATCTGCTCCTGAATGACTACTGGGTACATAACAAAATGAAAGCAGAAATAAAGATGTTCTTCGAAACCAGCAAGAACAAAGACACAACATACAGAATCTCTGGGACACATTCAAAGCAGTGTGTAGAGGGAAATTTATAGCACTAAATACCCACAAGAGAAAGCAGGAAAGATCTAAAATTGACACCCTAACATCACAATTAAAAGAACTAGAGAAGCAAGAGCAAACACATTCAAAAGCTAGCAGAAGGCAAGAAATAACTAAGATCAGAGCAGAACTGAAGGAAATAAAGACACAAAAAACCCTTCAAAAATCAATGAATCCAGGAGCTGATTTTTCGAAAAGATCAACAAAATTGATAGACCATTAGCAAGACTAATAAAGAATAAAAGAGAGAAGGATCAAATAGACGCAAATAAAAAATGACAAAGGGGATATCACCACCAATCCCACAGAAATACAAACTACCATCAGAGAATACTACAAACACCTCTATGCAAATAAACTAGAAAATCTACAAGAAATGGATAAATTCCTCGACACATACACTCTCCCAAGACTAAACCAGGAAGAAGTTGAATCTCTGAATAGACCAATAACAGGATCTGAAATTGAGGCAATAATAGCTTACCAACCAAAAAAAGTCCAGGACTAGATGGATTCACAGCCGAATTCTACCAGAGGTACAAGGAGGAGCTGGTACCATTCCTTCTGAAACTATTCCAATCAATAGAAAAAGAGGGAACCCTCCCTAACTCATTTTATGAGGCCAGCATCATCCTGATACCAAAGCCTCGCAGAGACAAAACAAAAAAAGAGAATTTTAGACCAATATCCTTGATGAACATTGATGCAAAAATCCTCAATAAAATACTGGCAAACCGAATCCAGCAACACATCAAAAAGCTTATCCACCATGATCAAGTGGGCTTCATCCCTGAGATGCAAGGCTGGTTCAACATACGAAAATCAATAAATGTAATCCAGCATATAAACAGAACCAAAGACAAAAACCACATGATTATCTCAATAGATGCAGAAAAAGGTCTTTGACAAAATTCAGCAACCCTTCATGCTAAAAACTCTCAATAAATTAGGTATTGATGGGACGTATCTCAAAATAATAAGAGCTATCTATGACAAACCCACAGCCAATATCATACTGAATGGACAAAAACTGGAAGCATTCCCTTTGAAAACTGGCACAAGACAGGGATGCCGTCTCTCAGCACTTCTATTCAACGTAGTGTTGGAAGTTCTGGCCAGGGCAATCAGGCAGGAGAAGGAAATAAAGGGCATTCAATTAGGAAAACAGGAAGTCAAATTGTCCCTGTTTGCAGATGACATGATTGTACATCTAGAAAACCCCATCATCTCAGCCCAAAATCTCCTTAAGCTGATAAGCAAAATTCAGCAGTCTCAGGATATAAAATCAATGTGCAAAAATCACAACCATTCTTATACACCAATAACAGACAAACAGAGAGCCAAATCATGAGTGAACTCCCATTCACAATTGCTTCAAAGAGAATAAAATACCTAGGAATCCAACTTATAAGGGATGTGAAGGACCTCTTCAAGGAGAACTACAAACCACTGCTCAATGAAATAAAAGAGGATACAAACAAAAGGAGGAACATTCCATGCTCATGGGTAGGAAGAATCAATATCGTGAAAATGGCCATACTGCCCAAGGTCATTTACAGATTCAATGCCATCCCCATCAAGCTACCAATGACTTTCTTCACAGAATTGGAAAAAACTACTTTAAAGTTCATATGGAACCAAAAAAGAGCCCGCATTGCCATGTCAATCCTAAGCCAAAAGAACAAAGCTGGAGGCATCACGCTACCTGACTTCAAACTATACTACAAGGCTACAGTAACCAAAACAGCATGGTACTGGTACCAAAACAGAGACGTGGACCAATGAAACAGAACAGAGCCCTCAGAAATAATGCCACTTATCTACAACTATCTGATCTTTGACGAACCTGACAAAAACAAGCAATGGGGAAAGGATTCCCTATTTAATAAATAGGGCTGGGAAAACTGGCTAGCCGTATGTAGAAAGCAGAAACTGGATCCCTTCCTTACACCTTATACAAAAATTAATTCAAGATGGATTAAAGACTTACGTATTAGACCTAAATCCATAAAAACCCTAGAAGAAAACCTAGGCAATACCATTCAGGACATAGGCATGGGCAAGAACTTCATGTCTAAAACATCAAAAGCAATGGCAACAAAAGCCAAAATTGACAAATGGGATCTAATTAAACTAAAGAGCTTCTGTGCAGCAAAAGAAACCACCATCAGAGTTAACAGGCAACCTACAGAATGGGAGAAAATTTTTGCAACCTGCTCATCTGACAGAGGGCTAATATCCAGAATGTACAATGAACTCAAACAAATTTACAAGAAAAAAACAAACAACCCCATCAAAAAGTGGGCGAAGGATATGAACAGACACTTCTCAAAAGAAGACATTTATGCAGCCAAAAAACACATGAAAACATGCTCATTATCACTGGCCATCAGAGAAATGCAAATCAAAACCACAATGAGATACCATCTCACACCAGTTAGAATGGCGATCATTAAAAAGTCAGGAAACAACAGGTGCTGGAGAGGATGTGGAGAAATAGGAACACTTTTACACTGTTGGTGGGACTGTAAACTAGTTCAACAATTGTGGAAGTCGGTGTGGTGATTCCTCAGGGATCTAGAACTAGAAATACCATTTGACCCAGCCATCCCATTACTGGGTATATACCCAAAGGATTATAAATCATGCTGCTATAAAGACACATGCACATGTATGTTTATTGCTGCACTATTCACAATAGCAAAGACTTGGAACCAACTCAAATGTCGAACAATGATAGACTGGATTAAGGAAATGTGGCACATATACACCATGGAATACTATGCAGCCATAAAAAATGATGAGTTCATGTCCTTTGTAGGGACATGGATGAAGCTGGAAACCATCATTCTCAGCAAACTATCGCAAGGACAGAAAACCAAACACTGCATGTTCTCACTCATAGGTGGGAATTGAACAATGAGAACACATGGACACAGGAAGGGGAACATCACACACCAGGGACTGTTGTGGGGTGGGGGGAGAGGGGAGGGATAGCATTAGGAGATATACCTAATGCTAAATGAGGAGTTAATGGGTGCAGCACATCAACATGGCACATGTATACATATGTAACAAACCTGCACATTGTGCACATGTACCCTAAAACTTAAAGTATAATAATAATAAAAAAAAGAAGAAAAAATAAGTAGCAATCTGAGGTCATTTGATAAAGAGAAAGGAAGACCTGTATTTCCTAATAGCATCAATGTATGCATCACTATTTTATAGAAGTGGGTAAGTATTCTTATTAAACTAAGTGTTTCCAAAAATGCTAAAATTATGTTTTGC
This sequence comes from Gorilla gorilla gorilla, assembly GCF_029281585.2. Classification (NCBI taxonomy): domain Eukaryota; kingdom Metazoa; phylum Chordata; class Mammalia; order Primates; family Hominidae; genus Gorilla; species Gorilla gorilla. Next base: position 31,074,136 of record NC_073227.2, on the reverse strand, counting down.
ATTTTATTTCCCTAAACTTGGAAATGTTCCATAACTTTTTAAAAATGTTCTTATTTGGCCTTGAGAAATATATATGATGCCACATTTCAGTCATCTATTGAACTCAGATATCAATTCTCCTAACTTGGTGGCAGCAGACAAAATATTAAATAAATGCATATAAAGGGATTACAGACACCTAATGAGTCACCGTGGGACACAAGGCTGTGTAAAGTAGGCCCTAACCTTTGATGCTGACATCCAGAAAGATGAGCATGGCTGTGCTCAGCAAGTCCCTTGGGACTCTCAGGCAGAAGGTTCTGCAGTTGGGCACATAACCACCTGCGAAAGTAGTTTCAAGCTGCTAGCATCCAGATTTTTCTTTCTAGGTGTGTTGAAAGGAAAGAGAGGGATACATCACGGATTATTTTTCTGCAATATCACACTGTACTTTCCTAGTATAGACAGGGTCCTCAATCAATTTGACCTATGTTGTCAATTGTCCTATTTGCAAGTCTGTTAACCAAGAGGTACTTTCCTACCTAATCATTTTCTCGCAGTGGTTTATTAAGGGACTCACACTGCACGGAAACAATCTGAAGGACATTCTCCACTGGCTCCTAGAGATCTACTCTCTACTCTGCTCTGGGCTCTGAAAGGCTGATCTTAAAAGCCTGCCTCAAAACCCATCTGGCTTCCAGGTGGGATAGCCATGAGATAGAAGCAAGAGAATAGAGAGCAGGAGGGAAGGACACTGGCATCTTGTATCTCTGGTTTTTATTCTCTGAACTACTTGTTGGAGGTGGCTTCTTAATTGTTATTAACTAATCTATTTGCATGCAGTAAAATCCATTTTACTCATACCATTTGATGACTTTTGACAAAAATGTACACCTGTGTGACCACTGTCACAATCAAGAAAGAAAGCTTTCCATTACCATAAAATGTTTTCTACTTCTTTCTTGCCACAAGTCCCTATCTCGCCAGCCCCAGGCAACAACTGATCTCATTTCTGTCATTATGGATTAGTTTTACCTTCATTAGAATTTAATATAAATGGAATCATAGAGTATGAACTCTTTGGTTCAACATAATTATTTTGAGATGTATCTATGTTGTTGAGTCTATCAATAGTTCATTACATTTTATTGCTTTGCAGTATTCCATCTGGCCTATCACATCAAAGACAGTGACTACTGTCATTAGGTCTTCTCCTACAACTAGCATTCTCCGCAGTTCCACCATCCTTGTTGATTGCCCTTCAGTCTGACACCACCTTTGTAAATAGGACCTATACTGAACCCTTCTCTGATATGTTCTGTCTGTCTTCTGCTGGGTCTTTAACGGACCCACAATCACTTAGGAAATACAATATTAGAAGAGTATATAAACTTTTTATTCTCTAAGGAAATAAAAGCTTTTATAGGCATTGTCTTAGTCTATTTGGTGCTGCTATAATGAAATACCACAGGCTGGGGAATTTGTAGAGAGCAAAAATGTTTCCTCATAGTTCAGGAGGTTGGGAAGTCCAAAATCAAGGTACTGGCATTTTGTGAGGACCTTCTTGTTGTGTCCTCACATGATGGAATGCAGAAGGGCAACAGACAGCTGATTGCTACAGGAAGCCTCTTTTCTAAGGACCTTAATCCCATTAACAACAGAAAAGCCCTCATGGACTAATCACCTCTTAAAGGCCCTACCTCTTAAGAGCATCACAATGGCAACACCTGACTCTTGGAGACAACACATTCAAACCACAGCAGGCATGATCCTGACATCTTTTGTTATGTCCCACTGTGGCAAAGAAGTAGGTATCAGCCTTTTTTTAACCACAAAAAGAAGAGAAATGTGGAGACATCCTGCTCTTTGCCTATGATAGTTGGAGGTAAAATGGTCTAAAACCTTAGATGTCTAATCCTTTAATGTTCTTTTAATTATTTAAAAATAGTTTATTTCTTCAGACTATAAAAGATATGTGTGTTAAATGAATATTTTTGATACTTGGAAAATGCAGAAAAGTATAAAGAAAAAATAAAAATCATCCATAAATTCATCCTCCTGTGATAAACACAGAATATTTCTTTCAAATCCATTTTTATTTAATGATGATCCATATGCACCTATTTTAAATAAATTAGATTCCCAGGGTAGTTTTGTATCCTGCCCTTTTCCAACTAAATATTATTGCCAGCATTTTCATTATCATTAAATATTATTTCAGAGCATTATTTTTAATGGCCATATAAATCTTACATTGTCTAACACATGTGCTCGATTACTTTTCTATTGTTTGTAATTTACTGCTTCTAACAGGGATCTAAATTTTGTAGAAAGCAAACCAAGATTAAGTTCACTCTTTGGCCATTATGATGGTGTTCTTTGACATTTGGGGCCAGCCTAGTTCCTAAATAGAATTTAAAATCAAGGGATTTAACAATTGAGAGAAAGGTGCTTGACAGCTAATAGAGGAGAACAGTCATTTGGGGAATATTCACTAGGCCTAACAAGGAAAATCGTGGGGTTCTCAGACTCCACCTCCAGATAACTTCTAAAGCCTGCCCTGATAAGGTTCAATTAAGATGAGAAAGATCAGGTAACTTTGCAGGAAGACCGTAATTCCTGCAATACCAAATGTCAAATGTTGCCATTTTAGCTGTTCTGGGTGACTGCCTTGTTATTTCTGAGGGTTTTAAGGGTAGTATTTGTCAATGGCAGCATCACTGCCTTTTCAAAGTAATTAACTTTGTACCCAAAAATAAACTTAATTGTTTAACCACTGGTGTATTAAGCACCATGGGAGGGATGTACCATTTTCTTTGGAAATAAATCTGATTTCTTCAGTCTCCCGAGTTATTTCTCCAGGAACCATGTTATTGTCCTGTAAAATGGTCCACCTCCCCATTGTCTCCTAAGTAGCAGTTAGCTGGGGAGAAAACAGTTATATTGACATATGAAGTTGGAGGCAGATGCCAAGCTAATTGATCTGAGTAGGTTAAATGGGAGGAAATACTTCCAAGAATCAATAGAGGTGCTAATTCGACTAATTGTTGGATAGTGTTTCTTTTTTAAGTGAGTGATTTTCCCAATTACTGTTTATCATGTTGATTTTTTTTTTGCCCTGAGTTTATCAGTTTTAACTTTACTAAACCTTCCATAATATTGGCTTCCAATGTGTCTTTACCCCTGAAGTTTTAATTGGCCATCTGGTGACAGGTTGTTTTCCTGGATGTGCTGATCTACGGTACAAAAACTAGGCCTGGCCTGTTACCAAGATGACTCCAGCAGAGAAAATTTTCTACCAATGGAATTGAAAACAAAAACAAGAGTTCTCGTCTTATTAGAGTTGAAGGACCAACGAATAGAGGCTTAAGCATACTATTTAAAGTTACAAGGGCAACCGATAGACAAATTAAAGATGAACCCCTTATTGATTTACAAACTAGGAAGAGGAATGTAGAAGGGGTGGATAGTAAACTATTTCCATACCTTTCCAGACGTGTGTGTATGGGGGGACATCAATAGATATTGCTTATGACTGATGATTCAGAACACGGTCAACAATGGATGCAAGGAGTGGAAGTGAGAAGGAAGGAGGGAGAAAAGGAGAGAGATTTTTATTTTTATTTTTTTAACTCCACTATGTAATTGTATTAGTCCATTTTCATGCTGCTGATAAAAACATACTCAAGACTGGGTAATTTATAAAGAAAAAAATCGTTTAATGGACTCACAGTTCCACATGACTGGGAGGCCTCATAATCATGATGGAAGGCAAAAGGCACATCTTACATGGTAGCAGACCAGAGAGAATGAGAATCTAGTAAGAGAGGAAACCTCCTATAAAACCATCAGATCTCATGAGACTTATTCACTATCATAAGAATAGTATGGGGGAAACCACCCCCACGATTCAATTACCTCTCACCAGGTCCCTCCCACAACATGTGGGAATTATGGGAGCTACAAATTAAGATGACATTTGGGTGGGGACACAGCCAAACCATATCAGTAATAATTTAAAAATAATAATAACATAAACAAAGATGTTGGGGGTTTAGAAAGAATGGTGAGGAGATAAGAGCAAATGGGGAATCCTAGAGTCTTATAATGTAAGGGCTGAAAGAGACCTACAAGAACAAAGTTCCATTCTCTCCCTTTACAAATAACAGACTAAGAGACAGATAGTTGAATAATAGAGAATATTAGAAACATCAAAACTCAAAAAAGACAAAAGAGAGCATACTCTACTCATATGCATGATATTTTCTTGGAATAATACTTGGAAAGTTCTTCTTGCTAACCCCCACCTCCCAAGATTCTAAAGCCTGCTCACTAATGCCTGAAATTCTCTTAAGAAGGGACTAAGCTTTTCATTCCAAAATGAAGGACACCCTAGGGAAAAATTTACACATTAACTCAGGGTTCTGCTTGAGTGATTTTGACCTAAATTGGAACAAAGGTTTAAATGTCTTACATTAGAAGAGTACAAAGCTCTGAACACTGAGATAGAGGAAACTGTCGATATGAGCTTTAAAAGGGATGGCCAAAAGCACCAGATACAAATATTTTGCATCCTAACTGTCTCCTGCTGTGTTTCCTGCTGTCCACTATCTTTCTTCAGCCTTCTTGTTTCTACCTGTGAATTGGTCCATGATGCTGTAGTTGTTTTATGGTTAAAATCAGCATTGGAATTGGATTTTCAAATAGCTACTGTTCAATTTTGGCTGGAATCATTGGCAGATCTTCCTGCGGGAGTTTTTACTGTCATATCAGGGTGGTAATGAGAAACTTGAATCAACACACTGGCTGGTGGCTAACTGGAAAGAGAGAAGAAGTTTTCAAAGCCTTCCCCCAGGAAATTCATTGGTTAAAAGAATCCACAAAAATAGCAGGGAATGAATAAGTGTATCCCTGCCAGCAATGTGTCAATATTGTCATCATCATCATCATCATTGTCACTACATTTGGGTTGTCATGGAATCTAGAACAACTTCTTTCACTTCTCTGAAGATCAGCCTGATCCTCTATAAAATGGGGAGATTGAATATTTCTCTGCCCACCTAGTAGAGTTAGGAGACACAAATATGGGAAAAGAAGTGAGGCAAAGATGCACAGGAAAGCCATTAGAAAGCACCAAGCAAATATGAACATAATCAGAAATGATCCCACGGTCATGAGCTCTTTGAGGTCAGCTGTCCCACAGAGTATAGCATACAGTGCTGCTCATCATGGACATTCAAATGTGTTGTATGTATTTGTAGCAGAGAAAACAGGGCAAAAATAAACAAAAATGGAAACTGACAATGTAACAGATTCCATAAGGCAGCATACAACTAGCCAGGGGTATGTATAGACAGTGCTATAATTTCAGAGGACACTGAGACCTCCAGAGGGACTCTGGAGTAATGTTGTGAAGGAGAAACTTCTGCTGGGTCTTGAAGGCCAGAGTGGGTTTAACTGGATACTAAAAAAGAGAGAAGTCAATAGAAGATAAGAGCCCAATATAATTGGCAAATTTATCAAGTGTTTACAATGCATCCAGATATGATTGTCTGGTAGCCCTTTACGTGTAATTTTTAGTCTTCCCAAGAACTTTCTGAGGCATAGGTATAAATCATGTAGATGAGGCCTGCCAGAGAAACTCTCAACATGGTTTTTAAAGCTAAGCAATAGCTTTCAGGATGTGTCACTGACAGGCTTAAGGCCTCGAATGGGAGAAAAGAGAAAAAAGAGGCTGATAGACAATAGTGGTGAAAGAAACAAAATAGAAGAAAGTAAAAAATAAAATTAGCAAGTGGATGGAATAGAAAAAGCAAAATGGGTAGATGGAAGATGGGATAGAAAGGAGGTGAAGTGGTGTATGAGCCTGAGCATGGTAAAGGGGAACAGTGATGCCAAAGGCATCATGCCAAAGGCTCCATGACGTTACCATTCCCACATGGGCTGGGCCAAGCTCAAGGTTAATTATTAGAAAACAAGACCTCTGACCCTGGGTTCACTACTAATTAGTCAAGAAGCCCTGAGCAATCTGACCAACCTGCAATTGACCTCCTCACTTTATCTGTTTCTTATTCTGGTATGTCACCTCTCCTAAGCACAGGATTAAATGATTGGGAGAGGAAAATGAGCATATATAATGTGAAAACATGTGGAATTAAAAATGCATCAAGCAGAATATTTCATTGTACTTCAAGAAAGCATTGAACATCAACCAAGATCCATATTAGGTTTTAAAGATTAGAGATACGCAATACCTAGCCTCTACCATCAAAGACCTCACAGACCACTGATGGAGACAAGTTGTATTAACAAATGTACTGCCAAAACAGTATGAAGAGTGTAATAAGAAAAACACATTCCAGGAGTACAGAATGGTTAACTCTATCAGGGGAGGTCAGGGAAAGCTCAGGGGAAGTGTCATAGGAAGAAAATGTGGATGTCAGTATTTGTTTTATGAGAAAAAAAATAAAAGGAAGGTAATGAAGGGAAAGATAAGAAGTAAATAAAATGTCCTACTTTAAACCTACCTAATTCAGTATCAAATGAACAATGTATTTTGTTAAGGCCCAACTTTCTTTCTCTGCAATTTTAATCAAGTCCAAAATGATACTTGGGAGATTAAATTACCACCAACAAGACCTTGATTTATCCAGGGAAAAATGGACTGTTTGAGCCTCTATCCCCTGAACAGAACAGACAAGCCAATTTTGCCTTGAAAAAGTCAACAGGTAGAGGCATAACAAAGGTCATATATTATGAGGCTGCAGATGGAAATTCTGCCCCAGCAGTTACATTGACACAGTTATTACTGTTATTACAGCTAAACATCCTCATTCCGCTGACATTATTAACCAAGACAAACGTGGCCCTGCAGCTTTATTTCATGGGGCAGATCACCTATTAAACCAAGAACAATATCATTGTCTTTTGTAGCACTTCCAAAATTGTTTCCTGCCTCTAAGAGGTTTCCTGGGCTTTTTTCCCTTACCATCAAAATAGACACCATCCATCTCCTATATGCTGTTATATGGCCAAGTTCTGTTTTGCATTTCCCAGTTTATTCCCACAATAGTCACTCAGGTAAGAGGCGTGCAACAGTTGTAAAATGAAATCATTATGAAATCATCAACATGCTCTCTAGCAATCTCATTTAGATACGTACAGAGTCAATCAGTCCCTTAAGAAGCCCAAAATTTATCAGGCTATTTTTTCCCTCCGCCCAAAAACGCAGGCATCAGGATCCATTAGTGAAATTTATCACAGAACTTGAGAGTGCTCCCTTAATCTGGAGAAAAAGACAAACTCTCAGAGAGGATGAGTGATCTAACAAAGATTATGTGAATATATGTGACTGGACAAAGACTAAAACTGAGGTATCTAAACATATTATCACCTATTTATCTAGGTGAAATGGCTACTCTTTTTGAAACAAGAACGCAGATCATTATTTGCTATGTGAGTGATGAACCAAAATTCAAACACCTTTATTGAGCTTATGAGTTGGGCTGATTTTTGCATGACAATTTTCCTCATTTAATTATACCTTTCTTACCTCAATTAATTTACTGAGTAAATGTAAATATCATTTCCACACTCCATGTGCCTTGAATTTATTTCAATCTGATAATGTTCCCTTCTTGTCAAAAGGGGAACAAATCCCCTGTAAGCACTGATGCCCCTAGAACTGACATTAGTGACTATTTTTTATGGAGTCTTAGGTGCATTGTGTAATTATAAATATAAACTCTGACAGAAATAATTATGGTAATCATTCAACAGCATCCTCTGTTCTCTTGTGAATGGTAACCTCAAGAGTCAGGGTCCAACAAGAAGTTCGGGACAATGTAATCCTTAAGAAAAAAGAAATAGCTTTTAGGTTTTATGAAACTCCAAATAATCAAGTCTGTCCAAGGAGATTTGCCATATGGTTTGGGCTTTTGCATGCCTTTTCTTGAATTTTCTTCTCTAATAAAATACACCGACGTGTCGCTGTTGAACAACAACAAAATAGCAGGACTCAATGTTCCAATGGCATCAAGGTCAAGAGACTGACCTGCGAGGGCCTCTGTGGTCTGTCTCTCCCGTGGCCTCCACTCTCGCGGCCAACCTGGCCGATGGCAAAAGAGATGAGTGGAGGCAGAACCCTGTTGTTAAGGTGGTTTCTCTGGTCTGTGGGCAGTCGGACTGATCCAGGGCCAGACCCGGCTCCCCAGCTCTTTGCCTTTTGGCGACCAGCCACCTGGAGTCTGTTCAAATGAACAAGCTGCCTTTTCTTCCTACATATTGGTTTCTCCTCCATTTGAAAACAAAACTCTTCCCCATCTGCTTGCTTCTGGGATCACCATAATTGCATGGAGGATAATTGGCGGCAACTCAATCTGAGGAAAACCCTGTTGATTCGAAGCACAGTCTCAATAAACGTTTGTGTTTCATCGTTTAGCTAAATGGAGCCTGCGTCCCAGCCAGCTCTGCTAATGCAAAAGTGGAAATTAATAGGAGGCATATGAGAAGGAGGGGAAGCATTGAACAATGCTCTGCCATGACCCCTTTGTTTCTAAGGAGCCTCTATTATCAGGGGATCCATTGATTTGTCTGGATCATGTCCCCAAAACCCATAAAACACCAAAGTAAATGATGCACCCCTCAAACCAATGGGACTGGCAAGAGTAGGGCCATTTTCCTGACTAAGCTATGGCTCTGGATCTGAGAAGTGAGCCAGTCAACTCCCACAAAAAGGAAAAGAGCATTGCTTCGATACCTAACATTTGCCTTGTAAAATGGTCATTGCCTGCCATGAAAGAAGCCACTAGCCTTTGTGCACAATCTATGAGCAGAGAGCATTGAAGCAAGAGAACAAACTTGTCATTCACATACCTGGGTTCGAATCCTGCCTCTGATACTTATTAGTTATGTAACCTTGAGCATATCCTTCAATCATTCTCAGCTTTAGTGTCTCATCTCCGACATGGGGATGAAGAATCATTTCTAACTCATAGGGTTGCTGCAAATAAGATTATTTATGTAAGGATCAGATCAGTACCTGACGCATAGTCAGCTCTGGAAAACTTGGCTATTATCACTTATGAAGTTGGTGTTTATTCAGCCAACCTTTACTGAGCATTTACTATCTAGCAGACACTGAATTATATGCAGGAAATACCACAAAGAAAAATATGGACAAGGTTTTTGCCCTCACAATCTTAGAGACTTATAAAGGAGACAGACAATAAACAAACAAACAAAAAAATTGTAAACAACATTATTTGAAATAGTAACAATTTCTATGATGAAAATAAAACCAACTAGATTGGGTAGAGAGAGGCTGTGGTGATGCTACTACTTTAGATAAATTATTCAGGGAAGGCCTTTCTAAGGAAGAACTTTCTGAGCTGCCACCTGAATGCTTAAGCATAGAAAAAACTAGTACAAAGGCCCAGTAATGGACATGGTCTTGCCATATTCAAGGAAAAAAAACAAAAGAAAACCAGGGAGGTTGTAACACAGTGGACAAGGGGTAAATGAGACATGAGATGAAGTCAGAGGGATTGCAGGACTTTGTGGTTCAAGGTACACATTTTTTTGTGTGCAATTGAAGGCTCTGAAAGGAACCGTTGTCATGTGATTTACATGTTTAAATGTTCAGTCAGGCTGCTTTGCCAACTGACTTGCAAGGGCAAGAGCAGAAGCACCCACAGCAGCTGGCGCAGTGGGTTCAATGAAAGATGATGGTCACTTTGACTAGGATGGTAGCAGTGGAGATGAAGAGAGGTGGGCAGCATTCAAGCCATACACCATTCTGGCTATGTAAGTCAGCTCAGCACATGTTTACTTTCACTGATCTGATTAAGGTTTTGTGTCAAACCCAGAGTTCACCTGTACAGCAACACACAGGGTTAAAATGAGTTCTCTTCCAAGGACTTCTTTTCACTCTGCCAGGCTGGCAGACTCGGGTAGTGGAAAGTTCCCTGAACTTTTAGCCGAAAGAACTGAGAATCAGCTGGGCTCTGCCATCCACCAGCTGTGTCACTTTGATCACGTCACTCAACACACAGCCTCAGTTACCTCATCTGTAAAATACAGGGGTTCTTACCAAACTCATAGAATCGTGAAGATAATATACATGAAAACTGTTCTGTGAACTTCAACATTATATTGGAATGTAAGGAAGTATTTCTAAACAGAGAGCTAGAACAGATGCTTCTGATGTTCTTGATGTCCCCAGCCCAACCATAAGGGCCAACTGGGCTACATCCTGTTTGAGTTTCTATATCAGTTTCCTATAGCCATGGTAACAGATTTCACAATTCTCTCACAGTTCTGGAAGCTATAATCCCAATACTGAGATGTGAACAAACCAAGCTCCTTCCGAAGCCTCTAGGGAAGAATCCTTCCTTGCCTCTTGGAGTTTCCATTAGTCCCAGGTGTTCCCTGGCTTTCAGTAACATGACTCCAGCATTGCCTCCATCTTCCCATGGCCACCTTCCTCTGTGTCTGTGTGTCTCTGTAGCTTCACCTGACATTCTTCTTTCTGTTTCTCTGGTTTCTCTTCTTATAAGGATATCAGTTATATTGGATTAGGGCCCACCTTAATTGAGGATGATCTCTTCTTCACTTGATTACAGCTGCAAAGATCCTATTTCTAAATAAGGGTACCAAATACCAAAAGTAAGGACTTTGGCCAGGCACATTGGCTCATGCCTGTAATCTCAGCTCTTTGGGAGGCCAAGGCAGGCAGATCATTTGAGTCCAGGAGTTCAAGACCAGACTGGGCAACATGGCAAAACCCATCTCTACAAAAAATACAAAATTTAGCCAGGCATGGTGGCATGCACCTGTAGTCCTAGCTACTCAGGAAGCTGAGGTTGCAGTGAGCCAACAGCGTGCCACTACACTCCAGCTAGGGTGACAGAGTGAGACCCTGTCTCAAAAAAAAAAGAACTTTAACATTTCTCTTTGGGCAGGACACACACAAAAATAAATATTCAGATCTAGACTGCCCTGGTGTCTTGCTAAACAGAAGAGCAATAACCAGTTTTAAGTTTCAGGAGGTGTCTTGGCAAGAGGGCAAAATCAAGAATCCAAAGGATAGAATCATAAGGAGATGGGATGAGATGGGCTAAGCATTATGTTAAAACCAAAAATTAAGCTGGAGCCATCTGGTGGCCCCAGGCAGGGAGGTTCAAGGTGGAAGAAATACGGAAAAGAGAGAACACAGAGCAAGTCGGCATTGTTATGGGGAAAGAAAGCATTAAACTGGTACAACTGGAAATTAAGCTGGTACAACTGGGAGCAGTGAGGGCAGTTGTAGAGTTGTTGGCACACACAATGGATACTGCCTGGGCATTTCATTTGCCCGGCAAAGAGTAGGTTGCCCAACAAGAAACAAAGAAAATGATTCAAAGAAAGCAGGTTTTATGTTCTGCAGGTCCTTAATTGAGCACAGGTGGAAGCCCTAAAGAAATTAGGCTGCAAGTCACTGTGAATCGTATGTGTGTTTGACAGTGGCTCAGGCTGGCAGGTAGCCATGTTGCTAGGTGGACAAATTGAAGAATTAAAAATATCTTCTTTTGTTGGGTTCCTTTTTTGTTTGTTTTAATAAAACTTCAATTTAAAACTTTCATTAATATATACTCAATTTTACAAAACAGAGATAGTAAGTAATAATTCCAACATCTTAACACTTTTCTTCCTTAGCTAGGGGAGGGACTCTAATCCTGGGATTAATCAGGTACATTAAAAAAATACTCAAATGGAGCTTTGTGGGATGTCATCTGAAATAAATTAATTCAAAGAATGTTGAATTTTATGTAGAAAGGAAATAATCAGAATATTCTCTTTCCACAAGAAATCGTAGTGGCTTCCAGGGATCAAAGCAGTGGGCAAATCATTATCCTAGAGCTGGTGAAATGAAATGTGGACTTTGAATCCATAAAGTGGAACTGACAGTGCTTCTTCCGTGGCATCAAGTACTGCCATGTGAACTTTACTATATACTATTTCACTCACATATGTCATATAAAACCACATTAGCACACATTTATTAGCATCAACACTGTGCTACACTCTTAGAGATATATGAATATGTTAATGTAGTTGTGTGTCTCTGAGTTTATATATTTACTCATCTAGCATTCACACTAGACTGAAAGCCCCCCAAAATCAGGAGCTGTCTTTCATCTCCATATCTGTGGACCATCGTGTAATCATAGCCCCCAAAAATATATGTATCTAAGATACAAATAGCTCACTTTTCCTTAAATCTATGAGAAAAAACTCTCTGGGTGAGTGACATTTGAACTGAGGCTTGGCAGAAGAATAGAAGGACATACTAAGCAGAGAAAATGAAAGCATGAAAGTAGGGAGTCATTCAGAAAAAAATTAGAAAATGGCAATTTTGATGTTAAGTTCAAAAAGTTAGCTGGTGCCACATGGTGGCCCCAAGAGAGTGATCCCAACCCTCCTTTCTAGAACTCAGTGTCAGTTAGGGTTTAATCTAGAAAGAGAAATAACACCAGGTATTTCCGTCGGGAAGATATTTAATATAGGTAATTGGGAGCTTAGAGAATTTCAAGAGCTGCTAGAAGAGATGGTTCCAGGCTGATCCTCCAGGAACAGCTGGATCAGCATAGAATTGAGCCACCAGGAGAGCTACTGCATTGGAGAGCACTGGGGCTGTGCCAGGATCAAGAACCCACTTGTATCTGTTGTCCCACAGTAACGGCCTCCAGATGCCCAGGAAGCTGATAGTGGACAGTGAATGCAGCTGCAGAAACATCTACCTATCCATGCCCTTGGTCCAAGAGGAAGGGCAGAAAGATGCCCTCCACTTCACTGGCACCTCCCAGATATTGCACAGAACCACTCACTGGTGGAAGCTAACTCAAATCCAGAGCCCTATCTAGAAAGAATTCGAAGAAACGCAGTTTAAGATGGTTTTCACCTCTTTAATGTCTCCAACTAGAAAGAAGGTGGAGGTTTAAATTATTCAAACCAAAATATCCACAAAACTATATTACAGTATTAAAGTGAAGATGATAAACATGATGGTTTGGGAATTTTTGCCTGGCTGCCATATGCACGAGGAACTAACCAGAGTCTGAAACAGAGAAACCAATGTAAACAAATAACAGAGTTTTTAATTTATATTGTCAATAAATATTAATCAGATATTTTATCAGTTACCAAAAATGTTGTTTTAATATTTTTCCTACTTTGGAGAGTGTGTATGTGTGTTTTAAGAAAACTGCTTTATGACTGATAAGGGCATTTATCAGTAGGGAACAATGAAATACTGATAAGGAAAAAGCATCTCTCGGCTCAGAAGGGCTGCCCACAGTTGTCATCTTACACTGTGCCTTGCTGAATCCTGGAGCCATCCACGGGATTTCTTGAATTAGTTTGGCATTTTAAATATTAGCTGCAGTTTTAGGTCAAGCAATGGTTTACATTTCTATGGGGTTTGTTCAATATGGTGCCTTAGGTTTGGGTATTTGTGAACTGTCATTGTAATTGTGCATCTAATATGATGTGACTTCAGTATGTACCTTACACTAAAACCACCCAAGCAGCTTTCAGAATCCCTTATTAGTTTAGGGAAAAAAAAATTCTCCATTTTAAAAAAGAAATAACAATGGCCACATTAGCAGTAAGGCTTTCAAGATTTGTGACTGTGAGAAAACAAAGTCTCAATCACTTTATGGCTACTAACTAAGCCTCTCTCTAATGCATCATTAAGGCAGCAAGGATGTATGTATTCAAACGGAGCTGGTTCCCAGTTCTGTTCCTTAGGAGCTGTGTGACCTTGGGCTAGTTATTTAACAGCTCTAAATCTCAGTTTCCTTGTCTGTGAAATGGACACTTGATAAAGTGGTTGAAGAACTTCGTAAGATATATAATTTCTGGGTCCAGGCACAGTAGCTTATGCCTGTAATCCCAGAACCTTGGAAGGCTGAGGCAGGTGGATCACTTGAGCCCAAGACCAGCCTGTGCAACATAGCAAGACCCTGTGTCTAAAAAAAAAAAATTAAAAAAGATATAATTTCTGGCATATGGTACGGTTCTAATAGATGTTAATAGATGTTACTTCTCTCTCTCTCTCTCTCTCTCTCTCTCCTTTCTCTCTTTCACATTTTCTACTCAAGGATATGTTTAAGGAGCATACCTTGTGTCTCCTTGTTCCTTGTACCTATGTGTTTACCTGGCACATAGTAGGTTCTCAATAATTTTTTTTGAATAATTAATTAATGCCAGGATGGGCTGATGAATTGATGGATGCACGGATTGTTCATAACAGCCGCTCTTACTATGATCTATTGCTGGATGATCACCTGGGCTGTGCTTACATCTCTGTAATGCCGTGGTGAGGTTACACTGCACACACTAGCCGATGCTGTGCAATAAAAGCCACAGTCATTTTCATTCCTGACTAAAACCGAACAGGACCCTCCCTCTCACTGCCACAGGAGACTTGACTTGCATTTGAGGACCCAGGAGTAATTGTCCTTTCCAAGGGGCTTATTTCACAGTCGATTATGCAGTGGCAGCCCCAGACATACCATTTTAAACATGGATAGCATGTCCTTGAAGAGCCCAATTGCTTTGACAAGATGCAGTCACTCAAAATATTAAATATCACTCAATCTTCAAAGCAACTTATCATATCAGCTCGCCCCTCCTGTGGCAGGATTTGCCATTGTCACAACATAAAATAAAATAAAAATAGCCTGACTTAAATGCTAGGCTTGGAGATGCAATCAGTCAACTACCGAGCCACAGTATCCACAGTGCCAGATACTACCAACGAAACATCACTTGGTGAAAGGCTCAGACACGGCTGTTTGGCTGGCAACAGCCAAGCAAGTACTCTCAACCAAGTGAATGTAGGGCTCCAGTTTTCTGCAATCTTGAAGGACTTCAGTGTGCCACCCCATTCCTCTGGTGGAAATCCTATGGCTCACTCTCATCTCTCAGTGCCTCCAAGTAGTATTTTTACCTTAGCTGCCTAAGCCACCGCTGGTTTCATTAGTGACTGCAGAAAGAAACACCAGGTCCTCTTCCTTGCTTCTAACTCACTATGGACAATAGAGGCAGGGTGGTTTGAACAACTCCTGGAAAGCAGGCTGCTAGCCGAGGCTTTCTCTCCCCCTGAGAAGTGAAATTATATGAGCCTTTGATCTCACCTTTATGTTCCTCCTCTGAAGTTAATTTTATGCCTGTGGAAAGTGCCAGAATAGGAGGCCAGGAAAATGAAAGATTGTACTTGCCAATGAGAGAGGTCAGAGAGCAAAAAGAATCCCTCCCTTAAAGGTCAATTTTGTCCTCCCATGCCTAGGGGGTTTAGGAAAAAGCAGTCCAAGAACCTGATTGTTTCTTGTCTCTGCTGCAGTCTAATTTGAAAGCTTAGTCAACTTCCTTGTTCTGCCTTGGTCTTCCCTTCTGTTGAGTGGGCACCACCATGAGTGTCCTTTTTCTTCCTCAGATAGAGATTTGAGAGTAAAGGTGTCTGCAGGTCTGTAATGCTTCTGAGCTTACCAGAGCCCAAGCATGATTCAATCAACTCAGCTGAGAACCAAAGCAACTTCTGGGCAATGATGAATACGCAAGTGCTCACAAAGTTTCCACTGTGCCCTCCAGACTGTGCCCACCTCTGTGTGAAGCAGACAGAGAAGCAGAATGGGATCCTGCCCTCACCCAAGCATTACCTATGCAGTTTGATTTCCCTAGGAATGAAAACACAGAACTATTCAGGAAAACAAAAACAAGCCAACATATAATTGAGTTCAAAAAAAAAAGAAAGTGTAAAACTGACCATAGCCACTTATGCCTTCTAAAGGAATTGAGAGTGTGGAGAATTAGTATAATTTAATAACTGTAAAGTATTGTGGAACTAGCAATTGCATCAAGGAGCTACCGCCGCTAGGACTGGGAAAACTGAGGAGGAAAGTTGGCATCGAAACAGTGAAACATCCAGGGAAGCTGAAACTCAGACTTTTGAGGAGGGGGCGCTACTTGGCTGGAACTGGTGTCCCTAAGGGTACATAATGAGGGTGTTCTTGCAAGTTTTGGAAAAACTTCAACATGCATTCAGCTGCTGGGGTGAGGAAGCATCCCCTCAATGATACTGACATGAACTGAAAGTTGAATAAGCAAAGAGGAAAGAAACAGGAAGAAGAGAATCCCTTCTCCCCTCCGGTGTGGCTAATTATCTCTCTCTAGCACCTCCTCTTGGCAGAACTTAGGGAGCAGCAGGCAAAGCCAAAGGTGGTGGCTGAGTCCAGCTTTAGCCCTGCATCACAGAAAGGAATAGAGAAGGGTCAATTTGGAGTGGAGAAACAATTACTTAATAACTGACACTGGGGGTAGGGAGGATAATCAAGGAGAGATAAAGGCGTGTACCACGTTGGAGCTAGTGCTATAAAGATACAGGGTAGAGAATAAAACTCAAGGGAAGCAGAAAACTGGAATGAGAAGTAAGTAGTTAAAAAAAAATGTGAGCCCTTGGAATTTACAAGCAAAATTTGAAATGGGGTTAAACATAACACAGACCACAAAATCAGGGTGAGGCAGTTGGGGTGCTGGGGGCAGGTGTTAGTGAGCTACCCAGCCAGCCTGGTGGCAGAGCAAGACTCCGTCTAAAAAAAAAAAAAAAGGAGGATAGACTTTGACTTTGACTTAAATACAAGTTTCACTAATTACTCAATGTATGACCTTGGGCAACTAGCTTAAATTTTTTTTTTTTTTTTTTTTTTTTGAGATGGAGTTTTGCTCTTGTTGCCCAGGCTGGAGTGCAATGGCACGATCTCAGCTCACTGCAACCTCCACCTTCCGGATGCAAGCGATTCTCCTGCCTCAGCCTCCTGAGTAGCTGGGGTAACAGGCATGCCTCACCACACCTAGCTAATTTTTTGTATTTTTAGTAGTGATGGGGTTTCACCATGTTGGCTAGGCTGGTCTCGAATTCCTGACCTCAGGTGATCCACCCGCCTTGGCCTCTGAAAGTGCTGGGATTACAGGCATGAGCCACCATGCCTGGCCAACTTGCTTGAACTCTAGGCTTCATTCCACATCTGCAAAGTGGGAATTATAATGCTCTCTCTGTCATAAGGTTATTGTGATGACTGATTGAGAAAATTTTGTAAAAGAGCATAGTGAAACACCTGCATAAAACAAGTACTAAATTTTTAAAAATCTTTTCAAGTCTATTTATATGTATTATTCATACTTATTAATGATGCTATGGCAGAAACTTATTTGCTCCCCAATATCTGCTTTTTCTTCCAAGCACAATAGTGGAACTTTTAGCTGGGCATATGGCTGCAGAGTAAAGACTTTATTTCCCAGCTATCCTTGTTCTTATAGCCAGGTAACTAAGTTGTGACCAATAAGATATTAAGCCAAGTGATGCATTCAACTTCTGGGTGGTGCCTTTAAAAGGAAGGTGCCTCCTCTGCTTCCCCCTCCTCTTTTCTGCTGTCTGGGATGCAGACACTGTGGGGAGCCATCTTGTACTTTATAGATGAGGACAGCACCCCATGGATGGCAGAGCAATGTGATAAAAGGAATCTATTCACATGACAAGAGCACAGAACCATTATAGCAGCCAAGACTGTGTGTAAGAATGAAAAAAATTTTCATCGTGTTGAAGTCACTGTAATTTGGAGTGACATAGACTTGATCTCTGCCCTTATGGAGCTTATATTCTAAAAAAAAAAGTGTAACTTTTAGAAAGGTGTATCTGATAGAATGTTTTTGGTTTCAAGAAACAGCTTAACAAAAAACGAAGAGGCTTTGAGATAAAAGTTTGCTTACTCACATAAAAAGGAGTCTGGGTGGCTATAGGGTTCATTCAACAGTTCAGCAATACCAAGGCTCTATGTCAGCTTTTCTGTGATGCTCTTGGATCCTCATCCTCATGGTCTAATGATTGCTGCCATAACTCTAAGCATCACATCCTCTGATATGGTTTGGCTCTGTGTCACCACCCCAATCTCATGTTGAGTTGAGTTGTAATCCCCAATACTGGGGCAAGGGCCTGGTGGGAGGTGATTAGATCATGGGAGCATGTTAATTAGTCAGGATTCTCTAGAGGGACAGAAATAATAGGATATATGTATATATGAAACGGAGTTTATTAAGGAGAATTGACTCATATGATCACAAGGTGAAGTCCCACAGTAAGCCATCTGCAAGTTGAGGAGCAAGAAAATCAGTGGTGGATCAGTCTGAGTCCCAAAACCTCAAAAGTCGAGAAGCCAACAGTGCAGCCTTCCGTCTGTGGCCAAAGGCCCAAGAGCCTCTGACAAACCACTGACGTAAGTCCAAGAGTCCAAAAGCTGAAGAACTTGGGGAGTCTGATTTTCAAGGGCAGGAAGCATTCAGCACAGGAGAAAGATGAAGGCTGGAAGACTCAGCAAGTCTAGGCCTTCCATGTTC
This sequence comes from Gorilla gorilla gorilla, assembly GCF_029281585.2. NCBI lineage: Eukaryota > Metazoa > Chordata > Mammalia > Primates > Hominidae > Gorilla > Gorilla gorilla. The sequence goes on along the minus strand of NC_073227.2, from coordinate 31,055,725 downwards.
TCCTGCCTGCTTTATTCCAGCCATGCTGGCAGCTGATTAGATGGTGCCCACCCATATTGAGGGTGGATCTGCCTCTCCCAGTCCACTGATTCAAATGTGAATCTCCTCTGGCAACACCCTCACAGACACATCCAGGAACAATACTTTGCATCCTTCAATCTAATCAAGTTGACACTCAATATTAACTATCACAGGGCGGAAGTCCCTTATGCTGTGCTTGTGATAGTGAGCGAGTTCTCACGAGATCTGATGGTTTAAAAGTGTGTGGCAGTGCCCCTTCACTCTCTCTCCTGGCACCATGAGAGATGTGCTTTGCTTACCACCGTGCTGTACCTCGCCTTCTGCCATAATTGTAGGTTTCCTGAGGCCTCCCCAGCCATGCTTCTTGTATAGCCTGCAGAACCATGAGCCAATTAAACTTCTTCATAAATTATCCAGTCTTGGGTAGTTCTTTACTGCAGTGTGAGAACAGCCTAATATACCCTCACACACATGCAAAAATATAAAAAGCAGGGAAAGTGGGGAAAGGTGTGTTCCCTGTTTGTCTTTCTCATATATTAGGGCGGAAAGTCTTTGACATCATCCTCAACTGGTTTGGTCTTAGGTCCTATTGGTCAGGATTGGAACCCAAGCCAATGTCCTGGCAGCAAGGGAGGCCAGGCAAGCAAGGAACTGGCTTTTTAACCTCTGTAAGCTTTGGAAGGGTGGCTCTACAAGATAGGAAGGAGGCTAGTGATGCTGTTGGGTAGACATCAGTCTTTCCAGGAAACCTCCTTCACTTTCTGTAATTTTGTTTGTTTGTTTGTTTGTTTTTGTTTGAGATGGAGTCTCGCTGTTGCCCAGGCTGGAGTGCAGTGGTGCAATCTTGGCTCACTGCAGGCTCCGCCCCCCGGGGTTCACACCATTCTCCTGCCTCAGCCTCCCGAGTAGCTGGGACTACAGGCGCCCACCATCTCACCCGGCTAATTTTTTGTATTTTTAGTAGAGACGAGGTTTCACCGTGTTAGTCAGGATGGTCTCGATCTCCTGACCTCGTGATCCACCCGCCTCGGCCTCCCAAAGTGCTGGGATTACAGGCATGAGCCACGGCGCCTGGCCACTTTGTAATTTTTATGTGGTCATGTTAGTGCTGAAGTTTTTCTTGAAGTATACATATTTAACTCCTGACTTCCCGTTGAATTGTCACTTTGTATTACAGAGGAAGTAGGGTAAGGTTAATTAATTTTTAGAAAACATATTTGTAACTATTTAATTCAATTATACCAAGTGTCAGGTTCTGTGTTGAGTACTTGATACACATTACACTATTTGATAAAGCATGGTTTCTGAAAACTGCAGGTCATCTTCTAGTTACCTTCCAAAGCACTGCATTTTAGTATGAATAAAAATAAAGCTAGATGATAGAAAGCACTGTGAATCAATTTTCAATATGCTCAAGAATCAACATTACAGAAAGCAGACATCTTATTATCTTGACCAAACTACATAAAGTGTTGGCTTAGCTTTTAGCTATGGCTTCAAATCGATGCTGATAATGGTGACAGAAAACACAACAGAAAACTAAAACATATCTGGCATTTTCCTGTCAAATGAAGCAAACACTCCTTGGGAAATGAAATATTGGTCAAGAATTTAGATAAATTCACCAGGACTATTCCAGGACTTATCAAAATCTCTCCAACTCCTTCTAATTTACTTAAATATTTGCTGCACAAGTAGCGCACTCTGCCAGTTATTTGCAATGCATAAATTGCTGTACATTCTACTTTGGAACATGGGCTTGCCTGTAAATCTGCTGAGCTTAAAGAATTAGTGTTTGGAAACTATATTAAAACAGTCACAATCACATCCCATCACTCTCAAGCAAATGGCTAGACTACAGATACAATAGAAGCTACTACGGATGTAGTAAAGAAAGTTATTGAAGGAATTGTCCAATGAAACTAGACAGATGCCACATCACACACATGGCCAAAGATGGAGTTAGGTCTGTTCTTTAACCAATTGTGCAGGACTTCTCAATACTTGGCTACATCTATACTTCTAGATGTATAGGCTCAACAGATTTCAGCATCCTTTGTTATCAAACTTGGGTGGCCAAATGAATAACATAAGGAACATGTGAAAAACATAGATTCTTGTAACTTTTTTCAAAATGTCTATTCAAATGTCTGTTCAGTAGATCTGTGTTAAAGTAAATTAATCTGCCTTTTTTTTTTTTTTTTTTTTTGAGACGGATTCTCGCTCTGTCGCTCAGGCTGGAGTGCAGTGGCGCAATCTCGGCTCACTGCAAGCTCTGCCTCCCGGGTTCACGCCATTCTCATGCCTCAGCCTCCTGAGTAGCTGGGACTACAGGCACGTGCCACCATGCCCAGCCAATTTTTTTTTTTTTTTTGTATTTTTAGTAGAGATGGGGTTTCACTGTGTTAGTCGTGATGGTCTCGATCTCCTGACCTCATGATCTACACGCCTCAGCCTCCCAAAGTGCTGGGATTACAGGCGTGAGCCACCATGCCCGGCCATGAATCTGCATTTTTAACACATGCTCCATGTAGTTTTGATGTAGATAGACCACAAACCACAATTTAAGGAACACTGGTCTAGATGCTGCTCGCTTGACATTTGCTTTGCAACTTTAAGTTATAAAATGTCTTTGCAAGTAGCTACGAATTTGGCCTAAAAGAGGACTCCTTTAAAACTGAGAGTACAGAGCTAAGCTATACAATAGTTAGATATCAGATAAACGAAGGTGACATTACCATGTTGACCGGCATGAGGTTTGCACATGCAAGCAAATATACACATACACACACAACAGCCAAGTGACTTAACAGAGGCAGAGGCTTTGTATCTATCCGTATTCATGATGCTAATAAAGACATACTCGAGACTGGGAAGAAAAAGAAGTTTAATTGGATTTACAGTTCCTCAGGGCTGGAGAGGCCTCAGAATCATGGTGGGAGGCAAAAGGCCCTTCTTACATGTTGGCAGCAAGAGAAAATGAAGAAGCAAAAGCAGAAACCACAGATAAACCTATCAGATCTCGTGAGACTTACTCGCTATCACGAGAATAGCATGGGAAAGACTGGCCCCTATGATTCAATTACCCCTTCCTGGATCCCTCTCATAACACATGGGAATTCTGGGAGATATAATTCAAGTTGAGATTTGGGTGGGGACACAGACAAACCATATCAGGCTTTAAGAAAAATCTCATCTTCATCACTTAGCAAATGAATCATCCAGTGTAACAGAGACATAATTTAAAGAAAATTATAACTATCTTAATACCATCCCAAATTTCTGTAATCAAGCCACCTAATAGTTCTTTACCTACTGGTATAGCAAAGATAAACTGAAGGCACCCTCTTCCAGAACATTTTATATTAATGTTAGGGTAAATGTTGAATAGCCAAGTAATTAAGAATGCTTACACATTGCCCTGACAAATGTCCCTATCTCCCCATACAGTTTCCAAGAAAGATATGTGCAAAATATAGGAGCAGAGTGCTTAGAATAAAAGAACCACTAAGTGAATGGCAGCATGAGATCCTCATTCCATTTCGCTCTGTTACATGACAGAATTGGAACAAGTAAGCTTTTGTCTGGAGAGCTAAACTGGACCTTAAACTTTCTTCCTACAAATTGAAATGTTGAGACAATTATACTTGTTAAATACATAGGAGGAGGGAGGGAGGAAGAGATGCAAGACAGAGAGGAGGGTACAGAGAAGAGAGAAAAAGAGAGAGAAAATGAATGAGTGGTAAAAATGGAGAGCAGGCCCTGACCTGAAATACTTGCCATATTCTAAGGGAAACTGAAAAATAAGGAACCTTATTATTTAGGATAACAGGCTCTTCCTATAATAAATCTACTTATTATATAAAGAGCAATCACAGGGGAGAGGGGCAGATGCCATTTCCACATTTAAGGACTTTAGCCATGCCATAACAACCGTGTGGCCCAAGGAGCACTTTAGAATCTGAGCAGTCTTACTAGCACCTGCTTATTGGCAGCAAGTATGAAAGAGATGGAAAGTGGAAGAGAAGTGCAAGTTTGTTCCTGTTATGGTTTCCTTGATCATTGGTTTTGACATTGAGATGGAATGTCCCACCTCTTTCTTCACCTCTATCCACCTTTGTAAAGCTTATCCATCATTAAGGGTTCAGCTCAAACCCCCTCTCCTGCCTGACATCTGTTCACACACTTTTTTCCAGTCTGATCCATGGCATTCATTTGCCAGCTCACCACTGGATAGATTTTGAGCATTATACTTCGGTGAAAGTAATCTAACCCTTGTATAAATTCACAGAATAATCAGAAGGGGATCTTAGAAATGTTATTATGTCTTGTCTCTTAACTGAATTCTTATTTCTTAAACACAGCAACTGTGCTTTGAATATTTTTGTCATCTTTGTATCTCCCATAATGTATAATTCAGACATTTCCTTTCTTTCGAACATTCAATTTACAAACTTTCATAGTCAGAAAGGTTCTCATGAAAAGTGAAGCAATTTGCCAACCAACCATAGCTCTCTGGGAGTGGTCTCCTGAGATGTGACCGTCAAGTCCCTTATTAAATAATAGCATATCTAAAGTACGATCACACTGCAACTTACTGGCGATTTCTAAAAATCAAAAAGAAGGAATATTTAGAAAATGTTTTAGAGGGTTAAAAAAATCAGAAATTTCAAAAAGTCACAGTTCTTCTACAAAACTTACTTTTATATAAACCGGCTCATAAAGATTGCTTGTAAAGTATTCCAAAACTTTTTATTTTTATTTTATTTTTTAAAATTTTTATTTATTTATTTTTTGACACAGAGTCTCTCTCTGTCACCCAGGCTGGAGTGCAGTGGCACAATCTACGTTCACTGCAACCTCTGCCTCTCGGGTTCAAGTGATTCTCATGCTGCAGCCTTCCAAGTAGCTGGGGCTGCAGGCACGCGCCACCACGCTCGGGTAATTTCTGTATTTTTAGTAAAGACAGCGTTTTGCCATGTTGGCCAGGCTGATCTTGAACTCCTGGACTCAAGAGATCCATCCGCCTCAGCCTCCCAAAGTGTTAGGATCACAGGCATGAGCCACGACCCCCAACCTCAGTATTCCAGGACTTTTAAATAAATAAACTAATAACCAGCCTTTTGGATCCTGATTTGGTCATAAGTTAATGAATATTTGGTACCCTGTACTCCATATAATAATTACTCAGTACATTTGATGTGATTTTATTTTAACTGCTTTGACTCTACAGCTACATTTTAATATTTTAAAAGCCGAGCACCACATTCCCTGTTTCTTTTACAAATCCCTCAAAAGACCAACCCCTGAGCTAAACAGCATTGTCAGTCATGGACAGAGAACCAGTTAACAAATCAGCATCAAAACAAGTCCACGGCACATACATGTGTGTGTGACTCTACATGCGAATGCAGACATTCAGATTGGTACTTAATGCGTTTTAATAGACCAGAAAATTCAGATTGGTACTTAATGCAATTCAAAAGTCCGAGTGCTGCAAACAGCCACCACCTTTTGGGGCCATTTGGAGACCCTTAGTATCAAGCAGACGGTAAGCGGCAGAGTCCCTTACAGATTTGTGCTTCTGGCAACACTTTGTAATAAGGAACAGGAAAGGAATGTTGAGTGGCCAATACTTCCTAGAAAGCATTCTGGGACAAGAAAGGAAGGAAAGAACCTTGTGAAGATCCTTGGGCACTCGAATACAACAGAATGTGCAAGTTCAGGTCCAACAACCCGTTTTATTCAGCTAGAGGCACCCAGGAAGTGTATCACCTTGGGTATGTACCCTAGAGTTCCTGTGTCTCAGTTTACTCTACTATGAAATGGGGGTGACAAGAATAGCAAGTCCTATCTCATACAGACACTCTGAAGCTTAAAATTGTTTGTGCGTGCAAAGTGTTTAGAGCTTCTGCCTGTCACCTAGCAAATGCTCAGTGAGTGTCAGCTACTGTTTTCATGGTGTTGGGTCTAGACTTTAGTCCTGGTTCTGCTGCTATGTTGCCTTGTGACTGTATTTTACCTCACCTGAGAAATTAAAATATTTAAACGAGATGAGCTCTAGTGCTAATTCTAACTTGGGTTATTAAAAAAAGAGAATGCATATGGTATTTGGGAGAAGAATACAGATAAGAAAAAAAACAGAGCAGAATAAATTAATTGACAGAAACGATTCTGTCCCCCTTTCCATAGCCAAAATACACAGCAACTAAGAGAGGAAATGGGATATAGGAAGAGTTAGTGACAATATAAAAAGAAAGAAGAGGCCATATTTCATTTAGGGCTCTATTACTTTTATTAACTGGGATATAAATTCACTCAGAACTTTTAATTCTTCAAATAACAAGAGCATCATAAACACCATTATCTGTTTGCTTGTGCCTGTAGCATTTACTGTAATTCCTTAGATTAAAACCACGGCCCCTAATGTTACAGGACAAAGATGGAGTGAGAAAGGCTTAATGCAATTCAAGATATTCAAAGGTAAAAAGCTGCAAATGAAAATTATCACAATGAGCAAGAATAAAATTATTATAAAACTGTCACATTTCTAATATTTCATATCACTTCTGACCATAAGCTCTGCAGCTATCAAAGCAGTATCTTTTACTCCCCAGTGTGCAGTAGTGATGGTTTGCATTCTTCAAGGCTTATGATGTTAAAATGCCTTTAATTATGTTCTGGATAGCTATTTGTAAGGCATTCTTAAACCTCTCCAAGGTCAGTGTCTTTCTTCTCACTGATTCTCAGATCATCACTCTATGATTCTAGCTTCACTGACACAATATTCATTTTATCCCTGGGAAAGACACAATTGCTGAATTGGTCACACTGGCATCCGGGACGGGAGCAACTATTGTCCCGAAAGGTTGCTTTGCTGAACACTTGATGTCTGCATTGGTCTCCTCTGTCATTCTTTAGAGGTCAGCCAAATAGAAAATTCAGATTGGTACTCAATGTAATTCAAAAGTCCGAGTGCTGCAAACAGCCACCACCTTTTGGGGCCATTTGGAGACCCTGAGTATCAAGCAGATGGTAAGCGGCAGAGTCCCTTAAAGATTTGTGTTTCTGGCTACACCTTGTAATAGGGAACAGGAAAGCAATGTTGAGTTGCCAATCACAGTACTAGGTAGGCACCTTGAAAATGGAAAATGTAACTCTATCCATACTTTATTCTGAATTTAAACAATTGCTGGCTATGCTGCATACAGTAATACACTTTACTCTCAAACCATTCATTTAAATGCTCTGGCACCAAAACCCAAAAAAGAATCAACTTCATGGATCGCTGGCCTTGTTAGCAAGTAGAAAATGGGATAAGTTATATTTCAGAAGCACTGGCTCACCAAGTTCTGTGTTAAGGGCACAGCAACATTGGAAATGTCCCTGTTTTCAGGGATTTTATTTTTATTCACACACACACACACACACACACACACACACACACACACAACCATACATCTGTTTTCCCTGTGTGAAATTTCTGAAAGGCTGTGAAAAGCTCAAAGCCACACAGAAAGAAGACCAAGTACAGAGTGGGGTATAGATACATTTCCAGGGGCTACCCAGGTAGTGATGAATGACTTTTCCCTTAATAATTTTTAATAATAATTGTATTGTGATTTTTCTGATTATTAAGAAAAGTTTATGCTGACTATAGGAAATTTAGAAAATACAGAAATATTATGAAATAAGTTCTACTACTCAGGAACTACCACTGATAACGTTCTGTTGTATCTTTAATGAGTCGTTTTGCTAAGTGTTGTTGCATTGTTAATTTGTTTTGCACCTGTTCACTTCTAGCCTAGCTCTAATCATAACTTAATTACTTTGCATATTTACTTGTTTATTGTCTGTTACCCAGCCCTGTCCCAAAACCCTCTTCCTGCACTAGAATGTATGCTCCCAAGAGGAAAAGAGTTTTGTCCTATTCTTTGATTTCACAGAACCAGGGACATATCTGGCACTCAATAGATTACTGAATGTATGAATCAATTGAGATACTACTGAGCATGTAACTTTAGCTCCTAGCTTTCTCTCACAACATTATAACAATACAATGAGTGCATCTTGGAGTTAATGGAGAATCTATATCAGTCCACTATCCCCTCAATCTCACCACTAACTCCAAGCACTGCAAGAGTGGCAAGTTCCATGCAGGCTTTGAAGGGCTTCAGGCAGGCACAGTTGGAGAGGGTCTCATGCAGACTTTTGCTTCCAGCCTGAAGGTTTCTCTGATTCTACAAACAGGGGCACTCGTGGGGACCCTATGTACAAACTGGAGTTTTGTGCATGAGGCCGCTCTTGACCAAAGAGAGGCAGGATCTCCCCATTTTGTTACTAAGGAAGATAGTTCTGACCTCTGTTTGATAAGACACCTCTGAAGGTCCTGGCAGGTTTGAACTCCAGTCAGCCATGAACAACACAAAAACACATCCTTATTTTGGCTCTTTCTATGCCATCTCTTGTGTTCTGCATACTTGCACCATGGAATCTCATCCTAAAAAAAAAAGACCTGCACACAAGCCTTCATCTCAGATTCTCCTTCCTAAAGGACCAGCCTAAGAAAAACAGAATTTTATACATTATCATAAGTTATTCTAAACATAATTTAAATGGATGTATAGTACTATACTAATATGAATTACTATAGCCTATGTAATCATATTTTAATATTTCTGGACATTTAGGTGGTGGATGGCTTCTTAAAGATAAAGCTGTGATGAGAATTTTCACATGTAAAGCCTTTTCCTCATTTAGGAAATTAAGTCAACAGTAAGAATGCTTTTTCAACTTTTGATCACATTGACAAATTACTTTTGAACAAAGGTTGTACCACTTTATGGTCTCAGTAGCAAAAATGAGCCTGTCCCTTTTATTGCACCCTTGCCAGTACCGAGTATCATCTTAGTTTTATTTTTGATAATTTGGGAGGTAGATATAATTTTTATTTTCATTTTTATTGCTTTTATTTATATTATTTTCTCTCTTAGTAATTCTATTCTCTTCTCAAAGAACAATACTTTTGGAATTTTGTGAGACTCTTGAGTCACACATACTCAATAACTTGAGCCAAGTCACCTGGGAGATGACCATCAGACTAAATGAGGGTTGGAGAGGAAATCTAAGGGAAGTTGTAAGTTGCAACAAAAAGGAGAAAAGAACTCTTCAATTTAATAAATATGGGTGCCTACTACATGCTGGGCATATTGGAAGATATTAGAGATCCACAGATGAAAAATGCACAAAACTGTCATTTTGAAGCTAATAGTCTAATGATCATGCTGAAGAGAGAACTGAATGTCTGAACTGAAATCATTTTAGAGGAAAATTATAGAGGAACTTTCATTATGTTTGGTTTGACTGGATAGGGGAAAAACTAGTCCCAAATCCGCCTGCACACCCCCACCATAGTAGATTAGAAAAAGTGGATTGTTCAGTTTCCATTTAGTTTAGCATTGAAAGAAATTAGATAATGCTGGTGGTTTAGAGCTGGATATAGCTGAGGCTCAAGTGATACCAAAAAGGGTAGAAGGCAATGTGATATTATGATAAGAGAGCCTGAGCATAGGAGCACAAGAGTCAGGCAATTCTGGTTTCATGACTAAATTTAACCACTTCTAGCTTATGGCCTTGGGCAAGTTAACTTCTCTAGTCTTCTATTTTCTTATCTGTAAAATGAAACTTATAATACCTTCCTGCTAAGGTTGTTACGAGGCTTTAAATAAGATAGTATGTGGAAGAGATTGGCAAATTTATAATGGCACAAAACAACCAATAAAAGTCGTTAAGAAAAACAGTTAATTTTTAAAATCAAAGACAAAAAATTCCTCCTAAGGATAAGAAATACCTTTGTTATACAAAATAGATCAATATGACAATATCAATGTTATACAAAATATATCAATATTTATTTGGGTATAAAAAAAATAGACCTAAATCCAGAGGCTAAAAACTTGGGGAAAGACTGCAGAAGACAGAAACAATGAAGAAGGTAAGAAGCAGGAACAAAGAATTAAAAAGGATTGACTAAAGAGAGATCACCCAACAACTTTTTCAAGAATGAAGGATGTAAAACGGCCACTTAAAAGTTGTTTGATGGGCAATGCTGAGATATAATCCTGCCTTCTTATCCCAAACTACAACAAAATTAACACCTCCAAGATACATTCTATACACATAGTCTACTACAAGTTAAAATGTACATATAGATTGAAGGTTATTAGAAGATCTCTTTTGTTGTAATTATAAAAGTGATGCATACATACCTAAGATATTAGTAGCTACAAATCTTTGGATGTGAATCCAATGTCCTCTCTTCAAATTAAGTTTCTCAAGTTGACTGCCTGGTCATCTTTCTTACATAAACAATACCAGTAATGCAGCATTAATTTCCATTTTGGTTTCCTTAAAGTGCTTATAGAAAGTAAAAACCCAAGCATTGTTTTAAATCTTAGAAGCATATTTTTAAAATCCAGGTTTGTATTTTCTTTGCCAATAAAGCTTTCCTATAAATTTAATAAACTTCTGATTTATTTGCTTCCAGTCATTTACATGTACAAATAATGATATCATAAGTGCTCTTAGAAACTTTGTTTTTAAATATAATTTACTTCTTTGTTTTCTTGTCCCCCACCTCTCCCTCCCTCTCTCTCTCTCTCTCTCTCAGTTTAATGGTAGATATTTTAATATTATCTGGAACAGTGAATGTGGTAGCCACACCATTAATGTGATTTTATCCTGAGTCATTTTATCTACTGACAGGCTTTGCTAGCTGCTGCTTTCAGATCTTTTGGCTTTCCCAATTCTGCAAGATTATGAGTTTCTAGAACCTCTATATTCCCTTTCATTGTGCTTTGAAAGTAATCCTATCTCTCTTGAACAAATTGTATCTTTTAAAATATTGTCATAGGCCTCTGCATACCTAGAGGAGACCTGGGCCCTAGAAAGAAGAAGAATGAGCTCTGGCAGTTAACTGCCCCACTCGAGCCCTTCTTATTTTCTTTAAAACTCTCAACATGCCCTCCTCCCTGACATCATCTTATTAAAGTATAATAATAAGTGTTTTTTGTAGGACATTAGAAAAACATTAAGTTTTAAGAAAGAGGGATAGGAGATGAAGATGGCAGATAGGAGATTAAGATGGCGGATAGGAGATTAAGATGGTGGATAGGAGGCAGGACTTGCAGCTCCTGCTATGACAGACATAGTGAACTCTGCTTTAAGTGAACACACATAGTGAACTTTTGCTTTAAGAATTACCTCAGGAAATACCAGGAAATACCAGGAAAGCTGAGAGAATCCACAAACCCTTTGAAGGAACTGAATTAGTGCTGCAGGCTTGCTGAGATGTTGAAAAACTAAGTTGGCTTGCTTTCTCAATGGGGAGGCTCATGGTCTGGAGCAAGTTCTCAACTCCAGTCAACAGCTGCCTGGAAACAGACTTGGTGCTGTTGACGGGCCACAGTGGGAGTGAGACCGGCCTTTGGGACTGCAGGCTACATGGGAGTGGGGTGAGGTCTGAGACTGCAAGCTTTCCCCAACTTCCCTGGCAACCTGTATGGCTCAGCAGAAGCAGACATAATACACCTGGGAATATAACGCCATTGGACTGGGAACCACACCCCTATCCTCCACAGCAGCCACAGCAAGCCCTGCTCAAGGAGTGGCTGAGCTCAGACACGCCTATCCCTGCCCCGACCTGGTGGTCTTTCTCTGCCTGCCCTGATAGCAGAAGACAAAGGTCACAATCTCTTGGGAGCTCTATGGCCCTGCCCACCACCTGAGAAACCTGAACACTTGCCCAGATGTCCCTAGGATAAGTTTGCATCCTCCCTATAGGATCACAGCTGATGCACTCTTGAAAGCTCCACCTCCTGGCTGGAGGCCAACCCACACAAAACAGGTGCACTAAACAAAAACACAACCAAAGACCCTTACAGAGTCCACTTCACTCCCCTATTACCTCCACTGGAGCAGGTGCTGGTATCCATGGCTGCAAGACCTGAAGATGGATCACATCACAGGACTCTTTGCAGACACTCCCCAGTACCAGCCCAGAGCCTGGTAGCTCCTCTGGGTTGCTAGACCCAGAAGAGCAAAAACAGTCACTACAGTTCGGCTCTTAGGAAGCCCTATTCCTAGGGGAAGGGGGAGAACACCACATCAAGGGAGCACCGCAAAGGACAAAAGAATCTGAAGAGCAGCCCTTGAATTCAGATCTTCCTTCTATCAATGAGAAGGAACCCGAAAAATAATTATGGTAATATGACAAAACAAGTTTCTTTAATACCCCCCAAAGATTATACCAGTGCACCAGCAATGAATCCAAACCAAGATGAAATCACTGAATTGCTAGAAGAAGAATTCAGATGATCGATTATTAAGCTAATCAAGGAGGCATCACAGAAAGGTGAAGTACAACTTAAAGAAACATGATACCAGATATGAAAGGAAAATTCTTCAGTGAAATAGATAGCATAAATAAAAAACAATCACACTTCTGAAAATCAAGGACACACTTAGAGAAATGCACAATATACTAGAAAGTCTCAGCAATAAATTCAAATAAGTTGAAGAAAAAACTTCAGAGCTTGAAGACAAGGCTTTTGAATTGACCCAATCTATCAAAGACAAAGAAAAAAACAATTTTTAATGAACAAAGCCTCCAAGAAATTTGGGGCTATGTTGAACATCCAAACCTAAGAATAATTGGTGCTCCTAAGGAAGAAGAGAAATCTAAAAGTTTGGAAAACATGTCTGAGGGAATAAACAAGGAAAACTTCCCTGGCCTTGCTAGAGATCTAGACATCCAAATACAAGTAGCTCAAAGAATACCTGAGAAATTTATCACAAAAAGATCGTCACCTAAGCACATAGTCATCAGGTTATCTAAAGTCAAGAAGAAGGAAAGAATCTTTAAGAGCTGTGAGGCAAAAGGATCAGGTAACCTGTAAAGGAAAACCTACCAGATTAACAGCAGATTTCTCAGCAGAAACCCTACAGCTAGAAGGGACTGGGGTCCTTTTTTAGCCTCCTTAAACAATACAATTATCAGCCAATAATTTTGTATCCAGTGAAACTAAGATTCACAAATGAAGGAAAGATAACAGTCTTTTCCAGACAAGTGCTGAGAGAATTCGCCACTACCAAGCCAGCACTGCAAAAACTGCTAAAAGGAGCTCTAAATCTTGAAACAAATCCTGGAAACACGTCAAAACAGAGCCTCCTTAAAGCATAAATCTCATAGGACCGATATAACAATAACACAATGAAAAAAAAAACAAGGTATTCAGGCAACAAATAGCATGATGAATAGAATAAGTACCTCATATCTCAGTACTAACATTGAATGTAAATGGCCTAAATGCTCCACTTAAGAGATACAGAATGACAGAATGAATAAGAATTCACCAACCAACTTTCTGCTGTCTTCAGGAGACTCACCTAAAACATAAGGACTCACATAAACTTAAGGTAAAGGGGTGGAAAAAGGTATTCCATGCAAGTGGACACCCAAAGCAAGCAAGAATAGCTATTCTTATATCAGACAAAACAGACTTTAAAGCAACAGCAGTTAAAAAAGACAAAGAGGAACATTATATAATGATAAAAGAACTAGTCCAACAGGAAAATATCACAATTCTAAATACATATGCACCTAACACTGGATCTCCCAAATTTATAAAACAATTACTACTAGACCTAAGAAATGAGATAGATGGCAACACAATAATAGTCAGAGACTTTAATACTCCACTGACAGCACTAGATAGGTCATCAAGACAAAGTCAACAAAGGAATGGACCTAAACTATACCCTACAACAAATGGACTTAAGAAATATTTACAGAACATTCTACTTAACAACTGCAGAATATACATTCTTTTCATCAGCACATGGAACATTCTCCAAGATAGACCACATGATAGGCCACAAAACAAGTCCCAGTAAATTTAAGAAAATCGAAATTATATCAAGTACTCTCTCAGACCACAGTGGAATAAGTTGGAAATAAAAACCTCTCCAAAGGAGACAATCAGATATGCATTTATCTCAGTGAGCAGAGGGATGACTTTGAATAGAATGGGAGGCATGTTGGCCATAAACAGTTCCTAGCTTGACTTTTCCCTTTAGCTTTGTGATTTGGGAGCCCCAAGATTTATTTTCCTTTCACAGTATATACATCTATTCGGATGTGTTCTCTCTGAGGCAGAGAGGAGAGGAGAGAAGACCTAGTAGAATTGAGTGCTCCTGGTTTGATTTATTGTAGGCTGCTCTGGATCTTGGATATGGGTTTGTCTGACAGCAATGCCTGCATTGTTAAGACAGTGTGTTAACTCCCTTAGTACTTGTGAGCATACAAAATTTCATTCTTTATGGGCTATATCTCTTCCCATACAGCACTATTCCACCATGAAAAGCAAAGCAACACATTACTGTTTAACAAAAAGATGACAGTTAATAAGGCTTGTATTTATTTTAAAGTTGCCTGAATAGTGTCTGCTCAGCCCCTGAAGAAAGTAGGATAAAATAATGGTATACAGTTTAATAAAATATGCAAGGACTTTGAGCATTAAAATTGTTATTATCAGTATTACCATTATCAGTAGGGAAGTTGTATACCTAATTCTCCATACATTATGTAAAAAAAAGCATTATGTGTAATACAATGCTAAAGACAATGTTAATACAAAAATTAACTACAGGAAATTGTTAAAGGGAAAGAATGGAATTTTACAAGGGCAGATCTGAAAGATGGTAGCAAGAAGATATTGTCAGTTTCTAGAATTAATACAGAGAGTTCTCTACTATAGAGATCTGAAAAATTTCATTCATGAAAATTCTGTCTATAGTCATTTGCATTTTCATAAGTGATGCGTACAAAGACTAGTTGTTAAAATGGAATATTGACTTTAGGTTGATGACAAATCAACAACTAAGAGATGCCCAAGAACATATTCATGCAAACTATCATAACTTGCCAGACATTTTACTTTGCCGAAGAGAAATACAAGAACAACATGATCAGGATTCCTACCCAGCTGGATGAGTGAAGCAAACAAGTATAGAGGTTCCATGTTTGCATAGTGAGTCCCTGTCTCTCAGTTCTGTCTCATATTACTTGCATAAGGAAATTTTAGTTGAATGATGACTACGAGGTTGGTTGGGTCAAAGAATTTTTTTAAATACCAAGGAGTACGTAATATTTGAGCTAAATCTTGAAGGAAAAATGAGGGCATTTCCAAGTGGAGAAATATTTATCTAGCAGGGATGAATGAAGAGAAAGATTGTTTTCTCCACTCAAAGTTTAAGGTAACACACAAGTTATGGATATGTAAATCCTGAGAAGTTTAGAGTGCTTTCATTGAGGGTGGAGATGAGACTTGGAGGTAGATTGAGACATATTATGAAAGATACCTATTCCAAAATGAAGAGCTTGCACTTTCTCCTACAGAAGATCTTGAGCCTTCAGGGGACTTTTTGCAGGGAAATGTTTTATGCAGGTTTGGTTCTATCAGGAGGAGAGCTCATGGAACAGCATGGAGGATGGATTGGGAGAAGGGTATCACATCCTAGGCCCTGTGTTTGCAGCCACACCAAGAAGAAGACACTGTCACTGCCTTCTAGGTACTTACAGCCTAGTGGAAGAAGCAGGTAAAATCAGAGGACAAAATTTTGTTATACAAAGTCTAATAAGTGTTATGATGAAGGTAAGCACAGTAGTGCATTGGAACTACACATAAGAAACACCTACCTTCTAATGGAGAAGTTGTGGAGGGCTTCCAGGAGAAAATGGCGACTAAACTGCCTCTTGGAACTTAAATAAAGGCATATATACTGAACTTCAATTTACTACTCTGGCCATACCACAGGGTTAAGAGATCATAACTGAATTGTATTCAACTGCATGTATTTCTTTTGGAACACAGCAGGGTAAAAATACAAGGATAATTAATTTAATACATCAGTAAAGTCACAAGAACAGTATTTAATCTTGTTAAACACAGGAAAGTTTAATTGTTAGTCATGCACAGAAAGTGCTTATCAAGGTCCGGACACCAAAGAAACTTCAAGAGAATTAGCAGAAGTGCCTGAACTGTGGCCAGTGGAATTCCCACATTGGGAAAATTGTTAGAATGGGTGATATGTACCTCTAAGCCCCTTTGAGTGCTGATACCTTCCAACTCAAGAAGCTTATAGCCTAATTGGTGAAGCAGATTTCATGCCAGAAAAAATAAAGAGCTATAGCAAGGCTCAAAAACAGCAGGAACAGCTGTGTTGGTACAAACTGAAACTTACATGAGGTTCTGAGAAACGAACCTAGAAATATAAGCCAAAGGGTTTTGGGCAGACAGAACAGTCTGTACTGAAGATACTGAAACAAACAAACCTTGGTTTCTCTTTTTCTCCCTCCTTTTATTCCTTCCTTCCTTCCAACTGATATTCACTGAGCTTAGAATTTTTTAAAAAATTGAAATCACATTTCTTCTCTGGAAGTGCTTGCAGTTGAGTGAAAGAACACCAGAAGGAAAATCCTCCTTCCCCTCCTAAGCTTCATTCTACCTTCTGGAGACACGAATAGGGGTCGATCGGGAAATATATCCAAAAAGAGGTAATGCCCAAGCTAAATCCTGAAGGAGCTTAGAAAGTATTCCAGACAGAAAAATAGCTCATGCCCAAGCAGGATACAGAGTGTGGTGTCTTCAAGGAACTCCAAGGGTTTGCCTATAGTAGAAACTTGCAGTGTGTTGGAGAGAGATGAGGGGTAACATCAGAGGGGCAGTCTAATGATAACTCCCAAGACAGGAGAGTGACCTGGCTTGTAGTAGGGAACAGTAGGAAATCAGGTTGAATAGGTCATTTAAGGTCCTGCTAGCTAGAGGACAGCAGATGGACTTTACATAAAAATGGTTCCTGATAGTCCTTCAGAACTGTGTTTGCTAAGCAGTTTTGCACACTTGAAAGCAATCTGGGTACATTTAAGCCTTCCAACTATAGTTTGTGTTACCTGTAATTATTATTAATTAAGGCAGAGGCTTGTGTATATGAAAGGAGTCAAAATCTACAGGGTTCATTTTTGTATTTGTCAACTTTTATTTGAAAACTGCAGGTGAAATTCTGATTTGAGCAACGTTTAGCCTCAAACTATCATGCAGATTGTTTTGGTAACTATGTAATTGCAAAAGACTGCTTTGGTCGAAGCTCCTGAACACTTTTTATTGCTAATTTTGGCAATAAACCTGTTAATTAGTTAATTGTAAAACATTAGTGAATCAAGCAAAAAGAATCCATCTGTTTATAAAATTTCAAAGATCTCTTCTGGGCATAACATTTAAAAACAAGAACTGGCTTGCCCTGTATTCCCTGCTAACTACAAACCATCGCTTTTGAATATTTGCACAGTCTCCTCCTAGGGATAAAAGGTGATATTTTAATGCAATCATTTGCTGTACTTTAAGGGAATTTTGTAGGCTCATGGTGCTGCATACAATTTGTTTGGGAACTGTTGGAAACTGAAAAATTGGTAAGAGATATACAACTTCTTCATCTATTTCCCAAGCTGAAACTAGAAATAATTAGCCAAGCAGAAAGGAAGCAGGAGGGGATTCAACATAGAGAAGAACGATGTTAAAAGAAAGGAGAAAAAATGTCAAAGAACTGTACAAATTCCTAAGCAAACAGCATGTACCCTAGGAGAAGAGCAAGAAAGAAGACAGGTGAACCTGGCAGGAACCAGACTGTGAAAAAGTGGAATTTCCATACTTAGGGACCTTTCTGCAATTGTGCCATCAAAGTTACGGGAATCCATTGATAAATCTTCCATCTAGAAAGCATGATTAAGAAAAAACTTTTTGGGCTGGGCGCGGTGGCTCACACCTGTAATCCCAGCACTTTGGGAGGCCGAGGCAGGCGGATCACCTGAGGTGAGGAGTTTGAGACCAGCCTGGCCAACAAGGTGAAACCCCGTCTCTACTAAAAATACAAAAAATTAGCCAGGCATGGTGGTGCATGCCTGTAATCCCAGCTACTTGGGAGGCTGAGGCAGGAGAATCGCTTGAACCTGGGAGGTGGAGGGAGGCGGAGGTTGAGCCGAGATGGCGCCACTGCACTCCAGCCTGGGAGACAAGAACGAAACTCCGTCTCAAAAAAAAAAAAAAAAAAAAAATTTAACGAAACGCTGGCGTCAGGCCAATCACCCATTTGGAAAACTGGGAAAAGTTCTAAGGCCTCTTCTTAGTGCCCAAAGGAAAGCATAGTAAAGATATCCAGGAAAAATCCAAGAATGAAGGAAGGTAAAAAGCCACCTAAATAGAAGCTGCAGATTTGGGTTCTAGTCTTAGCCCTACTGCTAACTAGCTGATAAACAAAGCCACATAACTTATTTGCCCTGGGTCTCTGCTTTTCTTTATAAATTGCAAAGTCTTTGGGGGACACAACTAGTCTGAGGTTAGGGGCATAGATTTAGTATCTCTATTCACAGTCACTTCTATTGATAGTTAAATTACTGATAGCTGTCTAGATACATAAATGGCTTTAAGGAACTCCCGCCACCTTAAGCACTGACTAATCTGACTTTATGACATAAAAGGTACAGGTCCAAGGGTCACATGGCAACATGAGCTGAGACACCCATAACTGAAAGTGTGCAGGCATTAGAAAATAAACAGGGTTTGAAATGTCAGAAACCAGAAGCTAGTCTGTTAAGAATTCTTCCAATCATCAAACATACAAAATGATAAACAGCAGATTTAATTTTCACAGACGCCTAATCATAATGGAAGTTATTGCATGTGTTATAATCTGAATTTTTTGTGACATTTGCTTCTCAATATCAGAATAATTTCTACTGCTTCCTTTTATTGCTGATTTTCATGGCTTTTGTTTTGCATTCCATGACCTGCTTTTTTTCTCAGATCTTTAAAAATGAATTTTAAAATAACAGACAGTACCCTTTAGATGCATCTAAATACAAATAACTTGCTTTTTGCTTAAACATTCCAAAACATCTTAAATATCTTTGTAAAAGGCAATTAAAATAAATATAGATTAGACTTCTGAACAGGAGCATCCAAGGATTGAAAACCTTTAAACATCCTACCTCTTATTCATGCTTTCCCTTTCTGTGGACCTTTTTTGTCTTAACACCACCACTCATGTCAACATCATGGAGGACTTAGTCACCACTATCTCGCACGCTCGTATCTCTGACTTAACTATAGCAGACCTACCTACAAGTTTTGGGTCAAAATTACATTTATTTCATTATTTTAAGGTCTTCTTTGCTTTAATATTCCCACCGGGGTTCCTAATGGGCATCTGTTACTAAGAACTGTGATCTGTTCACAAAGTTCTCACTTAACTATTCAGGAAAACTTAAACAAGAAGAGGCATCACAATGTGATGAGTTGGAAAGAGCACTGAGCGGGGAGTCAGGAAATCTAGGCTCTAGCAAGTATTGACAGGCATGTAGCTTTTAATTTTACTTAATCTCTTTAAGTCCTAGTATGTTCAACTCTAAAAACAGAGAGCTGGGCCAGATATCATTTTAGGTTCCTTCCAGTTAAAATATTCTGGATTTTATTTCCCAGGTTGCTTTGCGGGGCATCATTTGCTTCCAGCCCAGGCAAGCAGAGGCCGATGCTATTATGACTTGACAGCTGGAGCGATAGACAAAGAATTAAAGCTTCCCTAAGTGCTCTTGATCCTCCTTTTTTTTTTTTGTAAATAAATGAAAAGACTTCATTTTCCAAAGAAAATCCTAAGTTGCAGATGTCATTTTTTTCATGGGGAGGTTAAAAAAAATAGCATTTAAAAATATGTCAGCATGTAACATTTCATTTGTTTCCATACTGTCTGATTTAAGGATAAAGATCTTATTTCAACACTGAAAGCAAAACCTCCTAAATTCATCTAGCTCACAGGATCATTTACATATCCAATGAAACATTTATTTTATCTGACCAGAAATGAAGATGATACAACATTCTTGGCGGAGATTAAAAATATATAAGGATGGAATATTGATGGCAATACACAATATAGAGAAGAACAGCCCAGATGATGCACTGTGGATGCTGATAAGAATGAAATGCTTCCTACCTAAAGTGAAATGATAACCTCAAAAGATATAGATTAATGACAGCAGTCTCCAAGATTGAAAAAGGAGAGGCGAGGATAAAAGAGGAATAAATTTAAGCATTTCAACAAAGGATGGAGAAATTTAAAGGATAATGTTAATTGAATTATGTGTTGTAACCAGATAATACTCTATTATACAAAGATGAAAGCCACAGTCATATCAAACCATCTAGTGGAAAGACGTCAACTTGAATCTGCAAGGGTTATTTTTAAAGTGGCAGACTCTAATATAAATCTGAATTTCAGAAGCACAATTCTAGTTTAATCTTCTTCATTTATAATGGTGATAAACTTAGTTTGATTGTTCAGGAACATATATCTAGATTTATGGCCACATTGGGAAAACTGATTGCATTGTTACTTTTCATCCAGAATTCATTGATTCACTCTGTCTCTCTCTTCATATATATTTGGGATTATAAACACAGAGGGGAATTTTTTCTCCCCATGAGAGAGAGAGAGAGAGAAAGAGAGAAAGAAAGTGAGAGAGACACAGAGACAGACAGGGAATTATCCTCTGTGTCCATAATCCCAAATGGTTCAAAGTGTTCAAACAGCTCCATTTTATTTGTTCTTCATTCATTCAATAGACCTATCCTGAAAACCTTCATGTGAGAAGCACTGTGCTGAAGTTCAGAGCCTAGAAAAAATTAATATGCTTTTTGAGGACATGAGCTATATTATCTTTACATTCCATGCCTAGCAAGAGGGCCTAGCTTAATGCGTGTACTTGGTAAATGTTTGTTACAATGAACCAAACATTGCAGGGAGATAGCTATACAGGAAAATATTAACTATTAGTTAATGAAACCAAATACCATCTTACATGTCTAGAATCATTAACTCTAAAAGTCAGAAGAGATCTTACATATCAGTTAATCTGTTGTTTCCTAACTTTGTGCAATGGAACAAAAGTAAGGGGTGTTACTACAACCAAAGGGAATGGGAGATTCCTTGGTCAAATAAGTTTGGAGAAAACAAAATCAAACAAGTTTTCTTACTTCTTAGAGACTTTGATATGCCAATAGTTTGTGTTTCTCTCAAAATGAAATATAGTAAATACATTTCCAACTTCATTTATCCAAAAGGTAGTTTTATTGAGTCATATCTTTTGAAACTCATTTTCTGGGAAGAGTTCAACTGGTCCATTTCTTCTTGCTTTATCTCTCAATTCCAACTATCCTTCATCCAATGTGAGAGAACTAGCTAATTCTGCTTAAATAATCCTATGGATAAGGCAATCACCTTATTTTGGGGGCAAACTGGTTCTATCACTGGATAGCCTTAATTATTAGAGCTCTTTTGAATTCTGAGCTAAAATCTGCCTCACAGTCCACTAGAACAGGTATTGCCAAACTATGGTCTCTGTATAAAATCTGGCCTGTTGTCTATTTTTGTATGGCTTTCAAGCTAAGAATGATTTTTATAATTTTTACAGGCTGTTAAAGAAAATATTCAACAGAGACCACATGTGGCCCATCAAGATTAAAATATTTATAATGTGGACCTTTTCAAAAAAGAGATGGCCCATTTATGCTCTAGGGAAGGGGTCTCCAGACTTTTTGATTATGTGCTGTGTGGTGAGCAGCCTCAAAGATACTCATCAATACAAAGATGAGGCTGGCTGCAGTGGCTCACACCTGTAATCCCAGCACTTTGGGAAGCTGAGGTGGGAGGATCACTTGAGGTCAGGAGTTCGAGACCAGCCTGGCCAACATGGCAAAACGCTGTCTTTACTAAAAATACAAAAATTAGCCAGGTGTGGTGGTGTGTGCCTGTGGTCCCAGATACTCAGGAGGCTGAGGCATGAGAATCACTTGGATTCGGGACTTGGAAGTTGCAGTGAGCTGAGATCACACCACTGCACACCAACCTGGGTGACAGAGTGAGATCCTGTCTCAAAACAAAAAATGAAAGCAAAAAACAAAGATGAATGCATCCTTTTATTCACACCCTTGTATAATCCACTCCCCTTGAGCATGGGCTGGATTTAGTGGCACTCCCCTCCCCTCCCCTCCCCTCCCCTCGCCTCCCATCCCATCCCACCCTATCCCATCCCATCCCATCCTATTCTATCCTATTTCTATTCAAATTGCTTCTATTTTATTCTGTTGAATAGAATATGGCAAAAGTGATGTATGCCTCTTCTAAGAGTAAGTTATTAAAAGATTTTGGCTTCTGAGTTGGATGTTCTCTCTCATTCATTCTCTCTCTTTCCTCCATTACCCACTCTGAGGGAAGACAGCTGCCATATTGTGAGCAGCCCTATAAAAAGACAAGGAAAGGAGGAAGACCTCCAGTCAACAGCCATTGAAGAACTGAGGTTCTCAGCCTATCATCAACAACCAGGTGGGTGAGCTTGAAACAGATTTTTCCCCAACTGAGCCTTCAGTGTGACCACAGCCCCGGCCAGGATTATATGAGAAACCTTGAGCTGGAGGCAGCCAACTAAACCGCACTCAGAGTCTGGACCTACAGAAACTGTGAGATAATAACTGCTGTTGTAAGCTGTTATCTGGAGTCGGGGGTGGTGGGGCAGTAATTGCTATACAGCAGTAGATAACTAATACATATTTCCAGTAGTAAAAATTTTTGGAGCATGCATTCTCCTTCCTTCTTCCTGTCTCTCTTTATATATTCTCTCTCTCTCTCTCTCTATACATATATATATCTCTCTTTATGAATTAAATATGTGCTAAATATTCAAACTAAATATTAGTAAAGATTGCATCTTTTCTTAATATTATTTTGTTCAGCTCTATAAAGGTACAATTGGAAAATAAAATTGCATAAATCTAAAGTGTACAATGTGATGATTTGATATATGTATATATTATGAAATGATTACAATAAAATTAGCACATCTATTACTTAATTTAATTACCATTGTGTGTGTGTGCATTAAGAACATTTCAGATGTACTCTTTTAGCAAATTTCAAGCATACAATACAGTATTGTGACTATAGTCACTGATGCTGTACATTAGATCCCCAGGACTTTTTCAGTCTTGTAACTAAATTTGTACCCACTTCCCACAAACCCCATCCCCTGAAAACCACGATTCTACTCTGTTTCTGTGAGTTTCACTTTCTTACATTCCACATATATAATCGCTTATTGTGAAGTATTTGACTTTCTCTGTCTATGTCACTTCACTTAGCATAATGTCCTCAAGATTCATCCACGTCACAATGTCTTGTTTCCTTTGGATATATACCCAGAAGTGGGATTAATGAATCATATGGCAGTCATAATTTTAATATTTTGAGGAACTGCCATACATTTTTGCATAATGGCTTTACCAATTCGCATTCTTGCCAACAGTGCAAAGGGTTTCCTTTTTTCCACATCTTCACCAACACTTGTTGTCTCTTGTCTTTTTGACAATAGCCATTCTAACAGGTATAAGGTGTTATCTCATTGTGGTTTTAAGTTGCATTTCACTAATAATTAGTGATATTGAGCACTTTTTCATATACCTGCTGGGCATTTGTGTATCTTCATTTTAAAAAGTCTATTTAGGCCGGGCGCGGTGGCTCATGCCTGTAATCCCAGCACTTTGGGAGGCCGAGGCGGGCGGATCACGAGGTCAGGAGATCGAGACCATCCTGGCTAACACAGTGAAACCCCGTCTCTACTAAAAATACAAAAAATTAGCCGGGCGTGGTAGTGGGCGCCTGTAGTCCCAGCTACTCGGGAGGCTGAGGCAGGAGAATGGCGTGAACCCGGGAGGTGGAGCTTGCAGTGAGCCGAGATCGCGCCACTGCACTCCAGCCTGGGCGACAAAGCAAGACTCCGTCTCAAAAAAAAAAAAAAAAAAAAAAAAGTCTATTTAAGTCATTTCCCCATATTTTAATTAGATTTTTTCTGCTATTGAGTTATATGTTACTTATAGTTTTTCTTAATTATTAAATAAAAATGAATATAGAGAGAAGTTTTAGTAACTTGTTCTCATACCCACTAAATTGCGTTGTCCATCTCCAGATGTGACCACATTTACTTTGGAGAACACTGCAATAGAGAGACACATAAAATTATAACAATATCAACACTCCCAAAAATTGTACACATAGGATAATTTTATTTATCTGATTACTATATCCTTCCAATAGAGTCAGATCTCTTTGTCTGAAATATTTTATTTGTTCAGAAGTGTTAGCTCTTCATTTATATTAATCAACAGATGACTCATCACAGATGTTCACCTTGGAAGCCTATACTTAGGTCTGCAGAAAATTTTCAGATGTCTTAGAGAGTTTCTTTCTGTCTTAAGGGTTGCTTGGCTACTGAAGAGAAATGTTAACAGCTGTGGGAGAAGCAATTAGTGTCCATTCTGTCCTGATTGACAATTCTGCAAAATGCCCAGTAGCATTTTCTCTGGTTTTACAAAATGGCGACCTTCTGTTTCAGAGTGCTGGGTAGCTATTGAGTTCTGGTACAGTTATCATCATGTGGATGCCCCATGTGGCTCCCAATTAGGGAATCAAGCTTAATTTCACTCCCTGACCAGACTGAAATACAAAAGAGAAAGATAAGACCTTCATAGCGAGGTATGAACAGAGATTTCTGGCAAGCAGAATACATGAATATAAACTTTTAGGAGTATTCAATTAAAAATGCAAAGGCAGAGCTCTCTGAGAAACTGGGAGGCACTGGATGAAAGGAGAGAGATTAGTGAGAACCCGGCAATGAATGCACTGTTTTCATACAATGCCCTAATCAGGAGGACAAGTGGCAGTTGTTATGAAGCAGTAAGATTCAGAACAATGCCTTTCCCAGGGAAGCAGTCACTATAAAACAAGGGCTACAGTCGCCACAAAACAAGACAATACTGACTTATACACATGAAAGAGAATAATTGCTTAAAGATGTTATGCCTGACATCTGGTGAGCCTCCTCAGTCCGGAAACAAAAATACCAAGAACTGGAAAATAGTGGGTTATTTTTCCTTTGGCTTCCAGACTTCCTATTTTTCTATATATTTTATATTATCCTAATTATCTTAGTTAGTGCATTAATATAGAAATACTATGGTTTTCCATTTTCCCTAATTAAGACTATTAAAAAGACATTTTATGCTCTTATTTTTTAATGAAATTCAATTTAAAGTCACTGTATCAGATCTTATTAACTACTACATTATAATACATAATATTTCATTGAGAGCAAAGTGCCTAAATCAAAAATTAGATCAAAACTTCAAGAATATAAACTATGATCGTGACAAAGCCATGGTCCTTTGCATATATTTCATCCTGTATAAAATAAAAACTTTGCTCATGTCAAGTTTTAATCAAGTGTGTCCCCAGGAAATACTAAGACATGGAAGACCTGTGAAGAAATTTCACCATGTTATTTTTTAAATAATAGGGTGTCCAAATTAAAGGTTGCACATATTTTAGGGGAGGATGAGACGTGAATAAAGGAGTTGACACACACTGTACCATTTTATTTTAAAGAAGCTAAACAAGAAGTGTTTATTTAATTAATTAATCAAGTATATGTAAGTGCCAACTGCATGTTGACCATTGAGCTATTCATACTGGGATGGAGTAGGCAGCTGGAGACAGATAGCCCCAGTCTCCAGCACATTGTAGCTTCTCCAAACAATATGTGTTAATAAATGGACAGAGATCTTGTTCTCTTTTTTTTTTTTTTTTTTTTTTTTTTTTTTTTTTTTTTTGAGACAGAGTTTGACTCTTGTTGCCCAGGTTGGAGTGCAATGGTGTGATCTCAGCTCACCACAACCTCCGCTTCCTGGGTTCAAGCTATTCTCCTGCCTCAGCCTCCCAAGTAGTTAGGATTACAGGCATGCACCACTACGCCTGGCTAATTTTGTATTTTTAGTAAGAGACAGGGTTTCTCCATGTTGGTCAGGCTGGTCTCAAACTCCCAACCTCAGGTGATCCACCTGCCTCGGCCTTCCAAAGTGCTGGGATTACAGGCATGAGCCACTGTGCCTGGCCTGTTCTCTTCTGTAAAGGAACAAATAATCTAGTTGAAACTAACAGATATTAT
This sequence comes from Gorilla gorilla gorilla, assembly GCF_029281585.2. Lineage (NCBI taxonomy): Eukaryota > Metazoa > Chordata > Mammalia > Primates > Hominidae > Gorilla > Gorilla gorilla. The sequence continues at coordinate 31,029,543 of NC_073227.2, read as the reverse complement.
CCCATTAATCTTCACCATACATATGTGAGGAAGGAAATATTTTAAGCTAATTTTGTGAAGGAGGAAACTGAGGCTCTGGAAGGTTATTTACTCAAGGTCAGAGAACTAGAGAGTGACGGAACAAAGAATTCAGCCCCATCTGTCTGACTCTAGAGTCCCAGCTATTGATTTAGACTTGAATCTTACAGCTGCTGATGGGCCACTCTTCTAAGATCTAGGGACTGTTCTCAAGGATCTCCTGTTAATCCTTCAGTCCTTTACTCTTTTAAATATGTTTTCTTCCCTTATCTGTTATTCACCCCTAAACATGCTATTGAACAACAATTCAGACTCCTATGGGAAATCTTCCAGCTATAATTATGAAAACACAAGAAAGCATGTACCCCCAAAGCTTAAGGGGAAACCATATTTCAAGTCAAACCTTGAGGGATACCTGGCCAGTCATTTGGCATTCACCCAGGGCTCAGAACAACCATGACCGGGACAACCAATATGCAGGGATGTTTTCTTTGTCATTGCTGGACAGAAGGAATCTTTCTCAATGATTTTCTGTCGCCACTTGAAATGATAAGTTTTATGAACAGTTTAATGGCCAAATAAAGGATTTCAGGATACCTCACGGAAAGGATTCTCAATTTTGCAGTTCTCCCAGGACACTTCACAGATTTGCTTCGAGGACACATTGATGTTCCAATTTTCACCAGCGTTCAGAGTTGCCCATTTCTCCTGGAACAGCTCAGGTCAGGGAGGGCCCAGCTGAGACTAGAGATAAAGCATATTAGATAGTTGACAGTCAATAAAATATGGGACCTTGATTTTAGCTGATAATAATAGAAAGGTTTTTGGTTTACAGTTTAATTTTTTTTCAAAATCCTAATACATTTGGATAAAAGTAACTGTACAATAGGTAAATACACCACAGAATAAGAATGGCAGCTGGGATTTTTAAAGCTCATCAATAAAAGTGAGTTGCTTCACAAAGCCAAAATAGCTTGTTATTTGTTTTTGTTCTTGTTTTTGTTTTTACGTCATTTAATACTTAAACAATACCATTCTTTCTTGATACCCTATCATTCTTGAGGCATGTTAATTATACTTGGCCAGGAGGCTTCATCCATTCACCCAAAATTGGATCAGAGAGCTCTGATTTCTAAAATAACTGACATATTTCCAAAGGCAACAATGACAGGAGCTTCCAGAAGCACCACACAATTGGTCACAAGTAAATTTTTCAGGAATGTCCAATTTGTAGCGTATCAACAGTCACTGCATTCTTCCTCCCACCATACCTGTTGGAGGTCAGAGATTTGCTCTTGCAGCCCTCTAGGACACCCCCAATCTTTGAAAATTGTTTATCAGAGACGCTATCCAAACATATATGATTATGATGAGAGCTAAGAAAAAGTTTTAAATCTCAGGGTTTTTTTTCAGTTTACAGAACACTTTTGCATATATTGTATAATATATACACTCTCTAGCTCTATGACAATGCTATTGTAAAACGTGCATCCTACGGTTGAAGGAAGACATTTCATGAGAAGATTAAGATTAAGATTGTCAAGACATTTATACGGTGGAGCTTAAAGCTCTACTCAGGTCTTCTGATTTTTAGGGCAATCCTCTTTAACCTCCCATCATTAAGGTTAGTTGACTCATTGGCATACTCAAATGGGCAGAAGCAGCAGCACCTGGGAACTTATTAGAAATGCAGATCATCTGGCCCCACACCAGACCCTATGAATCAAAAACTCCAGGGTGGGGCCCAGTGACCCATAGTTTAACAAGCCCTCCAGGTGACACTGATGCCCACTGAAACTGAAGACCACTGCATATGCTAAATCTAGTAGCTTAGATCATACTGTGATTGACAAACAATTTTATATCAAACATTCTAGAGACAATCTAATATCTTCCTGCTTTGGTACCATGAAGCTATCATAGAAATAGTTCCAATAATCAAGGCTCCAAAAACCTGAAAGTCGCGAGATGTAAAATGTTTCAAGCATATCCATACAATGTGAAGTGGCCATTGCTGGCAGCTTCTCTTCCCTATATTCCTACCAATGGAAGGTAAAGGAAATAATTTTCCCTTCCAAAAATCAAGATTGTCCAACTATTAAATTTTGTTAGAGTAACATATCTTTACCCTATCCAAGTCCTGTTTCAAGGCTTTCAATTTTTTGTTCAGTTCATGGGCAGCCAGATGGGGTGATTCCCACCCCCAACCCCTCGCGCACATCAGGCTTCTGAACACCAACTCTTTCAAGAGCTTTCTTGCATTACATTTGAAAATGTATATGTCTTAGATTTCATACAGAAAAGAAAAGGAATGTTAGGGTCCCCTTGTCATTTGTTCCTTAGCACTCTGTATTTCTCCTTTACAGTACTCATCACACTTCTAATTAGTCGTTCAATGTCACTGTCTAATTACTTGTTCCCCACATGTTCTCTATTAAGACTTCAGAGGCCCTAAGCTCTGACAAGATAATGGTGTGTCTCTTCCAACACCAGATGGATTTTGAAATTTTTTTAAAATCAAAACTTTAAAATAAGTTCAAGAAATCCAATAAGGTTTCAATTTTACCTATCGTGACTGCTTCTCTGCTTTACTCCAAATATCGTACACTAAACTTTATTTTAATGTTTTAAATAAATTTTAGTGTATATAATTAAGATATATCACATTGTGTTATGGGCTACATATAGATAGTAAAAAGGTTACTATAGTGAAGCAAATCAATATATCCATCGTCTCACATAGTTACCCATTTTAAAAATTTTATGACAAAGAGTAGCTAAAACCTACTCATTTAGTGTGAATCCCATATGCGATACAATTTTATTATCTGTGGTCTGCGTGCTGCATATTAGATTTCTAGACTTGTTCATACTACATGTCTGCTACTTTATATCCTCTGATCTACATCTCTCCATTTCTTCCCTTCCCCTCATGCCCCCACTCCTAGTAACTATTTTTTTTTTAATTTCACATATAAATTTGAGATCATGCAATATTTTTATTTCTGGGTCTGGGTTATTTCACACAGCAAAATGCCCTCCAAGCTTATCCACGTTGTGGCAAATAGTAAGATTTTATTTTTAAAGCTTGAATAATATTCCATTATGCATATATGTACTACAGTTTCTTTATCCATTTGTCTATTGGCAGACACTTAGGTTTTTTTCTGTATCTTGGCTATTATGAATGATGCTACAATCAATATGAGATTGTAGATATTTTTATGGAGGGGTGATTTCATTTGCTTTGGGTATATTCCCAGAAGAGGGATTACTGGATCATATGGTAGTTCTATTTTTAATTTCTTTAGTCCATATTATTTTCCATAATGTCTCTAACAGTCTACAGTCCCACAGACAGAATGTAAGAGTTCCCCTTTCTCCACACTCTCACCAACATTTATTGTCTTTTGACCTTTTGCTAGTAGCCATTCTAAAGAGTGTGAGGTTGTATTTCATAGCGTTTTTTGACTTGCATTTCCCTGATGATACAATGCACAGCATCTTTTTATATATGTTGGTCATTTGCAAGTCTTCTTGGTAGAAAAGTCTATTCAGGTCTTTTATCCATTTTGTATCCAAGTTATTTGTTTCTTGACTATTGGGTTGGGTTGTTTGAGTTCTTGATAAATTTTGGATGCTAACCCTTATCAGATGCAGGGTTTGCAAATATATTGTTTCAATTCATAGGCTAATGTTTTATTTCATTAATTGTTTCTTTTGCTGTGAAGAAGCTTTTTGCTTTAATATAGTCCCAATTATTTATTTTTGCTTTTGTGGCCTGAGCTTTTTGTAATGACATCCAAAATATCATTGCCAAGGCCAATGTCCAGGAGTAGGAGTTTTATAGTTTTTGTTCTTATATGTAGGTATTGTATTCATTTTTTAGTTAATTTTTGTGTATGGTATAAGGTAAAGGTCCAATTTCATTCTTTTCCCTGTGAAAATCCAGTTTTCCCAACACCGTCCATTGAAGAGACTATCCTTTCCCCATTGTGTCCATTTGGTACCTTTGTCAAAAATGAATTAACACATTTATTTTTGGGTTCTCCATTCTGTTCCACCAGTCTATGTGTCTGTTTTTATGCCACTACCATTCTGTTTTAATTACTATAGCTTTGCGATGTAATTTTAAATCAAGAACTGTGATGACTCCTACTTTGTTTTTCTTTCTCAAAATTATTTTGCCTATTTATGGTGTTTTATGCTGCCATATAAATTTAGGATTTTTTTATATTTTTGTGAAGAATGCTATTTGGATTTTGATAGGGATTGTATTGAATCTGTATATTGCTTTTGATGTATAAACATTTTAAAAATAACAATTCTTCTGATCCATAAGCCATGAATATTTTTCCATGTATCTGTTTCTTCTTTAATTTTTTTCCATCCATTTATTTTGCTCAATGCACAGATCTTTCACCTCTTTGGTTAAATTTATTCCCAGGTGTTTTTTTTGATACTATCATAAATGAGATTACTTTTTTGATTTCTTTTTCAGTTAGGTATTTTTGTATTAAAATGCTACTGATTATTGTATGTCCTACTATTTACAGAATTTATTTATTAGTTCTAAAATTTTTTGTGGAATATTTAGAGTTTTTGCATGTAGAATCATGTCATCTGCAAATAGAGGTAATTTCACTTCTCCTTTCCAATTGGGATGCCTTTTATTTCTTTTTCTTGTCTGATTGCTTTAGTGAGTATAGTTTACACCTAAACAACACAGGTTTGAACTGCACAGGTCCACTTACATGTGGGTTTCCTGCTTCTGCCACCCCTGAGACAACAAGATCAACCTCTCCTCTTTCTCCTCCTCCTCAGCTTACTCTATGGAAGTTGACAAGAATAAAGACTTTTCTGGTGATATATTTCAAGTACTATGTAGTAAGTATACTTTCTCTTCCTTATGATTTTCTCAATAACATATTCTTTTCTCTAGCTTATGGATATAATACATATAACATATAAAATATATGTTAATCAACTATTTATATTATCTGTGAAGCTTCCAGTCAACAGTGAGCTATTATTAGTTAAGTATGTGGGAAGTCAAAAGTTATACATGGATTTTCGACTGTATGGGAATCAGTGCCCATAACCTCCACATTGTTCAAAAGTCAACTGTCTACTTCCAGTACTATGTTGAATAGAAATAGTGAGAGTGGGTATACTTCCCTTGTGTCAGATCTTAGTGGAAAAGTTTTCAATTTCTCTCCATTTATTTTAATACTTGCTGTGGATTTTTTCATAAATGGCCTTTCTTATGTTGAGCAACTTTTCTTCTATACCTAAACTGTTGAGAATTTTTATCAAGAATGGATGATGGGCTTTGTCTAATGCTTCTTCTGCATTGATTGGAATGATAAGTGATTTTTAAAATTCTATTAATGTGATGCATCACATTGATTTATTCATGTATATTAAACCAGCTTTGAATGACAGGGATGAATCTCATTTGGTTATGATGTATAATCTTTTTAATGTGTTGTTAGATTCAGTTTGCTAATACTTTATTGAGAATTTTCGCATCAATGTTCATTAAAGAAATTGGCCTATAGTTTTCTTTTCTTACGATATATTTGTCTGTCTTAAGCATTTTTGTAGTTTGGATATTTGTCCCCACCCAAATCTCATGTTGAATTGTAATCCCCAGTGCTGGAGGTGGGCCCTATTGGGAGGTGTTTGGATTATGGGAGTGGATCCCTTAGGGCTTGATGTTGTCTTCATGATAGTGAGTTCTCACAAGATCTGGTCATTTAAAAGTTGTGGCACCTCCCCTCCACTCTCTCTGTCTTGTTCCTGCTTTTGCCATGTGACATGCCTGTTTCCTCTTTGCCTTCTGCCAGGATTGAAAGTTCCCTAAGGCTTAACCAGAAGTTGAGCAGATGCCAGCACCATGCTTCCTGTACAGTCTACTGAACCATGAGCCAATATCACCTCTTTGGTTTATAAATTACCCAGTCTCAGGTATTTCTTTATAGCCATGCAAGAATGGACTAATACAGGCATCAAGGTGATACTGGCCTTGTAAATGTGTTTAGAAGTCTTTTCTCTAATTCTATTTTTTGCAAGAGTTTGAGTATTGATGCTAATTATTTGAATATTTGATAGAATTCAGCTGAGAAGCCATCTGATCCTGAGCTTTTCGTTTTGGGAAGATATTTTACTACTTCTTTACTCTCTTTTATTTGTTACTGGTCTCTTCAGGCTTTCTGTTTATTCCTGATTCAATCTTGGTAGGTTGTATTTTTCTAGGAATTTATCCATTCTCTCTTGGTTAGCCAATTCATTAGCATATACTTATTTATACTAGTCCCTTACAATCTCCTTATTTCTCAAATGTCTGTTGTAACATTTTCTTTTTCACTTTATTTATTTGGGTCTTCACTCTTTTTTTCTTAGGATAGCTGAAAGTTTGTCAATTTTGTTTATTTATTTTAAATAGACAACTCAGTTTTATTAATTCTGTCTATGGTTTTTCCATTACTTGATTTGTTTCTGTTCTAATGTTTATTATTTCCTCCCTTCTGCTAATTTTTGGTTTAGTTTTTTTTGTATATTTTCTTGAGGCATAGTGTTAGACTATTTATTAGGAATTTTCATTATTTTCTAATGTAGGCATTAATTGCAATAAACTGTCCTCTTAGAACTCCTTTTGCTGCATTCTGTAAGTTTTTATTAATTGCCATTTGTCTCAAGTTATCTTTTAATTTCCCTTTTGATTTTTTAACCCATTGATTGTTTAAATGCATGTTGTATAATTTTCACATATTTGTAAACTTTTCAAGATTCCTCCTGTTATTGATTTCCATAACATTGTGGTCTGAAGCAATGCTAGGTATGGTTTCAATTTTCTTAAATTTGTTAAGACTTGTTTTGTGGACTAGCATGTAGTCTGTTCTGAAGAATGTTCCATGTACACGGGAGAAAACTGTTCATTCTACTGCTATTGAATGAAAATATTTTTTACATATCTGTTAGGTCCATTTGTTCAAAAGCGAAATTTAAATTCTGTGTTTTCTTATTAATGTCCTCTCTAGTTGGTCTATTCATTGTTGACAGTGGAGTATTGAAGTCTCCTGTTATTATTGTATTGCTATCTATTTCTCCCTTCATTCCATTAGTATTTCTTGATGTATTTTGGTACCCTAATGTTGAGTGCATACATATTTACAATGGTTATTCTCCCTTGATGACTTGACCCTTTTATCATCAAATAATGACCTTCTTTGTCTCTTGTGAAAGTTTTTGACTTAAAGTCTATCTTGTCAGATATAAGCATAGTCATTCCTACTCTTTTTTGGTTACCATTTGCACAGAATATCTTCTTCCATCCCTTCACTTTAAGTCTGTGTGTGCCCTTACAGCTTAACTGGATCTCTTATAGGCAGCATATAATTAGATCTTGTGTTTTGTTCATTTAGCCACTCTATGTCTTTTGATTAAATAATTTAATGCATTTACATTCAAGGTTACTATTGATAGATAAAGACTTACTATGCCATTCTGTTGTTTGTTATGAAATTGCTTTTTACTTTATTTCACCTTAATTTCTGAAGTACAGCTTTACTGGATATAATATTCTTGGTTAGCAGTTTTCTTCTTTCAGCATTTCAAATATATTATCACATTCTCTAGTGGCCTGCAAGGTTTCTACTGAAAAATCTGCTGACATATAAGGAGATCCCCTTATATGTAACTTGATACTTTAACTTTTTTAAAAATTCTCTTTGCCTTCACCTTTGGACAGTTTGATTAAAATGCACCTCAGAGAGGATCTCTTTGGGTTGAATCTATTTGGAGACTTATGAACTTCATGTGTCTAGGTCTTCATATCTGTCCCTAAACCTAAGAAGTTTTCAATAATTATTTTACTAAATAAGCTATCTGTGACTTTCTCTGTCTCTTCTCCTCATAAAATCATAATAATGCAAAATTTGTTTGATCAATGGTGTTTCAAAGTACTGTAGGGTATCTTCATTCTTTTTCATTCCTTTTTTCTTTTTTATCTTCTAACTGAATCATTTTAAAATACATGTCTTCAAGTTCACAGATCATTTCATCTGCTTAGTCTGTTGAAGTTCTTTTTATTTAGTTAATTGAATTATTCAGTTCTAAGATTTTGTTTCTTTTATATGATATTCATTTCTCTGTTGAATTCCAGTCAGATCACAAATTGTTTTTCTAACTTTACTGAATTCTCCATTTGTACTCTTGTGTCTGAGTTTCCTCAAGATTATTATTTTGAATTTCTCTTCAGGGAATTCATAAAGTTCCATTTTTTGAGGTCAGTTACTAGAGAATTATTTTATTCTTTTGGTGGTGTTATGTTTCCTTACATTTTTATTTTTCTTGTGTCCTTGTATTAATGTCTGTACATCTGGTGGTGTGGTCACCTCTTTCAAACTTTACAGAGTGGCTTTCACAGAGGAAGACTCCCCTGAAGATGAGCCTGAGGGTGCTGATCACGCAGGGTGCAGTGGCTCTGGTTCTATGTGGGCATAGTGGTGTGGTCTCTATACAGCTTCTGCAGTTGGGATCAACATTAGTCATGACTGTGGGAGTGTCAGTGATCTAGGCTGTAGGAGCTTGTGGCAGTGACAGTAGCTACATAGGTTATTAGGGTAAAGGCTTTAGGGATCCTTTTGTTTTTGTTTCCACACAGTGAGGCATATTAGCTGATGATCTCTTTGTATTGAGTCTGACACAGCTCATAGGAAGCTACATCAGTACCAGGATCCAGGACATAGGTGCTCAGAGCAGCTGCAGGGCCAGCTTCCTTGGCTCAGGGTCTTGTGAAACTATTGTTATACCTGGGACTTGAAGCATAGTTTTACTTTCCAAGGCATAAATGTGTGTAATTCAGCCACTAAGATAGGGTATGTTGCTCTAAGGCACACTGCAGCAGCTCAGACCCAGGCAGGCTAGAATACAGCTGTGGATATAACTCTGGGGTCAGAACACATTACTGGTATGACTCCTGGGTGTAAAGGTGTTCCAGAGGCTCAAGCTGCAGGGAGTAGAGCACAACTGCAATTCAGGACCCAAAACCAACAGAGCACAGTAGCAGCTCAGGCTCCAGGGAATGATGTACCATGTAGTGGTGACTCTGGACTCTGGGTTGATGGGATGCAGAAGTTGTCTGAGTTCAGTGAGGCCAGGTGCAACAGCAGCGAGGAACCAGAAATAGCATGATCCTGCTGTTGCTTGGACCCCAAGGAGCAGAAAGCAGTGCAGCAATGACTCAAATCCCAAAAGGCAGGTGCTTCAGTAGCTTGGACTGCAGGGGACTAGTTTAGTTCCAGATAGACAAGGAACATGGCTGTTTGGCCTGTAGGCCAGGGTAGCACAGCTCACCCAAGTCTCTGATTTCCTGGGATATGAGGCACTGCATCTGTTTGACCACACAACGTGCAGCCATGTGGGTCAGCAGAGCCTCTGGATCCCCGGGGGTGGCGCATCATGTAAGCTGTGGTGTTAAAGAGGTGCAACTGCTTCAGGGTGCCAGAATATCAGAGCCCTGAAGGGGTAGGGGAACAGGGTGTTACTTCGGCTGTGGCACCAGGGGCATGGCTGTTCCAGTAGTTTGAGGCTCTGGATCCCTGTGAGCAGGGTACCACTTCAGCTCGACCCTAGTAGGGGTGTGCACTAGTGACTGGGATGGGAAAATGAAGCAGCTCTAGGGCATAGGGTATAGCAGTAGCTCTCCATGGAAATGACGTGTTTGGGTGGGTGTTGTGAGGCAGTGACTGAATCTCAGGGGTGGATGGAGGGATGCAATGGGTACTCATCCTCAGGCAGGACACACTGTACCAGTGACCTGTTGCAAGATGGTACAGAGCAGCAACAACATGGGCCACAAGCATGTGAGGCACAGCCTCAGCTCCTTCTCTGGGGGTAGCTCAGCATGTTGACTAAAGAGGGCTCTCTCAGATGGGCTCCAAGTCTCTGAGGACTGTAGGATTCTCCAGTAGCAAAGACTGCAGGTGTCCACAGTGGCAATGGGGGCTGCTGGGGTCCTCTTTTTTACCTTTCCTCCACAGGGAGAGGTTCCTTCTGGTTCTGAGCTGACCTTAATTAGGGGAATGAAGTGGGAGAGGCATGGTGATTCCTCCTCTTCTCCATGCAGCCATCCTGGGTTTCTGCGGTCTACAGGACTTCTGCTACCTCCTTGCTGTTCTCCGATGCTCTCCTTTAGTTATTTTGGTCAAAATGTAGTTTTTTGTCATTTGTTTTTCTGGCAGTGAGGGAAGGGGAGCAGGGAGAGTGCTACTAGGAGCTTCTAGTGGACCCTCTTGCTAACATCTTCAAACTTAATTTTTAACAGATGAGAGAAGGATGGCTCCTTTTTTGCTATTACCATAAGCACAGGCTTGGTCTTCCTAATGGACGATCCAGCAATATTTTCACATAAATTGTAAGTTTCATGAGGACCAAAACTATTTCAGTTTTAGCCACAATGTATTCTCGTGCCAGGACAATGCCTGAATCAAGATGGGTTCTTAAATAAATGTCTAATTAAAGAATAAGTGAGTGGGTGAGTGGATGGAGAGAAACAGAATGAGGAAAAAAGATAAAGTAATAGAGAAGGGTGAGAGAAGAAAAAGACAGGAGAGATAAAAGGAAAGAAGGAGGGAGCTAGGAAAGGCAGAAGAAAATAAACCAGTTTGTTACTATCTTAATTTTGCTATAGGTTAGGAGAGAGATGTGTTGGTCTTAAACTCCCTGGTTCATTGCTAGACCTCAAAGAATCATCTGTTTCATTATTGCCTAATTCTGGAATAAATGTTGCCATCAACCTTTCGTGGAATTATGAACTGTGTCTTTATTTACTTACATGGCATAATTTTCAAATACATGACAGCCCATTGCTCATGTTGCCTTTTTCATGGAATTAGGAAAATGTAGCCTAAGTCTTAAACTTGCAGCTGCCATCCAATGAATGAGTAGGGCCTGCTTTGTGGATAGGGCTGTGATATGCACCATTAGCTATCCAACAGTTTCAGTCCTTGGGACTTCTGAATTCTGTCACCCTAGAAAATGAACATCAGTTGTGCTGACAGCTTTTTTTCCCTATTCAGCCCTTTCTAATGAATCTATTCTAAACTGAGATATGTATTTAAATACTTTGTACATGCTATATCAAAACAGCTATATTAACTTGTGCCTACAAAATCCCACACGAATTACAGGGAACTTACACATTTGATACATTTAGCCAAAATGGAGCTTTTAGATGATATCAATCTTATCAGGTGCCAATAAATGACAATGATGCAGACCTTATTTTCTACTTTCTTGATAAGAAACAATACAATGCTTTGACATAGCATCCAAATTCATAAAATAAGCAGCCAAGAATAAATGTATTCCACAGGCTGAAGTGGAGAAAAGAAGGCTCATATGCTGTGAAAACAACAATAACAATGAAAAAGACCTTCTTATATCTCTAGGTCCCCAGATCCTAATGTGACAAGGATATTATTATCCACTGGAGTCATAAAGCCTTTTATAGAGATATTTTCCCCCTTAGCCCTGTTATTTTAATTTGTGCACAGATTTTAACACAGGCAATTTCCTTCTGCAAGGGCTTTTCACTAATAGAATTATACTGTCTAAGCTCAAAATGGCCTTTGGTTGTCAGTCCACTGGGCTCAAAAGATTATTTTCTTGTGGCGGAGAGCTCTCCACACTACCTGGGAGCCCACTATTATCTGCACTGAGCACCCCAATCCTCTACATCCTTCAAGAGGCTACACAGCTGGACCCAGCATGAAAATGACAAGCATTAGAAAGCTCCAAGAGCTTATTTTCCTCTGGCTGGGCATCACAGCTTCCGGATTCCCGTCAATACCATCACAACACATGCCTTTCAATAAGAAGTGATCCTAACAAGATTAAATGTAATTTAGAGTCAATAAGGAGAAGTTTGCCATCAGGCAGAATTATAATAGACAGTATGATCAGAAGGTAGAGAATCTGGAAGGTTTTCAGGGATGCATTCTATTGTAAAAAAAAAATGAAACACGGAGGGGAAAACAATGTTCATTCTCAGCCAAACTTTTCACTAGCTCCCTTTTGCACACAAATCCATTCACGGTCTGTATTAGTCCATTCTCCACACTGCTCGGAAGAAATACCCAAGACTGGGTCATTTATAAAGGAAAGAGGTTTAATTGACTCACTGTTCAGCATGGCTGGGAGGCCTCAGGAAACGTACAATCATAGTGGAAGGGGAAGCAAACACGTCCTACTTCACGTGGCAGCAGGAAAGAGAAGTCCAAAGAGAAGGGGGAAAAACCCCTTATAAAACCATCAGATCTCATGAAAAACTCACTATCAAGAGGACAGTATGGGGTACTCCCCCAATGATCTAATCACCTCCCACAAGGTCCCTCCCCCAACACATGGGTATTACAATTAAGATTACAATTAAAGATTAGATTTGGGTGGGGACATAGAGCCAGATCTTATCTCAGTTTATTTAGGTAACGAGAACTGTGTATTGCAGTTACAGGGAGGTAAAAAGAGAGAAAGACATTTGCAGGAAAAGGAAAACACACTGTGATTTCTCCAGAGTCATCTTCATTGCTATACAAATGCTAAATGTTTTCACTTTTGCACGACATGGAACTCGAACCCACAAAAGGCACATGGAGCCCACTACAGAATTATACTTCAGGGCACCTCTTAAATCATCACTTGATAGGCAGTAGCTTTGGGAGGTGGCCACTCTTCTGGAAGGCAGCCCTCCATCTTCTGGGCATAACAGATCTGGGAAAGTAGCAGTGGAATTGAGAAACTCTAGTCCAGGGAAGAATAAGCCCACACCGCAAGAAGAATAAGATGCTTTCATGGAGTTACCAGTGAATGCCCTTCATTGGAATCAATTGCCCTGGTATAAATGCAATGAATAAGAAAGTAAGGTGGGCATGTAGCAAGAGTTGATTGTCTGTAATTATTTCCATAATATTAGAGTCTTTACAATAAAATTAATGGGAAATAATAATAATAGCTACCACTCCATAAGCATTATAATGAGCACTTAGTGGACAATGTTCTAAGTTATTTTACATATATCATCTCATTTAATTCTCACTGAAGTTTTATAAAGTATTTTTCCTTAACTTTCACTTTACTAATGGTGAAAATAAAAAGCAAAGATATGAGTAAGTAGCTTCATGTCACACGTTCCATAAACTGTGGAGCCATAATCACACACTGAGCTATGTGACACTATTCTCATGCTTAACCATCCCATCTGTTCAACTGGTGACTGGAAATGCAAAACTTTATTCATGGGAATAATTCTAGTTTGGTCAATGTCATTGCTGGGAAGAGTAATAAGCTTATTAGAAGCCAGGATTCAAAAACAAAATGGCCTGGGTGAATGCAGAAACGAATAAAATAATTTTTGACATGGACACTCATAATCTTAGATAAAAAGAAACTATACCTCCACTACTCTGTGAAATGACTAGCTGTGAGGTATGGAAAATTGGCTGAAGTTTTAGAGACATAGACCATCTTATGATGAAAGATTGTGGTGTGGCTGTGTCAGGGCAGCCCATTGAAAATAACCAGGAGTCAACCCCTGGTACCAGGCCTGGTTCTGCTACAACCTTGTGGGGAAAGAATACAAAGCAGCATATTAATGTCTACAGTCAGAGTGTATGGGTCTCAATATTGGCTTCACCACTTCCCAACTCCATGGTTTACACAAGTTACTGATCTCTGCTCTGCCTCAATTTACTCATCTATAAAATAGGGAAAATAATCGTAGAATTTGTTATAAAGTTTTTGTGAGGATTAAGTGAGTCAATCCATGTCTTAAGTTTTCATTGCAAATAAGAACTTGACTACTTAATATCTATTCCATCAATGACTTAATATGCATTTATAAATTACTTAGACATGCCAAATATTGTGATAGATACTGGAAATATAAATGTGAATACGACTTCAAGTTGTTCACCATTTGGAAGGACAAAGTATCTCAAAACCACCAAAACATTGAAAACAGTATGTGTGTATCATATTACATCTGTGAGAATGGTTATTATCAAAAAGACAAAACATAAGCGCTGGTGAGGATGTGAAGGGAAGGAAACCGTTGCACACCATTGTTGGGAAGGTAAGTTAGTCTAGCTATTCTGGAAAATGGCTTGGGGGTTTCTCAAAAATAACAAACATATGAAAAAAAAGCTCATTATCACTGGTTATCAGAGAAATGCAAATCAAAACCACAATGAGATACCATATCATGCTATTTAGAACGGTGATCATTAAAAAGGAAGCAACAGATGCTGGAGAAGATGTGGAGAAATAGGAATGCTTTTACACTGTTGGTGAAAGTGTAAATTAGTTCAACCATTGTGGAAGACAGTGTGGCGATTCCTCAAGGATCTGGAACTAAAAATACCATTTGATCCAGCAATCTCATTACTGGGTATATACCCAAAGGATTATAAATCATTCTACTATAAAGACACATGCACATGTATGTTTATTGTGGCACTGTTCACAATAGCAAAGACTTGAAACCAACCCAAATGCCTATCAATGATAGACTGGATGAAGAAAGTGTGGCACATATGCACCATGGAATACTATGCAGCCATAGGAAAGGATGAGTTCATGTCCTTTTCAGGAACATGGATGATGCTGGAAACCATCATTCTCAGCAAACTAACACAAGAACAGAAAACCAAACACCACATGTTCTCACTCATAAGTGGGAGTTGAACAATGAGAACACATGGACACAGGGAGGGGAACATCACACACCGGGGCCTGTCAGTGGTTGGGGGGCTAGGGGAGGGATAGCATTAGGAGAAATACCTAATGTAGATGATGGATTGACAGGTGCAGCAAACCACCATGGCACGTGTATACCTATGTAACAAACGCGCATGTTCTGCACATGTACCCCAGAACTTAAAGTACACTAAAAAAATTAAAAATAGAACTGCTATATGATCCAGCAATCCCACTACTGGACATATATCCAAAGGAAATGAAATCAGAAGCTCAAAGGAAAATATGCACTCTCATGTTCCTTATAGCATTATTCACAATAGTCAAGATATGGAATCAACCTAAGTGTCTATCAACAGATGAACAGATAAAGAAAATGTGGGAGACACAGACACATATGTATGTATGGATATGGATATATATATCTCTATATATCTATATATCTATATATATAGATATATAGATAGATATATATATAGATATATAGATATGGATGGACGATATGTAAACTAATATATGTATATACATACAAATCTACACAATGGAATACTATTCAGCCTTTAAAAAGAACAAAATTATGTCATTTGGGACAACATGAATGAGCCTGGAAAACATTATGTTAAGTGAAATATTTCGGGCACAGAAACACAAATACCAAGTTATCTCACTTATATGTTGAATCTAGACAAGTGGGTCTCATAGAAGTAGAGAGTAAAACGGTGGTTACCAGGGACTAGGGGTGGGAGTAGAAAGGGGTTGGGGAGATGTTGGTTAAAAAAATTATGTGTGACAGAGATATAAATTAGTGATTACAGACTAGAGGAAGCAGTTAATTTTTAAGTATCTCGAAACTTTAACAAGTACTTTAAAAATATGTTACAACGAGAAGATAAATGTTTGACATAATGGATACCCCAGTGGCCTGAATTTGGTCCTTGCACATTGTATATGGGTATCAAAATATCACATGTACTAAAAAATTACAATTATTACATATCATTTTAAAAATTATTAAAATGGAAAAAATATCTGTTGTCTTAAATGCACACCTAGATGGAGTATTGTATATATTGGCCAATGTCTATCAATTGGACCACTGTTCGTATTCAGAGCCATTACTGACCTACCTATTTCCATTATCCAAATATCCAATCAATTATCTTGACTGCTGAAATGTGTCTTTATCTTTAAATGTATTTTTCTAATAATAAAAGAAAACAGAAGCTAAGTATGGAAAACATTGGAATAAATTATAAGGAAAAGAGAAAAATTAGCTATAACACCACAACCTAGAAAAAATTTAGATATTCATAGTGGTTATTTCTTTCCATCTGTTCTCTTCGTCTGTGTGTGTGTGTGTGTGTGTGTGTGTGTGTGTGTATAGAGAGAGAGAGAGAGGTTATAATATATATCCTATATCTAATGTATTACATAAATATATTATTAACTCTTCCATATACATTTTTAATTTTTCATTTTGAAATAATTTTGTACTTACAGAAGAGTTTCAAGAGAGTACACAGACTTCTATATATTCTGCACCAAGCATTCCCTAATGGTAACTGTCGTATATTTATCAAAACTAATGAGTTAACACTGATAAAGCAGCATTAATCAAACTGCAGGCTTTATTTGGATTTCCCAGTTTTTCCACTAATGTTCTTTCTTCTGTTCCAGGATCTAATACAAAAAATCATCTTGCATTTCAGTTCCCATGTACTTTAGATACATTAATTACAATTATAAATTAACTTTCCATGTATGTACTTCCCACTCCACATAGGACTCTTAACACATCAAGTATACTCTACTATAAGCTTTCAGTCTGGTTCCTATATCCCACTTCCTTTACTATTCCTCAAAGTGCTACCTATAAATCATCACCATCCTGCTCAGAAACCTTCAACCTTACTTTGAGAGAAAAACCGAAGGTTCTTTGGAGAACATTAGAGACTCTCCACATTCAAGTCCCAGCCTGCCTGCTCTCTTCCCTGAGGTGAGCTGGCCTGAGCACTGCCCCCAACAGCCCACAGGCTTTATGCTTTCTACTTCCATATTTTTACCTATATTATTTGTATTATCACTCAGGTTATTTTTTAATTGTATTATTTTCCCTTGCACATGAAAGCCATCCCCACCCACCTCACTCTCCTCTGCTTATACACAGTCATGCATCCCTTAATAACAGGGATACGTTCTGCGAAATGCATTGTTAGGCAATGTCATCATTGTGCAAACATCGTAGAGTGCACTTACGCAGATTTAGGTGGTGTAGCCTACTACACACCTAGGCTATGTGGGGGAGCCAATTGCTCCTAGACTACAAACCCGTACAGCATGTGACTGTACTGAACACTGTAGGCAATTGTAGCACAAGACCAAGTTTTGTGTAGCTAAACATATCTAAGCACTGAAAAGATATGGAAAAATACAGTATAAAAGTTTTTCTAAAAGGTAAAAAATGGTAGGGCACTTACCATGAATAGAGCTTTTGAGACTGGAAGTTGCTCTGGGTGAGCCAGTGAGTGAGTAGTGAGTGAATGTGAAGGCCTAGGACATTACTGTACACGAAGACTTTACAAACACTGTATACTTAGGTTATACTAAATTTATAAAAACAAATTTTCTTTCTTCAATAATAAATTAATCTTAGCTTAAAATAATGTTCTTACTTTATAAACTTTTAATTTCCTTAATTTTTGACTCTTTTGTAATAACATAGCTTAAAACACAAACACATTTTACGGATGTGCAAAAATATTTTTATATCCTTTTTCTTTAAGCTTTTTTCTATTTTTATTTTACTTTACTTTTTAAACTTTTTTGTTAAAAATTATGACATAAACACACTCATTGTCCTAGGTCTACACAGGGTCAGGATCATCAATATCAGTCTTCCACCTCCACACCTTGTCCCACTGGAAGGTTTTCAGGGGCCCTAACAGGCATGGAGCTGTCTTCTCCTATGATAACAACCCCTTCTTCTGGAAGACCTCCTGTAGAATCCGCCTGAGGCTATTATACAGTTAACTTTTTTTCATTAGTAGAATGAGAACACTTTAAAAGAACGATTAAAAGTATAGTAAACACATAAAACAGTATCAATCTATGATCATTATCAAATACTGTGTATCACACACACTCATATATCCTAGACTTTTATGCAACTGGTACCACAGTAGGTTTGTTTACACCAGCATCACCACAAACACATCTTAGCACAACGCATTGTGCTAAGATTTCATGATGGCTACGATGTCACAAGGTGATAGAGATTTTTCAGCTCTATTATAATTTTATGTGACCAGCATCGTGTATGTGGTTTGTCATTGACCTAAACGTTGTTACGTGACACATAGCTGTACAACTCTGATTCTCTAAAAATTTGCCCAGCATTGTTTGCTATCATTTTAGTCTCTATCCTAGTTCCCCAACCAGTTCATGAACTTATTTGGAGAACTGTCTTGTCTGCAGTATTGCATCTCTATAAAGTATTGCACAGTTTAGTTTAATCAATACGTACTGATTGAGCAGCTGGACACCTTCAACTCTAATGATATAAATAATGTGATCTCTGGGTGTCCAGTCCAGCACTTAAGGAGCTTGGAAGTTGTCACTCCCATCATTTAAGGAGCTCAGAACTTGTCACTCCCATCTTAACACAAGCAAAACTGCCAAACAGAAAATTAACATATATTTTTAGAGTCATCAGAGAATTAAGGTCATAGGAAAAACCACTGACACCAGAATTAGACACGGACAGGCAAAACATGAATCCCAACTTACCAGGACAGAGACTCATGAACAGATACTTCTGTGGGAAGCAGAGATAGTCCCAGAACAGGAAAAGCCAAACTATAATTGATGAATTGCTGGGGGCTCAGTGTAGACAAGTTTGAGAGTTTAAAATAATAGCTTGACACTAACTGTGCCTTTACCATGCTTCAGGATATAAACATGTTATATATATCAGCTTAACTAACTCTCACAACAGTCTTATAAGGAAGTTTATCTCCATTTTACAGATAGGGAAACTGAAGCATGGGAAACTTGAGTAAGTTACTTAATGTCACTTGGATAATAAACATCGGAGCCAGGATTTGAATCCAGGTGAGTTGGCTCAGGAACCCACACTCTTAATGATGCATTACATTTGCCTGATACCAGATACAAATAGCCACTCCAGCAAGGTCATCTAGGTTGGTCATTGCTCAGGTATCACATTCAGGCACTGGGAAAGCCTGGGATCACAGGCCTTGTCTACTGCTATCTTCAAGACACACTCAGCAACTCACATAGTTGGGGGTTGTTCTTTCCTATGGCCGGCCCTACCTTGGCACTTCAACCCCCACCTCCCCATCTTACCTACTGCCACAGTTAATAAGGTTTATTCTCCCTTCACATCACCATAACCCATATTATGAAAGACCATCATCAAATGTCTCTATGTCACATTTTTCCTAATTTCATTCTTTAGGGCTCATCATGCTTTGTACTCTCTACCATGTCCCTCCCCTCAGACAAGAACCTAAAATATTCTGATTAGTGATGAATATGTGTTCTCCGGGTGAGGCGTATTGCTAATAATTAAACAGTATTAATTCTACCAGCTTTGATTATACTCTGCTCTCTCAGTAATAAGGCTCAGTATTCTATTTTCATTCTGCCTAGCATTGAGTAATAGAATTGGTGTTTAAGAATTATCATATAAATCTACTTTTTGGTCAGCCAGTGTTGGAGGCTTTTTTTCAATATATTACAAATGTATTCATTATTCCCTAGTTCATAAAAATAATTAAAAGCTACAGGCCAAACACAAATTCCCAGAACACGAAAACCTGACTGGCATCCCACTGCCAAATACCAAGGTTGCCAGCTTCTGAGTTTATGGGTTTCTTAATGAGAACTTCTACCTTCTCATTCAATAAAGGGCTTAGGTAGACAATTCCTCCTGGTGTTCCTAGTATAATTCCTGATATAACCAGGAGTTGCAAAACTAAAACCCTACACATCTAAAATGAAACTGGGCTACTGTTATTTTATATATGTTTTTAGGAATTCAGAAATGACTTGCCCTAAAATAAAAACTGTCAAAAAAATTTCTTAAAAGTGATTCATAGAATGTAAATAACATGTGTTCATACTCTTCTAAAAAAGAAAGGAGGAAAATAATAGAGAAGGAAATACAAATAGATCCAATTCATCATTGTGATACCTAGGTTTCTCCTTAGATAAAACAGACATAAAACATGTGCTTTACAAGTCTCAGATGACCTTCAAGACATCTAAGTACAGTATCTGTGGATTTTTAAGTATAATTAACAACTGTTGTTTTTCTATTTAAAGAATTTTCATTCTGTTTCCTTAACAGGCAAAAGCCAATCAGTCTTGTTCTCAAATGCTAATATAAGTAATTAAAAATAACATTAATTGAAATACTGCAGGGCTGTTAGGTTTTTAGATGGTGAGTTATTTTTTTTTCCTTCATCTTAACCTTGTGGCAATACTAATTTACATGATCAATTAGGGAAGCACCCTTTGTATGATCCATCTCTAGGATAAAGAGCTGGCCTTTAAAATCCAGCAAAGAACTGCAGAAGGCCACAGCACTATAAGTACGCTTGGGTGCCAGCAGCTAGAATCTTTATTTCACCTGGTAGACCAAACATGACAGATCGTCTTATTTACAGTGCGAATACTATTTTTTTGGTTTTGGTAACAAAAATACAGTGCTCATTTGTATTGTTGTAAAACTTGTAAATATGCCCTGTAGGATAAGTAATATTCGAAGCAACATCCTAATTAAAAGGAAAACTCAGTTGTCTTGCAAGATAATACAAAAGGGCACATAAATTGTAAATAAGATACATGGTAAAAATGAAAAAGACAGGCTGGATAGGAAAGGAATGAAATAAGATTCGGAAATGTGCTTCTTAAATGAACACAAATTGTGAGATAATGTCTCATTGAACAATAAAAATAACAAACCAGTGGCAAAGATGTAATAGAATTTCCTCTGTATACCATTTTAATCTTAATATAATTTTCCCCAGTGCATCCACATTTATTGAACTACTACAACCATTTCTTTCTCACTCTGTCCAAAGTTACTGAGAGTGTGTTTCTTTGCTGTAAATAATTCCCTGATTATGAACATGAAAACGATCCAGAAATTGACCACAGTTTATAAAAGAAAAAAAATGACAGAGCATCTGCTCAGGGCCAAAAGCCTTACAAGAATGCCAAAAGCATGTGCAGTTTCCTCAGGGAAGCAGGGGCTGCATGCAAAAAACCATTTTCCCTTCCTCCTGCATAAGGCAACTCCACACCTCTATTTCTTTGTTCCTATCTTCAGAAAATGCAGAGAAGACTTCCATGGTACCTCAAACTACAGTTTGCCATCATGTGAGAATAGGGCTGATGCCAAGGGAAGTGCCAAGTCCAGTTAATCAGAACCCAAATGGCTTGAGAAAGATGCACAACAGTATGGCCTCAGTTTCTCAGTCTGCAAAATGGGGATGATCATAGTTAAACCTCTTAGCTTCAAGTCTAATAGGTAACTAGGTGCTTACTAAAGTCTACTGAAATATGGATGTGAAAGGCCAAACTCCACATACGTGAAGGGTTTGCTGGAGGGGAGACATGGAGGCCAGAAGGAGCCCTGCCTCTACTCCTGACCCCTACCTTAGGAAGTTCAGTAAAATGTCCAATTCCAGTCAACCCCATACCAATCTCAGACATTTCAACTACCGGGGTAATAAATCCCCACCCCACCTTTGCTTACACTGAGGTTGGTCATTCACTTCATGTATTTTTTTCATGAGGTTCTTAAGGTTCTAAACTTTAAAGAAACATTCAAAAGTGGAAATTAGGCCCTGCTTATCACTTGGCTTTTAATTTGGCACCACTCTGCCAAATTAGGAATCTGTTTTTTACTGAGCATCAACACTCAAATACTTTTTCTGCCATTCAAAGTCTAATTTATTCTATTATTTTATTATTTTTCAAAAGTTCGTTAGGCAAAAGGGAGATGTACTTGTCCAAACACACAAAATATGGGCCGAATATATTAACAAGTAGATTATCAATTCACTATTTTGTTGAAATGAATGCATAACTGTATAATGTGACTTTTAACTTTGATTTTTTATGTAGAAAAATTATGGATCACATGGCAGTGGATCACCGAAGCAAAAACAGCTTATGGAATCAGAATAATTAAGTTCACAAACAGGTACGCTTATAATAAATGGTCTCCTGTTACAGTTGCAAATCATGGTTGTATTATCTTTATAAACTTTGCATTTTTTTTCTAGAAAAATGTCTAAGGATTTAAATTTATGTTTCCAGGTCTATCTGATTTTGCAATACAAAAATCAAGGTTAGTGGTTTTCACTTCCATTTTTTTTAAAAACCTCATTGATCCAAATACAAATAAAGTAAAGGCCATTATTAAATACTTCACGAGGCATTACATATTCAGACTTTTTAATCACAGATCCATTGATATTAAATGTTGATTAAAGAAGTAAGTTGAGATTGCCTGAAAGATCATCACCAAAGCAGATTTTCTTTCCAAAAGCAGATGCCTCTCCTGTATTTCTCAGCCATCTTGCCTATAGATGTGCTTCAAGGCCATTGTTTCGGATGATCTTGGCATATTCCTTGGCCGATGTGTAAGGGACTCGGGGTCTAGCTGGGTCTTCAAAATCAACATGGAAGAGACCAAACCGGCTGCTGTATCCCTGGTTCCACTCAAAGTTATCCAGAAGAGACCACGCACAATATACTTGAAGATTGACTTTATCAAGTTGGATAGCTGAAATTTAAAAAAAAAGAAAATTATCATTTCTGGGAAGGCCTTATGAGAACACAGACAAAACCACTGATGAGCAGTCTGGGTCTCTTTCTCCTTCTCTGCAGGAGATCACAGTGGGAGAAGACAAAATCTGTTCTCTATCCCCCTTTTCCACAAAAAAGAGATAAGTATGTAAGGTAATGCATTCTAATTCGCTTGATTTAGCCATTCTACAATGCTGTACATATATCAAAGCATCATGTTGTACACCTTAAATATATCCAATTTTTATTTGTCTATTTTAAAAATCCCCTTTTCCAGTTTTCTGCTTGAATCAAGCAGGGGCTTAATTCAATAAGTTGTTATATATTATTCTAATTATTCGGCAATTCATTCATTTCGAATTTACTTCATTCATTTACTCAGTGAACAATTTTTCAGTACCTATCACTTTTTAGGCACAAAGATACACACACAAGTTCCTCTCTGGTACCTAGAAGGATATTCAGTAAAGACACTGTTCCGTTTGTAAGTACAGCCTCCAGGTATTCCAGAAAGTCCACTAGAAAATTGGAAGAGATAACAGTAGCATGCCTGAGGAAGCCTCAGAGCTTACCTGCTGTCCCCATGGTCAAACTGAGACATGTCTTATAATTCTGGAGACAGAGCCTCCAAAATGAAAAGAGTCAAGGGTCAGCACGCAGCTTTAGCCATGACTATATCCTAGACCGAGGGAGTACAGAAATGCTATGGCATCCTCTCTTAGTCTGATAGGGTGGCTATAACAGCACACCATACACTGGGTGGCTTATAAAAAGAAAAAATTTATTTCTCACAGTTCTGAAGGCTGGGAAGTCCAAGATCAAGGTGGCAACAGATTTGGTGTCTTGTGTGGGACTGTATCCTGTTCACAGATGAGTGTCTTCTTGCTGTGTCCTCATATGGCAGAAGGGGCCAGGGAGCTCTCTCATACTCTTCTTATAAGGGCACATATCCCATTTATGGGGGCTCCATCCACATGACTTAATCACCACCCAAAGGCCCCACACCTTTGGGATACTGGGAGCTAAGGTGTCAATATGAATTTGTGTGGGGTTGGGGAGGACAAAACTTTCCATCCATAGCACATCCTCTTTGCCTCATATCTAAACTCAAAATGGTGCTTAAGCCCTTTAAGAGCCAAGGCAATGGAGCATCTCTCCACTAAGTGTATACATTCATAAATATTTGGTATGATTTTATTTGTGGATGCCCAGAAGCCCATCCACAGACTCCATGTTAAGACATCAAAATGTAGATTCAACACATATAACTATTCTCCACATGGTTTCACACTGATTTCCATCACTTTATTCAGGGAATTTAGCTTACATTTTCTTAGCATTTTAAGCTTGGAAAAACTCTGAGGTCTTGTGAGTCCTTGCATTGCGCATTTTCTTTTTTAAAACCAGAATAAATAAACCCAACCTATGGGATACACTTCCTAAAACACCAAATATCCATTTCTCAGTAGAGAAATTAAATGAAAAGGCCAGTTGCTTTATAAGGTGGATATATGTCTAAATAAGCTAGGTGAGAATAAACATTCATATACTAAATCATATTTTAATTGTTTCAGAGATTGCTTTCAACCAAAATGACCCCTCTAAATATTCAGCAAAATAATACCTAACCTTTAATTTTTTCACTGGTGTCCATTTTGTATTTCAGGTCTCTTAAAAGCACTATATCTATATTCCACTACACATGTGTTGCTCTCCAAACATTCTTGGAATTTTTTTTCTATGGATATTCCGTAGACAAAAAGCCCCCAACAGTCTGACGTATAACCCCCTCAACATTTGTGCCTGGAGGCGTAAGATCTGCTTTGCTTAGAGAGTTTTTTATAAATAGCCTTGAGGCAGGAATTAAGCCAAGCTGGATTGACTCCTTTAATTTTTTTTTAATTTTCAATTTTTGTGAGTGCATAGTAGGTGTATATATTTATGGGGTACCTGAGATATTTTGATATAGCCATGCAATGTGCAATAACCACATCATGGTAAATGGCACGGGGTACAGTGTCAACCATAAGGCTGTCCTCACTGTGACACCAACCACGACCACACGGTAACTGATGTGATTTATCATGATGTTATTATTACACATTGCATGTCTATATCAAAGTATCTCATGTATCCATCCCCTTAAGCATTATCCTTTGTGTTGTAAACAATCCAATTATACTTTTAATTATTTTTTAATGTACAATTATATTATTGACTGTAGTCACCCTGTTGTGCTATCAAATACTAGGTTTTATTCATTCTATTTTTTATAACCATTAACCATTCCCACTTTGCCCCCTCCTACAAACCCTCCACTACCCTTCCCAGCTTCTGGTAACTAACATTTTATTCTCTATCTCCATGAGTTCAATTGTTTTAAATTTTAGCTCCCACAAATAAGTGAGAACATGTGAAGTTTGTCTTTCCATGCCTGGCTTATTTCACTTAACATAATGTCCTTCAGTTCCATCCATGTCGTTGCAAATAACTGGATCTCACTCTTTTTTATGGCCAAATAGTACTCCATTGTGTATATGTACCACATTTTCTTTATCTATTCATTGATTGATGAACACTTAGGTTGCTTCCAAATCTTGGCTATTGTGAACAGTGCTGTAACAAACATGGCCATGCAGATATTCCTTCAATACACTGATTTCCTTTCTTTGGGGTACATACCCAGCAGTGGGATGGCTGGATGGTAGCTCTATTCTTAGTTTTTTCAGGAACCTCCACACTGTACTCCATAGTGGTTGTACGGATTTACATATTAGCTCTTTTTAAATAAATATTGTTGAGAAATAAGAAATATAGCAATAAGCACATTAAGCTGTGCAGGAATAAAAGCATTACTAGATATCCCTTTTTCTCCTACCTGTCCACATTTGCTATGTGTCTCTCCTCCTCCCTCTGTCAGTTATAATCTGGAAATATCAATGTTTTATATAATTTATTTTTTTAAGAGCCCAGTTTAAGTACTGGATGGCATATCTCTAAGAATCAAAATGGTCTGGCCAGGCGTGGTGACTCATGCCTTTAATCCCAGCACTTTGGGAGGCCGAGGTGGCTGGATCACCTGAGGTCAGGAGTTTGGGACCCGCCTGGCCAACATGGTGAAACCCTGTCTCTACCAAAATTACAAAAATTAGCTGGGCGTGGTGGCAGGCACCTGTAGTCCCAGCTACTTGAGAGGCTGAAGCAGGAGAATCACTTTTACCTGGGAGGCAGAGGTTGCAGTGAGCCGACATCATGCCACTGCACTCCAGTCTGGGCAACAGAGTGAGACTCCAACTCAAAAAATATATATATATATATGTGTATATATATGTATATATATGTATATATATGTGTATATATATGTATATATATGTGTATATATGTGTATATATGTATATATGTGTGTATATATGTATATATGTGTATATATATGTGTATATATGTGTATATGTGTATATATGTATATATGTGTATATATGTATATATATGTGTATATATGTATATATGTATATATTTATATATATAAATATATATTATTTATATATATAATATATATATTATTTATATATATTATATATATTATTTAATATATATATAATACATATATTTTTTATATATAAGCCAAATACCAGGCCAGAAAGCAATAGTCTCTTTTGCCTTGTAATTCAACCTGGGGACATGTGAGAATTTGCATATTTTCTTTCTCATTTGCAGAACTACTGCTCAACAAGAAACCCTACCAAGTATAAAGCCAGACAGTTTCTGAAAACACACATGGTCCCACTGATCACATATAAAAGGATTGATTCATGTGCTAAACCACTGGACAAAAACGATGCCTTGCCTGCTTGGAAGGGAACCAAAAGGAAATCTTGACAATTTCATTGTTAACTGCCAGGAGTTCCGCAGCGGGCACTAAACTGCCCGAGTGACACTGGTGAATGTCTGTGCATTTTCATTGCAGGAACATTCAAGTAGAGAATTACTTAGTTAGGACTGAGGAACTAGCCTGCTGGAATCTTCCTCACTTGCCACCACTGGGAAAAATTACAAAACCACACTGGAACCTGCATGCCTCTCCTCTTCCAATCTCCTCAAGAACCAAAAGAGAGCATCATTACATTTCTTGCCACCATGATTTATGAGGTCTTAAATCTTGCCAGGGGAAAAAAAAACACTTCTATGAGTTCACTTTCTGTTTCCAGAGTTGGAGTCAAAATAAACACAGGAGCTTTGGGTGAGTATGGAGCACACTAGGATAAAAATGACATGCATCACAAAGTCAGGGTATGGGTTTGGACTACAAGATCAGTGGAAAACGTCTCACAGTAAGCAGGTTGGAAATAAAAGTGTAAGAGAAGTATCTAAGCCTTCCTAATATGTTATAGCTTCTTTCAGGCTGTTCTAATCATAAATACCCTATGCAGGCTAGGCGCGGTGGCTCACACCTGTAATCCTAGCACTTTGGGAGGCCAAAACGGGCGGCAGATCACCTGAGGTCAGGAGTTCGAGACCAGCCTGGCCAACATGGTGAAAAACCATCTCTACTAAAAATACAAAAATTAGCCGGGCATGGTGGCATGTGCCTGTAGTCCCATCTACATGGGAGGCTGAGGCAGAAGACTTTCTTGAACCCAGGAGGCAGAAGTTGCCGTGAGACAAGATCGCACCACTGCACTCTAGCCTGGGTGACAGAGTGACACTCTGTCAAAAAACAACAACAAGAACAACAAAACCCTATGCTAGTGTTGTACTCTACACATGCATGCACACACGCACACACACTCTCTCACACACACATGCACACATAAATGCACTGCCCAGTTAGCCAGACTGAAAAGGTTGAGGGCATAACATCAACCATAAGACTGTCCTCACTGTGATACCAACCACAAGATCAAGGGTTTGCCAAACCTTCAGTTTTGGTAATTTGCTAAAAAGACTCACAAAATTCACAGAAAACTGTTATAGTCACAGTTCTGATTTATTACGGGAAGAGATAGAGATTGGCTAAAGAAATAAATGCATAGCACAGGACCTGAGGTGTTCCAAACATGAAGTTTCCATATGACTCCCCTGGGAGTCAAATGCATTGTCTTCCTGGTATTAACGTGCACAATACACATAGAGAATTGCCAACCAGGAAAGCACACCTGAGTTTCAGTGTACAGAGTTTTTATTGAGGGCTATATTAGGGTTCTCTTAGAGGGACAGAACTAATAGGATATATTATGTATATAGGATACATATGTATATAAACTACACTTCATATATAAAGTATTAACTTACATGATCACAAGGTCCCACTATAGGCTGTCTGCAGGCTGAGGAGCAAGGAGAGCCAGTCTGACTCCCAAAACTGAAGAACTTGGAGTCCAATGTTTGAGGGCAGGAAGCATCCAACATGGGAGAGAGACGTAGGCTGGGAGGCTAGGCCTGTCTTGTCTCTTCACGTTTTTCTGCTTGCTTTATATTCACTGGCAGCTGATTAGATGGTGCCCACCCAATTTCTGCTTGCTTTATATTCACTGGCAGCTGATTAGATGGTGCCCACCCAATTAAAGGTGGGTCTGCCTTCCCCAGCCCACTGACTCAAATGTTAATCTCCTTTGGCAACACCCTCACAGACACACCGAGGATCAATGTTGCATTTTTCAATTCAGTCAAGTTGACACTCAGTATTAACCATCACAAGGGCTTTATTACAGAGGCATGATTGATCAACTGATTGCCCAAGTGGATTAACTCAGTTTGCTGGTTAACTGATGCCAGGAACCTAAAGCCCCCACATTAAATGTGATTGGTCTTCCTGATGTGATGAGCTCCCAACCTAAACAAAGAGATTTTTTTCAATTATGACATAGATTGCGTCTTAGAAGCTGAGTGCAAAAACCAAACCGCTCTTTGGACAAAATTTAATTCTTCACTACACGTGTGTGCATACTCATATACATAGAGACATTATTTTAGAAACTCATTATTTTATGATAAGGGGCAGAATCTTTTTAAGTTGTTGGTTTATGAAACATCCTAATTATGCTTGTGTTTGTCACATTACAAAACTCTAGAAATTGGAAGCTCAGCATCAATGGAATTTATTTTTCCGCAATTTATAAACAGAGGTAGTCTTTGTTTTCACGATGGTCTAGGACTTATATAAGATACCCGTGGATGTGACAAAACTATCAAGCTATCAAAAAAAACCACTCATCCATAGACCCAAGCTGCCATGTCAAGAATCAATGGAAAAATTCAGGACAGTGCAAAAAGCAGCCGCCTCACAAAGGAAAAAAAAAGAGAGGAGTAAAGTTCCAGGAATGAGCAGGGAGAAAAAATATATAGGCCTCTAGATTTTTCTGTTTAGCTAATGGCAAGCTGTAATATTCAAGGAAACCTTCCTAAGGAAAGTAAGTAAAGAATGCTGAATATAGTTTTTAAAAATAAATCTTCAAAACAATGGAAATCTGACAAGTTAGTAGAGAATTAACAAGTCAAATTTGAAAGTGGAATTTGAGGTTGGTAGACATGGGAGCTACTTTTGCCTGATGGGATGTTCCAATCTTAGAAAATCTAAATCTTTTTCTGTTTCCTGGGGTAAAGCTAGATGTCAAAACTCAGAGTCATAGCAGGTGGGAAGTCTAGTATGAGACCCCACCCAGAGAAGACTACACACTCAAAAGACAAAACACTCCGTGTAATGGTGAGAGAGTGCCAGAGACAAACTAGTCATTGGAAAGTCTTGAGTTTAATCCCCGGTGGTTCAACAAGTGTAAAGTCTGGATCTTGGTTTGAGGTGATGGCATACTGGTAGTACCCCCAAGTACCTGGCAGATGGACATTCAAATTATTTTTGAAAAGAGGGATCTGTATATTCTAAAACTCCAATAGTTATTACAATATTTTAAGTATAATCATCAGCACATAATCATATATAACCAGAAAGACATGGAAAATTATGACATAAATAAAAATAAATAACCACAATCAACAGACAACAAAAACAAATCCACAAAGCACTCAGTTATTAGAACTGTCATACAGACTGTTCAATAACCACATTTACCATGCTTAAGGAAAACAGACAAACCAGAAATATCTTCAAGGTTAGGAACCCAGAAACACTGAGGTGACATGTTTGGAAAGGGAACCTCTACAGGCTTACATTTTAATCCCAGCTGCACCAGTTGCTAGCTGGAAGGAGCCTCTCATTTCTCATGAATACAATGGAGACATTATTATCTACTCCTAGTGATGTTAAAAAGAGTAAATGAAATAATAAGGAAGGCCGAACCCAAGGTAAAATAAACACCAGGAAGGCACATTGACAGAGGAAAGACCATGTGAGGACATAGCGAGAAGTTAGCCTCTGCTGACAAATGCCATATCTCCTTTCAGAAATGTATGGCGATCACTGAGAAACTAAGAAGATGCTTTGGCTCAGCAGGGCCAAATGCCTTTTTAGCCCACTGCTTAGCTGAAATCCAGCTTCATCCCCAGTGGATCAGGAAAAGTTCTCTCAGTTCACCATGTGTGTGGGTTAATGGTGGCCCCTGCAAAGGAT
The DNA here is from genome assembly GCF_029281585.2 of Gorilla gorilla gorilla. Taxonomy (NCBI): domain Eukaryota; kingdom Metazoa; phylum Chordata; class Mammalia; order Primates; family Hominidae; genus Gorilla; species Gorilla gorilla. The sequence goes on along the minus strand of NC_073227.2, from coordinate 30,999,362 downwards.
AAATCTGTCTACCCAAAACTTGTGAATGTGGCCTTATTTGGGAAAAGGGTCTTTGAGAATGTAATTAAATTAAGGATCTCAAGATGAGATCATCCTGGAAGACAGTGTGCCCTAAATCCAATGGCAAGTGTCCTTAGAAGATAAGAGAAAGGGCAAAGACACGCAGGAAAGAAGACAACGTGGAGACAGAGGCAGAGATTGGAGTGATACATCTGCAAGCCAAGGAACACCAAGGGTTGCCAGCAGCCACCAGAAGCCAGTATAGAAGCATGGAGTAAATTCTCCCTTAGAGCCTCCAAAAGGAACCGGTCCTGCTGACACCTTAATTTTAGACTTCTGGCCTCCACAACTGTGAGAGAATAAATTTCTGTTGTTTTAAGCCACCAGGTTTGTGGTAATTTCTCACAGCAGCCACGGGAAACTAATGCACCATGCTCTTTTAGAGTGGTTGCCAACTGGGCTCTGAGTCCCAAACCACCCACCTGATCTTCCTGGGGGCTTATGAGAACCTCTCTTAAGGCCTGTCAAAGCTGGAGAAAGAAGGCCTTCCGGGGACCCAGCTTGAAGCCAATTTTCTGGCAATTGCACCCACACTCACTTTGAAAATGTGTTTCTTTGAGTTTGGTTGAAATGCACAAGAGCATTACAATTGGAGGGCATCTCTAGCTGGATAACAGTTTTTGCAAGAAAACTGGCATGTTGGCTGTTTTCTCTTTTCATTGGAAAAAAAATAATAAAACAACATCAGGAAGATCTAAACATAGAAAATGCATCATAAGCCCCCCGCTCCAACTCCAGCTGAATATCAGTGGCTGGACAACATCTGTGAAAATGCCCAAATAATCCCAGTGCAGGAAGCCCCACCTGCAGATGGGAACTCTTAATAGCAAAAACTATGACTTTCTGAAAAGAGAGTCTTTGAAAACCAAAAGCTAATTTTTAAATATTTTATAGGAAAATGCCAATTAACCAGAAAAAACCTGCACAGATTTCTTAATTATCAGTATTATTTCTACTACTTACATTAGACTTTGGAGAGAAGAGGCTGCAAATAGCAAGTAGTTGAAAGGAATTATATTTTAAAAATCTAAATGTTAAAGCTGATCTGAGGCTAGGTTCATGTTCTGGGTCATCTTCTATAACTTCTCTATCAATATTATTTTTACAGTATCTTATCCTCCAGTAGAGAAGTTTCTTTTATGGGAATGAAATTTCTTCTCAGCAAGGGAATTTCTCTTCTATTGGAAGAGCTGCCTTCCTTACCCCGTTCCCTCCCTTTCTCTCTACTTTCCTTTCTTTCTTTTGTTTTTCTCCTCTGGGACTTACTTTCCTCTTCTGCAAAATGGGGTTATAGTATCATTTTCATAGGATTGTGGTGCGTATTAAATAATGAATAATGCCTAGTAAACACCCAATATAAACTACCTTGTTGTTGCTATTGTTTTTATTTCCCTCAGAGTCTGGGAGGGCAATGAATGAAATCTGTTTTATCTCTTTTTCCCATCTGGCTTCAAACAGCTTTCAGAGGGTATAGAGTCAGCACAAAATGATCGGTGCTGAGAAGCAGAGAAATCAGGGCATAGAGGGAAAGTTCAGCATCTGGGACAGGGTTTGTGCTCTGTGAGAACGGGTCAGTTGTGGGTCACAAGAAATAATCAGCAAAAACAAGGAGCTCGGGGTGATTCTGCCAGGAACACTGGATACTGCTGAAGCTCCCCCGCTTTAGTGTGCTGGGAGATGGAGATGGCATCACTCAAGGTTTTTGGGATCCTGCAACATCCGTCCTACATCCATTAAGTAAATATATGTTGTGCTAGGAACTGGGAATACAATGATGAACAAAATAAGCAGCCCTTCATTTACAGCTTATGTGGAAGGTATATCTAAATCAAATCACTCTGTGAGTATCGAATTACTGTCTGTGAAAAGTAGTATGAAAAGAAAGAAGTGGGTAATGTGAGAACATTTTAGTTAACAATTATTGAACATTTAGTTACCACTTTAAGGATTTCATGTATGCATTCATCCATTTAGTCTTTACAATCAACCTATGAGTTAGATAGTTATTATCAGTGTCGCTATTTTATAGGTAAAGGAATTGATACACAGAGCGGTTAGGTAACCTTTGCAAAATTCATACATCAAGCAAGTAGGAGAGTTGACATAGAAACCCAGGCAGAGTAACAACAGCAGCAGCAGGTGAAGCCACCATGCCATACTGAGTCTTGACAGCACACGAGAGTGGAAGATCTGCCCTAATCAGCAAAAGTGGCAGAATAAGGCTAATGGAACAGTTTCCTGGAGTAAACTAGAGCTGAGTGCCCACAAATGAGTTGGATTACCTAGCACTAACCAGCAGGGCTCTTTCTTGGTTGTAAGCAACAGAAGCTGAAGTTGGCTATTGAAGCATAGAAAGTGTTGGGCTGAAAAAACAGGCTCAAATAAAGCTCTCAGGAACAGTGCTCAGAAGCACACCACAGAACTAGTTGGTTAAAGAAACAGCCTTGGGCCAGGTGCAGTGACTCACTCCTGTAATCCCAGCACTTTGGGAGGCTGAGGCGGGCGGATCGTGAGGTCAGGAGATCGAGACCATCCTGGCTAACAGGGTGAAACCCCATCTCTACTAAAAACACAAAAAATTAGCCGGGAGTGGTGGCAGACACCTATAGTCCCAGCTACTTGGGAGGTTGAGGCAGGAGAATTGCTTGAGCCCGGGAGGCGGAGCTTGCAGTGAGCCGAGATCACGTCACTGCACTCCAGCCTGGGCAACAGACTAAGACTCCACCTCAAAGAAAAAAAAAGAAAGAAACTGCCTCAACTGCTAATGACCCAATGAGCATGAGCTTCTGCAGTTCATGTGGCTCCCCAAATCCAACTTTCTTGCAATCCTAGCAGACACCAACATCTTGGCAACTTCTGTACCAGAAACTAGACCTTACAAGGACTATCATTCTCAAAAGCTGGATGTCTCTTCTGCCATCCTTACCAGCACAATAGGTTTTGCCTTTGTCAAGCTGTTCCCCTTGAATTAAATTCACACACAGATGAGTCTGATTGGTGGGACACATGTCTGTTCCCTTGCTCCAGAGAAACCTGGGGAATCTCACTCTCTACCTTGGCTAGACAAAAGTCATAATGCTGGATATCTTTCAAATGTAACCAATGTGTTCAACAAACGCTAGACAGCTGAAAACATGACAGATGTCTACAGCACTAGATGAAGAACGACAAGAGCAATCCAAGAAAACAAAATAGCACATCTGAAAGCTCAGCTATGGGAAGGGGTCACAACACATTTAAGGAACTTAAAAAAGACAGTTCAGCAGGATAAATTATAAAAAATTTATGGGGAGAAAGTCGCAAAGTAGTGCCTGAGACATTCAGCTCCCTTTAAAGATTTTAAAAATTTTGATCTTTATCCCAACAGCAACAACAACAAAAAAAAATCGAAGGGTTTTAAGCAGGGGAGTTACTTTAGCTAATTTGTATTTTTAAAAGATTACTGTGACCTCTGTGGAAAATAGATTTGAGTGTAGCAAGAACGGAATCAAAGAGAGCATTTAGGAGTGATTACAGTAAATCACAAGGGAGATGATGAGAGGTTGGTCTTGGATGGCTTAAGTGAAGATGGAGCAAACCAGATGGATTCAACACAGGAGATATTCAGATAAAAATCAACAAGATTTAGCAATTCACTGACTATCAGTGCAGAAGGAGATAAGAAAGCAAAGTTAGCACAATTTAATGAATATTGTCAATGTCTGAATTAGAAAATATTGAACACAGATAAGTTTTAGGGGAGTGGCAGGGAAGATAATGAATCAAACTTTGGTTATGATGACTTTACGTTACCTTTTTTGACCTCCAAAGAAAGAGCTGAAAAGGTAATTGCATAAACAGATAAAGAGCTCAAAGTAGAGTCCGAGATGGAGGTGGAAACTTTGGATAATGATGGGAAGATGGTAATTGAAATCATGGATGTTGAATAGAATTTAGAGAATAAGAAAACAAGACATTGGTACAAGCCTTACAGCATTCCAGCTTTTAAAGACAGGCTGGAAAAGGGAGACAGAGAAAGAGGGCCAGAAATGCCCCCAGACCCTTAAGCTGATAAAATCACAAGAGATGCTTTCTGTGGATATGATTTTACAGAAGTCACACAGCCAATACAAGGAGAATCTGAGGATAGAACCAAAGGCTGTCTGACTCCAAAGCCCATGATCTTTCCATATGGATAACATTGAAAGATTGCAAATCTAGAATACAAGGACTAGAAGTGACAAGCAAGAGTCAAAGCCACTATGGGAAGAACAATGCTAGACCAAGTGGAGAGCATGAAGTGGTTGGAAGTGGGAGAAGCACCTGGAACACCAGACCCCTAATAGCAAAAATCCTTCTATGACCTTCAAAGTCCTATATGATGAGGCGCTGCTCTCTACTTGCCATTTGCCAGGGACACTGAGATCCTTTTTCTTCTTGGAATGTGCCAGCTCTTGACCATCTCATGGCCTTTACACTAGCTTTTCCATCTGCCTGGATCATTCTGGATCAATCACTTTATGATTCTTCGTTGCCATTAAGGTCTTAGTTCCAATTCAACCTTAGTTAGTCTTTTCTAACTCTCCAGTTTAAAATTCTATTCCTAACCAACCCATTCTCTCTCATGTCATCATGTATTGTTTTCTTTGTGGCCCTTACCATTAAAATAAAGTGTTTTCTTCATGTATTTACTCATGTTGTATTATTTTCCCCCAGAAGATTGAAAGGCTCATGAGAAAAAGAGACCATATTCATCTATTCTTTTTAATATGCCCCACCCTGAGAACAATAAGTAGCACATAGTAGAGGCTAAGTAAACACTTGCTGAAGGAACAAGTGGGAGAGGGAGGGAAAGAGATATGAGACGAGAAGGAATGAAAGAAAGCAGGGAGGGAGGGAGAGAGGAAGGAAGAAAGGGAAGGAGCAAAGAGGGATCATCTTAACATGACTTTAATAGGACTCTGGTCTCACTATTCCCATCTGGGTGGTGGAATCACAGCATCTCCAGGCTGAACAACAAAGGCTTCAGTGGCCATTGATTTCAAGTCCTTATCCAGCATCTTAATCTCTGGATTAAGATGGACTACCACTGCCGGTTGTCCCTGTCTCCCATCACAACCAGCCTCTGCTTCCAGTCCCAACCTGACGATTTCAACTCTCCATCCATTCAGACCAGGTATTCCCCATCGCTTACCACTGTCCTTCTACTTTATGACACTGCCTAAAAGCTCCTCCACTGTCTCAGTGGCTGCTACCACACTTCCAACTCTGATTCCTAATGCTTCTCGAGAACTCTCTATTTGGCCCTCGGCTGCATTTCTGGGCAGTCCTCTTGAGTGTTTTCCTCTTGATCTGTTAACTCTGAAAGCTTCAGATATTCTGGGGTAATAGCACCGCACTCTCCTGGGCACAGCCTGAAACTTGAATGGTGTCTCCCTGGTCCTGGGAGTCCCTTAGGTTACCATAGCACAGATGGAAGAAAACATTTTCCATCATGTGATTTTATCCCTAGGCCTAAGATACACACTTTGAAATAGCTACCACTTTTTAGTCCATAAGAATATTGATCTACTTGTATATAGAAATAGTTCATTTTGGCCAGGCACGGTGGCTCACGGCGGTAATCCCAGCACTTTGGGAGGCCAAGGCGGGTGGATCACCTGAGGTCGAGAGCTCGAGACCAGCCTGGCTAACATGGTGAAACCCCATCTCTACTAAAAAATTAAAAATTAGCCGGGTGTTGTGGCATGCACCTGTAGTCCCAGCTACTCGTGAGGCTGAGGCAGGAGAATTGCTTGAACCCGGGAGGTGGAGGTTGCAGTGAGCCGAGATCAAGCCACTGCATTCCAGCGTGGGCCACAGAGTGAGACTCCATCTCAAAAAAAAAAAAAAAAAAAGAAAGAAAGAAAAAAGAAAAAAAAGAAAAAAAGAAATAGCTCATTTCTACCAACCAAAGACACCTATGAATATCCCCAAAAGAAAGTAGCTGATACCCTGGAGAGAAATATCAGAGTCTCATATTTCTGTACTCAAGTAAGAAGTTAAGTTCTAGGTTCTATGACTCCAGAAATGGAAAAATAGTTACCATGGGTAAATTTTAAAATGGCAACACTGAATGTGGCGGCAAAAGAAAAATATGTAGTTTTACCATAAAACTAATTTAGGTATTTCAAATTATAATTTATTAAACTGTAGCCTGAATTAATGAAATAATATTTACACTTTCTTCTTCTTACTTTCATTCCTCCATTACATCCACAAATTTTTATTAAGTAATGCTATGGTTTCCACATGTTCCCCAAAAAGCATTTGTTGGAAACTTGATCCCGAATGCCTCAGTATTGGGAGATGGGGCCTAATGGAAGGTATTTATATCATTCTCTCTCTCTCTCTCTCTCTCTCTCTCCCACCCCACCCTCACTACACGACGGCTTCTGCCATGTTATGACATAGCAAGAAGGTCCTCTATCTTGGACTTCCCATCCACCAGGACTGTAAGAAATAAGTCTCTATTCTTTATACATTAACCAGTCTGAGATATTCTGTTATAACAGCAGAAAATGGACCAAAATAAGCATCTAGTACTATATACAATTTATTGTTTCAGGCAGAGTGACTCCTATATAGGAGAAAAGAAATTTGACATAGACTTTTCCTTTAAGGCAAGTAGACTCCAAAGACCACACATAGGTTTTCTTCTATGTACATTCATTCAATATCTTTCCCTTTCTTTTTGTAACATATGTAAGACATAATTAACTATATTTTCAATGTCTGTCTTCTACTTCAGATTCTAAGTTCCAGGAGTGCAAGAATTCTGGGGCTCTTGCATTCTCAAGTCTTAACACAGTGGCTAGTAAAGGACAGGTGCTTACTGAATATAGTCCAAATGAACAAATGGCTACAAATATATATGATATTGAATATAATGTCAGCAGTATAAGAGTAGATAAAAGACGCTTCCTAAAACGGCAAGATTTTCCCCTTGACCAAGATGACAAAATTCAACTTCAACTTTTTCAAATAACCATAAAGAGATACGAGATTTAATCTTCTTCCATTCTGATCAACTCACTGCCCATTTTCTATGTTAGGAAACAGAACATCTTCTTGTGATCACTGGACTTCAAAACCAAGTCTCTTGTCAATAACTGCTATTTGTGTATATATACATATATATATATGCGCAATAAATACTGAATAAATTATATTAAATGCCTCTTAAAAGACATTCTCAGAGGAGTCAATGCCACCCTCTGTTACAAAAGGAGAGGCTGTGTTAGCATTGTTCTCACCACTACACCACAAAAACACCTCAAGTGCTTATGGACAGCTGTCACAGTAATTGCCTAGAGTTGAGAGAGATAGGAAAATTAGTACAGCTGAGAAGAAAGAGCAATGACACCTCTTTAAAATGCTACCGTGTAAGTTTTCATATTGCTGGCACCAAGTTCAAGCCCAGGTGGGCAAACCTCACCCAGACTGTCCATCCTGACCTAATGTACAAGTCTCGCTAGTCTGCTTTTTAAGGACAAGGAAGGACACTGCTTGGTGATATGGCCACAAGCTGTTCAGGGAAGAGACTTTGCTCAGCACATTTCAGCTACTGAGCAGGGCTGGGCTCATTTCAGAGAGTCACATAAAATAAATAATCATGCAAAAGCAGATTCGTTCTGATAGGGCTCTGACAGCTGCTCCGAGAGGTGGGTCCTTGCAAGCCCATCTTTCAACAATGAACTGACCCAAAGATCCAGGAAAGCTCCAGACAGGACCATATGGCCTGGAATAAAAACATATTTCAAACTCTGTTTATTATGCATATCTTTCAAAGGTTCACTACTCTGTGAGGAAACATTGCACCTGCAAGGCTTTAATAAGCTTCCCAACCAAGTACAATTATAAAATCTCAGGCACCTGAAGAATTTGTCTTCTCTTATATTTAGCCATGCACTGCCCACAAATGACTGGTCTCATTATTTTTAATTATATGGGTTTGCAGTATTTTGTAAGCTGTGATCAATACTTATTCAGAAAATAAAACTCCTTATAGGCCTCAGAATAAGAGCCATGATATATATCTCTCCTCCTAAACTCTGGAGACTCCAACATCGCATACAAAACCCTCCAGTCTTCCTGAAAAGAAAAAGAAGCAATGCAACTGTGCAGCCCTGGAAAGACAGGAGAGCATTTGACATACATTTAGGCTGAACATCATTCGTCAAGAATGTCAGGGGCAGAGGGGATATGAGCAGCTTTCCTTCACAAGTGAGCCCTGTGACTCCACATCTGGTCCAAATATGTGAGAAGCACAGTTTGTTCATTATCACTCCACAAATATCCACTGAGCAGTTATTATGTGCCAGACTCCAGGCTAAGGGTGATGATTTAGAGATAAATGGCACGTAGTTTCTGCCCTCAGCTATAAATGGTCTCATTGGAAAAGTAGACCCAAAAGAACTGGTCTGGAAACACAGAGAAACAAGAGCTATAAAAGAACTTGAGGCATGGGACTGACACGGTGGCTCATGCCTGTAATCCCAGCACTTTGGGAGGCTGAGGCAGGCGGATCATGAGGTCAGGAGTTCGAGACCAGCCTGGCCAATATGGTGAATCCCTGTTTCTACTAAAAATACAAAAATTAGTTGGGTGTGGTGGCACGCACCTGTAGTCCCAACCACTCAGGAGGCTGAGGCAGGAGAATCGCTTGAACTCAAGAGGCAGAGGTTGCAGGGAGCTGAGATTGTGCCACTGACTCCAGCCTGGGTGACAGAGTGAGACTCCCTCCCCAAAAAAGAAGAAGAAAAAAAAAGAACTTGAGGTACAAAGGAAGGGATCACTTAGCCCTTCTGGGAAGTTCATGGACAACTTTCCAAAGGAAAGGGGATTTGAATAGAATCTTGAAAAATAAATGAGGGTCGGCCAGCTAGTTATTAAAGAGAAGGTATGAGTTACATTGGGGTTGAAACTATGTTCATGTGTCATTTTCACTGACCTCTCCCAAGGCCCTGGGCAGTGTGATCCACTTGGAAGCCCCAAGTGCTGTTTCCACCTCTGTCTTTAATTAGCTTATCCACGAACAAGACATGTGTATCTGTGAGTGTTCACATGATTAAATGACTGGTTTGGAATGGATGATTATTATAGATCCACTGCACTCAAATCTCTTCCCAAACTAAGAGTCTACATAAAATTTGAAACCCTTTTATTTATTTACTCTAAACAGTGTACAGTGGTACCTGTTAAGATTTTAAGTATGGATTTTATATAAGATGGCTTAGCCTAATCATTATGCACAATGATAGAGTGGCTGAGTCTTTCCTGCTAAGATTCTTTTTCCCCCAAACCACTTGTTCAACATCAAAAGAGCCTTTGACTTGTGTCATAGAAGGATATCATATTTTTACTATAAAATGAAGAATGTAGAACCAATAGCGATAGATGAAATGAAGATTTTAACTACAAAATTACATGGTGACCTGGAGACACATAAAAGAAGTAAGTGTTGCTTCCTAGAGGTATTGATGATGGCATCAATAACATGCAAAAAGATGAGCTTCTTTGACTAAGGGTTGTTACTTGGGAAACATACTGAGGGGAAGGAAGGGGAGGGGAGGGGAGGGGAAGGGAGGGGAAGGGAAGGAAAGGGAAGGGAAGGGAAGAGAAGGGAAAGGAAAAGAAAGGAAGGAAAGGAAGGAAGGGAGGGAAGAAGGGAGCAAGGAGTGAAAGGTTGGAGGCAGGGAGAAACATTTACTTACACAATCAACAGTATTTCTAAACTCTTTTTATCTCTAAGCTCTCAACAAATACGTAGCCATGATATTATCTTTCAATGCTTTTCAGATTCAAGGAGAACATGAGAAGATTGCCAAAGATGGCACCTGATACTTCCCTTGCACATAGAAGAAAGAACAGCTCTTATTTGTTGCTAAAACCCATGCTATTCACAACAACCCTTAAAGAGTGATGCTGTTAAGTCCATTATATGGACACAGAAAATGAAGTTCAAAGAAAGTAAACATGTTCAAAGTAATTAAGAAAAATGGGGCTGGGTGCAGTGGCTCACACCTGTAATCCCAGCACTTTGGGAGGCCGAACCGGATGGATCACAAGGTCAGGAATTCAAGACCAGCCTGGCCAATACGATGAATCCCCGCCCCCCCCACTAAAATTACCAAAATTAGCCAGGCATGGTGGTGCATGCCTGTAGTCTCAGCTGCTCGGGAGGCTGAGGCAGAAGAATCGCTTGAACCCGGGAGGTGGAGGTTGCAGTGAGCTGAGGTCGCGCCACTGCACTCCAGCCTGGGCAATGGAGTGAGACTCCATCTCAAAAAAAAAAGAAAAAGAAAAAGAAAAAGAAAAGCGGTAGAGAAACGATTGAAATCCAGCTGTCTGCCTCCAAAATCCATGCTCTTTCTAAGACCCTATCTTGCCCTTTTGCTGATTAATCTTCATCAGCGTTCATGCCCCAGTTTAAGATGTAAAGGATCGCTGGTATTTTATTTATTGTACTTATGCTTTAAAAGACTGTTGATCACAGCACTGCAGGTGGCCATGGCAAATGAGGTGACACAGGAACTCTAGACAGGTGCCTTGCACTGAGCATGTGACTGACAGTGACATGCCAACTAGCATCTCTCCTTATTTGACCTCCCTGTCTTTTATATATCAGTTATTCTTTTCTGGTTTTGAATATTAAAGAGACAAAAATATTCCTAAAAGGCATCAGCAGAAAGGGAGAAAGATTAGAAAATGTGCATGGGAATTAAAAACCTTGTATTTCCCTGTGAACTGCAGGGCAGAGAAAACCATCAGACAGAGGGAGAGGAGATCAACTTTTTTTTCCTCTGGGTCATGCCAGGACTCTTTAAGGCTGTGAGTTCCATTGTTTTACCTTATATTTACTTTGTTGGATTTTAGTAAATGCATTCTATTATGAGCTACTTCAGTGGGGTCAAGGGAATCCACAGACCAGCTCTCCCACCAACTTCACTGACCACCTCTAATAGCAACTATCTTGAATGAAGGAGTAAGTTTACTCCGATTTTGGAGCCAATAAGACAGTAGAAATTCACATTCACTGGGTGTTTACAGGATACCAAGCAGCAAAGCATTGATTTAAAAGTTTAATATGCATATTTCATTTAGGTTTTCCAAAAATAAGGAAGGCAGATACTGTCCTATAAGGCAGATACTATTTGTAGTACCATTTTACAAGTTGAGAAAACTTATGCAGAGAGAGGTTGTGTCATTTGCTCAAAGTCATTTATTTAGTAATAAATCTCAAGTAGGGTCTCTTCTTGTTGAGTAGAGCAAATTGGCAATTTGGACATAGTTCTTGAAAGGCAACTACATAATCTTATTTTTTATTAATTATAATGTTTATTTTTTCATTCAATCAATGTTTATTGTTTTTTTTCCCAACCCACTAGGAATCCAGAAATAAGTAGAATCCTGAAGTTTTCCTCCATAAAGGGACAGAAGCATAAAGGAGCAGCTACAGTACCATGTGATCAGATCAGAGCAAATACTGGGCTGGGTGCAATGGGAGCAAAGAGGAGGGACATTTAACTCAGCCAGGGTGTTGAAAGGGACTGCCAGAGAAGGTTTCTTTGGAGTAGGTGCTAGATGTAAGATGCTAGAGTAATCTTGAAGGGTAAGTAGAAGAGGATGGAAAGGAAAAGGCCAGAAAGCACAAGAAAGAGACAAGGACACTGTATCAGCAGGGTTCTCCAGAGAAATGAAACCAATAGGAAATATATATGAGGGAGAGAGAGATTTTTAATAAGGAATTCGCTCATGTGATTATAGAGGTTGAGAAATCACAAGATCTGCAGTCAGCAAGCTGCAGACCCGAGGGAGCCGATGGGAAAGGTCTAGCCTGAAAGCAAAGGCAGGAGAAGATGGATGTCGCCAACTCAGAGACAGTAAGGCGGAAAGAGCAATTTCTCCCTTACTCAGCCTTTTTATTCTACAGGTGCCTTGGACAAATTAGATGAGGTCCACCCACATTGGGGAGGCAACCTGCTAGACTCAGTCCACAATTCAAATGTGAATCTTGTCTAGAAACACACTCATAGACACACCCAGAATAACGTTTAGCAAAATATCTGGGCATCTCATATCTTAGTCAAGTGGACACATGAAGTGAGTCTAGAAACACACTCATAGACACACCCAGAATAACGTTTAGCAAAATATCTGGGCATCTCATATCTTAGTCAAGTGGACACATGAAGTGAACCATAACAGATATATTCTGGGAGCTATATTTAATTTGGTGTGACAAAGGTAAAAGGTATCAGCAACCCTAAGGAAGTTAATGGAAGCCATGGCATAGAAGGCCTTGCTTGCCATGCTAAGAAATCAGAACTTTACACTGAAGGCAATGAGGAACCACTAGGGAGTTTTAAGAAAGGGAATGGCAAGACTGAATTTGTACTTTTGAACAATCATCCTGCCAGCAGACTAGAGACTGGTGGCAGGAGGCCAATTAGGAGGCTGCTAAAGCCTTATCTTAAGGAAGTTGCAACGGAATAGGAAGAAGGGGCCAAATGCTAGAGATATCAACAAATCTTAAGGGCCAACTAATTGGAAAAAAGAGCTTAAGATGACTCCTAGTTTAATAGTTGTGTCATTGGGTTAATACAAAAGAGAATTCAATAGAAGAACCAGTTTTAGGGAATTAATGATGATAATGAACATGAAGCTTTACAGTTTGCAAATGAAATTGATAGATGTTAATTATTTTGTGACTATTCCTTTAAACAGCCCTGTGAAGTTGGTGTTTTTCTCACTTCGGATGAGAACACTAAGCTGAAAGATTAAGTGACTTGCCCAAGCTCCCAATCACAGTAAATGGAATAATCAGAACCTGAACTCTTTTCAAAGCCCATTTTTTTCCACTGCACTATCTGATACAAAGAATAATAATAAAAAATAACAATGAGATAGCTAATATGTGTTGAATGCCTATTGTGGCCTGGTCATTCTTCTAAGTACCTTATTTTTATCAACTCTTAACCCTCGCAACAACCCCATGGGGTAGGTATTATTGGGTATTATTGTTAGCCCCATTTTATAGAAGAAACACACGGGGTACAAAGAGGTGGAAGCAATAAACTGTGTCACTTGGGACAAATGATCTACATGTTACAGTTTCCCCTTTGGGCAGGATCTAGGATAATGGTGAGTAGAACAACAGAGTGGTAAAGCTGAGTGACTTGGCCCCTTTCACAGGAGGCCATGCTTCTTTCAGAGCACATGAACTGAGGGAAAACCCAGACACAAGCCCCCACTGTTTTCACCCATAAATGAAAGGTGAGAACTATTTCCCCCACCCCACTCCCAGCTTAAAAGCTTACACCCTAGTACACCCAGGACCACCTTGCTGGGCTCCGAGTCCTGAGTTGAAAAACTACCTATTGGCCACTATGCTCACTACCTGGATGACAGGATCATTCATACCCTAAACCTCATGACACACAATCTACCGACGTGACAAACGTGCACATGAACCCCGTAAACCTAAAAGTTGGAAGAAAAAAAAAAAAGAAAGAAAGAAAGCTAGAGCCAGGCTCTGTTCAACCAGTTTGAGTTTTAAATAGAGAATCATTTTCCAGCAGCATTAATGTGCTTGGCTGTGTGATCCTGGAGTGGGATAAACAACTGCAGGCTTGATGGCCCGATATGTCAGCCCGAGGAAATAGCTCTCTGGAGGACACCACTCACCCCAAGCCCATTAGCCAATTACTCAGAGCCCATTTAGTAAATGATCTCTTTCAGTGTACTAATTGGAGCCCTGTGAAAGTAAACTTGCAGCAAGAAAGAAGCTGGCTCTCTGTGGTCAGATTTCCCTCTCTGATACACCACAGGATCAGGTATGCTGGATGGGCAGGATGGAGGAGCGGCAAAGACCACTGGCACTAAGCCTGGACTGCTTAGATTCAAATCTCAGTCTTGGTGCTTGCCAGATGTGCAGCCTTCAACAAGATATTCTGTTCTCAGTTTCCTCATCTGTGAAATGGGGATAATTGCATGAGATTTAGCAGTCTCAAATGAGGTAATAAACCTGTGCCCTACATATAGAAACCATTCAGTAAACGTGAACTGATACTATTTACTGTTCTTGCTTATTTATATGCAACAACCCACCTTAACCCAAGAAATGGGATTAAAAAAAAAGTCAGGGGAGAGAATAAATTTACTCAGGTTTGAAAAAACAAATTTACTCAGGACATTTGTTGTATCCCCTATATCCCTCAATTGGCAATTAAGTTATATTTTATTATTAGTTTGTATTACTATGTAGCTAAGTAACTTTTCATATGCTTGAGCATTAGGTAAGTATTAGATATAATTTTCTCATCAATTTAATTTTATGCTCCTTGGAGACAGGTTTCATGTTCACTTTCATACCACCAGGATCATCTACTCAATAGATATTTTTTTGTTGATTGATATTCTTGATTAAATTTTTGTCATCCCTGTTGAGAATCAGCTGGACTGAATATTGGTGAGTTAGCTCTACTATCCATGAGTACTAACTCTTTGAGATTGAATAATTCCAACCATTTAAGCTCTAGTCATGTTTTGGTATCCAATTAGACAAACGTGCAGTCATATCTTATCTTAGTCCATTCATGCAGCTATAGCAAAATACCTAAGACTAGGTAAGTTATAGAAAACAGAACTTTATTTCCTATAGTTCTGGATCTAGGAAGTCTAAGATCTAGGTGCCAGTAGTTGTTGTCTAGTGAAGGCTTTCTTGCTGTTTCCTCACATAGTGGAAGAAAGGACTGGCAAATAAAAAAGATCTAGGTAGTTCCCTTCAGCCCTTTTGAAAGGTTGTTAACCCCATTCATGAGTGTGGAGCCCTCCTACCTTCATCACCTCCTAAAGGCCCACTTCTTAATACCATCACATTGGATCTTAGATTCCAACGTATGAATGTTGGGGAGACACACACATTTAAACCCTAACAGATCCATAGAACAAATCAGTAATAAAATAAGCCAGGAAAAAAGCCTACCTTACTCCTGAGCCAAAGGTGACTTATTTTATGAGGACTTCAAAACAAAATCGAAGTATATGTATACTAAAGCCTCATAGTCTTAACTCCACTGGAGTTGGGCAACAGTTAGCCTAAGAAGTAGAATAGTAAATTAAAATCCTGCCTGAATTAACTGGAATTGTCACTGAAACTATGCAACTTGATCAAATAATTTTACAGTCTACAAAAATTTAAGTCTACTTTAGTATATAAGAATACTACACATTTAGTATTATTGAAACAGCATTACCCCTGTAACCATTTCACAAGTTTGAGTACTTGAAGATCAGTGATTGAAAATTATAATTGTCAGGGTAAATATTGAAGATAATAGTTTTATAATGTAATAAAAGCCAATTTTTAATTTATATTTAATCTCTTTTAAAAGAATAAAAATAGGTTTAAAGAAAATATAGAAAACATATTACATCTTCTGTTTAGCAATATGTAGCAATTAAACAGAAAAGTCAGAAGACTTGTTATTCAAACACATTTCTGGAAAGAGTAAAGTTGCTTCTCATTAAGAAGTTCCTACAGAAAATATTTTTGTACTTTAAAGAAAGATAAGAAAACCCTGAAATAGCTCCTCTTCCTTAGTTCGGTCATTTTCCTGATTCCACAAGCAGAAGCAAATACAATGTGACTAGCTAATTCCCAGCTGTGTAAAGATTTAAATCCATGTCTGAAAACTGAACAATCAAATTATGTAGTAGCACAGTAGCCAGAAATAAACCCAATACATAAATGCTGTTTATTCAACATTATTAACACAAATAAAATTCACACCTACAGTCCTGTGCATCAAAAATAACTTCTCCTATATCAAATGGCAACGTTTTCTTCTGCCAATCAAATTAAACCACTAGAAACATATGGAAAGAAATCAATTCTATAACAAACCTTTGAAAAGTATGGCATTTATCATGTTTAAGACAGGTTAATTCTATTTCGAAATAAACTTTCTCCTTCTAAGTTAGGGCTTTTATTTTGTTTTCTTTCCTTTTCTTTGCTGGAAATGTGCTCAACCCAAACATTCTGTCATCCCAGCCATAAAAATCTTCTTTCTCCCACGCTACGTAAATTAAAAGGGAAAAAACAACACAGCGCACACACACACAAAAACACAAACCAAACACACACATAATTCTATTAGACCCAGAGAAATCTAAGTGTATTGATTTTAGGCAAAAATGTAACAAAAATCTTATGCCAGGAATGAGAGGCTAAAAATTCTGGTGAGAAATGTTTACAGAAAGAGCCCTGTCCCCTTGTTTTCTGTCAACAACCTCAGAGACTAACTGAAAAATCACCTCTGCAAATCTCTTTGACTAAACGGAAAGCAGCCATTTTTAATGGCCTTCGGAGCCCTAAACTCCACACGGCTCTACAGACAAAAACTGATAGCCTCAAGCAGAGCCTTAGTCTGAACAACAGGTGCATCATCCACACTATCTGAATCATATTCCTAAATTAGCAGCCTCTACAGCCACCATTAACTCACATTTGAAAGACACAGTCAAGATCAGTCTTCCAAATCATGTCCCACAATAGCTTCATCTGCAAGTTATGAGCAGGCAAACAATACAGATGAGGCGAAAAGGAACAATGTCTGCACTAAATGCACACAGAGTGGAATGGAAGGAAAAGAAATGCACAGGGTATACATTTTAGAGCAGAAGGAGATCTTACCAGTTACCTAGTCTGGTCTTGTAGCTTCCATCACATGAGCATGTGGGAGTAAAAATGTGGAATGCAATAACAGCCCTACCAGCAAAGAAGAAATGATGTATGGTACCAAATGCCCACAGGGCTTCCCATCATTTGTACAGCTCCCTAGTTACTCCTTACGAAAATGGAAACAGTCAAAACTATTGTGTCAAAATTAAGAGAGGAGCTGGCTTTTCTGTCAGGGATTTGAAATTTGCATTTGGTTAAAACCAGTCAACTGAAACTTTGAAATAAGTTTCTGTGTTTTGTCTCAATTTTACTATATCCACCCTTAATTTATTCATCTGTCATTCACTTATTAAGTCAACAAGTATTTACTAAGAGCTACCAATTGTCAGGTGTCGCCCTGACTGCAGGAGTATAGCAATTAACCAAACAGGAAAACTCCGTGGGAGAAAACTCAATAAACAAGTACAGATATGTATATATCAGGTGGCGATAGATGATATAAAGAAAAAAGAAATTGGGGTAAGAACTAAGATTGTCAGAAGATGTTACTTTACATGAAATGTTCAAGAAAGACCTTGCTGATAAAATGACATTTGAGACAAAAGTCATAAAAAATAAATAAAAGGAACAAATCCTGAGAATATGTGGTAACAGCATTCCAGGCAGAGGAAACAGAAAATGCAAAGACCCTCAGGTAAGAAGCATTTTTGACATGTACAAGAACAACAAGAATCCCAGGTTAGATTTAAATGAGCAGAGGAAGAATGAAACAGCAGGTGGGAGAGAGGTAGTGAGGACTAGATCAGTTAAGGGTCTTGTAGGCCACAGCAATGATTTTGGATCTGATTCTCAGAGTGCAATGAAAAGCCATTAGAAGTGTTGTGAGAAGAGAAAAAACATGATCTAACTTGGCTGCCATGCAAAGACTGGACAACTAGGAAGCAAATATAGAACAGGTAGATTAGTTAGGATTCTATTTCAATAGTCCAAACAAAAGATGATGGTGAAGTGGAAGTGTAGTACTAATGGAGATAGTCAGGATTCTGGACAGATTTAGGAGAAACTGATGTGTATGATATAAAGTAAAGAGTCAGTAATAGCTCCATGATTCTTAGCCTGAGCAACTAGAAGTATCATTTATTTGGGCAGAGAAGACTATGAGACAATTCTTCAAATTCCTTGAGAACATGTTACAATTTGAGATGTTTATTAGGACTCCAAGTATAAACGTTGGGTAGGAAGTTGAATGTACAAGTCTGGAGTTCAGGGAAGAGTTTTTGATGGAGTTATAGAAAAGACAATCATCAGCTTACAGAGTTACCTAAAGCCATGAGATTGGCTGAGATTATCTTGGGAGTGAACATGGATAAAGAAAATTTCTGGAGACTGAATCCTGATGTAGTTCAGTGTTTGGAGGGCAAGAAGAGAGAGATAGGCTAAAGAAGCTGAGAAGAAGCTGCCTGTGAAGCAAGAGGAGAATTAAGAGAGAATAAATTGTGCCTTGGAGGCCAAAGGAAGAAAGCATATCAAGGAAAAGGGGAACAGCTAAGTCAGTTGCTTCCTACAGATAAAGTAAGACGAGGACTCAGGAATCACCATTTTATTGGGCAATTAGAGGTCATTGGTTTTCTTGTAAGAGATGCTTTGTTGAAGCAGTGGGTGCAAAGGCCCTATAGAATGGGTTCAAAAACAGAATGGGGCATAATTATGAATATCTAAGTGTTTTAAAGAAGCTTCCTATACCACAGTTAACCTGGAAATGATACATTCTTGAACACACATTGCATTGCTAGCTTCAAAGGAGATCCAAAGAACACACCCACACTCTCTCATATACACAAAGGAGAACTGAGCAGAAAGAAGCGGCTGTAGGAACTGTGACGGCCATTGTGGGAGTTCCCAGGACACAGGCTGGAATGCCCAGAACCTAGTCCAAAATGCCAATAGTAGGGCCATACAAATAGAGTCAGAATTAGAGCAACAGGAAGAATAAAAAAAGTAGCAATCCAGGCTTGACCTACCACTGGGATTAGCCTGAGATTGAAATACTAAAGTTTTATGATGACCCTTGAAATAGTAACAAGAAAAGGAAGATGAGTCTGAGACTGCATCTTGAGACAAAACTCTTTGGGAAAGAGCTGATATTTCAGGAACAAAGGGACCCCTTGACTGCCAGCAGAAGCAAAGACTTCTCCTTCCTGATGTCTGACTAACCAGCCAAACCCTTTATCACTGTTCATGAGCCTGCATATACTTTACTTCAGGCCACTTCTCTTTTCACACCAAGCAGATGACCAGGTAGACCACCCAAAGCTCTGCCAGTTGGATGGATTTCCCTGTCTTCACATGGTTTTTTCTAGGGCCACTCCTAAGTGGGGCTGTAGTGAAGCAGCCGTCCATTTCAGCTTGCCTCTACACATCCAGCCTATCTATCACATACACTCAATTCTGTTCTCAGATTCATCATCTAGGAATCCAAAGATAGAATACACACTCCTATTTGAGACCCCCTCTGGGAAATTACCCTTGACAACTGAGCTGGAATCTTAGACTTTCATTTCCTTTGTTAACCACTTCAAGGACTACAGTATCACAATCAGGCTTCTGTTATTGTTAGTTGGGTACTCACTAATACATTCACTAGATGGTGAGCGCCTTGAAGGCAAGAGCTATGTCTTTATTCCAATTTCTTAAGAAATATTATAGTAAATATAGTGGAAATAGGCTCTGACTTCCAAATTTGTTGGATATAAAACCTTCAGAAAGTTATGAAACCTCTCTATGCTTCCACTGCCATATCATAAAAACACGAAAAATACTCATCTTGCAGTTCAGATTTAAGAATTAGCAATAATATTCATATAACATGAGTACAAGGCCTGAGAGAAAGCCCAATAGATGGACCCTTATGTTGTTTGGTGTTATTTGAATCTCTAGAACCTAGCCCAGCACTTGGCTCATAGGTTATAGTCACAAATTTATATTTACTGCATTAAATCAGAAGGAAAAACATCACTTAAAATACCACATTTTTGGACAGATTGACAAATGGGTACAATTCTGAAGGGAAAACTTGGCAGGCAGAGAGTAAAGTCAGTTTATTTGCTAAAATTATCATCACTTTAAGAGGTTTTAGACCTGCTCGCTTCATCTACACAGGACTTGTATGGTAGGATGGGGTTAGGGGCAAGGTGGAATCTTATTTTTGCAGCAATCATAGTTAAGACCAAAAAGGCACTGACTCCTCCACTTCCTAAGTTTAGAGAACTGTCAGGAGTCAAAGGCAGGCACTTCCCCACAGAGCTTGCTTCATTTGGGAGCTTTGTTCAACACTCACCACCATGATCACCACCTCAACCTCCATCCAGCTCAGTAGATCTGACTAGAATAAGAGGCGTAGAGAGGTCACCTTATAACAGTTTTTTGGAGCAGCTGACATCCTTTCTTCTTGGACTTCTCCACCACTGCCTTCTATAATATTGAGGGGACCCAAATGTTCTCCCCACCTCCACTAAGTCAGGGACTGGTGATCATTTCTTGCCTGAAGGGCTGAGCAATGGGATCTTCAGAGTGCTTAATGCTGCAAACATGTAGGGTGAAATGCAGGAGTTGGGCAGCAGAGGTAAGGCAGGCAGTGGTATGGGGCAGACTGCACCCCCACAATTAACCATGGCAAGCATACGGAGATTTTCCTATACGTCGATCAGATGTCAGTGTACAGATGGATTTAAGCACTCCCAAAAGGGCCACTCAATGAGCGAGGGGACCCTGTAGCAAGGGGAGACAGGGTGGGTGGCTTGCCAACTGTGGGTTGAAGCTGACAGGCAGAGGTCAAAACTGGGCCATGATTCTGGGCCAGCAGACTGTGTAGGGCAAGTGTGAAGAGGGCTGTACTATGAGCACCCAAAAGAGGCAGCCCATTGGGAACCTGCCACACAGAAGAGTGACAGCCAGTCAGTGAAGGAAAGCAAATTGCAGGGCTCTGGAAAAGCCTGCAAGAAGTCCCTTACACTAAAACGAATGGCTTTTATGTAAATAATGTAATTCAGGTTGTAGATCATCAAAGAATTTGCAAATGTAGCTTTCCACACATGCAACCTAAATTGTCAAAACAACTCAGTGAAAATTTTGTGCATTAAAAATGTCATCATGGGGTGGAGGCCTCTTCATGTCCTCCCTAACTCATTCTATGAAGCCAGCATCAATTTGCTACCAATACCTGGCAAAGGTACAACAAAAAAAGACAACTACAAGCCAATATCCCAGATGAATATAGAAGCAAAACTCCTCAGTAAAATACTAGCAATCCAAATCCAGCAGCACATCAAAAAGTTACTTCACCACGATCAAGTGACTTTATTTCTGGGATGCAAGGTTGCTTCAACATATGCAAATCCATAAATGTGATTCACCACATAAACAGAATTAAAAACAAAATCTATATGATCATCTCAGTAGACACAGAGAAAGCGTTTGATAAAATCCAATATCCCTTCATGATAAAAACCCTCAACAGACTAGGCATTGAAGGAACAGACCTCAAAATCATAAAAACTATCTATGACAACCCCACAGGCAACATCATACCGAATGGGCAAAAGCTGAAACCATTCCCCTTAAGGACTGGAACAAGACAAGGATGCCAAATCTCAACACGTCTGTGCAAAATAATTCTGTAAGTCTTAGCCAGAGCAATCAGGCAACAAGAAGAAATAAAAGACATCCAAATGGGATGAGAAGAAGAAGTCAAATTATCTCTCTTTGCTGATGATATGATTCTATACCTAGAAAACCCTAAACACTCTGCCAAAAGGCTCCTAGAACTGATAAACAACTTCAATGAAGTTCCAAGATAAAAAAATCAACATACAAAAAACAGTAGCATTTTTATACACCAATAATGTTCAAGCTCAGAGCCAAATCAAGGACATAACCTCATTTAAAATAGCCACAAAAAGAATAAAATACCTAGGAATACATGTAACCAATTAAGGGGAAGATCTCTACAAGGAAACTATAAAACACTGCTTAAAGAAGTTAGAGATTACATGAAAAAATGGAAAAACATTCCATGCTCATGAATTGTGAGAATTAATATCATAAAAATGAACATACTTTCCAAAGCAATCTACAGATTCAATGCTATTCCTCTCAAACTACCAACATCATTTTCCACAGAATTAGAAAAAACTATTCCAAAATTCCTATGGAACCAAAAAAGAATCCAAACAGCCAAAAGAATCCTAAGAAAAAGGAACAAAGCTGGAGGCATCACATTATCCAACTTCAAACTGTAGTCTACAGTAACAAAAACAGCATGGCACTAGTACAAAAACAGATACATCAACCAATGGAACAGATTAGAGAACTCAGAAATAAAGCTGTACACCTACAATCAGCTGATCTTTGACAAAGTAAACAAAAATAAGAAAGGGGAAAGGGCTCTCTAGTCAGTAAATGGTGCTGGGATAACTGGCCAGTCATATGCAGAAGAATGAAACTTAACCCTTACCCTTTCAAAATACACAAAAATTAACTCAAGATGAATTAGAGATTTAAATGTAAGACTTCAAACTATAAATATCCTAGAAGAAATACCATTCTGGGAAATACTATCCTGGACATCAGCTTTGATGAAGAATGTATGACTAAATCCTCATGAACAATTACAACTAAAACAAAAATTGACAAATTGGCTCTAATTAAGCTAAAGGGCTTTTGTACAACAATGTGCAAAACTCTGCTTACTCGATAGCATAATCAGACAACTTACAGAATGAGAAAAATATTCACAAACTATGCATCAGACAAAAGGTCGAACATCCAGAATCTATGAGAAACTTAAACAACTCATCAAGCAAAAAAACAAATGACCCTATTACAAAGTGGGCAAAGGGCTGGGCGTGGTGGCTCATGCCTGTAATCCCAGCACTTTGGGAGGCCGACGCAGACAGATCACGTGGTCAGGAAATCAAGACCATCCTGGCTAACACGGTGAAACCCCGTCTCTACTAAAAATACAAAAAAATTAGCCGGGCATTGTGGCACACACCCGTAATCCCAGCTACTCAGGAGGCTGAGGCAGGAGAATCAGTTGAACCTAGGAGGCCGAGGCTGCAGTAAGCTGAGGTAGCATCACTACACTCCAGCCTGGGTGACAGAGCAAGACTCTGCCTCAAAAAAAGAAAAAAAAAGTGGGCAAAGGACATGAACAGACACTCCACAAAAGAATACATACAAGAGGCCAACAAACATACAAAAAATGCTCAATATCACCAATTGTATTAGACTGTTCTCACACTACTAATAAAGACATACCCAAGACTGCGTGATTTATAAAGGAGAGAGGTTTAACTGACTCACAGTTCAGCATGGCTGGGGAGGTCTCAGGAAATTTGCAATCACAGCAGAAGGGGAAGTAAACACATCTTTCTCCAGATGAACGCAGCAAGGAGAAGTACAGAGGGAGGTGGGGGAGAAAAACTATTTATAAAACCATCAGATCTTGTGAGAACTCACTCACTATCACAAGAACAGCATGCAGGTAACCGCCCCCATGATTCAATTACCTCCCACTGAGTCGCACCCACAACACATGGGGGTTATGGGAACTACAAGTCAAGCTGAGATTTGGGTAGGGACACAGCCAAACCAAGTCACTAATCATCAGAGAAATGCAAATCAAAACCACAATGAAATACCCTCTCACACCAGTCATAATGGCTATTAGTAAAAAGTCATAAAATAACAGAAGTTGGTGAGGCTGTAGGGAAAAGGGAACGCTCGTACACTGTTGGTGGAAATGTAATGTAAATTAGTCCAGCAATTGTGGAAAGCAGTTTGGAGGTTTCACAAAGAACTAAAAACAGAACTACCATTCAACTCAGCAATCCCATTACTGAGCATGTACCCTAAGGAAAATAAATCATTCTACCAAAAAGACACATGAAGTCATATGTTCATCACAGTACTACTCACAATAGTAAAGGGACAGAATCAACCCAGGTGCTCATCAACAGTGCATTGAATAAAGAAAATGTGGTACATATGAACCATGAATGCTATATAGCCATAAAAAATAATGAAATTATGTCCTTTGCTACAAGTTGGGTGTAGCTGGAGGCCATCATCCTAAGCAAATTAACACAGAAACAGAAAACCAAATACCACATGTTCTCACTTATAACGGCAAGCTAAACACTGAGTACTTACGGACATAAAGATGGGAACAATAGACATTGGTGACTACTAGAAGAGGGAAGGGAGAGAGGGGCAAGGGCTTAAAAAGTACCTATCAGGTACTATGCTATCGGTACCTGTGTGATAGGATCATTTATATCTCAAACCTTAGCGTCACACAATACACCCATGTAACAAATATGCACATGTGCCCTCTCAATCTAAGATAAAAGTTGAAAGTATTTTAAAAAAGAAAAAAAATGACATTATCAGAGACTCTGATTAAATAGGAATAGCATTAAGTTTTCCTTTTATAGAATTAAATCAAAATAATTCAACAGAATTTTTATGACAGTTCTCATTATACACACACAGAGAGAGAGAGAGAGAGAATAAGAGTATTTGCTTACTTTATTTTTGTGGTTTTTTAATTATGCAAATTTTTGAAATTAGGCAAAACTATCACTTTCAAAAATTTAAAATTTATTTTTAATCATTTATATGAATAACCTAAGAAATGTCCTTCTCTGTTGGAGGATAATCAGAATGGTGTTAACCTGCCTCTACTTTTTTAACTGTGATTCCATGGGCATGCCACTTAGTTTTTCTGAGGTTACATCTTCATGAAAAAGTTGAATTATAAACAGGGGTGCTAATCCATAGACTTAGACAGTCTATTGGGGGAGGGTTCTTCCTTACATCTTCTCCTTCCCATTCTG
This sequence comes from Gorilla gorilla gorilla, assembly GCF_029281585.2. Lineage (NCBI taxonomy): Eukaryota > Metazoa > Chordata > Mammalia > Primates > Hominidae > Gorilla > Gorilla gorilla. The sequence goes on along the minus strand of NC_073227.2, from coordinate 30,974,699 downwards.
TTATTACCAGAAGATATCCTGGAATCCACTTGTGACTGTCTCACAGGCATACAATGGTTTTGCCTACCTTACACCTATCTTCCAACAGCCACTCCACATTCTCTGGAAAAACCATTCTGTTCACACTCAGTGCACATGATTTCAATGGGCTCCCAGTTCAAGTACGGACACAAACCCTTTTTCAGGTCAATCACTCTTTTCTAAAACTAAAGTCACAGTGATTGCTCTAAAGATGGACTCCTGACTCAAATTGTCTAATCAGAGGTAAGCCAACAATTGGCTGGAGAAGTGACAGGAAGTTTTTCCCTTTTCTCTGGTCTTGTACCTAAAGGATTTAAGCCCGGATCAGGTAACAGCCACACAGAGAGAGCCTAGGAGTTGAAAATCCACAGAAAAGCTGAGCCACGAGATGGAAAAGAAACATCCCTTGGAGCCTCCGGGTCCTGCTAATTTGAAGAGTTGTTCTTGGACTTTTCAGTCACTTGAGGAAATAAATTTCCCCGATCTTAAACCAGATTCTAAGTTTTGGTAACTGAAAGAGCTGTATCTGATACGTACAGTCTATAGGTTGACTGTTCAGTCTAGTACAAAGATGCTCAAATATTTATAATATATGTAGATAATGTGTTAAATAAAATATGAATTGATATAAATTTTTTAAGTGTTTCTATTAGGATTTTCTCAACAATATATAGTACAGGAATAACTAGAAAATTTTAGCAGTCCCTTCAAATTCTAAAACTCTATGTTTAAGAGCTTTTGCATTACATAAATCAAGGTATAAACCTGCATATAAAATGGTACAGAGGACATTTGTCCTCGGTGATTAAACAATAAGCAGCTGTGTTCCTTTGCATGATATTGTGAAATGCACTAACTTTGAGACAATGATGTTACATTTTGGGATTTGCAGATTAGAGACATGGAAATAAGATTGTGAATTCTAAATAAGACCAAAAATAATTTAAAAATTCAAAAGATGCCTTTTTAAAAATCCTTCTTTTGGTACTAATGGAGATTTCACACTGGGTAACATAAATCACCAACGTGCTGATTAAGCTGTGTTTTTCACTTTAAGGTCTTTTTGTGCTTCCCTTAAAGTGATAACAAATGGAACATCATCATTTTCTTGAGATCTGAGATCAAAACGTCCACAAGCAATATACAGTTGTAGTGACACAACAGCAAGCAAAAAAAAAAAAAAAAAAAAAAAAAAAAACAGAAAACAAAAAAAAAATGCTTTAAATATCACCTACCACAGACTTGGAATATAAAATGTGAAATTTGCAGAGGCATGACTAATGGAGTGATTTCTATTTTTTCAGCAACTGAATACCCAGTCCATGAACCAAGCACATATAATACTTAGAAAACAGTCTTAGAGAAAACCGACAGATATATAGGGTATTTTATCTTGTATTATGTGATTTGTAGAAGTAATCTCAACTGGAAGTACTTCAAAGAAGGGCATTAAACAAGTGTAAAATAACTAATCTACAAGTATTTATTAAGCGTTTGCTATGTAGCCAGCCAAATCCAAGGTGATTGAGGAGGAAATAAGAAAGGGAAATCTAACGACCATGTTGAGAGTAACCTGCTAACTGTGCCCCCCTCTTTCAGCCTCTTCCACTTCAAACCACTAGACCCATGGCTGCCAGGCTAATTGACTGAAAGCACAGCTTGATTCCCTTTGATCTTCTATGCAAGTATCTTTAGTGGTCTCTTGCTGTACTACGTACATTCTCTCCCTCTCTCAGGTAGGCATAACATAGTCCCAGCCTTATATCCCAGTATTGCCCTTTGAGTGACAATAGATGCAGGTTAGCACTTTTATTTAAAAAGAAGTTGGTTCCAGAATAGTTATGACAATGACAACAGTGGCAATGAAGAAGAGGAGGAGAAAGAGGAGACCAACATTCTTCGATTGGTTACCATGTGCTGAGTATTAAGCATATGCTAAGTATTTAACATCCATAAGTCTCATAACCCTATAAACTGAGTACTATTATCATCTACTTTTTTTTTTATTGAGGTAAAATTCACCTGACATAAAATTCACCATTTTAAAGTGAATTAGTATAATTACAATGCTGTGCAACCACCACCTCTATCTAGTTCCCAAATGTTTTCATTGTCCCAAAAGGAAATGTCATACCCATTAAGCAGTTAATTCTTAACTGCTCACTCTTCCCTTCATCCAGCCCATGGCAACAACAAATTGGCATTCTGTCTCTATGTCATCCCGATTTTACAAATGAAGAAATTCAGTGTAAGAGGTTAGGCTACCTGTCCAAAGTCTCACTACTAAAAATAATAAATCTTGGGTTCTGTCTCCTTCCTCAAAATAACTAAGGTATGTGTATTAGGGCTCTCTAGTGAAACAGAACTAATAAGATATATGTACATATGAAAGGGAGTGTGTTAAGGAGAACTGACTCACACGATTACAAGGTGAAGTCCCACGATAGGCCGTCTGCAAGTCGAGGAGCAAGGAAACTAGTGGTGGATCAGTCGGAGTCTCAAAACCTCAAAATTAGGGAAGCCGACAGTGCAGCCTTCAGCCTGTGGCCAAAGGCCTGAGAAGCCCTGGCAAAACCACTGGTGTAAGTCCAAATGTCCAAAAGCTGAAGAACTTGAAGTTTGATGTTCAAGGGCAGGAAGCATCCAGCATGGAAGGAAGATGAATGCCGGAAGACTCAGCAAGTCTGCTTTCCCATCTTCTCCTCCCTGATTTATTCAAGGGGAGCTGGCAGTTGATGAGATGGCGCCCACCTAGACTGGGGCTGGCTCTGTCTCTCCCAGTCCATGGACTCAAATGTTAATCTCCTTTGGCAACACCCTCACAGACACACCCAGGAACAATACTTTGCATCCTTCAATCCAATCAAGTTGACACTCAATATTAACCATCACAGTATGAGGCTTTTGAAACATAATTTCCTGAAGAATAAACTTACCATGAATACAGGCATCAGAGAGAGGATGAGTGATGCACCTTGAGGACCTAAAACTATAAAAGACGCAAATCCTCCACTGCCCCAAGGAGAGAGCATGCAATGGGCTAAAGATGCTTCATTGGCAGCTTTCATTACACTGAGGGCCCCTAAAGCTTCCTTTCTAACCAGCCATGGCCCTCACACTTATGTATTTATGAAATATGCATTGAGAAGCTACTAAGAGCCCAGTGTGTGGTTCTCGGTCAGCTATAATCACAGTCTGCTGAATATTATGTGCCTTTAAAACCTTGCAGAAGGGACCAAGTTCACAACAAAACATAAGCCTATACATGCCATGCTTACAAAAACTGCCCATTTTGTTTCTCTCATGTGGGATCCCAGTTCTTTTGTAGAATATAAAATGCCTTCTATGACAGATGTAAATAACCCAATCGATAATATAATATGCACACTGTGATATTATAATTAATATGGAATTACACGTTATGGTCATTTAATAAAAATCTAGATATAATATTAGAGATTTATTTTAAGAAATCAGTTCACATGATTATGTCCAAAATTTGCAGGGAAATGTTGATGTTGCAGCCCAAATCCAAAGCCAGCCTGGAGGCAGAATGCCTTCAGAGACCTTAGTCTTTCTCTCTTAAGGCCTTCAACTAATTGGGCAATTCCCATCTGCATTATGGAGGGTCACCTACTTTACTCAAAGTCTACTAATTTAAATGTTAGTCACATCTAAAGTACACCTTTACAGCAACATCTACACTAGTGTTTGATCAGACATCTGGGCACCATAGCCAAGCCAAGCTGACATATAAAATTAACCAACATACTACCTGTTGTAGATTAAACTGGATCTCCCAGAAATGTATATGGTTGACACCTTAACCCCCAATGTAATTACATTGGGAAATACGCCCTTTAAGGAGTTAATTAAGGTGAAATAAGGTCATAAGAGTGAGGTTCTGGGCCGGGTGCGGTGGCTCACGTCTGTAATCCCAGCACTTCGGGAGGCCGAGACAGGCGGATCATGAGGTCAGGAGATCAAGACCACCCTGGCTAACACAGTGAAACCCTGTTTCTACTACAAATACAAAAAATTAGCCAGGTGTGGTGGCAGGTGCCTGTAGTTACAGCTACTTGGGAGGCTGAGGCAGGAGAATGGCCTGAACCTGGGATGCGGAGCTTGCAGTGAGCCGAGATCATGCCACTGCACTCCAGCCTGGGCGTCAGAGTGAGATTCTGTCTTAAAAAAAAAAAAAAAAAAGGGAGTGAGGCTCTAACCTAATAAAACTGCTGTCCTTAAAAAAAGAAGAAGGGATACCAGGATGCACACGAACAGCGGAAATGCCATGGGAGAAGGCACAGCGAGAAGGCAGCCACTCACAGCCTTTCCTCTGTGCAAGCCAAGGAGAAAGCCTTCACCAGACACCAATCCTGCCAGCACCTTGATCTTGAACTTCCAACCTCCAGCACTGTGAGAAAATTAATTTCTGTGGTTTAAGCCACCTAGTCTTTCGTACTTTGTAATGGCAGCCATAGCAAACTAACACGCTCCCCAAATCTCTTCCCAGGGGAGCAGCCAGAGATCCACTTAGAATGTACATCAGATTCTGTCCCTCCTCTGCACAAAACCCTCCAAAAGCTCCTGTTTCAAAGTAGAGGCCATTGTTGTTAAAGGTCTGCCTGGTCCTCTGGAATCTCATCATCCAGGTTCCCTCTCTCCCACTGGTGACCTCTCACTGCTCACTCATACTCTTCCCCCTTACCCATGCCACTCGAGCCGCAGGGGCTCCCTTGCTGTCCCTGGGCCATGTCAAGCCAGATCCCAACTCAGAGACTTTCTTCTGGTGCTTCCCTCTTTCTGGAAGCTTTTCCTCAGATGTTTGTACCCTCAGCTTCTTGAAGTCTATCTTCAAAAGGCCCCTACTAGGTGAGACGTGTATAACCAGCCCCTAGCCTCCAATCCTCCACTCTCTGCTCTTAGCATCTCCTGCCTCTTGTCCTTGTTCTTCCTCATTAATCCCCGGAGTAAATGCCATTATTGCCTCTATTTTACAGATGAAGAAACTGAGGGACAGAAAGATTATTAATAATTACCTTGCCCTTGCTTACTAGCCCCAAAGTGGGGAGACCAGGAGTTGAACCCAGGCAGTCTTACTCTAAGTTCATGTTCTTAACTACTCCACTAGGCTATGTCTCTGGCTGTTTTCGGGGAGAGAAGGAAATGCCACTTTCTGAGTAAACAATGCATCAGGCAGGACCCATGCAGTGTAGTTTTGTACCCTATTTCTCTTTTTTAAATTGATGAATAAAAACTGTATCTATTTATGGTATACAACACATTTTGATATATGTATACATTGTGGAATGGCTAAATCAAGCTGATTAACATATGCATTCCATTCCACTTTTCATTTTTCATGATGAGAACACTTAAAATGTACTCTCAGCAATTTCCAAGAACACAATGCATTAACTAAGTCATCTTGTTATACAATAGATTTAACTTATTTCTCCCAATTAATTTTGTATCCTTTCACCAACATCTCCAACCTCCACTCCATCTCCCTACCCCTGGTAGCTACTCTTCTACTCTTCAAGATATTGGTATGTTCACTGATTGCAGATTGTGGCATCTGAGAAGAAGAGTGTACAGAGAATGTCAGTCTTGGTGAGTGTTGTGGGCACATTACACCTCCTGAAATGGGTAATCTGTAGAGCAGGAAAATGCAAAGATCAAGTGTCTTAGGTCACCCATGAGCATCAGAAGTTACGAGGCACAGCAAGAGAAGCAAGGCAGAAAAGTGCAGGAAAGGAAAAGAGGTTTTGCTTACTGGACAATTTTCCCTTCTCTGTGAAGCATGAGCGATAGGATAGGCAGGCCAGAAAATGAAAAGAGATAGGCTCTGCAAATACAAGCATACATTGTATCAATCCTCAGATGGGATGATCCTCCTGAGAATTTTGCTATGTTCTAGCTAATTAGCTAAATAGATAATTCATTTTACTCTTGAGAATCAAGTTTTCCCTGAGGGGGTAAATATTCAAGGTCTGCAAAAAGAGAGTCCAAGACTACTGCAAGTGTTAAGTAAATACCAAACATCCATCCTTCAAGGTTTGAGCCCAGCAAGGACAAAGCAAAGACAAATTATCTGTCTTTGGGAGTAGCCACTCCCCTCAGACTTCCCTTCATCCCCTTCCACCTAATTTCCCATCCCCTCCCTCAGCATTTAGGCTGGGAGATAACTCATGCTTTGGGAATGCAGATCCTGAAGAGAATTCCTTTTGTTACTGCCAAAATATACATACATACATACAGTAGAGAGAATCCTGCAGTACGATGTGGATGGAACACAGGCAAGGGGAACAAAAGGCATGCTCAGAACTCAGTGAATTAGAAAAGCATCACCCGTACAAAAATGAGTGAGAGCAGACAACTGCAGAAATCTTCTCGAACAGCACTTTTTTCTAGTACAGGACAGAGCTGACCAGAGCCAAAATGAAGGTACGACTACACCTAAAGGCAGGATGTAGCAAGAGAAAGGAGACGTTCTGCCATCCAAATAGGAAATTGGGAGATTTGCCAATATGTATCCAGCACATCAAAGGACTGGATGCCCTGGGCAACTAGTGCAATATTCTGTGCCCCCAAGTAGAAATAACCATAAAACAGAGATGGGTGCATCTGACTACAAGATTACAATGCTCTTAGTCTGTCCTGCCGTGATCATCTGGCCATTTTTTGACTTCTGCTCACGTATATAGATGTCTTCCAGAAAGATATGCCTAATTGACATAAATGTCCTATGTCCTTGACAGTTGTATTTTAAATCATAAACTTACAAATTGACATTTTGGTTTCTATATCATTGTCTTGAGAGTTGCTAGATATGAGTCTATTTCAGGAGAAATGGATATTCTCTAAGAATGTTGGCAAAACTTTAGTTTCTGAGCAAACAAAGCTGAGGATCGTGGCTGTGGCCAGTCACAATAATGTCCTCCAAAGGACATTGTCCAGCTGTCTGGGTGGACCCTCCAGGTATCATCCCTTTTGCTCATATCCTTCAAACTACCAGAGCCATACAGGTCATCAGGTTAATTTCATTGCAAAGGATCAACTTCCACTATAATCAGAAGCATAGAAGAGTCCTTTATAGGTTGAAATATTGTGATTTCTTCAAAGTAGCCAAAAGTCAAAACACTGTATAGAATGTAAGAGCTGTAATGAGCCCCTATTTCACAAACCATGACAAAATGGTCTCAAATGACTTGTTTATGGTGACATCTTTTTGGTCTCGAATTCTTGGGTTAAATCTAAGTTTCTTTTCATTGCATCACAGGGGTCCCCTAAGACCATAAAAACTATCACCGCTCCACAAAAAGTCATGTTTCTAACAGTTTTTGCACACACAGTTATTCTTAAGTGAATTACATTTCAAAAGAGTCAATCTCAGTCTATATCCTCCCTCCATCAAATAGTGTAAAAATTTTAGTCCATTTTCAAAGACAAATATGCCCTTGTTCTCACTTAGAAGTGGGAGCTAAACAATGGGTACAAATGTACATAATCATAGAAATAATAGACACCTGGCACTCCAAAAGTGGGTGGGGGGGGGGGGGGAGAGGGAGAGAGGGTGAACAACTTACCGATCAGGTATAATGTTCACTATTTGGGTAATGGAACTAGAAACCCAGTTCCTACTGAGAGGTGACAACGTGCTAGCAGACCTGGCTACTAGCTCTCGGCGCCTCCTCAGCCTCAGCGTCCACTCTGGCCGTACTTGAGGAGCCCTTCGGCCAGCCCCGGCACTGTGTGAGCCCCTCTCTGGACTGGCTGAGGCTGGAGCCGGCTCCCTCTGCTCGCGGGCAGGTGTGCAGGAAGAGGCGCGGGCACAGGGCACTCGCGGGCCAGCGCCAGTTCCGGGTGGGCGTGGGCTCAGCAGGCCCCACACTCGGAACAGCCGGCCGCTTTGGCCGGCCCTGGGCAGTGAGGAGCTTAGCACCCGGCCAGCAGCTGTGGAGGGTGCGCCGGGTCCCCCAGCACTGCCGGTCCGCCACGCTGGAATTCTCGCCAAGCCTCAGGCGCCTCCCGCCAGGACCTGCAGCCTGCCATGCCTGAGCCCCGCCCCCGCTGTGGGGCTCTCGCGCAGCGGGAGCCTCCCCAACGGGCACCGCCCCCTGCTCCGCGGCAACCAGTCCCATCGACCGCCCAAGGGCTGAGGAGCGCAGGCACAAGGCACGGGATTGACAGGCAGCTCTGCCCATGGCCCCAGCACAGGATCCACAAGGGGAAGCCAGCTGGGATCCTGAGTTAAGTAGGGACTTGGAGAACTTTTATGTCTAGCTGGAGGATTATAAATGCACCAGTCAGCATTCTGTGTCTAGCTCCGTGTTTGTTGATGCACCAATCAGCACTATCTAGCTAATCTGGCGGGGACTAGGAGAACTTTTGTGTCTAGCTAAACGATTGTAAACACACCAATCAGTCCCCTGTCAAAATGGACCAATCAGCTCTCTGTAGAATGGACCAATCAGCTCTCTGTAAAATGGGCCAATCAGCTCTCTGTAAAATGGACCAATCAGCAGGATGTGGGTGGGGCCAGATAAGGGAATAAAAGCAGGCTGCTCAGGTCAGCAGCAGCAACTGGGTACACTTCCACAGTGTGGAAGCTTTGTTCTTTCACTCTTTGCAATAAATCTTGCTGTTGCTCACTCTTTCGGTCCGCACTGCATTTATGAGCTGTAACACTCATTGCAAAAGTCTGCAGCTTCACTCCTGAGGCCAGAGAGACCACGAACCTACTGGGAGGAATGAACAACTCTGGATGGGAGGAACGAACAACTCCAGATGTGCTGTCTTAAGAGCTGTAACCCTTACCGTGAAGGTCTCTAGCTTCACTCCTGAAGCCAGCTAGACCATGAACCCACCAAAAGGAAGAAACTCTGAACATGTCCAAACATCAGAAGGAACAAACTCTGTACACACCATCTTTAAGAACTGTAATGCTCACCACGAGGGTCCGTGGCTTCATTCTAAAAGTCAGTGAGACCAAGAACCCACCAATTTCCGATACACTACCTTGCATGGTAGGATGTCCCAGACCACCTTCAATTATTAAAGAATCACTTTCCTTTAGTTTTGCACTTTTTTTTCTAATCTGTTGAATTTCACGTTAGTTTTCTTTTAAGTGTTCTCTACTCCCATATGAAAGCAAGTAGACAGACTACAAAACACCCATTTAAATTGCAGGAGCTAGCTTGTGGTGTACTTGTAGTGCATAAACCATCTTTTATTATTATTATTATTTTTTTGAGATGAAGTCTTGCTCTGTCACCAGGCTGGAGTGTAGTGGTGTGATCTCAGCTGACTGTAACCTCCACCTCCCGAGTTCAAGCGATTCTCCTGCTTCAACCTCCCGAGTAGCTGGGATTTCTGGCATGTGCCACAATTCCCTGCTAATTTTTGTATTTTTAGTAGAGACAGGGGTTTTGCCATGTTGACCAGGCTGGTCTTGAACTCTTGACTTCACATGATCCATCCACTTCAGCCTCCCTAAGTGCTGGGATTACAGGCATGAGCCATAGCACCTATCCCACCTTTCTTTTTTTAAATTTCAACCTTTATTTTAGATAGAGAATATATATGTGCAGGTTTGTTACACGGATATATTGCATGATGCTGAGGTTTGGGGTACAGATCCCATCACCCACGTCGTAAGCATACTACCAGATAGGTATTTTCCAACCCATCCCCCCACCCTTCTCACAGTCTGCAGTGTCTATTGTTCCCATGTATGATGGTTAATACTGTCAACTTGATTGGATTGAAGAATACAAAGTATTGTTCTTGGGTGTGTCTGTGAGGGTGTTGCTAAAGGAGATTAACATTTGAGTCAGTGGACTAGGAGAGGCAGACCCACCCTTAATCTGGGTGGGCACCATATAATTAGCGACCAGCATGGCTGGAATATAAGCAGGCAGAAAAATGGAAAAGAGAGACTGGCCTAGCCTCCCAGCCTACATCTTTCTCCCGTGCTGGATGCTTCCTGCCCTTGAACGTCGGACTCCAAGTTCTTCAGTTTTGGACCTCACACTGGCTCTCCTTGCTTCTCAGCCTGCAGAGGGCCTATTGTGGGACCTTGTGATTGTGGGAGCTAATACTTAATAAACTCATATATATATATATATATATATATATATATATATATATATATATACACACACACACACACCCATATATATGTGTGTGTATATATATATTTAAAAAATGTTTAAACTAAAACATTTTTATTGGATATTTATCTTTTTTTATTATTATACTTTAAGTTTTAGGGTACATGTGCACAATGTGCAGGTTAGTTACATATGTATACATGTGCCATGCTGGTGTGCTGCACCCATTAACTCATCATTTAGCATTAGGTATATCTCCTAAAGCTATCCCTCCCCCCTCCCCCCACCCCACAACAGTCCCCAGAGTGTGATGTTTCCCTTCCTATGTCCATGTGTTCTCATTGTTCAGTTCCCACCTATGAGTGAGAATATGCGGTGTTTGGTTTTCTGTCCTTGCGATAGTTTACTGAGAATGATGATTTCCAATTTCATCCATGTCCCTACAAAGGACATGAACTCATCATTTTTTATGGCTGCATAGTATTCCATGGTGTATATGTGCCACATTTTCTTAATCCAGTCTATCATTTTTGGACATTTGGGTTGGTTCCAAGTCTTTGCTATTTACACACACACACACACACATATATTCCATTAGTTCTGTCCCTCTAGGAAACCCTGACTAATACACCATGTTGCGTCCATGTGTGCTCAGTGTTTAGCTCCCACTTATAACTGAGCATATGCAGTTAATTTTTTTTTTCTGTTCCTGCCACAAACTATCTTTCTTTAAAAATCTGACTCTACTCCTCACTCGGGGCAGTTGTATGGGTGGAGTGTTGAGAAAGAACTGCAGGAAGAACAGCAGAAAGGCAAGTGTGACTGGTGTGGAGTGTGAGAGAGGTCAACTGAAGATGAGGTCAAAGAGACTGAATAAGAAGGGGATGGTGCTGGACTGTTCAGTTAAGGGTTTGATATTACTCTACGTGAGATGGATAGCCTTTGAAGAGGTCTAAGCAGAACATTTATAAGATATGACTTACGCTTTAAGAGGATAACTCTCGCTGCTGCAAAATGGATAAATGGGAGAACAGTTAAGAGCAAATTCCATGAATCCAGAAAAAGACAATGGTGGCTTGAATCTAGGAGTTTGCAGATTAATTTTCTGAGAGTATACAAAAAGAAAAAGAGAGAGACACAAAAATGACTCTGAAATTTTGGACTCAAGTAATTGGAAGCTTGGCGCTGTCAATGAATGAGATGCCATGCGAAGGCATTGGGCCATACAGAGATTGCCAAGACTTGGTGGCTCTGAGAAATCTCAGTCTAGGAAGAGAGGTGGACAAGTAAAAGAATCTAAGTAGGCCAGGCAAGGTGGCTCACGCCTGTAATCCCAGCACTTTGTGAGGCCAAGTCGGGCACATCATGAGGTCAAGAGATTGAGACCATCCTGGCCAACATGGTGAAACCCTCTCTCTACTAAAAATGCAAAAAAAAATTTAGCTGGCCGTGCTGGCACATGCCTGTAGTCCTAGCTACTTGGGAGGCTGAGGCAGGAGAATCACTTGAACCCAAGAAGCAGAGGTTGCAGTGAGCCGAGATTGTGTCACTATCCTCCAACCTGGCAACAGAGTGAGACTCTGTCTCAAAAACAAACAAACAAACAAACAACAACAACAACAACAAAAGAATCTCAGTAAAAGAAATTGCCATTTCTTGGACACTTATTTGGTAACACTTAGTATCAAGCACTGAACTAAATATTTTGCAAACATAACATAATTCAATTCTCATAAAGGCTTAATTTGGTAGATATACTTAGCCCTGTTTTACAGATAAGAAACTGAAGCTTGGCAGAGTGAAGTGGCTTATTCAAGCTCTAAGAGCTGAAAGATAGAGGACCAGTTTGCATCCACACCTGTTTAACCTCAAACTTGTACTCTTAACTATTATACTTTAATCTAACTCTGGCTAAACTTAATCTGAGGAAATAAGGTAGGCATGATATACGAAGCAAGCCCCAGAGTACACGGAGCAGCCTTTACCTGTGACAGAATGATTGCACGCTCACTTTTAATCCATAAAACAAAAAGGATGGACTCTATGATTTCCATGGCTCCTTCCAGCTCTAAAAGCCTATAATTTTAAAACATGGTGCTGCTTCTTTTCACTAAAGTAAAAATCATTTTTATCCCTTAAGATTGAATAGCATATAACACAATTCTCTAATTTATACAAAACTATTCCAAGTCAGGCTGAATGGTGCATTACAGATAAAGAGTAACAGTGAACAAAGAAGGGTCAATGAGGCAGAGGAAAGGTCATATCAAAGAAAGGAAGGCACCATCACAAAATCACCAAGAAAAATTAAAATGAGGCTCAAAAAATCATTTTCCCAAGAAATGAAGAATTTTTATATCTATCTTTTATACTGAGATATATTGAGTGCTGACTACAAAGTTCAGCGACATCTGAAAACATATCTTTTCCATTAACAGAAACTTTTTCAGTCTGTTTTACTCCAGATTCCAATGTATAATATCATATCTTCAATTTGTCACAATTGCAATAGCAAATGAACATATTTGTATGCAGAGAGAACATAAATCATGTACCTCTAGAAAAAAATCATACAATGTATTTATGTTTGCCTTCTCTTTGGGATATGTTTGTGAAATTAAAGTGTGGCCTAGATTTAAGGAATCATAAAAAACAACTTTGGTTTTAATTAGGATTCAACAAGCAGCCTGTTTCTTTTCATTATCATTGCTAAATTCATAACACATATCCAGAATATATATATATAAGCATGTAAGTATGTATGTAGGCAGTAAGCAGCTATGGGGATATTCCATTTGATTTCCTGAAGCTGAAGGTAAATGAAGTTACAGGAAAATAATACCAAAGTGTTTGATTAGCATGAACAGAAAAGAAAGCTCTAAACTCTGGCTTTTAAATTGTGTCTCATGAAACTATAGGAGTATTATAGTTGAGATGGCAGAACTCCGAGCCCCTCTCCTTCACTTCATTCTCATTTAGCTGTCTTCATATGATGTCATTCATATAATGGCATCTTAAAATATTATTTTAAGCTTTAAAAAAGTATGTACAACTGCAGCCAAGATTATAATGGATTCAATATTTAAAAATATTTAAAAATTGAAGACTTTGTTTCATATATTGGAATCATCATTGTCTCTAAATAACTTCCTGGGGATTGCTAGGTGAAATGGCATTCATTTATTATAATGGCTATTGTTTTTTTAAAAATACACACTAAACACAAAAACCAGGATAGAATGGTCAAATAACATGGACAAAAACCCAACACAAGAAATTCAAATAAACTAATAAATAAAATATTTTGCCTTCTCTGTAATTTAATGTAAATGAAAATAAAAATATACTTTTAATGTATGTATCATGTCAAATTAGCAAAGTGTGTGTTGTGTGCCTGTATGTTTTAAAAACAACATTCGGTATTGGTGATAATATGTGATATGGTTTAGCTGTGTCCCCACCCAAATCTCATCTTGAATTGTAGCTTCTTTAATTCACACGTGTCATGGGAAGGACATGATGGGAGGTAACTGAATCATGGGGGTAGGTCTTTCCCATGCTGTTCTCATGATAGTGAATAAGTCTCATGAGATCTGACGGTTTTATAAAGGGGAGTTCCCCTACATATTCTCTCTTTGCCTACCACCATGTAAGACTAAGATGTGCCTTGACTCCTCATTCACCTTCTACCATGATTGTGAGGCCTCCCCAGCCATGTGAAACTGTGAGTCAATTAAACATATTTTCTTTATAAATTATGCAGTCTTGGATATGTCTTTATCAGCAGTGTGAGAACAGACTAATACAATGTGGCAAAATGAATATCCTAACAAGTGTTAAGAGAAAATTTTCTAGAAATCAACTTGATAATATATATCTAAGTGCTTTTAAAAGTGCATACACTTTGAAACAGACAATCTACAGAATGGCACCAAATATTTGTAAACTGTGCATCTGACAAAGGACTACTATCTAAAATATACAAGGAACTCAAACAAATCAGCAAGAAACAAATAATCCCATCAAAAAGTGGACAAATTAGATGAACAGAGATTTCTCAAAAGAAAATATACAAATAGTCAACAAACTTGTTGACTATGAAAAATTGCTCATCACTAATCATCAGGGCAATGCAAATTAAAACCTCTATGGGACACCACCTTACTCCTGCAAGAATGGTCATTATTAAAAAGTCAAAAAACGATACACGTTGGTGTAGATGTGGTGAAAGGGAATGCCTGTATACCACTGGTGGGAATGTAAATTAGTATAACCCCTGTAAAAAACAGTATGGAGATCCCTTGAAGAACTAAAAACAGATCTACCATTTGATTCAGCAATTCTACTACTGGGTATCAACCCAAAGGAAAAGAAGTCTTTATATGAAAAAGACACATGCATACATATATTTATTGCAGCACAATTCACAAATTGAAAAGACATGGAACCAACGTAAGTGCCCATCAACCAATAAGTGGATAAATTAAATGTGGTATATATACACCATGGAATACTACTCAGCAGTAAAAATGATGAAATAATGTATTTTGTTGCAACTTTGATGGAGTTGTAAGCCATTATTCTAAGTAAAGTAACTCGGGAATGGAAAATTAAATACCATATGTTCTCACTTATAAGTGGGAGCTAAGCTATGATTATGCAAAGGCATACAGAAGGATATAATGGACATTAGAGAATCAGAAGGGAGATGGAGGTAGGGAGGTTAGAAATAAAAAAAACTACACATTAGGTACAATGTTCACTACTCGGGTGATGGGTGCACTAAAATCTCAGACTTCACCAGTATATAACCCATCCATGTAACCAAAAAGCACCTGTACCCCAAAAGCTACTGGAAATTTTTAAACATTAAAAAATAAAAATAAAATATTAAAAATAAAAGGTCATATTCTTTGACTTAGTAATTTTCCATATAGAACTATATCCTGAGGATGTAAATGTAAGCTGGGTGGAAAAAATACTCTCCAAAGATTTATCATGATGTTAGATAATCTGTTAGTGTGAGTACAAGTAGCTAATTTTCCCAATTTCCATATTCCTGTGGAACATTTCAAAATATATAGTAAGTAAAACCTGTAATACCTCTGAAAACCATAAAAGATGTGTTCCATTTGCCAAAAAATGTAGTTTCTGGTTTGTTCTGCTTGAGAGAGGGTAGATGGCACCAGGGTGAAGGAAGAACGGAGGACAGATCAGCGTGGACAGGAAGTAGAGAAAACTCATGTGAAAGGTAGACATCATCAGCAGGAAAATCACAGCCTGGATTCCTCCCAAATGAACAGAAAAACAGTTAGACCCTTGAAAAGCTACTGCCCCTCGTAAGAAAAAAAACTACTCCAAAAACTTACAGAAAATAATTGACTCTTGTATTAATTTGTTTTCACACTGCCGATAAAGACAAAACCATTACTGGGAAATTTACAAAAGAAAGAGGTTTATTGGACTCACAGTTCCATGTGGCTGGGGAAGGCCTCAAAACCATGGCAGAAGGTGAAAGGCATGTCTCACATGGCGGCAGACAAGAGAAGAGAACTTGTTCAGGGAAACTCCCATTTTCAAAACCATCAGATCTCGTGAGACTTATTCACTATCATGAGAGCATCACAGGAAAGACCCGCCCTCATAATTCAGTCACCTCCCCATGACATGTGGGAATTGTGGGAATTACAGTTCAAGATGAGATTTGGGTGGGGTCACAGCCAAACCATATCAACTATGAAAGGGATTTACTGCTAGAAAAGTACACATGTTTAGAAAAATTTTGCCCCTTTATCTCAACAGTATGTGAACTCTTATTGTATTTATGAAACTAGAGTAAACAGTCATAAGATCAGGAAAGAACACATGGAGAAAATAAATTGCTGGATTAAAAAATCACTGTGGTGGTGGTAGAGATCAGAAAATTGGCCATAGCTGAAAATCAAATCAGTAAAGTGGAAGACAGGGTTGGAAATCTGTCCAAATCTCAGAGAAAAGTAAAAAGATTTAAATATAAGAGAAAACATAGACATGGAGACTAGATAAGAAAAATCCAATAATCTATATGTAAAAATTAGTTCTCAGTTGTAGATCATGGTACAGATGAGGCTGACCTAATTATTATAGGCATCATGGCGTAATTTTTTCCTGAGCTTACAAAAAACCTGAAACTATTGTTGCAAATGGCTTACTGACGGATTATGTAAATGAAAAGACAGAGATCGTCTGTATGTATTTCAAGGATAAATATTCTTATAAGCATTCATGAAGACACTTAATCACTTACAAAGAAATAAAAATCAGTCTACCTACAGACTTCTCTTCCACAACAATAATGTTCAGAAGAAAATGGAGCAAAACTTTAATTAGAAGGAAACAAAAGGAGGAGGAAGAAGAGAAGTATATTTTTACACAGAGTTTGGATTTTCTGAATCTGTTCCCCATGTCTTTTATTTTTTCTCGTTTTTAAATCGTTGTGACCTCCTGTGAGGAGGAGAAAGAAGAGGAGGAGATGAAGAAGAAAAAGAATTTCAGACACATATAAATTGCTATTTATGTGCAAAGGCAGCAGAATTACATTCTCAAACAATGCAGTTAGGAAATGCTCTGAAAACATTGCACCTGTAACAAACTCTTCCTGAAGTCTTTTTCAGAAAAATTATCTACCATCTCACAATGGCCCAACATAAGTGAGAATACCAAGTGAAGTATCTCAAAAACTGAGACTTTTTCAACTCTTAAATTCACAGGCAGTCTAAGTTCCATGCAAATCATACTCCACAAATAATAACAGAGAAATTTTTAGATTTCTTTTTAATATTAGAAGATCAAAGCACTCAAATCAATCATTCGTTGCATTATCTGTATATTAGAATCTCCTGTAGAACTTGTAAAATCCCCAATGCCCATGCAGCACCCCAGACATTAAGATATTTAAATGTCCAGCTGGGGATGAAACCCAAATGACAGTATATTTTAAATCTTTCCGGGTGATTACAATGTGCAGCCAAGATTAAGAAGCAGTGCTCCACAATGAGATACCATCTCATGCTGGTTAGAATGGCCATCATTAAAAAGTCAGGAAACAACAGATGCTGGAGAGGATGTTGAGAAATAGGAACGCTTTTACGCTGTTGGTGGTAGTGTAAATTAGTTCAACCATTGTGGAAACAGTGTGGTGATTTCTCAAGGATCTAGAACCAGAAATACCGTTTGACCCAGTGATCCCATTACTGGGTATATACCCAAAGGATTATACATCATTCTACTATAAAGACATTCTACTATAAAGACACATGCACACGTACGTTTATTGCAGCACTATTTACAAGAGCAAAGACTTGGAACCAACCAAAATGCCCATCAATGATAGACTGGATAAAGACAATGTGGCACATACACATCATGGAATACTATGCAGCCATAACAAAGAATGAGTTCATGTCCTTTGCAGGGACATGGATGAAGCTGGAAACCATCATCCTCAGCAAACTAACACAGGAACAGAAACCAAACACCACATGTTCTCACTCATAAGTGGGAGCTGAACATTGAGAACACATGGACACAGGGAGGGGGACATCAGACACCAGGGCCTGTTGGAGGGTGAGGACAAGGGGAGGGACAGCATTAGGACAAACACCTAATGCATATAGGGCTTAAAACCTAGATGATGGGTTGATGGGTGCAGCAAACCACCATGGCACATGTATACCCTATGTAAGAAACCTGCACATTCTGCCCATGTATCCCAGAACTTAAAGTAAAATAAATTTTTTTTTAAAAGATGCAGTGCCACAAATCTTTACTGTGCACAGAGCAGAAAACACAACAAAAAAAGGAACAATGTAAGGGCACTGTTTTCTCCCTAGTCAGAAGGTGCAAACTTTCATTTTAATATTTTTAATTTGCCAACTATATTGCTTTTCCAGCTAAGATCTTTTTAAAATACTTGCATGTCATACTAAATGAACACTTTGGGCTTTGCTGGCTGATCACCCTTAGAAACTCCAGAGCAATGGCTTGGGAAAGTTGTTTTCATGAAAGACTCCCTCTGTACTACATTTCTTCCTCAAAACAGAATTATTTGAACTATATTTGAAGAGCATAATTTTAAACCGGATTAATTTCAGGGTCCATAAATGAAAAGCTGACACACACAAAGAAACTTCAGCCAATAGAAGAAATAGCTAGGGCCCCAGACTATATAACAAAGGAATAGTTTAAAAGACCACTCAAGGATTTTGTATATCTATGAATATATTAATGAAAGCAAATATTGAATATATGGGGTTTTAGTCTACTCTGGGTCAAAGTGGCTTCAATGTTATGTGAAGTAGCCTAAGGAGTGGGCACCTTAACTCTTCAGGTCACTGTGATAGCATGTGCATCAGTGAGCTGCAGGAGCCATTATGTGCAGTAATGGGACTCTAACACACTTGTCTCTAAAGTGTGTGAAAGACAGAGAGGCCATATCCATGAGGCAGCCAAGGTCGTGTCTTCAGCATAGGCCAGAGAATTCAGACCAAAATGTTAGCTTCATAATATAATATCCAGATCTAATCTCAAAACTGTTCCATACATTTATTTATTTATATTCTCTACTGGACTAAAGGAGGTTTCCAAGTCAAACACTTTGTGATTGAGGCAGACTTGACTTTAAAGAATTAAGTGTATTTAGTTATAATTCCATAAAGTCTCCACTTTGTAATTCATGCTTTTGTCATGAATGGAAGTTACAGAGATTCAATTCCAATGCAAAAATATTTATCTTGACAGAGTTTGACTAAATAAAGCTGACACACATCATCTGGAGCTCAGAAGTTATATTAATTTTCAAGACCAGAAGGAAGTGAACCAGAGAAAAGAAACTAACTTTAATATACTGAGATCTTTCATGTCACAAAAGCCAAGCCAAAGCTGAAATCCAGAGACAAAAGCAGGTCTTAGCTAAGAAGTGGTGTTCTGCGCCATATCCTTCCTGCTGGGAGTAAGGTTAAGCATTACCACTAGGCTAGCCGCATTGTGAGACCTCATTACTTCAGACCGCTCTAATGTGGAATTTGTGAAAATTTCATCAGGGCCCTGGCTAAAACTCCCTGGGATTCACAGAATTTAGGATTGGAAGATGATCACATCCAGACAACAGCTGTGCCTACAACATTCCCTATCCCCGACGACAGCAAGTGCACGGTAGGTACTTAATAAATAGCAGGTGATTGTACGCACTTGTGGAATGACCCTCCCACATGGAGCAGACATCCTCCCAACAGCATCTTTGGCAGATGGGAATCTGGCATCTGCTTTTCCGCCATCTATTGACAGGCCTCTAATGATCTCCTGAGGACACTCATTCTCTTACTCAGCCACTCTAATTGTTGGAAAGTTCTGTCTTAATGTTGAACTAAAACCTGTCTTCATGTAATGGTCCCCCACTGGCATGAGTTCTGCCCTCGACACAACATAAAATGAATTTTTTTAGTCTTCTACCTGATAGTTCTTAAAAGAATTAACAGAAGTTAATAGGCTTCTCCATACACACAATCATCATGGATCCTGTCTTCTGGGTATAATTTAGATTGTGAATATTAATGTTAATGCCCAATGATTCCCAGGATGGAAAATAGTATTACAGATATAAACAGAGAGTGATGTTACCACATCTTAATTTAGGCAAATTTTTAATGACCACAACATGTATAATTGCTTCCATGAAGAATATCCAACAATTTCCACTAGGCTTCTACTCTTCAGTTCTTCCAAATTTAATTTCTAAAGTAAGTTTCCAAAGCAGGAAAGAATTTTTCCCCTATTAACTTTCATGAAGAATAGAGAAGACATTGCATTGCCTGCTGTGGAGTTGTTTCCCTCCCCAGGCAAAGCCATCTAGTGAGGACCAATGGAACTTGGATGAACATGAACTTATTTCAGTGTATTGGGACTTACAGTGTCAGTCTTCTGGGAGGCTCACTACTTCCTCTGGATACAATTCAAACTTTCCTTCCCAGAGCAAGGGCTTATTTGTCTTCCCTAGGCAACTTCTCTTCATTCTTAGAACACTGTTGTGTTAGCAGATGGAGCCTGGTAGAAGCCTGCACTGTATACATGTCTACATAGACAGTCTTGAGGGCTGTATTCTGGAAAGGGGAAAACTGATGGATAAGGTCTCCCTTACAACATCACTTGGGCCTGCCACTGGCCTTGTAACCTGGGAAAAATCAAAAGCCTTACACACTTTCCTTTGTGTTCTTTACTTGCAACATACCGTTTCTGAAGAAAACAATTTCCCCAGCCCCTGCATTTAGCTAGAAAAACCTCTTATATAGGCTAACCACAGTCTTTTATTTAGATTAGCTTCTAACCTGTTAAACACATTAGTTCGCCCAACCTCTTTACACCCTACACGTTTCTATGGTAGCATCCCTTACATATAGAACTATTGCTTTTTTTTTAGTGTCAAAACTTTAAAGAACACTGTTGATATAAAGTCATTGTAAATTTGTATAGTCTTTGCAACCATTTTCTTAAAAATGTAACATTTTTGAGGAAGGGAAACTTCATTCTAATGGTATAAAGATATCATGTGGGCTAGCAGCAGGGCTGCCTCATAAACTCCCATGTAAGAAATGCATTTTCAGCCTATGAGCCACTCAAGGATATTCAGTGCAGCATTGTTTATAAAAATGAAAAAAAAAGAAAGACCCTCATACATCCATCAGCAGAAGAAGAGATAAATAAATGTAGTCTCTTCACACATCAGAATACTATAGATCCACTAAAAAGAATGAATTAGAGCTAAAAGGATCAACATGGATAAATCTCAAAGAACATAATGTTGAAAATATATATGTGTATAGTGTGACACCATTTAGGTAAATAGTAAAATGCAGAAAGCATTATACAGATAGGCCATGGATGTATAAATTTGTAGCAAAATGTGTAGTGCACACACTTCAAGATCAGAGTTAACCCAAGTGAAGGAAGACAGAAAGGAGATACAGGAAAGATATAAAGGGACTTACCCTGGGTCAATAATATTTAATTTCCTTTTTCGTGTATAATGTGTATGACAGAATATTAGCATGTGTTAAATCTGGGTCACAGTTGTATGGGTACCTGTATTTTTCTGTATGTTTGAAATAACTCATTTTTTTAAGTGAAAGAGAAAGAAAGTTGTGCTTTATTTCCCCAAAGGAGCTACTATGTTTCTGCCCCTCTGATAATGAGATCCCTATTATTCAGTGGTTTTCCAAGTTTTCTTTTTTTTTTTTTTTAGCACCAGAGTCTTCCTTTCAAATGAAAATTTTTATGGATTCCTAATATACACAACCAATAAAAGCAGAGGTTCCCTGGAGCTCTGCTTTTCCTCCCATCCTCTGTGCATCTAACTGAGTCCCCAAAGATATCTTCATAGATCAGAAAGCTCCAGAGAGCACAGTTTGAAAACCAATGGTGAATTCCTTTTGATCTGAATGCCAGGAAGCTACAAGCCAGTGTTCAAGCTTTATGTCAACAACTACGGGTAGGATATTTACATCCTCCCACTCCCTCCCTACCACTGATTTATGAGCTGGTATTTCTTTTTATCAAGAACCTCAATGTAATAAAATGGTCCATCTTTAGTAATTGACAAAAATTAATACCTCTCAACAATTTAACTGACATTTCTTAATTGTCATCTCTATAATTATTACGAATCACAAAGGTTTTCCAGTACAGTAGTTCCCCTTAGCCACAGGGGATACGTTCCAAGACCCCCAGTGAATGCCTAAAACCACGGATAGTACCAAAACATATATACACTATAAATGAATTTCTTTTTCCTTCTTCACAATTTCACAGATAGAAGATTCATTCTTACCATAGATCTGAGCAATGTCAGCATACAATTTTTTTTCTTTCCTTACTAATTTGAGAACTTTCACTTTTTCCCTTAAAGGAAGGACTTTATGCTTTTCTTTGGAATATCCAAATTGGCAGAATCACACACTTGCACTTTGGGGCCATTATTAAGTAAAAAAAAAGGGTATCAACACAACACAAGCGCTGTGATACTGCAACAGCAGATCTGATAACCCAGGTGACTCCTGACTGATTCGTGGGCAGGCAGTGTTGACAACAGGGATATGCTGGATAGAAGGAGGATTCATGTCCCGGGAGGAGGGAGGGGGACTTTGTGAGATTTCATCAAGCTACTCAAAATGGTGAACAATTTAAAACTTATGAATTGCTTATTTCTGGAATTTTCCACTGATTATTTTTGCATAGCGGTTGACCTCAGGTAACTGAAACCACAGGAAGTGAAACCATGGTTAAGGAGAAACTACTGTGTTTGTGTTAACCAAAAAATATTTTTAAGATAGAAATACAGGAAGAACATTTTCTTAATAAAATAAAATATCCCTTAAAAGAAAGCACTAAATTATTTAGAGTGAATGTCGTTACCCAAATTCATGAGCATCCAGCATTCGAAATGTCAAAATTTAAAGAATATGATATATAAATGGCCTTCAACTACCATCCAACACACATTTTTTTTCCATACTCCATGAGCTAGTTTATTTGGAATCCCATGGAAATGATTTTCTTTTTTTTTTAATTTTTATTTTAGGTTTGGGGGTACATCCGAAGGTTTGTTACATAGATAAACACGTGTCACGGAGGTTTGCTGTACACATAACATCACCCAGGTATTAAGCACAGTACCCAATAGTTATCTTTTCTGCTCCTCTCCCTCCTTCCCCCACTCTCTTCTCAAGCAGACCCCAGTGACTGTTGTCTCCTTCTTTGCAACACATGTATTAATATGGCAATTTTTTCCTTTTTTTTTTTTTTGAGACAGAGTCTCACTCTGTTGTCCGGGCTGGAGTGGAGTGGTGTGATCTTGGCTCACTGCAACCTCTGTCTCCCGGGTTTAAGCAATTCTCATGCCTCAACCTTCAAATCAGCTGGGATTACCGGTGCATACCACTACGCCCGGGAAATTTTTTGTATTTTTAGTAGAGACAGGGTTTCACCATGTTGGCTAGGCTGGTCTCAAACCCCTGCCCTCAAGCGTTCCCCCCACCCCCCCACCCCTGCCACCTCAGCCTCCCAAAGTGCTGGGATTAAAGGCACGAAACACCACACCCAGCCTAATATGTCATTCCTGTGACCAACAATCTATCTATACATAAAGATAGTGTAGATACTTTAACTTCAATTCTGTGAATGTTCTGAAATTTTCACACTTTCTATTTACACAAATTCATTTGTTTACCAGGTGATCTTATGCTATATTTATGAAAATGTCACATTTTGTAAAGAAGTCTATTCAACAAAGCATTGCAATTGATCAAACACAGGAAAGCTCAAAATCATAGTTCCCAGGAAATTCAAAATAGCCCAATAATATACATATGGTTTGCCAAATATTAAATGTATTTGCAGTAGCTAAATAGAGGTGTGCCACAGCTAGAGGAACAGTGACTGCTTTACCACTGAGTTGCTGACTTTTAATGTTTGTCTATATAATGAAAAATATCCCTTTGGGGAGAAATTACGCACAGTAGCAGTAACAGGCAACCTGCCTGACCAACTGAAATGCAGCTACCCAGTGAGCTCCGTATCAGAGAAATCACAGAATTAGAGTAGAATGCTAATTGTTGCTTCCTGGCTAGACACCCAGGCTTCCGATTCTCACCAGACACCCACCCACACATGACCAAAGAAGGCTTCTACATTTTAACAAGAGAATCCTAATCAATCTTCCCCTTACACCAGGCCCAAGAGTTGCCTGGGCTTACAGTGCAAAATTATTTCTTTATCAGCTGTTTTTCCCCTTGGCCTCACTCTCCCTTTAAGGGAAACAAGCAGTCTCTGCCTTACTTCATTCACTGAGTAAGTATTGGGGATGTCAGCTGTGATGTGAAGGACACTATGAAAAAGGAGAGTGTCAGGTTGCAAAGAGAGGCTTTGGGGTAGGGCAGATATTTAAAGGAAGGCAGAATAAGGGAGATGAAAAGGAACGGATGAATCCTATGTCCTATGTTGATCGATCAAATGACAAAAATCAATCTGCTTGCCTGAAAATGTACCATAATCAAGATCACAAAAGAACAATAATATGAATGAATTTTTGAAGAGATGCCTTTTAACACAAATCAGGTGTTAAGGCACTTTTTACAGCAACATATGACATTGCTGTGTTGGGGGGAAAAAGACAAATGGAAAAAAAAGTGGAAAGTTCAAAGAACCACAAAAATAATAAAATGCATAGTGAAGTTTTCATCAGGAAGGTTATATAGCCTAAAAAGCCTAGTGAGAACAAGTCCAAAACATGATTGGGTAAGAGCAGAGGTTGATGAAACACCAAGACAGATTGATTACTAAAGTCAGCTGAGATGTTCATCTCTAGAAATACATAGGAAAAGCAACCTCAGAGATAGAAGACTTAGGTCCTCATCTGCACCAAATCAGAAGTGATGACCAGGACTAGGACCCTGTGTCAAAATAATACACAAGAAGTGTCTGGTATAGGTTCCAAGAGTGTTGTTCAAGGATACATAAAGATTAAATCTAAGATATCCAACAGTCAACACACTGGCTCTGAGAAAGGACAGAAGACTGGCGTGAAGAGACTCCATCCAGCAAATGCCCAGTTTATGCACAGGGAAAAGTTTGAGTTTCAACAACCTGCAATAAACTCTTTATTAGCTTGATAGTCAGGGAATGCGGTGCCCCAGCTAATCAAATGTTTTTTGTTAATTGTTGCCACATGCAAAAGGATTACAAATTTTTAAAGAATGAGAATAAATTAAAATACACTTAACACTGAAACTAAACTGATTATAATTTAATCTTTCTCTAATTATTCAGAATGCATTCTGGGGTCATCAAGAGAAGCATAAATTATCAATGCTTGATGACTGTGCAGGAAGTCGCAGTTTTTCCAAAATCCTGGTTACTAGATGCTGGTAATAAATAATTCACTGCAATAGTTATCATTTGGAGGATTTATGTGGTAGGCATTTCTCTAGGATATGAAGTATGCCATTAATCTGCACCAAAAATAAATTTTCAGAGATGATGAACTGATATTCATAGAGGTAGAATAACTTGCCCAAGGCTCACAAGCTGAAAGAGTATCAGAACCAGATTCTGAAAATGGATCTGTCTTTAAAGAATATACTCTTTCTGAAATCATGTCTTTTGCAGCAACATAGATGAAGCTGGAGGTCATTATCCTAAGGGAAATCACTCAGAAACAGAAAATTAAATGCTGTATGCTTTTACTTATAAGTGGAAGCTAAACAATGGTACACATGGACATAAAGAAGGAAATTAAATAGACACTAGACATTCCAAAAGTGGGGAGAATTGGAGGATGGATGAGGGTTGAAAATTACCTATTGGGTATAATGTTCACTATTTGGCTGACAGGTATACAAGAAGCCTAAACTTCACCATTATACAATATATCTATGTACATCCTGCACATGTACCCCCCTGAATCTATCTAAGTCAATCAATCAATCAATCAAAGAATATGCTCTTTCAGTATGTCAAACAAGCAAATCCTTGTGGCATAAGAGTATTCATAAAGTTATCTGCCTGTCTGTACAAAATTTGTACACAATCAATGGGTCAGGCTATTTGTTTTTCTAGGAGTGCTAAAAGATTTTTCTGAACTATTCTTGTCATTGTTACCATCTATTCATGAGGGCAGCAAACTTTGGCCATGAAATATTTTTGAAGCTTCCTTTTTTTTTATTTTTTAAGGCCAACTGCTCATTCAAAGTATCAAGAACATATCCTGAACATCTTTGGGAAAAAAAAAAATGTTTTAAGGGACTAAACCCACAGAGCCTCAACCACATAAAAATGATCTACTAATAAATGTATACCTTACAATAGACTCATGTACTCATATTTTATGTGCTGATCTAATTTTTTATTATTCTGCTGATTTTCAACTACAAAACATATTTGACTTGACTCTGACTCATAAAAGAATATGGTCGTTTAAAATTATTTAAGACTTTGAGCTGTGTCTAAATATTAAAGAAATGAATTCCACTTGTTGCCAGGAGAGTAAAAAAGGTTATTTCATCAGCAAATGTTAAACATTCCTCCTCCTACCCTACTCCTATTATCTACTGTTTAGTCCGCACTCATTAATGTTTTCACCTGAATCATCGATGGCTTCTCGTTCACCTTCACTCACCAGCACCAATTAAAATTCTTCAGGGTTCAAATGCCTTTTCTTCCTCCATCCACAATAGTTTCACTTATTTTTAAAGCAGACAGTGATTCCTATAACAGACTTTCACAAACAAGGGGGGAAATGTGGCCGAGCTTTAGGATAGCACAAACTAATCTCAGGCCATGATACTGTTTCATTAGCTAATCTCAACACACAGGAGACTTTGCTGTTGATGAGATGACCCTATTGAATGAGACGGGCTTCCCTCCCCCATCTCTGCACATAGCCTTTTCAGATAAACCTTAAGAATTACTTTCTAAAAGAAACTATTTTCATCTCTAGCACCAGAGTGATATTTTCATTGTATTGAAGAAAATGCTACCTAAACAGTAACTTGAGGTAAAAGCAGTACTGATTGGAATAAGCTCTATGCTCAAAAGTCAGAATAGAAAAACAGACTTGCCTATATGAAGTCTCTGCACAGACTTATGATGAGACTGTAATTCTGAAAACGCCGCAATATAATCCCTCCTTCTAATTCAGGATCTTACCCAGAAACAAAAGTTTAGTGTTCAAGTTAAATATACGTAAAGTTAAAATTACTACGCTATCTAATTGAATTAAATTATGCATTTATGGCAAAGTTCAAAAACTCAACTATCTTAAAATTTAATAGATTAGATGCCTCTTGCCATAATTGTGTTTTGAAAGGTGATTTTACTGCTGGTGATTGTAACTGCTGTGAAGTTGTTCAGCTGGGGATTTTATACTAATGCTTTGAAATGAGTTGGCACATCCAGTTTCCTCTCTGAGATTTTATGCTCTCTACAGTAACTTTGTTAAACTTGAGTCTGAAGTGCCCTTCTGACTCTATGAACTCCAAGGGAAAACTTTCTCAAGCAAAGAAAGGTGAGGTTCATTTTCAATGTGAATGAACAGAAGAGGAAACACTCAGATTGAAGGTCAAGAAAATGTTACCTGGAGCCTGAATCAATATCAATAGAAACAGCGCATTGAAAAGCAAGGTCTAATTTTATGTCCATATAAGAAAGGTGTTAAATTTCAAATTAGGTAGCTGGATAAGAAGAATGAAGAGAGGCTTTTTTTTGTATAAAAAAGACCATTAATTATAATTCCTTGGACTAAATTTTATAGCCTAAGAAATTATCAAGAGTTCTAATAAAATGTGATCCGTGACATACTTCTGCAGAACGACTATCTAGAAGGTCACAAAATTCTTAGGCTGGCAGTATCCCAAAAGATCAGCTAGTTCAGCCCTTTTATTTTCAATTAAAGAAACTGAAGCATGGAGCGCTTAAGAGAATTTATACATGAGAGCTTTAAAACTCTAGCATATATTTAAATTATTGTTGTCCCAAACAGAAGTTTAATATCAAAAGGATATAATTAGCGTTCATGCATATTCCAATACATACAAATTGTTTATAATAGAATAAATAATCTGCCACTTCTTTAGAAATCAAAAAAGCACAATGGTGGCATAAGTCTAATATTTCATTAAAATTCCCAGAAGTAAGTAATTCAGTTTTTCTGCTAATCTAGGCTCAATCTCCTTTCAGTTATTAAACATTTACTGAGCACTTAACGGAATGCTGAGTATATAGCTCAAAACTCCAAAATTTTTTCTGGTGAGAATTTTGTCTTTAAAAATGGTGAATAAAATCTTTAGGTACACTTCTTCTGCCTATGAGTTCTTTTACCTTTTAATAACTTTCATTTTCTCCTGAAAATGCTCTTTTTTTTTCAAAGATTATCATGGATATCATCTTCAAGAATCAAAGTATCTCTCAAGTTCCATATATTCAATTGTCTTATTCAACAAGTATTTGTTACAATGCTGTAGTTAGAAGCCTATGCAGTGGTCATGGCATCAATTTTTAATGTTTTTAATCATAATATTGCTGATTTTTGTCTACATAGTATCAGGCTCATTATTGAAAAAAATAAGATAGGAGGTAGTGAACCAGTAATTCACAGAATTAGGAGTCTGTGAACGTTGGCAGAAACAACATTTATATCACTGTAGAGCAACTGACCAATATAAGCAACATTGAAGCTATAAAAAGGTAAGATGAGAAGACTACAGAGAGGAAGGTTATAGAACCGGTGAGATCAGCACTGCCTAAGTTCGCACTGCAAATCCACCATTTCATTTTTTTTTTCACTGCACCGAGAGCTAATCCCTACTAATGAACAAGATTTTTATTTACAAAACCTAATGTCAATGTATTAATTTACAATGAGGAATATCTCTTTCCAAGCATGGGAAAACTCATGTTAAGTTTCATGAGCAGAAATAGATAGCATTTGACCATCTACTTCTTTTGATTCTTTCCATGAGCCCATAGCTATCCAACAGAATCCTTAACAGAGTTATCCAGGCAACGTCTGTGAATCACACTAAAGTTGAACTCTACTGGCTTCATTCAAAGGCAGTGCTTTTTCACTCCCAAAATGACTAAGAGGCAGATAGTAACCAGGTTATTCTGGAGATCAGGGAATAAGAGCTAATGTAGACAGATGCTTGAGGACCACCTCATCTACACTCTGGGGGAAACCTGAGAAATTCACCTTGCTTCAATTCCAGTAGCTCCCTAATCACTAAAATATTCCAACATGGCTCTCTCTTGGAACAGTTTTTAAAAATCATTACTGAATCCTCCCTGAAGCTATCTAGGGAATAGAAAAAAAATAGATAAATCAATAAATAATAAAAATCGTTATTGAATTTTTTCTTTTCTCCCCCTTCCCCTTTTTCTAGTTTCCATTCAGCCAACTCTTCATATTGGAAAGGCTAATTTTTTTCAGATAAATAACAACTGTTTTCCTCATTGGTCTTCACAGTTGTGAAAATAAAAACTGAGCTTCTGCTTACTGTTACACTATACATTTTCATGAAAAAAAGAAAGGTTACAGCCGGGCACGGTGGCTCACGCCTGTAATCCCAGCACTTTGGGAGGCCAAGGCGGGCAGATCACGAGGTCAGGAGATTGAGACCATCCTGGCTAACATGGTGAAATTCTGTCTCTACTAAAAAAATACAAAAAAAAAATTAGCTGGGCGTGGTGGCGGGCGCCTGTAGTCCCAGCTACTCAGGAGGCTGAGGCAGGAGAATGGCATGAACCTGGGAAGCGGAGCTTGCAGTGAGCCGAGATCTCGCCACTGCACTACAGCCTGGGCGACAAAGCGAGACTCCGTCTCAAAAAAAAAAAAAAAGAAAAAGGAAAAAAGAAAGGTTAGTTTGAAATCATCTGATTTTTTTTTAAAGGCTTTACTGTATTCTTAAAATTCACTGGACCTGAGATGGTGGGAGACCTTAAGTATCACTTCGGAGTAGTGGAAACTGAGTTAAAAAGCCCAAAGTGATGTCCATCAGTTGGGGCACAGCATAGATATTGGAATACTACAGACACAGAAGATAATGGTTTCCAGTTAAAAAGCACAAGGAAAGATTCTCTGATGTGTGATCAAGCTGCTTCTCACATGGGCAACTCCATGAAACCTTTTCTTGTGAAGCAGGTATGCCAGGTTCTATGTTTCTAAGAGAATGTGCCTCATAAGTGGTTTAGGTTTCTGACCACATCAATATATGCCTCACCAGACAAGTGTGGTGAAGTAGCTCATCAAAAAACTTACATAAACTTACACAGATAGGTAGCTAGATAGACATACAGATTATATGTATATATATATATACATATTTCTGTGTATGTGTGAATGTGTTTGTGTATGTGTGTGTTATTCTGGCTTTATTAAGCACTATATTAATCACTTGGTCATAGTACATGTTCTCTAAAAACCCTTAAATTGGTCACAATGTTATATAGCAGTATAGAAATGTGCAGGAAAATAAATTGATAAAATCTGAGAATCTAGACTTTGAAAAGACCCAAATAATGAGCACCAACCCCTTTCCTTGGCAGTGGAGAATGTTGAGGTCCAGAAAATGTATTTTGACCAGAGTGATGAATGTCCTTAAACAGAAGCATAAAGTACGTATATCAAATATGAGAATAACATCTAACAGTCTAAGGTGTTCAGAGCATATGTAGATATAAATGATCTCATTTTATTTTCGCAACTGACCTTGGATTAGGCAGAACAGCAGTTAGCATTAGTCCCATTTTACAGATGAGGAAATTGACATTTAGAGAGTACCAATGATGACTTACCCAAAGACACACCACTAGAGCACAGAACCCTGTTCATCTTTCCTCTCCAAAGCCTGCAGACTTTCCACTTCGATGCATTCTACTCTTCCATGCTTCCCAGCGGGAAGGAAGGGCAAATGACAAGTATGCCATGGGTGGAAGTAGCAGGGGGAAATAAATGAGAAGGGCATCTGGCATATCCCTTTTTAAGGTTAACTCTGTAAACCCTGGCTGAGTCTAAGTGTGGTCTACATATGTAGACTAGTGGGACACAAACATAAGAAATTATTTTCTTCATGACTTTTCAAATTCCACAAATAAAACTACCATGTATCCAAAGGAAATAAAATCAGTATGTCAAAGAGATATCTGCATTCCCGTGTTCACTGCACCATTATTCACAATAGCCAGGATGTGGGATCAACCTAAGTGTCCACAATGGATGAATGGATAAAGAAAATGGGGAATACAGTGTCATTTTTCACAGATTTAGAAAAATATTATTCTAAAATTCATATGTAATCAAAAAGGAGCCTGAGTAGCCAAAGCAATCTTAAGCAAAAAGAGTGAAGCTGGAGAAATCACATTACCCAACTTTAAACTATGCTACAAGGCTACAGTAACCAAAACAGCACGGTCCTACAATTGGACCTTAAAAAGAATAAAATCCTGCCATTTGCAACAACACGGATGAACCTATAGCACATTATGTTAAGTGAAAGAAACCAGGCACAGAAAGACAAATACTACATGCTCTCACTTATATGTGGAATCTAAAAAAGTGGATCTCAAAGAAGCAGAGAGTAGATGGTGAGAATAACATCTAACATTTTAAGGCATTCAGAGCATATGTAGACATAAATGATCTCGTTTATGGGGCTGGGGAACTGAAGAGATGCTGTTTCAAAAGAGACAACATTTCAGTTGGATAAGAGCCACAAATTCAAGAGATTTATTGTACAACATGGTGATTATAATTAATAATAATCTGTTATATTCTTTTAAATTACCAAAAGAGTAGATGGTAAGCATTCCCACTACAAAAAAAATGCTAATATGTCAGGTAATGCATGTGTTTAAGGCATTTTAGATTGTATACATGTTTCATAACATGTTGTACACAATAAAGATACAATGTTTGTCAATTAAAAAAATTAAAAAACAAAAATTGCACACTCTATATACTAGCACCCACTAGCCATTCTCATGCCCAGCCTTCAACCTCGTCCTCCCTCTGTGTTCTGACCTGGCCCCTTGTGGCTAGCAGCCATCCAGTGCAGCCAGGAGCAGCCTGGTTAGCAGTACTGAGTCAATCCAAATCCCACCCCACGTGGCCCCAAAGCCATACAGTTATATTTAACAGGAGTTATGACATGAACTGCTTCCTAGGGGCCAAGGTGACAAAGATGTCCTCTGAGAAGCAATAAAACAATAGATACACAGTGAGAATCTATATTCAGGTATTTGGGTCTCTATTCTGAGCTTGCAATAGATTTTTAATTGGCTGGTGTTTCTAAAAGGTCACCGTATTAACCTTTGAGATCTTTCCCTAATGCTTAGGATTTTTTTCTAATGCACATTTAGAAAAACACAGGTGCTTAACACATTTTGTCCAGTTAAATGGACCTCTGTGATCTGAAATTGGCATAGGCAGGTGGCTGCCAGGTCGCACTACTTTGGGAAATAGATGTATTTCTCCTTTACCTGCTCTCCGTGGGAAGGGAAAGACGTAGGGGGAGGGAGAATGCTGACAGACAACAGCAGGGTGATTCTGTGCTCAGCATCTTGTCTTGGTGGTATATCCAAGCTGCAAGATTTATAACCTTCTTGTTACAATGTATCAGCTTCAACACTTTCAGTGAAGTCTTCAATAACTTCGATGACATCTTGCTGAGGGGTTTTGTCATTAAAAGCTGAAAGCTGGTCATTAACAAACCTTCCCTGCAATCATCTACCACTGTGCTAACTCAGGCATGGATCTGCCTGGAAAGTTGGACTGGCTCAGAAACTTTTCAGAAGGCTGCATTTTGTGTGTGGGTGGGGGGAGGGGGGTATATTTCTTCAGGGAAAGAAAATATGCCTCCCAACCATTTAGTCATTTATTTCTCATTATTCATTACCTAGCCTTTCCATGATAGAACCAAATTCAACAAATATGTGTATAACACTACTATATAACAGTCATGGTGCTTAGAGCTGAAGATATAATTATAAAAAAAAGACAAAGCTCCAGCCCTCAGAGAATTCACAGCACCTCCACCCCCCAAAAAAATTAGTCAATCATTTACAGAATCCTTAGGAAATGTGCCAGACTTTTCTCAGGCATCATAAGCATTATTTTGCTCATTTTTCACCACTCTATAGAAGATCAATGTTCTTATTATCCCCATTTTAGAGATTAGATGACTGAGGTGGTTGCCTGTTTCAGAATTTTCCCTAAAGTTTTGGGCTCATTATGGGCAGAACCAGGGTCTCAAACCTATGTTTTCTCTGACTTCAAGCAAGCTCATCTACTTCAAACAAAAGTGGGCCAGGAAGAAAGCAAAGAGCATGGCATTCCAGGTGGAGGAAGGATCATAAGCCAGGCTAAAAGCACACATGTGCTGGGTAGGTATGAGAAACAGGTTGAGCACCGCTCGGATCCCCTTTCAAGATAATTTAGGTGATGGGGGCAGTATCGGCCATTGGAGCAATGGCCCCTGGCTCCCCATCGTTCCTCATCTCCATGAAAGCACTTAGACTGGAGAGGTATCCATTTGTGTGCATCTACATATGAAGCCAAAATTGCCCATTGGCTCTTAAGTATCGAGGAGTGGCATAAATGTTATGAATATAATAAAAATTCCTATGATACAAGAAAATTTTAACTATTTGAATGTCCCTGAATCCCAAACATATACAAAGATTCAAGTGGCAGAACAATTCCCAGTTGCTTGACAGCAGTTTCCGCTGTCAATGATTTGACTTTTCACCTAATCTGGTCACCTCCCACAGGGAAATAATGAATGGAGGTGCTGCTTTCTCCTCAGTGCAATTCACACTAGAAAAAGCCAGAGGACCAATGTTATAACACACATCCAGAAATTCCTCAAAAAGGAAGAGAAACACAGAAATATGGGGAAATAGTCTGCTATAATTTGTGGGGGGGGGATAGAAAAATAACAAGTCTTGGAATGGCATGTTTTTAATAACAAGGAGAATAACTTGGAGATAACAGATATGTTTTTAAGAGTGCACATTTTGTAATAATAATAATTGTTACCATTGGTTAAGGAGCTACTATGGGTCAGGTAGTTGCTAAGGGAATTTTACACATTAGCTCATGAAATGGAATCTCAATATAACAACCCCGCCAGAAAAAAAACATTATCCCCATTTTTATAGATAAACAAACTGAGGATTAGACAGGTTGAGCAATTTGCTAAAGGTCCCTTATTGAATAATTTGCAGATCTGGAATGCAAATCTAGTTATATGTTATTTCAACTTTTTGGTATCCTTTACTCTCACCTGCCTCTACATTACTTAAAATATAACCTATTAAAAGGTGTTTAATACAATTAAACAATGCAAAATTTAAAAGGCACTAGCTGATTTCTCCCCTTTTATTCTAAAATGACATTTTTTCTCTTTTTTTTCTCATATTCCAAAAGGAAACAGAAACATTAGCATACCTTTTAATGCTCGATTAATTGCTGTGGGAATCTACCTGAAGAGATCAGTAAGACCTCCAAGCGGACCCACTGATCCATCTATAGTGTCATTATGTGCCTCTCCATATGTGTGATGTCAGAGGAAAGGCTTTGTTCGTGAGAATCACAGAGCCATCATCCATCCGACTCCCTGGGTTTTGGTGACTTCTCACCTGCAGCGCTTCCCAGGAATATCTTCCTTGGCCTGTTATTATTTTTAATTGCTCACAGGGTGCTTCTTACTATTAAAGTTCTTGCCAACCAAGATCATCAGCATTACCTCGGAGGAGTCTCAGAAAATTGATTAGCAAGTTCAGCTCTGCTCTTTTGATGAGAACTAGGATACAGGGCGTCTGAGCTTTGCTCAAGGTCACAGAACCTGTCGGCTCTTTCAAAGACAGCATGAAGCAGTTTGAAAGAATACATGCAAGCCCAAAGTAACCAAACATAAGGAAAAGTTTCTGTGTGGTGGGACAAATAAACACTTTAACTCAGAGAGCCCTGAACTCACAGATTATATCTCACACCAAATAGTTAATAATAATAATAATAATATACATGCATTCAGCCTTGTTCCAGGAAATACTACTTAGTGCCTTTATTTTCTTTAGCAAATAATGTAGCCTCTTTGAAACTCAGTTTCCTCATCTATAAAGTAGGAGTAATGACTTCATATCATTGTCTTGAGAAGGAAACGAGATGATGGTATCAATTACAACTCTTTTTATTCAAGAGATAGAAGCCCAATTAGAATAAGATTAAGCACAAAGAGCACTTTATTATGATGAAAGTAATGTCTCTCGAGAACTTGCATGCAGACAGATCTCAGGAAAAATGAAAAGCAGAGGCTCCAGTGCTGTCTGGAAGTTCTCCATGTTTACTTTCCTTTAATGCATAGATATCTTCCCTTCTCACTGTGCCTAAGCTTACAGGGTAGAACCGAGTCACCAGTGGCTCACAAAGCTACATCCACCCAACCCAGTCCAAGAGATTAAGAAACTAATTGGTCCACGTTCTAAGTACCAGGGAAGAACTGAAATTGTCCCAGCTCACGTTCTGTGCCTACGTTTGGACCAGTCAGTTATCTGCTGAAGGAGGAGGATTGTATTCCACTTGCATGGATGTCCCTGTGGTAAGCATGTAGATGGGGAGGTGAGTATTTTATAGAAGAAAGGGGAAAGAGAGTTGCACCACAGCAGAAATAATTGGTGTCCACTATGAGAATACATAAAAAAGTTACCACACCACGCTG
The DNA here is from genome assembly GCF_029281585.2 of Gorilla gorilla gorilla. Taxonomy (NCBI): domain Eukaryota; kingdom Metazoa; phylum Chordata; class Mammalia; order Primates; family Hominidae; genus Gorilla; species Gorilla gorilla. The sequence goes on along the minus strand of NC_073227.2, from coordinate 30,939,265 downwards.
GGGCGCGGTGGCTCATGCCTGTAATCCCAGCACTTCGGGAGGCCAAGGTGGGCAGATCATGAGGTCAGGACATCGAGACCATCCTGGCTATGATCTCTACTAAAAATACAAAAAGTTAGCCAGGCGTAGTAGCGGGCGCCTATAGTCCCAGCTACTTGGGAGACTGAGGCAGGAGAATGGCGTGAACCCGGGAGGCGGAGCTTTCAGTGAGCCAAGATCGTGCCACTGCACTCCACCCTGGGTGACAGAGCAAGACTCCATCTCAAAAAAAAAAAAAAAGTTACCACACCACTATACCCAGTCCAGAATAAATACATTTATGCGTATGTTTTTCTTCTCAATATATATATTTCTACACATTTTAAAAGTCTAGTTTTTTTAAAAGGCAAAACAAAAATAGTACGTGTCTATTACAGTGAATATAGCTAGCCTACTGTTAAGATTCAGAAGAGAACATAGATGCTGTAGACAGTAAATGTTTTATATGCCTAATAAACCTCTCATCAAGTAATTTGAAGACAAAATAGAAGTTCAACAAATTGAAAAACATATTTTTTGTCCTAACCCTATTCTCTCCCGTCTCTTAGAAATCCAAATCTTTCCTCATTTTCCACTCTTATCTTCTGTTACTTTTCTATCCTTGAATCACCTTAGTTTGGGGTCGATCATTAAGCATTTAGCATTAAAGATGTAAAGGATGGTATAAAGTACTTGAAACTATTTGAAAAAACAACGAAATGCCTCTATATGATTAGCGCTGAACAGAGTACCAGGCTGGGAATGGAAACAAAAAAAAAAGCAATTTCTGTTTATCTCTCTTTTCCCAAAAATACACAGAGCAATTTTAGGCAAGTCATTTGTGTTCCCTGTAGCCATCCATAAATCTGCCGGGTAGTAACTAGCCTATTTGTTCTTCAGGATAAAGCCTGGGAATAGCAATAGATTAACTATGAACAGGACCCATCTACAGGGAGAAGTGGAGAGGAATCTCAGAAAACTAGAGATTTCCCTCTCTTATCAGAAGATGAACTCCTACCCGGAAGAATCTATTTTGTGTGCAATACAAAATAATTTCTTCACTTGGGTCAAACTGCAAGAATCCAATTGCTCTCTGCCAATAAACTCCAGGCCTGAGTGAAGGATCCTGTAAATAAATTTCAGGTTTTGGAAAAAGACCACTTTGTGTCACTTTCCAGAATTCCTTCTGGTGATTACCAGTGTAATACTGAATACTTTTAGAAAGAATAATGTCGGAACATCTCAGAATGATAAGAAGTAAGTGTGGCTATCATGGTTTAAAAAAAAAAAAAAGGAAATTTAAAGTCTTATTTTACATTGGATTTTGTTGCTACGACATGATTCCTTTTTAAGAAGGAGAAATTGGCCAGGCGCAGTGGCTCATGTCTGTAATCCCAGCACTTTGGGAGGCCAAGGCGGGCAGATCACGAGGTCAGGAGATCAAGACAATCCCGGCTAACACGGTGAAACCCCACCTCTACTAAAAATACAAAAAATTAGCCAGGCGTGGTGGCAAGAGCCTGCAGTCCCAGCTACTAGGAGGCTGAGGCAGCAGAATGGCGTGAACCTGGGAGGCGGAGCTTGCAGTGAGCCCAGATAGCGCCACTACACTCCAGCCTGGGTGACAGAGCAAGACTCCATCTCAAAAAAAAAAAAAAAGAGGAATTAAATTTGGGAAGCAACAAATAATAGGAGAGGAGGTGCTAACTTGCCTAGAAATGTGTGTTACCAGTTAAAGGTTATTCCTTCATGACTGTTTTCAAATATGTTAAGAATTCATATGAAAAGAATTCCATGGAGGGAAAAGAGATACTAAAATAACATTATCTTAAAACACAACTCACATTTTCCATACGACAATAAAAATGTTTCTAACTGGGCTGCTTGCTTACAGCTTAAATGCAACATACATTGATAGAGGACTTGTGCCATTTTTAAGTTTATTGCAGAGATGCTTAATTTGGGTTCTTTAAAAATCCTGTCATTTCATTTTTTTTTGGTAGTTAGGATATTAAAATATGCAAATAAGCATGTTATAGTTGATCAGTACTAATCTTTTTTGTAATAACTGATGTTCTCTCCCAACAGCCACCACTCCTTCTGTTCTTGTCACCTTCACCCGGGAGTCACAAAATGCTGAAGACAGTCGCTTTTTACTTGATTCAATTTCAGGAGGTTGTAGCTAGGCCAAAATCCTCCACTTCCTCTTTCCTAAATACTTTTTCCCCCTCTCCTAATTATATGGCTTTGCATTGATTTACATGGATTTCAGCTTTCAAAAATTATCGGTCTTTGCTGAATGCAAATAAGCAAATGGGAAAATTATATTAAGTTTGCACAATTGATCTTTCATCATTTCAAATGGTACCTTTGAACAGTTCCTGAAATGTTTGTCTGAAATACTCCCAGCGTTGAGTGTCATCAAGAGGCGCTGGGTCACTCTGGGGAAACCCATTCTCAGTGATGTAAATTACAGGGTTATTATATGTATCCTAGAAAAAAAGAACAGAAGTTTTATTCCAAACAGATGTTTTAAAAAAAGAAAGCTCATAAAATCAGGTACATTACCCTCTATCTTCTGTAAGCTACAACCCCAAAACTAGTTTTCATCAAATTGCACTGACCCTATTAACTTAATTTTCCATGCACTGACCTTTTATAACTAACAATGGAAACGCAAAACTGTGCAAATGTCCATGAAGACAGTCAAATGACTCTTATTATAATGAGAAGACAGAAATATCTTTCTTCCGTCAGCATCTGTTGATTGTCACTACTCCTTAACCCCTCAGTCCTGCCAGTAGCTACATTCTACATCCCCCACAGGAGAGGTTCTGAAAACCTGTACTTGAAATTTTAATTTTAGCTAACTGGATGTCATCCAATATAGCTGAGACTCAAAAAAAGGATCCAACTATCTCAATCCTTAAAATGTCTTTTATAATCATAGTTGTGACACCAGATTGAAAAATATGTCCAAATTACTTCTATAGCCACAACTAACTTTAACAACAAATCCTAGACTTTGACCACTGCTTTTGAAGCCTTTACCGGCTAGTTACCCCTCATCAACTCAAATCCTAATCTGCTCTTCCCAGGCCAGCAAATGTATATGCTATTACCTAAAGTAATTCTTTTTTCAGGTCCATATATATATATACATATGCCTGTCTTGCCCACCTTCACATAATTGGGTGTACATGGACACACAAAAAATCATGCATTTACCTTAATATATTTCAGTAGTTTACGTACTCCCCATGGTACCACGTAGATCCAATCCACATTTTTCCAAGATGGATCTGGAAAAAATTCAACTTCCGCATCCTGGAGAATACCTAGTTCTCCTTTCTTGTTCTCCTGGTACTTGATTAAGCGAGTTGTATAATATTGCACAGCAAAAAAATCAGCAGTGCCTTTGATCATTTTCTTCTCCTCTTCAGTGAATTCTGGAAGCCTCGATGATGGATAGCCTTGCTTTTGACTCATGGAGGCAATCTGAGACTTGACAACTTCAGGATAATCACCATCGATGAATATGGGTTTAGCAAATAAATCCAGATGGAAAGTGATGGCTCTTTTAGCAGCTTCCTGGTCAGACACTGAGTTGGGATCTGCTGGTTCCAACCAGACCGCAAAAAGTGACAGAGACACCATACCTTTCTGCTCTTTTCGAAATAAGGAATCATAGCTGTGCCAGGATCTGGCATGAGCCTTAATCAAATTATGAGCTGCCTGATAACCTCCAGTCCCAAAGTGAGGAATACCCGGAGGAAACATACCTAAGTCATATGACATCACAGAGAGAACATTAGCTTCATTTATGGTGATCCACTGCTTGACACGATCCCCAAAGGTACTGAAGCAAAACTGAGCATATTTGTCAAAGGATTCAATGATTGCCTCTGACAACCAACCTCCTTGGTCTTCTAAAGCCTGAGGCAAATCAAAGTGGTAGAGGGTCACAATGGGAGTAACCCCATTTTTTAACAAATCATCGATGATCTTGTTGTAATAATCAATTCCTAGGAGGAAAAAGAAAGTGCCCTAAGAAGAAAAGTTATTTGTAGTATATTGGCAATAAACTTTAAAAGGGAGAATATCAAAAACAATTTTCTGAATGACTTTTATTCAAAACAAGTTTTATTACTTCCTTGATATAATCAATGAAAGACTGAGAGGAAACATTGAGAATTCCAAAGAAGAGTAGTTGATCAAGAAGTAGGAGTTTAATGGGGTGACATGATTGAAAGATAAACGTATTGAAATGGATACATTTAGGCAGATTGCTGTTATCTAACTTTGTGTTATTTTCATACTTATTGAAATGATTTCATGCATTTGTATGTATGCTCATTTTTGTCTCTTAGCCCCACTAGAATATAAGCCCCATGACAGCAGGAGGCTTGTTTAATTCACCTCTGGATCTCCAAATCCTGGGATAGTACCAGAAATTTAGACGCTAATAAATATTTCTTTAATAAATGCATGGATCCAATGGTATTAAATATAAAGGAATTGATCCAGATGACTGCCTTAATGCTTTTCCAGGTCAACTAGTCTCACAAGTCTAGGAAAAGAGACCTACTGAGAATGAACGAGAGCTCAGCATCTGCCCCAGAATCTGGGTTACAAGGACAGACAGCCAGAGGCTTAGGACATTAAAAGTACCCAGTTGGAGGTTTGCTCTAAAACTCCAACATAGTTCATGGGGATACATAGCCACCTCTGGCTCTCATCTGATTTTTCCAGGACTGCAAGTATGTAAGAGAGAGTTTTTAGGCTTGCTGCAGAGTTCAGAAGAAAGTTTCTAAATTGAACATGACCTGGCTCAGAATTTATGTCAAGAATTCACTGAGTCTAGCTTAATGATGACGATTAGCTTGGAAGAGGCTTTCTGGGAAGAGGCTGATGTTAGTATTTCATGTGGTTTTATATTTAAAAATATGGAGGCAACCTAAGCTTAGACAAGAGAAGCTGCCCTGTTTTAAGAAGTTGTTTCCCGGATAAAGATTATGAAGTCATATGTAGAAGTGTGTTGCATTGAAAGTCCGCCTAAGGAAAAGGTCCCTTTCTTTTTTCTTAACTTAAGAGCCTCCAATTTTTAAAAATAACAATTCACACTTTTGTATGTATTTCATTCATTCGATCATTCGTTTGTTAATTCCTTAAATACACATTGATAGAGAAACTACTATATGCTTGACATACAAACATAAGCAAAACAAACACCACCCTTGTCCTCAGGGAGCTTAGTAGCAGAGACTACAGAGAAATTCATAAACAATTACAATAGAGTAGTAGATAAATTACAGAGTCCTATTTAAACATATGAGAAGGGATATCTATCCTAAACTCAGGGTATTTGAAAATATTCTGAAAGCAACGTAGCGTAATTGTTTCAAGAGTGAATTATGGTGCCAGACCACCTAAATTCTGTCCTAAGTCTTTCACCTAGTAGCTCTGCAACCTTGGGCAAGATCCTTAATCTCTCTGAATTATCTTTTCCTGTATGAGAAATGTGGATAATAAGAGAAACCTTCTTCAATTAATTGTTGTGAGAGTTTAATGAGCTGATAAATTAAACATGTTTAGAACAGTTCTTGGCATATGGTAAGGGCTCAGTACAGGTTAGCTATCACCGAAATAGTAATTATTATTGTTATTAGTGACATCTAAGCTGATATTTAAAATATGAATACAAGTTAATCACTTAAGGTAAGGAGAAAAATGTGATCAAGGAAGAGAAAAAGAGGAAACAAAAACAATACACAAAGGAAATGTTAAAACAAAGACCACTCAAATGAGAAAAACAGACTATTTACTCAGAGTTTGCTATAGGAAGAGAGTCAGCCACCAATACTTGCATTTGGCAGGTATTCAAATACAGTCAGGACAGAGGAAAAGCTTTAGAGTGGAAAAAAGAGAACCCTTGGGTGTGCCCTGATTAAAGTTTGTTGGCCTTGGGAAGCTATTGGAGAGCTAATTAGAAGCAGGGCATCCTTTCTGATTAGTTTGGGGAGCACATTTGGTTTTCTCAGGTTGCTCCTGAGTTGGAAGCAGGGAGCAGGGGGTTAGAAAATAGAGAAGGTATCAGTTGACCACACTGTGACTATTCTGGGCTGATTGCTGCAGAGGCTAAGGTTTGGCTTCCTGGGTTTCCTTTGTCAGTCTGAGTTTTATTAACAGATATGACCTGGCCAGTGTTTGTATATCCACTCACTTTCTGGGAATAAAAAGTTCAGTATAAGGAGGAATAGAATGGTCAAAAGAGGAATAGAATGGTGAGAGATGAGCAAGGTAAGCAGAAGCCAAATTATGCACAATCATGTGTTTTCTCTCTGTCTGGGTAAGTGGGTATTTTTGACACCAGCTCATTTATTTTGCAAACTGGAATGTACTGTGAATCATGATTAACAACTCCATATTTGGAAGACACACTTCTGTGCTATTTCTCACTTGGTAGCAGAATAACTCATCCTCCCCCCAGAGATGTCCGTTCTCTAATCCGTGAAACGGGTGAACATGTTACCTTCCATGGCAAAAGGGACTTGGCAGATGCAATTAAGGTATGGACCTTGAATTGGGAAGAGTTCCCTAGAGTGTCCAGGTGGATCCAATATAACTACATGAGTTTTTAGAAGTGGAAGAGTAAGACAGAAGAGTGGGTCAGAGAGATGCAACAACGGAAGAAGAGGAGGAGAACTGGCAGCTTGAGAGAAACTCAACCCACTATTGCTGGCTTTAAAAATGGAGGAAAGGGGCCAGGCGCGGTGGCTCATGCTTGTAATCCCAGCACTTTGGGAGGCAAAATTGTGCGGATCACGAGGTCAGGAGTTTGAGACAAGCCTGATCAACATGGTGAAACCCCATCTCTAAAAAAATACAAAAATTAGCTGGGTGTAGTGGTGCGCACCTATAGTCCCAGCTGCTCAAGAGGCTGAGGCAGGAGAATGGCGTGAACCCGGGAAGCGGAGCTTGCAGTGAGCCGAGATCGCACCACTGCACTCCAGCCTGGGCAACAGAGTGAGACTCCATCTCAAAAGAAAAAAAAAGAAAGAAAGAAAATGGAGGAAGGAGACCGACCATGAGCCAAGGAATGCAGATGGCTTCTCAAAGCTGAGAACAGTCCTTAGCTGATAGCCAGCAAGATAATAAAGACCTCAGTTCTACAATCACAAGGAACTGAATTCTGCCAACAACCTGAATGCACCAAGAGACAGACTCTTCCAAAGATCCCTCAGAAAGAGACACAGCCCTGCAGGTATCTTGATTTCAGCCTCACAGACACCCATGTCAGACTTCTGACCTACAGAACTCTAAGGTAACAAATTTTTGTTGTTTTAAGCAGCTAATATGTGATAATTTGTTACAGTAGCAATAAAACTAACATACTCATGAAACTTTATAAACTTTCCTTTTTTCTCTCAAAGAGAGTATTTCACCATCACACCCCTGGGCCCCCATAAACCCACATTTCTATATTTGTGAATGAGATATCTAAAGATAATATGATAAAATAATCTGGGTATTGGTATGTGTGAGGGTTTTCATAGCCAACTCTTTCCATTGACTTTGAACATGAAAATAATATTAGCTTTCATTTATTGAACTCGTACTATGCATTTTGCCAAATCCAAGCGCTAAGCTCTAGAGATGGGTGTTTTTATTCCCATTTAAAAATGAGAAAACAGATTCAGAGAGTCTCAATGTTGACAAATGGCATGCCCACATTTAATCCCAGTCTGTCTCACTACAAAGACTGAACTGTTCTCACTATGACATCCCACTTCTCATGTTAACTAATGTTCCTGAGCCAGAAATATGTGACTCTATTTTACCAGCGTTCATGGTCACCTACTTCAGACCTGATCACAATATCAAATTCCTTTTTCCCCCTTTGTGGAGAAGTCATTAATGATGGCCAATCAATGTAATTCAAACCACATGATAACCGTCTGTTGAAATGAAGATAAGTAAATTTTAAGAAAATTTTTTTCTCACTCATCAGCACAGCAGAGCAACAGAGCATTGCATAATTAATATTCACTATCCCAGAATTAAGCACTTCACTTCTCGATCATACAGTTTATTCAATATTGTAATGAAACTTTTCCATGAAGTGGAGCGGGATTTTTTTTTTTTTTTTTTTTTTTTTGAGATGGAGTCTCCCTCTGTCGCCCAGGCTGGAGTGCAGTGGCGTGACCTTGGCTCACTGCGAGCTCTTCCTCCCAGGTTCACGCCATTCTCCTGACTCAGCCTCCCGAATAGCTGGGACTACAGGCGCCCGCCACCATGCCCGGCTAATTTTTTGTAGTTTTAGTAAAGACAGGGTTTCACTGTGTTAGCCAGGATGGTCTCGATCTCCTGACCTCATGATCCACCCACCTCAGCCTCCCAAAGTGCTGGAATTACAGGCTTGAGCCACCGCGCCCAGCCAGAGTGGGATTTTTAAGAGGAGAGCCCCAGACCCAGAAAACTCAGTCAAAGGATCTTGGATAAATCACTTGGTCTCTCTACACCTCAGTATCCTCATCTGTAAAATGGGAATGTTAATACTGCCACCTTAGGAGCATGTGAGTATTGAATGAGAATAAATCTGTCAAAGGGTTATTTAACTTTGTTTTTCAGAATGGTGTAAGTCACTGATAAACAAATTCTCCTTCTGAATAAATGTGTATTTTTTAAATGATCACCTGTTACCAATCTAGGGATTTTGAAACTTTGAGAGGTCATTTGGATCCCATTCTGCTTCTGGGTATTTAGGACAGAATTGATTATTTTAAGGATTAAAACTTCTATAGCTCTCTTTCATAGTCAATATTATCTTCTCTAATTAAGCTCATTTCTGCTTATTTGATCTTAGAAAATATGAAACATATTTGAGGTAGAGGTCTTTTGGGTATAAGAAAAACCAACCCAGATGAACTCATATACAAAGGTGGCACTGGGGGCAGTTGGGTAGTAGATTTAGATGCAGTGGACATTATTTTAAATGACAGAAATAGATCAGGGACTCAATGACAGAAAATAACGGCAAGTGGAAGTCAAAAGAATTGAAGTTGGGAGCTGAGAAAATCTTTGCTTCTCAGGGAAAACTGATCTTTTCCATCCCAGCTTCTCTCAACACATGTGCTCCATTTCGTCTTTCAGAAACAGCTTTCCCTTCTGATTCAAGCAGCAGAGACAAAACCGAAAAATATATACTTAAGAAAGAACCAGTTTTCTTTACACACTCAATCTGTTGTGGTCTCAAAATGGCCATCCCACCTGCCAAAGCTACTTCTGAGCCCCAGTGCCAACCACCAACCAACTCAGCCTCTCAGTACCTCAATTCCAGACATCCTTGAGGGAGGAAAACAATGGAGCAAGCTCGCATTTTTCCATGAGGTCACAGCTCATCATAAATCCAGGGAAAAATGTCTTTCCTTTGTCCTGTCAGCTGTGACCTGGGGTCAAGCAGGATTATATAAAACAAAGATATAGGGGAATTCCCCTAGAAGCGGGCGTGGCTCGAACTTGCAAAGATGATGTCTCAAATTAAAAAAAAAAAAATTGACCTAGAATCCTCCTTCAACAAAAAAATTAACATAGAATTCCTTTGATCTCATGCCTACCATGCATCAAGTTTACAACTTTCTTTGGTTCACACCTTTCTAGATTCACACCATTCACACCAGCAGTTTTTCTTTCTTTCTTTTTTTTTTTTTTTTTTGACAGAATCTCGCTCTGTCACCCAGGCTGGAGTGTGATCTCAGCTCACTGCAACTTCTGACTCCCTGGTTCAAGCGATTCTCCTGCCTCAGCCTCCCGAGTAGCTGGGATTACAGGCACGTGCCACCACACCCAGCTAATTTTTGTATTTTTAGTAGAGACGGGGTTTCACCATGTTGGCCAGGAGGGTCTTGATCTCCTGAACTCGTGATCCCCCACCGCCCATCAATTTCTTTAACTGCTCCTGTGTTCTCTTGCCACACTGCCTGTATTAGTTTCCTATTGCTGCTAAAACAAATTACCACAAACTTAGTGGCAGGACCAAGACAAATGCATTATGTTACAGTTCTGGGGGCCAGAGGTCCAAAACAGTGCTTATTGGGCTAAAGTCAACATGTCAGCAAAGTTATATTCCTTCTGGAGGCTCTCAGGTGGAATTCATCTTTCTACCTTTTCCAGGTGGTAGAGGCCACCTGCATTCCTTCCCTCATGGCTTCTTCTCCCATCTTCATCCTCACCTCTTCTCTTTGACCTCAGCTTTAATCATTATCTCTTTTACCTCTTCTCTCTGACTCTGATCTTTCTACCTTTCTCTTTTAAGGACCCATGTGATTATACTTGGACCACACAGATAGTCCAGGACAATCTCCTCCTCTCAAAATCCTTCCCTTAATCATATCTGTAAAGTTTGTTTTACCATGCAAGCTAATATACTCACAATTCCTAAGAATCAGAACATGAACACCTTCGGAGGGCCATTTTTAGTCTATTATAGTGCCCAACATAGAATACAAGATTAATGCTTGTTTAGTTAATTTATTTAAACCATCCCTGCTAAGAGAACTCATATTTTAAATCTTAAAGTGAGCACTAAATTCTGCATAAATATTCCCCTTTTTTTATTTCCAATACTTGGGCTTCCCACTAATCGCCTGAAATTTACATTTGTGGCAGATATGGACATGTACTTGAACAGTTGAGAAATACAGGAATATGTGATTTCAGTTGCCAACTCAATCTTTTCTTGTTAAACTTTGAAAAACTGACATTTGAAAGAGACAGTCTGTAACAATTCCACTTCATAAAAACATTCTTCTAGTTTGGGGACACAGAATTTTACAAGTTTCCAAATGTCCTATAATCAAGCTTTGAAATGGATAGTCAAACATAAAAAGGTGGTTCCTTGGGAAGAACAGTGACAGGGATTTTCTAATTCTTCACATGCTTTTTGAGAAAATATTTAAATGGGAAAAAAGAGATGGCCTTTCCAAGTTAAAACCATTCCAACTGCTTCAACAGATCACTGCACAAGAATGAACAACTGCTTATTGAAATTCCACCTCCTGGATGCACCTCCAGTGCCCTCTTGTTCAAAGCAAAGTCTGTAATATTAATCAGCCATGGTTTTACCAAAGCTAGGGCCAAACACAAAAATCTCAGTGCTACAGGTATGTGATCCCCACGTGAGATCTGCATGAGCAATTTCTCCACAATATTCAGGTGGTTTCCATGACTTCAGTACCACCACCCCCACTCTCCAGTGGTTTCGGTTTCCTTGCTCTTGGATTGCTGATCTACAGTGTGTCTCTACAAACTTCTGAGTATCTCAAGTTGGTTTTCAAAGCTTAATATGTTGACATATTGGTACAGGTACATAATCTTGTGTCTGAAAATCTTAAGGGCATATGAGTTCAGAATGTTTTAGAAAGGAAACACAGAGCATATACCATATATTAACACTCTCAGTGAATCTGAGTGAGTATCTCCTAATATGTCTGTAGTAAAATAAATAAATATTCTCACCAAACAGAATAAATATTCACAACAATTCAGTTAGCTTTTGCTGCCAATTTAATTTTAGAAAGATTTAGTAATAAGAGCCTTTTGATTTTAGAACTTCAGATACGGCACTGTGGACCAATACCACAAGTTGGTGGGTTTTTGGTTTCTGTTGTTGTTGTTGTTGTTTACCATCCAAATGGAAGCTCAGTAAAAACTCCAGACCCCTAGAATGAGTACAAGAAGTTTTAGTACCATAAGGCCTCCACTTCATTTAACCAACAGGGAAACTGTAGCACAGAGAATTCAAGCGGTTTGGCCAAACTGACTGAGCTCTAGACTAGATGCAAGATTTTTTATGTCAGACAAGCCTAGGTTGAACCTAACTAAATTTGTCATCTTAGCAAATTTATGCCTAATCTTATTTCCCATGTTAGCATTATTGCTTCTGTTTAGAGATGCCCCTCATTCATAGGACTGTTATGAACATTAAATCAACAAAAGTATGTGCAATGTTTGCATGGTGAGCTCTGTATATCATATGCTCAATGAAAGGCAAGCATTACTACCCTTAGAGTTATTTTTATGATTGTTATTGACCTAATTCAATTGAATTCAATAATTTTTACTGAATCCCTTCCATGGATGGTGCTGGACTAGATTACAAGGGTAACAGGGCAGAATTATCTACCCATTACACTGTAAACAATTCCAGGGGTTCTCTAATATGAATGTCATGAGTACTTAGCACGGTCCCTGACACAATAAACATTCAGCACACTTTGGTTGAATTGAATTAAACTTAAGGCACCCATAGTCTAACATGGGATATAGTAACAGTTAACAATGAAGAATGTGAGAAATATCTTAAGAGCTTTGCAAAGTGCCATGAGAATAAAAAAAAAAAAGAGAGATTTTTTTTCTGGCTTAGAATAGAGAAATACTGTAAAGAAGAGGGCAATTGTGCTAGCCCTGAACAGCAGGACAGGCCTTCAGCAGGTATAGTTGGGGTTAATGAAAGCTCATTCTAGGCAGAATAAAAAGCTTAAGCAAATTCCTACAAGGTGGAAAACTGTATGGTATGTTTAATAAGTAGTGGGTTACTTATACTTACAGATAAAAGATTATAGACCTGTACCAATGTGTGTTTGGGATATTGCATGATCATACACATGGGGTAATCACCTCCAAAACTGCAAAGTTTTTGGAGGTGATTAAGTCTAAGTCAAATAGAGCCTGGAATGATACATGAAGGGGTATGGACTGTATATTGAGGCTTTGGGTGACTAAATTATTACTATTATTATTATTATTATTATTATTATCTGAGACCAAATTTCACTCTTGTTGCCCAAGCTGCAGTGCAACAATGCGATCTTGGCTCATGGCAACCTCTGCCTTCTGGGTTCAAGCGATTCTCCTGCCTCAGCCTCCCAAGTAGCTGGGATTACAGGCATGCACCACCACACCCAGCTAATTTTGTATTTTAGTAGAGACGGGGTTTCTCCATGTTGGTCAGGCTGGTCTCGAACTCCCAAACTCAGGTGATCCACCTGCCTCAGCCTTCCAAAGTTCTGGGATTACAGGCATGAGCCACCGCGCATCTTGCTTCATTTTTAGCAGGAGATGATCCAAACCAATATGATTTGGGTCAAGCTTTAGGAAAATTGCTATGATGGCATCTTATAGAAAGCAAAGGACAGACAGAAGGTGAAAACAGATAGATTCATCAAGGATATATCAAAAAGTCCTTGTAAGAATGATAAATACCTAAACTAGGGCAGGGGCAAAAAGAGAGATTAGAAGATAAGTTAAAAAGTCATAATTAGAATGGACTATATTCAGCAACCCATTAGATGGAGGAAGAAAAGACAAGAAAGGATTCAAAGGTTATTTTTGTTTTTTAGACTTTGGAGTATGGTGGTGCCAGAAAGAAGGGAGAATACAGATGTTGGATTAGGAAGATTGAAGATAATAAGTTCACTTTTAAACTGAACAACAAATTACCTTCCGTTCAACATAAAAAATAAAACTAGTCAGAGATGGCAAGAAAGTATACATCTAATCAGCAGCAACTGGTCATGGGCCAATGTCTTTAGAATCAGCGAATGAGCCTGCTGATCCTAAACTGTCCCTATTTTGGAGAAGCTACTCTAGGGCTGATACTACACGTGAGTTCATGAGTTGCAATTCTATTTCATGATGTGAAGATTATCCCACCTTAAATAAAATGAGCTTTTCAAGTGCACAAGCCCATCTAGGAATTGTCATCAAGGGTTGTTCTATATGGGGAATCACATAAGTTACTCATGAATAATGCCTTTGTATTAATGAAGGTTCTTGAGGTGGGAAATACGGCGAGGCAAGCAGGTGTTCTCTTAGGTCATACAAGTGAGGCCTGTCCTTAAATTTAAGAGGCTCTCCTTAAATTTTATGCCCTAGACACCTCATTGCTTCACCTAGTCCCAGCACCATGGATGGTGTAAAATCTTTTCTAAGACAAAGTAGTAATAAAGTGTCTTCATTAAGAAACCATATGTTGTAGTGCAAGGGTTGGCAAACTTTTCCTGTAAAGGACCAGATAGCAAATATTTGAGGCTTTGCAGGCCATATGGTCTCTGCCCTAGCTACTCAATTCTGCCATTAAAGTGGAAAAGTAACCATAGATGATGCATAATGAACAGGCATGGCTATGTTTCAATCAAACTTTATTTACAAAAATAGATGACAGGCCACATTTGACCTTCAGGTCATAGTTTTCCAACAATGTTTTGTAGAAAGAGCTAGCTAGACCTTAGGTTTAAATAACTGATCGGCCATTTGCCAAATATGTGGATTTGGACATACACCCCTGTAAAATATGATCACTATGCCTTCCCTACTGTTGGTAAGAATTAAAGAAAACGGGTGAAAATGCCTCATAAATAACAGGCATTCAATAGAGCAATGACTGGTCCTTTTACTTACAAGGCATAATAAGAAGAATAGCTAACACTTACTAAATGCTTTTGAAATGTTAGCAACTGTGTTAAGCACTTTACAAAGATTATTTCATTTAACCTTCCAACAACTCTCTGAATTAGTCACTATTACAGCATTCTTTTCTGTTCATGGGGAAACTGAGGCACTGAGAGATGCCCAAGAGATGTTTATACAGATAGTAAGTGATGTAGCTGGACTTAATCTTCAGTAAGTGAACTCCAGGGGCCTTGGTGTTAACCCCATGCTAGTTAATTAGCTCCACTAATTCAGCCCTAATTGAAGTGCTTAGAATCATCTCAAGTTCTTCAGGACTCTTCATAACTCATCACAGGGTTACACAACTGAAAATAGTTTAATACAAATTTTTTAAATTTACCTTCAGATTAACACTCATGTTACATAATAAAACACTTATTCTAACCTCCCTCCCACTCACCACCCCCAGAAAAGATCTCAACAGTCAAAGAAAACCAAAATATTACTGTGAAAACTAATGCAAACCCATTTCAAAAAATTTATCCCATAATCACTCTAAAAACTTGCAATTTGAAAGCTACATTGCAGAATAGCATACTGGATTAATTATGCCAGACTGCAGCAATAACCTTGAATTAAAGCTGCAACCTTCTATTTTTAAGAAATACTTGCCTTTCTGGTTGATGAAACCTGTCGTCCCATCAGGTAACAGACGTGACCAGGAAAGAGAGAAGCGGTAATGAGTCAATCCAAGCTGTTTGATACATTTCAAATCTTCCTCCCACAGAGTGTAGCTGCCACAAGCTACATCGCCAGTCTGGTTCTTGAAAACTCTCTCTCCTCCCTGATGAGTAAATGTGTCCCAGACACAAGGGCCTTTTCCATCTGCATCCCAGCCTCCTGAGAAAAAGAAGAAAATGAAACAGTTACACTCTTGACATCAAGAGGCATATGTGGAATGTAAATATTTGTCACCAAAAGAACATACCTCATTAACTCAATGTACCATATTTATAACTTTAAAATATGCCTTTAAAATAACATGCATGAGCGGGTTACGTGTTTAGCTGTCCTTGATCCCTGAAGCTGACTGGTGGCAAATGAAAAATTATTGCATAGCGCCGCTGCATAGCAGGCTTTCATGGTTCATTATCTGAAGATCTCCCAGCTGGTAAACAGAGGCAGGCCCTGGCTTATGAATATCTGAGTTGAAAACATCTCCTCCTTGCAAACATTCCCCCTGGCCATGACTAACATGCCTTGTCCTTATGAACGACAGGATCTTGGGACTTTATGTGTGGCCCTTGACATTTAAACCCTATTCTCCTATTCTCTGACAATGGAGGCTGTGCTGGTCCAGTCCATCTCTGCAGGGGAGGGAGCCCTGGTTTCCACCATTGTTTATACGATACTGCTATCTGAAATTCATTCATTCATACTGCCCTTGATTCAACAAATATTATGTGTCAAGCAGGATAACAAGCCCAGGGGATACCAGAGTGAACTATGTTGTGTCTCATGTTTTGGGGAATTTATGTAACAGCCAATGTAAAGGCCCTTTCTTTTTCAGAAACGAGGGAAGGGCATTTATCCAAGTGTGGGCTGGAGTCAGAGGAGGTCTCTTTCTGCTCAATTTTCCTGTAAGCCTACAACTGATCTAAAATATAAAGTCCATTAATTTAATAAAAGAACACATCCAGTATGTTTATCATATTTTATATATTTAAAAATATGTATAACAATCCACGTATGTTCTGAGCATATACATGTGAGGTAGAAGTATCGCATGCCTGGGAATGATCAATTCAGGTGAGTGATTACCTTTGAGGAAAAGAGAAGGAAGTGGAACCAGGGAGGGGTCTACAGGGCCTTCAAATGCATCTCTTATGTTTCACTCATTAAACAAGGTAGAAGGTATATGAGGGGCTGTTTATTACATTTTTGGCAATCCCTTTCTATAAGCCTAATATATAATATCTTATAATTATTATGTAAGAAAAGAGGTCACAGCTGGAGTAAAATAGATGAAAACAATTACCTCATTGAGCATCTACATACTCATATTTTGTGCACAGATCTAAAAGGATTAGGTATAGTCTCCAGTTCCAACCTCAGGACAGCAGGAGTGATAAGAAGTCATGGACGGCGCCATGAGGATACAGAAGAGGCTGCTAAAAGAAGGAGCTCTGACAAAAGCAAAAGTGGTCATTGATATCAAGGTAGAATACTAAATATCTATTCAAAAAAAGCTATGAATATTCAAAAGTATTTTACTTTGGAGCCATGTAATTATAGAAGCAAATAGTTTTACACAATCCAGTGACTCTCAAGTTATGTCTACATATGGGGTTTAGAGGAATGGGGATAAAAGAAGAGTGGTATTCATAGAATCAAATAGGAACAAACACAAAACTAAGATTTTTGAAGTATGACGCTCATAGTTTTGAATGATTGATTTAATAAATGAAAAAGCTTAATCTCAGCTTAAGCAATGGTGTATTGGTATATATTTAACTGGCTATATGTTAAAAAATAAGTATAGACCTATATGTATATATGTTTATTATCAATTTTGCTGATATAAAGTATGCATAATACACAATTTACAAATAATAAACTATGCAATGCCCTTTTCTGTGAGCTCCATATAACCAACTGATTCTCATAGGATGCTCTTTTAGATTTTTGGCAAAGTCATATTGGTAGCTATATTAGTCTGTTCTCACACTGCTATAAAGATACTATCTGAGACTGGGTAATTTATGAACAAAGGAGGTTTAATTGACTCACAGTTCTGCATGGCTGGGGAGGCCTCAGGAAATTTACAATCAGGGGGAAGAGGAAGCAGGTACTTTCTTCACAAGGTGGCAAAAAAGAGAGAAGTAGTGAAGGAGGAGCGCTTCCTTTCAAACACTTACAAACCCATCAGATTTCATGAGAACTCATTCACTATCATGAGAACAATGGGGGAAACCACCCCCATGATCCAATCACCTCCCTCCCTTGATGTGTGGGGATTACAGGACCTTCCCTCAACACACGGGGATTACAATTCAAGATGAGATTTGGGGCAGGGCGCTGGGGCACCATAGAGCCAAACCGTATCAGTAGCCAACCTACAGTTGTAATTTGACAAATGCATGTAGTTATCATATGACTTTTGGTTAATATTTCTCCTTATATTCACAGGTAGAAGGAAAAGAAGACAAAAGATGTACCAGAACTTCACTTTTTACCACTGACATGAGCTACTTCTTTGTTGAATCAGGTAACAGTTTTCAAACACTGGTAACTGTCTCCTCAATTTTTGGTGCTACTCACAACACCACAGCCACAGACATGACACACTTTTAAGTTGAATCCATATTATTAACATGTTTCCTATCACTTTCTAAGGTCTAGACAACTAGCAAAACAATAAATCAAACAATGACTTCTAGTATCAGCCAATTTCTGCAACCATGATATCAGTGAAGGCAGAGCTGGGAAAAGAAGAGCGGTAGCAGCACACCATATTACAGTGTTTCTCCTATTCAGATACAAGAGATCTGAATTACCTCAAGGCCATAGAAAACAGTGAAATTTGGTAATTAGTTAAGTAATCATTTTAAGTATTTACTAACTTTGTTTTTGATATACATTATTTACCTATAAGCTTATATAAGTAATTTTTAATAAAGTCTGTGTTAAAGAATCAGCTCACACAAAATCTCAATAGGCTCTCATGAGCCAGCACAAGCTGGCTTCACCACATCACTTACAAGTAACTTGAATAAGATCACACCATTAGGAAGTAACAGTGCTAAGATTTGTATTCAGATCTTAGAAGTCTAAGATTCTGCCATTGGACCATGTTGCTCTTAGTAATAATTACGCAGAGTGATGAAGAAAAAGTCAGCTGATGACCAAACTACTTCATTTATCAAGACTAAGAAGTGCAAAACATAATCTATACATTTTGGAAAGCAGTACAAATAACATAACTAAAACAAGTTTTGACAATTTTAACAGGTCAATGTCACTTAGCAGGAACATGTACTGAAGTGGAGTCGCTCATTCTCCACATGTACTAGCTAGACAAAGCAGAACTAAGCAACATTGTTTCTAAAAAAAACTAATCTTCAAATTGATAACTAACAATTATAACTGAAATTGGATAAAAATCATATAAAGGCCAATATTTGTTAGTAGTTTTAATGTAAATCTTACTATATGAATGATATTAATAACTCATTTGCCCACTAGAAATTTTCTCCCGTTGCAATTATGCCCACATTCTGAAAGCATGATGTCCTTTATGATGAATAAGACTACTGTTTCCAGGTGGACTGCATACTCAGAGCCATACTCCAAACAATTATGATTGTTGGATTACATATAGGAAATACACTTTTTAATGCATTGTTACTCTAGCAGGAGGTTAGGTGACCCAAACACAAAGGGCGAGGGGTAATTTAGATGCATATGTGAGTAGTGATGCAGGCTTTTGTACTGGGAGTGTCTGCTAAGTTCAGACCATCTGAGCTTTCATTTTAATGGCTTGTGGAACAAGGGAGAAAGGAGACAAAGTCTAAGATGCATCAAAGATGAAAAGTATAAATAGAGATGGTCACAAAAAGCTGGTATGCAAGGACTTCATATCCTTTGCAAAAAAAAAAACTGGAGACAAACCCAACCTGCAGAAAGAGAGAACAAAAAAATTAGCTTGATTCAAACTTGGGTGGAGAGAGGAAATTACTCCTCAATATTTGTAACCACAATTCAGCCATCAAACCATTAAGTGTGAGAATGGGAAAAAGATATTTTCAGATACATGAGCTCTCAAAAATTTCCTCTCTTTGGATATTACTGGAGGATACATTTTACTAAAACAATGATGTAATCAAGAAAGATAAAGATCTAGGATCCAGGAAAAAAGAAATTCAGGAGAAGAAACTGACAAAGAAAATCACTGAGTGATATTGTATTACTCTGTTCTTATGTTGCTAATAAAGATATACCTGAGACTGGGTAATATATAAAGGAAAGAGGTTTAATTGACTCACAATCCCTCAGGGCTGGGGAGGCTTCAGTAAATTCACAATCACGGCAGAAGGGGAAGCCAACATGCCTTTCTTCACATGACAGCATCAAGGAGAAGTGCAGAGTAAAGCCAGATGAACTCACTCATTATCATGAGAACAGCATGGAGGTAACCGCCCCTGTGTTTCAATTACCTCCCACTAAGTTCCTCCAATGACATGTGGGGATTATGGGAACTAGAGTTCAAGATGAGATTTGGCTGGGGACATGGTCAAACCATATTAGATATGGACTAAATTGTAGCCCCTCGAAATTTATATATTAAAGCTCTAACCCCCAATGTAACTGGATTTGGAGATAGGGTCTTGAAGGAGGTAATGATTGTTAAATGAGGTTATAAGGGTGAGGGTCTAATCCAAAATGTCTAGTGTCCTTATAAAAAGAGAGAGAGAGATCAGGAATGTGTGAACACAGACAAAAGGTATTTTGTTTTGGCAGTCCTGGCAAACTCATGCAGGAGTATAAAGGCAAAGGGAAACTTCCAGGATGATAGCTATGCAGTAGACACAGGGAGTACCCAGTCTGTTTGAGCAGGCAACAGGCTGTGAGAGCTATTTCCTCAAGAAGATGATACAAATAGAATATCTAGTATGTTGTATTAGTCTGGGTTCTCCAGAAAACCAATTAGGTAGAGATACATAGTTTTATTATAGTAATTGGATCACTCAATTTTGGAAACCAAGAAGTCCCACAGTCTTCTAATCTGCATTCTGGAGAACCAGGAAAGCTGTTAAGCTGGTGGTATAACTGAATCTAAGTCTGAAAGTCCGAGAATCAGGAGTGCCAATGTATGAGGGCAAGAAATAAATGTCCAGCTCAGAGCAAATTTTCCCTTCCTTGCCTTTTGTTCTATTCAAACCAACTGATTAGATGATGCCCACCCACACTGATGAGAGTAATCTTCTCCACTCACTCTACCAATTCCAATGCTAATCTATTTCAGAAACACCCTCACAAACACACTTAGAAATAATATTTTACTAGCTATGTGGGCATCTCATAGCTCAGTAAAGTTGACACATAAAATTAACCATTACATAACTTTTATTTAAAAAAATAAATTATCATGGGACTTTCAACAGTCATAAAAGTAGAATAGCATGAAACCCATGTACTTGTCACACATCTGCAGCAGTCTTCAACATTTTGCCAATCTTTTTTGTCTGAATCCACCCAAGCTTCCTCATTCAATCTGTAATCATTTTATTGTGTATCGTGAACTAACAAAAATATTGTTCTAATTGTGGTAAAATACACATCAAATTTACCATCGTAACCATTTTTAAGAGTATAGTTCTGTGACATGAAATATATTCATATTGTTTACCAACCATCAACACTATCGTTTCTCCAGAGTTTTTTAAATATTCAAAACGAAAACATTGCAAAAATTAAACAATTACTCAACATTCCTTCCTCCTCCAAGCCCCTAGTAACCACCATTCTACTTTCTGGTTTTGACTACTCTAGGTACCTCAGAAAAGTGAAATTACACAGTATTTGTCTTTTTGTAACTGATTTATTTTGCACAGCATAATGTCCTCAAGCTTCATTCATGCTGTAGCGTGAGTCAGAATTTTCTTCCTTTTTAAGGCTTGATGAAACCTCATCACACGTATATACCACATTTTGTTGATCCACCATTTCTCAATAGACACTGGGTTATTTCCAGTTTATTCTGAATAATGCTACTACGTACATAATATGCAAGTATCTCTTCAAGACTCTACTTTCAGACCTTTTGGGCATATACCCAGAAGAGGAATGGCTAAATCACACGGCAATTCTCTTTTTAATTTTTTGAAGACCCACCATACTGTTTTCCATAGCACCTGCACCATTTTACATTCCCACCAACAGGGCACAAGATGTCCTATTTTTCCACGATCTAGCTGACACTTGAAATTTTCTGTTGTTTTTTTTCTTAATAGTAGCCATCATATTATGTGTGAAGCAATGTCTCACTGTGGTTTTGATTTGTATTTCCCTAATGATTAGTAGTGATAAGTACATGAAAGATTCCTTACATCACTAATCACTAGGGCTATGTAGTATGTTAGAATGAGAGAAAATGTATAGAAATAAAAAGTATTAGTTTTTTTAGCAATAAACACACAGAAAACAAAATGAACAAATAGAAAACAAGTATTAACTTTGTGTGAAAATGTTGTTCTGGAAAATAAAAATAATGATAGTATACTATGTGGTTCAGGTGTAAATAAGTTTCAGTGGTTACAATGAGGTAAACCCTGACCACTGATCTAAATACAATTAAAATCTGATTATTTGGGGACGATTATGGTGTTGGAATCTTTCATGTAGTAGTGGAGATAGGAAGATAGAAGGAAAGAAAACTAACAAAGAGATAAATCCTCATCTTTCACAATGAGAAGTTAACTGATCATGACAGCTGCGGGAAAACTAAATACATCAAAAAAAAAGAGCAAGAAAATAAAAAAATGAAAAATACATAGTTAGCAAAATAAAAAGCATAAAGTAAGATGGTAGGACACAATAAAACTGATCCATTCTAACAATCTAAGTCAATGAAGTAAACTCGGTGAAAAAACAAACATTGTCAGACTAAATTTTTTTTTCGGCTATTAGTGGTTTATTTGCTTCAGTACCATATTTAATTTTTTTATTTTAGTTTTCCTTTATTTCTTCTAAAAAAAAAAAAGGGAAACACGTGCAAGAATGTGCAGGTTTGTTACATGGGTATACGTGTGCCATGGTGGTTTGCTGCACCTATTGACCTGTACTCTAAGTTCCCTCCCCTCACCCCCCACCCCCCAACAGGCCCTGGTGTGTGCTGTTCCTCGCTCTGTGTCCATGTGTTCTCATTGTTCAGCTCCCATTTATGAGTGAGAACATGCATTGTTTGTTAAATTTTCAAAATCCAATGATATGCTATTTACTATACTCACACTTTGAAAACACGGAGATATAAGAAAATTGAAAGTCAAAATATGATACTCTGCCCCTCCACCAAATAAAACAGCATTAAAAAAGACTTAAAAAGCAGCACTAGAGAGAACATGGGTCACTACATAACGATAAAACTATTTTAAATATACATGCACCTGAGAATATGGCTTCAAAATATGTGAAGCAAAAATTGACATAACTGAAAAAAAGTTGTCAAATCCACCTCCAAAATGGGAGGATTTAACTAACCCCTTTCTCAGCCACTGAAGAGAGTCAGACATTAACAGATTTGATCTAATTGATATACATAACATTGCAAAATAACAAACACTATAATTGAAGAATACATACTTTTCAAGCAGACAAAAAACACTATAAAAGTTGTGCACAAATTGTTCCATAAATAAACTCTTCATAAATTTCAAGTTTGAGGAAATACAGATAACAATTTCTGACCAATTAAGTTAGAATTCAATAAATAAAGATAATTAGGAAACCCCAAAAGTTCAGAAATATGAAAATGCACACAGGAAGAACTTAAGGGAAAAAGAAGGAATAAATAATAGTAGTTACCAAAAATATAATAAAAACTAAATAACACAAAATATTAAAACATTGTGTCATCTGGTTTAAGTGGTACTTAAATAGAAAGCCTTGACAAAACAGAAAGCCTTAATGTATGTATTAGAAAACAAGCAAACTTCAAAGTTATTGAGCTAATCACATAAAAGAGGAAGAGGAAGAGGAAAAATAAAAGAAGGAAGAGAAAGATGGTAAAGAAAACAGAAAGAGAAACTAAGAAACAGAAAGAAAAACTAAGGTAAGATTAGAAATAATAAGATAGAAAAAAACTCAGGATAGAGATTAACAGAAGCAAAAGATGGTTTTTAAAAAAAAGTCTAAGAAAATAGAAACTCCTCTGAGGTGTGTATGTTTTTAAATGAGGAGGTAAAAATAAATGTTAGAAATGCAAAGGGGAACATAGCTAAAGAAGCTGCAGAGGTTAAACTGACAGCATCTATATGTTATTTTAAAAACTTTATAAAATACATTCGAAAAGTTAGATGGAAATGACAAATCTAGAAAATTATAACTTACCAAGATTGCCTCAAACAGAAATGAAAAACTTGAAATTAAATCAGTAGTTACTAATTATTGGTAGTAAAATCTTCCACAAAGAAAATGCCAGACCAGTTGATTTTACAACTGAGTTCCAACAATCATTTAAAAAATGAAACAAACAAAAAATTCTACTCTTGTGCAAATTCTCCCAGAAAATAAAAAAGAAAAAAATATTCTCTTCATTTTATGTGACTAGTATAATCTTGATACCAAACCAGAAAATGGTACTACAATAAAGGAAAAAGCATAAGCCAATCTCACTCATTAACACAGTTGCAAATGTGCTAAATAAAATAACGGGTTGCCAAATTGAACAGGTATAAAAAAGAATGTTTTACAAATCTGAGTTATAGTCCAGGTATACAAGACTAGTTTATCATTGGAAAATTCATTAATGTAATTAAACACTGATTAATGGATAGAAATCCATGTGGTTATCTCAATACATACAAATGTTAACATCATATATGTATACATGAATAAAAGTGTTAGTAAATTGGAAATAAAAGGCAATCTCCCTATTGTAGTAACTAATAGTTACAAAAAACCTACATGCTAAAAAACATTCTTTTTAAGATCAAGAAAAAGTCAAGGATGTCTGCTATAATCAATTCTATTCAACATTACATAAGGTTTGTTAATTAGAGGTACACTGAAATAAAACTAACTAAATAATATAAGCCCCAGAGAGGAAAAAACAAAACAAAACAAAACAATCATTTGTTAACTGTAAGATTACCTATGTAAAACCTCCAAAAAAAATGTAAGGATGAATTATAAGAATAAGGGTTTACATCAATGACAGACTGGATCAAGAAAATATGGTACATATACAACATGGAATACTATGCAGCCATAAAAAGGAAAGAGATCATGTCCTTTACAGAGACATGGATGGAGCTGGAAGCCATTATCCTCAGCAAACTAACACAGGAACAGAAAACCAACGCCACATGTTCTCACTTGTAAGTGGGAGCAGAACAATGTGAACATATAGACACAGGGAGGGAAACAACACACACACAGGGACCTAACTGGGGCAGGGGATATGGGGGGAGGGAGAGCATCAGGAAAAATAGCTAATGCATGCAGGGCTTAATACCTAGGTGATGGATTGATAGGTGCAGCAAAACACCATGGCATGTGTTTACCTATGTAACAAACCTGCACATCCTGCACATGTACCCCAGAACTTAAAATAAAATAAATTAAAGTAGAATAAAATTTATAGAGTTTAGCTCAGTAAACTTGCTTGATACAAAATTAATAAAGGACAATGCATTCTATACAAAGTAACAGTTATAAAATATAACATTTATATAAATAGCAGCAAAAATACCTAAATGTATATATAATAAATTAAGTGTAAGCATGTTGTCTAGAAAATTATAAAATTTTATTGAAAGATAAGAAAGGAAGTAAAATTTTCTTTCAAGAATATCTAAATATTTGTTTATGGAACATCATGTTTATGAATACAAAGATTCAATGTCATCCAGATTCTGAATCTTTTAATAGTGATCTATAAATGCTATGCAATTCCAACCCGTCCTAACAGTTTTTTAAAGGAATTTAGTAAGTTGATTTTAAAATCTGTATGAAATATAAATGGGCCAAGAGTATTTAAAATCTCTCAAAAAAATATTGTATGAAACTTATCTTAAAATATACTAAGATTTAGAATAAATTTGTAATAAGTAGCTTAGTGTGGCACTGGCATAGGCCCACATAAACAGATCAATGGACTTAATAGAGACCCCAGAATAATACCATGCATATTCAATATACAAAATTCAATATACAAAAGAGATGGCATTCTAGTCAGTAAAGAGGCACTTTTCAGTAAATAATGCTGGGAAAATTGATTTATATATTTTTTCGTGAAAATAGATGCCCGCTCACTACATATATACACAATAAACAGGTGGATTAAATAGGAAAACTCTAAAATGTTTAGAAGACAACACAGAATATTTTTGTAACCTCAGGTTAGAGAATAAGATCTTTAAAAGACTCAAAGAGCTTAGACCTAAAGGGGGAGAACTCAGAAATTCAACTGCATTAAGAAATAGTATTTACAAAAAGAAATCATTAAGAAAATTAAAATGCAAGGCACAAAGTAAGAGGATATATTTGCTACATACATGACTAATAATGAACTTTTATCTAGAACACATAAAGAACTCCTAAAAATGAATACAAAAGACCTGAATGTCTTCTCCCTCCCAAGATGTAGTAACAGGGTCTAGATTTACTCTCTCATCTAAAACAACTGAAAACCAAACAAAATATAGGACATAGTGAAACTGAAGACATTTGGCCTCAGACAACAAAGAACAGAGATCATCCACAGCCAGGGAACAAATGAGCCCTACAACTGCTCCATCGTGTTACCTTGTGAAGTTTCCAGGACACAGCGCAGAGAGGACAAACCCAGAGTCTGGCAGACTTCGTAAGCTGAGGAGACAAAGCTGAGGACCCAGGGAGACCAAGATGTCTAGAATTCTCAGGGCAGAGCACTAAAGAGGGAAAGAGTTCCAAAGAGAGAACAAAAACCGTAGAAGGTCGCACGTGAGCATGCAGAATACTTATCCAGGCACATGCGTGAAGAAACCATCTGAGTTTGATTGAAAAATCACCCAAAGGATTAGAGGTGACAGTACTCAGAACTCACATAGGAGTAGTGCCCTAACAATCCTAAACGTTTATCCATGAAATAACAGAGTTTCAACATACACGCAGCAAAAACTTACAGAACTGCAAGAAATCCGCAATTATATTTGAATATTTCCGTTAAAAAGGCCAGTGAGACTACAGAAAAATTGATGAAAGATGTGAAGAATTTCTTCACAGAAGGGAAAACACATGGCTAGTAAACATTTCTTTAAAAAGGTAAGAGAGTGTTAAAAATTTGGAAAATGCAAATGAAAGCCACAATGAGACACCATTCTACACCTACACAATTGGCACACATTTAAAAGTTGGGCAGTATCCAGTGTAGGAGAGGTTGTTGCTCAGCAGGAATGTGTATACAGTGCTGGTGGGAGAACAGTATGGAAACATCTACTAAAATTAAAGAAGCACATACACCAAAACCGAGTAATTCACATACCACTGTATACCCTGTTTCTACAATGGACCAGGAGACATATATATCCATGAATGCAACAGTCAGGGAAAAAAAAGAAGAAGAAGAAAAAAAAAGAAAACCATTGAAAACAACCCAAATTTCCTTTGTTGGGACAATAAATCAATAAACTATAGCATATTTCTATAATGAAAGACTGTACAGGAGTAAGACTGAACTACTTCTCAGATCAATGTGCATAAATGTCCCAAATATAATGAGAGAAAAAGTAAGTTGCAAAAAATACACATAATACATTGCCATTTATATAGGGCCCAAAGCATGTAAAATTAAATAATAAATTATCACACTATACATTCTCATGTAGCAAGACCATATAAGAAAAACATTGATAAATGCAAAATTCACTTTCCTGGATACCACTGGGCAGAGGGCTAGACAGACAATATTGAAAGAGGTTCTGGAAATGTGGGAGTAGGTAAATATCATTTTTAATACTATATACAGACATTATAAATATTATCTATTGTGTTTCTAACAAAATCAATTTTATAATTTCATTGTTCATAGTAAAGGCCATTTATTGAGCACTAGTTTTCTGTCAACACTACACCAACAGCTTACTTCAACCATCCCATTGTTTCCCTCACTCTAACCCTTCAAAAATGCACTGTGATTATTCCAAATAAGTACAAAGGGAAACCAAGGCATGTAAATATTGAGTTGATTTCCCATGATCACATAGCTGATAACCGAACAGCAAAATGTGATACCCTTAGAGTCTTCCCTTATCAACACCAATAGATTAACCTTCTTGGAGACCATTACTAATACTTACTAAAACTTAGGTGAGGTCTCATTAGGGTCTCACAATCTAGTTGATATTATACAAAGAAATTCTTAGACTACATTAAGACTTGTATTAAAACCTGTTTTAAAAAAAACTGTGGGAAAATTAATGAACAGGCATTCAATAATTAATTCTGTTGTTGGGAGTCAGGTATACTTGCCCAAGAGAAAACATTTTAAGCCAGGGTGTTCAAAGATGAGTAAGAGTTCTCATCGAGGGAAAGCAAGTGCATAATGCAATGGCTGTGCTGGGGTGACTGGAGAAAGAAGGCATGGAGACCCAAACCAGACCAGTTAGCTATATTGCAATATGTTCAGCAAGAAATGACAAGATCCTGTGTTTTATTTTTAGTAATTTGGAAGAAAATAAAATTGTGTTTGAAATTATCCTATTAGAACATAGAAGGGATTTCCACAAAAAAGTAAAATACTGATATTTTATCAAATATCAAAGACTTCCCAGGTTGCAAAGGATTATGAAAAGAGCATAGGCTCTGGAGGCAGGCATAAATGAGTTTATGTCTTGTCTCTACCCCTTACTATTTACATGACCTCCCTGTGTGTAAAATAGGAAGATACTATCTACTTCATAGGGTTCTAGTAGTCAAAGCAAAAATGCTTAGTAGTGTGCATGGCAGATATTTAATAATATGTGCTCAACATGTATTAGTTCTTTTCTCCTCCCTTAGGCTGAATGCAAATGACCAGTTGTTGTTTGTTTTTTTCTTCTCTCTGTGGCCTCCCTATTGATGCCAGAATGCACATGTAGAAAACACTCTGTTAATATTTGCATACTTGCCTGTGGTTAAGAATCAATGTCTTGACTTGTATAACTTGGTCTGTAGGGCCCTCAGCTTCCTGATATAGAAAACACCATTACAAATGGTATCCTATCACTTTAACAATTGCCATGACAATGCCTTTGCGAGGTCACAGACCTAATAGACCCCTGCACAAAGGAAATCATGTCAAGTAAGAAATAAATAACTAAGGGGGATGGGGTACATGTATCTGTCTATCTGTCTGTTTATTCTTCCTTCCAAACCCAAAACTGACATCACCACATTGCCTCCTTTTGGCAGCATTTCTGACTCCCCACCATTATCACATCCTCCTCTGAACACCCACCCTGCAAATAATGCATAGTGCTAGAGTCTTTTTTTTTTTTTTTTTTGGAGATGGAGTCTTGCTCTGTCACCCAGGCTGGAGTGCAGTGGCACGTTCTCAGCTCACTGCAACGTCTTCCTCCGGGGTTCAAGCGATGCTGCTGCCTCAGCCTCCTGAGTAGCTGGGATTACAGGCACACACCACCACACCCAGGTTAATTTTTGTATTTTTAGTAGAGATGGGGTTTCACCATGTTGGTCAGGCTGGTCTCAAACTCCTGACCTCGTGATCCACCTGCCTCGGCCTCCCAAAGTGCTGAGATTACAGGCGTCAGCCACCACGCCTGGCTGAGTCATTTTAAAAACATTTTTCTTTGGCCTCCTTTAGTTTGAGCTCTGTCAAAGCAGGGTCCATGTTTTACTGACCTGTCTGTGTCCCTCCAGTAGTAAGATCATGTATCAAAATAGTGCACGCTCAGTAAAATGCTTTTTGTGGGGTGTGCTTCACATAAAATACGAATACTGCCGTTTACTGTCTCATTGCTTCACAGACATGTGCAGAAGTTATCTTTGTCGTGCTCGTAAGTAATTGAAAATTCTTTATTTGAAAGGTAAAATGTGACTAAAAGTTCAAGTCAATGCCCGTATAAGTTGTGATTTGGTGTTCTTTCAGAAGAAAACTTTGTTTATTTTTACAACTAACATTCATTAAGAGTATTACACATAAGTATGGTATGGAAAGCTTTGAGGCTGTGGTAAGCAAAGATGCCTTGATCTGCAAGCAGCACTCTGTGCCCTAAACTAATCCTGACAGGACAAGAGCCTCCAAAGTCACAAGGGAAACCACCACACCACATGGAAGCACATTTTATTATTATGTCACAGGAGGATGGAAGTTTCCAGAAGGATCCCTCCAAGAAAAGAAAAAGAAAAAAAGTTTCTGATGTGTTTGAGTAAATCAAGACAGAATTTACATTTCTGGCAGACAGTGGGCAAAAAATTAAGAAAAGGATCAAATAAAAGAAAGACAACAACAAAAACAAAGACAATTATTAACTCAGACCAAACAAAAACTCTACTGAAAAAAAATTAGTCTTAGGACATTAGTGGCTCAGTTGCGCACAATATTTACATTAAAAATGATGTAAGAACTGAGTCACAATTTAAACAAAATTTGTTAAATAACCAAATTAGAAAAACGGAGAAGAGAAAGTTTACTTTGTATAATGTTGTATTCAGACTAGAAAAAGAAAAAATTCATCGTATATAATAGGAAGTCAATACGTCATGTTTTCAACTAGAAAAATCAAATAACTATATATGCATGTATTTACATAGAAGTAAATACAATTAAAAGTGTTGGCATTCAAGAACATAAGAAGTAGAGTGATAAAAAAGATGATGATTCTTTGCTATTGGGTGGTATGACTCTCAATGTTCTATTTCAATTTTTAAACCATACACATATATTACAGAGACAAAACTAAACATTCAGTTAGAAAAATAAAGATAACCACAAGAGAAAAGAACTCAGACTTTTAGATCCCAAAGTAGTGAGCACCTATTTGCAGTTCAGAGTGGTATGACATCCCTTGGAGGCATGTGGAAAGGAACAAGTGTTGTTTGGTTGTCCCAGTGACTGGGATGCTACTGATATTTAGTGGCACAGCCAATAATAAAGTGGAGAGCAGCCAACACAAACAAGAAATGGCCATGTTGAACGTCAATAGCACCTCTCCTAGGAAACACTGCACTAGATGGGAAAAAGAGTAAAGCAAAACATAATGACGGGGGGAAAAGCTAGAAGAGAAGAAAGAAAATACAAAAGGAAACTATAGCATTAGAAAATATACCATAATAAAGACATATGCACATGTATGTTTATTGTGGCATTATTCACAATAGCAAAGACTTGGAACCAACCGAAATGTCCAACAATGATAGACTGGATTAAGAAAATGTGGCACATATACACCATGGAACACTACGCAGCCATAAAAATGATGAGTTCATGTCCTTTGTAGGGACATGGATGAAATTGGAAATCATCATTCTCAGTAAACTATCCCAAGAACAAAAAACCAAGCACCGCATATTCTCACTCATAGGTGGGAACTGAACAATGAGAACACACGGACACAGGAAGGGGAACATCACACTCTGGGGACTGTTGTGGGGTGGGGGGAGGGGGGAGGGGGGAGGGATAGCATTCGGAGATATACCTAATGCTAGATGACGAGTTAGTGGTTGCAGCGCACCAGCATGGCACATGTATACATATGTAACTAACCTGCACATTGTGCACATGTACCCTAAAACTTAAAGCATAATAATAATAAACAAACAAAAAATTAAAAAAATAAAAATAAAAACCAAAAAAAAAAAAAAAAACAGAAAATATACCATAATAATACGGCCAAAAGAAGTTGAAACATATTGGTAAGCACAAAAATTACCCATTCATTAAATATTCCTGTTTGAACAAAGGTAAGGGGTAAGAGAAAAAAGTATTTACCGTGCAAATATTTTTAAAAAGTACATTTAGCAATATTAATACTTTAAATTAATACAATTAGAAAGCATTAAATTGAATTAGTAATATTTTCACATTAAAAGTTACAGTGTACTAAAACTATATAGAATAACTTTTATGCATCTAACAATCGAGTTTTGAAATCTACAGATAAAAACCTCCCTAGATGCAGGAGTATGTTGAAAACTGCACTAACACAATGAGAGAGTTTCTCTCAGAAACTGACAAAGAAAAAGATAATTTGATTAAAATAGTTTGTAAAGTTATTCTCCACGGTATACACGTATGTGTATATATGCCTATGTATATTTATATGTGTATGCATGTGTATACTTACACATACAAATGATATACCCACACGTATGAAAGAATGAGACAGAAATTCATACTCAACAACAATAAAATTATTTTCAAACACCCATATATAATTCATACAGGCTACACATATATGTGTATATATGTCTATGTATATTTTTATGTGATGTATGCATATACACATATACAAATGACATACACACATAAAAGAATGAGAGAGACAGAAATCCATACTCAACAATAAAATTATTGTAAAATTGTATGGTACACACATGTGTATATATCTTTGTATATTTATATGTGTATGTATGTGTATACACACATACAAATGATACACATATACATATGAAAGAATGAGAGAGACAGAAATTCATAACAATAACAATAAAATTACTTTCACTCATATATAATTCATACAGGCTACATTATCTGACAACCAATCAGAAAAGAGGGAAAAAAAGAACAGCAAGAAGGAAAAACAAAAGAAAAGTAGGAAGGAGAGAAGAGAGAGCGAGAGGAAAGGAGAAAAGAGGAAGAAAGATTAACAATAAAAAAATAAGTCTACGTACCATCTTCTCCAATCTATGTGCTTGGAATTTTAAAAAACTCTTAAGTAAATCTTAGATTAAGCAGGAAATAAAAGCAGAATAATTTTAAGTAAAAATGTGTTACTAATGTTATTTTAAGAAAATAAACATCTTTAATGCAGCTAAATGCTTTAAAATGGACTTTTCCCAATTGGAGAGTTCACTGTCCAGATTTTCAGAAATTTCTACCTTAGAAAATAGATAAGAGTTTGGTTAGGCATATTGTGCCTGTTCGGTCATCTCATTCACAAAGACACAGTGAAACCCTAAAATCAACTCAGCATTTCAAGAATCTTTACACTAGGAATGGTCCTAGACAAATGACATGATTCAAGATTTCTCTGTTAAGAAATAAAGCTCCCCAGTCCTTCTAAGACCAGTATCTCTAGGACTTGAGAAGTAAATTACATTCCCAGGATAAAAGACTCAAGCTTAGTCATACTTGCTTTTAGCTCACTGTGGAACTTAACATAGGGAAGGAGTTGGAATTCAGTTTTGTCACTAAGTTTATTTCTTCAAAGTATGGGTGACTGGGTGACTGTGTGAAATAAGACAACTTACATAGTTACTTCATGAGATGTAAGTGTCCAAACTCGTCTTAAATATTTTGAAAGTATTGACTTGATGGACAACTATTCATTTAAGATTGGCCTTTCCCTGTTCTGCCTACCAGGACATTCCCTCCCACCACCCTCCCTAACACACACACACACACACACACACACACACACACACACATATCATATTCCCTCTGTAGACATAGCTATAACCTGTTTGTTTTTAAAAAGGATCACTAAAACAGACCAAACTGAAATAAATATTTATTAATTTAATGCATTATCTAAATAACTGGTTTCCTGACATTAAAAGAAATATAGACTAGATGGCTGAATGACTTTACTCTCTCTCTTCCTCTCTTTCTCTTTCTCTCTCTCTTCCTCTTTCTTCCTTTCTCTTTCTCTCTTTCTTTCCTCCATTTATTCACTTAAGTACTTAACAGTATTTAAGTGAGACTCTGAAATGAGATTTAGAAAACTGAGTTGATAAATCAAAACAACTCTAAGATGAATAATACTAAGAAATACTAAATACGTAAACTAGAAACATAGATATAACTAGTACAACATACATGTAACAGATGACAGAATGTCAACCACAGCACCAAGATAACAATTAGTGTTTTGGGTGCTGGTCTAGGCTGCAAACACAAATGCATCTTCCCAAACAGGGGTCACAACACCTGACTCTCTCACCCACATCAGGGGTGGAGATTAATGCGGATTTTCAAGAGGTATTTTCCTTGAACAGAACTCTCCGTGTAATGTGCGTTTCATGCCTCAAAGAAAATGGGAGGATGATTACTTTCCTTTCACTTCAACCTAAAAGTGGACACTTGCTATGGACTGCATAGTGTTCCTTCAAAATTCGTATGTTGAATTTCTAACCCACAATACCTTAGAATATGACTATATTTGGAGATAGGGCTTTTGGAGAGGGAACTAAGTTAAAAGGAGGCCACTAGGATGGGGCCCTAATCCAATATGCATGGTGTACTTGTAAGAAGAGGAAGAGACAGCAGGGATGCAGGCATAGGACAAGGGCCATGTGAGGACAGCAAGAAGGTGGACGTCTGCCAGCCACGGAGACAGGCCTCCTGAGAAAACAAGCCTGCTAGCACGTTGATCTTGGACTTCCAGCCTCCAGAACTGTAAGAAAATAAATTTCGGTTGCTTAAGCTTCCCAATCTGTGGTATCTCGCTAGAGCAGCCCTGGAAGACTAATTCAGCACTCAAATGAACTACTCAGAGGTCATGGTACGAGTCCCTTCAGTTAAAGGAATATGATGAATTGGAGTCTTAACTTCTACTGAATGAATCAAGAACCCAAGAAGAGAACAAGAGGAAAGAAACAAAGATGATGAAAGAAAGAAGAAGCAAAGGAAAACTGAAGCTGGGTTGGGATCTTCCTGCAGCCCTAGAGACTGAGAAAAGGATGTGCTTATGTTTCCCCTGGACAAGACACGGCACAGGTGAAGGAGTAAGCACAGTGATGCCTTAGCATCTCTCCCAAGGAGGCCTACAAAGGCAAACAGAGTTTGTATTCATGTCTTACTGCTGCTGTAACAAATCACTACACACTTGATGACTACGGACAATTCAAATGTATTCTTTCATAGTTGTGGAGCCCAGAAGTCTGAAATCAGGATGTTGGCGGAGCTGGATCCTTCTGCAGTCACTGAAGTAAGCACTTATCCCATGCCTCTTTTCCATCTGCTGCTGCAATTCTTGGCATTTCTTGGCTGCTTGATGCATCACTCCAGTCTCTGTTGTTGTCTTCTGATGTCCTTCCCCCTTGTGTCTCTGTGTCTTCTTTTTTTCTGTCTCTCATAAGGGACACTTATTGAATTTAGGGCTCCTTCTAAATCCAGGGTAATTTCATCTCGAGATCTTTATCTTAATTATATCTGCAAAAATCCTATTTCCAAAGAAGGTCACTTTCACGGAGAGCAAGGGTTAAGACTCAGACATATCTTGTGGGGGTGGCTGTTCAGACCACTGCAGACCTCAACAAATGGAAGCTAGGGTAAATGGCTAGATGCCCACAGGACAGAGAAAGTGATGAACTGAAGAACACAGCATCACCTGCATCTAAGATACTAGAGTACTTCTCAGCAGTGGGCCACACAAATGTCTGTAAGAAAAAGAATCAACTCTAAATATCTACCGAAATCAGAGCATGTGATGCCGCCTTAAGAACTTTCCATTTTATTACCTCTCCGGCAACTAGGTCAGAAACCATGGTAAACAGGCAGAAATAAGAGGAGGCAGAGAAAGAACCACGGCCTTGCTCCCTCTTCCAATAGAGCTAAGAAAGACTTAATTCTAAATTCAATTTGGAATTTTAACTACTTCATAGTCAGATTATTCTAAGCATCAAGATTAGACGGTATTTTGCAATTTAAAGTGTCCATATGCATCAGCCAGGGTCCTAGCAGGAAACAGACAGCACTCAGACTGGGTTATTGAGGAAAGCTTAAAAAAAAGACTGTTTACGATGGTGTGAGCAGGGTTCAAGGAAAGCAACAAGGAATAGTGCAGTACCTCAGGGCTTGCAACAGCAGGAAGTCATTGCTGCCCATGAAGGGGCTGGGGTAGAATTGGTTTACGAAACCTGCAGAGAGTAGCAGTTTGCCAAAGGCTGCCTAGCACGAGAGGAGGCATTAGTCAAGGGACACAGCCAACCCACTACAGTCCAGCAGGAAGGAAACCAGCAGGGTAAAGACTTCGGTTTCTCTCTCCTCCCACTTACCTTCCCATCTCTTGCTAATGTTTCCCATTGATCAAGTCCAAATGGAAGATAAAGGACAATGGAGTCCATTGATGCCAACCCACATGGGTTGGCCCAGAGCAAGGAAAAGTAGAGACTGGATATGGATAGGCAAATAGAAAATATCCAGTACACAAAAAAATTTAAGGTGACCAGAGAAATAGAACCTACCTACGTTTTCTTCAAATGGAAGGGAAGAGTTATCTCCACCAAGCAAGTGTAAAGGGACATTGGGAAACAGAAACAAAGTTCCTTTTATAAGTATTTCCTAAAAGTCTCATTTGTTGACTGAACCAGTATAATACATAACAGAATGTGATTATAATTTAACTACTGACCTAGTAATTTAGAGAAGTGATAAATTCTGACAGTAATATATCAGTCTTGGTTCTGGGACTTGTTCTTCTGGACTCCAGCCTTGCACTGGTGTTTATTTTCTTATGATCTTTTGCTACAAAGACTTCTCAAACTCCCTCTTCATTTATTTTCACTCTAAGACAGGTGGCTTTTTGTCATAGCTGCTTTTGCCTCTGCTATTCTACAGCAATTATTCTTTTAGCTTTCAATTAAGCCTTCTTGCATTCAGTCATTTATGCATTCAATCACGCTATCTAGTGAAAGACACTTTACTCTGTCTTTGCAACAAAACCTCGACTCTTCTTTCCATCCATCAGAGCATTGCTAAGGAATACTAAATACGTAAACTAGAAACATAGATATAACTAGTACAACATACATGTAACAGATGACAAAATAGAATGTCAACTACAGCACCAAGATAACAATTAGTGTTTTGGGTGCTGGTCTAAGCTGCAACACAGAGACTGGATATGGATAGGCAAATCCATCCATCTATGTTGGTTTCAGCTTCTGATCACTCTATGTTGGTTTCAGCTTCTGACTGTCACTATGCTAAACTGAGCTCCATTTGGAAGGATGGAATGGTATAGTGGAAAAAAACATCATGATAGTAATAGTAGCTATCATTTATTGAGCCCTTATAATGGGGTAAGCACTGTGCTAAGCACTTTACATGCTTCATAACTACTCATGTTCCCTCCCTTCCATTTAAATACGAGGAATCTGAAGTTTCCTTGAGTTCAAGGATTTAGAGAAGGTCATAGATCTAGCAGTTGGCAGAACTAAAATTGTAAGTCAGATGTGACTGAACAAAGTCTGTGCTCTCCAGCCTTTCAATCAGTATTTTCCATACATTAATTCACCTCTGTAGCTTACTATATCTGTGACCTTAGGAAATTCACTCAACCTCCCTGTGCCTCAGTTTCCTCATATGTAAAATGAGAATGAGGATAACACCTGGTCTTCCTGTTTGCCAAAGTTACTGAGAAAATTTGTTGAATTTAAAACTGACTTGCTGGGGGGCAGTACATAAATGTTACTGTTAATTAACAGTTTTTATACCTACTATACTAGGCTATATTTGCTCATGGGCTGCCTCCCCTTAGAACAGACCTCAGAGTAACTAGTCCTTGAGGGAACCGACCCTTATCTAGCTAGTCTACCGACGACTGCAGTCCTGGTTTCTTTTTCTAGACTAGCTGGTGGCCTGGCTGCAATGCCTCGCCAGCCCAGTGATCTCTCAGACCTGTGGGTGTGCCCACTGAATCTTGCCTATACATCTCTGTGTTTCTTCTGATGCGTGTAGTCAGTCATGACTCTGGGCTCTAAGAACCTTGAGAAGGACATTCATCCTGTTCCAGAGCTTTTGGACGGGAGAGAATGACTCCTGTACAAAAATGTACTGCAAAATCTGTCCCCAAGGGCGGCAAGTATTTTTCTCAGTAGACGTTTTTTTCTGTTTCTCTTTTAAAAAAAAATAAAGTTGTCTTATTACATAACTGTAGGACAAGAGTTCAAACATTAATGCTGAAAATGCAAAAGGTGCCCTACATTCAAACCTCTGTTGCCCAGAAGAAGCACCCTTTGCAACACCTAAATCCTTTAACTCTTTCATCCCTCTGCTACATGAACATTACGAAGTTCTATTGATCCGTAACTTCTTGGTGACGTCATGTGAAACATAAAATACCCCAAGAAACCTCAACTCCTAGAAATCTGCCTGGCTTGACTGCAAAAGCAAAAGAATTCAAGAATTTTATAAGCACTAACTCAATTTTCATTATTTTCTTATCATTCATAAGTCAAAGATTTTCTTTGTACAAACAATTAAGCACAAAAATTGACTCCCCGAATCTATTCTATGAACTAGGCACGGTAGATTGATTCTGTTTGTCAGTTAAATATGAACATCTTATTTAAAATAACTCCATTTTGATATATGTTTTCTAGAATACACATATAAATTTTACATTCATGGAAATGGGCTAATTCCATCCTCTTTTGACTAATGAATATCACAGTCATTAGGGGCAACTGTATCTTTCTTTTATCATTTCAACTAATACTTATGAGGCACTACGGTGCTGTAGATACTGAGGCATAATTCTGAGGTTTAAATCCTAGTTTCTATTTCTCAAGAGAAGAAAGAAGGGCTGCAAACAGATAGATTTGAAGAACTGTACATGAAGAGATATGGGTTATACCCTGATATTAGCACCTGAAAAAATTATTCTAAACCCATCAACTAAAGAGGCAAGAATTCCTGACTTGCCTAAGCAGGAATGTGGGTTTGTGGAGCTTTTTCTGTAATTCCAAAAAAAATTTTACATCTTCCACATACTAATTCACCCTGGACAACTTTACTTCTTTGAGTCTGTGTCCTCCTCTATAAAAAGAGAATAATTATCTCCACCTCGCAAAGTTTTTGTAAGGACATGTGTACAATATCCAGCATGGTGACTGGCAAGTAATAGTTGCTTTTTTTAAAAGGCAGCTATTGTTGTTATTATTCTCATCATTACCATGATGGTGAGATTTTTCTACGTGCGATTTTTATATTTTCAAATATTAAACTTGCAGTATATTTC
This sequence comes from Gorilla gorilla gorilla, assembly GCF_029281585.2. Taxonomy (NCBI): domain Eukaryota; kingdom Metazoa; phylum Chordata; class Mammalia; order Primates; family Hominidae; genus Gorilla; species Gorilla gorilla. Next base: position 30,900,911 of record NC_073227.2, on the reverse strand, counting down.
GATCCATGCAATATATCCAAATGCATTTAATGACAGGCTATGTCAAAAGGCAACTCTGGTATAGTTTTTGTCTTTTAGAAAAATGCTGTTCACAATCAATGTATCATAGAAATTAAAAGCCCAACTTGAGATATTATTGTGTCATAGTCCATTGCTTGAGACCAGAACCATCCATCCTCCATGGACAGGTCTGTGCTTGGTACAGATGGGCTGCACTAGATTTGTATGTGCTATAAGTTTTGTTATACTTGAAATGGTTAATTAGAAGAAGTAGGGGAATCTGAAATGTCACAGCAAGTTCCTCTTGGCCCACTGTCACGTTTCATGAATTCTTTTGCTGAACCCATTTGGATTAAGCAGTGACCCAATCCAAACAAATTGCTTTTGTGCCTCTTATCTCCTATACCTATGTATGTTCCAGTACATATGCATGGTGTGGCTCAGTAAGATCCATTAAGTCCTTGGGCAGTGTTTATGGCTAATTTTTTTCTTCTTTGAGGCTCTGATCTCTCACAATAATGTGATAGAAAACTACTGTGCAAGAGTAAGTAAAATACTTTTTTAGAAGAAAGAAGTATAACATACAATTTCAATCTGGGAATTCTCTGAGCAACCTTTTGGATGAGAGACAATCATTTCTTGTAGATTTTAGGTAAAGATATAATTTACCTTTATTTGCAGACACAAAACTCTAAGAAAACATTACTTTCCATCAATGCCTCTGGCTTTAAAAATATTTATGAGGTTGAAATAGTTACCTGGAGGCAGACATTTCATTTCAATGTCATAGGTCAGGCACATTGGCTAACACCCCAGATAATATTCATGTACCTTCAAATTTTAAAATAATATTTATACCATTTATTTATTTATTCACATATAGAGCACCCATCCTGAAGTATCTGGGACACTGAACAAGGTTTACATAAATCTAACTGTTTTTTCCTCTGGGCCATTTGGCTCAGTCTGGTAGACCATAAATATTCAATAATACTTTACAATGACAAAGCATCTTTTATGCAAACATCTCTAAGCACATTATTCACTAATATTACAATCTCCTTTTTAACCTACTGGTAAAGTCACGGAAACTAATTGACTTTCTTCAAGGTCCCAGCACAAATTGTTTATTTTGTAGATTAGAGTCCAGGTGTTCCGATTCTAGTTATAACTAAAGGGAGAAACAAACAAACACATTTTTTAGGTGCTTAAGCTGATGACCTACACTAAATATTTCTAAATTGAATCTATTAGGCAAGACGTCTTCCTTAAAGATGTTAAATGTTGTGATGCATCCAACTGAGTTTTATAACTTTTGTTCTCATTTGCCTAAGGCCAGTTACCATTTTCAGAGCCCCAAGAATGACCTAGTTTAATTGAATCCTGTTTCAAACACTTAAACTTTCACACTCTAATCAAATCAGGTTTCTAAATAGAAAAAGTTGGAACAAGAAAATAAGACTTGTCGTGGAAAGGTGCTGTTGACGTAATAGCAGAGCTGTACCAGAATATTCATGCAAATTAAAAAGCTAAACAGTTACTGTGAGATTTGGGCAAGTTTCAAAGAGTTAATGCTACTCAAGCAAAAGGAAATATTTTTAATTATTTATTTTACTTCTTCCCTCAAATATTAAATGCAGGTTAAATATAGATAATAAAATACCAAAAAAATGGGATATTTTTTAATCACCCACAATTTTGTCTGTGACACCTATAGAAACACACTACAAAACCTACCTCCAAGCTCAGGGAGCATAACTGACCGAGCCTTCAGCCACTGAGCACTGAAACATGTCACAGCATTTCTACTGACACCACAGTTCCCCAGGCTGATCTCAGTCAATGCTGAGTGTGGCAAAGCTAAGAAAGTAGGCCTGTTCCTGGAGGATGTGCGACTCTTCTGACAGGTGACTTTGGATCAAGGACTCTCCAAAGATCTTGATGAACTTCCCTTTGAATTGCACTGTAGTCTAAATGGTTCACCCCAACTCCCTTTCTTCCTTTCCTCTCTCCTTCACTTGTCAGACATGCATGATAGCCTTTCCTGGCTCCCTCCCCATTTTCCCTGATGTTCACTTCCCTGAATAAATTTCTTGCACGTTCAATACCATCTTGGTATCTGTTTCTCAGAGGATCCAAACTGGCATGCCACCTGATCGCAATAATGATGAAGACGATGAGAAGGATGATGATGATGATGATGATGATGATGATGATGATGATAACGGTGGTGGTAATAGTGGTGATAAAAATTATGATGATAAAGGTTAGCATTTATTGAAGTCCTGTTTTAAAAGCCAAGCCCTGTGTTAAGAGACTGCCTAAATTATTTTATGCTGCCAATAAACTCCAATAAACTGCCAATAGGTGTTATTAATCTGAGAAAAGTAAGCCTTAAAGATACTAAACAAGAACAAGACCACATTACTTTTGAATATAAGAAGTCAAATTTGGAATTTTGGTTTTCTTATTTGAAATTTTGGTCTTCAATAGAGTGTAGAATCACTGGTACTAAAAACCACCGGTTTATATTACCTCTCTGTATTAGTATTTTGCAGTATAATCGTCCAGTTGTTTTTCTGGATAGTTATTATATAATTACAGTTAACTCAAAACACAGAAGTAATAAGTAAAACCTATTTTACAAGAAATTGAACTGTGATCTTATTTTGGGTTTTGTCGATTTTTTTCCTTAGATTTGGGGAAAATATTTACTTCTTTGTTACATGGGTATTACATACATAATGGTGGGAGTTGAGCTTCTAGTGTACCCATCACCCAAATATTGAAGATTGTACCCAATAGGTAATTTTTTAACCCTTATCCCACCCCACCTCCCAGAAATTGAATTTTTACTTGAAGCTTTTGGTTCTTCTAAAATTTGCAGTTATCAACTTCACTTTGATTGTATAGACCTAATCCAATCATTCGAATACTATTAGTAAACTTATTCTAATAAAGTATTTTCATATTTGTATCATATATCAAGAGCCACTATACCAACTCTGTATAGTTTGGAGGAATTTTTCCAGATCGTTAAAACAGACAAAGGTCAAGCAAATAAGCCAAGACCAAGCAACTTAGACAATTGAGATCATTAAAGCATCTAAGATAACAATGCCTAGTCTCCAGTTTTAGAATTTATTGGCACTATTAAATAGACCACTTAATAATAAACCAATGGGCTTTTTCAAAATGAAACAATTGGTACAATGAAATGCACTTAAAAAGATTTACATCCCATAGCATATTTCTAAGAAGGAACATTGGCTTGGAACTTGTAGCAGCTTATTAAATTAAGAACAGAACTCTGGTGGAAGCAATGCCATTTAGGATAATTTGAGGTTCCTCTGACTCAAAAATAAATTGACTTTCCTGAAGATACCTCGGGAATTATTGGGTCGGTCTTTAGTCCTGGCAGATTTCTTCTGGTGTGTCAACATGGCTCCCCAAATGCAGTTTTCCGAAATTTTCATGCTAAACACTGATAAAAGCAGCTACATATGGTTACTGCTGTATATCTATTGTCAGCATAAAGAAGGGTTCCATCGGCAATGATCAAGAAGACCTTGTTAGATTTGCTTGAAAAACCTGGCTTTGCCACGTCGAAACACATTTAAAAACCACCAGACTAGAAATGTTCTAAAGTTATTTCTCAGTCATTCTAAGGTTCTGTAAGAATGTCAGTTCTGTGTGGGTTTCCCCTGAGACTTTTCAATTCTTCTACAGAACTTAATCCAGACTTTGCAACCTTGCTCATCTTTGCTTCTCTTCTTGTTTCCCTCTATCACCCTCTTTCAAGCATTCTCTTTCATTATGACTTTCACCATCAGCTGTGGTTTTCTAACAGAAAATCCAACCGGAAATGGAGACAGAAATTTTCAGTTGCCTCCTTTCAATTTTCTATAAATACCCTAAGGAATCTCAAATCCAAATTGAAGCTGTTAAATTTCTACCACACAACCTCCAAGTCTGCTCCTTCTCTAGTGTTTTACTTCTCTTCATGGCATCCTCAGCCAGCCAGTTACCTAAACCATAATCACAAAAGTCACCTTAGTCTTCCTCCTATTTCCTTTATGCCCTAAATTGCATTCGTGAACATATCCTTTTGGTTTTCCCTCAATGTTTTTTTTACTGTTTTTTTCTCCATTCTGTTCCTGACACCCAAATTCAGGTCTTCATCATCATCTGCCTCATCTATGGCAATAACCCGACAACTTTTCCCAAGCTCCGTATCTCCTTCTTTCGGTTTATTCTCCACACTGCTGTCAAAACTCTTTCAAATATACAGACCTGACTGTATTACACCCTTTGACTAAGTATATTTTATGGCTGTCAAATAGCTAATGCACATGATGCTAACACTAATTCCTTAGCCTAGCAGTTTACGTGCATCACAACATAAGGCTTCAGGTTCTGCCATTAACCCTGTCATCAGAAAACACAGCCTATGGCAGGCTTTATCAAAGCATGAGCAATCTACAAAACAACCATATAGGCACTAACAAAAAATATAAATTCCTGGCCCTCATCTGTGAATACTGTTATTATAGTTTCATATGAGGCCCCCAATCTACATTTTAACTAGAACTCCACGTGATTCGAATACATCCTAAAGTATTAGAATTCTAACTCATGTGCCTACTTAACTGTACATGACTACACCATTCCAAAAATACAACAAAAGTATTTATACTTTTATGTCTCATGTCAAAATATTTTTTCTGCTGATATGCCCTTTCTTGTGTCTTTTCCTGAAAACAAAACAGAAAACATGTCTTCATAAAACCCAATTTAGATACCCCAAGTAATCTCACACACTTTATTATTATTATTATTATTATTTTGAGATAGAGTCTCTCTCTGTTGACCATGCTGGAAGCTGGAGTGCAATGGCATGATCTTGGTTCGCTGCAACCTCTGCCTTTCGGGTTCACTAGATTCTCCTGTCTCAGCCTCCCAAGTAGCTGGGATTACAGGAGCACACCACCATACGTGGCTAATTTTTTTCTGTATTTTTAATAGAGATGGGGTTTCACTATGTTAGACAGACTGGTCTTGAACTCCTGACCTCGTGATCTGCCTGCCTCAGCCTCCCAAGGTGCTGGGATTATAGGCATGAGCCAACACATCCGGCCTCACACACTTTATTCTTATTTCCCCATCCTGCCCACCTTTGCCACAAAACACCCTTTTGTCTGTTCTATTGTTGGGGCTGTCACATCCTACTGTAGTCATGTACCTGCCTCTCTTCCCATCCAGAATGTCAGATTCAAGTGATCATTTTGTTCACCTTTATACTCCCAGGCTCTGGTACCCACAGTAGATAAATTTCTAATTGGGATTAGCTACTAGCTACATAAAAAATAAAATGTAATTTAATTATTCATTTCATGATAGGGAAGCCAGGTCTCCAAATACAACATGAGACAGAACTTTAAATTCTAGAGAACTTAATCCAGACATTGCAATCTTGCTCGTCTTTGCAGATGCGGATCTTTGGGATAGAACTTTTCTGAATCTTCTTACGTAATTTTCTCCAAGCATGAGAAAACTCATCCAGCAACAAGCCAACCACATCATAGCTTTAGTATGGTGGTATCTGGTCTTTATTTCAGCCATGGAAAGACTAGTAGGATGACCCTAGGGGGATATTTGGTCTCAGCTGTATAATATCTATGCTGAGAACCTCTCAGTTCTCCCTTCATCAAACCACTCGGGAACAAGAATTTATGTGTGCCTACATTTGCCAAGTTCTCAGCACTATAAGGAACCAAAAGATGCACTAGAGTCCCCATTACCTCCATTACTGTATCCTGCTCTTCACACAAACGCAATAGGGAATGAGCAAAGCCCCTTTGTCATATTTCTCCCCGTGAAAGAACCTTAGTCTCCCACACTGTTACAGAGTGCCTGATGTGCAACCCTAACCTGCGTCTGCAATCTAGTCCTGGATAATAACTTAAAAGATAAATGAAGTAATGGACCATCAAGAGAAAATGTTGCTTTTCCAAAGATCCCCAAGTATGCATCTGCATGATGGACTACAATGACTCCAAGGAAGATTATTGTCTTTAGAATAAATAATATGCTTTTTTCCCCAAGTCTCAAAGCCTGTATTTAAATGATTATTCATAGGTGTTGTGGGAGACGTTAAGGCTGAGCTTGGCAATTCCCAATGTAAAAATGGGTAATGTTTCAAAAACCTTGTTTATGAGTCACCTGCCCAGAAACTCACCATTGCCTCTTACATTATGTTTCAAATTCCCAGGCAAACCCCCAAATCTATTTATCCTCATTACACACCTGAATGGTATTTAGTGACACCTACCCCCGTTTACAGCATTGTTCCATTGGGAAAATGTCCTCTCAGTTCCCAGTCAAATGGCATGCAAATACATTTCTACCTGCATTTGGAGGGGCATGGGGCATGGGGAAAGATGAAATAATGAGAGGTGAATTTGATCATATATTCCCAGAAATCAGAATTCTGTTCATCTTATACATACATTTTTAAATGTCTGTCTCTAAATGATTATTGTTCGCTAGGTGCAAAGAATTGCAGCCTCCACTATCAAGAGAGAGATGTTCAGAGTTTGGAAGTGGCTCCTACCCTCTCTTTGTTACCTTGATGAAATATAAACATGATTATAAGAAGATTTCACATTGAATCAGAAACTTCCAACCTCTTGTCTGTATGTTCCATTTTTCCTTTAACTCCATTAAGTGCATATTGTAATTAGCATACATGTTAAATAGGTTTTAAATGGGTGCATCATATGAAATATTTTCCTATTTTGAAGTAATTTAAAGCCAAATAAATTTACAGTTTTGAAATATAAAATAAGCTCTTTCAGATTTAAAAAAAACTTTTTTCTATTATTAAAATCTAAAGGATTTTTAAAATCTCATTTGTTTTGTCAATTGGTTCTGCTTAACATTCTTCAGCCCAGTCCACTCTCAATTATCCACGCTAAGGAAGGGGGATCAGTGGCCTGGATAATCTAAAACAGCAGACGATTTTAAAAGCCCTTGTATTTGGCCTGGGCATACTTTACAATCAAATTCTGATTATCCACACTAATGAAAGGAAGAGCAGGCACCTTGAGAAAGATCCAAAGCCAATATAGATCTGCTCGTCTGGTTGAGGGTGCCCCAAGGAAGAGGGCCACATAGTAGAACAGAAGGAAGACAGCAGGGCCCCAGCTGCTGCTGACGGCACCACCCACGACATGCAAAATACAAACACACAGCTGCAACAGTCATATCAACACCTCTCATGATGTTAGTCCTCTTTAGATACATGGAGTTATGTTCAAACGCCCCCAGGTAAAAAGGCATATTATCCATGCTGTTCCAAATTGTTAATATAATGTTTGTTCATATATACTAAAAACCTCTGTTAGGGGTTCTCTTCACCCCATCAGTCATCGAGCCCTTTACTACCACTGCCAAGTTCACAGTAACACACTTGGGAGAGTAGCATAAAAGATGAAAGAGGCAGTGTGCTGGAGTAGCTCAAGCTCCAGCCTGGATGTGAGAAAGGCTGGATCTTTGTCATCTTTTGATCTCTGTTGATGCCAATAGTCATGTATATTCAAGCAAAGGGAACAGCATGTGCAAAGGTACAGAGGCATGAAGGTCATGGCACATTTAGCAAATTCCATGTGCTTTATTTTGGTCAAAGAGTAGGATACAAATAGAGAAGAAGCAAGAGGTGAAACCGGAGTTGCAGTCGGAGAGAAAATTGCAGGGTTTTCTTCTGCTATTCAAAAAGTTCAGAAATTATCCTGTAGAAGGTCAGAAGACATTTCAAGTTTTTTAATAATTGTTGACATTTATTGAACAGTTAAGATTTGCACAGCATTGTTCTATGCATTTGTTACTTATGAACACATTTATATTTACAATGATCCCAAGATAAGCACTATCACCGTTCTCGTTTTACAAATAAGGAAACTGAGGCCTGCAAAGCTTAGATATCTTCCAAGATCATACAATTGATAAGTGGAGTCAGGGTTTAAATCCAGTCTGTGATTTCAGAGCTCATCCTCTCTCTCTGAAAATGGAATAATGTGGTCAGATTTGTAAAAGACCATGCTAGAAGTAATATGCAAGAGAAATTGGAGGAGAGTGGAGAGGACAGAAGGAGACTTTAAGAAGATAAGAAATGCTAAGTTCCAGAAGTAAAGGAAAGGTAGTAGCAATGAAGAAGATGGGCATAATCAAGAGGTTTAGAGGAGATAGAATAAAAAGGAATTGGTAAAATGAAGGAGTAAGAGGAACAGTCTAGCTTATTTCTGGTTTGGGCACTTGTGTGACGGTCTAATAATTTTTAAAGATTCATTTAACCTTGTGCACCAGTGAACTTAGCTAGGAAGCAACACCTACCAGATGAGCAAGGCGAGGAAGGAACAGCACAACCAACACCTTTTTTTCCTCCAGTACAAGGCTGGCACATATTTATTCAAGTAAACAAATGTCCTCTCTTAACTGACTAATTTAGTAATGACAAAAAAATTCATGTATGACTGTGTGGTCCAACAGATAGAACCCCTACACCAAACAAATAATTAAGATACAGTTATTTTTATCTGGTTTCTCAAAGTTAAATACATTGGCTCACATTTAGCTTTCTGTGTAACATCCTTGTGCACTGTAGAAACACAGATAAGGGAGAGAGAGAACAGGAAGAGGAGAAAGGATGCAGAGAAATGTTATAGCTTATCAAGATATTTCTAAGTGTGTTAAGAAAACCACAACCATTTACAGAATGCTCTTATCAGAGAAATAAGTGTATAGGTACATGTATGTCTACGGATACATAGAAAAATACTGAAAATACATATTTTAAAATTTTAAATATCTACTGGCTAATTATTTTATTTTTGGCTTGTTTGTATCTTTTAAACGTTCTAAAATTATCTTGTATTCCTTTCATAACACAAAAAATATTTCTAAACATATGTGACTAGCACCCACTCTACTCAGAACCTTGCCGATAGAAAAGAATATACAGCCAGACGCGGTGGCTCACGCCTGTAATCCCAGCACTTTAGGAGGCCAAGGCAGGCAGACCATTTGAGGTCAGGAGTTCAAGACCAGCCTGGCCAACATGGTGAAACCCCATCTCTACTAAAAATACAAAGATTAGCCAGACCTGGTGGCAGGTGCCTTAATCCCAGCTACTCAAGAGACTGAGGCAGGAGAATTGCTTGAACCTGGGAGGCAGAGATTGTGGTGAGCCTAGATCGTGACACTTCACTCCAGCCTGGGCGATAGAGTAAGACTCCATCTCAACATAAATAAATAAATAAACCTTTCCAAAAAAAAAAAAAAAGAATATACAAACAGGCAGACCGACTCTTATCAATAAATAACTTACATAGACACATAGGGAGGGCAGCAGATACCTTTCAGCACTGCCCATGAAGCCAGCTGAGCTACAGGAAAACTTAGTAGATGCAGAATCTGTGTTCAGGAATTGAGGGAGGTAATAAATTATGAAAAATGCAAATAGATTGGATCAGCTGACCTCAAAAGCAGATGATGAGACATATTTTCTTTCTCGGTCATAGTCACCTCCCCCTACTATGACTTTTCTCACAGTATCTGAATATTTTGCTTTCTCTTGTTATACTGTCTGAAATTCCATTAATTCCACATTAGCTCATTTTCTTAGTCCATTCTGGCTGGTATAACAGAATGCCATAGGCTGACTGGCTTATAAAGAACAGAAATGATTCAACTCGAACTTATGAGTAAGAACATGTGGTGTTTGGTTTTCTGTTCCTCTGTTAGTTTGCTGAAGATGATGGTTTCCAGCTTCATCCATGTCCCTGAAAAGGACATGAACTCATCCTTTTTTATGGTTGCATGGTATTCCATGGTGTGTATGTGCCACATTTTCTTTATCCAGTCTATCATTCATGGGTATTTGGATTGGTTCCAAGTCTTTGCTTTTGTAAATAGTGCTGCAATAAACATACATGTGCATGTGTCTTTACAGAAGAATGATTTATAATCCTTTGGGTATACACCCAGTAATGAGATTGCTGGGTTAAATAGTATTTCTGGTTCTAGATCCTTGAGGAATCACCATGCTGCTTTCAGAGAGAGGAATATCACACACTGGTGCCTGTCACAAGGTGTGGGGGAAGGGGAAGGAGAGCATTAGGACAAATACCTAATGCATGCGGGCTTAAAACCTAGATGACAAGTTGATAGGTGCAGCAAACCACCATGGCACATGTATACCTATGTAACAAGCCTGCATGTTAATCACATGTATCCCAGAAGTTAAAGTAAAATTTTAAAAAAAGAAAAAAAAGAAAAGAAATTTATTCCTCACAGTTCTAGAGGCTGGAAGTCTAAGATCAAGGTGCCACTACAGTCAAGTTCTGGTGAAGATGCCTTCCTGGTTGATAGATGGCTGACTTCTTTCTGTATTCCCACATGGCTGGGATCTCTTTTATTTAATATGAGGCAGAATTCCCATTCGTGAGGGCTCTGCCTTCCTGACTGTATTAGTCTGCTTTCATGCTGCTGATAAAGACATACCCAAGACTCGGTAATTTATAAAGAAAAGGAAGTTTAATGGACTCACAGTTTTATATGGCTGGGGAGGCCTCACAATCATGGCAAAAGGTGAAAGGCACATCTTACATGGTGGCAGGCAAGAAAGAATGAGAACCAAGTGAAAAGGGAAACCCCTTATCAAACCACCAGATCTTGTGAGACTTACTCATTACCACGAGAACAGTATGGGTGAAACTGCCCCCATGATTCAATTATCTCCTATCAGGTCCCTCACACAACATGTGGGAATTATGGGATCTCCAATTCAAAGTAAGATTTGGGTGGGGACACAACCAAACCACATCACTGATTAATCACCTCCCAAAGGTCCCACCTCCAAATACCATCACATATGGGGATTAGTGTTTCAACCTATGAATTTGAGGGGAACACACACATTTAGTCTATAGCACTCATCTTCTTCATTAAAAAGCACAGGACTAGAAAACTTCTAGAAGTTGGATATATTAGTGATGACAAGGAGGATGATAATCGTAAAAGGGGGCAATTCATTCATTAACTTTGCATAGAACCTCATGATTTATGAGGCACTTTCAAATATTAATGCATGTTAATAAAGACTTCTACATAAGTTAATATTATATTAAAGTCTTTAAATATTTCCAATTCAAGGTGGGGAATACAGTGAACATATTTAATTCCTTTTCTTCTCACAACCCCATTGAAATAACAGTAAATAAGAGAAGGAATCCACAACTGAGCTGAAAACAAACAAACAAAAAAGGTCCCAGTAGAACAAAACATTTACTAAAGTACTTTTCTGGGCCAACCAATTCAGACAGAAGTCCATGTCTCAGAGCAATCATTATGGTAATTAAAGGATTATCTTATAGCTTGTTTGATGGGTTTTTCTTCTCCATAAACAGGGTCATTGGTTCTGCCTTTACCCCATGTTGAAGTCCTAAGAAATGCTTCATAAAAGTGAGACGTGTGACTGGGGAGGACTCCTATCATGGGTACCGAGGCCATAGAAAAAAAGCAGAACAAACTCTAGAGCTAAAAACATGAACTTGAAAGGACGTGCAGAAAGGAAACACAAAAGTTAAAATCAAGCACACTCTTCCTTAAAGTCCTTGCTATATGGCAGTTATCAAGGTCTAAATTTTGGCTGTTTCCACTCACACCCATAATCTTTTGTGAGACAACTGACTGTCAATAGATCGCACCAACTTATATAGAACTCTGTTTTCTTATAGAGCCAACCCTGACTCAGTTCATAGAACTATCTAACTTTAAAGGAAGCCTATATCAGTTACTGATATTAATCAAGATAATCATTCATTCATAAACATCATATGGCATTTGACAAAAAACAAGTAACCCGAAAGATAAGGACCAAAATTCTTTGATACACACAAAAAAGAAAGGGAAATTAATTTTAAGTTTTTATTGTAAATTGGTCATTTATAATTATGTATATGAACACAGTATGAAGTGATGTTATTATTTATGAATACGAATTTTAAAAATTAAATCAAGCTGGCTAATATATTCATCACCTCAAATACTTAACATTTTTATGGTGGGATCATTTGAAATTTATTTTCTTAACAAATTTGAAACATACTGTATTATTAACTATATAGTTAATAATTTTTTGAGATGCAATAGATCTCAAAAAAAATTTTTTTTCTCCTATCTGAGGTTTTTTACCCTCTGATCATTATCTCCCAAGATTTCCCCCACCCTCTAGCTATGTAACCACTATTCTCTTCTCTGCTTCTATGAGTTTGTTTTAGATTCTACATGTAAGTGAGAACATGCAGTATTTTCTTTCTGTGCCTGTCTTATTTCACTTAGCATAATGTCCTCCAGGCTCATCCACATTGTCTCAAAGGACAGAATTTCCTTTTTTTTTAAGGCTGAATAGTTTTCCATTGTGTATATATTCCACATACTCTTTATCCATTCATTTGTTTATGGATACTTAGATTGATTCCAATATAGATATTGTGAATAGTGCTGAAATGAATATGGAAATACAGACATCTCTTTTACAAACTGATTTCAAATCTTTGGGATAAATACCCAGATGTGAGATTGCTGGATCAGGAACTTAATTTTTTAAATTAGCATTATTAAAGAGATTTGAGAGGTGACAACATCCAGAAAATAAAATATGTCTCCTGAAACAGAAGCAATTAAGTAATTCATTCCTAAAAATTAGAAATATGAGTGCCAAAAATAAATATTCAATAGAGGAGTTGAAAAATAGAATGAATTCAGCTAAAATCCAAACACAGTTAAAGTATCGTCATTTGGAATAAAAAGTTGAAGAAATTAATCAAGATCCAAAGAAGCACAAAATGTAAGAAAAAGGTCTCCAACATTCATCCAATGAAATTTTTTAAAGAGAGAGAGAGATCAGCATTAGGAATTTGCAAGTGACAAATCGGAGACTTAGAGAAGTTAAATAATTAAACTATCTAGTAGTCTATAAACAGAGTCCGATATATTTTAGATGTGTCCCCCTCCTAAGCCCAAGGTTGAAATTCAATCAATACATCTAAATGTGGCCTCAGTAGTTGTGTATGGCTGACGTCCACTCTGACCGGTCAATCCAAATGTTAGTCTAGTCTATGTCTACTATTTATAGTTGGCATCTGATTGGTGAGCATGGGGAGTATATTTGTTGATTAATATTTGAATATCATCCCTCTCTAAGCCTATACTCTTCCAATGATGCCTACATCATTAATTTCATGGTACAATGAAAAAGGAGGGCAATATTTGATATTTTTGTGAATTTCAAATTTGAAACTGGGGGAAAGAAATAAGAATGGTTTCTGTCATGTCAACTTTTAAGCTATGATAAATTTCATGGGTAAATGCCCACTTCTCTGCTCCCTGTTTCCTTACATACCAAGAAATAAATGACCATGCTTTAAGTCTGCTTCCCTTCCTTCTTTCTTAGGTGGTCCAGACAAGGAGCGTATCTGTCTGGATATTCCTCTTCTTGAAGAGTACCAAGAGCAGCCAAGAGATCAAGTCTCAGACTGCGATGTTTAATCCATGGGATTTGGCAGAAAATAGAGACCAAGACACACAGTTAAAATCCGTTGAGTGAAGAAAGCAATCAGGAAGTGGTCTTAGAGAAATATGGGGCTTGTGCTGACATTTACAACGAGTAGATGAAGTGTGTCTCCAGCTTAGGTTTGTGTGAATCAGTTGAGTTTTTTTAAAAAAAGGACCAAAGAAAAAACAGCCTATAAAGAAACACCATAAACTCAACTTAAAACCAAAAAATACAGCTGCCATGTTCTTTTTCCAATTTTTTAAGGGAACACACACATGCACACACACACACACACACACACACAAATGTCTTAACTACAAGAATCCACCTTTAACGTATGGCAAATAGAGATGGCCAAAGTCTGAGGCAATCCCCAATTTCTGCCGACATAAAACCAAAGTCAAACTTAAAATCAACTGTTATATTAGAGTAATATCAAGGATTCACAATGGCATTCATAAAACTGAGAACTTTGGCTCCTTAAAAACCATAAACTCAGATCCCACTAGGAAGCATTAACAGAGTAGTTTAGACTTTGCTTAGGATTTGTGGGATTTTGCAAAGCATGTTCGCTCCTTAAGAGCCTTCCCTGAAATCACCGGGAGTTAGAAGCTCATAAGAACTGTAGAATTGGGTCCTCAATGTCATTTTCATATCTCCTCCGTGGCCTACCATCAAAGTAAACAAAATGCCACGGAGCTACCTGATGTTTTTGCACCTCACGTTCCCTCCAGCCAAACACAGAGGACAGAGTCAGCTTCACAAGGGGTTAAAAATCATGGGAATTTCTCTCTACTTAAAAACATTGCGGGAGACTCACTTCTGTACGTACGATGATTTTTTTGCACTTTCTTCCCTGCCTCTTAGTCTAACAAATACATTTTATAGGTTTTACACGGTTCTTTACAACTCACCTAAAACACATAATTTTCCTCCTCTTTATACAATTTATTTATTATTTATTTATTAGATTCGTATTGTGCTTTCTTCCAAAAGGCTCAAGGCACCATGCAGTCAACTCTTATGCAATAACATTAAACTCTTCTATAAGACCATAAACAGTGAAATAGCCAGAGAAGAGGAAGAAAGGATCTGAACAAGGACAGGACAAACGAAAGGCCGTGATACCGGCAAAATACGCAACCAAGTAGTCAATGTGTTAGGAGACCTGGTGATAAGGCCCAGTCCCTGCCCCTCTCAGTGGGGCCCACCTGCAAAGACCCTGACAGTATTTTCTGTATGGAAACAAAATATCTCCATTTTCGCAATGAGGGTGAGGGAGAGTATGCTAGTTATTCTTCAGGGATTTCAAGAGAGTATCTGAAAATATACCTATACAGACAACTGTATTTTGAAATACAGTGGAAAGAGAGACAGTAGAAAGAGATACGTGGTAATGTTTTATAACAAATCTTTAAAAGTGTTAGATTTTTTTACAAATACAATTCAGGCTCAGTCCTCAGCTCTGCTGAGTGTCTCCTGACTTCCAATGCATCTACAGACCTTCCAAGGCCAGGGCAGCACAAAACTGCAAAGATTATCAAAATCAAAAAGAGACAGGCTGTTCTCGGCTTTTAAATCCAAACCATGCTGATTTGATAAAGCCACGAGTGAACTTCCTGCACTGTAATCCAGTCGATGGTGGGAGAAGTGGTTAAACAGTAACTCTCCTGGCAACTGCTGGTGAAGTAGTCAAGCATGAGCAAGGAGGGAACAGATTCTAACTAGCAGTCCAAACAAGAAATGACCATTCCCACTAAATGGAGTAGACAGTGTAACTCTCCTTCTCTCAGAGTGCAAGAGAATACAGCCAGGAGAAAGAAAAATAATAATAGTATTGGCATTAATATTAGTATTTGGTGAGCAGTACATGGGGGCACTCTTATACCACAGTTACATATGCTTACCTCTTCAGTCCCTAGAACCAATCTACAGAGAGAGTATGACTATGTTTCAAATTTCACAAATAAGAAAACTGAGGCTTAAATATATTATTTGCCCAAAGTCACTCTGCTAGTAAGTGCTTGAGCTAAAATTCACACACAGCACAAAAGGATCAGGAAGAGCTCCTAGGGTGGAAAGCAAGCAAGCATGCAAAAGTTATGCTGTGAGTCAACAAAGATAGCAGGCTGATGGCTCTTGGCAGAGCATGATGGATCAAGTACCCTACCTAGTAAACTATAGATAGTTAATAGCAGGTTAGAGGCCACAAATAAAGACCTCAAAATATGGCAGAAGCAAGCCTAAGTCCGAAGAGCATAGGACAAACTGGCTCCAAGCAGACAGAAGAGATGCAACAGTATTGAGATCACGTGAAGAGAGGAGCTCAGAATGGGCCAGTTAAGGTTACCTCCAGGTCCTAAGTGGGCAGGAACTGAAAGTTGGTAGTTGAAACCCACTCTATTGTCTTGTATAACTAACTGCATATTTATGCCAAGTTAACTGTAGAGTTCCACAGTGAATCATTCTTTGTAATCCTTTTGTGATCCTCCCAGATATGAATATGATGCATGGAGCACTTACTAAATGCCAAGCACTTAACACACATTATCTTATTTAAACCTCACAGCTGTGCTACACAGGAGACACCATAATAATCTCCATCTTACAGGTGAGGAGGCACAGAGAAGATAAGTCATTTGGACAAAGTCACAAATCTGGTAAAAGGAGAGAGAGAATCCAAGTCTAAAGAGTCTTCCCCCAAAACTCATCTTAATAATCACCAATGCTATGTTGCTTCTAGAATCTGATTCTATTTACACCATTCTGGTGCTCTACCATGCTTTCTCGGATTTTTCTGACCTCTCTTTTGAGACGGAAACTAACAAAGATCATTGCTTTTGTTTTTATTCCCAGAGGGTCAGCCTATTCAGTCACCCTCTACAACAAAGTGGAAATTATCTGGAAGAAGATGAAAGAAGATCCCATGTAGCGAAAAAGGTTGCATGGAATCTCAGCCAACCAGGACACTGTCAGACGTTCCTTTAAAAGAGCCTTGTATCACAGATCATATATGTGCAATAATATACATAATCCCCCAGTGGGAGATGTCTTCTACATGGCAGTTATCACAACTGTGTAGCAGAGATTCCTCCTTCCCATTCTAGAGGATGGGGAAATAGCAATTGAAGCTAGGAATCACAGGCAGCATGGGTTGTACCAGGATCAACTTGCCCTGTTTCTTTGTCTAGAAAGAGCTCCCCATATTCAAATGGCAGTCTCCTCCTCATACCTTAAGTTTAGATGGAATGATGCTAGTTCACAAAGATCCTCCTTGATGACCCATCCTGAAGAACTGGTTTTCATGTGACCCTTTCCCACAACATCCTATTACCACCATAGCACTTACCATAGCAGTCATTATTTCATTGATTGATTGACTTGTTTTTCTCGGTGTATACATTTTCTAGGGGTGCTGTAACAAAGTGCCACAAAATGAAAGGCTTAAACAACAGAAATGTATTCTCTCACAGTTCTAGAGGCTGGAGTTCCAAAATCAATGTGTCAGCAGGTTCATGGCCCCCGAGTCTCTAGGTAAAATCCCTCTTGCCTCTTTCTAATTTCTGGTGGCGACTATTGCTCCTTAGCTTACTGTAACATTCCAATCTCTCTCTCACACACATGGTGTTCTCCTTGTCTCTTTGTCCAAATTTTCTTCTTTCAAATTTCCAAATTTCTCAGTGTCCAAATTTCCTTCTTCTTAGGACACCGGTCATATTGGATTGCATATCTGCCCTACTCCAGTATGATCTCATCTTAACTTGGCTAATTACATCCTCCAGTGGCCAATTCTGGCTTCTAGAACTGTAAGAGGATAAATTTATGTTGTTTAAGCCCCACAGTTTATGACATTTTATTATGGCAATCCTAGGAAGCTACAATAACTCACTTTGCTTTGTTTAATCCAGGGTTTCATATACTTATTTGACCAAATAAATATTTTCTCCATGGTAGCTATTAACAATCTCTAACTCCCTTTGTGGGGGGGAAGGGGGGACATACGTGTTTTAGAAAAGTAAAGCTCATCTTCCTATTTCACAGATGAAGAAACTGAGACTCAAGGAGGACAAAGAATTCACACACTTGTGTGTGGTAGAATGAGGATCAGAACTCGGGCTCCACAGCCACTCTGGGTGCTCTTTACCATTTGCTTCTATTTACTTCTCAGCTGCCCCAGGAAATATGGTGGCATACAAGATTAGGCTTGGCTTGGCGCTCACTAAGAATAGAACAGGGAACTTTTCCCAATTAATGAAGGGCTCTTTGAAAAAATCGACCCAATATTTTTCCAGCCAATAGAAAAAAATGATTCTCCTTTGTAGAGGAGTTGGGGCAAATGGATTCTAGAAATCAATTATAAAAGCAGCTGGTCCAATGTAAACTGATGTCTCAGCTGAGTTCGGACTGACTGAAAATCCAGCCACAGCTTGGTTTTCACCTCTTCATCCCTCCACCCTTCCTTGTGCCTAAAGAGAGACAAGAGAATGTGAGCCCCCACCCCTGACATGTTTGAAAAGGGAAACAAATTCATTGATAACATTGTGGTCTGTTCAATTCTTTGCTTTTCTTTTTGCCTCCTTACCCCACCATCTTCCTCAGGTACACGGGACACACCAGAAATAAAGCACTCCCACACCAGTGAAGGGGAGAGAGTGTCCCCTACCTTCTACTTGATAAGCTGCAGTGGCTGCCGCCCATCCAAATCCTGCAGGGAAAGCCATGGTTTAAGAAGCTGTCTACTGGGATCTTCAGCTGCCAGAAGCAGAGCGCCCTTTGGCCAGAGGAGCCAGGCAACTGTGCAAACAGAAAGTGAGCTCTCACCCTAGAATGAAGCCTCAGAATACAAATATTTATGCAAACAACAAGGAAGCAGGGGCAAAGGACACTTCACTGCCACAGCCTTGATAAGAATCCAAGATACTTTGTACAAGGCCATCAATTATACTTTCTTCCCCCAGCACTCCCTGATTCTTAACAGAGTTGATAACCCTGGGTGCTAAGTCCCTGATTTGGCAGGGCACCCATTTACCTGATGTTTTGCCTTTTAAAGTAATACGAACATTGTTTTAAAAAGTCATTATCATCCTACTAGAATTTTCCCTTAGTTCATTCATCCCAATTCCTGATCCGTACTCTGTAGAGGTAACCACTTTTAACCATTTCTTCTGATATTTAATCCCATATTGTTTAAATAATAGGGTGTTGCTGCTTATTTTTTTCAATTTTAGATAATTATTGACTTCTGGGTATAGGGCAGAGGATCTAGCACTCTCTCTCTCTGTTCCTCCTCCCTCCTCCTCTTCCACCTTCTCCCATCTGGCCAACATGATAAAATTATCTTTTCATTTAAATGAATTCAATATTTATATTACTATGAGTCTGTATGGCTCAAAGCTGAGCCATATAGTATACATACCATGCTTCCATGCAACTTTTAATTTTCTCTAGGGTTAATCCACTGCCTGATCTTTATGTTTATTTCATCTTCTTTATACCTATTACTAATTCATCCCCAAACACTCTGACAGAAGAATACATCTCTGAGTTGTTCAAACAACTCTGTCTTCCTGCTCCATTCTGCACTGTTTATTTTTTAGGACACCACGGAGCTTTGACCCACGATCTCCTTCACATCATTCAGAGAGGCTCCTTCACCTCTACCCTGGTCTTTCTCTCTGTTTCTTTTCCCACTTTAGAGAAGCACATCCTCAAATAACTGTCTGATGAAGGGGGCATGGGACATAAATATTTCAAAACTCTGTAGTTGCTCTGGAATTGTCTTTAGTCTAACATCGCTCTTAATATGCAGTTTTGTACAGGATTTTATGATGAAAATAATTTTCACTCAGAATTTTGAAGGCATTGGTTCCTGGTTTTCTAGCTTCTGGTGTGGCTACTGACAAGTTTGATGAGAATACAAGTCTTGTTCTTTTATATGTAAACTTTTTTGTTTCCCCAGCCCACCCTCTCTGACCCCCAACTTTCTATTTCTAAAATTTCAGTCACGTTCATTGGTGTGGAACTTCTGTCCATTGTGCCAGGAACCCAGTGGGTATGGGTTTCCACAGAAATGTACATGTTGACTGTAGGGGAAACTGGATGAGGGGCCATGGGAACTCCCTGTACTATCTTTGAAGCTTCTGTGTAAATCTAAAATTGATCCAAAATAAAAAGTTTATTTAAAAAAAAATGACTATGGATTGGGAGGCCAAGGCGGGCGGATGACTTGAGGCCAGGAGTTCAAGACCAGCCTCGCCAATGTGGTGAAACCCTGTATCTACTAAAAATACAAAAATTAGCCGGGCATGGTGGCAGGCGCCTGTAATCCCAGCTACTCGGGAGGCTGAGGCAGGAAAATCGCTTGAACCCGGGAGGCAGAGGTTTCAGTGAGCCGAGATTCCACCATTGCATTCCACCCTGGGCAACAGAATGAGACTCCATCTCCAAAAAAAAAAAAGACTATGGAAAGAGAGGAGGTATGTATAACCAAAGTGAGGAAAGTTACTTACTCGGTTTCTCTACATTCCCATTAAATCATTCTACATTGTGTAATGACAGGAACATAAAGTTTGAAACAAGGTGTAAGTAGGTTGAAATCCTACCTTCTCCAGTTATCCTAACTCTAAGAAGAAGAGATTATATACAGAAAAAAATTGGAAAAGACACTGAAGATATTTAAAGGTGCATGTTTGGTGAAATAACCTAACAAATGCATGGCAAACTATTAAATTTGGCTTATGTTGTCATTCAGTTCTGAAGCAATTGTAAATTGAGAGAAAAAATAAATATCGAAATGTTTTCACGATAGAACGCTAGATGGCAGTATTGCAACTTTTTTAGGTTTGCAAGTTGCAGTATAAAGTGGTATTAAAATTCAGTTATTTCACTAATGGCTGTCTACACCAGTCGCCCCTGGCTAATTACTACTGCTCTTCTAAAGATACTTCTCCAGAAGAAAAAATCTATCTTCTCAGTGCTTCACATACTCTGAAGTTATTAGTCCACAAGTGGCAGAATTAATTTCTCTCAACATTGATTGGGTTGTTGTTCTAATCCAACATTCTCAAGCTTTTTGGTGTCAGGATCGCTTTACACTCTTAAAAATAATTGTGGTTCCTAAAGAACTTTTTTTCTTTCATGTGGGTTATATTTAATATTAAATATATTTGCTGTATTAGAAATTAAAAGATTTTTAAAAAACATTTATTGTTGACTTCATTTTAAACAGCAATGAAGAGCATGTTAACAGAAGTTACTTATTTTATGAAAAATAACCATATAACCCCAAACAAACAAACAAAAATATTTAGTGAGAAGAGTGTCACTGTTTCACATTTTTACAAATCTCTTGCATGCCTGGTTTAATAGAAGACAGCTAATGTTCCTATCTGCGTCTTATTCAATTTGTTGTCTCTAGAAAACTCCACTGTACACTCACAGAAGAATACAGACAAGAGTGGAAGAGGCAAATCATATCGTAGCATCATTATAAAAAGAGTTTTGACCTGGTAGACACCCAAGTGGGTCTTGAGGACCTCAAGGAGTCCACAGAACACATTTTCGTAACCGTAGCCCTCCTTGAACTCACTTTCCACCCCTCCCCTAAGACCTTCCATTGCAACCCAGCACCCCTCTGTATCTTTCTCACGTTTCTAAGAACTCATTTCACTCATCTGCCCTGCACTAGGGCCCAAATGGCTCTAAGGCATGAATTTGCAGCCATCATCTCAGGTAAGAAAGAAGTATTGTATTTTAGATTTTTCTGTATACAAAAAGTAGTCTGACTTCATGGTCCCATCCAGGAAGATTGGCTGGTAATTTAATTTGTCATTACTGTATTTGGGCCCCCTCCGCTTCATTTTAGGGCCACACAAGAAAATTTGGGTCTTATGAAAACCAAAATTCTTTGTAATACCTGGTGTTTCTATTCCCCTACCTCCCAGTGTTGGTCTGTACCAGTTAATGCCAAGATGCCCACTCTCCAGGTCTACTATGGTCTCTTCAAGTCCACTGATTCTCCAGGGGTGAAGCTCTGAGGTTCTATGTTCAACTGCCGCTCATCACAGCCACACAGTAGTTCCTCTGACGTCCTGCCACCTTCTGAAGGTACTGCCTCAGAACAGCACAACAAACCTTTTTATTCACGAGTGTCACCAACCTCTGTCTACTCCCCAAGCAAACATAAGTTACTTGCATTATAGTTTTGTCTACAGGTGTGCTCTTTCTAGAAGTCCTGGGACTGCTAAGTATATTAATCAGTCCTCACACTGCTGTAAAGAACTACCTGAGACTAGGTAATTTATGAGGGAAAGACGTTAGATTGACTCACAGTTCCACAGGCTATACAGGAAGCAGGGCTGGGAGGCCTCAGTCATGGCAGAAGGATGAAGGGGAAGTAAGCATGTCTTCATGTGACAGCAGGAGAGAGCAAGTGAAGGGGGACTACACACTTTTTTTTTTCTTGAGACGGAGTCTCGCTCTGTCACCCAGGCTGGAGTGCAGTGGCGCAATCCCGGCTCACTGCAACCTCCGCCTCCCAGGTTCAAGCGATTCTCCTGCCTCAACCGTCTGAGTAGCTGGGATTACAGGCATGCATCACCACACCCAACTAATTTTTTGTATTTTTAGTAGAGACGGGGTTTCACCATGTTGGTCAGGCTGGTCTGGAACTCTTGAACTCATGATCCGCCCGCCTCAGCCTCTCAAAGTGCTGGGATTACAGGCGTGAGACTACACACTTTTAAACAACCAGATCTCATGAGAACTCACTATCATGAGAACAGCAAGGCAGAAATCCACCCCCATGATTTAATCAACTTCCACCAGGCCCCTCCTCCAACACTGAAGATCATAATTCAACATGAGATTTGGGTAGGAACACAGAGCCAAACCATATCACGAAGAAACTGTAAATTCAGAGACCTTTAGGTAAAAAGGAAAAAAAATCTTGCAGAAAACTTTACTTGTTAACTGTAAAACAAGCTGTTCTTTAGTAAGAATTCAGCCCTATTAGTCATGATCTTGACCCTCCCAACTTGAATTGCTGAGATTCAAAAACTCTGGCATTCAAAATGCTCCTGCATACCTGTGTAGGAGAAAAAGATTCTAAATGAACGTTAGTCTATCTGTAGCAAAGATGCCTGTGTGTTCTAGCCGCCCTTGTTTCCCCTTCCATCTTGCCACACTTTTTGACTACATTTTTCAGCAACTTTGCAAATGGTTGTGGCCACATTACTATGTGTCCTGGCCAGTGGAATGTAGGCAGAAGTAATGTGTACCACTGCCAGGCTGGGACACTACAATCTGCCTGCATAATCATTCATGTTTCAGCCATGTATCATCATTCTTCTTTCATCCACTGGCTGGATATACAGGATATACAGGCTCCACTGGAAGACTCCAAGACCCTAGGAATTCTCAGATGGAAGGAGCCTGGTTCTCTGTATCACAGCACGGAGCAGAGCCACATAACAGCCTGTGAACAATCTACTTTAAACTATGGTGTAAATAAGAAATAAACTTTTATTTTTCTAAACTACTGAGAGTGGAGAGTTGCTGATAAATACACGCTCTGAAAACAAACTGCTTCCTCGAGCTTTTTTTTAAACATAGTTAAATGACTTCAAAGTGTTTTCTTCCAGAGGACAGCCTCTTCAGTGATACCATGTCATTGGAGAAGAAAGGAAGTGGAAGAGAACGTGAAGAAGGGGCAGGTGCAAAGGGCACATCTACTTGCAGTGGTTTGTGCAATGGATTATTCATCATGATTTCCTGCATTTACCAAGAAAGGTCTAGCCAAATTTTGACCTCAAAAGGCACATTTTACAAAATTGCTTCTCAAAAAGGCCGCCGACTCCTGCAAGTAATCTCATATTTTTAAGATTTCAATAATTCTAATTACTACTGTACATTTACTTCCTATAAGGTCTCCCAGGCTACCTACAACATCAATTGTATTGCTTTAATATTGACTGGAATTACATAAACTCATTGTGGTAATACCAGCTTCTCAGGCATGAAAATGCAAAAATGAATTAGTTATCATATTGCTCTCAGTTTCTTAGTAGACTGAATCTGTCAAAACATGAGGTGTAGAAAGTAATTCAGTAACAAAGGGAGTCTTTGGTTGTGGAAATTCTGACAGCTGTGTTGTGTGTGTGTACGTGTGCAGGAGCCAGGAGTAGGAACATTTATTAACATGAGCCACCCAGGATTTGGACAACCTACCTTTTGGTAACAGAATTTGATTTTCCACTGGGTATCTGCCTTTTACCCTATGCAGCCTAAATGTTTCTGGAAAATCTGACCCTGGGCCCCACGTAATAACTTGTCAGCTCGAGGGATTCATTTAAGGCCATCTTCATATTTCATCTCATTGGTTACAGGGATTAAATTAGTGATGGGCTTGAAACCCAATTCCAACAAGAAAAAATGAGAGAAGGTCTGTTAAGATTTCTAAGAAGAAAGCTTCCTCACTTTTCCAAAGAAGCTATCCAGAAAGACATACTCTTCCTGCTACACCTCAATACGGAAGTTTTTAGCCGCCATTTCACAAACATAGAGGATCAACCTTGGCATATAGAGGAAAGAGGGAATGAAATAACCTTTGTGAAATTATGGATTCCTTTTATGGTTTAGGTGTATTTGAGTTTGTTTCCTGTTACTTGCAACCAAAAATTTCAAATACAGTAAACATGTGAGTGTGCATATATGTGTAAATATGTGTGTGACACATTTATATGTGCATGTGTTACATCTATCCATGCATGTGGTATTATGCAGATGTAGATGTGTGTAGATGTGAAAGCAGATGTGTGCATACATGCATGTGTGTATACATGCATGTATGTGTGTATGGTTCACACGTGTCTGTGTATCATAAATCCCTCCACATAAAGGAACTTCAAAACCTTTACTGGATATTTTTTCTAGTTGTCTGGAATGCTGGCCCATATCACCAGCCTGGAAATGAAGATATATGTGAGATAATTAATGGCAGGCTCAAGTGGGATTCGATTGCATTATTTGCATTTAGTTATTGAAGGCTATACACCCCATAAGATTTAGCATGAAAGAAATCTAAAACAACAGCAGTACATCACTCAACCTTTCAAAAAGCCATACTGCTGTATAATTAACGATTTGCTATTGAGTAATTTTCAAAACAAACAAAAATGCTCTGCCCTTCAAGGTGTTGACAGGCTGACACTAACAATGGCAAACAAGTAATCATAAAACCCACTCAATACCACACAAAGCTCAACTGTTGAGCCTAGTGCTTTAAGAATAAATGGCAGTCAGTAGAGGCAGGGCCCTTGGAATCCCTTTTGGGTGCCTTCCAACAAACACCCACAGCTGTGGAATCGAGTTCCAGCAGTAGCATCTTTCAGGACGTTATTCACAGTGCAGCTGCTAGAAACTCTATTTCATTGATCTGATTCGGATTCCTCAGATATGTTGTTTCCACAAACTTGGACTTAGCCAGTTAGTTCATCTTCCCAATAAAAAGAACTCTCCCTTGAAACAAGCTAACTCCGTTGTATTCCTACAGAGTATCTGGAGAAGTGTTCAAATGAACTGAGATTATGGTGAGACAAGTAAGGTTCCTGGGGGGCAAAATTTAGGGAACTGCACGCTCTCACTGCAGCTCCAGCATTGAATACCAGAAAGAGAATACTCAAGTTCAAAGGCTTTGTTGTAGACATGAACTGGTGTTATTTCTGAACTATTTGTGGCAACGCACAGGTGTGCCACATGCCTCGGGACTAGGCTGTAGCAATCCACCTAAGTCCCATGAGGATTTGCACACTGGAGAGGATCTTTGATTATTAATCTTGCTTCAGGGATTGGATTTGGAACTTCAAAAGCACTTTCCTCCCACAGTAAATCAAGCAATGCATTGGAAGCCCATGATCTGGAAAGGAAGCATAAAACAATGAAATCGAGCCAAATAAAGTATAAAAACAGAGTGAAACAGAACAATTTTGGTGATAGTAAAATTATTTTAGATCAACTAGACTGGAAAGCCAGCACAGCTTTAGAACTGGGAGAACCTGCCCAGACTTTCCTCTCTTGGGTCCATAATTAAAGACTGCTGCAGAGCCTGGATGCCATCTAAACCCTTCATTTATTCTCCTCCTGCTTCCTGCCATCTGCAGCCCCCTTACAAACACTGTGGACTCTGATTCCTTGACATGCCTTGTGTATGTCAATTTACCTTCATTTCTGTGGCCTCTTCTCTAATCAAAGGCAAAAGAAATCCCTTCAGGGCTAGAAAGGTTTAAATAGGCTCCCAACTTCCAGTTTTGTTCACATCCAACATACTCTACTGCAGCCTGAGTCCTTTCCAAAACACAAAGTGTTCAGTGATTGTCTCTGTCCCTAAAGTTCAAACTTCTTGATATTAGCAAGGTCCGCATTATCAGTTTCCTGTCTCCTTCTATTTACATGCACACCAGTGTTCCTCTCATAAGCGTATTTACCTTTTTTCAGCTTTTCAAATCTACTATGATCCATGCTCTTTCTTGGGGCTGATTCTTCACAAATGATGTTTCCTGGTCTGGAACTCTTCTCTCCTTTATCTTGGCTAATCCTTATCTCCTATTGACCAGTTCAAGGTTACTTTTTAAGAACAGATTCCCCAGGACAAGCCAGGTCCCCCAGTACTGTGTTTCCATTGTCTCTTTTATGCCTTTTTGCATTAACACTCATATATAACATTTTGTTTTAAAACTTGCTTAGTTGCCTGTCTTCCTCATTAATTCGTAACTTCTCTGAGAGTAGGGATTGCCTTAATCAGGCAAGCTAAGAATTAAAGGCTCATTGGGTCTTTTCTCATCAATTCATTCACCAAAAATACATGGAGCATTTACTATGAGCCAGGAACCATACTAAACTCTAGAAAGACAATGGTGAGCCAAGCCAACCCAGTTAGTCCCTGAACATATGGTCCACATTTAAGTCCTCTTATAGTCTACTAATTGAAGTTCCCCAGCTTTGTTTTAATAGCATCCCATTTTTACTCCTTGTTACTTGGGGAAGAATCTAAGAGTAAGTAGACAGTTACCTCTAGTTTTCCTAGAGGTAATGCCTCCTCCCAATACCTTATAGATTCAGAGTAGAGAAACGAAATGGAGAGGCAGAGGGAAGAATATACCGAAAACTATGGGATGTTGCCTTGCTCTGTTGTGTCCAGGAGGTCATTAATGGGGAAAGGAAACCTCTGAGAGCACTGACTGAAGTGAAATCGGGATTTAGGCTCAGGGAGCAGACAAGGATTCTCCTCAGAAGACTTCATCAGAAAAAAGGAAGGTTCCTGATCTTAGCGTAGCTGATGTAAAGTTCCATCCACCCAGTGTGGTGTTCTGATGGTGAGGGGCATCTCCCTGGCTCTGCACCCAACAGAAAGTCTCTCCTCTCCATCTTCTGTAAGGCAACATTGTACTGTACTCACATTCCCTTTTTTGGGGGGCCTCTGAATTTCCCAATGGTACATGGCACAATAACAGCCCTGAACTTAACGTTTCATTTCCATAACATTTGGAGCTACCATATAATCTGTTTATTTTAGTGATTATAAAAGATTATTATATTCTCATCTCATGTGTGTTGTATGTGTTTGCATTCTGACTGATTTTTTGCATTGTAATGCTCACATACAATGATCAAAATTCACACAACATAAGCCATATATTTGTATTCTTCCTGAAATCAAGGTGAGGTCATAAAATATGCAGTGGCAGTCAAAGTCAGTGGGAGGGAGCTTGTGACAAATGCAGATTACCTTGAAAGCTTTGTTTTATGGCACACCTCTCGTGATTAGTGGTTCATTGAAAAGACAGACATTGCACACACCAACAAAAAGAGAAAACACAACGACATTACAACTGGGATAAAAACAAAATTCTAGTTTCTTATAATGGCAGAGTAGCTTGATGATGGCAGATTTACCCTATTGCCAACTTCAATTACAAACTCAAAAGGTAACACCAAGAACAAGTTTTCGAAGGACCTGAAGATTGTGCAAAAGTGGGTAGAAACTGCAGAAGTTTCAAACCATGAAAGAAGGATTGATCATTTTTTCATTGGGAAAGTGATTTGAATATTGAGTTAGTATTTTCAAATTACAGGTGACATTTCTTTTCTAGAATAATGAGGGGTAGGGGCATAGGCTTGGGTATCAACTGACAAGCCAGACATGAGGCACAGTTTGGTTGTTTTCTAGATATGATTTAAGCTTGGGTGCATTCCTTGACCACCCTAAACCAAAGTGTTTATGTCTGTAAAACAACGGTCATCACTCCTAATTCACAGGATGGTTGCTGGGATTAAATGAGATGATACATGTGAATCCCTGAGAATAATGCCAGGCCCACAGTTGGTACCTTGTCAAAAATAGTCATGGGTAGGGCCTTGCTATTTACTGAAAGTAGTAGCTCGGCTTTCAGATGATTCTGAAGAGAGTATAACCTGGGTTAGACACGGATTCTTTTCCTAGGAATACAACAGCTAAAATAAGCCAGCTGACAACAGGGTATGATAGGATGGTAATAAACTAGGGGAAGATTAGCAAGTTCTGTTTGTTCATATTTTTCGCTGTGTTCCTGAGTCTTCTGAGACAAGGATTTTTTTTTCTCTTGATATTAGAGGTGTGCCCCTCACATGAGGGCCTTATGACCTACTTCAGGAAAGTGCAGGAAAAGGTCAGAGAGTGGCCTTCCCAGATTTTATGACCTGCTTCAGGGGAGAAGGTTGAGGGGAAGGTGAGAGTGACTTTCCTGTGTCTCCTGCTTTCTCAAATGTCAAGGGGTCATATTTTGAAATAGTATTGTCCTGAAATTCCATCATAACCTAAAACAAACAAGCAAACAAAAAGCATTTGTTGCCATCACTCATTTTCATATTCCAAACAATATTTGCACTGATGGGTGACAGAATGTGCCACCCCATAGTATGCCACTTTGGCATAAGGATTATTTTGATCTAAAGGCACTTAAAAAATAGCAGAAACAAAAGGACAATCGGCCCTCTCTGTACCAAGAAAAAGGAAATATTCTTGTCACTGGAGACAGGAGAGAACACCCATGTAGAAAGATGCCTACCTTCCACCAGGAGAGAAGAAACATTTTTGTCACAAGAGACGGGCACAGTCAAGGCTGAGAAAAAATCTGTACAAACAGATCTTGCCATAACTTGTACCTTCCTTCAGCCTCCCTGTACATTTTAGCTACTTTTACACAATTGCCATTCTTTGTTCAACCTAGTATATCAGCACTCAGGTTTTGCCACATCTCTGGGTCTTTGTTTCCTAACAGGGGCTCCCATGGACATGTAAAAACTCTGCATGTTTTCCTCCTGTGTATCTATCTTATGTCAATTTAATTCTCAGGCCCAGCTGGAACCTTAAGAGAGTAGAGGTAAACTTTCATCTCCCTGCACTACCCTTGCTGCAATTAAATTTCAGCCCTACAGTACAGTTTGAGAAATTCTTTATATGGTTTTGTCATGGAGTTTTCCTAATATCCTTCAGTGAGGCAATCTGAGCTACAAAAATGAGGGAGGAAATAGGGGATATTCAGGAGGAGGTCTGACCCCTTCTATTCTAATGCATTCAGATATTATTTTTGGAAAGACAAAAGACCAGTCTGTGTTGTCACACTTATTTCTGGATCACTCTCCGCAGCTTGAAGACAGCTTTTGTTTTATTTTTTATTTATTTATTTTTTTTTTGAGACAGAGTCTCATTCTGGCACCCAGGCTGGAGTGCAGTGGCACGATCTCGGATCACTGCAACCTCTGCCTCCTGGGTTCAAGCGATTCTCCTGCCTCAGCCTCCTGAGTAGCTGGGATTACAGGTGCGTGTCACCAAGTCCGGCCAATTTTTGTATTTTTAGTAGAGACGGGGGTTTCACCATGTTGGTCAGGCTGGTCTCGAACTCCTGACCTTGTGATCCACTCGCCTCAGCCTCCCAAAGTGCTGAGATTACAGGCATGAGCCACCGTGCCCAGCCAACTTTTTTTTTTTTATTTCTGCCTCTGCTGCTCAGAAACGTCCAAGTTTCAACTAAAAATGAAAACTTTGTTTTATGGCATAAATGCTAATGCATAAAGCTAATATTTAGTTTGAAGGGTTTTTTTCCCCCTCAAACCAACTGACCCTTAAATCAATTTTTTTAAAAATAATTTGATTGTCAATCATTAAATGACAAACATTGTTGGCCAAGCGCGGTGGCTCACGCCTGTAATCCCAGCACTTTGGGAGACTGAGGCTGGTGCATCCCTTGAGGTCAGGAGACCAAGACCAGCCTGGCCAACATGGCGAAAACCCGACTCTACTAAAAATACAAAAATTAGCCGAGCATGGTGACATGCAACTGTAATCCCAACTACTTGGGAGACTGAGACAGGAGAATCATTGTTTTATCTTTTATTTATTTATTTATGTATTTATTTATGTTTTTTTTTTTTTTTTGAGACAGAGTCTCAAATCTGAACCCAGGAGGCAGAGGTTGCAGTGAGCCAAAATCACACCAGTGCACTCCAGCCTGGGTGACAGTGTGAGACTCCATCTCAAAAAAAAAGAAAAAATATATATTTTTTTAAATAAATAAATGCATTATTAAACTTCCCCAAATTGTCTTTTTTTCCCCCCACAATGTTAATTTATTTCATTTCGCCTTTGGTCAATTGAGCTATGTCCATACTATTTTTTCTTTCTAGCTCTCTCTCATGGTATTCTTTTCTCTTCTCATGCACACAGATCTAGACTTCCAAAAACTCTAGTGACTGGAATTTTGTGGCAGCAGAAAGCAGGACACTCACCAAAGATCTTTCTCCTTCATGGCAACCACCCATATACATCTCCACTAAAAATAAAAAGCCTCACACATTTAAAAGAACTGTGATTATTTTACCTAATTTTTTGATGCTTTAAGCAGAACTGTCTGTTTTGTCAGGCTGAGGAAAAAAAGATATTTTTATTTGCAATATCGTCCACAAATATGCTACGTATGGTTTTTATAGCTAAAAACGCATCTTCTCCTCCAAGTGTAAATATTTTCTTGGGATGAGAAATCCAATAAAACCACAGATCCCTAGCCTTTGTGGTTGGTATAAACAAGCCCTGCTTTTTGAACTTTCAGTCTCCAAATGTGACAGCCACAGATTTTATTTTAAAAGTTACTCTTTGCATTTTTAAAAAATGTGTTTGCAAGATTTATTCATCTGTGGTTAAATGTTTCCATGTCTCTGAAGTCACCTGCTAAGATCGGCCCCACTTTACATATGGGAAATCATTTATGGGAAGTGAACAATATTTCCTTTGTAGCTTTAACCACAAGCTGGCTCAGCCTCACCTTCACAATTAACTGAGTTTCCAAAATTATTTTCCTGGTGTGCACTGGGATTCTTTTCTTCTCTAAGAAATAGAGAACAGAATTGCCTTATCCCAAGCCCATGCTGTAGCTTTTAAATGTCAACAACACTTTCACTCTTCTGAAATGCTTAGCTGAGCCCCTGAGGAAGTGCGCTGTAGTATAAAGAACCCGTAGATGCAGCAAAGGTTACTTCTCCAGGTCTCAATTTTCATATGTATTCATTTCCTACCACCCTTTCCCCTTTGGCTTTTTACAAGATATATTTCCAAAATGTGGTTATGTCTTGGTGTTGAGGCTATGACAATATTTATTTTCATTTACATTTGTGCTTTTACAAATGTTGTACAATAAGTAGGCATTATATGTCAGTAAGGGGAAAATATTGTTCTTGAAATAAGACCACATGAAGAGTGGATAAATTCTACAGAACCATCAACAGACCCTGATTCTAATCACTAGCATTTTTCAAAGCAGGTTTAATGTGCATTTCTCTTCACCCAACTAGAAGACAGAAGAAAAACAGCTACATAGGCTTACTGTTCTCTCTCGAGCACTTGCAACAACTGTTTGGAATGGCAACATAGATGCATTGAGTAATAAAGTCACAACTGGCTGCCAATCATTTTGGGCTAAATAAAGCTAACATTCCAGAAGCTCTTGCCCTTCTACTACTCTTTTTTGTGCACTTCAGCACATCATTTTATTCATTTATTTATTTATTTGGAAGGGGAAATGTTTGTAGTGCAGCTGTTCTTTGTGTCATATGACATAGCAGTTAACTACCCACAGTGTCTTGCCAGGACTCTCTCCCCCTTTTCTACAGTGGTCAGAGGAAAGGAACACCTTCATTCAGAATCATAAAATATAGCACTAAAAAGGCTCTGTTCATGGAATTTGGAGAGGAATCCTCAGTTAGAGTCATGGAGTCTTTTGAGATGGAAATGATATTAAGGGTCATTTAGTAAGGCACAACATTTATAAAGGAAGAAGAGAACCAGAGAACTGCCTGAAGGAGCTCTGTAATAAGTCAGCAAAGCCAGCACTCAAGTCCAACTTTTTTCATTCCAAGTCCTATCTTTCTTTCCAGCATTTTAATTCCCCATTCGAAGACAGAGTCTATTATTATTCTTGCAGACAGAGCATATTTCTACCTTAGAGTTCATATACCAGAAGAGCTTTGCCCAAATTTACTTTGACGTTTTAGCATGCTGGGACATCAGAGAATTCTATATTCCTTTTTATAGGCACACTCACTTGGTGGTTCCACTTTCCAATAGGCGTGTTTCCAACAATAACCAAAGGAGCAGAAAAATTACACTCCTGGCCAAAGTCTATTCACTCCATTCCTATTTTTTTTACTCCTGGCCAAAGTCTATTCACTCCATTCCTATTTTTTTTACTCCTGGCCAAAGTCTATTCACTCCAATCTTACTTTGTTTTTTGTTTTGTTTTGTTTTGAGACCAAGTCTCACTCTGTCACCCAGGCTAGAGCACAGTGGCATGATCTCAGCTCACTGCAACATCCGCCTCCCGGGTTCAAGAGATTCTCGTGCCTCAGCCTCCAGTGTAGCTTGGACTATAGGCATGCACCACCACACCCAGCTAATTTTTTTGTATTTTTAGTAGAGATGGGGTTTCACCATGTTGGCCAGGCTGGTCTCCAACTCCCTCCTCTGCCCACCTTTGCCTCCCAAAGTGCTGGGATTACAGATGTGAGCCATTGTGCCAGCCCACTCCACTCCAAGAAGAAGAAGGAGGAGAGGAAGAGGAAGAAGAAGAAGAAGGAGGAGGAGGAGGAGGAGAAAGAGGAGGAGAAGGAGGAGGAGAAAAAAAGGAGAAATTACTGCCTCTACTTTTTCCCTTTCTCTGGTATAAAAGTAAAAGTAGCAAAGAGAGAAATAACTCTAGAAATATGTTTTGATATATGCTTGGCACTGGATTTAATAACCACAGTGAAGAAAACCCGTGATATTTTGGTTCACTCAAAAATAATTGGTAGCAAGCACGTTGACTAGAAAACAGTAAACCAGGTTTCCAAACCAAGAGGGAGATTTCAAGTGAACAGCATATTTTAGGCAAATATCTCTTGCCAGGGTCAACATACTACCAGAATTCTGGCACTCCATTTTGTTGGATCAGCACTATACTTAAAGAAGAGAACACTACCAAAATGCTTTTTTTAAAAAAAGTTCCCATTATTTAAATGATGTTATAAAAAGAAGACAAAGAATCTACTTGGGTTAATTTACATAGCTTAGAATAATACTTTTTGAAGATAGCTTGCCTTTGACAAGGTATGGAATGGTGTGATACCTTTTCTACCCCATCAAAGGGTCATGACTGACAGTCTTATGAGAAAAGACAGATTAAATGGATGGAACTGGAGAGACATTATGTTAAGTGAATTAAGCCAGAAACAGAAAGTTAAACACTGCGTCTTCTTACTCAGATGTGGAAGCTAAAAAAAGTTGATCTCATGGAAGTAAAAAGTAGAACAGAGGATACTAGAGGCTGGGAAGAGTAGGGAGAAGAGGTGGGGGATTGAGAGAGATTTGTTAAAAAATAAAAATTTCAGCCAGGCACGGTGGCTCATGCCTGTAATCCTAGCATTTTGGGAGGCCGAGGCGGGTGGATCACGGGGTCAGGAGTTCGAGATCAGCCTGTTCAATGTGGTGAGACCCCCATTCCTATTAAAAAATACAAAAATTAACCAGGCGTGGTGGCACGTGCCTGTTGTTCCAGCTACTCAGGAGGCTGAGGCAAGAGAATCACTTGAACCTGGGAGGCGGAGGTTGCAGTGAGCTGAGATGGCACCACTGCACTCCAGCCTGCGTGACAGAGTGAGACTCCATCTCAAAAAAAAATCAATAAAAATAAAAATAAAAAATTATAACTAGATAGGATAAATTAGTTCTAGTATTCTATAGAACTGTAGGATGACTATACTTAACAATAATATCTAGTCTCAAATAGCTAGGAGGATATTGCATGTTCCCAAAACAAAAAAATGATAAATATATGTTAACTACCTTGATCTGATCACTATACATTACACCTATCAAAACATCACTATGTACCTCAAATACATACAAATATTACGTGTCAATTTTAAAAGCTTATTTCAAAACACAGGTTAATAAAAGTGTAACAAATTTATTTAATCAAAGTTTTATGTGACACAGGAGACTTCGGGTATAAAGACTCAAAGACCCAGGAAAAACTGACATTTTTTTATGCTTAGATTAAATGAAGAATGGACAGCCATGTAGAAATATGACTGGACAAAAGGGTACGATCTAATGGTAACAGGGGGAAACCCAGCAAGGCCAGACTATTCAGATACTTCTTGTCCTCCCTATGTAGCATTTCTTCCTCCTGGGTATGGGACAAGATCCATCTGAAATGATTTGCTTCAAAGGAAAAGAGGGAGTGTGATTTGTTTAGGTTTTATGACTTGCTTTGGGGAAGATGAGTTTGTATGACCCACCTTAGGGGAAAAGAATATTGCTTTCTATGAATCAATTCCAAGGGAGAAAAAAGCAGGAGATAGGAGGATGGGAAAAAGGCAGAAAGACTTTGCTTCTGAGGCCCTTCCAATCTACTTCAGTTCAAAGTACTCAGTGCACTAAGGTGCTGTACTTTGGGGTATCACTTCCTGAGCCCCAACAACAGTCATGCAACAACAGGCAGGAAAAAAGTCATGCTTCTCTACACCAGCTGAAGTCAACTGCAGCACTTGAGTTTTCCACCTCAGCTTAAATGTCACATTCCAGAACACAGCTCGAGTCTAGAGACCTGCACTACAGGGTGAGATCTGGATAAAAGATAGGGTAGATATTCCAAGCCAAGACTTGACCATTTACGCCTCTTTTTCTTTAACACCTAATCCATAGATAAACTACAGATGATCTGAGGAAGAAGGAGAGGTCAGAAAAACAGACAGGCAGCTATGTCATTCTTTCAGTAACTGTTGACAATATGTACGGGACTTGGGTTCACAATGCCCAGGCCTGGGACAGGTTTAACAGCTTCAGTTTATCTTAAGACTTTTCTCATTCTTCATAGTGAAACCAGGTATTCATGAGGGAGGCGGAAGGGAATCAAGTGTAACCAGGCATTATTCTACCCACTTTGCAAAGCTGACTTAGTTTCTCTTCACAACAGTCCTAAAGGTTTGAAGTCCTATTTTCTTTTTACAGATTTAGAAATGTGAGTTTATCAAGACTAAGCAATCTGATGAATTCAAAGCTAGAAAGGAGTGGAATCGGGATTTATTTGACTGTAAAATCTATTGGCTTCGGCACAGGTCATGACTCTTCCTTAAACCACCAAACACTCAAAGCTAAGCTCCAATGTGTGAAGAGGGTGTGAAGATCTTGGCTCTTCACTCTGCAAGAGGACAACCATTGCAGCCCTACCCATTCTGCCTTTTGTGAGGCTAATTTTTTTTAAAAAATCATCATTTTCCATTTAGGCAAAATCCAGACTTTTCCTAACAAAATGTGGCTGAGAAGGAAGAGGCTTCCCATAGAAGTAAGATTGTGTATTTACATCAATAGGTGAAAGGAAAGTTATTTGGAATGTGGGAACTGTGGTTTTATTGTGTGGGAATCACTAGAGATTAAGACCCAAGTACCATCCTCCTTTTCTTCTGGACACTCACAGAAGCATAAATCACCTTCATTTGGGGCTCTGACTTCTGACTTTCTAGACTGTTACCACCTTTATTTAAAAGGTTATACTAACAGACTTGTTTCCTTTGTCTAAAAGAGGTTGCAGTTTCTTTTCATAGGTAGATTTTAAGATCCTTGAGTACTTGGGCCCTATGCTAACTACTGTGGTATCTACAAATAACCTGTCCTTGCCCTCCTGGGATTCTCACTGAGTAAGGGAAGCAGGGAGGGAAGGAAGGATTAGGGGAAAAAAGTAAGGTTTGGTGAAAAAAAGAAAGAAAGAGAGAGAGAGAAAGGGAAGGAAAGAAGGAAGGAAGGAAGGAAGGGAAGGAGAAAGAAAGAAAGAGAAAGAAAGAAAGAAAAGAAAGAAGGAAGGAGAGAGAGAAAGAGAGAAAGAAAAGAGAGAGGGAGGAAGGAGGGAAGGAAGGAAGAGAGGGAGGAAGGGAGGGAGGAGGGGAGGAAGGAAGGGAGGAAGGGAGGAGGGGAGGGAGGGAGGGAGGGAGGGAGGGAGGGAGGGAGGGAGGGAAATGGAGTCAAACCCAGCTTTCTACAGCTCTGCCACATCTTTGCATGTCCATCTTCCATGAATCATCTTGGTCATTCTTTCTCATCTTGAGGCCTCCCTTAATCTCTCTAAAACCCACAAATTGAATAGACAATCACTTACTTGTGGCTGAAATGTACTTCATCAGCAAAAGTTAATTTTCTGTTGATGAACAAGCCCAGGCCCTAAGACCTCACAATTTGTGACCTGTTCATGATTTATAAGTCATTTCAAAAAAAAAAAAACAGTTCCAGCAGCTGCATCTGATACCCATGGCAAGCATCACAGCAGCGGGTGGAGGTACCTTTTGCTGTAATTATATGAAGACAAAGCAAAGAAAGGTAAAATGTTGGTTGTTTTTATTTAAGATCAGAAAGTATCTTAGAGAGTATTTCCACTTGCCTTAGTTTATAAATTAGAAATTTAAGACAGGTGTTGACAGTTATAAGATCCATGGGAATCAGCCCCAGAATTAATTGCTTTCTACTTGCTCTTAATATGAACAATGCTAGGTCAGGTGGAGGGTGCTCATAAAGGGATTAGAATCTACAAAGATCATCTTAACAGCCACTGGGAAGCCTGTAAATTTGAATTATTACTTTCACATAAATCACTGCATAGATTTGCATTGTGATTGTTATTATAAAACATTGTTATAGATATCCAGTCAAGCCCAGAAATAATTCTGTTATCTTAAAAATGTCACTTATTTTGCATGTATATTAACTATTAAAATAATTAATTGGGAGGCCACTAGGCTGAGACAACTTCAGTGCCTTTTGTTCCTACTAAACAGACCAAAACCCAAAACATGCCAGGGCCAACCATGAAGATACTCAGAAAATTCCCAACCCGGAGTCAGATCTGAATAACCATTAGGAACAAAGTGGGCTTGGGAACATTTCCTAAGATTTACTTCTCAAGGTTCCTCAACTGCCTGCCACTTTTATTGTTTAAGGATCAGGTGAATCCTACAACCTGTTATAAAATAAAAAACATGATACACAGGTAAAATTGGGTTATTGGTTTTAATGTTGATTTTGAGAAAAATTAATCTAACAATACTTTTAATTAAAGTTTGTTATAAATTAATTCTATATCAACTTCCAACTTCTTAAAACACACTTTTGATTATAGGTTCTGTCAGTGAATCCTCCAAGTAAAACAAAACTCCTCAGCCTGGAAGTCAAAGCTTTCCTAGATTTGGCAGAGCATCTTTTCTCAGACTCATATACCTAAGTCTGGTCAAACTGAATGACTATTCATGATTTATATTCACAGACCGAATATTTATTTATTCCTTTTCTAATGTTGTTTCTGCTGTGTGGAATACTTTTTCTTCTCCATTTGTCCAATTCTTACTCATCCTTCAAGTTTCAAACATCATTCATGAGATTCTATCTAATTTCCCTAGAGTCAGCATTATTTTTTTTCATTCTCTGAACTAGTGTTTTATTTATATTATGTGAAATCAAAGCTCATCTGACATGTCACTTCATGTCGGCAACCATAGCAAATGATTCTCTCTTGCCCAAATCGACTCTGCTTCTCTCTCCCAGGTGTGCTTGCATATTCTGTCTCTACAATCTATGATGCCCTCTACCTATTCATTCACTTGGTGAGCTTCTTATCCTGCAAGCCTCAGTCCAAGTGCCACCTTGTCAGCCAGGACTCCTATAGGCAGGTGAAGTAAATTCTCCCCACCATACCATAGCACCGAACTGACTTCAAGAAGTAGTAGAAGAAGGTATAGTTATTTTGTGTATGTGAGTGTGTGCGTCTGTGTGTTTTATTTTTAGAGATAGGGTCTTGCTATGTTGCCCAGGCAGGAGTGCAGTGGCTATTCACAGGTGCAATCAGAGAACACCAGAGTCTCAAACTCCTCGCTTCATGAGATCCTCTTGCCACAGCTTCCTGTAGCTAGCACTACAGGTGCGTACCACCACATTCAACTAAGAAGTTGTATTTTTTAACACATGACAACACTGTATTTCAGTCCTAGCTCAGTCACTCACCAATCTGATTATTTTGA
The DNA here is from genome assembly GCF_029281585.2 of Gorilla gorilla gorilla. Taxonomy (NCBI): domain Eukaryota; kingdom Metazoa; phylum Chordata; class Mammalia; order Primates; family Hominidae; genus Gorilla; species Gorilla gorilla. Next base: position 30,862,672 of record NC_073227.2, on the reverse strand, counting down.
TTAAATCTACTCTAAACTCGTATTTTCTCCATTAAAAACTAAGGCAGGAGAGAGAGAAAAAAAGAACATACTAGAGAAACTACAATAGCTTACAAAATCATGAGAATGTGTGAACAAAACACATGAAAAATTGAGGAAATAAATAAGCCACAAATATCCACATAACTCTGTGTTCATTCCTATCATAATACATCACAATTACTTTTATACTGATGCTCTCTCTGGACCATGGGCCCCTGGAAGGTAGCTCTCCTAAGTAGCATAGAACTTTGGAGCTTGATAAATACCTGGGTTTGAATCAGCTCTGTGGGTTACCAACTGTGAGAACAGGAAGCAAGATACTTCATCTCTTTATGCCTCAATTTTACTACCTGTAATATGCATCTACTAAAATTGGGTGGGTTGTTGTAAAAATCAGGTAGGTATAAATAAGCTCAGGAAAAATAAATCTAGCAAAATGATACTTCTCAAAATATAATTTATTATATTAGTAATTACAGTAGCTAATTGTAGGACATAGAAGATGTTAAATAAATGTTTCATGAATGAAGAAATGAGAAGACTATAAAGCACTATGCAAAGATTAAGAAGTATTTTGACTGTTGACTTGATGTGATTATTTCAACTCTAAGATCCAGTTCCCACCTAATAAGGTAATTTGTTTATTTCTGTGGTTAGCCTGTAAAAGCCTGCTCCTCGTGCTGCTAAAGTGAAGCTCTCTGAACTTCTTCCAGTTTTGAGTGCTGCCCAATTCACAAATTTTTTATGTGAAAACAAACTCTGTTAAATTTATTTTGTGTGACGTTTTTCTTTTAACATAACCAAGCCCCCCTAACACCCTTGCTCTTGAACAATAACAACAAAAACCAGTAAGGTGTACTGGTTACAAGCACATGCTCTGTTCCATGAGTTGAAATTCAGGATCTGGTACTCAATAGCTGTTAAGTACTTAAAGTCAAACTATGTTTCAATTTCTTCAACTACAAAACAGAGATAGTACATATTTTTGAGAGTTATTACAATTAACTTATTTCATTTACAGGGAATATTTAGAACTATTTCTGATATATAATCATCATGGGTGATTATATACACGTTTATTTCATATGTATGAATTCATCATTTATGTAATGGTTATATATGATTTCATTAATACTACAAGTCTTTGTAAATTTAACTCCAGGATCCAGATAAAAGAGATTTCATCCCTTTTCGAAATGTGCTGGAAAATATCTCTACGTGAATGATTAAAGTTTATTTTTGGGCAATGAGACAATCTACGTAGGAGACCAAAGCATTCTTCGGCAGGCTTCTGTGGGTCAAAATAAAGAATGTTGAATTTTTATCTTCTAGAGATTATTTTTCCTAAATACCCTTCTCAATCCGTACAACCAACATACAGACATTAGTTAAGAGTCTAATATTTGGCATTTGTAAAACAAGAGCTTTGGGGTTAACTAAAGTTATAAGATTCCTTTAAGGACTAAGGTGCTCAGCATGTTGCTGCATTCCATGAAAAAATGAAGCATGAGGCATGTTCCTTTCCTACAAAAAGCATGTAGTATGCAGAGCAAACATTTTTAAATTAAGAAAGAAAGAACTATTGAGTAGAATAAAAGCCTATTTATCTTGGCTTAAAACTGAAAACCCAATATATTCTTACTCTGGGCTATTTTTTTGTGTGGCCTGAATCTTCTGGTTCTCTATCATTCTATACATTGCAATATATCATGTACACAATTTAAACACCCAGTTTTACAGCAAAGGCATTTCCATGAGTCATCTCTTAACTGCTTCTTGTTTATCTCATGTACGCTTCTGACAGCCTAACAGCATCACCTTTCTGAGATGTTTCACTCTCTTCAAGTTCTCATGTCTTTCTCAGCATCCACTTTATCTTGGACATGTGCCTGTTCACTCACTTCAAATATGTCAGCAGTAAAGGTGACAGTGGGTTTTGGTGTCAAAAATAGAGAAATGAAGCATACTTTTTAATCTCATTGAAAGAGCTTTTAAGATCATTTAGTTTTAAAGTTTATGAGCTGTAAGAATTACCCATTTCATAGAATTTATGCTGCTATGTATCTTCCTTAACATTTTCTTAAATAACTGATTTTTTGTATCCCTTTCATTTTTAATATATTTTAATGCTAATTTAATATAAACTATTTTACATGATTTGTACGTCTATCCTATCTCCCCTAAAAACAGCCAACAGTTTTAAGTGCCTAATATATATTAGACATTGTTCTATGTCATTTAATCCTCCAAAAATAACTACCTGAGAAAAGCATTATTATTAACTCCATATTATAGATAAGAAAATAGAGGTTAAGTAAAAGCATATAATTTGGCCAAAGACTTATAGTCAGGAAACAGAAGAGCAGGATTGGAACTCAGTTTTTCTGACTCTGAGTCCTGAATCTTTCATTTCTATGTCTTAGCAGCTTCTCCGGCAGTTTGGGTATTCCTTTAGAACAGAAGCAGTGTATTGCTCTAATTTGCGTATCTCTTCCTAACACTCAGCACAAGAGCCTCTTGTGTAGTAGCTTATTAAATATTTGAGAAGAAGGAGGAGGAGGAAAAAGAGGAGAAGAAATGAAAGAAGGAGGAAGGAAGGAAGGAAGGAAGGAAGGGAGGGAACCAGGAAGGAAGAAAGGAAGAAAGGAAGGAAGGAAGGAAGGAGAAAGGAGATGGATTCCAAGAATGGTATAATGACTGTAAGAAGGTTTAGTCTTTCTTAAAGGTATCTCCCTGCTTCACAAAACCTTGAGCTCCAGCCAACAGCACCCACTCACCATTCCCAGCTTCCTGAGTGGGGGATAATAATGGGAGGTGAACAGGCAATGTGTTTCTAATTTTCTGCATGGATGCCTTAGTTACTATTAAGTATTGTCAAAGGGAAGTAATTTCAAAGAAGAGAAGCTAGCCTGATTAAGAAATTCGATTAAGATTTACTTTTGAGAAAATATTAAAACCTTAGAGAAAAAAGAGATTAAGATTGGGAGCCATTAAAGGACCCCCTCAGATATCAAAATGGCAGAAGACAACTGCTCACTGACACAGCACAAAGCCTTTATATTGACATCTTTTGTAGTAGTAATCACAAGCATGCATTTTCAGCATGTCCAAGGCCGAGCATACCCATATTAGCTGCAATTCTAACAAGCTTCATGTTTCACTTCAAAGTCTGGAGGTTCTCTGTTTAATCAGACAAGTCTCCCTGCCTTCTCTTGCTAGGCCACTAAGGGCTTAGGTCCTAATCTTAGCACATGAAATTAGCCTAATCCTGCCCCTTGAGATCCTGTGAATTTTTTTTTCTCTCCTTAGAGATTTGCTGAGACCAAAATAACTACCCCAACCACCTCTTACTTAAGAGATCATTACTTTTAACCAAGAAGCACTATATGTCAAGCTCCTTGCCTGTGGAGTCCCTCGCAGACCATCAAATCATTCAAAACACACTTCTTGAACACTTGGACACAGGAAGGGGAACATCACACACAGGGGCCAGTTGTGGGGTGGGGAGATGGGGGAGGGATAGCATTAGGAGATATACCTAATGTAAACGACGACTTAATGGGTGCAGCACACCAACATGGCACATGTATACATATGTAACAAACCTGCACGTTGTGCACATGTACCTTAGAACTTAAAGTATAATAATAAAAAAAAATATATATATATATATAAATAAAACACTTCTCTTCCTGCCAGTGCTACCCTATAGTTGATGGTCTGGCATTTGGCCTCAAGAGCATAGCCAAGAAAGGATGTCAGAGACTGGTCTTCCAGGGAGATCTCAGAGATCAGTCCTCTGGTAACAGCTCACATCTGTATTCCCTGACCTTTACAAATCCTACCTGTTTCTATGTCTGGGTTTTATATCTTCAGCAGAATTTGAAAGCTGTCAAATTTACTCAAAATGGGCTCTGGCCACTCATTCTCTGGCCAGTTCAAATATTCTCTCACATGGTGCTCCTAACACTAGCTAAGTAAGGAGAAAGCTGTCAAGGTGACTACTGGCAGAACAGCAGCCAGTAGGGAATGCCTCAACAAGTCTACTACAGTTGAAATATTTGAAATCCCTGGGAAAGACAAGGCATAAGAAATTGAAATTACCAGGAAAGTAGAGGGTCCTTTTAATTTTTTTTTTCTTCCTAATTTTCCTTCAGGGTAAGAAGCAAGGTCTCAAATTTCAAAAGCCCACACTTCTATAGATTAAAAAAAAATAGTGGTATTGCCACCCAAGGATTTTATAAGACAAATGAAAGCTTTCATGGTCTTGTACACATGTGTGTGCTGAACATTTATAGAATATCTCAGTTGGTGAGACAGAACAATGTCTTTCTCAATTTACAGGAAGAAATGTGAAACTGAAAGTGACAACAGTTTGCAACTTTCCACTTCCCACCAAGATCTATGTAATAATATTCTACTTTTAGAAACCCCAAAGTGTACATATGTTTGAGGAATGCAGGGATATGCCAAAAAACACAACATGCCCTGGAATTAGACATTAGAATTAGGTTATGTTCTAATGTTACATCTCCTTTTCTCAACTCAGTAAACTCCCAAGAATTGCAAAATAATTCTATCATAATACTTTTGGGTTTGTTTGTATGTAAATTGTATTCCATTTAAAATAACTTTTACTTTTTTGTTTCTAAAATAATGAAGAATTATTGTAGATGTGTTAGAAAGATTAAAGAAACAAAAATAAGAAAATAGGAATCACACTCCCAGAGGTAACTAACATTTAACATCTTGAAGTACATCCTATCAGTCACCTTGTTATGTTTTGTTCTTTTAAACAAGAGAACCCCCTTTTATTACATAATTCTTCACAATGTTCTTCTGTAAGACAGAAAATGGCTATTTTAAACCCATTTTTAATATCTGTAGAGTACAGCTGAGGGAGCAGAAAGATGGGGCATAGCATCTTTATGTATTTTCATGTGTATAAAGTCCAAGAAAATTTTTTAAAGCTAAAGCCTACTTAAAATTAAATATGGTTAAATGAATACTCTTTATTAGAAAGAAGGCTTGAACACAAAGTAATCTTAAAATAACAATGTAAGGATAAATTGACAAACAGAATGAGAAGAGATAACAAAGTGTGAGAAACTGGAAAGCAATTGGACAAGTATTGACAGATTTAGCAAAACAGAGAAAAACAAAACCAAAGCTACCAGTAGGAGACAGCGTAGAAGCAAGCTGGCAAGCTGACTTAGCCCTTGGAATTCCAAAATCTAAAAATGATATTGTTGGTAGGGTTGAGCAATGAAGGATTTACCAAAAATATGTCTTATAAGCAGCAAGATAAGATCCAATGCTGTGCTGGTAACCAGTTCCCTACTCCACCCCACCCCCAATAAAAAGCCCTGTTTGCCAGTTTTCATGACGTAAATATTCCCATCATGGCCAATTTCAAGCTATCAATATAATGTTACTCAACACAGAACTGGGAAGACATGAACACATGTCTTCCAGAGAGCTGGCTCAAGCCAGCTCCACCACACCTCTTATTTGACCCTATTAAGCAGTAGAGGAATTATCCTTTTTTTCTGCAACCAAAGAATGGCTGCTTATTCTCTGAAGAAATGTCAGAGACACAGGACTCAGAGACATGAGGTTTAATTAAGAAGAAGTTACAGCATGAAAAGGGTGACTATATGGAAATGTATTTATGGTGCAGCCTCTTTCCTTTCCTGCTTTCCAGAACTGTCTACTGGCTGCAGATAAGAGAATCTCTTTATGGGGGAACTGAAAACAGAAGAAAAATCAAGGGATAATGGCATTTGAGGGTTCCTTAATGACTGCCCAGCCACATCACACCAGAGTGGAGCCCCAACCTGAGAGGCTCTTACCCAGAGCTTCCAGTCGGCATTTCAGTGGATCACTTTTAAAAATAAATGGTGATGGGGTGATGGAAATGCTACCCCCAAAATATGATATCTTGGAATACTGACTATTTTAAGTTGAAGGAAATTGAGAAAATTGCAGAAGCAGAAAGGTCTTTGTGATCTTCTCTTTCTCTGATTTCTCCTACCTTTCTCTCCTGAGGTCATAAAAAGAATTCTCTGGCTTACTTCCCCTCAAAGTATGTGGTGTGACCTGATATGACCCTCATTCCAGAGGGATTCTTCCTTATACCTGGAGGCGAAGAACAATCTGAACAAACAGGCCTTGCTAAGTTCCCCCTAGTTTATATCCATTAGATCATACCCTTTTGTCCTCCAGTCACACTTTTGCACAGATCCATAACAATATTTAGTTTTCCCTGGGTCTTTAGATCATTTCTGAAGGCTCTTGTGCCATGTAAAATGTTGATGGAATTAATTTGTTATGTTTTTCTCTTGTTAATCTGTCTTTTGTTAGAGGAATGTCAGTCTTGAATCTTGTGATGGGTAAGAAAAGGAGAATCCTTTTTCTCCTTTACAATGGAAAGTTATATTGGTGCTGGTATTACAATTATTGAGATAGGATCTCACTGTCACCAAGGCTATAGTGCAGTGGTGTGATCTCAACTCACTGTAGCCTCTGCTTCCTGGGCTCAAGTGATCCTCCCACCTTTGCCTCCCAAGTAGCTGGGAGAACCATAAAAGAACAACATAAAATTAGCCACCATGCCCAGCTAATTTTTATATTTTTTGTAGATATGGGGTTTCACCATGTTGCCCATGTGGGTCCAGAACTCCTGGGCTCAAGTGATCCTCCCACCTTGGCCTCCCAAAGTGCCAGGATTAAAGGTATGAGCCACTATGCCAGTGCTGGTAATATTAGTCTTGTTATTCTGACACTACTGTGTATAATGTGGGATGAGCATACATGTAATTTTGAGATATTCTATCATCCCCTGCGTCCTTAAGACCAGAAAAAGGAGGGTAAATGTAACATACAAAGACTTCAACCCTCACATTTATAGTCAATTGATTTTTGTCAAAGATGTCAATGACTTGTCATCTTTGAGGAAAGACAAATGTCAAGACAACTGGAGTTTTATACACTGAAAATATAAACTTTAATTCAGACCTCACACCATCTATAAAAATTAACTCAAAAATGGATTATAGACTTAAATATTGGAGCTAAAGCTATTAAACATTTAGAAAAAAAACATAAAGATAATCCTCATGACCTTGGATTAAGCAAGTATTTCTCAGATATGACACCAAAAGCAAAATGTGTTAAATGAAAAAATGATAAATTGGATATCTTTGATAAATTTTATCAAAATTAAAATCTTTTTACCTTCAAAATATATCACTTAATAATGAAAAGGCAAGACTGACTGGGATAAAATATTTGCAACATATATAACTAAGAAAAGACTAGTACTCATGGTAAAAAAAAAAAAAAGACTTTTTATAACTCAGTAAGAAGCCAAACAACCCATTTTTTAAAAAAAGGACAAAAGATTTGAATAGACAGAAAGAAAAATGCAAACGTGATCGAGAAGTTCATGAAAAGATGTTCAACATGAGTAATCATCAGGAAAAATCAAACTAAAATCACAATGAAATACTACTTCACAGCGACTAGAAAAGCTATAATCAAAAAGAATGACAATACCAAATATTGGTCAGGATTTGCTAATGGGAGAACACCTTGAAATTCTGGAAATCAATACGGCTACTTCTTAAAAACGTAAACAGAAACTTACCATACAACGTAGCAATTCCATCCTAGGCATTTACTTGAGAGGAATGAAAACTGATGTCCACCAAAGATGTGAATGATCGTGGCAGCATTACTTATAATAGCCAAAAAGCTGGAAGCCTCTCAAACAGCCAACAACTGGTGAAAAGATAAACAAAATGTGATCTATCCATATAATAAGATAGTAGTCAATCACCAGAAGAAATGAATTACTTTTTACATACTACAACATGGGTGGGCCTCAAAAATATTACACTTAGTGAAAGAAGCCCAACATAAATGATTGCAAATATTAGATTATTTACATGGAATTTTCAGAAAAACAAATCATAGAGACAGAAAGCAGATCAATGCTTGCCTGGGGCTGGGATTGGGGGGTGGTAATTGCCTTCGAGGGAACCCTTTGTGTTGATAGAAAGTTTCCAAGGCGGGATTGTGGTGCTGGCTGCACAACTTTGTAAATTTGCTAAAAGTTACTAAATCGTGCAGTGATAATGGGTGAATTTTATGGTATGTAAATTATACCTCAAAGCCATTTTAAAAATAGAGAGATTCACAAAGCTCATTTAAAAAGTGAACAAGAATGAACTTTGGTGTCTCTCATGTACACTTTGGTGGTGAATCTACACAGAAGTAAAAGGAAGTGATTATTACCTCATCTTTCATTTTATATTTATCCCAGTTTACCTTAATGTTCATCATCCCATGGGTAAAAACGATATACTAACAGATGGTCCAAATTTCCTAATTTTAGAACTATCCGTTTCTGTGGGATTTCCTGCTTCCTGTAAACTGTTCAATAGCTAATTCTAGAAGTCCATGTGAGTGTCTCACTGGGTTCATAAACTGAGCTCTCAATCCAAATTATCTCATGGGATCAACTATGTTCTTCCTCCCATTGTCCAACTCCTTTTGTTGATATACATGTATAAGCTATAAAATACAAATTACATACTTTTGGTGATTCCACATGTGAGTTAAATGCTCTTATAGTTGCATTTAAAATTGGCATTGCACAATATAAAGACAAATGATAAAGCCTATGCTAATAATTAACTTTTTCAAGTTATGATGACATGAAATGGCAAATAAAGAACCATAAAATTTCGAGAGAGCCTGTAGAAGAAAGAAAATAACTTTATATTTAAGCATCGTTAATACTTTTCTTCAGCTTTTTCAAAAGGGGTCTTACATTTTCATTTTACACCAGATCCCAGAAATTTATAGCTGGCTTTAACCCAAAGGGAGCATTTTGATTCAGACAATGATGCTTAGGTATGACAAGTTAGGTCAAACACTGATAATTAGAGAGGGTGTCCAAATATTTTGGTTTTTACCTAAGACCTAGGACTTATGCACAGGCCTGCCACCTACACTGCCAGAGTACAGGACAATAGCAAAAATGGAGAGTCATACGCAATATGGCTAAATATCAGAAGATATAAATCATGTTAACAAACTCTTAAATAAAATAAAATATGTTCTGCTCTTTCACCTTGAAAAAAATTATTCCTATGTTACAACTGGAAGGCCAGACACAAATTTAGAAGTCTAAGACTTCTTAGAATTCTGTTTCAGGATGTGAAAATGTGGGGATTGGCATCCCTGACCCCCAAGCCCCAGCTGTGCCATGTGCCCATTTTCTCTCCACCTCTTGCTTCATCCCATACCAAATGGGTCTCATGCTATGTGCAGACACCAGAGCCCGCACACGGTTAGACAACCAGATCTCTCGAGAACTTACTTACTATCATGAGAAGAGCACCAAGTGGATAATGCTAAACCATTCACAAGAAATCCACCCCCATGAGCCAGTCATCTCCTACCAGGCCTCACCTCCAACACTGGGGATTACATTTTATATTTCAACATGAGATTTGGGTGGGGCGACATCCAAACTAGATTCTATTATTTCTCAGCATTCTATTATTTCTATCTAAACAAGAATATCAAATTGCTTATTTATGTAGCTGAGGGAGAATGCTAAGACACACACACACACACACACACACACACACACACACACACACACTGCATTTCAGAGAACAATCTTGTCTTGACAGAAAGAAAGATAACGATATCCAATGGGTCTTTTCCATTTCTAATTTCAGTCACTCCATGGTCTTGCAATCACTACAGCCAACTAATCAACTAAATGTAATTATGCACAATTCCAAACATATTATGAAGTAATAAGGCCTTTATTTTTCATGGTGCCCTGAATGCTTATATCATTGAAGATGTAAAAACAGAATTTAATTTGGGCCTACAAAATGGAAAGTCAAAAGGATGAAAGGGAAGATAAGAAGGCCTAAGTTTCTTTTTTTCTTTTTAGCTTGGAAATATGTAAACACCTGGATAATATTTTAAAAGGGTATGAATAGCCTCACAACTGCCAGATCATGCATAAGACTCACCTTATTCAAGTCAATATTGTAGGAATTTGATCCTTGAATTATTTGATGACACCTGTAAATAAGTATTGGAAGTCTTTGATGGAATGCAAATGATCAAATATGTCCTGGAAGAACTGAACACTTCTGTGCCCAAATCATCTGACTTGTTCAAATTGTCCCACAGGCTGGCAAATGTGTCTAACTCTGTGGGTTTCTAAGGTCAGACTTGTATGTGAAAACTGAAAATGTTATTTCAGAAGTATATTAATGAAAAGCAAGAAAGAGCATAGGTTTTTACAAAGTAGTTACATAATTTCTGTAGCATATCATTAAGGGACATAGGGAATGCTATTATGTTTTGTAATGTATAAAGTGGTGGACTAGGTAGAATCATTATTATTTCCAATGACAAAACCCCAATACGGTTCTCATAATTGGCCACACAGAACCAAGTCATGCATCTCAAAAATACAGCCTGATAGCTACCAGCATATGCTTTGCAAACGAAACCAAGCAAAACAATAATGCACTTTTATAAAGAAAAGAAGAGAAAATCTCACAATTATTTAGGAAATTGTTTTAATCATTCCTTTAAGAATTAGAAGTGGAAATATGATGATACCAAGCCCAATCTCCAAAAATTAACAAAACTACAAGTTATTTTAAATTCTAGATGTATTATATGTCACTGTATCTCCTGTAACCTGCTCTAATTTTAACCAACACAACACAAGAGTTTGAGCTGTGTCCTCTCAGGTCTCTTTTTATATTTGTTATATAAATTTCCTTGACAAACTCTGAGCATAACCAAAAGTTCATTATTCTCTAGGTGAAACCACATATGAATGTGGATTTGGAATTTTGTCCCTTCTCTTTTACCCTATATGGACATGCATTAAAATCCTAGCTAAGAGTACTGTCATGAATAAGACAGAAAATATTATAGTATTTAAATCCAACTAGTTGGAGCTGACATTTCAGAACTCAGGAAGGTAACATATCGTATTCTTCTCCTCAGCTCTTTATGTATCTTCTGTTCTCTTAGAAGTTAGAAGAAGAATGTTGAGCTTAACATTGAAGACAGATTACCCTTTAAAAGAAACATCTATCAGAGAAAACATTAATTGGTTGCTGGAAAGCACGGCTATGAGAATAAAAGAATCTGGAATGAAATGAGAGATAAAAGCTGGAAAACATAGCTAATGAAGAATGGAATTTCCTTTTATGCATGTGGGAGCTTGCACGCATGTGTTCATTTTTCCCAAATATCTAAGATGTTTAGATGAGCAACAACATGCCGTTCGCATTGCCAGGCAAGTTTCCCTCTGCCTTTTCTGGTTTGTGTGATAGGAGACCTTTTCTCCCCTTATCCTCCTGACAAAGTTTTGTATAAATTCTGCTCCATGTTGCAGAAGGCCCACACTGCCACTCATGCTCTGACAACTGCAAGCTGGGGATACAGAGGAGTGAGATACCCCACATGCACACATGTGAAGTGACAGAAGATGCAGGAAGAGAAGCAAAAAAGCATGAAGACCGCTTTTTGTCCTTCGAGGAGAGGCCAGTCTCCTGACAGCAGACGCAGGAGTTTCAGCTGGGTTTACTTGTCCCCAATCTAACACACCTGAACCCTGCACACAATAGTACCCATGTAAGAGTGGAGTGGGGTAGGGTGGATACAGACTGGAAGGACAGCGGCCTGTTGGAAGTTCTCAGGAAGGTGGAGTGAAAGGAATGTCAGTAATCCTTGTTGCTTATTAATTTCTGACTCTTTGCTTAATAAAACCCCCCAAAAAGGGATGAGGGATCAAAGAACCAGACACAAAAGAAGTGATATAAATTACTTCCTTTACTCCAGCATTTTCTAATTTTTTTCAGCACCAGAGACTGGTTTCATGGAAGACTGTTTTTCCATGGACCAGGGATGGTTTCAGGATGATTCCAGTGCATTACATTTATTGTGCACTTTATTTCTATTATTACATTGTAATATATCATGAAGTAATTATACAGCCCACCATAATGTACACTCAGTGGGAACCTTGAGCTTGTTTTCCTAGAACTAGACAGTCTCATCTAGGGGTGATGGGTGACAGTAACAGGTTATCAGGCATTACATTCTCATAAGGAGCACACAACCTAGATCCCTTGCATGCACAGTTCACAATAGGGTTCATGCTCCTATGAGAATCTAATGCTGCCACTGATCTGACAGGAAGCAGAGCTAAGGCAGTAATGCAAGTGACTGGGAGTAGCTGTAAATACGGATGAAAGTTTGCTCGCTAGCTCCCCACTCACCTTCTGCTGTGCAGCCGGGTTCCTAACAGGCCACGGACTGGTACCAGTCTCTGGCACCCTTACTCTACCCTTCCCTTTGCCAAATTTCAAGTCATCCTAATTATTTTCTGCCCTTTACAACTCCCTTCAAAACATACACATACTGATAGTGTTTGGCGATACAAAATTATTCAACAGACCTTTTCCTTGCCAACTCTCCCACTTTCCAGAATTTCTCTCACCTAAATTTGAGAGCTTTCATGTCCCAGAGGTCTTATCCTTGGTATCAATAATAATAATAATAATAATAGCTAATGCTTATTGAACATTTATTATACATTAGGCACTACACTTGGGGTTCTTTACTCTTTTAAATCACGTATCACCCAACAATCCTATGAAGTACATACTATAATTGCCATGGTCTTAATGCTTGTGTCCCCCCAAATTCATATGTTGAAATTGTCACCCCCAAGGTAATGGTGTTAAAAGGTGGGAACTTTGGGGGAATGATGAGGTCATGAGGCTGGAGCCCTCATGGTTGAGATTAGTGCCCTTATACAAGAGGCCCCAGGAAACTTGTTTGCCCTTATCTACCATGCGAGGACATTGTGAGAGGCGCCATCTATGAATGAGAAAGTGAGCTCTCACAGACACTAAATATGCTGGCATTTTGATCTTGGACTTCCCAGCCTCCAGAACTATGAGAGATAAACTTCTATTGCTTATAAGCTACTAAATCTATGTTTTTTTTGTTGTCACAAAACAGACTTATATAATTATTATGCACATTCTAAAGATGAGAAAACTGAGGCTTAGAAAGCTTTGGAGCCAATTGTCTATGGTAACAGAGCTTACATGTTGTGGGGCAAAGGTTTGAACTCCAATCTCTTGACTCCAGAATTCACAGTTTTAATCATTACTTGTTATCAATATTCCTATCCCTATCTCCTCAAAAAAAACTTAATGTCCTATCAGCTATCATAAATGAAACTGGTTATGTAAAGCTCCTAGACTTTGTCTGCCAATACTCAGTCTCTATTAATACCAGAGTCCCTTCCCCTTTCCCTATTCTCAACAGTAGATTATAATATGAACTAGCCTAGACAACTTATTTAATTGCTCAACATCCCCAGAATAACAGTGCCCTAAATCTTTAAGAAATGGAAAAGATACTGAAACCCTCAGGCATCTCGGGAGATGGAAGGAGGGACTCTTTTAGAGCCCCAGTCTAGTCCTGGTTATGAACTTTAGTGGACGCATGAACACTGCAATGAAATGGGGAATGTCAAATGACTGTGAAGTTGTATTTTCCTAATAAAGAGGTGTCATTGTTAAAGTGGAAGCTTAGTTCAGGGCCTCTATTCAAGCACAACAAGATGCTAGGTACCAGGGTTTATTAATAAACAAAACACACTGTCTGGGCTCAAGTGATTTTTCAGGGGGGCTAGACAATTAAAGAGGCAGTATAATGAAGTCCCAATAAAATAACACCTCAAACTATATTACTGTGTCGCAGCATTGATGTCAACTTTACATAAATTAAAATAATAACCAAGGGCAATTGTTTCAAGTTTCTGAAACAGTTCTAGCTAGTGAAGTAAAGAGAAAACAGAGATATTTTTAGAAAAAGAAGGAGAAAAAGTACATGTATCTTGACGTAGGAGAAACGATGGCATGTTTAGAAATAAGGAAAAACCAATGAGATTAGTGTGTGAAAGCAAGTGGTAGAAGGGTTCAAAGAGTTATTATTCTAGTTGTTTTAATTCTTATCCATTTATTTGTTCAAATCATACTTACTGGTCTTGGGTCTTAATTATGTCTAGGTCTGTCCAAAGAAATTGTGGCTAGTGTATCCTGAGCACATTAGTCAAGTCCCCTAGCATGTATTTTAGGGGATAAAGGTGGCGAAAAAGACTGAAGTATCTACCTCAGATTACTTTAACTCATCACTTAGACTCATGCCTAGCTTTCTGGAGAGAACAGCTCCAGGGAAAGCTAATAAACTATTTATTTAAAGGATTCAGATTTGGGGCCTAAAACATATTGCAAGTTCTTTCTAAAGAAGTAATATTCGCCAAGCGTGGTGGCTCACACCTGTAATCCCAGCACTTTGGGAGGCCAAGGCGGGCGGATCACGAGGTCAGGAGTTTGAGACCAGCCTGACCAACATGGTGAAACCCCGTCTCTACTGAAAATACAAAAATTAGCTGGGCGTTGTGGCGGGTGCCTGTAATCACAGCTACTCAGGAGGTTGAAGCAGGAGAATCACTTGAACCCAGGAGGCGGAGGTTGCAGTGAGCCAAGATCATGACATTGCACTCCAGCCTGGGTAACAGAGCGAGACTCCATCTCAAAAAAAAAAAAAAAGAAGTAATACTCCAGGTATGAGACCTGCAGTAACTTGTCTCAACCATACACGTAATGTATTGAAGGAGACATCACAGCAAAAAAGACACTATCTTCTTCTGCACTCCCATTCTTGCTAATCAAATATAGTTGACCCTTGAACAACCCAGGGTTAGGGGTCCTCACCCCCCATGCAGTCAAAAATCTGGGTACAACTTTTGACTCACCAAAAACTTAACCACTAATAGTCTACTGTTGACTGGAAGCCATGCTGATAACAAACAGTCAATTCACATATATTTTGTATGTTACATATATATTATGTACTATATTCTCATAAGGTAAGCTAGAGAAAAGAAAATGTTAAGAAAATTGTAAGGAGGAGAGAATATATTTACTATTCATTAATCGGAAGCGGATCGTCATAAAGTCCTATATCTTCATCTTCATGTTGCAAAAGCTGAGAAGGAAGGAGAAAAGGAGGGGTTGGTCTTGCTGTCTCAGGGGTGGCCAAGGCAGAAGGAAATCTGCGTACAAGTGGAACTGTGCAATTCAAACCCATGGTGTTCAAGGCTCAACTGTAATATGGCCCTTTAGAATGAATGTGAAGAACACATATCAGAGAGAATGGGGTTTGGAATATTTCCAACACTGTAAGTCTCCCTTGAGAGCAGATAAAAAATAAAGGAGCTAGAATAGGCTTAGACCTCGGCAAGAGGGATTGCTAACCTGAACTCAGTACTTTCCAGGAAACCTTCATATCATAAACTCAGCCTTACAACAATGTGTAAAAGAGCATATGGGTCATCAAAATTTTAAAGTTATCTTTATCATAAAATAGAATTTAAAAAATGAAAAGGCATGTCAGAGTAAGAGAAAGTATGCATTACATATATATACATGCACACATATATAACACATATATATGCAAATATGCATTATATATGTACATATGTGTATGTATATATAAATGCATGTATATATGTAATATATATGTCTATGGGTATGTGTGTATATATATATATATAATGCCCAAAATATATAAAGAATTCCTACAAATCAATAGTAAATGACAAATAGCCTAATTATTTTTAAATGGGCAACAGGTATGAACAAATATTTCACAAAAGAAGATATACAAATGGCCAAAAAGCATATTGTAAGGTGCTCAATGTCAGTAATCATCATGGAAATGAACATTAAGACCAAAATAAAATACTACTTTATACCCAGGAGATAGGCCAACATTTTTTTTAATGCAATTTCAAGGGCTGGCAAAGATGAGGAGCAATGGGAACTCTCACACAAAAATGGTACAACCACTTTGGAAAACTATTTGAAAGCTTTTTAATAAAGTTAAACATGTTTCTACCCTATGACTTAATAATTCTACTCTTAGGTATTTATCACAAAGAAACATATGTCCCTACAAAAAAGTGTGTAAGGATCTTTTTTGTTCATAATAGCCCAAACTGGAAACAACCAAATGTCCATTAACAAGGGAAAGCATGAATAGACATATATTATAATAAATATATATTATGTTAGGAATTTTAAATATAAATTTACATAAGTTACATGTATTCAGCCATAAAAACTACAGACTACACAAAATAAAAAATGGATTAATCTGGAAAACATTGCATTAATCAAAGGAAGCTAGACACAAAACAGTACATACCATATGATCTCATTTATATGAGGTGCTAAAACAGGCAAAATGAAATTCGAACAGCGGTTACCTCTGATTGGTTATAGAGATTTACTAGAAGGAGACAGACAAGGCCAGGCATGGTGGCTCACACCTATAATCCCAGCAGTTTGGGTGGCCAAGGTGAGTGGATCACTTGAGCCCAGGAGTCCGAGACCAGCCTGGGCAGCACAGTGAGACCTCATCTCTACAAAAAAATAGAAAAATTAGTCAGGTGTGGTGGTGCAAGCCTGTAATCCCAGCTTCTTGGGAGGCTAAGGCAGGAGGATCAATTGAGTTCAGGAGATAGAGGCTGTAGTGAGCTGTGATTGCACAACTGCACACTCCAGCATGTGTGACAGAGTGAGATCTTGTCTGGGGAAAAAAAAAAAAGAGAGATATTCTGCAATGATGGAATGTTCAATATCTTGATTTTGGTGTTGGTTAAATAGGTGTTTACATTTGTCAAAACTCATCTAATTTTACATCTAAAATCTGTACACTTTATTGTAGTAAATTCTGTCACAATTTTTTAAAAAGTTTTGTATTAAAAAAATTATCTACCAAAAAAGGTATCCAAACCCAAATCTGTCCCATTAGAAACATTTGCTCTCTCCTAAAACAATGAGTGTGTCTGTCATTTAATAACTGGTTCTCAGAACAAGCAAGGTAGTATGTACATCGCTAAACATCACCTTTGTGACTAACACCATTCAGTCCTCAGAGAAATACCTATGTTCATTCATGACGTATCTTACCTAAATAAAAAGTAATTATGTTCAAATGCTGTGGGCTGGTGGGTTGTGCCACTGCCAATGATAGAGACAGATAGGGATCCAGAGTAAGCAGATCATTTGAGCAGGAGAAGAAATTCAGCAGGAGGACATATGAATTCATTAACTCGAAAAAGCATTCCCTTCCATAGCATGAATACAATAGATTCTTGCATATAAGTATAGCTTACGCCATTTATCAATATTCTTGTTTGTCTTTGTGATTCAGTTCATAATTGCAAATTAGCAACTATGAATTAGCTACGTTTTTGCAACCATTGCAAATGGGGAGTAAAGATCATTCTGAAATGCTAAGCAATCACAATACACTTAAATTTGTGTAGGTATAGGTCTAGATGTAACACTCATAATGGGTATTACTAATTCATTACATTGGCAACTAGATGGATATCAAATGCCAGAACTGAAAAAATAATGAATGCCAAAATTAAAAAGAAACATACATATTTAATACAAACATTTTTAATAAAGCATAATTAAACTTTGAAAGATTAAATTAAAAGTTTGGCTTCATTTAAATAATTTGTTTTAAACATTTGATATCATTGATTATAATTTAATAAACATTTGATTTTAATTTTAATAGATTACGTAAATATTTTAAAGGATAACTATACGTGAAAAACTGTTTCTTTTAATATTTGCTTTACATTCTTAATGAGAATATATTTAATTGTGTACAAAAATTAAATATTTATTTGTTTTTAAATCTTTTAGATTATGGTCAAAAAACTATGGCATGTGAAAAAGTCTTATTGGAACATAGTCACATCCATTTGTTTCCATATTATCTGTATCTGCTTTAGTGCTATAATGGCAGAATTGACCTGTTGTAACAGAAACAATGTAGCTGGAAAAACCTTAAATATTCAGTAACTGCTTCTTTAAGATGTTCGCCATCCCCTACTTTACATTATTCCTGCCAAGCAAACACAAATTATGTAAAAATTTGATGACAATATAATTAGCGATTCTGCTGAAATGCAGGTGACATATTTTATAAACTAAATATATAATGTATATATTACATACATATTTATCTGTAAATCTTTGATCTGTCAATGGAACATCTAGCCATTTGCAAAATAATAAAATCAGTCATCTTTGATACATTTAGCCAACTTTCAGTCATCTGAAATTCACAGCTTTACACATATTTTTCCATTTTGTCATTATGAAAGCACATTTTTTCCAGGTAGGAAATAACTACATGTTTTATTTAATGATTTGTTATTTGATTTATAACTTTCAAACAATTAGACAATTGGCATTTGGGTCTCTGTTTGTTCTTGTGCCCCAGGCTCTGCACTCATACAGGAAAAAAAGATGAACACTCTCATATGCCTGTAACCCAGAGATCAGCCTCTCTACTGCAGATATCCCTTGGTAGAGAATCTGTGAAACAATCTAGTGTTTGCTTTGACAGGAGAGGCCTTGATCTCTTTCTTGTCCCTAGACTAGTGTAAGGTGAAATGATGACCCTTCATTATTCCTATAGGATTCTGGTCTCCCATGACCAATGCAAATACTTGCTGAGAGGAGATGGAAATGGAGCTGAGAAGAGGAGTACTTTTATTTTTTTAATTCACTTTATGCCTTTTGTTACTCAAGTAATCAAATGAATCATTGCATAATAAGGACAATAATTACTTATGAGTAAGTGAATCTCCAAAGGTTTCCCAGCCCATAATGGAGATAAACTTCTCATTTTTTCCTCTTCCTTCTCCAGCCCAAATGAAGGGTTCAGAGCTAGGAGGAGGAGATTACTGTTCCCAATACAAAGAAATGGTCAAGGTTTGAGATGATGAAAGTGCTAATTACCCTATCACTATATATTATATGTATCAAAACATTACTATGTACCCGATGAGTATGTACAATTATTATTAGTCAACTTAAAAATGAAAAAGAAACTGGGACCGTTACAATGACTTTCCCTCTACATTTGCTCCTCATTCTTAATTCTAGAAAGCCTCAAGAGAAGCTTAGAAATTTGTTTTTTCTTCTATCTCGGTCTGCATCAAATTTTAAGGCCATGTTTCTACCTACCAATGTTCTTTGTAACTTTGGGGGTAGGGAGACAGTACAAAGATTTATTTTCTCACTTTTTATAAATCATTATGGATTTTGTTCAATTTTTCCAGATTAGTATAATCCAACCAAAAACAAAAAACACAGTTGTTTTCATTTGTTTGTTTTTCTCTTGCTGCCTACATTTCTAGCCCTCTAGATCCACATAATCTGCTACTGGCCTAATACTGTTTGAGGCTGGCAAATTCACCATTTCTTGCAGGGCAAAATGTTGCCTTGAACAGAAAGGGTGCATGCCAGAAGACCTACTGCAAATCTGGATTTACTGGGAGCTGATGAAGCTTACACCCATGTCTATTTCAAAATCCTGGGAAGGCTCTGGCCATCTATTAATATAATTAAGCTGTTGCTAATTTCCCACTGAAAGAACTCTTGCCTACTGTGCAAACCCACCCAGCATGATAAGGTCATGGGCAATAGACTGCATCATGGTATAATGGTTTCATAATTTGTATTTTTGGTCATTCATAGTGAGTAGCTATTAAATGCTTACATATCTAATTTTACATGCATAATTTGTCTTAAAGAATGACTCCCATAATATATACGGTTCTGGCCCCATAAAACCCAGATTCCTCTCAGAATTTTGTTGCCAAATGGTAGAGGTTTGGCCTAGGCCTTGTTGCTCACTGCACAGAAAACCAATCACTGAGATAACAAGTTGATATGGTTTGGCTGTGTCCCCACCCAAATCTCATCTCAAATTCCCACGTGTTGTGGGAGGGACCTGATGGGAAGTAATTGAATCATGGGGACAAGTCTTTCCTGTGCTGTTCTCATGATAGTGAATAAGTCTCATGAGATCTGATGGTTTTATAAAGAGGAGTTCGCCTGCACAAGTTTTCTCTTTGCCTGCTGCGATCCATGTAAGACGTGACTTGCTCCTCTTCACTTTCCTCCATGATTGTGAGGCCTCCTAGCCATGTGGAACTGTAAGTCCATTAAACCTCTTTCTTTTGTAAATTGCTCAGTCTTGGGTATGTCTTTATCAGCAGTGTGAGAACAGACTAATACACAAGTATTGCCAAGGAAGAAGGCTTTATTGCAAGTGACATCAAAATTAGGGTAATTTTGTCCCCAGAAAATGGGGGCAAGTTTTAAATCCATTCTTAATGGATGTTTAGTAAATGTTGGGTGCAAGAATGAATAACCTTCCACAATCAGATACATTTCAATTAAATTTCAATAAAATTTCAATTTATCTGACATAATATCTTAAAGTTCAATTTGCCTGAAATAATATCTTAATTTTATTTACAATGTAAGGTAGCTAAATGAAATGCCTGAATCTTTAAAAAACAATAATATATTGGAAAGAGGTCAGTAAAAGCATGCACTTTAGAGTCAGATAGAAATAGACTTACATCCTTTCTGCTGGTAGTCTAAACCTGATCAAGTGTTTAATTTCCTTGAGCCTCTTTTTCCCCATCTGTAAAATGATGATGATACACTTCCTTTGCAGAACCATGCTGGGGATTAAATGTGATGATATACATGTACCAGCAAATCATCCTGCTGAATATGCAAAAGGCATCTGAGGAGCATTAGGAGGCATAGTGGGGAGGTTGAACACACAGACTCTGAAATCAGATTACCTAGTTGAAATCCTCACTCTGCAGCTAGTTAGCTATACAATCTGGGACAAATTGTTTAACCTCCCTGTGCCTCCCTGTCCTCATCATTAAAATGGGCATAAAAGTGATATCAGTATTAGAAGGTGGTTATGAAGATTAAATGAGTTAATATTTCTGTAGCACCAAGAACTTGTCTTTGGCATCTAGGACACTATATAAGTATATATTAAATTGTGAGCTATTTATTTATTGAAAATCTTTATTTCACTAGACCAGAACTGTTCTATTAGGTACATGCTATAAAAGAATAACCATAGCATTATCTCCAAAAATGTGAAAAGTTTGTTCTAATTAAATCCACATTTCATTGTTTGGGTTTCCTGTAGCTGCAGATTTATAAGACAACTTCTTGAAAAGCCAACATTTTGAATCTATGGTAGCATGTTCTGTCTTGTTCCTATACATCCAGACTCCAATTATACTACTTGGTTACTACCTTCAAAAGTATTTTTGGTAATAGTTGAACAAAAAGAGTTCCAAATATATATACATATATATATATATAGTTTTATCTGGAATCCAAGAGGGTTTAATTAAAATGCCAACATGATCAAGCAGGCTAAGAATGTTTTCTAATTATTTCAATTAAGAGTTGGCAAGATTTGATTAATATTATACTGAGTGCTTGGGGCTCTGGCAAATCTGTATATTTTCATTTCATTATTCATCTCCAGTATACCCTATTAATTATCTTTCTCTCTGCCTTTTTCTTCTTCAATAAAATCATTTTTTTAAATGGTCTCCAAAGCTTCTTCCTTAAAATAGTAAGAATTATTTTAAGTGCTACAGTTAATTTTAGTCAAAATTTTGAATACCATTTGAGTTAATTCATATCTCAGATTCTTCATATAGAAGGAATATGTGAGTTTTAAAAAATAGAGCTTTCCCAAGCTTGAGATAATTTACTATGTAATTCAGTGTCTACCAGAGAATTAAAATGATTATTTATGTTCCCCAGACTCAGAGCATTAGGAAAACATTGAACTGTGCTGATTTCTTAAAACACACAGTTGGAATTGTTTAGTAATGCTTCATTTGTATGCAGAAACTCCAACACATATTAAAATAGGTATTCAATTCTGTGTTGATTTCAAGGAAATGAAGGAGAGCCAGTTTATCATCAAAGCTCATATATTCAATACCCACCCAGAAATTACATAAATGCAGTGCCCCATTTGAAATACTAAATAGACAGAAATCTAAAATCCAAAGCTACAAATCCCAAAGAAATGATTACTTGTTCTTTTATATATTTGAAATATTAAATTTCTGGCTTAATATGTAAGTCTGAGTAGGTGTGAAATGGCTTTCTTTGAGAAGATACCTATAGTTAGTGCTCTTTTTCAGCCTGGTAATTGTGTTGGTATTTTAAAATATGTTATTATACCCAGAGGTTTTGGAAATGGTCGTTATGTTTTATAAAATATGAATAAGTGTGAAATAGAATTATGCTGCAATTTCTGTGAAAACTATAATTCTGAATTGAATGCCTTTTGTGTTTTTAAACCTCACCTTCATAAACATGAAAAGAAAATATGAGTTTTAAAAAGAAGGGTATCTGTAGTTCTTTTAATGCAGTTAGTTTCATGCTTATTTGTGTATATATATATGCACACATATATAAACACAAGTTTTTTTCTCTTCTATTAAAAAAATCCCTAAAAAGTTACAATAACATTAAGACAATGTATTAAACACAATTCCATAAAGAGTTTCTGCTTTTTATCCTTGGGTTAGTTTCTCTCTCTCATTTCCTTATTTAAAATATTTAAAGACAAAAAAATATGCACATACTCTTCTTTCTATACCCACTACCATCGCAGCTGGAAGCTATCACACCTGGCTCCTTTCTTCTTCCATGTATCAACTTACGTTCCTGGAAGGTAGCATTCTTGATAGCGCTTTTATACACAAAATGCTTTTTCACTGTCATTTACCTAGGCTACATTAAGTAAAAGATGGGAAGAATTATTATAATAATTATTATAATTCTACATAATAAAAAGGCTTATTTTATCCAGATTTTTATTGATGATGTAAAGAATTATGTGATGAAATATATCTTTTATAAGAAATCAAAAATTAATGCTCTTAAATGAACAAAAATCCACCTATGAAGAGAATCAAATGTGGCATTCTGATTCATTCTTTGATGACAAAAAGAAAAAAACAACGTGATTTGGTGATACTATGATCATTTTATTGCAAAATTGATGAGAACCTGTCGCTAGCTGTTTCTATACTAATTCTCTTTACTGTGCTAGGCATTCTTTATTTCAGGTTTAAAATGAAACGAACAAAGTATACTTTTTTCTGGGTAGATGACAGGCCTCAATGAAATAATTCACATAAAATATTCAGTTAATGCCTATATACAGCGTGTGCTCAGCAAATGGTATCTATTTCAAAACCAGATTTTTAAAAATTATTTTTAACCATTTCTATCTATTGATATCTTTTCTCTTTCAAATTTTTACTTTAACAATTAACATAGAGAAGAGATAACCCACAGAATGGGAGAAAATATTTGCAAACCATACATCTGATAAGGGGTTAATATCCAAAATATATAAGAAACTCAAACAACTAAATAGCAAGAAAATTTAAAAAAAAATTCAAAAATGGGCAAGAAGTCAGGCGCAATGGCTCACGCTTGTAATACCAGCACTTTGGGAGGCTGAGGTGGGCGAATTGCTTGAGCCCAGGAGTTCCAGACCAGCCTGGGAAACATGGTGAGGCCTCGTCTCTACAAAAAAATAAAAAAACAAAATTAGCCAAGTGTAGTGGCTGATGGCTGTGGTCCCAGCTACTCAGAAAGCTGAGCCGGGAGAATAGCTTGAGCCTGGGAGCTCAAGGCTGCAGTGAGCTGAGTTTAAGCCACTGCACTCCAGGACTACAGCCTGGGTAACAACAGAACAAGACTCTCTCTCTCTCTTAAAAAAAAAAAAAAAAATTAAAATGTAAAGATTTAAAAATTTTAAAAAAACACCTACGCAAACATTTCGCAAAAGAAGACATACAAATGATCAACAGTATCACTGGTCATTAGGGAAATGCACATCAAAAATACAGTGAGATATCACCTCATGCCTGTTAGAACAGCTTTTATCAAAAAGATACCAGATAAGAAGTGTTAGCAAAGATGCAGAGAAAGGGGAATTTCTGCATTGTTGATGGAAATGTAAATTAGTACAGCCGTTACAGAAAATGGCATGGAGGTTCTTCAAATAAATAAAAACAGAACTACCATATGATCTAACATTACCACTTCTGGGTATATAGCCAAAGGAACTGAAATCAGTATGTTAAAGAGACATCTGTATTTCCATGTTCATTGAAGCATTATTCACAATAGACAAACTATAGAATCAACGTAAACGTCCATCAATGGATGAATGTTTAGAGAAAATGTGGTATACATACATGATGGAACACAATTGAGCCTTTAACAAGAAGAAAATTCTGTTATTTGAAACAATGTAGTTAAGCCTGGAAGACATTATTCTAAGTGAAATAAGACAGACACAGAAAGACAAATACCACATGACTTCACTCATATGTGGAATCTAAAAATGCTGATCTCATAGAAGCACAGAGTAGAAGGATGGTTACCAGGGTCTGGGGAGGGGCAGTGAGGAGCAAGGAAATGGGAAGTTATTTGTCAAAGGGTACAAAGTTTCAGATAGCAAGAATAAGTTTTGAGATCTACTGCATGCAGGGTGACTATAGTCAATAGTAATATTTTGCATATTTCGAAATAACTAGGAAAGTAAATTTCAAATGTCTCACCACAAAAAAATAAGCAAGTAAGGGCTGGGCACGGTGGCTCATGCCTGTAATCCCAACACTTTGGGAGGCACAGGCGGGTGGATCACCTGAGGTCAGGAGTTCTAGACCAGCCTGGCCAACATGGTGACACCCCATCTCTACTAAAAATACAAAAAATTAGCCCAGCATGGTGGCGGGCACCTGTAATTCCAGCCACTCTGCAGGCTGAGGCAGAAGAATCACACTTGAATCCAGGAGGCAGAAGTTGCAGTGAGCCGAGATCACCCCACTGCACTCCAGCCTGGGCAACAGGAACAAAACTCTGTCTCTAAAATAAAATAAATAAAATAAAATAAAATAATAAAATAAAATAAAATAAAATAAAATAAAATATAGAATAGAATAGAATAGAATAGAATAGAATAAAATAGAATAAAATAGAATAAAATAGAATAAAATAGAATAAAATAGAATAAAATAAAATAAAATAGAATAAAATAGAATAAAATAAAATAAAATAAAATAAAATAAAATAAAATAAGCAAGTAAGATGATGGATATTTTAATTAGCTTGATTTAATTATTCCACACCATATATGTATACCAGAATACCACATTTTACTCTATAACGTACACCTTTATGATCTGTCAATTAAAAATATTAATTTTATAAAACATAACTTACTTCCAAGCTTATAATACACGTTTCTAAATAAAATATTTATAAGTATTTTTCCATGATTCCTTTAAATTTTACTATTTACTTGCTTTTAAATTTGTACTTATAAAAAGTACCCTTTTCTTCCCATGATGAAACAGACTTTTATACACTAAATGTGCTTTGAAATCAAGCTCCTCTAAATATGAAATCTTTATCATTTGCAAATTGTTTTTAAGGAATCTCCTCCTATTTTATCAGCAGCTGCTACATCTACAAACGACAGAAGTATTAAACCACGATTTTTCCTTAACCATGAATTACTGACAACATAAAAAGGTTACATAATTTAAGTTTCTTTACAGATTCTTAACAATTTTTTTTCTAAGAAATAAACATCTTGCATCACAGCCTCCCGAACACCCAACGATTAAGGTAAAACTCAGACAACCATTTTGGAAAGAAAATAAAATTATGTTTAAATTACAAAGTTACTTGGAATTAAGAACGTGCGAAAGAAAATTTGAAAGTAACAATCGGTTCAACTTTACTGCATCTCATCTTTGTCCCTTTGTGATGGTGCTTAATTTTAACTACGTAAATTGCATTCAGGATGCATGAGCTCCTTTATCTAATCATAGGCTGCCAAGAATCTGTTTAGACATTCACCTGGGTTAATACGCATATTATTGTTCTTCAGTTTGGAAAATGAAGCTTCGGACAGAATCCATTATCTGCGCATGTTGGTTTGCCTGAGCAATTGTTTCCCAAATGCATATTAATTTTAATTTTATTATTTTTAGCTCTCTCCATCTGGGTCCTTGTGTCCTGAGCCACAGCTCAGTCCTTGAGTAAAAATAAATGTGACAAGTTGTTGGGTCTTGAAATGGGTTTCCAGTGTCTCAGACTGTGTAACCTTGGGAGACCTTGACCTCCCGGTGAGTAATACTGGGTAGCAATCAATGGAGGTCTTCCAAATGTCTCTTCATTATACACAGAGTTCCCACAAGCCTTGTTCCCCAAAATGCTTAGAAATAAGAGCAGCCTGTGTTCACAAAATTGGGAAAAACCATATACCATAGCCCCGGTGGAGAAACAAGTTGTCCATTAGTGATCATATTAAAGTCGTGAAAAGGCATAAAAGTCTAACTTTGTTTAACCCCACACTTCCCAAATCTATTTGGGGATGCAACCTCTTAAAGAAAACAGCCAGAAAGACTTTTTCCTTTTTCTTTTTATCTGTTTTTCAAGTTTTCTGCAATAAACAACTATTACTAAAAAAGAAAACAACAAATACATGGAAAATGAAACAGTTAAAATTGCCATACTAATAGGCTAGAATGCCTGTGAGCAGTCTGTAAGACCTTGATTTTCCTCATCATGTTTTTTCCATACCTGAAGCACAATAAAAATCACAATCTCTGACCTATTTGTTGTTAGAGCAGCATTTTTCAAAATAGATTCTATAGACCATTAGTTCCCAGAGATATTAGTGAATGATTCACAAAAAAGAATTTCAGTGTAAAAAAAATTTGGGATGTGCAAAGTTGTGACTGGACTTCTGAGAAACTGTAATATTGTAATGCACATTGTGCATTTTCCAAAGGGATAAATTTACCACGTTTTATCAAATTTATTTGATCCTTTTGTTAGTAATACCTTGAGTTACTTTTTTCTATCAAATGTATTTTGGAGAACACTGATTTAAAATTCTAGCTCAAGAAGTGTTTGAAGACACAGGGATAACACGGATTAAAATGCTTTTCAGCAGTTGACCTAAGACCTTGGCTGAACTCTGAGGTTTTGCCAAAGGAAAAAATTTTACATGTTTGTGAGATATATCTTGGAAACTTAGGGACTTTGATTTTAAATGTTAGATAAATACATACATACATACATACATAATCATAATAATAGTGGATTTTTCATATGCATAACCAAAATATGTTTTCCTGACTAAATGAAATGTCCTGTGTGTGTATGTGTGTGTGTACACATTTCCTTGCATTTGGTCAACCAATATTTATTCAGCATCAATTCTGTTCCAAAAAAAGGTGCCATACTAAACATATAAAAGCGCTTAGGTAAGTCCATGACCTCTGAAAGTTTAGTCTCATTGACAAGGAAGCCATGCAAATAAACCCAATAATACTATGACAACTGTAGGGACAGAGCTACATCTAAAGAGCCATGGGAGCCTAGAAAGGGACCCAGAGCTTACAGAGACAAGGTTCAGGAAAAGTTTCTTAGAAGAGCAAACTCCTGAGCTAAGCCCTCTAATTCCTGTTCCACCCAGTTCCCACCATTGCTTCCATTTGAAGACCTTATAAAGTATGAAACTGTATCCTACAAATTTAATCTTCTTTTTGTAGTTCTGATAACAGTTTGACAACAAACGGCAATCTTTTCAAATTTTCTTTGAAAGCCGTGTTTACACAGTGGAAATAAAAGTGTCATTAAAATAATAAATGTGACCTACTGTGCTTAATATAGTACAAGAAATTATCACTAATGAAGATAAAAAAAAAAATTGGCTCCAAGAATGAGGTGAACTATCATTCAGATCATCCATGTTGAAGAAATACCGAAAATCCTTTTTTGCTGACTGCAATCTGCTACTGAATTCCTTTGAACCATTGAATCGTTAATTTTTAAAAATCACATTTGCCAGCCAATTACTCAGCATTCCATGACATGATCAATGATGTTAAAGGTTTTCAGCTCATTGTATTAATCAATTAAGCACAGAATATAAACAAAAAACAACTGTCAGCTGATCTGGATCCACTGCAGATGAACCGCTGTTTAAAACAATTAATAATGAAATAATGCTTGAAAACTAAGGGCAAAGGCCTAATTGATTTTTCAAAAGTAAGAACACTCTAAATGCTCAATTAGTTAATAATTTGCCAACTAATTGATTTCTTCAAGGTGTCTGGCAAAATTGAGAAAGGTTCTATAATCGCTATCCTTCTACAAAAAGCTTGTTTCTAGGCATCTAGGAAGGTTAGATCAGTTCAGACTCCCATTAATATTGTAGAAAACTTTCTCCAAGGATAAAAAAGCTACTATCATCAACAAAGAAATTGTCAACTAATAAAACTCTGGGGAGCACTTCAAGAAACCAACTAATTTCATGAAGAATATTAGTAGATAGGAAAAATGATAAAATGATGCAAATATCTATTAGAAATAACAGACATTTACCAAATGCAAAACAACAGGTTTGAGACTGAGAGACTTGTGATTAAAATGTTTTTAATTGCAGGTAATGAACTAGATAAAGAGAACTGAACATACGAAGATGCTAAGAGTTCTTCTAATTACATTATTATTTCCTAATTCTGTATTTTCACTTGTTAAATCAAGTTTAGCCTAAAGCTGTCTCCTTACAATATTTTAAGTTCAGCCTAAAAATTTCTCTGTACATAGTAAACTATAACCTAAATAAAGGTATAAGCAGACTATAGCCCACACTTGCACCAATCACCGAGTTTGGGCAAAGGGGGCCAACTGTTCCAACTGCATTCAAATATGGCAACGGCTGAGCTGTAACCAACCCAGCTGTTTCTGTACCTCACTTCCATTTTCTCTATCTCACTTTCTTTTTCCTGTCCCTGAATCTCCTTCCACCATATGGCTGTACTGGAGTCTCTCTGAGCCTACTCTGGTTAAGGAGGCTGCCGAATTAGCAAATTGTTCTTTGCTCAGTTAAACTCTGTTAAATTTAATTTCGCCAAGGATTTTCCTTTAACACACTGTACAGGGTAGGTTACATGACCTTTGGTAATGAACCTGATGAATGTTATGCAGATGATATAATAGAGATGATGTAGTTGGGATATTGCCCCACCCAAATCTCACGGTGAAATGTAATCCCCACAGTGTTGGAGGTGGGGCCTGATGGGAGATGACTGGGTCATGGGGCAGATTTCTCATGAATGGTTTAGTCCCATCTTTTTGGTACTGTCCTCGGGATAGTGAGTGAGTTCTCCTGAGATCTGGTTGTTTAATAAAAGTGTGTGGCACCTCCTCCCTCTCTCTTGATCCTGCTTTCACCATGTGATGTGCCTGCTCCCCCTTCATCTCCCACCATGATTACAAGTTTCCTGAGGTCTCTCCTGAAACCAAGCAGATGAGGGAGCCATGCTTCCTGAAAAGCATGCAGAATGGTGAGCCAATTAAACCTTTTCTTTTACAAATTACCCAGTCTCATGTAATTTCTTTATAGCAATGCAAGAACAGACTACTACAATAAATTATAGATGCTAAAAAAAATCTGAAAGCATCTTGAGAGTAGATTACAATGCTCACAGTATATTAGTAGCTAACATTTATTGGACACTTTCTATTAGCCACTTCGCTAAGCATTTTACATAGATTAACTCATTTAATCCTCAGAAATTTCTATGAGAAGTGAAATGTCTTTCCAGCTGATTACATAGCTGGTAATCAGTATGTCTAGTATTTGAATCCAGAAAATCTGGTTGCAGGATCCATGTTCCTAACTTCCTTATTATTCTTTATCAAACCATGCTGTTTTAGCACTTTATATAAGCTTTCTTACTTAATCTTACCACAACCCTATTGTTAGATACTCTGTATTAGATACTACATACTGACAAAAAATTCTAATTGAATAATTTGCTCAAGGGTGACTGGACCAGTATATAGTCACTTAGAAATTTACAGGACTGATATCAGAATACACAGTCTTTGGGCACAGGTATGAACAGACAGGTTGAGGTCTTCCTACTAAGTATCTGGTGACCTTTGATTTTTAATTGATCCTCACTACTTCACTACCCCCCCTCCTTTCTCCCCCAGTATTAACATAGCCACATGATTTCACTTATTTTTCAGGGGTGCTATAAAAAGATTTTTAATAAGCACAAATCGAACATAAAAATTACTAAGTAGGAAGATATTTGCATTAGTAGAAGAGCTCAGGCTTTGGTCTCTAATTCCATAGTCACCCTCAGCGGGCAGCAGTTTCTCCAGTCAACAACAAATGATCCAAGGCCCTACAAAAAGGTTGCAAGCCTTTTCTTCTCCCCTTTCCTATCTATTTGTTTATCCCTTGGGTAAACAGAGATGCAGACAGAGTGAAGGAATCAACCGAGTTTGAAGAATCAGGAGCACCACCTTTCTTCTTGGTTTATTCCTAAATAATCTTGAGTTGAAATTGTATGATATTAATAAAACATATGATGCTTAAGGTTTTAAGATTCTAACCCAGGTCCTATTTTTTTCTTATTATAAAATTGGAAATCAACATTCTTCCTGCCTTCTGTCAATGTGCGGATCAATAAGATAATGTAACCAATGTGCATAGACCTGGCAGGTGTCAGTGCATGTTGAACCTCCTTCCTTCCTGCCGATCCCCCATAGCACCATCAGCTCTCCTTCCCACTTAACGTCCTCATTGCATGGAAGAGAAAATCGTGGTACCCAAGTGTTGAAAGCCAGTCCATCCCTCTCCATGCTCAAGTTGCAGTCACACGAATCAAATCCTCCAAGCTATACTTTTTCTCAACTTCTCTTCTCCTCCCCATCTATAGTTATCTTTCGGTTACCCAGGCCTGAGTAAAAACCTGGAGTTCATTATCCTTTTTCCCTTTAACTCTGCCCCAGTGCAATTAGCTGTATGTGTTGTTTGAGAGAAGGGATTATATCAAATAGAACAATGAGTTAACTGGTTTTGGAGTACCAAAATTGTTTTAGCAGTTAACTTATAGGCACCTAGGTTTTTTTTTAGTTTCCCTTTTCTCTCTCTTTATATTAAAAAAAAGTTGGATTTTATGTATGCAAAGCCAAGCTTCAAAGGAATTGGGTCACAAAGTGTGTCTGCAAACAAAAGACCAGGGACTAAATAGTTGAGGAACCAAAATGTAATCTGGATTACTGATGGTTTTCTTGTGAAAAGTATGCATTTCTAAGGAGGTGTGCAAGCAATGAAGGGAAGGTAGATAGGAAGTATGCTGAGTTTGGAGAAATCCAAGAGCAGAGGGGCTTCAGCCAATAAAACCCAGTTTGTAGAGGGTCTTAAGAAGACAACCAGTGGCAGCACCAATACCCTGAAGCAGCATCAGGAACACTGGCATGATGTATGCAGGCAGAGAGAACCTGAGCCTACAATGAGGCTTTTGTCAGCTCCAAAGAGCATGAAAAAAAAAACCATCCAGAAGTGTATCATGATCCTGAGAGGATCAGGGAAGTATATGAGAGGAGACACCAAACCAGAAAAGACCTTTCGTTGGATAAAGCAGATCTTCGGTAAGTGCATTAATCTGTTACTAGCAATGATGGAGAACTCCATAGATTTTTCTTCACGTAGAATGGCAGTTCAGGACAGTGTTCACACGTCATTTTTTTCCTTTAAAAATTTTACATTGCCAACAATCACATTGAAAAAAAGCTCATCACCACTGATCACTAGAGAAACGCAAATCAAAACCACAATGAGATACCATCTAACACTAGTCAGAATGGCTATTAAAAAGTTAAAAAATAACAGATACTGCTGAGGTTGTGAAGAAATAAGGAACATGTTAGTGGGCATGTAAATTAGTTCAACCATTGTGGAAGACAGTGTGGTGATTCCTCAAGACAGAAATACCATTCAACCCAGCAACCCCATTATTGAGCATAAGCCCAAAGGAATATAAATCATTGTTATAAAGACACATGCATGCATCTGTTCATTCCAGCGCTACTTGTGACAGCAAAGACATGAAATCAACCCAAATGCCCATCAATGATAGAATGGATAAATAAAATGTGGTATATACGCACCACAGAATACTATGTAGCCATAAAAAAGAATGAGATCATGTCCTTTGCAGGGACATGGATAGAGCTGGAGGCCATTATCCATAGAAAACTAACACAGGAACAGAAAACTAAATACTGCATTTAGTTTCTCACTTTTAAGTGGGAGCTAAATGATGAGAACACATGGACACAGAGGGGAACAAAACATATTTGGTTGGGCCTTTCAGAGGGTTAGGGGTGAGAAAAGGGAGAGGATCAGGAAAAATAACTAACGGGTACTAGGCTTATTACCTGGCTGATGAAATAATCTGTACAACAACCCCCAATGACACAAGTTTGTGTAAGTAACAAACCTGCACTTGTACCCAGAACTTGAAATAAAGTAAAAAAAAAAAAATAAATAAGTATTTTTATACCTAGCTTTATGGTCTATAAACAATTATGCCCTCCACAGTGGAAAGGGTTTAATTCAAGAGCTGTTTAAGCCTCTCCAGATCCACCAAAATGAACTGGAAATTTTGTTGCAATGAATAGTCCATCTGGCTGCTATAACAAAGTAACATAAACTGAGTCAACAGAAATTTATTTCTCACAGCTCTGGAGGCTGGGAAGTCCAAGATCAAAGTGCTTGTATCTGATGAGGGCCTGACTTCTGATTAATAGATGGTGCTGTTGAGCTGTGTCCTCACAAGGTAGAACAGGGGAATGAGCTCCCTTGGGGGCTTTTGCTTTTTTTTTTTTTTTTTGAGGCAGTCTTGCTCTGTCATCTGGGCTGGAGTGCAGTGGCACAATCTCGGCTCACTGCAACCTATGCCTTCCAAGTTAAGCAATTCTCCTGCTTCAGCCTCCTGAGTAGCTGGGATTACAGGTGCACACTACCATGCCCAGCTAATTTTTGTATTTCTTTAGTAAAGACCGGGTTTCACCACATTGACCAGACTGGTCTCGAACTCCTGACCTTGTGACCCACCTGCTTTGGCCTCCCAAAGTGCTGGGATTACAGGTGTGAGCCACCGTGCCCAGCCAGGGCTCTTTCAAAAGGGCACCAATTCTATTTATGAAGGTTCTGCCCTCATGACTTAATCACCTCCCAAGCTTCTATCTTCTAACGTCATCACCTTAGATGTTAGGATTTCAACATACAAATTTTAAGGGATCATAAACATTCAAATCATACCATTGACTAACCCTGATGTCAACTTATATATTTTTAGCATGTCAAAAATCAAAATATTTTGTGGAGCACATCCATGTTTGTAATAGTATTGTTCATGATAGCCAAAAAAAGATAGAAGCAACCCAAATGTCTACCAGTGGATGAATGGATAAGCAAAATATTCATTTCTTTTTCAGGTGGAATCATATTCCATTGTATGCATACACATATTCCATTGTATATCCATATGCAATGCATCCATATACAACATATATCTAATATACAGTATCAATATACAACTCACATACAATAGAATATGATTCCACCCGAAAAAGGAAGAAAATTCTGACACATTCTGCAGCACAGATGAACCTTAAGGACATTATGTTAAGTGAAATTAGCCAGTCACAAAAAGACAAATACTCTATGATTCAGTTATACGAGGCGTCTAGAGGTCTAGAGTAGTAAAATTCATAGAGATAGGAGAGTAGAATGGTGGTTACCAGGGTTAGGGGTAGCAGGAAATGAGGGGTTATTTAATGTTTAATGGATACAGAATAGAGAGTTATTTAGTGTTTAAGGGCTATCGAGGCTCAGTGTTGCAAGATAGATAAGAGGAGTTCTGTGGGTGGATAGTAGTAGTGATGGTAGCACAACAGTGTGAGTGTGTTTAAACACTCACGTTGTTAAACAGTATACTTAAAAAGGTTATGATAGTAAATTTTATCATAATTTTAAGAAGAATTAAGGCAGGCAAATATTTTGTGGAAATACAAGGAACTTCTTTTGTCTTTTATCTACACAGCTTCTTCTACAAACATTTAAAATATAACATTCCTCTATGCAAGTAAGTTATAAGACAACCCAGGGCTGTATAACTGACAAATTCACACCCAGTTCTTCTGATTTCAAACCTGGTGTTCTCTCCATTGCACTCTAACAAACGTACCCTTGAGTATATGGGAGCAAATAGCACATAGACAATCATACAAATATAAGTACTATATATATAATATATATATATATACACACACATATATATAATTAATTCCAAGGATTAGATCTTATGCAGTGTGTGTAGTTCTTATTAGTAGACAAAACAATAAACGCATTTTGCTCGGCATTTCAATGTTACCTTCAATTTGTGAATTTCAGACCAATTTATTTGTAAATAAAAAATATTTTCAGTGTCTTTGATGCTCAATTATTCTACTAAGTCTATTTACAGACTTTGTTCTTTGAAATAGTAAATCCAGTTTACTATTTAAAACTAAGTGGTTTGTTTTTGTTCTAACTCTAAACCAATAGAAATTTATCCTTGTCTGCTTCTTAAAAAGTATATATGAATTTTATGTGCTGCCCATTCTTATAGAAGCCTAACAAAGAATCTGTTTATTCTATGCATATATAAAATTGGAAATAGATGACTTTCATTAAAATTAAAAATTATTTTGATATTATACAATATTTGGACATCATTAAAAAGGACTCGTAAGTTCCAACAAACTAAAAGCTTATATTTAAAGTGGCACCATGAATAAACATGGATTTATGATCGTTTATTTAAGGGCTTATTTTACTACGTGTTGCATTCATTTGAGGTTTTATTTTGCTGCGGACTTAAAACGAAATAGGATCTTTTTTCCCCTCAGTCATACTTGGAAGAGAAGCAGCGTTTTATGGTAGAAAGAGTATTGGCATGGAAACTGGGCATTCAGGTACTTCTGCTATGTAAATTTGAAGAGGCCATTTCACCTCCCTTGAACTCATTTTTCGTCCCAATAAGGTAAAGGACTGAGAGTAGCTGGACTCTCAGCTTTTTTAACTTTTATATTCGAAGACTCTGCTTCTGAGCCTTTGATGCGCACATCAGATACTTTGGCTGTACCCAACACACCTCATACACACAGCCAACTTATTATCCTTCCTTTAACCAACTTGCACTAAACCAGCTTGAATCAATTTATAATTCCTGAGGGACTTTATTAATAATGATGATGGCGATGATAGTTAAGATTTCTTGAGCACACACTGTGTGCCAAGCAGCATTTGCAGTACACATTGCTTTTAAAACCAATGTTTCTGTAATTATCCAACAAAATGTTGTAATTATCCTAGTTATCCAGCCCCCAACTTAATACCCAGGCTCTTTTCAGCTTCCCAAATTATGAGATGGAGTCTATCTCCCCACCTTTTGAATCTGGGCTGGCCTTGTGGCATGCTTTTGTCCATAGGATGCCATGGGCATAATGGCGTGCCAGCTCTGAGCCTGGGCCTCCATGCTTGCTCTTGGAACTCTGCCACCACCCTGAAAGTAAGCCCAGGGTAGCCTGCCAGAGATCAAAGAACGCATGAAGCAAAGGCTTTTTCTAGTCACAGCTCCAGACATGGGAGAGAGCCCCACCATGACTAGCAGAGCTTCCTAGCTGGACCCCAGCTGGCCACAGATGCACGAGTAAGCCCCGTGAAGCCCAGCTCATTTCAGCAGAACCACCAAGCTGAAATAATAAACGGTTATTGTTCTAAGCCACCAGTTTTGGTGTGGTGTGTAATGCAGCATTCTTGTGTCTACAGATAACTGTCACTCTGCTCTAAACACATCGTTTAGTTTGCTCATTAACTCCTCATGACAGCCTATACAAGAGGTATTATCCCACTTTAGAGACGAGGAAATGAAGGCACAGAGAAATTGATAAATTTGCCCAAGATCTCATAGTTACTATATTTTACAAATGATAAAATACCATTGATTATAATATGCACCATTATATACTGCTAAGAAAGAAAAACGAGACTTTAAAAAACGCATCCTAATTTGTTACGTAAAAAAAAAGTGGGGGAAAAAAAGACGTCTTAGAACAGATGAAATATGGGAGTAAGTGGTGGGGGCCAGGCCTTTGGCTTGGGAAGTTTCACTTATTTGAAATAATTTGAGATACTTAAGCATTTAACTGGTAGTTTAGGAATTGTATGCACCTTTTACAGTTTTCTAGAATGTCAGATGATATGCAAGGAACTCGCTCGTCTTAAAAATTGTTGTTAATGCCCGGGCTTTTATGTCCTTCTCTGTCCACTTCTGTGCATATTGCTGAATCCCTTACGATCTAACTAGAACTCCTCTTCTTTGCTGTATACTTCATTGCCTGCATTATTTCATTAACATTTTCTCTTCCTAAATCCCTCTCTGGTTGGTTGGTCTTCTAAAAATTCCTCCAATTTATCTATGTCTCTTAAAAGAAATTAGATGCTCACTTACTAAATACAGCATTAATGAGACCTAATCACTAGTGCTGAATTAGATTAATTACCTTGCTTGTTTTGAATGTGACACTCATCGATCAATTAATATTCCACATGTGTGATCACCCCATTGTATTTCTGAAGACAGATTAATCTGACCATGTCTTTTCGAGGTAGACAGACCAAGATCAAATATCGCTTCCTTCTGCCACTTGCTATTTCTATAACCTTGGACAAGTTACTTAGCATCTTTGAGATCTAGTGTCCTTATATAAAAATGGATATGAGCACATTCCAGCCCATATCATTCGGGATTTGTTCTGAGAAGGTGAATTAGTGGAGAGGGGAGAAAAGAGAGAGGATTCTATATGTGATTAATTCCAAAGATTTCATCTTATGCAGTTTTGAGAGCCAATTAGATCATCAAGGTGAGGCTGAGGTTGGGCTATAACCTGACACCACCAGGTCCAGCACTCCAGAAGAGATGAACATGAAAGGACAAATTGTAACCTGCAATGCTAAATAGAATCAACTAGAATGTTCTGGAAGCCATGTAGGTGTCTCGCTATCTCCCAGCCTCCAGTATGAAAGATAGGGGTGTCCTGCTGGGTAAGTTGCTCCCTCCATCACAGAGCTACACACACACCCGGCCCGCTCACCTGACCCCTGCTGGAGGCCTTCTGAAGCTGAAGGCTATGGCAATTGCTGGAGGTGTTCCAGATCTGGCTGCTTCCCCAGGCTGAAAGATGAACCACTTATCCACAGCGAGATGCCTGAGCCACAGCTGTGCCTGGTTATCCTGCACTTAGTGTTGCCAGTTTCAGCAAATAAAAATAAAGAATGTACAGGTGCGTCCGGAATTGGTGGGCTCTTGGTTTCATTGACTTCAAAAATGAAGCCGCAGACTCTCACAGTGAATGTTACAGTTCTTAAAGATGCTGTGTCCACAGATTGTTCCTTCTAACGTTCACACGTGCTCCGAGTTTCTTCTTTCTGGTGGGTTCGTGGTCTCCTTGGCTTCAGGACTGAAGCTGCAGACCTTTGCATTGAGAGTTACAGCTCACACACGTAGTTCCAACCCAAAAAGTGAGCAGCACCAAGGTTTATTAAAAACAGCTAAAGAACAAAACACCCACCACGGGGAAGAGAACCCTAGCAGTTTACCTCTTCCAACCTGGGCAGCCTGTATTTATTCCCTTATCTGGCCCCACCCACATTCTGCTGATTGGTCCATTTTACAGAGAGCTGACTGGTCCATTTTACAGAGAGCTGATTGGTCCGTTTTGACAGGGTGCTGATTGGTACGTTTACAAACTTTGAGCTAGACACAGCGCTGATTGGTGCATTTACAATCCTCCAGCTAAACATAAAAGTTCTCCAAGTCCCCGACTCAGGAGTCCAGCTGCCTTTTCCTGGTGGATACCTCGCCTGTGCGCCCGCACTCCTCAGCCATTGGGCAGTCCATGGGACCGGGCACTTTGGAGCAGGGGGCTGCGCTCGTCGGTGAGGTGGGGGCCGCGCGGCAGCCCACCGCGGGTGAGAGAGCGAAGGCATGGCAGGCTGCAGGTCCCGAGCCCTGCCCCGTATGGAGGTGGTTGAGGCCCGGCAAATTCTCGCGCGGCGCGGGGCACCCGGCCCATCCTCTGCAGCTGTTGGCCCGGGTGCTGAGCCCTTCACTGCCCGGGGCCGGCAGTGCCGGCCGGCCGGGTGCTCCAAGTGCGGGGCCGCGGGGCCCGCCGAGCCCGCGCCCACCCGGAATTTGCGCTGGCCTCCGAGCGCCGCGCGCAGCCCCGGTTCCCGCCCGCGCCTTTCGCTCCACACCTACCCTCAAGCGGAAGGGGCCCGATCCCGGCCTCGGCCGGCCCCTTTAGCTCCACACCTACCCGCAAGCGGAAGGGGCCGGATCCGGCCTCGGCCGGCCCAGGGAGGGGCTCCCACAGTGCAGCGGCGGGCTGAAGGGCTTCTCAAGCGTGGGCGCCAAGACCGAGGAGGCGCGCAGAGCAAGTGAGGGCTTGCTAGCACGCTGTCGCCTCTCACAGGTACGTTTAGATTTGAGATAAACAACAAATAATTTTTAGGCACGTATAAATGTGTCCCAAATACTGCATACAAATATTCTTTTAATATAAATATGTGTCATGCAGTATTGGGACATATTTATACTAAAAAAATTATTTTTGTTTATCCCCATTCGAACTTAATTAGGCAGTCTGCATTTTATTGGCAACCCTAACTTTCAGGAAAAAATGATGGTTTCTACTTTATGTCTGACTTCCAATTCAAGTAGAAAAAAAGTGTCTTGTGGGGAAATCAAGACCGCAATGATATATTATCTCAAGCCCATTAGGACGGCCGCTATCAGTAGAAAACAAGTATCAATAATGATACGAAGAAATTGGAACCCTTGTGCACTGTTGATGGGATGTAAAATGGTTCAGCCACTACAGAAAATGGTATGGAGTTTCCTCAACAAAAAATTAAAATAGAATTACCATATGATCCAGTAATCCCACTCCTGGGAATATTATTTCATAAAAAGTGGAAAGGATTTGCTATCCTAACAGTTCCAGACACCCTCTTAGTGAGTAAACTTTTTGGGAAAATATCTTGTAATAAGTTAAGAATCAAAGCGATATTAAAGCATGACCAAACTTCAAAAGAATTGAATGTTAAATGATTCTACCTAAAAGAAAAAAGAAAAATTTGATTGTTTTGGAAAACGGCAATGAGAAGTAAAGTGGGGACAGAGAAACAAGGGGAAAAAGAAGTCAGCAAGATAAAAAATTCTAGAGAAGAGTAAGGCTGGGTTGGGGGGCTTGAAGGACTTGTTTAGTTAGAGTCATGCGGTCTGATACTCCATTTGAATTTTCTCTTCTTAGTCAAATAGACTTTTCTCTGTTTCCTTCCACCTTATACACACACACACACCGTTCACTACCTTCCTGCCTACACCAATCACAGGCTTAAGTTTTGCCTACTACACTTATGAATGGAGAGGGGAGATTGTTACTGTTGTTGTGACTGTTTTCGGAGAAGCTGGGTGTCACCTTTGTGCACAAAACAGAGTATAAATTCAAAGGAAGATGCAGCCATGAGAATATAAGGTACCTGGGAATTCAGACAAACCTAGAATAAGGTAATGGAGTTTGCCACACAGATTTAAGTCAAGTTTAAGATAAATTTATCCAGTCCTCAAGGAATTGGAAGAATCTGACAGATGGATTACTTTTTTTTTTTTTTTTTTTGGTGTTAAAATGGCCTCTCAGTAAAATGGTGGTCACAGCTGTTCCTTTTAAAGTGTTATTCTAATGTAGTCTCCCAATTT
Source organism: Gorilla gorilla gorilla (assembly GCF_029281585.2). Classification (NCBI taxonomy): domain Eukaryota; kingdom Metazoa; phylum Chordata; class Mammalia; order Primates; family Hominidae; genus Gorilla; species Gorilla gorilla. The sequence continues at coordinate 30,822,855 of NC_073227.2, read as the reverse complement.
AAAAACGATTGTCATAATGCTTTCTAGGAATACACACACCCCCACACACCCCTACCTAGAAAACATATTGTGAAAGAATTATATACCAAATTGCTCACGGTTATTATGTGGAAATACAAGGTGTATTCAATCTTAGAATTAATATATTTTTGTATTTTTATAACTATAACTGAGTTTTTTATAACTAATATATATTGCTGTTGTAGTTGGAAAAAATGAAGATTTGTAAAATCACTTGATAAAAGAAAATTTACAAGTAAGTACTTCATCACAGCGAGAAATTTTAACATACTCCTTCTCAGCAATTGACAAATAAAACAGACACACACACACACACAAAAACTGTATAGAGGGCATTTAAACAACCCAATTAGAAAACTTGATCTAAGAAATACATGTAAAACACTGCACTTAACAAGTACAGAAGACACTGAATGTTTATAAACATTTCACCATGTACTAGACCATAAAGCAAATACCCACAATTTTTAAATAATAAGTATCTCACAAACCACATTTGTTGATATAATTAAGATGTAAACCAATGACAAAAATTTCAGTAACCCGTAAGAACAAAATAAATTATAATTGAAATTAATAAAAGTTCACAATAAAAATAGTACATATCAAACATTGTGGGAGATAAAGTTATGTTTACAGAGGGAATTTATAGCCTAATATGTATGTATACAGGTTTAGTATTCCTTACCTGAAATAGTTGCGACCAGAACTATTTCAGAATTTGAATTTTTTTCACGTTTGGGAATATTTGCATTATATACTTACTGGTTGAGCATTCTTAAACCAAAAATCTGAAATCCAAACTGCTCCAATGAGCATTTTCTTTGAGTGTCATGTCAGTGCTCAAAAGAGTTTCAGATTTTGAGCATTTCAGATTTTGAATTTTTAGATTAGACTCAGTCAGTATTAGAAAAACAAATAACTTGAAAATTAAGCTCTAAGCATCCAAAATAAGAAGGTAAAGAAAGAACTATACTAAGTTCAAAAGGATAAAAAGAAGAAAATAACAAAGATAGGAAATGAAATTAATAAAATAGAAAACAAGTATACTGACATTTAGTCCAGCCAAATATAAATTATATGCAAATAAAACTAACAAAATTATGAACCACTGGAAAGATGGATCAGGAAAAAAAAGCAACATGAAACAATACTAGAAATGTAAAGGAAACACAACTAAGGATGCATTAGGGATGAAAACACCACAAGGTTTTTAAAACTCTTGGCCAATAAATTTTAAAACTTAAGTGAGAGGACAAACTCTTAGAAAAATACTGAATTACTGGAGCTGACTCAAGAAATCGAAAACTTAAATGATTAATGACAAAATCACTCATTTTAAATATTTCTACAAAAAAGCACCATATTCATTTTACAGTCATGATCTGTCATATTTTAATTTCAATATTATACAATTTCTATGAAAGAATAAAAGGTGTGGAAACAATTCCCAAGTCATTTCCCAAGGTTAATATAACATTGACACAAATAATAGACAAGGACAGTACAAGCACAGAAAATTATAGACACATCTCACATGTGAACACAGACACAAAACCCCCAAAATAATATTATCATGGCAAACCAAATACAGCAATGAGTTTAAAAAAAAAAAAACTGAAAATAGGTCATAACCAGTTTGGGTTTCTTATAAGACAGGTCTGGTTCAACTTTAGAAAATCTTGTAATGAGCCATTTCTGGTAATATGGTAGGCTGGGTTTGCATACTGACCCTTCCACTAAAACCAACCACGTTCAAAATAAGTCTGCGTGCAGTGGCTCATGCCTGTAATCCCAGCACTTTCAGAAGTCAAGACAGGTGAATCACCTGAGGTCAGAAGTTCAAGACCAGCCTGGCCAACAAGGTGAAACCCCGTCTCTACTAAAAATACAAAAATTAGGCGTGGTGGCGCACGCCTATAGTTCTACCTACACAGGGACTGAAGCAGGAGAATTGCTTGAACCCAGGAGGCAGAGGTTGCAGTGAGCCACTGCACTCCAGCCTGAGTGACAGAGTGATACTCTGTCTCAAAAAAAAAAAAAAAAAATTAAAATAACATCTTTTAAAAGTCATCTTACAAGCATCAAAGGGCTGGCTAGAAAGTAAGTAATCCTCTAACCAGAGATCAAAGGCAGGTGGATTTGATAAATTTATGCAGAATTTTGTAATCAGAACTGTTTTAAGAAACTATTTTAACTACAACATTGTTTCATGTTTTATAGTTTCTTCCCTTCTTCATTACACGTGGTTGAAGAGACGAGGAAGTAGAAAGTGGATCACTGTAATCTTTTCAGTGTTGAGGGACTCAGAATTCAGCCTCTGGGCAGAGGCTAGATCATGAGTCTTTTACTCTGTGGAGGATTTTGTACTTTATCTTAAAGGCAGCTGTAAGCCGTTGAATGACGTTAAGGAGGGAAAATAACATAATAGATTTGCTTTTCTAAAGGTCATTCTGACTGCTGTGTGGAGGATTTATTGGGAAGTGGGAAGGGGAGGATGGGAGACTGGAATACAAGAACCGGTTAGAAGAAATATTGCAGCTGATCGAGAGAGCTGATAAGAACTTCAACTAGGGCAATGACGGCATGGAGGAAAATGGACTGGATTCAACTTAGTAGTTGACTCAACCCACTAAATTTGCTGACAAAGATAGGGGACTTGTCAGAAATGATTACAGTTAGCTTTCAATTTAATAGTAATAATTAAACTGTCAGGCCACCGCTTCTACTGGATGTGGAAGTCTTTGTTAACTACAAAGCACTGTACACATGCAAAGTGGGATAATTACCCACAGAACTCATACCTCCAAATTCCATGTGCCAGAGGCAAGCTCTGAGGGTTGGAAAATGAGTTCGCGTTTATTGGCGATCAACAGCAGGATTGCACATGTATTCCTGAACAATGAAGTTACTGTTCATTCTCAAGTGCTCATTACAATGGAAATTAGTAACACTTGAGTGATAGATGGCGGCTGTGTTCTGAATATGCCACTTAGCAAATACTTGCTGCAGCTAACTGTCAAGAATTCACACATTGATGGATCCTAGACATGAGTGGCTATTTTTTGTGAATGGAATGAAGATGGATACCTCACCCTGAAGAGTAAGCATCATGTCTACATGGGTTGGGAGCAAGATTTTTTTATAACTTGGTATTTAGGTGTGAAGGACTTTGTCTGGTTATGCATATTTACGTTTTTGACCTTGTAAAAAGAAACCCTTGGCTCGCTCTTATCAATATATTTTTAAGTCAAAAGCCTTTAACATGTAAAGCCTTCAACATGTAAAATTCAGGCTGTAACCAATTCTAATTTCCCAATCTACTTCTTAACTTGGGAAACTAGAAAAAATGCAGTAATTCAACTCTGCTATTAGAGAATGTGAATATAAGAAAAAGGGACCCTCCTGTGACTCCATCAACATCACAGAACTCTCCTCACATATTTAATGATCATTTCTATATAGATAATATTGATCAGCACGTTGAAGAAAAACTGAACAAATGAAAAAAGCGCATATATTCTTTAAGATCACTTACATTCTTTCTGCACTGGGATTTAGGACATAGCATATTTAGGCTTCGTTTTGGCTGATGGGTTGCTAGGAAATAATCCTGTAGCCTCTTTCATACCTCTTTGCTCATTTTCTGCCCTTGGTAAAATATTCATTTTGAACTCATAAAACCTTTTTTTTTCCCCCAAGAAAAGTGTGGACTTTCTTTTTTAACAGATTTAGCACTGATAGGACTGCTTGCCTTAGGCTGCACTACCGGTAATTGAATCTGCATGCTGAAGTGGTAAACCCTAAGAATTTTTGGAGGAAGGAAACATGACATATAAAATGAAGTAAAGGCAAGCTGATGGAGAAGGGAAAATTCAGTGTTGGGCAACTTCCTGACTCCAGTGTGTGAATTGGGGAATAATCGAACATTATAGCATGTACTGAACATTAATTCTGTCAAAGTTTCCAGGGTAAAGAATAAATCTGTAGTCTACTCATCTCTCTCATCCTCCAATTTATGTTTGTTACATAATCATTGCCATTATTATCCTCATTCATGGGCCAATTTTATTATATAGTTGGATTAAGCACTGGTTTCTTACAGTGAATAAGAATGTATTGTGAATCTGTTACACCTCTAGGCACTAGGGACTGTAATAATTTATTACATTTGCCTCTTCCCTTAAAGGAGCTCATAGTCTTCTTTGGAAGAAAGATAAATATATAACCGTAACAAAACATCCTAACTCTATAGTGAAGGGTTATATAGAAGCACAGAGGAGACACACCTAAGCTTAACAAGTAGAGCAGGTAGGGAAACAGAAAAGGCTTCCTGGAGGAAGGAGTATCCATCCTGTCTTAATGTAGTCTTGATGAACTCTGGGATATATCTTGAAAGTGATGAAAGTAGATCCAAGTTCTTTAAAAGCAATTGGAAAATACATGTCAAATGTCATTAAAAAATATTGAGACCTAGAATTTCTCATTTATGAATCTTAAGTTTAAAAACAATCTGAAACACAGAAAAAATACATTTAAAATGTTAATTGTAATGTAACAATATGGAAACCAGCAGTTGAGGTATTTTTAAGGAAATTATAGTTTATCAGCTCAATGGTCTAGAGGGCAGACACACATGATTTTTGCTAAGAATTTATCAAAGGAATTGGTAGTCTATTCCACAAATATTTCTTGAGCAGTTTACACCAAGCACTGACCTGGTCTCTGTGTACAAAAAGTCAAATAGACATGGCTCCTACTTGAAGGAGCTCATGGTAAAATAAGAGATATAGACAATTAAATTAACTCTTAGAAGAAGAGAGATGGATTCTAGTGGCAGAAACATGTCATTAGAATGCAGATGAGGCCTTGTAAATCAAATCAGCAAAACATGAGGAGCTACCAAAGGAAGATGGGGCAGAACATGAGTTTTGAATGATAGGAGGGCAGAAAAAAATGGAAATAAAGGAAATTTCTTGTTTTACATTATGTGGGAAACAAAAGCAGACTATAACAGTGGATATGCAGTTTGTCCATAACTATATAAAACCAAATATAGTTTTTTTTCCATATATGCATAGAAAAAAAGAAAGTGAAGAAATAAACTAATGTTAATAGTGATTGTCTTATGGGTGATGTTTTTCTCACTTCTCCTTTTTGGCCTTCCCCAAATATTCTATTATAAGCATTATTATTTGTAAAATGAAAGAAAGATGCAAGGGGTTGCCAGCAGGAAGATAAAAGGCACAAAGTGTTCACATTTTAGAAGAGAACTATTTATGGTCAGACTCACAACAAAATAGGATAGGCATATTTCCAAAAGGCAATAGCACAGGGTAACATGCCCAAGGATAAAAGACCCTTCTGTGCCCCGACATACTTGCCACAATCTTTAAAAAAAAAAAAGCAAACAACGAAACCTACAGATACAGGCCATGTCACATAAGTCACCTAGAAAATTCTTATTGGCTAAGGTCTTGACTCTCCCTTGGGTTCGTCCCTTTGTAGGGAATCCACTCTGCTCAGCTCTGAGCCAGGCACCAAATCTGCCATTTACTCAATGCATTAGTGCCTTGAATTTGCATAACACTTTGAAATTTATGAGGCATTTTCATAATGTTTACTTTCATTTTATTTTCTCCACAGCCCTGTGAGGTAAGTAGGACTGATACTATTTTTTTCTCATTTTACAGTTGAAGAAACTAAGACTTAGATGAAGTTTCTTCCCTCTGGTTACGAGGCTGGTAAGTGTTAGAAGCAACACTAAAAGTCAGATGTTTTTATGAACCTGTGTTTATTCCTCTGCATCACAAAACTCATGATAGACACTTCTGTCTTTGCTAACAAAAACAGACGAATATTTGTGAGAACAGAAGAGATGTCTTATTTTTCATCTAAGTGGGTTCAAGTGGCTAGGAAAGTTCTAGCACAGGAGAGATGCTCTATACATTTGTGAGGGGTGGCAATAAATGAAAGGATTATTAATACTTAATAAATGACAGGATTTAAAACTTAATAAACATACAAGTCCTAAATAAAGTATCTAAAATAGATATTATCATTGTCCTTAGGAATCCACTCAGAAGAGCAGCACACACACACATGCATCAGAAAAAGGGAAAATAAATGGGTTAGTTGGGAAGAGTAAAAAAGAAAAATTTTGAGACAGATTTCTAATTAAATAAAATAGAAAAATTTGTTATGAATTTCTGTTTTATTCCCAAAAAAAATCTATTTTCCCCTTTAAACAAAATTTTACATTGGGAGAAAAAAAAACAGGAAAAGAGCAGATGTCTTTGAGAATCATCAAAACATGTCTTATTTCTTACACATGCACATACCTGCTCTCTTTCTGCCTGCATCTAATAAGGGGACTCATTTAGCATTCACTGATGGACATAAGAGTATTTGTGTACTCCTGCTGAGCCCATGAAGTTTTTTTTTAACTTACTAAGGTGGTGCACGCATCATGCCCTAGTGACTTTGGCTATATATGCCCTTTGAAAAATCTCTAATGACATGTTGGACACCCTGCATATAAATGTCACCACTTGGTGACATTTGAGAGTCACCAAGACTCTCAAAAGTCATTGGAGAGTCACCAAGACTCTCAAAAGTCATTGGAGAGTCAGACTTTTGCTTATGGGAATGTTCTCTGCCTGGCCTCAGTGTAATATCCCTGACCTAATGAAAGCAAATGGTTCTCAGTAGTTCCCTCCTAAGTGTAATAATGCATATTCTTTTTCAGATGCTTATAATATGGTGTTGGTAAATAGCTTAGCAATACACATAGGAACAATTCTACTAATGGATAAGGAAAGAAAATTAAATTGTTACCTGTATAGCCCTAGACCTTTTAGATTATTTTCAAAACTCATCACTGCAACAATGATTTCTCCCATGTTATTTTAACTAGCATGGCAGACTTGGCTTTCTACATGTATGGAAGGTATCTTTAAATCTGTATTACTTTTTTTCTTTTTTTCTTTTTCTTTTTTTCTTTTTTTTTTTACAAATGACCTTTGGGAATGATTTCCAATAACTGCAGCCAACTTTAAGCTCAAGGCTTGGTGGTGAAAGGTTACTCTACATTTGGACTAAATGAGGATAGATTTGTACTCCCTGCAGCAGGCTATTGCTTTAGGACTTGCTATTGTATTTGACCCAATCTTCTTTCTAACCCAGGCATTTAGGCAGCTTCCATCTGGGTTTTGTTTAAACTTTTTTTTTAAGCTTCAGTACAAATTAAAAGGCTTTATATATTGGCAAGTAACTTTTTTTCTTTAGAGATTCACATTTTTCTTAGAAATCTAAGACCATAGAAAACAGTATGCATGCTGAACTTCTCATAAGAATGACTCCATGAATTTTGCATGAAGGATGCTCCCAGTCCATAAAAGGGCCTGGCAAGGTATATGAGACTGCTCAGATCCCTCATCTCTCACTCATGTTTTTCCTTCAAATAACATCTTTCCTTAAAAAAGAGGAAGAAACAAGATGACAAACCCTTGGACGAGGCAGCTATACATAAGCACTGCATAAGACTGCCTGAAGAGAAATGCAAGGAGACGGATTTTTTTCCTTCTACTAAACTCTGAGGACCTTCAGATCACAATTGTCACTGTGAGGGCCTTCTGAGGAGCAAAGCAGCCCCCTGTCCCCAGCGTCCTTTCCTCACTGTGGCCTGATGACTTCCTGTATTCATGTGACTTTGTCACATCATGCAGTCTTTACAAATGAGTCACAGGAATGCTTTCCTTCCCATCCACGATAGAGAAGGACTTGAAAAGCATTCAATAGACTTAATCTCTCTCCATGTCTGAGTGGGCTTCAAAAATGCTGAAGATCAGAGTCAAAGAAGGGGATGTCTCCCTCACTTCTTCCTTCCTGGATCCCTGTCTGGCCCAGCTAGAAAGCAAAATCGCTTCCTAATGCTGGGCAGGCAGGGACTGGAAAGGACTCTGGACTGGGTGTCCGGAGACCTGACTTCACATTCAGCTTCTGTCAATTACCAGTTATGTGGCCTGGGGCTAAATCACTTGTCCGCTGGGCTTGATCTTTTTTATCTGAACAGAATGAGTTAAAAGAATTAACTCTGTAAATTCAGTGAAACAATATCCAGCTTTGGCCACAACTCCTTTTTCTAAATGAGTGTCTTCATATCAGATTCCTCAGGGAGAGAGTCAGATTACTGCAAGTGTATCTGATTCTGATTTTAAAGAAGGTTCTGGAATGATTCCATTTGTCCTAAGAATGCACCAGAATAAAATGATTTCTTATATTCAGGCAGCATTTTTAAAATTCTAAGTAGCTTTTGCTTATCCCACTTATTTAGTCCTCCTGTTGAGCGTAGATTTGGAGTACATTGTTGGAGCCCCTCTAATGTGCTTTGCTGCTAACAGGCTGGCACTCCCACCCATGAGAAGATTGCTCAGTGCACTGGGTCCTCCTTGTTCTCCTGGTTCCTCCCTGTGGTGGGGGACACCTCCTGCTGACTGGCCAATAACAGAAGTATGTAGGAATACAAAAGGCCAACTCCTTTGCCCCAAGGTGAATAAGTTTGGAGATGTAATTTATGCTCTGCAATACCCCTCCCTCAAAAATCAGGCTGAACTATAGCAAAGATATAGAATCAGCCCAAGTGTCCATCAATGACTAAGATAAAGAAAATGTTTTATATATATATATATATATATATATATATACACACACACACACATATATATACACATATATATATATACACACACACATACATATACACACACACATTGGAATACTGTTCAGCCATTAAAAAGAATAAAATCATGTCCTTTGAAGCAATGTGGATGAAACTGAATGCCATTATCTTAAGTGAAGTAAGTCAGACGTAGAAAGACAAATACTGCATGTTCTCGCTTATAAGTGGGAGCTAAATAATGTGTGCACATGCACTTACAGTGTGTAATGATAGACAATGGAAACTCGGAGTGGTGGGGGCAGTGGGAGGGGGCAGACGATGAGGTATTATGTAAGGAGTACACTGTACATTATTTGGGTGATGTATACCCTAAAATCCCTGACATCACTACTGCACAATTTCTGCATGTAACAAAATTATACTTGTATGCCATACATTTATACAAGTAAAAAGGAAAGTCAGGCTGAGTGTGGGCTCCTTCCCATTCCCTGTGTCCCTTCCACCCTCACTAGCTTCTCCTGGAAGCACTTGCTCACCACATCACTTGCAACTGAAATCTTGGCTCAGGAGAACCTTATCTAATAAAACAATAGATTTAAACAACAAAGTAAGGGTGGCAGGACACAGTAGGTGTGTTATCAAAAGACCCATGTTTGCAGCTCTGCCGTGTAACAGCTCTCTGACCTGGAGCAAGGAGCCTAGAGCCCCAAGCCTGTCTTTCCTCATTTGTGAAATGAAAATAAGTATGCCTGGGCTGGGTGCAGTGGCTCACACCTGTAATCCCAACACTTGGAAGTCCAAGGCAGGTGGATCATTTGAGGTCAGAGTTCAAGACCAGCCTGGCCAACATGGTGAAACCCCGTCCCTACTAAAAATACAAAAAACTTAGCCGGATGTGGTGGCACATGCCTGTAATCCCAGCTCCTCGGGAGGCTGAGGCAGGAGGATCGTCTCAGCTTGGGATGCAGAGGTTGCAGTGAGCTGAGATCGGGCCACTGCACTCCAATCTGGGTGACAGAATGAGACCCTGTCTCAAAAAAAAAAAAAAAAAGAAAATAAGTATGCCCGCTCTGCTTACTATATGCTTGTTGGGAGGACCGGATGAGATCATGGATGATGGAAGTATTTGAAAGCTGCCAGGCACCATGCAAACATAAGGAAGCTAATTTTTAAATCGGAAACAAAATTATAACCTAAAGCTAAAGTCACCGATAGGGTTTCAGAAGAAATCAATTCAACAGCAGTTATAAAATACAGAAAACACACTTCATATCTTATTCTCCTCTTCCCTCTTCCTTTCCCACATTTTTCATACTTCCACCATCCAAAATGTTTGCTATTCTTTTCAGGATTCCACCTGTGTTGGAACACTGATAGTGACTAGAGAAAGTGTTGCATTCACCTCTTTTGGTTACTCGCAGTTTTTCACCTGGTTAACCATCTTTGCCATGCCTGCCTGTGTCCACTGTCCACTCCTGAAGACTGCTTTTCATCTTATTAGTCCCTTATTTCTTTCATTTCAAGTTGCATTGGATCTTAAAACTTCAGGAAGGAAATAGGCATCTCCCTGAGTTGTTATAGGTCATAGTTCAAATGCCATACTTCAGATTGTGTGAAGCTGCCATGAATTGATGGAACACAATAAAATAGAGTTACCAAAATCATACCAAAATGTATGGCCCAGATGGTGGCTTGATTAAAAACATCTCAGTGTGTCCAAAATATCATGGAAGGCATACACAATTTTTTTTCCATGAAGGCCCTACAAGATTCACGATAAGATTTTATTTTTCATGAGGATCTAATTAGAGAGCTCAGCATGAGAGTCTGAACACATGAGCAGTCAGTGTAGTTTGGTGCAATAAAATATTCCTTGAACCCGTAGGCACCAGGGATAAAAGGAAGAATAGCACATAGCCCCTGGTGGGGGAAACAGATACAAAAACCAGGTCATTAGAATATGATAAGGGCCCAGCATGCTCAGAGTGATGGCACCCACTTTGGGGTTCAAAAAACACTTTCCCATTTAAAGGGGTGTCCAGTCTTTTGACTTCCTTGGGCCACATTGGAAAAAAAGAATTATCTTGAGCCACACATAAAATACACAAACCCTAACAATAGCAGATACGCTTTAAAAAATTGCAAAAAAACATAATCTCATGTTTTAAGAAAGTTTACAAATTTGTGTTAGGCCACATTCAACGCCATTCTGGGCCTCATGCCACCTGCAGGCAGCAGGTTGGATAAGCTTGATCTAAAGCAACACCTTCTCCAGCTTTTATGAGACTACTTGAACCCGGGGCCTTCTACGCACTGTTCCGCACCTTCGCCTCCTTGATGCCTTCTCATCCCTTGGGACTCTTGACTCATTCATTGTTTTCATGCACACACTTGTTGTGTGCCTAATTCTGCCAGGTACTACTCTAGACACTGGAATTTCCACACAGAACAAGACACAGCCAATCCCAGCTGTCTTGATTATAGAGCTTACGTTCTAGCAGTAAGAAATAGACCATTGAAAAGGAATTAGGTAAACTATAGGACTGCAGACTGCAGTAACCACCATGAAGGAAGTACACGGAGTGGTGAGACCAACAATAAACAGGAGAGGCCTCCTTGAGGTCGGGGAAAGCCTCTGCAATGGGAGACATTTGAGCTAAGACATGAAAAAGGAGAGAACATGTTCTAGGTAAAGGGAATGTCCGCGAGGCTGGAAGAATTTGTTGTAATCAAGTGACCAAAAGGAGGCCAGTGTAGCTGGCTTCAGTAAACGCGGAGCGGGGTGCCAGGGGGTGAAGCCAGAGGGTGAAGCTCGGCCGTCTTCTGGGTCGTGGGGAGAAACTGGATTTCATTCTTAGTGCCACGCAGTGTTTGAAGCCAAAACTGCGTTTTAAAACACACATTTGAAGGGAAATCTGATATCAAAGCCCATGGCAAGGAAAAGCGCCATCCCCGGGTGAGCCGCCTCAGCTCTCACCTGGATGACTGTCTTGCTCGTCGCTGCCCCCTGCCTCCATCTTTACCCTCCCAGAGTCCATTCCCAACACAGATCCTTTATCAAGTTAGTGAAATTGGGTTATTTTTCTGCCTTAAATTCTGACACGGCTCCTTGTACCATTCGCAGGAAAAGGCTTGGAATCCCCAAGGCCTCATGCCCCAAACTCTGTCGGTCCCCATCTGCTCCACCACACTGGCTTCCTTGCTGCCTAAACACACGGCCATGCTCTCTCTCCCTTTAGGGCTTTTGCGCTGCTGCTCCCTCTGCCTAGAACCCTTTCTCCCAGGATAGCTGCATGGCTGACTCTGTCACCTCCTTCAATTCGTTGCTCAATGTCACCTTTTTTTTTCTTCTGGAGTTGGAGTCTTGCTCTGTCATCCAGGCGGGAGTGCAGTGGTGCGATCTCGGCTCACTACAACCTCCGCCTTCTGGCTTCAAGTGATTCTCCTGCCTCAGCCTCCCGAGTAGCTGGGACTACAGGCCCATGCCATCATGCCTGGTTAATTTTTGTGTTTTTAGTGGAGATGGGGTTTCGCCATGTTGGCCAGGCTGGTCTGAAACTCCTGACCGCAAGTGATCCGCCCACCTCGGCCTCCCAAAGTGCTGGGATTGCAGGCTTGAGCCACGGCGTCTGGCCCAATATAACCATCTTAATGAAAACCCCATTCCCCTCCACACCCCTGCCACGCGTCCACCGCAGTCTCCTCACCCTGCTCTGCTTTTTTCCCCCATAATACTTGTCATCTTCTAACATGTTCTGCCATTTACTTACCTATCGTGTCTATTACTTATTGTCTGTGTCCCCCTTGAGAGACTGGAATGAGCTCCACGAGGCAGAAATCTTTGTCTGTGGGGAGTCGTGGGGGCTATCCATAGCCATGGGCGCTCTGTCCTTCCAGGTCTAGTGTAGGAGTGGATTTCCCTGCCCCCCCGCCCCCGAGTTGGGCGTGGCTTTGTGACTTGCTTTGGCCAATAAAGTGAGCAGAAGGGATGCCTGCTGCTGCTGCGGGCAGAGCTCTTCCCAATCAGCACGTCTGCCACGTCCATTCCTCCCTCCGACACGTCCATTCCTCCCTCCGACACAGCATCTGCGCCTTTGTAGATGGAGGCTGCTCCACTGGGCTCGCTCCCTGAGTGATTAATTTGAACATTATTGCCCTGGCAGCCATCAAAGGACATAGAGTATGGTAAAGGAATAAACCTTTCTTTTTAAGCCACTGTGATTTGGCAATTGTTTGCTATTGCAACACAACCTAGTCTATTCTGACTATGTCTCACATGTTCAGGGGTGCCTTCTGAGTACTGACAACAATGCCAGGTGCACAGCATATGCTCCATAAGTGTTTGTTGAGTGAATTTCTCTGTCTTTATTCTGAAATTTTTACACAGCATAATTTAAATTTAAATGTGCTAAAGTTGTCACCAATATCTAGACACAAGCTTTATTCCATTGAGTGTTCTATGACTGACATTGTCAACAATCAACATTAAGTACCTACTATGCAAGTTAGGTCTTTCTTAGGGCCCCAGAGGAATAAGCCATTGTGTCTACCTTAAGGTAGTTTGCGATCTAGTTGCAGAAACAGAAGATGTGCTCAAAATCATCTGCTCCACTGTGTAGTAGTGGGTGATACATCCTAAAACTGTCCTGAGAGTTCAGGGGTGGAAGCCACTAATGAGGATGAGGCTGGTGAGAGAAAGGGATAGGAGGCTACCTGAGCTGGGACTTGAGGACATAGACAAGCAAAAATGAGCTGGGAAAAGAGGATTTCTGCCAGAAGGAACAACATTCAATCACACACAAGCAGGAATAGATCTTGAAACATTAGAAGGTAACATATACCACCAAGGGTAGAGGCCAGATTTCTTCGATTGCAATGATGGATGTCTATGTGCTGGCTCCACGACTTTAGATGAGTCAGTTAATTCTGCATGCTTCAGTTTCCTTATTTATAAGGTGGCAATTATGATGATACCTTCCTCAGCCAGGCACAGTGGCTCACGCCTATAATCCCAGCACTTTGGGAGGCCAAGACAGGAGGATCACCTGGGCCCAGAAGCTCAATACCCGCCTGGGCAACATGGTGAAACCCCATCTCTACAAAAAATATGAAATTAGCCAGGTGTGGTGGCATGTGCCTGTAGTCCCAGCTACTTGGGAGGCTGAGGCGGGAGAATCATTTTAGCCCCAGAGACAGAGGTTGCAGTGAGCCGAGATTGTGCCACTGCACTCTAGCCTGGCTGACAGAGTGAGACCCTGTCTCAAAAATAATAATAATAATAATAATAGTACCTACCTCAAAGGGTTGTTGTGTAGATTAAATGAATCAATACATACAGCATTTAGAATTGTACCTGGTAGATAGGAAGCATTCATTTGGAAAGAAGAGTTGAGAATTGAGCAGATCTCAGATTTTGCAAGATCTTGAATCTGAAATAAAGCAGTCTAATGTCATTCTATAAGCAAAAATACTTTCCATTTGCAGCTCAAAGATTTTGATCAGAAATCCGTATTCTAGAAGATTAACATCTCAGCAGGGTGAGTCTGGGTTGAAAGTGGGAGACACTGGAGGCAGAGACACTGATTTAGAGGCAGACATGATAATCTCACTGTGGGCAATTTTAAGCACACACCATGGTAATGGCCAAGGAAGAAACATGCTGGAGACACCCTAGAGAAAGTGCTCTGGACCTACCAATGGGTCATATGGGAAAGGAAACAAAGAAGCAAATGGCCCCAAAATTTCAGGGTCTGGACAGCTAAGAAATATGATGATAACACTGACCAAAACGGTGAAGATCAGAGGGGAATAGATTTTAAGGGAAAGACAACAAATTCTATTTTAGACACTAAAGTATCAAGGTCAAGCTATTTAGAAAGAAATTAGATATGATAAACTGAAGCTTAACTTAAGGCTACGCTCAAATGTCACTCAGAAAACCTTCCCCAAGTAACTTATCTAAAATACCTGACTCCTCCCTCACTCTCTAGCTCATCACCCTAATTTATTTTCTTCATTTCACTTCATGACACAATAAGACCGTATACATTTGTTTATTTGCTAATTGTTTGTACGCCCCTCCCCCACTCCCTAATGTAAGCTCAGCAAGAACAGGAACCTTTTCTTTCTTATTCATTGCTGTGTCTGCAGAGCCCAGGAGAGTGCCTGGCCCAGTAGGCTTTCAAGAACTATTTTGTGGAATAAACTCATCTTTATCTGGCAGCTTAATTGCCAAATATATACTCACAACCCAAGGTCACCTTCAACCTGTATAGAAACTTCTATCCTTTTATTATTAGGGCTTAAAATACACACAGAGAGACAGAGACAGAGAGAGAGAATCAAAAAAGGAAGACTAGCTAGTAAAGAATATTAAAATCTAAGACTGCATAAATTCGTGGCCAGGCGTGGTGGCTCATGCCTGTAATCACATCCCTTTGGGAGGCCGAGGAGGGCAGATCACAAGGTCAGGAGATCGAGACCATCCTGGCTAACACGGTGAAACCCCGTCTCTACTAAAAATACAAAAAATAAATTAGCCGGGCCTGGTGGGGGCGCCTGTAGTCCCAGCTACAAGGGAGGCTGAGGCAGGAGAATGGCCTGAACCTGGGAGGCGGAACTTGCAGTGAGCAGAGATCACACCAATGCACTCCAGCCTGGGTGACAGAGCAAGACTCAGTCTCAAAAAAAAAAAACCTGCGTAAATTCAAACGAGAACAGTCAGTGGAACAGAGTGAGTATAGATAGACTTGAACCCATGTGAGGATTTTGTGTAAGTAAAGTGGTAATCAGTAGAAGAAAGATATATGATTTTCATCAGTATTTTGAGCAAAACTGACCAACCACCCGGAAGACAAACATATCTGGATCCTATCCTCAAGCATTACACCAAAATAAATTTCAAATGTGTCAAATTTTTAACCATAAGTTAAGAAATCATCAAAAAAATTGTAAAAGTCATAGAAGAAAATAGCTCATTTTTAAAAAACAGCTGTAGATTGAGAAAAGCCTTTCTAAGAATGGTATGAAATGCATGCATCATTGTAGAATATTTAATTAATATACACATATTAAAGACATCCACACACATGCAAAAAAATTTTCATGACTTCAAAACACAGCAGACTTAAAACTTATTTAGAATTTGGCACACAAGTATCTAATTCCTTTAATGTGCAACAAAACTATTATAAATAAAAACTAGATGTGTAGAAAATGGACAAGCTATATATAGAAGAATAAACACCAATGATTAGTAAACATAAAAGCACTGACCTCACTCATAATTTTTTTAAACGTTCGTTAAAAACATGAAATAGCAATGCCAACAATTTCAAAGTCTGACAATGCTAAATAAAGGCTAGAGGATGTGGGTGAAATAACAAACTCTCATACATTGTTGGTAGGAGTGTAAATATATATTACCTTTTTATGGTCATTTAGCAATAATAACCAAAAATGTAAATTTCCATACTGTATTAGTCAGGGTTCTCTGGAGGGACAGAACTAATGGGATAGATGCATATACAAAGGAAAGTTTATTAGAAGAATTGACTCACAGGACCACAAGGTGAAGTCCCACAATAGGCCATCTGCAAGATGAGGAGCCAGGAAGCCAGTCCCAAAGTCCCCAAACCTCAAAAGTAGGGAAGCCAGTAGTACAGCCTTCAGTCTGTGGCCAAAGGCCCAAGAGCCCCTGGCAAATCACTGATGTAAGTCTAAGAGTCCAAAGCTGAAGAACTTGGATTCTGATGTTCGAGGGCAAGAAGCATCCAGTATGGGAGAAAGATGGAGGCCAGAAAACTTAGCCAGTCTAATCTTTTCATCTTCTTCTGCCTCTTTTTATTCTGGCCGCACTGGCAGCTGATTAGATTGTGTCCACCCACATTGAGGGTGGGTCTGCCCTTCCCAATCCACTGATTCAAACGTTAATCTCCTTTGGCAATTGCCTCACAGACACACCCAGGAACAACAATACTTTGCATCCTTCAATCCAATCAAGTTGACACAATATTAACCATCACACACACCTTTTGGCCACATAATTCCGCTTCTAAGAATTTAACCTATAGGATATACTTGCATGAGTACACAAAGATTACAAGAAGGTTCATTGACAAATTGCTTGTAATAAGAAATTTCTAAACACATACAATAGTTATCTGCCCACAAAATTATAGGACTTCTATTCAGTAGAATACAATGCAGTTATTGAAAACAATGAGGTAGACCTATAGGGACCAACAAAAAGGTGTTTACAATATACTGGTAAACAAAAGCAAAAAACAGAAGTAGGTGAAGAGCATCTACAGCATGGCCCTACACGTGTAAAAAGCAAAAAGACAAATATAAAAATCCCTGTAAATGCAACAAAAACTTTCAGAATGTTAGATAAGCAGTCCCTTATATAAGCAGCTCCTTACGTAGCATTCAGAAAGCTTTCATTGCATATACAAGGATTTTTGTATTTGTCTTCTTGCTTTTAAAGACATAGGGGGTGTGATTAAGGGTGAAGTGACCTTTTTGATTTTCGCCTTACACTCTCTCAGTATTGGAAACGTCTTTTATGATGAATATGATTAGTGTTAGAATTCACTAAAGGAAGCATAAAGCCCTCGGTGTTTCAGGCACAGTCTCCTTTTGACCCATCCCCCAAAAAGCGTATCTGTAGTGTCTGCCTTCGACTGAAATGACAAGTCCTCAGGACAGCCCAAGATATCTACCAACTGGAACATTAGGAAATCATGTCAATTTCCAGAATCTTCTGAAACTCTGCAGGAGTTGTTTTATTTTTGTTTGTTTGGTTTTTTTTTTTTTTTGAAGAAAGTAATAATTAAGTCTAAGTCTAGTTTTCTTATCTTCAGTAATCATCAAAAACTTAACCAGGGACAACCAGAAATCCTAAAATAATTCATGTGCCTTAAAATACCCAACTTTCCTTCACTTGTTCAGTTGGTAATAACTTGGGGTCTTCTCCACCACTGCCAGGAGAGCTGGGAAGCTGAAAGAATGACTGGCAAGACAGTGCCATGACAGGACGGTCTGTGGCCAATCCATCGGAAGGCCAAACAATTCTAAACAGCTACATCACAGGTACATGTACACGTGCACATATGAACGTGTGTGTGGTGAGAGAGAGAGATTCCAAGCCAGTACCATTATTTCATCAAAGATGTTTAAATCCAGAAGTACTATATGTATTATTTATATTCATGCCTTGTTTCAAAATCATTTAAGGAAAAGAGATGAAATTTTTAAAACCCCCAAAGATCTAGATTATTATTCTTGCAACTTAAAATGAGTGTATATTTCTACTTTGGAGTCTAAGACACCAGTAACATATTTTTAAGGTTTTAACTCACTTTTGCTGTGCCTGATCTTTTCCAAGAATTTAAAAGAGATTTCTTTAGAAAAATGAAAGAATATTTTCAATTATCCTTTGCCCTTGATTTTTTACAAGAGCTGTCATATAAAGCATAGTTTTTATGTAGTGTCCCACCTTTTTAATACATCAGAAAAATCATTAAAAATTGTCAAGATTGGATTTTCCTAACGTACCCTTTCTACACTAAATGATCAATTGAGTCTATCAGTTGGGATTGCCAGACACTTTAGAAAGAAATAAAAACAATTAGTTGAGAAAATTAAAGGCAGCATTATGAATAAACTATGTACATTTTGCCAAACTGTATAACATTAGGCATAGGAACTGAGGCATGGATCATATTATGTCTATTCTGTTTTAATTGTCAATCTTGTCTCACTGGATAGTAGTCAGGGTTCCAGAGGGTTTTTTTGTTTCCTCAATGTCTACTTCTTTGACACCCTTTCTTGTCCTCCTATGAGATGTTTTCTTCCTGAGTCCCTCGCTAGGCCTACCAGTTGAGCATGAGGCACTGATCCCTGTGAGTTTATTCAGCATCTGATGCTACTAGTATAAGATCTTCTTACCGTTAACTCCACAGATGATTTTTGCTGTTGCTGCAGGAGTGAAGAGGAGAGTGAGCATGTGTTAAGCTCTTCTAGATACGTGGCACACATTATTCATTTAGTCTTCATAGCAACACCATGCAGTAAATTTTATGGTTATCACATCTCTCTGATTTGCAATCAGTGGCTTAGAGATGTTAAATAAGTTGCCCAGTGTTGCTCAGCTAATGGTGGTAGAGCTCAGACTTGAACTCAGGTCTGTGAATTCCAAAACCCATGCTACAGGCCAGGTCAAACTAAAGGGCAAGCCAGATGGCCTGCTGCCCAGGGGTGCTAATCTATAAAAAGCACAGGACATTACCGGAGTAAATCAGTAATGTGTTGTCAGTTCACTGAGGTTCTCATACACAAATCTTCACATAGTTATAAACTGATTGCACAGCTACGGAGCTACACTGCTCCTGTAAGTGGAAATAACACTGCCACCAGCACCAGTACTTGCTACCTCAGTTGAGTATTTTTATGAAACACATTGCAGGTTGCACAGTGCAGCTTCAGGCCATGACCCACCAGCCAGGGGACACTCACATGAGTCTCATAATCCATTCACAGTCAGCTCAAATTCTAAACCCAAATAATGCTGGTCCAGTGCTTGTAATTGGGAATGCATTCAGTTGTAAATAGTTTTCATAGTAGCTTCCCAAGAATTTCTTCACTTTGGACAACTACAAGTAATGAAGGAAAGAAATAAATCACGATTCTGGACATTAAAGAAGAGGAAAGCCTCTTATTTTCTAGTCTAAGGATCCTGCCATCTCCATCTGACCTTCCTTCTGACCACTAGGCAGAAAGACCTCCCATATTCCCTCCTTTCCCTGTGCATTTGTCCCTCATGTCACCTCTTCCTCATCCTGGTTGCTTCGTGCTCTCTTCTTCTGCTCTACTCTTTAACACAGGGTCAATCCTGCACATTTCCTTTAGCCTTGTTCTGGAAGGGCACAGCTCAAAGCTCCTCCTTCTCCAAGAGAAGCACACATGGAAGGAGGTGGTATTTGTGTAGCACACACAGTGGACAAGACTGCTCTGCTGGAGGTGGGAGGGCAATGAGCTTAGAGATTTGGGCTGTCCCAGGCCCTGACTGATAGACCCAGGAGCCAGGGGGCAAATACCGTGGCACACCTGTTTACTGCCCACAGTCTGCTGCCTGAGAAGCTCTGCCCTGAAGAACACTAGAACTTCCATAACTGTAAGCTGGGTCTAGATCTGATTTTCTCACTTATTATAAATACATCAAGAAAAATAAAACAGCAGATATAAGTAACGCACACTAAATGGGAAATAGGAATTTGAAGTCTAAAATGAAAATATTTGTTTCTGGAGAGAAAAAAAAACAGATGGGTGGTTGAGAATGAACATGCATTTCATGTAACCAATACCTTGTTAAGGTTGTCAACTGAAAATTATAAGAGCTGCCTCTGAAAATATCCATAAAATATTGTACTAATTTATTAGTGGCTAAGTTAGATAAGGGCAATAAAATAAAGGAAATTTTATGGATTTCTATTTGGTCTACAATTTTTATAAAGCTTTAGAACTTTAATAAATGTTGTCTAACTTGTGTTAGCCACATCAGGGTTCTGCTTCTATTTTTTATTTTAAACGTCTATGGTTTCCCTTTAAATTAATCAAAAATGTTCTTCTTATAAAACTATAAGAAGAACTATTTGCTTCCCTGGCTACAAATATTTAGATTACATAATCACTTTTTCTTTCCTTCTTAAGGTTGTTGTAAGTGAAAGATATAATGCATATAACAATAGTGCCTATATTTATTGAGCACTTACTATGTGACCTGCACTACTCTAAGTATGAAACGTGCATGATATCATTTAGTCCCCATGAAAACCTCACGAGGTAGGGATTGTCTCTGATAATCTCTATTTTAGAAGGCTAAATCAAGGTTTACAGATGCTAAGGAAATTGCCTGAAGTCACATGGCTACTAAAATGAAGAATTAGTCCTGGAACCCCGTCTTACTGACACCCAAATTTGTGATCTTACTTACTACATTCTACTGCTACAAAGTATTCTTTGAGTTGAAATAGATGTTTTCATTTGGAGAGACACTGAAATAATTGTTTCCTTTTTTTAAAATAATACTCCTTAAAAACACAAGCTGGAATCTGCGCTGCCCGGCACCCTAGGGCTCTGTGAAGTTTTTCCATTTGAACAGATGGGGGATCTTGTAGGGATCTAATCTTTTCATTCTTTATGTTCTTAAAAATAGACCCAACGGCTCAGTAATAAGCACCAACATTAACGTTTGTGATTAGTCCTGGTGATGACTTACCAGGACACAGAGTTTAGGAGTTTGGAGATCCTGCCAAGCTTAGCTGAAAGTGCACATCTAGAAGAAAAGACGCAAAAGTAGCCCATGGTTCCAGGAAATGGCAGAGGACTAATCCTTCATGTCATGTTTTGGAAAAATGAGAGTTATCAAATGTTTAACAGAAGGCAGTTTGAGACAGTGGAAAGAACTCTATGTTGAGAGGCAGACCGACTTGGCTTCAAATGTGGCCCCATGAGGGTTTTTGTTTGTTTCATTCACTTTATGCCCAATATAGTGCCTGTTACATAATATGCCCTCAGTATTTTCTGAATGAATGACTAAATGGGTAAATTAATAACTTACTGAACCCTCAATTTTCTCATCGAAGTAATGGGTGTTCCTCAGAAAATGTCAGCTTTAAAGTTTCAAATACACAAAAAGCTTTTATAAAACTGTTTCTCTGGCTTCATCCCATCTCACGAATGATTTCTAGAGGTCTTCAGTTTGTTCCACCTGACTCATAAACACACCATCTACCATCTATCACCTACCACCTGCCAATTTTCTCCCCATTTACACCAAACACCTGCCGAGATACCTCCTGCAGCAGCCTTGGATCTCAATACCCAGGTGATAAGCAAACTACCCCAGGCGATGGTGATGCCACAAGCCTTACTCTACCAGCTCCCAGCAGCTGCACCTGTCCTCAGGCAAAAGGCACCAACTATCAGTAAATGTCCCAAAGGAAACAGAGGCCACATTCAGATTGAGATAAATTAAAAAAGGATTATATAGAAAGGGACTATAATGCTGAGCAAAGTGGCTCACACCTGTAATCCCAGCACTTTGGGAAGCTGAGGCGGGTGGATCACTTGAGGGCAGGAGTTCAAGACCAGCCTGGCCAGCAGGACAAAACTCCATCTCTACTAAAAATACAAAAAATTAGCCAGGCGCGGTGGCTGGCACCTGTAGTCCGAGCTGCTCAGGAGGCCGAGGCAGGAGAATGGCGTGAACCTGGGAGGCAGAGCTTGCAGTGAGCTGATATCGCGCCACCACACTCCAGCCTGGGCCACAGAGCAAGACTCCATCTCAAAAAAAAGAAAAAAGAAAATGTAAATTACTCCCAGCACTTTGGGAGGCCGAGGCGGGTGGATCACGAGGTCGGGAGATCGAGACCGTCCTGGCTAACACAGTGAAACCTCGTCTCTACTAAAAACACAAAAAATTAGCCGGGCGTGGTGTTGGGCGCCTGTAGTCCCAGCTACTGGGGAGGCTGAGGCAGGAGAATGGCGTGAACCCAGGAGGCGGAGCTGGCAGTGAGCCAAGATCGTGCCACTGCACTCCAGCCTGGGCGACAGAGTGAGACTCCGTTTCAAAAAAAAAAGAAAGAAAATGTAAATTACTTCTGTACCTGTCTAAAACTCCCCATGGCTTATTCTGCACCCCTGAAAAATCCAAAGCCCTGACCATGATCTGATATTCCTATACGGTGTGGTCCCGACCTCCTCTTTCATCCCACCTTGGGCCATTCGCACTCACAGGGCAACCACAACACCCTTGCCCTCTGTCCTTCCACCTGGCCAGGCCCATTCACGTGTGAGGGCCTTTGCACCCACTGGCCATGTTCGAAATGCTCTGCTTCCAGCCCTTGGGTTCCTTGTTGTCATTAAGATCTCAGCCCTAGTAGCTTCTCCTCAGAGACATCTTCCTGGGACATCTATTTAATGTAACCTTCCCACTCTCTCTGACGTCTTCTATTGCATCACTGTTTTGGTGTCTGCATCATACTTGGCAACACCTAAATTTTTTGTCTGTCCGATTTTTTTCCTTGTTTGTTATCTATCTTCACCCATATGAATGTGAGTGCCTTGAGAACAGAGACTTGTCAGAGTCGTTTGCCCCCTAGCTCAGTAGGTGCTCAGTAAATACTTCTTGGGTGACTGTGTTGCTTATTAATTCTTCCAGCTGAGATAATAATCTGGACATGAAAATAAAATGTGTTTAAGCAAAATCTTGATCATGGGAATGAACATTTCAAGGGGAAAATGAATGGAGTTTGGTGTCTAAATATAGGAAAGGAATGAGCAATCTAAGACAAGGTTAGCGCGAGGTTCTCAGGGTTGCTGCAGAAAGGTGATACTCTTGGCAAAAATATAAAGGTTGTGGTTAAAAGCCACATTCAGTGAGTACACACTACATGTCAGGCATTACATATTTTTCAGAACCCCATTGGGTAGGCGTCATTATCTCTTACAGATAAGAGATTGATTCAGTGACCCCAAGTTTTTCAGCTGGGTATCCTATTCCAGTGATTGAGGTTGACTTGGTTGAAAGTACTGATTTAAGATCAACTTACAGTTGCAAGCATGGATGGGGGTGAAAATGTACTAAGTCTGGTCTTCAGAGCTACCTCTCCCCCATTTCCCAAGTTACTGGGCTGAACTGGATATGGGATATGCATCTCACAACCTACGTTGGCTCA
Source organism: Gorilla gorilla gorilla (assembly GCF_029281585.2). Classification (NCBI taxonomy): domain Eukaryota; kingdom Metazoa; phylum Chordata; class Mammalia; order Primates; family Hominidae; genus Gorilla; species Gorilla gorilla. The sequence goes on along the minus strand of NC_073227.2, from coordinate 30,799,413 downwards.
CAGGTTCTTTTGCAAATTGGTCTATGCACCTGTAGATTCCTCCAGGTGTCCTCCTCATTCTGAAACAGTCCAGGGTGGGCAACTGGAAATACCTTGAAGAAGACGCTGAGGAGAAAAGTGCCCGGATAAAGGTAGGGGAACCTGATTAATGGAGCAGAATGACACCTGTTATTTTGGAGACAACCACCCAAAGGGTGATAAAACCCCAGAAAAAATAACTGAAATGCAGTACATGAAAATGTTTTGCTTCCATCTTTTTGATCATCCATCTGATAAGTTACTACCTAGAATATGGAAACTTGACTTTGCTAAAAATGAGTTCTATAAGAGAAGCCCAGAGAAGACAATGCTACTGATGCACCTGGGGAGTTGAAGATACTGCAACTGAACACTCAGGTGGTCTCTTACTGGTGGCAGGAAACAAATGTTCTTCTTCAACATAGAAATCACCATGGAGATGGCATTATAGAGCTAGCATCTCAGTGATAAAAATCCATGGGGACCAGGTTCCTTGGTCCTTGGGAGTTTATCAGCTGTTGAAAGATACCTTGAGCTTGCCCCCTTTCACCCCTGATCCAGCTAACACACACAGCTCCACAAGGGCTGGCTCGTTCTCCCAGATTTGCAGCTGTGGAAGTGCCAAGATTTAAAATAAATTTTCTTGAAAAAAACCAACATCGATGGAGTGAAGATATTATTACTCCATAACCACCAAGTCTTGGTATATGTGTTTCTAACAGTAGTGTGGAGGCAGAAGTGAAGATAAAGATCCCATGAAGATAAGGAGATTTGTTGCAAGGCTGGCATAAAACCTGAGCAGATGATCACAATCTCTGTGTGGTTTATGCTACCTGAGGAGAGACCCAAAGTCCAGGCAGTGCTGGCTTACATCATTGTTTTCCAGGAGCAAGAGCCTAGTACTTTGGTCATTCCAAGTGTTTGGGATTGTTCAGTAGAGCATCAGTTCTTGGTACCCAACATATATTATTTTAAATTGGAGAACTGAAGCAACCAAAGGTGGGGTGATGTCCTCATTCATTCTAACTAGAGTTGACTCTGGCACATTTGGCTATCTCAAGGTAACTCGGTACAAAGGATTGTATTCACTTGGATCTGATAGCAAGGAAACACTCCTATAGTTACAGATGTGATGTCACTGAGAGGCAAGCATGGGTTAGGTAGTGAGAGATACCATTTTGGAGTTGGACAAGACTGGATTTTAATCCCACCTCCAGCAATTAATTGCCAATTGTAAAATGCTAAGTTTAATAAAGATATGATCTCAACCACCTGTCAGAGCCGGAGTGAGGATTAAATTCAGTTATTTTGTGCAGCACCTGATGCATGTAAAGCCCTCAGTCCATACTCATTCAAAACTCACTCTTACCACACAGCCTCTCCCTCCAGCCTTACTTCAGGAGGTCTCCCATAACTGAGGGAGAGTGGAGCCCCTGGCGGGACTGGAGACAAACAAATGGACTTTCCTTGCCAATTGAAATAAAGACAACCCTCTTTGCTCAGGAGGAAGCAGGCTCCAGGGACTTGGGAATCTCAAAATATGGTCATGAGTCACAGGTGAGACAAGAGGGTCTTCCCACAGGTCTGTGAATTAATCCAGAAGTGCAAGTCTTTTCTTTGGTTTTTACAGATGAATGGTACCCAAATCCATACACTCTGAACTTGCTACAGTACTGGCTATAGGTGAGTTACTAGTGGCCTAAAATGATGGAAGGCCCTAGGAAAATTCCCTGTGTGGCACCTGAGACTTCCTTACCCCTTCTGTGGACAGTCGTTATCCCTTGTGTGGGGAGTAGATGGAATTAATAAGCTGTGATATTGTTTCTGGGCAAGGTGCAATAAGACGTGTTTGTTCCTCCCAAGGTGGAGATTACAGAATTGTAGTGAGGGAAGTGGGTGATACTACAGCATCTAAGGAATGTTTAGAGAGTTATACTTGCCTGCTTTATGATATGTGTGTCTCTAGAGAAGACTAGGTAGGCTCCTGTCCATCAACATCTCAATGTAAAAGAGCATTGCAGTTGGATGTCATCACCAGTCCCCTTCCAGGTCCCTGCAGCTATTGTGGTTAGCATTGCTGTTCCCATGGCTCAAGTGGCTTTGGACTAGCAGGTAATGGGTGGGGGAAGAAACAGCTCCCCTCCCCTCCCCCACCCCACCCTACCCTGTGTATATTCTGCTTCCTGAGACTTGGGCTATGCCTACAGGAAGTAACAGAAACGGTTGGTGTGCCCCTAGCTCCCTCCCCTCTGCCAACTGCACAGTTGCACTTACTGAGGCTGGGCTGCAGGTGGCAGGCACCCCTCTGTGATCCTGCCATGGCCAGAGGAACTCATTCTACACCAGCTCTTGGGTGTAAAGTTGTACGGATACTGAAGACTTCCATCCTCAGGCTAAAAGGTCAGGATCAGTGCAGCTTATAACTGCGCTCACAAAGAAAGAGAACAAAAGGAGAGTCCGTGGCCATGGCTGCCTCCAGTACCCATTTAATTGGCATCTTGAATCAAGTACAACTGTTTTTAGGAGAGGTAACCCATTTTGGAAACCCCAAAAACCTTCAAAACTTAGAGTTAATGAAATAATATTCTGAAAATAAAGTTGATAAAATGTATCTGAATGCATGCATACATAGACCTTGCAAATATCCATTTGATGCTCGCTTAGTTTCGTTAGGGCTCTATTCACTCTGACCTCATCATATGACAACCCACTTGACTCCTGTCTTCCGTTCTGTCCTTCTACTTTGCTGCTAGTGTAATTCTATATTCTTCATTTGCATTCTTTCTCAGAATGAAATCCTGAAAAGCAACCCCATTCGGTATGAACTCAGAATCCCCATGGCATGATCTGATACCACAGGCAATCTCTCTTCCTAACTCAGGGCCCAGGTAACACGTGGTAGTGCCAGAGTGTGAGCTGCCTGCTCTCCGGTGAGGGTTAGACCAGGCTTTGGGGAGCTGCCTTGAGTATAGCTGAATTGTCAAATATGCAAGTGACATAAGCCAGAGGGGCCTGTGTGTCACTCAAAGGTGCTGACACAAGCCAATCTGATCTGGGACCAGTAGATGTTTAATCCAGTGAGACGAATAGAATGCATTCCTGCCAGTGCCCCTACTACTCTCGCACATGGCAATGCTGCTCCCAGGACTCAAGTGGCTTTGGACTAGCAGGCATTGGCATGTTGGGCAGGGTTGGGGGCAGCTATATGCTGCTTCCTGGAAAAGGACTGTCACTTACATCATAGCCCCCAGCTTCACCTTATCTTCACTCAGATGCCCTCTCAGACTCCTATTCTGCTACTTTTGTGCCTTCTCTTCTCTCTTCATCTCGCTCTCTCTCTCCTCCTACCCCTTAATAACTGACCACTCTCCATATTTTCCAGTCTACAGCCCAAAAGGGAGATGGACACATTGTTTTAGCTAGTTACTCTCTACCCACTTGGACAGTGTCTCTTGCTCCAAGTCCCCTCATTGGTTGCCCACTGGCCTATGGATACTATTAATTGAATTAGCATCCACCTCCGTCACTGCTTATGTGCACAGGGCCTGTTCCCATGGTCATCTTAATCTGAAGTTGGGAAAGCAGCATTATAAATGATGTGCCCAGTACTTAAGGAAAATCAGAGAAGAAAGGCATAGAGACAGGATGCATTCACATTTTGGAGAAACCTACTATATGGCAGACACTATATGTCAGGTACTGTACTAGGTACTTTATAACTGCATGTATCTAGTTAATTCTCAAAAAGACTTATCTTTTCCCAGTATCAGAGTTTGCGAATCAGAAGGCTGATATTTTAGCATGGCTCTGGGTTAAAGGGTCCAAAGAGGCCTCCTGCCCAAAGTTAGGATTGCCTTCTCTGAGCAACAGAATTCCCACAAATCTATGTAGTCTTAGCTGAACAGGATTAGGGTTCCATCTAGTTGTAGTGTGTTCCTTTTCTCAGCCTTGTTTGTGTGCATAGACACAAACATACACCATGGACACTTCCAGAGGAAGAGTGAGTATAGGAAGACAGAACTGGGATCTCTTACTATGGTAAGACAGAGTGTTTGGGGTCCTGGATCCCAGCCAGTGCCTTCACTTACATTTCAACATTTCCAAAATAGTTCTTGGAATTCCCACTTTAAAAATGAGAAAACAGACTCAGGAATGTTAATGGACTGTCTATAAGAGTGCTAGCTGTGCCTTCCCATATTTATTCATCTCTTAACATTCTCTTGCACTCTAGCCAGACTTCCAACCAACTACCCACACCTGTGACTCTACCTGAGTGAGTCCACCCTGCCCGCCTGTAGAGCAGACTGGAATTGCCACAACTCTCCCTGCAGAAACCTTCAACCACAGCTGATAGAGTAGCAGGACGAGTCGCAGACAAAACCTCTCAGACACCGAGTAGTAGAAGGAAGGGCTTTATTCAGCTGGGAGCATCGGCAAGCTATTGCCTTAAAATCCAAGCTCCCCGAATGCACAATTTCTGTCCCTTTTAAGGGCTCACAACACTAAAGATTTCACATGAAAGGGTCGTGATTGATTTGAGCAAGCAGGTGGTACGTGACAGGGGCTGCATGCACCGGTGGTCAGAGAGAAACAGAACAGAGCAGGGAGTTCCACAATGTTCTTCTGTACAATGTCTGGAATCTATGAATAACATTGGTTTCTAAGTTATGAGTTGATTTTTAACTACTGGGTTTAGGCCATGCAGACCCAGGCCCGGTTTCGGGCCTGGCGCTGGGCTGCCTGTCTTTGGTTTTGCTTCCTTGTTGTTTTTTCTTAAAACAGGTACTGAGTATAAATCAATATAAAACAGTATGAGAGGGTCTGTCTCTTCCCTCCATAGGATTGTGTGGAATAACTCTGGGAAGATATGTTCTCCATTTGCTCTGAGGGCTCCTCAGTAGAATTCAGCTCCTATTCCCACTGTGCTAACTTGCTCGATAATCCACCCTATATTCTGTGCCTTTCCTTTCTCAGCTCCCTACTCTCCTGCCAGTGTTTCCTGGAATCAACACTAAATTAATAACTTGCTCTCAACCCCTTGACTTAAGGTCTGATTCTAGGGAGCCACCAATGATGACATTGTCCTAAAATCACCCAATTAATAGGTGGAAGACCTGGGCAATCTGACCCAGAAGCTAATGCTCTTCATACTTTGAAGATCTCTCCAGCCACCATGCTCCTGACCTCACAACAACTTTCTTCTCTCTTGCACTTCCAGTCTCCATCCCAGGGGAGCGTCCCAACTCCCATCTCCAGGGATGACACATGTCTCTGGCCCCCTGGTGCACCCAAGCCAATCCCCTATTCCAGTGTCATCTTATGGACTCATCCCCCTTGCCTGTGTGTGGGGAAAAGAAAAAGAGATCAGACTGTTACTGCGTCTATGTAGAAAGAAGTAGACACAAGAGACTCCATTTTGTTCTATACTAAGAAAAATTCTTCTGCCTTGAGATGCTGTTAATCTGTAACCCTACCCCCAACCATGTGCTCGCAGAAACATGTGCTGTGTGGACTCAAGGTTTAATGGATTTAGGGCTATGCAGGATGTGCTTTGCTTGTTTGTTAAAAGTCATCACCACTCCCTCATCTCAAGTACCCAGGGACACAAAACACTGAGGAAGGCCTCAGGGAACTCTGCCTAGGAAAGCCAGGTATTGTCCAAGGTTTCCCCCCATGTGATAGTCTGAAATATGGCCTCGTGGGAAGGGAAAGACCTGACCTTCTGTTAGCCCGACACCCATAAAAGGTCTGTGCTGAGGAGGATTAGTAAAAGAGGAAGGCCTCTTTACAGTTGAGATAAGAGGAAGGCATCTGTCTCCTGCTCGTCCCTGGGCAATGGAATATCTGGGTGTAAAACTCAATTGTATATTCCGTCTACTGAGATAGGAGAAAACCATCTTAGGGCTGGAGGTGAGATATGCTGGCGGCAATACTGCTCTTGTATACAATGAGATGTTTATGTATGTGCACATCAAAGCACAGCACCTTTTTCTTTAACTTGTTTATGATACAGAGACATTTGTTCACATGTTTTCCTGCTGACCCTCTCCCCACTATTACCCTATTGTCCTGCCACATCCCCCTCTCTGAGATGGTAGAGATAATGATCCAAAAATACTGAGGGAACTCAGAGACCGGTGCCGGATCGGGTCCTCCATATGCTGAGTGGGGTGGGTTCTCCATATGCTGAGCGCTGGTCCCCTGGGCCCACTTTTCTTTCTCTATACTTTGTCTCTGTGTCTTTCTTTTCTCAGTCTCTTGTCCCACTCGATGAGAAACGCCCACAGGTGTGGAGGGGCAGGCCATGCCTTCACCTGTGAAAATCTTTTTCTTGCCAATCCCTGGCCATAACACACACACACACACGCACATACACATACACACACACATACACATACACACACACATGCACACACACACACATACACATAAAAAGAAAACTTGACATTTTTAAATTGCAACCCAAGACAGCTGGTTTCCTTCCTCTTCACCACATTCCAGAGAACAAGAGGAAGAACTCTGTCTAGCAACTGTATACTTCAGAACAAGGTGTCAGAGTCAGGGTGCACCCCTCCATTGCTCCCCTATAACCCTCTTGGACACACACATTATTGTTGGCATTAACCTGAAATGCAAGGGGAGTGGAGGCTGGCTGACCAATACTAATTTCAGACAACTAAATACACAGAAATATTAAACAGCCATATCCCAAATCTAGTAGATATCTGAAATCCAGTGAAATGTATAAATACTAATAGTGAAAACACCAACTTATTCTACTTCTTTCCTGCCAAATGTAATTGATTGGTTTTTGCTATTGCCATCCCCATTTAATATGTACAGACACAAACCTAAGAAATAAAATAGTGAGGGGCAGACATTTTGAATGTGTTTCATTTATCAAGTTGCAGCTCCTCCTTAAGGTTTTGAGTTTCTTTAAAAAACAAGATACCCTGCTAACTAATGTTTACCGGGTTAGAATTAGAGAACTGGACTACATTCCTGACTTCTCCATTCATTTTACAGAGTCACCTCAGGCAAGTTATTACACAAGTCTATCTCGATTTATTTATCTGTAAATTTGCAAACAAAAGAATCATCTCATTTTTCCTGCAAAACTTGGAAGGAAGATAGAATGATAAATCTATAAAAGCATATTGAACCCCTTGGGGAACAGCCTTATCTACTTGTGTACATTAAGGTTATGTCAGTTTTCAGCTTCTGATGGTCTTGTCAAACCAGAGCACTATTTCCAATAGAAACTTCTCCTTGACATTCACATTGTGTTACGTCTTTAGTCCTCATATTTTAAGCTTGTTTGGCTCAAGCAGAAAAAAAATAGGAATTAAATCCAAAAATTGAAAGAACTGGCAAATAAAATCACAGTTTCAATCCTTGCATCCAAGAGGACCATAGAAATTAGCTTGTTGGATCAACTTGAATAGCCTCACAACAGAAACAGCTGTTTTGTGTCGAAGCAGTTGAAATATTGGAAAGCTCATAGCTTGGAGAGACTGTAATTCAGTAGTTTCTCTCTTTACCCACTCTCCTCAAGTGTTCACTGTTCCTTCCTGTTACCCATAATTGTGATTTCTTTTCTTCTGTTTTCTTTCTTTGCCTTTGCCTCCACTTAAGTTTCTCTTTTCTCTTTCCCATTTCTATCTCTCAATTGTCTTATCCTTCTCTTTTTTCTCACTCGTTTTTATTGCCATTGAACATTTAACTTTGCTACATGTTGTGAGAGAGAAGGAAGAGGAGAAAGAGATGAAAAAAGCAGAATAAAAAACAAATACTTACCTAAAAACTGCTTATCATATAGAAATTGCTCAAAAATATTCAGCGGCTAAATCAATAAAAATATCTCATATTTATGGAGAACATATTTACATTAAGGAATCTCTACAGGCATTTCCTATCATCCAACAAGGTAGATGCTGTTACTATCTTCATTTTCCAGATAAGGAAACTGAAGCTCAGAAAAACAAAATCAGATAACCAAGGTCACCCAGAGAGAAAACGACAGAAGAGGACACATAACCAGTTCTGTCTGACTCAAAAATCCATGTTCTTAACCACCATACTCTCTTGTAACAGGCACATGCCTGGTGCTTTCCTGACATCAGTTCATTTAACGGACATTAAACAAGAAATAGATTGCTTGATATATGATGCAGCTGAAAAAAGCCAGACATGACTAAGACAGAGATTTGAGACACCAGCTCCAGCAATAGCTGTGTTAACTTGGCGCATTATTTAAATTCTCTGAGCTCAGGTTCTTAATCTGTAAAATGAGCTTATCTGTATCTACTCTTCTGTTTGATGCAGTGATTAAACCAGCTTGCTCCATGCCCTGGTCTATTAACTAGGCAAACAAAATGGAGAAGAATATTCAAGAGAGAGGAAATAAGTCACGGAGACAGGAAACAGAAATGATTCTGCCTGGCTCAGTTTCTCCCAGATACCCTCCCTCACCTGCGAGCCAGGATTCCTCTTTCATGCTTTCCTGCACCAAATTTTTTCTTGCACTTTCATGCACCAAGTTTTTTCTCCATCTGATTACCTCCCATAAGTATAATTATAATTCTTGGTTTTCTTATTTGTATCTCCCTACCCCACCCTGACCCCAAGGATGCCCTATAAGATCAGGGACCAAATCTGTCTTGCTAGCTATACCACCAACACACAGCCCAGTGCCTGGAGCACAGTTCGTGCTCAGAAAACATATGTTGAATGAATAACTGAAGGTGGAAGGGCAAAGGGTAAGGATGGAGAGTGAGATGGGGCAGATGGCACTGGATATTAGGACTCCGTACTCACATTCTTCCCAATTGTCCTCAGGGTCTGTTGGAAATGCAGTCACAGTCTTCACCCCTCTTATAACTATGCCATCAGCTTCTGAAGCCCTTGAATCAAGATTTAAGAGGAGTAGCTGTGGCACAGAGGGACCCGGGAGAGACACACTGACCTGTGTCCCCAGAAAAGACTGACTTTTGAGCACCCTACCCTCTCCCATCATTTATCTTGTCAGTGACTGGAGACAATTAGGTCTCCTTGATGGTGTGAAGAAATATAACTGCACTTCTATCTAGATTCAAGGTAAATCATAAAAGATACATTATGAAGAGTAATATTATGAATTACTCTCTGGGCAGTGCCATCAAGGCCCATGAATCCAGCTGCACCTCCACCAGCCAACAACTCCTGAATCTATACCCAGCTTTTCAGTCCTGCTATCTACCTCCAGCTCTCAAAGGCACCTTAAACTCAACAGCTCTGAAATTGAAGATAGTGAATGCCCACACCCACCCCAGGGCCCCCATAAAAACTGCTACTTCTATTTCTTCTCTCAGAGAGGAAGTACTTTTATTTTCTATTTGCCATTATGACTTGGACCACTTTGTCTTGGCTCTGTGGCAAAGGATTGGACAATTCATATTTTCCAGAGGTCTCTTTTCTTAACTCTTAACAAAGCTGTAGCAAGTGCTTCTGTGTCTTATTTATAGCCATGCTTTTTGCCTTTCAATGAGAAAGTAAAACTGAGAATAGTTTCCAGAGCTTTCAGAACTTTTTTTTTTAATCCAAAATGTGTTTATTGAGATGGTTTCCCACTCATCTTGATTCCGAGTGCTTTTAGCGCTGCTTCCTCGTGAAGGAACAACCTTCTGTAAGCCTTGCTTTTCCTCCTGTAGGCTGGCAGAGGACAGTGGAGCAGCCAACACACAAAACTACCGTTTGTGCGTGGCTAAAGACCGTGGTGATTTTATAGCATCCTGGGCATTTCACATCCATGAAGTAGGAATTGGGGCTCTGCACCAGGCATTTCTTCTTGTGTTTCCTCTTCTCCTGTTCTGGAGAGGGATGAAGGAGATCCTTTGCGAGAGGCATGTTCTCGTGTGGATTATGTAGTCACAGCCCGAAAGGCGCTTTCAGAACTTTTTCCATTGAAATGCAAATACCCTCCTGGCGCCTCTGAACATTCTGAGAAATTGTTGGGTTTTGGTGATGTTTCCAGAAAACCTGGCTTTCTTCTCCTGTTCATGGCTGGTTTAAGTTCTTCCCTTTCCAAGCACATTCGAGTGAAGTCAGTGGTTGACTGTCTCTTGCAGGGCAAACTCCCAACTTGAACGCTAAACAAAGAGTAACTTTTTCATTCCAAATTTGGAATTGTTACCAGTAAACCTCTGAACCCTACCTTTGTTACATCTCCTCTCCAAATGTGATTTAGTTTCTGGACATGTACCCTTCTCCTTAATCCTGTCCATGACTTACCACAGCCCTGTAGGCAGCTTACATAATGACAAGGTACACAAAATACCAGTGTGTGTTGTAAAGATAATGGCAGACATTGCCTTGGATTCTCTAATGTAGCCATCCTAACTGGTCTAAAAATTATCCATCCACATTTTAAAATATTTTATACAACCCATGCTCTCTAACCCAAAGCATCAGTGTAACATATAATAAAGCCACCAATCTTTTCTATCTTCATTTCCTCAATAGCATAAGTAATCTGAATGGGTAAACTAAGAAAGCAATTGCCAAGTGTTCAATTAACACATCACCAGATTCTGATCTTAGAATCAGCTCAGATATGTCTTCCTTACTTATTGTCTATAATACATAACCTCGATCCTGTAGTGCCACCATACACTGGCAACCTGAAAGATGATGTATTCTCCACTGTTTCACATGTGCTCATCTTTTGGGGAGGAATCATGTTTGGTTTTACTTTCGTTGTTCATAAATTAAACTCAGTGAATATTTATTTAATAACTGTGTGACCTAAGAAAAAAAACTTATCTCATGGCTCCTAGCAAATTCATGCTCAGACAGAGAAGAAGCTCTATCTCATCTGGAGTGGAGCTAACAGTGGCTAACGCATGTGGAAGAAGAGCAAGTGAAAACTAAGAAGGAATGAACTGTCCTCTATTACTTGCTCTGCAAATCTGGTAAATCATCTGCAATCTCCATACCCACAAAATATCAGATATTCAAATATCATAACACACCCCAAATAAAAATTCTTATCAGAAATTAGAGAATAAAATTCAAGTTAAAAACACAGCTGTCGGCTGGACACAATGGCTCATGCCTGTAATCCCAGCACTTTGGGAGGACAAGGCGGGCAGAGCACCTGAGGTCAGGAGTTCGAGAGCAGCCTGACCAACATGGCAAAATCCCCATCTCTACTAAAAATACGAAAAGTAGCCGGGGGGGTGGGGGTGGTACATACCCGTAATCCCAACTACTTGGGAGGCTGAGGCAGGAGACTTGCTTGAACCCAGGAGATGGAGATTGCAGTGAGTGAAGATCATGCCATTGTATTCCAGCCTGGGCAACAGGGTGAGACACCATCTCAAAAAAAAAAAAAAGAGAGAGAAAAAGTGTTTAATTTAATAATAAACTTCTTTAAGACTCTCTTTCATCTTCTGAGAAGTAGAGTCTTACTATTATTTCAGTGATTCTACAAATCAGTCATGGGCCTTTACTTACTGAAGTCTTAAGTAAAGCATTGCAAGCCTATGACCCAAAATCAAGTCCAAAGATCAGTACTCATCTTTAGCAATAAAATTTACATATACAGGTAATTGTGATTGTCTCAAAAAGGAAAACATTTGAAAAACCAGGTGGCAGAAGAGACTGAAATACAAAACAACTTTTAACCATGAGACTCTAACTACAGTTCACATCTAGACACTAAGAGGGCTCAGGCACAGTACTGGCCATACAGTATATGCTGAAGATATTTTCCTCAAGTTATGTAAATATATTCTAGAGCACTCCCTGAGAAGCAAAGTAGCAGTTCTGCAAAACTGCTGATCAGCCAGCACATCTTCTGGATGTTATGAGAACAAGAAGAAAATGGCATCACCCATGTGAGCCATATTGACCTTGACCTTGTGATCAGGAAAGGCACTGTCTTGGACCTCTCCTCTCAGCCATACATCCCACCAGCTCTCCATTCCACTCCATGGCTGGCCAAGATGTATTTTTCTGAACATATTTATACACTTTAGCAGGCTCCAGGAGATGAGATTTTTTGGGAGGGGCTCAAACTTGAGGCCGTAACTAAAGTTCTAGTATGAATAGCAAGATTCCAAAAGATGGATTTTAAATAGCAATAAATTTAGTAATTGAAAGTACTTTAAAACTGTAATTCACAAGGCAAAACTTGTTGATTGGAAACTCTCATTAGCACAATAGATTTCTCTTTTATTATGGACACATACACACACACACATACACACACACACAGTCTTACCATATGAAGCTAATAATACAGACATGAGGACTGGGGAGATGTATGGAGGTTATCAATTATCAATGTTTCTATTCTAAGAAATGCAATGAACTTACTATTTATCACTAGAAGAAAAAAATGCATTTTTCTTACAGTTGAGGGATTGCCGAGGGAAGTATAACATATTTGTTAGAAAACAATTTAAACTGGGAAATAAGATTTTGAGTAGGTGACATATATATGTAGAAAATGGAGATTCTTTAAAAGCAATTTGCTCAATCCTTAGAACTTTCCAAGTGACCAAATTTACAAAGGAATCAGTACAAATCACTTTACTGGGGACAAGAATACTGGAGAGAGAATCTTCTCAGTTGAATCATAAATTCACTCAATTTTTACTATTCTGTCGCCTGTCTCCTATTTAGAATGCCATTCTGGGATTCTAACATATGACACAGAACAGTACTGAGGGCCACAGGATCCAGGGTGGCAGAGGCAGGCAAGGTAGGGAGAGAGCTAGGTTTAGCAGCATACTGCTTTAAATCAGCTCTTCTGTTACATAGCAAACATGGAGATGTGTCAGTTTTCAAAGAAATAAAATGAAAAATTGCTTTCAAAGCCCTCAGAATTGTCCTTGCTTGGAGACATTGGAAAAAAGTTGATTTCAATAATTGAAAGAGAGTTTTGCAGTGCGTGAACAATCAGCTCCCCAGAAGATCCTGTCTACAAGGCCCACTGACTTCCACGATATCTGAGTTAAGATTGTTCTATACCCACAAACAAGCCAAGAAGACTAAAATCTGTGTCTCCTTTTCCAGATTCCATTAAACATGTGAAATGTAAAAGTTACTAATTAAAATGCCAGTGAAGATCTGGAAATGATTGCTTCCCCGATATGGCCATATTACAAAATGAAAAATTAGCCCAGTCTGGGTTGAAGTTTTTTCACTTGATAAAAGAAACACTGTCACAGACACCCATACTTTTCCACCACAGCACAGGTAGACAAATTTTGTTTAAAAATATATTTTTTCAATTCCAAAGAATGGAATTAAGTTCTCATTTATTTTTCTACCAGTGGAAGCCCAACTCAAAACAAAATTTTAAAATTCTAAGTTTGATTTCACATCCCTAAAATCAGGAAAGGATGACCTTATTTATAACCCTGCTTCCAAACAAGGCCACGTGGAAAATATTCCACAACAGCCAAAATAATTCCATCAATTGTAATGACCTTTCAAGATGATCAGATCACTACATTTTATCTCAGTCATTCATTCTGGAATTGTCAAATCTTTTTGTTTGTTTCATTTTTAAAAATTTGTTTACCTTAAATGACAAGTAAACATTGTATATATTTATAGTATACAACATGTTTTGATATATTTATATATTGTTGACTGGCCAAATTCAGCTATTTAACAAAGCCCTATCTCAAATACTTATCATTTTTTTGTAAAAAGAACACTTAAAATCTACTTTCTTAGCAATCGGCCATTTCCATGTCTTCTTTGGAGCAATATCTACTCAGATCCTTTACCCATTTGTAAATCAGGTCATTTGTTTTATTGTTATTGAGTCATTTGATTTCCTTATAGATTTTGGATTTTGTCCACTTATCAGATAAGATATATGGTTTCCAAATATTTTCTCCCATTCCATGGGTTGCCTCTTCATTCTGTTGATTACTTCCTTGCTTGGGCAGAAGCTTTTGAGTTTGACATAATCCCATTTCTTTCTTTTTGCTTTTGTTGCCTGCGCCTTTGGGGTCATATCCAAAAAGTCACTGCTTAGATCAACGTCATAGGGTTCTCCCTTCTATTTTCTTCTATACTTTTACATTTTCAGGTCATACATCTAAGTCTTTAATCCACTTTGAGTTGATTTTTGTGTGTGTTGTGTGATGAGGGTCAATTTTTATTCTTCCACATGTGGATATCCAGTTTTTCCAGCACTATTTGTTGAAGAGACTGTCCTTTCCTCATTGGGTAAGGAAAGTCTCATCTCTGGGCTGGGCGGGAGGCATGAGATCATAAGAGAATATGGGGAGTAATATATCACCCCCCTCTCCTCCCCTGGATATTACGATCCACATCGCAGTGGGGTAGACATTCCCTCGATATGGGGAGTAATATCACCCCCATCTTGCCCCCTGGATATGGCAATCCACATCGCAGGGGGGTGGGCACTCCTCACGATATGGGGAGTAATATCACCCCCCTCTCTTCCCTTGGATATTGCGATCCACGGTGGACCGACAGCTTGTTTACGAAATTGTGAGCAATCTCATCTTCCCCTCTTGAAATTACGAACTATTTCCAGACAGGTGTACGCCCTCTGCAGTATTGGCAGTAATATCGTCCTCTCTCCACCCTTGATATTCACAACAATATCACAGGTGTGTTTTTGCTCTCTGCGATATCAGGTGTCATATCAGCCTCTCCCACCTTGAAATTAGGAACAATATCACTGGGTGCGTGTACACGTTCTGTGATATTGAAAGTAATATCATCCTCTTCTCTCCTGGATCATGGGAACAATATCACTAGGGAGTGTACATTTTCTGCGACATTGGGAGTAATATCATCTCCTCTGTCTTTGAATATTAAGGACAATCTCACAGGGGGTTGTACACTCCCTGCGATATTGAGAATAATATTATCCCGCCCTGCATATTCAAAAAAATCACAGAGTGGCTGTACACCTCCTGCGATATGGGGAGTAATATCATCTTCTCCCCTTCTGGATATTAGGAACAATTTCACACGGGGCTGCACACTTTCCGCGATGCTGGGAATAATATCAACCTCTCGGCCTTTGAATATTAAGAACAGTATCACAGGGTGGATGGACACCCCCTGCGATATCTGAAGTAATATCAGCCTCTCTCCTCCATGGACATTAGGAACAATATCCCAGGGTGGGTGTACACCTCCTGCTATGTGGGGAGTAACATCATCCTCTCCCTTCCTGGATATTCGGACCAATATCACAGGGTGGCTGTACACATCCTGCGATACTTGAAGGATTATCATCCTCTCCCCCTCCGGATACTAGGAACCGTATCACAGAAGAAGTGTACACTCCCTGCGATATTGGAAGTGATATCATTCTCTTCTTTTGTGAATAGTAGAAGCAGTATCACCGGGTGGCTGGACACCCCCTGCTCTATTGGGAGCAATGTCATACTCTGACCCATGGATGTTAGAGTCAATATCAAAGGGTGGGTGTACACCTACTGTGATATTGAAACGAATAGCATGCTCTCCCTCCCTTCTAATACCGCACAGGGTCTATCGCAGTTGTGTGTAGACCCTGTGCGGTATTAGAAGTGATAATAGTGATAATGTCATTATTAATCAATAATTATTATTAATTATGAATAGTATTATTAATAATTAATTATGAATAGTTATTATTAATAACTATTTGTGAATAGTATTATTCATAATAATATGAATTATGAATAGTATTATTAATAATTATTAATTATGAATAGTATTATTAATAATTATTAATTATTAATAGTATTATTTATAATTAATAACAACGAATACTGATTTCTGACAATGCTCTTAGTTATTAATTATTAATATTAATAGTTGTTATCAATATCCATTGCTAAGCTTTTATTTACCATTGCTAATCTCGATATTGATTAATATTAATCATTCTTATCAATATTAATAATTATTAATTTCATTGTAAGCACATTAATTACTAACAGTAATGATTGATATTAATTAGCATCATTTTATTAATATTAATACTTGCTATTGGTTATTAATATTAATAAATATTATTCCTGATATCGGGTGGGAGACGATGCTATAACTCCCAATATCACAGAAGGTGTACACCACCTGTGTTGTTCCTAATAGCCAGCAGGTAGAGGATTACATTACTCCAAATCTCGCAGTGGGTGTACATCCCTTCTGTGATATTGTTCCTGATATGCAGGGCAGGGAGAGGATGATATTACTCCCAATATTGCAGGAGGCGTAGACCCCTCCTGTGATATTGTCTCTGATATCCAAAGGTGGAGAGGATGACATTTCCCCAAATTCGCAGGAGGTGTACACCACCCCTGTGATATTGTTCCTAATATCCAGGGGGCGAGAGGATGATATTAGTCCTAGTACCACAGGAGGTGTACACTCCTTAGTGATATTGTTCCTAATATCCAGGAGAAGAGAAATGATATGACTCACAATATGGCAGAGGGTGTACACACCCTCCATAATATTCTTCCTAATATCCCGGGGGGATTAGAATCATATTACTCCCAATATCACACGGGGTGTACACGACCCCTTTGATACTGTTTCTACTATCCAGGGAGGGAGAGGATATTACTCCCAATATCGCAGGGGGTGTACACCCCCCCACCAACATTGTTCCTCATATTTAGTTGGGAAGAGAATGATAATACTCTCAATATCTCAGAGGGTGTACACCCTTCTTGGGATATTGTTTTGTAATATCAAGTGGGGGAGAGAATGATGTTACTACCAATGTCGCAGGGGGTGTACACCCCCCTGTTATTTTGTTTTGAATATCCAGGTTGGGAGAGGGTGACATTACTGCCAATACTGCAGGAGTTGTACACCCCACCTGTGATATTATTCCTAATATCCAGAAGAAGAGAGAATGATACTACTCCCAATAGCGCAGGAGGTGTACACACCCCTGTGATATTGTTCCTAATATCCAGTGGGGGAGACACAGATATTGCTGGCCATATCGCAGGGGTTGTATGCCACCTCGGTGATATTGTTTTTAATATCCAGGGGGAGGAGGATGACATTACTCTCAGTATCGCAGTGCGTGTACACCAACTCTGTGGTGTTGTTCTTAAACTCCACGGAGAGGGGAGATGAAATGATGAAAGGGTGGACACCCTTTCTTGGCTATTGTTCCTAATATTCAGGGGAGAGAGCATGATATTAATCCCAATATCGCTGCATACACCGCTTTTTGATATTGTTCTTAATATTCCGTGGGGGAGGGGAGTCTCTATTACTGGCAATATCACAGGGTGTGTACACCACCCGTGTATTGTTTCTTATTTCCAGCAATGAAGAAATTGATATTACTCCCAAAATGGAATGGGCTGGACACCTCCCATGACATATTGTTCCTAATATCCAGCGGGGGAAAGGGTGATATTACTCCCAATGTTGCAGCAGGCGTGTAATCTGCCTCTGCTATTGTTCCTAATATCCAGGGGGAGTGAAGATGATATTACTCCCATTATCGCAGATGGTGTAAACCGCCCTTGTGATATTGTTCTCAACATCCATGGGGGTAGAAAATAATATTACTCCCAATATCGCAGGCCGTGTACACCCCTCCCATGATATTATTTCTAATATCCAGGTGAGGGGAGGATTCTATTACTCTCAATATCGCAAGTGATGTACACCCCTTCTTTGATATTTTTCCTACTACTTACGGGGAGAGAGGATGATGTTACTCCCAGTATCAAAGGAAGTGTACACGCCCCCTGTGATATTGCTCCTAATATCCAGGTTAAAAGATGATGATACTACACGCAATATCGCAGGGGGTGGGGTGTACACTCCGCCTATGATATTCTTACTAATATCCAGGGGAAGAGAGAATAATATTACTCCTAATAGTGCAGGGGTTGTACACACCTTGTGAAATTGTTCCTAATATCCAGGGAAGGAGCCGATGATATTACCGGCCTTATCGCAGGGGGTGTACCCCCTTCTGTGATATTACTCCTAATATTCAGTGGGGAAGAGGATAACATTAATCCCAATATTGCAGGAGGTGTACAGCCCCCCTGTGATATAGTTCCTAATGTACAGGGAAAAGAGAATAATACCACTCCCAATATCATGGGTATAAAGCCCCACCCCTTTATTTTGTTTCTAATATGCAGCGGGGAAGAGACTGATATTACTCCCAATATCGCAGGGACTGTACACCCCTTCTGTGTTATGGTTCCTGCTATCCAGGGGGTTTGTGGCTGATATTACTCCCAATAACGTAGGAAGTGTACACCCACCCTGTGATTTTGTCCCTAGTAACCACATGGGGAGAGGTGGTGTTACTCCCAATATTGCAAGGGGTCTACACCACACCTGTGATACTGTTTCTTATATCCAGGAGGGAAGAAATTAGTATTACTACCAATATTGAAGGGATGGACACTAACCATGTGATAGAGTCTTCAATATCCAGGTTGAGAGAAGATGCTATTACTTCCAATACAACAAGGGGTGTAATAACCCAGAGAGCAGAGGAGCACTTCAACGTGTGATGATCTTCAGCATGAAGGCATTAGTTGAATCCTGGAAAGTTAATCCTCACTTTGTCACAGCTCTGCAAGTACAGGAGATAAGCCCTAAAGCAGAGACAAATACAGGAGACAAGGCCACGCAAAGTGAGGAAAATAATAGGAAACACTCTCCTCCAAAGCAAGGATGCCAAAGGAAAAATTATTCAATGACGCTTGTGAAAGCATGGTAAGGCAGACTTTACTAAGGACCACTATGAAAGATATAAGGCTCCCTACAATGGGATTTTTCAGTGGAAGAGAGAGATTGGGCCCAATTCTGAATACAGCCTGGGCAAGTGGGAATTTATAGCCAAGGAGCAAGGTAAGGGTCAGTGGGTGGAAAATTATGAAGAGAAAACATCAGGGATAAGGAGGATTCTGGCTAAAACCACCTGCCAGGATGTCTGTGGAAGGCTGTTCATGTGATCTGAGATTACCCCAGGACGTGGGTGGAGGATGAGGGATATGATCAAGAATGACCAGATGTTGGGGGTGGGAGGGTTCTTGCTAAACTGACTTAGTAGGGTTCTTTGCTAAAACTAGAATAAGAAAGTGCACAGACAGGCCTAAGAAAAAGTTCAGAAGTCTGACTGAAGTTTGGCTGCACAAAGAATCTTTGCCAGGACTTGTCCTCAAAATAAGGGTGAACTAGAAATAACACTTTCATTCTACACCTTCAGACGTCTACAAGAAGAAGTAGCTGTCTGAATTCTATCCTTAACAAAGGGGCAAAAGCACTCTGAAGTTTTAACCACAACCGGTTCTTATGCTGATCTGCAGCCTGAGTTGGCAGAAACTGGGTGGTCCAAAAAACCTCCAGCAGAGAATTATTACAAGCATCCTGGGAATGGGCAGAAGGGTCAAAATGGCGGTAGCTGGAAGGAAAGGACTTCATAGTGACTTACATAACCATGGGTTGAGAGGAAAATATGGAAAAAGAAGAAACAACCATGTCATCAAAAGACAGAGGAAGAGTTAGAGAAGGACGAATTTGAGAGGTAGTCTACAAGCAGATGGAGAGTAGGATGCAGAGAAACAAGAAAGGAGGACCTTTCTACTGGCAGCCACAAAATTAACCGAGTGTTTTTTTAGTTCGAAGCTGTGGCCCTGAGGTTGCTTGTCCCTCCTCTCCCAGATCTTTAAGATTATGTTGTGGCTCACGCCTATAGTCCCAACACTTTGGGAGGCTGAGGCGGGTGGACACCTGAGGTCAGGAGTTTGAGACCAGCCCGACCAACATGGCAAAACCCCATCTCTGCTAAAAATACAAAAATTAGCCAGGCATGGTGGTGGACACCTGTAATCCCAGCTACTCCAGAGGCTGAGGCAGGAGAAACGCTTGAACCCGGGAGGCAGAGGTTGCAGTGAGCCGAGATCGCGCCATTGCACTCCAGCCTTGGTGACAAGAGTGAAACTCCGTTCTCAAAAGAAAAAAAAAAGAGATTATGTTATGGACTTCCCTTAGCCAGTGGCTAATGGCCCAAGGCAATTGCGTTTTCCCATTTTAAATCTGAGGCTGCCACAAAGTGGTAAAAACTACGAGTCCCTTTCTGAGCTTTTCAACTCTTCAGTGGTATCTGTAAATTATAGAAGTCCCCCTTGTTTCCATGATTACTTTGATGTAGTTAAGGCCTAGAATTTGCAGGTCCCTGGTTAACATGCAGGAAGACTTTAACAATGAGACAGGAGCATACATAACAGTGATCTTAAGCACAGTTCAGCAATGGGATTGAGAGAATTTCACAGGGCACAGTCCATCCAGGTATAAGGCAGTTTTAGTCCAAAATTCCTTTACACAGACCATTTCCAGCTGGAAAGAATTCATTGGTGTAAAATATGTTATTGAACTGGTAGCCCGTATGTATAGAGAAAAGGAAGTGTAGCCAGAACAAGTGTTTGTAAATGGCATTACCATGTTCTCAGCTTTGGAGAGAAATAGCCAGAATATAAGCTGGAAGCTTTCTGCATTGTTCCTGATGATTTCAGTGGCCTGAAGCCCTCAGAATGCAGAATGGCTTCTCACATGTATTGATCATTGGAAGGTCTCAGCCACTTGCACCCTCATTCACTGAAAAATTACTTAGTGTTTCTTTAATGTCATAGTTTCCTCTTCTTACTTTGCCAGAGTGCTGAGAGTGGGAAAAAATATGAGGTTATTATTTGACATTTAGGATTTTACATACATGTAGAAAGTATGTTCTATAATAGCAGAACCTTGATCTGAGTCTATGACCCCCTGAAAGAAATCTATTTCTAGAGCAATTTATTTTTGACACTAATACTACTTGGAAACCCTTAGCCCATCCACAGAGCAGATATGGAACAACCAGGGCATGGGCATAACCCCTTTGATGGAAAAGTCAGATACGGTTGACTCTTGAACAATGCAGGGGTTAGAGGAGCTAATCCCCCTCCCATTTGAAAATCCATGTACAACTTTTGACTCCTCCAAAAACTTAATTCCTAATAGCTACTATTGGCCTGAAGTCTTACTAATAACATAGTCAATTAACACGTATTTTGTACATTAAATGTATTATGTACTGTATTCTTACAATAAATTAGGCTACAGAACAGAAAATGTTATTAGGAAAACCATCAGGAAGACAAAATATGTATACTATTCCTTAAGTGGAAGTGGATCATCGTAAAGATCTTTATCCTGATCATCTTAATATTGAGTACGCTGAAAGGAGGAGGAGGAAGAGGAGGGCTTGGTCTTGCTATCTCGGATGTGGCATAGGTGAAGAAAATTCACGTATAAGTGGATTCGTGCAGTTCAAACCCGCATTGTTCAAAGGTCACCTGTGGTCATTTTCTAAATGAGTGCGGAACCCCTACCCACCCAGTGGAGCCCTGTATAGTACTGGCCTCCCTGCTTTATAAATTGAAATGGGAGAGTTCTCTGATTCCCCTCAGAATTAGTCTGTGGGGTGTCATCTGCTTGGTTTCCCCACAGCTCAAATCCCCAGGGAGAACATGCAGATGGGCAGGTGCAGAGCCTGGACCCACGGCAGCCTCTCGGAGTAGCTATCTGTGACTCCTGAAGCGCTTATGGGTGTGTATTACCAAGTTCTTTTATATTTGCCATCTGCAGATGACTTGTGTGTTAATCAGCTCAATGGACCCTCTGAGGCCTTATTGCAAGGGCAGGGGGCCAGGGTGAGGCTGTCACCCTGAGAACACCCAGAGTCCTTGCCCAGTGTACCGGAAGAATCAGATTACACGTGGGCTCAAAGGATGAGTGCAAGGTTTTATTGAATGGTGGAGGTGGCTCTCATTGAGATGGATGGGGAGCTGGAAGGTGGGGGATGGAGTGGGAAGGTGGTTTTCCCCTAGAATCGGGCCTCCCAGCGGCCAGACTCTTCTCCAACTGCCCCTGGCTGAACTCTCCTGGGCATCCAGACATCCTTCCTCTTCTCTCTTTCTCTGCCATGTTGTTCCATCATCACTGGTCTGCTAGTTCTGACATTCAGCTGCTTGTGCTTGTGTCTGTGCCCACTAAGGTCTCGGGTTTATATGGGCACAGGTTGGGGGGCATGGAGGACCAGAGTGGTCTTGAAAAATGCAACATTTGGGCATGAAAATAGGAGTCCCCATTCTCACCTAGGTCCATGGGGCACAGGCCCAAGGGTGGGGCCCTCTCCAGGGACCCTATTCTTCTCTACCCAGCACTTCTCTGCCTACCTCCCGTATCATTATAAATAGAAAAAATGGGCTGGGCACAGTGGCTCATGCCTGTAATCCCAGCATTTTGGGAGGCTGAGATGGGTGGATGACCTGAGGTCAGGAGTTCAAGACCAGCCTGGCCAACATGGTGAACCACCGTCTCTACTAGAAATACAAATATTAGCCAGGCATGGTGGCACACGCCTATAGTCCCGGCTACTGGGAGGCTGAGGCAGGAGAATCACTTGAACCTGGGAGGCAGAGGTTGCAGTGAGCTGAGGTAGCACCACTGCACTCCGGCCTGGGCGACAGAGCAAGACTCTGTCTCAAAAACAATAAAATAAATAGAAAAAATGGAGCCGAACACATGATGAGATACTGTTATTTGAGAAAATCAAAGCACCCTGCTCTTATTGTTATTATTGTTATCCCCCAGTGTGTCACTTTATGAAATAACAAGACTAGGACAGGGAGCAGTGAATTAGGCCATGAGAAGTTTTTCTGGATACAGCCAGAGCCGTGAACAAGGAGACTAAATAACCTGCAGTGTTTAGATGGCCTTTGAACACTCAGACCCCCAATTTGTAGATCAGGTAGTGAGGTGTTGGGGAACAGAATAGGAGTGACAATAGGGAGGAGTGATACTCTGTGATGGAAGAACACTAAGCAGTTGGATCACCTCAAGAATTTGCCTTTTAAATACTACAATTGGCTAATACAGGAAATAAAATTTTCCTGGGTCTTCAATAATTCTTATAAATTCAATGAGCAATGCTTGTAAATAATGTAAACCTAATGTTTTCTTAGATGAGATAAAACTGTATATGATTATTTCTTAAAGTCATAAATTAAATACTGCATATTATTTAAATAGCCATTTCAAATTATTTAGACTGTGATCCACTGGCCAATAATATGTTTATTATTAGCATATAAAATATCAACAAGGCAGAGCTTCCTTCTTTTTTTCTGTTTTTTTTTTTTTTTATTATACTTTAAGTTCCAGGGTACATGTGCACAACGTGCAGGTTTGTTACATATGTATACATGTGCCATGTTGGTGTGCTGCACCCATTAACTCGTCATTTACATTAGGTATTTCTCCTAATGCTCTCCCTCCCCCATCCCCCCACCCCACAACAGGCCCCAGTATATGATGTTCCCGTTTCTGTGTCCAAGTGTTCTCATTGTTCAATTCCCACCTGTGAGTAAGAACATGCGGTGTTTGGTTTTCTGTCCTTGCAATAGTTTGCTGAGAATGATGGTTTCCAGCTTCATCTATGTCCCTACAAAGGACATGAACTCATCATTTTTTATGGCTGCATAGTATTCCGTGGTGTATATGTGCCACATTTTCTTAATCCAGTCTATCATTGATGGACATTTGGGTTGGTTCCAAGTCTTTGTTATTGTGAATAGTGCCTCAATAAACATATGTGTGCATGTGTCTTTATAGCAGCATGATTTATAATCCTTTGGGTATATACCCAGTAATGGGATGGCTGGGTCAAATGGTATTTCTAGTTCTAGATCCTTGAGGAATCGCCACACTGTCTTCCACAATGGTTGAACTAGTTTACAGTCCCACCAACAGTGTAAAAGTGTTCCTATTTCTCCACATCCTCTCCAGCACCTGTTGTTTCCTGACTTTTTAATGATTGCCATTCTAACTGGTGTGAGATGGTATCTCATTGTGGTTTTGATTTGCATTTCTCTGATGGCCAGTGATGATGAGCATTTTTTCATGTGTCTGTTGGCTGCATAAATGTCTTCTTTTGAGAAGTGTCTGTCTGTTCATATCCTTCGCCCACTTTTTGATGGGGTTGTTTGTTTTTTTCTCGTAAATTTGTTTGAGTTCATTGTAGATTCTGGATGTTAGCCCTTTGTCAGATGAGTAGATTGCAAAAATTTTCTCCCATTCTGTGGATTGCCTGTTCACTCTGATGGTAGTTTCTTTTGCTGTGCAGAAGGGCAGAGCTTCATTCTTAACATTTCTGTACTTAGTTGTAAATATTCTCAGGTTGAAAAACATGCTAATTCATGTGAAGAAAACAGTTCCCATACCTTTTAATTGACATTATTGAGAGAAATGTACCTCACAAGGATACTATTTGTTACTATGGTTGCTGAACCCAATTTTTGTTACACCAGTGATTTCACAACTCTAAGAGGATCAGTTAGCCTAGTCTCATGGATTCGGGTTATCTGTATGATCTAATTCTTTAGTCTAGTAAGAGTTCTTTCACTCAAGTTGGAAAACTTCAAGTAATAGAAACATGATCCCTCTTCTAATTCTGAAGGCCTTTGCCCTTAATGGGCTCCTGAGAAATGTAACTTTAAATCCTATGGGCCTGATGACTCTTGAAATTTTTTTATTCTTAGAACTACAGAACTATACAAAAAAGCAAAAAAGCAAAATTGCTTTTGCACCAACCTAATACATATATATCATATATGATATATGTTTATATATAATTGTATATTATATATTAATAGGATGTATATATGTTAATATGTCATGATATATTAAAATATAATCATGATATATGAACATATATCAGTATATTATATATGATTATATATCAATATATAACGTACATTATTGTGTATTAATACATCAATATATAATATATATCACTATATATTACCAATAATATATTAGAACATGTGCTTACATATGTATTAAATTGGTGCAAAAGCAATTGTGGTTTTTGCCTTTTTTCTTTTAAATGGCAAAGACCACAATTACTTTTGCACCAACCTAATATGTATATATACACAATCTAATTTGAATATTTTATGTCTGATTTAAGGTCACAACTTGTGGTATCATTCTACTCATATTCCCTTTGAGTCAGAAAATGCATTAAGCTGACACATTTACACTTTTTGTTTCTACACTCTTTAGCCATACAATAAATTAGTTAATAACACTAACATGATTGAATAACAAGACTCAACACTTGGTTATTTTTTTTCTCTTTTGCACATTATTATGAATTAATAGTTTTTCAGATTTACAGTGTGTCAACTGACCAAAACTATTATCCTCCTTTTGGTGCTCGAATTGTCTCAAGTACACCTTAAATTGGTTTCTGTGGTCTTTTGACATAACACCATTAATCTTCAAAAGCTTCCCTCCTTCCTGGCACAACCTGATAGTAGAGTTTCACATTGTACTTTCCAGCCCATACATGGAATCAACCATTTTCTAAAGGGTCCTGTGCTCTTGAACACTAGGGTAGATCACAGAACGACCTTGCCCTGGACCATGTCAGTGAACAGGGCTATAAACAATGTTTTCCAGCCCTGGAACACCACAAATTTATATTAATCTTTCCAATAGTGCAGCATTCCTATTTAAACTATTGATTCAGTTATTACATCTCCTTTTTCTTACACTGAAATTGTTGACTTGCAATGAAACAAATTACTTACTTGCTTTACCAACAATACAAAAAAAAAAAGATTCTAAAGTCACAATTTAAAATTTAATCCAAACAAAAAATAGCTACCAAAGTTCACATGCTTAGGCAGTTTCTTTTGTTTTTAGACTGCATTCCAGGAAGCATTTGAAATCAAATTAATTTGTTCTAGATTCCCTCAGAATTCATTTTCTGTGGTTATATAAGCACTTATCTGATGCATAGTTTGGTTTGACTATTTTAGTTCACTTTCACTTTGAGAGTATTGGCATTAGAATGGCTATACTGGAAAACTCTATAAAAGTGGAGGCTTTCAAACACTGTCCTTTTCTTGGAGAATGTTGGTAAAAGGAGAAAGAAGTTACTCTCTACTAGTCCACTGGGAAATAATAGGAAACCTCAGCTCAGTTTCCAAACTTCTCATGTACAGAAGTTTTATTTCACCACTGGGTTACCCATCTAGGGTAAGTATGAAAGACCGTCTATATAATTTATATATAAACAGGATATAAATATATGTGTATAAATAATATATACAGGCATATAGTGAATGACCAGATTTTTAAAAATTGTTTCTTCTATTTTTTTATTTTCTAGCAATAAGAACCTATGTATTTTCATATATTCATTTCATTTTTGTTAACTCTACAAATTCCTATCTTGGTCTTAAAGCTTTCAAATTTATTTTCATCCCTTATCTGAGCAACAAGCTCTTCTTTGTTTTATGATATACCTCTTTCCCTTGCCAGCCATGCTATCAATTGTTATATCAAAGTTCACAACATACAAATTCAAATAAGATTTCAATATTGAACCTCAGTGGGAAGTAACTTTTCCTGCCTGAGTAATAGACAAACATCTTTTAAAAAAAATCATAATGCTGAATTTATTCATTACTTCAAGATCATCGTGCTGAATTCAGTCATTACTATTGGCCCTGTATTGGCCATTTCAGCTATTGCTAAATCCTGAAGGTTGTAAGCTGGCAACTCATAGGCTGTTCTGGCTTACCAGTATGTTTGGTTCATGTGTTGTTAGCCTGCAAAATAATTTTTTAATAATGACAAAGTACATGTAACGCTAAATTTACCCTCAATTATTTTTTATTTTATTATTTTATTTTATTTTTGAGACAGTGTCTCACTCTGTTGCCCAGGCTGGAGTGCAGTGGCATGATCTCAGCTCATTGCAACCTCCACCTCCAAGGTTCAAGAGATTCTCATGCCTCAGCCTCCCGAATAGCTGAGATTACAGGCACCTGCTACCATGCCCAGCTAATTTTTGTATTTTTAGTAAAGACGGGGTTTCGCCATGTTGGCCAGGCTGATCTTGAACTCCTGACCTCAAGTGATCCATCTCCTTGGCCTCCCAAAGTGCTGAGATTATAGGCGTGAGCCATGGTGCCTGGTCATCTTAATCATTTTTAAGAGTACAGTTCAGTGGTATTAAGCACACTCGTATTGTTGTGCAGCCATCACCAGAACTTTTTATCTTGCAAAACTGAAACTCTATATCCATTTAAAAATTCCTCATTTTCTCCTCCCCACCCCAGCCCCTGGCAACTACCATTTCACTTTTGGGCTCTATGAATTTCGCTGCTCTAGGTACCTTATACAAGTGGAATTATACAGTATTTATCTTTTTGTGAGTGGCTTATTCTACTTAGCTTAATGTCCTCGAGGTTCATTCATGTTGTAGCATGTGTCAGAATTTCCTTCCTTTTTAAGGCCAAATAATGCTTATATACATATAAATGTGCTATATGTATATACTACATTCATTTAACCATCCATCTGCCGATAGAAAGTTGAGTGGCTTCCACCTTTCGGCTGTTAGGAATAATACCGCTATGAACATAGTTGTACAAATAACTCTTGGAGAACCTGGTTTTAATTATTTGGGGTTTATATCCAGAAGTAAAATTATTTGATCATATGGTAATTCTAGTTTTGATTTTTAGGGGAACTGCCATATTATTTTCCATTGCAATTACACCATTTTACGTTTTCACCAACAGAGCACAGAAGTTCCAATTTCTCTACACCTTCACCATCACTTGTTATTTTCTTTTTTACATATATAATGGCCATGATAATGAATATGAGATGGTATCCCATTGTGATTTTGATTTGTACTTCCCTACTGATTAGTGATATTGAATATCTTTTCATGTGCTCTTTGGCCATTTGTATATCTACTTTGGAGAACTATCTAGTCAAAACCGCACAATATTTTAAATTGGTTTGAGCTAGCAATCCTAGAGTAGGCTTAGGGCAGAGACATCTACTAAGAGATCAGAGCTTTGACCCCAGGGCTTTGAAGATTATCAATTCTGGCAGGTTATGAGGGAGAGAGTCATGTGAGGAACCCACTGAGGGCCATGAGCCACCCTCCACCCCAGGTGGTCTGCAAATTTGAAAGGATTACTATCTCAACTACCCCCCTCGCCCTACCCTGAACTGCATGTATATCATCTCCATTCATTTTAAAAAACATTTTGGCCTAAGGCACATGAGGACCTTGGAGAGCAGTTTGAGGATAATCTTTCAGAGCCCTGCCTAACCTAAAAGAAGCTATCAATGTCTACCACCACATTGTTTTACATATATTTCCCTATTCCCTTCCACCAAGCTCAACCTCAGTTCACTGGAGCTCAGTAGCATCTGTTCCTTTTGGAAGAGGCTTTTGTGCTCTACTTCAAGGCTCTGTCCACCAATCCCAATTGTATTCTCTACTGCTTGCCCTGTTATACTAAATTTGGTCTGTGTATTAGTCTCCTTGGGCTGCCATAATAACATACAAAAGTCTGGGTGTCTTAAAAAATAGATATTATTTTCTCACAACTGTGGAGCCTAGAAGTTCATGGTCAAGGTGCTGACAAGCTCAGTTTCTGCTGAGGGCTCTCTTCCTGACTTGCAGACTGCCACCGTCTTGCTGTGTCTTCACATCACCTTTCTTCTTTGTATATGCAGATCTCTCTCTCTCTCTCTCTCTGTCTCTCTTCCTTATTCTATAAGGCTACTAGTCTTACCAGGTTAGAGTCCCATTCTTATAACCTTTTTCACCTGAGTTACCTCTTAAAGATTCTATTTTCAAACACAGTCACATGGGGATTAAGGGGGTGAATTTTCAGGGAGCACAATTCAGTCCAAAACAGCCTGCATCCTAATTTATGTTTGCTGCCTAGTCTTTGTAGGCTATTAACTATATAACTTCTGAAATACAGAGTCCAATTTTACTACTTACATTACTGTATATTACACTTATGAATCACCCATTTACTAGCTGTGACAACTTAATTTCTTTGCCTACCCATTCGGTTACCTTTTATCATTTGCTGCTGCTCATCAGTATCTATGATTCACTTCCTTTAGTCATCTTCCATGTTTTCAATAATAAACTACTGGTTATGTTTTCAATCTCTTCATTCCTGTTTAGGTGAGCCTCTGAGAAAATCCTAAAAAATTTAAGGATCTTTAGCCATAAACTCCAAAACTCAGCATACACATCTTTGTGTCCACCTATCCGGTTTCAATAAATGTGCTAATGCTTTGTCCCTAATATCTGATACACATCCTTTAATCAGAATGAGATCTCTGCCTTGGCCTTTGCACTCACGTCCTCATCTTGGAAAATATCTCAGTATTCCGGCACTTCTAGAACTAGAACTCTGCTTGCTTGTCTAAGTAGCCAGTAGCTAGGGCCTTATTCCCTGTTAATAGACTTTCTGGTTGCTTGCCCTCTGCTGGCCCAATTCCTAAGCCCTACAAGGCCAGGAACTGTGTTGTGTCTGCCCTTGTCTCACTAATGCTTCAGTCCCTGGAGTATAGTGGTCCTCAATATCTGTTTAATTAATTGTCTCTTGGATTTCTGAATATCATCAGTTTTTTATTCCCCTGTTGGGATACCTAGTTATTAAACAGTGAACTGCAGACCAACTAATGTGTAAAACTACCACCTGTTATCTGTTGGCTTACTTTCTGGTTATCATTACCTGTTCTATCTTCTGGACTTCCTACCAGCATCTGTAGCAATGATTCCTGGGTCTATTCTAGTTGGACAATTTCATTTGCAGAAACTGGGTTATTCTTTACTGGATCCAAAGCATGACACTAGCCACAGTGTGAATGTAGCAATTTATTTGATCTCTCTAGGTCCTGGCTTCTTCATCTTTTGAGGGAAAATGTGAGACTAGGTGATCTCTATATTGCCTCCTCCTCTTCAATCTGGGCTCAAGGACTGTTTTGACCAATAGAATATGACAAAGGTGACAATGTGCAGACCTTTAGACTTAGAAATTGGTAGCTTCCACTTCTGACTCTAGGAACATTTACTCTTTGAGCCCTGAGTGATGATGTTAAGAAATACAGTGATTCTGTTGGAGAGATCATAATGGTGGGCTGTGAGACTATATAGACAGATAGAACAGAACAAATCAACTGAGATCAGACTTTCAGCTGTCCCTGCCAAGGCACCAGAAATGTGAGTGAAACCCTCTTGGACCCTCCAAACCAGGCAAGCCTCCAGCTGAAAAACACAAGTGAACAAGCTGATACCATATAGAGCAGAAGAATTACTCAGCTGAGCCCTGTCCAAATTCTTAACCCACAGATCATAAACATAATTAATTGATTGTTCTTACAAACCCTAAGTTTGTAATATTCGTTATGCAGAGACAGATAACCAGAAAAGGTGTATAGAATTTTAGAAATTTAAAATGGAAACTCTGCTTCTAGAAATATTAGTCTACATATCCTCAAAACCTTTCCATTACAAAACACTTTAAAACACTGTATAAACATTTTTTCACAATTATTTTAAATGCATAGTTAAGCTCACAAGAGAATAAGAAAGTATTCAGAAGTGAAGGATCCCAGAATGAATCTAGACTGGTAAGCAGGCGCTAAAGCTGGCAGCCACCCCAAGGGCATTGGCTGACCTCCAAAAAGCAAGAGCCTTGGGTTTTAATAGCTGAAAGTCTTAAGCCTTCACAAAATAGGGAATTGAAGTTGAAATGCTGAATAAAGCCAAGAGCCTAAAGGGCTACACTCTGAATGGGAGGCTGAATAGAAAAATATCAGCCTTGCAAAAGGATATAACTGGGAACTATTTTTGGCCTTGAGTGAAGGAAAATACAAAAAGAACTTCTCTGAGAATCTGTTAACAGAAGCAGTCCTCCCACAATGTATACACGTATCAAAATATAACATTTTAACCTATAAATATATGCAATTAGTTATTACTGTCAGTTTAAAAAAATAAAAACATAACAAAAAAGAAGCATTCCTCAAATAAATTTGTGGATCCAACTCAAAACTATCTACATGCTCCAAAAAAGCTAAGAAATTAATATAAAGTGGCCTGACATTGGGAACAGTTACAGGTGCTCAACAAAAGCAAAGTCAAATTCCCTGTAAAGAATGGATTCTCAATCCTAATGTAGTAGGATTTCTACAGATAAAGGCTGTGGTGGGCTGGAGCTGTCTCTTGCAGACTTACTTGAGAAAGCCAATTGTGTGCACCTCTTTTCAACTTCACATTCAGTGATGTCAAACTAGCAGTACTTACTGGCACATAGTATCAAAATTGACTATCATGGGAACATTTATACCATATAAATTGGCAAACAAATTTGGCTTTTTATGATGGGAACCAGTTTATTAGCACAACACTAGGTAAAGGCACCGTACGTATATAATAAGCTTACTGCTAGAAACAACACAAAAAAGAGACGTTAGAAAGATTTTTTAAAAACGGCATAACTAAACCCCTAAAAGATTCCTATGTTAAATTATAAGATAAAGAATATAAAGTAGGAGGCCGGACGTGGTGGCTCACGCCTGTAATCCTAGCACTTTGGGAGACTGAGGCAGGTGGATCACTTGAGGTCAGGAGTCCAAAACCAGCCTGGTAAACATGGTAAAACCCTGTCTTTACTGCAAATGCAAAAAAAAATTAGACAGGTGTGGTGGTGGGCACTTGTAATCCCAGCTACTTGGGAGTCTGAGGCAGAAGTGCTTGAACCCGGGAGGCGGAGGTTTCAGTGAGCCAAGATCGTGCCATTGCACTCCAGCTTGGGCAACAGAGCAAGACTCTGTCTAAAAAAAAATATATATATATATATATATGTATATATATGACGTGTATATATATGTGTATATACACACATATAAATATATACACGTATATGCACATATACATACATACATATATTTTTTAGACATATATGTATATATACACATATGTGTATATATAGTAGTAATCTTAGATATGCTTACACAAAAGAGAAAAACATAGACATGGACAAAGAATAAGAGATGACATATAGTGCTACTCAAATACCTGTTTATTTGATCTGTTTATTTGGTACTCAAATATCTGTTCCAGAGAAGTGACTAGAAACACCTAAAGCAAAGAAGGAGAAGGAAGAAAGGCAGCCTGATCATCTGGGATCTGCTGGGAGCCTAGGGAGGCTCCCTCATGCAGGTGAAGAGTGAGTGGCCCTCGGCGATCCACATTCCCACCGTGGACTCCTGTAATCCTAGCCATAGGAGAGCTTCTAGATACTAGCAGGCCCCAAAACTTACCTAGGCAGCTGCCTGGAGACTACATGAAGGCATTGTTCCTGAGAGGGAGCTCATGCTGGGTCCCACACACCCCTGAGCCCTAAGCAGCTACAGTAAGACACCCTATTGAGAACCCAACCCCCACCAGACTATATCCTGGCTGAAGAGCCCAACAGCTACTGCATCTCCACATTGCTGGAGCTCCATTGACATTCCAGGCCTGCAGTCACTGCCATGGCTGAAGTGTGAGCCATTGGCAATTCCCTGTTGCCCCCGCAGCAAAGCAACTGTGCATTTTACACGTTCCAAAGAAATACTCCCCTACCAACAGCAACTGCCACTGTGGCTTACCACCACCTTGAAAAAACAAGAGAAAACAAGTATTCCCCATGCACCTAAATATAGCTGCTGCCAATGAAAGCAGTCCCAGTCCTGCAAGCAGCAAGACTAGAGTTCCATCACTGCCACTCAACCCAAGCATTTTGTCAGAGACCTGGAGATCTCCTCCTGACTACCACAATCAGTACCTGCATACACGATCATAGGGCTTAAGAACAGTCTTCCTGGCCCCGCTTTGATTTTCCAGTGCCTAAGCACACCATTTGGGGGCCTGGGGACCACACAGATCAATCCATCATCATTAGCACCTGAGCATTCCTTTTGAAGGTCTGAAGTTTGTCCCACCAATCTGCTGCTACCACCACAGCTGGTATCCACTCACACACGCCCCCAAACCTGGGAATTGGCTCACCCAGCCCATCACAGTCACCACCAACACTAGCACAAATTGCTTGGGAGCCAGAGAATTATCCTGCCACTGCTACTAACATCACCAAGACCACACCTGCTGTCCAGTGGCCCAAGAACCTGCCTACCCTCCTAGCCCAGGACTGCTACCACTGGCATCCAAGTAAGACTCCTTGAGGCCCAAGAATCAGTTTGAACTTGGAACACTAGTGGCAGTATACAGCACACTTGGACCCAAAGACAAGAATGTGTGGCCCACTGCTACCACCACTGGGGCCCAAGGAGAGGCCCACCTGGTGTCCAAGTCCCCAGCAAAACTTCACTACAGCCTCCACTAACCACCGCACTCGAAGCCACTGAGGAAATTACAGACATTATTGATGCTTTTTACAGCTAAGAAATCATATGGAGACTACATCACTGCACATATCCAGAATCAAAGCCAAGTACCCTACCCAATCAACACCAGAGATATATCTTCAGGAAAAAAGTCCTGCCCTATGATAGCAAAATCAGAAAATTGAAAGAAGCAACTGTTACACCAAATGTGCAGATATCAATGTAGGGACACAGGAAATATTTTTAAAACAAAGAAATAAGATGCCTCCAAAGGAACACAATAATTCTT
The DNA here is from genome assembly GCF_029281585.2 of Gorilla gorilla gorilla. Taxonomy (NCBI): domain Eukaryota; kingdom Metazoa; phylum Chordata; class Mammalia; order Primates; family Hominidae; genus Gorilla; species Gorilla gorilla. Next base: position 30,765,809 of record NC_073227.2, on the reverse strand, counting down.
CAGCAACAGGACCCAATCAAAAAACAATTTTGAAATCCCAGAAGAATTCAAAATAATATTAGAGAAGCTCAGTGAAATCCAAGAGAATTCAGAAAACCAATACAAAGAAATAAGAAAAATAATTCAGGAAATGAATGAGAAAGTTACCAAAAAGATATATATTATTTTTAAAAACTAGAAAAAGAATTGGAACTGAAGAATTTATTAAGTGATATACAAAATACATTCAAAAGTTCCAATAATAGGGTAAATCAAGCAGAAGAAAACATTTCAGAACTTGAAGACGGGTCTTCTGAAATAGCATAGTCAGACAAAAATTTTAAAAAACTAGAAAGAATGAACAAAACCTATAGGAGATATGGGATACCATAAAATAAGCAAATGTTCAAATTTCCAGAGTCCAAGAAGGCAAAAAGGAAACAGAGGAGATGGAAAAATTATTTAATGTGTCAATAGCTGAAAACTTTCTAAGTCTAGCAAGAAATTTGGATATCCAGATACAAGAAGCTCAGAGATCTCCAAACAAATACAATTCAGAAAGGTCTTACTCATGGCACATTATAGTCAAAGATAAGAGAATTCTAAAAACAATGAGAGAAACTTATCTACTTACTTATACGGAAACTACCATCAGTCTAACAGCAGATTTCTCAGCAGAAACCTTACAAGCCAGGATAAAATGGTGTGTTGTATTCAAAGCGCTGAAAGGAAAAAAAAAAAAACCTGTCAGTCAAGGATACTATACCCAGCAAAGTTATCATTTATGAATGAAGAAGAAATAAAATCCTTCTTTCCCAGAAAAGCAAAAGCTGTAGGAATTCATTACCACTAGAGTGGTCCTATAATAAATGTTTAAGGGAGTTCTACACCTATAAGCAAAAATACAATATCTATTATCATGAAAACACAAAAAAGTAAAAAGCCCATCACAGAGCAAACACAAAAATACAAAGAGAAAGGACTCAAATGCTACCAGTATGGAAAACTACCAAACAACAATATTAAACACTTGTCTATAAAAGGATTTAAATGCTATCACTACAGAATACCAGCAGTAATGGTAAACAATAAACTCAAATTGTCCCTTTTTGCAGCTGACATAATCTTTTATCTAGAAAAAACTAAAGATCCAACCAAAAGACTCTTAGACAAAATACATAAACTTAGTAAATTTTCAGGATACAAAATCAACATACAAAAATCAGTATTTCTATACACAAATAATGAACTGGCTGAGAAAGAAATTAAGAAGGCAGGCTGGGTGCAGCGGCTCACGTCTGTAATCCCAGCAGTTTGAGAGGCCAAAGCAGGTGGATCACCTGAGGTCAGGAGTTTGAGACTAGCTTGGCCAACATAGTGAAGCCCCGTCTTTACTAAAAATACAAAAAATTAGTCGGGCATGGTGGCAGGCACCTGTAATCCCAGCTACTCAGGAGCCTGAGGCAGGAGAATTGCTTGAACCTGGGAGGTGGGGGTTCCAGTGACCAAGATTGTGCCCCTGCACTCCAGCCTGGGCAACAAGAGCAAATCTGGGTCTCAAAAAAAGAAAAAGAAAAAAACATAAATTAAGAAGGCAGTGTTATTTATGATAGTTATAAAAATAAAAATAAAATACCTAGGAATAAATTTAACCAAGGAGGTGAAAGACCTTTCTACAAGGAAAAACTACAAAATACTAATGAAAGAAATTGAAGAGAACACAAACAAATGGAAAGACATCCCATGCTCATGAATCAGAAGAGTTAAAATCATTAAAATGACCACACTACCCAAAGGAATTACTGTATTTATCATTATTTTTCATAGAAATAGAAAAAAACAGTCCTGAAATTTGTGTGGAACCACAAAAGAGCCCAAATGGTCAAAGCAATCCAGAGCATAAAGAACAAAGCTGAAGGCATCAAACTACCTGACTTCAAAATATATAAAAGGCTATAATAACCAAAACAGCATGGTACTGGTATAAAAACAGACACAGAGACCATGAAACAGAATAGAGAACCCAGAAATAAATCTACATATTTACAGCCAACAGATTTTCAACAAAAGTGCCAAGAACATATACTGAGGAAATGATACCTTTTCAATAAATGGCACTGGGAAAATTGGATATCTACATGCAAAAGAATGAAACTCTACTCCCGTCTCTCACCATACACAAAAATCTACTGAAGATGGATTAAATACTTAAAGGTAAACCCCAAAATTTTAAGTCTATAAGAAGAAAGTATGAGAGAAACACTTAAGGACATTGGTCTAGGTAACTATTTATAGCTAAAACCTCAAAAGCACAAGCAACAAAAGCCAAATAGCCAAATGGGAGTATATTAAACTAAAAAACTTCTGCATCGCAAAGGATATCCAGAATATACAAGGAACTCAAACAACTCAACAGTAAATAATAATAATAATATTCCCATTAAAAAGTGAGCAAAGGACATGAATAGCTTGTTGCTCCTAGGCTATAAACCTGTACAACATGTTACTGTACTGAATACTGTAAGCAATCATATTTCAATAAGTGTTTGTTTATCTAACCACAGCTAAACATAAAGGTATGACTTGAGCTATGATGTTATGACTGCTATGATATCTCACTAGGCGACAGTAATTTTTCATTTTCATTATTATTATTATTATTTGAGACGAAGTCTAGCTCTGTTGCCCAGGCTGGAGTGCAGTGGCACGATCTCAACTCACTGAAACCTATACCTCCCAGGTTCAAGCGATTCTCATCCCTCAGCCTCCTGAGTAGCTGGGACTACAGGCACCTACCACCATGCCTGGCTAATTTTTTGTATTTTTAGTAGAGACAGGGTTTCACTATGTTGGCCAGGCTGGTCTCGAACTCCTGACCTTGTGAGCCACTCACCTAAGCCTCCCAAAGTGCTGGGATTACAGGCGTGAGCCACCACGCCTGGCCTCAATTTCATTATTATCTTATGAGACCAGTATCATATATGCAGTCCACTGATCAAGATGTTATTATGCAGCACATGACTGTCTATGCATTGGAAATATTTTCTGCCAGTTCATGGCCTTTTATTTTCTTAACGTTATCTTTCAAAGAACAAAATATTTCATTTTTATGAAGCCCAATTAATTTCCCAGGTATTTTTTCTTCTGTTATTCATGATTTTTGTGGCCTACCTAAAATATTTTGCCTATCCCAAGACCAGGAAGTTTTTCTCCTATGATTTTAGTTTTATGGCTTTATATATAAATGTTCACTTTATTTATATTGATAACTTTATATTTTATGTTTCATTTCAAGTAAATTTTTATGTATGGTATGATATAAAGGTTGTGTTTCACTTCTTTTCTTATGGATATCTGGTTATTCTAGCACCATTTGTTGAGAAGACTATTCCTCCCCCTTAATTCCTTGGCACCTCATTGAAAATTGATTAAACGTGTGTGTGTGTGTGTGTGTGTGTGTGTGTGTGTGTGTGTTTACATATTTCTGAACTCTCTATTCTATTTGATTAATGTATTTTTACATTCTAATGTTAGAACAGCATTGCCTTGATTACTATAGTAAATCTTGACATTGGATAATGTTAAGTCCTACAATGTTGTTCTTTCTCAAAATGCTTTTTGGCTACTCTAACTTCTTTGCATATACGCTTTTTTCTTTTTCTTTCTTTTTTTTTTTTTTTTTGAGAAAGGGTCTTATTCCATTGCCTAGGCTGGAGTGTATTGGCACAATCTCAGCTCACTGTAGCCTCAACATCCTGGGCTTTAGCGATTTTCTCACTTCTCCCTCCTTGGTAACTGGGACTACAGGCACACACCACCACGTCCAGCTAATTTTTGGATGTTTTTGTAGAGATGGGTTTTTGTCATGTTGTGCAGGCTGGTCTTGAACTCCTGAGCTCAAGTAATCCTCCTGCCTGCGTCTCCCAAAGTGCTGGGATTATAGGCATGAATCACCATGCCAGTCACAATTTTTAATACATTTTTTTCATTTCACTAAAAAATTTTCTAATTTTTCTTGTGATTTATTATTTAACCCATGGGCTGAATTTCCATATTTGGGGATTTTCCGGATGTCTTCTGTTACTGGCTTCTAATTTAATTTTATGTGGTCAGGGAAGATAACATGTATGAACTCTTTTACTCACAATACTTCTGACACTGAATATCTGCCCCACACCAACCAATTCTCCAACCCTCTAGGCACCAACTAGGTATCCTACAATTTAATTCAATTCTGACTTTATACACCCAGAGTTGAGGCAGACCCCACAAGACTGCCCCCACTACAGACACCAGTTGAAATCCTGATCCTCCTATACTTTTGAGCAGCCAGCTACAAATCAGGGGGTCCTATGAACCCCTCTTTGGATTTTATGATTTATTTGAACAGCTCACAGACTTCAAGAAAACCCTTCACTTAGTATTACCAGTTTATTGTAAAGAATGTAACTCAGAAAGGGCAAAATGGAAGACATGCATAGGACAATGTATAGGGGGTGTGGGGTGTGGCCCAGAGCTTCCATGCCCTCTCTGGGCATGCCACCATCCTGGCACCTGGATAAGTTCACCAACCTGGATGCTCTCAAAACCACATCACTTAGGGGTTTTGTGGAGGTTTCATTACGTAGGCATGATTGGTTAAATAATTGAACATTGATGATTAACTCAACCTCCAAGCCATCTCCCTTCCCTGATGTCAGGGTGTGGAGCTGAAAGTTCCAAATCTCTAATCATGCTTTGGTCTTTCTGGTGACCCGCCACCATCCTGGAGCTATCTAGATGTTCCCAACCACCAATCATCTCATTCACATACTAAAGACACTCTTATCATTCTAAAGATTCCAAGAATTTTAGGAGCTGTGTGCCAGGAACTGAGGACAATGACTAAATATTTATTTTCCATTACGTTACAATGTATAATTTCAGTTCTTTAAGATGTATTCACACCTGCTTTATGAACCAGCTTATGACGCATTTTAGTGACTGTTTTGTGTGTATTCAAAAAACATTTGTGTTTTGATTTTGTTGAATGAAGTCTTCCACAGATATCCACTAGTTTAATTTGGTCAACAGTAGTTAACAATTGAAGTCTTCTCTATCCTTCTTGATTTTCTGCCTGCTTGCTCCATCAACTAGTAGAAGTAGATCCTTGGAACCTCCAGTTATAATTGTGGATTTCTCTATTTCTCTTTTCACTTCTGATAGTTATTACCGTATGAAATTTAAAGCTCCCTTATTGATATATATTCATTGAGGATTTTTTTGTCTTTTTGATGGGTTAATCCATGTATTATCATTATAAACTGTCACTCTTCATGCCTGGTAGTATTCCTTGTTCTGAAATCTATTTTACGTGATATTCACATACATGCTTCTGTTTTCTAATCTTAGTGTTTGCGTGGCATATCTTTTGTTCATCTGTTTCCTTTAAATTTATATATGTCTTTATATGGAAACTGAGTTTCTCATAGACACCATATAATCAGGTCTTGTTTTCTTCATCTAGTCTGATAATTGATATCTTACAGTTGGAGTGTATTGAAGATTTACGTATAATGTAAGTATTCATAAGGTTTGGTTTATATTTACTACTTTTTTATTTGTGTTTCCCTTTATTCATCTGTTTTTTTACTCATTTTATCCTTTTTCCCTAACTTCATTTGATATTTTGTATATTTTCTTTTTTTACTATGTACATATTTTTTTTTCTTTATTTCTTCTAAAAAAAAAAAAACAGGATACATGTGCAGAGTGTGCAGGCTTGTTACATAGGTATATGTGCGCCGTAATGGTTTGCTGTACCTATTGACTTGTCCTCTAAATTCCCTCCCCTCACCCTCCACCCCCTCAACAGGCCCTGGTATATTCTGTTCCCCTCTCTGTGTCCATGTGTTCTTAATGTTCAACTCCCACTTATGAGTGAGAACATGTGATGTTTGGTTTTCTGTTCCTGTGTTAGTTTTCTGAGGATGATGGCTTACAGCTTCATCTATGTCCCTGCAAAGGACATGATCTCTTTCCTTTTTATGGCTGCATAGTATTCCGTGGTCTATATGGACCACATTTTCTTTATCCAGTCTATCAATGATGGGCTTTTGGATTGGTTCCACATCTTTGCTATTGTAAATAGTGCGGCAATAAACATACATGTGCATGTGTCTTTATAGTAGAATAATTTGTAATCCTTTGTGTATGTACCTAGTAATGGGATTGCTGGGTCAAATGGTATTTCTGGCTCTAGATCTTTGAGGAATCACCATACTGTCTCCCACAATGGTTGAACTAATTTACATTCCCACCAAAAGTGTAAAAGTATTCCTATTTCTCCACAGCCTTGCCGGCATCTATTGTTTCCTCACTTTTTAATAATTGCCATTCTAACTGGTGTGAGATGGTATCTCATTGTGGTTTTGATTTGCATTTCTCTGATAATCAGTGATGTTGAGGTTTTTTTGTATGTTTGTTGGCTGTATAACTATCATCTTTTGAGAAGTGTCTGTTCATATACTTTGCCCACTTTTTGATGGGGTTTTTTCTCTTAAATATGTGTAAGTTTCATGTAAGTCCTGGATATTAGACCTTTGTCAGATGGGTAGATTGTAAAAATTTTCTCCCATGTTTTCATATTCCATTTTATCTCCACTGTAGGCTTTTTAATTAATAACTATCTCGTTTTATTTTTTAATGGTTGCTATAGGGTTTTAAATGAGCATGTTTATTGCAACTCAACTTCAAATAATACTATATTACTCTCACATATAGTTAAAGACTCTTAAAATGATATATTTCTATTTCCCCCAGTTCTACATTTTGTGCTATTGTTGTCATACCTTAGTCATGTATTAAAATCTATATACATTTTTGAATGTTGTGCTATGTACAGAAAAATAATAATTCTACATACATTCTATACCCCATAATATGTTGTTACCCTTTAAATAGTTGATTATATTTTACAGAAATTTTAAAATTAGAAAAAGTATTTGTTTACTTGCATATTTATCTCTTTCAGTGCTGTTTATTTCTCTGTTTAGATCCTAATTTCTATCAGATACCATTTTTTTCTTTCACCTAAAAAATGGGTAATTTAATATTTCTTTTAGTGCAGATTTGTCTGTAATGAACTCTTTCAGCTTTGCTTATTCAAAAATAATTTTATTTGCCTTCACTTTTGAAGGATATTTTCATTAAATATAGACTTCTAGTTTGAAATTTTCTGTCAATGCTTTAAAGATGCCAATTTATTTTCTTCTACCTTGCATAGTTGCTGATGATAAAACTTTAATAACTCTTATTTTTGCTCTATTGAATAGACTGTGTCTTTTATGCTTGTACTGCTTTTAGGATTTTCCCTTTACCACTAGTTTTCAGCAATTTAAATATGATGTGCCTTGGTATAAGGGAGTTGATGGAGTGTTTTTATGCTTCTTGGGGGTCATTGAGTCTTTTGTAGCTGTGTGGTTATACTATTCATCATATTTAGACTATTTCAGCCATTATTTCTTTAAATATGTTTTCTGTCACCTCCTCCAAGATTCCAAGTAATAAAGGTTAGACCAGTTGACACTATATATATATATATATATATATATATAAAGTGTCCCTGTATTAGTTTCCTAAGGCTGCCATAATAAAATACCATAGGCTGGATAGCTTAAACAACAGACATTTATTTTCTCACAGTTCTAGAGGCTAGAAATTCAAGATCAAGATGTTAGCAGGTTTCAGCTGAGCATGATGGCTCACACCTGTAATCCCAGCACTTTGGGAGGCTAAGGTGGGTGGAGCACTTGAGGTCAGGAATTCAAGTCCAGCCTGACCAACATGGTAAAACCGCATCTCTACTAAAAATATAAAAATTAGCCAGGCATGGTGGCAGGTGCCTGTAATCTCCTTGAACCCAGGAGGTGGAGAGGAGATCATGCCACTGCACTCCAGCCTGGACAACAGAGCAAGACTCCATCTCAAAAACAAACAAACAAACAAACAAAAACCTCTTAGCAGGTTTGGTTTCTCTTAAGGCCTCTCTCCCTGGCTTGCAGATAACCACCTTCTGACTGTGTCCTCACATGGCTTTTTTTCTGTGTATTCACATGTCTAGGACCTTTTTAAGGCCATCAGTAATATTGCATTAGGGCCCCAGACTTCGGACATTATTGAACTTTAATTATCACTCTAAAGGCTGTAACTCCAAATACAGTTCCACTGGACTTCAGGACTTTAACATATAGAGATGGAAATCTAAGCTCAGAAAGCTGGGTTTATGATGCCAGAGCAAAACAAATTTCCAAACTCGTGGAAAAAATAGCCCCCCAAAAATCCCTTATTCAGATGTCAATGCTAGAGTAGCTAATTCTTGTTATATAAAAGAAAATATTATAAGCATACAATAAATATGCACTAAAACTTAATGTTTGGGGTCCATCAGAATATATGAAAAGCATCCTTGCTCTATTTACAACATTGTGTTCTTATGCAGATGAAAAATAATCAGCTAATACATATTGAATATCGTATGTCTTCCTTCATCTTTCATTCTCCAGCAAGAAGCACTGATTTCTAACTAGACACTCTGCTGTGCATACAAGAAGAAAAAAAAGAAAAGAAAGAAAAATTAATTTCACGGTCTACAAGATTTATGGCACTAAAAATTTAAGTCAAATTGTAAGCTTAAAAGATATAATAAGATTCATAAACCTATTATTACCCTGAGTTATTGCCCTGAAGCCTCAAATTTTACTATTTAAAAATCTGTGAGGAATGAGGAATATTTTCAAAAACAACCTTAATTTGTTTATAATTTTTAATGTATATGTTGTATATATCCTAGATTTACTCATTGTTTTGCAAATTATCCATTTATGCATTCCTAATATGTGCAAGCCCTGAAGACTGATATTAGCTCTCTGATCTTTGTGAACCTCTGAAAATGTCATTTTCAATGGAGATTTTCTTATAAATAAATGTATAATTTCTGTTATGACCAGGTAATGCCGTTGCTTAAGAGTGACAAGATAAAAACAACTTTTAATGTATCTATTAAAAGCAAAGCTTGGGAATACATTATTTCAAAGTCATTTCAAGAAGCTACTAACTACAATTTTTAAATTAAGTAAATTTACATAGTCTAACATATTTTCATTTCTTAAAAGAGTTATATTTTAAAAAATGGACTCGAGAATATCAGGCTTTGGACAACCATTTAAATTAATGTTCCATAAATCACAATTAATCTTATTTAGAAGATTAGCTCATATAATTAGTGTACATACACATTATTAGAACAATAAAAAGCTCTCAGTTATGTAGTTGTTCATAATTGGAGTATTAAGTTACTGCCCTAGTTTTTTAAATTTCCAAACAAGTTGTCTAATAATTATTTTGGTATTTACTCAGCTTATGTTTGCATTGCAAAACTTGGATTTCTACTTGCAAAGCTCAAACATGATTTGTTTAATGGGAGGAAGAAGATAAAACATTTAGGTAAATGTCAGTATAGTTGAATATGTAAATTGTGGAAATAGATGCAAAACATTTGAATCCTTCTGACAGCACCCTAAAACGTAAAATGGAAAAAAAAATCGTATCATCTTAAAAGCATTATCCATGCAGAACAGAGACTTATTAGAATTTTGTTTGAATCTGACTTTAAAATCTATGGTAATTCTAAACCATTTGTCTCTGACAGTCATATCACCAGTGAAGAATTAATCTATCAGAGTTGCTGTCTCTTTCTCTTCTTTCTCTACTTTGTCTACTGCTCTTGTTCATTCTGTCTCTCCCACTTTTTCACTTTCCTTTCCTTTTTCTTTCTTTCTCTCCCAATACAACAAAAGTTTACTTACTCAAACCACAGAGAATACACCTGACATCCCCTAGAATTCCATTATTTTAAGCGTTTTCTTCATAGAATTATCTGTCCTAACCATAATAAAGAATAATGGGTGTTAGAATATATGACAGTTAGTTCTTATCCAGACTGTTTCTAGCATCAAACAAAAAATTTCCAATATGCAAAAATTAGTATTTTACCTTATTTCATGAATAAGAATTAAATACTGTAAATATGGAAATATCATTTTCAAGTTTGTTATTTTAAAGCTTCTTTCAAGGGTTTACCTGGAAGCTACAGAAAATAATTTGATTCACTTCTCAAAGGGTACCTGTTTGGGTTGAATTCATATGTTGAAGTCCTAACCTTGAGGAACTCAGAAAGTGGCCTTATTTGAAGACAGAGTCTTTATGGAGACAGTCAAGTTAAAATGAAGTCATTAAAGTGAGCTCTAATCCAACATCCTCTGGCGTTCTCATAAAAAGGAGAATTTGGGCACAGAAAACACCATGGGAAGCTGGAGACAAATATGGAGTGAAGCTTCTGTAAGCTGAAGAATACCAAAGATAGCCTGCAAACCACCAGCAGATAAGGAAGAGGCATGAAACAGATTCTTTCTCACAACCCTGAGAAGGAACCTACCCTGTTAACATCTTGATCTCAGACTTTTGACCTCCAGAAATGTGAGACAATACATTTCTTTTGTTTAAGCCACTCAGTTTGTGGTACTTTGCTACAGCAGCCTTAGCAAACTAATGCAGTAGGCCAACTTTTGTGTGATTTCTATTTTTAACTTTGGGGCTTATAATTCTCATCATGTTTTCATATGAGTTGAAAATTTCACTGCTACATGAGTAAAAGAAAATGAAACTGGGAACACAAGTAGGAAAGTAAATCTCAATTCACAGTTGGAATATTAAGGTATATCCAGTCTTCAGATTGAAAAACCTCAAAAATCCAAGCATCATAGAATTGGTTCCACAACGTTATAACAAGCTATATGGCATTATTAATATATTTCAGCATTATGTGTCAAAAGAGCACTGACTCAGAATTTTAAAACAAGATTTGCCTCAGAATGCAAAGTTAACAAAACATCCAAAAGTTAATTAACGTACTACACCATCCACATGAATACAATAAAGGACAAGATTATCTCCACAGATGTAGGAAAAGCATTGACAAAACCAACAACATTTTGATAAAGAGTATCCAAAAACTAGGAATAGAGAAAAACCTTCTCAACTTAAAGGGCATCTACAAAAAAACACAGCTACCATCATACTTACTGTTGGAGGATTGAATGCTAACACTCGCACTTCCCAAATTCAAACTTACTACAAAGCTATAGTCATCAAGACGGTGTGGTAATATAACAGTAGACACATAAGTTTTTGGAATAGAATAGAGAGTCCAGAAATAAATACCCATATTTATGGTCAATTGATTTTTGACAAGGGTGCCAAGACAATTCAATGGGCAGTAAGAAGTGTTATGAATCAATGATGCTGGTAAAACTAGATATCTACATATAAAGAATAAAGTTGGAATCATTTCTCACAGTACACACAAAAATTAGTCCAAAAAGGACCATAATCCTAATATAAGAGCTAAAATTATAAAACACTTAGAAGAACATATAGGCATAAATCTTCATGACTGTGGGTTATGCAAAGCCTGTTAGATATGACACCAAAATTATAAATAACAAAAGAAAAAATAAGTTATATTGTATAAGTCAGGGTTATCCAAAGAACCAGAACCAACAGGATGCATATAGAAAGAGATTAATTATAGTGAATTGGCCGACATGATTATGGAAGCTGAGAAGTTTCAAGATCTGCAATTCCCAAGCTGAAAACCCAGGAGAGTCATTGGTAAAAATACCAGTCTGAAAATCAGCAAGCTTGAGTCTCAAGAAAGCTGATGTTCCAGTTCAAGTGCAAAGGCAGGAAAAGACCAACATCATTGCTCAATCAGCCAGGGAGGAGAGGTGGGTCCCCTCTTAGAATCAGCCAGTTTGTTTTAGTTTGGCCTTCAGCTGATTGAGCGAGGGTCCCCCCACATTAGGGAGGGCAATCTGTTTTACCCGGTCTATAAATTCAAATATAAATCTCATCCAAAAACATTCTCACAGATACACCCAGAATAATGTTTGACCAAATAATGGCACCCTGTAACCCAGTAAAATTGACATATAAAATTAACCACCATATAAACTTTAACAAAATTAAAAACTGTTGTACCAGAAACATTATAATCAGGAAAGTGAAAGACAACCCACAAAATGGGAGAAAATATATCCAAATCATATACCTGAGAAAGAACTCATATCCAGTAAAGAACTCTTAGAACTCAATAATAAAAAGATAAATAACCCAATTTAAAAATGAGAAAAAGATCTGAATAGGCTTTTTCCCAAGGAAGATATGCAAGTGGCCAATAAGCATATGAAAAAAAAGATCATCATCTTAGCTTATTTTATGTTTCTATAATAAAATGCCACAGATTAGCTAATTTAAAAGGAAGAGAAATGTATTTGTCTAATAGTTCCAGAGGCTGAGAAGTCCAAGAGCATGGCACCAGCATCTGGTGAGGGCCTTTGTGCTGCATCATTCCGTGGCAGAAGGTGGAAGAGCAAGACAGCAAGAAAGCAAGCAAGCAAGAGGGAGCCAAACACACTTTTGTAAAAACCTACTCTCAAAATAAGAAACTCACTCCATGATAAGGGCAGAGCTCTCCTGGACTAATGGGAAGCTAATGGTCCCACCACGTACTACTATGACAAATGCAATTAAATTCCAACATGAGTTTTGAAGGGGACATTCAAGTCATATCATTCTGCCCCTAGACTTCTAAAACTCATGTCTTTCACATAAAAAAATACATTCATCGCATCCCAATAACCCTAAAAGTCTCACCTTGTTCAAACATCAGCTTAAAAGTTCAAAGTCTAGAGTCTCATCTAAATCAGATATGGATGAAACTCAAGACAATTCATTCTGAGGCAGATTTCTCTTCAGCTGTGAGCCTGTGAAATTGGCATATTACATTTTTCGTAAATACAGTGGTGGGACAGGCATAGGACAGACATTCCAATTGAAAAAGGAAGATATAGGCAATTTAAGGAGTAACCAGGAGGCTGAGGCACAGGAATTGCTTGAACTGGGGAGGCGGAGGTTGCAGTGAGCCGCGATTGCGCCACTGCACTCCAGCCTGGGCAACAGAGCGAGACTCTGTCTCAAAAAAAAAAAAAAAAAGAATAACAGGCCCCAAATGAGTTCCAAATCCCAATAAGGAAAACGGCATTAAACTTCAGAACTCCAGAATGACTTTTCTTGGACTCTGTGTCCTGCCTTCTGGGCTCATTAAGTTGAAAGTTGGGCCCCTGTGGCCTCAAGCAACCGTATCCCTATGGTTTTGTGCACAGTGCACCCAGCAGCTTCCACAGGTTGGAGTCTCTGTATGCAGCTCTCCTAGGCAAGTGTTGCATGGCGATAGCGCTACAGTTCTGTGGTCTTGGGGGCTGCCCTGGCACTGCTCCAGGGCATTGTCCTAGTGTGGGCTTTCTGCAGTGGCTCTATCTTTGTGGCAAGTCTCTGCCTGGGCCCCCAAGCTGTTCTTAATATTCTCTGAAATCTAGGTGGAGGCTGTCATGGTGCCACAGCTCATGAACTCTGTGTCTTTAGAGCCAGCACCATATGGACACTGCCAAGGTTTATAGCCTGAAGCCTTTGGAGCTGCGGCATGAGCATACCTGGGCATGGTTGAGCCATCTCCAAACCAGCCCTGGGCAGCAAATGCTGAAGTCCAACCTGACCTCCCTAGAAACCTTGCCCTTGAGGTTCTAACCTGCATCCAAGATCTCTAAAATGCCTTCAGAGTCATTTTTCTGTTATTTTATGAGTAGTACTTGGCTCTCTTCTAACCTTGCTAATCTCTTCAGCAAACAGTCGCTTCGCCACAGCTTTGGTTTCCTGCCATAAACACACCTTTTTACTCTTTACATGGCTAGGCTGTGAATTTTCCAAATCTTTCTCTTCTGCTTCTCTTTTAATTATAAATTCCATCTTTAAATAATTTTTCTCTGCTTGCATCTTACTATATGCAGTCAAAATGCGTGCAGCTCCTTCAATATTTTGCTTAAATATTTCTTCTGCCAGATATCCCAGTTTATCACTTCTTAATTCTATCTACCATAAAGCCCTCAAGCATGGAACAATTCAACCAAGTCCTATGAGACTTTATAATAAAGATAGCCTTATTCAGTTTTCAATTCCTCATTTCTCCCTGAGACCTCATCAGACTGGCCTTTACTGTCCATATTTTTGCCAATATTCTCATCATGACCACTTAACTGATCTTTAAAAAGTTTCAAATGTTTCCTAAGCCTTTCTTTTCCTCCAAGCCCTCACCAGAATTGCTCTTAATGCTCCATTCATAGCAATCTATGCTTTTTCCAGTCTGCTCCTTCAAATTCTTTCCGCCTCTACCTGTTACCCAGTTCCAAAGCCCTTTCTACATTTTGGGGTATTTGTTATAGCAACGCCCACCCTTTGGTACCAATTTTCTGTCTCTGTCCATTTTGTATTCCTATAACAGAATACTACAGGTTGGGTAATTTACTTTTTTAAAATTACTTTCGACAATTCTGGAAGAACTAAGTCCAATATCCAGGTGCCAGCATGTGGTGAGAGCCTTCTTGCTGCATCATCCATGGCAGAAGTTTGAAAGGCAAAAGAGTGTGCAAGAGCAAGAGAGAGCTGAACCTGCTTTTATAACAACCCACTCTCATAATAACAAACCCACTCCCTCAATGTTAACATTAATCCATTCAGAGCTCTCAAAGTCTAATAATCTCTTAAGAGTTCCACCTCTTAATACCTTCATAATGGCAATTAAATTTCCACATGAGTTTGGCGAAAATATTCAAACCATACCAACATCATTAACCATTAGGAAAATGCTAATCAAAATCGTCTCATACACACAAAGATGGCTATAATAAAAACAAAAGACAATAACAAGTGTTAGAGATGTGAAGATATTGTAACCCTCACACATTGCTGTTGAGAATGCCTAACAGTGCCATTCCTGTAGAAAACAGTTTGGTACTCTTCAAAATTTTCAACATAGAGTTACCACATGACCTAGAGTTCTACTCCTTTATACATTCATACAAAAATTTGTACACAAGTGTTCATAGCAGTGTTACTCATAATAGCCAGAAATGAAAACAATAAAATTTACATCAACTGCTGAATGTATAAATGTAAAGAAAACAATAAAATTTACATCAATTGATGAATGTATAAATGTATCCATACAATAGAATATTATTCAACAATAAATGGAAATGGATTTGTACATGCTACAACATAGAGGAATCTTGTAAACATGGTAAGTGAAAGAAACCAGACACAAAAGGTCGTGTATTGTCTAATTCTAGTCATGTGAAATGTCCAGAATAGATAAATCTGTAAGGACAGAAAATGAACTATGTTTTTAGGGCTGGGGTGAATTGGAGCAGGGGAATGGGGAGTGATTGTTATTGCATAAGGGTTTTCTTTGGAGGCATTGAAAGCACTGATAATGTTTCAGAGTGCGGGAAGGATTTGAACGGTGGAAATGCTTTATGAGCATCAACAAATTAATCTACCAGATCCTTTCTCTCAGGTAACATAAATGCCACAGACTCAGGCTTAAGTATCTTTTACTGTCAGTATGTCAAGATGTGGTTCAGGAGGTATTCAGGAATTCATTAGCATGATATTTACAATATTGCACATGGCAGTTGGTGGATATTTTGTAATAGTTATTAATATTATCTCAAATTTGTGTTATGTTATCTTAGACATAACGTGTGAAGCTTAATGACAACCTTTACATTAGCAATTTAATGGATGAGGAATACAAGGAATGTGAATAGTTTCATTTTTGTAAATGTATTTAAAAATAAATGAATTTCAGGTTTAATGAGTAATTTTGAATTAAACTTTTTATGTCTGTTATTCATATTTATATTTTAAGTAACCTAAGATAGAAATAAGTTTTTGAAAATAATTTTGACTTTTTGATATCTTACATTTAATTTGTATTTTAATGAAAACATATTGAAATGCATTTATTTAGAATAAAATAGAAATTTTTACCTTTTAGATAATTGCTATCAATGGAGTATAAAATGGGAAAATATTCATTGTCATATAATTGTTGATACTCCTGAAATGGAGAAAAAAAAAATTTAGGAACATATACATAAAAATTTACAAATTTATATTTTATCACTCATCCAAACATCGTTATTTTATCAAGAAGACACTGAGGCATATGCAATTAATAATTAAATTGAGTCATCTTCATTATTTTGCTGCCAATCATATAAAAACCATGGTTTTACACATATGTTCATGTTTTCTATTGTGAAGGTGTATTTTTCAAAGCAGGCAATTAGTATATCTTTTATATAACAGTGTGTTAATTTGTATTTATAACCTTCAGATATTTAGGCCTATGGTAAATAGAACTCCATTTGCACTGTTCTCCAGAGCCCACAAATGTTAGGGGTAAGCCTATTTCCTTCTAGTTTGGACAACTGGAAGGTCATATTTGATTTGTATCTTGTTTTGGTGGTGATTGTAACGTGATTGGACTCATTGACCATGAGTCTCTGGCTCATTATGCAGAGCAGACATTGAATGAGCTGTGTTTACCTAAGATCATGGGCTGTTGTACCATACAGCTATGGAGGTTCATAGGTTGAGCCAGCTGGGTGCAAGAGAGGTATTTCATTGGAATTCCTTTACATAGACTCTGGCTGCAGATATATATTGATATAAAGTCTTATTGGCTGCCCACACCCATGATGAAAATGAACTTGGATTGGCACTGCGTCTTTGACAGTGACAACAACCTGTCTGCCAGGTGTTGGAGAGAAACAGTGGAAATAGCAACTGCAACCTTCATGGCCCATCTAGTAATAATTCCATATGTTCTAAGCCCCATAGTTCTGTGAATTACAGTTCCCATGTTCACTATGTTAATTGAAAGTGCCTCAGTCCTCTTATAGTCTGTTTTCTTGCAAAGGTACTGTGGGACTTTCCTAAGGTTACTGTAACAAATTAGCAAGGACAGTGGCTTCAAATCACAAGAATTGATTATCTTTATTTTACAGTGCTCTTTTGGGGGGCTACAAATTCCTCTTAAATTTATAATATATAACATTTTCTTCCCATGTTAATAGCTCATGCTCTGGATTCTTATACCAAGATTTTCGGTATATAAATTTAAGTGATCCTCTGCTGTGGTCCAAATGTTTGCGTACCCCTTCACCAAAACTCGTATGTTGAAATCCTACATTTGAAAGTAGGGCCTTTGGGAGGTGGTTAGGTCGTGGCAGAAGAGACCTCATGATCAGGTTAGCATCCTTACAAAAGATTTCCCAGAGAGATTTTGAGGAACTAACAGAGCTGGAATTCACTCATTACCACAAGGGGACCTCACTCAAGTGAGGTCACTGTGAGAAGGTGCTGTCTATGAGCCAGGAAGTCAACCCTCACCAGAGGGTTGACAGTAACTTGATCTGACAGTACCTTGATCTTGGACTTCCCAGACTCCAGAACTGTAAGAAATAAAATTTGGTTGTTTATAAGCCACTCGGCTTACGGTATTTTGTTACAGCAGTCCAAACAGACTAAGATATCCTCTTAATTAGTATTATCTTGCTCAAGAACAGTGTGCTAGATTTAAATATTTCTACAAAGGCTTCAATTCTTCTTTCTTTGAAAGTTGGAGTTTAATTCCCTTCTACTTGTGCAAGCCTGACCTTAGTGACTAACTTCTAGCAAGTAGAATACTGTGGAATGATGCTGCGTGACTTCCAAGGCTAGACTACACTTCCAAGGCATTCTGGCTTTCTGCCTGCGCTGTCTTGGATCACATGCTCTGAAGGATGTTAACTGACATGTTGAGCTGATACTCAAGCAACTCTGTGGAGAGGTTCTTATGGCCCTGAGACCTCCTGCCATCAGCTCTGAAGAACAAGGCATCCAACCAACAGCTTCTTGAGTGAGCTGTTTGGAAGTGGATCTTCCAGCCTCTGTCAAACCTACAGATGACCCTAGGTCTGATATCTTAGCAGTGAAATGAGTAACTCTGAGCCAAAACCACCCGCCTAAGCTGATCCCAGATTTCTGACTCTCAGAAACTGTGTGAGATAACAAATGTTTGTTATCTTTAGGCCTAACATCTGGAGTAATTTGTTACGCAATCATAAGTAATAAAACCAATTAAAATCTTCAAAATTTTCTGAGGGGAAATCAGTGATGTACCTTGCATCTTATAATTGCATATGATTAACAGGAAACAATTCACGTAAATAAATGTGAGCTGTTAAGACTTTGCCCGAAATATTGTTTGACTCAGAATCAAATATAAGACTTAATTTATATAATCAGTATCCTTATTTTAATTATAAATAAATCAAATATAGAATTAAGAAGCCACTGAATATATACAAATATTTATTATTTTTATGTCATACAAATTCATATTTGCCACTAAAATAATGTTATAATGTTAGATAATATTAACCACACTATATCAGAACAAAACACAACCCCTCAGATATCATTGTTTCATTCAACAACATTTCATTTTAACACAGATTAAAAAAAATCTCTTCCTGGCCATGACCACTGTCTACATGTAGTTTGCACATTCTCCCTACGTTTGTGGGTTTTCTCCATTCACTCTGGTTTCCTCCCACATCTCAAAGCTGTGAACATTGGGTAACTTGGCATGTCTAAATGGTTCCAGTCTGAGTGAGGGTAGATATGGGTGTGTGTGAGTGTGCCCTGTGATGGGTTGGTGTCCTGTCCAGGGCTGGTTCTTGCCTTGTACTCTGAGCTGCCTAGACAGGCTCCAGGCACCAGCAGCCCTAATCTGAAATAAAAATTGGGTAAATAATAATCATACTTGTTTTTATTAGTCTTTCTTAAGTATGTATATAGCACATATTTATTTTAATGTTTACTATTAGAAGTCTTTTGGTCTTTATTTAGAACTTTGGTGATGTTTTTGTGACCAGAAATATGCCATAAAAGCTTAATCACCTGGCCTATAGCAAAGCTGGCTTTGTGATACGTCATTTTGCTTAAACTCACTGTTCCCAAGAACCCATTGATGACTTTAAGTGATTTACTGTACAATTAAATTTTTGAAAACTGAATATTATGTGAGATATTATACTTTCATACAATCCCGTTACGTGCACCATTTTGCCCCACTCCTTCCCCAAAATTCGCATGTTGAAGCATGAACTCCCAGTACCTCAGAATGTGACTGTATTTGGAGATACAGCTTTAAAGAGATATTGAAGGTTAAATGAGGTCATGAGGGTGGACCCTAATACTATCTGACCGATGTCCTTGTCTGAAGAGCAAATCTGGACATAAAAAAAGAGAAACTAGAGATGCACGTGCACAGAGGAAAGGCCATGTGAGGAATAGAGACAAGGCGGCTGTCTGCAAGCTAAGAAGAGAGGCCTCAGAAGAAGCCAAACCTGCTAAGTCTTTGATCTTGGACTTCCAGCCTCCAGAACAGTGAGAAAATTAATTTCTGTTATCTAAGCTACCCAGTTTGTGGCATTTTGTTATGGCAGCGTCAACAAACTAATATACCAAACCAAGAAAGGTCAAGAGGATACATCTCTATACAGTATTCATTTTTCCAGATTATTTGGGTGCTGCCCAAAATATTCTACATAAAGAATTAATTTTAGGACAAAATTTTCAAGTATTTCATGGACTCAAATATACAGTGTCCCAATACACAGCATCACATTTTGTAATAACTGTACTTACCACTATAGAACTGATGAATTTCCCAACTTTTAAAATTACATTTTGAAACGTAAAAAAAATTATTTAAAAAAATCCCTACTGTGAGGAGAGATGTAAACAGAAATTAGTTCTGAGGGCCCAGGAAAAAGAGAAATTAGCTTTTGCTAAATATATATAAGCCATACAGAGGAAGAACCATTTGAATTAGATCTTAGGTCGAACATAGTGGCGCATGCGTTTAATCCCAGCACTTTGGGAGACCAAGGCAGGTGGATCACCTGAGGTCAGGAGTTCGAGACCAGCCTGGCCAAAATGGTGAAACCCCATCTCTACTAAAAATATGAAATTAGCCAGGTGTGGTGGCATGTGCCTGTAATCCCAGCTACTGAGGAGGCTGAGGCAGGAGAATCGCTTAAACCCGGGAGGTGGAGGTTGCAGTGAGCCAAGATCATGCCACTGCACTCCAAACTGGGCGACAGGGCGATAGTCCATCTCAAAAGATAAAATAAAATTAAATTAAATTAAATTAAAAATAAATTAGACCTTAAAGCCTGAGAAAGGCTTTTATAGTTAGAGGAGAGGGCAGAACATTTTAGAAAAACGATCAGTCAGGCAATGAAAAAAAAAGTTTGGAATTTCTGGAACAAAGGGTGCATGGTGGCTTTTGAACTTGGATTTGGGTAGAATTTGAAAAGGATCTTAAATGTGAAAATAAAATATTAAATTAAGTCTTGCACCTGATTTTGCATGCAGTGAAAGTAAAAAAAAAAAAAAAAAAAAAAAAAGCTATATAAGAAATGGAATGGGCTGTGCTCAGTGGCTCACGCCTGTAATCCCAGAACTTTAGGAGGCCGAGGCAGGCAGATCACTTGAGGTCAGGAGTTCGAGACCAGCCTGACCAACAAGGAGAAACCCCATCTCTCTTAAAAATACAAAATTAGCTGGGCCTGGTGGTACATGCCTGTAAACCCAGCTACTCGGGAGTCTGAGGCAGGAGAATCGCTTGAACCCAGGAGGTGGAGGTTGCAGTGAGCCGAGATCACACCATTGCACTCCAGCCTGGGCAGCAAGAGTGAAATC
This sequence comes from Gorilla gorilla gorilla, assembly GCF_029281585.2. Classification (NCBI taxonomy): domain Eukaryota; kingdom Metazoa; phylum Chordata; class Mammalia; order Primates; family Hominidae; genus Gorilla; species Gorilla gorilla. The sequence continues at coordinate 30,745,076 of NC_073227.2, read as the reverse complement.
CATCTCAAAAAACAAAACAAAACAATAAAAGAAATGGAATGGTATAATCGTTTTTGTTTTTTGGTAGGATGACTCTGATATGACCCTTTAACTACAAACTGCAATAAGAATGGAGACCAGATAGGACAAGGTTTTAATAGTCCAGGTGAGAAATAATCAAGTTCTGGATTAAGTTCTTGACAACACCTTAGAAAAGGAGAGATTGAAATGCAGAGATGCTTCTGAATATAGAACTGACAAGATTAATGAACGATTGAAGACTCAACATTGAAAAGTAGAAAGAGTGCTGAATTTGCAGCCTGGAAGAGTTAGCTCAACTCTAGGTTTTGTCATTAATTTGCTTTTTGATCTGGGACAAATTATTTCCCCCTTCTTATTAATAATATATAATCATAGCTATACAATGAGGTTATTGTGACAATTAGATATAATATTTATAAATCTCCTTTATGTCATTAATTTTATTATCATTAATATTCAGAGCATGAGAGAGAAGGAAATCTTGGGATGCCCCCTAAATTTTTGACTTAGGAAGCTACATAGATCATGAGGCCATAAACTTAAAGGGACAGAATAGGTTCTTGGAAATCAGCATTAATTCACTTCCAATCTCTCTAGGACTCTAGGTCAAGATGGCCAGAGGACAGTTAAAATTAAGGAACAGAAACTTGTGGAAAGAAGTTTGAGGTTTAAAATATAGATTTTGGAGCTTGACAGTATATAAATGACTTTTGAGGTAAAAATAACAAATGAGATTCATCAACGAGTGAAGAAAGAGCTAGAAAAATGTATTCCACGAACTAAACCTTGCCTTTAAAAAACGAATTATCTGCTGGGTGTGGAGGCTCGCGCCTGTAATCCCTGCACTTTGAGAGGCTGAGGCAGTTGGATCACCTGAGGTTGGGAGCTTGAGACCAGCCTGACAAACATGGAGAAACCCCATCTCTACTAAAAATACAAAATTAGCCGGGCGTGGTGGTGCATGCCTGTAATCTCAGCTACTCAGGAGGCTGAGGCAAGAGAATCGCTTGAACCTGGGAAGTGGAGGTTGCTGTGAGCCAAGATCATGCCATTGCACTCCAGCCTGGGCAACAAGAGTGAAACTCTGTCTCAAAAAAAAAAAAAGATTTATCTGTGAAGTTCTTTTAAGAAAGACCTGTAATTGCAAAAGTTTCACTTTGTATTAACATAGGCTTGCTTTTGCCTTTGAGCAATCCAAATTCTTGGTTTGGATAAATATTGACTAGAAAAAAAATGGAAAGGCAGTACAAAGATTCCTAAGTCTGGCAAGAGGTTTTGCATAAACCCAGTTCCCAAGGTATGTATCCAGTGAGATAGAATACTTACACATGTCAGGAAAAGCAAATGTGTTACTCACAAATAGGCAACAAGAATCAACAGAAGGCTAGGATCTATGGCAAGCCCATTCCCCAAGGCTCCAGAAAGTTGCATAGGGTTGGATGGAGTCTTGTCTGCGCATGACTTATAGCTAAGGATCCCCTCAAGCACTCTGCTCTGGGTTTTACACCCTGGGCAGCACGGGGATGATGGAGCACAAGAACTGCAGAACATTCCATTCTGGAAAGAATCAGAACACAGCCCAGATTGTTCTAGACATTTTTTTCTTATCTCAGGATGTTGCATTCTCTGTATATTCTGCACAAGATTGCAAGCAAGAGGGGAAAGAGTGGAGTTGGCCAAGATTATTTGAAGATTTGTCCTCCTGTAGATGGAGCCAGAATTTTGTTCTGGAAGGTCAGGACTATAAGAAACTTAACTGATTTGCATAATGCAAAAAGTTGTTCTTGTTAGAGACAAAAAGGTGGCTGCTCTCTTAATCTATTCTATGTGCTACAATAAAATAGCATAAACTAGGTAGCTTATAAATAGCAGAAATATATGTATAACAATTTTGGAGGCTTAGCAAATCAAAAACCAAGGTGCCAATAGATTAGGTATCTGGTGAGGATCACTTTCTCATAGATGGTGTCTTTTTGCTGTCTCTTCACATGGTGGAAGGGGCAAACAAGCTCCCTCAGGTCTCTTTTATAAGAACACTAATCCCACTCATTAGGGCTCCACTCTCATTATGTAAACTCCTTCTAAAGGCCCCACATTTCAAGATCATCACCTTGGGATTTGGAATTTGAATTTTGGCAATAAAATGGTTTGGCTCTGTGTCCCCACCCAAATATCATCCTGAATTGTATAATAATCCCCACAATCCCCACGTGTGGAGGGAGGGACAAGATGGGAGGTTGTTAGATCATGGGGGTGGTTTTCTCTTTGCTGTTCTAGTGATAGTGAGTGAGTTCTCATGAAATCTGATGGCTTTATAAGGCAGTTTTCCCTGTGGTTGCTTGCCCTCTCTTGCCTGCCACCGCGTAAGACATGCTTCTTCTCCTTCCACCATGATTGTAAGTTTCTTGAAGCCTCATCAGCCATGCAGGACTGTGTGTCAATTAAGCCTATTTTCTTTATAAATTACCCAGTCTTGGGTATGTCTTTGTAGCAGTGTGAAAATGAACTAATACAATACATTGGTACCAAGAATGGGGTACTGCTATAAAGATACATGAAAATGTGGACGTGACATTGGAACTGAGTAACAGGCAGAGGTTGGAACAGTTTGGAGGGCTCAGAAAAAGAGAGGAAGATGTGGGACAATTTGGAACTTCCTAGAGAGTTGTTGAATGGTTTTGACCAAAATGCTCATGGTGATATAGACAGTGAAGTCAAGATTGAGATGGTCTCAGATCATGATGAAGAACTTGTTGGGAACCGGAGCAAAGGTCACTCTTGCTATCTTTAGCAAAGAGATTGGCAGCATTTTGCCCCATCCTAGAAATCTGTGGAACTTTCAACTTGCAACTTGAGATGATCTGAAATTTAAACTTAAGTTTAAAAGGGAAGAGGAGGATAAAAGTTTGAAATATTTGCAGCCTGATGAGGTCATAGAAAAGAGAAACACATTTTCTAGGAGGAATTCAGGCCAGCTGTAGAAATTTGCATAAGTTACGAGGAGCAGAATGTTAATCACCAAGACAACGGGGAAAATGTCTCGAGGGCATGTCAGAGACCTTCACAGCACACCCTCCCATCACAGACCTGAAGGGCTAGGAGGGAAAAATGGTTTCATGGGCCCAGACCCAGGGCCCCATTGCTGCTCTGTGCAGCCTTGGGACTTGGCACCCTGCATAACAGCCATGGCTAAAAGAGGTCAAAGTACCACTCAGGCCATTGTTTTAGAGGGTGAAAGTCCCAAGTCTTGATGGCTTCCATGTAGTGTTAGGCCTGCCAGTGCATAGAAGTCAGAATTGAGGTTTGGAAACCTCCACCTAGATTTCAGAGGATGTATGGAAATGCCTGGATGTCCAGGCAGAAGTTTGCTGCAAGGGTGGAGCACTCATAGAGAACCCCTGCTAGGGCAGTGTGGAAGGGAAATGTGGGGTTGGAGCCCCCACACAGTGCCCCAACTGGGGCACTTTCTAGTGGAGCTGTCAGAAGAGGGCCACTGTCCTCCAGACCCCAGAATGCACATGGAAAAATTGGAGACACTCAATGCCAGCCAGGAGAGGGCTGTACCCTGCAAAGCCACAGGGATGGAGCTGCCCAAGACTGTGGGAACCCACTTCCTGCATCAACGTGACCTGGATGTGAGGCATGGACTCAAAGGAGATTATTTAGGAGCTCTAAGATTTAATGACTGTGCCACTGTATTTTGGACTTGCATGGGGCTTGTAGCCCCTTTGTTTTAGACTATTCCTCTCATTTGGAATGGGAGCATTTATCCAATGCCTCTACCCCCACTGTATCTTGGAATTAACTAACTTGCTTCTGATTTTACAGGCTCCTAGGCAGAAAGGACTTGCTTTCTCTCAGATGAGACTTTGGACTGTGGACTTTTGAGTTAATGCTGAAATGAGTGAAGACTTTGGAGGACAGTTGAGAAGACATGATTGTGTTTTGAAATGTGAGGATGTGAAATTTTGGAGAAATGAGGAGTGGAATAATATGGTTTGTCTCTGTGTCCCCACCTAAATCTCATCTAGAATTGAAATCCCCATCATCCCCACATGTCAAGGGAGGGACCAAATGGGCAGTGATTGGATCATGAGAGTGGTTCCCCATGCTGTTCTAGTGATAGTGAGTGAGTTCTCACAAGATCTGAGAGTTTTATAAGGCAGGTTTCCCTGCTTTTTTGCATTCTCTCTCACATGCCACCATGTAAGATGTGCCTCTTCCCCTTCCACCATGATTATAAGTTTCTTGAGGCCTCCCCAGCCATGCAGAACTGTGAGTCAATTAAACCTCTTTTCTTTATAAATTACCCAGTCTGAGGTATGTCTTTATAGCAGGATGAAAATGTACTAATACAGGAGGGGACATAAATAATTAAACCATACAGGGTTAACTGGTCTTCATCCATGAATCTCTGACAAAAATATTCTTTTTCATTTTACCACAGTCTCTAGAAGTTCTGGCATACACTGTGATTCAATCTAGCATAATGGCATTAAATGCAATATAAATAATAATGATTCTCAAATTTTTATTTATAGCCAAACCTTTTACCTTAGACTTAGGCTTATATATCCAAGCACCAAGTCATCTCCTCTACTTGGGCATCAAAAATGCATCTCAAAGTCAACATGTTAAAACCTAAGACTTGATTCCTTCCTATCCTTGACAAAATATTTTCCTGCAAGTTTTTGCCATTTCAGAAAACAGCAATTTCATTCTTCCAGTGGCTTATACCAAATGCCACAGTTACTCTTGCGTCTATTCTTCTTCTCACATCTATATCCAATACCTCACTAAATATTATTAGTTTGAACTTCAAAATACATCCAGAATCTGCACAGGAAGCAGAGCTTTAGGAACAGTTTAGCCACTAGCATTCCACATATACAAAGCCAAGGAAACATCAATAGCTCTAACAATATATTAGTAACACTCTAAATTGTTTCCTTGTGTCTTTCCTTGCCTCCTTGCTTCTGACATGGATCCCAATAATTCTGCCTCCTGGTACCCATGCCTTTATATAATCTCCTCCCCTTGAATGTAGGCTGGACATAACGACTTACTTTTTTAAAAAAAGCATATATTTAAGATGGGCAACATGATGTTTTGATATATACATACATACACATAGCAAAATGATTGCTATAGTCAAGCAAATCAACCTATCTCTCATCTCACATAGTTAAATTTCCTTTGTGTGTGTCATAAGCACCTAAAATCCACACAGCAAATATCCCAAATACAACATTAACTATAGTCCCCATGTTGTACATTAGATCTCTATATTTGCTTATCCTATATATTTACAACATTCTATCCTTTTACCTATATCTCCCCATTTCCTCTCCACTCCCACCACCCATAGCAAACACTCTATCTCTGTGGTTTTGACCATTTTTTTTTTTTAAGATTCTGTGTATAAGTGAGATAATGCAGTATTTTTCTTTCTGTGTCTGGCTTAATTCACCTAGTATAATATCCTCCAGTTCCATCCATGTTGTGGCAAATGGAAGAATCTTGTTCTTTTTTCTCTCTTTTTTAAAAATTTTATTTGTATCAATGTAAGGAGACAAATGCAGTTTTGTTATGTGGATATGTTGTGTAGTAATGTAGTCTGGGCTTTTAATGTAACCATCACCAGAATACTGTACCTTGCACCTATTAATTAATTTCTCATCCATCACCACCCCCTCACCCTCCTATCCTTCAGAGTCTGCAATGCCTATTATTCCACTGTATGTCCAATTATACACGTTATTTGGCTCCCACATACAAGGGAGAAAATGTGATATTTGACTTTATGTTTCTGAGTTGTTTCACTTAAAATAATGGCCTCCAGTTCCATTTATATTGCTGCAAAAGCTATGATATCATTCGTTTTTACTCCTTCTTTTTTGTTTTTTTATTTTTATTTTTTTGAGATGGAGTTTCATTCTTGTTGCCCAGGCTTGAGTGCAACGGCATGATCTTGGCTCACCGCAACCTCCGCCTCCCAGGTTCAAGCGATTCTCCTGCCTCAGCCTACTCCTTCTTTTTAAAGACTGATAATATTCCATTGTATATGTATAACACAGCCTCTTTATTCATTCATCCATCAATGGACAATTCACTTGTTTCCATGATTGGTTTTTAATGAAACAAACACAGTAGAAGTGACAGAATATTACTTCTATGATTAGGTTACAAAAGACACTGACTTTTATCTTACTGAGATTTCCTCTCTGGCTCTTCATACTTGCTTGTCCTGATGAAGAGGACTACTGGGTAAGAATTGAGAGTGGCCTCTGGCCATTAGCCAACAAGGAGCTAAGGACCTCAGCCCAACAACCCTTGAAGAACTGAACCCTGCTGACTACTGAATGAGGTTGGTGGCAAATTCTGCCCCAGTTGAACCTTGGCATTTCTGAGGCCCCAGTCAACACCTTGATTACAAATTTGTGAAGACCCTTAAGCAGATGACCCAGCAAAGCCATGCTCAATTTCTGACCCACAAAAATGGATGTTGTGTTAAGTTGCTGAATACTGATGCAATTTGTTACATAGTAGTAGTTAACTAATGTATCTTGCTAAAGTCTAACGTTAAATGCAGCCAAAAGGACTGTAAAAGTCAGATCAAGCTGCTCCTCTACCTAAAATCAAGCAATAGCTTTCAATCTCACTTGGGGCAAAAGCCAAAATCCTGTGCTAGGCATTGAGGTCATATTTGATCAGGCCGCCATTAGTTCTCTGACTTGATCTCCTGTGATTCTCACTCTTGTGTTTTTGTTTCACGTGGACCTTTTGGATGTTCTTGAACCTGTAAGCATGCTCCCTTATTTAGAGTCTTTGTACTTGCTTTTTCATCTGCTTGAAAACTTTTCTCTTTATATCCACATGGTTTGTTCCTTCACTCTTTGATCTCTGCTCAAATGTCTCCTTATCAGTAAGACCTTCCCTAATCACCTTATAAAGTATAAACAATTTTCCTCCCTGGCCCTTTTACCTTCCCTAATATATTCTTCTCTCTATTCATTATATCTACTTATGCCTTTACCTATATACCTATATAAGTAATTATGTGTATTATTTTCCCCCTAACAAAATAAAAGCTCAAGGAAGGAAAAGACTGATGTGTTTACTGCTGTATCCCCAGTGCTGGAACAGAGCTTAAAGTGTAAATGTTCAATAAACATTTGTTGAATAAATAAATGAACTACTGTTTCTTTAGCAGTGAAATTGGTGCATTTGACAGTTGTAAACATTTAAGGAGAGAAAAATGAGGATGGGACAGGGTTCTACTCAGGAGCTGTCTTAGCAAACAGCACATAAATAGTCATAAGAATATAAATTGCTATTAACAACCCATCATTGGCTAGAATACGGAGCAAAATTATAATTTAATGGTATTATAAACTAGTAATTTTTCACATAAAGAAAAAAATCTGTTTCATAATCACAGACTGTACCCCTAATCTTGGCTAATCATCTTGCAAATGCCTGCGATTAGTCACAATGGCTAATGTGAAAGGGAGTGCCAGTGGCTCAGGCAGCACAATCCATCACCAACACAGGGGAAATAACTCAAATTTTGTATCCTACTAATGGCGGGTCAGTAGCTTCAGTTTTGTATTTGAAGGGCAATCCAAACCAAATTCCCTAAAACACACCAAATTTTTTATAACTAGTTTTTGCTAAAACTAGCATTGTCTAGCAATACAACAGATTCCACATTTTAAAAAAATTTGTAGCAATTGGGAAAGCAAGAGAATTAAAAGTACATATAAAAAAAACCTTGTAAGGTAATCTTGTTGGTTGTTTTAATAGGACTTCTAAATGTATGGCTATCGAAAAAGACATAATTTTATCGAAATATCAGAATATCTTACACATTTTTTTTTAATTATACTTTAAGTTTTAGGGTACATGTGCACATTGTGCAGGTTAGTTACATATGTATACATGTGCCATGCTGGTGCGCTGCACCCACTAACTCGTCATCTAGCATTAGGTATATCTCCCAATGCTATCCCTCCCCCCTCCCCCCACCCCACCACAGGTGCTGGAGAGGATGTGGAAAAATAGGAACACTTTTACACTGTTGGTGGGACTGTAAACTAGTTCAACCATTGTGGAAGTCAGTGTGGCGATTCCTCAGGGATCTAGAACGAGAAATACCATTTGATCCAGCCATCCCGTTACTGGGTATATACCTAAATGACTATAAATCATGCTGCTATGAAGACACATGCACACGTATGTTTATTGTGGCATTATTCACAATAGCAAAGACTTGGAACCAACCCAAATGTCCAACAAAGAATGGATTAAGAAAATGTGGCACATATACACCATGGAATACTATGCAGCCATAAAAAATGATGAGTTCATGTCCTTTGTAGGGACATAGATGAAATTGGAAATCATCATTCTCAGTAAACTATCGCAAGAACAAAAAACCAAACACCGCATATTCTCACTCATAGGTGGGAATTGAACAATGAGATCACATGAACACAGGAAGGGGAATATCACACATTTTTTAAATGGAACCTAACAATTTGATTCAAATTGCCTTTCAATACCCATACTATTTATTGAGAACAGATTGAAAGGTATGCTATATGGCCCTATAGGGGATTACTGTTGCATCCATCCTATGATGTAATGTCTTAACACTGGAAGCCAAATATAAGAGAGTAATAGGAACCTCTAACAATACCCAGAAAGGCAAAAAGCTAAGTGAATTAGGTATCTAAAGACATTAAAGATGATAAGGATTTTTCAACTGTTTGGAGCAAGAAAATAAATCATGGAATAGGCCTACTTTTCAAGGATAACAATGGACCCAGCATGGTGGCTCACGCCTGTAATCCCAGCACTTTGGGAGGGCGAGGCAGGCAGATCACCTGAGGTCGGAGCTCGACACCAGCCTGGCCAACATGGTGAAACCTCGTCTCTAATAAAAATACAAAAATTAGCCGGGTGTGGTGGCAGATGCCTGTAATCCCAGCTACTCAGGAGGCAGAGGCAGGAGAATCACTTGAACCCAGGAGGCAGAGGTTGCAGTGAGCTGAGGTCACGCCATTGCACTCCAGCCTGGGCGACAGAGCGAGACTCCATCTCAAAAAAAAAAAAAAAAAAGTTAACAGGTGAGAGAATACTAAAATATTTCTATTTGGTCTCCTTCAAGTTAGAAAGGTCCAATTTAAGGAGAGAAAAAAAAAAAAAAAAAGGAATCCTAGCCCAAGAAAGCTGCAAAGATAGTAAAAAGGGAACTTAGCCACTCTGAATTTAAGTCTCTAAGACCAAGCAAATTACATCCTCAGAAGCTGAAGGAATTTGTAGATGGAATCTCAGCACTGCTATTTGGTATGAAGAATAATGTAGAAGTCAGAAAATTAAAGGTAGCTCTATGTTGCTCTGTTTTTTAAAAAATAAAGTATAGATTTTTTTTTAAAGCAACAGCCATGGATCTCAGACAAAATCCAAGAGAGGATCTATTAAGCAAATACATTGTAAACATCTGGAAAATAAAGTACTGATAGTTCTGCATCAATGTGGGCTCACAAACACAAGGTCTAAATTGAACTCATTGCCTTTCCTGTTGGTTTGCATTTGGTTTGTTGTTTGTTTTATTTTCAGAAGGCACAGGTTTGGCAGCAAGAGCTCCCTGAGCTTTGGAGTCAAGGAACTGAACATGGATTTGAATCCTGGCTCTAATACTTTCTTCCTGGGCAACAACCTTGGAGAAGATACATCACTCCCTCTCTAAGGCTGTTTATTCATAAGTCTGCCTCAAAGGGCTGTTGTAAAGATCCCACAGGCTAATCAAAATAAAGCTCCTTGCACCATTCCCAGCACATGGTTGACTTAGTATTAGAGACCGGTGGAAATCCTCCATTTCTCTCTCTCTCTGTATTCTCTTGGAGAGTGACTTTAGCTATAGTAACACACATGAATTCTCTTCCTACTCCTCTTATTTATCTTATTTGTAAACATGGGAGAAGAAAGTTGGGTCTGTCCAGCTCAGACTCTTTTCTCTTTCCTTTTGGAGCCAGCTTACAGGAAGGACACATGCATTCATGTCACCTTTTTTTTGCCAAGCACAAAGCTTATTGTGTCAGATTTGATTCATGCAAAAGGGCGGAACATGGTTGTCCAACACTGCCTATGACTGAGTAGGTAAAATCATCTAATGGAGGAGGATATCTGAAAACCCTGGTGGCCATGGATTAAACCACATTCCTCAGTTCTGTTTTATCAGGAGTAAAGCTGATACCCTAATTTCCATCTAAGCCTGACTCCTGTGTCTTTATTAGGGGTCAATTTTGGAGACAGAAGTAGAGAAAAAGTATTATCAGGTAGATCAACTAGAACCTCAGCAAGGTGACAATGACAATGGTGATGGTGATAAAACCAGTGTATTGGGATAATTCTGCATATATATTCTACACTTGAATCTCAGTTTCTTAAATGTCAAAATCTCTTAGTGCTGTCTGCTAAGAAAATGGTAAAATGCATGTAACTATATAAGTAATAAATTACATAGTACCCAAAAAAGCATTGACTAATAATAGTTAATAATTCTTGTCACCAGCCACTTAGCTAAGTGCTTCACATGCACCATCTTACATATTCTTCTCAACAGCCATATGAGGTAGATATTATAATTCCCCACTTTATAAGTGAAAAAACTAGAGTTCAAAGTGATCAAGTGACTTGCCCAAGGTCACACAGCTAACAAATAGGAAAGTCAGGATACAAACACAGTTCTGTCTGATTCCACAGTCCATACTCTGATAAAAGAACCGAAAAACTTCATGTGGCTTGTTGCCCATTTTTATGAATACAGTTTCATCGGAACACAGCCAGGCTCATTTACTTACTTATTGTCTATTGCTACTTTTGTGCTATAATGGAAGAATTGAGCAGTTGCAACAGAAACCATATGGTTTGCAAAGCTGAAAGTATTGAATATATGGGCCTTTTCAGAAAAAAATTGCATACCTCTGCCTTACTATAAACTATTATGTAATGTTCTTTCAGTTGAACATCTTGAGGGATTCTATCTCCTGCTATAAAAATGAATCAAAACTAGTTCTTCGCCTAACACTGGGAGACTAGATAAAATTTTGAAATCTTTGAGGTATACTCATTCCTTTTTCATAAATTGAAATTTAGCAAAATACTTTGATAGCCCCATAATGTTCTCTTTTGTTACTTACTTTTCTTCCTAGAGCTTCAGCACTGATTTCAAATCATTCCAAGCTCCCTAATGGTGTTTCGTTTTCTTTTGTTTCGTTTTTGTTTTAAGGTCTCACTTTGTCACCAGGCTAGAATGGAGTGGTGTGATCTTGGCTCACTGCAACCTCCGCCTCCTGAGCTCAAACGATCCTCCCACCCCAGCCTCCCTATTAGCTGGGAATACAGGCATGCACTACCATCCCTGGATGATTTTTTAGGAACTTTTTTGTAGAAATGGGTTTTTACCATGTTGCCCAGGCTGGTCTCAAACGCCTGGACTCAAGAGATCCACCCCGCCTCCGCCTCCCAAAGTGCTGGGATTACAGGCATGAGCCATCACGCTGGGCCTATATCTCTTGACTATAACAGATTTGACCCTTTGAAAGAACCAAAACAATTGCTAACAAATACAACTGTTAGAACCAACTTCCAAACTGAATATGTGGAGTTTTTTCCACTTTATATTATGAAAAATTTCAAACATATGCAAAAGTAGAGTAAACAATGTACTAAAACCCTATCCATCCATCACCTGGCTTCAAAATTATCTACCTCAAGGCTAATCTTGTTTCATCTATAAATCTTCTTCCCCTAACTCCCAACAGACTGTTTGAAATAAATTGCAGACAATATATGATTTCAGTTCTAAATATTACAGGTGCTTTTAGCACAGAGTTAGGGCACATAAACCAATAGGATATGAGCTCCTATATACTATGAGTACATAGAAGCTGCATACTCTTTAGTACTGGCAAACCTGTAATTGGGCTCAAACTCATATATTTATACTAATTCTCTACTTGTAGGAATGACATTGTATAATACATTTTCTGTCAAAGGAAGGATTACTTTAAGAGAATATGCTGTTCAAAAGCCATTAGGAAAGGAGTTCAGGCACTGTCATAGCAGTGCATGTCTTGTGGTATCAGGTGATCTCCATTCTTCACCCAGCAGCAAATCCCCAGAGGGCCAGGAATAAGACAGAGTCCGCATAATAAATGATATGAGGGCAAGAAGAAGAAACCTCAGTCATGATGTGCCAACAAAAATAATAAATATCCCACCTGCCATATCTCCTTGCAAGATTTTATAACAAAGTTACTAAGACCATTATATACTTCTCAAGATTACCATGATAATAAAGCAATTGCTGTTGAAAGCTGTCTTCTAAATAAAGTTACAATTTATCTTTTAAAGAGGACAGCACAAATTGGCCATTTATAAATGTTCTTGAAATCTAGATGTGTAATTTTGCTCTATGAAAAACAACTAAAAAAGATCTTGTAGAAAGCCAGCTATTCAAATATTGCATAACCTTTTGATAAGATGAAGCTAAGTACATTGTTCACTATATTAAGGGAGAATACCATTCTGCATAGCTTTGGTAATGTCTCAGTAGGGAAGCAAAGTCAGAATTTATTGAGAATCAGTTTAGTTCAAGGTAGGTCTTTCAGTGCAAGGAAGCTTGGTTAGAATTGTGTAAAGATTAAGATACAAAAGCCCAGGATTGCTGAAAACAGCAAGGTGAGACATTCGAATAATCATAGAGTGCAAACCATCTGTTGATGATTTTCAGTGAAGAATTGAGGGGTAATTGGGGAATGAAGACATACCAATGAAGACAATGGGAAAATAAAGTCATGTTAAGAGAAACAGTTAACTATGGGGGGAGTGAGAGGAGCAGGCATTTCTGCTCCTCAGTGTCCAAGCTGTGAGGGAGGGCTGGTGGGTTCAGTTTTTGACCTTCGTATTCAAATCAGAATGGTTGTCATTGAATAATCTGCAGATAGGTAGATAAATTATATAACATAGACAAGATATATACATATGTTTATAGATAATCTCTCTATACATTTATTTTTAAAATGATGTAGCATAGACAGTGTTTAGATGATCCAACAGGTTTGTGATTAAGATGCTAGTAAAGCATCTCTGAGCTGGACATAGGGGCTCATGCTGTAATACCGGCACTTCAGGAGGCTGAGGTGGGAGGATCACTTGAATCCAGGAGTACAAGACCAATCTGAGCAACACAGTGAGATACTATCTCTTCAAAAGAGAAAAAAAAAAATTAGCCAGGTGTGATGGCCCGAGCCTATAGTACCAGCTACTCCAGAGGCTGATGTGAGGGGATCACTTGAGCCCAGGAATTCGAGGCTGCAGTGAACCGTGATTGCACCACTGCACTCCAACCTGGGGGACAGAGCCAGACCCTATCTCGAAACAAAAAAAAAAAAGCATCTCTAAAAATGATCCATTGGATATCTTTTCTCTTCTTCATTTATGAGTTCTGCCAATCTTCTTTCTTGTATCTTCTGAGGTGTGGCCCTACTTCATTCTCTCATCATTAATCAGAGGCTTATTACCAGCTTCAGAGAACGTTCAGTCTTGTAGAGAATTATTTCCAGTCTCTGCATCTCTAATTGTTCAAAGTTTACATTATTGATGCAGACACATCATCATCTCCAGTAAAAATGGAAGGTCTTTCATCTATTCTTTCCACATAATGCATACTCCTAGTTACTTAGAACTCAGGAATTTCTTTTCTTTCTCTGTATTTTGTGGTAATTCTAAAATGTGTTGTGGATATTAACACTATTAAACATCCTCCCTGAGAGCAAGAGTTTAGAAGGCTTAGAGTTTAATGCTTCTGCTTCTTAATTTTATTTATTTTATTTATTTATTTATTTTTGGGACAGAGTCTCACTATGTTGCCCAGGCTGGAGTGCAGTGGTATGATCTCAGCTCACTGCAAACTCTCTCTCCTGGGTTAAAGTGATTCTCCTGCCTCAGCCTCCTAAGTAGCTGGGATTACAGGCATGCACCACCACACCTGGCTAATTTTTGTATTTTTAGTAGAGACAGGGTTTCACCATGTTGGCCAAGCTGGCCTGGAACTCCTGACTTTGTGATCCTCCTACCTTGGCCTCCCAAAGTGCTGGGATTACAGGTGTGAGCCACCACGCCTGGCCTGCTTCTTAGCTTTAAGTCCATATGTCTACACTGTATTTATGTTATTGGCAGAAGATGAATTACAGAGACATTTGGGAGGTCCTAAATCATTGTAATATACTAGTTATATAAGTGAGGTGAAAAACCAAAGAGTTAAATTTCCAATATTACTTATTTCATTATATCTTATGTCATTACATGGCTAGTGTTCACCCCTACTCAAAAGAAGGCTCACAAAATACATGTTCTACCTGCCTGTGAAGTGAGAGAAAATGTTATGCTTTCTTAAAGTTGTTAGTGTTTCAGCTTAGAAATTGTCAATTCAGGAAGAATATCTGGTGAAAGAGATAGTCAGACCTCAAAGACCTTGGTCTTAAGAGATTTTTCATTAATTTTCTCTGCTACCTAGAGAAGGTGTGGCTCCCTCCTTGACGTTTTCTTCTGGGAAGGAACACAGGACTCTCCTCTTAATTCTTCATGGTGCAGCTGGAACCAGACTGAAAGACTGAAAGTAATTTACTGAGTACTGAAGGCTAAAAGGTACAAAAAGAGAAAGAAATACCAAAAGTAACTTGCTACAAAATGATCAACTTTATGCTATTTTCTTAGTCCATTTATGCTCAAAATATCTGAAACTGAGTAATTTATAAAGAACATAAATTCATTGTTCACTGTGATTGAGGTTGGAAAGTCCAAGATCATGGTTTGGTATCTAGTGAGGATCCAGTCTTTGCTTCCAGGATGATGCACTGAATGTTTTGTCCTCACTTGGCAGAAGGCAAAGGGGTCCTGAGCTAGTTTCCTCCAGCACTTTTTTTTTTTTTTTTTTTTTTTTTAGTATTTATTGATCATTCTTTGGTGTTTCTCGCAGAGGGGGATTTGGCAGTGTCATAGGACAATAGTGGAGGGAAGGTCAGCAGATAAACAAGTGAACAAGGGTCTCTGGTTTTCCTAGGCAGAGGACACTGCGGCCTTCCGCGGTGTTTGTGTCCCTGGGTACTTGAGATTAGGGAGTGGTGATGACTCTTAACGAGCATGCTGCCTTCAAGCATCTGTTTAACAAAGCACATCTTGCACCACCCTTAATCCATTTAACCCTGAGTGGACACAGCACATGTTTCAGAGAGCACAGGGTTGGGGGTAAGGTTATAGATTAACAGCATCCCAAGGCAGAAGAATTTTTCTTAGTACAGAACAAAATGGAGTCTCCTATGTCTATTTCCTTCTACACAGACACAGCAACAATCTGATTTCTCTATCTTTTCCCCACATTTCCCCCTTTTCTATTTGACAAAACCGCCATCATCATCATGGCCCATTCTCAATGAGCTGTTGGGTACACCTCCCAGACAGGGTGGTGGCCGGGCAGAGGGGCTCCTCACTTCCCAGAAGGGGCGGCCGGGCAGAGGCGCCCCCCACCTCCCGGATGGGGCGGCGGCCGGGCGGAGGCTGTCCCCCACCTCCCAGACGGGGTGGCTGCCGGGCGGAGACACTCCTCACTTCCCAGACGGGTGGCTGCCAGGCGGAGGGGCTCCTCACTTCTCAGACGGGGCGGCTGCCGGGCAGAGGGGTTCCTCACTTCTCAGACGGGGCAGCCGGGCAGAGGTGCTCCTCACATCCCAGACTGGGGCGGCGGGGCAGAGGCGCTCCCCACATCTCAGATGATGGGCGGCCGGGCAGAGAGGCTCCTCACTTCCTGGACGGGATGGCGGCCGGGAAGAGGCGCTCCTCACTTCCCAGACTGGGCAGCTGGGCAGAGGGGCTCCTCACATCCCAGACGATGGGCGGCCAGGCAGAGACGCTCCTCACTTCCCAGACGGGGTGGCGGCCGGGCAGAGGCTGCAATCTTGACACTTTGGGAGGCCAAGGCAGGCGGCTGGGAGGTGGAGGTTGTAGCGAGCGGAGATCACGCCACTGCACTCCAGCCTGGGCAACATTGAGCACTGAGTGAAGGAGACTCCGTCTGCAATCCCAGCACCTCGGGAGGCCGAGGCTGGCAGATCACTCGCGGTTAGGAGCTGGAGACCAGCCCCGCCAACACAGCGAAACCCCGTCTCCACCAAAAAAATACGAAAACCAGTCAGGCCTTGAGGCGTGTGCCTGCAATCCCAGGCACTCGGCAGGCTGAGGCAGGAGAATCAGGCAGGGAGGTTGCAGTGAGCCGAGATGGCGGCAGTACAGTCCAGCTTCCGCTCGGTATCAGAGGGAGACCGTGGAGAGAGAGGGAGAGGGAGACTGTGGGGAGACGAGGGAGAGAGGGAGAGGGAGACTGTGGGGAGACGAGGGAGAGGGAGAGGGAGAGGGAGAGCCCTCCAGCACTTTTATAAGGCACTAATATATTCATGAGAGTAGAGCTCTTGTGACATAATCACTTCCCTAAGGGTCCACCTGTTAATACTACCACAAAGAGGATTAAGTTTCAACATGAATTTTGGAGTGGACACATTCAAACCATAGCAATTATGTAATTTATTTATCTTCCACTGGGAGGTCCTTGTAGAACTTCTTTCTTACTAGTTCCATACCTAGTTCCAGATCTGCCTCAATCAAGCTAAGGTAATTCTTCTCACTACCTAGAAATATACTTTTACACATGACTGGAGTTGTTGGAGACCAAACCCAGTAAAGTAATTCCAAAAGGAAGACGGAAATGTCCCTTTCACCTGCCTTAGATCTGTCAAAGACACAAGCTGATCAAGTAAGGAGATTGATCTTATTCTTACTGTTGCAATAGGGAGTACACCCTAGATCTCAAGAATCAGAGTTTCTCAGCAGGGTGGTTTTCCCTTAGGCTTTTATGGGGGTCTTAGACAAGGTACAAGTAACCTACAGTTGAAATTGTTTTGCAGTCAGGAGAGGCTTAGTTAACTAGCTAAAGAGGACACTTTTCTTTCTGTGGTTAATTTCAGGACAGATACAATTTTAATCTTAGCTAATCACTCATGAGACAAAGAATGAGAAGCTGGCTAAGGGGAAAAGGTGAAGGGTACATGTCTGGCCTTGTCAGCAGGTTGAGAAAATGGGAGAAAGTTATATGTTTGGCCTCACATTTGGCCTTGTGTATTAGTCAGGGTTCTCCAAAGACACAGAACCAATAGAATAGAACAGAAGAGAGAGAGAGACAAAATGAGATATTTACTGGGCTTGTCTCATGTGATTATGAAAGCTGAGAAGTCCCATGATCTGTTTTCTGCAAGCCAGATCTGTTCTCCTTCTGTGACATTACCCAGGAAAGCTGGTGTTATAGTTCCAATCCAAGCCTGAAGAGGTGAGAACCAGGTATCTGAGGGCAGGAGAAGATGGATGGCCCAGCTCAAGTTGGGAGAGAAAATTTGTCCTTCTTCTGTCTTTTTTTGTTCTCTTTGGGCCCGCAACAGATTGGATGATATTCACCAACATGGGTGGGGGTGATCTTCTTTACTTAATCTATCAGTTCAAATGCTAGCCTCTTCTGGAAACACCCTCACAGACATCCTGAGAAATAATGTTTTACCAGCAATCCGGGCATTCGTAACCCAGTTACAATGACACATAAAATTAACTATCACATCTTATCACACCTCCCTCCCTCTTGTTTAAGACAACCATAAAGCTGGGCACAGTGGCTCACACTTGTAATCCCAGCTTGTAATCCCTTTGGGAGGATGAGGCAGGCAGATCACTTGAGGTCAGGAGTTTGAGATCAGCCTGGCCAACATGGCAAAACCCCATCTCTCCTAAAAATACAAAAAAATTAGCTGGGCATGGTGGTGCCTGCTTGTAATCCCAGCTACTAGGAGGGCTGAGGCAGGAGGATCGCTTGAACCTGGGAGGCAGAGGTTGCAGTGAGCCAAGATGGTGGCACTGCACTCCAGCCTGGGCAACACAGAGAGACTTCATCTCCAAAAAAAAAGAAAGAAAAAAAAAGACAACCATAAGCTTATTCTTAAATAACTACACAGGGCAATGAGGAATGTCCAAATTTATACCATTGTCAAATCAGTTTCAGTTTTGGTGTTTAAATCTATCCAAGATTGTATTCTTTATAGCTTTGCAGCAGTGTTGGTGGTTAGGAGGGCAGAGTTAGGTCTTTTCAACCTGGATTCAAGATTTTTTTTTTTCAGAAGACTAGGTCTCTAACCTAAAATTCATGTAAGGGCTGTGGTGGGGTGTCTAGGGGAAAGACACAATTGACCTGCTGGTGATAAACAAAAGTGGATTTAATAAAACCTGGCAATACTTACGTATATTGGATGGAATCAAATAAGAGTCTCATAAAATCAAAAAGAGTATAGATCCCCCCTGGCTTGCCAGTAATTATTTCATAAGAGAATAATCAATGTTGACTGTAGAGGCAGGAATGAGGGATCATCAGGGCTCAAGTCAAGACTCTGAGTAGGCAGTTAACGTTCCTAGGTGAATCTAAGTGGTTTGGCTGGTTGGCTCACTCTGTTTTTCCAGAGGATTAAAGAGGGTACAGATGATGCAATTTTTGTGACTAAATGCACTTGTTGAATGTGTTGGATAACTTTACTGGTAAAATGGGTGTCCCTATTACTAGAGAGGAACAAATCATTGCCCTAGTGCTATCTCTTAGCAACAATGGTTGTGGCAGCCTGTTTGCAAGGAAAAACTTCTAAAAATTCTGAAAACCTGCAGACTCTTGTTGGAATATATTCCTGTTATGAAACTTTAAGATGTGAATTAAATCCATTTGCCAATGGAGAAAGACTCCCAAGGGAGTTGGTTCTCATCCTTATCTTTACATTTTTACCAGAATTGTGTTTCTTGTAGATGGTGCAAGTTGAGGTTACCTATTCAATATGAGGGCTTGAGGCATTCCCACCAATATTTAAATTTATGACGGTCAGCCAGGAACAAATACAGAGAGTGAAATAACTGTAAAAAAGTTGTATCACATTCTATCCTACTAGACATTATTGGCCCAAGGTCATTTCAGGCTAAGGGCTCCTGAGCATTCAAAATGAATTTCAAGAATTCATACTGACTTTACAGGCTGATACCAAAAGAACTTCTTGGGTTAGATTCCCTCTCAAAATGGCTCTAAGTGCTTTTAATTACATTTCAAACATCTGCAGCAACAATCACAGCTCTGTCCTAGTTTTTGCAGCCCAAAGATTGACAGACACCATCTTTACTGACAACAGTTCTGATTCAACCTCAGCTTGAGTTGTGAGAATTTGTAGTTGGGAGCCTTATCTGAGCTGTCACCATTATGTCTTATCAACCACAAGCAAATGGCTGTCCTCGGATGGTGCAGACTACTAAGATTGCCTTAAATAAGAATGCTGGAGAAACTGAACTCTAATATTGCTAGGGATTTTTTTATCCCTAAGGTTTAACATTTTCATTTTCAACAACTGGAATTGAATTTTCTGAATTACTTATTAGGGGAGCGAAGCAGGTGGTGACAACTCAGGAGAAAAGCTGCCATGATGGTCTTCCTGTAGGGCAGGGGTCAATCCACCATCTGTTTTTATGGAGTCCACAAGTTCCAATGGTTTATGCATTTTTTTAAGTGCATAGGGAGTAAATCAAAAGAATAACAACATGAAAATCATAGAAAATTATAATTTCACATGAAAATTATATGAAGCTCCAATTTCCATGGCTATAAATAAGGTTTAATTGAAACACAGTTGCATTCATTCATGTATTGTCTATTGCTGCTTTCACCGTAGTAGTTGCAACTGAGACTGTTGTGTTAGCCAGCAAAAGCTAATGTATTTACCATCTGGTCCTTTACAGAAAAAGATTACCAACCTCTACTCTAATGTTCTGGAGACAAATAAAAATTCTCTCTAAAAGTCTGCCCTAATACTTTTATCTATTTTTGCCCAAAGAGGAAGCTTTTGCTAGAGACCTTGTAAAAATTAGACTAAATATTTATCTTTAAGGGCCACAAATTGGCAAAAGTTGGCCCTGATTCAGTGATTGACTTCTCAGGCATCCCGCCATTATAACTTGATGACAGTAAAATCCTCAGAAGTGCATCCTCAGTTGCCATCTGGCAAGAAATTTTTAGTTCTGTCTCCTGAGAACTGAGCAGAGACACAAAGAAAATAATTATTCTCTTTTGACTCCTGCAACAGCTGAAGAGGAGTCAGCTGGAATTCCGATACTTACTAGTAAAACTCAGAGGCAGTTGCACAAAAAGCTGCACCACCAATGGTAAAAGGATATATTTGCTCAGAGATGGGGATGGAGGTGGGGAGGACAGAGTGTAGCTGGGCATGGCATGGAGGACAGGGGATTTTGTGCTTTTCGTGTTGGCCTTTTCTTCCCCTTTTGTGTTTAAATTGGTGCTTAACTCCTTTGGTGTTTCTGAAGGCAATTTAAGCGGGGTTAATTTAAAATACTTAGTGTTCTTGATAAACAAAGGTTTTTTGAAATCTTGCTTGACAGTAAGTGCTCTCATTAACTTGGCAAGGGAAGAAAACATCAAATGATCACAGGGATTTATCACTAGTTTCTGACTATGTTATTCGTAAGGAAATGCCACACTTAGGTTTCATTCTGTGTTCTCTTGTCATTCTTTATCTGCTGTCAACACCTTCTCTTATTCCATCTCTGCATTTCCTTCTCCTCTCCCAGCATTTAAAAGTGGGCTTTCTTGGCAGGGTGCAGTGGATCATGCCTGTAATCCCAGCATTTTGGGAGGCCAAGGCAGGAGGATCACTTGAGGCCAGGAGTTCGAGACCAGCCTGGGTAATATGGCGAAACCTAAAAATATAAAAATTAGCTGGGCGTGGTGGCGGGCGCCTGTAATCCCAGTTACTCGGGGGGCTGAGACAGGAGAATTGCTTGAACTGGGAAGGCGGAGGTTGCAGTGAGCTCAGATCACACCATTGCACTCCAGCCTGGGTAACAGAGTGAGATTCCATCTCAAAAAAATAATAAAAATAAAAAAGTGGACTTTCTTTACAATAAGTGCTACCTTATCCTTTTTCCTTTCTCCTCTAATTTTTCTACCTAGGGAATCCCATCCACACATATGGTTTCAAATAAAGTTTATGTGCTCTAACTAAAAATAATAGTAATCTCTCACCCTTGCTGAAAACTCCAGACTATTTATAACACTACCTATTCAACATTGCCTCTTGAATGTTTAAAATGGACCGCAGACTCAACATCTCCCAACAGCATCATGCTGTGGTGAATGAATGGCATCCACATCCACTCAGGGAAAAAAACGGAGTAATTTTTCACATTTTCCCTCCCTTACGTCTTCTATCCAAACGATCAAGAAAATGAGTCTTGTTTCTTAAATACTGTGTCATCACTTTCACTTCTTTTCATGTCCATTCCCATCTTTCTAGTTGAAGCTGCTTGAATCTCTGATCTACGGCTACAGACTCCTGATGGTTTCCCAGAATATATTATTGTGCAGTCTCTCATCACCTTCCAATCTCAACACAGGAGTTGAAAGAGGCATATAAAAATGCAACTTTTATTGTCTTTCCTTTGCTTTAAATCCTTCAATGGCTTCCAACCTTTACTAAAGTGAAAAATATTCTTTTTTTTTTTTTTTTTGAGATGTAGTCTTGCTCTGTTGCCCAGGCTGGAGTGCAATGGCATGATCTCGGCTCACTGCAACCTCCACCTCCCGGGTTCAAGCCATTCTCCTGCCTCAGCCTCCCAAGTAGCTGGGAATTACAGGCGCATGCCATCATGCCTGGCTATTTTTTGTATTTTTAGTAGAGACGGGGTTTCACCATGTTAGCCAGGCTGGTCTCAACCCCCTGACCTCAGGTGATCCACCAGCCTCAGCCTCTCAAAGTGCTGGGATTACAGGCATAAGTCACCATGCCTGGCCAAAAACATCATTCTTAATAAACAAAGCCACAAGCCTCCCTGGATCTTAGTTTTTTCTATATCACCAGTCTTACTGGATAGCACTCTTTCCCTGTGCTTCACTGCCCTGGTCTTTTCTCATTTTCCCAAATGTTCCATTTTCTTTCTAGCTACAAGATCCTTCCACAAGCTGTTCCCTCTCCCAGAGTGCAGCTAAAACGTTATTTACTCACAATAGAACTACCTCAAGACTACTTAAGGGAAACATAATGCTCTTGTATGTCAGAAGGGTCTTGGTCTTCAGTCTCCATCCCTTCTACCAAGAATCTCCTTTGCCCCTGTAAGTTTACTCACATGACACTTCCCCTACGCCTTTCACCACGATAGGAAATCCTGGAGGAAGACTGCTTTACAGGGGAGGATCGTGATGCTGTTGGGAGACATTGAGTCTGAGGACCATTTTAAACATTCAAGAGGCAATGTCGAATAGGCAGTATTATAAATAGTCTGGAATTTTCAGCAAGGGTATGAGATTATTATTATTTTTTAGTTAGAGCATATGACTGTGCTAAAGTTAAAAAGATGTTTAAAAGAACAGTTTTAGGCCAGGCGGGGTGACTCATACCTGTAATCCCAGCACTTTGGGAGGCTAAGGTGGGTGGATCACCTGAGGTCAGGAGTTCGAGGTCAGCCTGACCAACATGGCAAAACCCCGTTTTTACTAAAAATACAAAAATTAGCTGGGCGTGGTGGCGCATTCCTGTAATCCCAGCTACTTGGGAGGCTGAGGCAGGAGAATTGCTTGAACCTGGGAGACGGAGGTTGCAGTGAGCCGAGATCATGCCACTGCACTCCAGCCTGGGTGACAGAGCAAGACACCGTCTCAAAAAAAAAAAAGAACAGTTTTAGTCAACCTATTAAAAAAAAAAAAAAAAAGACCCCCTCAAGGCAATGGGTACCTTTTTGCTTTATATTTTTTATGCTTACATAATTAAGAGGTTTCCTTCAAATTGATGAATGGAGAAATACTATCCATTCTTTTGCTTATTCACTCTTTCAGTAAATATTTATGGAGTGTCTATTGCATGCCAGGCACTGAAAGTGCCTGAAAATACAGTAATAAACAAGACAAAAGCTTTCCTCTCTCATGCAACATACATTCTGAAGCTTTTATTGAGCTGAACTTAGAATATATGTATATTAATCTGCAGAAGGATGGATATTCACTTACAAAGGGATGAGGATAATCGAGGTACTTCATTGGACAAGTAGTACTGTAAAACTCAGAAAATGTGAAGAATATGGGCTTGCCTTCTCTTGACTTTTCTGTATGATTGACTCAATTCTCCACTTTGCCTTGCTGGTGGAATTGTTGTCTAAGAATGTTCACAGCACTCACATTGTTGGGATTTAGAGATCTAGAGATGAAAAAACTGATATATGTAATTGCAATGTAGTGTTACTAAAGATTAAATGCTTTTCAAATTTATGTTTATAATGATATGGCTACATAGAATGTTTTTCCCTGTGGTTTCTCCCATGCGTTATCTCTTCACCTTTCTAATATTGCTGGAATGTAGGGGGACAATTATTACCCTTCAATTTTGCAGGTAGGGAAACAAATTAAGTGAGTGACTTATCTAAATCATAATGTTTTACTAGACTTATAAGAAAATCTGATTACAGGTTAATAAGGGAATGGAATTACACCACAACCCAGAGTTGTGGTTCAAACTTTTACATGAACCAAGGATATAACCTTAGACACATTCATTTTACCTCTCTTGGTTTCAGTTTCTTCATCTGGAATATGAGGCAATGGGCTAGATTCATATTCATCCGATCTTTATTAGGCATCTGTTATGTGAAAGTCATGTTTTCAAAGTTACATTCAATTAGATCAGGTACAGTGGCTCACAGTGGCATGTAATCCCAGCACTTTGGGAGGCTGAGGCAGGAGGATCACATGAGACCAGGCGTTTGAGACCAGCCTGGGCAACAGAGCAAGACCCCATCTCTACAAAAAATAAGAAATTAGACATGGCGGCGCACACCTGTAGTCCTAGCTACTCAGGAAGCTGAGGTGGGAGGATCACTTGAACCTAGGAAGTACAGGCTGTAATGAGCTATGATCATGCCACTGCACCCCAGCCTGGGTGACAGAGTGAGACCTATCTCTTAAAAATTGTTTTTAATTTAATTTAATTGAACCCTTACAGAAAATGAAGAAAACTAGGTATCAAGAAGTTAAGTAATTTGCCCAAGGTAAGCCAGCTAAAGCTGGAGTCAATATGTTAATCCAGATTTCCTGACTTCAAAATCAATTGTTTTTCCTGTCTATGTAGTGAACAGATGAAAATGGTGGAACAAACGAGAAAATTACTTATATGTAGTAAAGAATAGGAGGACTGAATGTATACGAAATATTTCTGATTCACTAAATATATATGAGGCACTCAATGCTTATTGAGTACTTTCGTTTAAATTTAGCATTCTTGGAGTTATACAAAAATATAATGTGTTTTGATTTATTGACATGTCAACTAAAATAATCATATTACCAAAGTACTAAAAATGTTCGTGTAATGAGTAAAATAATGTATTTACGTTAATTTTTTTTTTTTTAGATGGAGTCTCGCTCTGTCACCCGGGCTAGAGTGCAGTGGCGTGATCTCGGCTCACTGCAACTGCCGCCTCATGGGTTCAAGCAATTCTCCGCCTCAGCCTCCTGAGTAGCTGGGATTACAGGCACCCACCACCACGCCCGGCTAATTTTTTGTATTTTTAGTAGAGACGAAGTTTCACCATCTTGGTCAGGCTGGTTTTGAACTCCTGACATCAGGTGATCCACCTGCCTTGGCCTCCCAGTGTTGGGATTACAGGCATGAGCCACCGCGCCCAGCCTTAAATTAAAATTTTTTATATTTCACTAATTTATACAACCAAATTATTTATAATGTAATAATGTTTGAGGCCTCTAAGTGATATAACAAAGTATTAAAAAATAAATGTAGAAGTCCAAATAACAGGAAGTTATTTGTGTTATCAACATACTGGTTCAGAGGTAGATTCAAGACTACCACTGTAATTAGTTTGTTAAGAAAGACATAATTTCAAATATCCCTTCTCATTCTGCTCGGCTCAACAAATGGATATTGGTATGTTAACTGACACAAAGGAAGTAGAATTTTTTTCCCTTGCTTAAGAAAAAAGATTTTGATGAAATTTCATGATTGGCAAATCTGCTACTGAGCCTATCATTAATAGTTAATAGTTGGCTGACAGATGATCTTCATTATAGTTGGTATTATCAGGACAAAATCTGATAATAACATAGCCAAAATGAAAAGGCAGATTGTAATTATCTTTGGACAATAGATACTCAGAAAATAATGCTTTGGGGGGAAACTAGCTATATTTCTAGTGTGGGCTATATTTTTAAATTTCTCCCTAACTCTGTTCTTTCTTTTTTCATGTAATATGTTATCAGTATTATTTAGGAATATTTAATTCTGCTATGGAAAATAAGAGGCGAAAGGAAGGAGAATATATAATACTAAGTATAGAAGCCAATAGCTTATGACACATAGAAAAAGTAAGTTGAGTACTTATGTGGTAAACTGGCAAAAACAATGGAACAAATAAGAAAATCACTTAAACATAGTAAAGAATAGAAGGACTGAGTATGCACCAAATATTCATTGATTCATGAAATATGCATATGAGGCATATGAGGCACTCAATATTTATTGCACTGAAAATAAGCCACCCATTGGTGACATACAGTCTGGCCCCATATATCCTCTGTCCAAGAGGAATAGTAAAGTACTTAAATGCTTACTGGGCTATTTGGCAAGTTATAATTGTGGCCCGGCATCATTGCCCTTGCATCTCTCTAATAAAGCAACTGGCCCCATGTATTTTACATCTGTTGGGCCACTTTGTTCTTAGACCTCCACCCTGGTTTTTGCAGTCACACCGTCAGTGGGTAAAGCTGGTGTGGCTGAGTTTGGCAAGAGAAAGACAAAAAGGTGAATTAATCCAGGCAGTTCATGTGAGCATTGTGTGATATTCAGGTGACGTGACCTTTCATCTGTTTGGACCCTATCCTTCATGGATTAATCTACCCTCTTTCCTTTGCTTCTCACTGTATGTTTTAGATTGATGTAATAAACTGTGTGATTTGAACATCTTAATTTGAACTGTGAACCTTCCTATTCGATGACATCTGTGCTCACATGCCTGGTTGTATACTTGGAAACTACCATTGCATGAAAGTAATTCCCCACATGGCAGTGCTGGTCAATTTTTGCCTCATATTTCTTCCTTATATTTACAATTGATGGTAATTACACTGGAGTGGGTAAAGAATATACCATTTCAGAAAGGTATTTGATCATCTAAAGAGAGCATTTAACTGTCGCTATTATTGGAATACATTCCAATAATAGTCTGGCTGCAGCAGACAAGCAAAAGAAGAATTCATGGTTCAGCAGGATAAAAATCATCGCACTTTAAAACTGATTCCAGTTCAAGCTTTCATTTTGAAAGATGAGATATAGCGACTTGCCAAACGTCACTATTTCTAGTAACTAGTAAGACAGAACAGGAGCCAATGCTGTCTAAAGAAGCTAGAGGTTATTTGAGATACTACTGCTGTTCCTATCCGGATCCTGAATAATGACCAAGCTCATATGATAGCACATGCTATGTAATGCCCAAAAATATAAACTACAGCTGTCAAAATTAACAAGTTAACATTAAATGATGCAAAAATAAACAGAGAATGTCTGTTATTAACAGGGCTTATAGAGGTGTCATTGAGACTTTTCAAGTGCTAAAAATTGCTGTTCTGCTGTTAATTTCATCATAACATTACAGATTTCCATTTGACTACAGAAGACTGAACTTTAGTCAATCATCTCAAGTTATTTGACTTTAGCTGGGAGTCTATGCCTAGTTATTCAAAATATTTATTTCTAACAAAACTTTTAGTCCTTAGCCAATATACACAAGGAACTGTGATGTTTAGAACATAAAAATGAATAAAATTTAACTACATGAATCAAGTGTTTTTGAGTTCTCTCTATGTGTCAGGCACTGTTCTTGGCCCTAGAAAACCATAATAGGAGTGGCTTAAACCTGGGAATACTCGCTATTGATCAGTAAATCCAGAGAGTTGACTGGCAGTTCAACTATGACCTCAGGGACCTAGATGGTTTCTGTCCTTCCGTTCCCTTTTATTATGTTGGAATTTTCCTTTACGCTGTTTGTCTGGTGGTCACAAAATACCTGCTTCAGCTCCAGGCCTCACAGGACAATGTTCTCACAAGACCATGTCAAAGCTTGAGGAATGGGTGTGGTGAGAGAGAGGTCTTCTCATGGAAGCCTCTTTTCATCACACACACACACACAAACACACACCACTCCATCCTGCAGCTTCTCAGTCAACTTCCCCTCACATTGGTGTCAACCAGAATAACTTTCTAAGATGTTGGAACTATGCTATAGTCTGTGTTGTCAAAAATGGTATCCACCAGTGGCATGTAGCTTGTGAGCACTTGAGTATGGCTAGACTGCCTAAAGAACTGAATGTGGTCGGGCTCAGTGGCTCACGCCTGTAATCCCAGCACTTTGGGAGGCTGAGGTGGGCAGATCACGAGGTCAGGAGATTGAGACCATCCTGGTTAACACGGTGAAACCTCGTCTCTACTAAAAATACAAAAAATTAGCCGGGCATGGTGGCAGGCACCTGTAGTCCCAGCTACTCGGGAGGCTGAGACAGGAGAATGGCGTGAACCTGGGAGGAGGAGCTTGCAGTGAGACGAGATCGCACCACTGCACTCCGGCCTGGGCGAAAGAGCAAGACTCCGTCTAAAAAAAAAAAAAAAAAAAGAACTGAATGTTTAGTTTTATTTCATTTTAATTAATTAAAATTAAAATTTATACCTAGGCAGAGTGGCTTAAGCCTGTAATCCCAGCACTTTGGAAGGCCAATGCAGGAGGATTGCTTGAGTTCAGGAGTTTGAGACCATCCTGGGCAACGTAAGACCCCCATCCCTTAAAAAAAAGAAAGTTAGCTGGTCATGGTGGCATATGCCCATTTTCCTAGCTACTCAGCAGGTTGAGGCGAGAGGATTGCTTGAGCCCAGGAGTTCGAGACCACAGTGAGTTATGATCCCACCACTTCACTCTGGCCAGGGTGACAGATCGAGATCCTGTCTCAAAAAATAAATACATAAATAAATTTAGTTACCTACATGTGTCTAGAGGCTATGTGAAAGGAAAATAAATCTTGGGACCCCAGAATCACTAAGCTAAAGGGAAAAGTCAAGCTGGGAACCGCTTAGGGCAAACCTGCCTTCCAGTCTATTCAAAGTCATCACTCTGCTCACCAAGATAAATGCATATCTGATTGCCTTCTTTGGAGAGGCTAATCAGAAACTCAAAAGAATGCAACCATTTGTTTCTCACCTACCTGTGACCTGGAAACCCCCTCCCTGTTTAAAATGTGTAAAACCAAGCTTTGCCCCGACCACCTTGGGCACATGTTGTCAGGACCTCCTGAGGCTGTGTCACAGGCATATGTCCTCAACCTTGGCAAAATAAACTTTCTAAATTAACTGAGACCTGTCTCAGATATTCCGGGTTCACATCTGCCATATTGAACAGCATAGCCTTTAATTCTTCTTGGCTACAGCTGGGCCATATGACCACTAACAGAAGGTGGGAAAGTGATTACCCAGCTCTAAGGGAGAAAAAGTTTGAGAATGACTCTGTGGCAGCTACCAACAGTGTGTGTCATAAAAAGTAAATAAGAGCATCATAGAGCTGATAGTAGTGGGGGAGGCTAACAACATAAAAATGTAAACAAATTAGAAAATAAGCTATGTGCAGGTTTGGACAAGCTGTGAAGATGATCAAGATTCCATCTAGATAATAAGTCTAGATTCTAGAGTAATGTAATAGGGAATAATGGAAGGTGGGACGGAGTGATTTAAGAAGCAGGTAAAGAAAAGCTCTCAGAAGCTCATAGTCTGGTGGAGAAGAAAGACAGACGTGAAAAAAATCGTTAATGATACATATGGATACACACATTTTATATAAACATGTATACTTACATATATACATACTCATTGTTTACACATTTAAATATATATATTTACACACATACCTACACAGAGTTAATACAGTTTCTCTATTAAGAAGAAAAACAAAGCATATTTGTGTATTTCTCTTGACTCTCCTATGAGCCTTACATAACACAGCAAGACAGGATTCGCCGCACAGAATCGTTGGAATGTGGTCCATCCACCATCCTTAAAGCAACAGTTGATGCAATACAGTTCTGCTGGACAATATATGCCTGAGTATGGTTAAGTGATTTCTATAGCACATTCTAAAGTAGAACAATTACAAACACAGTGAGAACTTTCAAAGGACCTATTAATTTCTTCAGCTGCAAATGGTGTGATGCTCTTGAGGCCTGAGGGAGGATAACCAGTAGATAGACCTGTTTGGCAAGAGGCTGTCTGGGCTGGGGTAGCTTAATTCAAGCTTAGATGTTGGTGTGACTGAGGGGTAAGAGACAGTTTCAGAAAGTGTCATCCTCTGAGACCTTTGTAAGTGTAGAAAGGATTATTTGTCATGTCCTCATAAACCCACGCTGGGATATAATAATAACTCAGGGTTCTGGGCATTTGAATGACTATGGTGCTGAAAAATATACTTTCTCAAGTTAGTTCCAGCTTTAATATACTAGTGTATATGATCTATAAAGACCTTTTGCTTTTTTCAAAGATAGTATGAGTGATTTCTGTGCAACAGTGGCTGAAATTATCCCTATAATAAAAACATTTTCTCCATATTAATCCCTGGATTCATGGTACCACTTGGATATCTCTTTTTTCCTGAAAATTCTGTACTTTTTAATAACTTTTTCAATTACAATGAAGTAAAAAGAGGATATATACCAAATTGGTATTAGTGGTAAACATTTCAAAATAGACACATTTACTTACTTCAACTATAGACTTCAAAATATTCCCATACTTTAACTTCACATGACTATTTCTGGCTACATCAATATAAATGGTTTTTATGGTTATTAAAAACTATCATATTGCTATATAGGTTGCACACCTTATCTCAAATGCTTGGGATCAAAAGTTTTGTTTTGTTTTGTTTTTGAGACATGGTCTTGCTTTTTCACCAGGCTGGAGTACAGTGGTGATGTCATAGCTCACTGCAGCCTTGAACTCCTGGCCTCAAGAGCTCCTCCTACCTTGACCTCCCAAAGTGCTGGGATTACAGAAATGAGCCACCATAGCTGGCCAGAAGTGTTTTTATGTTGGATTTTGGAATATTTGCATATATATAATGAGATATTCTGGGGATGGGACCCAGGTCTAAAAACAAAATTTATTTATGTTTCATGTATACCTTATTCACATAGCCTGAGGGTAATTTTATACAATATTTTAAATAATTTTATGCAGGAAACAAAGTTTGTGTCTATTAAACCATCAAACAGCAAAGGTGTCCCTGGCTCAGCCACCCACGTGGATAATCTGTGGTCGTTTGGCATCACCATCATTCCCGACTCTGAATGTATACGCTACTGATAAATAATCATTTTCTTACATTTATTCACACATAAGTACTTAACAGTAGAAAACATGACATACCATTAATGCAGTGAAAAAATAAAGTGTTCAGGGTAACTAAGCAGCAGAGTAGCACCCCCAGAATACCTCCATCAGCTGTTAAACAATAACAACAACAAGCAATAGCAGTGTTCAGTCTCCACCTATGATGCTGTGTTTTAATTATATAGTTACTGTACACTGTATTTTATTTTTTTAGATAAGAAGAAATCTTAGAAATAGTTGAAGGACTAGAAAGTGGGTCCTCTGAGGCATTCAGCTGGATGCCTTTTTAAAATGTTTTCTCCGGTCATCTGCCCCATTACCAACTGTTTTTGTCTTAGAAGTCCCTCTTTGGTTATATAAACCAACATGATTTCTTGTTCTGTTATGAATGAACATTGCTTTAGTCCTTCAGTAAGCCCATCACAAATTTTCACCATGTCATTTATAGGCACTTTCTCTGTAGCGTTAACATCATCTTCATTGTCACTGATTATCACGATCAACTTGATTCAAAACCATTTCAGCTACTTCATCATTGGTCAGCGAATGAACAACTGGAGCCTCATTATCCATGATAGACATTGTTTAATATTCACTTCTTCCAGCTTACAGACAGACAGACATTGGGGGTATATTTTTTGCATGTGTGAGTAGATGAGCCGTTATTTTTTTTCTCACTTGACATACACAAGCCTTCAAAGTCACTACCTCGTTTATCATCACTGAACATAGTTGCAGGCCAGAGATTGTGCCAGGCATGCGCAACTTTGTCTGTAGTCACTATGTTCCAAGCATAGGCAACAGTATATATGGCATCCTGCAGACTAAATTTTTTTTTTTTTTTTGAGATGGAGTTTCGCTCTTGTCACCCAGGCCAGAGTGCAATGGCGTGATCTCAGCTCACTGCAACCTCCGCCTTCCAGGTTCAAGCAATTCTGTCTCAGCTTCCGGAGTAGCTGGGATTACAGGTGCCCGCCACCATGCCTGGCTAATTTTTGTATTTTTTAGTACAGACAGGATTTCACCATGTTAGCCAGGCTGGTCCTGAACTCCTGACCTCAGGTGATACACCTGCCTCGGCCTCCCAAAGTGCTGGGATTACAGGCATGAGCCACTGCATCCGGCCTCATACTAAACTTTTTTTGAAAACCTCCATGCCCATTCTTCTGTTTATTGCTGCTAGCATGCTGTTCAAGAAAGTATTTTTATATTTATCCTTTAATGCTTTAAGGATATCCTGGTCACATAGCTGAATCAATAAAGTCACATTTGTGGGGAAGTACATGGCATAAACATGATTTTTGATAAGAATTTCAGCTGGAGAATAAGCAGAACAGTTGTCAAGGAATATAAAATCTTGTAGTCGTCATCCAGTTCAGCTTTCCTGCAGTGACTGTATGCCTCTGGTACAAAATGTTTTTGAAATCAATCAGAAAAGATGTCCTTGGTCATCCATGCCTTTTTGTTAGCAGAATAATGGACTGATAAGAAATTCACTCCTTGAAAAGAAGAGAGGACAAACCTTTGCCTATCACAGCAAGTTTACACTTATGCATGCCTGCAACATTAGCACATCCCAGCACAGCTATTCTGTCCTTGGCATTTTTAATTCCTATAGAGGCTGTCTCATCTGCCACCGTCATTGTCTTTCTGGGGCAATGATGCCAAAATAGTGATGTTTTGTTAGCATTATAGACGTGCTCTGGTATCCAGTTTTCATCACTGATGATATGGGCAAACTCATTAATGACTTTTTCCGCAGCTTTCTGATCTGCAGATGCTTTATCACCACAAATCCTTAAACATTTAGTGCTGTGTCTTTGCTTAAATATCTGCAACCAGCCTGTTGAATAGTCACAGTTCCTTTCAATTTCAAATTCATTGTGATAGATCTTTGCTTGTTTCATGATCAGCATACCATTAAGTGGCATGTGGTCACTGTGATGCTGATGGATCCACTTTTTCAGTGCACAATTGAGATCTTCATATTTTGCATCATACAGTGTTTTTCGATTTTTAATTTACTTGTGTTTATTGCTTTTAGCATAGATCTTCAACAATTTATCCTTCTGTTTCTTCAGATTATACATGGCGGTCACTCTGTCACCATACTTTTCTGTAACAAATTTCATACCTATACCACTGTCCAGTTTCTCTAACAGCTGGACTCTCTGTTGCATAAACATAATAAATGCTTCCTCTTTTTCTTATCACTGATAACCACAGATTAACTTCAGTCTTCTTTGATATTTCTTTTTTTTTTTTTTTTTTTTTGGAGATGGAGTCTTGCGCCGTCACACAGGCTGGAGTGCAGTGGCACGATCTCGGCTCACTGCAACCTCCACCTCCCAGGTTCAAGTGATTTTCCTGCCTCAGCCTCCCAAGTAGCTGGGATTACAGGTGCCCGCCACCACACCTGGCTAATTTTTTTGTATTTTTAGTAGAGACGGGGTTTCACTATGTTGGCCAAGCTGGTCTCAAACTCCTGACCTCGTGATCTGCCCGCCTTGGCCTCCCAAAGTGCTGGAAGTACAGGTGTGAGCCACTGCGCCCGGCCTGATATTTCTTTATACTAACAATAGCTTTACACCACAGAGCAAAGAAAAGAAAAACAAAAACCAAAAAACAACAAAAAAGCAAACCCACAGTGAGTAATGCACGTAGATGAAGGCCCAGTGTGGGCACTGTGGGGAACTTGTCGTTGGCGAATCCAGCCTGCACACATGCCATTTGATTACCTTTGGGGGGCACGCTTGCATAATTTGGGCATGCCCTGAAAAGATATATAGCAGCAGAAAAGGGCTGGGAGGGGCTTTTTTCCCTTGGGGATGCTAGTAAACTGCATAGTGTGTCTGCATTTTGATGGTGACCCATCACATGTGGCCAGGTGTGGAATTTTGCACTTGAGGTATTACTTGTCGGAACTCAAAAAGTTTTGGATTTTGGAGCATTTCAGGTTTTGGATTTTTGGATTAGGGATGCTCAATGCTCAATCTGTAGTAAGGTTTTATCTTAATCAAAAAACAGATCATGATTTTGTTAGGGAATAATAATTCTTCAGATAAATTCAAGAGAAATGTGATCCATTTCACCCACCTTAACACAGAGGCACCAGTGTGCCTGCTAAGGTTATTTATAGATCCGAAGTCACTAAATGGTGCAGATAATCTCCCACTTTTTCTTCCCATCATAGTGTCTGGGCTTATGTTGTTCAACACCAACAGGGTAGCCACTGGGCATTTAAATTCAAATGTAAATTAATTAAAATGAAATGAAAAATTTAATTCTTATTGCACACTATCTACATTCCACACACTATGTAGCCACAGTTGGCCACCATATTAGACAGCAAAGAACTAGAACAGCTATACAATCACAGAATGTATTATTAGACAGCACTGGACATGGTTGGGTTGGTCAAATGAACTGCTATTCAAATTTAATACAACACTGTATGATAAATGGAGACCATTTATTTACTTCCCATTGAGAAAGCTCTAGCCAGATAAATAGATTCCTGCAAATTGGTCCCTAAGATAAATTTTGTAGGGGCCAGAGGCAGTAGTGTCCTTAGACCCAAGCAAGAAAAACCGTGTTCTAGGCCCTCCATTTTAGAGGACACCAACCTGACTCTTCTTATGGGGTGAAAAATCTCCAGGCCAGCACCCAAAGCCTGGGTACCCACTATGTCCCCAAGACCCAGGACCCTGGAATTCCCTGACTGGTATTACCAAAGCCACTTCTTGGCCCTGAGCTAGCTTCTTCTGAGAACTGTCCTCCCAATGAAGGACCCAACAACTGGTATAGGCACACCTGAGATCGAGACGCAGACAGAGGGTGGCTGTTAGAAAGTGTGAACAGAACTTGGTTTTGTGGGCTGCGGTGTTCACACACAGGTACAAAAAATCCCCTCTTGTCCTTGAACATAGCTGGGCACAGGAAGCAAAGGCGGTGAAGGTGTACAGGCCGAAGATTTGGATCTGACTCTTTCCCACCTGCCATGTTTCAGGGAGAAACTCCAAGGTGTCTGAGAATCCTGCTTACAAACCTTCCAGGTTGTTATGAAGGTAATTTCTCAAGGCAGGAGCACAGAATATATTTTATTAGCATGATACAGTCCTTGTAAAATTTTAAACATAGGGTAGGTAAGCCCTGGGCTTGCAAATATTAGGGCGAGGCTGGAAGTCAGAGTAATCAATTCTGTTGGGGTTTCTTGGAGGGTTTGCTCATTATTGCTCGAACTGGTGAACATCTCAAGTATCTTTGCCTGTCGAATTTCTTTCAAAAGGCTGCCTTTCTCGTGAGGTCCAGATGCATCCTTTAGAGACCATCGCTGTTGTTGCTGAAGGCCAGAAACAGCTTCAGATTGTTCACTGTATTGAAGAGGAACCTGTTTACTGGCTCCAGTGTATTTGGGACAAATAAGACTACCATAATGAGGTGAGAAGGCGATTCCTTCCGAAACACTTGGTTTTGGGTACTTTTCCCATAGGGTTGGTCAGGGAAATTCCCTACTCTCGTCCCTACTCCATCCTCCGGGCCACGCTCCCTGGGCCACATGGGCAGTCTCCAGGAGCGCACAAGACTGCTTTGTCCTGTGCCCGCGGTGCGAGCGCGGTGGCGGCGAAGGGAAACGAGCAGGAGAGTGGCCACCGCGGGTGGAGTTTGGACTCGAACTTTCCTCCGTTCGGACTCGAACTTTCCTCCGTTCTCTCTACGAGTTACTGCCTTCCCGCGGGCTCCCCACAACTCCTGCCCGGAGGCCGAGGCCCGGGCGCGCACCGGGTCGGAGTCGGGCTCGGCAGGTCCCGGGCGCGCGCGCCTCCTCCCCGAGGTCCCGGGCAGCTGCAGACACGGGGAGAGCAGGAGAGCCGGGAAAGAGGAGGGGAAGGGGCGGGGGCGGCCGGCGGCGGCGGGCGGGGAGGAGCCGCCGCGGGTCCTGGCCAGGGGAGGAGGCAGTGGCGGCGGCGGCGGCAGAGGAGGAGGAGGAGGCGGTGCTCGCGCCGGGCGGTAGAGCGGCGCTGGGACCCATGCGGCCGTGACCCCCGGCTCCCTAGAGGCCCAGCGCAGCCGCAGCGGACAAAGGAGCATGTCCGCGCCGGGGAAGGCCCGTCCTCCGGCCGCCATAAGGCTCCGGTCGCCGCTGGGCCCGCGCCGCGCTCCTGCCCGCCCGGGCTCCGGGGCGGCCCGCTAGGCCAGTGCGCCGCCGCTCGCCCCGCAGGCCCCGGCCCGCAGCATGGAGCCACCCGGACGCCGGCGGGGCCGCGCGCAGCCACCGCTGTTGCTGCAGCTCTCGCTGTTAGCGCTGCTCGCGCTGCTGGGAGGCGGCGGCGGCGGCGGCGCCGCGGCGCTGCCCGCCGGCTGCAAGCACGATGGGCGGCCCCGAGGGGCTGGCAGGGCGGCGGGCGCCGCCGAGGGCAAGGTGGTGTGCAGCAGCCTGGAACTCGCGCAGGTCCTGCCCCCAGATACTCTGCCCAACCGCACGGTCACCCTGTGAGTATCTCCCGCGACGCCCGGTCCTCTCCCGCTCGGCTCTTTCTTATCTCTCCGCTCAACTTTGGAGCGGGGTTCAGCCGGCGCCCACGCGCTTTTGTGTGGAGCTGTAGGCAGGGGGTGGTGCTAGGAAAGACCTCGTGTGCTTGGCAGGGGTGCAGTTCAGGGAAAGGCAAGGGAATCTGCGTCCGAGCTGCCTCCCAGCTCCACTAGTTTGCAAAGTAAAGTTTTCGGGTTCTCGGGCGCTCCCCGCGCTGTCCCCGGCGCAGCGCTTTTGGGCTGCGCGGTGCCACGTGAGGATGCAAGTAAACACGCAGTCGACAGAGTTAAAGCTCATTCATCCTGGGCTTGGGTGTCCAGAAAACACAATGCTTGATTACAAGCGCCAGTCCTTCTGCTTCTTTGCAAATTAAGTCACACTTACGTGGTAGAGTTTGCAAAACACAAGGACTGTGTGCGAGCCCAAACCCCAAGACGCTTCCTTTGCCTTTTGCTATCTTAATTTTATTACTGTTAAAGAGTACCTTTTAAGATAGAGTTGTTATTAAGGGCTGGAAACATTTCAGATCAATCTGTTTATGTACCTTGCAGTCCCGTTTTCGTGTCTGTGAGGGCTCATATTTAAAAGCCAGGAACATTGGAACTGAAAACTGTGGGTTTATTGAGCCTTCGAACTCGAGGGATTTTTGATTTTCGGATTGAGTTTCCACCTGGAAGGAAAAATTTTGGTAACACACTTGTGCTGGGATTCACGGTTCAGTTTTGCAAACGTAGTTTTGCCAATTCTAGCTGAACAGTTGGCCCCAGTGACTGTCGAGTTTGTTTTCAGAAGGATGAATTGGTTTGGAAAGTTTTGAGTCTAAGTGTTTCTCATGGGTATTTTGTTCAACTGAAATGTGAGTCCCTTGGCTCGGGGTTCCTCTATGTTGTTTTGGTTGGTTTCCTAAAAAAAGAATCAAGGCAGCCACTATACAAACATGATTGCAAGGGCCGCAGCATGATCTATGAAAACACTTAAAGTATGGTTTTAAATGTAACCCAAATTCAGCAGGAGTATACACAGGTAGGCCAGGTATACATTTCATTACTAACACTTTTGTTTACCCTTCATTTCCATTTTTTGAATTAGGAAACATTTAACCATGAAAACTGTGTCTATGTGTCTATTTATGGAGGCATGAAGATGGGTGAAAGAGTTTTTGTTTTATTTGACTCCGTTACTAACACGTTACCATTTGGTGGTGGCAGCAGTTATATTTATTTATTTCTTAGCCAGATTCTTTGAAGTGGAAATTTTCGGTATGGGACTTTAATTACAGTCCAAGTGGAGAAAATCCCAATGTTGGAGGAGATTTTCTTTGTTACTCTGCAAAAATTAGTCATCATGCAGTTATGTTATAAACATTTAGGTTTTGCGTCAATGAGTGGCATTTACGTTGACTCATGTTTAGGTCCAGTTTTTCTGACCTAAAAGTGTCCACAATTTCAGCTGGATTAGGTCAACTACTAGTAAATTGATTTCGCGTTGCAGAAAAAAATAGGGGATATGGTGGTAAATTGATTTTCAGCATATTATCAATTAAACTATTTTACTACATTTTTTTGAAACTGGTTAAAATATAAGTAACTATGCAATGTCATTTCAATACAGTTTTTTTTTTTTTTTTTTTGCCTGAAAGCTTTTTAGATGAAAATAAAGTTACCGTTGGGCATGGTGGGCTCACACCTGTAATCTCAGGGCTTTGTGAGGCCAAAGCGGGTGGATCCCCTGAGGTCAGGAGTTCAAGACCAGCCTGGCCAACATGACGAAACCCTGTCTCTACTAAAAATACAAAAATTAGCCAGGCGTAGTGGCGTATGCCTGTCATTCCAGCTACTTGGAAGGCTGAGGCAGGAGAATCACTTGAACCCGAGAGGTGGAGATTGCAGTGAGCCGAGATCGCACCACTGCACTCCAGCCTATGTAACAGAGTGAGACTCCGATTCAAAAAAAAAAAAGAAAAAAAAATTTGTTTAGTGAATGGGAAGAAGATACAATTAAGGATCAATTAAAGCTGTTCTGCCGGTTGTGGTGGCTCATGCCTGTAATCCTAGTACTTTGAGAGGTGGAAGTGGGTGGATCACCTGAGGTCAGGAGTTCGAGACCAGCCTGGCCAACATGCTTAAAGCCCCATCTCTACTAAAAATACGAAAAATTAGCTGGGCGTGGTGGCGTGCACCTGTAATCCCAGCTACTTGCTACTTGGGAGGCGGAGGCAGGAGAATTGCTTGAACCCAAGGAGAAGGAGTTTGCAGTGAGACAAGAAGGCACCATTGTGCTCCAGCCTGGGTAACAAGAATGAAACTCCATCTCAAAAAAAAAAAAAAAAAAAGAGGAAAGTTGTTCTGGCTGAAGAGGGTTCAGGGTATATGAGGTCCCCCATAGAGGGGTCTTATGGGCCAGTTTCCTCATTTTACTGGGGAGAGAGACTTACCGTAGATAAGGGACTTGCTCACCAGAATTCTCATAGTAGCATCTGAGTCCACGTCCCAGATTCCCGTCCTGCAGTTCAGATGCTTTCTCATTCCTCACCTTGCCTTCATCTTAGTTGAGCACAGTTTTTGTTGAGTGGCCTCTAGGTAGTACGTAGCGTGTTAAAGTTTGGACTGTGTGTTAGTGCCTAGGGCTGCTGCAGATTACTACAGGCTTGGTGGTTTGAAACAACAAATTTATTCGCTCATAGTTCTGGAGGCCACAAACCCAAATCAATCTATTAGCAGGGCCATGCTCTGAGGACTTTAGGAAGAATTCATGCTTGCGTCTCTCATCTTCTGGTTTTCCTTGGCTTGGGGCAGCATCACTTAAGTCTCCGCATCTGTCTTCCATTGGCCTTCTCCCTGTGTGTCTGTGTGTCTCAAGTCCTCTCCTTTCTCTTTTAAGGATACCAGTTTCTGAATTTAGGGTCCACCCTAGGTCCAGGATGATCTCATCCCAAGATCCTTTAATTAAATACATCTGCAAAGACCCTGTTTACAAGTAAGATCACGTTAAAAGGTCAGGACTTGGACATTTCTTTCTATGAAACACTGTCCAGCTCCCGACAGAATACAAATAATAACATGGTCTTTCTTCTCCAGGAAATTACAGATATTTGGGGAGAAAAATTCATGACTAAGTCTCAGAACAGTATGGTCAATGCTCTATTACCAGGGTGCACATGTAGCAAAAGAAACCCAGAGGAGGGCAACCAGGGCCTCCTTCTCCCTCAATCCTAGTGGGATTAAGGATCCTGAGCCAATTCTGGAAAGAGGAAAAAGATCACTGTGGGGCGGGCGCAGTGGCTCACACCTGTAATCGCAGTACTTTGGGAGGTTGAGATGGGCAGATCACTTGAGACCGGGAGTTCGAGACCAGCCTGACCAACATGATGAAACCCCATCTCTACTAAAAATACAGATATTAGCTGGACGTGGTGGCTTGCACCTGTAATCCCAGCTACTAGGGAGACTGAGGCAGGCAGGAGAATCGCTTGAACCCGGGAGGCGGAGGTTGCAGTGAGTGAAGATCGTGCCACTGCACTTCAGCCTGGGTGACAGAGTGAGACTCTGTCTCAAAAAAAAAAAAAAAAAAAAGAAAGAAAGAAAAATGTAACTGTGAAGAAAACGGTGAGGGAACAAGGGGAGGAAATGATAGGTTGGAAGTGGGG
Source organism: Gorilla gorilla gorilla (assembly GCF_029281585.2). NCBI lineage: Eukaryota > Metazoa > Chordata > Mammalia > Primates > Hominidae > Gorilla > Gorilla gorilla. Next base: position 30,705,253 of record NC_073227.2, on the reverse strand, counting down.
GACCCCAGGTGCCCACGGGTTTGGAGAGGACAGTATCTGGTTATGCTGCTGTGCAGCTGGTGTTACTGGAATGTCAAAGGTAAGTGTCTAGTGCCCAGGGTGGTCAGAGAGGAGTCTGTAGGGGCCGAGTCGAGGACGGCCAGGCTCCCTGGTTTGAGCCTTTATCACTTAGGTGTGGCCGGGTGTTTTCAGCTGAGTCGTGATGTGGCCACAGAGAGAAAAATTAACTGATGGGAACTGGGAGAATGGTAAAGATGGGATATAATTTTTTTTTAAATCATGAAAAATAAAGCCATTTCTATTTAGTGGATGAACTGGTCTTCATCATAGCCTAAAAGTCAGATCCTTCAACAGTATTGATGAACACCACTTGTTTCTGTAGCTGTGCTTAAAGAAAGGTCTGGCAGAAATCCTAGGCTTAACTGTGTGTTCCCCGTGTCTCAGGTAGACTTTTGTATTGAGGGATTAAACCGCTTCTATTATTATAACACAGAAATTGAACAAAAATTTACCTACATTTAGTGTTTTTGTTGAAAATATACTTGTTTACTATATTTCTGTGATTTATATTAAATCTTGCTCAATAATGTAAGTTTTGAAAGTTCTGAGGATTTCATTGATGGAAAGTTTTACAAATTTATCACTGCCTTTCTAAATGCGGGTTCCTCGTGATGCTACATGGTGTCTCTAGACAAATAAAAATATAAAACAAAAATTACTTGTAATTTGTCAGATAACCTCCAGGTTTTTCTTAGACTAACACACTAAAATAGTGTGTAGAGTTTTGGTTCTTCATGTTTGTTATCAAAGAACTAATAATTATTTTGGACATCACCAATGTGGCTCAGTACAAAGTACAAGAAAAGAAATGCTCGTATTGTTCAGAGACTTAAATCTAGTTAGGAGGAAGGATTTGCACAATAGGAAGCAGACATTTAGGGAACAATTAAAAGACTATCCCTCATTAAGTAATAAATCCTGTGCTGGAGACTGTTTCAGTGCTTCAGGAAGCCCAAACAGGGGAGAGATCACTGTGGCTGGGGAGTCCTTGGAAGGTATTTTATTTTCCTGGAGAAGTTAGGACTTGAGCATGGCCTAAAGGAAGGGAAGGATTGGATTGAGTGGGGAGAAGGCATTCTGGAGGAAGGGTGGCAGGTGGTGGCTGGCCCACTTGAAGTGGAGAGACGGTATCAGACGAATAGTGGAGAGAGCTTTTGGAACCATCGGCCCGGCCCGTATGTGGTATTTCAAACACAGGCCTGGTTGGGGTCAGTAAGGATTGAGTGCACAGAGGAGAGAGGAGGTGACCCAGGCAGAACCACACTAGAACATGGAGGAACATGAACAGGAGGCTGAGAAGGAGCCTCTGCAGAGGCTGTGGGGAGCACCAGGGGAGAATCTCATCCTGAAAGCTAAGAGAAGTTTATGTGTCAAGGCTGGAATGGCCTTCCCAGTTGAGGTGTTGAGAGATTAAGCCAGAAAGACCAAGGAATAAACAGCACTGGATTTGATGGCCTGGAGTCTGGTGCCCTCCGTGAGCAGTGTCCATGCATCACAGGTGAATAAGCCAATTTGGGTGGCCTGAAAAGAGAAGTGGAATGGGAGCACAGATGAGGGGTTTGGCTTTTGATGGCAGCAGGGAAGTTCATTCTCTACATGTGTGGTCAGTGCACCAGATAGCAATAACTTAAGTGTAGTCTGAGAATGACTGTATGGCAGACGTATCTGAATGTGGTTTGGAGTTCCAAGCTTGGGACCCTGGGAGTGGCCCACCCAGAAAGTCATTTCTTATCTATGAGGAACACCTTAGTCTCCATCTTGTCCCATGGAGCATGGGCCATATTGGGGATCAAGGTCCTTTAGGGTTAATTGAAGGTTGCCAGGTGGAGACGAAACAGTCCTAGCATCAGAGGAGTAGTTATCCCTACCTACGGGGGAAGGTGCTAAGTGAAGATGCTGAGTGAACTGCATGCTTTTTTTTTTCTTTTCTTTTTTTTTTTTTTTTTTTTGAGATGGAGTCTCGCCTTGTTTCCCAGGCTGGAGTGCAGTGGGGCGATCTTGGCTCACTGCAGCCTCCGCCTCCCAGGTTCAAGCGATTCTCCTGCCTCAGCCCCCCGAGTAGCTGGGATTACAGGTGCACGCCACCACGCCCAGCTAATTTTTTTGAATCTTTAGTAGAGATGGGGTTTCACCATGTTGGCTAGGCTGGTCTTGAACTGCTGACCTTGTGATCTGCCCGCCTCGGCCTCCCAAAGTGCTGGGACTACAGGCATGAGCCACCACTCCCGGCTGTGAACTGCATGCTTTTTGCAAGTTGTGAGTTTGTCTGCTGGGGCATGCAGTTCTCCTGTCCAGCCCGCCAGCACTGAACTCTCTCCCCTGCATGTAAGCCCTCAGTGAAACTCCATGTTCTGTTCACTAGCTCTGGGTTTCTTCTTCTTGAACCTGGTGCAATCCCATCTGGAGTGGGTAGGGGTTCAGCACAATACCTTGTCTTGGGAGAAAGGGTGGAACATGGGTGTCAAGGCAGGCGTGAGGGCAGTGGGGCGCAGGTGGGACGAAGAGGGAATTCTGGCCCGTTGCTTCTATTTTCTCAAAGACATCTAGGCAGGGCGAGGGGAAAATGGGCCAAGAGGAAGGGGAAAGAGAAGAGAAATGTTCTTTTGGAATGTGAACCTACTGGGGATTGCAGAAAAGTCAGCAGGGAGGATCTTTTTGCAGTTTTGCCTTCTGATCAGATTCAAAGGGAGATGGTCAGTGCAGTTGTTTTTCTTCACCTGGATTCAGCCTAGTGATGGGAATCCTTGGGTGTGGCCAGGTTGCTTCTTTGCCAGATGAGTGCAGCCAAGGGAGAGAGGAGCAAAGTGATTATAATCTGTAGGCCAGCAAGACGCCACAGCCTGAATTCTCACCAGCAGAGCCACTGGATCAAGAGTAAGATTGTTATCTTTGAATGCAAAATGTTACATACATCTGCAGCCTGATTTCTCAATACCCAGCACAGATTACTTTTTCCATGGACATCGGTTGAGGCAGTGTTACGTTGTAAACACAGTGGCCAGTGGTTCAGGGTTAAAATAAGACGTGATGCTTTCATCCAGGGGTCAGTCTTTTATACAAATTATTTGCTTCACCAAAGTCTACCTGTCAGTGTCCCCTGAGCAGTTTATATTTTGCTTCCTGTGTGCCTTTGCTGACACCCTTGCCTTGGAACCCCAGTCTGGGAAATTCTGGGATATTCTTTAATACCCAACTCAGCTGCTACGAACTCTTCACTGTTCTGGCATTTTGATCCTTCCATCCCTGAACCCAGGTAGCTATTAGTGTTTGTGCTCTTGTGTCGCTTTCTATGATACTGGTGCTTCTCTCAGAATGCATATACCCTTCAAAGCAAGGACTCTGACTTGTCTTCGCACAGCGCCTCGAGTATGGGTGGGTACGTAATTGTTCTTTATGGGCAAGAGTTATGCTAAGAGAGATACGACTACGTGGTGGAAAAGCAGGAAAAGTTGGGGATAGAAGACGGATGCAGATTCATATGTTTACCTTATTATAGCAAATGAGAACATGTCTTTATTTAGTTTATTAGGTTCATAGCTGTGGGATCTCTGATTCAAGGATGGGTATATTCAATCTATCTGCAGTCACATGTGATCTCCTTGATCTTATGTGTGTGGCAAACACACACATATAGACTGTGTTGGGAAGTGGCTTGAATTCCTACCGGGAATATTGCTCAGAAATCTTGCAGGATTGGGGGCACAGTTTGGCATTTGATCCATGAATGCAAGTTGTAAGCTTTTCTGATATGATGACAGGGTTGCTTATCACCCAGCCTCAAAATCCTGTTGTTTCTTGCCTGCTTGGAGTCCTCCAGCACCAGGAGAAGTTGGTGGGTTTGGCAAGATAGCAAGTCCCAAAACAAACGAATATGGTAATGTTTGGTGAGGTTGCTCCCAGTGCAGCTCCAGCTTCTGTTCCCAGGAGCCTATAAAGATGGTTTAAAAAACAGACAAAGACAGAAGTAAAAACTCCTGAAAGTAACTCAGAAAATGACACGGGATGTAGTTTCTTATAAGACTATTCAGTGACTTATTTTTCCATTCAGCTGCTTCTCAGGAAGCAGTAGTTTACTGGCTTGATGCTATGGAGGAATCTTAACTCTAGAGAACAGAGCTAATTTATTGTGTCAATGTTTTTCTTATAAACAAAGATTAGAATACAGAGTTCTTTGAGTATTAGTAGCCTATTTTATTTATTTTATTTTTTTTTGAGATGGAGTCTTGCTCTGTTGCCCAGGCTGGAGTGCAGTGGCGCGATCTCGGCTCACTGCAAGCTCCACCTCCTGGGTTCACGCCATTCCCCTGCTTCAGCCTCCTGAGTAGCTGGGACTACAGGCACCCGCCACCATGCCCGGCTAATTTTTTTTTTAATTTTTAGTAGAGATGGGGTTTCATCGTGTTAGCAAGGATACTCTCGAGCTCCTGACCTCGTGATCCGCCCGCCTTGGCCTCCCAAAGTGCTGGGATTACAACTGTGAGCCACTGCACCTGGCTGAGTATTAGTAGCTTATTAACTCAGTTTTTGCAAAGATTAGGAAGCTATAAATGCAAACTTGCTCAATAAGTTTTTAATGTAAAACAATATAATTTTAATGCTTGATGTACAGTTTAGCTTACATTTATGTTCAAATACACACAATTTTAGTCTGAAGAGGGAGCTTTACAAAAGTACACTATTCCAAGGATTTTTTTTTTCCGTCTTGACTAAAGTTTCAGAAATGTGGCATGTCTGGTAAGGGAATTACCTATGTGTAGCGGGTAGAGTGGGACAGAGATGAGTTAGGTGCCTCCCAGAAGGCACATGTCTGTATTGGCCACTTTTAGTACCACACTGAGCACATTGCAGATACTAAGTTTTGCTTTTGCCTTGGTTTGTTTGTTTGTTTGTTTTTGAGATAGGGTCTCACTCTGTCACCCAGGCTGGAGTGCAGTGGTGCGATCTTGGCTCAGTGTAACCTCTGCCTCCCCGTCTCAAGTGATTCTTGTGCCTCAGCTTCCCGAGTAGCTGGGACCACAGACACGCACCACCATGCCCGGCTAAGTTTTGTATTTTTGCTAGAGATGGGGTTTCTCCACATTGGCCAGGTTGGTCTTGAACTCCTGACTTCAAGTGATTGGTGCACCTTGGCCTCCCAAAGTGCTGGGATTACAAGCATGAGCCACTGTGCCCGGCCTTATTTTGCTTTTCATCCAGCAAAGCATTTCTTGTCCTCAGATCTTTCCTGTTCAGGGCCTGAAGGGTAAAAATGGAAGGTTTAAGAGGTTGATAGAAAAATACTCCAGCACATTCCTACTTCTCCCCCCATCTTCAACACCCCTGGTTTTTTTGTTCTTTTTTGTCTGCAGGTGGTGAGTCCCAGGGTAAATCTGTGCCTTCCTGCATACAGGGTGGGCTGGCCAAAGACCAAAACTTTCACTTTTGGTATTTACTCTTCTCCAGTTGCATTCTTGATAATTTGTACCCTAGTTTCCTAAATTTGTATCCTAAACTTGCTTTTGCATTCATTTAGCAAATATTCAGTGCCACCCCTGGTTGTGGATGTATGTGAATTCTTATCTCTGGGCTTGACTTTTGTTTTGGTCTACTAGACCAGTTTTATCTTAGTCTTGTACCTCTTCCTAGATCTTCACCTCTTGCCTTCTAGCTATTCAATATCTGTCATACCTCCCCTCGGTTATATGTGACCCTGTAGCTCTTTTTGATGTGATTTAATCTGCATCTTCCTCTGTTGTTATACTCTGCTAAAACAGCAGGGGGATAACGGTGGAATTTTAGAAATTCTTTTTTTTTTTTTTTTTGAGACAGAGTCTCGCTCTGTCGCCCAGCTTGGAGTGCAGTGGTGCGATGTCTGCTCACTGCTACCTCCGTCTCCCGGACTCAAACCGTTCTCCTGCCTTAGCCTCTCGAGTAGCTGGGATTACAGGTGCCCACCACCATGCCTAGCTAATTTTTGTATTTTTAGTAGAGATGTGGTTTCATCATCTTGGCCAGGTTGGTTTCCCTCAAATGATCCGCCCACCTCAGCCGCCCAAAGCACTGGGATTACAGGCATGAGCCACAGTGCCTGGCCAGAATTTCAGAAATTCTAAATGGGCAACGGGAGTTTCTAAAGGAGAATTTGCAAGACGGTTTTAAGAACAACCTTGCCAAAGGGACTGATGGATCTTTTTGCTCTGTGACCATCATTGATTTTTTTCCCATGTCCCACTGCTGGGCACAAAACCTTTTTTCCACCTAGAATGTCTTAGACTTGCTAAGTGACTCACACAGTCATCTGCATTATTTATGGCAGTTCTAGCCAAGATTTTTCATGCCATGACACAGATAGACAATGATGATGTGTGCACTGGAGTGAAATGGTGAAGGATGCTCCTGGCCAGAGCGCTTTGCACTAGGCTTGCATCCATCCAAGTCCCAGCATCAGAGGAGTAGTTATCCCTACCTTCCTGTAACCTGGTTGGTCAGTTTGCGGTTGAAGTTTTCAACCTTGCATTTGAATCAACAGAAAGCATTAAAAGTTCAGATGCTTGGGCCACAGACTTCATGTTCTGATGTATTGTTCAGGGATGGGGCCTGGACGTTGATATTTTTCGGAGCCTCGTGGGGTGGTTCTGGTAACACCTGGGTTGAGAACCTGCTGCTTAGTAGCCCAGCGACCTGAAGGGTTAATCCTAGTCACCATCTGTCATCTGCCACAAAAAAAGAAGGTAGAAGAAAGAGCACAGGAGCCAGTTGAGGGCAGCTACCTCATGTGAGAGGGAGGGGCTGGTACAAGCAGAGGAAAGACGATGAAATCAAGAGGCATTTCTAGGACAGAGAGCTGAGAGCTTCAGGGCAGGGCCTTATTCATAGAATCCAGGAAAAATGACTACTGGTAAAGCAGAGAGTGGCGTGCTGAAGCCAAGGGTAAGGACAATAAGGTTTTAGAGATGTACTGTGGAGTTAAATGAATAAAATGAGAGGGCTAACAGCAGCAAGCATCTGTCCAACAGTATTTGAGGGCCTGCTATTGACAGGCACCTTGGAGAGACGCGAGATTTTCTTTGTCAGGACACATAGCTTTGTTGTCAGGCTGTGAAACTGAACCAACTTGGGTATCAGGCATTTGGTAGTTTCTTTTAGCGCCTCATCATTTCAGATGACTGACATTCTTGGTTCTTAATTTAAATAAAGTTTTTAAAACTTACATTTTTTGTCTTTTTTTTTCTTTCCTCTATTTTGCCTTCTGAAGTTTAAATTGCATAATGTTTGAATTGTGCATATTTGCAATCTTTTGTTCTTGAGTACTCACCATGGTTGGGGGCAGGTGTGTAGAATTGGGTATCACACACACAGAAGGCTAAATTATCCATCACCCTCACCATGGACAATTTAGGCTTCATTCTATTTAGAATTTTTATTAAGCTCTTTTTATGATTCTGTCTGAAGACAGGGCTGTGATAAGCATGAGAAAATCTTTTGTCAAAATTGCTAACTCTGTATGTTAAAGTGCTGCGCCCCTCATATTCAAGAATTGTTCTTGAGGGCTAAGATGTAGAATAAATGTGCCCCTACCAAGACTAGGGGGACATAGAGGTTCCCTTAAGTTGTCTAAGCTCCCCAGTCTCAGTACCATTCTCTACCCTCTCCCCAGGTACTGTACACATCATACACAGTATGTGATTAGTAAATGCGATCGGTAAATGTTCGTGAATTAAATTCACTCCCAATATGAGGACATTTCTCAGTTAGAATACATGGTTCCAAGTATGTGACCTGGTCCTATCTAGAATGTCAGTTCTATTGAGGTGTCAGAGACTTCGTTTCCTCATGTATCCATAGCACCTAGTATAGTGACAGGCATTTAACAGCCAGTGCTGCCATGGCCTTGTATTGTGGGTGGAATAGTAGAAAGCAGGTTGTGCCTCCTTCTAGTTAATTGAAAGAAAGTTAGAGCAACTATGGAGATATAACTGTAATGCAGGTTCTTTAACATAGTTGTTGAAATGTTCTTTCTTTAAGCCTGCTTGGATCTGAGTAATTAATACGTTTCCCATCAAGATAAGACTTAAAAGTATTCTTTGTTTTATTGTGCAATTCTTCCTGATTCTTTTCTTATGAGAAAGGCAAAGAGAGATTGACTACTGGTGTATTCATCTCCAGGGCAGTGTTTAAGATGGATAAACTTTCTATTAGATTTATTATTATTTTTAACCTGCTGTTTGTTTATTTGTTTTCAATGAGACCAAATGTAAACATCCTTTGTGCCTAAGATGCAGTTAGAATTCTAAAGTCTTTCCAGTAACCTGGAAGTGCAGTCTATCCCAGTGGACAGTGTTAGGCTGGCTCTTCATTCCTTGGGACCACCTCTTACCTCCTGTTTGCTTGCATTGTGACGGCTGTCATACTGTTTTGGAATTATTTATTTACAACCCTAGTTCTCCTACTAGATTGTAGACTCTTGATGGCCATATTTATCTCTGCATCCCTAGAGTCTAGCATGTAAGCACTCAGTAAATCTTTATACAAAGAGGTCTCATTTTTCTTACTGGTTTTTTTTTTTTCCCTTAAGTAGGACTGGTCAGAATCTTACATTAGTCTTATGCAGGATGAATCTGTCATGGATAAACTTGAGACTCTTCAAAGCAACATAACCAACATACAAGGTCAAGGCTTAAACTCCCACTCTTCATCTGATAGTAAAAACTGTCTTTCACCCAGATTTTTTTTTTCATTTCTTGATCCAGTTCCCACCTACCTCTTGAGGAGCCATTGCTTTTCTTTTTTCTGTTTTGAAGTTCTCTCCCAGTTTGTGATGTTTCTCCTTGTTGCACACAGCCACTTCCTTTCTTCCTCTGTTAAAAAAGCTCCTCTCTCCAGAATACTCCCTTGTAGCACCATGATTGAATGACCACTCTTTCTTAAGTGAACTTCTTGAAAACTAGCTTGAATCCATCCTCTTCATTTCCTTACCTCTTATTTCAGTTTCAGCCTATTGCTGTCTAGCATATATCTGCCATTCTGCATGTGATATATCTCAATGCCTGTCCTCATTTGCAGCATTCCACCCTATATGTGGCCTATATACCGCCATCTTCTGTCCCACGCTCTTACTGAAGTCTGCTTAGATTAGACCATTTTAAAGTCCATCACTACGTACTTCTTCCTCTTCTGGTCCTTTAGCTTGATGGACACACCTGGTTTCATACTTACTAATTATTGCATTTGGCAACTGTATTTACTACTTAAACCATTCTTTCACCCTCATGTGGTTTGGGTTGGTTGTCGCTCTCAGGAGGACCTGGCTAGCTTGGCTGCATGGTTTCCCTGCCAAAATAGATACAGGAAGGGTAGTACCTCCTAGGGGATGCTGTGCTTTTTGAGATAAGGCTCCTGGGAATAGGTGTCATCCAGTCTGAACCTATGAGAAATGGAGATTGCTTGAGATTATTGCCTACTTAAAGAACCTTAGTGAACTGTTCTACTAGGATTTACTTTTCAGAGCTCCTTGATGGGGGAAAAAAAAAAAAATTACACATTCGAGTTCTTCCCTCAGGGATAAAGTTGAAAAACTTGTCCATCAGCTTAGCTAGAAGTTAGCAACCACAGACAGAAACTTTGTAATGCTTTTTTTTTTTAAAGTTTAATAATATTCTTAGTTCTCATATTAGTTTTTTTTTCATCTTTTCCCTTTTTTTGTGATTATAAAACTTTTTACATTGGAATTGTTCTGTTACTGTGTGGAGCAAAAAATGAGAGGGGAAATTGTTTCGACCTTTTATACTAAGTCTTAGTATATCCAGAGGGGAGTGTAGGTGGTGGCAGCTTTACAATGGAAAGGAAACCTGGGGTGTCCCCAGGACCTGCAGTCAATGAATAACAGGCTCCCTCCGTGACTGGTAAGAGAGTTTTGGGAGGTGAGTATAACATGACTCATTCAGGTTCTTTCTTGCTCTTTAATTTCTGTGATATTTTGCTGGTCTATGAAACTGATAAGCCTTAATGGTTGCAGTTTATTCTGACCCAGAGTTTATTTTCTAGTGATGCCTTTATTTTTTTGTTGGGATGTTGCTGGATAGTAAAGTAAAACTGAAGATCCTGGCCTTTCTCATTGTTCTCCTTCAAGAAAATGGGATTTCAGAAAACACTTCTCTTTAGCCTTCTCATGAAATTAATTTCATAGACCTGTTTCTTGTTTTGATGGAACCCCTGTAGAGTTACCTAATATAAAGGTATATTAAGATTTTCTAGAGAAACAGAACCCATAGGCTAGATGAAGAGATAGATTTAAGAGGAGAGTTCTTGCAGGTGTTGGCTTACATGGTTATAAGGAAGTCCCATGATCTGTAGCCTGGAGAACCAGGACAGCTGGTGATGTGTTTCAGTCCAGGTTCAAAGGTCTGAGAGTCTGAGAATCAGGTGGACGGGAGGTTGTTAGTCCTGGGCTGGGTCTGAAAGCTTAAGAACTTAAGGCCGGATGTCTGGGGGCAGGAGACGATTGTCTCAGCTCTAGCACAGAACGAATTTGCCCTGCTGCCTCTTTGTTTATTCAGGCCCTCAGTGTATTGGAAGATGCCCACTTAAAGTAGGCAGTCTACTTAAAGAGGACCAGTCTACTTTGGTCTTCCCCAAAGTGGATTAGGGAGGATCATCTGCTTTACTCAGTTATCAATTTAAGTGCTAATCTCTTCTGGAAATGCCCTCATAGACACACCCTGAAATAATGGTTTACCAGCTATCTGGGCACTTCTTACTTTACATTCACAAGTAATATTAACCATCACAACAGAGTAAAAAAACCTGTTGTTGTTGTTGTTATTGTCTTGCTTTTTTAAAGGAGAGATTTATTTCTACTGCTAGTTTAACTTCCTCCTAAAACTGGTTTGGTAATATTCGTGAACTCCCATGACTAGAGAAACTTCAGGTGTCTGTAGAGCTCTTTGACTTTCAGAACTTTGTTGTAAGTGTCCTTAACTGATTTGAAAGTTCTAATAACAACCAACGTTGGAATGTTTATCGTGTTCTAGGTGCTGTGCCAAATGCTCCCCGCACAACCTCTCACTTGATCGCTAAAACAGCTTTATGAGCTCCGTATTGTCTGCATTTTACAGGAGTGCCAACTGAAGCCTGGACAAGTAAATTATCTTCTCAGGTTACACATAGGCTGCTGGGCCTGGCTTCTGGCCTTCAATTCTAACTATTGTTATTTTCGTGAAAGTGACACCTTAAGTGCTTTCTTTGGTAGTGGTGTTGGGGTAAGCCTTTGTAGAACAGTTGTTACAGAAAACTTGTTTACATGGAAGCATTCCTTCAGCGATGACTGACAGACGGGAAAAGCAAAGTGCAGGTTGACCATCTCAAATATGAAAATGTGAAATCCAAAATGCTCCAAAATCCAAAACTTCTTGGGATTGACATGATGCTCATAGGAAATGCTCTTTGGAGCATTTTGGATTTTAGATTTTTGGGTTCGGGATGCTAAACCTGTAAGTATAATGCAAATATTCCAAATTCTGAAAAAAGGCGAAATCAGAAACACTCTTGGTCCCAGACATTTAGAATGAGGGCTATGCAACCTGTAACTGAGAATTTTTACCTAGTGCATATTATGTCCAAGTAAGTAACAACTGTTGAAGGAAAGAATTTTAACATCCCATTTTACTCTCATTAAGTGGTTGTGGAAATGACCAATGGCATTTATACTTAGGTTTGTAACATCATCCATTTATTATACAATCAGTCTTTCTTCGCTTATCTGCTGCATTCTTGAGATTGAAAATTTTATCCTGGAATAATAAATGACCCTATCTCAAACAGCTGCCATGTTAAGATGAATAAGAACATCATAGGGGGAGTAGATGCATTTTTGGGAGGCCTCCATCTGAAGTGACATGAATTCATAACACTCTAGTTCTGTCTACATGTCATGCTGTTACTGGGTGAGCAGGGAACTGTCATTCCTACACCTTATTTAATAAAGGTGATCAGAATGGAGGATAAAGGGAAATAGCATGAGACTGTGAATGGATGTGGGGATTCGCATTGGTTTTGCTACCAAGTAGAATTGTGTCACCTAGCAAATCACAACATTTCTGGCCTTCACTTTCCTGACTAATAAAACGAGGTTTTTGAACTAGGCTGTCTTTACTGATTCTTTAACTGCTAAAGTTCTATGATTTTACATATGAAACCAAACCTAACAACATTGCTAACATGTATTTTTCAAAGCCACAGAAGTTACATGCACATTTAATGAAGTTCCAGTGACTATTAGAATTGGCTGATTGTACCATTATATTGCATTATAATAGTAAGGGTGAGGGTTGTTTACTTGTTTGGGGAAGGGGGGCATTGGGTCTACTTGTACTTAAGCCTCAGGCCTGCCTGCTTCCTGATCTTTGCTTGCCTTTTCTCACTACTAAGTGCCCCTCACTTACAAGCTGAGACCTGCCCTCTTCCCCCTAGGGCTAATGCCTGTGTTGGGATCTTGAGCTCTCTTTTTGTTAACTGGTTTTCTGTGTTTTTTTGTTTTTTGTTTTTTTTTGAGATGAGTCTCGCTGTGTCACTCAAGCTGGAGCGCAGTGGTGTGATCTCTGCTCACTGAAACCTCTGCCTGCCGGGTTCAAGCAATTCTCCTGCCTCAGCCTCCTGAGTAGCTGGGATTACAGGCATGCACCACCAAGCCTGGCTAATTTTTGTATTTTTAGTAGAGACAGGGTTTCACCATGTTGTTCAGACTGGTCTCAAACTCCTGACCTTGTGATCCGCCCACCTTGGCCTCCCAAAGTGCTGGCATTACAGGCGTGAGCCACCGCGCCTGGCCCTCCTTTTTTCTTTTTTGGGACGGTGTGTGGCTCATTGCTTAGGCTGGATTGCAGTGGCACAATCTCAGCTTACTACAACCTCCGCCTTCCTGGTTCAAGTGATTCTTCTCCCTCAGCTTCCCGAGTAGCTAGGATTACAGGCGCCCGCCACCATGCCCTGCTAATTTTGTATTTTTAGTAGAGGCGAGGTTTCACCAAGTTGGTCTGGCTGGTCTTGAACTCCTGACCTCAGGTGATCCACCCAACTTGGCCTCCCAAAGTGCTGGGATTACAGGTGTGAGCCACTGCACCCGGCCTTGTTAACTGGTTTTCTTTTTTTGTCCCTGAGTTCCTGTCTTTAGGATCTGAACACTTGATTTTTATTTATTTTTGTTTTTTTTTTTGTTTGTGAAACTCGTTTCGCTTTTGTTGCCCAGGCTGGAGTGCAATGGCACGATCTCGGCTCACTGTGCAACCTCTGCCTTCTGGGTTCAAGCAATTCTCCTGCCCCACCCAGTCTCCTGAGTATCTGGGATTACAGGCTCCTGCCAGCACGCCCGGCTAATTTTTGTACTTTTTAGTAGAGACGGGGTTCACCACTTTGGCCTGGCTGGTCTTGAACTCCCGACCCCAGATGATCCGCTTGCCTCGGCCTGCCAAAGTGTTGGGATTACAGCTGTGAGCCACTGTCCCCGGCCTTTTTTTTTTTTTTTTTTTTTTTTTTTTCAGACGGGGTCTTGTTCTATTGCCCAGGCTAGAGTGCAGTGGTTTGATCATAGCTCACTGTAGCCTTGAACTCCTGGGCTCAAACAATCCCCCACCTCAGCCTCCCAAAGCGCTGGGATTATAGGCATGAGCTACCACACCCGGCCTGAACACTTGATCCCTTTTTTTTTGAGACAGTAATGATGCGATCTTGGCTCACTGCAATGTACGCCTCAAGTAGCTGGGATTATAGGCGCCCGCCACCATGTCTGGCCAATTTTTTTGGATTTTAGTAGAGACAGGGTTTCACCATGTTGGCCGGGCTGGTCTGGAACTCCTGACCTCAGGTGATCTTCCCTCCTTGGCTTCCGAAAATGCTGGGATTACTGGCGTGAGCCACCATGCCCGGCCTCACTGGAGCTCTTTTAATAGGTGAACTCTGGTTGCCCCTTTGCATGTCTCTTATTCCTTCCTCTGCTATAGGAATATAGGCTTTTAAACCCCAACTCCATGAGTAGACCAGCCTGCTTCTCTGAATTTCTGAGTACCAGGTGAACCTGCAGGGTGTCATGTCAGAAACAGAGACTTTTTTTTTATAGTGAAGATGTCCTTGATGACTGTGTATACAAATACAAACACATACATGCACTTTTTTTTAAAAAAAGTTAATTTCCAGACTTTATGGACAGTGTGCAGATTCTTTATCACATCACAGTGTTATTTTTCTTGCCTGCATTTCCCCCCACCTTCTATGGCTTTGCCTGTATTACCACGTATTTATTACAGAATCCTTTGACACCAGTGTTCTGGCTGATTCCCCGTCGACCCTCTGTTGTCTCCCTCTGTTCCCCACCTAACTCTCTCTAAGTGGGCAGGCTTGTTTTTGGTTATGATTCGCCCCAAAAGTTATAAAAGTACATTTGGATCATAGTTGCCTTTGATGGTTTCTGCGGTAGAACCAGTGGTGCCAGTTGATTTCTTGAATGGCTGCCCCCATAAATTGGGAGTAGCTATTGGAAGTGCTTTGTGAGCTTATCAGGGAAATGACAGGACTGAATAATGATCTGTCATGGGCCTGGTATGGGGGGTGGTGGCACATGTGCCATCATTTGCCAGTGGCCCTGGAAGCCCAACACTCTGTTTATATATGTGTATTAATTGTTTCTTTGGTTGTCCAGCATTGGACTCATAATGGCCTTTTGTATATATCAGGGTTCCTCACCGTTTGAAGTAGAGTTTCAATACCTACTTTAACATTGGCTCAGCCACTTATATTTACAAAAGGTCTCAAGATTTCTTACTGGTAGAATGATTTAGATTCTATACTTAATATTAAGCGATTTCACCCTTGAGTCATAATTTCCAAAGTGTGCTCTCCCAGTATATTCTAATAGAGGTTCCCAGGATTTGGACCACGGACTGTATTGAGGAAAAATGCTGGTTGCTAGGTATTAAGAACTGATGTAAATTAGTAAGAAAAGACAGATGATCCATTGAAAATGTGGTAAAATAATAATAGGTAATGTTTGCCGAGTGTGCCAGATCCTGTGGTAAGTGTTTTAAATGCTGTGTTTATTGCTTTTCATAGTTCCCTAATGAGATCATTATGATTATCCCTAATTTGTGCTTGAGGAAGTGAGACACAGAAGCTCATTAAGTACCCTGAGGTCACCCAGACGTAAGTGATGGAACCAGGACTTGAGCCGAGTCAGCTCAACTCCAGAGCCTGTCCTCATAACCAATGTGTTGTAAAGGTCAAAGGAGATTTCCAGATCTTCACAGAAAGGGAACACAAATTCACATTGACAGATATAAATTATTTTGAGGTACCACTTTTCACTTCTGAGATTCAAGTGTGACTCTGGCAAGAAGGTGATGTATATACTTACATTAATGGAATATATAATATCTTTTTTAAAAAAAGTGATGTTTAACAGCTGTTGGTATCATTGCCTAAATCAATTATATTATTAGTGTTGCAGAATGATGATACTCTAATTGTATCATTATTTTTTCATGTATTAACTCTGATACCTTTTTTTTTTTTTTGAGGCGGAGTCTGGCTCTGTCCCCCAGGCTGCAGTGTAGTGGCGTGATCTCTGTTCACTGCAAGCTCTGCCTCCCGGGTTCACGCCATTCTCCTGCCTCAGCCTCCTGAGTAGCTGGGACTACAGGCGCCGGCCACCACGCCCGGCTAATTTTTTTGTATTTTTAGTAGCGACGGGGTTTCACCGTGTTAGCCAGGATGATCTCGATCTCCTGACCTCGTCATCCGTCCGCCTTGGCCTCCCAAAGTGCTGGGATTACAGGTGTGAGCCACCACGCCTGGCCTATAACTCTGATACTTCTATAAAAGAAATTTACTCCTGATCAATTACTTTGCTTTCTGGAAGTCACTTTATCCAGGAAGGCCAAGATAAGTCCTTGTTTGTTTTCCTTTTTTATCTATTTCCAAAATAGTAGTCCCCCACCTTATTCATGGTTTTGCTTTCTGTGGTTTCAGTTAAATGGAAAATTCCAGAAATAAATAGTTCATAAGTTTTACTTATTTATTTTTTCTAGAGATGGGGTTTCACCAGATTGCCCAGGCTTATCCCAGGCTCCTGGGCTCTGCGATCCGCCTCTCAATGTGCTGGGATTATAGGTGTGTGCCACTGTGCGCAGCCATAAGTTTTAGATTGTGTACCATTCTGAGTAGCGGGAAGAAGTCTTGTGCTGTCCTGCTCCATCCTGCCTGGAACTTGAATCAGACCTTTGTCCAAGGTATCCGTGCTGTCTATACTACCTGCCTGTTAGTCAGTTAGTAGCTGGCTTGGTTATTAGATGGATGGATCATAAGAAGGGTGAAGAGAGTACAACAGGATATTTTGAGAGAGAGAGAAACCACATTCACATAATTTTTATTACAGTACATTGTTATAATTGTTCTATTTTGTTATTTATTGTTTTTAATCTCCTACTGTACCTGATTTATACGTTAAACTTTATTATAGGTATGCACGTACAGGAAAAAGCAGAGTGTATGTAGAGTTTGCTACTATCCACGGTTTTAAGTATCCACTAGGGGTCTCGGAAGTATGCCCCACATATAAGGGGGTCTGCTGAAATAAGTTGGTTCTCTTTGTATATAGTTTTCACCTTTGACTTCTGTAAATGTATTATTTAGTTAAAAATAATCTTTTAAGTTGAAAATGAAACACACAGAAGATTTAATTATAATTGAAGATTTTGACTGTATAACTTTAGTGTTTTAACAAAAAGAACTAAAAAAATGTAAAACTCCACTCAGTTTATAGTAATTTGTAGTAGTTTTATTTAGGATAATATGTGTAGTAGTTTTCTTGATTGTAGGATATAGCATATGTTACTCAGGAGGTTCTCACATTGTTACAGGAAAGAGGTCCCAATCCAGACCCCAAGAGAGGGTTCATAGAGCTCGTGCAAGAAAAAATTTAGGATGAGTCCATGGAGTAAAGTGAAAGCAAGTTTATTAAGAAAGTTAAGAAATAAAAGAATGGCTACTCCATAGACAGAGCAGCCCCAAGGGCTGCTGGTTGCCCATTTTTATGGTTATTTCTTGATGATATGCTAAACAAGGGATGGATTATTCATGCCTCCCCTTTTTAGACCATATAGGGTAACTTCCTGATGTTGCCATGGCATCTGTAAACTGTCATGGCGCTGGTGGGAGTGTAGCATTGAGGACTACCAGAGGTTACTCTTATTTTTTTTTTTTTTTTAGACAGAGTCTTGCTCTGTCGCCCAGGCTGGAGTGCAGTGGCGCGATCTCGGCTCACTGCAACCTCCGCCTCCCAGGTTTAAGCAATTCTCCTGCCTCAGCCTCCTGAGTAGCTGGGATTACAGGCACCCGCCTCCACACCCAGCTAATTTTTTTGTATTTTTAGTAGAGACGGGGTTTCACCATGTTGGTCAGGGTGGTCTCGAACCCCTGACCTTGTGATCCACCAGCACTCCCAAAGTGCTGGGATTGTAGGTGTGAACCACTGCGCCTGGCCCACCAGAGGTTACTCTTGTGGCCACCTTGGTTTTGATGGATTTTGGCTGGCTTTTTTACTGCAACCTGTTTTATTAGCGAGGTTTTTTATGACCTGTATCTTATGCCGACCTTTTTTATCCTATGACTTAGAATGCCTAACTGTTTGGGAATGCAGCCCAATAGGTCTTAGCCTCATTTTGCGTAGCTCCTATTCAAGATGGACTTGCTCTGGTTCACGTGCCTCTGACAAAATGAGTACACATTGAATCCTCCGGGAGGGCTTGTTAAAACAGATTGCTAGGCCCCACCTTCGGTAAAAGTCCTAGTGCTTTACCAGACTGGTAACATAGTCCAATGCATAAAAAGGTTGGGAGTCTCTGCTTTGGATCTAATGCCAGTCTACAGGTATTGCCAGGAGAGCAGAGAAACTATCAAAACAGCACCACAAAGACCCACCCACACCAGTCATTATTATTATTATTTTTTGTCTAACAAAAAAAGAGAGGTTGGATGGTACTGTTATGTTGCAAGGGACACACTCAAGATACACTTGTAGTCTTAGATACTGGTTTGGATAAACCATCTATGAAGGATCTTTTTGAAGGATCTTTTTGAAAGATCTTTGGAGGTCTTCTTTTAGAAACTTGATTATTGCCTGAGTGTTAGATAAGATTAAAAAGATACCGAAATGGAAAGGTGGAGGCTGGGCACAGTGGCTCATGCCTGTAATCCCAGTGCTTTGGGAAGCTGAATCAGAAGGATCTCATGAGGCCAGGAGTTTGGGACCAGCCTGGGCAACATAGCAAGACCCCATCTCTACGAAGAAATACAAAAACTAGCTGTGTGTGGTGGTGAGCACTTGTGGTCCCAGCTATTTGAGAGACAGGGATGGGAGGATTTCTTGAGCACAGGGATTGGAGGCTGCAGTGAGCTATGATTGTGCCTCTGCACTCCACCCTGGGTGACAGAGTGAAACCCTGTCTCTTAAAAAAAGAAAGGTGGAGATCAACAGCTTAAAAAGCTGGTAACAGTAGTATCTACAGTGTAATCTCATCTTGTGTGTGCAAAATGCACACTTGTAAATATATGTGGGTGACAATGTTGGAAATGAGCTTTATTAAGGTGTTAAAATGGTCATCTCTAGATGATGGGGATATGCTTTTATTTTCTTGGTTTGGCTAGTCTTTGTTTTCTAATTCATTACATTGTACGCCTACTGTTACTGTAAAATAAAAATCATTTAGAAAAAAGCCATCTTTTCAGTGAGAATGTCATTTACCACACTCTTTAAAAGAGAAATCCACCCAGCTACACCTCCACTGTTTCTTATGTTATGTCACTGTTTCTTATGTTATTTTTCTCCATAGAAATTTTCAACAGCTAACATATTCTGTGTTTTGCTTATTTATTTTTTCTTCCACCCACTAGTACATAAACTCCATAAGGGCAGGACTCTTTATTTTGTTCTGTTTTCCCCAGCACCCTGAATGCTATCAAGCACATAGTAGGCACTCAGTAAATCTTTGTAATTAAATACATGAATGAAAAATATCCAATGTCTATGTATATTGGGTTATTGAAGGAAAACGGTGAGTTGCAGTCAAGTTTAAAAACCATTGTGCAAACTATTAAAAGTTCCAACCAGGCCTGGATTTATCTAGGCCGTAGGTTTCTGTTGTGTAAGATCTGTCTATTTCCAGTATTCTCTTTTTTTAATGGAACTAGTCCTAAGGAAATAGGAGGAGACGAAGCGCTGGTTGGGATGGACTTTCTCCATTGATATGCTTTTTCGCCTCCACATTCCTGCATTCCCTCCTGAGACACCAAATGCAATTTTTCCAGTGCTACTGTGGTGCTGTAACATGGGCAGTGTATTGGAAGGAATACGTGTATTAGGATTTCTTAGCAATATTGTTTTCTCTCCCTTGTGCATTCTAAAGAGCAAGGACCAAAAATCCCAACCCTGCCTGCTTTTATGTAGCTAAGAGTAGCTTTATGCATTTGCAATTGATCTGACGATTGGGAACTCTGATTAAGTCAAATGTTATTCCCCCAACAGAAAGAAATCCATTCTTCTCATAGCTGACCAGTGTGTTAAAGAAAAAATTATTCCCATACTTGTTAAAATGGTAAGGAAGACTTTGTTTAAGACTGTTGTGATGGGTTTCAAGACCGTCACAGTATGGGAGAAAGATTGGGCTCAACTCCAGATACAACAAGAACAAGTGGAGGTTTATAGCTGAAGAGGTTGGAGAGTCAGTGGATGGGAAATTACTAAGAGGAAGACATCAAGGGTAGCGAGATTCTCGCTTAAAGGACCCTGAGGATTCTTGTTGAAGGCAGTATGGGATGATCAGATATCACTTGGCGGATGTTGGAAGAGAGGGGTTTGACCAGATATCATGGATGGGAGCATTCTCTCTAAACTGACTTTGGAGGATTCTTGCTACAACTCTGAAGGGACAGGCACTGAAGGCTAAAGTAGAGGCCCCCTTGAGAAGAGGGCTCAAGGGAACCTGACTAAAGGTTTGGTCGAGAGTATCTTTGCCAAGTATTAGAAAAAATTATACCCAATTGTTATATTTTGATTTTTGTCAATAAAAACTTGTGTGATTATTTGTATCCTCTCATTATATAAGTACCTACATCATATTATGGATCTTGCCTCTTGGCCTGCAAAGCCCAAAGTATTTGCCGTCTGGCACCTGGCAAGTTTCTTGACTTCTGCCCTGGAGTTTTATTACTCTTCTCGTGAATTTTAACAGCCTTACATTTAAACAAAGTTTACCATTGATAGGAGGACCTTGTGCTCATTGCTGTCAGAGGGCTGGCTGCAGGCAGAAAGAGCTTATTTAATTTAGCACACATTGTTTTCCAGTTTTTTTCCTGGATGTTTTCAGCTGGACACCCAGAACGTCTGCCTGCCTGTCTTTTTCTGACCACTTGTTTGCCTTCTCCCTCCCTCCCTTGATCCATTCATGAACTCAGGAACACCCTCACTATTGGTATCTCAGTTCTCTGGGGCCATTTACGCCTGACTAGAGGATCTGCTCACTCCCTGTGCCTGGACTTCCGACCTACAGAGCTGTGAGCTAATAAACAGGTGTGGATTTATGCAGCTCAGTTAGTGGTAACTTGTTACACAGCAATAGAAAACAAATACAGATCTTTGCAAGGTTATCTCACTTTAAATGATTTTCCCCTTCTTTGTCTGCCCTTTAAATTTCCACTAGTATTGTTTGTTTTTCTTTTTACAGCAAAGTTCAGAAATGTTTCCCCTAATCATCTTACTTTTCAGCAACATTGAAATTCTGTATTCCCTAGGATTCAGTTACATATCCCTCTTGTAGCACTTAACACTTAGTGTACACTTGTGTAATATTAGTCTTTGAGGTCTGTTTTTGTATTTCTGCTCTCACTCCCAGGACACAATAGTTGCTCAAATGTGTTCTGAAATAATGAGTAATAGGTCCGACATCAAGAATTTTGGCTGAAAAAAAATCAGAGACTCAGACTCCTATAAGAATCTCAGGATGGTCCCAGTAGAAAGCTTTCAATTAGATTAAAATGCCAAATAAAATGGCTTTTATTATATTCATAAATATTAAGTGTCCAGTGTTCTTTATTGATATACAGACACCTTAAAAAACGGGTTGTCTTTTCTCTTGAAGCTAATGTGTTCATAAGATAAGGTGAAGTGTTATTTAGTAAACAGTTTTTCATTTTTAGGCATTTTTGAAAGATATCTACTATGGCATTAAAAACGCTTCAGTTTTTCTTAACGAAATGCTATTTAATTTCATGTAAACTTACAGTTTAATGCTAAGGCAGATAAATAGGTTATTTCCTTTTTATTTATGACACTGCTAAATAAAGAATTGAAAATAGAGAAAAAGTCAGGCCTCCTTTATTTTTTAAAATGTCAGATCTTTGATAAGAATGCCTGGAAACTTGAATGGTTATTTATTGAACCGTTTCAGGAGTTAAGGGTAACCACGAGCCCAGGTTGGAATCTGTTGTCTCAGTGTAATTATTAATGGCAACTCTTTTTATCCTCCAGTGTGTTTGATGATAAATTGTATTGTGACCTTATAGTATATGCTACCTGTTGATATGTTTGACTTGCTGTCTCATTTTGAATAATTGTTAACCTTGCAGAGATTGAAGTTAGAAGTACTATTGTAGATGGTTTGGGAAGGCAGAATATACTGAACTCTCCCCCATTCACCAAATCTGTAGGAAAGATATTGAAACCGAGTGATGGAAATACCCACAAGTTTTCATGTCTGTTTGGAAACTTGAAGGATCATTTCTCTATTATGGAATTTGGAAATTTTAGTAGAATGTGTCCAGCTATGCATCTTTTTCATCAGTTTCCCTGGCTCGTAGTTAGTCTTACAAGTCTCTCTTCAAATGAAAGATATTTCCTTTTCATTATTTTTTTTGCTCATGTACATATTTATATTTATACATTATGTTTTTGTTGTGGGGAAACATACATGTTTATCATTTTAACTATTAGTGTACAATTGAGTGCCATTAAAGACAGTTGCCTGTGGTGTAACCATCATGATCTATACCCAGAATATTTTCATCATTCCTGATATGGTTTGGCTATATTCCCACCCAAATCTCATCTTTAAGTATAGCTCCCATAATTTTCACGTGTTATGGGAGGGACCTGGTGGGAGATAATTAAATCATCAGCTGTTTCCTCCATACTGTTCTCATGGTAGTGAATAAGTCTCTTGAGAGCTGATGGTTTTATGAGGGGCTTCCCCTGTTGCTTGGCTCTCATTCTCTCTTGCCTGCTGCCATGTAGGATGTGCCTTTCACCTTCCACCATGATTATGAGACCTCCCCAGCCATGTGGAACTGTGAGTCCATTAAATCTCTTTTCTTTTATAAATTACCCAGTCTCAAATATGTCTTTATCAGCAGCATGAAAATGGACTAACACAATTCCCAACATAAACTCTGTGCCTGTTAAATAATATCTCCCCAATTTCTCCCTCCCTCAGCCCCTGTAACCTCTATTCTACTTTCTATGGAGGCATTTCCTTTTATTTCTTTAGTTATTGCCACTCTTCTCCTTTTTTTCTCCAAGGGGACTTCTATTACTTGCATATACTGTAGGGGTCTTCATGATTTGCTTCCCAGTAGTGGCTTTTGTTTACTGAATTAAAGTAAAATTATGTTTTCCCCAAATTTTAAGTTTTCTGTGCTGTTATTGAATCTTCTTAGGTTGACTCAGGTCTGTCTGCTTTTATATTTCTGTACTGTTACTTTCTGTCCCCTCTGATAGCCCCATGTCCTTAAAAGCAGACTTCTGGATTGTTCCCACGTTTTCTCTGGCCTCTAGATCCCCGAAGTAGCCATGCTTTTCTCTGCCTCCCATGGCCCTCTTCACACTTGCATTGGGTTAACCCCTTACAGCTCTTGTTAGCCTGTGAATTGTACGAGTCTCAGGGGTGGTCCCAGCCCCCTGAAGCCTGGTGCTGTAGGCACCAACCAAACTCATCTGGGGAGTTAAATGATGTCAGATCTCCACAGCGTAAGATTTTGTCTGTTGCTTCAGGGGGTGCCAAGGCTTTGACTTTTTTTTTTTTTTAAAGCTTCATAAATTATTTTGATGTGCAGTCAGAGTTGAGAACCAATGTTCTGCACCAAGGGTAGGCAAACTCCTGCTGTCTAGGCCTGGCTAGTAAGTATTTTAGGTGTACAGTTTCCGTTGCAACTACACAACCCTATACATGTGAAAGCAGCCATGAAACAATTCACAGATGAGTGAATGTGGCTGGGTTCCAATAAAACCTTGTTTATAAAAGCAGTTTACAGGCTACCGTTTGCTGACCCCTGCTCTAAACAAATCAGCACCATTATCCCTGTCTATGGATTCCGGCACTGAAGGTCAGAGCAGGGATCACTTGTCACTTAAGTTTATACTAGTGTCAGGTGGCAGCACGGATTCAGATCTGGGCACCCTGACATCCGGCACCCCAACATCCGGCACCCCAAGCTCTGGTTTCACCCGCCACACTTTTGCCTTTTGCTTTCCAGGCGCCTGGCAGCTGTAGTTCAACATTCTGTAAAGTGGGTTTGGCGGGCCATTGTAGTGTTATCACTTCAGAGAGTTTCTTGGTTAGATAAATTGGAGAAATATTTAACAACACAAATTTGAGTAAGCATCTTCAATTTAGAATGGTTTTATTTGGCAGGTAGTGCTTGCCGAATGCATTTGGCCAAAGAGCTTTTTGGAGAGGCTGTGTATTCAAACTCTTGTCCTACTCTGTGGCTCTCTTGTTAGTGAAAATAGTATAGTGTTTCCAACTTTAGATGAGTACAGTGTGCCGTCATCCTGCTTTGTCATTAGATACCACTTATACTGTTATTTAGACCAAGGGTCACCAACCCCCAGACCTTGGACCGGTACTAGTCCATGGCCTGTTAGGAATGGGGGCTGTACAGCAGGAGGTGAGTGGCAGGTGAGCAAGCATTACTGCCTGAGCTCCACCTCCTGTCAGATCAGCTGAGCGTTAAGAATTCTCATAGGAGTATGAACCCTATTGTGAATTGCACATGCGAAGGAGCTAGGTTGCATGCTCTTTGTGAGAATCTAATGCCTTTGAAATCATCCCTGTTTCCCCCATCCATGGAAAAATTGTCTTCTGTGAAACCAATTCCTGGAGCTAAAAAGGTTGAGGACCTCTGATTTAGAATATATTGTCTCAATTTAAATTTTGCTCATTTAAAAATACTTATCTAAACAATATCTGTGAAGTTGTAGGTTTGAGTTAGTTTATTTTACCATGTTAGTGAAAACATGTTAGAGGCACGTTCATGAACCCCAGAGGCGTTAACAGTTGGGGGAGACTGGTGTGGTGGAGCAGATGCTGTTGACCTTTTCAGGAGAGAGCACAATAGCCCAGCCTGGTTGGTATTCAACCAGAAGATGCTGATAATGAAAACGTCCACTATCAGCTTTATCATTCTCTAGCTGTGATGTCCAGTTGCATGGATCTTAGAAAGCAGTCATAGGGCCTGCTTTAAGTGCTTCACCACACATTCTCATATATATTTACACAAGCCTTGTATTGTCACTTAGAAAGGCCTGGGATGATATACAGATGAGGCATTAAGTAACTAAGAGGTTAAGAACTTGTCCAAAGTCATGAAGCCAAATCCTGGTGTTAAGATTCAAATTCTAGTATTTTGTATTCCGGAGTTTGCCTTCTGTGATTACTATTAAATGCTCAGTAATTATTGAGGGAGGGCAGAGACTGGAAAAATGACCCTAAATACAAAATAGGTTAGAGTTGCCAGCCAGGGCACTGAACCACATCCTCACCCCTTGGAGGTTCCCCTGCATCTGCCTCCCTTTCTTTGAGTTGTTGGAGCAGGGTGAATATGGCACTTTAAGAAGGGTTGTGGTCAGGGACATCTGACTGTTTTACAGAGGACTTGGGACTTTAGATTTTGATGTATGAGGTTTTCTCGTTTTACGCAGATACCCTTGTGATTAAAAGTAATAATGGTCAAGCTTTTTCTATGAGTTGTAGCTTTCCCTGCACGACGGGGAAAAGATGGGCTAGAAACCAAGCCGTCCATGAATCACTTAGCATCCAGAGAGGACATATAAAAGAGGATGGAGGCTCTACATTTAGGAAATGACCCCTTTATGGCCCCCTAAGTGGATATACAGTGAGCTGCGTCTGTTTATTTTTTCTCCTTTCCTTCCAAAATTCTGTTGAAAACAATAGAAGAAGCATAAAAATATGAAAAGATTCATAACAGGGCTGCAAAATGAGAAAGTTGCTCCAGAGACCCCGGAAGCATTGAGGACGTTGTGGAATAAATAAAGCAGATGGGATCAGATTGATGGCGAAACTCCACAGCAAAGGAAGTAGGAACTTACAACCCAATAGAGACAGAAGTGGGAATAACTAGAAAAACGGATTTTCTTAACAGCATCCTGGATGATTCCCAAGAACTAAAACCATAGGGGGTGGCAACAAAAGTGACTAATGAGAGCGCCTGGCCAGGAATTAATAACCTGAAACAGCTGCTCCAGTTCTGCTCTCAGTCTGGCTCTGAGGGGATAGTGGTCCAGTTTGCTTCTGCAACAAGGCCATTTAGCTTAGTTTTAAATAATCTGGGAGATTTGCCAAGGCAGAATATAGTGGGCGACTGCATAGCAGGAGGGAGAAGTTGTAGCAGGTGCCAGGTATCTTTTGTGTCTCCATCTCCACAGATATGAGGTTTCTGAACCTAAAAGTAAAGGCAGTTCATTCCCCATTATTTTCATGTGTGCTAAAGAAACCCTCTGCAGCAACTAATAGTGAGCATTCTAGCCCCACATTTGTAAATATGAGCCAGCAACCAAGAAGGATCATCAGACATTTGAGAAGAAATCAACAGAATGAGAGGCCACCAAACCAGTCCCATGGAACCACTGGGGAAAAGTTAACACAGGAAAATTCTAATTCATGGTCTCAGATCCAAGAGCAGAGCAACTGATTAAAGAAAAAAAAAAAAAGCATCTAATGGGAAAGGTTGAGCAAAGGAGGAGTTCTTACAAGTTAAGTGTGGGATTATAATGTTAAAAAGCTCTGGTGTGGGCCGGGTATGGTGGCTAACACCTGTAATCCTAGCACTTTGGGAGGCCAAGGCGGGTGGATCACTTGAGGCCAGGAGTTTGAGACCAGCCTGGCCAACATAACAAAACTGTCAGGTATGGTGGCCCATGCCTGTGATCCTAGCTATTCAGGAGGCTGAGGCAGGAGAATTGCTTGAACCCAGGAGGTAGAGGTTTCGGTGAGCCGAGATGGCACCACTTCACTCCAGCGTGGGTGACAGAGCGAGACCCTGTCTCAAAAAAAAAAAGTGCTGGTGTGGGGTCAGTAGGTGGGCTGAAGGGAGAAATGGAAACAACCAAGGACTTAAGAAAATTAGTCTTCTGGAAAATTAAGCAGAGGATTTATTCCACAATGCAAAGCAGAACGTTATTAAGATGAGAATTTTGAAGCAGAATTAAGAAATGTGAAGGTTGGAACTAAGAGATGGAATATCCAGCTAAGGAGCAGATGGAGAAAAAAAAAAAGGCAGCCTAAACAATTCTTTGATTCAAGGATGCCATCAACAGTCAGATACTTATTTCCAAACAACTTTTCAGCGAGGGAGCCAGAGATCTAATTATTCTTAAGAGCTGGTTTCTCTAAACGTGTACATATTTTTTTCCCACCCAATGAAATGCCACTTCTTAGCACCTCTGTCACCCCCAGCCTTCTCATGCTGAATCACTTAACCATTTGTGTTCTGCATGGTATCATTGTAATACAAAGCTGCTTACACTTTTTTTTTTTTTTTTTTTTGGAAACAGGGTCTCACTGTATCGCCTAGGCTAGAGTGCAGTGGCGTGATCTCAGCTCACGGCAACCTCCACCCTCAGGGCTCAAGCAATTCTCTTGCTTCAGCCTTCCTAGTAGCTGGGATTACAGGCATGCACCAACACGCCCGGATAATTTTTGTATTCTTAGTAGAGACGGGGTTTCACCATGTTGGTCAGGCTGGTCTCAAACTCCTGACCTCAAGTGATCCACCCGCCTTGGCCTCCCAAACTGCTGGGATTATAGGCATGAGCCACTGCGCCTGGCCTGCTTACACTTTTTATTTGAAAATAATTTCAAACTTATATGACTATTAAAAGAATAAGAATAATGGGTAGAACCTCTGTATATTTTTTACCCAGATTTACCTGATTTTCCTGTATTACTAGCATTTTACCCCTTTATTTTTTCTTTTTATATATGCATGGAAAATATATTTAAAATCATTTTAGGGTATATTTATTGCCTGCATTGTAATTGCACAGTGTTTCATAAAAGTAATCTTGACTTTTTCTTTAGCATCTTTAGGTTGTGATAATATAATTTGGATGCCTGTGTTAGGTTTTGCATTTTTTTACTTGGGGTTCATTTAACAAGCTTTAAAAAAAATGTATTCATGCATCATTGGAAGTTTAACTGTTTTTCTTATAAGTTAGCTGGCAGCTTACCAGTTGTGACCTGCTTGAATGATAGTTGTCTATGACACACGAATGAATCCCTCCAGCCTCTCCTCAACTTCAAATTCTGAGAGATATGATATTTCTCTGCCTTTAATTATGCTGACTGTCGTAGCATATGCAATCTTCTATTACACAACTGTTTATTTCAGTGCTGCATCATAGTGAAACCTTAATGTATAAACATTAAGCCATAATTAAGGATCCAGACTTAAAATTCAACCACAGTTTGTGTGTGTGCCAACAATGACAACCACTGATAAATGCTTAACTTCCTCCTTTTTCTAACAGCTGGAAGATTCTTTTGCTATCGGTTTTAAGATGGTTTTAAGTTTAGAAGGTCTAACATGTAGAAAAAGTATCTTAGGACACTTTTATTGCAGTATGAAGAGAAGGAAGAATACTAGACATACTCTGGTAGAATTTTTGATTTCCAAAAAGAATCCCATAAGACTTAAGAAGGAATAAGGCTGGGACTGAGATTTATATTTCTGATCTGTACCACTGCATGCCATTAATTATAGGTGCTATGTCATTATGTCCTCAGGGAAGGACCTTTGAACATAGAAACTTAAACTCAGTTTTATTTTTTACTTCATTAATTCATTGCACAGATGTTGTGGGACCTTTTCTGTTGGGTCTCCTGGGAAGCACATGCCAGAGGGAAGCACATGCCAGAGTGGAGCTAGGAGTTAAAGATGTTTACTAGGGGGAATTACTATGAAAAATACAGAGAGAGAAAACAGAAGCAGGCATAAGAAGTCTTCAGATGGGAATTGCAGGTCTAGCACCTGTGAAAGGAGAGGGGAAGGAAAGCTCTGAGACTGTGTCACAGCTATGAGGAAGGCTTGGCCAGCCCTTTGCAAAGCTCTGGTAGAGATTGCCCACCAGAAGTCTGCTGGGTAGAAATGCAGAGCCCTGCTACCACTGCTGTGCTCAGTCATTGGCTGGGGACTGCCTGCAAAGTGCATGACTCTGCTTGAAAATTGACGGAGGCAGATCCTCTAGACATCTGTGGCTGGGGGCCCTCAGCTAACTGCTCTCCTGCCCCAAGGCCCTCTTTTAGAAAGACAGCTGAGTAGGAGCATGTGGCTGCAACAGTCACTCATACTTGACATTGCTGGAATGTTAACTCTGCCATTTAGTCTGTGTGTGAACCTGAGCAAGTTAGCTAATTTCTTTTGCCTTGCAAATTTTTGGTAATTGTTTTGAAGAAAATAATAATATCTATATCATGGGTTTTGTTTTGTTTTGTTTGAGACAGGGTCTTCCTCTGTGGCCCAGGCTGGAGTGCAGTGGAACTATCATAGCTCACTGCAGCCTCAACCCCCTGGGCTTGAGCAATCCTCTCCACCCAGTCCTCCAAGGCGCCAGGACTACATGCTCACACCACCATGCCTGGCTGTTGTCTTTACTTTTTTTTTTTTTTAAGAGTTGGGGTCTCACTGTGTTGCCCAGGCTGGTCTCTAACTCCTGGGCTCAAGCAGTCCTCCTGCCTCAGCCTCCCAAATTGCTGGGATTATAGGTGTAAGCCACTGAACCCAGCTGTATCACAGGGTTCTGGTGAAGAATGATTGAGTATATTCACTGCACAATATGATCACTCAGATATTCACCATTATGTTCTTTTTTTGTGAGGATGCAATTATGGTCAAATTGGAAAAGATTTTTATACTTTATGTATTTTACTTTGTTATGAGAGAAGTGGTAGATACACAAATGCCTGAACAGAGTGATTTCAAATAATGAGAAGTGTTACAACAAGGTGAATAGAGTGAAGGCAAAACATTTCTTGACACACAAGAGCTAAAGCATACCACCCAGAATTATTTTCTGCAAAAATGAATGAATGAGTCAATGCATCCAATCAAAGGAAGAGACATTGATGAACCAAGTAACTAACCATGCTTATGACAAAATTGATTTAATTGCTGATGCCATGTGGGATTAAATGTAATTTTAATATGAAGAATTATCAAATGGATGGAGAATTTTGAGATTCAGTAGATACTCTCATTTTTGCTAGGAAGAATTATTTTAGAAAATGGCATTTGATTTGCATTTATCTGAAAACAGAATAAGCTGAGACAGAGTAAAACAGGAGTTGGCAAACTTTCTCTGTAAAAGATCAACTAGTAAATATTTTAGGTTTTACAGACCAGAATGTCTGTTGCTACTACTCAACTCTGCTGTCCTAGCACATCCTCAA
The DNA here is from genome assembly GCF_029281585.2 of Gorilla gorilla gorilla. Lineage (NCBI taxonomy): Eukaryota > Metazoa > Chordata > Mammalia > Primates > Hominidae > Gorilla > Gorilla gorilla. The sequence continues at coordinate 30,675,434 of NC_073227.2, read as the reverse complement.
TATTTGGTAACTCTTGGTCCTATTAAAATTATTGTAGGAGGTATCTTCTGAAAGAGGAAATCCTTTGTACAAGTCTGTTTTACTCTGTAAAACTTTCACAGACACATACAAATAAAAATAAAAAGCAGCCATCAACAATACGTAAACAAATGGGCATGGTTGTTTTCAACAAACCTTTAAGGGCATTGAAATTTGAATTTCATACAAGTTTCATGTGTCATGAGGTATTGTTCTGATTGTTTTTCATGCATTTAAAAATTTAAACACTGTTCTTAGAGGTCTTAGGCTTTAAAGAAAACCAGTGGCTGGCTGGGTTTTTTTGCTTTTGAACTAGAACTTTGAAGAATGTTGGGAGTCACCAGTTTTCATGACTGGGGTAAATGAAGGAAAGCACTGAAAATTTATTTTTGAGGAGTTAACATTCCTGATTTTTGCTTATCACAGGTGGCTCTAAAACTTTAGGATGTGTACCAATTGAAGTTAGTGACTCACCTGGCCCAAAATCTAGCCAACCTTCCTTTCTTATCTCTTTTTCTTGTACTTGATAAACAACGCTGTAGCAATAACACATATTATTATACAGGCTAAATCTAACACAGTGTCAATTTACATTAGTACAATTTGTAAAATGGCAAATCAGAAATGTCAAGGTGTGGAAATTTTTATTGTTTTGAGACTGGGTCTTTCTCTGTCACCCAGGCTGGAGTGCAGTAGCCAGATCATAGCTCACTATAAACTCAAACTCCTGGGCTCAAGCGATCCTCCTCCTTGGCCTTCCAAAGCACTGGGATTACAGGCGTACTAGGGCCTCAAAGAGTGGAAATTTTAAATATGTAAATATATGCCTTGATCTTTCTGTGTGAATACCTAAAGTGCTTCCTCTCCCTGAGTCCTACAACACTGCATCTTTCTGGTATTTCATTTCGTAGATAGACAAAAGAATTCCATAAAGTCCCCTATTATTGGAACCAACGTAAGTATACAGCAATTAGCTTTTACAGACAGTAGTGCAATGAATAATTTTGTTGTATAAGTATATAATTATATAAGATGTAATATGTAATATATTTTGTACAAGTGCAAGTATGTCTTTAGGGTAAATTTTCAGAAGAGGAATAAATGGATGAAATAGTGTATATATGTTTATACTTTTACCCTCCATAGTTTTGTTTTGATTTTTTTTTTTGTTTTGTTTGTTTTTAAGTGACCAGGTCTTGCTATGTATATCACCCACGCTGATATTGAACTTCTGGGCTCAAGCAATCCTCCCACCTTCACCTCCTGAGTAGCTGGGACTACGGGAGTTAAGCTACCATGCCCAGTTGATTGTACTGATTTATAGCAAAATATTGAGTGGCTGTGTCACTCAGAATATAAAATGTGTGATCACATTTTTCCCCCACTGTGAAAAGTTATCTGTGACATCTCGTTTTAATTTGTATTTCCCTCATGACTAAGGTTGTCGTACATCCCTTTATTTGATTGTGATCCATTGGTGTTTATTTTTCCTGAACTATCTGTTCAAGGCTTTTGCCGATTTTTCTTTTTTCTTTGTTTGGCAAAAGATTTTTAAATACTTTAAGTTCTGAGATACATGTGCAGGACGTGCAGTTTTGTTACATAGGTGTACATGTGCCGTGGTGGTTTGCTGCACCCATCAACCCGTCATCTACATTAGGTATTTCTCCTAATGCTCTCCCTCCCCTAGCCCTTCACCTCCCGACAGGCCCCTGTGTGTTATGTTCCCCTCCCTGTGTCCATGTGTTTTCATTGTTCAGCTCCCACTTATAAGTGAGAACGTGAGGTATTTGGTTTTCTGTTCCTGTGTTAGTTTGTTGGGAATGATGGTTTCCAGCTTCATCCATGTCCCTGCAAAGGACATGACCTCATCCTTTTTTATGGCTGCATAGTATTCCATGGTGTACATGTGCCACATTTTCTTATCCAGTCTATCATTGATGGGCATTTGGGTTGGTTCCAAGTCTTTGCTGTTGTGAATAGTGCTGCAGTAAACATACGTGTGCATGTGTCTTTATAGTAGAATGATTTATAATTCTTTGGGTATATACCCAGTAATGGGATTGCTGGGTCAAATGATATTTCTGGTTCTAGGTCCTTGAGGAATCGCCATGCTGTCTTCTACAATGGTTGAAGTAATTTACACTCCCTTCAACGGTGTAAAGGCATTCCTATTTCTCCACATCCTCTCCAGCATCTGTTGTTTCCTGACTTTTTTTTTTTTTTTTTTTTTTTTTTTTATTTGAGACGGAGTCTCGCTCTGTCGCCCAGGCTGGAGTGCAGTGGCGTGATCTCGGCTCACTGCAAGCTCCGCCTCCCGGGTTCACGCCATTCCCCTGCCTCAACCTCCCACATAGCTGGGACTACAGGTGCCCTCCGCCACGCCCAGCTAATTTTTTATATTTTTAGTAGAGATGGTGTTTCACTGTGTTAGCCAGGATGGTCTTCATCTCCTGACCTCATGATCCACCTGCCTCGGCCACCCAAAGTGCTGGGATTACAGGCGTGAGCCACCGCGCCGGGCCCCTGACTTTTTAATGATCACCATTCTAACTGGTGTGAGATGGTGTCTCATTGTGGTTTTGATTTGCATTTCTCTAATGACCATTGATGATGAGCTTTTTTTCATGTGTTTGTGGGCCGCATCTATTGGGGAGGTTTTTTGTTTCTTAGTTTTTTTTTAGAGAATTCTTTGTATGTTTGGAAAATTACTCCTTTGCCTTTAATAGGAATTATAAATATTTATTGTTTATCTTTTAACATTGCTTATGGATTTAAAAACAGTCAAAAAGAAATTTTTAAATGTGCTACATTTTCAAATTTCCTATTTGCTCTTTTCCTTAGTTCTGGGAAATCCTTAGTTATTATGGCTTGTAAATCTGCTTTTCTTAAACTTCCGTCTCTTTCTGAGGCTCATCTCTGCCTTCATCTTCATAGAGCCTTGAACTCTGTCTTCTCTTCTTTCCTTTTAAGGACACTTGCATTGGATTTAGGGCCTACCCTAACTCAGGATGCTCTCCTCTCTAGAACCTTAACTTAATTACAACCACAAACACTTTTTTTCTAAACAAGGTCACATTCACAGTTTCACATTCACAGGTTCCGGGAGATGCCTTTCAACCCACTTCAGCCATTCAACCTGCTACAATAACCCTATTTGATCGTTTATCTGATTTTTCCCTACAACGGTTGATGCCCCAAATTATAGCTCCAACACATTTGATCTGAATATTTAGTACTCTTGAAATATATTTTTAAATTTCTCTCAAAAGGATAATCATTTTGTGCCTTCTGATATACAAGGTATGAGTGTTGTCAACAGTTTTCCATGATTCACTCCATTCTGGGACTTGCAATAGCAAGCAACTGAGAACTTCTAAAACTACTTAATTTTTATTTCTTCTGCTCCATAAACTTTTTGATTTTTTAAAAAAATATGTATAGTAAGTCTCACTCCTGTTTTTGTATTCCAGCATAAGCGATGTACCAAACTAAAACTTGGTACTGTGTTAAATGGTAGCAATGGACATCAAGGACTTCCTTAATGGTGTTGAAATTCAAGAGGCGAGAGCTCCAAGTAGCGTTCCTAAGCATTGTCTATAGATCATGTGGCGGTAACATCATTAGTATAGAACAGAAATGGGTGTATATAAGCTTTATGACTTCGGTCAAGTTTTATATTTTTCATTTACTTACTTCCTAGAAAGTTTGAAATTTCAAAGATGTCAGCAAAAATATTGATTATGAATGGGTTTCAGGTTTATAATAATACATGATATTATGCATTTGCTAGTTCCACAGTCCCCTATTTCAAAATTGAGTATAAAAGCTGTCTGCAGAGTAGATTTATTCATACTGATTCTGTTTTCTTGCACAAAATCCTTAAACACATCAAATAATGTGTAGACTGAATACATTAACTTGAGGTTGTAAACTGTATTTTTAAGGTTACAGTTATAACTTTTTAAGTGTGATGAAATGTCTTCCTTTTTACTTTCCTCAATAAAATCTATCATTTCTCGTACTAAAGCTTTTATGACTGAGGAAATGACAGTCCTTTGGCCGAATCATTCTGGAATTGCAGTGAGTGTAATTCAGCTACTACCCTGGCCGTGTTTTATAAGCTGCTCATGTTTGGGTTTCATTCTTTACTGAGAAACAGAACACTAATGTCACTGAGCTTGGTCGTTGTGTAGTTTTCATTTCCCTGTTCTTTGGTTTATTTTAAATTCTTAGTGACTGCAAAGTTTGACAGCTTTGCTCATTAAAACATAGTAATTAAATATAGAAAATTAAAACTAGCTGGAAAGGATCTCGATAATCACTCTAATTTTTTTTTTGTCTTAAAAATGAAGTTGAAGTCTACCTAGAAAAGTGAAGTGACTGTCACACAAACAGAATCATTTATTCCTTGTGGGGTTGCAGTTAAAACCCTAGACTCTGAATACAGCACCATTGTTATTTGCACTACTTTTAGTGCCTGTGAAGTTTCTAACGTCAGTCACTATATAAACATTTATTGAATATAAATAAATAAATGTGGCTCTTTAATCTCAAAGCATAAATTATTTACTTGTTTTTATTTCTAAGATATACTCAAAATAAACTCAACCTCAAGCTGTACTTAGCAATTAAGATTCTTATATTTATTACCAGGAGGAAAAATACTTAAAAAAAAAAGTCTTATTTTAGAGATTTCAAAAGATATTGCAGGATTATAAAGAATAAAAGATAAATTGGCCAGGTGTGGTGGCTCACACCTGTAAACCCAGCACTTTGGGAGGCTGAGGTGGGCGGATCATCTGAGGTCAGGAGTTCGAAACCAGCCTGGCCATCATGGTGAAACCCTGTCTCTACTAAAAATACAAAAATTAGCTGGGTATGGTGGTGGGCACTTATACTCCCAGCTACTTGGGAGGCTGAGGCACAAGAATCGCTTGAACCCTGGAGGCGTAGGTTGTAGTGAATTGAGATCGTGCCACTGTATTCCAACCTGGGGAGCAAGAGCAAGACTACGTCTAAAAAAAAAAAAACCCAAAAAGAATAAATTAATAGAAACCTCATCACTAAAATAGCGATCATTTTGATGTTTTCTTCCCAATTATTATTATTTTTGACTATACAGAGTCAGAAATATCTTGTCAATCAAGGATATCGGTTTTGATGTTTGCTTTTTAAAAGCTTGTAAGCATTTTTCTCTTCATCAGGTTTCCTTTGAAAGAATCATTTTTATTGGAGGCATACAATTTTGTTGTTTGGATGTATTATAATTTGTTTAACTCTTCTTATAACTGACCTCTTCGGGAGTTTCTGATTTTTGTCTGTTTTACATCATGATAACATAAAGTCGCTGGTAATACCTTTTGTCAGTTTGGTGAGTGCCGGCTCAGGATGGATACTGTTTGGGATAGCTAGGGTCATAGGCTCTTGGTATGCTCTGCCGGGCTGCTTGGGAAATCTTGTTCCGGAAGTGAGTTTTGAGTCCGTATGTGAGTCTCAATTCTGTTTTGCCTGTGCTAACTGCTTTTTAAAAACAACAACAACAAATCCTTTGTGGTTTTGATGAGAGGAAATTGTATTTTAATTGGAATGTTTTTGGTCACCATGTTTTCTTGATTCCAATGATTGAAGACTTATCCTTGCTTTAGTAACTAACAAATAGCTTTGTCGGGTGGTGGAGGGACAGAATACAATCCAGTAATATACTTGGATTGTAAGATACATCCGGACTTCAGAAAACATTTTTTAAAAAATTTGTTTATTTCAGTAGATTTTGGGGGAACAGGTGGTGTTTGGTTACATGAATAAGGTCTTCAGTGGTGATTTCTGAGATTTTGGCGCACCCATCACCCGAGCAGTATACACTGCACCCAGTGTGTAGTCTTGTCCCTCATCCGCATATCCCACCCTTTCCTCGAAGTCCATTGTGTCATTCTTTTTTTTTTTTTTTTTTTTTTTTGGAGTCTTGCTCTGTTGCCCAGGCTGGAGTGCAGTGCAGTGGCTCACTCGGCTCACTGCAAGCTCCACCCCCTGGGTTCACGCCATTCTCCTGCCTCAGCCTCCCGAGTAGCTGGGAATATAGGCGCCCACCACTACGCCCGGCTAATTGTTTGTATATTTAGTAGAGACAGGGTTTCACCGTGTTAGCCAGGATGGTCTCAATCTCCTGACCTCATAATCCACCCGCCTCAGCCTCCCAGAGTGCTGGGATTACAGCCGTGAGCCACCGCACCCGGCCTTATTGTGTCATTCTTATGCCTTTGCATTCTCGTAGCTTAACTCCCACTTGGGAGTGATAATATACCGTGTTTGGTTTTCCATTCTTGAGTTGACACGTCAGAAAACATTGAAATGTGGGAGGATCTGTGTCTTAGAACCAAGGAAACAGAATTTGAAACTTAATGGATACTCATTGAGTATGTCATGGTTTTTCTAATTCCTTCTACTGTTCGTGAGGTAGATTTTATTCTTCCCATTTTATCAATAATGGAACCCTGTTACTGAGAGGAGGTGTGACTCGCCTAAAATCAACATAACTTGAAAGGGATAGAGCTGAAGTCGAAACCCAGTTATGCTTCACTTTAGGAATTCCTAAAAGAAAAGGCTCTGATATGTTAATCTGCAGGGATTTTAAAATTTCACTTAGATAAAAGAAAATCAGATGCCAAATGGCTATTTTGTATTAATACCAGGAATCCAAGTTGTTTTTAGACAAAATAATAATACCTAAAATCTTCTGACCCAGAGGTATGCTCCATTTACATTTGTATGTACAAAGAAGTGCTGTGTTGCATTGTCTCAAAAAACACTAGCTCGCACTGTACCGATTGTGAAGGGTGCCCCTGAAAGTTATGCAATGCTGTGTGTGATGGAGAATTTTCTGCCCCAGATGCCTGTAGTGTACCTCGTGACCAACATTAGTGTATGTTGAAGAACTTGGCGTTTGGAGTAGGAACTCCTGGGTACAAAACCTGGGTCTGCCATTGGCTAGTGTAATCTTGGGCCCTTTACTTAACTCTTTTGTGCCTTGGTTTTCTCATTTTCCTTACCTTGATATTCCCACTCCCCAATTCAGATAACTAGCATTTTCACCTCATTCATGGATGCTCATTATTGATATTCAGGCTCCAAAAGCTACATAAAGTTACAAAGCCTGGAAAGAGTGCCAGATAATATGAAGTCTCTTCTCAGGCAAGTCCGACCTTTGGGATAGGCGCAACTATGACTTCTTTGAGTCAGTTTTTGTTTTCAATTTAATTTTGATAAACATTGTCCTAAAGCATGAGATATATTATGATTCAGCTGCCTGTGTTTGTCTGTGAGTGCATGTGAAAAGCATATTTTTACACAAATGGACAGTAGATTTGTATATTGTTAAATTACAAATAATATTCAGCCTTATTGAAATGATATCTAGAAGATACCTTATTTCTTTATAAAGTCAGTATTTTACAAGATCATAGGTTATGTATTTTTCTGCTAAGTTTCCAGTTTAAAAATGTGTATTCAACTTGCATAATTTGGTTAATTATGTAAATGTACATGCTATGGTATTGTTTATGCTTATGTTGAGCTATTACATACTGACTTTTCTCTCTTAAAGTTTTGATTATGTGTGATAGAAATAATTTAGATGTGACAAGATGCATGAGTAAACTACTTTAAATAGTTGGTTTCTCAGAGAAAGGGGAAGACACTCACTTTTTTTCAGCCATCTCAAACATTCTGGCTAATAAATGATGTCTTAGAATTCCTCATAGGTTTAAACATAATAAGCTAAATTACTTTGATATTGGTAGTGTATATTAGGCAACTTATTATTTTTTTGGTATTTTTTAGGATTCTGAGTAACAATAAGATATCCGAGCTGAAGAATGGCTCATTTTCTGGGTTAAGTCTCCTTGAAAGATTGTGAGTATTCTTTAATTATCATCTCATTATTATTTTGTTTAATGCATTTTCATTGTAAATCTTCATTGTAAATCTGTGACTAAACTCCCAGCTATTCAAAATAAAAATTGAGTTTTTCTAACATTTTTTAATGAAAAATTTTAAGAACTTTATTTTAAAAAACAAGTAACTAAATTCTGTAAAGGGCCAGATAGTAAGTAAATTGGGTTTTCACAGCTGGCCACAAGTGACTCACCTCTGCCGTTGAAGTGTGAATGCAGCCTTAGATAATAAGCCAATGAGTATTGCATAAGACAATACTTAGGAATGATAAATGAATCGATTTGGATGTCTTCCAGTAAATCTTTACTTATACCAGAGGTCATGGACCATACTTTGTTGACTTTAAGTATGCTAGTTTAAAGCATTGATGCTGTGTTGAAATTCTATATCCTGAAATATGTATGCCATGTTAGGCCATTCTTGCATTGCTATAGAGAAATACCTGATACTGGGGTAATTTATAAAGAAAAGAAGTTTAATTGGTTTACGAATCCGCAGGCTGTACAGGAAGCATGGAGCTGGCATCTGCTCGGCTTCTAAGGAGGCCTCAGGAAGCTTACAATCATGGTGGAAGGCCAAGCTTGCATGTCACATGGCGAAAACAGAAGCGAGGATGTGATGTCAAGGGGAAAAACACTAGTATAAACTTTGATATTTTATTCAGATGTCTTTGAATGTGATATATTTGTAAATATATATTTTTCTTTGCGATTAGGTCTAGTTTTGCTTATGATGTGTTACAGGTAGCATTCATTTTTGCTTTGGTGAGTTTCAGATAATGGACATTTAATTTACTTGTATTCTGAATGCTATACTGGGATCACATTTCAAATTCCCCTGTTAACTCATGCATTTAGGTTAAAATTTCACAATACATAAGGGAGCTACACTGTAAGATGTCTCCGTTTCTGTGGAATAACACACTGTCCTCATTTTTCTCAATTCTCTTTGCTCAGCTTCACTTTCTCCACTTCTCTGTGTGGCCTTTTCTTGACTCTTTCACCTTAGAGGCTTCTCCTGTGATTGAACTCGCGCAGGACTTCATTACTTAGGTTCCTGATGTGTATGTAAATATATATGATCTAGTGTTCTTCATTTCTTTATGCGTGTCTCTGTTCTTTTCATTTAGATCAGATGTCTTTAAGTTAGGTTATATACGTGTGTGTGTGTGTGTGTGTGTGTGTGTGTGTGTGTGTGTGTATACAGAAACACACAGGAATATTTTTAAATGTTCTTGGCACAGTAGTAGCACTTTATTTCAATATTCCTATCATGTTCCGTGTCGTCCATGTGCTTTAGTGTATGCTGATCACACCCTTGGCTCTAGGCCTGCCTAAGCTAAGGGCGGTCCTTCATACACATTCCATGGTCACTGCTGGTTCAGGAATGGACATTTGGGACTATCAGGAAAGCAGACAGGAAGCCTGGGAGGACCTGTCGAAGCAAGACTGCCTTGAATCATTGTGTGAGACAGTACATTCCTATTATGTTTTCTGTTCCCTGCAAAGAAAAGTTACTGGGTTGACAGATACCATTTGCATATAACACAGTGTCAGGCATTTAGTATGTGCTTAGTTGATAATGAAAGGCATTAGTGTGGTCTTCCCTTTCCAAAAGGAAGGATGGCAGGCACTCGTAGCTTATAAATAGTATCTGTTGTGTTTAGAAACACATTTTATTTTTGGCACCTAAGATTGATGTGGCTGTTCATGCACACCATAAAAAGTATAGACAGCATAGCTAATGTTCTGTGCTGTGCTGTGAATTACTACCCTTTTTGCATCTATTTCTTAATTTCCCTTGTCTTTGACCTTATTTTCAGCCATTTAAAGCTAACAAATCTCTGTACATGTTAGAAACAAATTAATTAGCCGTTTTGGGTGATACCAAGGTGCTGTGATTGTTTTCAGCCAGGGGTATGTTTATTCACGAATCCCAAAATACTTCCTCACTCCTTTGTTGGGACCACAGAGATAAATATACAGATAAGGAACTTTGAAAGACCATTTTATTAGTGGGGACTCCAGTGTGAAAACCGAGTGTTGACCCTGGGACCTGGGCCTCTTGTGTTAGAGAACATCTTTATCTACACTGCCCCTAAGCTCAGCATATCCAAAGTACACACACATCAAGGTCCAGACCGGAGTCCTGGCCTCAGTCTGACAGTGTGTGGCGGGGGCGTGCATGCCCAGTTGGGACCTGCCTCCCATGCTGTTTTTGTGGGAGAGCAGCCCACTTTAGAAAGAAAGAAAAAGTGATGAAAGGGCTGGGCTCTTTTTTACCCATTTATACTTATTTTATTTTATTTTAAAGAGGTCTGTTACATGTCATGAGGGTTTGTTGTACCTATCACTTCATCACTCAGGTATTAAGCCCAGTACCCAAAAGTTATCTGTTCTGCTTCTCTCCCTCCTCCCATCCTCCCCGCTCAAGTAGGCCCCAGCATCTGTTGTTTCCTTCTTTGTGTTCGTAAGTTCTTATCATTTAGCTCCCCATTATAAGTGGGAACATAAGGTATTTGGTTTTCTGTTCCTGTGTTAGTTTGCTAAGGATAATAAAGGCTGGGCTCTTAGCTGCTCTGCTCTGGCCCTGGGAGGGAGACACTCGGTGCTCCCTGCTCCTCCAGAGGAGCAGACTTTATTCCTTCAGCACTGACTGTTCCTGTGCGTCTCTCCTATGTCTTCCAAATGAAAGCCTGAGAACATTCTTGGCTCCGGTACTGGGGTGGAAGCCACCCCATCCACCCACTCCTGCTTTCAGCAACCCTCAACCAGCGACTGATAGCAGATGGTAGATAACTACCCTGCCGTCCTCACCTGTCAGGTGGGGCCGCCCTGAGGTGCCTTCTCCACTGGCCTCAGAGTCCCCAGGGGACTGAATCTCAGGTACCTCAGTGGTAACGTCTTCAGCAGCTCACCTTGTTGGACATCATTCTCTTGTCTCACTTCCCACTTTTCTGCTGGTGCATTCTGGGGTCACCCCCTGAGTAAAGCCATTATTTTCACCCTTGTCTGGGAGAATTCCACCTAAGAGACACAACTGGCCAAATAACATGTTTGCCATTCAGATTTGCCTAGTTAGAGAGCCCTGAAGATGAGAACAGAATAACCGGACGACTTGAAAATACAGCAGATAGGGTATGGTGTAAAAGATGGTTGGCAGAACAAGGAATTACTCACACCAAGGTCAGAACTTCAAAGCTGTGGCCTTGAAATTACAGGAGCCAAGTCATACAGAATAAAGGTTAGGATTTTGTAGGGTAAGGTGGGGAGAGTGGGCTGAGACAGTAAGAGCTGGCTCCGTTGAACTAATGAACATGACCCATCGTTTGTTTCGGATCTTGCCCCATGTAGGAAGATAGCAGTGTGTGTGTGCGCTTTATTTTCATAGGAATATTGAGGTTGAGTTTTTTATTTTTTTAATTTAGGAGCTTGGATTTGGAGTTTTATTTTTTATGACAAAGTAACTAAATCCTGATGGTGTCTTGGAAGCTAGTTTTCTAGTTTGGGTTCACCTTTTTGAACGTAGTTTGCTTTATTTTAGAAGTCTATGCAGTAGATAACTGATGCATATGTATTGTATCATATTAATTAAAATCATAAAAAGATAGTTAGCTTAATATGAAGGTTTGGTGCAAGTATTGCCTCAACAGGTAATGAGTCTTTTCCATGTAGCTGATTTAAATTTATTCCACAAACATTTAAGGTGCGCACACTGTGCTAGGCTTGGGGTTTATGGAACATACGCAGTAATGGGGAGAAACATAGGATATACATAGTAAGCAAATCTCAAGTACTGTGGATGAAGAAAATGTGTAAGAGGATACCAAGTTTGGGAGTGCCAGCACTGTGAATGTCTGCGAGTTTGTGGTGGAATGGGATGAAATTTAGAAAGACTTTGAAGACAGAACCTTGCTCATGCTGGATGAGATGGTTTGGGATGGGGTGGAAGTAGGGAGCCGTGTCAGGTCTCAGGTAATTTAAAGCTTATACTCTGTTTAGAGACCAGTGCCCTAGACTAGACCATGGTTATCAAACTTCATGTGCATCAGAATCCCCTGGGGTTTTGTGAAGGTAGAGATTATGGTATCCTGTACCACACTGAATGTGGGATAGGTTGACTTTTGAGATGGCTGTTAGGCTTCCACATGGAGACATTGAGAACTCAAAGAAGTGGTATGTTTGGGCTAGAGTTACAGATTTGAGTCTAGGGACTTAAAGCTGTGGGTGGTGATGAGATTGTCTAGGAGAAAGCATAGTGTGGGAAGAAGTGGGTGTGGGTCAAGCACCAGTTGGTCCGATAAATACAGTGAGGATTCATTCATTCAACGAAGTGATTGAGAGTTACTGTGTGTTGGACGTTTTTCAAGTGAAGAAGACAAGTAGTGTACACTCTCTGCCTCATGTAAGTTAACAGTCTAGTGATTGAGAAAATAGACAATAAATGAAACGATTCAGACAAGTAAAGAAGATGATAGATTGTGGTAAGTGCCATGGAGCAAAACCAATTAGGAGGGGGCTCTCTGTGGGTTGAGGGTGTCCTCGGTTTTCAGTAGAGTGTGCAGGGACACCTCCTCCAGGAGGAAAGCACAGAACAGAGGGAGGTGAGGGAGGGAAGTGAGCAGACATCTGCAGGAAGAGTACATAGGCCCTTCTGTCACATCAACCAAGGGGTCTTTTTTTTTCCCCAGGTAATTGATGTTTTGGATCCTTGATCTTATAGGTCTCATGCTGTTAGGCTGCTAAACTTGCATAATAATAGTCCCTGTTGGCCTACTTGCTAAAAAACATTATTATTAGAAGATGGAATTATCTAAAATTTATACTTCCTATAAATTTTCCTCTTGGTTTTTGGATAGATACCTTTTTTTAGATTGTTTTTAGCACTGAGACTTTTATATCCATCATCCATGTGTTCACTAGTCTATAGCCTTCCTTCCTTCCTTCCTTCCTTCCTTCCTTCCATCTCTATCTTTTTTTTTTTTTTTTTTGAGACAGAGTCTTACTCTGTTGCCCAAGCTGGAGTGTGGTGGCATGATCTTGGCTTCCTGCAACTTCCACCTCCCAAGTTCAAGCGATTCTCCTGTCTCAGCCACCCAAGCAGCTGGGATTACAGGTGTGTGCCACCACACCCAGCTAATTTTTGCATTTTGGGTAGAGATGGGGTTTCACCACGTTGGCCAGGCTGGTCTCAAACTCCTGACCTCAAGTGATCAGTCCGCTTCAGCCTCCCAAAGTGCTGGGATTACAGATGTGAACCACCGCACCGAGTCCCATCTCTGTCTTCGTTTTATGGAACTGACATTCTTGTATTGTGCTATATATTTTGTTACCAGTATTTAGTGACATACCTCCCCCATATTCTCTTCACTGCTACAGTTGCCTACTGGTCAGTGTGTTTGACTTTCCAATGTTAATCCTACCCCTAGGCCGCTAAGGTAATTCAGCATCTCTTCCAGCTATTGACAGAATCTGTCCTAGTCAATAAGAGATGAGGAGCAGAGCAGCGTGCTGTGGGGTTTGGAGAAAGATTTCCTAGCTTTTAAGGAGAGGTACGAGAAGAAAGTCTGTTCCTTTTTATGACTTTGTGGTTGGAGGTGATTTCTGAACCTGGGATACCATAGGCTCAGCCTGAAGGCACAGTTACATTCTGAGGATGGTGGATCTGAGAGATGCATGGAACCAACCACAGAGGCCTGACTTCTTGATTTCCTGTAATGCCAGATAATTACTTTTGTGATTGTTCAAGCCATTTTGAGTTGAGGGTTCTGATACTTGTAGTTAAAGGCATCTTACCTGGTATACGTCATGTTCTTTCCTATAGGAGGTAGTTCTTTTACCAAGAACTTAAAATATTCCTTTAGTTCTATTTAAGTAATTCTTGTGCTTTTTTCATGTATGCTTTAATGATCCAATGTATTCAGATTTAGCCATACATCCTGAAGTCAGACTCCTGTTTACTAGGGAAGCTGTGGGTTGGTGGGGGCAAAAGGGGATGTTAAATGAGAGAATCTGACTATAAATATCTTTTGGCAATGCTTGATTAATATGGCTATTATTAAATGTTATATAATATGTCAAGAATTTTTTATTAAAGGAAAAGTACATCTTTAAATCATATTACAGTGCTCAGTTATTCATGAGAGGTATTTTGTAGAAACATATGCAGTTCATCGACTCCAAATTGATGTACTGCTTTAGCTAACTAACTCGGTTCCTGTTGTAGATGCTGTTTAAAATCTGAAAAGGGAAACGTGTGTTTTAAAAAAATGGAACTGACATTATATATTTCTATTTACGGAGCTTTTTAGCTTATGCAAAACAAGTCAAAAACATACAGGTTGAATTTTTTCATAAAATAATCTTATCTTGTTGAAATGAGGGTCAGTTGGGGAGTTGCAGGGAGGGAGATAGGAACTAATAAGTCAGTCCTGATGATTAACTGTACCTCCTGGGACTTAAAATGCTGGGGATCAAACATTTGATTATGAAAAATTTTAAACATACGGAAGAATTGAAAGGGCAATGCCATAATCTTTCATATTACCAATTTACTTACCCAGTTCAACAATTCAGTAATTATTAACAATATGCCATCATTTTTTCTTCTGTATTGGAATATGCTTACATATGTTTGGTGAATTATTCGAAGGTCAACTACAGACGTCATGACTGTCTACTTTTATGGAGAAATGGAAATGATTAGTAGTGAGATACCGCATTCTCCACGTTATCTGCCTTTATGAGCAGCCTTGTAATTTTGTGGCCAGCCATAACTTACTAAAAATATTTTTATAGAAAGGTTAATATAATTCTGTCTCCTAGCCTTGGTGTGTTCTTTCGTCCATGAACATATCCATCCACACACACTATATTGCGTGTCTCCCCCTCGCTGAGTGGAGCAGAGCCTGCTCTTGTGGAACCTGTGGTCTCTCAGTGAGGACAGTTGAAGTAACTGAGGTGCACTTGGTACAGTGTGATAAGAGATGCCACAGGACAGGGTGCAGAGTGCTGTTGTTCACAGGTGTTTTTTTTTTGAGACGGAGTCTTGATCTGTCGCCAAGCTGGAGTGCAGTGGTGTGATCTCGGCACTGCAGCCTCTGCCTCCTGGGTTCAAGCCTCAGCCTCCTGAGTAGCTGGGACTACAGGCGTGTGCCATCACGCCTGGCTAATTTTTGTATTTTTAGTAGAGACGGGGTTTCACCGTGTTGGCCAGGCTGGTCTCGAACTCCTGATCTCAGGTGATCCACCTGCCTCGGCCTCCCAAAGTGCTGGGATTATAGGCGTGAGCCAATGCGCCCAGCATTCACAGGTATTTTTCTGGAGGAAGGAATGGAGTTTCACCCAAGGCCTCAAGGATACGTGGGTGAAGAGGGATGGAGGTGAAGTTGTGAGTTGGAGATTGAGATGCGTTCAGGACAGGGAATCCCAAGTGCAGAGGTCTAGAGGTGAGAGGAAATACCCTTTCTAGAAACATCTTGCAGTATGACTGGTATAAATGAAGAGAGACAGGGTGAGTGTTAAGGGAAGGTGTTGAGCAGATGGGAAGTGAGAGTTGATGAAGGAAAGGTGGGCAAGGCTGGGACCACGGGTATCCTTGGAAGTTACCTTAACGCACCTGAACTTCCTTCTGAGGGACTGTGGATCTTTTTGAGGTTTAAATCAGAGCAAAGACTTGATCAGGTCTGTGTTTAAAAAGATCACTTCAAATGGAGAATCGGACACAGGTGAGAACTTGTGTGGTTTACAACTTGGGCTAGGGTGATGATGATGACCAGGACAGAGAGGCAGTGACTTTGAGGCCTAATTGGAAGGGTGGGGGTTACCACATAAAATAACTTAGTTTTTCAAACATATGGAGAAGTTGAAAGAAAGTTATCTCCAGCAACTCAACTTGATCATGGCCAACTTTTCAGTGTGTTTGGTTTACCTGTTTTCCTATTATTTTAGCTATAAATTTACTTGGTTCCTTTAGTAAATCTCCACTGTGTCAGTCAGAAAGATACACTTAAATCCTGGCCACTTATTAAAATCAACAACTTGGCCAAATTTCTTAATCTTTCTGTGCATGAGTTTCCTCATCTGAAACAATGACACTGCCTCCTAGGGTGATTATAAGGTCTTAATGGTCTGATAAGTGATAGACACCAACTCACTATATTTACTGGTTTGTGCATCCCAACAGCCCAGAGTTAGAGGTGGATTTCAGGCTTGGCTGGATCCAGGGGCTCACCATTTTTCTCGTTTCCCATCTGTTGGCTTCTTCAGATTGTAGCAACAGGGCCGTTAGCAGCTCCAGACTCAGATCTTGACCTCTTATCAAACCAGTGGGAATGTCTATGCTCATCCCTCCCTCTCCCACAAGTCCTAGGTTTAGTTAGACCAAAGTCGTATAATTGCTAAGACCAGAGTATTTGAAAAATCTGCACAAGGTTGATCAGGTGTCATGCCTGAAGGGATGGTGTTGAAAATTTGGGGGTATTACCTGTACCATATGGAGAAGTAGAGGTGTTTCCACCTTAAAGCAATGGAGAAGGCTGCTCCCCCAACCAAAAAAAAAAATTAAACATTAAATAATTGAGAGCAATAATTATAGTGTTATTAAATTTTGGAATCCTTGATAGTTGCAAACCTTTCCCTCCTTCACTCATTGTAGAAGTTTGGAATTTTTGAATGGCTTCTGGTCTACACCTTTCGCTATTTGTCCTCAGAATGGAGTGGGCAGAGTTTCCTTAGGTCTCTGCTTGGCCTGGGTACCGGCTGGTTCACATTACCAGGCTGATTTCCCCAGAAGCAGGTCCCCAGGTGAGCTTTCAGTGTAGTGATTTGGTTGGGAGGTTTGCCCAACAGCCCTCATATTTGGTACTGGACCATGAGAAGCAAGGGCAGCCGTTAGGGCAGTGTCTTCCCAGGCAGCTCCTGCGGCAGGCAGCTGATACTGGGGACTGCTGGGAGCCAGCAAGGAGCACACTCAGACCCCCCAGCCCCCTGGGATATCCTGTTTTCCTTCCAGGTGAGGACTCTTCCTATGGCCATTCATGCCCTTTACCGCTGACCTTCATGGGTTGACTCTCAGGAGGTGCCCAAGAGAAAGCTGCATGGGGAAGAGTTGCAGGTAGAGGGACTGCAGGTGTGAGCGCTGCCATGCTGTCAGTGTCTACTGCAGCAGGTGCCTGGAGATAAGGGATGCTGGGGCCATGGCATTCACAGCAGGGAACTTATCCTCTGCATAATATTCCTCTTTCTGTTGAAATTGCTACACCAGGGACCGTCTTTTTACTCCAAGTTAAGAGGAGAACTTAAAAACTGGTTGGAAGAGAGAAGGATGGGATTTGTGAGTTTACCTGACTACTAAGACCTTTTCTGACCATTTTAAATGTATTTCGTGAAGCTTCCTGACTTTTTCAGATCTTTTCAGATACTTTATTTAGAAAATGTCTTAGAGGCCAGGGTGCAAAACCCCAAAAAGTTAGGGTAGTTACCAGCATTGACAAAGCTGTTTTCTTCTTGTGGAATATGAAGTTTTCAGAATTCTGATTAATGAAATACCTATCCAGTGATGGTAATCAGAGCATAGATTTTATACTGGTGTTTAATAATCATTTTGTTTTTTAAAATATTGTGAAGTATTGGGGGTGGTGGTTGCGGGGAGTTTGGTTTTATTTAGAAAAACCTGGCTCTGATTGTGGGGAGGTGGTAGAATTGCAGCCCCAACCTTAGCTACTGAGGAGTGCCTGTGTGTTAAAATGAGGATGAGATGCAAGAAAGACCATAGAATTTGCTGGAGGTCACAGTGATCCCAGGATTCACAGGTTGCATTTCCAGAGCAACGTTCTTGAGAATTTCTAGTCCAGTCTCTATCACCAGGTGTTAAGCAGCACACATAGCTTGGAAGCCACAGTGCCACTGACACATCAAAAATGCTGGGCTTACGGTAAATGAATGACAACCACTGCTGCTGAGCAAAGGGCCAACCTCCTCAGGATGCTTTTGTGAAATTTCTGGGGAATCCAACTAGTAACCAACTATGATGTTGTAACTTTTGCTATATTGCTAGAATGAGCCTGAGAGAAAACTCACATGTTATGAGGCATGCCACGTATAGCAGTTCACTTTCATTAGCTGGTGGGACAGTAACGGTGAATGTGCCTGTGATTGGATGGAAGAAAACACGTGAATCTGTGCTCATTGCAGCCAGACTTCCTTGGCGCATAGGTAGAGAAGGGATGCCTGCTGCTTTCTGATTTGGAGAGGATGGAGAAGGCAAACTGAGGATTTTCCTCTAAATAATTTAGACTGCCTGGGCACGGGTGAGCATGGCCATGACGGAGCAATTGTTATTAAAGAGCCTAGCACAGTGTTGTGCTGACAGGTGGCGCCAGTGGTCCAGGGTCTACTTCCAGGAAGGTCTTGTACATTTCAAGTAAGTGAGGGACTAAGGAACCCTGGAGGTACTGGTTACTTTGGCTTGTACTGAGCATTTCTCTACATGTCTGTTTTGTTTCACAAATGGCATGTGCATCCTTAAATGAGGAATAGTGTTGGAAGCTTACACGTGGCTGTATAAAGAATGGGCAAGGTTGCCACTGTTATGTAAGGATGTCAGAAGAAAAACTGAAAAGAGTTTCAGTTCTCCATATGGCTTCAGCTTCCCTGGGAGATGAGCAGAGGCCACTCTGGCTTCAGTAGACAAGGTTGTAGGTGAGTCTTGACAAACAGACCCAGCTGAGGGTGTCCCGTAAAGCGGAAGTGTGGGCCAGCCACTGGCAAGAGTGTGGTCTAGGGAGGGGGACTGTATTTAGACTGTCAGCTCTCCACAGAGGTCTAGCCAAACACTTGTATAGGCAACTGGCGAGTCCCCAGCTGAGCCCAGCGACCAGGAGGGGAGCTGTAGCCATAGTGTGTCTGTAAAACCACACGAGTAGAGGGATGTGGCTGAGACATTCACTGCTGCCTCCCACCCCCAAGTGGTAGTGCTCTTGCATGGACGTGCCAGCATACTTGAGAAGAATAGGATAAATGGTGATTGCTATCAAATACCACATGGTAGGAAGCTTGTGCATCTTTGCTTTGAGCTATATATTGTGTTTTATCGCACATTTATTTTATATCCTCACCTCATAGAAAACCTAACCATAGGCCGAGTGCAGTGGCTCACGCCTGTAATCGCAACACTTTGAAAGACTGAGGCAGGCAGATTGCTTGAGGTCAGGAGTTTGAGATCAGCCTGGCCAACATGGCAAAACCCTGTCTCTACTAAAAATACAAAAAATTAGCCAGGTATGGTGACAGGCGCCTGTAACCCTCTCTACTCAGGAGGCTGAGGCACGAGAATTACTTGAGCCTGGGAGGTGGAGGTTGCAGTGAGTCAGGATCACGCCACTGCACTCCAGCCTGGGTGACAGAGCAAGACTCCGTCTCAAATGACAACAACAACAACAACAACAAAAAAAAACCCCAAAAACAACAACAACAACAAAAAACCCCAAAAACCTAAATATAGAAGGCCAGGGAAGGGAAAATATATGAACAACCAAAAGACATGAATTTTAGAGTGTATATTTTTGAAGATGGTTTTTTAAAATTCAACTGAATGATGTTTGTCACAATTGTAATTAGATTTACTTTGATATTCAAAGTATGGCATACTAAGGAAGAAATTATAGAAATAATGTGTATGATTGTAGTTCAGTGATAATTGTGAAGTTGAATAATATTAGGTCACATATTTCTTTTATGACGTATATTTTTATTATTTTATTGACCAAACCAAAAGGCTTTGGAGCCAGATTTGTCAAATTTGCATTCTGACTCTCCCTTTTACTACTGGGTTGATCTTGGCTTAACCCTTTTGGCTTCAGTTTCCTCCTCTTATTATTATACTTTTGTTTTTTTTGTATAGCAGGTAAGTGTATTGTGCCTGAATACTTGTTGCAGTGTTGATATGTGAATAACTTTTATTTTATTTTTAACAGGGACCTCCGAAACAATCTTATTAGTAGTATAGATCCAGGTGCCTTCTGGGGACTGTCATCTCTAAGAAGACTGTAAGTGTTTGAATTGCTTGCTTATGAGTTTGAATTGTTGCTTATATAAATAGCTGTCAACTTACTTTAACATGATGAAAAATGGACATTTAATAATTTTTTGAGCTTTACCCGGCCAGGTCCCTGATACAGAAAGAGGCTGGGCGCAGTGGCTCACGCCTGTATTCCCAGCACTTTGGGAGGCTGAGGTGGGTGCATCACCTGAGGTCAGGAATTCAAGACCAGCCTGGCCAAGATGGTGAAACCCCGTCTCTACTAAAAATACGAAAATGAGCTGGCATGGTGGTGTGTGCCTGTAGTCCCAGCTACCTGGGAGGCTGAGGCAGGAGAATCACTGGAACCTGGGAGTGGGAGACTACAATGAGCTGAGATTGTGCCACTGCACGACAGAGCGAGACTCTGTCTCAATAAAACAAAAAGAAAGAAAAACAAAGAGTATTTTATATAAGTAGCTGAGAAGGTGGTTGATTTGCACAGTGGTTTGATTTGTTTGGTGGTGGATGGCTGTGTTACTCTTACACTACTAAAATCATTACCATGTCGGCTTTGCCAGCGGACATAATCTGTAGACGATTTTCAAATTATGAATCCATTCACACTGTGTCTGTTGTAAATGCCATATAAACAGAGGTACCTTTTAAGTAATGATTTAAAGTCTTGCCATTTTCATGTGTATCTATATATTACAATTTTAAAACCTAAGGACCAGTTTTTATTGCCTCTGAAGCTAAACAACTCCCCTATCTCCTATACAAAGCTCCTTTCACAGTTGCTGTCTGAGCAGGCCCACATTTGAGAAGCGGCTCTACACAAAAGCCGTGAGGACTGTCTCTCCGTCCTTTATTCTTTCTGAAAGTGTTTACTGAGCACTTGCCACTTACCGTGCCCTGACTTCTTCGGAAGATCTTGCAGACCCTTGGGGTGGGGAGGATAGATAATGTAGGGGAAGAAAAATAATTTTCCTTCTACCCTTCTAATTTCTCAGCTTGGACCTCTAACAAAAGACAGATTAACAAGAGAAAAACAAGTTTATTGAGAAAACTCAGGAAAAGAGTAATTCTTAAAAGAGGTGGCTTAGAACTCTGGCTTATGTAGCATTTCAACAAGGAGCAATACATTTTTAGAGAAGTGACAAGACAAAGGAAAAGGACCTTGAGTCTCTTAAGGGAAAGCAAATTGTGGGAAGGCAAATATATTGGAGACTAATGGTAGATAAGTCCAGTTAGTAATGTTTGTTATGTAGATTCCTTTGGTGCCTTGTCTAGGCTGATAAGGGTCCAAAGCCCTCTCCTGGGAGGAACTTTTGTCCTTTCTGGTGGAGAGGGGAGGAGGGACACCTTTGTAAATTTATGTCCTGCTTTTAGTCAGATAGGGTAGAGCAGAGAGCTTTTCTTGTATCTATCTGCTTTTCAATTGCCTGTAGCTGGAAATAATCCTTATGCCAACATGACATGTTTTGGGTGGCATGTTTTGCTACCCTTCAGTCGTTAGTGAAAATACGTCTGAACACACACACAGGCGCTGTAACAGGTAAAATCATAAACAGAACCTGCTAGGGAAAGGAGAGAGCACCTGCAATGGGAACAGCCTGCCATGAGAGCCACCGACTTGTTTAGATTTGAACTTTCTCCCAAGGAATGAATATGTATTAAAAAGGCCTTCCAAACAGGGTGGGCGCAGGTGTGCAAGAATGTATCTTTTGGGACAATAGTTTAGTTTTTTGATCAGAGCAGAAAGTAGAAAGAGGGAAAAGAATATTGGGAGATCAGGCTGGTCAGGGACTGGGATTTTGAAGACCTGCTATATTAAAAATGTTTAATCTGTTCTTTTGACAGTGGGCAGCTACCAGAACTTTTTGATTATGGAATTGACGTGATCAGATTTGTATTTCAGAATATTTCTGATAGCAATAAGGAGAAACCACATAAATGTAGGGAGACCAGGGACAAAAGATCAGAGAGAGAGACCAGATCCATGGTTTTATTTTCCTTATAGTCATCCTTTTGGTGGGCTCTGTGTCTTGTTTTTTGGGGTTCTTATATACTTCTTTAAGTTTTCTTTTTTTTCCCCCCCTCCAATGGTGTGGGTATTTTTTTATGTCTTACTGGTTTTCTGTAGTATTTGCATAATAACACTGGGTATGGCTGCTTTTAGTTTAATTATGCCATGACTTAAATGTTGACATTGACTTTCCATCCTAATACTTCTGACATTGTCTGTCTTATTTAGTCGTTTAAAACCTATTTCTTTATTTTTTTTTTTAAACTTTTTAGTTCAGGGGTACCAGTGCAGGTTTGTTGTGCAGGTAAACTTGTGCCGTGGGGGTTTGTTATACAGATTATTTCATCAGCCAGGTATTAAGCCTAGTACTCATTAGTTGTTTTTCTTGATCCTCTCCCTCCTTCCACCCTCCTCCCTCCAAAAGGCCCCAGTGTGTGTTTTTCCCTCTATGTATCCATGTGTTCTCATCATTTACCTCCCGCTTATAAGTGAGAACGTGCAGTATTTGCAAAACCTGTTCCTTTTTATTGTAAAATCCAATTGTAAAAATTGGTCATGCTCTTTTTTGCAAAAGATTTTTTTTAAATTGCTTTTGCAAGTAAAATATCTTTCATCTAAAAACCTATCGTCTGTAGCTTTCCTCCTATTTTTCTCTCTTAGGCAGTCTTAAGGGTCAGAATTCTGTAAGATTAAGAAAGGTAGGAGTTAAAGGATTTTCTCTTTGTCTTTTAAAATCAGTTACAATTTGAATCAGTAGGGAATTTCATACCATAGTTTTTGCTGGGGGTGAGTGGTGGTCTCCTGTGTTTATCAGTCTGTCTGCGCTCATTAGAAACTCAGGGCCATCTGGAGGAGATCTTGTTACTAATCAGTTTTCTTCTCTTCTGCCCATTCTGCACTTTGTTATTTTCTAGTGAAGGCTTTTAATGGAACAAGTTAGAAAAACTGGCTGGCCTGGGGTAGGTGGTAGTGGAGATTGGAGTTCTAGGTAAGGAAGGTAAGCATTATAGGAGGGTAGACATTAGGCATCAGATTGCATGGGACCAAGCCAGGTTTAGAGTTCAGTAAAAGGACTATCAACCAGGTGTAGCAGCGTAATCAAAGTGATAAGGTGGTGATCGGCGTCAGTTCAGTTCAACAAAAATTCATGAAGTTCATCCTGTGAGCCCAACTGTGAGCAAGGGTCTGGAGACACACAGGTAAATCAGGAAGCTCTCGAGGAGTTTGCAGTCTAATGGAATTACGAACACCGACCAAGAGTCTGGATATGGAATTGAAATACATTTACAAAGAGATGAAGCAGTAGCTAGAGTTTAGCTGCTAAGAGTCTTGGAAGTTGTTAGGACTCAGCTATCCAGACACAGGCAGGGGATATGGAGCATGACCGTAAACAGGCTGCACCTCCAGACACAGGTCATTAGGGAGTTGAGGGGCAGCAGCAGGTGAGCGTGATTTATAGCAGTGAATCACTTTCTTTGTGCTTCTGTCTGTGCTGGAGTCAGTTTTGCACCCATGCCTAGGAACATGAGTCCTCAAGTAGAAAGCAAAAGTGTAGGGGCTAAGATCTACCCTATCAGAAACTCGGGCTGATGCTGAATGATTTTTATTTCAACCATCCCTCCCAGTGATGCTGATGTGAAAGTATGAGAACTTTTAGAATATTTTTCCCTCCAATCTATTTTTTTCCCTCAATGGGAGGAATGTGAAATAATACTGTCAGGTCCTTTTCTTATCCCCTCCCTCTGTGTTCCACACTGTTGTAGTCACAGCTTTTAGGTAATAAAAATATTAATGCTGATTGTATCTCTATGCTGAGATATAGGTTGAAGAAAACCTATTGTTAATGAAAAGCAGTTTCTTCAGTATGTTTTAGATACTGCAGACTATCTTAGATTCTCCATCTAGTTATTTATCTTTCAGTAAATAATCTCTCAAGCACTGCCATCCAAAATGAATTTTAAAAATTCTCATTCAGGAGTATTTAATATAATTACTGATATTGTACCAGGCATTGCCTTAGTAGTCTTTCACTGGGTTACACGTTAAGTAGTCTCTTGTGTTCTTGCTTAGGAAGGTAATTGCCATTTATAATATTCTTCCCACTAGAAGATACATTCTTAATTCCAAACAGATGACTTATAATTAACTTAGGGTACACAGCTTGAAAGCTGAAGAAGTCCTGTATGTAAACTCAACGGGATATAAAGATGTTTGACAGTAGTGATGTTTGCTAGTTGCTCATAGATACAGATGGTTTTTCTTATGGGTTCTTAAGTCATTAATTTCAATTGTGCATCTCCCTTAACAAGAATACATAAAGTATTTTTGTTATTAAACCATGCCTTTGCCTTTAGTTTATAAATAATTTGATTCGGAAGTTGAAGTGGCTTTCTGAAGAATATACTATCAGAAGTAGGTGAACCCTAGATCCATCAGTTTCTCTTGTTTTATCAACGAATTTAAGTTGATTCTCAATCCAAATAAAAACCCATTATCAATATCTAAATACCATTTTAAGTAGGTATAGCTGTAATGAAATTGTTTCCCAGAGAATCAATGGTAATTGCACCACTTAAAGCTCAGAATTGAGACAAGATTATAAATAGAGCCTAGATATGCTTGTTTACGCAACAGTTTACAAGAAGATGCCTAATTTTTGTTAACAGTGAAACCCAGAATTAAAAGGAAAATCAACTGGGATATAAAAGAAAAAGTCCCACGTGATTAAATACTTAGGAGCTACAGAAAAACGAGGACAGATAAAGACTTGTATTGCTTAAGATTCTTTTATCAAATGTTGCCGTAAGAGAGGGAAGGCAGAACTATGAAATTATTGAAATTAGGATTACCTAAGGTGCTGTATTAGGCCTCTCCACAGAGAGAGAGGACCAGTAGGATGTATGAGAGGGGATTTATTAGGGGGAATTGGCTTACATGATCACAGAGGGAGAGAGGTCCCACAATAGGCTTTCTGTAAGCTGGAGGGCCTATGAATCCTGTAGCATAGCTTAATCAAAGTCTGGAAGCCTTAGAACTGGAGAAGCTGACCTTGCAGTCCCCAGTCCAAGGCCGAAGGCCTGAAAGCCCCAGGAAGCCCACTGATGCAAGTTCCAGAGTCCAAAAGACAACCTGTAGCCTGATGTCCAACAACAGGAGGAGAAGACATCCTGCTGTGGAAGGGGAGAGAGAGAGCAGAGAGAGACAAGCCCTCTCTTTTGCCTGTTTGTCCCAGTGGGGCCCCAGCTGACTGGATGGTGCCCACCCATATTGAGGGCAGGTCCTTCCTGTCTCTGTCCACTGACTCCTGCACCAATCTCCCCTGGAAACGCCCTCACAGACACACCCAAACCAATGCTTCACCAGCCATTGAGGCCTCTCAATCCAGCCAAGTTGACACCTAAAATTAAACCATCTCATTTTAACTTTTGAAATAGTCAAGGAAAAAAAACAAACGAGTTAGGTACCTGATTCAAATATTATGTTCTTAGAATTTCTGGTGAGACTACTACATGACCAAGTACACAGTTTGGAATCCAATACTTTTAGTTTGAAATGGATGGTGCAGATCGCCTTACTGAAGAGTAACTCGAAGAATGCGTACCTCTCTATGACAGAGAATAATAGGGACATTGGAGGCAATATGATGAAAATATTTTTGAAAGTTTGACTTAGGGAGCTTATTCTAATTATTCTGTCAGAATTCAAAGTGTGATGAATTATTCCAAGTCTAGCAACTAATAAAACTTAAGATTCATTGTTTTAGGGTTTTCTTGCATAGGGCTAAGTCCACTGAAAACAATGATGCGAGTCATGCCATCCCAGGTGTAAGTTACAGATATGTCAGTGGTTATCTCCCAACATAAAGTTTTTACTTTTAAACCAGTGCAGGTCTCTGATTAAATGTAAAAATAAAATTGTGTTCATTGTCCTTGATGTCAAGCAAAGTAAATAAAGAGGGATAGAACAAAATATTAACTAAAACTTTTACATAGGTAAAAAGAAAAAGGTTTCATTGAGGAGAAGTAAAAAATATTTAGAAGGAAGCATTTAATAGGAAATAGAAATGAGGAGTGATTGCAAAAATAATTGGGCCATATCATAGATATTGTTAAAGTAATTTGGCTAGGAGTCTGAATGATAGATCTGTAAACTAAAAGCTAACAGTTTTTTTTTCATTATAGTTGAAACTTCTGAGTATTTAAGGAATGAAGTCAGAAAGTGGTATTTTCAGATATTCCCGAGGAAATGAAAGTTCCATCATTGTAATATTTTGCCCTTTTATCCGTTATCTGTCATTTACTGGCTGAGTTTGGGCTCAGTTCTCCAACTGCCCCAGCATAATTAACTGTGTAGGTCATCTAAGGAATTGTATTGCAGGCAGCAAGATAGTTTGAGTCTCATTTTTACTACTCCAGTTTTATCTTGAGTAATTTTGCAAGAGTAAGTGCTTGAAATATAGAGGGCACTATAATTGAGCAGCATTGAGTCTGTGCGTGCCAGCAGTAAGTGAAAGCAAGGATCATTTTCAGTCTCACTGCTATCCTTATCTCATTTGAGTAGAGTAAATATCTCAAAGTTGCTAGAATAAAGGTCTTGTGCAATACCTGGGTGCTGTTCTTGAATACTGAACGCATGAGACCTTCCTTAACCAAGAGAACTAATTGAAGACACTTTTCCACCCTTCTCCTTAGGGATCTGACAAACAATCGAATAGGATGTCTGAATGCAGACGTATTTCGAGGACTCACCAATCTGGTTCGGCTGTAAGTATATCTTTTCTTTCCCATTAAAAGATAAGGAAGCATTTGAGCCAGTACCTAAATATGTATGAAACTTATGATGTATTTAATTATAAGTAGCAACTGTAGGGGTTTTAGAAGCCATAGGGGACAAGGAGCTCACAATTTAATCATGGGGATGTAATCTCAGAATATAATGCTACCTTACCACACCACACACGGACACATGTGCATGTACACGACACACACACACACACACACACACACCACATAACACAGTGTAGTACATGCAACAGAGCACGTTCATGCTGAGCGGTATGATCAAAAGCTTTGCTAGTCTGGGAAAATTTCTAGGAAATAGTAAAATGTGAGCTGATGGCCCAGAAGATTTGCAGAGATCTGGATAGTGAGAAAGGAAAAGAAGCCAAACTAATGATACATGAAGGTGGGAATGAGAACAAGGCCGTTTGTCAAGGGGAAGGCTGGTGGCCTTGGAGGAAAATAAACATTTGAATTGTGCCTCTGACCATGTGATCTGGGGTGAATTGTTTGACTTTTCTGAACTTTTCTGTTTTTCGTCTACAAAGTAGGATTAATAGTAGCTCAGTTATAATGATTATTTAAAATTTAAGTTATCTATATCTGTTTATTATAATTTATATAGAATATAAATGTAGAAGAACTTTGTATAAGCCATCAAGTATGTTTATATTTTTTTTAAAAAAATAAAGAAGTTTTAAGCTAGGAACAGTGGCTCACGCCTGTAATCCCAGCACTTTGCGAGGCCGAGGCAGACAGATCAGTTGAGGTCACGAGTTTGAGACCAGCCTGGCCAACATGGTAAAACCCCATCTCTACTAAAAATACAAAAATTAGCTGGGTGTGGTGGCACATGCCTGTAGTCCCAGCTACTTGGGAGGCTGAGACACGAGAATTGCTTGAACCCAGGAGGCAGAGGTTGCAGAGGTTGCAGTGAGCCAAGATTGCGCCACTGCACTCCAGCTGTGGGTGACAGAGCAAGACTCTGTCTCAAAAAAATAAAAAAAAAAGTAATAAAGAAGTTTTGTTTGGGAGTAATTAGACATAAGGCTGATTATTTATAATACAGCTTTATTTTGAAATGTATGAAAAGCAGATAGGGGCTTAGAACTGACTAAACAATAGGAAGCCACTGAAAGACATTTATGTTGGAAAATGGCATGAAATCATGTTTTAGAGACAAGCAGTCTGGGAATAGGGTTCCACGTGAAATGCTAGATGTGGAGTGGAAGGTCAGTGTTAAGGGTTGTCTACTTGTGGTTCTTTCTCCCTGTAGCTTTTTAGAATGTTTCTTGTAATTCAAGTTCCCTTTGAAAAACCAATTAGGGGCTTAAATGAAGAGATTCTTTCATCTATACAGTAAGGGAAGAGATTTCAAATCAATTATTAGAGTAGAACAGAATGTTCGTGCTGCATAGGAAATTTGTAGCTGTTTTCAGTGTGTCCTTTTGTTTTCAGGGAAAGGTATATGGCCTGATTTTTGTTTTTAAATAAAAGACTGATTTGGTGTGCAGCTTTACTCATGACTTAAGTTAGTTAAATTAACTGCTTCTTAACTCCTTTGTAACTGCCCTGCAAACATTTCTATCTCAGTGCTTTTAAAAATCTCTTCTTGAGCTTTTTGTATTTTTACTTTTTTTTTTTTTTTTTGAGATGGAGTCTCGCTCTTTCGCCCAGGCTGGAGTGCAGTGGCACAATCTCGGCTCACTGCAACCTCCACCTCCCGGGTTCACGCCATTCTCTGCCTCAGCCTTGCGAGTAGCTGGGATTACAGGCGCCCGCCACCACGCCCGGCTAATTTTTTTTTTGTAATTTTAGTAGAGATGGGGTTTTGCCATCTTGGCCAGGCTGGTCTTAGACTCCTGACCTCGTGATCCACTCACCCCAGACTCCCAAAGTGCTGGGATTACAGGCGTGAGCCACCACGCCTGGCTGTATTTTTACTTTTGAGGACTGCGTTAGAATTGACAAAACCATACATCTGTGAAGTAGGCTTTTGTTATGTTTTTGGACAGCTATGACTGAAGTAATGAAAAACAAAATAGTAAACTGGAGCCTACTATTTTGTTGATTTTAGTTTTAGATTGATTTCTAGCTTTGGCCTAGGGATTTGACACATCAGCAAATGTTCTTTAGGCAAAAGAGCTGGGGGAGACAGAGCTTCTGTTAGGGCAGGTTGCTATTTTCTTAGTATTTCCTTTGCCTTCTTCGTCAAGAACTAAAATGTTTGGTAGGTTTAGAACTTGGGTTGTCTCTTACATTTTTACCAGTTATCTTATACCTGTTGTGAGAATTTATACATCATGGAACACAATGAACATCATCCAAGTAAAACATGAAAACATAAAAATAATATTGCCAAGCTTCCCACTTTGAGATTTGATTGAGATGATCTTATAGTTCATGTAATAATAGATTATAGTGGCCTTTAAATTTGATTTATTTGTATTTGTATATAGATTTCTGGGGTACAGGTGCAGTTTTGTTACAGGCATAGATTGCATGGTGGTCAAGTCAGGGCTTTTAGGTATCCATCACCTGAATCATGTACATTATACCCATTAATCTCATCATCCACCCTCCTCCTACCCCCTCATGCATGTGATTTTCCGCTGTCTATCATTCCTATTGTGGATTTTCTAAATGGAACAGTCTGTGGCATATATAGCAGTATACCTGGCCTAAATCTTTTAAATACTTTTTAAAGACAACATGGCAATTAAGGAAACTTCTTACCATTCAACATTGTGTTGCAGTGACACTGCTTATCGTAATTTGGGTTGGCACAGGTCTAGAGCTGTGGATCAGGAAACTTTAAATGTTTTGCATGGGCTGCTACTATCCCCAGATTTTTGAGCTCTTGAGCCAGGCCGTATGCCAGTTGTGAAGGATGATAACAGCTCATATTTCAGATGTAGAGAATAGCATTTTCTCAGTCCAGTGAGTAGAGAAGAGAATATGATTAGGAATGGAGCATGTAATACATTTCTTAGATTAGGAATCAGAGATCTTCCTCTTACTGTTTCCCACCTGAAAGAGAAGGTATACAAAAAGAAGGAATTCTAGAGTGGATCACTGTTCTAGCCGTTTCCTCTGGTAACTCTTCAAATGGGGACCTCAAACTTCCTTGGCTAAGGGATGATGAGACCTTGGCGGACAGCCTAGGCATTCTCAGCCAGATTTCTCATCATTTTTGATCAAGTCTTGGCTTTGGAAATTTAATAATTTTTTTTTTTTAAAAAACAACCCTTTCTTTAAGTGTGTCAGAGGCCTTAGTAGACATGGGTGGAGTGGGGGTGTAAAGTTGATTAATTCTATATATTGATCTCTGCCTTTGCTGATGGAGAAGTTCTCTTGAACTGTCTCAGAGAAGTATAGTCCTACTTGCAAAGGTTCTCACTCTGTCCCGCTGTAATAGTGGACATAACTGGCAGACCAAATGGGGAGCCAATAATGGACTTCTTTGAAGCCTGTGTCCTTCACTTAGGAAGTTAATTTGCAGAGAAATGTCAGGAGATCTGCAGACCAAAATCTCTGTCAGGAGATCTACAGATCAAAATTTTTTCAAATTGTTCTTTATGATCAATCTAATACCTGTATTTTTTCCTCAAGAGTTATACCTTTAGTATTTCCCTATCAGAAATATATGTATTTATAAGAACTTCCCTTTACAATTTCCTTTATATGAAAACATGTGTATGTATTTGTATATAAATACATACATACAACTTATATATATATGTTTGTGTAAAGAACTTCCTTTATACAAAAAAGGTGGTTGTTACTGAGTAATAAAATCATATGAAGGAAAAACTAGATTTCCTTTCATCATTTCAGTCACATCATCCTGAGATAACTTGTATTAATGATCTGGTGTATATATATATATATATATATTTTTTTTTTCCTGTTATATCCAGAAATGCATAGACACACATACAGAGCTTTAAAAATGCTCTGTACCTGGCAACTCAGTTTAAAAATAATTTACCAACATATTAACATGTTTTTAATAGAGTACATGTTGATTTAGTTCATGCTTGTCAGTGGCTACAGAATATTCTAGTTATAGAACAGATTGTAACTTAGTCATTCCTCTGTAGATGGAGATTGCATTTAATTGCATTTCCCCTTCCTTTACCAAATCTGCCCTGATAAAGGCTTCTGTATAACAGATGATGTATCATATACACATGCAACTCTTAGGAATTCAAATGTATCTATTTAGCATAAAATAAGTAAATAAAGTCAAATTAAGTGAGAGTAAGAAACAACAATGGCTGGGCACAGTGGCTCACGCCTGTAATCCCAGCACTTTGGAGGCCGAGGCGAGCGGATCACTTGAGGTCAGGAGTTCGAGACCAGCCTGGCCAACATGATGAAACCTCTTCCCTACTAAAAATACAAAAATTAGCCAGGCCTGGTGGCATGTACCTGTAATCCTAGCTACTCCGGAGGCTGAGGCATGAGAATCACTTGAACCTGGGAGGCAGAGGTTGCAGTGAGCCACTGCACTCCATCCACTGCTCTCCAGCCTGGGCAACAGAGTGAGACTTGTCTCAAAAAAAAAAAAAAAGAAGCATAAAGGGTGGGGGTGGGCGGGTAACTTACCTGCTGCTCCATTCTATGAGCTTATTGTGATACAGGAGCAGTGACTTTGTTCTTGTCATTCTCAACTCCCTCTTAGTTTTATTTATTTATGTATTTATTTAGTGAGCATCTCAGAGCTAGACTGCGATTGTAATGTTGTAAAATATGTGTCATTGCTTATGGCCCCCTAAATCCAAGCTAATTACTTCACTTGTGTTCAGCCATACAAATGGCAATCTGTTCCAACACTCAAGGAAAAATTGGTTTGCATTGGGATTTACTGAGAAGATGGCATGTCCTTCTCTAATGTGATCCCTTCATTTGCGATTTCCAAGGGAAATATCTAATAATATGCATATTAGAACCTAGTGGTTGCTGTAAGATGCAATTCTTTTTTTTTTTTTGAGACAGAGTTTCACTCTGTTACCCAGGCTGGAGTGCAGTGGTACCATCTTGGTTCACTGTCACCTCCGCTTAGCCTTAGGCTTAAGGTGTCACCACCTTAGCTTCCCAAGTAGCAGGGACTATAGGCACACACCATCACACCTGGCTAATTTTTGTATTTTTAGTAGAGACGGGGTTTCACCATGTTGGCCAGGCTGGTCTCAAACTTCTGACCTCAGGCAATCTGCCCGTCTTGGCCTCCCAAAATGCTGGATTACAAGTGTGGGCCACTGCACCTGGCCCAATTCTTTTCTTTATACTTAAGTCCTACATTTGTAGGATAGATATTTATTTCTAACTTACTGTTATGGAATCTTGCAAACATTTAAAGAAAATCGGAGACAATTGTACATATAAGGAATGTGTGTGTACCCATTGCCCTGTCTTAGCACTTCAGTTTTACCTACCATGTCTTGTAGCATTCATTATTTTAAACGTATTTCAGTAATCATATAATTAAAATGGAATAGCTTCATAACATACACAGTTGTTGATTGTAATTGCATCTAAGTTACTTTCTTAAAAAAAATTCTTTTTTTTTTTTGAGACGGGGTCTCACTCTGTTGCTCAGGTTGGAGTGCAGTGCTGCAATCCCGGCTCACTGCAGCCTCTGCTTCCGGGTTCGAGTCATTCTCGTGTCTCAGCTTCCTGAGTAGCTGGGATGACAAGCACACACCACCACACCCAGCTAATTTTGTAGTTTTAGTAGAGACGGAGTTTCACCATTTTGGCCAGGCTGGTCTCAAACTCCCGACCTCAGGTGATCCACCCACCTCAGCCCTCCCAAATTGCTGAGATTATAGGCGTGAGCCACTGCACCTGGCCAAAATGATTTTTATCTTTTTTGTTTTCTTAAAATGTTATTGTGATGTATACTGCCATGGGCACACCTTTCTCATAATTCACATTTGGTATCTGCTCTGATAGGCCAAAAAAAAAAAAAAAAAAAAAAAAGAAGGACATCCCTTTCCTCCTTTCAATTTGCAAATACTCTTTTCTGTTTAAGTTCCTAGGTACTTATTCTGTGAGAATCACTGAATCCAGCCTTTTTCTTACAAAAAAAATTATAAAATATAAAAGCCAATCCAGTGTTGTTCTTGCTGAAGGTCATTGGAGGTTAATTTGTAAAGTGTTGGCCATTGTGTGATATCAGGTCTTCCCATCCAGGAATATGTTGCTACAGGTGTCCCAGGAACAGCTGACCTCTTCCTGATCAGTTCTCTTCTCCAACTCCACTTGGAAATCCATCTGCCCGATGGTCACTCTCTCTCACATGTGAAGAATTCAGCCCAGATTCCAGAGGAGAAGTTGCAGGACTAAGTTGCAGGACTCCGGATTTCTATCCCATCCTCTGCTGTGTTCCACCCCCACCTCATTTCTAGAACTTTAGGTTTAAATTCTGCCTGTTCTTGATACCATAATAGGCATAGAACAGATCTTGTGGAGGTTGAGCATATGCGATTTTTCCAGAGCGCTCAGTCTCATTTTAGCATTAGAAGTCTCCTGAAGTTGAGGTGTACATCCTGAGCAATGGGCAATTATTGAGCACCATTTATATTCCAGCATGTTACTGGCTGTACACAAAGTGCATACACACACAGGCCGTCCTCCCCCCAGCTCTAGAGCTCATCGTCCGGTATGAAAGAAATACTTCGGTCAAATCGTTTTGGGTGTAACAAACCACTCACATTGTAGAATAGGGGTTTCTGAGTTCCATTCATTCAAAATGCTGCAAGACTCAGGTTATGTATTGAAGCCTGCTAACACAGGATAGACTAGAGAACTGATGTGCCCAAGAGCAACGTGGAATTATATCCCCAGTCTCTCATTTTAAGCCCTGAACTCATCCCGCTCTCCTCATATTTTCAGTCATGTTTAGTATGCTACTGCTGCTGATCATTGAGGCCATCCTTTTCCTTTTGTTATTTTTTAAAGTTTTGATTATTTATTTTCTATTTGTTTTTACATTTTTATTTGCTGCTTTCTTAAATTAGATGTGAGTGAACCCTTAGAGTAATTCTAGTGGGAATTCAGTTAGGGTACCTTTTAGGTTCACCTGATATTTGACAGAAAAATTCTTATCTAGCTTTAATATGCTTTTAATAATTGTATTTACCGCTTTGTGTAAGGTGAAGCATAATTTTCTTCTTCACCCTTGGAGGAAGTGTTTTCTAATTGCTGCCTCTTTATAAGCATTGAAACTTTCATGACTTCTTTACAACATTATTTAATGACTGTAGGATGCTTTAGAAAATATGAAATAGGATAAAATGATAGATAATTGTATTTTTAAAAGTGGAATTGTTTTCTGTCTTTCAGAAACCTTTCGGGGAATTTGTTTTCTTCATTATCTCAAGGAACTTTTGATTATCTTGCCTCATTACGGTCTTTGTAAGTAAGAATTTTTTTCTCTTTTTTTTTTGATTTTCATGTCTTTTTGAAAATTAAAAACATTTATTATGTGGTTTCAGAGACTTTGTGAGGACAATCTTGTCAAGGTAGAGTCTCACTTGAGAGCTTGCATTCACATTGAAAAACATACAGTAACCCTGAATAATGTGGTTTAGACTAGGACAACTGTTTTCTCCTTAGGATACCATATTACTCTAATCTATATTTAGAGTAAGTAAACTGGTAATTGTTTCTTTTTGACTTTTTTTTCGAATCATAAAATGTTGCCTTGTTTGACTAATTAAATTTCCAAAGTATGAAATAACCCTTCCTATGAAGAATTTGTAAGAATATTTTATACTTTAGGAATTTAATTTTATCCTGTAAACCCACCCCGCACTTAAAATCAAATTTACAGCTTATTACTGATGTTTCTAGGGATATTTATTTAGAATGCCTACTTTATGAAATCAGTTTAAGTTCTGATGTACAGTTTCTTGTAGCTTTAGAATTGGTTGATTTTTTTCCCCCAGTTTTGTTAACTGAGAGACTGCATAGAAGTTATTTTGAAAGTAACTATTTTCAGATAAACCTTAACATATCTCAGACTATAAATTATCCTAAGCTTATTGGAATTACAGTTACATACAATGTCTTTCAGGTTTTCATTGTGAGTAATTTATGGGATTGAGTGTCTTTCTTCCAGGGAAAGAGTTTTTGTCTCCTGATTCCTCTCTTCCCTGTACTCTGACTTCTCCTCTCATCTCTGTTCCTTTCCTGCACCTGTCATTTAAATCTCATTTAGGAGTCTTCCTTGGGATGTAGCTAATAGCTATTAGGAGCCCCAACCAGCTCCTCACCATCATAGCAGGCATGTGTATGTACTTCTGGAGTCACTTTGGCTCATACTCCATACCCCATCTTGTTTCTCTTTTTGGCACCCTTACCATTCTTATCCAGAAGACTACCTTTGAGCAGAAACATCTCATTTTGGCATATTTAGTGGGCTCAGGTCAGCCATTTCTGCAAAGATTAGGAAATAAGACAAAAGCTAGTCTGGCTTTTGAGACCCTGGGTAGCAGGAACGTGGGAAGTATTTTCATCCCCCAAATGGGGGAAATTGCCAGTGTTTTTACCTGGTAGTGTTAGGAACTGACCATAAAGTGGTGCTTAGGAATTAGGAGTCTGTCACGTCCTCCTTCTGGTATTATTTAAATTTATTTTCTATGCTGTATTACATCAGATCCCTTTTCTTTTTTCCTTATTCTTTTTTGCCAAAACTACTGAGGTGAACCCTGAGCCAACACTCTGGCTGTGTTAGAAGCACACACACTTAAACATTATTGCACTTTGTTGATTTATTTTTATAGAACATGTTGCATTCTATTTTAGTTATGTTTACATTTTGATTCTTCTATTATATGATGCCCTCCATGTTGGCATGAACAGGGTCCTGCATTCATTGTTATTAGCTGGACTTAGCAAATGTGTGGCACATGAATAGTCAGCGCTTAGTAATTATAGTATTTAAGAGATTTTGTGCTTATATCTCAGCTTTGTTTATCCTTTCTTCTTCTTGCACCCAAGTGCCAAATTATAAAGCTTTTTGCCTCATATAAAGACATTTCTTTACTATCTTTTATATCAAAGCTGAAGTATTCTTATTTGTATGCTTTTGATTTGTTGGGTCTTTATCTCTTACATTTGTAAATATCTATAGTGTCACTTGGCGCATAGCAGGAAGGGGTCAGAAACAGTCCCTACCCTAGGGAAGTTCACAGTCTAGTTAGACGCACAGAATATAGCCATGGAAAACAATCTGTATTGTTTTAGGTTGCTGTTTGATTGCCAGAATCAGCAGAGTTGGTAGGCATTTAGGCCAAGAATGTGGCAATGATGGTGGAAAATTGGGGATGGCTTCAAGATTCAATATTAATGCCACACACTGCATGATAAGTGGGTAGAAGCTTGATAGACAAAAAGGAATGGGATTTGGTATTCCAGAACTCTGGTGTTCAGTGGCTTGTTGCATAGAAGAGGGATATCTGCCAAAGAGTCTTTGTTAGCCTACAAAATTTCATCCAAAGCAGAAACCCGGGATCAGCAAGAACAGTGTTGGGGTCCAACACTCTGCAATTCAGCTCCTTGGAGAGAAACTGTAGCTAGTTGATGAAATGTACTTTAGGCATGGTATGGGTGAACAGTATTGTGCTTGCCACCAGAAATGTAAGCCAATATAAAACAAAAGTGCTATTTAATTTTATTCACTATAATCTCTAAGTTGTATTTGCATGTCACAGGGAATTCCAGACTGAGTATCTTTTGTGTGACTGTAACATACTGTGGATGCATCGCTGGGTAAAGGAGAAGAACATCACGGTACGGGATACCAGGTGTGTTTATCCTAAGTCACTGCAGGCCCAACCAGTCACAGGCGTGAAGCAGGAGCTGTTGACATGCGGTAAGGGAGAAATCCAAACTGAGTAAGCATTTACCATATTTTGACTTGCTACCATGTTTTTCTTGACAAATTGTAAGATTCTCTTTATACTTGGACAGAACTAGTATGCAGCCAGTAATCATTATGGATTTGATAATATTTAGTTTATGCCAACAATTAAGCCAGCTAGATTAAATGACCTTTTTTTTTTTTCAGTTGTCGTTAAGGTAGCTTTTTTTAGGTTCACATCAGCTTTCTTTATGCAAACCAGTTTCAAAGAATAGATTTTCAGATTTTCCATCAGTTGGCAACTCATGAATTTGTCTGTAGTAACACAATCTCAGGATGCCCACATCCTGTGTGTGGGTGGGAATGTGAATGATACAGCCTTTTTGAAGCAACATGTTTCAGTGTTCTTAAAAGACTGATACAGGCAGGGCGCGGTGGCTCACACCTGTAATCCGAGTGGATCACTTGAGGTCAGGAGTTTGAGACTAGCCTGGCCAACATGGTGAAACCCTGTCTCTACTAAAAATACAAAAATTAGCTGAGCATGGTGTCAGGTGACTGTAATCTCAGCTACTCGAGAGGCTGAGGCAGGAGAATTGCTTAAACCCAGGAGGTGGAGGTTTCAGTGAGCCGAGATCGTGCCATTGCACTACAGCCTGGGTGACAAAAGTGAAACTCCCATCTCAAAAAAAAAATAACTGATACAGTTAGATCTAGTAATTCTGTATCTTATAGTTAATTCTTAGGGAATGATCAGCTTTGTATGTAAATCTTCAGACTCTGTGTATAAGCATATCCTAAATTCTCAAAAATAGGGGATTGGTTTAATTACTTGTGACATATCCATTCAGTGAATGCAGCTACTGAAAATCATGATTTTGAAGAATATCTGGGGAAACGAGGGAAATAACATATTTGCCACGTGTTAAATGAAAAAGAAACAAAAACAAAACAAAAACAAAAGCACACCTACACACACAACCCCATAAAACAAAAACAGTCCTAAAGTGATGGGGGGAGGTCCCAGTTTAGTCTTTGTTTGGAAATAATCGATCATATTTTTTTCCTTTTCTCTTTATTATTATTGTTGTATCACAAGTAAAATATGCTCACTGAATGAAAATTAAGATTTGTGCAAAGAAATAAAAGAAGCAGAGAAACAAAGACCATGTTTATGTTCATGACTGAAAATAGCTAGTGTTAAGACCTTTTTGTATCATCTTCTACGACTTTTTTCTATTTTTTAACCAAAATATCGTTACACTCTAATGATATTTTATAAGCTTTTTAAAGTTGAATTAATGTAAATGTATTTTCTCATTTAAAATAGATGCATATCAACCCATTGTATAGATGAAGCCATAGTTTAACAACTTCTCTATTACAGCATATTTAGCTCATTAATAATTTCTTGCTTCATAAATAATGGAAGGACTAATTTCTTTGTATGCGTTTTTGCATATTTTCTATTCTTTAGGATACAGTACTACTAAAAGTAGAATTGTCATGTTAGAAAAATGGACTACATATTTAGAAGTCTTTTAATGAACTAGTGTCATTTGTGTACATTTTTGTACATATATTTAAAATCTTTTATTTTTCTGACAAAGGAAAAAACTGATTAAAAACTGTTTACGGTATATGGGATCTTAAAATACTGTTTTTTTCTGTTTTCTTTAAATGTTCTGATTTTTCTGGAGTGAACATGCATTAGTTTTACAGCCAAAAACTCGTGTTGTAATCAAAGGTATTGCAGTCTCCAAAGTGTATTTTAAAGTTGTAAATATCAGCATTTACTTATCACTGATGCCATTTTCTAGAGCACAGCTTGTTCTTTTAGTTCATTTCTGTAATCATCTGATACTCTTATGATGCCACTGAAGAGGAATAACTAAATGTCAGAACTGATTATGAAATTGTTTCTTTTTAATTTTGTTTTAATCTGTTATCACTAAACTCAGTAGCAGCCTGGTTGATACTAGCAGTAGCATGCTAGTTATTGAGGAATATTTGTTGTTCTGTTTTTATTATTTTACCTAGAATTTCTGTGACTTTTAATTATGGTGTTTGGAGATTATATTTGTTTACTGAATCTTTGTTTGATTGTGTCTAGACCCTCCGCTTGAATTGCCGTCTTTCTACATGACTCCATCTCATCGCCAAGTTGTGTTTGAAGGAGACAGCCTTCCTTTCCAGTGCATGGCTTCATATATTGATCAGGACATGCAAGTGTTGTGGTATCAGGATGGGAGAATAGTTGAAACCGATGAATCGCAAGGTATTTTTGTTGAAAAGAACATGATTCACAACTGCTCCTTGATTGCAAGGTAAACTTTTTTTTTTTTGAATGAAGAATTGTGCCTGTATATTTTATTTATCCTTTTGGAGGTGTAATGTTTAGTGGAATTTGAATTAATATTTCATCATCTTGTATTTAAAAATGCAAACATCTGGCATTTCCTTTTCCTGGTTCTTATTCATCTTCTAAAATTAAATAGCCATCTTTTCATCCAGTTTTTAAAGAAAAGACTTAATTTCAAAGAAACTTTAGAAATTGGAGACTTTTTTAAAGTTTTTGGAGGAAAAATGTAAACTTTTAGTGCTAAACCTAATTTGCAACTATTTCCTGCTGCTAAGCTTACATTTTCTCTTTTAGTAATCACCTGATATTGACTCTAGTCGAAATATTGACTGATACAATATTTTAAGGTACTTATCTTCTCCACCTACTAGTATAAAAGAATATAACATCTGAACTATCAACCTCTACTATCGACTATTATTTAATACCAAAATAATTAAAAGTAAAAATACTTTATAAAGTATAATGGACTAAGAATATATATGATATTATCACTTACCAGATATTTTACTTTGGTAAAATTTTTACCTCTAGACATTGAGTTTTCCACTCCCTTTCTTCTTTCTTTCCACCTACCTAGAACTTGGCTTATATTTTTATTTCAGTAGAGCTGCAGTTTTCAGACTCTCTGCCAGGGCCTCCTAGGGTAACATCACAGCAAACTCACAGGGGTGCTATGAAAGATTACTGAAAAACTAAAGGTTCTGAGTTGCAATTCAAATCTCAGGGGTTCTCTGAGTTGAGATTCAAGACTTATGCAGTTGGCTATTTTATAATTTTTCTTGAGATTTCATGTCTACTAGAAGCATATTTTCATTTATATCTTCCAACATTTAGAGTAGATGCTTTTAAATCCTTTCCTGCTAATTCCAACATGTGGGCAATCTTGTGGTTATTGCTACTGGCTGCTTTTGTTTTAAATATGGTTCATATTTTCTTCTTTTTAAAAAAATATTGTTTATATGTCTGACAGTTTTGGGTTATAGACTGGACATTATGAATGATTTGCTGTGGAGGAGAAGCTGGCTAAGTACAGTCTATGAACCAAATCTGGCCCACTGAGCCCATAAACTAAGAATGTTATTTATATTTTTAAATGGTTACATTTCAGATGGTTACATAATTCCCTACATAATATTCTTAATATTGCTTCGTAGCCAGCAAAGCCTAAAATATGTACTGTCTGGCCATTGAAGAAAAAGTCTGCCGACCTCTGACTCTGGATTCTGCTATATTCCCCTAAAGTGAGCTAACTTTTGTTTGGTCAGGCAATTAGCTTAGCTGAACTAACTCCTAGCTCTGTCTCCTCTGGTAGGCAGAAGCTAAAGTCTTGGTTTCTGCTCTACCTGCAAGTGTAGTTCAGGATCAGTAAGGGATCTTGGTGCATTTTATAGATAGAAGTTTGGGCTTCCAGCCTGACTTCTTTCTACCTCTATCTTCTGATTTTTTAAGCCAATAAGATTGTGAGTTTCTATTTGAGTGAGGCCTACCCTTGGGCAAAAGCCATTAAAAAAAAAATCTAGTTACTTCCCAGTGCCAAAAACCCTTGTTTCTCATATCAACTCCTGTTCAGTTATTGCCTGCTTTTGATCAATCTTCATGTGTTCAAATGATTGTCATTTTATAATTTGTCAGGGGCATATAATTGTTAGCTGTGGGAAGGGTGATTTAATATGAGCTACTCAGTGATTGCTAGAAGCAGAATTTCCTTATTAGGAGATAAGATTAATCGTTGGAAATGATATATTCATTGTTACACTAGTTTTACTGTAGCGATAATTTCACATGCCTATACATATGTCAGAATTCATCACATTGTACACTAAGCAGTTTATTGTATAAACAGACAATAATTGATGTATAATTCAATAGTAATGTTTTAAAAGTAGAACCATTTTCTATGTAAAAGAGCTTTGATTAATTTAGAACTCTAAATTATTTGACTATAAAATAAGTAGATTTACTGTATAAGTCTATTTCTGCAGGTCATGCTTAAATTTAAATTATGTTTAGCAATGCAAAAAAAGTTAATTCTAAGGATAGCAAGTTTGCCTAACATTTTTTTTGGTAGGGACATGTGACTAACGTGAAAATCTTCATGTGAAGCCTGAGACAGTTCTTTACCTAGATTTTGCCCCAGAATAATAGAAGAAAGAAATATGTGGTTATTGCATTGGTTAATCTGAGATTCTTATTGATTTTTCATTGATCTCCCCATGTCTTTGATTCTTCATCAGTAAGAAACAGCATTTTTCTTAGGAGTTGAAATTGAAGCTACTTCTTTCTTTTTAAATCTCCAAATCTGCTGCCTTGAGGATTCCTGGAAATGTTATTCCAGTGATTGGTTTTAGATATTAAAAGTATTGCTAAAAGTTATCCAGGAAACATTTGCAGATTTGGAGATTGAAGGGGAAAAAAGTAGTAAGAAAACTAGAAACACTCCATTATAGTGTTTGGGATGCTGGACTTTGGACAGTTACTGTGGTACAAAGCAAATGCTACGTGTAAAAGTCATTGTAGAACAAGAAATGAGCATCATTGACTGATCCGAATCTGAGCTTAGATTAATTTTAGAGTGTCTAGCAGGCACACATATCTCATTAAGAAGTAGTTGTTATTTAAGAATACAATAAAAATTTTATTTCAAATTTATGTCTGTTACTTTTTTCAAATGACTACTAAAGTACTTGAATATAGATAGACATTTTGGGGATTTAATTTAGTAATAGAAACCACCATAGGTATTTTTTTGAGCTGGGGTGGGGCGCCATGAAAAAGTTACTATGTCAGTGAAGTAAGACAGTGTTTGGGAACTTCTGGATTAAGGAATGATTTTCATTGACGAAATATACTTCTTCCTAGTTCAGTAAAGCCTTATAAAGTAGAATGTTGGACAAAGTTAAATTTAATGTCAAACTCTTTTTTGTGTCACTCTATTTTAAAAATATTAATTACAGTATGTTTATTTTTCTAACTTAGTAAAGACAACATTTTCTTTGATGATTCATAATATAAAAGTGTCTTGAGCCTTTATTAGAACATTTGCTGTAGCCGTCAGTGATTTAGGAGATCGGACAAATGTGTATTTACTTTAAGACATAATTTTGTAAGTTAATTAAAATGATACATACTTTCTGTCTAATTATTTCTTATCATTTGTGTCTACATAACAGCAACGCATACTGGGTCCTGTGGGGGAAATAAAGGTTAATTGAAGGCTCTGACATTTGCTTCTTAATTAATAGGTTTTATATTAGAGAATTATGATTTCATCTTGGAAATTGGATTTACTGACAGCCATTTAGAAACACAGCTGTTTTATGAATTGAAATATACCTTAACACGGAAACCTTTTGTGAAAGTATTAATTGGTAATTTACTAAATCTTTTTAGGGAGGTAACTGGTTTGTTTCTAGTGTAACCCTTTATATTTTACCTTAAACATTTTCTTAATTATGTAAATTCATAATAATCTTCCTTTTTCATGTTTGAATATTTTCTTCAGAATCTGTGAGAAGGGAGATGTGACTTGGAAACTTCTCCAAGTTCTGCTAAAGAATGTACGACGATGTTTCTGCCTTTGGGCTTGCCATTCCTGTTCTTTTTTTGTGTGTATGAAACAGAGACTTGCTCTGTCACCCAGGCTGGAGTGCAGTGGTGCTCTCTTGGCTCACTGCAACCTCCGCCTCCTGGGTTCAAGCCATCCTCCAGCCTCACTCAGCCTCCCAAGCAGCTGGGATTACAAGTGTGTGCCACAACACCCGGCTAACTTTTTAAAATATTTTTAGTGTAGACAGGGTTTCGCCAGGCGGATCTTGAAGGCCAGGCTGGTCTTAAACTCCTGCCACCCGCCTCTGTCTCCCAGAGTGCTGGGATTACTTGCCATTCCTGTTCTGTAAAGTGTTCTGCTCTCCTATTTCTGCAAGGAGAATTCTCATGTGTCATATAGCATTGCATTTGATTCATATGTCTCTTATTGCCCTGATTGTGTATTTTAACGATCTCTTTCCTTTTTTGCCTTGAGATTGAAGGATTTAAAGGAAGGAGTCATTTTTTAAATTCGTTTTTATATAGCAAGTGCTTACCCCACAATATGCATTCAAAAATATTTGCTAAATGAATGATTGAGACCCATTATTGTCTCCTTTTTTGCCTAATTATATTTTCTCTCTTTTTAAAATCTTCCTTTATGCAGTGCCCTAACCATTTCTAATATTCAGGCTGGATCTACTGGAAATTGGGGCTGTCATGTCCAGACCAAACGTGGGAATAATACGAGGACTGTGGATATTGTGGTATTAGAGAGTTCTGCACAGTACTGTCCTCCAGAGAGGGTGGTAAACAACAAAGGTGACTTCAGGTCAGTGTCGTGGAAAATACGGGGAAAAGTTTAATTTGTCCCACATCCTTCTGTTGTCTAAGACACATTATTGGTTTCCTGTCCTGAGTAACAAAATTTGAGAACTGCGCATGTCTGAGGA
The DNA here is from genome assembly GCF_029281585.2 of Gorilla gorilla gorilla. Classification (NCBI taxonomy): domain Eukaryota; kingdom Metazoa; phylum Chordata; class Mammalia; order Primates; family Hominidae; genus Gorilla; species Gorilla gorilla. The sequence continues at coordinate 30,631,921 of NC_073227.2, read as the reverse complement.
TACCCTTTAGAATAATGATTTCAGAATCACTTATGGAGATGAACAAAAGGGGTGCTTGAGCTTTATCTCAGACCTGTTGATTGAAGAATCTCTGAAAGTAGAGTCATTTTTAACAAATGGTTTTGTTGTGTAAGAGCCATTGCCTTAGGGAAACATTTGAGATATTCTAGTAAAAGAGTACAAAATTCAAACAGGTTAAGTAAGGTATTTTCTGTTTTTTTTCCCCCCAGTGGCTCTTTTATAGATGAACCTTGGAAGGTTTTATATTGCTAAGGTACTTTTCACTACTGGCAGTTCAGTAGGCATCAGAATTAGAAGAAACACCTATCTAATTTTCTCCCCTTGTTCAGTTCTTCTGGAAATCAAGCAAAAAGGACTTTGGGAAATGAAAGCTGTTGGGTAGCCTGAAACTTGGGGAGCCATGGAATCCCAGGTGGGGTTTGTTGAGCTCTGTTAATCTAAGCAAAGGGAGTTATTTATTTATTTTTTTATTTTAGTAGAAAGTTTAGGATTTGCAAGAGATGACAGCTTTTACCTTAAACTCTCTTTACTTTCAAAGGTGCTTTAAGACATCTTTAAATATCTTATTTACTTGATCTTATTTATGTTCAGGGATTTAAAAAATGAGTTTATAGTTGATGTGAACAAAGGGAAATATGTTATTCTTTGAAGCGGCATAAAGATCGCTTATTACCCAGTTTGCATTGTCTCTAATGGGTTCAGTTGTTACCTCCTGTCTCTAACCTCAGTGTTTCAAGGGTGGGAAAACCCTTTGGTGTTAATCTTTTAAATCCAAAGTAAAGAAGCAATAATAACATCTTTATCTCAGCTAGTTTGCCATTGCTCTTTTTAAAAAAGTTATTCTTTACATCAATATATGGAAATCATCATTTATTATTGCCAGTGGGTAAGTCTTTTATGTAGATTAAGTATTGATCTATAATATTTATAGTACATGCTTTTAAGTGAAATATATGATATTTGGTAATTTTGTTATATTCAACATCTTTTATCAAATAATCCTAATATGATATTTACTATTTATGGTAGATTTTCTATATTATCATAGTTTTGAGTGCTTTACATTTTTAAAAATAGAGCAATTAAATGTTTATAGATCAATGAATTATTTGTCTTTGACACTCCTTAAGATATTATGCAATTAAATTCCCACTGCATTAATAAGATTTAGTTTAGTGTTGCTTGATCTATTTATGTGGTTTTTGTAATGAATTCTATTTTGGTGTGACTGATACTGTCATTTAGTGGTTCCTGTGATGAGCATCCATGGTAACCTGTATTAAACATGTTGAATTTCATTCTCAGTTTTGGAGACATAGAGTTCAAATAACAAAGGTTTCTCCCAGCCCAGTTTTGATGACCCGTGTCAGGGTTGTATTGACATGACACGTCTTCATCTTTGATTTTTTTCTCTGCTGTTATTATTCTTGATGTACCTGTGTCGTTTAGATTTTCTTGTACTATTTTGTCTTCATCTCTAGATGGCCCAGAACATTGGCAGGCATTACTGCATATCTGCAGTGTACGCGGAACACCCATGGCAGTGGGATATATCCCGGAAACCCACAGGATGAGAGAAAAGCTTGGCGCAGATGTGATAGAGGCGGCTTTTGGGCAGATGATGATTATTCTCGCTGTCAGTATGCAAATGATGTCACTAGAGTTCTTTATATGTTTAATCAGGTAACTAGAAAGTCTTCATGTTTACTTGGGTTGTGGAGAAAACAGGGTATTCAAACCAAATACATAAGGTTTTTTTTTTTTTAATACTAGGCAAAACATAAGGATTTGGTGTTTTTACTTTAGTTGACTTAACTGTCTTCAGGATCAGGTCCATCTTAATCACTAGTCAAGGCCCTCTATAGAATCCTTCCTTTCCAGTCACCGTCTCCCTTTGTGCCTTTGTTTGAATATCTTTTTTTTAGTTTGTATCCACCAGACAGAATCCTAACCATCCTTCGAGTTCACATTGAAAGCCACCTCTTGGATTCCTTTTATAATCACTTTGTTGAAAGCGATTGCTTAGAATACTTGAACTACTCATGTGCTTTTTGTTATCTTTGCTTCTATGCATCTTTTTAAAACTTACCAGACTATAAGCAAGTGGAAGATGGCTTTTGTGTGATGTATTTTCTTTTGCCCCTTAGCACCTGGTAAAAATCCTTTTGCAATGTTAGGTGCTAAGTCCGTGTTAGAGTCAGTAGATAAACAAATGTAAAACATTACTGGCAGTGCATGGCAATAAAGATAAGTGCCAAATAAGTAGTTCGTACTCTTGTGCAGTAGGAGCTCCAAGGGAGGTATTGATCATTCCCAGCAGGAATACTCAGGAAAGGCTTTATTAAGCAATTGGAGTTGAGGTATGTGTAGAATTTGGATAGGCAGAGAAGAGATAGATGGTGCAACATGTTAACCTCATGTATTTTTATGTATTATTGTATTTCACTCCAAGCTTGAAAAAATTTCCCTCCAGTGAGTTTCCATTAAAATTCCAGTTTTCTTGGGTTTGTAAAGCATTTTAAGAAGGCCATGATGAGTAAATAATAAAGTTTTTAATTCATTGCTGTTTTGAAACGCAAAGTTAAAATGTCAGGATTGTGTTGATCATTTTGCTAATGACTATTTGGTTGATCATTTTTGCCTTTGAAATGTAGATGCCCCTCAATCTTACCAATGCCGTGGCAACAGCTCGACAGTTACTGGCTTACACTGTGGAAGCAGCCAACTTTTCTGACAAAATGGATGTTATATTTGTGGCAGAAATGATTGAAAAATTTGGAAGATTTACCAAGGAGGAAAAATCAAAAGAGGTACTTCTCTAAATTCAGATTTGTAGCATACAGTGTCAACAAATGGTAGTGTGACAGAGTTCAATCTATGTATTTTAAGGCCTGTTTATGTTTATCATATTTGAGCTAAAAGCATGCTTTTAAACTTCCAGAATTTTATTGAGATACTTCTGCCTCTTCTCTTATGACCTGTTTGCTACTGGGACCGGGAGAGGTGAACTCTCAGTTCTTGGACGTTAAGGTCGAGAGATATAGCAGAGGTCGCTGGTGAGAAAGCAGTAAAAGCAGTGTTCTGCCTCCACGTTGTGGCTTAGGCAGAGCTGCTTAGCTCAGCCTGCTGGATTTCTCTTCTCCACATACCCTTGTGCTCATCTTTTGTAACGGGAGTTTTAGTCACCCAGGTCTTGTAGTAAATTCCTTTTAATTGTCCTTGTAATGTCCTAGAGAAATGAGAGGCTGTTTAGGCACTTTTTTGAAATTCAAAATGATTGGACCATACAAGTTTTAAAAATGCAGTGAATTCTAAAAGTGGCGTATTTTAACTTAACGGGACCACATTGAAACCATGATATGCTTGTCCACATGATATCTTTTAGGGGAAAAAAATTGACAAGCACAGTTTACAGAATGAATGAGCAGCAAATTAATGTTTTGAATAATTTTCAAGGGGCAGAATTATTGTGTTCTTAAACTTTACGTTTAAAGCTTCATGAGAACTTTGTATGTACAATTTCTTTTGTGATATAATCACTTATAAAGAAATTAATTATAGAGGTAGAGGGAACCTCAAGCAAGTTGTAAACTGAAGCCCACGCTTAGGTTAGGGCACGCCTGGAAAGAGAACCCAAGATCCCTGACTCATCCGTAAGAGTTTTCTGTAGCATCACATTCACCTTCCCTTACAATGTGGCCCTGACTTGGAACTCTAAAAGTGCTCTGTACACAACTGTGAGGAAAACACTGGGCTAAACAAAACCTGCATATTTCTTTATGTAGAACTTCTCAGATCCATTAATAATTGCTAAAATGTAAATAATAAGCCTTATTTTCCTGAATCATTCTAATATATTTTTATATATCAATTATATATACACACACTTATATATCACATATATATTCTAATATATTATATAATATATATTTAGATATATCTTATGTATATTACATATTTATATATCTAATATAGATATAATGTTATATATAATATATATATATAAGAATTAGTACTTGCAGTGTGATAATAAGTTTTTGAAACTGTGGCCCTAGTGCATTAGGCACTTTACTTGATAGGATGTAGTTATTAATGGAAGGAAAATAGATACATGTATATAAACGGGACTTAGGCAAATAAGCCACCTCACTTGTCAGCGGGATAACATTTCATTTGTTTTCTGAACTTCAGGGGCCATTATTTTTTCTAATAACTGCTCCTGATACTTGATTGTGTCTCCAGGGCACAGCCCACTTTCCTGCAGTGAATTTTCCTTGCACTGGGAGAGGCCGTTTGGGTTCTGGCTCTGTGATTTTATTGTGCTCCATTGTTGCTTAAGATGACAGGTTAGCTGCCCACAGGATTAGCAGTCATTTCCGGGAGTGGGATGTTTCTAGTTACTAGAATAATTGTAATGACATTTGGAATGTGGACATGGAAGAACATTCTCCATCGAAGAATACATGTTTATGATAAGAACCTGTTTTGCTCACCTCCCAACTTGAGCAACGTGGTGTCCAGAGGTGTATGTTGAACTGTTTGCCAGCCTGTGGAAGAATGGTTGGCTGCGTTGACGGGTTCTTAGGTGGAAGCATTGTACTGAACTGGAAGTAGACATGGTTTCATTAGTTATTAATTAACCATGGGCTTATTCTTCATTTTTCAAATGGGGATGCTATTTTCTCTGTATAATTTGAAAAGTGTATGTGCACAAATACAGGCGAATAGTTTTGCAAAATAGTTGCAAAGCTTGGATATCATTTTATTAGGTTATGAAATATAACATTTTTATGACCTCAGAAGCTAAGAAGGAAGTCCTTTTAAATAATCACGAGTGCGTCAGTTAGTTCTGTAAAAATTTAGTGTGAAGAAGATTGCTGTCACTTTTACTGGTTAACATAGGATGGAAAAGTTATGTTATCTTCGGAAGCAAGTGATGGCAACTTATTAACTGTCAGCACGAGAAACAGGAAAATATTCAGGATTGAATAATTGAGATATAAATGTGATAATATTGCGTGTGATGCAGTGACTGACATACAGTTCTTTGGCAATTTGAACCACAGGCCATAGCTTTCACCATTTATTAGTGTAGTGAAAAAAAACTAGGAGGCTTAAGGGCTTCATTTTAAGTTAATTACCACAGCATAAAATTATGCCAAGTTATCCTAAAATGCACCTAGCTTAGATAGAGAAATAATTAATTAAATTGATTTTTGTATTATGTCTGAAAGTTATTCTTTTATGAGTGATTTCATAACAAAAGTATTGTGGGGGAATTGCTTTTTAATCTGTGATTGAGCCTGGCCAACACAAGCTGGCACTTTGTTGTCTCAGGATAGGCATTGAAAGCTCTCAAACTGCCAGATCTAAGTGATATATTTAGTGGATCCTTTTAAAAACAGTTAAAAGTTGTCTTGTCAGGCAGCGGAAGTGTCTGTTATGTATTTACTAAAGTGATTTTTCTTATGAAAACAATATGCGTATTTTATAAGATGGGAAAGTTAAATATAAAGATTAGATCTGATGATGCTTTCTGGCACCCTTATTGTCTCTTATTTTAAAATATGTGAGTGCAATATGCGCCTTACACTAGTTTATATATAGATTTTTACAAATATATGGCTTTTTCATTGATTTTAAAGTGTCATCGCTTCTGTATTGACAATTATGATTATTTTGTATTTTTTTTTTCTTGATCTTACTTGCCAGACTTTTCTGAATTATTAAGCTTTTCTAGGACTTTGTTCCTAGAACTTCACCACACATCAGAATCACCTGTGGATTTGTTATACGCAGTGATTGCTGCCTGAGTTCCCCCTCCCTGCCATTCCCAGTTGCCATTTCAGCAGGTCTGAAATGGGTTCAGAGAATTTGAATTTCTAGTCAGTTTCAGGTGATGTTTCAGGCAGCATGACTTTGACACTGGCTTTGAGAACCCCTGTAACAGCTCCATTTTCTATTGTTGCTTTAATTTTTTTTTAGGTGGGGGGTTTTAACTTTTTAAGAACTTTTTCTTGGAAAATTCAAAAGGATAGGAGAATATTATTAATATCTATGCTGTACCTCTTCTTGGCTTCAACAGTTTTCAATACAGCAAGCCCTCACTTAAGGTCATCTATAGGTTCTTGGAAACTGCAACTTTAACTGAAATGATACATAATGAAACCAAATTGACCATATGCTAATTGATGTAAGTAAGACTTATAAAATCCCTAGAGATCATTTCTGGTCACAAAAATGTCACCAAACTTCCAAATAAAGACCCCAAACATTTCTAATATTAAACATTGAAATAAGTATGAGCCATACACATATTTAAGAAAGATTAATAAAAACAAGACAATTATTTACCCATTGTGTTAGTTTTCACTCTGCTAAAAATGACATACCTGAGAGTGGGTAATTTATAAAGGAAAGAGGTTTAATTGACTCACAGTTCAGCACATCTGGGGAGGCCTCACAATCATGGCAGAAGGCAAAGGAGGAGGAAAGTCATGTCTTACATGGCAGCAGGCAAAGAGAGAATGAGAGCCAAGTGAAAAGGGAAACCCCTTATAAAACCCCTTATAAAACCATCAGATCTTGTGAGACTTATTCACACAACAGCGGAGCAGTCAAATCTTAAAGCTCCAAAATGATCTCCTTTGACTCCATGTCTCACATCCAGGTCACACTGATGCAAGAGGTGGGTTCCCATGGTCTTGGGCAGCTCTGCCCTTGTGGCTTTGCAGGGTACAGCTCCCTCCTGGGTGCTTTCACAGGCTGGCATTGAGTGTCTGTGGCTTTTCCAGGCACACAGTGCAAGCTGTTGGTGGATCTGTCATTCTGGGGTCTGGAGGACGGTGGCCTTTTTCTCACAGCTCCACTAGTTGGTGCCCCAGTAGGGACTCTGTGTGGGCGCTCTGACCCCACATTTCCCTTCTGCACTCCCCTAGCAGAGGTTCTCCATGAGAGCCCTACCCCTGCAGCAAACTTCTGCCTGACAATTCAGGAATTTCCATACATCCTCTGAAATCTAGGCAGAGGTTTCCAAACCTCAGTTCTTGACTTCTGTGCACCCACAATCTCAACACCACGTGGAAGCTGCCAAGGCTTGGGGCTTGCCCCCTGTGAAGCAGCAGCCCAAGCTGTACCTTGGCTCCTTTTAGTCATGGCTGGAGCAGCTGGGATACAGCTGCTAGACACCAAGTCCCTAGACTGCACACAGCACATGGACCCTGGGCCCAGCCTATGAAACCATGTTTTCCTCCGATGCCTCCAGGCCTGTGATGGGAGGGGCTGCGGTGAAGACCTCTGACATGCCCTGGAGACATTTCACCATTGTCTTTGGGATTAACATTCAGCTCCTTGTTACTTATGCAAATTTCTGCAGCCCGCTGGAATTTCTCCACAGAAAATGGGATTTTTTTTTTCTATCACATTGTCAAGGTGCAAATTTTCCAAACTTCTATGCTCTGCTTTTCTTATAAAATGGAATGCCTTTTACGGCACTCAAGTCACCTCTTGAATGCTTTGCTGCTTAGAAATTTCTTCTGTCAGATACCCTAAATCATCTCTCTCAAGTTCAAAGTTCCACAGATCTCTAGAGCAGGGGCAGAATGCTGCCAGTCTCTTTGCTGAGATGAAACAAGAGTCACCTTTGCTCTAGTTCCCAACAAGTTCCTCATCTCCATCCCAGACCACCTCAGCCTGGACCTACAAGCCTCTAGGAAGTTCCAAAGTTTCCCACATTTTCCTGTCTTCTTCTGAGCCCTCAGACTGTTGCAACCCCTACTTGTTACCCAGTTCCAAAGTTGCTTCCACATTTTTGGGTATCTTTTCGGCATCGTCTCACTCTATTGGTACCAATTTACTGTATTAGTCCATTTTCATGCTACTAATAAAGACATACCTGAGACTGGGAAGAAAAAGTGGTTTAATGGACTTACAGTTCCACATGGCTGGAGAGGCCTCACAATCATGGCAGAGGTCATGGAGGAGCAAGTCATGCCTTACGTGGATGGTGGCAGGCAAAGAGAGAGCACTTGTGCAGGGAAGCTTCTCTTTATAATACCATCAGATATCGTGAGACTTACTATCACAAAAACAGCATGACAAAGACCTGCCCCGATGATTCAATTATCTCCCACTGGGTCCCTCTCACAACACGTGGGAATTGTGGGAGTTACAATTCAAGATGAGATTTTGGTGGGGACACAGCCAAACCATATCAATAAGTGTTGGTTGGTTGGGAGCATTAATGAGAAAGGTCTAATGTATCCTTAACTGTGATATTTGCTTGCTTTTGCCGAGTGCCAGTGTAGGGGGATTCATTTTAAAATTAATTTTTAGCTTGAGGTTTTTAAGAACACGAAAGTAGTTTAAAGGACCTGTTTGAAGGTCAACTTGTGTTTCCAAATTGTCAGAGAATAATTTTTTTTTTTTTTAACCTCCTTCTACCTCTTGCCCAGGTCAAAACAGGCACGTTTCCTGGCTCTCCTTCCATGAATCTGAGTGATTGCTGGCTAGGCCTGATGCTGGAGGTGGTGTCCTTTGAGTTTCTAGCTTTGTAACAGGGGGTCTTTTCCTGGTACCCTGTGTTGGCATGGCCTAGGCCCTGTGTGGAAGTCAAAACATACCTCGTGGTCATCAGAGTTCAACCTCAGAGCTCTTTGGATTTCTGCTGTTCTTTGGTGACTGGGTTTTGGAGGAGGCTCTATTTTCCTACTTCTCAGTGATGCATTAACAAAGATAACTGTTTTCCTTTCAGCATTTTTTCACTTTCTGCTGGAGAGTTCTCCAGAGTACTCAGTCCTCTGTACTTCTAGAAAAGGAAATGCACATACGTGTTTGTAATCTCATTTATTTCAGTAACACCTTAGGGTAGAATCAGTATTTCGGCATGTTTTATCTTTTAATATATGAGATATTTACAGATTAGCACAATTACAACTAAATTTATTGTTCAGTTTTTTTTAAAGTTTTGAATGTGTGGACTTTATGAGGATCAAGCATGAGACCTGATGGTAGACACATCATCTCTCCTGAAGAATTATGATTATTACATGATCTGAGAACTCCTGCCATGCCTTATGTGCAATAATCTTCTTGACCTCTTTTCCCCTTCCACCTATTTCTTCAGTTCCTCCACTGTTACCCTCATCCTCATCATTCTCTTTACTCCTATACCTCAGTAAAATCAGAGCTTTAACCTTTGCCATAACCCTGATGATGATTGCAGTCAGACCCTTGTTGAATAGCAAATGCTTACCTAAGCAACCTGCTGAGAAGTCTGCAGAGGTATCCTGTGGCACGTAAGGCCAGATGTGAGTTAAGAGTGACAAATACACTTTTAAAACTTGACTTTCAGAATGCAACAGTTCCATCATTAATCAGTGTAATAACATACCTTGAAATAGGTATGATCTCAATAGTGTACTAAATTTGGAACCAGGAGAACATCGTGAAGACTACTTGAGCTTAATAGGATCAGCTGCTGCAATGATGATGATGTAGGTTCCTCTATTTGTCATCTCCAAAACCATTGCTCCACCTATGCATGTGTCTGTTAATTCTTGCTTTTCTGGTTGTTAGAATGAACAAAAGTATTCTTTTGCTACTCGATGATTGAAAATGTAAATATGGAACGGCCTAGATCACTTGGCCTTTCTCAAAAACTCCATGAATTGCTTAATTTATATTTTTACTGGGTATGTGAAGATATTTGTCTTCTGCTTTTTTTTTTTTTCTTATTTTACCATGGAATGAGATGTTCTGAGCACTTGTAGAGTTTTTGGTCCCATTTTACAAATGAGTAAACTGAGTCTCACAGAGGCTGATTTGCTCAGGGACATCTAAACTTGTGACAGACTTGAGATCTCAACCTAGGAGTATTTAACTCCAAGGCACATAGATATTATGTCTTCAGTGTTAAAGACTATACATTAAATATCAAGTTTAGTTTATGTATTATCTTGTATATTAATATAACATTAGAAATTTATTAAATTAGCAGATATTTTTGACCTAATTTTGATAAAACTTCCAAGCCATTTGTATATTAAGAACTTGAAATATCCTGTCTCTTACAACATTTGACATTGAGCACTTTCATTGCCATTAATGTGGTCCATTTGTTTCTTCCCTATTTTATCTTCGATAAAGTCCATTCGCTCATGCTTTCGGTTGGTCCTCCCACTTTAGTGTGACAGGTGCAAGAGCAGGTGGAGGAGTCCTTCTGACCCTTTTGTGGCTGGAGTGGCGTTCAGGGAATGAGGCCAAGGAGAAATCTGATGCGTTCTCCTTACACTGGTTGCAGTTTTTAAATGAGCTTTGTGTGTCAAATTTCAGGAATACTTTTTTTAATCCAGTGTAATTTTTCATGCATTGTTACCCCTTTTGTGTCACTTTTTGCCACTGTGACATATTCAGAGCTACTTCTGTAACCAAGCTACAGAAGCATATAACATTTTCTGATTATCTGCTCTAGGGAATATTTTGGCAACAAATCCCTTTCCTCCATTCTTAGCCATTTGGAGTGAAATAATGAGAAAAATAGCTTGTTCTCAACTAAAGCAATTACTGTTGTTAGTCCTGTACCTTCTTAGAGATATTTGTTGTTTTTTTTTATAATTATTAACACAAGTTAATTTCTTTACTGGCATTATCTAGCAGGGCATAGCAGTAGTTCTTTGATCATGTAATAATGATGAATTTTTCAAGAAAGATGACGTGCCCATCAGATCTCTTCAGGTCCCTATAAAATTCCTACATTTAAAAGTTCAAAGAAGTATTAAACAATAAGTTTAGTTGTAACTTTGCTAATCTGTAAACACTGCCTATATTTCAGTGGTGCCTTACAATAAAATCAATATTTTTGTGTATTTTAAAGTTTTGCATCCAGTGGGAATTCCATTAATATTTTTGTTAGCCATAAAGCATACTTCACCATGTTATCTCTTTTACCTCTTTTATTTTTGTGTAAAATCTTCAAATAACAGTAAGTCAGAATAATAGACAAAATCTTAACTAAGTTATTCCACCTACTGTGAATTCCCATTAAGACTTTGGACTTACTAGTTTAACATCTGTATAAACGGCTGATTGACAGATTCAGTAACTGACATAGCAAGAGTCAATACCCTTCTTTATAACTCCAGAAGTAAGGGCTTCTAGTAGAATGACATTCACCCCCATACCTGTTTGTTAGTGGGAACATGAACTAGGATGCTAATGTTCCAATGAATCATAAAAAAATGAACCAACTGAGGATTCTGCAGAGCTTGATTACAGGCTCTTCTTAATTATTTGTTATTTGATCTTGTTAATATCTTCGGTTTGGGGGGAAGTACCCCTTGAGAATGTGTTAGTTCATTAAAATAGGGTGTTTGGATTAAATTTCATTACTCTATATCCTATATTTCTCTGCATATTTCCCTCGTAGCAGTTATCACAATCTAAATCACTTTTTAAAAATGAATTTATATGCTTGTTTTGCATTTTCTTCACCAGACTATAAGGTTGAAGATAGAGCTTGTTTCTTTCTTTTGCTGCTGTTGCACCAGTGTCTGGCTCACATTGGCCCTCAATAAGTAGTGAACAGTAATTATGAACATTTAAAATGAATATTGATACATATCGGATACATGGACATTGATAACTGTTGGCTTCTACATCAGCTTTTGTACTAGTGAATAAGGATATAAACGTAAGACATTTTGTTGTCTCTACCCTCAAGATGTTTACATTGGAGGTAAAATAAGGAAAAAGTTGTGATACATTATGGTAAGGGCAGTAAAAAGTCAGAAAACTTATTTTAATAGGATCAAGCTGGGGAGAGTGGGACTTTACAGAGGGTCAAGTGGCAGTTTAGTTGGATGCATTGGTCCTATTTTTATGTGAACACAGACATACAAATATAACCGTCCTACTACTTCTAGAGTCTATCATCTTAAAAGAGAGGCCAATTTCGGGATTAAAATAGTAAAAGCGCCAACATTTTTTGAGTGCTTGCCATGTGCCAGGCACAGTTTTAGGAACCTTGTATTTATTATTGGAACTTAATCTCCACAACATTCAGAAAGATAGGACTATTATTATCTGTAGTTACGAAGAAAGGAAGTGGAGATACCAAGAGGTGAAGTGTTCAGGCTAGGTACTCACAGTCAGCATTTGAAGTCGTGTTCTCATCTATGTATTTACTGTGATTGCTTCACCCCATGGTTCCAGGGTTGGGATCTGGTGGATTTCCAAAGGCCTGACTTTTTTGTAAAGTGAACCAGGGTGGGATGGACTGAACTTCTTCCAAACCCTCTTCAGCCCCCATAATTATACGTTGTGTGAAGTGTATTGGATACAAAACGGGATTGAAATCTCAGCGGAGATCTTCTGGGATGATCAAAAGACATCTGTTAAGACAGACCTGGCTTTCTGGCTTTGCACTGGGGCTTAACGCCTTTTAATGCTTACTACTTGATTAGAGGTCCAGCCAGCTTGCAAATTGTCTGATCCTACCTCTGGAATGTTTTTGTTGCTCTTTCTGCTGCATGTCTCCCTCTCATGAACGTTTTGCTCAATACAAAATCCTCTTGACACCAGTACGTCTCATTAGCCCTAGACGGTTCAGTTTATTTCTCTCAGGTGAGACGTACAAGTTATAGTAAACAATAGTCGGTTGACTTTTCAGTGGCATTTCCTAACAGATGTTTACATCTGTAAGTTACGAAGTGAGCGAATAAAAAGAATCCAGTAAATGAAACAAGTAAAACAAACAGTGGAAGAGTGCATTTATTTTATTGTATTAGATCTTAAAAGCATTCATTGAGTTGGGAGGAAGGGAAGATGCAGTTCATTCAAGGTATAGGAAACCACGTGTGCAGGGGGATGGGGGTGAGAGCATACAACACATACAAGGACCTAGCAGTAGCTAGGCATCCCTACAGTGTTGAATACAAGCAGAGACTAAAGAGGTGGGTAGTATGCCTGCCTGCCTGCATTTTTTTTTTTTTTTTTTTTAAGAGTGTCTCACTCTGTTGTCCAGGCTAGAGTGCAGTGGCATGATCTCAGCTCACTGCAGTGTCTGCCTCCCAGCTTCAAGTGATTCTCCTGCCTCAGCCTCCCGAGTAGCTGGGACTACAGGCATGGGCCACCACGCCCAGCTAATTTGTTTTGTATTTTTAGTAGATATGGGGTTTCACCATGTTGGTTAGGATGGTCTCGAACTCTTGACCTCAAATGATCCACCCACCTCGGCCTCCCAAAGTGCTGGGATTACAGGCGTGAGCCACCACGCCCTGCTGGCGGTGTGTATTTCTTAATAATAATAGTTTGATTTAAGCTAATGCATGCACAAAAAGGAAGTGTTTATAAATGGTTTTCTAGATGAACAGTCAAGATCTTTTTATTCTGGTATTGTGTGACATCCTTTCCTTCTCTTTAATTAATCTAATTGCTTTTCTTTTCCTCCATTTGAGATAACACCTGGCAGTCTTTTCACCAGTGATGTGGTGGCCACTTACATAATGCTCTTTTGAGCTAAATACTACCAAATGGCTATACTTGAATGAACTGTTCATATCTGAAGATGTTTTCATGAGAAACAAGTACAATGCCTGTTGGGTTCTCATGTGGAATTTGAGACTGAAGGCCAATCTCACTGTCCATTAGGATTTTGATTCTACAAAATAGTTTATGGTGGTTTTAAAGATCTTTCTTTTTTCTCCTGAACCCCTGCTAGCTAGGTGACGTGATGGTTGACATTGCAAGTAACATCATGTTGGCTGATGAACGTGTCCTGTGGCTGGCGCAGAGGGAAGCTAAAGCCTGCAGTAGGATTGTGCAGTGTCTTCAGCGCATTGCTACCTACCGGCTAGCCGGTGGAGCTCACGTTTATTCAACAGTAAGTGTAACATTATTATAGACTCCTGAGAAAAAAAGTGCATTTCACACAGCTCTCACCCGAAAGAGATAGGTGTCTTCTCCGTTATGGGGTGGATATCTTCTCTTACTGCTGATTATTACAGAATTTCTTCTTAACATTTTATAAGTTATAACATTTTATAAGTTATTACAGAATTTCTTCTTAACATTTTATAAGTTATAACATTTTATAAGTTATTACAGAATTTCTTCTTAACATTTTATAAGTTAATTTTGCTTTTGAGTAGTGTTTTCTTGGGAACTGGAAAATACTTTCTTAATCTGTAATTTGAAAGTTTATCACCATGTAATCCACTGAAAGTGTTTCTGCAATGGAAAATAAGAACACTATTGTATTGCCCCACTGGCACATACCCATAGTCCATCTGAGCCTAATACTCTGTTTTGGGCCCTGAAGGATATTTTGAGAGAATATCTGATTGTTTGCCCAGGTTTCAATCTCAGAAGAGAACTGGGATGCCTTCCAACACTTGTGAAGCTATTGGCATTTTCAGTCAATCCCACTCTTGGGATAATGACTTATTAATAAATAATGATCACTCAATTACATAGTATTAAATTTTATTTATGCTAAATTGAACAGTTGTAAATTTCTTGATGTACTGCTTACTTTTTTGTCCTAAAAAGGTGGTGAATACAGTAAATAATGTGATATTTCCTTAGCAATCATAGTTTGATCTGGTCCATGATTTTCATTTCCTAATTATTTTACTGGGCTGACATAGTGTAGAATATTATACACTTCCTCCTGTGATTTTACACAATTTAAGATTGCTATTTTCCTGTTGATCTCTGAGACCTTTTTTTGATGTTACCATGTGTTATTGCTCCGTTTGCTCAATTAAGTTTAGTGTTTTCTTTTTGGAATAATAAATGGAGTCTCAGTATGGCTACTGTCTTTGTTTTTTGCTGCTGTGGTTTTTTTTTTTTTCAATATTTATTTATTTATTTTTTGGGGGATGGAGTCTTGCTCTGTCACCCGGGCTGGAGTGCAGTGGTGTTATCTTGGCTCACTGCAGCCTCCGCCACCCGTGTTGAAGCAGTATCATGCCTCAGCCTCCTAAGTAGCTGGGATTATAGGCAAGCACCACTATGTGTGGCTAATTTTGTATTTTTAGTAGAGACGGGGTTACAGTACATTGGCCAGGCTTATCTCGAACTCCTGATCTGAAGCTCTCCACCCGCCTGAGCCTCCCAAAAGTGCTGGGATTACAGGCGTGAGCCACTGCACCTGGCTAGGTCACTGTGTTTGTAATGTAAGTCAGTGGAGTTTCCCTCTCAGATTCATGACCTCAGTTGAGACTAGCTTGTCATATTTATGTCCACCTCGGCCATTTAGATCCATTTTAAATCTCATCCTTTAGCCATGCTTATTAATCAGCTGAAAGAACTTCCCCCCTTTCTCTGAACTGCATTAGTTTTTCTGACAACCCAAGGGTACAATAAAGGTCATAGTAGGAATTTGCATACCATCTCTATGTGTAAACAAAGTTCCAGGAGATGATACATCTATGTATAATAAGTAAAATGATATGGCTTCACAGGTGCCTCAAAATGACAGATTTCTTTCTTTCAACCAAGGTTTCATGTGTTGGGCCTAATGACTGCTGCTTGTCAGAAGATCTGGTGGTTGTTTACATGTGTCTTTGACTGGCAAAAAATTAGAATACACATTATTAACAAATAAGTTGAATTAAAAAGACTTTTCACTATGTTTACATTGTGAGGCAAAAACTAATACAAAGATTCTTTATGCTTGAAAAGTTTGGGAACCACTAATTATTTTCTATCACGTGCATAAGACTTGCCAAATTTTACTTTACTTTTTGTATTTTTAAATTTGTATCTTATTTCCTAATAGATTGTAAGCATCGTGCATCAAAATTTCATGCTTTAAAGAAAAAGACATCCATATGTGATACTTAGAATGGTGCCTTGCCTGTGGGATAGGCATATACTTAATCATCCTTAAAGGAGGGAGATGCCATGTTATCCCTAGAATTTACGGTAAATCCTGTCACTCTGCTGGATGTGAAGGTGTGGCTCCTTGTCACTTCTCACGCCCATTCTGTCCTCCAGCGAGTGGGCCTGGTGGCTGTCTGTATTGACAGGTTATATGTTTTGGTGGTTCCCCTTGGTTCACTCTTGTTGCTGAATTCCTTTAAAACTCTAGGGCAGGTGCCATATTTTTCAGATGATTTTTCTGACCTAATTTGCTTTTCAGATGATTTTTCTGACCTAATTTGCTTTTTTTTTTGGAGACTGAGTCTTGCTCTGTTGTCCAGGCTGGAGTGCTGTGGCACAATCTTGGCTCACTGCAACCTCTGCCTCCCTAAGTTCAAGCAATTCTCTTCCCACAGCCTCCTGAGTAGCTAGGACTACAGGTGTGTGCCACCACGCCTGGCTAATTTTTTGTATTTTTAGTAGAGATGGAGCTTCACCATGTTGACCAGGCTAATTTGATTTTTAAATCTGTCCATTTCCTACTATTTAAATTAACATCTCTCTTCCTTTTCTGAAGAAACAGCTTTGGAGAGTGTGTAAAGCTTTTATTGGTGAAACTTAATGCAAAGAGTTAATGATCTTCCTGTGAAAGAAATAGGTAAATATGGCCAGATGTGTCGAGTGCATTTCCCAAACTAATATTTAGCTCTCATTCGTCCTGTAAGATGAGCATTTAGAGGGTCCACTGATTTCTCTAGCTGAATTTTTTTTCAGGATGCTTCCATTTTTAGCTTGTTGTTTCCTTCGAAGTGCTCCTTAAATTATTTTTAATTGACTTCTTAGACCTGATCTTCTGTACTTCATGACTTCTTCTTTTCCTTTTTTTTGGTCTCCCTTCCATTTTAGGACATCCTTTTCATTCCAGGGTCTTTCTTTCTTTCTTTTTCTTTTTTTTTATTCTGCCAGTTATCTACACAGTGATTTTGTTTAGGAAGAACCTGGGCTTTCTGGTTTGGCTAATGCATAGTGTTTTGTGTTTGAAAAGTCTTTGAAAGTGCTTTTCCTTTGTGCTATAAATCGTTCGTAACTCCTGTTTGATTGACTTTTCAAGTATTCACCCAATATTGCTCTGGAAGCTTATGTCATCAAGTCTACTGGCTTCACGGGGATGACCTGTACCGTGTTCCAGAAAGTGGCAGCCTCTGATCGTACAGGACTTTCGGATTATGGGAGGCGGGATCCAGAGGGAAACCTGGATAAGCAGCTGAGCTTTAAGTGCAATGTTTCAAATACATTTTCGAGTCTGGCACTAAAGGTATGTTACATTCTGCAATCATTTAAGACTATTTACAGTTAAATTAGAATGCTCCAAATGTTCTGCTTCGCAAAATAACCTTATTAAAAGATTTTTTTTTTGCAGGAAGATAGGTATTATTGCTTTTGCTACTGTTTTAAAGAAAACTAACCAGGAAGAACTGCATTACGACTTTCAAGGGCCCTAGGCATTTTTGCCTTTGATTCCCTTTCTCCACATAAAAATATCAGAAATTACATTTTATAACTGCAGTGGTATAAATGCAAATATACTAATGTTACATGTGAAAAAATTTTATTTGACTTAAAAGTTTATTTATTTATTTTTTTGCTCCTGATTTTAAGACAATAAGATGTTTTCATGGGCCCCTAAAAGTATCATGAGCCTTTGGCACTGTGCCTGCCAAGCCTAGTGGAGAAGTCAACCCTGAGACCAGGTGTTTAATCAAGCAAGCTGTATATCAAAATTTTTGGCAGAAAACACAAATATATCATATATCTTTTTTTTAAAAAAGTGTTTCATTGAAGCAAGCAAAATGAAAGCATTTTTACTGATTTTTAAAATTGGTGGTTTAGATATATTTGACTACACTCTATTGAAGCAAATAGAGGAGGCACAACTCCAGCACCCTAATGGAACCACATTTTTTTCACTTAGCTTTCTGTGGGCATGTGTAATTGTATTCTCTGTGGTTTTTAATCTCACAGTACTTTATTTCTGTCTTGTCCCTCAATAATATCACAAACAATATTCCAGTCATTTTAATGGCTGCATAATAACTGATCCAACAGGTGTTAGGTGTTCTGGTTTAGTGTGAGCACTCAATAAATATTGAATGAATGAACGAATTAGTGTATTTTTGTATACTTTTTCTTGGTGACCATCATTAAAGAGAGCCAATTTGCTAAATTTAGAAAACCCCAACTGCCCAAGAAAATCTCAACTAGGTCAAAATGTCTGATAATAATATATTTACTTGATACCCTATACTCAGAGGAAAATTGGCAAGATTTGCCTGTTAGTATTGGCACTAAGAGAGTATTTGATGCACTGTGCCACACTCCCTTGGACCTGCTCAACTTTCCTTATTGTGTCTTATATTGGGAAAAACAAAACAAAACAAAAAAACCACAAACATACTATAAAAGACTAGAAACAGCAACAGAGAAACCCATGAGAGAAAGGTGTGTTTTTTGAGGAATACTTAAAATTGATGAACACTTCTGTCTTAGATGATCACAGTTGGTAGAAAGGGATTAAAAATGATGAAACCCTACATTTCATCAATTTCACAACCTACCCCTCTGGGTAAGGAGAGTTTCTATTTGCTAAAGTAGAAGGCTTTAGATGGACACTCAGATTTGTCAATTTCATGCTATTCTATCCTTTGAAGATCATCCTGTGGCCAGAGAGCAAGGACACATTACACTATTATTCATGCTTCATAGGTGGACACGATTAAACTGAATGAAAAAGGAACATATCCCTCGTGACAGAAAATTAGTTAAAAATTCTAATGTTAATGGCATAAAATGTGGTTAAGCTTTAGCACTTGAACAGAAAACTAACTTTACATTTTACATTTTATACTAGGGCAGTTTTTGCTCTTTCTTTGCATCCTTTTTTTTTTTAATCCCTTGAATATACTAACTAGAAAACCTGAACATCCAGAAACTGATTGCACTACCTTTAAATGGGAGCGTATGCTGGTATGTGAAGTTAAACCCATAAAGAGGCAGTCATTATTTAGCAGTAGGTGCCTCCTTGATATGCTTCCTGCATATTTCAGAATCTCTGTCCTTCCCTCTATACTCCCTCCTCAGCCTGCTTCGGACTCCCATCCTGTATTGCACAAACCACGGTAACTTTCTAGTTAGTCTCTGTGTCTCTAGGCTGGCTCTTCAGCTAACATGTATCAGTACAACGATGCCACTTAGTAAAATATTGAAATAGTTTCTTACTATTTAGCAAATAGCTGCTGCCCCAGTTCTCTGAGTGCTTCCTCAGCCCTCCTGCTTCTTCTGTTGGGACCACCACCCAGACCTCTCTTTCCACCATTTCACACCTGAAGGCCTGGCGCCTGCAGAACAGGAGGCCTCTGGGAGCCTTCCCTTCTGTGCAGGCTGTTCTGATTGTCAATGCCTGTGCCATTTCAGGTTGTTAATGTTGTGAGCATTCTACCTGGATCCTCCCCAAATGGAAATTGACCTTGTGCACCCCTTCATAAATGTCTCATGTCTCTCCGGAGACTGTTCAGTAGCTTTATCATTTGACATCTTCCCTGTCTCCCCACGGTACTTCTCACCTCTCCCTTTTATCCAGCAACAGCAAACTTTCCTTGGTTCCTCTCCCTACTACCTGGTCATTCTCAAGCAGGCTGGTGCTAATTCTCCTACTCGAATCCCTACTCCTCCCCTCCCTTCCCAGCTCCTTGGTGATAACACCCAGCAGAAATGTCACTCCAAGAAATTTTGCCTAATCTCATCCAGTTCTCCACTCCCACCCTTGTCTCCTTTATTTTTCTTCCTCGTTTTTCCCATAATGCCTTATTCATCTCTCTCTCATTGCCTGTCACACGTGGGAGCCTGAGAACCAAGATGGGTTTCTTGGTTGCCTGAGGGCAGGCCTAGTGCTGGAATCATCAGTGACTTCATACCTGGCTTCAGTTGGTCACCAGTTGGTGACAGAGTTGCCTGATACTTGCCTCTTACTGACAGCATCTATCAAATCTCTTCCAATTTTTTTCTCAATGAAATGTTTCCTTTCACTGTGGATACCATAACTCAGATATGTTAGCATAACAAAATAGTATCTGTTTTCAGTAAACTACTTTACTTTTACTGAGGGCTTTGGAAATAAGCTGGTGTTTTGAGTTCAGCTGTAATGTAGCCAAAAAGGAGAAATAATTAGTTCTTTATACTTCACCTGACTAGAATTTAGAAATCAGTTTTTCTTTACACATCCCAGACATCTAGAGCTTCAGTCCGGCTGAAGTCTCATGAATTTTTCAGGCTAGTCATTATGCATCTTCTTGCTTCCTGCCTTCGTTTTTGCACTTTTCCAGTCCATCCGTGCTTGGTGAAATTCCTGCTTCTCTCCCTTTAAAACTGCCTTTGGATTCTTCCTTCTCTTCTTCAGACAGAATTAACCATTGCCTGTTAATCCCGTTGAGCTTTGTTCATTCTTCAGAATAATTATAAGGTGATACAGTGGTGGAGCTAGCTGCAGTGAGAGGCCATATGATACAGTGACTAAGACTGTGGTCTCTCTGTAGCCAGACAGTCTGGGTTCAGGTTCTCTCCCCAACTTAACAGCTGTGCAAATGTGGGCAACTACCTTAACCTTTCTGAATGTCAGCTTCTCGGCTGTTATGCAGATTATGAAATGGTACTTAACTCGAAGGGTTGTTGAGAGGATTAAGTGAGGTAAATATGTAGACATTCACCACAGTGCCTGGCACAGAGTAAGCACTCAGTAAGTATTAGCTCTTACTGTTTTGTTGCTGTTGTTATCTCTCCTTTGTTAGACTATGAATTTTGGGGGACAGGGACCACAGCTTATTTATTGCATTATATGTCTCCAGGCTCTGCATAGTTCCAAGCCCAGAGTAACTAAACATTCAATAAATGTCGAATAAAATTAACAGCCAAACTTAATTAGCAAACAAAGTCAGTTAAAAAATTAATTCTAAAGTCAAATGTAATTGCTGTTAATCTTCAGTGAGAAACTCAAAAGGTGGTATGCAGTTAATAATTATACACAAGAAAATAATTAGGAGATATTATAGCATCTGTCTGTTTAAAGTCAAGTAAGTGGTCAAGAAAACACAGATAAATTAGTATTTTATTGTTTTGAATCAGATGTTTCTTTGGCTCATTCTGATTTTCATGTTAGAATTCTGTAGATTTTAACCCATAAAGATTTCTGAAAATTTTATTAACTACATAGTGGAGGAAGTCCAGATTTTTTGATAAGGAAAGATGTTAAGATGTAGTGAAAGTATTGGAATTAACCTCCATTATGCTTATCATTTTCCTTTTAGCTTAGTGTCATGGTAAATAGTGAAATATAGATGAATTTAGCAAAAAAAAAAAGCAGCTGTGTGGTAACAATCATTTCTTGTGTGTTCATATTTCATCAATTTTTAGTGTTAAAATGAACACTGAAACTGAATGGTAGAAGTCAAAACATGATGATGTTCTAGATTATTCTTGACAATTTAGTTAAGGCATTTCCTCTCCCCCAGTCTCCAGATAACCATCTTCCACTGTGCTGCAGTAACAACAGTAAAAAATACCACCGACAGTTCCCTAGACTTTTGTGCTTGTCATGGTCCTGATCCCATCTGGTCTTCACAACCATTTGTTACAAAGATGATTAGCTGTGTTTGACAGATGAGACTCAGAGAGGTTAAACAAAGTCGTGCAGTGTTAACCAGCTGTTAAGTGGTGAGGCTGGAACCCAAATCCTTTCTTATTTCAGATCTCATGTTCTCTAAGTGGTATATGATTTTTCAATAGTAAATACTGGAAACCGAAAACTTGTTTTTCCCAAAGGATCTTAAGAGGGATTTTTCTACTTTATTACCTCTCATTCGTGTGTTTGTTATCTGTTTCCATTGATGTAATCCATATATTTTAAGATAAATGTATGGTTAAATGAACTTACAAACTTTGTGCTTGCCACCCTCGGGCCAGGTGGAAGAAGGTATAATCATGATAAATGCACCAAATGAAGTAAGTGTTTTGCGGTGACTAATAGATTTACAACCTTTCTGTAAATAATGATCAACATTTCTTTTAAAGAAATTAAATACTCAAGTATTCCATTGTTACTATAAAAGTTTAAACATTATTGATACGGCTGAAGTTTACCTTATCGGCACCCTAGGCCACTCTCTACATCTCAGGGAACCTGCAGTTATTATTTAGTAATGTTTGTATTGGACTTGGAAGGATATTTTAGAAGCCTTAAATATGTAACAGCCATGAGTATATAGCTCTGGTTACCCAGTAATATGTCCATACTCCTGGTTTTTTGTACATTGTTTTTTTTTAATTGGTTCTACAGATTTAAACTTGTGTAGGAGACCTTTTCTAACTTCTAGAAAGTATAGATGTTATTCCCTATTTTAACTTTCTTTTAAAAAATTTAAATGATTTGTTTTCAATCAATTTGATTTATCATTACTAATACTTCCCCAAAGAGCCATGCTTTGTTTTCAAGTCATTTTGTGTGTATAACGATATTATTTTATGAATTTTATAGTACTTGAGTTTTAATAAATGTGCATTATGTAATACTTTATCACGATTTTGAACTTTTAACTAATCTGTTTTCTCTCTTTGCATGTGTCATTATGTACTTAGGAGAAATTTGTGTACTTAATGGATATCTAGATTAGTGAATAAATTTATAATATTTTTCACATTAGATTATATTTGTGAGTGAGAATAGCAGGAACCTTTTTATGTGTCTTCTCAAACAAAATATTTCTACTAAATATTTTCTTGACATCTTCAATTTAAAAGTAATATACAAACATCTAAAATACTTACATTGGAAAGATATTTATGGGTATCTGCTGTGATCTAACATCGTTAATTCTAAAGTCAATCATTTGCTTAAGTAGAATTGTTTTTAAAATAAACATGCCATACAGACATTGTTCATTTCATAAACAGTGGGCTATTTTGATCAAATGCAAGTGGTAGGAACTATTAACATAGAGGTTTCAAAAAGTGAGTGAGATTGACTGCACCCCAAATCCTCATACTCTGGTTTGAGGAGCAGACAGTGAGCTACACCATGGGGGACTGCAAGTGTGTATTATGACTAATGTGTGCAGAGTGTTGTGTGAGTCCAGAAGAGGAAGCAGCTAATCTGGAGATGCAATATACTGAGGAGATGCAGTTAACTGTCCAAAAAAGCCCTATTTCAAGGACTCTGTATAAAGTCTTCCCCTGGCTGCCAACGTTTTTCATTCTAATCCACTTTCCGTTACACCAATTCAAAAGTTTGTGAGATAAAAGAATAGTGGAGCATTTCAGGTAGAGATGCTGGTCTGTGCAGTGAGCATGGTGGCATAAAAAGAATATAGGAGAACTTAAATTGAGCTCAGTGTAGCTGTGTTTTAGGTTGTGCTATAGGAGCATTCAGGGGATACATCTGAGCAATAGATTTTCATCAAATTATATGGTGAACTTAGGATTTGGGCTTAGTATTATTTAAACATTGCAGAACCAAGGTGTTATTTAAACTGGAATAATATGATTCGATTTGTTTCTTAAGGGGAAATTATGGTGAATATGGAATTAGAAGAAGAGAGGTTAGAAGCCAAGAGAAAGATTGTATAATAAATTCTTCAACTATGGAATGTTTTTAGAGGTTAATTGTTCACTTCTTTGGTATATATATATTTTTTACTGAATGCTGAATAATTTATTATTTAAAAATCCTTAATAAAGAAATCTGAAAAAATTCAGTGATCAGTCAGCATTTTCAGTTGTTCCTATGTGTTATTATTTTTTTTTTTCTAAATGTGTTTCCTAGTCTCAAGGAAATTTCTGCTAAGTGTACTGAATCTAAACCTCTATTATGTTTGTATAATTTCATTCTTTTGTTGTGTGGCGGTTTGAATTCATCATAAATCACCTTAAAGTTCCATAAGCCCAAATTAATTATACTCATATTTATGATATGCTATATTTGTGCTTCTTTATCATATTTTATCATTGTAAAATTGATACAGCCTGATCATTGAGATCCTTGATCTGTTTAATGCTATCTACTTCAACATATAATATCATGGGAAAATTAACTTTGTAATTTGAAACACTTTTCTTGTTTACTTATTTAACTCTTTAAAGTTTGCATTTCTGTTTTATGCTTCTTTTAATCTATGTTATGTGGTGTTGACATTTCGCTTGACTGATGATTTTTTTAACTGTTAAATTTTGTATATACAATTTAAAAAATGAAGTCAACCTAATTATACCACTTTTGTAACTATCTGACATATTTTTTTCTGGTTTCTATGTACTAATATAGTGAGCTTTTTTTTATGTATATATATTTTTTCAGAATACTATTGTGGAGGCTTCTATTCAGCTTCCTCCTTCCCTTTTCTCACCAAAGCAAAAAAGAGAACTCAGACCAACTGATGACTCTCTTTACAAGCTTCAACTCATTGCATTCCGCAATGGAAAGCTTTTTCCAGCCACTGGAAATTCAACAAATTTGGCTGATGATGGAAAACGACGTACTGTGGTTACCCCTGTGATTCTCACCAAAATAGGTTTGTATGTGGCGTATGTTATCCTGTAGTCAGTGGACAATAAGGCCTTGTAGTTGACTGTTCCTAAAAATGCTTATTTTAGTGTTTTCTCGTTTTAATGAGTCACTAGTGAAGAAAGATCTTGCAGAGTACCCATTACTGTAGAAGTTGACATTTATAATTGGTTATGAAGTTTGTTTCAGAAATATTTTTGTTTCCCATTTTCTCCAGATGGTGTGAATGTAGATACCCACCACATCCCTGTTAATGTGACACTGCGTCGAATTGCACATGGAGCAGATGCTGTTGCAGCCCGGTGGGATTTCGATTTGCTGAACGGACAAGGAGGCTGGAAGTCAGATGGGTGCCATATACTCTATTCAGATGAAAATATCACTACGATTCAGTGCTACTCCCTTAGTAACTATGCAGTTTTAATGGTATGGCAGTTGTTAACTTTATGCATAAACACTATTCTACATTTTTGCTATGCATAATTAAGCTCAAATGAAGTTTTTTTTGGTTTGGTTTTGTTTTGTTTTTTTTTACTTTTAACATAATTTGCTCCCTTTGATTATATGAGATGATATGTGTTCTAATTTTGATTTTAAAGGGAAATTAAGTTACTACCAAGTGAAATGTATGGGATTGAGTTTGGTATATAGGAATTTTAAATCAACTTTATAAGTCAATCAGTTCAGTTAGTCTTTGACCTTAAAACTTGGAGAGACTGTTGATGCAGATTCCCTCTGCCCAGAAAGAGTGATTTCATTTGCCGAAGGATACACAGTGAGTAGTGAAAGAACATTTTCCTACTTTGCAATCTAGCGCTGTTTCCCACTACATGTCGTAATTGTTAGACTCTATTTGAATTTAGAATTAATCATGATAATTTCATTTTTGTCATTGCAAGTGACAGTATTGACACAAAGAATGTCTTTTCAGTTTTAATGCCAGTCTAGTGTTGTTTTCTGTTATTTGCCGTTGTTAACACTAATTACAGGTTGAGTCTTATCTCTTATGTGAAATGCTTGGGACTAAAAATGTTTTGGATTTTGGATTTTTTCAGATTTTGGAATATTTGCATTACACTTACCAGTTCATCATTCCTAATCCAAAAATCTGAAATCCTCCAAGGAGCGTTTTCTTTGAAAAGTTTTAGATTTTGGAGCATTTTGGATTTAGGATTCTTGGGTTAGGGATACTCAACCTGTAATTTTTTGGGGGTAAAATAACAGTTATTAATGTACAGGAGCAAGTGTTTTTATTAATGAGGTCTTTAAGTGAATCTGACGCCTGAGCAGATAATTATGAAATAAACCATGCTAGTTCTTATTTTATATTGTAATTATAAATACTGACATCAAGGAGTATATTTAGAGTACGGTGGAAGGAATTACTGACGAGTGTGAAAGACATTTCCCAGAAATGGTTTGAGGTTACTCTGGGTGTGAGGAACTTCTATGTTATTTCTGATTCCAGCTGTAAATCTGTTTTCTAGAAAATGTTTTATCAAAGTGCTAAATACCTTGAAACATGATA
This sequence comes from Gorilla gorilla gorilla, assembly GCF_029281585.2. Taxonomy (NCBI): domain Eukaryota; kingdom Metazoa; phylum Chordata; class Mammalia; order Primates; family Hominidae; genus Gorilla; species Gorilla gorilla. The sequence continues at coordinate 30,605,903 of NC_073227.2, read as the reverse complement.
TATTTTACATTTCATGAATTTTTCTTTTCTTAAAAAAATAGCATTTAGCACTAGAAATGATCTTGAAGTAAACCTGAATTATAAATAATTTTCTTTGACTCTTGTGTGTTTTTTTTTTGTTGTTGTTGTTTTTTCAATTCAACTTATACCTTACCTGGTACACAGGTCAAGCAAGCAGAAAGGTGAATAGATTATTTATCAGAGTAAAGGGATTATCTTTTCATTGACATAATTGAGCATTTTATACAAGTGCAAGCAACATATTTAAACATGTATGTTTATAGACTCGGCTATATTTGTATATTTGTATATATAAAGGACCTTTATTCAATTGGGATTAACTTTAGTGTTGACAGTTTATGATTCTGATTCTCTTTGTAAATGGAAGATGTCTGGATTTCTGTAAGCATGAGTCTGGTTTCTATAAGTTCACATTTTATTATTGTGTAGTCAACTTTTATTTATTTTTTGTTTTTTTGAGACAGAGTCTCACTCAGGTTGCCCAGGCTGGAGTGCAGTGGTGCAATCTCGCCTCACTGCAGCCTCTGCCTCCCAGGCTCAGGTGATTCTCTTACCTCATCCTCCTGAGTAGCTGGGATTACAGGCAGGCACCACCAAACCCGGCTAATTTTTGTATTTTTAGTAGAGACTGGGTTTTGCCACGTTTCCCAGGCTGGTCTTGATCTCCTGGACTCAAGTGATCCGCCTGCCTCAAGCTCGGAAAGTGCTGGGATTATAGGCATGAGCCACTGCCACCTTTTAAATTAAAGCATGAAGCGTTAAAGTATGTGGCGTTTTCTCTTCCATTTTGAAAGTGTTTTCTCATTCAGTTTTGAATATAAAATAAACTGTGATGTACTGATGAGAAATAATATTCAACATTGTCAGAAATTTATGTTAAGAAAAAATTGAGCAAAATAAATGAAACACAAAACATATACAAAAATGCATTTTATAAGTCTTCGCTGTGATATTGCACCATGTGAAACTTTTATTTTTATTCAATCTAATACCAGTTTAAAGCATCTATTTGTGAACTTCCTAGCTGTTCTTCAAAACTATTAAATTAGTATAATCCTTTTCTGGAAGGAATAAGCTATTCTTTTATCTTTCAGACTTTTAATCTCTTAAAAAAATGTAATACACAATTCTTTAAAGTTAAAATACTGTAGTACTAAGATTTTTTTTCTATTTATTTTCAAAGACTTTTTCCTTTTCTTAAATGTAATTGTGCCATCTAGAGGCAGCAAAGAGAAATGTATTTGAAATTGTTGACAAAATTAAAGTTACTGCATGGGAGTTAGTTGCTAATTAAACATAAAGAAAAAGTTAATGAAATTATACCCACTTTTAGGTAAAGTTATGTTTAGGATTGAAGAAATTGTTTTTAAAAAATTAGAAAGCAAATTAGAAAGCAGTGTCTTTTTTCCTTATAGCTTTTAAAAATCGATAAAATCCTATGTCTCTTGAATACCATCTTAATATATCCTTTTATATAGTAAGTCTAAATTCCTATCTTGGGATATAGTCCATAAAACTTTCCTTTATCTGATTTTAAGAGTTTTGAATTTTTAAAAAATGCGACATAAAGAATATACTTGTTCATAAATCTGAGTATAGATCCTGCTATACCAGTTATTTACTAAGGTATCATTGGGAGCCAGAAAAAAAAAATTAAGCAGAAATTAGGTTTGCTTGAATGATATGATCTGGAATAGCCAGGTGGGGCAGGAAGATTCACAGGAGCTGGTGTCTGTAGGAAAAAACAAAGAAAGAAAACTGAATAGAAAGTAGGGTTATGATTAGGTTCAAACTATGTAGTGCTTAATACTTTAATCACTAGTGGTGAAGATAAGCTAATTTATATACATTGATTCCTCTTTTGTTGTGTTCACCTAAAAATATGAAACTGGAGAGCATTCATTAATTTTCTTTTTCTAGTGATTCTTTTACATTTGTTTATATAAAACATGCTGAATACCATCTTAATATGTCATTTTATAGATTAAAATGGTATTCAAAGCAACTTTGATATCATTTACTCTATAATTGAACATAAATGCTAGTGATGTTTTTGTTTAAATAATTTTAAAATAAGTACTATACTCACATGGATGTAATGTTTTATTTATTTCTACACATTCACATACAGTGAAAGCTGGAAGTCCTACCTATCTCTCGTGTCACACTGATAAGTAACTACTGTTTGTTTCTCGCATATTGTTGAGGAGACCCTCGTGTTTATGGAAACAAAAATGAGTATATGTTCCTATTTTTTTGCATTTTTGTACAAAGGTTGCATACTACACACACTGTTCTAAACCGTGCTTTTTTCTGTAGAGCAACATATCAACTATGATGGTGATAATGTATCTTAAAGACGAGGATGGTGATGGTGGTAGTGGTGGCCAATCTTTATTAAGCGCTTATGTGTCAGCCACTCCTCTGATGTCTTTATATACATTCAGTTACTCAGCTCTTATAACAGCCTCATGAGATATAGTACTGTCATCACCCCCACTGTACAGATGTGGAAACTGAGGCAGAGGGAGGTTAAATGCCATGCTCACAAAGCTAGTGCTGGTATTGGGATTTGAATTCACAGTCTCATTTTGGGATCTGTGTTAATAATCCCTCTGCTAAGTCTCCTTTCTGAAATCCTCTCAATATACGAGTTTCCTCATTCTTTCTTATCTCTGAATATTATGTTTCTACCATAATTTATTTAGATATTTCTCTATTGTGTTTGTTTCTAGTGGTTTGTACAGTGTCATTTTGCACATTTAATTGAGCATCTGTGAGACAAATTCTCCAAAGTGGAATTCATAATCAAAGGGACCAACTGGTTTAAATTGAGGTATTGAGCAAAGTGCACAAATATTGGTTATATTTTTACAAAAGAATATATAAGAACAAGATTTGTAGTAGAGTGCTGGACAGTGCTCCTGTGTTTCTCTCTAGTCAGTTCCTGCCACCATCTCCAGGAACCACCCTTTTGATGTCTCTCACTATAGATAAGTTTGGCCTGTTTTTAGACTTTAGTTGTGTAGTATGTACACTTGTGTCGGATTTCTTTCCTGTCATTACATGGTTGGAATTTATCTTCGTTTTTGCATTTAGCAGCAGTTTATTCTTTTCCATTGCAGTGTAGTAGTCCATTGTATCAATATGCCAAACGTTTGTTCATTTTATCATTGATAGCCATTTCTGTTTTTAGGTTTTGGGTGTCAAGAAAAAGCTGCTGTGAGTACTCATGTATATGTTTTATGATGGACTTGTACACTCAGGAGTGAAACTGGTAGATTGTAGGCTTTCCATGTGTTTAGCTTTAAGTAGCTAAAGCCATGCAGTTGACCAAAGTGGTTATGTTGGTTTACAGTCTCAACAGTAATGAGAGTTCCAGGTGCTCTACATTTTGACCATGCTTGGAATTGTCAATCTTCAGTTTTAGTCGTCTGGTGGTAGTATTGTGATGTATCATTCTAGTTTTAATTTGCATTTCTCTGGTGACTATTGATGTTGAGCACTTCTTTAGCTTTTTATTGGCAGTTTGGGTATCCCCTTTTCCTGACGTTCCTGCTCAAGTCTTGCCTATTTTTAATTTTATTGTCTTTCATTTTCTTAATTATTTATAGGACTTCTTAATATGGGTACTGAATATGAGCTCCCTGTTGGATTTATGTGTTGCATACATCTTCTCCCAGTTCATGCCTTTTTTTTCCTCAATATTGTCTTTTTATGAAGAGAGTTTCTTAAATTTTCTGAGGTACAATTTCTTGGTTGTTGTTGTTGTTTTAGTTAATGCTGTTTAAGAAATTTTTCTACCCCAAGATTATGAAGATCTTTTTTGTTCTCTTCAGAAGCTTTAATGTTTTACTTTTTATATTTAGTTCTGTAATTTGACTGGAATTGATTTTTTGTTGATGATGTGAGGTAGGGAGAATAAAATCTTTAAATTTGTATTCTTTGTTCTTTAGTGGGGAAAAAGCAACATAGAAGTAAGTCATAGTCGTCTTTTTAAATTTTTGTTTTTTTACATTTCTGATTTCAGATCTATTTTAAAATTTTAATGGTAAACTCTTATTATAATTCTTTATTCCCTGACACACAGGATGCCCTGATATATTTTCTTTGGATTCCTTTCCATTGTTCAGATCCTAGTACTTAGACAATTGCTTATTTTAATTATTCTTATTGATACAGTGATAATTATGGAAAATGTCCACTGATTTTATATTCAGTAATTCTGAGGCCTGAAGTAACACTTGTAAATATATGAATCTCTGACAAGTAAACAGTTCTAAAAACTTTTTCCATTGATTTGAATCCTTAGTGATGATCATCTTTGTGATTTTTTAACACACATTTGATGTTTAATTTCTCTGTATTAGTTCAGCTAACTTCTGTGGAGAACTTTATTTTTCATTTCTTGGCTTAGTTATTAAAGTTTGTACTGAGTAGAAGAGTAACTAAGATTACTATTTAGTGATGGACTGTGGTCATGTGGTTGCCGGAGGGCAGAGTCATTTTCTGTTTTATTTATTACTGTGTTGCAAATGTGAGCAACAGTTTTACTTTTTCTACTCAAAGGTGTCTCATACTACCATTTTTATATAGTGTGTTTAGTAATGTTTTTGTTATCATAAAGCCTATATTTACTACCATAATTGAAAATAATTTGATTCAGGTTTCTGCTTTCTGTCTCTCATTGTAGAGCTTTAACTTGTTTATTATCCTGGTATTCTAAAATTCTCAATTGCCGTAAATATTTTTATATTCTTTTTCATTTTGAGGCGGAGTCTTGCTCTGTCGCCCAGGCTGGAGGGCAGTGGCTTGATCTCGGCTCACTGCAAGCTCCGCCTCCCAGGTTCACGCCATTCTTCTGCCTCAGCCTCCTGCGTAGCTGGGACTACAGGCACCCACCACCACGCCTGGCTAATTTTTTGTATTTTTAGTAGAGACGGGGTTTCACTGTGTTAGCTAGGATGGTCTCGATCTCCTGACCTTGTGATCCACCCGCCTCGGCCTCCCAAAGTGCTGGGATTACAGGCGTTAGCCACTGCGCCCAGCCTTATATTCTTTTGTATTGCCCAATCTAGCCAGATTTTTGTAAAGGTGGGAAAGCTAATAATGGCTTTTAATTATTTTTTTTAAGGTGGGAAAGCTAATAATGGCTTTTAATTTTTTTAGTGGTTCTGTTTTACATGGTTAATACTACCTGCATAACAGCTTTGATTTGCCTCTTGGCCCCCAAAGTCTACAATGTTTACTATCTGGCCCTTTATATTATGCTTTTCCCTAGGTTCATTTTTTGGCAGGAGACCTCTTTGCATGTGGGCAGGTCAAAAATGCTCTTGTGGGATTAATAACAGAATAATAAGGAACTGAAACAACTCAACATAAAAAAATTTTGATTTAAGAAATGGGCAAACGATCGGACTAGATATTCTGAAAAAAAGACATACAAATGACCAACAGGTGTATGAAAAAATCTCACAATCACTAGTCATCAGGAAAATACAAATCAAAACCACAATAAGATACCTTACTCCAGTTAAGTGGTTTGTATCAAAAAGACAAAAAATAACAGAATGTGGAGAAGAGAACTCTTATACATTGTTGGTGGGAATGTAAATTAGTACAATAATTATAGAAAGTAGTTTGTAAGTTTCTTGAAAAACTAAAAATAGAGCTACCGTATGATCCAGCAATTTCACTGCTGAGTATATATTCAAAAGAAAGGAAATCAGTATATTGAAGAGATACCTGCGCTCACATTTACTGCAGCACTATTCACGATAGCCAAGATATACAATCAACGTTAAGTGTCCATCAGTCCATCAACAGACAAATGGGTAAAGAAAATATGGTATATATACACCAAGGAGTACTATTCAGTCATAAAAAAAGAATGAAATCTTGTCATTTGCAGCAACATGGATGAGCCTGGAAGTTATTTTGTTAAGTGGAATAAGCCAGGTACAGAATGACAAATAGTGCATGTTTTCACTCATATGTGGGAGCTGAAAAAGTTGATCTCATGGAGGTAGAAAGGAGAATGGAAAATACCAGAGGCTGGGAAGGGAAGGGTCTAGGAAGAGGGGGTGAAGTAAGGTTGGTTAATGAGTACAACCAAGTACAGATAGAAGGAATAAATTCTGGTGTTTGATAGCATGGCAGGGTGACTATAGTTATCAAAAATCTATTGCATATTTATTGCATATTTCATATTTCCCAATTTGATTTGGTCATTACACGTTATATGTACGGATCAAAATACTACATGTATGCCATAAATATATACAATTATGTGTCAATAAAAACATGTTGAGAACAAAATGCCCCTGTGGAAGCAGTGCCCTGTGTGACCAGTGACAGAGGTACTCATGCCTTTGTTCAGTCATTGTTGCCCTCTGTTTCAACATCTAGTTTCTTTTTCATTCTGTGTCACATTTGTTTGACTTTTGAAAAATAGCAGTTTCCTTTTAATTTTAATTTAATTTTTTTTTTTTTTAGAAATAGGGGTTTGCTCTGTTGCCCAGGCTGGAGTGCAGTGGCGCAATCTCAGCTCACTGCAGCCTCAAACTCCCTGGCTCAAGTGATCCTCCCACTTCAGCCTCCCAAGTAGCTGGGGTTACAGGCATGCGCCATCATGCCCCATTAATGTTTTTATTTTAATTTTTTGCAGAAATGGGATCTCACTATGTTGCTCAGGCTGGTTTCAAGCTCCTGGCCTCAAGCAATCCTCCTGCCTTGGGCCTCCCAAAACTCTGAAATTCTAGGCATGAGTCACTGTGCCTGGCCAAAAATAACTGATTTCTTTTAAACTTGAATGCCATATAGAGTATATTTTGAGAACTAAATTGGCTTTTAGTCGAATGTTTTATTCGATGGTATCCAGCTCCTCATATTGTTACTTTCTGCCAAGGGCTATGGAATGCACTTTTACCACCTTTCTTCTACCCCTTCTCCAAACCCCCCAAGATGATTAGAGGAGCCTCCATTTTACAGTGAGGTAACTGCCTCAAGTCTTATAGCTGGTAAGTGGCAACGTGTTATTGAACATTTCCTGCAGTAATCTAAAGCAGGCACTGCTACAAAAGGACTTGAGAAGCTAAACTAGATATTGAAAGTTTATCCTCAGTTATTAGTTCTGTACTGGAATAGAAGCTTTTCATTGAATTTGGAGGAAAATATGTCTTTTCTCACTAGCATCTAACTGGTTTTCATTATCCCAACATTTCTTTGAATTTCACTATTAATATTCTGGACTTTTAACAGAGTGCAACTATTTTGAGGCCATGTATTACAGGCTAGTGTTATGGGTATCTCACAAAGGCAAATTGCTCAGAATTGGTCCTGACACGCTTTTCTCTGGTCTTTTCCCTTTTGTGTACTTAATTTACAGACTGCAGGGCCTCCAAGGGTTGGAACTGTGTTCTGTCTATCCCTGTATATCCATTACTTGGTACTGTGCCTGGCCATGGCCGGCACTCAATATTTGTCAAGTAAATGGGTGAATTGTAAGTTAGAGGCTCATCATAGGATAGTTGAGTAGTCTAGCTGGAATTCAGTTTCCTGTGTTCTCATCTCTGCTTCCCACTTACTGTGGTTTTTGTCATTAACTGTTCAGCATCTGATAAGGTGAGGGGTTTGTTAGGCATCCTGATACCATCTTTTTAGATCTGTAATTGTAGATTGTGAACTTATGATTCTACCTTGGGAAAATTTGCCCCTTCCCTTCCTACTCTATTGAGATCATCTTCCATTTCCTTGTCTGGCTGTCACTTATTCTCTTCCTTTTTTTTTTTTAATCTAGCTTTTCTTGTTTCAGATATTTTATTAATAACAGCTTCCTAATTGGAGGTATATCCACTGTGGGCTCCTTCGCTTATTCAGTAGTCACTTTTTAGCTATAAGAGTCAGTGCAGAAAGAGAATTTAGTGAAGGGATCTGGTTCTTACAACCCAGGTTATCTGGCATGGTGGCCAGGGTAGAGGTGTCTTTCCAACTTGCTTTGGTCTTTTATAAAGAGAGTAGCATTAAGATGCCCATTGTTTTCATTTCAGAGAGGCAGTGTCTGCATTGTTTTTGGGAGCAAGGACTTGGCAGCCAAGCTCCTTTGAATCTAATCCTTAAGGCACATAACTTTTCTGTGCCTCAGTTTTTTAACATATAAAATGGGGCTAATAACATACTTACCTCATACAGTTATGGTGCTGGACACAGTCAGTGCCTAGATTGTTCACAGTCAATGCCTAATGTTCTATAAGTGACATGCTGTTATTGCTTATTTATTTTTTTAAATTATTTTTCTTTTGAGAAAGGTTCTCACTATGTGGCCCAGGCTGGAGTGCAGTGGTGCTGTCTTGGCTAACTGCAGGCTTGACCTCCTGGACTGAAGTGATCCTCCCACCTCAGCCTACCGAGTAGCTGGAACTACAGGCGCACACCACCAGTCCTGGCTAAGTTTTTAAAATATATCTTTCGTAGAGATGCGAACTCCCTGTGTTGCCCAGGGTGGTCTCGAACTCCTGAGCTCAAGCCTGCCCACTTCAGCCTCCTAAAGTGCTGGGATTACAGGTGCGAGCCACTGTGCTCGGCCATTTACTGATTTTTGAGCTCTTACAGGGCTCTTCCTCTCTGCTGCCCTAATTGTGCTTGACTTATCTTCATCAAACATTGTTATGATCTGATTGTACATGTGTCTCCCCTGTGATTTTCACCTCTTCAGGGACAGGAACCATGTCTTACCGTTATGTCTCCAATGCCCTATGCAGTGTTTGGTCCGTTTGTATTTGAGGAACTTGAAGTTGAACTTGGCTACGGATAGTTAGGTGTCTTTGGGCTTTGTAGCCTCAGAGATACTGCTCTCATTGTGTCTGATCAGCTAGTGAATATGCAGAGTGATAGCTGGGCTTAAAGGGCATTGAAAAGGATGAATTCTGGTTATGCTTTCTGAATTGCCTAAATGTAGGGGGCTGATTTCTCTTTTACCCTCATAGCAGAGTCAGTATTTCAATTTATAAAATAGATGGTCCAGTGTAAAATGAGGGTATGCCGTAAGCAGTTAACACCATAGAAGTTAGGAAAGCAAAGTAACATGTTAGGAAAATAGCATGAAACATTAATCTGAATAAAATAAAGAGACATAAGGGCCAGAGTTTTTGTTTATTGATGTGTTTTCGTCACTCAAAAAAATCTCAGTAGTTAAATGTGGAGAGAAGTGCTGCTAGAATGAATCTTTCTTTTTGCCCTCAGGATTTGACGGGATCTGAACTATACACCCAGGCGGCCAGCCTCCTGCATCCTGTGGTTTATACTACCGCTATCATTCTCCTCTTATGTCTCTTAGCCGTCATTGTCAGTTACATATACCATCACAGGTAAGAAATACATCTCGACAAAATAGATCTGCGGACTTTGATTTGAAGGACTTTATTTCACATTTAATTAGGATAAAATTGAGTTTGTTATCATCCTGTATTTCCAAAGTAAGGATGATGACTTTAGAATATATACATGCCTTCTTCATTTCATGCCATTAGAAACATAAATAATTAGTATTTGAGATGATAAATTCTGTTTTTACAGCATCCAGTCAGTTTGCTGGGTTTGTATCTAGAAAAGAATATGGGCAATACGTATTGGACACTGTGGGGCGGGTCACAGGCGCAATAGGAGGTAAAGTGAGGCAGAAGTTTCTTACCTGCAGAGGTACCTAAAGGGGTGTCTCTAGGTATCAAACTGTATTATTACTCTTATTTTATGACTTTTTGCCTATTATGATATTCTTTATTTTATAGATGACATTTTTAAGAAAATTTGTGGCATTTAAGCGTGGGATATGTTGTTTGTTAATTGGAGGCAAAGCTATAGAAACTTTTATTTTGTGGTGGGAAATAATGAACTAAAAGGATACGCTAAGCAGAAATTCGCTTTACAAAACGTTTTGCTGGAATGTATCTTCCTGTTTAAGCTAGACATATATGGCATTTCTTGACATTTAGTTAAGAAACAAAAGGAGATTTTGATATATATTACTAAAAAGAAAGACTTCAACATTTTATTATGAAAGTCCAGGAAGAAATGCATCGAGTGTTTAGACCTGCACCAGTGGGTCAAAAAAGGACCCATTGGCATCTTGCAGAAATCTCTAGGTGGCCAAGCAGGTAATCCAGTCATCTTAAGACATCGTAGTAACAAAAGCCCATGCGTTTCTTATTGTGGAGAATTTCTTTAGCATTTAGTGGGTGCAGTGGTTCTATAAATGGCTTTTTGTTTTTAAGTGCATAAAGTTAAATGTTAAGAAACGAGATCGAGTTAAATGATGTCTCAGATCTGTGCGTGTGTGTATGTGTGTGTGTGTCTGGTACTATATGTTTGTTAAATGTTTAAATATCAAATATTTAACTTTTACCTTTGATGAAGTTGGAATTAAGATGAACATCATAGTTTTCTCCTTATGTACTAGCCTGAATATTAATATTTTCTCTCTTTTTTAAACAGTTTGATTAGAATCAGCCTCAAGAGCTGGCACATGCTTGTGAACTTGTGCTTTCATATTTTCCTAACCTGTGTGGTCTTTGTGGGAGGAATAACCCAGACCAGGAATGCCAGCGTCTGCCAAGCAGTAAGTCAGAGTGAAAAACCGAAATGGAAAAAATTACTGGTATTAGAAGATAATTTCATTAACTATAAAAAGAAAAAATCATTCTTTAATACCTTTTCTTTAACTGATTAAAGTTAAATTTATTGTCTGTCACTTAAACAATCTGCCAGTTTACTTCCTGTTTTAAATTACCATTTTGCAACTGAATATATAACTTAAACAGCTCATCCCTTTATCATTGGGAATTTAGTGTTACACGTTATGGCTATTATTATAATGCCTGTTACTTATTTTTAAAATGTATGAAATTCTGACTTTGGCTGAAAGAGAAGTGACATTTTCTGATAGTAGAATTTTAAAAATTATTTTATGTGTTGATGAAAACAAAAATTAGAAAAAGAGTTAATCATAAAGATATAAAAATGACACTAGGTTAGATAAATATGAAGAATTTAAAAATATCTTACTCTTTGTTTCCAATAAATTATTACATATGTAGCCTTAGTGAACAGTTTTCTTGCAGCATAAATATAAAAATGGAAATTCTTCAATCTATGAATAGAAAATATGTAACATTTTATTTCTTTGTTTGTATATTTTTTTCACATGCATGATAGCAAGAAGTATAATGTAGTAATTGAAAGTTCAGGCTGCCTGGATTTGGATTTCACTTTACCATTTATCGGCTGTGTTTCTATGGGCGATCTGTTTAACCTTTTTTTTTCTTTTGTTTGCTTTTAAAACTGTAATTAAAAAAATATATAACGTGATCTCTGTAAACAAATTGTTCACTGTACAGTACAGTATTGTTACCTGTAAGCACAACATTGCACAGCAGATACCTAGAACTTTTCATCTTGTATAATTGAAACTCGGTATGCATTGAACAACGACCCCTTTTTTCTTTTCCCCCAGTCTTATGGCAGTCACCATTCTCTTCTTGGCTTCTATGCGTTATGACTACTTCAGATACCTCATATAAGTGGAATCATGCAGTATTTGTCCTTCATTGACTTACTTATTTCATTTAGCATAATGTTTCAATGTTCATCTATGTTGGTGAATATGATTTTCCTCTTTTTTATGGCTGAATAATATTCCATTGTATGTAGAGACCACATTTTCTTTATCTATTTGTTGTTGATGGACATACAAGTTGTTTCTATCTCTTGGCTACTGTGACTAATGCTTCAGGGAACACAAGAGTGCAGGTATCTCTTTGAGATTTTGATTTTAATGTCTAACCCTTCTGTGTCTCACTTTTCTCACCTATAAATTGGGAATGATAATCGAGTTGTTGGATGATATGATTGTGTACACAAATTATTAGAATTAATAGGAACGTTTAGCAGAGACGAACTGCTAGTGTGCAGAAATACAACTATGAGAAAACATAATGAGAAGGTAGCATTTACATGGTGTCAAAGACTATCAAGTATCTAGAAATAATGAAAAATGTTCAAGATTTACAGGTAAAATTAAAATATGTATTAAAGAAGACCTAAATAAATGGAAAGATAGAATAGGTCAAAGGATAGGAAGACTTAATATTAGCCAGATGGCCATTCCTTTTAAGATTAATCTGTAGAATTTTTTATGAAACTCAATAAGATGATTTTTAAATTTATGTGAAAATAAATGACCAAAGAAAGACAAGACACTAATAAAAAAGAGGAGCAGAGCCAGAAGACTGTCTTCTAGTCATCAGGGTTTATGAGGCTATGGAAATGAAACCAGTGTGGTATTAGCAGTAGACAGAGATAAATTGGCCAATGGGATAGAATGGAGAGTCCAGAGGCAGACCCACGGGAACTTTGACATACAACAGAGGGGATGATGTGCCTTGTCAGCTGGGGAAGAGAGACCACCATTCAGTAAATGGAGCTGGAGAAAATCCATTTGGAAAAAGATTAAACTGGGTCTATACCTCATGCCACATAAAAAAAAAAAAAGTCAACTCTAGGTGGTTTAAAGACTTACATATCCAAACCAAAATCTTAAAACCCTTTAAAAAAAAGTTGGACACCTTAAGATAAGGAAGGCCAATAAGACAGTGAAAGGCATCCACTAGAAAAAAAATAATTTTGACTAAAAATAAGAACTTGTATTTATCAAGAGCCCTTAAAGAAGCTGAAAAGGTAAGTTACAAATTGGAGGAATCTGTTTACAAGCCATACAACTAACAGAGCATTCGAGTAAAAAATATATCAGTAACTATAATCAGTGAGAACATCACAACAAGTCAGAAGAAAAAGTAGCAGGAGAATGGATGAGCATGTCGTAGAAGAGCGAACACAGAGGTTCAGCACATGTGTGCAGAAATGTTCAACAGCATGGGGGTCATGGAGATGCCAATGAAGACAATTAGTTACCATTTTATGCCTTTTCCATCAGCAGAAGTTAAGCCTGACAATGCCAAGTCTTGATGAACATGTGGACCCACAGGATCCTTTTACATAGTTGGTGGGAATGTAAGCGGATGTCCCCTGGGAGGCATTGCCTTCTATAGTTACATGTTCACGTACCCTGGAACCCAGCAGCCCCACTCCTGTACTCAGAGTAACCTTGCCTGTGTGCACGTGAATATGAGCATGGATATGAATATTCATTGCAGCACTATGCACAATATCAAAAACCTGGAAGCAACCCAAATGCCCAGCACAGAGAGAGTGAACTAACAAACCCTGTGGTATTATACAAGAGTCAGAACCAATGAATTATAGCAATGCAGAAAAGCACAAATTAGTTTTAAGTGAAAAGTTGAAAAGTAAGTCCTATAAATTAACGTTCACCATTTTTTTTTTAATAAAGGTAAAAATCACTAAAATAAACAGCCCACTTTAACAAAAAATAGGTGCGATAAAACTATAAAAGAGAAAGCAAGGGAGTGATGAACAGAGGATGTAGGGTGATGATACAGAGGATATAATAGGGTGATAGTTACCTGTGATGAGGGGGTCATATGATTAGATAACAGATTATTGACAAGGTCCTACCTTGTGTCTTGCTGGTAGATTCTTATGTACTTATCATACTATTAACAATAACTAACTAAATAAAGGCAGGTTGTGCTGGGCCCACTCATTAGACTGTGAGATGATACTGTGGCTTATGATTAATCCAATATGGTATACCTGAGATCCAATTTAAAATGTGTGTGTGTAACAATTGTTGAGAGGATTAAATGACTCAAGCATCTCAAGAGTACCAGGCATATACTAACTGTTCAATAAATGTTACCTGTTACCACTATTATATTAGTATTATTGATGAAATTACCTCTCATCTGTGTGATATATTTTTGTTTTAGGCTGTTACTACACCTCTGTAAACAAACTGCCTACAAGAAGTCAGATGATGGGTCTCAGATCAACTACATCCATGTGTAGAAGATAGCTCCTCTGTGTTCTCAGTCTTTCTCCCCTTCTTCATGTGGCTGACTCCCACTTACCTTGCAGGTCTCACTTTATTGTTACTGTTTCAGAGATTCTGTTCCTGTATCCCCCAGTGTTATTCTGTGGACCTGTATTATTCTGTTTTCATGCTGCTAATAAAGACATACCCGAGACTGGGTAATTTATAAAGGAAAGAGGTTTAATTGACCCACAGTTCCACATGGCTGGGGAGACCTCACAATCATGGTGGAAGGCAAAGGAAGAGCAAAGTCATGTCTTTCGTGGCAGCAGGCAAGAGAGCGCATGTGCAGGGGAAATCCCCTTTATAAAACCGTCAGATCTCGTGAAAGTTATTCACTTTCGCAAGAACAGCTCAGGAAAGACCCACCCTCATGATTCAGTTACCTCCCACTGGGTCCCTCCCACAACGGATAGGAATTATGGGAGCTGCAATTCAAGATTTGGGTGGGGACACAACTAAATCATATCAGGTCCTTACTAAAATTCCATGCTGCCTATGAAACTTTATGATTTACTGTTTAACTATCTCTGAACTGTAAGCTCTCCCTGGACTCCAAGCTCTACAAGCATAAGAATTATAGTAGTTGAACTTTGGGAGGCTGAGGCAGGCGGATCACGAGGTCAAAAGATCGAGACCATTCTGGCCAACACGGTGAAACCCCATCTCCGCTAAAAGTACAAAAATTAGCTGGGCATGGTGGCGCTCGCCTGTAGTCCCAGGTACTTGGGAGGCTGAGGCAGGAGAATTGTTTGAACCTGGGAGGCAGAGGTTGCAGTGAGCCTAGATTGCATCACTGCACTCCTGCCTGATGACAGAGCGAGACTCCATCTCAAAAAAAAAAAAAAAGAATTACAGTAGTTGATTCACTGGTGCTTATCCAGGGATCAGTACAAGGCCTGACCCGTAATAGATGCTGAGCAAATCTTTACTGGGTGAATGAACAAAAAGAAGCCTCTGTCTGCATATTAGAAGGCATTCAAACCTGGAGCCATTTTGACTCTATTAGGAGAGTACTCAGCACACAGTGGCAATAAAGGTCTTCATTGTATCTAGAAGTATTCATTGATTTCTTGAAGCAGACACATAAATTTATTTCACTAAGGAAATGAATGGAAAGACGCTGTTGTAAAGATGACTGCCTTTCATTGTCCTGAGTGGAATTTTCTACCATTTCTAAATGGAAAAAGAGAGGAATTGCAATGAGTTTTTAGGGCTTCAAGAACAAATGCCATTAAAGGTTTACAAAAGAAAAGGGAAAGGCAAGTCTAGACGTTTCATTGTCGTTCTCGTCTATGTTTATAATGCATTTCCCTTTGATGAAAGACATAGCATCATTCTTATATTTCTGACTCAGACATTCTTTGCTTCACTTTGTCACTGTAATACTCAATTCAGGTAATCACCGGCCGAGAGCAGAGTGGTAGAATGCAAAAAGGACTAGTCTAGGATTCCAGATTCTAGTAGCTGGGTTCTAATTTTGTGTCCTGCCAGAACAGCTTATGTGAATAGTCCCTTAACCTAGTAGGGGCTTAACATTTCTTCTATAAAATGGGTCAGGCTAGTTAAGTTAAATGATTGTTAAGGTTCTTCCCTCTGAAAACCTGAGCCCTCATGTGTACATGTTTTTATGTGCAGTTTGTCTTTATTATCTCCCTTTGCGAGCTTACATATTTTATGAACAGTATAAATGGGTTGTAATGTAGTTTCTTCCCTCACAGTGATTGCTTGAAGTTATTAAAGGTGCTACCAGCCAGGTACTTCTCACTCTGGTTTCTAAATTCATTTCAGGTAGGACCTTAGGTGCTTTCTACGGCCTTTAACTCTCTTTTGCTAAAGGTGCTGAAGGAGAACTAAGAAGTTGAGTGATGAAGTGCAAGGGCCGTTGACTCAAGTCTGGAAGGGATCTGTGTTCTGGTTCATGATACACTGCCAAATAATTGGTCGTTAATTTTTTGGTCCTTGGTTTTCTTAGCTATGCCATAAAAGGATTCAGCTGGATCTTATCTAAGATACCTTGTTGCTCCACCAATCCATGATTGCATTTATTAAATGTAGTGCCAGCCGCCCATGTTAGGTGCCCTTGAGATCTGTTATTTAGAGGATTGCTGCAATGGCACAAGAGATGTATTTGGAAAAATCTGATCAGTGAATATTAAGACCATTCTACTTGTCAACTACTGTGCATGTTTTATGTCTTAACCTTCATATTAACCCTAGGAGGTAGTTTTTCTTTGTGTATTTTATAACTATATAAACTGAATCATAGACAACTGAAATAACTTCCCTAAGTCACTAGGACCATTAGGTGGCAGAGGCATGACTCAAATGCTAGTCCGTTTGATTCCGAGTGCCTCTCAGCCCCCATCACTCTGCTTTAGTACTTAGTAGTGGACACCGTAGGAGAGAAGAAAGGGCAAGGGCTTTGGAACCGTCTAACTTCAGTTTGAATCACAGCCGTACTATTGACTGTGTAATCTCTAGTGGGTGACTTCTCTCAGTCTTAGTCTCTGTTTTCGTATCTCAAGGTTAACACTGACCTAATGGTGATGATAAAAGGATAAAGTGAAATCACAGGCAAGAATACGTTTTTGGATACATAGCAGGCATTTATTAATGGAAGCTGTTAACATTTTAATTGTTTACATATTCATCTATATGCTTGTATTCATCATAAAGTTTATTTTTTGGCACCATTGTTATGCATGATGCACTGCTGTAGGCGTATTGGTTGTTAAATGAACTCTAGTATGTGAGAGTTTACAGTTAGATAACAAATACATAGAGTGGAACTTTTTAGGATAATTATTTTATACCCATTTTACAACTTTGGAAATTAGTGTCCCAAGGTAAGGTGGCTTTCTTGAGTAATAATCTACTGCATTTAACATTAGTTAATAATAGTAATTATTTACATGCCTTATGAATTAGATTACTTCTAGATAATTTACAGAATTGCCATGTACATCTCTGATTTATTTGGAAGAAAATGTGATAGCAAGGTTGTATTTCATGTAGACAGAGTGTGAGATGGAGAATACAATAGGAAGTACTACATTCCAAAAGATTAAAAAATCTTTCCTACTAGATTTTAATCACTCATTTTTTCTGAAATTTGTAGAATATTTAGTGATTTGCTTTCCTGACTGTGTTAGCAGATGTCATCATACCCCTAAAATTCCACTATTGGTAATAATCAGGCTTCAGTATCTTTAAGAGTAAACCTCCTCTGGAAATTTAGAAATGCCATAGAAAACACTTCAGTGCCTAAAGATGTGTTTTGTTCCCTGTAGAAAATTCTTTGTTTGACACCTCCTATGTGGGAGTTACCTTAAACCTATATTTTTACTTTTGTATTTTAGAGCCTTACCTCATTCTTTTGACCTTTGTGTCAGAGACACCTCCAGCAATAGTAGAGTTGACCATTTTGAGTCAGCATCTGATTTGTTTTGAATTTATTGGTTTCTGTGCATCAAATTCATTTATACTATTTTTACTTACAGTATTTGGTGTGACTTTAGATAGCTCAAAAGGGTTATTTTATGCTTTCTGTTCCACTTCTGTCTATAAATTTTGCTTTCACAGCGCAGTCAGCCAAACTAATGGGAACCATGAAGCCACTTTTCTCTTTAAGACGATCATTTCTGACATTTGTAGTTGGGCCAAACTTGATCCCCCCTCCCAGCACCTCAGAGCCATTGCAAGGTTTATCTGGAGAGGGGCCACCCTGGCTTTCTCCTGCAAAATAAGATTTGGGCTTTCAGGTCATCAAGTGTTTGCTGCAGATTGGTTCTCATTAAAATAAACTGTGGACAGTGGTCCATAATTTTATTATCGACCTTTGATTTTCTTGAGGTTGGAGAGGCATCCCTTTAGAATGACAAATTTTTTCTTGGAATTTCATAATTATATAAAAAAGCAGTGATTAAAAAAAAGCAAGTTACTGGTTAAGAAAGCTGGATTATGTCCTTGATACTCCAGTGACATATGACATTTACTTTTCTTAAACTAAAATTTAAGCTTCTCTCATTTCCTCACATCTTCATCTAGAATTTCATCCTCAACTAGAGTTGCTTCATGTACAGGTCATGTGATAAATAGAAACTTAAGTGTATCATTTGCATATATTGCAGTTATCCTATACTTACTGAGCACCTATTATATCCCATGTATTGTGTCCATTCAATTCCTACGAAACCCCTAGAAGTGGCGATTGATAATTTTCTACTATTAAATTGAGGAAAGTTAATTTCAGAGAGGTCGCATTATTTCCTCAAAATCACATTCTTAATAAGTAATAATATAGTGATTTCTACTAATTGCTTGTCACATACTAGGCGATTTGCTAAATGCTTAATGTGGACCATCTTACTTAACCTCACAGTACTTTTACATTATTCTTGGTTCCCAAGTGAGGAAGCCAGCACTTTAGGTCTTACGTGACTTTGCTCAGATCACCCAGCAGGTAAGAGGTGAATACCAGTTTAAAAATCAAGGAAAATTTCATTTCTGAGTTCACTCTCTTAACCATCAATATATTATTATATTGCTTTGTGACTGCTACAGTGTATAAAAGCTCTGAATTATATCTCAGGTCTCTTACTCTGGAACTTATTCTGTGTGTGCTGTGGCCTTCACCCTGTAGTTAACCTGTGCCCTCTATATATTCCTCCTTAAGAAGAATGTTAGAAAATGGACTCTAGGCCGGACGTGGTGGCTCACGCCTGTAATCCCAGCACTTTTGGAGGCTGAGGTGGATGGATCACCTGAGGTCAGGAGTTGGAGACCAGCCTGGCCAACATGGCA
Source organism: Gorilla gorilla gorilla (assembly GCF_029281585.2). Lineage (NCBI taxonomy): Eukaryota > Metazoa > Chordata > Mammalia > Primates > Hominidae > Gorilla > Gorilla gorilla. The sequence goes on along the minus strand of NC_073227.2, from coordinate 30,587,071 downwards.
AAACCCTCTGTCTACTAAAAATACACAAATTAGCCAGGCATGGTGGTGCGTACCTGTAGTCCCAGCTACACGGGAGACTGAGGCAGGAGAATCACTTGAACCCAGGAGGCAGAGGTTGCAGTGAGCCGAGATCACACTGCAGCACTCTAGCCTGGGTGACAGAGCGAGGCTCTGTCCCCCCAAAAAAAAAAATGAAAATGAACTCTAATGTATAATGTCACATCTATGAAAAACACACTTTTGGTTTAATGTCCGGGAGCCAGTTCTGTCCTGTATTAAGGGTCGTCTTTGGTATAAATGGTAGTTTGTGGGCTTCCTAGAGCCAATTGTTGGTTTGTGTATTTGAGGATCGTGATTCCCTGTCACATGTCTATTAGAACGCAATGTTGCCTTAGCAGGCAACAGAGTTGATTATTAGGATAGGCCTTCCTGCTGCTTTCAAATCAGACTTCTGAGTTACTTAACCAATTTTGAGGTAAGCCTTAGTAGGAACATTTTTTTTCTTTTATTTATTCTTTGATCTTGCTTGTAGGTTGGGATAATTCTTCACTATTCCACCCTTGCCACAGTACTATGGGTAGGAGTGACAGCTCGAAATATCTACAAACAAGTCACTAAAAAAGCTAAAAGATGCCAGGATCCTGATGAACCACCACCTCCACCAAGACCAATGCTCAGGTATCTCATATCTTTGTTGTATTATCTTAAAGTTTAAGTGTTATGTTTGCTTTCATTGAAGCGTAATCATAAATTATAACAAAATTGCTGAGTGAATTTCGGGAAGTAAAAGAACGGACTTGTATGCAGGACTGCCTGGTTTTGAAAATGGCTTAGGCATCCTTCCCGCTGCCAGTCCTCAGACAACTTCTGTACCCTCTCTGAGCCTTCCAAGATCATCTCAAAAGTGGGGCTGATTCTCCCATCCTCGAGTTGTAGGGAATAAATGAGTAAATGGGCAAAGCACTTAAGAGGGGATTGGCCATATAATCGGCTCTATGAAACTGTCAGCTGTTTTTATTTCCTTGAGGTCTTATGTCATACTCAAGTATGTATCAGTTTAATTATTCTATGCAAAGGACAAAAAGACTTGTATGTTTTTCCTATCCATTATAATATGAAAAGTGGTAAATGGATTATCATGCTGGATGAATAAAATCTATCAGTGATGACCAAGCTTGTTGAACACCTGATATGTCACTGGCCCTGGGCCAGGGATTTACAGAAGACCCCCTTGCCCTTTGGGAGTTTATAGTCTGCAGGAGGAGAAAGGCATGAGCACTGACTGCGCTGTGTGAGAAGCATAGTGGAGATAGGTTCTTTGAAAATGTAGAGAAAGAAGCCATTAATTTTGGGGGTGGGGGGTTGTTAGGAAGTGCTGGACCACTGGTGTGAACTTTACTGTGATCATGACAAAGTGTAGAAGTGAAGAGTGAGCTGAGGAAACCTTGAGGAATGCAGTTTGGCTGGAGCCTCAGATGTTTGGTGTCAAGTAGCAGGAATTCAGGATGAAAGCTGGCTTTGAGGCCTTTGTGGATCCTGTTTAAAATGTGGGCAACCACTGAAGATTTTTAACTAAGGGAGTGGCCTGACATGGTGTCATTTTAGAAGGATATCTATGGCTCTAGTATGGAGTATAAATCAGAATTCCTAAGAATAAGGAATTCTGCTGAGGTTATTAGGGCAGCCCCCATGAAGACCAGAACAGTGTCAGGGAGAACAGAGAAGAGGACACAAGTTTGAGAGGCTTGAGGCAGTTTCTCTAGGATTGATGTCCAGCTGGATTTAAGAGAGTTGTGTGAGGGAGAGAAATTTGAAGATGACTGCAAGTTGTCTATTCTAGCTAGCTAGCGTGCCTTGACGGAGGGTGTTTCCATCAACTGAGAAATAAGATAGGAAAAGCAGAAACGGCAGGTGGGCGGGGGAGACATGGAGAGGGGAAACGGGGTGGCAGGCTCATCAATACTTTCTTGTGGAATGTTTACATTTTTTAGAAGTCCAGGGCTCAGCAGAGAGGACAAGCTAGAGATTGTCTAGGAGGAGCAGGAGACATTTGCTTATGTGGTCACTGAAGCCATGATAATGAATAGGATCTCCCAGGGAGAAGTTAGTTAAGAAAAGAATGATACTTGGACCTTATTAATGTTTAATAGATGGGCCGTGGAAAAAGTCACTGGATTTTTGGCTGCAGAAAGAGAACACCCGAGAACATGGAAGATTTGTGGGAGAGTGGTTCTGTGTTTGACAAGGAGCAGCAGGGGTGCTCCGTGGCCCCAGAGTTATGTTGTAGGATGAGATTTGACACCTCCCTCACTTCTATTAAGAGAAATGAGAGATGATGGTGTTTGGCTCAGAAACTTGGGAATCTTAACCTTAAGCAGCTGTTCATTCCTATAAGGTTCTGAGAAGAAAGATAAAGAGTTAAGGAAAAGGCAGCTGGTGCTTCAAACTCTCTGCAGTCCCCAAATGACACACAAGTATCCTCTTTGCATTAGACAGCTCAAGCTCCACCCTCTAGCCCTGCTTCCCCCATATCCTTGAGCTTAAGGAAGCCTGAGCAACACTGCTGCCTGCCTGGAGGGTGGGACACGAGATTTGCCCGTGAGACTCTTCTGACCCCGGAGAGGACATTTTTAGCATCATGGTGGTGAGTGGGTACAGCTGACAATAAGGTGATAAAGGCAAGAAAGTGGTGGTACCAGCGTTTTGCAGAAGGAAGAGAGAAAAGAAGTGGTAGTTCAAGGAAAGTTTTAGAAGATGGGGAAACTTGAATATATATATAATATATATATAATATATATAATATATATATTATATATAATATATATATTATATATAATATATAATATATATATAATATATATAATATATATAATATATAATATATATATAATATATATAATATATATAATATATAATATATATATAATATATATAATATATATAATATATATAATATATAATATATATAATATATATAATATATATAATTATAATATATATAATATATATAATATATATAATTATAATATATATAATATATATAATTATAATATATATAATATATATAATATATATAATTATAATATATATAATATATATAATATATATAATTATAATATATATAATATATATAATATATATAATTATAATATATATAATATATATAATATATATAATTATAATATATATAATATATATAATATATAATATATAATATATATAATATATATAATATATAATATATAATATATAATATATATAATATATATAATATATAATATATAATATATAACATATATAATATATAATATATATAATATATAACATATATAATATATAATATATATAATATATAATATATAACATATATTATATATGTTATATATAATATATAACATATATATAACATATATAATATATAACATATATATAACATATATAATATATAACATATATATAACATATATTATATATAACATATGTAATATATAATATATATTATATATAAGCAGTAGAGAAGCATGCTAGAAATAAGCAATAGAGAAGATTTTAACGATGCAAAATAGGGTTATTTGATAACAAGAACAGGGGTAAGGGGCGTTGAAGGAAGACAGAGAGGGTGATAGGACCCAAGATTAATTTTGGAAATAATGCTTTCTTTTCGGGTAAGAAGCAGATGTGAATTAGTATAGCAGGAAGAAGGGGAAGGTCACGTATTATTGGCATCTCTCTAATCTGTGGAATAGAAGGCAGAATTATAGTTTTATAGGGTAATTAGTTTTCAGCAGTACTAACATCATGTTAAAGGATTTTAGTAACTAGGTACGAGGAAGAAACAATATATGGACAAATGTATCACAGATATTGCCTTTATCCACCCAGGGCAAGATTTGGGGCCATGTCTCAGAAGGAGCAAACGCAAAATTAAGATTCTGACTTACCCAGAGTGGAAATTTCTTTTCAGAGAGATCAAGGAGCTCAGAGATGAGCACAGAGTTTTTCTTTGTAGGACCAGTCACTGCTCTGTTTCAGTCAGTTTTTATTGCACCATCATTTCCCTTGCTGTCCCCACCTCTCTTTGGAAAAGGGGTCAGGTAGGGCCTCTGCACTCTGTGAAGCTGCTGGGATCCAGATACCCTCCTTCCCTTAATCTCAGTGGACTGGCGATGAGATACACAGCAGTGGGCAGTCCTGGGACATGCAGGTTGAGCTGAACATTAGTCAGTAATTAATATGTCATTACATTTTTTGTGTGAACTAAGGCACTTTTCAGTTCACCGGCTGAATCTAAAAGAAGCCAGTTCCCGCTACAAAAAAAAAAAAAAAGGGTAAGTAAGCTGAAATCCTACCAGCAGGCTCAGAGTGTTACTTTGCCTGTCCACAAGGTGGCAGAAGCTGATCAGCTTTCCTCTACTCAGAAACTTACTAGACCTTGTGCTTTAAAACAAGAAATCTAAAAAACAAAATAAAAACACATTACTGCTAATAAATCAGCCTCCCGAACTTAACTCTCAGCTTATTATTGGAATAAAGATAATAATTAGTCTTCAGGGAATGGCTTTTGAAGCACTTGAGACATTATGAAAGATACATGTTAAAAAATGGAATGATGAGTGGTTTTTCCTGTGATTCTTCCTTCTAGATTTTACCTGATTGGTGGTGGTATCCCCATCATTGTTTGCGGCATAACTGCAGCAGCGAACATTAAGAATTACGGCAGTCGGCCAAATGCACCCTAGTGAGTATTTTATATTCTCTGTGTACTTGACCCAGTTGTTTCTCTTTTAAGTATTTTCTAGGCATTACAGGTGATTTCAATTTCTTAGATAATTTGTTGAAACATGTAGCATCGATCTGGTTTACCATTTTCTTTTCCAGTTGCTGGATGGCATGGGAACCCTCCTTGGGAGCCTTCTATGGGCCAGCCAGCTTCATCACTTTTGTAAACTGCATGTACTTTCTGAGCATATTTATTCAGTTGAAAAGACACCCTGAGCGCAAATATGAGCTTAAGGAGCCCACGGAGGAGCAACAGAGATTGGCAGCCAATGAAAATGGCGAAGTAAATCATCAGGATTCAATGTCTTTGTCTCTGATTTCTACATCAGCCTTGGAAAACGAGCACACTTTTCATTCTCAGCTCTTGGGGGCCAGCCTTACTTTGCTCTTATATGTTGCACTGTGGATGTTTGGGGCTTTGGCAGTTTCTTTGTATTACCCTTTGGACTTGGTTTTTAGCTTCGTTTTTGGAGCCACATGTTTAAGCTTCAGTGCGTTCTTCATGGTCCACCATTGTGTTAATAGGGAGGATGTTAGACTTGCGTGGATCATGACTTGCTGCCCAGGACGGAGCTCGTATTCAGTGCAAGTCAACGTCCAGCCCCCCAACTCTAATGGGACAAATGGAGAGGCACCCAAGTGCCCCAATAGCAGTGCGGAGTCTTCATGCACAAACAAAAGTGCTTCAAGCTTCAAAAATTCCTCCCAGGGCTGCAAATTAACAAACTTGCAGGCGGCTGCAGCTCAGTGCCATGCCAATTCTTTACCTTTGAACTCCACCCCTCAGCTTGATAATAGTCTGACAGAACATTCAATGGACAATGATATTAAAATGCACGTGGCGCCTTTAGAAGTTCAGTTTCGAACAAATGTGCACTCAAGCCGCCACCATAAAAACAGAAGTAAAGGACACCGGGCAAGCCGACTCACAGTCCTGAGAGAATATGCCTACGATGTCCCAACGAGCGTGGAAGGAAGCGTGCAGAACGGCTTACCTAAAAGCCGGCTGGGCAATAACGAAGGACACTCGAGGAGCCGAAGAGCTTATTTAGCCTACAGAGAGAGACAGTACAACCCACCCCAGCAAGACAGCAGCGATGCTTGTAGCACACTTCCCAAAAGTAGCAGAAATTTTGAAAAGCCAGTTTCAACCAGTAGTAAAAAAGATGCATTAAGGAAGCCAGCTGTGGTTGAACTTGAAAATCAGCAAAAATCTTACGGCCTCAACTTGGCCATTCAGAATGGACCAATTAAAAGCAATGGACAGGAGGGACCCTTGCTCGGTACCGATAGCACTGGCAATGTTAGGACTGGATTATGGAAACACGAAACTACTGTGTAACATTGCTGGGCTTCCTAGGCAGAAATTCATATAAACTGTGATACTCACATTCCTTGAAGCTATGAACATTTAAAAACTGTTTACAGCCACCATAGGGATTCAAAAGAATTTGGAATAAACTTTGAAGTTTTGGATTTTACTTATTTTTATCCCCAAATTGTTGCTATTTTTTAGGATCTGAAATAAAATCTTTCTAAAACATTGTTTTAGTTGTCAAAGCACCAACAGGACATTTTGGGATGTGAAATGTAATTTCTTGGAATCTGTAATTTGTACTTAACATTTCAGGCTTGTATTTAATATAATAAATAGGTGTTTGTTACTGTGTCGATCTGTTATTTTTATATTTTACAATATAAGCATTTAGTTCTATTTTAATGAAATTAGCGGTTTGGGGTATTTTAATTAGAGTTACACATAAGTCAGTTATATATATATATTGCATGGTTAAGTGTATTGATTTTGGCACATAAATCAAAGTGATTTTTGGGTTGCTGTATTTTATAAGTCTAGTTTTAAATGCTACCAGGTTTTAAAAGGATCTCTCAGGATGTTTTTTGAAAATGGAAATGCCTAAAAAACTTCCTACGTTGCCTTACTTTTGTGTTATTCCTTGGATCCTATTAATACTATTTTCAACGTGGTCATGGCCTTTTCGTTGCTTTATATTCGGTCTTAAGTTTCTTACTCTTTTTGGTGCAGCCAGGTAGGGGTGATTGCTGCACGAAAGTTATTCTTGAATGCAAATGAAGAACTACCATTTAAGGTTCACATTCTTCAATATTGGCTCTTAACATTGACTTTTATTTTGTACTTAAACAGATAAAGTTCCTTAGATTCATGCTGAAGTACTGATTAAATCCCATTCCGGAATTCTAAAAACAGCTCTACTGCAAAAGTTCTCGTTCACTGGTCTTCGCTACACTGCAGTCTAACCCATCTCCTGTCCTGAGTCTCACTGTGGTTCTCAGTTCTCTCGTATGCAAGACAATGTCTGCAAAATTGACACAACTTTGATCTCTTTTCAGCGGAAGTCTAAAGGTTTGAATCAGATTGGATTCAAAAGTACATATTCGAGAAATGCTAAAAAGAATCAAGCCGTTTAGCTTAATAAACTTCAAATTCTGAGAGATTAACTGCTTATGTACAGAGAACAATTCTCTGAGCCATCCTGAGCTTACCCATTCTAGTGTAAGTGTTCACTTTTCACTGGGTTACTGCATTAGAAATGTTATTTTGCTTGACAATAATAAAACCGATAGTTCTACTTAAGCCTTTTAGGTTTGAGTTTTAGAGATATTATTTTATGGTGGGGGAAATAAAGCAGCCAGTGGATAGATTTGGATATAATTCCTGGTTTATGGTCTCCTGGTAAATTGATATATTATGTACAAGATGGTGTTTGGAAATGACGAAGATAAGCTAATAAGAAATGGAGTGAATAATTCTTATTTATCACTATTTTTTTGTTTGCTCGGTGTTTAACCTGTTTGACCTGCTGCTCTGCTGTACCTAGGGAGATAACTTTCTTGTTCTTCTTTTTCCTGCCTCTGCATAGGAAGTGAGGAATTTTCCTTCCTGGAAGATGTTGCCCATTCAGCAAGCATTTATTCAGTTAAACATGCCTTATTTTAGGTAACAGAACAGGTGCTGGCGGTGGGGAAGGACTGGAAAAGAAACCAAACACTTGGAAGAAGATGGAGATTCTGCTAAAAATGTTCAAGGGGATTTTGTTACTCATAGCGTGGAGAGTGATGAGCGATCACTTACTCATCCTTAGTATTTCAATTAGAGTTTTGATATTTGTATATAGGAAGTGAGTAATATATTGTATTCCTCCCACCTTTGTCATTTATGATTTATAGCTGAGATTCTCTATTTTTCATAGAATTGTAAACTGCTAACAGATGTTTCAGTTTTCTTAGAGATCAGCATGATCATTTTCCTAATTTAAAAAATTTGACAACTAAGATCCAAAGAATTTCTGGCTTGCTGGACATGCTGGCAGGTTATACCATGCCCACGGCTAGAACCATGTTTGCCAATGCTGAGGCCACCGTGCTTGGCAACACATTTCATTGCTTTTACAGTGTTTATTATCTATAAAATTGTATCAGACTTTATTCTTATCTTAGTTGTTTTGAGTTTTAGTTTCATAATAAGGTATAGTTGGTTATATTCTGCTTAAGGAAACAGCTATGATTCTTTTATTTCATGACAGTTTTTTTGTTTAGTTTAGTTTAGTTTAGTTTTGTTTTTAGAGTTGAGGTCTCACTCTGTTGCCCAGGCTGAAGTGCAGTGGGGATCATAGTTCACTGTAACCTCGAGCTCTTGGGGTCAAGCCATCCTCCCACCTCAGCCTCCTGAGTAGCTGGAACTACAAGAGCAAGCCAGTAGCCCGGCTGTTTTTCTTTTTCTTTTTGTAGAGATGGGTCTCACTGTGTTGCCCTGACTGGTCTCAAACTCCTGGCCTCAAGTGATCCTCCAACCCTTGCTTCCCAGACTGTTGAGATTATAGATATGAGCCACTGAGCCCAGCCAAAAGTTGTTTTCTTAATGTAAACATTATATCTACAGATTACATATATGATGTTATATACTAACCTGCTTTTTAGGTAACAATTAGAAATTAGATTTGTGTATGACTATTTTTGTGACTAGATTTATATACTAACGTAAATGTATATTAATATTTCAGGTCATTAATAGGTGGCAACTGATTTTTAAATCTCAGGATATTTTGGATAAATGTAACAACGTGACTATATGTATGTTCAATATATTTATATTAGTAATATATACAGATGGCAAATTAGGTTTAGATGCTGATTGGAATCTATACATAGGTCTCATTATAGAGAAGCAACAATGTTAGAACAGACTTACATGTTTCAGGTATTGAGTTCAGAATGCCCAAACTGAAGTTGGTTGAGAACATACAAAATTAGGAAGTAAAAACATTAACTGAAAACATCTGATGCAGGAATTAAACTAAATCATCAAGGTAAGTGAGGCATACAACAGCAATCCAAAATTTAAAACAAATCTTAATTCTGTTTTTCTTTTTGGATTCCAGTAATCATTTAGTTATTTTAATATTGACTCCAGTGCTTTTATCTGAGAGGTGATTTGATTGTTCGTAATCACTTAATGATGTTTTCCAAATTTGAGTCATTCTGTCACTTTTGCTAATTTTGTTATATTTTTCTTAACACTTGTATTAATGCTGTCCATGGATTATTGCTTATATTGAAATATAAGCAGTAATAAATTATATTTATTATATATAATATATTATTGAATATATAATATATTATCGAATAATATAATATATTATTCAATATATTATATTGAAATATAAGCAATAATAAATTCAAAATAAAATCAATAGATTTATTTGTATAAACAAGGCAAACTCCTGAAGGAGAAATTTTTCATTGTTTGTAATCTGCCAGTGCTAAAAATGTGACTGCATGTTGCTAGGTCTTAGACAAAGGTGAGATTGTAACCAATAAAATTCTGCTTTTTGTTTGTTTGTTTAGTTTTGGTATGAACTCTCTTGAATCCTTCTGACCTACTCAGATCATTTCACAGCCATGTCTTTTATTGGCCATTAGAAGCTCCTAAGCAGTGGTCATAACTGGGCTATGGGGGATACTGATTGATGAACATGTACAGTGTGTGTTAACTTAGTTGTTGTTGGCTGATAAACGTGGTCTTTCCACCTTTTTTGTAGACCCGACCCAGCTTTGTATTATGTGAGGCCCCAGGCAGCCTTTGGATAAAGCTTTTTTTTCAGCCTCCTTTCACTGGGGATGCCAGAGGCTTAGAAGTAGATACTGAATGTGAATTTACAGGACCATAGTATTAAGAAGCTTACATTTATAGAGTCATTGATGGAGGTGGACCACTACGTTCTCTGATAAAGTTCAATGCGTAGAATTACTTCCTGGCCCAAATCTCACTAGTCTTCTGTTCAACAAACTTGTTTCATGCTGCTTAAAACACATATTAACCTAATTGCATCATATTTACAAAATGGTAGGAGAAAAGAGACTGTGTGTATGTATGTATATTTAATCCATTAGTTACTGCTGCCATCTGGTTTAAGAAGACACTGATGAAGACCTTTATCAGGTATTTTCAAAAAGTTCAAAATGTTTTCAGAAGACTCTTCAGATGCATTCCAAAGAATCCAGCTAATCACATCTTCAATTTTGTAATCATTGTGTTCACCCTGTTTTGGCATAGAATACTAATGAAGGTTTGCTTTTATGGATAAATTTTGATGTTCTAATCAGGACCTATATTTGCAAGACATGGTTGCTTGCAAAGCTGGATTTGGTCATGAGTACTGTGAATGGAAATTGATCTCAGGACCCCCAAATCACTAAGCCAAAGGAAAAGGTCAAGCCAATGGGAACTGCATTGGGCAAACCTGACTCCCATTCTATTCCTAAAATAAGATAGCTATGAAGATTAAAAAAAAAAAGCTACATACTTCCCTCACAATGTGCCCACCAGGAAGTTCCTTGTGGACAAAGGACAGACAGAACTCAAAGTCATCCCTCTGCTCATGTGAGACAAATGCATATCTGATTGCTTCCTTTGCCCTGTTGTTTCACTAAGCCAGACTGAGGCATAAGTGACTATAAATTGTGTATTCGATGAAAAGCTAATCAGAAATTCAAAAGAATGCAATAGTTTGTCTCTTATCTACCTATGATCTGGATGTCCCCTCCTGGCTTTCCAGACCGAGTTGTACCACCTTTTCAGACCAAACTAGTGTACATGTTACACATACTGATTGATGTCTCATATCTCCCTAAAATGTAAAAATCCAAGCTGTACCCCTACCACCTTGGGCACATGTCATCAGGACCTCCTGAGGCTGTGTTATGGGCATGTCCTTAACCTTGGCAAAATAAACTTTCTAAATTGACTGAGACTTGTCTCAGATGTTTTGAGTTCACAGTGTTACCCGAAAGGGGTACTGATCCAGACCCCAAGAGAGGGTTCTTGGATCTCGTGCAAGAAAGAATTCAGGGCAAGTCCACAGTGCAAAGTGAAAGCAACTTTATTAAGAAAATAAACACAGGAATTGGCTACTCCATAGAGCAGCCCTGAGGGCTGCTGGTGCCCATTTTTATGGTTATTTTTTGATGGTATGCTAAACAAGGGGTGGATTATTCATGCTTCCCCTTTTTAGACCATATAGGGTAACTTCCTGACGTTGCCATGGCATTTGTAAACTTGTTACGGTGCTGGTGGGAGTGTAGCAGTGGGGACAACCAGAGGTCACTCTTTTGGCCATTTTGGTTTTAGTGGGTTTTGGCTGGCTCCTTTACTGCAAACTGTTTATCAGCAAGGTCTTTTTGACCTGTATTTTGTGCTGAACTCCTATCTCATCCTGTGACTTAGAATACCTTAACCGTCTGGGAATGCAGCCCAGTAGGTTTCAGCCTCATTTCACCCAGCTCCTATTTAAGTTGGAGTTACTCTGGTTTACATGCCTCTGACATTTCCACCCTCCCTTTTATAACAGAACCCTTAATCCTAAGGGTTGCAGAGGGACAAAGATTCATCTTCTGTAACTTCTCCAGGCTGAATAGGAATGATGATATTCCTGCCTAACTATTACGGTCTCTTGCGTTCAGGGTAGACAGCAGCTCAATCAGAAAGCATCAGTATGGCGAGGGCCGTTTATGACTCGAGTTTCGACAAGAGGTGTTATCTGGAAGATTAATAAGTGTTCAATTTAAAACATTCAGTAAGCTTGTCCTGTATTCCTGCACGAAGAGTAGAACAGCAATATATTCCATAAAAGTAAAGCAAAATAAAGTTATTCCAAGTAAACTAAATTAGAAGGCTTTTTATGAACTGGGCCACTGTTGGAACTAAGCTGGTATGGGGTTGTTAGCTGATTGTAATGTGTCCAGAATTAGAATGCTAATCCAGATTTTTGTATTACCCATCCTTCTTGTTTCTTCTGAGCAGCAGTCAGAGATCACTGGTTGGTTCACAGGAATAAGCAGGATTAGCCTAAATTGCAGAAACAAACTTAAAACAACAGATGAGACTAGAATTTAATAACAAGTTTACCATAGTTCTTGAAACATACTATTTCTCTCTCCAGTTTCCTATTTTTACTAAAGACAAATTATGTTAAGACTGATTTGCTTTATTATAATTGGCCTGATTATTTGTATAAAGTACAGCAAGAATAATTATTTTTCACATAGACTTTTTAATTGGCTTTAAAGGAACTCTGTTTCATAAGGAATCTCAGATAAGACTTTTTTAAAGCCGAGCCCCTCCATGAGTTTGTATCCTCAAATACCTATAAGTTGGGTAAATTCCTTTCTTTTTGAGGTCCCAAGATAACTTTGGGCTCCTAGGCCTGTGAGAAAGTGACATTCTTTACCATAGTTCAGAAACCCTATACAGGGACTGTATAGGCGAGGTATGAGGCCAGTTCCCCAGAGGGCTTTTATTGGCTCTACAAGTCAGGTTTGGTTCCTTAAAGGAAAACACACCATTCCAGTCGAAGCCTTGGTAAAAACCAATTTCTCCAATTGTGTCCGGTTACAAAAGAAAACAGATTGTTATTGCACTTATGCAAATAACTATATAGCCATAAATTAAGAATACTCACAGTTTCCAAATTTTGGAGAAATCATATAGAGAGAAACAAATGTGCTCCAAATTTTGTTCACAGGAGGGTATTTTACTCAATTGCTGAAAGCTGTAAATAACTCAAAAGAAAAGTATTCTTAACTCTGAAAAGCAAAACAAAGCATCAGCAGCATTTTAAGCAAAGTTAAAAAGATTACACTTCTTCAGTTTAGTCCATGTAGTTAGTTAACTTCTATTTCATAGTTATGAACATTTCAGCTCCTTGTGAGGGTTCTGAAAGCTTTTTCCTTTATTCTGATGTCACAATCTACAAAGTTATCAGAAAACCTGCATTTAAGAACACCTGCTAGAGTTCTGTAGTTGATTATAAACCACCTTCTAAAGAGATTAAAACACAACAATTGTCTGTGAACGATTCTGGAAGTTTTAGGACAGCCACTATTAAAGCCACAATTGATAAGGAAATTTGGTTACTTCTGTGGCACACAAAATTTTACATAACAATTATTAACACATTAAACCATATTAGAATTATAGGAGTTTCCCATAGCTTTGGAACATATACCAATAACACATTTATGTAACTATAGTCCAAAGAAAGCAAAGCACTATTTCACATTTGATAATGCTTCCTGTATGATTTTTATACCAAATAAGTCAAATTTTACCTTTGCATTAATGTACTATTAATTTGAAACCTGTTTTAATAAAATTGTATGGACATATTTACCCAATTTTAATGTTTAACTGTAAGATAAGATTCTTATAAAACTTTCATAACCCCTTATTTTTGTGAAAGAGCAGATTAGTGCTCTAAGAAAAACCTGTGGTGCTTTTATTCCAATGTTTAATTTTTGGAAAAAATGAATAATACCCCTTTAACTTTAGCCAATATGTTTGCACACAGAATCTCTCACAATTAATTTTTTCAAACCTTCCACAACTGTTCAAACCTTTAGCTTTATTCTAACTTAAAACAATTCTTTAACCCTTTGGGCAAAAAATCCACATTCTCATGCCTTCTTATAATATTTACCAAAAGTACCTTTTACTTTCCTTACACACCTTGCATGTAAAACTGTTTCTTCGATAGTCTCAATTACATGTTACAGTGTTAACTTTTAGCAACTTTTACTTTTGGTGAAAACCCTGGTTAGTAAGAAATTTTAATTGTGTACTAGGTGTGGTGTCTAGCCTAGGACACACCAGGCAGAACTGCAGATAAGAGCTGATGCTCCAGCATAGCTAGGGGACGTGGCTAAGTCCACATGTCCCCAGGCCTTATCTGGAATCTCATGGCTTTAAAGTAGGTAAATTGTTATGATTTCCATTCTTTCGCATTTGCTGAGGAGTATTTTGCTTCCAATTATGTGGTCAATTTTAGAATAAGTGTGATGCGGTGGTGAGAAGAATGTATATTCTGTTTATTTGGGGTGGAGAGTTCTGTAAATGTCTATTAGGTCTGCTTGGTCCAGAGCTGAGTTCAAGTCCTGAATATCGTTGTCAAATTTCTGTCTCTTTGATCTGCCTAATATTGAGGGTGAGATGTTAAAGTCTCCCGCTATTATTTTGCGGGAGTCTAAGTCTCTTTGTAGGTCTCTAAGAACAGTGCAATCAAATTAGAACTCAGGATTAAGAAACTTACTCAAAACTGCACAACTGTGTGGAAACTGAACAACCTGCTCCTGAATGACTACTGGGTAAATAACAAAATTAAGGCAGAAATAAATAAATTCTTTGAAACCAATGAGAACAAAGACACAATGTACCAGAATCTCTGGGACAGAACCAAAGCAGTGTTTAGAGGGAAATTTATAGCACTAAATGCCCACAGGAGAAAGCTGGAAAAATCTAAAATCGACACCCTAACATCATGATTAAAAGAACTAGAGAAGAAGAGCAAACAAATTCAAAAGCAAGCAGAAGACAAGAAATAACTAAGATCAGAGCAGAACTGAAAGAGATAGAAACATGAAAACCCCTTCAAAAATCAGGGAATCCAGGAGCTGGTTTTTTGAAAAGATTAACAAAACAGACTGATAGCCAGACTAATAATGAAGAAAAGAGAGAAGAATCAAATAGACACAATAAAACATGATGAAGGGGAGATCACCACTGATCCCACTGAAATACAAACTACAATCAGAGAATACTATAAACACCTCTACACAAATAAACTAGAAGATCTAGAAGAAATGAATAAATTCAAACCCTCCCAAGACTGAACCAGGAAGAAGTCGAATCCCTGAATAGACCAATAACAAGTTCTAAAATTGAGGCAGTAATTAATAGCCTACCAACCAAAAATAGCCCAGGACCAGAGGGATTCACAGCCAAATTCTACCAGAGGTACAAAGAGGAGCTGGTACTATTCCTTCTGAAACTATTCCAAACAATAGAAAAAGAGGAACTCCTCCCTAATGTATTTTATGAGGCTACCATCTTCCTGACACCAAAACCTGGCAGAGACACAACAAAAAAAGAAAATTTAGGCGAATATCCCTGATGAACATCAATGCAAAAATCTTCAATAAAATACTGGCAAACCTAATGCAGCAGCACATCAAAAAGCTTATCCACCACGATCAACTCGGCTTTATCCCTGGGATGCAAGCCTTGTTCAACATACTCAAATCAGTCAACGTAATCCATCACATAAACAGAACCAATGACAAAAACCACATGATTATCTCAATAGATGCAGAAAAGGCCTTTGATAAAATTAAACACTTAATGCTAAAAACTCTCAATAAACTAGGTGTTGATGGAATGTATCTCAAAATAAGAACTGTTTGTGACAAACCCACAGCCAATATCATACTGAATGGGCAAAAACTGGAAGCATTCCTTTGGAAAACTGGCACAAGGCAAGGATGCCCTCTCTCACCACTCCTATTCAACACAGTGCTGGAAGTTCTGGCCAGGACAGTCAGGCAAGAGAAAGAAAGAAAGTGTATTCAAACAGGAAGACAGGAAGTCAAATTTTCTCTGTTTGCAGATGACATGATTGTATATTTAGAAGACCCCATTGTTTCTTAAGCTAATAAGCAACTTCAGCAAAGCCTCAGGATACAAGACCAGTGTGCAAAAATCACAAGCATTCCTATACACCAATAACAGACAAACAGCCAAATCATGAGTGAACTCCCATTCACAATTGCTACAAAGTGAATAAAATACCTAGGAATCCAACTTACAAGGGATGTGAAGGACCTCTTCAAGAAGAACAACAAACCACTGCTCAAGCAAATAAGAGGACACAAACAAATGGAAAAAACATGGATAGGAAGAATCAATATCATGAAAATAACCATACTGCCTAAAGTAGTTCATAAATTCAATGCTATTCCCATCAAGCTACAATTGACTTTCTTCAGAGAATTAGAAAAACTACTTTAAACTTCATATGGAACCAAAAAATGCCCCTATAGCCAAGACAATCCTAAGCAAAAAGATCAAAGCTGGAGGCATCACGCTACCTGACTACAAACTATACTACAAGGCTGCAGTAACCAAAATAGCATGGTGCTGGTACCAAAACAGATACATAGACCAATGGAAAAGAATAGTTACCTCAGAAATAATGCCACACATCTACAACCATCTGATCTTCGACAAACCTGATAAAAACAAGCAATGAGGAAAGGATTCCCTATTTAATAAATGGTGTTGGGAAAACTAGCTAGCCATATGCAGAAAACTGAAACTGGACCCCTTCCTTACACCTTATACAAAAATTAACTCAAGATGGCCAAACTTGGTTTGACCTTAAAGCATTTAACAAAACTGATATTTGACCTTAATTTAGACCAAATGTCTACATTTTCAAGTCATTTTACCAATAAGATTTAAAACCGTCTTTATTTTTCAAAAGATTACTAAAGTCATATGAACAAAAAGGCATTAAAGTTTCTATTTTTCTGACAAAATATTTAAGTGCTTATTTTTAAAGCCAATTAGTTAGAGTCCTTTTACATATAAACATACAACACATAAATAGACAGAAGATTTACCACTTGTAAGATTCTTTATTTGCCAGTTTCTTAATTGTATTACTGGCTTCAGGGTGGAGCCCTTGGAGCAACAGGGCCGGGAAAGCATGTGTTTCTAGGGCCAAATAAGTAGCAAATAAACAGCTGAAGGCAAAGACAGTTCCCTAAAATTAAGGGTGCCATTTTACACTGGATCCTGGATCCCCAAAAGGAGAGAATTCTATGGGGGAAGACAGTGCAGTGCTTCTACCCTGCATTTCATTGCAAGGCAACCCAAAGCTAATCAGCCCATTTTGTAATCAGCCCATCCCTCATGGGAGTCTCATCTCCCAGCAGGGGTTGGGGATGTTTCCTTATCTTCCAGGTGGCCAAGAGCATGCTTGTCTGATCCAAGCATGCAAAGAGTTAAGTATTCCTCCATAACTACTATTAGTCATCCCTTAAAGTATATTTCCTACCTAGCTGTTACATACCAAAGCTCTCTCATAACGCAAAGTAATTTTTGATACCCCCAAAACTCAAAACCATCAGATAACACAATGCAAAACAGAACACAGCCTTTGATTTTGAGAGGGAGCTATCTGTTTTTAATTCCTCAGGTTTCATGAGGAAAACAAGTTTTTTTTTTTTTTTTTTTTCTCAAAATGGGGTCTGTGGTGCCTCCTCTGTTTTTCCCAAGGAGTCCCAGGCTACCAGAAGTTACCTTAGAGCCTCATGTATGCATTGAGTGGCAAGACAAAACCAACAAACAAAAAAAGAGAAAAACCATTCAGTCGACTGAGAAGAAAAAGACCTTTTTCCAGGAAAACAAGTTCCAAGAAGAGGAAAACATAAAGGCCTTTTAAATATATCTATAGTTTATCCACTTTTAATTAAGCTAACTTTTAACCATAGTGCTCTTTAAAAAAAGAAATTGTTTCAGATCTGTTATTACCCGACTTTAGCCTTGCCAAGTGGCCAATATTTCTAGCTTCTGAACTTTACCAAAGATAACCTCCTAGGTGCTTAGAGAAAGGAAAATTTAAGACAGTCTGCAGAGGAGAAGAGAATAGACAAAGTCACACAGATATTAAACCAGAAATGACTTACTTTCTAGGTGGGGAATTGAACCCGGACCGCCACTGTTAAAGTGCAGAACCCTATCTACTGAATTACAGGACAGGGCAGTCTCTATTCCCTTTCCCAGAAGAAGTCTAGGGTAGTTAATTTTGAGCTTGCAAAGACTTTTTAACTATGTAATATGATTTTTAGAGCTAACTATGACATAAACCCTAAAATTTCTGTTTCTTAGAAGGCGAAGACCAAGAGAATGTACTTCCACGTGGTTAAAAGGTCAAGCTCCTAAGGACTTAAAAGAAGGTGGAGACTTCATCCAGTTCTTTTTTTTTTTTCTTTCTTTCTTTTTTTTTTTTTTGAGACGGACTCTTGAGCTGTTGTCCAAGCTGGAGTGCAGTGGCGTGGTCTCAGCTCACTGCAACCTCCGCGTCCCAGGTTCAAGCAATTCTCCTGCCTCAGCCTCCCAAGTAGCTGGGATTACAGGCACCCACCCACCACACCCGGCTAATTTTTGTACTTTTAGTAGAGACGGGGTTTCACCATGTTGGCCAGGCTGGTCTCAAACGCCTGACCTCATGATCCGCCCATCTCGGCCTCCCAAAGCACTGGGATTACAGGCATGAACCACCGCGTCCGCCCTCATTTAGTTTTTTATTTGTTTCAGGGACCTGCAGCCAAGTTTGTTACTGATGAGCTTGCTGGGTCGTCTTGAAAAGCAGGCTTACAGGTATTCTAAGCCCATGTTTTATCCTGAAGTACCCCTCAACACAGAAAAATTAATTCATGGCATGAAATACACCAGCTTAAGACTAGCCTTAGAATTCTTTTTCACACTAATTACAAACTTCTCAGAGGAGATAAACTCTGAATTTTTTTTTTCTATTCGTTCAACCATTTGCATAGAGAGATAGAAGCCAGAAATCTGGTAAGAAATTCTTACCCTTCTGCCGGCATGCCAGGCTTCTGGGTTCCCTTTCTCTGACCAGCACTAATGATCCGGCTTGCGGCACCATCGCCTTGGGGGCCAAGCCACATTGTAAAGGAAAATCGTTATTTTTTTTTGTTCTGGCCAGAGCAAAATACGTGTGATAAAACATAGACATTAGCCACTCTGCTTAGTACCCAATATCAAACTGGCAAGGCTTACATTTGCCCCACATGGGCCCCTTCATCTTTAATCCAACCTCCGACTTGGAGTTTCAGCACGTGGTCTCTAGGCAAGATGGTTGCCCTGAGTAACAGAAAAGACAGGAAAGGAGAGAAGGAAAAGCATTGCCTCTAGCAGGGTGGGACGGGTGAAATGCTCAGGGAGGCCAGAGAAAGACCCACCCATTGCAGCGACACTGAAAAGTTCAGGTGGCTGCTTCTTGGTAGCAAAGGGATCTTTTCCAGCAATCCTATTAGCTCTCAACTTTCCCCTTTTAGGGAAGAAAAAGCTTCCCATGTCCCACGATCCTGTACATGCCTAACCCTGTCACCCACAGCCATTAGCAAAGAGTACAAGGCAGATTAATCCAAAGAGAATAGCAGTTAACATCTGGTAGTGCCAAACCTGTTGTTAACCAAGGTGGACTTTACTGAGAGGGACCTCTAACCCCCTAAATCTTAGAAGAGACTCTAACCCTCCAAAGTTGTGCTGCTAACCCAAGGTTGGTCCAGCGTCCTTGCCTTTTATTGAGAGGAGCATTTAACCCACTCTGTTTTAGGAGAGTCTCTAACTTCCCTAAGTTGGGCCTCAAACCCAATCCCATTCTTTACCCGGGTACCCAACCACTTACCCAAAGTCGTCCAATTAGTGCTGCAGTCTACTTCCTTTGGGTCAGGGGTCTCCTCAATATCGTCTCTTCTGTGGTTCACCAGAAATATGTTGCAGGACCCCAACACTTACCCAAACGGAGCTGTTGGGTCCGGGTTTCTGCACTATAGTCCCTTCTGTGGTTACCACAAATACATTACCAGAAAGGGGTCCTGATCCAGACCCCAAGAGAGGGTTCTAGGATCTCACACAAGAAAGAATTCAGGGCAAGTCTGCAGTTCAAAGTGAAGGCAAGTTTATTAAGAAAGTAAAGGAATAAAAGAATGTTACTCCATAGACAGAGCAGTCCTGAGGGGGGCTGGTTGCCCGTTTTTATGGTTATTTTCTGATAATAAACTGAACAAAGGGTGGATTATTCATGCCTCCCCTTTTTAGACCATATAGGGTAACTTCCTGACATTGCCATGGCATTTGTAAACTGTCAGGGCTCTGGTGGGATTGTAGCAGTGAGGACAACCAGAGATCACTCTCGTGACCATTCTGGTTTTGGTGGATTTTGGCTGGCTCCTTTACTGCAAACTGTTTTATCAGCAAGGTCTTTTTGACCTGTATTTTGTGCTGACCTCCTGTCTCATCCTGTGACTTAGAATGCCTTAACCATCTGAGAATGCAGCCCAGTAGGTTTCAGCCTCATTTTACCCAGCTCCTCTTTTAAGATGGAGTTGCTCTGGTTTATACGCCCCGACAATGGTACCAAGTTAGGTTGAAGACTATGTTGAGGAACAGATTCAGCAGGAAAACTGTGAGCTTCACTACTAAATAGGATATTTTGTTACCAACATCCACTCCTTTATACAACTGAATAAAGATGTTAATTTAGTGGTCAACCATGATTGACAATTTTTATTGCTATAGAAAAAACTTTCATGTTGAGTCTGGGTAAACTACTATTTTTAAAAAAAATGCAGTATTTCTGAAGCTTAACACAAAAGTTTCTCACTGAATAATCATCTGGCATGTATGTTACTAAGCTGGCAGCTCTCCTCAGGGGCTCTCCTCACGCAGGCATCTGCCATTATGTGGCTTTGTCCTCTAGGTCGTTACTCAGACAATAGAGGTTAGCACATGGGAGGGTTTTATGGGTCACGCCTGGAGATGGCTTTTGTCATTTGTATCCACAGTCCATTGCCCAGAATGCAGTTGTGGCCACGCCTAATTGCAAAGGAAGTTAGGAAATATAGTCTAGCTATGTGTATAGGAAGGAAAGGGAGATAGTTCAGTCCATAAATAAACAGACTGCCACAGGATAGATTCCCAGTATGTACAACAGTGAGCTTTATTCCTATCTAGTCTGTCACTATGAATAATGTACTTGTAAGCACAGATCGATTGTTGGTTCTAACCAGAAATGTTAGATTTCAAGTCAGTTTGAAAATTATATGATGGTCAATGTCTTAGTCACCCTGGGCGGCTATAACAAAAGTGACATAGACTCATTTATTACACTCATCACTACTACTCATTATGACACCACCAGCTTTTCTGGGTTTCTAGCTTACAGAGGGCAGAGTGTAGGACTTCTCAGCCTTCATAGTCATATGCGCTACATTCTTATAATCTCTTCTATGTCTCCATCGATGTGTCTGTATCTAACTACTATTCTGTTTCTCTAGAGAACCCTAACACAGTCAACATTAAAAAAATTGACACGTACTAATTGTACACATTTGTGGGGTGCATAATGATGTTTTGATGCATACAGTATTCATCACCTCAAACATTTATCAAATGAAAGTAATTTAGCACATCCATCACCTCAAACATTTATCATTTCTTTATTTTGGGAAACATTCAAAGTCCTGTTTTCTAGCTATTTGAAAAATATATAATACATTATTGTTAACTATAGTCACCCTACAGTGGTATAGAACAGCACAACTTATTTCTTCTATGTAGCTGTAATTTTGTATCTTTTAACCAGTATTTCCCTGTTCCCCCACCCCGACCCTTCCCATCCTCTAGTAATTACTATTCTATACTCTACTTCTTTGAGATCAACTTTCCTAGCTATGGCATATGAGTGACAACATGAGATATTGATCTTTCTGTTCCTGGCTTATTTTACCCAACATAATGTCCTCCAGGCTCATCCATATTGCTGTGAATGACATGATTTCATTCTTTTTTATGGCTGAATAGTGTTCCATGTATATATATTTTATTGATTTATATGTTAATGAGCACTTAGGTTGATTTCATATTTTGGCTATTGTGTGAGTAGTGCTGCAATAAACATGGGGTTGCAGATATTTCTTCGATATACTCATTTCCTTTCTTTTGGATATGCATGAGTTCATTCTCACATTGCTATAAAAAACTGTCTTGAGATTGTGTAGTTTATAAAGAAAAGAGGTTTAATTGACTCACAGTTCCAAAGATTGTACAGAAAGCATTGCTGGGGAGACCTCAGGAAACTAACAATCATGGTGGAAAGGTAAGAGGAAGGAGGAACGTCTTCACCTGGCCAGAGCAGGAGGAAGAGAGAGAAGGGGGAGGTGCTACAAACTTTTTTAAACAGAGAAATACAGATCTCATGAGAACTCACTATCATGAGAATAACAAGGGGGAAATCCTCCCCCATGATCCAGTCACCTCCTACACAGGCCCCTCCTCCAACACTAGAGATTACCATTTGAGGTGAGATTTGGGAGGGGACACAAATCCAAATTAGGAGATATACCCAGTAGTGGGATTGCTGGCTCATATGGTACTTCTATTTGTAGTTTTTTGAGGAATCTTTATACTGTTCTCCATAATAGCTGTACTAGTTTACACTCCCACCAACATTGTATAAGAGTTCCCTTTTCTTGGCATCCTTGCCAGCATTTGTTATGTTTTGTCTTTTTGATAATAACCGTTCTAACTAAGGTGAAATGATACTTCATTGTGGTTTTGATTTTCATTGCCCTGATTAGTGATGTTGATGTTGAGCACTTTTTATATGCTTATTAGTCGTTTCTATATCTTCTTCTAAGAAATATCTATTCAGTTCATTTGTCCAGTTTTTTGAATCAGATTTTTTTTGAGTTTCTTATATATTCTTAGATATTCTAGATATTAACTCCTTGTCAGATGAGTAGTTTGCTAATATTTTCTTCCATTCTGTAGTTTGCCTTTTCACTCTGTTGGTTGTTTCCTTTGATGTGCAAAAGCTTTCAGTTTGATTTAATCCCATTTGTCTATTTTTGCTTCTTTTGCCTGTGCTTTTGAAGTCTTATTTATAATGTCTTATCTCAGACCAATGTCCTGAAGTGTTTCCTCTAAGTTTTCTTATAATGGATTCATAGTTTGGGGTCTTACATTTAAATCTTTAATCCATTTTGAGTTGATTTTTGTATTAATGGGAGAGATAGGGACCTAGTTTCATTCTTATGCATATGTATACCAGTTTTACCGGAACCACATATTGAGGAGACTGTCCTTTCCTCAATAAATGTTGTTGGCACATTTGTCAAATATCAGTTGACTGTAAATAAATAAATTTATTTCTGGAAGCTCTATTCTGTTTCATTGGTCTATGTGTCTAATTTTATACCAATACTATGTTGTTTTGATTACTATAGTCTTGTAATATATTTTGAGGTCAGGTAGTGTGACACCTCCAGCTTTGTTCTGTTTACTCAGGATTGCTTTGGTTATTTGGGCTCTTTTTTGGTTCCGTACAAATTTTAGGATTTAAAAAAAATTTTCTGTGAAGAGTGTTATTGGTATTTTGATTGGGATTGGATTGAATCTGTAGATCGCGTTGGGTAGTATTGAAGCAGGATATTTCCCTGACCCCCTCGTAGGTGGGACCTGGAGTGCACAGGTGCTGGAACTAGCTGGCCACTTTGGCACCAGCAGGGGTGAGCTCCACTCAGTGGCTGCTCCACCCCTTGCTATGGGGGAGTGCTGGTGAGTGAGTGCAGGGGCTGGGGTGAGGGCTTTTGGGTGCCAGCAGGAGCAGACCCTGTACTGGCCCTGCGGCAGTGCCTGGGGGCAGTGCTTTTGACCACTGAAACCCCAGAGGAAGTGTTAGGGTACCCTTTTAGTTCTGCCGTCTGTGGACAGCTTAAGTGTTAACAGCTCAGTGGAGGATTAGTCTGATAGCCTTTTGCACCTGCACTCAGGGTACCTGAGTTTTTGTCAGGCGTCCAGGAGGAAGGAGGTTGCAAGAACAAATTGAAGATGGTAAATGCGAGGGATTTTATTGCTGTTGAAAGTGGCTCTTTCAGCGGGAAGGGGAGCCAAAAAGGGGATGGAGCAGGAAGATAATCTTCCCCTGAAGTCTGGTGGTCCTGGCTGGACTCCTTTCTGAAGCTACGCCATCAAGCTGTCCTGAAGGCAAGCTGCTTCTCTCTGACGTCCTGCCATAGACTCTGACATTCTGCTGCTTCTCCTCACTGCTGGCTGAGTTCTGGGGATTTTGTAGGCACAGGATGGTGGACAGGGTGGGCCGTGGATGGTTTTTGAAAAGTTAACATTCAAGCGGGAAAGCAGGGATGTACATTTTCACTTTGGGCTGCGGTTCCAGGTTTTTCAGCTTGAGGTTAGGGCCCTCACTGGGGACTTGCCCTCTTCTGCCCAGAATTTTCCTGCCTCCTGTCCCTATCAGTATGGTCATTTTAATTAACTAATTTTTTCAGTCCAAGAACATAGCATGCCTTCCAATTTTTTTTTGTGTGGTGTGTCCTCTTCAGTTTCTTTCATCAGTATTTTATAGTTTTTCTTGTAGAGATCTTTTACCTCCTTAGTTAAATTTATTCCCAGGTATTTATTTTTTGTGGCCACTAACACAGTCAACATTTTGATGTATATTTGCAAAGAATTCAGTAAGTAAATAAAAAATTAGTATCTATCATAATGGCCTATAATATTTATATTAGAAATGATTGTATTGGCATGCTCATTTTCTGAAAGTTTGACTTGGTCATAGTAATGTTGCAGCATTGAACTTATAATTACAATTTATTAAATTTGTAGCAAATAAATGGCCTTGGAGCTGTTTCTTAAAATTGTGTTGTATTATTTAATATACAGTAAAATGCACATATGTTATGTGTATGGCTTGCTGAACTGTCACATATGTTAACAATCATTTAAGTACCACCTATATCAGGTGTAGAATATCACCAGTGCTCCGGCAAGCTCCCTTGTGACCCCCTCTAGTCAATATGTTCCCCAAAGGTCACCACCATTCTAACCTCCATCACCATATATTAGCTTACTTTTTGTTTGCACACTTTACAGGTAGAATAGTACTCTGTATATCTTACATCTTTTTTGTGTTTGTTTTCTTTTGTTCGACACTATGATATTTATCCATACTGTGTTTAGCAGGAATTCATTCTTTTTCTATTGTGATATTCTAATATTTGACTATCAAAACGTCCATTCTTGTATATTGAACATTCTTACATTTGTCTGTTGGTGGACATAAGGACTCATTTCTCTTGGATATATGCTGAGATCATAGAACATCTACTTATTTAAAATAGTTAAACCACTCACATCAGCAATGTATGAATTCTAGCTACTCCACATCGTCACCAGTATTAGCCATCTGGTAGAGGCAGAATAATATTTCATTGGTTGTAACTTGCATTTTCCTGATGGTTAATGATGTTGTGTACCTTTTCAAATGCTCATTGGTCATTTGGATATTTTGTTCGGTGCTTGTTCAAGGCTTGTTAAGAAAATTGAGTTGTCAGTCTTTTTTCTTATAAAAGGCCTTTGTCAGATATATCAGTTTTAAATATTTATTCCAGTCTCAGGCTTGCCTTTTAAATCTCTTAATGTATTTTGTTAAATAAAAGTTCTTAATTTTAATGAAGTTCAGCATATCAATCTTTTATCTTATGGTTAGCATTTAATGTCTTATGTTTAAAAAATCATTGTCTACCACAAGGTTATGATGTTATTCTCTATATTTCATTCTAGAAGCTTGATTGTTTTAGCACTCACATTTAGAACTTTAATCTGCCTTAAATTATTTTTTGTAGTTTGACTGAGGTAAGAGAGTTCTATGTCTGGCTTTCTGGCGGTATCACATTATTTTGATTACTGTAGTACTGTAATAAGTTTTGAAATAAGAAAGTGTGAGACCTCCAACTTTGTTCTTCTTTTTCAAGATTGCTGTATTAGTTTGCTAAGGCTGCCATAACAAAATATCACAGACTCAGTGGCTTAACCCACAGACATTTATTTTCTCAGCTCAGGCCAGAAGTTTAAGTTCAAGGTGGGCAGGCTTGTTGGCTGCAGAGGCCTCTGTCTTTACTTGCAAATGACCACCTTCTTGCTTTGTTCTCACATGGCCTTTCCTCTGTAGACTCACATCTCTGGTGTCCTTCAATGTATCACATTTTTATCTTTTTATAAGGACACAATTCTGATTGTATTAGAGCCCACACTAAAGGCATCATTTTAACTTAATCACACTTTTACAGTTTCTAGCTCCAAATACAGTCATATTCTGAGGTACTGAGATTTAGGGCTTTAATATACAAATTGTGGGTGGTCACAGTTCAGCAAATAACAATCGCTTTGGCTATTTGGAGTCCCTTGAGATTCCATATGAATTTTAGGAAGGGGTTTTCTCTTTTTTATAAAAAATGCTGCTGGGATTTTGATATGAATTACATTCAGTCTACAGATCACTTTGGGTAACGATGACATCTTAACAATGTTAAGTCTTTCAGTCCATTAACAGGGATGTCTTTCCATGTTTATCTGTGTCATCTTTAGTTTCTTTCATCAATGTGTTATAGTTTTCAGTGTACAAATCTTTCACTTCCTTGGTTAAATTTATTTCTAATTATTTTATTGTTTTTGATGTTAGTATAAATGGGATTGCTCTCTTAATTTTCTCTTCAGATTATTCATTGTTAGCATATAGAAATGCAACTGATTTTCGCATGTTGATTTTGTACCTTGCAGCTTTGCTGATTTCATTTAGAGTTTTCCCCATGTACAGTCATGTCATCTTTGAATAGAGGTAATTTTACTTCCTTTCCAATTTGTATACCTTTTATTTCTTGCCTAATTGCTCTGGCTAGGACTGCCAGTATTATGTTGAATAGAAGTGGTGAAAGCTAGAATCTTTGTCTTGTTCCTGATCTTAGAGGAAAAGTTTTTAATTTTTTTACAATTCACTATGATGTTAGCTGTGGGCTTTGTACATATGGTCTTTATTATGTTGAGATACTTTCCTTCTGTTCTTAGTGTGTTGATAGTATATATCATGAAAAAGTGCTGAATTTTGTTAAATACTTTTTTGTATCAATTGAGATGACAACATTATTTTCTTTCATTCTGTTACTATGACATTAATTTGCATATGTTGAACTATCCTTGTATTACAGGAGTAAATCTCAGTTGTTTTGGTGTCAAATCAGTTCAATATGCTTTAACTGGTATTTTGATCAAGATTTTTGCCTCAATAGTCATCCTTTATTTCTCCTTTTAATATATTAGAGTTAGGTGTTTTATAGATACCTTTTATGATATTAGGAAAATTTTCTTATCCTTAGTTTGCTTAGTTTTTACTATGAATGGAATTTAGATTTTATTAAGTGCCTTTTCTGTATTTATTAAAATGTTTTTTTTTCCTATTTTACTGTTACTATTATCAAGCACATTGAGTGAAAGTTGAATGTTTAACCTTGCATTCCTGGAATAAACAGTTTGATCATAAAATATTATCCTTCCTATGTATCACTGGATTTGATTTGCCTGTGTATTTTTAAAATTTTTTATTTACATTTATGGAAGAAGTTGGTCTATAATTTTCTTTTAATTCCTTATTAGGTTTTAGGTAAATTAATATACTGGCTCCATTAAATAAATTGTGATGCTTTAGTCATTCTCTATTCTCAGGAGAAAGGTTTGTAAGATTGGTATTATTTATTCCTTAAGTATTTGGAAAAGTTTTAAGTGAAGTCATCTGGGCCTCAAGTTTTCTTTCATGGCTACTTTTCACTTAAAGCCTCAATTTCCTCATAGATACTGAGCTATTAAATATTTTCTATATTTTGTTGTTCAGTCATGGAAAGTTATATTATTTTCTTAAGAAATATGTTTTATCCAAGTTAATTTATTGTTGTAAAATTATTTATTATATTCTCTCTTCTTTTAAAAGTGTGTGACAGTGTCACTTTTTTCATCCCTGATAATGCTGTTTTGTTCTGTTCTTCATTTAAAAAATTCAATATTGTTAAGGAATTGTTACTTTTATTAACCTTTTTAGAAAAGCGATGCTGGCATTGTTGATGGCCTTTATGGAATGCTTGCTTTCTACCATTACTGCCTTTTGCTCTTATTTCCTTCTTTCCATTTTTTAGAGTTTAAATTTTTGTTTTTTTTCTAACTTTTTAAAGTAGGTTTTTAATTATTTTCCTTTGTAAATATATATATATAATTTTCTTTTTCAAATATATATATCTAAAGCTATATGTTGCCCTCTGAACATTGTTTAGACTACTTCTGTTTACCGTAAAGTTCAGTGAGAAACTATTTTTTAAATTTGTTCATAATTTCTGTTTTTACTCATCTTCCAAAGATTCCCTTACCATCTATATATAATATATATATATATATAGTGTGTGTGTGTATACATACATATTTGCACATATTATTTTTTGAGACAGGGTCCTGCTCTGTCACCCAGGCTGGAGTGCAGTGGTGTGATCACAACTCACTGCAGCCTCAACATCCTGGGCTCAAGTGATCCTCCCACCTTAGCCTCCTGAGTAGTTGGGACTACAGGCATATGCTACTGCCCCTGGGTAATTTTTAAATTTTTTTGTAGAGATAGGGTCTTGCTATGTTGCCTCGGTTGGTCTCGAACTCCATGCCTCTAGTAATCGTCCTGCCTTGGACTCCCAAAATTCTGGAATTACAGTCATGAGCCACCGTGCTGGCTTTTGCTTATATGTTATAACTCCTCATTCTGGTAGTTTTTTCTTCTTATTTCATGACATTAGTGATTTTGGAAGTGAATACCATTTGGTGAAGATTCTTGAATGTGCTCTCATTTGAGTATACATTATAATGTACATTTGTCTCAGTGTAGGCAAAAATCCTAGGGGAATATCTTACTGTAGAGCAGTCCTAGCCATGTTCCTGAAGACATGAGATTTAGATTATCTCCTCACATACAGCAATCCCTGAAATAGTTTAGCTTCATGAAAAGCCAAAGAAAACCCTGTATCTTTAGAATGATTATAACCAACAAGTAAAAACAGGATAAAAGGGTAAAATGATTTGAGACTTTATTACAATTTAAAGTTCCTGACATTAAATGCAAACCGTATTTAATAAGTGGTGTTTATATGAGATTTCCATACACTTTATTGACTTCAGGTTTAAACTGATAAGTTGGCACCATGGTAACCTGGAGGGTTTTGTGAACTAAAGGCCTTGTCTCTTAATGACCATACAGGACAGGCCAAAGGATGCATACAGAAGCAAAGAGTTGCAGCTGAGATGAGTAAATAAAGCTGAGTCCCTCAAATAGCCACATCCACAGGAAAAAATTAACCCAGGTTTAGGGGTAGAGCCCTGGGTAGTTTATAAGTCATGACTTGGGCTCTGATTTGTCTCTTCTGTAAGTTTACGACCACTTGGATTTGGTGGTTAACCTCATACTGCCTGCATTTTCTGGTTTTTACAACCAGATATGATAATATAAAAAGTGACCTAGGTGCCACTTTTGGACATAGAAGAAGCAAACATAATACAACCGTGAAAATAGACACTTTCAATGACTTCTGTGGTATTTATGTGCCCAGATGTGAACAGCCTCTTAGGTATTCAGCACTGGTCTATCCAAACACTTTTTTGGAATGGGCTGCTATAGTTGTCTCTCTTGTACCCTTTCATCTTACAGCAGGATACAGCATGGATACAGCAGGAGTAACCATCATGCAGTATGATCACGTGGCCATGGTCAGCTATCCAGGAATGGGTACCTGACTCCAACCAGGGTAGGTAGTCTCTTCCCTGGGAACTTGAACTAAGAAAAAATTGTTATTTTCTATTGGCTGAATTGGTAATTTAGGAACTCTTCTTGGTGAAT
Organism: Gorilla gorilla gorilla; assembly: GCF_029281585.2. NCBI lineage: Eukaryota > Metazoa > Chordata > Mammalia > Primates > Hominidae > Gorilla > Gorilla gorilla. The sequence goes on along the minus strand of NC_073227.2, from coordinate 30,557,396 downwards.
TAAACCATTTACCAGTATGTAATCACAGTCTTTTTTGATCTTTGTTGGTTTAAAGCCTGTTTTGTCAGAAACTAAAATAGAACTCCTGCTTTTTTCTGCTTTCCATTTGCTTCGTAGATTTTTCTCCCTCCCCTTATTTTGAGCCTATGTGTGTCATTGCATGTGAGATTTGGAAAGGTTTGGCAGTGATAAATTCTCTTACGTAACACTGCAGCCAGAGAGGATGATAGAGAAAAACAGAGGGTAAAGAGACAAAAAAGCCCCAAGGTCTTTTAGTGCTTAGGTTTAACATTCTCTCATTGAATCCCTTCCTCCCACTCCACCTTTTTTTGTTTTGTTGTGGAAGCTAGAGTTGATTTCTGTTACTTGCATCCAAAAAGAATTTAAACTAATACACCAAGAGAGCCTCCATTTCATTTTTTGCATGTTCTCAGAGATGTTTAATTTCAATGTTTGATGGAAGAAATACTCCAGATCTGATCATGAAATGCCATAATTCTATAATTTAGATAAACACTCTAATTCATTCTTGCCATTGGAATAAAAATGTGAATATAATTTATTTCATCATAAATTTATAGATTTTAAAAGTTATTTTAACCATCCATTATACTAGTAGAGAGACATTTAAGAATGAAGTAATATATTTCTTTCAGCAAAATAGAGTATGCCAATCTCACATATCTGCATTTAACATTTTGCAGGTGAGGTTTGCTCTCCAGCTAAAATTATTCTCTTTCATATGAACGGGAGATTGGTTGAGTGATAGTTCTTAATTCAAGAAGGAGCAGTGTAACTGTGACTGAAAAGCTATTCAGAAGCAAAAATATTCTTCTAAAAATAGTTTTGCGTTCTATAGAATGTTACTCATTTAATAGTCACCTTTGAATATTGAAATTCCTTTTGACTCATCAGATACATTCTGTCATGACATAAAAGACATGCTTTAAGAATTTAGCAATTCATGAAGAACCATTTATAATTTCATATTTCTACTTTAGGGAAATAGTTATGGGCAGAATGTTGGAATGCAACTCTCCCTGCTTCAGTGTCAACTGAGGTATCAATTCCATGAGTATCAGGGCACCAAATGGTGTGAAAGCATCACATGCAAATTTTATGAAAAAAATGTAAAGGGAACTGTTCCAAAATACTAGATACATCTGACATGCTAAGGATAAAAGAAGAGGTCACACAGACTTTTGAGAAGGGGACTGGGGAAGACAGATCTTTGCGGAAGCTATTGCCATATTTGGAGAAGGAGAGGGGTGTGCTGCCTTCTGTGCCTCCAACCTAGTGGGAGGGATTTCCATGAGGAGACCTAGAAAGGCTGCTATGTTTTTCTTTTTTTTTTTTTTTGAAACTGAGACATAATAAGTAATATATAACTTAATAAGTAATAACTTACCTACTCCCAAGAAATGTACAGAGAGACAGGATGTGGTGGGCATAATGCCAGTCCCCCAAAGATACCTATGTCTTAATCCACAGAATCAGTGAATATGTTACCTCACGTGGCAAATGAGACTTTGCAAATGTTATTCAGTTAAGGACCTTGATATGGTGAGACTATCCTGGATAATCCAGGTGGGCCTAACGTAATTGCCAGGGTCTTTTTGAAAGGGAGGGAGGAGGGTCAGAGTCAGAGAAGGAGATATGACAATGGAAGCAGTGGTCAGAGTGACGTGGCAGGAACCAAGGAATGCAGACAGTCTCTAGAAGCTGGAAAAGGTAGGAAACAGGCTGTCTCCGTTTCACCAGAGCCTTCTGAAGTAGGTAACTGATTTCATGTATCTGACCTCCAGAACTATAATAACAAACGTGTGATATGATAATTTGTTACTGAAGTAACAGAGAATACATAGGCTGATGCTTTGTTGGCAGAACTCAGAGATGAAGGCCAACAATGGCCTTGTCTATGTCCAGGGAAATGGAACAGAGTGGGTCCCAGAAAGCTCAAGGGCAACTTAATGATACTGCCACTCATTTTTCCAACATGTAAGTCCTCACAGAGGATAAAGCCACCTTTAGATTGTTATGGAAGATAAGGTGTAGAAATGGAGAAACTGATTGTCACCAAGGCTTTGAATCATAGCAGTTCCAGCAGTCTGGAAGATAGGAGAAGACTTGATATTAAAGCAAACTTACAACTTTATTATCTTGAACTGGACTTTCTAATTACTTAATCAAGAATTTTTAATGGTATAAAGGGATCATGGAGCTTTCCAGAATTTTCTTCTAGGGAGAATTTTTGTCTCTTACTGCATAAACAGAGTAGAAGATAAAATATAGTTATGCTTTTAAATTCTATGAATGTTTTCAAATATCTAAAAAATTAGACTAGGACAATGAATTTTCTTCTACTATGGACTTAATTGTTTCTCCCCCAGACTCATATGTTGAAGTCATAACCCACTATGTGACGTTTTTGGAGTTAGGGCTTTTAGGAGGTAATTAAAGATGATGGGTTCATTAGGGTAGGGTCCTAATCCAATAGGATTTGTGGCCTTATAAGAAAAAGAGAGAGCAAGAGACAGAGAGAAGGAGAGAGAGAGAAAGAGAGACACAGATTTCTATCTCTCCAATTTGCACACAAGAAGAAAAGCCTTCTGAGCACACAGAAGTTGGCCACCTACCTGCAAGGCGCCCTCACCAGACCTACCCATTCTAGCACCCTGATCTCATACTTCCAGCCTCCAGAACTGTGAGAAAATAAATTTTTGTTGCTTAAGCCACCCAGTCTATGGTATTTTGTTATGGCAGCCTGAACAGACAAATACACCATCTATTAATGTTCTATATTATCAACATTGTGTCCTACTTTATCTATTTTCTCCCTCCCTTCCTCTTTTTCTTTCTTTCTTCCTTTCCTTTATTCTTGTAAAGCTCATTTTAAATTAAACGTAGACATAATGTGATTTTCACTTCTAATTTTATCCATCGATGTCTTTGAAAAATAAAGATGACTTACAACTTAACTATTGGGACAAACATCATTACCATTTATTAGCATCTAACTTCCCAAACCTGCTGGGTCCATGGGACTTTGAAGTGAGTTATGTGCATGTGAATTGCTCTCAGTACTGAAATGAAAGCAGAAGGAACATGTATCAGTTAGCTATTACTGTGTGCTAACCCCTACCAAGATTTAGTGGCTTAAAATAAGAATTTCTCACTGTTCTCTTGATCAGGTGGACATTTCTTCTGGTCTGAGATGGCGTGGCTGATGTCTACGGTTAGCTGGCTTATTTCTTGGTTGTGGCTGGAGGGTCTAGGAGAGCTTCAGCTGAGATGCTATCTTTGCTCCACGTGTTCTCTTATCAGCAGGCTGGTTTTGAATTTTTTCCTATGGTAGTCCCAGGCTTCCAAAGACCATCCAGAGAGTAAACTCCAATGCACAAGCACTTTTCAGGCATTTGCTCCTGACACATTGCTAATGTCCCATCCACTAAAGTAAGTCACATAGCTAAGCCCAAATTCAAGGAGTAAAGAATAGACTTCATCTCTTGATGGGAAGAACTGTAAAGTCATAAATGAGTGTGCATACAGGATGAGAAGACTTTATGATGTGGCCATTTTTACAATTTGCTATGGGTTTCTGAGTTATGATTAACTGAAGGCTCTGTTTTCAGTATGGTGCATGAGGAGACTGGATAACAAATTAACAGTTGGGAACTGGAAGTGGAAGAAAGTAGAACAGGATTAACAAGAAAAGAAAAGCAACAGGATAAAATACAGGAAAACAATAAATTTACATAAATATTGATTGCCCTGCAAATTTACTTAACTATTATCATAAATTTCTTGTACATTCTTTTCTATGTACATGATCATGTTGCCTACAAATAAAGACAGTTTTAAATTGTTCTTTTTAGATGCTCTTTATCAAGTTGAAGCCATTTCATTCTATTCTTTTTTTAATGTGTGTGTGTATTTATATGTACGATAGATTTTTAAAAAATTTCAGCCTTGATTTTTGATACAGGAAGTACATGTGAAGGATTGTTACATGCATATATTACACCCAGATAGTGAACATAATACCAAATAGGTAGTTTTTCAACTCACACCCATCCTCCCTCCCTCTCTAGTCTAGTAATCTATAGTGTCTATTGCTCTCATGGTTATGTCCTTGGAAAATCAATGTTTAGCTCCCAATAAGTGAGAATATTCATTTGGTTTCCTGTTCCTGCATTAATTCCTTTAGGATTATGCTCTCCAGCTCCATCCATGTTGCTGCAATGGACATGATTTCATTCTTTTTTATGGCTGTGTAGTATTTCATGGTGTATATGTTCCACATTTTCTTAATACAATCCACCATTGATGGGCACCTAGGGTCTATTCCATGTTTTATTCTATAGTGAATAGCATGGCAATGAACATATGAATGCATGTGTCTTTTTGGTATAATGATCTAAATTCTTTTGGGTATATTCCCAGTAATGAGTTTGCTAGGTCAAATGGCAGCTCTGTTTTAAATTCTTTGAGAAATCTCCAAACTGCTTTCCACAGTGGCTGAACTCATTTGCATTTTCACCAACAGTGTATAAGCATTCTCTTTTCTCATCAGCCTCAGCATCTGTTATTTTTTGAGATTTTTTTTTTAATAACAGCCATTCTGGCTGGTATGAGAAGGTATCTGATAGTGGTTTTGATTTGCATTTCTCTGATTAGTGTTGATGAGCATTTTTCATATGTTTGTTGGCTGCTTGTATATCTCTTCTTTTGAGAAGTGTCTGTTCATGTTATTTGCCCATTTTTTAATGGGGTTATTTGTTTTGCTTGTTGATTTAAGTTCCTTACAGATTCTGGATAGAGCTTTGTCAGACGCATAGTTTGTGAATGTTTTCTCATAATTTGTAGGTTGTCTACTTCCTCCGTAGGTGGTTTCTTTCACTGTGTAGAAACTCTTTAGTTTTTGCTCTTCTCAAGGAGTATCTTTGTGGTGTTGTCTGTATTTTCTGAATTTGAATGTTGGCCTGTCTTGCTAGATTGGGGAAGTTCTCCTGGATAATATCCTGAAGAGTGTTTTCCAACTTGGTTCCATTCTCCCTGTCACTTTCTGGTATACCAATCAAACACAGGTTTGGTCTTTTCACAGAGTCCCATATTTCTTGGATGCTTTCTTCATTCCTTTTCATTCTTTTTTCTCTAATCTTTTCTTCACACTTTATTTCATTAAGTTGATCTTCAATCTCTGATATATATATGTTTTTTTCTGCTTGTTCGATTCAGCTATTGATACTTTGTGTATGCTTCACGAAGCTCTTGTGCTGTGTTTTTCAGTTCCATCAGGTCATTTATGTTCTTCTCTAAACTGGTTATTCTAGATAGCAATTCTTCTAACATTTTTTCAAAGTTCTTAGTTTTCTTGCATTGGGTTATAACATGCTCCTTTAGCTTGGAGGAATTTGTTATTGCCCACCTTCTGAAGCCTACTTTTGTCAATTCGTCAAACTCATTCTCCATCCAGTTTTGTTTCCTTGCTGGCGAGGAGTTGTGATCCTTTGGAGGAGAAGAGGCATTCTGGTTTTTGGAATTTTCAGCCTTTTTGCGCTGGTTTTTCCTCATCTTCGTAGATTTATCTACCTTTGGTCTTTGATGTTGGTGACTTTCAGATGAGGTTTTTGTGCAGATGTCCTTTTTGTTGATGTTGATGCTATTCCTTTCTGTTTGTTAATTTTCCTTCTAATAGACCTCTCTTCTGCAGGTCTGCTGGAGTTTGCTGGAGATCCACTCCAGCCCCTTTTCACCTGGGTATCACCAGTGGAGGCTGCAGAACAGCAAGGATTGCTGCCTGTTCCTTCCTCTGGAAGCTTCCTCCCAGAGGGGCACCCGCCAGATGCCAGCCGGAGCTCTCCTATATGAGGTGTCTGCTGACCCCTGCTGGGAAGTGTCTCCCAGTCAGGAGGCATGGGGGTCAGGGACCCACTTGAGGAGGCAGTCTATCCCTTAGCAGAGCTCCAGCGTTGTGTTGGGAGATCTGCTGCTCTATTCAGAGTCAGCAGGCAGGAACGTTTAAGTCAGCTGAAGGTGTGCCCACAGCTGCCCCTTCCCGCAGGTACTCTGTCCTAGGGAGATGGGAGTTTTATCTATAAGCCCTTGACTGGGGCTAATGCCTTTCTTTCAGAGATGCCCTGCCCAGAGAGGAGGAATCTAGAGGCAGTTGGCTAAAGCGGCTTTGCCGAGCTGCGGTGAGCTCTGCCCAGTTCGAACTTCCAGGCAGCTTTGTTTGCACTGTTAGGGGAAAACTGCTAGCTCAGTGTCTGCCCAAATGGCTTCCCAGTTTTGTGCTTGAAACCCAGGGCCCTGGTGGCATATGCACCTGAGGGAATCTCCTGGTCTGTGGGTTGCGAAGACTATGATGAAAGCATAGTATCTGGGCTGGAATGCACTGTTCCTCCTAGCACAGTCCTTCACGGCTTCCCTCAGCTAGGGGAGGGAGTTCCTTGACCCCTTGCACTTCCCGAGTGAGGGAAGCCCTCACCCTGCTTCGGCTTGCCCTCTGTGGGCTGCACCCACTGTCTAACCAGTCCCAATGAGATGAGCCCGGTACCTCAGTTGGAAATGCAGAAATCTCCCACCTTCTGCATTGATCTCGCTGGGAGCTGCAGATTGGAGCTGTTTCTATTCAGCCATCTTGCCAGCCACCTGGGTGGGTGAATTCGTGAGCTTGGTTTCATAGGCATAATTTTTGGTATTATAGTTTAGGCTGTTAGCCAGTAGATGGCGCTTAAGAGCAATGGCTAGTAGCTAGGTTAATACCCAGCCATGTCGTTTTTGTACTTCCTCTTGTTTTCAGTCCTGCTCTGTGGTAGGCAGAGGAGACAAATGGCCTCCTCACCAGGTCCTCTCTGGGCTTTGGGGAAGTCCCCACGGATCAATGGTGCTGCGCCTGCATTTCTTTTCTTAGGTGTTCCAGGCTGCAGTATCCCCTCAGGCAGAGGCTGGCAGGGATATATTCCACATCTTTCTGGACTGGCCCTGCAGAGGATGGCATGCACCACTATGGCCCCCGCCCAGGAACACATGCTTCTCACCCCTCTCACTGCTCTGATGGTGGGGGTTGCTTCTCTGCTTGAGGGCCGGCCACAGATCTCAGCTCCACACTCCCGAGCTGCATGTTGCAGCCCTGGGGCACTGGGATGTCCTGCAGCTCAGGTTGGGATTCTGGATCTGATGTATTCCTGGGTTGCCAGGAAAGTGCTCAGGTGCAGCAATACTGGGCTGCAGGGGCTGCACTGTGCACCAGCTTATGCAGCACAGCTTGGTATGGACCCTGGGAGGGGCCAGTGAGCAGGAGGGCCTGTAGAGCAGACATACTTCAGTCCCATGGGGAAGCTGCCCACTCTTTCCTGGCTGGAAGGTCAGCTGGGGCCCGTGCCTCCTGGAGGGGTATGGGGAGCCCTGGGGGATGAGTATCTATGGCCACATTCCCTAGAACTGCCCAGCACACAAAAGCTCCTATACTTTGTGCTATCTGAAGGCCTGGCTGTCTTTGCTTGCTCCCCGAGGACATCCCCTGCCAGTTCATGCATCCATGGGGACATGAGGTCCCCTATAGCTAGGATCCCAGAGGTCCATTCTGAGAGAGAGCCATTCCTCAATTCCCTCACTCACCCCTTTCCCAGTCGACAAAGTTAGGAACCATTCCCTGGGTTAAGGTATCCGGTGCAGGGTTCCCCGCGACCTCCCTCTTCAGCCTTGGCTTTAGTCTTGCCTCTCCACCCACTTTTGGCATTTTCTTTCTGAAGATCTGCCCAAATTATGGTGGTTTACTTAATAATCTGATCCCTCTGGGTGGGAGCAGAACTTTTTGGCTGCATCCAGTCAGCCATCTTGTCCCCCTCCTCGTTCTATTCTTAAGGTGGAAACTTTGTTCATTGATACTAGGTCTTTCTTTTTACCTAGGATAAGCATTTAGAGCTATACATTGTCTTCAAAGTTCTGTGTTAGCTTCATCCCTAAAATTTAAAAAAAAAATTGTCAGCCATTTTGAAATATTTCCTAATTTTCCTTGTCATTTCTTGTCTGACCGTTGCATTGCCTAGAAGTGTCTTAGGAGATTTTCTAGATATGACTATTGTTATTAAATTCTAATTTAGTTTCTTTTGCATTAGAGAACATACTTTGTATGCCCTTAATCCTGTCAAATGTGAAACTTATTTTATGCTGAGCATGTGATCTACCTTGAATATTTTATAAGCATGGTAGAGAATGCGCATTATACTGTTGCTGGATGTGGTGTTCTATAAAGGTAAATTGGGTTAGATTTTCAGTGTTGTTCAAGATGTCTGTATCCTTGTTGGTTTCTGTCTACTTTTTCTCTCAGTTGCTAAGAGAAAGCTTTAATCAAAATTTTCTATCTACTTCTCCTTTCTGTTATGTTGTTTTCGTTATTAATGTATTTGAAATCTTGCAACTAGATGCATGCAAACTTAGGACTGTTGGGTCTGTTATGAATTAATAATTTTATTATTTAAAAATATTTGACTTCATTATTGGTAATATTTCTTGTATCACAGTCTGTTTGACTCTATTAATATAGCCTTTCCAGTTTTCTTTTCTTTTTTTTTTTTTTGACAGAGTTCTGTCTGTCACCCAGGCTGGAGTGCAGTGGCAGGATCTCGGCTCACTGCAGCGTCTGCCTCCCGGATTCAAGCGATTCTTCTGCCTCAGCCTCCTAAGTAAATGAGACTATAGGCACATGCCACCATGTCTGGCTAATTTTTATATTTTTAGTAGAGACGGGGTTTCACATTGTTGGCCAGATGGTCTCAATCTCCTGACCTTGTGATCTGCCTGCCTCGGCCTCCTAAAGAGCTGGGATTACAGGTGTGAGCCACTGCACCTGTCCCCAGTTTTCTTATTATTAAATTTTTCATACATCCCTTTTTCCATCTTTTTATTTTAACCCATCTTTGTGTATTTAAAATGAATTCTTCAAATATATCACATATAGTTGAATCTTGCTTTATAAAAAATACAGTTTGAAAATCACTGCCTTTTGTTGGAGTAGTTTATAATTTAATATTATTAATATTGCTGGGTTAAAATATCACTGTTTGTTTTCTGTTGTCCCATTTCTAGTTTGTTCCTTCTTACCATTATTCCTGGTTCTTTTTTTGATAGGGTATTTTTAATATTTCTTTTTATCTTCACTATTGGCCTGTTTGATCTTTTTTCTTTTTTCTGGTGGATATCTCAGGGTTTGCAAAATACATATCTAATTTCTTTCTTTTTTTGACTTTTATTTTAGGTTTGAGAGTATTTGTTATGTAGGTAAACTCATGTCACAGGGGTTTGCCGTACAGACTATTTCATCACCCAGGTATTAAGCCTAGTACCCATTAGTTATTTTTTCTGCTTCTCTCCTTTCAACCACCCTCTACTCTCAAGTAAACCCCAATGTCTGTTGTTCTCTTCTTTGTGTTCACAAGTTCTCATCATTTAGCTCCCACTTATAAGTGAGAACATGTGGTATATGGTTTTCTGTTCCTGTGTTAGCTTGCTAAAGATGATAGCCTCCAGCTCCATCCATGTTTGCACAAAAGACAAGATCTTGTTTTTTTTATGACTGCATAGTATTCCATGGTGTATATGCACCACAGTTGCTTTATCTGATCTGTCATTGTTGGGCATTTAGGGTGATTTCATGTCTTTGCTATTGTGAATAGTGCTGCAATGAACATTTGAGTGCATGTGTTTTTATGGTAGAATGATTTATATTCCTCTGGGTATGTACCCAGTGATGGGATTGCTTGGTCAAATGGTAGTTCTCCTTTAGCAATTTGAGGAATTGCCAAACTGCTTTCTGCAATGGTTGAATGATTTATACTCCCATCAACAGTGTATAAGTGTTCCCTTTTCTCCACAACCTCCCCAGCATTTGTTATTATTCATTGGTGTAAGATGGTATCTCATTGTGGTTTTGATTTGCATTTCTCTAATGAACACTGGTATTGTTAATTTTATGCCTCGATGATCTGTCTAATACTGCCAGTGGCGGTTGAAGCGTCCCATTATTATTTTGTGGGAGTCTGTCTCTTTGCAAGACTCTAAGAATTTGCTTTATGAATCTGTGTGCTTCCATGTTAGATGCATATATATTTAAGATAGTTATGTCTTGTCAAATTGAACTCTTTATCATTATGTAATGCCCTTCTTTGTCTTTTTTGATATTTGTTGGTTTAAAGTCTGTTTTGTTAGAAATTAGGATTATAACCCCTGCTTTTTTCTGTTTTTCATTTGCTTGTTAGATTTTCCTCCATTCCTTTATTTTGAACATATTTGTGTCATGAGTTTCTTGAAGACAGCATAACATTGGGTCTTGCATGTTTTTTTTTTTTTACTCCAACCTGCCACTCTGTGCCTTTTTCATGGGGTATTTAGCCCACTTACATTTAAAGTTAGTATTGATATGTGTGGATTTAATCCTGTCATTGTCTTGTTAGCTAATTATTGTGCTGGCTTGTTTGTGTGGTTGCTCTACAGTGTCACTGGTCTTTGCATTTAAGTGTAATTATGTATTAGCTGATCATGATTTTTCTTTCTATATTTAATCCTCCTTTCAAGATCTCTTGTAAGGCAGATTTGATGGTAATAAACTCCCTCAACATTTGCTTATCTGAAACAGTTCTTATTTCTCCTTTGCTTATGAAACTTAGTTTTGCTGGATATGAAATTCTTGGTTGAAGTTTTTTCCTTTAAGAATGTGAAATGTAGTTATCCAATCTCCTCTGGCTTGTAGAGTTTCAGCTGAGAGGTCCACTGCTAGCCTGATGGGGTTCACTTTATAGGGGACCTGCTCTTTTTCTTTCATTTCAGCCTTAGAAAATCTGATGATTATGTGTCTTCAAGATTATCTTCTTGTGTAGAACCTTGCAGGAGTTCTCTGTATTTTCTTAATTTGATTATTGGCCTCTCTGACAAAGTCGGGAATATGTTCATGGACAATATATTGAAATATGTTGTTCAACTTTTTTGCTTTTTTCCTATCCCTTCCAGGGATGTCAATGACTCATAGATTTGGCCTCTTTACATAGTCCCATAATTCTTGGAGGTTTTATTCAATCCTCTCAATTATTTTTTATTTATTTTTGTTTTACTGTCTTATTTCAGAGAGCCAGGCTTTAAGTTCTGAGTTTTTTTTCCTCACCTTGGTCTTTTCTACTGTTAGTACTTATGATTGCATTGTGAAATTCTTGTATTGTGTTTTTCAGCTTTGCCAGATTCATTAGGTTCCTTTTCATACTGGCTGTTTCATCTTCCAGCTGTGGTAGTGTTTATTGTGATTCTTAGTTTTCTTGATTTCAGTTTTGCCATACTCATGAACCTCAATGATCTTTGTTTCTATTCATATTCCGAATTCTGTTTCTGTCATTGCAGCCAGCTAAGCCTGGTCAAGAACTCTTGTTGGAGAACCAGTAAGGTTGTTTGGAGGACATATGACACTCTGGCCATTTGAGTTATCAGAGTTCTTGCATTGGTTGAGTACAGTCAGTGAACTTCTTTACTGGATGTTTTCTCAGTACCGTGCTTTGTGCAGAGTCTTTATTTGAAGCAGACTTCTTGTCTTTGGTCTCACAAGGGGGTATGTTAGCAAGGTATTTTGGTGTTGAAGCTTTGGGGTGTGATCCAGTAGATGGTACTTAGGCTTATTGGTCACTTGGTAGATTCTTGTTTGGTTGTGTGGCTCCCCTGTGTTTTCTCACAGTTGCAACTGGGTTCCCTCTCAATGCTCTGAAAGTCTGGGCTCCTCTTCCCACTGAGTGCTGGCTGTAGATTGCAGTTTGTCACTCCTGCACTGCCCACTGCAGCACTAAGGCCATCTCACGGTTTATGTTTCTCCCCCTACTTGGAGGCAACAGAGAAAGGGACCTTAGTAGTCCTTGTGGCCAAGGGTCTTTTGCTTGTCTCCTGAGGGCTCCACCCCAGAAAGGTGCAGGTCAACAACTGCTCAGTGCAATCATCCCAGGATGGAGGATCTGTGTGCGGGCACAAGCCAAGGGTTCATTGTCTGGTTATGAGCAAGCTGGGGTGGAGGTGTGCAGAACCTGTGGGAGATGGACTGGTTTCCTCTCCTTGGGTCAACTTTAGCTTGTTGAAGGTATGGATAAGTCACTTAGGGTCTTTGCGTCTTAATGAGTCCTAGGGTAGTAAATGCAGTTCCACTGCAGGGGGCAGAGAGGCTTTCAGTTGCCCTCAGCAGCTCTCTCCAGGTTGTTGCATAGCTGCTACTGGCTCAATAGCCTGGCAGAGGGTGGTCGGAGGCCCAGGCTTGGAGGACCTGCCTGGTGGGGAGCTATGGGGACAAGCACCTATGTAACAGTCTGGTCACTTTTCCGAGGAGCTACTGTAGTATGCTGGGGGTCTACTCCAGTCTCTAGTCACCTTGGATTTTCCAGTACCTGGAGTTATCAACAGTAAAGACTATGAAACAGCAAAGATGGTGTCCTGCCCCTCCCTCTGGGAGCTCTGTCCCAGGGAGGTTTCAAAACTCTGTCTGCTGGAGAACACTGATGAGGGTAGCTGGAGACCCCAGTTGGAAGGTCCTGCCCAGTGAAGAGGAACAGGGCTGGAGACTTGCTTAAAAAAAAATCGGTCTGGCCACGTTTTCATATAGCCACTGTGCTGTGCTGGGGGCCCACTTCAGGCCCCAGTCACCTCAGACTCTCCAAAGCCTGAAGGCTAAAACGGTGAAGTCAGCCAAACAGCAAAGGTAGTGGCTGGCCTTGCTGCTGGGAGCTCTTTTTCAGGGAAGTGTAACACTGCTACCAGTGGCTGAATGGAGTTCCAAGCCAGTGGGTCTTATCCTGTGAGGTGCCATGGAAGCAGGGCCCATAGACTATTGCTTCTCAGCCCATTGGATTCTGCCCCTTTTCTAATGGTGTGTATGGAGGCCTGACCTCCTGCTTTGCCAGAGTTTCAGCTCCTTTGCGAGGAAGCCCGGAAAGCCCAGGTATCTAAGGCTCCCAGGTCTCTGCGTGTGACTGAGCAGAGATTCCATGATCTGCTGGGATTCCATGTAGGTCTGTGTGTCAGACTGAAGGCCTGGTGGAATGGGTTCATGAGGGTATCTACTCACCTGAGGATTGCAAAGATCTGTGGGAGAAGCATGGGTTCCTGGGGTTGCATATTTACTCACCGCTTCCCTGGACTGGGGAGGTTCCCCTGTGTTGAGGAGGTTCCATTCCTCTCCATGACAGCAGTGCACACTAGCTGCTTTTAGTTGGCCATCTCAGCTACCCCCTCTAATTTCTTATGGCATTCTAATGACATAACACTACTTCATGGACAATGGAGGAACCTTGCAACAATATTCTATTCCATTACCCACTTCTATATTTGGTTCTATTTCTAGATATACTTTACTTCTCTCTATATTATAAACCACACAGTTCATTGCTGTTATTTTTTCCTTACAAAACAAAATATCTTTTAAACAAATTTAAAAACAAGAAAAAGTTTCAAATTTTACCTGTATATTAACCATTTTCACCATTTTGTATTCCTTTATGTAGATCCAGGTTTCTATCTAGTATTCTTCTCCAACCTGAAAACCTTTTAATATTTTTTATAGTTCCAGCAAAAACCCTTAGAATTTAATTCTTTTATTGATTTCTTTGGAAAAGTATTTTGTCTTTAGTTTTGAAGGACATTTTTATTTGATACAAATTTCTGGGTTAACTTTTTTCCCAGGACTTAAATACTTTTGCTACATTGTCTTATGGCTTGCATTTTTCTGATGAGAACACTAATAATTCTCTACATTTTTCTACTATATATGATGTCTCTTTTTTCCTCTCTGATTACTTTAAAAATTTTCTTTTTGTTCTTGGTCTTCAGTAATTTCATTATAATGTGTTTGGTGTGTTTTTCTTCGTGGTTTTTTTTTTGGGGGGGGGATTTGTATGTTGTTTTCATCAAATTTATAAAATTTACAAACTTATTCCTTTGAATATTTTTCTTTTTCATGTAAGTGAAGCCTAATGTTGTCCAAAAATGACTGAATTTTTTTTTGTCTGTTTGTTTCTTTTGTTTTTTGAGACAGAGTCTCACTTTGTCACCCAGGCTAGAGTGCAGTGGAGACATCTTGGTTCACTGCAACCTCTGCCACCTGGGCTCAAGAGATCCTCCCACCTCAGCCTCCTGTGTAGCTGAGTATAGGCACATGCCACCTCACCTGGAAAATAGAGATGGGGTTTCACCATGTTGCTAAGGCTAGTCTCAAACTCCTGGGCTCAAGCAATCTGCCTGGCTCAGCCTCCCAAAGTGTTAGGATTATAGGCAAGAGCCGTCATGCCTGGCCTCTGTGTATTTTTCTTTCATCTATTTTTCTTTCTGTGCCTTAGTTTGTGTAGTTTCTATTACTCTATCTTCAAGTTTACTGATCTTCTGCAGTATCTGATTTATACTAAGTCAATCCAGAATAATTTTTATCTTAAGTATTGTATTTTTCATCTTTAAGACTTGATTTTCTTATCTGTATTTTGTATTACGTGTATGTTTTTATTTAAAATTAAATATTCATCATATTAACAATAGCTCTTTTAAATCCTTGTTTGATAATTTCATCATAAAATTCATTTCTAGTTGTTTTTTTTTTTTTCAGGTCAGATGCCCATTGTGCAGACATGGTAACAAGTTTCAAGTACGGCACATCTCACACATGTGCGTGAAACACCCAATCATCATGCTCATGAACTACCAGAGGATCATCATTTCTAGGTTTTAAAACTTTTTATTCAGACAACCTCACTCTGTCACCCAGGCTGGAGTGTAGTAGTGCAATCATGGCTCACACTGCAACGTCTGCCTCCCGGGTTCAAGTGATTCTCGTGCCTCGACCTCCCAAGTAGCTGGGACTACAGGCATACACCCCCACATCTGGCTAATTTTTGTATTTTGGTAGAGACAGGGTTTCACCATGTTGGTCAGGCTGGTCTCAAACTCCTGACCTCAGATGATCCACCTGCCTCAGCCTCCCAAAGTGCTGGGATTACTGGTGTGAGCCACAGCACCCAGCCAAAAACATTTTTTAATGACTTTTTTTTTTCCTGGATACTGGGTTCCATTTTCCAGCTTTTCAGTCTATTATTATTATTATTAGTTTACTTAATACCACATGTTTTGATTCTTGTTATTGAGTGTTGACTTTTATGTTGTTGAGTTTTCTTAAGGAGCACTGGCATTTTTTCTGGAAGGGAGTTAAATTACTTGCAGATTTGCTTGATATTTTAGAGGCCTGTTTCAAATGGCATGTCTAGTGTAGCCTTTACTGCAAGGCTAGTTTATCATTTAGAAATGATACCGCTCAAGTCTCTACTCTTGGTAGGGAATGTCGCAGGTGGGCAATGCAGCCTCTCCAACAATAGTTTGTTAAAACTCAGAAGTCTCTCATTCCTTTGTGAGCTCTGAGAATTGTCCCATTTATAGTTTCTAATTGTCCTTTCCTGACATTGTGAAATTTTACCCCATGCAAGCACAGCTTAGCATTCAGTTATAGTTTGGAGCAGATCCCTATCAGATTCCTGGAGCTCTTTCCTTGCATAGTCCCCTCATCTCTGGTTCTTTCCTACAAATTCCAACCACATGAGCGTCCCTGAATTCCAATCTTCCCTTCACAAACTTAGTGACTCTCCCATGCTCTGCCCGGGTTCTTTCTTCCAGCATGGATTGTAAAGTACCAGCAGGAAGAAAGCCAGAGTGATTGTATTGTCCATTTTGATTATTTATCTTATCTTAGGGATCATAGTTCTTTGATATATGTGCTCCAATTAGCACAAATAGTTGTTTCACATATGTAGTCCATTTTTCTAGTTCTTTATGATGGGTGGACAAGTCTATCTTAGTTACTCCCTCACAACTGGGAGTAATGTCCTCCACTCCATTAGATTTTAAGATAACTTATAACATGGTTTATTAATTCCCCCAGAGGTAACCAAGGCATATAAAACTGTTTGCTCAAATATATTTTCTATTAATAAGATAGAAATTTTATCACTCTTACAAATTAAAGGAAATGATTGCAAAAGATCTAGAGAACTGATGGTTGAAACAGAGGCTTCAGTAGCTAATAAGAATGTTTCTCAATTAGCAACATAAAACCATGTAATTAAGCATCATTTGATCAGTCAAGCATCGTTGTTGAGGATCTGTATAATTTCTTATTCTCTTCTGAATTTGGCAGAACATTTTTTCATTGTCCATACGTGTTATAATAATGTCATTGATTTTTATCATTTTCTAAAGACTGAGTCTGATTATATTTTGAGGAACTATTAATTCTTGGCTTACATGGCTCTTAGAAAACCGTTTTTTCTGATTCAATTTGCCCAGTGCAAAATGATGTAAATTTCTTCTCTCTCCTCTCTTTAGCCCTAAAGAGTCTTGGGACATTACTTTGGAATTATTCATTCATTTAGAGAAATCAAAGAAAGCTAGCTAAGCATTTGGTTTCTTTTCACTTTCATTATGGAAATTCCATTTTCACAGATTCTGACAATATTAGGTTCCTAATAAGTAAATACTTAAAACGTCAGAGTTATCAGATAAACAAAGAAGAATCTTTAGAGGTGAAGTGTCCCATATTACTACAGATGCGAATAAAACATATAAACACAAAAACAAAAAGGCTAATAAGTGTGCCAGATTCTATATTTCCTATCCTGCCCATTCCTGACACCTCAAGCTCATCAGAAATTTCTTAATAAAATGACCATATTAAAACCCACTTTTTACGCTGCTGCCACTGGTATGTGCGCAATCAACCGGAAACCATCAGAATCAGAACCAGAAACAAAACAAAGAGTCAGATTTAGCACTGGTCAATTGCTCAGTTACCTGATATGTGGTGCAATATACAGGCCTGTCTGAGATAATTGCAGATGTGGCTTTTGGAGTATAGAGTGAGCCCAAATAAGTTTCACTTATATAATTTTAGACACTCATATAATTTTAGAGAGAAGCATGCCAATACAAGCACTGCCAGCTTGAACCAAAAGGGACAGAAACAGTGAAATGAAAAAAGACCTTTGGGATCCCAACTTTCTATGATCAGGAGGAAGGCTGAGGAGCAGTCTGCTGTGAATGTGGGACATTTTTTATTGAAAAGAAAGAATGCTGCAGAGGGAGCAGACGAGCTCTGAGGGTTGGGCAGAGGGTAACCATTCCCAGGGAGAGGAACTGGGTCCTGATCATCACAATCAAGGAATATTTCCTGCTCCCTGATGACATATACTTGGCTGGATTTCACGATTGATATAGTCTGGTATATTAGACCATTCTTGCATTACTGTAAAGAAATACCTGAGACTATGTATTTTATAAAGAAAAGCATTTTAATTGGCTCATGTTCTGCAGGCTGTACAGCAGCCATGACGCTGGCATCTGCTTGGCTTCTGGGGAGCCCTCGGGAAACTTACAATCATGGCAGAAGGTGAAGGAGAAGCAGGTATGTTGCATGGCCAGAGCAGGCGCAAAAAAGGGGGATGGGGGAGGTGTCGCACACTATTAACCAACCAAATCTCGTGAGAATTAATTCACAAACATGATAATGGCATGAAGGAGATGGTGTTAAACCATTCATGAGAAACTAGCCCCATGTGATTCAATCACCTTCCACCAGGCCCCATCTCCAACAATGGGGATTACAATTTAACATGAGGTCTGGTGGGGGTACAGATCCAAGCCATATCAGCTGATGACTGCTATTTGCCTCCTGCCTTTCCTTTCTTTGAATGGGAGTATCCATTGTGGTTAACCTGTTTTTGTCTCACCAGTGTATGTTTTTTGAAGGGAGATAGATAACTCATCTTTTCAGATCAAGAAGATCTGCTCTTGTTGATCTGTGGCTAAGTAGCCCCATCTGCATCTGGGCTTGATACAGATTATGAGATTATGGGCATTGAGCCTGACATTATAATTGGACAAGATTTCTTGGGCCCTGGAAGTGGGTCTGCATATTTTCCATTTGGGATTATTGGAAGTGATTGTGGCTAGGAGGTGGACAGTCATTGTTTGCCAAAATAGTCATAATATTTTAAGCCCTTCCCCTCAAAAGTTGGGGTCTGCTTCTCTACCTCTTGAATTTAAGAATAATCATGTGACTTTCTTTTGCCAATGGGTCATTAGCAAAATTGATACAAGCAGAGGTTTGAAAGTTACTTGTTCGTGGAGTTTACTCTCTCTTGCTTCTCTTTGGAACCCTGGACCACTATGGAGAGAAGCGTATGAAATATGAGATCATGTGGATCAGAGGCAGCTGTCTCAGTGGGTGTCCTTATCATACTAACTAGCCTGCCAACCATGAGATCTATGAATGAGTCCATTGTAGACCGCCTAGCCCCAGCAGTGCTGGCTCAGAACAGAGAAAGTCCTCAGCAAACTCAGAGAACCATAAAAAATAATAAGCTATTAAGTTTTGGGATTTTCTTTATGCAGCAAAATTAATTAATACAAGTAACTGTGAAGAAGAGTGAATGTGGGGATATGGCTTCCTTGAACAATGAAGAGGTGGGCAGAGGTATTACTCTGAGACATTTGGGCCTTTTTTCTCCTTAGAGGAACATGATACTGTGCTCGTTGAAAACTTGGTTCAAGAAACAAGACGCCTCAATATTTGTAAATCTTACTTAAATCGAATGAATAACAAATTGTTAGCATAAGCTTTGTAAGAATCGTGGTGTATATTCTGACAGTAAGACTTAGGAAGTTAGCAAATATTTGCCTGTTTTCTCAACTCTTTCCTTCCTGGGTAGAGAGTAACACTGAAAGAAACTAATTGGTGATTAGTTACAGATTAGTGATTGCTAATTAGAGATTTCTAATTGTCTTCCAGTGTCCATTCTCCAGTATGGTTTTGGGGGAGTATGGCTTCCTACCTACCGCGGACCACCTGTCAACTCTGGGCTGTAACATGAGAGAATTGTGAACTTCTGTCTTCTTTGAGCCATGGTTTCATTCTCTTTTTCAGCCATGTAGCCTGTGCTGTAACTCAGTGCCACATTAGCAACAAGTAAAAGTCAATGTGGGTAAATTTGTCATTCTTCAGGTTAGAACATTTCTTCCTTTTATTCTTGTGTTTTTGGCTAAATAAACTGGGAAATTATAGTAGAGAGGTGTGTGGAGTCTCTTTGCTCAATTCTATAACCCATCTGGAGAGGTTATAAACTTGTAAAGAAATCTGTGATATGTAAACTCAGTTTGTGATTGTAATGTATATAATTTTTGAGTCAGGATTTCTCTCTAATTGGACTATGCTTGTAAATGTTTAGTTTATATGTGTTAATGGAATAGGGCCATAACACAAGTATCCTAAATTAAATTTAACCAGTATTAATGGAATAAGTACTCAATTAATACTCAAAATGTGCCAGAAATGATCCTACATGGGATACAGAGTTATAAAATATGGTTCTTATCCTTAGGGAGTTAACATTTTGATGAGGGAGAAAGGAGATTCTTAATTATAATTTCCCTAAATGGCAATTTCAATAAGAGTAGTATAAATGGTGAATTCAATTTTAGAGGAAAAGGTGGGATGCTTTATGAAGCAAATAAAAAATAATGCAAAGTTTACTTCTATATGGCTTTGGAATGCATCAAATTATCTTTCACAGGATCACATTGAAATTATTCCCTGCCCGCTGCGGGGCACATTAAGGTGGCAGAAGGAGAGGGATAGAAACGTTACCTTGAAGGCAGAGGGCTGCTCTATGAGGTGTGAAAAGTTGCTATTAGATACTGTTGTAGTTTACCGAGTTAACTTTTTTGTTTCAATTATAGCTTTCCTTACCAAAGATTTGCTATTCTAGTACTAGTGGTAAGCCTTAATCAACCTGAAATTATATACAAAATAATTAGCTTAAAATAACAATGTTTTCTTTCCTATTTTATGAAGAAGAGAAAAACGATTCTTAATAGAATGATGCCTGGATTGGTGGAATCCTCACATTTCCTAAAATTCTTCAGTGCTAGAAAAGCTAATGCCAATCCACTTCCACTATAGTTTCATGTTGGTGGTGCACGGAAATTTTTCATTTTTGGCTTCGTCTCTAAACTCAAGTGATTACATTTTATAATAAAGAGAAATTTAAATTAATAGCAACTTAAGTTCTGAGCTATTGAACACTAAACTTATGCTATTTAAAAAAAAATTTGGCTACAACTGTTTAGTCTATACATTCTTCCTTTTCTTGTCTGAGATAATTCAGGTCAATAATCCCAATCAAAAAATGTTCATTGAGCTACTGCTAATATATAAGGCAATGTGCTATGTAGGCCCAAGAGTTAAAGGCAGTTTCAAGCTAGTGAATAAATGTGCATACTATATGATGGACATGTCAAATCAAGTTTGAATCAAGTCCTATGGGTCCACCACAGAGAGAGTGATTCATTCTAAGTTGATAAGTGTCCAGTAATATATTCACCATGGATGTGGCATTTAAATTGGCCTTGAATGCTGTATTAGTTTCATACGGCTGACATAACAAAGTACCACAAACTTGATGGCTTAAAGCAACAGAAATTTATTCTCTCATTTTTCCCGAAGCTACGTGTCTGAAATCAAGGTGTCATCAAGGCCATACTCCCTCTAAAGTCTTGAGGACAGGATCTTTCCTTGCCTCCTTCAACTTCTGGTTGCCCAAGGCATCCCTTGGCTGTGACAGTATCACCACAGTCTCCGTCTCTATCTTCCCATGGTTATCCTCCTGCTGTGCGTCTCCATCTTCACACAGTATTCTCCTCCCTATGTTTCTGCTTTCTCTTTTCATAAGGACACCAGTCATATCAGATTGGGAACCACCCTAATCTGTTATGACCTCATCTTATCTGGATTACATCTGCAAAGACCCTTTTACATTTCCAAACAGGGTCTTATCCTCAGGCAACAGGGGTTAAGATTTTGTTTTTTTTGGAGGACATAATTCAAGCTCTAATATTGTAAAGGATAACGCCCTTAGTTCATGGATACATTTCTCATTCCCTTCCTCTATCTTCTGTCTTTGCTACCTGATTTCCCTAACAATTTGCACCATCTGATCTGCTTTTGGTTAACCCCAATTTCAGGAAGCTCTTCATTAGTGTATCAGTTAAGGTTGTTTGGACTGATAACTTAGACTTCATAGGCTCAGAGATGATTGGATTGTGAATTGGAGTGTTGGGATCATGCCTTGTTCATCTTGTGATAATTAAAAGTATTTAACCTTTTGGAGTATCATTTTAATAATCTAAAAGTGGACACAATAATAATGAAATATACCTCATAAGGATGTTGTGAGGATCAAAACGCTCCATATGTACAAAGAATGAACACACATTTAAGACCTTTGATAAGTGTTAACCCTTTAGTAAGTGTCTGAGTGTCCCTCGTTAGTCAGTATTTGGTAAGACTCTAAATAAATTAATGAATGCATGCCTTGATGTAAAACAGAGTTATCCAACAGTCAGAGGCTGGGAATTTTAGAGTTAGAACTTTCATGCATTGGACTAATTGCAGGTGAAGTCTGCATAGACAACATAGGCTCTAACATGGAATGAACTTGGATAAGAGTGACAAGTTCAGATGGGTGAAAAGATTACAAGAAAGCAGCTGGGAACAACTCACTGTTATAATTATAACCTTTTGGCTGCTGTGACTTGCAACCTAGGGTGCTAAGACAAATTGTGAATGAAACTGTCAAATGGCTGTGGACATTCTTTGAGGAATTCTGAGAAGTAGAAAAATTCAAGAAAAATCAGAGTCAGGTAAATTTATTACTTTTTTTAAAGGAAAGTTCCACAAACTTTCAGACTCACCCACATTTACAAGATAAGGCAGAGACAAAGCCCAATGATTAACTAGAATTTGGATTTGGGCTTTTTTTATTATTATACTTTAGGTTCTGGGTTACATGTGCAGAACGTGCAGGTTTGTTACATAGGTATACACGTGCCATGGTGGTTTGCTGCACCTATCAACCTGTGATCTACATTAGGTATTTCTCCTAATGCTATCCCTCCCTCTGATGTATATATATATATGTATATCAGACTATTCTGTTTGCTGCTTTGCCTCTGCTGTCCATTACGGTAGCTATGCCCACCTTGCCTTTCATGGTTGAGTGCTGCCACTTGGCCCCTGCCACCCCAGGATCCAATTATTCCCATTGCATTTAAATTTTGTAGTTGAGTGACTGCAGTTCCCACTATAAGATCTGGCATACAGAAAAGAGCAATCACAGAGCTCTTCAAGGATGCAGGTGCTTCCCTCACAAATCTATTTTGCAAAGTACTGGTGAAGGGTATATCTTCTGGACCCTCCCAGTTGGGATGAGTAGATCTAAAGTGACTAATCCACTCCAGCACTTCACTCTCACTAAGCCTTTGGATCCCTTCCTCTACATTAAACCGAGGGAGATCAGGCATTTCCAGCTCACTCACAGTGGGCCATCTTTTGATCCATGTTTCAGCTAATCAAGCAAATCAACTATTGGAACCTTTTTTAACTCCCTGAGCTACAACATTAAATGCAGAATCCCTGATTAGTAGGCCCATATCAATAAATTCAGCCTGATCTAACTTTATGTCTTTCCACCATTATCCCACACCCTTAATACCATTCCCATTCCTGTTCTCCAGATTTCTGCTTATATAAATTAGAAAACTCAAGCAGTTCTTTCGGCATGTAGCACACTGCCTCGTGGGTCACACTCTGAACCTCACCTTTAGGGGCCTGTCAGGACTTTAGTTACAGGTCTAGAAGCAAACAGGGGTGTTGGGGGTGGGTCTTGAGGAGAATCAACATTGTCTTGCCTGGCAACTGCCTCAGGGGAGGCCATCACTGTTGTGTCAGGAAGTGAAGGGTTTATCTCAAACAAAGGTGGAAAGGCTGGGTTGGGGAGGGGAGGGGAGGTGGTGTGGGTGGGAGGCTGTTTCCCTGGCAAAAAAAGGCTCATCGGAATTTAGGAGCTGAGTGCTTCTGGCCTCATCAGGGTCCTCCCACATGTCCCCATTCCAAGTTGCAGAGTCCCATTCTTTTTCAATCAATGCCCTCACCTTAACAGTAGACACCTGACAAGTCTGTGCATGCATCTTTTATTGCAGGTCAGCCATTCACAGGATAAGAGCTTGTTCTGATTTTCCACAATTTCAGCTCTTTCCCTACAGGAGATAAGACTCTCACTCAGGGCAATATTAAAAGATTTGAGGGTCAGTATGGGCTTCTGGAGCTGAGAGACAGAATCTCTGAGTTAAATGTTTCCTTTCATCACTTTGTCTAGTGAACTTAGGAGCAACCAACCAACCAACTTCATTATATTCCTTGGTTCCCACATATGGTCAAAGATATTATATATAGAATCACTAAATTCCTTGCCTGTCATGAGTGGTGAATCAGAAGTATCAAATGCATTTATTTTGCTTAACTGTCTAAACAATTCATGCCAAAGACTGTCCGTGTTCTCCATACTAGCAGAAGTAGAGTCCTTAGCATTTTGGGGTCTAGTCATATTAAGCAACCAACTCCAGAAACCCCCAGACCAACTAAAGAACTTCATCCTTAAAATTTTTTTCCTCTAGAACCACTCCTGATACCAAAATCTGTATTAATCAGGGTTCTCTAGAGGGACAGGACTAATAAGGTGTGTGTGTATATATATACATGATCCATGATGGATCATGTATACAGATCCTCTATGTGTGTGTGTGTGTGTGTGTGTGTGTGTGTGTATATATATATACAGGTTTGAACAGTGTGGATCCATTTTTATCTGGATTTTCTTCTGCCTCTGCCATCCCTGAGACAGCAAGACTATTCCCTCCTCCTCCTCATTCTCCTCCTTCTCAGCCTCCTCAACATGAAGGCAGTGAGGATGAAGACCTTTAGGATGATCCACTTCCAATCTTCCAATTAATCAATAGTAAACATATTTATCTTCCTTATGATTTTTCTTAATAACACTTTCTTTTCTCTAGCTTACTTTATTGTAAGAACATAGCATATAATACATGTAACATACAAAATATGTGTAAATCAACTGTTTATGTTATCAGTAATGCTTCTGGTCAACAGTAGGCTTTTAGTAGTTAAGTGTTGGGAAGGCCAAAAGTTACATGTAGATTTTTGACTGCACGGGGGTTTGGTGCCCCTAACCACCAAATTATTCAAGGGTCAACTGTATTTTTGTTGTTTAAGCCACACAGTCTTTGGTATTTTATTATGGCAGCTGTGGAGGAAGAGTTAAATATTATATTTGAACTCAATTGAACGTGGGCACAAACAACGGTCACCAAGTCCCGGAACAGGTTGTGTGAGCTTCTTGAGGCGTTTATCCAGTGCTGTTTTGGAGAAATCTCTATTTCAATCTATTCTCATACTTTAGTTATTGAAAAACAATAGACACTGGCAAAAACAAGTTGATCTTTTTGTGTTCCTTGAGCCCAGTCATGAAGGGCCCTCATGACTGGGCCTCATGCCAAACAACTCGTTACAAAAAGAGCTAGAGTCCCAGACTGTGCCGAAGCTTCATGAGACCTCTCCTCATCTGCACGGATGAGTGGCCAACTCAGGAGCCCAGGCTGTTGCTTCCCAGTCTGGTGGTGAATCTTCCATATTCTGGTGAGTGTAAATATATATATATATCTGATTTCCCTTCTCCCCTTCCCATTGCAATTTGCTTATTATATTAATTTGCTTATTCTATCATTTGCTTATTATATCTGCATTGCCATTTACTTGGGACAAAGCTTGTTTACCCTTAAAGGTATCGTGTGTGTGTCTTTTCTTCTCCCCTCATGCGTTTCCCGCATAGAACATTTTTGGCGTCACGAACAGGATTTCATAGCAAAAGCATGCCATTTTTTAGCCGCAGGGTCTGGGCTGGGAACTCAGGGTCTTCCCCCATCCTGGGATGGGAACTCCCTCAGTTTTCCTTCTTGGTGATTGAATGGCCCAGGGGAACTGGCTTTTGTGATAATTGGGAATCTAAATTAGTGCGATTTCAACATTTGAGTGCGTGAAGTGCTGCAGGGAATCCCAGTTGGTAAAGGGGATGCTGAGGGAATTTCCCGGCATAGATGGTGCTTGCTTACTGCTTATAATTTAATGTGTCAAGATAGGGATTGGTTGCTTCAAGAGAAATGTAAGCTGGAAAAGGAAAATGCTAATCTGACTTCCAGACTGGCCCTGGCCCAATGCCAGGCCTATGTCTTGACTGATTAGGCTCAAAGCTATCAGCTTATTGCTGAAAAAAGCAGCTATCTGAATGGCATGGTTAGGGTAAAACTGAAGTACTAGTCAGCCAGGGTTTGGAGCAGGTAAAAATCCATCTCCTATCTGAAGGCCAGGAAATTAACCCTAGTAAAATTCAAGGACCTGCACAAACTGTAAAATTCCTTGGCATCCTATGGAATAAAGGAAATAGTCCATTTTAACAAAGGCTAAGGCTAAAATACTAGAATTTGCAACCCCTACCACTAAGAAGGCGGCCCAGAAATGTATTGCCTTGTTTGGATTCTGGAGACATCGTAGTCCCACTTGGGTAACATTTTAGAACCTCTGCATGCGGTCACTAGAAAACGCTATGACTTTCACTGGGGAGAGAAAGAGAGCATGGCTTTTGAACAAGCTAAACAAGCAGTGCAACTGGTCCGAAATCTACGGCCCATACGGGATGGGCCAGTAGAACTACAACAACATGCTAATTGGAGCCTTAGGCAGAAACAAGATGGGAAGAGGGTACCTTTGTGGTTTGGATCTGGAAACTGCCAGAGACCAGCAAAGCTTATACCCCTTTCAAGAATCGACTGTTAGCTTGCTATTGGGCTTCACTGGAAATGGAGCACCTCTGCTTCAACCATGATGTCTTTATGATTATGATTTGGGTCATGAGTTCCCCCAAAACTCACTGGTTCTGATGAAGGAAGTGGTGGGAGCAACCAGCTGGCTGAATTGGTAGCCATCCTCCAAGCTATTCAGGAGGAGGCCAGAGGGATTTGTCACCTGTATACCAACTCTTGGTCAGTAGCAAATGGTCTTACTACTTGGGATGAAACAAATGGTTAATTGGGAATGAAGAGGTTTGGGGAAAACAATTCTGGGGAGATATCTGAATCCTGGCACACACTACCATTAGCGCTGTTTTCCATGTTGATGCTCATGCGTCTCTGCTTATTCTTAACAGACTATTTAATCAGCAAGCAGATCAACAGGCCAAAATTTCCACCGTAACTGCAAATTTGAATGCAGATAAATGGATTACAACATGTTCAAGCCTTGCAATGAGAGGCATTATAATCTATGGTGGTATAACTGATAGTGATTACCAGGGAGAGTTAAAGGTCATTTTATACAATACCACTCCAGATTCTTTTGCTATACAACTGCAGCTGCGGGTTGCTAAATTGTTAGTGGTACCTTGTCAACCACTGAGGAAATTTCTGCCCCAATAGAAACAACATATAGAACTGGAGAATTCAGGTCCACTAGAGAGGGCAACTTATAATCCTGGAGCCAAAATATGGGTACAGTGTCCATCAGATTCTGCCCCTAAGGCTGGTGACCTTGTAGCTATGGGAGCAGAAAATGAAGGCATAGCACAATTTCCTAAAGATGAAAAACAATATCACGTTCCCCTCTATTTTTATTATTACAGACAATAACCTGTCTGCTAGTAATCAGTACTTGGGTCATCATGTCTGAGGCCGAGAATGAGTTCATCACTTGGGTAGCCACTGCGACAACAGAAGCCAACTGCAGTCAGTGCTGGCTATGTGTCGAGTTGCCAGAGGCCACCAGAAATGGGCTACCTTGGAGAATCGTCCTTGCTAACATTTCCAAATGGATATGCCAATACCAGTGGGGGTGGGATAATAACCTGGACTTCTTTTAACCAGACCAAACAGTCTATTTTTGCCCAAGCCCAAATGAAACACAGCACCTTTGTTACTTAAATTACACATTACAGCAATACAATTATAGGAGAACTTTTCCTGTTCTCTGGGGAGCCCTCTGGGTATGTGGATTCTATGGGTGGTAATAGCTGCCCCCACACTGGAGGGGGAGATGCACTTGGGGGTGGCCATTAATTTCATTCACCATCCGGGATGATTTTCCCCTCCCCAGTAATCTAAATGCTTACAAACATCACTGGTTACAAATGCACCGGGCCCTCTGGTGGTGGTACCCTATCACAGTGTTTGCCCCTGCCGCTGGTACGATCCTGCTACAGAAATAAAATATTAAGCTTACATGTAAAATAAAGCTCTTAATGACAGTGGCACTGAACTTATGTTGTTATCAGATAAATTTGCTCAGCTGCGTACTGTTGTATTGAAAAATGGAATGGCATTAGCCCTTTGTCAGATGAGTAGATTGCAAAAATTTTTTCCCATTCTGTAGGTTGCCTGTTCACTCTGATGGTAGTTTCTTTTGCTGCGCAGAAGCTCTTTAGTTTAATTAGATCCCATTTGTCAATTTTGGCTTTTGTTGCCATTGCTTTTGGTGTTTTAGACATGAAGTCCTTGCCCATGCCTATGTCCTGAATGGTATTGCCTAGATTTTCTTCTAGGGTTTTTATGATTTTAGGTCTAACATTTAAGTCTTTAATCCATCTTGAATTAATTTTTGTATAAAGTGTACAAAGAACTCAAACAAATTTACAAGAAAAAAAAACCCCATCAAAAAGTGGGCAAAGGATATGAACAGACACTACTCAAAAGAAGACATTTATGCAGCCAACAGACATATGAAAAAATGCTCATCATCACTGGCCATTAGAGAAATGCAAATCAAAACCACAATGAGATACCATCTCACACCAGTTAGAATGGCAGTCATTAAAAAGTCAGGAAACAACAGGTGCTGGAGAGGATGTGGAGAAATAGGAACACTTTTACACTGTTGGTGGGACTGTAAACTAGTTCAGCCATTGTAGAAGACAGTGTGGCAATTCCTCAGGGATCTAGAACTAGAAATACCATTTGACCCAGCCATCCCATTACTGGGTATATACCCAAAGGATTATAAATCATGCTGCTGTAAAGACACATGCACACGTATGTTTATTGCAGTGCTATTCACAATAGCAGACTTGGAACCAACCCAAATGTCCATCAATGATAGACTGGATTAAGAAAATGTGGCACATGTACACCATGGAATACTATGCAGCCATATAAAAGAATCAGTTCATGTCCCTTGTAGGGACGTGGATGAAGCTGGAAACCATCATTCTCAGCAAACTGTTGCAAGGACAAAAAACCAAACACCACAAGTTCTCACTCATAGGTGGGAATTGAACAATGAGAACACTTGGACACAGGAAGGGGAACATCATACACCAGGGCCTGTTGTGGGGTGGGGGGAAGGGAGAGGGATAGCATTAGGAGATATACCTAATGTAAATGACAAGTTAATGGGTGCAACACACCAACATGGCACATTAACAAACCTGCATGTTGTGCACATGTACCCTAGAATTTAAAGTATAATAATAATAATAAATTTACTTGGAAAAAAAAGAAAAACGGAATGGCATTAGATATGCCCAATGAGGGGTTTGGGCTTTACTGCATATTGAATGTTATGTGTATGTCCATGACAATTCTCACAATATGACTCTCCTTGCAAAGCCATGGTGGGTGTGGTTTTTATTAGTTGTGCTTTTAATTCTCCTGTATCTGTAATCTATATCAACTGTGCCTTTCCCATGTATCTGTAAGGGTATTTTCCTACAATTGAGTATCAATTTGAGGCCAAATGTGGAGGAAAAGTTAAATATTAAATATGTACTCAATTGAATGTGGCCACAAACAATGGTCACCAAGTCCTGGAACAGGCTGTGTGAGCTCCTTGAGGCCTTCATCCAGTGCTGTTTTGGAGAAATGTCTATTTTAATCTATTCCTATATGTTAGTTATTGAAAAACAATAGACAATCGTAAAAACAAGTTGACCTTTTTGTGTTCCTTGAGCCTTGTGAAGGGCCCTCGTGACTGGGCCTCATGTCAAACAACTCATTACAAAAAGAGCTAGAGTCCCAGACTGCACCGAAGCTTCATGAGACCTCTTCTGATCTGTGCACATTTGAGTGGCTGACTCTGGAGCCCAGGCTGTTGCTTCCCAGTCTGGTGGTGAATCCTCCATGGTCTGGTGAGTATGACTATATATATATATATATATATATATATATATATATATATATATATATCTTTTCCCTTCTTCCCTTCCCATTGCAATTGGCTTATTATATTAATTTGTTTATTATATCATTTGCTTATTATATCTGCATTGTCATTTATGTGGGACAAAGCTTGTTTACCCTTAAAGGTATTGTGGGTGTGTCTTTTCTTCTCCCCTCACGCATTTCCCACACAGAACAGCAACCTGAGCAAACTACTACAAGAAATTCAATTTGTTTCATGTTGAGCATGTATTGAGTAGAGAGTACAAAGATTGAAGAGTCCCAGTCCTTGAGGAGCTAAAGGCTTACTAGGAACCCAAGAATGTCTCTAAAATGGAATCCACAGAGAGAGAGAGATTTGGACTTAAAAAAGGGGGTAACTTTCTCTTAGAGGAGCCCCCAAAATATATTTATTGGGTTTCCTTGGCTTAAAGATTTTTCTGATGAAATATAATTCAAGGGTATCTAGACTAGATAATCCTTATGGGTGATGTTGATGAAAACATTCTGACACTCAGCAGTTGTTTTGACTAGATAATCTTCAAAGGTTCATGTAATTTTCACCATTTATCTCTGCTCTTTGTACCTTAAGCTTTAAATGTATATTTTTAAATGCAATCATGCATTGCTTAATAACAGGGATATGTTCTGAGAAACTCATCATGAGGCAATTTTGTCATTGTGCAAACATCGGAGTTTACTCACACAAACCTAGATGTTACAGCCAGTATACTACACACCTAAGCTGTGGTATAGCCTGTTTGTCCTCAGCTACAAATCTGTACAGCATATTGCTGTACCGAATACTGTAGCAATTGGAACACAATGGGAAGTGTGCGTGTATCTAAGCAGATCTAAACATAGAAAAGGTACAGTAAAAATATGGTATATAAGATAAAAAATGGCGTACTTGTATAGGGTACTTACCATGAATGGAGCTTGCAGGACTGGACTTGCTCTGGGTCAGTGAGTGGTGGGTGATGAATGAATGTGAACACCTAGGACATTACCATATACTACTGTAGACGTTATAAACACTATAGACTTAGGCTACACTAAATTTAATTGAACATGTTTTCTTTAACAATAAAGTAACCTTAGCTTATGGTAACATTTTTATTTTATGAATTTTTAAATTTTCCAAAGCTTTTTGACACTTATAATAATACAACTTAAAACACAAACACATTGTACAGCTATACAAAAATATTTTCTCTTTATACCCTCATTCTAGAAGCTTTTTTCTATTTCTAACTTTTAAAGTTTTTCTGTAACTTTCAAACTATTTTTGTTAAAAACTTAGACAAACACAGCATTAGCCTAGGCCACGTCAGGATCATCAATATCACTGTCTTTCACCTCCACATTTTGTCCTACTGGAAGGTCTTCAGGGGGCAGTAACACTCACTGAGCTGTCACCTCCTAGGATAACAATGTCTTCTTCTGGAATACCTCCTGAAATACCTGCTTGAAGCTATTTTTTGGTTAACTTGAAGAAATTAAGCAGAAGGAGTACACTCTAAAATAATGGCAAATCATTATATTTGAATAATGGTAAATATATAAACCAATAACATAGTTGTTATAATTATCAAGTATTACGTACTGTATGTAATTGTATGTGCTATACTTTTATACGGCTAGCAGCCGTATAATAAGCTGTAGGTTTGTTTACACCAGCATCACCACAAACATGGGAATAATGCATTATGCTACAACACTACTGTATTAGTTCATTCTTGCACTGTTATAAAGAAATACCTGAGACTGAGTAATTTATAAAGAAAAAAGGTTTCATTGGCTCACAGTTCCACAGGCTGTATAGGAAGCATGGCTAGAGAGGCCTCAGGAAACTTACAATCATGGCAGAAGGTGAAGGAGAAGCAGGCAGGAGCTGGAAACATGGTCAGAGGAAGAAGAGAGCAAAGGGTGAGGCAATGCACACTTTTAAACAACCAGAGCGCGTGAGAACTCACTCAGCATCCTGAGAGTAGCAAGGGGGAAATCCACCCTATGATCCAGTCACCTCCTACTAGGCCTCTTTTCCAACATTGAGTATTACAAATTGACATGAGATTTGGGTGAGGACACAAATTCAGACCATATCAAGTACCATGGCTCTGACATCACTAGGCAATAGGAAATTTTCAGCTCCATTATAATCTTACAGGACCACCTTCATATATGTGATACAGTCTTTCTGCTCCTTAGCTCAGCTAGGTTTGAGTTCTTGTCTCATGACCAGGAAGAATTAGGCTTATGGACACGGGAGTGTGAGTGAAGAAGAGTTTATTAAGCAAAAGGAAAACTCTCATTGGAGAGGGGATACAGTTGGGGAAGGGTGGTTCCCCTATCCAAAGCCAGGGAAATCCCCCCCCGCCCGCCATGTGTGGCTGGGCCTGGGGCATTTAATGGATTCAGAATGGGGAGTGCCTGCTGATTGGTTTGTGAATATGTAAAAAAGGTTAAAGCAAAGACACCACTCCAAGGTGGGCATACAGTATAGAAAACCAATTAGGAAAGAGTAGATATATGTACAATAGGTGAAGGGAGGGGATCAATCAGAGGAAAGCATGCCAAACAGGAAGACAAGTTTTCAGTCCGGTCTGAGGATTTAGCTTGTAGCTTGTTTTTCAAGGCTTTAAACTGTCTTTGGCTTGGAGGTAGGATTTCACCAGAGACCCTCTCCAATCTGCCTAGGTATTTGGCTGCCTCCTGTCCCTATAATTTGCAGTCTGCTGTTGACTGAAACATCATTATGCAGGTCATAACTGTAGTTTTATTATAATTACAAAGAAGTTGCAAGGATAGTATAGAGAGTTCCTATATACATACCTCCAGATTTCCCTTGTCTTTAAAAAAATTATGTATTTATTCTAGAAACAGGGTCTCACTCTGTCACCCAGGCTGGAGTACAGTGCCATAATCTCAGCTAATTTTACCCTTGAACTCCCAGGATCAAGCAATCCTTCTGCCTTAGCCTCCTGAGTAGTTGGGACTACAGGCATGCACCACCATGCCTGAGCATTTTTTTCATTTTTAAATAAAGATTGGGTCTTGCTGCATTGCCCAGACTGGTCTCAAACTCCTGGCCTCAAGTCATTCCTCATGTTTTGGCTTCTTAGAGTGCTGGGGTTACAGGCATGAGCCACCATGCATGGCCCTTTTCCCTTTTATTAATATCTTACATTTGTCACAACTAATGAACCAATATTCACTTAAGCTTTGGGACCTATTTATTTTAGAAGAAACTGCAACTTTATTTTGTTTTCAGTTTAATCACACTGATGTATTTCCTTGCTTTGAAAGTAATCATCAAAAATACAAATGCTGGATGGTTCTTTTAACAAGAAATTTGGTTGAGACTTTGAGTAAAAATGTTGCAAGGAAAAAGCAAAAACTTACCCCCTCCCCTGAAATATCACACAAATGGGTGAAACAAAAGCTTTAAAATCTTGAGAAGTGTAAGATATTCCAAAATGGAGACTGTATAGGCAACAAAAGCTTTAAAATCTTGAGAAGTGTTAGGTATCTCTAAATGGAGACTGTGTAGGCTCTGATATATGAATTCTGATATATGTCTGAGAAAGAAAAGTAAAATACAGCTGCTTCTGGAGCTCTGTTATAAGAATGTAACTAGAATGAACTTACGTTAAAGCAGAAGGTAGAGAGTGGTTCTACTCTTTTGTTGTTGTTAAAATACATAGTCTTAAAGGCAAAGACAAGATTTTATTTTGTTTTCTTTGCATTTAGGATAACAGATTTCTCTCATACTTTTTAATGTAGCTGAAATATGGATATTCTTTCTGATTGACTTCAGAAGCTTCCTACACCATACTTTTGGGTTGCAGATGTTTGACCCTGAATGCTTTTGGGTTTCCTGTGTGGACTCCAGTTCCCAGTGCTGCAGATTACTTAAGAGTTCGTATCTGTGCACTGGTTACCCGAGGTACCTTAGAGATCAGAGGTGCTTACTGCAGAAGCATAAGAGTAACTAACTCTTTCAATTACTGTTTATGAATTAAAAATTTTTCAGATTAAAAATCATGCAATGAAGGATGTAAAGAAAAAATATATCATCATGCTATTTATCCCTTTTTCCTAGAAAATTAAATTATCCCTGAAAGAAGTAATTGGAAAAAAAATAATCAGTTGTCTCTATACAGGTCTTGGTGTGTTGACAATTTATTTTTTTATGACAGTTTATTCCTACCTAAAAAAATCTAATTTGTGAATTTCCAAACTTTCCAAGAACACTATAAATGTCTTTCTTTTGCACCTTAAACTGCAACCCCAACAAGTAGATTTTGATGAAACTCTGTCTGTATCACAAAAGAACCAACAGAGTAACATTAACTAAGCTTGTGCAACCCACGCAGAAGGGAGAATGAAGGGGAGTCGTATGTTTAAATAGCAGCATCCTTGTGGGCATTGGATTATGTGACACATGCTAAAAACTGTCAAACCTGCCATTTTTGGAAACTGTTTCAGACATCACTCCATTTGGCAGCCCTGCTCTTCCTGTGAAAAGGGAAGGCTGCCTCTATCATCCTCACTGGGTCATAACAAAGATGATATCCATCCCCATCTGTCACAGCTGGATATGGTCAACATATTCACCAAGTTGGAGGAAAAACAAGTTTTTAATTCCACACAGATATGTATAGTACCTAATAAAAATATGAGTAACCAAAGATATAGAGGTATAATTGATGAAGATCTTTATGAACAATTACAAATAGTCTAAAAATATTAAAATTAGCACAGTGTACCACATGCCAGAATTGACATTCACCTTTGTGAGGCAAGAAAAGAATCAGTAGATCCCATTAAGCCAAGTCAAATAAATGAGGAGTCGTGCAATAAGAGGACAAAAACATTACCCCCACCTCATCTACGCTAAAGCTTCTTTAGTCCTTCTGTGAAGAGGAATGAGAAATTAACGGCTCCTAAAAGTTTGCTGTATACATGTTTGTTTACATTAACTGTTGAGTAAATAATAAATATTTTATTCTACATTCCAGGTTGAGTCCTTTTTAACTAGTTTTTGTGTTGTTTTTTGAAACCTCACGTCACTGACTCCTTCAGCAGTGGTTTAAGGAAGTATCTTAATTTTTAAATCACATGTTGACCATGCAGCCTATTGTTGGCCCGTAGAGTGAACAAAACCAGGTAAGTGGCCTTCTGTCCAAGCGCTACCTGAGCAAAGCATGCATGTCAAAAACAGCCACACGTTTCCCTGACTTCATGTGCCTCTGATCTGTATTTTCTGAAGTATGAGGGCTAACCATCTGCATCAGAATTCCCACAGGGATTATTTAAAATACAGATTGGGACTGGATAAAGAAAATGTGGTGCATATATAGCATGGAATACTACACAGCCATGAAAAAGAAGGAAATCACGTCTTTTGCAGCAACATGGATGCAGCTGGAGGACATTATCCTAAGCAAATGAATGAAGGAACAGAAAACCAAATAATGCATGTTCTCATTTATAAATGGGAACTAAACATTGGAGTACACATGGACATAAAGATGGGAACAATAGACACTGGCGGCTACTAGGTAAGGGAGTGTTGGGGTGGGGCAAGGATTGAAAAACTACCTATTGGGTACTATACTCACTATCTGAATGACGTGATCATTCATATCTCAAACTTAGCATCACGTAGTTTACCCAGGTAGCAAACTTGCACATGCATCCACTGAACCTAAAATAAAATTTAAAAGAAAAAGTCATCAAAATGTTATTCCTATCAATAAAATACCAAAATA
Source organism: Gorilla gorilla gorilla (assembly GCF_029281585.2). NCBI lineage: Eukaryota > Metazoa > Chordata > Mammalia > Primates > Hominidae > Gorilla > Gorilla gorilla. The sequence continues at coordinate 30,522,453 of NC_073227.2, read as the reverse complement.
TCACACACACACACACACACATGCACACACACACACACATATATACACACACACACATACACACATATATATATATTTCAGACTTTGGGGTCCTTTCCAGACCTAATGAATCAGAAGCCCTGGAGGTGTTTCAGAATCTACACTTTAAAGATGTAACTAGCTCCTTTGAATGAACAAACTAGAGATTGATAACTATTGCTTTAGATACTGCTGAGATAAGGGAGGAATTAATTCTGTATAGAAAGTCTATGGGAAACCAAAGGTAATTACTAGTTTGTTATTTTTCCTCTGTAACATTTCTATTTGTGTCCATAGATGATTCTCTCTGGAAGATTTTATTTGGATGTTCAGAATATTTATAGCAAGTTTACAGAGATAGCTATCATTACGTACCTGAGAATTCACATGAAATAAATATGCTGTATATCTGTAGATGATTTTCAGATTACTCAAGCAATGTATAAAGCACTTATTTAAAAACTTAATTGAAATCATACAACTGAGACAAATCTATTTTGGCAATTCCACATTTCTTCAGATATCTAACGACCACCTACATATTTTCATAGCAAGTTATATGCAGTTTTGTAAATCATCAATATAAATCAGGGCAATTAACTAGTTACTGAGCATCACTCCGCTGAGAGTCTAACAGAAAATATTCTCAATGTGATTTCATTCTCACTAGACATTGGTAATTCTGCTTTGGTAGCTGGGCCAGTACAGGAGCCAAGGAATCTTGATTTTTAATTCCCTGACTTACATGAAATAATCTTTCTCTACAAGGTAATCTTATCAAAATAATATTTATATTTGAAATAATACCCAGAAGTGTTGTTGTTATTTTTTTAATTAGAAGAAATAGTAATTCAGCAAAACTAAGAACATTATATCTTTAAAATGTGGAGTAGTGATCAAGAGTGTAGAATTGGAACTGGACAGCTTAGACTCAAAATTCTCGTTTTGCCAGTGTCACCTTGGCCAAAATACTTAACTTCTCTGCGCTTTGGTTTTCTTATCTGTAGAATGATAAAAATAATTGCACCTTTCTCATTGGGCTGTTGTGATGATTACATAAGTTACATGTTTGAAAACAAAAGTTATGTGTTTAAAGGCCACATAGTAAGCACTAAATAGAGTGAAACCATTTTATTATTATTAATCTGTTTAATAACCTGGCAAGGGTATGTCTCAGGCCATTAATGTTTGTTTTCTATGTATTTTCCTACCCTTTTTTTCCTCTCACTAGTATCTTGAAGGTTTTTTGCCTACTTCAGCCACACCAATGCTGAAAAAAAGATTCAAAGAAATTATTGACTTAAATGCTAAACAGATTTTTGGGTCATGTTTTGTTTTGTTTCTTTTCCCATAGACCACAAGATTGAGGGCTTGGAGCTGGAGAAAGGGAAAAGAAAAAAGCAGACTGTGACTCTATGGGGAAAGAACTGAAAGATGACACTAGGAATTCTCAAAGCGAGAGGAAAAGGAAAGGCCCTTTTTCGGAAATGACCTCTGATAAACACACCCTCCAGGGTTACACCTGCCACTGTGTCTTCCACGGACAGACAAGCTGCACTTTAGCAGTCCTGAATACCTAGAGACTTCCTTAACAGAGAGTGGGGAATCTCGTCATCTTGCATGGGGATGGGAGCTCAAAGGGAGAACCTCAGCCTTCCAGAAGGTTGTATAAAACCGGTTGAGAATTTCCCTAAGAATGGAGCAGTGGACAAACAATTGTTGTTGTAATCCAAATACATGAGTCTACCTACATAATGGAGAAATGCTAACTTACAAAAAGGTCAGGTTGGTGTTTGAATGGTTTTAATTTCCTTTTATAAAATTACAGGAATTATACAATTACATTGATTAACTGTAATCAGTTTTGAGTCTAGCTAAAAAAAAAATCCATTCCTTCTCAAATAATTCTGTCCTCCTGCATTTTAAATCTCTCTCTCTCTCTCTTTTTTTCTGAGACAGGGTCTCACTTTGTTACCCAGGCTGGAGTGCAGTGGCACGATCTTGGATTACTGCAACCTCTGCCTCCTGGACTCAACTGATCCTCATGCCTCAGCCTCCCAAGTAGCTGAGAGTACAGGCGCAAGCTACCGGGCTTGGCTAATTTTTGTATTTTTTGTGAAGATGGGATTTCACCATGTTTCCCAGGCTGGTATTGAACTCTTGAGCTCAGGCAATCCACCTGCCTCAGCCCTTCCAAATTGCTAGGATTACAAATGTGAGCCACTGCACCTGACCTAAATATCTCTCTTAAATGAATCATTTCCCTCTATCCCTTAACAAAAATTAACTTTTTAAAAATCTTGAAAATTACTTCCTCTTGACAAAACCTCCTCAATCTCATACACCAGCTTCCATGTCTCTCATAACTTATTTGTACTCTGAGCAACTAGTATACCACTCCTAGTTTTATATTTTCACTATTCTCTCATCTATCTTTCTATCATAATATATTTGTATAGTAAATAAGTATAGTATATTTGGAAAATTGCATTTCCCAAAATAACCAATAACTTACTTGTACAGGTCTCTTTCAATCATTATTTTCTTTGACTTGTCTGAAGTATGTAACATCAATTCTGATATGGTTTGGCTCTGTGCTTCTACCCAAATCTCATTTTGAATTGTAATCCTCAGACTCTCCATGTATTGAGGGAGGGACCTGGTGGGAGGTGATTGGATCATGGGGGAAGTTTCCCCTCGTGCTGTTTTTGTGATAGTGAATGAGTTCTCATGATATCTGATGGGTTTAAAAGTGTTTGACAGTTCCTCCTACACACACACACTCTCTCTCTCTCTCTCTGTTTCTAGCCTGCCACCATGTAAGAAGTGTCTGCTTCCCCTTCCACCATGATTGTAGGTTGCCTGAGGCCTCCCCAGCCATGTGGAACTGTGAGTCAGTTAAACCTCTTTCCTAGATAAATTACCCAGTCTTAGGAATTTCTTTACAGCAGTGTGAAAATGGACTAATACAAATCCCCTTGTCTATTTCCTTGAAATTATCCTCCTTTCGTTTCTATAGTATTATAATTATGCTAATGTTTCTTCTTCCTTTATAAGTTCTTTCTGATATCTTAGAGGTCATCTCAGGCCTCAAGAAACTTCCAGTCTAATGTAAAGACTGACATTTTGCATTTTGGGCCAGCCACTCTCTGCACAAACCTCTTCTTCCAAGCGATTTTTCCTCTAAACATTTGCTGTACCCGATTATGTGTAAAGCACATAATGTACCATATGAACATGGATGGGGAGAGGTAATTTGAATGAAAGAGATAGGGAGGTTTTGTACAAGAGGTGGTACTTGGGATGGACATCGAAGGATGGAAAACTTCAACAGTAAGAACTGGAGAAAAGATATTCCACATTGAAGTGACTACTTGAGCAGTGACACTAAAGTAAGAAAAAATACTGCATATTCTGGATAGTTCTGGTAAAATATGAAGGGGGATGAAATAAAAGATGTGACTATAGTACATTGTGAGATTTGGGGAGCATGTAGATCATGGGTGAATGCTTTGATGCCTGGACATTTTTATGTAGGTGAGAAAGGGCCATCAACAATTTACGGGCAGAGGAGTCTCACTATTAAAGCTATATTTTAGAAACAGAACACAGGTGTAACTGTGGAGAATATATTAATGAGGAGGAGATTTTAGTGGTGGGGTATCTGTTTTTTTATGTATATCATTCAGCATCAATTATACATTATTGTGTTGTATTACTTATTTATCTTTTCTATTGCTAAATATTTACTTAGGTGTTAACTTCTAAGATATTAAGCTCTAAGGCAGGGCAATCTTGTTTTCCTTTCAAGTATACTATTTCATACACAGAAGTTATCACTCTGACTCAAACATTATCATTATTGTTATTATATTAACTAACATGTATGGAAAACTTACCATGTGCCAGGCACTGTGTAAAGTCAGTTACACACATTATGTGGTTGAATCCTTAATATGATTGTTCCCATTTTACACTTGTATAAACAGAGACTTAGAGGACTTAGTCATTTTCTCTAAGTCATATTGTTGTTAAGCAGTGGAGCCAGGATTCAAAGCAAGTTTTTTTGTGACGCCAAAGATATTGACAACAGTGTCAAATAGACTCTCCATAGTGGTCAATCAATGAATACTTTTGAATGGTTGGATAAATAAAAAATAGTGGATAAAAGAGTAAAGCCTTTTCAACTTGAGTTGACTCATATAGGCAAATGAAACTTATCCACTCATATTGGGATGATACCCTGTGTTTGAATTGTACATATATGTTTATCCAGATAAGAAAGGTAATAAGACCTTTTAAGATAAGAAAGGTAATAATAATGGTATAGGGCATTATTTTTTTAAGATAAGAAAGGTAATAATGGTATAGGGCATTATTTAGATAAATAAATGAACATCCTGTGTGTCCTCAGGCTTTAACATTCTTTTGTTGACGTCATTCATAAACTATAGCAATTTTTTGGAGGACTTTCTTCGGCCTACTGAAGCCTTTGACTGAACACATGGGAATTTCCATCCTCCTGGTGTGACCCTTGGCCCATGACTATGTGGGAATTTGAAAGCCCAACTCTCTTGACACAAATTAGTACAACTCTGAGATGTAACTTACTCTCCAGAGCTCCCCTCTGGGATTAGGCTGAGGTTATCCTGTGTGGGAAAGGCTTGAGGTCACACTCTTATCTGGCTTCCTCGCCTTCACTTTCCTGCTTACTTCACCCTTTTATTAGGATCACTAATAAGCATTTACTTGATAAATCACTTGCCTATGAACCTTCATCTCAGGATCTGCTTCTGGGAAAACTGACCTAGAAAAAAATTATACACCAAGGCCTAATGGGTGAGCTCATTATTTCCTCTTAAATAAACATTAGTTTTTTTCAATATTCAACATGGCATGTGCACCTTCCTACTTTGTTTTGGGTGAAAAAAAAATCAGCAACCAACATTACATGCCCTCTGTTATTATATAAGCTTTCATGAGTTATTATTTAACCTGTAATACTTTTTGTAGCAAGCCATACAGAAAAATTTTCTGGGTGTATTCATATATAAAAGTACACCATATATATTTATTATGTACAAACTAAAAATTGCTTTAAAAATTCCACTAGCGAATTTCTGGGAGTTTGAAATACTGTTCTTAACTCGTATGCTAAATATAGTAACTGTGTTTTTGTCATGCGAGTACTTTCTGAATTCATATGGTTCAGATAATTCTATTTCTCCCAACATTATGGGCAAAACATTGATATGTTTTCTTCCTTTATTTCCCAAACTGAGCATTTTCTTTCCTCCAACAGGACTGTAGACCAGCAAATCATTCCAAATTTAGCACAGGGAAACATCTCATGTTTAAATCATAAGTGTTTTTATGGGTTTTGAGCCTTTTGCCAACTTCATCCTCCACTTTGTTTCAGATAACATTCTGAATGACGGCAGTTATTTCTGTATTGAGACTGGTGATGATGAGAAATTCTCACAACTGGCTAGGCCTTGATTAAATACATCTTGTATTCTTTAAAGAGAAATCAATGGTCCTCAGGTCTTGAAAACTAGTTGGCCCCCTTTGCTTCCACCCACTTTCCTTAGATTGTAAGCAATTAATGTGACCCCATCAGCATCCTAATCCTACTCATGTGACTGAGTACCACTCACATGGAATGGAGCTACCAAACCTAGAAATTCTCCTTAAACTTATAGAAGAAACAGACATGAGGAGAGATTTTAGTTTAAGAGAAGATATATGTTCATTCTTAGTCCTTTTCCAATACAAAATACTAGCTACTTCCTGTGTCTTGGAAGCTACATATAAAATCCTGATTAAGGTATGTCCTAAAGCTTTGCAGTAGAGTAGATGGTCTTTTCTTAGGTTGTTATGCAAAATTATGACCCATTGTTTCGGACTGAGCCTCTGCACTAGGCCCCAATAGACCAGACCAAGCTAAACTGGAGTCACTCATGCTAAATGTCACATTATCAAATTGAAACTTTAAGGAAGTACATAGATTCCTAAACAGACTGTTTGATTTTTCCTGAAAACAGATTCCAGTCTAGCTGAGCCAGCATAACAAGGAAGTCCCCTCTGCATTAACCCTTATAAAAAAAAGGAACTTGAAGTAACCTGATGTTAACCAATCAGTTTTTTCTATTGTTGTTTTCTTGTTCCCACCTTATAAATCCCACTGTTCTGACATTTCCCAGTGGGATCCCTTATTCTGTTTTGTAGAATGGAGGGTGCTGTGATTCATGCATCAGAAATAAAGTTAATTAGTTCTGAAACTAAATATATTGTAACTTTGTCTTTTGACAAGGGGTTAGTTGATATCCCCTCATGGGAGGGCAGGGTGTGGTAATTCAGGGAAAGTAGCGTAAGATAAGAGAAGCAGATGAGAGAAGCAGATAAAAGATGGAAGATTAATACCCAACCATGACCAAGGAGAAATGCTGAGATTAAACTCTACCATTAAGTTTGACAGCCCATTGGATGCTGGGCATGAGAGATGAATATAAAAGGGCAGGAATTGATTAAGGCTGGGAATGGATGGAAAGGTGAAGGAAATAGCAGGAATGAGGCAGGAAGTTTTGGGACATTTATAGCATTGTGAACTGAGCTGACAGAGGCTGTCTCATTATGCTTTGGTCGTTTGGTCCCTGTTAACACTGTAGGATCAGAAAAACAAGTAACATATTAAAATCGTCTTATGTAACAGTTAAGAGTGATTCATTCTATAATTGAGGGGCACAGCAGTAGGCAGTGGGGTTATAACTAATAATGATCATAATCATCATTGTGATAATTATAGTAATAAAAATAGCTCACACTTACATGGGGCTTACTTGTATGATGTATATTATGTACTGGATATTTTTCCAAGGGCTTTATATATATTAACTCCTTACAATTACCCTAGGAGGTGTTACCATTATAATTCCCATTGTATAGATAATGAATCAGAAGCACAAAAAGGTGAAGTGCTTTGCTTAAGGTCACTTAGTAGGTAAGTGGTGAAGCCAGGATTCAAACCTCAGGAAGTCTGGCTGCAGGTCTGTAATAGACTGCCTTCCAATACTGACATTTAGATGAAGAGGCAGGAAATGTACATAACCATATGTATTAGCCTGTTCTCACACTGCTAATAAAGACATACCTGAGACTGGGTAATTTATAAAGGAAAGAGGTTTAATGGGCTCACAGTTCCACATGGCTGGGGAGGCCTCACTATCATGATGGAAGGAGAATGAGGGGCAATGTCATGTCTTACATGGCAGCAGGCAAGAGAGCATGTGCAGGGGAATTCACCTTTATAAAACCATCAGATCTCGTGAGACTTACTATCACGAGAACAGCATGGAAAAGACCTGCCCCCATGATTCAGTTGCCTCCCCCTGGGTCCCTCTCATGCACATGGGAATTATGGGAGCTACAATTCAAGATGTGTTTTGGGTGGGGACACAGCCAAATCATATCACAATGGAAACGACCATATAAGTCACTTTGCCATAAACACTGAATTAGTGCAATACACAGTAGATGCCTCAGAGGCATGTAGGTGGGAAGAATGTTGTGGGTGGTTATTTAAAAAGATGATGAGTCTTTAATGATTCAAAAATCAAACTCAAACTTCCAAAGAGAAAGGTATTCATTGGTGTTGTATCGGAAAACTCAGGAGTTCATCTTCTGGCATGGATGTATCTCAGGACTCAAATGACATTATCAAGAATGTTTCTCCTTTTTTTATCCTGAATTTTCTTCTTTTGGCTTGTCATACATGTTTTCTTCATTTGGGCCTCCTAGCAGCTTCAGAATTACATTCTGCCAGCTTGTCACCATCAGTAAGGAGCTTCTCCTACCCCATGTTTCAGCAATAGTTCCAGGACTGATGCTTGTTGATTATAATGTCCACAGCTATAAAGACATGTTTACCTTGGAGCCAACTACTGTATGTTGGCCTGGGCTACATGGCTGGGTCACTGAGGCATCCCATGCGTCAGAAATGTGTCTCTTCTAAAATTATACAAAGTAAAAGCATAGGAGATGCAGTTTTCCAAAAGAAAATCTAAGTTCAGTGGCTGGAGAAAGAGAAGAAGATAGACTTCCAGAATTGTGAGAAATAAATATGTAAGCCACCCAGTCTATGGTCATTTGTAATAGCAGCTCAAACTGACTGAGACACCATCATATTTCTCTACTCTGGAGCCTTGCTCCATTAATAGTTTTTCTTCCATTGCACCTTAATTCTCTCTGTGCACTTCATCTCTTCAGCCTAAAAATATGCTCCTGTCTTTCCATACCTCTTTTTCTTTCCTTTTCTTTACTCTGGGACTTTATTATTTTTTAATGACTGACTCCACCACATCATCCCTAATACTTTGCACTTGGGCTGAAGTTACAAGATGAGGCAAATAAAAAAGAAGGGTGGAATTAAGGGCATTGATATTAATGAAAATAATATGATAAATAAAATGATAGGCCCTTCCTACTTACAAATTTAAGTGCTGAGCTGTAAATAAACATTAAATCATGATTAAGCAAGGGTTTACCTGAGGAATTCAAATATGTGTAATAACAGAAATTCATTTCACTAATGGATTAAAGGAAAGAAACCACATTAACTGAATAGGTGCAGAAAATGCATTTGATGGTATCCAATTTCCATTTATTATAAAAATTCTGGATGACTCTAAATAAATTGAAAATTACTTAATCAATAAAAGGCTTATGACAAACAATACTTAATGCCACTTAATAATACAGGAGTCTCTCCTCCCACCTTGTATTATCTACCTCCTGGTATTGGAGATCCTGACACAATGCAGTCAGCTAAAAAAAAAAAAAGAACCATATTAATAAGAATGGGCTCACTTATGTTGCAGTTCATAAAACTCAAGCATTATGCTTGTTTAAGAATCACAGGAATTTGTGTCTTGCTCATGCTAAATGATCTACATGATTGGCAGAAGGTCTGGGCTCATTATCACTAAGGTGAGGATGGCATAACCACAATCTTAAACATGCCAGTCATTGTATCTAAGGGAAATGACAGCTTAGCTAGATGTAGCATCTACAATTAAATGCTCAAAACTTCATTGTTCAGAAATAGTCATGTAGCCCCACTGAGGAGCAGGGGAGCTACAAAGTAAAATCCTTATACAGATCAAGAAGGGGGAAGATATGAAAATATCGATGGATAGTACTAATCGCTATGACAGAGGGCTATCAATTGGAAAGGTAGACAACATATAAAACTGTCCTTCTTTGCAGACACATGAGTATCTACATAAATTAACAAGAACTACAAAAAATAGGAAATTATTATACTGATAAGATCTTGTAGCAATGTTGCTGAATACATGATCATTTTACAAAACAGAGAAATATGATATGTCATGGAGAGTGTTCCTATCCATTGCCTCATCTCCTATTATGGGTGAAATATATGTGCTCCTTGCCACTTCAGAACCAGATTCTGTCTCCTCTCACTTGTTAAAACATAATGCAATCTCCACTTCCTCTTGTGTACCATCCATTCTCCCTTCATTCTTGAATATTTCCCATTAGCACTCAAACATTCAAAGATCTTAAGAATAATTATTCTCACATCCTAAGAATAATCCTTTATTGATTACACATCTACCTTCAGCTCCCATTCCATTTTGTTGTCATTCTTTGTTTTAATATATTTCTCTTTTTTAATATATACTTTAAGTTCTGAGATACATGTGCAGAACGTGCAGGTTTGTTACATAGGTATACACGTGACATGGTGGTTTGCTGCACCCATCAACTGGTCATGTACATTAGGTATTTCTCCTAATGCTATCTCTCCCCTAGCCCTCCACCCCCCGACAGGCCCCAGTGTGTGATGTTCCCTTCCCTGTGTCCATGTTTTCTCATTGTTTAACTCCCCCTTATGAGTGAGAACATGTGGTTTTCTGTTCCTGTGTTAGTTTGCTGAGAATGATGGTTTCCGGCTTCATCCATGTCCCTGCAAAGGACATCAACTCATCCTTTTTTATGGCTGCATAGTGTTCCATGGTGTATATGTGCCACATTTTCTTTATCCAGTCTATCATTGATGGGCATTTGGGTTGGTTCCAAGTCTTTGCTATTGTGAACAGCGCTGCAATAAACATACGTGTGCATGTGTTTTTATAGTAGAATGATTTATAATCCTTTGGGTATATACCCAGTAATAGGATTGCTGGGTCAAATGATATTTCTGTTTCTAGATCCTTGAGGAGTCGCCACACTGTCTTCCACAATGGTTGAACTAATTTACACTCCCACCATCAGTGTAAAAGTGTCGCTTTCTCCATAGCCTTGTCAGCATCTGTTGTTTCTTGACTTTTTAATGATCGCCATTCTAACTGGTGTGAGATGGTATCTCACTGCGGTTTTGATTTGCATTTCTCTAATGACCAGTGATGATGAGCTTTTTTTCATATGTTTGTTGGCCGCATAAATGTCTTCTTTTGAGAAGTGCCTAAGTAGCAAAAAGGGGCAACAATTTGCAAATCTTTATAAAGTACACTTTCTAAAACTGCCACCATGATGTCTTACATTTTTTGTGTCAGACATTAACCACAGTCTTTAGTCTTTGTCTTTCTTAAAATATAGCTACTATTGCTTGAGCTGTTACTATGAACTGTGAAACATAAGCTGATAGCTACATCTTCTGTTCATATTTCAATCAAACTAATGTAATCTGTTCCTAGATTGCTTGGTATACCCATCAGAAAATGTCTTTGCCAGTCTGATCTGTGATTTACCTTGTGTTTAAAAATTTAAATCTCCAGTTTTATAGGCAGCTCTCCAATTATAAACCAATTTTATTTAAAAAATTATTTTGTGACCTTATTGTTTGGAAAGGAGAATGTCTTTTCGCATAAAAAGAATATTATAAATGGTTGTAGTTTTCCAGGCCAACCGACTTTCCTGGGCACTGGGCCTACCCTAAGCAAAATTTTTGAAAAGTCTGACATTTATTCTTGGCAGTTTCCCTGTAATAGTTGTAGGTTGTTCTTCATATGCCTGGCATTCCTACACACAAGCACACACCTGCACACAAGGAAATTATGCTGATTTTTAAAGTAAAGAGATAATGGGGAGGAATTGCAGGCAAAGCAATGAATAGTGATATATTGCTTCCCTAACTTAGTGGATCTCCCTCCTGTGTGGGTGTCAAAATCATCCCTACATGTTTTTCAGTGGAGGAAATCAGAATCCCTACAGGTAGGGTGCAGGTGCAGAAGTTATATAGGTGATTGTGCTGCACAGCAGCAATGCATATCAGCACCATGGTGATTCAAATTTTCTATTCTTTCTTGAGCCCACTTGTGATGTGAACCAATGCTGCAGGAACAGCAGGCAACACCAGGCATCCTTTGCTGTAAAAAGTGAATTTAAGGTGGAAAGGTGACTTAGTGCTTACAGGTGACTTGAAGATCCTTGCTAGTTGGTGGAATTTATCTCATGCCCAGATGGACAATCCCTTATCTTTTTTTTTTTTTTTTTTTTTTTGAGACGGAGTATCGCTCTTTTGCCCAGGCGCCGGACTGCAGTGGCGCGATCTCGGCTCACTGCAAGCTCCACCTCCCGGGTTCACACCATTCTCCTGCCTCAGCCTCCCGAGTAGCTGGGACTACAGGCGCCCGCCACCGTGCCCGGCTAATTTTTTGTATTTTTAGTAGAGATGGGGTTTCACCATGTTAGCCAGGATGGTCTCGATCCCCTGACCTCGTGATCCCCCCGCCTTGGCCTCCCAAAGTGCTGGGATTACAGGGGTGAGCCACCGCGCCCTGCCGACAATTCCTTGTCTTAGATGAAGCCTTACCTGGATCTATATAACTATGAGATTCTCATGGAAATAATAAACCTCTTGTTGTTTTTATAATGGATGAATAGAATTTTTACTTTTGCTTTCAACAAACATAATAAAAGAAAAGTCAAACCACATTGTCTGAAGGGGGAAGAAGCAGGTCAAATCCCGAAGCGTTTCCGTCGGCAGCCAGGCTGCAATTCATTTGTTCATTTGTTCTTGCATTCCATCCACAAATGCTTCCTGGGACTCTGCTCTGACCTAGGCACTTCTCTAGGCTCTGGAGCTATAGAGGCAAACAAAACAGGTAGAAGTCCCCACTTCAGTGATGGGGACAGAAAGGAAGTAAGCAAAATGTGTAAAATGTATGTGAGATGACAATAAGTGATAAAGAAATAAGTAAGTTAGAAAAGAGGCCTAGGCGGGTGTGGTGGCTCACGTCTGTAATCCCAGCACTTTGGGAGGCCAAGGCGGGCAGATCACGAAGTCAGAAGATCGAGACCATCCTGGCCAACACGGTGAAACCCTGTCTCTACTAAAAATACAAAAATTAGCTGGGCGTGGTGGCATGTGCCTGTAATCCCAGCTGCTTGGGAGGCTGAGGCAGGAGAATCTCTTGAACCAGGGAGTTGGAGGTTGCAGTGAGCCGAGATCACGCCACTGCACTCCAGCCTGGCGACAGAGTAAGACTCCGTCTCAAAAAAAAAAAAAAGAAAAGAAAAGAGGCCTAGGGAATTTTCAGAGGTGGGCGTGGGGTCGGAAGGCCTCATGAGAAGGTGATTGAGTAAAGACTTGAAAAGGAGAGTATGTGCCATTTGGAGAAGCAGGTGACATGTTTGGGGCAGTGGAGAAATGGTAGAGATAAATAGCCTGGGTGGAGTGAGGGAAGGAGACTGTGAATAGAAATAACAAGAAACGGGAAATAAGATTTGTTTGATGTAAATAAAAAATTAAAAACCCTTTAGAGACAAAGAAAGGATACAATGTTCCCTCTCTCAATACCCTCGTTGGGTCTTAGAGGCTTCTCATCAAGACTAAAATCGTCTAGGTTCTTATTTTCCCACATCCCTTAATAAGGTAACATAGTAGTCTTGCCTATGACTTCTCCAACGTCCTTCCTCAAATTGCTCATATTCCCTGGTTGTTTTCTTCTCTCCCCTCTTAAACAACATCCCATGATTCCATGAAGATGAAAGTAGCAGTGTGTTAGGAAAAACCAATCTAATCTAGTTCTCACTAAGGTGCTTGCCAGTAAGAAGAAATCTCTAACTGAAATAACATCGAGTCCTGGGAGGAACAAAGTTTCTGAACTGTTGCTTTCACCTGGAAATTGGCTCTAAGGTCAGGGGTCTTGGTTGTGTGGTTTTTTTTCATAGTATTTTTTCTTCCTTACTCTGAAACTCACAGTCTCAAGCGTCAGGACCTCTGCTTGTTGGTTCTTTGGAAATGATGGCTCACGTCCTTCAGTGGGAAGGGCCAAACATGACTGGCCCTTGGACAGAAACCTCCTCTGTGAGTTGGCATTTGTGGTTTGTTATCTGCATCACTTGCTAAGCTAAAGACACCTCCTTAGTGAACTCATGAGCCTAGCATGGCCTTCTGGAAGAAAGTGTCACAGAATGCCCTGAGCCTTTGCTGCTATGGCAAAGTGACTCAGGGAGCATGAGGTGGAGGAAGCAGCTGGAGAGAAAAGCAGAAGAGGATAAATTAGTCCATGAAACAGCAGGCCCTGACTTCCAGAGGAGCTGCTGTTCCTGCATGCTGCTTTGAAGTGAAAGAAAGCAAGCAGGCTAGAGTCAAATGGCTCAAAGAGAGTGAGAGGCAAGAGAATAAATATTCTCTGAGCTCCATCAGCACCAAAATAGGTTTTAATTCAGGATGACCCAAAGTCTGAAAGATCAGTCACGCACACATTGTTTGTATCTATCTATCTATCTATCTATCTATCTATCTATCTATCTATCTATCTGTCTTCTATCTATCTATCTATCTATCTATCTATCTATCTATCTATCTATCTATCATCTTTCTATCTATCAATTTATCTCGCAAAAGGAAAAGTCAACCCACATTGTCTAGAAGGAGCAGATGTTTCCTCTGGCATCCAGGCTGTAATTAAGAGATAATTAAGAGATTCATTTACTCTCTCAAAAGGTATTTATTATCTGCTCTGTGTCATAAAACACACTCGCACATGCACACACACATACACCCCTGCGAGAATACTTGTCACTTTTTATTGGAATATGAGAGGAATATACACCCACAGATGCATAAAGCCCCAAAGTCACTCCCAAGACCCAAGTGAAAATTTAAAGTTTTAACTAATTTGGGTTTTTAACTCAAGGTTTCCAGTACAGGTTGGCTGCAGGACTTCCAGGACAGTGCAAAAAAGTCGAGACTGAAACAGTGAACACCAGGGCCTGGGACAGCACTGAGGAATGAATACACCCCATGGCCTCATCTTCCAGCGACTGTTGTGAATTGTTAGCAGGAAAAAAACTGAATAGTACATTTTTAGAGAAATGACACGGCAAAAGAAAAGGACTTTGAGTCTCTCGGGGTGGCAATTTGTGGAAAGGCAAATAAATGACAGATAAAGGCCAGTTAGGAGAGCCTGTCAATGTAGGTTCCCCTGTGCCATCCATAGCTTGGGAAGGGTCTCAAGTTGTCTTCAGTGGTTAAACTTTGTTCTCTCTGGTAGAATCGGCATGTGGGGTGGGATACCTTTTGTGTTTGTAAATTTATGTCCTGCTTTTAGGCAAGTAGGAAGGGCTGAGAGCTTTCCTGAATCTGTCTCTTTTCAATTACCTTCAACTCAAAACAATCCTATGCAAAACAGGCATATTTTAGGGTGACATATTGTGGTTTCCCATATGAACTAAGGTAATTTGAGGAAAATATATGAAATGTTTGGAGATATTTTTGATAATGTGATAGAATTTGTAAGATCATAGAAAAACATTCAATAGTAGTTTGCATTGTCCTTAAAGACTATTTTGCATAAACACTTTAAATTTAGATTATTCACAATAATGGATAAGAGATTTGCAATACAAAATTTGGTTTGATTGATTTCCATAATATTTCTCCCCCCTCAATTCCCTCTTATATACCAGTTAAATAATATTATGAGGTTAATAGAATTTTTTAAGTAGATGAACTTAGAGGTGTGTCTACACACAGTAAAGTCTTTGAATAGATTTCTGTGTAGTAAATGAATGAAGCAAAGAAAAAAATTTTGGATTAGAATAGTTTTTTAAAGCAAAGTCAGCAAAATTGAGAAAATGAAAACAGAAAGGAAAAAGTTGCTTAGTTTACATTGTGAAATTAAAAAGACATGGATATATAGCAAAAATAAAGTGCATATTCTTAGCTGTGGCAGATTGGGACCTAAAAATAAATACAAAGAGAAAAAATATTTTATAATGCATCTTATTATACATTTGGAGTTGACATTAGTTTTATAATTTGTTAAGGTTCAGTATATGGTGTGTATTTTTGGCTATTCATTTATTCCTGTGATAGAATATTGCAGCAAATCAGTTATCAGTTTAAAAAAGTGATTGCCTAAAGATTTGAGGGAAATTAAAATGTTATTTGGTAAAGTCCTGAAGGAGGAAACAAGTTGACCTCAAAATATAATTAACTGGAACAACAACAAACATGAGGTAATTAAAATTTTTTTTCTGCTGTAGCTTTAGTTATCCTGGTATGGAGAAATCCAAGTTGCTACTGCCAATCTTTCAAAAGCATAAACATTAGAAAACTATTGATTAGCCTTTTTAGAACTGTTTACCCAAATCATCTTCCCTCCAGTCTTTCCCTGCCACTAGATTATCCTTCCAAAAAACACCAGTTGACAGTGAACTCTCTCTGCTCTAAAACATTCAATAGTTTTATCTAATGTACATTTCCCAAAGTGTATACTCTATGGTACAGTAGTATTCCACAAGATGCTAAGAGATGTTTCTTTCAAAAAGGGCATTGTGATTCAATAGTATTGAGAACTGGTAAATTAAATGGATTTATTACTGCAGGATTTGTCAGTGTTTTAAAATTATTATAAACATTAAAAAGTCACAAAAAGTTATAATATGCAGTATTTTCTACATTATTTGGCCACGAAATACTTTTACTCTTTTATATTTTTAAACCTCATAAGTCATTAGCATTCTACAGAAGAGTTTTGAAATAAGGAATAAAGAATAAAAATAATAAATTCTAAGCTTCTAAGCCTGATATTTAGAGAGAGCTCTCCAAGATTCAGCCTTACTTTTGCCTTCAAATATTTTTTTCCTAAGGTAAGCAATTTTTACTCATTTACTAAACATATTTTAAAAAATATCTACTAAATGCCAGGCACTGTTCTTGGTGCTGGAATTTCACAGTCAACAAAAATAGATATAGTCTTGGCTCTAATGAAGTTTAAAATACAGTGGAAAAGAGACATGGCACCATAGTCACACACATTAGTATATAACTATAATTGTGACAGTTATTGTGATAGACTGTTAGTTATTTCCAATGTCCATTCTTCTCTCCTTTGTAATAAAACCTTGATTTAAAAAAAATCTGGGAAAAAAGCCCCCAAGAATAGTAACCATATTTCTCAGTCTCTGTTATAGCAAGGTGGGAGCAAATTACTAAGATCTGGCTAATAAGACATGAATAAAAGAGCTCTCTGCACTTTCTGCATCAATTTTTTTCTGTAAAGCTAAAACTGCTCTAAAAAATAGAGTCTATTAAAAGAAGAAGGAAAGATGGTGCAGCTTCCAGTTGTTAAGAGTGTGGCTGTGACAGTGAACTGTTCTGGACCGTGTGGAACGGACAATATTCTAGAGCTGGAGGAAAAAAAAGCAGAAAGGAGCTCTGGCCTCTGCTGGCTTAGCAGTTAGGAATTTTATATGCGAGACAAAAATAAAGTGGTATCTTGTTTAGGCCATTGTTATTTTAGATCTCTGTGACTACAGCCAAACTACTGGCCCCCTTTATTCAGAATTCCACACTTCGGAGTCCTGGATTTAACAGAACCTAAAAATGTGGTATTGGCTTAGCAACTGGTGATGAGCAGCAGGGACTGAAATGTGCAGGTTGGACAGCTGGTGCCTCTTGTTATGTGTGTATGCTGTGGTAAAACAGTAACTTTTTTACTAGTGATGCCTTTGAAAACTGATCACATGCTGACTAAGCCTTTAGCTTTAGGGAAAAGGAAAATATTCAGAATGTTGGTATGTGTTCTCGTTGCTTTTTTGCTATCGTTGTTCTCTGACGATTTACATTTTTTCTTTTACTTTTAGTTGACAAATAATAATTGCATATACATGTTTAATTTCTTGTTGCTTTTTTCAGCCAAGTCCTACATAAAAGATGAACTGAGGTCAGAGCTAGCCAATCTGCAATCAGAGAAGGAAGGGAACATAACTCTGCTCACAAGGCTCTCTTTCCACAGACTGGAATGTTAAATGACAGAGAATTAAGTCATTTGGGGTACGATAGAGTTCTGCACTCCACATGGAATCAGTTAACAGGTGGCTCCAAAGAGGCAACTTAGCAAGACTATGTTCTCAAACCTTTTCCCCAAACCTCCTGCTGTGATCTCTGGCAGGCAATATGAGACAGCCCTGTAGCAAAAATCAGATTTAGGATGCTACCTTCTCACCCAATCTAGTTTTTCGCATGGCCTTGTGGTAGCCACGTCAAAAGCTAGGGGTTAAGAGAACAGGTAGACCAGTTAATCAGAGGTAAGAGTTTACAGCTAATGTAATAATTGACCATCTTATCCATTTGAAGTCCAATTATTCTATTTTTCTCTTTTTAGTAGGTAGCTATTGCTAACTTTTTTTGGCTTCTGGGAGTTTGGGGTTGTCTGTCATCCCTTCCATCCACCAGGCTCATGTGTTTTCATAGTTTGCATAATCACCTGTTTCAAAGACACCCCGATGGCCAGGCTAGCCTTCTTACCTAAGCACCATGCCCATGGTTTTAAATGACCACAGGACATTTCCATGCAGAAGCTGCACTACCCGATAAAGTTCAGTAAGCCTCACCTTAATCGAGATTGCCTTTGATATCCACTTATGTCTATCCTTCTTTCCCTCATCTCCCTCATTCCCTCCCCCATACTTCGTCCCATCATGCCCTCATTTCTTCCATTTATTAGGTAACACAGACTGCAGTATTATATCCTGGGTTAATCTGTTCTTCTAGTCCTGTTAGTTACACACTTGTACAGATATCACCACACCTTAACCAAGCCAATAATGCTCTTATCTGCCTCTCTGCTTCTTATTTCTTTGACCTTCAAATCCAGATATATTTCTCAAAGATAGTGTTTCCAGCATAAGAAGGATTAGAAAGGGATACAAGAACAACTCTTCATTTACCATGAAAAGAGGAGCTTCACGTTATCTGTTGAAATAATTCTCAATAGCTGATCTTAGTGTGTAAGGCTCCACCTCCTTTATTTCTGGTAAGCCTGCCATCTAGGTCATCCTGTCTTGTTGCTGTCCTCTCTCATTTTTTCAGGTGGCCCTCTGTCATTTTCACCCTGGATGGCTTCCTCTCTTTTAGTCACTTACCCAAGGTTATTTTTCCTTCAAAGCACTTGTCAAATCTCATCTACTCAGAGAAATGTTCTCTGGCCACTCAACATCCATTTTTGTCTTCAGCAGTATAGTCTCATGCGTTGCTCTCTGTGCCTAGATCTTGTCTCCCTCATAAGAACATGGCTTTGTAAGCCAGGGATGCTTGTGTCTGCTGCTGCTGCATCTTTCACAGAGCTAAGCACTTTTTTTTTAATTTTATTTTATTATTATTATACTTTAAGTTTTAGGGTACATGTGTACAATGTGCAGGTTAGTTACCTGCACATGTATACATGTGCCATGCTGGTGTGCTGCACACATTAACTCGTCATTTAGCATTAGGTATATCTCCTAATGCTATCCCTCCCCCCTCCCCCCACCCCACAACAGTCCCTAGAGTGTGATGTTCCCCTTCCTGTGTCCGTGTGTTCTCATTGTTCAGTTCCCACCTATGAGTGAGAACATGCGGTGTTTGGTTTTTTGTCCTTGCGATAGTTTACTGAGAATGATGATTTCCAGTTTCATCCATGTCCCTACAAAGGACATGAACTCATCATTTTTTATAGCTGCATAGCATTCCATGGTGTATATGTGCCACATTTTCTTAATCCAGTCTATCATTGTGGGACATTTGGGTTGGTTTCAAGTCTTTGCTATTGTGAATAGTGCCACAATAAACATATGTGTGCATGTGTCTTTATAGCAGCGTGATTTATAGTCCTTTGGGTATATACCCCGTAATGGGATGGCTGAGTCAAATGGTATTTCTAGTTCTAGATCCCTCAGGAATTGCCACACTGTCTTCCACAATGGTTGAACTAGTTTACAGTCCCACCAACAGTGTCAAAGTGTTCCTTTTCTCCACATCCTCTCCAGCACCTGTTGTTTCCTGACTTTTTAATGATTGCCATTCTAACTGGTGTGAGATGGCATCTCATTGTGGTTTTGATTTGCATTTCTCTGATGGCCAGTGATGGTGAGCATTTTTTCATGTGTTTTTTGGCTGCATAAATGTCTTCTTTTGAGAAGTGTCTGTTCATGTCCTTTGCCCACTTTTTGATGGGGTTGTTTGTTTTTTTCTTGTAAATTTGTTTGAGTTCATTGTAGATTCTGGATATTAGCCCTTTGTCAGAGGAGTAGGTTGTGAAAATTTTCTCCCATTTTGTAGGTTGCCTGTTCACTCTGATGGTAGTTTCTTTTGCTGTGCAGAAGCTCTTTAGTTTAATTAGATCCCGTTTGTCAATTTTGGCTTTCGTTGCCCTTGCTTTTGGTGTTTTAGACATGAAGTCCTTGCCCATGCCTATGTCCTGAATGGTAATGCCTAGGTTTTCTTCTAGGGTTTTTATGGTTTTAGGTCTAACGTTTAAGTCTTTAATCCATCTTGAATTAATTTTTATATAAGGTGTAAGGAAGGGATCCAGTTTCAGCTTTCTACATATGGCTAGCCAGTTTTCCCAGCACCATTTATTAAGTAGGGGATCCCTTCCCCATTTCTTGTTTTTCTCAGGTTTGTCAAAGATCACATAGTTGTAGACATGTGGCGTTATTTCTGAGGGCTCTGTTCTGTTCCATTGATCTATATCTCTGTTTTGGTACCAGTACCATGCTGTTTTGGTCACTGTAGCCTTGTAGTATAGTTTGAAGTCAGGTAGTGTGATGCCTCCAGCTTTGTTCTTTTGGCTTAGGATTGACTTGGTGATGTGGGCTCTTTTTTGGCTCCATATGAACTTTAAAGTAGTTTTTTCCAATTCTGTGAAGAAAGTCATTGGTAGCTTGATGGGGATGGCATAGAATCTATAAATTACCTTGGGCAGTATGGCCATTTTCACAATATTGATTCTTCCTACCCATGAGCATGGAATGTTCTTCCATTTGTTTGTATCCTCTTTTATTTCATTGAGCAGTGGTTTGTAGTTCTCCTTGAAGAGGTCTTTCACATCCCTTGTAAGTTGGATTTCTAGGTATTTTATTCTCTTTGAAGCAATTGTGAATGGGAGTTCACTCATGATTTGGCTCTCTGTTTGTCTGTTATTGGTGTATAAGAGTGCTTGTGATTTTTGCACATTGATTTTGTATCCTGAGACTTTGCTGAAGTTGCTTGTCAGCTTAAGGAGATTTTGGGCTGAGATGATGGGGTTTTCTAGATATACAATCATGTCATCTGCAAACAGGGTGAATTTGACTTCCTCTTTTCCTAATTGAATACCCTTTATTTCCTTCTCCTGCCTAATTGCCCTGGCCAGAACTTCCAACACTATGTTGAACAGGAGTGGTGAGAGAGGGCATCCCTATCTTGTGCCAGTTTTCAAAGGGAATGCTTCCAGTTTTTGCCCATTCAGTATGATACTGGCTGTGGGTTTGTCATAGATAGCTCTTATTATTTTGAGATACGTCCCATCAATACCTAATTTATTGAGAGTTTTTAGCATGAAGGGTTGTTGAACTTTGTCAAAGGCCTTTTCTGCATCTATTGAGATAATCATGTGGTTTTTGTCTTTGGTTCTGTTTATATGCTGGATTACCTTTATTGATTTGCGTATATTGAACCAGCCTTGCATCCCAGGGATGAAGCCCACTTGATCATGGTGGATAAGCTTTTTGATGTGTTGCTGGATTCGGTTTGCCAGTATTTTATCGAGGATTTTTGCATCAATGTTCATCATCACCATTTAGATATTGGTCTAAAATTCTCTTTTTTGGTTGTGTCTCTGCCTGGCTTTGGTATCAGGATGATGCTGGCCTCATAAAATGAGTTAGGGAGGATTCCCTCTTTTTCTATTGATTGGAATAGTTTCAGAAGGAATGGTACCAGTTCCTCCTTGTACCTCTGGTAGAATTCAGCTGTGAATCCATCTGGTCCTGGACTCTTTTTGGTTGGTAAGCTATTGATTATTGCCACAATTTCAGAGCCTGTTATTGGTCTATTCAGAGATTCAACTTCTTCCTGGTTTAGTCTTGGGAGGGTGTATGTGTCGAGGAATTTACCCATTTCTTCTAGATTTTCTAGTTTATTTGCATAGGGGTGTTTGCAGTATTCTCTGATGGTAGTTTGTATTTCTGTGGGATCGGTGGTGATATCCCCTTTATCATTTTTTATTGCGTCTATTTGATTCTTCTCTCTTTTTTTCTTTATTAGTCTTGCTAGCGGTCTATCAATTTTGTTGATCCTTTCAAAAAACCAGCTCCTGGATTCATTAATTTTTTGAAGGGTTTTTTGTGTCTCTGTTTCCTTCATTTCTGCTCTGATCTTAGTTATTTCTTGCCTTCTGCTAGCTTTTGAATGTGTTTGCTCTTGCTTTTCTAGTTCTTTTAATTGTGATGTTAGGGTGTCAATTTTGGGTTTTTCCTGCTTTCTCTTGTGGGCATTTAGTGCTATAAATTTCCCTCTACACACTGCTTTGAATGTGTCCCAGAGATTCTGGTATGTTGTGTCTTTGTTCTCATTGGTTTCAAAGAACATCTTTATTTCTGCCTTCATTTTGTTATGTACCCAGTAGTCATTCAGGAGCAGGTTGTTCAGTTTCCATGTAGTTGAGCGGTTTTGAGTGAGTTTCTTAATCCTGAGTTCTAGTTTGATTGTACTGTGGTCTGAGAGACAGTTTGTTATAATTTCTGTTCTTTTACATTTGCTGAGGAGAGCTTTACTTCCAAATATGTGGTCAATTTTGGAATAGGTGTGGTGTGGTGCTGAAAAAAATGTATATACACTTTTTTAATTTTAATTTTTATGTATTTATTGAGACAGAATCTCACTCTGTCACTCAGGCTGGAGTGCAGTGGTGTGATCTTGGCTCACTGAAATCTCTGCCGCCCAGGCTCAAGTGATTCTTCCGCCTCAGCCTCCCGAGTAGCTGGGATTACAGGCTGGCACCAGCATACCCAGCTAAATTTTTTGTATTTTTAGTAGAGACAGGGTTTTGCCATGTTGGCCAGGCTAGTCTCAAACTCCTGACCTCAAGTGATCCACCCATCTTGGCCTCCCAAAGTGCTGGGATTACAGGCACAAGCCACCATGCCCAGCCAAGCATTTTTTAAAAAACCTTAATAAATATTGAGAAATCAGTATTTATATATCAACAAAGAATCTGTCTAGTATATATATGCTCATGAGGGAAGGACTCATGCCTGTTCTGTTCCCAGCTTCACATCCAGTGAGTAACATAATGCCTGGCACCTAGTAGATGTCTTAAATATATATATATATTTTTTGATTGAGAGAATTAATGAACAAGAACGAAGAGAATCACTTGTAACAGTGAAACTCTCCCATGTCTATTTTTATAGGGCACATTTAAAAGCAAGGGTAATCAAGAGAAAGAAAGGTACCTAAGATAGAATCCCAAATCCAATGCCACCTAAAAATAGGTTGAAAATAGGAGTGATAGCACACATAGGTGAAAAAACTATCATAGGAAGAGACATCATGACGGTGAGAATCCACCTGTTGAACCCTGTTGCTTTGATATTTTGACAACGTTTGGTCAGGTCTGGGGTGGAGGGCAGGGTGTCAGGGAGCAAGAATGTATAGTTGCTTCAGGCAGTTGGAAAGCAAGGTCAAGGCTGCGAGGAGTAGGTCACACTCCAGGAAGCAAGTGGAGCTGTCCAAAGAGGGATGTTCACTGCTCTGCCATATGTTCTCAAAGAACATGGTATTTTAGTTATCTTCTCCTCAGTTTTAGGGTTAGGTCTGCATGCTAGATGCTCTTATTTCATAATCTGTATTCTATACGAACATTAGCTACGGCTGCATTGACATGATTTTTTGTTTGATGTATTGCTTATATCTGTTACACTTGCAAAGTGGAAGCTCTAAGAAGGCTTTTTATATCTCCCATGCCTAGAATGGAGTGTGGAAAATAGTAGGTGCTCAATACATATTGGTTGAATGAATGAAAGAGGACCTCTAGGTCTATACTTTAAGAAGTGTGTGCATGTATATCTATGTGTGTGTGTGTGTGGGTGTGTGAGTGTGTGTGTAGCAGAGAGAGAGAGGGAAAGAGAGAAAGTTCTGGGTAGACCTGAAGACTCTGAGAAGGTCTCAGAGAAGCAGTCAAACCCATAAGGAAAGAGAAAATAAGTGCTAAGAGAAAAAAATGTCAGAGTTGATGCGAAATTTAAAAATAACAATGTTATAGAATGAGGCAGCTCCGTGAAGCCAAAAGTGCCTATTCCTAGCTGTCTTATTTAATTTGTATCTGCAAAATGGGGATAATAGTAGTTTCCCCTGACATTAGGGTTAACTGGAGTTGTGTATGTGAAGCATTGAACCCAATGCCTGGTTCCTACATGAATAATTGCTCACCCTCTTGACAATTTTCTTTTAATTCATGATCTCATAGGTTATTTCTTTTGGGAATATAGTGAAACAAATTTAAGATAAAAAGAGCAAAACATACAAAACACAGTGGTAACAGAATGGATTGTGTGTGTTCAAAACCATTAATCCCTTGCAAAAAGTAACTAGAAAATGTTTCCTCTGATTTCATCCCATCCTAACCACTGTATTTGAGTGTGTATGTGTGTGTATCTATCTTCTATTTATCCCTAAAACCCAGACAGTATTCATCTATATATTTTAATTAATAATAGATTCCTTAGTATCAGTATGTAAATGAGTTAAAAATGCAACTTTATAAAACAAATAAAAGATTGAAACCATCCTTCTTGTTCTTCTTTTTCAACTAAAGTAACTAGATCAAAATAAATACCAAAATCCTTTTTTCCCCATTACTTTTGAATACCTTATGCAGTTTTGACAAATGTAAAATTTTGCTTCAGGTACTAACGGCAACAATTAAGTTTTTAAAGTAAGCACCAAGGTAAGTTCTGCTGACTTTTACCTCTGGTAGGTTAGGATGTTTTTCTTTATTCATAGGCTGGGCAATAATAATTTTTTAAGGGAATTTCTCCATGACTTAAGTGCCCAGTATGGTTGTATTAGTGGGTTTTCATGGTGCTGATAAAGACATACCTGAGACTGGGCAATTTATAAAAGAAAGAAGTTTATTGGACTTACAGTTCCACCTGACAGGGGAGGCCTCACAATCATGGTGGAAGAAAAAATGAGCAAGTCACATCTTACTTGGATGGTGGTAGGCAAAATGAGATTTGGGTGGGGACACAGCCAAACCATATCATTCTGCTCTGGCCCATCCCAAATCTCATATCTTCACATTTCAAAACCAATCATGCCTTCCCAACAGCACCCCCAAATCTTAACTCATTTCAGTATTAACCCAAAAGTCCACAGTCCAATGTCTCACCTGAGACAAGGCAAGTCCTTTCTGCCTATAAGCCTGTACAATCAAAAGCAAGTTAGTTACTTCCTAGATACAATGCAGGTACAGGCATTAGGTAAATACAGTCATTCCAAATGGGATAAATTGACCAAAATAAACAGCTACAGACTCCATGCAAGTCTGAACTCCGAGGTGGGGCAGTCAGATCTTAAAGCTCCAAAATGATCTCCTTTGACTCCATGTCTCATATCCAGGTCACATAGATTTTAGAGGTGGGATCCAATGGCCTTGGGCAGCTCCACCCCTGTGGCTTTGCAGGGTATAGCCCCTCTCCTGGCTGCTTTCATGGGCTGACATTGAGTGTCTGTGGCTTTTCTAGTCACAAGGTGAAAGCTATCAGTGGATCTACCATTCTAGGGTCTGGAGGATGGTGGCCCTCTTCCCACAGCTCCCTCAGTAGGGATTCTGTGTGGGGGCTACCACCCCACATTTCCCTTCTGCACTGCCCTAGCAGATGTTCTCCATGAGGGCCCCACCCCTGCAGCAGAGTTCTGCCTGGGCATCCAGGCATTTCCATATATCCTCTAAAATCTAGGTGGAAGTTCCCAAACCTCAGTTGATTTCTGTGGAGCTGCAGGCTCAACACCATGTGGAAGCTGTAAAGGTTTGGTGGCTTCCACCCTCTGAAGCAACAGCCTAAGATGTACCTTGGCCCTTTTTAGTCACAGCTGGAGCAGGTGGGATGCAGGACACCAAATCCCTAGGCTGCACACAGCAGGGCGGCCCCGGGCCTGGCCCCCAAAACCACTGTTTCCTCTTAGGCCTGTGAAGAGAGGGGCTGCCTCAAAGGCCTCTGACATGCAATGGATACATTTTCCCCATTGACTTTAGGATTAACATTTGAGTCTTTGTTACTTCTGCAAATTTATGTAGCTGGCTTGAATTTCTCCTCAGAAAATGGAATCTCTTTTCTGTTGCATTGTCAGGTTGCAAATTTTCCACTTTTTTATGCTTTATTTTCCTTTTAAAACTGAATGCCTTTGACAGCACCCAAGTCACCTCTTGAATGGTTTGCTGCTTAGAAATTTCTTCTGCCTGGTACCCTAAATCATCTCTCTCAAGTTCAAAGTTCCACAAATCTCTAGGGCAGGGGCAAAATGCTGCCAGTTTCTTTGCTAAAACACAACAAGACTCACCTTTACTACAGTTCCCAACAAGTTCCTCATCTCCATCTGAGACCACCTTAGCCTGGACTTTATTGTCCAAATCATTATTAGCATTTTATTCAAAGCCATTCAACAAGTCTCTAGGAAGTTCCAAACTTTCCCACATTTTCTTGTCTCCTTCTGAGTCCTCCAAACTGTTCCAACCTCTGCTTGTTACCCAGTTCCAAAGTCTCTTTCACATTTTCAGGTATCTTTTCAGCAGTGCCCCACTCTACTGATACTGATTTACTGTATTAGTCTGTTTTCACAGTGCTGATAAAGACATACCCAAGACTGGGCAATTTACAAAAGAAAGGTTTATTGGACTTACAGTTCCACATGGCTGGAGAGGCCTCACAATCACAGTGGAAGGCAAGAAGGAACAAGTCACATCTTACATGGATGGCAATAGGCAAAAAAAAAAAAAAAAAAAAAAAAAGAGCTTATGCAGGGAAACTGCCAGTTTTAAAGCCATCAGATCTTGTGAGACTCATTTACTATCATGAGAACAGTGCAGGAAAGACCCGCCCCCATAATTCAATCACCTCTCACCAGGTTCCTCTTGTGAAACACGGGAATTATGGGAGTTACAATTTAAGATGAAATTTGTTTGGGGACATAGCCAAACCATATCAATAGTGGCATTAAAACTTGTGTGGTTCTTAACTAACCACCTTCCAGTGGGAAAGCTGATGGAATTAACACAATTGTGGGCTGGGATCTTTTCTGAAATATGTAGGAAGGAATTTGAGATCTCCTCATTGAAATTAAAATTACTTAAAAAATTATTTGAGATTAAAAATGATTTTGTTTATAGAATTGACTGCATCAGTCAAAACCCCTTCTCAACCAAAGCCCTGAATGAAGCTCCACTGTACTATCAAACAAACAAACAAACAAACTATGGTTACAAGTGAGATTTAGGAGATGGGTGAAACATAAGCAAAAATTCCTCTTAATAGTTTCTGTTAGTTTTTTGTCATTTAATGATGGGATAACTACTAATACCACATATTGGACGTTTCACATGGGCCAGAAATTTTGCATATGTTGCTTAATCTTAGCGGGAACTTTGTGTGATAAATATTACTACTATTTTTGTGATTCCTGTTTTATAGATGAGCGGACAGAGACACAGAGAGATCAATGATCACCCTCATGCCACACACCCAGGAAGCGGCCGAGCCAGGGTTTAAACCCAGGCAAATGAATTCCCAAGACCATACACTTAACCACTATGCAGTTGTGCTATTGTCAGCTCATCTCTACAACAATTGGAATCTGTCCTTGGATTAGGGGCCACCAGTGGCTGGCTTACATATGATTATTTTTTTAAATGATCCGAACAAAGAGCTATTTTGTTTTATTTACTTCTGGTGAAAAACAAGTGCATGTTTTCTGCCAAGAAATGAGGAACCTCGACCTCCATCAAGGTCTTAATACTTGGCATGACCTATGTGATAATTTACTTGATTTGTAGTTTGCCTGTTGCTGACCTACAACGGTAGCATCTGGCTTTGCTTACTGAAAAGCAGGGTCTCATGATTGACTGCCTTTGACTGCTCTTTCCCCAGAGCTATCTTCATCTGCTGTGTTTTACAACTGGAATTTTCAAACCAACTCCTCCTGACATGAGAATTCACTTACCTACAAACACGGTTTTATTTCAGATAGGAAAATGAGTGGAGGTTATCATAATTCAGAGCTACATTCAAAGAAGCAGAGCCCCAAATAACACATGGATTAAATCTGTTTAGACCAAGTTCTTAAAAAAAAAAAGGGAAGTTGAAAGGTAAATTTACTTGCCCTTTCTGGTTTCCCTGAAGAATTAACATCACTAACCACACTGTTAGAGTGTGTTTGAGCATGTGGGAGGGACGTTATGGAAGTCATGAACATTTTCCTGAAGGTTCTTGAAGAAAGAAGACTTGTGAAGGCTAGCATTTGGGAGGGACAATGTGTTTTAGGCAGAGGGGGGAACATGAGCGAAAGTACAGGGATGTGGGAGGAAACAGAGAAGTTTAACAAGGCTGAAAGACCAAGTGGGAGAGGCAGAGTGGCTAGCCAGATAGGTGGGAGGCAGATCTGGAAAAATCTTGTACATTATGCAAAGGAGTCTAATTTTGTTCTATAGGCAAGGAACCCGTGAAAAAAATGTTAAGCAGAGTCATGGCTTGATTAGTTTCAGATTTTAGAAAGTTCTCTGTGGAAGCATGGTAACTGTTGAATTAGAGAGAAGTAAGAATGGAGCCAGAGAGAACTAGTCAGGAGGCTGTTGGAATGACCCTTGTAAGAAAAGATGTGGGCTTAAACTGAAGCAGGGGCTATGAAGTGGGACTGGGGGCAGGAGTAAGATGTCCTTAGGAGTCTAACTCTCTGGTATGGTGACAGATTGTGGAGGTGGAGAAGAGGCAAGGATGACTATTAGGTTTCTGACTTGGGTACCAGGAGAATGAGAGAGACTCGTATCTGTCTGCTAAGAGCAAGGAACCAGGGATGGTAGAAAATATTGCCTAGACGGGACCGACGGAAGCTGTTTGATGATGTGAGGTCTTGGAGACCCAAGAGGACATGGGATGCCTATGGGAGGAGAAATATCATGTTTTACAAGTTGGGAGAGTGGAGAATAAAGAGGGAAGAAGGTATAGATAAATCTGTGCTGACTCAGTAGATGAGACTGCAATATTACCAAAGTTGAGGGACTTGTTAAACTTTTCTGAGAGGTAAGAGACAAGATTTTGGCTGACTATGAAAGCTGAGGTGTTAGGGTTAATGACTTGAGGGTTGTGGTGAAGGTTTGAACTACTCTGAACAATACAAGGAGATATTGCTTAGGAAGAGGCAGAAGGGTAGCTGGACAGGTTGGCAGCTTTGAATGAGCTGAAGGAAACTATAAACTTGTTGTGGCACCACTCTACTCATTCTTTGATGCATAGCTTCAGCCTCCACTGTATTATAACTAACTATTCCTGAGACCACAGTGATGGCAAGGACCATATCTCATATAAGCTGGAGAATCTTCAGTATTCACAACAGGGCATGACTCATATTAGATGCTCAATATATTTTTATTGACTTGAAATTTGTGGAGCTATAGAGCAGTAGACATGAAATACTGTTAGAAAACAGAACTTTTTGTTGGTCTTTTTTTTTTTTTTAAATTCAAGTGCATTAAATGGCAGTACCTTGGAGAACACTGAAAAGTAGAACAGTCAATATTTTAGGATGATTCTCCCAGGAGTGACTGTTTTCTGTGTGAACAGGTGTATTTGAAAAGACCAATTTGCTGCCAATAGTCACTTTTCTGCCATAGACTCAGGGTTTAATGATTTAAGGCAAGGCAGAGCACCTGGCATTGTTTACAGTGCTCTTTCTTCACCAAGTGACAATCTAAAAGAGTCTGCATTGTGGTTTCAGGGAGAAAAGTGAAGGGAACTGGAAAAAGGGATAGAAAGGGATAATGATGGAGAAGGGTGAGCTGCAGCTAACTGCCAATTGAAAGTTGTTGATTGACACTTAAGAGCGTATGCAGTAAGGCAAAGAACATGGAGTGAAAGAAAACACTCAGGTTCTTCAGTTTCGGCTCAGCCTCTAACTTGTTACATGACCTTCAGATGTGATCTCCCAACAGTTTTCTGAGACTCAAGTTATTTTCAAAGACAAATCATGCTCCTTGCCTCAGATGATTCCTTCAGTAAACATTTTGTTTACTTTCCAGCATTCTACAAATGTGTTTTTTAAATATCGTTAAGGGCTACAGATAAGAACATTGGTCCAAGGAAAACTTCAGTTGCAGGCATGACATTTCCATCTGTTTCCCCACAGTATTTACCTTTGCTTCTGCCGACCCCACACCCAAGTTGTCTCTGTCTCTTTTTCGTCAATGTCTTCAGACATATTTCCAGAAAACTCATTATATAGAAGTTGAAACTTAAATCTAATTCAGCATTTACTTCCCAAGATATCCTTTTCCATTTATGATCATTGTTCTAGTCTCTGAAAATTTGTAAATATGGAGTTGTTTGCCAATGCAATCCAACAAATGCTTACCGAATTGCTATTATTTGCCAAATTCTGCTAGATGCATGAATACAGTGATGAGGTATGGTAAAGAAGGTGGACACAAATGATTCTGTTTAAATAGATGCTAAATATTCATATTAAAATATAATATAAAATATTAATAGAAACTCAGAAAACAGAGTGATTATTTCTATCTGGGTAATTTAAGTAAATCTTCCTAGAGGCTGTGATATTTGATGTTGGCCATAAAGAATAAAAGCAAGTGATACAATTTCCACCAGACAGAGGAGCAAAAGACATTTCAAGTAGAGGGAAGAGCATGGGCAGAGGCAAAGAGCTAGACCAGACTGCAGTGTGTTGAGAGGAGTGGCAAGTGCTCTGGCTGCTGAATCACTATTCTCCAATGTTAAGTTTGTATTAGTAGCACACAAAAAATCAAACACAGACACAAAGGCCTCAGAAAGGGTTAGTCTCATTGCTTTCAGAGGGTTGTGGCTATCAGAGCATCAGGAAGTATTACACAGAAGTGTAGTGATGCTCTCTGTTTAATATCCAACAAGAGCTATTACTAGGAGCAACACCTAGGACCAGTGGACTAAACCCCATATTTTGTGGAAGGGCCCAAAGATGGCTAAATATTTACTGTGACTTAGGAAAAAAGTAACACAGGAGAAAAAAGGAGCAAGTGAGCTGATGTTTTACAGACACACACACACACACACACACACACACACACACACACACACACACACACAGTCACCCTGTGATCACTTGAGAAGTTGGGATACCTGTAATGTGTATGGATGCCTACTCCTTCCCCCTAAATTCTTCTAAACTTCATGGCAATTTCATAGCTGTAGCTTGCTCATAAGAGCTTGAGGTGAAGCTGTATTTAGTCTCAGGCTCTGCTACTTGTTATATGTGGGAACATATCCAAATTATTTGACTTCTATAAACCTCATTTAGCTTATTTGTTAGAAAAGGTGGGAAGAAGAATACTTATTTTATAGGATGGTGGTGAGAATTCACAATGAGGTATGCAAAGCAACCTGCAGAATGCTTTACATTTGCAATGTGCTCAGTGAATGGTTCCCATATTGCTCTTGTCTTATCATATTGCCTTTGCTCTATATTTAATAATCATGATGGTTTAATATGGCAAATTTCACCTCCAGATATGAAACTGTATTTTAAACATCATTATTCCCAGGTAGCTGGCTTTCTTGGAGCCAGAGCTCCTGAATAGGAATTGATATGAGCAATAATTTTCTTGTGAGAAGAGAGGTAAAGAGTTGTGCTTTACCAGATTTATAGATGCTGATACTGAGGTAGAAACCTTGGATGCACCCCAAGAAATTCAAACTCTGAACTAAAACTATAATTAAATGCCTTTACCTCCAAGCGTGCAGACTCTGTCATCTGCTTCTACAATCTTGTCCGTTCAACCGTATGTCACCAGAGTGCTGAAAGGAACACTTACAAAGCTCTCTGTGTACCTCCGCTAGCATTTCACAAAGAACAAGATTTTTAGAAAAATCCAATTTGAAAGGAACAAGAACAATAACAAAACAAGGGATTATAATTTAATAATATCAAATCAAAGACTTTATATATATAAGGTATATATATATATTTGGTAGTGGTAAAAGGAAAGAGTAATTCACTTTTGTGGTTCTAAAATTGGATTTTCCCAAAGATCAAAGGAAACTAGAGCTCAATTCTTTGGAATCACGTTGATGATACTGTTGCTAACAGAGAATGCCTGGAGCAAGAACTGAAGGCACTGAATGTTGAATAGCTTCCCTCTAAATTTATTGTTCTATTTATGTATTTGAAAATCTGAACTGTAAAAGGAATGATATATGTCTCAGTTAGGTATGGCCTTATATAAGATTTTTCATTTTGGAAATTTATTAATATTCTTTGGCAATTGTTCCTTCATGAGAAAGGCAGTGGTGGCACAGCATTTAATAAGTTTGCAGTGACATTAAGCTCTATTGATCTGAATTAGTATGTCTGTCTTTTGCTTTGATAGTTTATTACTGTGATTCAAAGATAGCAAGATGTACAGTCACCCAGTTTATGTTGAGTATGCTAGAAAACGTATTACATGTCATTGCATATATTGCAAGTCATAGGGATAATTTACACAGCAGTATTTTTTGTGTATATTAATTTTTTATCCTGGCACTAATGTCAGTGAATAAATACATAAAATAATGCTCAGTAAAAACTGAGTGAAGTAATGAATTAAATGAATAAATATTTTGTATAAAATCAAAGAAAATAAGTGATGGATTCAATATTAAAAGTTTATGCTTGAGGCTGGGCGCTGTGACTCACGCCTGTAATCCTAGCACCTTGGGAGGCCAAGGCGGGCGGATCACTTGAGGTTAGGAGTTGGAGACCAGTCTGGCCAACATGGTGAAACCCTGTCTCTACTAAAATATACAAAAAAATTAGCTGGGCTTTGTGGCACTTGCCTGTAGTCCCAGCTACTTGGGGGGCTGAGGCAGGAGAATCGCTTGAACCCAGTAGGTGTAGGTTGAAGTGAGCAGAGATCATGCCACAGCACTTCAGCCTGCATGACAGAGCGAGACTCTATCTCAAACAAACAAACAAACAAAAAACTTCAAAGGTTTATGCTTGAGAAAATTCAAGACCTTCTAACCAAGGAGAATCAAGCCAGTTGGTTAGGCCAAGGTTAAGCTCAATAGGTTGAGATTCAGATCTTGTACTATTTTGGCTGCATATTCTCCTTACACATGGTTTAAGTCAAGAGATCCAAGAAAGTTGATTTGAGTCAGATTTCTTGAGGCAGCATTAGTAGCTAGAGATACCAACATAATAGAACATGAATATCAATAGGAAACTAGATTTACAAACTAGGACCCCGGTGGAACAGATTCAGGAACTGGTTGGCTATAATTGAGGGAATTCCTGGAAGATTGTTGTGAACATGGGTATTTGTGGCTGGCTTTACTTGTTGATATATATGTGGGTATGTTCTTTTGACTCAAAGCTACCAGGTCAAGATGGATTAAAAGTATTATAGAATTTGGTTTTGAGATATAATATGCCAGACATAGTGCTGAACTTTTCCATGGATTATCTTACTTAAACCTAATATTATTATTACCCTCTGTTTAAATGGGGGGCTGAGGCCTACAGAGTTTTGATAATGTGTACAAGGTCAAGAAAGTGGTAGAGTCAGAACTTGAAACTTTTATTTTTATTTTTAATTTTTTTAAATTTTACTTTAAGCTCTGGGATACATGTGTAGAATGTGTAGGTTTGCTATATACACGTGCCATGTTGGTTTGCTGCACCTATCAACCTGTCCTCTAGGTTTTAAGCCCCGCATGCATTAGGTATTTGTCTTAATGCTCTCCCTCCCCTGCCCCTCACATCCCTACAGGCCATAGTGTGTGATGTTTCCTTCCCTGTGTCCATGTATTCTTATTGTTCAACTCCCACTTATGAGTGAGAACATGCAGTGTTTGGTTTTCTGTTCCTGTGTTAGTTTGCTGAGAATGATGGTTTCCGGCTTCATCCATGTCCCTGCAAAGGACATGAACTCATTCGTTTTTATGGCTGCATAGTATTCCATGGAGTACATGTGCCGTATTTTCTTTATCCAGTCTGTCTTTGATGGGCATTTGGGTTGGTTCCAAGTCTTTGCTATTGTGAATAGTGCGGCAATAAATGTATGTGTGCATATGTTTTTATAGTAAAATGATTTATAATCCTTTGGGTATATACCCAGTAATGAGATTGCTGGATCAAATGGTATTTCTGGTTCAAGATCCTTGAGGAATTTTCACACTGTCTTCCACAATGGTCGAACTAATTTACACTCCCACCAGCAGTGTAAAAATGTCACTATTTCTCCACAGCCTTGCCAGCATCTGTTGTTTCCTGACTTTTTAATGATCGCCATTCTAACTGGCGTGAAATGGTATCTCATTGTGGTTTTGATTTGCATTTCTCTAATGGCCAGTGATGATGAGCATTTTTTCATGTTTGTTGGCTGCATAAATGTCTTCTTTTGAGGAGTGAGTGTTCATATCCTTTGTCCACATTTTGATGGGGTTGCTTGTTTTTTTTCTTTGTAAATTTGTTTAAGTTCTTTGTAGATTCTGGATATTAAACCTTTGTCAGATGCATAGATTGCAAAAATGTTCTCCTATTGTGTAGGTTGCCTAGAACTTGAAACTTTGGAAGCTGACTCCAGCGCACAGTCTCTAAATAAGAACTCTCCAAAGGTAGGGCATAACGTAGCCATGCTGGGGAACATTTTTTCTGCCCCCTAAATCTAATCTGGTTTTCTAGAAATTCCAACAGTGATTTCTGTGACAATAAATAAATAAAAGATTTTACCCTAAACAAACAAGCCAACAGAAAGATCATCTTTGGAGTACAATTCTACTTTTAAGTCACCACTTCCCTAAATTGGCTTCTTCTGTATTTGGCATTTTGTGTGGAAGTCTCCATTTACTCACTGATTAAGTATTTATTGAGAGCTTACAATGTGCCAGATAATGTTGGAGATGTTGAATTCTACGATGAATGAAACTGACAAAGATCCTTGGCCTCATGGATCTTACATTCTAGCAGGGGATATAAGAAATAAAAAAAATAGAGCATATAAGTAAACCATAGGGCTTATCAGAAGCTGTTTGTAACTACAGATAGAATAAAAAGGAGAGTAAGGAATGTCAGGTGTGCCTTGGTGGGAGGTTGATCATTTAAAATAGCATGACCAGCTCAAGTTTCATTGAGAAGGTGATAGTCAAACAAAGGCTTGAAGTAGGTGTCTAGGTGCAATAATGATCATCGTGACCAGGAAGCCGAGGGATCTTAGATACCTGGGAGACTAAGGGTATACCTGTGGCCATGGGCAAAGAGGGAGTTAAAAGTTCTACATGCAAATTGGTCCTATAACCTTGGCCTCGTCAGACTTTTGAGAAAATTAAACACATAATCTGACATTTATTAGCAACAGATTAGCTTTACCTTAGGGTGGTCACAAGCTTCTTCCAAAGAGCTCATACACCCTTCAGTCAGCATGAGCCATCAGTATGGGCCTTTCTCAAGAATGACATCCCAATTGCCTAATTTGGGGGTTCCCCATCTATGAGCCCTGGTACGGGGGGTCAGCACTCCAACCTCTAGGAAGAGTACAAGGTTTTCTTTCCCTACCACTTCTTTATCTCATCAACCTCTTCTCACCCGCTAATAGTCTGACTTTCTCATCCTCTGAGATGTTAAGTCCTGGGACAGTATTAGACCTTTGTGCTAAGAGTTGGGGCTTTCTGGATATGAGTACATTAAGTCAGAATGGTAATACTGATGCATTCTGCTAATCAGAATCTCTGACATTCACATGGGTTTGCAATAAATAAAAATGATGAGATGAATTATTACTTTGCAAATGCAATATACAGGGCCAAATATTTCAAAAGATGTGTTCTGAGGAGGAAATACCTGTTCACCAGATGAAGACAGCTCCCTTTTTAGTTTACTATTTGTATTACTGTTCTCTTTCTTCTCTCACTGCAGCTTTGGCCTTCAACTAGGATTGGCTGTTTGACAGCTGAACCATGAAATCAGGATAAAAGTAACAATTGACAAGAAGATAGTCATAATCGGGTCACTGTCTTATTGAGGCTGGGTTAGCAATCTAGGAGAAGAGATTTTTTTCTTTGCAGAAACTTTTACACCAAAACTGGCCTTCTTGACAGGGGGTTTGTTTAGCTACAAGCAGTTGTCAAATGCTGTGAAGTCTCTGAAGAATGCTGACACAGGCCTCTGTCCAGGGCCCTGTCAACACTTAGTGTCAAGCAGATGAAGACTGATTTTTACTTATTCATAGAATCTTTGGTGAATAGATGTGTGCGTGTGTGTGTGTGTGTGTGTGTGTGTGCATTTGTAGTATTTTGAGTTTGGATTTCTGATGAAATCTTATGTTAGATTAACTCTGGATAAAATGGAGAGTTCTCTATCCCTGATATGGTTGAAGAGATGCTTAGCATGGTTTAGTGCAAATGAGAGACTTTGGAGACTAGCAAAGACTGGGTGGAAGTGCACATCACGTCTTATCTTTATAGACCACTTATTACCTTTATCTTTTTCACATCTGCTTTGTGATCATGGGCAAATTGCTTAATCATAGAAAGCCAGTTTCCTGATTTCTATGAATCAGTATTGAAACAGCTCCCACTTTGCAGGTTTCTTATAAAGGCTAAATGAGAGGAGATGTGGGTGACGAAGTGAAAAGCAAACCATGGCCTCATGCAAGGCCCTTGATTTCCATACAAGGAAACTGCAGTTGATTTCTTAACAAGGTGTAAACCCAGGACTCCATCTTCACATGCTTAACTTAGCACAGTGGTCTTTCTGTCACATATGCTGAGGAAAGAAAAGCACTTATAAAGAACACATGTTATGTAACTATACAAAGCTCAAAAGAATACACGTTATCTATTAGTTTTAACTCTAGGAAGCTGGATTCCAACAGGTTAAAAGGATGCAGGAAATGGCTGCAGCTAGTTTGATTTCTAAACAGTGCATCATGGGTGAAGGGTGGTAGAGTGGGTTGAGTTGTGGCTTCCAAAAAGGTATGACCACGTTTAATCCCCAGAGTCTGTGAATGTGCCGTTATTTAGAAAAAGGGTCTTTGCAAATACAATCAAGTTAAGGATGTTGAGATGAAGTGATCATCCTAAATTATCTGGGCCCTAAATCTAATGGCAATAATGCTTACAAGAGAAACACAGAGGAAGACTTACAGAGAAGAGTAGGAGGCGGTGTGATCCTAGAGGCAGAGATTAGAGTCCTGCAAGCAACAAGCTCAGAGATGCCAGCAGCCACCAGAACCTGGGCGAGACAGGAATGTCCCCTAGAGCCTCTGAAGAGATCACAGTTCTGCCAACACCTTGATTTTGGCCCTGTGATACTGATTTCAAACTTTTGTCCTCCAGAACTAAGTGAATACATTTCCAACACAAATTTACATCACCAAGTCTATGGTAATTTTACGACGTTATGGCACTCCTAGGAAACTAACAAGGGTGGTTAAAAAGTCTGAGCAAAGAACTGAAAGTAGTTGTGTGCTAGCTAGAACGTCAGTCACACACAAGCACTGGCAGGTGGAGAGGGCAAAGGTGCCCTTTAAAAGAAATCTCTGCTTGCTTACATTCAACAGGCAGTTGGAATGCTTTATTGGAGCATTGTGTCTTCACACATTAATACAACAAATATTTGAGAAATATAGGACGCTTGCCTTCAAGTTACTTAAAATCCTTGACCAGTCAACAAATGAATGGAAAAATCAGTTGCAATACAACACACTAAGGCCAATGGTAGAGGGAGTGCATGAATGCTGTGAGTTGCAGAGAAAAAGGGAGCTCAAGCTCTTTTCAGGACCGGGGAGCCACCAGGACAACTTCAGAGAGGAAATGATGCCTGAGTTGGGACCTGAACTTGTGGACTTGGAAAGGGAAAGGTTTTCCTGAGAGGAGGAGCAACATGTGCTATTTTCTCCACCCTTTACATGGAAATCCTGAAACCTAGAAGTTATGTCTATTATCATGTATATTCCCTCTTTCCCATGACCTGACATGTCTATCTAAGAAACACTGTAGTTGTTTGCTGGATTGAGATAAATATTAAACAAAGAAGTGTGCCTGACTAACATAGGTGAGCCAGGTGTTTTGGAAAGATAAGCTCCGAAGTGGTTAAGGGCAGAGTCATGGGGATGGAGGACAGAGAGCTTCCGTTGTCCAGGCGGGAGCTTATCCAGCTAGACAGTTGTCAGTTTTGCCTGTGGCTTAATTGTTCCTTCCTCAGAGGCCCTGCCCACTCCTAACTCCAGCCTCTAGCTGCCCTTCATTTGATCACCCTAGCTTCCATTGTGGACAATGGAACTAAGCAGGAAAGAGAGAGAACAAATCTTTTTTTGCATGTGGCAGCATTATGCAAATTTATTTACACATGTAATCTGATTTCGCCCTCAACACAGTCCTCTGGGACTATTTTTCTAGTTCTGCTTTTCAAATGAACTGAAAGGCATGGAAGTCCTTCAAAGATCTGGCTTTTATTTGCTCCTCCATCTCCCATACTCTCTTCCGTATACTCTTTGCCTCCTGTAGCTCTATCAACCTGCTTCAACTTCTTCCTCCCATGCTTAGTTCAGTGTCTCTTAACTTGGGGTGATATTGTCCCACAGAATTAAAATTTAAGATGTCTGGAGACATTTATGATTGCTGCAACTGAGGGAGGGAATGATACTTTTACCTAGTGAACAAGGATCAAGCCAAGCATGCTGCCAAACATCAGACAATGTAATGCCCTCTCACTCCAGCAAAGAATTATCTGGCCCAAAATGTGAGGAGTGCTGAGATTGAGAAACTCTGCATTTGAACATATTATTTCCTCTGTCTGGACTGTATCTGTCTCTTTTCCCCTCTCAGATGGATTTCTCCTTTCCATTGGAAACCCAGCTGAGGTGTCACTCCTTCTAGGAGCCTGTTCTAATTTCTCCAGGCTGAGCTAGGTGCTCCAGCTGTGTGCCCTGACACACAGCCTACCTAGCATTGAACTTATTATTGGTTCTACACTATTTTGCTCATAAATCTGAGGCTCCTACTGGGCAAGAAACCATATTCCATCCACCTTTATATCTTTAGACACTAATGCAGGGCCTGGCAGTTCCTGAAAGTGTATCTGTTGGATGAATGAAGTGGTAAGTTTGGATTTATACAGTACATAGAAGGAAACATGAAAAAATTGAGAGACTGGTTCTCAGAGCAGAGTGATTGGTATGAAATAAGACTGGCAGGTAAAAACCATGTGATTTTCTCAATAGATGCAGAAAAAACCTTCGATAAAATTCAGCATCCCTTCATGTTAAAAACTCAGTGAACTAGGTATTTAAGGAAAATACCTCAAAGTAATAAGAGCCATATATGACAAACCCACAGCCAATATAATATTGAGTGGGCAAAAGCTGGAAGCATTCTCTTTGAAAACTGGCACAAGAGAAGGATCCCCTCTCTCACCCTTCCTATTTAACATAGTATTGGAAGTTCTGGCCAGGACAATCAGGCAAGAGAAAGAAATAAAGGGTATTCAAATAAAAACAGAGAAAGTCACATTATCTCCGTTTGCAGATGACATTACCCTACTTCTAGAAAACCCTGCTGTCTCAACCCAAAATCTTCTAAAGCTGATAAGCAACTTCACGAAAATCTCAGGATACAAAATCAATGTGCAAAAGTTGCTAGCATTCCTATTCACCAACAACAGGCAAGCAGAGAGCCAAATTATGAATGAACCCCAATTCACAAATGCCACAAAGAGAATAAAATACCTAGGAATACAGCTAACAAGGGAAGTGAAGGACCTCTTCAAGGAGGACTACCAACCACCACTCAAAGAAATCAGAGAGGACACAGACAAATGGAAAACTGTCCCACAGTCATGGATAGGAAGAACCAGTATCATGAAAATGGCCATACTGCCCAAAGCAATTCATAGATTCAATGGTATTCCCATTAAACTACCATTGACATTCTTTACAAAATTAAAAAACAGCTATTTTAAATTTCATATGGAACCAAAAAAGAGACTGAATAGCCAATAGCCAAGACAACTCTAAGTAAAAAGAATAAAGCTGGAGTCATCATGCTACCCAACTTCAAACTATACTACAATGCTACAGTAACCAAAACACAAGGGCACTGATATAAGAACAGACACATAGACCATTCAAACAGGATAGAGAACTCAGAAATCAGACTGCATATTTACAATCATCTGATCTCCAACAAATGACAAAAACAAGCAAATGTTTGTTTATTTAATAAATGAGGCTGGGAGTTCTGGCTAGCCATATGCAGAAAATTGAAACTGAACCCCTTCCTTATACGTTATACAAAAATTGACTCAAGATTGATTAAAGACGTACATGTAAAACCCATAAGTATAAAAACCCTAGAAGAAAATTTAGGCAATACCATTTAGAACATAGGCATAGGAAAAAGTTTTGTAACAAAAACGCCAAAAACAATTGAAACAGAAGCAAAAATTGGCAAATGGGATCTGATTAAACCAAAGAGTTTCTGCACAGCAAAATAAACTATCATCAGAGTGAACAGACAACCTACAGAATGGGAGAAAATTTTTGCAATCTATTCATCTGACAAAGGTCTAAAACCCAGAGTCTACAAGGAACTTAAACAACTTTACAAGAAAAAAGCAAGCAACTCCATTAAAAAGTAGGCAAAGAACATGAATGGACACTTCTCAAATGAAGACATTCATGCAGGCAACAAACATATAACAAAAAGCTCAACATCACTAATCATTAGAGAAATGCAAATCAGAACCACAATGAGAT
This sequence comes from Gorilla gorilla gorilla, assembly GCF_029281585.2. Lineage (NCBI taxonomy): Eukaryota > Metazoa > Chordata > Mammalia > Primates > Hominidae > Gorilla > Gorilla gorilla. The sequence goes on along the minus strand of NC_073227.2, from coordinate 30,482,158 downwards.
ACTATCTCACGTCAGAATGGCTGTTATTAAAAAGTCAAAAAACAACAGGTCCTGGTGAGGTTGTGGAGAAAAAGAAATGCTTTTACACTGTTAGTGGGAGTGAAATTATTTCAACCATGGTGGAAGACAGTGTGGTGATTCCTCAAAGACCTAGAGGCAGAAATACCATTTGACCCAGCAATACCATTACCAGGTATAAACCCAAAGGATTATAAATCATTCTATTATAAAGATACATGCATGCGTATGTTCACTGCAGCACTATTCACAATAGCAAAGTCATGTAATCAACTTAAAAGCCCATCAATGATAGACTAGATAAAGAAAATGTGGTGGATATACACAATGGAATACTATGCAGCCATATAAAGGAATTAGATCATGTCCTTTGCAGGGACATGGTTGGAGCTGGAAGCCATTATCTTCAGCAAACTAATTCAGGAACAGAAAACCAAACACCACATGTTCTCACTTATAACTGGGAGCTGATTGATGAGAACACCTGGATACATGGTGGGAAACACACACTGAGGCTTGTCAGCAGCGGGCAGAGGGGAGGGACAGTATCAGGAAGAATATCTAATGGCTGCTGGGCTTAATACCTAGGTGATGGGATGATCTGTGCAGCAAATCACCATGGCACACATTTACCTATGTAACAAACCTGTACATCCTGAACTTAAAATAAAAGTGGAAGAATACATACACACACACACACACACACACACACACACACACACACACACACACACACACACAGAGAATGGCAGGCACTGCCGCTGCAGGGATGCAGACTCATTTCTACTGCTTTTACTACTGGTTTCCTGAACCTAGGAAGTGAATAAAGAGGGTCTCAGAGAAAATAAAATGTAATAGAATATGCTAGATGCATGTCCTTTTCTTCTTAACCTCCCATTTCCTCCTTATGTGTGATAATTGAAGGAATGAAAAAAACATCCTAACTTGAGCTGAAAAAAAAAAATGAGGGCTAGCTGTTGTAGCCTAAACAGCTCTCACACCCAATGGAGGAAGCGTGGAGAAGTGACAGTGTTTGTGCAAGGACACCAATTCAGGAAAACCTAGTTGGCCCTTTCCTTGTCTCTGTTGGAGAAATTCAAGTGACAGTGTGCTTGTGCAAGCTGCCAAAGGAATTGGCTGAAAGTAGGAGATACTGGAGGCACCTGACATGCTATTTCTTTTAAGGAGAGCATCTGTGACAGCCTGTGAGCTCCCTGACTCCCTCTGGCACTTGGAAGCAATGGCAGTCAAAGGAACATTGAGGACCAGTCCTCATTGCTTTTCTTTTGCACAATCTCAGAATTTAGAATAGCACAGGCATAGAAAAAAAGGTGCCTGCAACTGTTTTAGTCAAGCTGTCCTACTTGTAGCAAATGAAGAGCCAAAGATGAGGAAATGGAACCTGGTTAAGTACGAACACCCAGGAGCCTCCACTGCTGTAGTCTAAATCCAAATCTGGCTCCAGAAATTCTTATAGGATTTTAAATATGTGACTCTTTGGATGCTATTTTCCACGTTTTAAGTTCATTTCTGTTTATATACAGGAGTATAAACTTTGAACATAAACTGATTATTGAAAACTCAATTAACTGTCATAGCAGCCTTGTAGGAAAGATGTGTGAAAATGGTCATCTTTTCTCCCACACTAATTTCTCCCTCTGATTCTAAATATCCATGCTTTCTAATACTCATACAAGTCTTTTTCTTCTTAAATAAAAAAATTAGTGGTTACAAAAATTATACAAGGACAGCCAAAGACATTCTTTCATGGGTCATATATGGGTCATATGCTACATGGAACAGGTACTGTCCAACAGTCTTGGGGAAAAAATGATTACAAAGTGAGACTGAGTTTCTTCCGTCAAGAAGGATACTGAACAGTGTTGTATGGGAAGTGCTCAGTGTCCATCTCCTATACACAGACCATCTGTCTTTATCTTATAGCCAATCTTAAAGTTATTACTTCTAGGAGGACAAAATATAACATTCTCCTCTCACTCTTGCTGCATCCACAGAGGTCAGACTGCAGATGGGGAGGAGCTGGGCTGAATACAGAAACAGTTGAGTGGAGTCTAAGAGGAACAGAGCAGGGTTTAAAATTTTAATGAAAAAATTGACTGTTAATATAATTAAAAGGTCCGATTTTTTCTTTAGAATATGGACTTTTCAAAGAAATACTTTACCATGAGGTTAAAAAGTATTTTTTCATTATTCATCTAAATGTTTTGAAGCTTTGTTTTTTTATGTATGTTTTTAATCCACTGAGATTTTTTGTTTTGGTAGAAGTGACAAAGGAATTCATTTGTGTCTTAGTCCATATAGCTAACAAATGATTCCAGCTTACCTGTATGAAGTAGTCTGTTTTTTACTTGTGGTAGAATTGCTAGAAAGTTAAAAAAACATAAGCTTCAGGGACCATCACTTGAATAGACTCCTTCCATGGCCCTGAAAAATAAATTTAGCAATGTGGTCATAAGTTTAGCAATGTGGTCACAGAGTCATATATGTCTGTCAATTTTTGCAAAATACTTTTGTATTCTTTTTCTTAACGAGAGCACCTGCGCTAAATTTTATACGCTTCGGGCTTCACATAACTTGAATGCTTCTGGTGCTCATTGATTAAAAAAAAAAATTTTTTTTGTGGTAAGCAGAATAGCAGTCTCCCAAAGTCATTCCAATCCTCAGAATGTGTAAATATGTTGGGTTACATGGCAAATGATAATATTGCAGATGGAATTAAGAATGCTAATCACTTGACATTAAGATATGGGGATTAGCCCAAATTATCCAGAAAAACCCAGTGAAATCACAAAGATCCTTAAAGGTGGAAGAGGTAGGCAGAAGAAGAGAGTCAGAGGAAGAAGAATGGTCAGAGAGAAGCAATGTTGCTGGCTTTGAAGATGGAGGAAAGGGCCATGAGTCAAACAACGTGGCAGGCTACTAGAAGTGGGAACACACAAGGAAACTGATTCACCCTTACAGATGTCTGAAACAAACACCATCCTGCCAATACATTTATTTTAGTCCACGAAATCCGTGTTGGATTTCTAACCTGTAGAGATGTAATAAAAATAAGTTTGTCCTATTTAAGCCATCACATTTGTGGTGGTTTGTTATGGCAGCAATAGAAAACTAATATACTGTCTTTTGTTGTCATACAGGCAAAAGTTTGTTTCTGTGTTTTCTATTTTATTCCACTGGCCTCCCCATCAGGTCTTTCTCAATCACTTTAACTTAGTAATAATTCATAATATCAGATGAGGCAATAATCTTACTTTCTTCAAAAATCTCTTATCTTCCACATGAAATTTACACTTGGCTTGCCATGCTGTCTATAGAAAAACAGAATGATACAAAGCAACAAAACAAAGTTCTGTGGTGAACATTTGATTAAAGCTGCATTGCATTTAATTTAAAGATAATTTTGGGGAAAGATTTATATTTTAAGGTTTTGACTTTTCCTATTCATGAATATAGTATGTTTATTTATTTATTTATTTAGAGCAGCCTCTTCTCTAAATTTTTTTTCCTTTTTAGTAATGGTTTATAATTTTCTTCATCAATGTCTTGAAAATCTTTTGTTAGAGTTATTCCTACACACAAATTTCTTTGATATTATAAATGAAATATTTTGTATTATATTTTCTAATTGTTATTACATGTGGAAAAAAGGCTGTTCATTTTTCTTCCTGATGTAGCATCTAGAAACCTTGCCAAATTATTTTAGTTACTCTATTAGTTTGTTGGTAGATTATCTAGGAATTCCTACAATTATATTGTTTGCAAATTGACGCAAACTTTCCTATTACTTTTCCTTTCTTTTATATTATTTGTTTCTCTTGGCTATGGCCTTATACATTGCTGAATGTAAACAATGTTAGTTGTATAATTCTCTTACCCTTTTATTCTAAGATATTATTCTAAAGTTTGGTCACATTAAAAAAAATTTAGTGTGGTTTTTTGATATATGACTTTTATTAAGAAAAACAATGTTTTTTCTTTTTCAGTTGGCTTAAAGATGTTCATTATGAAATTATTTTTGCCAGATGATTTTTCTACATTTGTTGAAATAATTATATATTAAAAAACATGTTAGTCTGCTGACTAATAGATTTGCTAGTGTAGAATTATTTTTGCATTATTAGGATTAACCCACCTTAGTTATGGTGTATATTTTAAACAGACTGCTAAATTTATTATATTAGTATGTGTCTAAAATTTTATTCCGTATTTTTATGTGAGATTGGCTTAAATATATTTTTCTTGTGCTACTGTTCTCTAGTTTTGTTATCAATGTTACTCTAGTTTTGTAGAATGAATTTGGAGCTTTATTTTACATTCTGTGAAGCAATTTGCATAAGACAAAGATTATTTGTTGTTGAAATGGTTCATAAAAATCAACTCTAAAACCACCTAGGCCTTATATCTTCTGTGTTTAACTTACGCATCTGCTAAGCTCTGCTCCCTGTGTCTTATCTTGGGCCCTTGAAAGTTAAAATTCTTCTTGAGACATTTGTTCTCATGGGGGTGGGGTAAGGAGCAAAAGGCTAAACCAAACTGTACAAGCATGTGTATACCTTCTTCTTAGAGGTGGTAGAGGAAATCACTGTGCCAGACTAAGATGTGGTACCATGATATTTGCTTAGCAATTGGGTGGCAAGTGGTGAGAACATAGATAGAAACCTAGATGGTTTAAGGTCCACCGTCTGTGGTACGAATTTACTGTATTAGTCTGTTTTCATGCTGCTAATAAAGACATACCTGAGACTGGGTAATTTATAAAGGAAAGAGGTTTAATTGACTCACAGTTCAGCATGGCTGGGGAGGCCTCAGGAAACTTACAATCATGGCAGTGACATGTTTCACGTCCTTCTTCACATGGCAGCAGGAAGGAGAAGTGCTGAGCAAAGAGGGAAAAGCCCCTTATTAAACCATTAGAGCTCATAAAAACTCACTACCACAATAACAGCACCCCCATGATTCAATTATCTCTCACCAGGTCACTTCCACAACATGTGGGGATTATGGGAACTACAATTCAAGATGATATTTGTGTGAGGACACAGCCAAACCATAATATTCTACCCCTGGTGCCTTCCAAATCTCATGTCCTCACATTTCAAAACACAATCATCCTCTTTCAACAGTCTTCCAAAGTCTTAATTCATTACAGCATTAACTAAAAAAGCCAAATCCAAAGTCTCATCTGAGACAAGGCAAGTCTCTTTGGCCCATGAGCCTGTAAAATCAAAAGCAAGTTAGTTTCTTCTTAGATACAATAGAGGTACAGACATTGGGTAAATATACCCATTCCAAATGGGAGAAATTGTTTAAAATGGGGCTACAGGCCCCATGCAAATCCGAAATCCATTGAGGCAGTAATTAAATCTTAAAGCTCTGAAATAATCTTCTTTGACTCCATGTCTCACATTCAGGTCACACTGATGCAAGAGGTGGGCTCCCATGGCCTTGGGCAGCTCTGCCCCTGTGGCTTTGCAGGGCAAAGCTCCTCCAGGCTGCTTTCACAGGCTGATATTGAGTGTCTGAAGCTTTCCAGGCACATGGTGCAAGGTGTTGGTGGATCTACCATTCTGGGGCCTGGAGTATGGTGGCCCTTTTCTCACAGCTCCACTAGGCAGTGCCCCAGTGAGGACTCTGTGGGGGCTCTGACACACATTTCCCTTCTGCACTGCCCTAGCAGAGGGTCTCCATGAGGGCTCCATACCTGTAGTAATCTTCTGCCTGGGCTTTCAGGCATTTCCATACATCCTCTGAAATCTAGGCAGAGGTTCCCAAACCTCAATTCTTGACTTCTGTGTACCCACAGACTCAACACCATTTGAAAGCTGCCAGGGCTTGGGGCTCGCACCTCTGAAACCATAGCATGAGCTGCACCTTGGCCCCTTTTAGCTATGACTGGAGTGGCTGAGACATAGAGCACCAAGGCTCTAAGCTGAATACAGCAGGGGAACCCATGAAACCATTTTTTCATCCTAGGCCTCCGGGCCTGTGATGGAAGGGGCTACTATGAAGTTCTCTGACATGTCCTGGAGGCATTGTCCCCATTGACATGGTGATTAACATTTGGCTCCTGATAACTTCTGCAAATTTCTGCAGCTGGCTTGAATTTCTCCCCAGAAAGTGGGTTTCTCTTTCCTATTGCATCATCAGGCAGCAAATTTTCCAAACTTCTATGCTCTGCTTCCTCTTGAATGCTTCGCTGCTTAGAAATGTCTTCTGCCAGGGACCCTAAATCATCTCTCTGAAGTTCAAAGATCCACAGATGTTTAGGGCAGGGAAAAAAATGCTTCCAGTCCCTTTACATAGCAAGAGTGACATTTACTGCAGTTCCCAACATGTTCTTCATCTCCATCAGAGACCACTTCAGCCTGGACTTCATTGTCCTTATCACTATCAGCATTTTGGTCAAAGCCACTCAACAAGTCTCTAAGAAAGTTCCAAACCTTTCCACATCTTTCTGTCATCTAGGCCCTCCAAACTGTTACAACCTCTGCCTGTTACCCAGTTCCAAAATTGCTTCCACATTTTTGGGTACCTTGACAGCAGCACCCCGTTCTCGGTGTCAATTTACTGTATTAGTCAGTTCTCATACTGCTAATAAAGACATACCTGAAACTGGGTAATTTATAAAGGAAACAGTTTTAATTGACTCACAGTTCATCATGGCTGGGCAGGCCTCAGGAAACTTACAATCATGGTGGAAGGAGAAGCAAACATGTCCTTCTGCACATGGTGGCATCAAGGAGAAGTGCTGAGCAAAGGGGAAAGCCCTTTATAAAATCATCAGATCTTGTGAGAATTCACTCACTACCATGAGAACAGCATGAGGGTAACCACTCCCACGATTCAATTACCTCCCACTGGATCCCTCCCCTGACACGTGGGGATTATAGGAACTACAATTCAAGATGATATTTCGGTGGGGCACAGCCAAACCATATCAGATATGGTGGCAAAAATTCGGTAAACCTGACACCTGTGGTCACTTGGAAGGCTACGTGCCTGCAGAGCTTACATTTCTAGAGGAAGAGATTGAAAAACAATGTCAAATTTAGGTTACTTTTAAACTACATTTTGCAAAGTATTTCTACAGTTAATAGACTATGATATGCTGCAGATATGACATACATCTATTTTATGTTGCACTAACAAAGACAGAAAAAGTCAATTAAACTTTGACATTACACCTGCAAAAATTATGAAATGCAGCCCAATCTCGAAGACGTTAAAATGAGAAATGAATGTGCATCTTAAAATCAGTGAAATATGGTACAAAAAAAGATGAGTTTAGGAAAAAGCTGGGCAGTTTCCAAGCAAAAATAAAGAAGAAAAAGGTCTAAAAGCCAGGACCCCGAACTGTTAAAAAAAGTCAAGTACTTTTAGACCCCAAGAAAAAGATGTGATTTTAAAAGGCTCTGAGATACAAAGACCCAGTGAGACTTCTTCATTGAATGGAGTGACTCAGCTTCGAGGTAGATACCAGCTTTGAGGCAGAGAAGTAGCCAGTCTACTCATGCCTAGTAGCCTCAAGGTAGCTGCCATTAGATTGAGAGAGGCAGGCATGGGGATGAGGAAGTATAAAAGTAAAGAGATGTGTGTTTTAAATTCACAAAAGAACGTTGAATATAGTTAACAGTACATGGATCTAACTAGAAGTAAATAAATCAGAAGATTACTAATTATTTCAGGGAGTTTGCTGCCAAATAATTCTTGAGCCTTATATAAAAAAAGCCTATTACTGTTGAGTGAGTCTTAAAACAACTCTCATGCAGGATGTGAGCTGTGCAGTTCTCAAGGAGGGCACACTCTCCAGCACCCACGGTAGAGGTGGCCAAGATGCATAATAAAGCAGAAAGAGTGTTTTGGAGTGCAACCTAAGATCATGAAGAACAAAAAGAAGTGATTTTCTCCTTCAGAGAGGAGAATTTGGGTTTATTCAAAAGGCTTTTCTCCCTTCTATAGTAGAGGACTTTACAGCATAGGCCCAGAGGCATTTCAGAATTGCTACAGACCAAGGACTACTTACTAAGCATCTTTCAATTAAGCACTCTTCTGAGTGCAAGTGTATATATGGTTATTCTGCCCCTGCCCCACCACTGCACATGGTATATGGGAGTGGAGGAGGATAACTTCTCTTTTTAGTTCACGGAGTGTTGCACCATAAGGAGCCACATCAGATGTAAATGAAGAGGTCACCCTGAAATCCTAGGCTTTGAGCTGGTTTCAGTGCAGATTGGGTCCCTCAGTTGCTGCCTTGGGAAAGGCATCAGCATGCTCTACACATAGGAGAAAGAATGAAATGTGTATTTGGTGACAGGAAGTAGGGGCTATTGCAGTGGCAATGCTAGGTATTTATTAAACTCATTTCATTTTCCTGCTGATCACACTGGAAGACCATATTGATGGCTCTGTTGTGTTAGTGGAACCATATGACTGAGTTCTGGCCAATGGATTTTGGGTGGAGGTGATGTGCACCCCTTCCAGACCTGGCCATCAAATCCCCCAAATGGCCCTCCGTGTTCTCTTTTGCCCTTAAAGGAACTTAGAGGCGTTGTGTTGATGTGGAAAGAGCCTTGTTGAATGGCTATAAAAACCAAAACAGGGAAATGCAACTTCATCCCAGCTCCCTTCCACTAGTGATTATGGTCAAGAGTGAGCAATAAAATTTTATTGTCTTAAAATGAGACTTTGTCTTTTATTTGTTACTGCAGAATAACTTCGCCTAGCCTAATTAATATAATCAATCAACTTCTCTGCATTGGGTTATTTTTATTGGCTTACTATATATTCATTAATATTGCCTTTGAAAATATCTTTCTCTTGGCCTCAGTGACTCCTCCAGCCTATTTCTGCTCCCTGCTGAAAGTACAACTTTGAAATAGTCTGCTTCTTCCCTCAAATGTCTCTACTTCCTTCCTCTGTAATTAATTCCAAGCCCAATGGTTATTTCTTTGTCCTTATTTAATCTGAACTGCTGTCATGGGTTGTAATTGTTGACCATGCCCTGCTTTTGGGTTTTTTTTCTATCATACTGTTATTTCTTCGTGACTGCCTTGCTGGCTTCATCTCTTCATCAGGTCTCAGAATGCAAGAGCAACTCAGAGCTTCTCTTAGTTATCAAATTTATACCCATGGGGATCTGTCACACCCACGACTCTAAAGTGCACTATACTTACACCAGGGGAACCCAAATCTATCGGTTTAGCTCAAAACTCTATCCTGAGAACAAGATCTCCATATTCAACTCTCTACTCAATATCTCAGTCAAGGCCAAATCAGTATCTCAAACTTAACATGAACAAACAGATCTATTCATAGTCCATGCCATCATATCTATTCTTCCCCAAGATTTTTCATCTCTATAAATGTCATCACTGTCTTTGGCCCTAAACCTAGGATTCCTCTTTGACTCTTCAATGGTTCCTCTTTTTCTTACATCCCTTAGTCTATCCATCAGCAATTTCTCCTCATCATCTCTACCTAACAAACTGTAATGAAGCCACTTTCATCATTTGGCTTGATAATGCCTCCTAGCTGACCTTAGTGCTGCTTTTCTTTTCTTTTTTTTTTTTTGGAGACGGAGTCTCACTCTATCACCCAGGCTGGAGTGCAGTGGTGTGATCTCGGCTCACTGCAACCTCCGCCTCCTGGGTTCATGCCATTCTCCTGCCTCAGCCTCCTGAGTAGCTGGGACTGCAGGCGCCCGCCACCACACCGGGCTAATTTTTTGTATTTTTAGTAGAGACAGGGTTTCACCGTGTTAGCCAGGATGGTCTCAATCTCCTGACTTCGTGATCCGCCCACCTCGGCCTTCCAAAGTGCTGGGATTACAGGCGTGAGCCACCATGCCTGGCTGGTGCTGCTTTTATAGTCTCCTCAGAGCAGCCAGTGGGAACTTTTGTAAAGACAAATCAGAGAATGTCACCCTCCTGCTAAAAGCCATTAGGAGCCTCTTATTTTTACTACAATAAAATCTAGATTCCTTACTTCACTCCACAGGGCCTTATATAATCTGTACCCTGCCTGCCTCTCTAATCCCGTCTCTTCCACTTGCTGCCTCACACAGTAAACTCACTCTTACTGCTCCTCTTATTGTTCCGCAGTCATGTAAAGTTTATTCCTACCCCACGACCTTTGCACTTCTTTTTCCTTCTGGCTCGAATAATTTTCTTTCTGATCTGATCAGGGCCGGTTCCTTCTCATCATTCTGATTTCCTTGCAAATGTCCTCACTTCAGAGAAGTAAACAGACAATCCTTCCAGCAATTTTCCCTCACTTTAACCAATCTTTTCTTCATAGCACATATCTGGAACTGAATTTATTATTTTTGTTTTATGTGTGACTCATTGTTTCTAAGGAGGTTTGACTATATTTTAATAAGGGATACATTTCCAGTATTTTAGCTTAACTCATTATATTATTATTTATAAATAAGTAAAGAAAACTTTGGATGTTTAGCCTTTCTACTAGGAAATGTCAAGTAGGAGCTAATTATAATGAATGTGTCAGGAATTGAAGAGAGATGCCGGTTTTGTGCAGAGAAACTTATTAAAACCATTGGTTCAAATAATTACTTAATTATAGTATGCCACAGTTTGAATGCCACTTGATTATGGCTCCATTTCCATTTACAGTGAAGATTCTGGTGCAACCAGCCCTTTGAAATGCCATGGCAACATTGCCTGCTGGAACATCTTATCCTTGGTGAAAATGTTTTTTTCTTTCTGGTTGCTTGGGTACCACTTTCATTACATTGCTGTCAAATCTTTTCCCTACAACATTTCTATTTTCAGAGGTAGTCTCATCCTTTAAGCATTCGTCTTCCACTTGTCATAATCACATGCTCACCTTTTAAAGCCATACTCAGCTGGGACCCTCTGTGATGGAGGCTTTAGTCTGGCTTCAGTCCTCACTTCCCCATTATCAGCTCTTAGTTCTGTCCTGTTCCTGCTTTTCTTCCTCCAGTCCTGCTGAACATGTGGCTCAGTTCTTCCAGCCTCACCTCTCTTTCTGATCAGGCACTTCCAAGGGTAGAAGAGTAGTCTAGTCATCAATTTCCTCATTGTTAAAATGGTAGCTCTTCTTATTCTTGCATACAGATTCCTGGGCAGCACTCACTGAACACACAGCCTAGAGGGTAGGCTCTGACGTTGTCCGACTTTTAGGGTGTTCTATAAACAGAAGACTTGAGACCTCACAATGATAAGGGAGATTCAAATGCTTAGAAACTTAACAGAAGATTGATCTGTAGTCTTTACTCAGAATCTTAATTCTTGCCATTAAATCAATTCATGAGAAATCTTATCAATTCTGTGTTGTTCAGGGTGCTTTCAAAGATGTCAATTGAGCCTTAACTGATACAAATACCTCCAAGAGAACTAGTTTGCTTCTAGACTTCTTCCCATTGGACCAACTTACTTGGCAAAAGTCCTAGAAGATCTAATCTGAGTTAACACTAACTACCTTTTTGAATAGATCAAAAAGTTTTAGAGATAAACTTTTAAATTTGAAGAATGAATAGACCGACCCAAAGGGAAAAATATTCTTCTTATTCTTGAGGAGATCTGTGTGTTTTTTTTTGTTTGTTTGTTTGTTTTTTTTTTGCTAAGGCTGCCATAACAAAGTACCATTGACTGGGTGTTTCAGTTTCGAAGACTAGAAATTCAAGATGAAACTTTCAGCAGGGTTGGTTTCTTCTAAGGGCCATGAGAGAAGGGTCCTTCCCAGGCTCTTTCCTTGGCTTTTCAATGGCCATTTTCTCCCATTGTCTTTATATTGTGTTCCCTCTGTACACATCTGTATCCAACTTTTCAGTCATATTGGATTAGGGCACATCCTAATGACTTTGTTTTAACTTAATTACCTCTGTAAAGACCCTGTCCCCAATATGATCACATGCTGAGATACCAGGGGTTAGGACTTCAACATGTGAATTTTGGAGGGTACACAATTAAGCCCATGAGAAGATCTTTAGCCTTTTGAGAAACATCCCATTAAAAGTTCTGTTATGTGGCTACTGTTAAAAAGTCAACAAATAACAGATGTTGGCGAGGTTGGAGGAAAAAGAGAATGCTTATACACTGTTGGTGGAAATGCAAATTAGTTCAGCCCCTGTGGAAAGCAGTTGGGAGATTTCTCAAAGGGATAAAAATGGAACTATTATTCAACCCAGCAACAACTTAACTGGGTCTATATCCAAAGGAAAATAAACTGTTCTACCCAAAAGTCACCTGTACTCATATGTTTATCACAGCACTATTCACTAGCAAGGACATAAAACAGACAAAGATGCCTAGCAATGGTGGATCGGATAAAGAAAATGTGCTACCTACATATCATGGTATACTATGCACTCATAAAAAAGAATGAAGTCATGTCCTTTGCAGCAACATGGATTCAGCTGGAGGTCATTATCCTAAGTGAATGAATGCAGAAACGGAAAACCAAATACCATGTATTCTCACTTATAAGTGGGAGCTAAACATTGGGTACACACAGACATAAAGATAGGAGAAATAGACACTGGGGACTCCAAAGGTAGGGGTGAGGGGGAAGAAGGATTGAAAAACTATCTGTTGGGTACTATGTTCACTATTTGGGTGACAGGATCAATAGGAACCCAAATCTCAGCATCACACAATATACCCTTGTAACAAACCTGCACATGTACCCTTGAATCTAAACAAAAAATTCCATTCTGTTTCTTACATGATCTCCTGTAGCTGAACAAGTAAAATATTATGAACACCTTAGTTTGTTCTGCCTAGGAATGTTTGTACTGGCTCTTCCTTTAATCTGGAATTTTTTTTTCCCAACTTGTCATGTAGCTTGCTCCATCACTTCATTCAGGCTTCTAATTAAATATCACTTTCACAGAGAGGATCTCCCAGACCACTAGGTAGTGCCTTCCTTTTACCCCCATCACCTTCCACTATCAATCTTTTTACTCTGCTTTATATTTGTTTATAGTCCTTAGTAATATACAAAATTAACATTTTAAAATTTACTTGAAAAATAGACATAACAATAACAACAACCATATCTAGCATTCCCTGTGTGTTTACTGCATGCTAACTCCTTCTTTAATCACCTCATATATATTATTTTATTAAAATCTAGCAACCATTTGAAGTAGTCACTTTTTATTTTTAATTGAAAAATAACGGTTGCATATATTTATGGGATACAATGTTACATTTTAATCTACATGTACATTATAGAAAGAGTCAATCAAACTAGCATATTCATTGCCTCACCAAATTATCTTTTCTGGTTAGAATATTAAAAATATATTTTAGCAATTTTGAAGTATGCAATATATTAACTGTGGTTACCATAGAGTGCAATAAATCACTAAAGGTATTCCTTTAGTCTAACTGAAACTTTGTACCCTTTCTCAACATCTCTACTTTCCCCACTTCTCCCTCCCCACCCCCATCCCCCATCATCTGATAACTACTTTTTAATCTCTGTTTCTATGAGAACAACTTTTTTAGATTTCACATACAGTACTTGTCTTTCTGAGCCTGGCTTAGTTCACTTAGCCTAATGTACTCTAGTTTGAACCTTATTGTTGCAAATGACAGAATTTCCTTCTTTTTAAAGGGTGTACAGTATTTCGTTGTGTATATATACCATATATTCTTTATCCAGTTATCCATTGATATACACTTAGGTTGCTTCCATATCTTGGCTATTGTGAATACTGGTGAAATAAACATGGGAGGGCAGATATCTCTTTACATTACTGATTTTAATTCCTTTGGATATTTGCCTAGAAGTGGGATTTCTGAATCATATAATAATTCTACTTTTCACTTTTTTGAGAAACCTCCATACTGTTTTCCAAAATGGCTGTAGTAATTTACATTCCCAACAGTGTATGCGACTTCCCTTTCCTCTACATCTTTGCCAACACTTACTATTTTGTTTTGTTTTGTTTTTATTTATTTTATTTTTTGTATAATTTAAAAGTTATTGGGGTTCAGGTAGTGTTTGGTTACATGAGTAAGTTCTCTAGTGGTGATCTGTGAGATTTTGGTTCACCCATCACCTGAGCAGTATACACTGCACCCTATTTATAGGCTTTATCCCTCCCCCACCTCCCACCCTTTCCCCTCAAGTCCCCAAAGTCTATTGTATCATTCTTATGCCTTTGCGTCCTCACAGCTTAGCTCCCACATATCAGTGAGAACATACAATGTTTGGTTTTCCATTCCTGAGTTACTTCACTTAGAATAATAGTCTCCGATCTCATCCAGGTCACTGTGAATGCCATTAATTCATTCCTTTTTATGGCTGAATAGTATTCCATCACATATATAAATCACAGTTTCTTTATCCACTCATTGATTGATGGGCATTTGGGTTGGTTCCATGGTTTTGCAATTGTGAATTGTGCTGCTATAAACATGCGTGTGCAAGTATCTTTTTCGTATAATGACTTCTTTTCCTCTGGGTAGATACCAAGTAGTGCGATCACTGGATTAAATGATAGTTCTACTTCTAGTTCTTTAAGGAACATCCACACTCTTTTCCATAGTGGCTGTATTAGTTTACATTTCCACCAGCTGTGTCAAAGTGTTCCCTGATCACCGCATCCACACCAACATCTACTGTTTTTTGATTTTTTTTTTTTATTATGGCCATTCTTGCAGGAGTAACGTGGTATCACGTTGTGGTTTTAATTTGCATTTCCCTGATCATTAGTGAGATTGAGCATTTTTTCATATGTTTATTGGCCATTTGTATATCTTCGTTTGAGAATTGTCTATTCATGTCCTTAGCCCACTTTTTAATGGGATTATTTGTTTTTTTTCTTACTGATTTGTTTGAGTTTGTTACAGATTCTGGATATTAGTCCTTTGTCAGATGTATAGATTGTTAAGATTTTCACCCACTCTGTGGGTTGTCTGTTTACTCTGCTGACTGTCCCTTTTGCTGTGCAAAAGCTCTTTAGTTTAATTAAGTCCCAGCTATTTTTCTTTGTTTTTATTGCATTTGCTTTTGGGTTCTTGGTCATGAAATCCTTGCCTATGCCACTGTCTAGAAGGGATTTCCCAATGTTGTCTTCTAGAATTTTTATAGTTTCAGAAGTCCTTAATCCACCTTGAGTTGATTTTTGTATAAAGTGAGACATGAGGATCTAGTTTTATTCTCCTACATGTGGCTAGCCAATTATCCCAGCACCATTTGTTGAAAAGAATTGTTCTTTCCCCACTTGATTTTTTGTTTGCTTTGTTGAAGATCAGTTTGCTTTGTTGTAAATACTTACAGCTTTTCCTCTGGGTAGATACCAAGTAGTGGGATCACTGGATTAAATGATAGTTCTACTTCTAGTTCTTTAAGGAACATCCACACTCTGTATTTGACTGTAAGTATTTGACTTTATTTCTGGGTTCTCTATTCTGTTCCGTTGGTCTGTGTGCCTATTTTTATGCCAGTAGCATGTTGTTTTGGTGACTATGGCCTTATAGTATAGTTTGAAATCAGGTAGTGTGATGCCTTTCAGATTTGATCTTTTTGCTTAGTCTTGCTTTGGCTATGCAGGATCTTTTTGGTTCCATATGAATTTTATAATCTTTTTTCTAATTCTGTGAAGAATGATGGTGGTATTTTGATGGAGATTGCGTTGAGTTTGTAGATTGCTTTTGGCAGTATCGTCATTTTCACAATACTGATTCTATCCATCCATAAGCATGGGATGTGTTTCCATTTTTTTGTGTCATCTATGATTTCTTTGAGCAGTGTTTTGTTTTCCTTTCAGAGTTATTTCACCTACTTGGTTAGGTATATTCCTAAGTATTTTATTTTATTTTATTTTATTTTATTTTATTTTATTTTATTTTATTTTATTTTATTGTGGCTATTGTAAAAGGGGTTGAGTTCTTGATTTGATTCTCTGCTTGGTCATTGTTAATGTATAGAAGAGCTACTGATTTGTGTACATTAATCTTGTATCCGGAAACTTTGTTAAATTCTTTTATCAGTTCTAGGAGCTTTCTGGAGGAGTGCTTAGGGTTTTTGAGGCAAATGAGCATATCGTCGGCAAAAGGTGAAAGTCTGACTTCCCCTTTATCAGTTTGGATGCCCTTTATTTTTTTCTCTTGTCTGCTTGCTCTGGCTAGGACTTCCAGTACTATGTTGAAGAGGAGTGGTGAGAGTGTGCATCATTGTCTTGTTCCAGTTCTCAGAGGGAATGATTTCAACTTTTCCCTTTTCAGTATTATGTTTGCTGTAGGTTTATCATAGATGACTTTTATTACATTGAGGTATGTCCCTTGTATGCCAGTTTTGCTGAGAGTTTTAATCATAAAGGGATGCTTGATTTTGTCAAATGATTTTTCTGCATCTATTGAGATGATCATGTGATTTTTGTTTTAAATTCTGTTTATGTGGTGTATCACCTTTATTGACTTGTGTATGGTAAATCATCCTTGCATCCCTGGTATGAAACACACTTGATCATGGTAGATTATCTTTTTGATATGTATTGGAGTTGGTTAGCTAGTATTTTGTTAAGTATATTGGCTATGTTCATCAGGGGTATAGGTCTGTAGTTTTTTTTGTTTGTTTGTTTGTTTTGTCCTTTCTTGATTTTGGTATTAGTGTGATGCTGGCTTCATAGAATGAATTAGGGAGTATTCCCTCTTTCTCTCTCCTGTGGAATAGTGTCAAAAGGATTGGTACCAATTCTTCTTTGAATGTCTGGTAGAGTTCTGATGTGAATCCATATGGTCCTAGACTTTTATTTTTGTTGGTAATTTTAAAATTACCATTTCAATCTCGCTGCTTGTTATTGGTCTGCTCAGGGTATCTAATTCCTGATTTAAGCTAGGAGGGTTATATTTTTTTCAGAAATTTATCCACCTCTTCTGGGTTTTCTGTCTGTAAAGGTGTTCATAGTAGCCTTGAATGATCTTTTGTATTTCAGTGGTGTCAGTTGCAATTTCGCATTTTGTTTCTTTTTTTTTTTTAATTATACTTTAAGTTCTAGGGTACATGTGCACAACGTGCAGGTTTGTTACATATGTATACATGTGCCATGTTGGTGTGCTGCACCCATTAACTCCTCATTTACATTAGGTATATCTCCTAATTCTATCCCTCCCCCCTCCCCACTTTGTTTCTTAATAAGATTATTTGGTTTTTCTCTCTTCTTGGTTAATCTTGGTAATGGTCTATCAATTTTATTTATCTTTTCAAAGAATCAGCTATTTGTTTCATTTATCTTTCATATTTTTTTGTTTCAATTTCGTTTAGTTTTGCTCTGATCTTGGTTGTTTCCTTTCTTCTGCTGGGTTCGGGTTTGGTTCATTCTTCTTTCTCTAGTTCCTTCAGGTGTGACCTTAGAATGCCAGTTTGTGCTCTTTCAGTCTTTTTGATATAGCCATTTAGGGCTGTGAACTTTCCTCTTAGCACTGCCTTTGCTGTATCCCAGAGGTTTTGATAGGCTGTGTCATTATTGTCATTCGGTTTGAAGAATTTTTAAATTTCCGTCTTGATTTCATTTTGACCCGATGAACATTTAGGAGCAGCTTATTTGATTTCCATATATTGGTATGGTTTTAAAGCTTCCCTTTGGAGTTGATTTCCAGTTTTATTCCACTGTGGTCTGAAAGAGTGCTAGATATAATTTCAATTTTCTTAAAATTATTGAGGTTTATTTTATGGGCTATCATATGGCCTATCTTGGAGAAAGTTCCATGCACTGTTGAGTAGAATGTGTATTCTGTGGTTGTTGGATGAAATGTTCTGTATATATCTATTAAGTCCATTTGTTCCAAGACATAGTTTAAATCCATTGTTTCTTTGTCAACTTTCTGTCTTGATGACCTGTCTAGTTCTGTTAGTGGAGTATTGAAGTCCCCCACTATTATTGTGTTGCTGTCTATCTCATTTCTTAAGTCTATTAGTAATTGTTTTATAAATTTGGGATCTCCAGTGTTAGGTGCATATATTTTAGGATTGTGATATTTTCCTATCGGACAAGACCTTTTACCATTACATAATGTCCCTTTTGTCTCTTTTAACTGCTGTTGCTTTACGGTTTGTTTTGTCTGATATAAGAATAGCTGCACCTGCTAGCTTTTGCTGTCCATTTGCATGAAACGTCTTTTTCCACCCTTTTACTTTAAATTTATGTGAGTCCTTATATGTTAGGTGAGTCTCCTGAAGGCTGCAGATAGTTGGTTGCTGAGTTCTTATCCATTCTGCAGTTCTGTATGTTTTAAGTGGAGCATCTAGGCCATTTACATTCAGTGTTAGTATTGAGATGTGTGGTGCCATTCCATTCATCATGCTATTTGTTGCCTGTGTACCTTGGGTTTTTTGTTTTTGCTTTTTAAATTGCATTTTTGTTTTATAGGTCCTGTGTGATTTATGCTTTAAAGAGGTTCTGTTTTGATGTGTTTCCAGGATTTGTTTCAATATTTAGAGCTTCTTTCAGCAGTTCTTATAGTGGTGGTATGGTAGTGGCGAATTCTCTCATCATTTGTTCTCTTGAAAAAGACTGTATCTTTCTTCATATATGATGCTCATGATGCTTAGTTTCACTGGATACAAAATTCTTGGCTGATAATTGTTTTGTTTGAGGAGGCTGAAGATAGGGCCCAAATCCCCTCTAGCTTGTAGGGTTTCTGCTGAGAAATCACCTGTTAATCTGATAGGTTTTTCTTTATAGGTTACCTGGTACTTTTGCCTCACAGCTCTTAAGATTCTTTCTTTCATTTTAACTTTAGATAACCTGATGACAATGTGCCTAGGTGATGATCTTTTTGTGATGAACTTCCCAGGTGTTCTTTGTGTTTCATGTATTTGGATATCTAGGTCTCCAGCAAGGCTGGGGAAGTTTTCCTCAATTATCCCCTCAAATATGTTTTCCAAATTTTAGATTTCTCTTCTTCCTAATGAATACTGATTATTCTTAGGTTTGGTCATTTAACATAATCCCAGACTTCTTAGAGACTTTCTTCATATTTTCTTACTCTTTTTTCTTTGTCTTTGTTGAATTGGGTTAATTCAAAGACCTTGTCTTCAAGCTCTGAATTTCTTTCTTCCAGTTGTTCAATTCTATTCCTGAGACTTTCCAGAGCATTTCACATTTCTATAAGTATATCCAATGTTTCCTGAAGTTTTGATTGTTTTTTTATTTATGCTATCTATTTTCTTGAATATTTCTCACTTCATTTCTTGTATCATTTTTTGGTTTTCGTTGCATTGGGCTTTGCCTTTCTCTGGTGCTTTCCTGATTAGCTTAATAATTATCTCCTGAATTGTTTTTCAGGTAAATCAGAAATTTCTTCTTTGTTTGGATTCATTGCTGGTGAGCTAATGTGATTTTGGGGGGGGATTGTTAAAGAGCCTTATTTTGACATATTACCAGGGTTGGTTTTCTGGTTCCTTCTCATTTGGGTAGGCTCTGTCAGAGGGAAGGTCTAGGGCTGAAGGCTGTTGTTCAGATTCTTTTATCCCACAGGGTGTTCCATTGATGTAGTACTCCCCTCTTTTTCCTATGGATGTGGCTTCCTGAAAGCCAGGCTGCAGTGATTGTTGTCTCCCTTCTAGGTCTTGCCTCCCAGTAAATCTACCAGGCTCCAGGCTCTTACTGGGGGTTGTCTTCACAGGGTCCTGTGATGTGAACTGTCTATGGGTCTCTCAGCTGTGACTACCAACACCTGTTCTGGTGAAGGTGGAAGGGCAGTAAAATGGACTCTGTGAGGGTTCTTAGCTTTGGTAGTTTAATGTTCTATTTTTGTGCTGGTTGGTCTCCTGCTGGGAGGTGGTGCTTTCCAGAGAGCATCAGCTGTGGTAGTATGGAGAGGAGCTGGTGGTGGGTGGAGCCCTGGAACTCCCAAGAGTATATGCCCTTTGTCTTCAGCTACCAGGGTGGGTAGGGAAGGACCATCAGGTAGGGGCAGGAATAGGCATGTCTGACCTCAGACTCTCCTTGGGCAGGCCTTGCTGTGGCTGCTGTCGGGGATAGAAGTGAGGTTCCCAGGTCAATGGATTGTTTACTTAGGATGATTGTGGCTGCCTCTGCTGAGTCATGCAGGTTGTCAGGGAAGTGGGGGAAAGCGAGCAGTCGCAGGCTTCACCCAACTCCCACACAATCTGAAGGGCTGGTCTCACTCCCATTGTGCCACCCCCAACAGCACTGTCTATTTCCAGGCAGTGGGTGAGCAGGGCTTAAGAACTTGTCCCAGGCTGCCCACCTCCCAGCCGTGAGATAAAAGGGCTCTGGTTCTTCCCCCACCTGTGGAGTCTGCATGCTAGATTTACACCCTCCCCTGAGTTCTGGCCAGGAGGCCTCTCACCTGGTTCAAATTGTTACAAAGTTCAGCTGGAGACCTCCTACTCCCTGTGGTTATCTCCCCGCATCTCTGGCCACCCTCCCGAAAGGATCCCTGTGGTGCCAGGCAGGAATGGCCTGCCCGGGGACCCAGCAAGCTCCCAGGGCCCTTCCCACTGCCTCCTCCACCCCTGCATTTCACTCGGCTCTCTAAGTTGACTCAGCTCCAGGTAAGGTCGGAAACTTCTCTGGCAAACTAGACCTTCAGTTTCCCCACACCCCGTGGGAGTGTATGTTCGGGAGTGGAGAATATCCCATTTCCACTTCTGTAGTTTGGGCACTTGCGGTATTTGAGGTGTCTCCCAGGTCCTGCAGGAGGAGTATAAGCTTCCTTCAGAGGGTCTGTAGGTCCTCTTGGGATTCCTGGTTTGTTCTTGCAGTCGTTCTGGAGCAAGCCTTCACATGCTGCTCTGTCCGTCCGAGTCGGAGCTGTAATCTACTCCTGCTTCGGGTCCGCCATGATCATTTTTGACTGTTTTTTTGATAATAGCTATGCTAACCGGCATGAGGTGATATTTTATGGGGATTTTAATTTGCATTTCTCTGATGATTAGAGAAATGTTGAGCACTTTTTTCATATGTCTGTTGGCTATTCATATCTTTCTTTGAGAAATGTCTGCTCAGATTCTTTGCCCATTTTTAAATTGGGTTATTTGTTATATTGCTATTGAGTTGCTTGAGTTCCTTATATATTTTATATATTATACCTTTATCATATGTATGGTTTGCAAACATTTTCTTCCAATCTCCTGTGGGTTGTCTCTTCACACTGTTAATTGTTTCCCTTGCTGTGCAGAAACTTTTTAGTTTGATGCAGTTTCATTTGTCTGTTTTTACTTTTGTTGCCTGTGGAGCTGTTGAAGTCTTATCTTAGAAATAATTTCCCAGACAGTATCATGGAGTTTTCTCCTATGCTTTCTTTTAGTAGCTTTATAGTTTTTGGTCTTATATTTACATTTCTATTCTTTTTTAGTTGATTTTTAAGTATGATGTGAGATAATGGTGTAATCTCATTCTTTTGTGTATGGATACCCAGTTTTCTCAACACCAGTTATTAAAGAGATTGTCCTTCCCTCATTGTTTGTTCTTGGAAACTTTGTTGAAAATTAGTTGAGATAATTGCTATTTCTAACACCATTTTGCTAATCAGGAAACATGCTTATTGTCTTATTTATCATTGTACATTGCATGACATATGTTAGGAACATAACTATTTGTTGAATGGCTACAAAGTTGAAACAAATAGAAATTGATAAAGTCAGCTGGCAGGGCTTGGTTATTCATATCCAGAATTGACTTAGAGTAATAGTCAGTTTTATGTTGCTATAACAGAATGCCTGAGACTGGGTAATTGATAAAGAATAAAAGTTTATTTGGCTCATGGTTCTGGAGGCTGAAATTCTAAGGGCATGTCAGCAGCTCTGGTAAGGGCTTCATGCCACATCATACATGGTGGAGAAGCAGAAAGGGGAATTGGCATGTGCAACAGGAGCAAAACATGAGGGGCAGCCTCACTTTATAATAACCCACTCCAGCCATAACTAATCCAGACCCTTAAGAGGGAGAACTCACTTTCTTGAGAATTAGCCAAGTCCCATAACAGTGGTATTAATCCCTTCATGAAGATGAAGCCCTTGTGACACGAATACTTCTTAAAGGTCCCACCACTTCTCAACACAGTTACATTGGGAATCAAATTTCAACATGAGTTTCAGAGGGGAAAAACCATATTCAAAACACAGCAGTAATTTTTAAAAATATTATTGAAATGGGAAGACAACACTTTTTTATAGATCTCACAATGTCTAAGAATGTATACATGGACTTTCATGGCATAGGACCACTAAATTATATGATCAGTGGTTCTCTACTAGAAGTATGCATTGGAACCAACTGGGGAACTTTAGGAAACTAGTAACTGCCTGCTCCCAGATTCACTGAATTAGAATTCTTTGAGAAGGGTCAAGGCATGTGAGTTTTGAACTCTAGACTAAAACTTCAAACTAAACCTAGAGGTAGAAAAAAAAAACTTTACTGCCTTGGGGGTCAGGGTGATCATAACTTGCTAGGCAGACAGTGAAGTAGCCATTGAAACCAGCATGGACTTCAGAAGTCATTTGGCCAGGGTTCAATTCCTGGCTCCAATGTTATGAAATAAATGTTTATGTCTTTTGAAATTCATATATTAAAGTCTAATCCCTAATGCTACTTGGAGATGAAGCCTTAAGGAGGTAGTGAGAACATGAGAGTGGAGCCCTCATGAATGGGATTAGTGATTGCATACGAGGCCAGAGAGCTAGCTTGCTCTTTTCCTACCATGGAAGAATACCACAAAAAGTCGAAAATCTGCAACTCAGAAGAGGGCCCTTACCAGAAAGTAGCTATGCTGGTACCCTGATCTGAGACTTCTAGCCTCCAGAATGGTAAGAAATAAATCTTTGTTGTTTACAAGCCACTCAGTCTATAGTACGTTGTTGTAGCATCCTGGATGAACTATAGCAGGGGTAGAGGAAGGAACCTTACGGCCTTGGGGTCAGGGCAAACATAGCTCATTCCTGCTATGTGGGGACGGGGGTAGCACATTGGAACCATCGTAGACTTTGGAAGTCATTCAGATCAGGATTCAAATCCAAACTCTAGCCTTGCTTTTGGTGTAAATAACTTAAACTCTTGGAGCCCAAGATTCCTCAAATGTAGAATGAATATAAAATTTTCTGTTTTATAATGTCATTCTGAAGATTAAAGAAAATTAAATAATGTTTGACACAGCATCTGGCTCAAAAGTAAGTCCTCAATACATTAAAACTACTCTAAATAAAAAGCCCAAGGGAAAGGAAGGGAATGGAGGGGATAGCTTTTTTGTTTTGTGTAAGTATATTAAAACTAGTCTTTTTTTGTTTTAATTTATTTTTTTGTAGAGACTGGTCTTCACCATGTATGTTGCCCAGGCTAGTCTCGAACTCCTGGGCTCAAGCCATCTGCCTGCCTTGGCTTCCCAAAGTGCTGGGATTACAGGCATGAGCCATCGTACGTGGCCAAAACCAGTCTTTGGAATATCTGAAAGAACTCCTTGAGCCAGAATTTGCTACTCTAAGCACACCAGAGCTTTTTAGATGTACTGAATCCCACTGTGACCCTTGGTAGCAAAGTTTTTAGCTGTAGAATCACCTTCTTGGTCATGATTAATAAAATCTGAAATCTCACAAGAAGTCAGGAATGATTTCTTTCTAACCCAGAGATTCTTGAGGCTGCTGCGAAGTAGCAGTGACCAGTATCTCCCACTCAGTTACAAAGGACCAAAGGTGATTTTAGCTACAGTGCAAGGGAATAAATTGCAGCTAACTTTTAATTTGGTCCAAACTGAATACTTTGAGAAAAATTATCAGGTATTGTTTAATTATCTCAACTCATCCTAATATCCTAGCAAAGGAAAATGGTCACCCACAAGTAGATTTAAGTGGAGAACCTACTGGAAACTAAGAATAGTTCTCCATCATGTGGATGACCTGGCAGGGATTCTACCCTCAAAGACACTGTCATTTCCAAATCCTGCAGAAAATCTGACATTGTCGGCCCTTGCTCAGTAGATGCAAAGGTGATTAGCATTCAGTTTGAATCACTTATTCTTTCTGTTGTTCACCGGGCACAGTTTAAGTGGAAATAATTTGCATAACTGAATGTTCTTGTCTTCTGTGTTGTGCTGAGAGCTTCTTGTGAGTTACTCCATAAGGTGAATTAACTTAATGGATTCAGTATGTATCAAAAATTAACAGATGTTTGATGAAGTCTAAATTTATTTTGCTTTGTTTAAAGATGTGATTTAAGCTCATCTGTCTTCAAAACGCTCCCAAATGATTCAAATAAATAGTTAACCACTGGGCATGTTACCAAGGTAAGGCTCTACCCAAAGAAAATATGTATGCCAAATTGTATTTTAATTTTTCAAGGAAACAGATGATTTTCATTGTTTAAGGTGTCTACTACTTCTAAGAGGAGGCTAGAGCCTATGCTTTGCTGAGTTTTTCTGTAGCTTCTGGAAAATTGAGGAAACAAATTTGCCAGCAAGAGCGGTGTTCTATATTAGGAAACGTGCACATTGGCAGATGGTCAAGGGAGTGCTACCTGAGTGTAGAGAGCCATTTAGTACCATTCAAATTTAAATCTCTAATTTTAGCTGAACACGAGAGTGGAGCGATAAACCCATTTGTCGCATTTATGCTTGGCTGAAGTCAGAGGAAATGCAATATTGGTATTATCTACTCTCATAGTTATGGACATGCCTATTTGCAAATGGGTCATTGTTTAAATGCATTTATATAGTAATGAAAGCATAACTTCCAACTGAATCACTTAATGGAGATAATAATACCACTTGTCAAACAACTACTGCAGAGTATTTACCATGTGGTAAGTGGAATTTGGGAACAGGATTCTATTTTCAAGGACACTCTTTCACAACATGACATACATCTACATTGGCTACACAGGGCTAGAAGATACACGCAGAGCAGTTTTAGGTTGATAAAAATAAATCATCCAGTTTTCTTTGAAAACACATTTCTATTAGGTATTCTATAAAAACTTCTGAAGCATGCAGTTTAAAAACTGAATACCCATTTACTCTCTCCCAGGACTTAAACTGAAACATTTTCTCGGCTGTTTTTTAGTGATTAGTTTATTAGTGATTCAGTTACTATAGTTAGTATGGTGGGGCAAAGAAATTTAACATGTTAGATTACAACTAACAGTTTAATTCCTATTTCAGAAATACAAATATTGTTGGAGGTGAAAGGAATCTTAGAAGATGCTCTAGTTCAACTCCTTCATTTGACAGATAAAGAAAAACTAACTTGCTTAAGGTCAAACCACTAATTAATGGCAGAATCAGAAGACAGGTCTGGGTGAGCCCAGATTAATTAGGACAATTAAAATTAACAGCAGAACAAGCCCTATCAATAATTTTCGTGACAATACTTCATTCTATCCATTTTCTTTTTGCTCACTGTAAATTTATTGAAAAACAAAATTACAAATAGATCACTGCTGTGTCCATTGCAAAATCATGTATAATTATATAAAGAAATTAACTAGAATTTCTAAATTAGTAAGGATTTCTGGAGAAACATACAAAAACATTTGTGAAGTCATATGGTTTCCTGATATTGCATTTCATAGACCTCCTACTAGCTTTTTGTCTGAAGGTCAGCTCAGCACTGCTGAACAACCTCTGCAGGGAGCAAGAACTTATCTGAAGATTGGAAGGTTTGTATTGCTTTATGGATCCTTGATAGGCATAAATTAAGAATTTGGACTTTGAGGTCATTGCGTGTGTGTGTGTGTGTTTGCAGGTATTTCTTCCTCTCTTCAAAGAGTGAATACACTAAATCTCTAGCCAAAGCCATGATGATACTCTTGGAATTTCAGGGCATTTAGATTCGAGTTCCTACAATAACCCTGTACTCCCACCTCCTGCCAATAATACCCTTGATTTAGATTTTTTTCTTTATGTGAATATTCTTATTTTATCCCACACTTAGCACACATTTGGGGTGCATGTGTACATCTTTTACTTCATATATGATTTTTTTTCCTGTGAGACTGAATGAAGAAGGATTAAAGGCTTTAATTGAAGATGGGAGTTATCTTGGATTCTCTAGATGCTTCTCTTTCTGTTACTCTTCATATTTCATCTATCGACAAACGTAACCTTTTGTGTCTTCTATATATTTTTATTTTTATTTTATTTTACTTTAAGTTCTGGGATACATGTGCAGAATGTACAAGTTTGTGACATACGTATACATGTGTCATGGTGGTTTGTTGCACCTATCAACCAATCATCTAGATTTTAAGCCCCACATGCATTAGGTATTTGTCTTAATGCTCTCCCTCCCCTTGTCCCTCACCCCCCCGACAGGCCCCAGTGTGTGATGTTCCCCTCCTTGTGTTCATGTGTTTCTATTGTTCAACTCCCACTTATGAGTGAGAACATGCAGTGTTTGGTTTTCTGTTCCTGTGTTAGTTTGCTGAGGATGGTGGTTTCCAGCTTCATCCATGTCCCTGAAAAGGACATGAACTCTTTCATTTTTAAGGCTGTATAGTATTCCATGATGTATATGTGCCACATTTTCTTTATCCAGTCTATCATTGATGGGCATTTGGGTTGGTTCCAAGTCTTTGCTATTGTAAATAGTGCTGCAGTAAACATATGTGTGCCTGTGTCTTTATAGTAGAATGATTTATAATCCTTTGGGTACATACCCAGTAATGGGATGGCTGGGTCAAATGGTATTTCTAGTTCTACATCCTTGAGAAATTGCCACACTGTCTTCCACAATGATTGAACTAGTTTACAGTCCCCCCAACAGTGTAAAAGTGTTCCTATTTCTCTACATCCTCTCCAGCATCTGTTGTTTCCTGACTTTTTAATAATCACCATTCTAACTGGTGTGAGATGGTATCTCATTGTGGTTTTGATTTGCATTTCTATAATGACTAGTGATAATGAGCTTTGTTTCATATGTTTGTTGGCTGTGTAAATGTCTTCTTTTGAGACGTGTCTGTTCATATCCTTTGCACACTTTTTGATGGAGTTGTTTGTATTTTTCTTGTAAATTTGTATAAGTTCCTTGTAGATTCTGAATATTAGCCATTTGTCAGATGGACAGATTGTAAAAATTTTCTTCCATTCTGTAGGTTGCCCGTTCACCAGGATGATCATTTCTTTTGCTGTGCAGAAGCTCTTTAATTAGATCTCAGTTGTCAATTTTGGCTTTTGTTGCAATTGCTTTTGGTGTTTTACTCATGAAGTCTTTGTCCATGCCTACATCCTGAATGATATTGCCTCCATTTTCTTCTAGGGTTTTTATGGTTTTAGGTTTCACATTTAAGTCTTTAACCCATCTTGAGTTAATTTTTGTGTAAGGTGTGAGGAAGGGGTCCAATTTTCTGCCAGTTTTCCCAGCACCATTTCTTAAATAGGGAATTCTCTCCCGGTTGTTTTTGTCAGTTTTGTGGAAGATCAGATTGTTATAGACTTGTGGCATTATTTCTGACATCTCTGTTCTGTTCCATTGGTCTATATATCTGTTTTGGCACCAGTACCATGCTGTTTAGGTTACTGTAGCCTTGTAGTATAGTTTGAAGTCAGATAGCATGAGGCTTCCAGCTTTGTTCTTTTTGCTTAGAATTGTCTTGGCTATTCGGGTTCTTTTTTGGTTCCATGTGAAATTTGAAGTAGTTTTTCATAATTCTGTGAAGAAAGTCAATGGTATCTTGATGGGAATAGCATTAAATCTATAAATTATTTTGGGCAGTATGGCCATTTTCACAATATTGATTCTTCCTATCTATGAGCATGGAATGTTTTTCCATTTGTTTGTGTCCTCCCTTATTTCCTTGAGCGGTGGTTTATAGTTCTCCCTGAAGAGGTCCTTCATGTCCCTTGTAAGTTGTATTCCTAGGTATTTTATTCTCTTTGTAGCAATTGTGAATGGGAGTTCACTCATGATTTGGCTTTCTGCTTGTCTATTATTGGTATATAGGAATGCTTGTGAATTTTTGCACATTGATTTTGTATCCTGAGAATTTGCTGAAGTTGCTTAACAGCTTAAGGAGTTTTTGGGCTGAGACGACGGGGTTTTCTAAATATACAATAATGTCATCTGCAAACAGAGACAATTTGACTTCCTCTCTTCCTATATGAATACCATTTATTTCTTTCTCTTGCCTGATTGCCCTGGCCAGAACTTCCAATACTATGTTGAATAGGAGTGGTGAGAGAGGGCATTTTTGTCTTGTGCCAGTTTTCACAGGGAATTGTTCCAGCTTTTGTGCATTCGGTATGATATTGTGTATGGGTTTGTCATAAATAGCTCTTATTATTTTGAGATATGTTCTATCAATACCAGTTTATTGAGAGTTTTTAGCATGAAGCAATGTTGAGTTTTATCAAAGGCCTTTTCTGCATCTATTGAAATAGTCGTGTGGTTTTTGTCAGTGGTTTTGTTTATGAGATGGATTATGTATATTGATTTGCATATGTTAAACCAGACTTGCATCCCAGGGATGAAGCTGACTTGATCGTGGTGGATAAACTTTTTGATGTGCTGCTGGATTTGGTTTGCCAGGATTTTGTTGAGGATTTTCATCAGGGATATTGGCCTAAAATTTGTCGTTGTTGTTGTTCTGTCTCTGCCAGGTTTTGGTATCAGGATGATGCTGGCCTCATGAAATGTGTTAGGGAGGTGTCCCTCTATTTCTATTGTTTGGAGTAGTTTCAGTGGGAATGGTACCAGCTCCTCTTTGTGCCTCTGGTAGAATTCCGCTGTGCATCTGTCTGGTCCAGGGCTTTTTTGGCTGGTAGGCTATTAATTACTGCCTCAATTTCAGAACTTGTTATTGGTCTATTCAGGGTTTTATATGTGTTCTATATTTCTTAAGCCCATCTCCCTTTTCTATCCCTATCATCATTGTAATAATTCCTTGTCATTGTTCTTCCATCTCTATCATTATTGTCAATAACTCCCTATCATTGCTGCAATGGTGTTCTATCTTTACTCCCTACATGGCATAAGGCCTTTCTTTCATCCTGTGATTCCTTCTATCTCTCCTCTCTTTTTTCCAGAGAGTGCTTATTCTACACTATTGGTCTGTGCACACTGAACCATGGTTCTCCATACACACTCCATTAATTTTACCTCTGTGCCTTCATTCGTACTCTCACAATGCCTGAAATGTCATGGCCTTACTTCGTTGCCTGCCTAACTCCAACTTGTGATTTTTTTGAAGGCACAGGATACTTTATTCACTGAACAGACATTCATATAGCACTATTATATACTAAGCATCATTCTAAAATAAGAGTTTGTAAACTATGACCCACGGATCAGATCTGGTCCATTGCTTATTATTTTTCTGTAGCTTTATTGAGATAAAACATGTGTATCATGAATTTTATCCTATCAAGTACAATGAAAATTTTTTCATATATTGAGAGTTGTGCAAACATAACCACTTGTCTAATTTTAGGGCATTTCTACTGCCCCCTCGAGAAAATCCATTTCTCGACCGGGCACGGTGGCTTACACCTGTAATGCCAGCACTTTGAGAGGCAGAGGCAGGCAGATCACGAGGTCAGGAGATCGAGATCATCTGGCTAACCCGGTGAAACCCTGTCTCTACTGAAAATACAAAAATTAGCCGGGTGTGGTGGTGGGTGCCTGTAGTCCGAGCTACTCGGGAGGCTGAGGCAGAAGAAGGGTGTGAACCTGGGAGGCAGAGCTTGCAGTGAGCTGAGATTGTGCCACTGCACTCCAGCCTGGGTGACAGAGCAAGACTCCATCTCAAAAAAAAAAAGAAAGAAAGAAAGAAAGAAAAAAAAGAAAATCCATTTTTCATCATTCCATTGCCCTCTCCCTGAGACCCTCCACTTTCTGTCTCTATGAATTTGTCTATTCTGGATAATTTATATAAATGTAATTATACATGTGGTCTTTTGTGACTGGATTTTTTCATGTAGCATAATATTTTAAAGGTTCATTTGTGTTGTAGTATGTATCAGTGCTTCATTCCTTTTTAGTGCAAAAAAAATTCCATTGTATGAACACACAGCATTTTATTTATTCTTTCATCAGTTGATAAACATTGAATTGCTTTTGCTTTTTGGCTATTATAAATAATGTTGCTATATAAATATTTTTATACAACGTTTTATGGGGATATATGTTTTCATTTCTTATATATCTAGAAGATAAATTTTTGGATCATATGGCACCTCCATGTTTAACTTTTTATGGAACTGCCAAGCTGTTTTCCACAGTGGTTGTACCATTTCGCATTTCCACCAGGGTTCAAATTTTTCTGCGTCCCAGTCGATATTTGTTATTGTCCATTATTTATTTTATATATTCCAGTGAAAGTGAAGTATTATCTCATTTTGATTTTGATTCACATTTTCCTAGTGATTAATAATGTTGAGAATTTTTGATGTACCCACTGGCTTTTGTATATCTTCTTTGAGGAAGTAGCCATTCAATTGATTTGTCCGTTTTTAATTGAGTTATTTGACTTTCTACAGTTGAGTTTTAAGAGATTCCCCCATTCAATGGATTGTCTGCTACTTTCTTGAATCTGAATTAGATTTTACACTTTTTCTTGACTCAATTCTGGTAGTTTATGTCTTTCTATAAATGTCTCTGTTTTACCCAGGTTACCTAGTTTGTCGGATACAATTTTTCATGGTGTTCTTTTTTTTTTTTTTGAGATGGAGTCTCGCTCTGTCACCTAGGCTGGAGTGCAGTGGCGTGATCTGGGCTCACTACAAACTCCACCTCCCAGGTTCACGCCATTCTCCTGCCTCAGCCTTCGGAGTAGGTGGGACTACAGGCGCCTGCCATCACACCCGGCTAATTTTTTGTATTTTTAGTACAGACAGGGTTTCACCGTGTTGGCCAGGATGGTCTTGATCTCCTGACCTCATGATCCACCTGCCTCGGCCTCTCAAAGTGCTGGGATTACAGGCGTGAGCCACCGCGCCTGGCCCATGGTGTTCTCTTTTAATCCTTTTTATTTCTGCAAGACGGGTAATGATGTCTAACTTTTATAGCTCATTTTTGCAATTTGAATCTTCTTTTTCTTTTCTTAGTCTAATTAATGTTGTTGACCTTTTTAAAGAAACAACTTCTGGTTTTGTTGATTTTCTGTAGTACTTGTCTATTCTTGATTTCAGTTATTTAACGTTTATTTTTTCTTTCTTCTGCTTGCTTTGAATTTAGTTTGCTTTTTTATTTTTATTATTTGTTAAGGTGGAATGTTAGGGTATTGATTTGAAATCTTTCATTTTATATTAATGTTTATAAATCTCTCAAAATCTCTGGAATACAGCAAAAGCAGTGCTAAGAGTGAAGTTTCTAGAGATAAATGCCTATATCAAAAAGATAGAAAGATCACAAATTGACAACCTTATATCATACCTCAAGGAACTAGAAAAATAAGAAGAAACCAAACCCAAAGCTATCAAAAAGAAAAATAACAATCAGACCAGAACTAAATAAAATTAAAACAAAAAATTAATACAAAGGATGAATGAAATTAAAAGTTGGCTCTTTGAAAAGATAACCAAATTGATAGACCACTAGCTAGGTTAACCCAAAAAAGAGAAAGTTTCAAATAAAACTCAATCAGAAATGAATGTGGAAACAGTACAACTGATAACACAGAAATACAAAAGATTGCCCATGATTACTAAGAACATCTCTGTGCACACAAACTGGAAAATCTAGAGGAAATTGATAAATTCCTGGAAAGATACAATCCTCCAAGTTTGAATCAGGAAGAAATAGGAATCTTAAACAGATCAATAATGGGTAACGAGATTGAATCAGTAATAAAAAATCTCCCAACAACAACAAAAAAGCCAGAATTTACAGCCAAATTCTATCAGATATTCAAAGAAGAACTTACACCAATCCTACTGAAACTGTTACAAAATATTGAAAAGGAAGGAGTCCTCGCTAATTCATTCTGTGAAGCCTGTATCACTCTGATATCAAAGCCAGAAAAGGACACAACAAAGAAAGAAAAGTGCAGACCAATGTTCCTGATGAATATAGATGCAAAAATCCTCAACATAATACTAGCAATCCAAATCCAACACCATATCAAAATGATAATTCAACACAATCAAGTGTGTTTCATCCAGGGATGCAAAGATTGTTCAACATACACGCATTAATAAATGTGATTACCATGTAAACAGTATTAAAAACTATATGATCATTTCAATATATGTAGAAAGAAACATTTGATAAAATTCAGCATGTTTTCATATAAAACAACCTTAACAAACTAGGCATAGAAGGAATATACCTTAAAATAATAAATGCCATATATGACAAACATATAACTAACATAATACTGAATAGAGAAAAGTTGAAAGCATTCCCCCTCAGTGCTAGAACAGACAAGGATGCCCACTTTCACTACTTCTATTCAACACCGAGCTGGACATGGTAGCCAGAATAATAAGGCAAGGGAAAGAAGTAAAGGGCATCCAAATTGGAAAAGAGTAAGTCAAACTATCTCTGTTTGCTGATGATATAATCTTATACCTTGAAAACCTCAAAGTGTCCTCCAAAAGACTTCTAGATTTGATTAATGAATTCAGTAAAGTCTCAGGTTACAAAATCAACGTATACAAATCAGTAGCATTGCTATACACCAATAACAGCCAAGCTGAGAATCAAATCAAGAACTTGATCCCATTTACAATGGCTGCAAAAGATTAATCTCTAGGAATATACATAACCGAAGTGATGATGAATCTCTACAAGGAGAACTAAAAAACACTGCTGAAAGAGATCACCGTTGAAACAAACAAATGAAAAAAAAATTCCATGTTCATGCATAGCAACAATCAATATTGTGAAAATGACTGTAATGCTCAAAACAATCTACAGATTCAATACAATTCCTATCAAAATACCAATGTCGTTTTTCAAAGAATAAGGAAAAAATATCCTTAAATTTATCTGAAAGCAAAATGGAGCCAAAATAGCCGAAGAAATCTTAAGCAAAAAGAACAAAGCCAGAGGCATCACACTACCCAACTTCCCAACACTACCCAAATTATACTAGAAGGCTATGGTAACCAAACAGTTACCATACAGTATGGCACAGGTGTAAAAGTACACACATAGACCAACGGAACAGAATAGAGAACCTAGAAATAAAGTCAAATACCTACAACCAACTGATCTTTGACAAAACACACAAAAACACATACTAGAGAAGGTACACTCTATTCCATAAATGGTGTTCACGAAAAAGAATGAAACTTGATCCCTATCTCTCATCAGAGACAAAAATTAACGCAAGATAGATTAAAGTCTTAAATGTAAGACCTGAATACATAAAAATTCTAAAAGAAAGGTTAGGGAAAACTCTTCTAGACATTGGCCTAGACAAAGAATTTATGACTAAGATCCCAAAAGCAAATGCAACAAAAAGAAAAATAAATAAATGGGACTTAATTAAATTAAAACTTTTCTGCCAGCAAAATAAATAATCCATAGAGTAAACAAACAACATAAAGAATGAAAGAAAATATTCACAACCATATACCTGGCAAAGGACTGACATCCAGAATTTGCCAAGGATCTAAAACAAATCAGCAAGAAAGAAACAAATCCCATTATATATTAGGCAAATGACATGAACAGATATTTCTCAAAAGAAGATATATGAATGGACAACAAACATATACAAAAATCCTCAACATCACTAATCATAAGGAAAATGCAAATTAAAACCACAGTGAGATGCCACTTTACCCAAGTCAGAATGCTATTCTTAAAAAGTCAAAAACCTATAGATGTTGGTGAGGATGTGGTGAAAAAAGAGTGCTTAAAACACAATTGGTGGGAATGTAAATTAGCACAACCTCTACGGAAAACAGTATAGAGATTTCTCAAAGAACTAAAAATAGACCTACCATTTGATCAGCAGTCCCTCTACTGGGTATTTACCAAAGGAAAATAAGTCATATAAAAAGGTATCTGCACTTGTATGTTTATTGCAGCACAATTCACAATTGCAAAGACGTGGAACCAACCTAAGTGCTCATCAGCCAATGAGAGGATTAAAAAAATGTTGTGGGTGTGTTTGTACATATGTGTATGTATGTGTGTATTCACATATATATGTACATATATTTGTGCATATATACACATATATAATTAATCGATTGTAAGTAAAAACCACTTGTACTCATAAAGCTATTGAAATAAATATTTTTAAAAGTTAGATAAATACAGCTATAAATTTTTCTCTAAGCATTGCTTTAGCTGAATTTCATACATTTTAGTATATTGTGTTTTTGTTTTCATTCATCTGAAAATGTTTTATAATTTTTCCTGTGATTTCTTCTTTGACCAATGATTAAGACTGTATTGTTCAATTTTCACATATTTATGAATTTCTCAATTTTTTTCCAATTACTGATTGCTAACTTAACTCCGTTAGGATAAGATAACATACTTTGCATAATTTCAATCCTTTTAAATTTATTGAGGTTTGCTTTACACCCTAACATATAGTCTACCTGTAGAATGTTCTATATGCACTTGAGAAGACTGTGTATTCTGCAATTGTTGGCTGAACTGTTCAATAGATGTCTGCTGGGTCGAATTGGTTTATCACATTGTTCAAGTCTTTCATACTCCTGTTGATAATTTGCCTAGTTGTTCAATCTATTGTTAAAAGCAGAGTATTAAAGTCTCCAAATATTGTTGAGTTTTCTGTTTCTCTCTTCAATTATGTTAGTTTTTGCTTGATGTATTTTCAGGCTTTTTTGTTAGGTGAATATATGTTTATAATTATTATAGCTTCCTGATTGGGTGATCCTTTTGTCCTAAAGTGTTCTTCTTTGTGTCTAGAAATAATTTTACCTTTAAAGTCTGTTTTGTCTGATATTAGTATAGAAACTTCAGCTCTTTTTGCTTATTATTTGAATGATATTCTTTTAATTTCAATGTAGTTGTGTCTTTGAATCTAAAGTGTATCTCTGGTAGACAACAAATAGTTGGATTATGTTTTTGTATTCATTTTAACAAACTCTCTCTTTTGATTCAAGTGCTTATTTAAATTTAATGTAGTTAGTGATAAGGTAGCATTTACATCAGCCATTTTGCTATTTCTTTAAAATATGATTGAATTTGCCCCTTTTCCTGTGCCCAGACCCTCTGTTCAAAGGATGAAGAATCACTTATGCCAAAATGCTATGGGTTCAATAAATGGTACTAGAAGACTAAATGCTTGGTCAAGAGTCTTGTAGGGGGTTCAGTCCTCTGACCTCCTCTGCCATGCCTTTTCTTGAGTGGGATGTCAAGCTGCTCTCTCTATCTGGAGTGATATAATGAGAGCTGATAAGCCCCTAAGTATCCTGTCTCCCTTATCTTAAATTTGTGGCTCTAAGCAGATTGCAAAGAAATTAGGACAAAGTTAAATACATTGGAAAAGGTGCTTGAGGAGAGATTGACTTTCTTACTCTCATACCAAACTGTATACTTATCTATTCAGGAGGGTTAGTGTGATATTTTGATGGGTATGTAGCCTTTTGAGATGCTGATAAAATAATCTGTAATATGGCCTCTCATTATTTTGTGCAGCCTTGGCACTGAACTTGGCAATTCAGATCCTAGAGCCTGTCCTTCCTGGACAAAAATGGAAATAATATAAATTAACCCTTTCCTCCTCCAGAGAAAAATTGAAAGGCTGATGACTCAGGGTCGAGATATCTTCAAATTAATAAAGACTTCTCCCTACCCACCTGCTATTCTACATCTCTTTAAGGAAACAGCTACAATTTTTAGGACAAATTCATAAGATTAGCATAGCATCCTTTTGAATTTTCTTTTAAGATAGATTAATAGTTTATAAACATAATTTTATCAAGTTGCTTAATTTCCATTTATTTTAAAATCAAATTTTCTAAAATTACATAATATTTCAAGCAGAATTCTTTATATTAAGTTTGAAATGATAATGAAACTGCTTTTGGGGATAAGGATTAAGCAAATGCTTTTTTGATTTATAATAGAAACTGATAGGAATTGGGGATTTTAAAATTCTTTCTCATTGTTAATGGTGAGTCTAGGTGAAACAGGTCAGACCCAGTTAAATTTAGACCCGACTCTCTAATTTCTGTAAAACAGGATTAAAAATGAGAATAATCTTATGTCTGGAACATCCTGAATATTTTTATCTCTTTTTATAGGAAGATTTGATATATTTGATTGACTGTTTTTTTCTTTGTGTAGCTCAAGGCATAAAACAAAGAAATTTTAAGCAGTAAATAATCTATTTTTAGTTTATTAAGATCCAGAAATAAGACAGAGAACCAAGAGAAGAAGCAAAAAATGTAATAAGAAAAGTGAACACAGTCAATTGCAATATTTTTGTATTCTTTCCCATGAAAGATCATCATATGGTGAATTTCTCAAGTCCAGAGTTCACATTGTACCTGTGGTGTACAAATTCCAATAATGCTGTCTCTGTCTCTAGATGTAATCTACAAATCTTGGAACATGAAAAATTCAGGTAATCTGAGTAGTTGAACTAACTCACTAATCCATGGCATTTCATTTTTCATATAAGGTAAGGAGAAGAGATTTTTCACTTGCACAGACTGGATATCTTAGTCAGTTTGGGCTGCTTTAATAAAAATACCATAGAATGGGTGGCTTAAACAACAAACATATATTTCTCACAGTCCTAGAGACTGGGAAGTCCAAGATCTAGGTGCTAGCAGATCCGGTGTCTGGATCTGGTTTTCAGATGGCCATCTTCTCCTTGTGTTTTCACCTGGCAGAGAGCAGAGAGAGAGTAAGGGCAAGTTCTCATGTCTCTTCCTACAAGGGCACTAATCCTAATCGCGAGGGATCTACCCTCTTGACCTAATTACCTCCCCAGAGCCCCACCACCTAATACCATTGCACTGGGGATTAGGATATCAACATATGAGTTTTGGGGGCAAAAATATTTAGTCTGTAGGACAGGAGCTCATAAAGTGTGGTAGGTACAGATCAGTCCAGAGCTATGTCTTTCCTAAAACTCGTAAGTGCCTGGACATGAAGAAGTGTTGGAGGGAATCTATTTGCATAAGAGGCGGAAACACCTTCCTATGAAGAATCATAATGAGGAAAAGAAGAAATGAGAAATGATAGCTTGATTCAAGAATAATGCCACAGAATCAGAGAGGAAGGAGATTTTGGAGTACAATGTCCTTTTCTCAAATATTCTCCCAGTCAAGTGCCATGGACTCCTGTTGGAGTGTTCTATGAAAAGGTTATAAGATTGAGCCAGAAGAGCCAGTTCATCAAAATTCCACTAAGAAGTGAGAGTTCCACAGCCCTGTGCTGAGACCCAAGAGCAGAGTGTAAACCTAAGGTGGCGAGAGCATGTCTTCACTTCACTATGGAGGTGAAGGCAGTCAGAACTCTCAGCTAAGACTGATGTCTTGGAATAATGATGTATACTGGGTTAAAGAAAATTAAAAGAGCCTAATTTCCAAATAACACACACACGTAAAATAGCCGAACTGGTGATAAGGAAGTAAAAGCAGGAATCAAAGGTAAGAGTAGAAATTGTAAATTAGTATCTGTCACATTTGTCTTTGGCAACCACAGTTCTCATAAAGAGGTATCCTTAACTGTGGTGACAGCTTTCTGAGGTCTTGAAGATGACTAGAGAAAGGAAAAGCAAGAAAAATGATGGTACAGGCCACCCCATTCCTGAATGGGAAACACAGTGATGAACTCATAGCTCCTCTGAGAACTTCTAGGAGTCTACAGGGATTTTGAAGGGGAGCTGGAGGTCTGATAATGCTGCGTGGGTACAGTCAGAGAACACAGTGTGGAATTCTCAATGCAACCATTACTTTATTGATAGTATGATGAAGCCAGGGGAAACTATAGAACTTAAGGAAAAATATTCTTAAGGCTTTAAGAAGATTAAGTTTAAGAAGGAATAGGAACTTGAAAGAGTCCTTATATTTATATTTAGAGATCACTTTCACTTATGTTTTGATGCATCCTTCATGACAGGCTGATTTTGAAGGACTTATCTTCATTGCATAAGTGCAGAAAATAGGCCTCAGTTTCCCTGAGTTTCCAAAGTTTTAAAGCTGAGGAGTGGGAGAGTCTGGATTAGTCCTCATAGCTAATGAGTTAGTCTCCAAGAAGTGTTGCTCCAATGAGGCTTTAAGGTCCTAAATGCTGTCTCATTAGCAAGACGTCAGGAACCACTTGTGAAACAGGCACTTCATGGTTAGGGATGACTTTCAAAAATTGAGAGAGAAAATGAGTAATTACAAAATAAAATTCTACATTTATTAAGTTGGGCACAATATACTTTATAAGGAATAACCAGAAGCAGGTTGGAGCAGAACTGGTGGTATGGCCGTAATGTGTGGCCCCCTGAGCACAGGTAAGATGGGGCATTGCCTGGAATAGCCTGAATCAAACATCCTCTCTTGGAAACAGGATCCTTGCTCCAGACATTTGTGTGCTTTCTGGAGCCACCACAATAACATAGAGATTGAGACTTTCAAAAGAATTATCAGGTCAGTATTTTCTTGTTTATGCTTTTGTTTTGGCAGCTGGCTCAGAGGAAACCTATCCAGTACCACATAGGCTGTCCAGTGTCTCAGGAGTCCTTCAAAACCCTGTAAATCTCCCAGCCCCTTTCCATCTTTTGATGATATAATGAACCGTGCCAAATCCTACTTAATTCAAACACCAACAAAATCCCATGATAGAGGCTTATGCAATTAAATTTTTGAGAATGCTTTACAATGCAATTCTCAAACATAAACATAGGTAGGGAAAATAGTATAATGACCCTCTGTGTATGTATTACTCACCTTCAACAATTGTTTACACGAAGTTGGGGTTAATTTCAAATGATTATTTTAAAATATATACTCTGGCATAGACTGCTAGCTCTAATCTAAATGTGTTCATCTCTTCTTTTATAATAGTGAAAGCCCATAGTTATAGCTCCTTAGAATAGCAACTGCATTTTCCTTCCTAACTTGTGGGTAGGTCTGACCATGTGGTTCGGCTCTAGCCAAGGGGATGTGAGCAACAGTGATGACTGTAACTTCTACATATGCCCTGTAAGGTAAGGGGTATGGCATTTCTTTCTCTCTTTACCCTCTACTACTCTGTTTTGCAGATAAGGAAGTAAACTGCTTTGGACCAGAGACAAAGATCACACTTTAATGATGGTAGAGCCACAAAGTAGAATTTCCAGGCCTCTGAAGACTTGACAGAGTAGAACTGCTATACAGTTGGACTATTATGTGAGAGG
The DNA here is from genome assembly GCF_029281585.2 of Gorilla gorilla gorilla. Classification (NCBI taxonomy): domain Eukaryota; kingdom Metazoa; phylum Chordata; class Mammalia; order Primates; family Hominidae; genus Gorilla; species Gorilla gorilla. The sequence goes on along the minus strand of NC_073227.2, from coordinate 30,442,899 downwards.
GAAATAAAAATCTGTCTGGTTTATGATGTGTGGCCCTCTAATTTAAACCAGTTTACTTGAGTCTGTGTTACTAGCACAAAATCAACATTCTAATTAATAATCTTGATAAATGATTGTATAATTTTGGTGAATAGAAATTTGAGCCTGTATATTAACAGCACTTCTGTGATTTGATGATATGCTACATGTTAGCTCAGCACTTATATTACAATTTCTCTGGTTCTCACTCAACAAATATTTCCTGAGTGGCCGCTATATGCCACGCACTATTCCCAACATCTGGAATAGTGTCTGGCATATAGTAGCCACTCAGGAAATATAAAAATAAGCTTTCTGCCCCCATAAAGCTTATATCATGTTATGGGATGAATACTTAGATCATCTTGTATTAGTCTGTTCTCATGTTGCTAATAAAGACATACCCAATACTGGGTATTTTAAAAAGGAAAGAGTTTTAATTGACTTACAGTTCCACATGGCTGGAGAGGCCTCAAGATCATGATGGAAGGTGAACAAGGAGCAAAGTCATGTCTTACATGGCAGCAGGCAAGAGAACATGTGCAGGGGAGCTCCCATTTATAAAACTACCAGGTTTTGTGAAACTTATTCACTACCACAAGAACAGAATGGGGGAAACCACCCTCATGATTCAATTACCTCCCACCAGTTTCCTCCCATGACATATGGGGACTATTACAATTCAAGCTGAGATTTGGGTAGGGACATATAGCCAAACCATGCCACCTCTTAAAATTCATATGTTGAAGTCCTGATCCCCAATGTGATGGTATTTGGAGGTGGGGTCTTTGGGAATTAATTATCTTTAGACTAGGTCATGAAGGTAGCATCCTCATAAAGGGATTAGTGCCCTTATCAGAAGAGGAAGACAGAGATCTCTCTCCCTTCAGGAGTAAGCATTGAAGAAAGGCTATGTGAGGACGCAATGAGAAGGCAGCCATCTGCAAGCAAGGAAGAGAGCCCTCACCAGCTCCCAAATCTACAGGTCCCTTGATTTGGAATTCTCAGCCTCCAGAACTGTGAGACATAGATTTCTGTTGTTTGAGCCACCCAGTCTATGATATTTTGTAACAGCCACCCAAGCTAAGACACATTCTAATAGATTTTTGCTTTCTGCTTCAACTTTTTAGTATCGGCTCATTTATTCATTCATTCAACAAATATGTATGGACTAGCCAAAATTGCCAGGCTCTATTCTAGGCACTTGGCATGCAGTAGTGAATAAAAGGGTCAAAATCTCTCTGTTCCTAGGACTTACATTCTAGAGCGGGAGATGGTCAGATAAGCAAGATCAATAAGTATTATTAAAATATGTATTATAACAAATAGTGAGACATGCTAAGGAGTAAAGTAAAACAGGAAAGGGTAGTGAGAAGTAGGAGAGATGAAATTTTTTGTTTTAGATGGGGTCATCAGAGACTCCTTCATTCTATTTGAATAGAGACATGAAGGAATGATGGAGCAAGCTGTGCCGACAGTCAGGGTAGAAGCAGTCCAGTCAGAAGGAATTACATGTGCAAAACCCAGAGGTAGTACCATGTTCTGGAAACTGCAATGAGACCCATGTGGCTAGAGCTGAGTGAACCAGAAGGATACCAGTAGGAGAGACAGTGTTATCCTTTAGGGGTTTTGTAGGGCCCAGATGGCTCAAAAGCTGGCATCTCTTGCTTAATTAAAAACTAGGCATCTTTGCCTCACCCTTACAGTGTTTCCTTTTTTTAAATTACATCTGTTACAAATATTATCCCTGCAAACAACCATTGGCATAGTCCTATGGGCAAGTACACATTATTGTCTCAGTAGAATGCCCCTGTTGACACAAGGGCAACATCACATATGATCTGATGGGTGAGTCTGAAGCCAGTCAAATGAACAGTAGTGAAGAGAGGAAACCCAGGGCAGGAAGCAGGCAGTGAAGGATCTTGGGGTGGAAGCTTTGGATGCTGGCAGTGAAGAAGGGAAGGGGCCAGCAGCTTCCTTCTAGCACCAGCTATTTGTGATGAGTGGCAGGTGTTGATCAGAGCACTGCTAATATATAGAAAGTGGGGGAAAACTTCAAGGATGTAAATATAGGAAGTTTTTGGGGAAAATGTTCAGATTATGACTCATGGAGGGAGAGATATAAAACAGACTAGCTGAAATAGTGTGCATACTTTTAACCATACAGGTGAGAGTCACAGAGGGCACAGAAAAAAATATGACCAAAGTGAGTTAGTCTTCTCACATGTCCTCACATGGCCTTTCCTTAGTGCTTATGCCACCCTTGTTGCCCTGATTTTCAGAGGTATCATATTATTATAAAAACATTATAAGAGGAAAACCAGTTCCTACTGAAGTAAAGAATAGAGATGGGGGCCACATGTGGTTTCTCTGGTTCCCCCTCCACCCTGCCGAGGGAAGGTCTGGAGGGGAGTTTGAGAGGAATTTCTCACCATTAGCAAAAAGGGAAAGATTTCACTTAGTATGAAAAGATGTACTTGATTCTGAGTTCTGGAGAAAGTGTCCATGTATAGCTGACATTTCTTTTTTGATGCTGACCTTAGATTGGAGTCATTGCAGGAAATAAATAGTGCAGTGTCATATCCACGTTCTAGTGTGTGGTTCACACGGATAATGCTGCTTGGGAGGAACCCAGAATACTGAACTATAAAAGGTGCATCTGCACTCTCTTGGCAGCTAGGATTGTTCTCCAGGCCCTGACAGATTGGGCCTGCCCAGAGGGAACAATAGGACAGGGAAGCAACTGTATAGCATAAGGGCTGCTTTTGATCAAACAAATGGGTGATGGCAAATGGGTGATGAAAAATGGAAAACATCTCAGTTTCTTCTATGAATCTTGTGCTACACTTTGTTCTTTACTATAGTGCTATTTCAGTTGAAGGCTGAGATGGTGTCAAACTCAACAGAATGGAGTAGTAAATATGGTTGATTTGCCATGTCTGCTGGGAGCAACATAGGAGAGGGTGATGGTCTCTGTGTTACACATTTGCTTTCTCTGTAATAAATCATTGCTTTGATAAATAATAGTCACAAGTATTTCTGATACATTTTTCTTTTATAATAGAATATATTTTAAATTTGAGAACAGTGGAATTCTGTGTCCAAAGAGACACTGGAGGTACCAAGGTCAAAAAGTATATATAATAGCAATTTAGATTTTGTAAGAATATAGCAAGAAAATTGCCTTGAGTTGGGCAGTATCAGTGGAAAAGACACAAACTGTGTTTTATTTCTATTGTCTCACTTGATAGCAATCAACATAGGCTACTTTTGTGACCAAATGTATGTGGGTTTTTCCGCACATCTCAAGCAAGCAATCAGCTGCGCAGCAGACACCAGCTGGATGTGCTCTAATTCAATTCTGACACTATTTACCTGGAGATAGCATCAGATCCCACAGGTTGAGAGCTCAGTTCTCAAGAGTACACTGCTTCCTTCTGCTGTCAAGCCTGAGACCCAGGTTGTTTGACCTGTGCTTCTGACTGACTGGCTATAAATCAGGGATCCCATGACCCTTTTCTGGGGTTTGATTAATTTGTTATAGTGGCTCACAGGACTCAGAGAAACACTCAAATTTACCAGTTTATTACAAAGAATATTACAAAGGGTACAGATGATGAGATACCTGGAGCAAGGTATGGTAGGGGGAGTGGTGGGGCTTCCACACTTTCCCAGGTGTGCCACCCTCCAGGAACCTCCCTGTGTTCAGTTACCCCAGAAGCTTTCTGTACCATGTCCTTTTGCATTGGATAGGCATGATTGAAGCATGGGCATCTGTGTGGAAATGTGATTGGACAAGGAGGGTACGATCTAATACAAATAGATGCAGAAAACCAACAAGATCTGTTCAGATTCTTCTTGGCCTCTCCATGCAGCATTCCTTCCTCCAGAGTATGGGGCAGAACCTCTTCTGAAATGAGGGTCTTATGATCCATAATCAGACAAAGTAGGTCAGAGAATTTCCTTATGGCCAGCTCCAAGGCAAAAAGGCGAGGTAATATTTCCCCCCATCTTGGAGAGAGGGGGAGAAAAAAAGCAGTAGGTGAAAGGAAGACAGAAGTTCAGAAAAAAAGATTCTGTTTTCTGAGACCTGCTTCTGAGGCCCAAAGTGCCCTATCATTATAACAAAGGCTGTTACAAAGGCTATGGGAGTTATGAGCCAGGAACCCTGGACAAAAACAAATATATTGTGTGTGTGTGTGTGTGTGTGTGTGTGTGTGTGTATAAATATGAATCATAATGTCACATTACAGGCATGGTGAAGCTATTTTATTGCGATGATACAATTTTGGTCTCATGATTAATCTGAGTACAAAGATAAAATAATTGGCTCTGGGAAATCATGTTTACTCTGTCCTTGTAGAAATTAAAGTTGAACCATCACTTGAAGGGAAGTATAGAAGGGATTCCAGCCATATTTGGACTTCAGATGCATTTAAGTGCCTAGTTCAATGGTCTCTTTAAAATGTAAGCCTACTACTCGGTTTTTATTAACTCTCATTTATTTTAGTATCTTGATTTTCTTGATGTCATGGTCACATAGGCAGAAAGTCATTGTGGATGCTACTCATTTTTAGTGGTTCAATAGAGCCTGAATTGATAAAAATTTGGCTCAACCTAGAGAAAACTTATAATATTAAAATAGGTGAAATGAATATAAGACAGAAATAGTGAAAATGGTACATGATCATTCCTATAATATTTGAGCAGAAATAGAACCTTCAATGGTAACGTTAACCTTGCAAATAGGGGACCCTTGGTATTGTACATCTACTAGACTCTAAGTTCTTCGATTGATGCTGTGATTCAATAAGGGCTAAAAAATGTTCATTGGTGATGGTGAATATGATTCATATACTATTGAAGACTGTATTAAGTGTCGGTCATATGTTACATAAGATATCCTGCTGCTTCCACAGGAAAAGTCTAGTTTTATTGCAACTTACCTTCCAGTCAAACCTCAGGTAGCTTTTGATCTGAGGAAACCCTCCTTATGTAATTGCCTCTGTTTCTACAGTGTCAAATTTAACACCTTCTCATCTGATTTTTCACATGCTATAAAAATCTAGCCATCACTGAGGACTTACTGCATGCTAGGCATTGTTCTAGACACGTGACATTTATTTTTACATGTATTATTAATTGCATCTATTGTTAATCCTCAAGGAAACCTTAAGAAGGTAATATTGTTATCCCCATTTCATGAATACAGAAATTTAGACACATGTAATTTAAATAGCTTACCTAAGGTCACACAGCTAGTAGTTTTTAGAGCTGGTATATGAATTCAGCAGTACTACCTTTGTGCCTTTAAGGGAGTTATTTTCACTTTCTGGGCCTCTGTTTTTTCATCTGAAGAAATGAGATACTGAAAATATTGAGTGGTCATTCTCCTTGAGAACTGGAATAAGACAAGGATGCTCACTCTCACCACTCCTTTTCAACATAGTACTGGAGGTCTTAGCCAGAGTAATCATGCAAGAGAAAGAGATAAAAGGCACCCAAACAGGAAAAGTCAAACTATCTTCACTGATGACATAATTCTATACCTACAAAACCCCAAACCCTCCATCAAAAGGCTTCTATAACTGATAAATGATTTAAGTAAGGTTACAGGATACAAAATAAATGTACAAAAATAAGTAGCATTTCTACATACCAATAATGCCCAGGCTGAGAATCAAGACAAGAACACAATCTCATTTACAGTAGCCACAAAGAAAATGAAATACCTAGGAATATAGCTAACCAAGGATGTGAAAGATCTCAACAAAGAGAACTACACTAAACACTATTGAAATAAATCAGAGATTACACAAATAAGTGGAAAAATATCCCATGCTCATGGATTGGAAGAGTCAATATTGTTAGAATGGTCATACTGTCCAAAGCAATTTACAGATTCACTGCCATTTCTGTCAAACTACCAAGATTATCCTTCACAGAATTAGAAAACGCTATTCTAAAATGCATATGGAGCCAAAAAGAACTCAAATATCTACAGCAATTTTAAGCAAAAAGAACAAAGCTGGAGGCGTCACGCTACCTGACTTCAAACTACACTATAAGGCTGCAGTAACAAAAACAGCATGGTACTGGTATAAAAACAGACACATAACACCAATGGAACAGAATAGTAAACACAACCACTCTGATCATTGATAAGGCCAACAAAAATAAGCAAGGAAAAGGACTCCCCATTCAACAAATGGTGCCGTGTTAACTGGCTAGCCATATGCAGAAGAATAAAACTAGACTTTTACCCTTCATCATATACAAAAGTAAACTCAAGATGGATTTAAATGTAAGAACTTCCTATAAAAATTCTAGAAAAAAAATCTGGGAACTAGTCTTCTTGACGTCAACCTTGGCAAAGAAAGAATTTTTGGCTAAATCTCCAAAGGTGATTGCAACAAAACCAAAAATTAACAAGTGGGTTCTAATTAAACTAAGGAGCTTCTGCACAGAAAAAGAAATGATCAGCAGAGTAAATACACAACCTAAAGAATGGCAGAAAATATTCACAAACTATGCATTCAACAAAGGTTTAATACCCAGCTTCCATAAGGAGCTTAAATAAATTAACAAGTGAAAAGCAGGCAACCGCATTAAAAAGTGGATATGATTCAAGAGAAAACATACATGTGGCCAACAAGCATAGGAAAAAAGTCCTCAGCATCACCAATCATTAGAGAAATGCAAATTAAAACCACAATAAGATACTATCTCATATCAATAAGAATGGCTATTACTAAAAAGTAAAGAAATAGCAGATGCTGGCAAGGTTGGAGCAAAAAGAGAATGCTCATCGACTGCTGGTGGGAATGAAAATTAGGTCAGCTATTGTGGAAAGCAGCTTGGAGGTTTTTTTGAAGAGCTTAAAACAGAATTACCATTCGACCCAGCAATCCCATAATTGTGTATATACCCAAAGGAATATAAATCATCCTGTCATAAAGACACATGCATGTGTATGTTCATCACAGCACTATTCACAATAGGAAAGACATGGAATCAACCTGGGTGCCTTTCAATGGTGGATTGAATAAGGAAAATGCAGTACATATACACCATGGAATACTACACAGCCATAAAAAAGAATGAAATCATGTTCTTTGTAGCAACATGGGTGAAGCTGGAGGCCACAACTGTAAGCAAATTAACGCAGGAACAGAAAACCAAACATTGCACGTTCTCACTTTATAGTGGGAGTTAAACACTGAGTACCCGTGGATATAAACATGGGAGCAATAGACACTGCAGACTACTAGAGGGCAGACAGAGGGAGTGGGGCATGGTCACAAAACTACTTATTGAGTATTATGCTCACTACCTGAGTACATTATACCCATGTAACAAATCTGCACATATACCCTCTGTATCTAAAGTAAAAGCTGACAAAAAAGTATATAAATCATGTGTCCAGCTCAATGAATTTCCACAAAGTGAACACACCAAGTAAAAAAATAGAACACAACCATAATCTCAGGAAGTCTCTCATGCTTCCCTGGAGCCACAAGAGTCATCACTATGCTAATTTCTAACACTGTCAATTAGGTTTTTCTATTTTCAAACTTTTTATCAAAATATTTTCTCTACTAAAAAAACTGGATTGTTTTAAAGCTTAAAGAAGATTATAGCTGTAAAGGGTTTAAAATGTGCAGGTGAGCATCATGCAATAATTTTAAGTTACAGCCATTATTGGCCAGATAAATTTCTAGTTGCTTACAAGAACACTACAAAGTAATTATTATTCTCCTCATTGGAAGAGGCTGAGTAACTTGCTCACTGCCTTACCAATTAATTAGCGTGAGATTGTTATTTCCCACAACTGGCTTACTCAAAAGGTTTATCTTTCCTGTACACAATCCTATAAAATATCTCTTCGTTTAATAACTGTATATTAAGTCAAGTGAGATGTCTCCAACCAGCTACTCACAATCTTGGTATTGCTGGGTAGATTAGAGTCAATTAGAGTCAACTTTGAACTCTCTGCTTTCCAGCTCCAAGCAAAAGCCCTATTGAAGGAAGAGGTGCTGCTGGGAGTAGTGTATAGAACATGTATTCTGCCTACTCTCCCTGGCAATCTGTATTCTCTCTGTAAGTGGCTGAACCACCAGGAAGTGACATACCTAACAGGAGCTTGTTTCGTTTTTTTGCAGAGTGCTCTTCTCAGAATTGTTGTTCAGACTTACTTCAGCTTCCATGGAAGGTCATTTCAAGGAATCTTTTGAAATTTATGATTACATTTGTTGTAAAAATGCTTCTGAGAACACTGTTCTTCACAACACTTGATAGCCCATTTAAAAAGGCTTATTTGAGACTTTTTCTGGGAAAGGCTTTGGTAGTGTTAAGGAACTAGGATATTTCCTTCTTTTCAATACTAAGCATTATGTAATTGCTTGGTCTTACGCTTCTCAACGAGGAAGCTCAGAATCAAATTTGAAGTTATACTACAGTCATTTTGGAATAATAGGCCATAAGTGTGATTGTAATAGGCTGCTAGAAGAGAAGAATATTTGTAAACTATAAGACAGTGCAACAAAAAGGTTTTCTTTAACCTAAAATTTTATTTTGGAATAACTTTGGATCTATAGAAAAGTTTCAAAGATCATGTGATCTGCGGTGTACTGGGTGGTACGGGGTGGCACTGTGTGTGAGTTCACTCTGTGATACTGAGGGTGCTTCCTACTCCTGTGTGTGGGAGTTCCTCCTACTTTATGAGGCAATAGTTTAAACTATTTTACGGTGTAGTTGTGTACACAATTACACTGTATAATTTATACTGTTTATCAGTTTATATACCACTCTGTGTATCCATTCACACTCATTAGCAGGCATACTACTATCGTGTGTGTGTATTAGCTCAGACTGTGTGTGGTTCACACTACTACCCTCCATGTTAGCTCAGGCTGTGTATAGTTCACACTCCTACACAGTGTATTAACTTGGGCTGTGTGGAGTTCACATTACTACCTTGTGTGTTAGCTCGGGCTGTGTGGAGTTCACGCTACTATCCTGTGTGTTAGTTCAGGCTGTGTGGAGTTCACGCTATTACCCTACATGTTAGCTTAGGCTGTGTGGAGTTCACGCTATTACCCTACATGTTAGCTCAGGCTATGTGGAGTTCACATGACTATGCTGTGTGTTAGCTCAGGCTGCGTGGAGTTCACGCTTCTCCTCTGCATATTAGCTCTGACTTTTTGGAGTTCACACCACTACACTGTATGGTGATTCACACAGAGGAGAATATTTGAAAACTATGAAGATCATAATTTTACAGTACTGCATTCAGCAGTACTAAATCTGAGGGCCCCAAGAGCAGACACCATTCTTAAAAAATTGATTATAAGGAAAAGAGATACTTTCGAAGATCATTTTCTTTATGAGACTAGTGGGCAGAACTGCTATGTTTAGCATTTACATGTCTTTCTGCCAAGTCTGTAAGTCAGAAGTTGAAGCTACAACAAAGTTCCATGTGTGTGGCAGAGATTTCTGGTGTTAGCGTTTCTAGTGTTAGTGGTGCCCAGGAGAGGCTTTTATTTAGAATTTGTGGTGAAGGACAAGGGAGAAACCATTCTTTATGGATTTTTGATAATCCACATGGATAGCGGGGCACATGGCCTGAGTTTGGATCTGGCCATGTTAACCTCCTAAGCTATGGCCAAGGATTTATATTTCCAACACCCAAACAGTGGCTTTGCCAATAAACAGTGGTAGATTTTCTTAATATATGGATAACATTTGGGATGCAATATCAAATGGAAAGTAGGTGCAGAGTGGTCACCTTTTGGCAGGGATGGTGGGGCAAAGCCTAAAGTGCCCTAAAGGTACCCAGGAGTATGGAGTATACTCAAAGAGAAGAAGTTGGTGTTGAGCTCTGCACTTATGAAGGCAGGAGCTAGACGGCGCAGAGAGTTTGTTGAGCCCTCAAGAAACAATCAGCCACATAGTCCTGGCTGATGATTGACTCAATGGCCAAGCCCAAAAAGTTAAGGAAACAGAAACACAGGGAAAGTAGGGGAGAGACACATTCCCACCCCGTACTCCAAGAGGAGGAGTTTTCCCTACACAGTCCTGGCCACCAGCCTTGCCTTTACTCTTTGCCCCCGGGAAGTGGGGCGAGTTGTCTGGCTGATGTCTGATAGTCACTGGTGCAGGTCTTTTGGGGCCCCTGTTTCCTTTCCACATCTGTTCAGTGCAAGAATACTGGGGAAGAATCTCTTCTCCAGCTCAGTGTTCCCCAAGGAAAACCATAGCAAGGCAGCTATTGCTGCTGCACACCTAATGCTGTACTCCAGGCTAGTTTTTGTCAGTCTCCATCTGCCTAGATGCTTTGCATCTTTCAATAAGTCAGAACTCAGATAGTGAGGAGATGGCTCTAATGAATTAGCCTTCTAAACCCCAAAAATTCCTATCAATTCCTGTAGTTTTAATTTTGACTTGTTTGTATAGGGTTTGTATATGATTAATGTCTGTCTTCTTGATTAGCGAGTCCAGGGGTGGGAAGGGTGATTGCATTGTATTTCTGGTGCCTGGCCCAATGTGTCAAAGTCACATATAAAACTCATGGAAGGAAATGAATCAATACGTCTCCTAAGCCCTTACGTTCTCTCTGGGCATGACTGTCTTCCCCTCTTACAGGGCCCTCTTGCTGAAGTATGTAAAGCTCACTTGGACCACCCTGCCAAAGTAGTCAACACAGAATCTGCCCTTGGAACTAGTTTTAACTCCAGCGAAGCTACCCACATGTCACAGCGCCAGCACTCAAGGAGAGGCAGCTCTGTGCAATTGCATCCAAGGAAAACCCTTGTTCCAGAGAAAAAGCCTGCATTTTCCCCTTTGCCTTTTCCTGACTCCTTACTTCTAGCTTTGGGATTGCAAATTCTGGTCTTGGACTTGCTTCTCCAGCAAACCCCTTAGTGTGCCTTCTTGAACACACCTACATGCTTTCTTTGTTGCTAGATGCCCCAGGACGGTACTGGAGTCTCAGACTTGATTTCAGGAGACAATGAAATCCAAGCTGACTGACATCCTCTTTTCCCCACCTGGGCCACCTTGGGTGCTCTGGAAAAGTTGAAGCCAGCCCTGGGCACAGCTCAGTGAGAGGAATTTTGCTTTCAGTCTTTTCTTTAGAGGGTGGGGGCAGTAAGGAGGAAGGAGAGAAAAAATTTACAAATACAAAAGCAAAAGAGTCACTTTTCCCATTTCTTTAAAAGTTCAAGCACGCATTTTCTTTCCTCCCTTCCCTGGGTCTTTCTAGGCTTTATTATTTCCTTTTGATACACGATTTTCTCTGGGGTTTATCTCTAAACCCTTCCCGGACTCCTTCCCCTGCTATTTGATAGGAGACAGGCAAAGTCCAGCACAAAGAAAACAAACAGAGCCTAGTGACGCGCAAGTGGTCTGCTGGTCCTGGCCACCTGCCGGAAGGCATTGAGGCAGAGCCCAGCGACACTTCTTTTGAAACAGAGCGATGTGCCTGCCATCCAAATCAAAGGTGCTTATAAAAAGAATTCCCTCTTTTGGGTCTGGGTTTTTTTTCCTCCCAGCTCCAGGTCCTGCTGTCCTCCTGCTGTCACACAGGAAGGACCCACAGTCTTATTCCTGCTTTGAATGGCAAAAACTTTAACTTGTAGTACTTTTTCCTGTTCAGCTTGCTGCAGCCAACTCTGTGTGTGGTTCCAGAACCTCCAGTAGCTGTTACCTACAGTTTTACCTTCCTGTTTCACTTTCTTTTCTAAAATACGGGCTTTTCCCTCCTCTACCATAAAAGTAATACATGCTTCCTATAGGAAATCAGTACAGAAAGAGGCAGGAAAAAAAAAATCATCTCCTGTCCCCCACCACCAAAAGATAAATTTGAAACATTTTATTCTAGACTTTTTTCTAGCATCCTTAAAGTTGGAAGATTCTCGGCCTATTCTAATTATTTTCTTATTCATCAGATATTGAGGATTCACAAGTGGGATTTTGTTTTTGGGTAGGAGTGTTTTAAGGAAGAGAGAGAAAGAGAAAAATGCTGGGCACAGAAGGGGCATAAATTCAAGCACCCTCAGAATAATAATATTTCATCTTTTTGAACTCTCAGATTGGTGCTTGCTTACAATATTTTATATTTAGATTCATACATTAATAAAAGAGAGAAATGATGAGTCAGCAACTACCTGGGTCAGCATCCCTCTGAGATGAATAACTTTGCAGCACCTTCAGCTACTCTTCTGAATACTGCGGGTGTCCAGGGGACTGGGAACAGTTTATTTCTACATTATCAGTGTTCTTCAAGGAAGCAAGTAAATGAAGAGATGGCAGGCAGCTTCATTAGGTGCAAAGCAGAGAATGGCGCCCCCTGTGGGCATGCATGTGGAGGGCAGGGCTTGCACAGCGGCTTGTTTCCAGCCCCAGCCACCTCCCCTCCCAGCACCTCTGGGCAGGGCACGACAGGTGCAGCTATACATGGTGGCTTGTGACATGGACAGGAATCAGCAGAGCTCAGCTTGAGGTCTGCCTTGACCACATGTTTGCCTTTGGCCATTCTCCCTTTGTGGGTTGGCTTGTTTCTTAGTGCAAGTGACAAAAAATTAAATGGTTTTTAAGGCGCCTTGTAGGTCATACATTCCAGGTACAAAGTAAAACTGCATTTATAGAATTTGGAGACAAATCTCGACACATCCTTATATCTCACCCAAGGTCTCATAGACCTGGCTGACTGTCAGAGAGGGTAGGGTGAGCCATCAGCCAGGATCCTGCACCTGTTCCTTACTAGACATGGGTGACCTTGGGCATGATGTTTAACTTCTGAACCTCCCTTTACTCTTTGTTGAAAGGGAGTAGTAATGTGCACCTTTAGGGTTATTATAAGGATGCAATAAAAAATGAATTCCACAAATACTTATTAAGCACCCACCAAATGCCTGACATAGTTTCAGGAACAGTTGGAAAGCAGTGAGCAAGAAGGGGAAGAGGTCTCTTGTCTTGTGGAACTGCCGTACTTGTTGGAAGTGAGGAAAACAGGAAATAAATAAAAAATCAGTGTCGTATAGACCATTAAAACCAGGTGAAGCCAGGTACAGTGGCCCACACCTGTAGTCTCCACTTAGCAGACTGAAGCAGGAGGATCACTTGAGCCCAGGAGTTCAAGTCCAGCATAGGCAACATAGCAACCTTGTCTCTAAAAATGTTTTTACCAAAAGAAAGAAAATGACTAGGTAGCCACTTCAGTTTGAGTGGTCAGGGAAGCTCTCTCTGAGGAGGTGGCATTCAGGCTGAAATGTGAATGGCAAGAAGGAACCAACCATGCAACAGTGGCTGGGAAAATATTTTAGGGGAAAGGGAACACAGTGTGAAGTCTCTAGGAAGGAACGGGATGAGCTTCGTGTGTTGTGGCCTGAAGTGAAACCTAGCTGGCTGGAGTGTGGAGGGTGAGGAGAGTGAGGCATCCAGAAGGAAGGGAGGTAGGGAGCAGGGTCACAGAGGGTTACATAAGTCAGGAAAGCAACTGGGACAAGGGAGAGCCTTCCCAGTTCCCGGCCTAAAGGTGCTCTTGAGTGAGCGGCGTATCTGTGAAAATGAGGAGAAAGAAAATGAGAAGGTTCTGAACGAACCAGTTTCTTCTGAGTCCTAAAGGATAAAGGTCAAAAGTTCTACCAGATGCTGCTTTGCCAGATGGTTTCCGTAGTGGAGAGTGTCTGCCTGCGTCAGACAGAAGCCCTGGGGGAGAACTGGGCCCTCTGGGGAGTCTTGGGAGGAGACGCCGTCAGTCCCTGAAAGTGGAAAAGTGACTAGAGATAGCCATTAGGTTCACAAAAGAAACCTTAAAATAGATTCAGCTGGAGATGCAAATTCAGTTCAGAGCAGGACTGCCGATGTGTTGAAGCTTAAAAAATTCCTCTGGGAGAATTGGGAGGGGAGAAAAACGAAGGCAGAGCAGATGGCTTGGTGAATAGGAGCCCAACACTCCAGGCTACTCAGAGAAGGGAATCTTAATTAAGGGAAGAAGCCCCAAATAAAAAACCTGGTTGCTCTCCATTATTAATAGTATTTTTCGTCCATTTGTGAGTTGGTGACAGATTCATCCTGGGCTATTTGGGTCTGAGAGGAAAGGAGCTGTGTTCCTCTTCTGATTTACAAAGTCCGATAGAGCAGCCCAGAGGCCATTCCTTAGGATTTCAAGGAAGGCTAATGTTGCAAATGAGAAGTAATTACAGCTCTCGGTTTCCAACTGTCCGAGTGGTAGCTCCGATGGTTAATTGGCTCTGCTTCCTTGGTCTACTTTCCCGAGGCTTTTGACCTCATTCTACTTCCTCTCCCATATCTTGGGGGAGTTTTCCCAGTCCAACAAGCTCTGCACATTTAGGTTACCTCTAAGGGTGGGTGTACCATCTGACAACAATTGATTTCCAAGCTTCTGCAGCTACCTTGGCTAGTTGTCTATGGAGTTAAAGAGTGCTAGCTGTTCATTAGCACCTGTGACATTTTCATTAGCATTAATGAGGCTCATCTGAAAAACTCAGACCCAGAGAGATTAGAATTATTCTGTGCCATAGGAAGTAACTGGCGAAACTTTCCCTGGCTCATTTAGGCCCTAGTTAGGAACAAAGGAGCATCGAATTTGTCCCAAGATGATAATAGTGTTACTTGTAAAGATGATTTTCTGGCAAGTTTGAGAAACAACATTTTCAAAATATTTTATAATGGAGACTTTCAAGCACACATAAAAGAATAATGTTACAATGAACTTTTATGTGCTCATCACTCAGTCTCAACAATTATTCACATTTCGCCAATCGTTTTTCATCTATTTCTCCCCTTTTATTTCTTTGCAATTTTCAGACCTCATAGTGTCTCATCCTTACTTTTTTCAGGGAATATCTCTAATATGTCCCCCCCATGCCATTGTCGTGAGTTGCGTTCGCTGGGAAGCAAATTCTGAGATGCAGAGTAGTGGACAGAAAATTTATTAGGAATGGTTTTCAGGATTTGCATCTGCAAGAGGGAATGACAGGAAACAAGGCCAGGACGAGGGAGAAGTTGGACCACTAGGTAATACCTATAAAAGACTCGGCTTGGACCAGGCGGTGGCTCACGCCTGTAATCCCAGCACTTTGGAAGGCCAAGGCGGGCAGATTGCCTGAGCTCAGGAGTTCGACATCAGCCTGGCCAACATGGAGAAACCCCATCTCTACTAAAAATATAAAAATTAATGGGGCATGATGGCATGCACCTGTGATCCCAGCTACTCTGGAGGCCGAGGCAGGAGAATCATTTGAACCCGGGAAGTGGAGGTTGCAGTGACCCGAGATCGCGCCACTGCACTCCAGACTGGCGATACAGCAAGACTCCTGATTATAAAAAAACAAAACAAAACTCAGCTGATCCCTGTGGAAGGCTGCAATGCTGAATGCTTATTACTTGTCCAGGGTCTGGAAGAGAAGGCTGGGCTTTAATATTCCCATAATACTCCCCTATGGACCATCCTGTCACTAGGAAGTGAGTATAATCTTGAGGAAGGTGTCCTTCTTCGGCCTAGGGCAGTTTGAGGGCAATTTCTGGAGAGGCGAATAGCAGGTGGCTGTCAGCTGGCAGTATCCTGAGCTGCGAAGGGGATCATCTTATTTCTGAAGGAGGATCAGGGTGGCTCATCACAGCATCCATCACAGACATTCTTGCATCTAACAACATTAACAAGAATTCTTTAATATTACCTAGTAATTAAACAATGTCTGCAAATCGTTATGTTAAATGAAGTTAAAAAATTTCTTTAATGCGGGTCTATTCTGAGTTTTAGAAATACAAATGAACGTGTGACTTTTCAGGAAGATTTTAAAATGTGAAACATTTAAAAAAATTATTTGACTGTCTCATGTGTTTTTGGTTTTGCTTTTATTTTTATTTTTTTGGGACGTATACCAAAAAACAATGCTCTGAACTCAGTAAACACGGGGACGTGGCAGTTTTAATTTCACAGTGTTAATACCTAAGGCCAAGACTCTCTCACATGGCAAAGAGGTGAGTGTTTGGCGTAGAACTATAAGAGTAAATGCTACTTGGATGCTACTTCATTTTAAGACAGCTATGAATTACGTGAGCATCTGAAGATATTTTGCAGTTTGAACAAGATATATACTAAAAACGCTGTGTACTTTGTTACATCGACAGTCACTCACTAACAGAGCTTTTTGACGTGGTCATTTCTGCACAGCTGAAGGAGAAACTGATGAAGAGTCTCTTTGTGGATGCTGTGAGGTTATTTTTAGGTTGCTACAAAGCCTCATTTATAACTGCGACTCTAATCTTAAGAGGCTGGTGTTGGAGACCAAAGAACTGGAAAGAAGTGGTATTCTAAGGTTTAGTGAAAGGTCCATAAATCAGTAGATTGCAGATGTGCATACAGCACGGACCAGGCATTGGAAATGATAAAAGGGAGATACAGTTTGCTTTCCTAGGCATTTCTATTGGAGTGATGAAAAGAAACATGGTAATTAACAGAATGGAGTGAAACAAGTAAACGTGTGCAGTTTTGTTTTGTTGTTGTTGTTGTATAGTTGGTTCTCTCTTGAACTCTTTTAGAAACATCACCTCAATTAAAGTAAGTATGCAAATGTCATTTCTTTTTCATAAAAGTAGAGAGCATTCTTAATCACACAGGTAATAAGTGAACAGATTGATTGGGAATACACTCTAGACATTTTAACAGTAACTCTATTCTAGTTCTGGCAGGCAATGGTGCAGTTTAACAGGGGCTCAGGCGAGGGAAAGAAATATTGTCTCAAAAAAAAAGATTATATGCAGTGGCTCATGCCTGCAATCCCAGCACTTTAAGGAGGCCAAGGCAGGAGGATTGCTGGAGCTCAGGAGTTCAAGACCAGTCTGAGCAACATGGTGAAACCCTGTGTCTACAAAAAATAAAATGAAAAATGAAAATAAACTAAAAGAAAAAATGTCCCTTGTAAACTTTATAGGCCTGCAGAAACATTACTTCTTATTAGTACATCTGAAAATCTGCTGTTTTTCTAGCAACCTTTGCTTTGACATATATCTTATTTTAGGTGCACACTTGTCATTCAGTGATTGCAAGTCATGTACCACCAAAATTAATGAAAATGTATGTATTTCCACTAGAATATGTATGCTTTAAATTCTTCAGCCTGAGGAGAAGTAAAAATGAGAGCATTAAAGACAATCTGGGATATAGTTATTTATATATTATGTCTGCCAAATTCTCTGCCAATGTGCAGTTTAATTTCAGGTTTCCCTTAAAATGTCACTGCTAAAAGGTAAAAGCTGGGTAACAAGCCTGTGGATAAAAATAAACAGACAGTTTATAGAAAGGGAAAATACAAAGCAAGAATCCAAAACTCAAGGAGATGTGGGTGAAAACTGAGCGATGAGCAGTTTTTGCATTTTAAGGTAAGTCCGAAATTTGCCTAAAGTTGTGAATCAAGGGGAGAAAGCAGTTCTTTTCTAAATGAGTAGACCTTAAAATTGTATCTTACTGCCATACTCTAGCTAATCAAAGTGGAATTTGGGTGCTTGACCTCACAATCAAGATGGAAATCTTGAATTTCTGCAGCTTCCTTATTTAGCTGAAGAATTCTAAAACGTATCTAATAGAAAACCATCTTTAGAGAATTTCCCAGGTGATAAATTATTTTCTCTGGCTTAATACCTCTGAACAGCTATTAAGTTCACTTAGAAAGTTGTTTGTGTCTTAACATTGTCACCATTACTTAGTAGACACCTAGAATTTTCTATGTTCCTTTAATATTCGTTAATGGAAATAATAAAAATGGAAGAAAAAATGACCTAGTACTGTGGCTTGCCATAAGGAGATCACATTCTAATTCTCATTTATTCAATATTTATTTAAAGAATCAATTTTTGAGCACCAGGCTCTACTCTAGATGTCAGGGATAGAGTTTTGAACAAAAAACTGTGTTTGTTTTCATGAAGCTTATGTTTATCATATGAAGAAGATACAAAGTAAAGGCAATGTAACACAAATGGTGCTTGCTACAATGAAGAATCAAGGAGGATAAAGGGATTTAGAGGATTGTTGGGTGCTCTTTTGGAAAGAATGGTCAAATAACTCTCTGAAGTGTTAATATTTGACATAAATATTGAAGGATTTTGGGAAAGAATGGCCAAATAACTCTCTGAATGTTAATATTTGAGATAAGCCTTGAAGGAACTAGAAGAACAAATTTGAGAATTTAAGGGAAGATTGTTCCTGGAAGGGGAAACCTGAGCAAAGGCCCTGTGGCAGGCGTTACTTATTTGACAAACCAGCAAGGAGGCCAGCGTGGTTGGAAAGGATTGAGCTAGGAAAGGAGGATGATAGATAAGAAATAAATTGTAGAGCAAGCTGGAGGCTATATTACATGGGACCTTATAGGATTTGGTAAAAGTTTGGATTTTACTGATATGCAATGGAAATCCATTGGCAATCTTGAATAGAAGAAGCACATGATATAATTTATGTTTTAGAAAGATCATTCCAGCTATTACACGGCAAACAGTGAAGAGAAGAGCAAAAGTAAAAACAGAGATCAGTGGATGACTGCTGCAGTAATTCAGGATATACAATGCTGTGGTGAGGTGGTAACATGTGGTTGTATTTGAGATGTATTATGTAGGCCAGGCCAAAGTATTTCATGTGATTGTTCTGTAGAAATCTGGTTTATATAAATGACTTTGAGAGGTGATGAAATATAGTGAAATGAGTCCCCTTTATGATATTTTATTATATAAAATTTCAAACATATACAAATGTAAAATGAATAGGATGGTGGACCTCTGTGTATCCATTACACAGATTGAACAATTATTAAGATTTGGTCAATCTTGTTTCACTGATGTCTCCCTACCAGTATTTTTTGTCTTCCTGGATTATTTTGTAATAAATCCTAGAAATCACATCACTTTACCATCAATAGTACGTATGTCTAATAAGTAAGAACTTTTAAAAACGCCGCAATATCATACACAAAACCCTATAATATTAACAAAGTTGGTAATAATTCTTTATTACAATCTAAAATCAATAGATTCATCAATAGATTTATCAATAGATTTTGAATCAATAGATTCAAATTTTCCCAGTGTTTCCTTAGGAATGTATTTTTGCAGTTGGGTTGAGTAGATTAGGATCCAAAAAAAGTCCACCCATTGCATTTGATCAAAATGTCTTATAAGTCTCTTTATATCCACCCACCTTCTCCTATCCTTTTAATGTTTTTTTGTTTGTTGGTTTGTTTGTTTTTCTGACACCTATTTGTTGAGATCCTGGATGTTTTGGATGTTTGCCCAGTAGAATTTTTTTCTTTTCTTTTTTTTTTTTGAGACGGAGTTTCACTCTGTTGCCCAGGCTGGAGTGCAATGGCGTGATCTTGGCTCACTGCAACTTCTGCCTCCCGGGTTCAAACCATTCTCCTGCCTCAGCCTCTGGAGTAGCTGGGATTGCAGGTGTCCGCCACCACGTCCGGCTAATTTTTTGTATTTTTAGTAGAGACGGGGTTTCACTATGTTGACCAGGCTGGTCTCGAATTTCTGACCTCCTGATCCACCCGCCTCGGCCTCCCAAAGTGTTGGGATTACAGGTTTGAGCCACTGCTCCCGGCCTAGAATTTTCTATTAGATTTGACCGATCATATCGTGTAGTATTTAAACCTTTTTTTATCCTCGTAATTTACCGTGAAACTGTAAGGTAGATATAGAGGCTTGATTATATCCTTTTTTAGGGGCAAGGATGGGGAAAAATAATTCAAAGATGGTACCGTGTACCACCTATTGCATCGGGGACACATGATTGCCAGTTATCAATCACATTTTAATGAGGTTAAAGTTGATGAGTGGTATGGTAGGCTAAATAGTGACTCCATTTTCTAAAGAGATCTGCAGCCTGATTCTGAACTGTGAATATGTTATGCTATGTGGCAATAGGGACTTTGTAGATGTAATTAAGATTACAGTCCTTAAAATAGGAAGATTAGGAGGGATTACCCAGGTGGATTTAATTGAATCACATGACTCCTTAAAGGAAGAGAACCTTTCCCAACAGAAGTCAGAAGAAGCAGAAGAGAAATATGGTAGGTGTGGAAATCAGAGCTTGCAAGCATGAGAAAAATTTGATATGCTGTTGCTGGCCGTGAAAAATAGGGTCCCGTGTACAAGAACCAAGAGAAGCCTCTAAGAACTTAGGCAGAACTCAGCCTGACAGCCAGCATGGAAATGGGACCTCGGTCCTACCACTGCAAGGAACTTCATTCTGCTCACAACCTGAATGAACTTGAAAGCAGATTCTGAGAGCCAAGACCAGCGATACCTTGATTGGGATTTCCAAAACCTGAAGCAAAGAAATCAGTCAAGCTAACACACACTTTTCACCTCTGAACCATGGGATAATAAATTTGCATGGTTGTAAGCTGCGAAATTTGCGGTATTTGTTAGAGCAGTAACAGAAAACTAATATTAATACAAGTGAATGCAGGGATTGTCAGCCTGATTTACCTGTTATTATAAGTTCTTCACCCATCTTTCATCTTCATGGTTTCAGCAGCCATTGATAATTATTGTTTAGATCTGTTGTCATTAAGGGTTACAAAATGGTGATTATTTAAGATCATCCTTTCTGTATTTATTAGCTGGAATTCTTCCTTAAAGAATAACTTTTCTTCATCCACTATTTAGCTACCTTAAAATAAATTTTGGACATAGAAAACAAGATAAATACCTGTTTTTTCCTTTATTTACTAATTTACAGAATACTGAGAAGATTGGTTTGCTACTATTTAAGAAGACCAATTAGTTTTTTGGTATTATTATGAATTAATGGATTGTTGTATGTGCATGTTTCAACCACCATGCTGTCATTCATTTCCTTTTGATGCTTAAATGATCCCATTTGCAACTAATGAAAAACCTGTTATGTTGGATCCTTGTGTCTTTTTGTCAAGAGCTAGTCTTGAACTCCTGGACTCAAACTATCCTCCTGCCTTGGCCTCCCAAAATGCTGGGATTACAGGTGTGAACCACTGTACCTGGCATACAATAGCATTTTTGTTTTCTGGCACTACAAATTATCCAAGGTTTATCTTGTACATTTTAAGCCCAGACAGTGCGTTGTCCATTTCCCCAAGAATCCTTTGTTCATTTCAAGTATTTAGAGAACACAATTTGGACACTTGGGCGTTGTTCTTGTCATTGCTTTAAGGCTATCTCAGTAGACAGAGAGAAAAATTATGACTTTACAGCATATTTCCAATCCACAGGTTACAATACACCATTTTCGCTTAACCACTTTTATTTTCATTCTTGAATATGTTTGTTAAACATTTTCAGGCTGGGCGCGGTGGCTCACGCCTGTAATCACAACACTTTGGGAGGCCGAGGCGGGTGGATCACAAGGTCAGGAGATCGAGACCATCCTGGCTAACACGGTGAAACCCCGTCTCTACTAAAAATACAAAAAAAAAAAAAAAAAAAAAAAATTAGCCGGGCGTGGTGGCAGGCGCCTTTAGTTCCAGCTACTTGGGAGGCTGAGGCAGGAGAATGGCGTGAACCCTGGAGGCAGAACTTGCAGTGAGCCGAGATTGCACCACTGCACTCCAGCCTGGGCGACAGAGCAAGACTCTGTCTCAAAAAAAAAAAAAAATTCATTTCTAACATTAATACAATTGATTGATTTTATTATTACTAATAATAAGATTGATGAACTTGGTTTAAGATATCCTTGCAGGTTTTGTTTTTTGTTTTTAGACTTCATCCCTGTAAGAAAGTACAGTCAAAATACTGAATTTTATTTTATTTATTTTTATTTTTAACTTTTATTTTAGATTCAGGGACACATGTGCAGGTTTGTTATATAGGTAAATTGTGTGTCGTGGGGATTTGCTGTACAGATTATTTTATCACCCAAGTAATAAGCATAACACCCAATAGGTAGTTTGTTTTATCCTCATCCTCCCCCCACCCTCTACCCTCATATCAGCCCCAGTGTCTATTGATCCATATGTACTCAATGTGTCCATATGTACTCAATGTTCAGCTCTCATTTGTAAGTGAGAACACGTGGTATTTGGTTTTCTGTTTCTATGTTAGTTTGCTTAGGATAATGGCGTCCAGCTTCATCTATGTTGCTGCAAAGGACATGATCTTGTTCTTTCTTATGGCTGCATAGTATTCCATTGTGTATTCCACATTTTCTTTATCCAGTCTACTGCTAATGGGTACTCAGGTTGATTCTATATCTTTGCTATTGTGAATGAACATATGTGTGCATGTGTCTTTATGGTAGAACAATTTATATTCTTGGGGGTATATACCCGATAGTGGGATTGCTAGATTGGATGGTAATTCTGTTTTAAGTTCTTTGAGAAATGGCCAAACTGCTTTCCACAATGACCGAGCTAAAAATACTGTATTTTAAAGTGTTAAATAAAGTACTTCATGAAGTGGTCATGCCACCGATTTTAAATACAGTCTAACTTATTTGTTTTTGTTTTATTTTAGGAGGTTATAGTTTTGTTTTTGTTTTACTTTTGTTTTTAAATGTGTAAACATTTACATGACTCTATGTAAACATAAATCAATAAAACACGGGGAATTCTGAGAGTTCTAGCTTATTTCCTTTCCCTACCTTCATTGTCTTTAAAATACTTTTTTAGTTTTACATCCATCAATTTTTAATTTTTAAAATATAAACAAATTATGCATGCATATGCATATATAGTTATTTATAGTCTTTCTTCACCTAAACAAAAATGATTCTTTTTATTATACAATTTATCTCGCTTTTTTGTTTAAAATATCCTGCAGATCACTTCATGGCAGCATATAGAGATCTTTCTCATTCTTTTTCATAGCTGGACAATATTCCATAGTTTACTCAGAGTAAATTTATTCAACCAGCCCCCTTTTGTTGGACACTTAGATTGTTTCTCATCTTTTATTATTATAAATAGTGCTGCCATAAGTAGTCTTTGGTCCTCCTCTTTTCCTATTTGCTTGTGTATGTTTGAGATATGTTTATAGAATGTGGTTGCTGGATCAAAGGGTAATTGTTCAAGGCATTTTGGTAGATATTGCCAAATTCCACTCCATGGAATTTTGCAATACCATAACCAATTTTTGAGAATTGCTTGGTGAAGATTGACTATTTTTGCCATGTCTCGGCTGTGTAGTTATTGGCAAACCATGTACACCCATTGAGCATTAATTCTCCATATGTAAATCATGAATAACAATTTTTTTCTTAAATAGTAGGAGGATGAAATGTGAAAAGTACAGAAAGGAAATGCCTGATATAATGTGTTTAATAGATGTAAGCGTCCTTCTTTCTTAGATCCTTCCAGTCATTGATTTGATACATGTATATTGTGAACATGTGCCAGACGCTATTCTAAGAACTAGAGATCCAGCAATAAGCAGACCGATAAACTCTTTTCCTCATTGAAATTAAATGAAACAAAAATTTGTAAACAGATGAAGAAAGATACATTCAAATAGTGCTATGATCCAAAAAAGCAAATAGAGCAATAGGAGAGATAATTGACACAGTGCAGAGTTTTTTTGTACCTAAATTTTCTCATTAAAAAAAAATATGAGACATATAATGTAACCTATTTCACAAGATTGCTTGGAAAATGAAATGAATTTCTGGAGATTTAAGTGTTTTAGAAAGTTGCTTAGCAATTGTTGTTATCCTTGAGGAAAAGAATAACAAAAAAGATGCTGTATTGGTGTCCTGGGGCTGCCAGAGCAAAGCACCACAAATAGGGTGGCAAAAACAACAGAAACTTATTGTCTCACAGTTCTGATAGCTGGGACTCTGAAATCAAGGTGTTAGCAGGGCCATGTTTCCTCTGAAACCTGTAGAGAAATCCTTTCTTGCCTTTTCCTAGCTTCTAGTGGTTCGTGGACAACCTGTGGCATTCCTTGGCTTCCAGACGCATAACTCCAACTTTTGCCATCATTGTTAATATGGTGTTCTCTTTGTGTGTCTCTGAGTCTTCACACAGCTGTCTTATGGACACTCATCATATTGGATTGGGAGTCCACCCGACTCCAGTATGGCCTCATCTTAACTTAAACCGTACAGCTGCAATGGCCCTTTTGAAATAAGGTCATATTGTGAGGCACTCAGAATTGGTACTTCAATATGTCTCTTTCTTTTTCAGGGCATAGAGGCCCAACTTAATTCATAACAGATTACATTATGCAAAAGGCAGGATTTAAACAAGCCCCAAGTGTCTTTGTAGCACAGTAATAGAAATGGAGATGGACCAAATATGAGGGACTCTGACTCTTTCTCCTAAGGGGTCTGAGTGAGGAGGCTCCCAACAGAGCTGCTTTCCCTGTCAATTTAGCTTCCACGTGACTGGTCATTCTGTCTGGTTCCTTCCTTCCCCTCCCTGGGCACCAGGATCTTCAAATTTGGCTTTTTTTTTCTTCATACACTGGTCTGGAATTTTTAGGGAATAATTTAATTGTTCTTGTGAACATGTCAGCAGGTAGTGCTCAAACAATTAAAATTTATTCTCTCTCTTCCTAAAATGAAAAAAAAATGTTCATTGTTATTTACAATTATAGAACAATAAGGAAGAACAGAAAGCATAAAGGAGCGACCAGCACACACCTGGGAAAGAGGCGATCACTGTTAACTCTCTGGGGGCTATGCTTCAGCACCTGTTCTCCGTGCCAGTGCGTGCCTCTGTGGGCGAGAATGTCTATGCTGGTGTGAGTGTCATCTCTGTGTGTGTCTTTATCAGTTAGGAATACATCTGTCTGAAAGTAATCAAAAACTAAACTGGGGTGGATTTAATACATAAGCGTTTACTTTTCTCACATTTCAAGAGCTCTGGTGGTAGCTGGCTGCTGATGATTCGAGGATGCAGTGATGTCAGGGCTGAGACTCAGCTATTCTCTTATCCTTTCCATTATGGTCTGATAGTGGCTGATGCAGCTCTAGCCATATTTTTGGTAAGCCAGGAAAGAAGAAAAGAAAGCAGAAATGTGTCACTCCTCCTCTTATCAGGAAAGTAAAATTTTTCTTGAAACTATACTGTGCCTTTCGTTCATCACAGTAATTAGATCTACCTGTCTCATTTTCAGTTAAAAAAAATACAACAACACCTGTTTCTAGTTAATGGAAGCCTTAGAATATGGGGAACAAGATTGTTGAGGTCAAGGTGTGGCAAACTATGATCCATGGGCCAAATCTGCCCACTGCTTGTTTTTGTAAATAAAGTTTTACTGGGACATAGCCGCACTCATTTTTCTACATAAATGTTTTCTATGACTGCATTTATACTACAACAGAACGGAGTAGCTGAGGCAACAATCATATGGCCTACATATCCTGAAATGTTAACCATGTAGTCCTTCACAAAAAATGCTTACTGACCCTTGGATTAGCTCAATTCATGATCCATAGACTAAGGCTGGGCACATTGTGTCCCCACACCAGCCCCACCAAAAATGGGTTTCATTAACAAGGCTGAAAGTTGGAATGGATGTTGGGTTGGCAATTAAAGATGTCTGCACAGTGCTGTTGGTAGTGGAGATTGGGGTGATCACAGAGGAAAAATACAAGGTTAAAAGTAAACCAACATTTACAGGAACCATGGTTTATCCCTAATTTCATCATCCACTCTTTTAATCAACGTTCTCTTCCAGTTGTGGCTTTTATTCCTTCTGCACCACTCTCTAACTACAGCCCTTAGGTAACAAAAGGCCCCCTCAACCGTCTCTGAAGATTTTGCTTTCTGGAAGGTTTTAATTTTACTCATGTATACCTTAGAGTAAATTTAAGGTAACACAGTCGTTTCTATGTAACACATATATTTTAAGCTTCCATTTATGGGAAAAAAAAATTCAGGCTCCAGAGTACAAAGAGTCCCTCCCTCCCTCCCTCCCTGCCTGCCTTCCTTCCTTCCTTCTTCCACAGGTATTCATTAAGCATCTACACATTCCAGGCTTTGTTCTAGGTGCTGGGGATACAGCGAGAAGACAAAGTCCCTGTCCTCACAGAACTTACATTCTACTAAGAAAAGCAGAGCATAAGTAAGCCAGTACATAAAACACAGTAAAACATCACATAAGAATGAGTACTTTAAAGAGAACTTAAGTGGGATGAGGGCATGGATCATGACAAGGGTGCTACTTTAGAGAGGGAGACCGGGGAAGGCCTTTCTCATGAGGAAGTGCTCCAGCCTAAAGACAGTGAGGCAGGGAATCCTGCCTATACTGAAAAACAGATTCCAGGCAGAGGGAAGTGCAAAGTCCCCAAGGCAGAGCTTTGATTAGAACAGTCCTGGACAGCAAGGATGTCAGCGCTATGGGTGGGCGATGAGTGGGGAGAAGAATGCCACAGATGAGGCTGAGGTTATAGCCAGGAGTTAGGTTACACTGGGACTTGTAAGCCATGGAAAGGTATGAGTTTATTTGAAATAGGGTAGGAGATTTTGATTACAGTTATAATGTACTTGGACCGATACTTAAACGGATCCCCTTGGATTACTTTGGGACAGAAAGCCCATTTCCATATATACACTATAGAAATAAGCCATGCTCCGAATAACACTTTGGTCAATGATAGACAATATATGCAATGATGGCCATCCAGCAAGTTAAGGTTAATTTATTATTGAAGAAAGAAATAATTTTTAAAATAAATTTAGTGTAGTCTAAGTGTACAGTGTTTATAAAGTCTGCAGTAGTGTACAGTAGTGTCCTGGGCCTTCACATTCACTCAGCATTCATTCATTGACTCACTCAGAGCAACTTCCAGTCCTGCAAGTTCTATTTATGGTGAGTGCCCTATACAGGTGTACCATGTTTTATCTTTATCTATATTTATCTGTATATTTATCCGTATTCTTACTGTACCTTTTCCATGTTTAGATTTTTAGAAATATTCCCTTTGCATTTCAGTTACCTACAGTATTCAGTACAGTCACATACTGTACAGGTTTGTAGTTTATGAGCAATAGGCTGTACCACATAGCCTGGGTGTGTGGTAAGCTACGCCATCTAGGTTTGCTTAAGTACACTTTAGGACGTTTGTACAATAACACAATTTCCTGACAACACATTTCCCAGAACATATCCCTGTCGTTAAGTGGCACATGACTATAGATAACATGCTGAGTTGTGAAAAATGCTTCGTAAACAACGATTTTCTTTTCATTCATTTAATGAGTAAATATTGAACCGGGCTATATTGTGTTCCTTTTTTTTTTTTTTTTAAGATTTGGGGATACAATGAATGAGACATAAGCCCTAACCTTGTGGAATTTATAGTCTAATGATTGAGTTTTAGAAGTGAAGTGATGATTTCAACTAGTGTAGTCAGTTCTATAGATAGGGTCAACATAGGGGGATGAGTAAGCCGATGGAGAAAAGCCACAAAACCAGACTGAGGTGGACCAAGAAGGAAGAAAGATGTGTTCACTTAAGGTGTGTTTTGAAGGCTGGTCTGTGGGGTCAGAGCGGCTGAGCTTGCCAGATAAATACAGAATACCCTGTTACATTTGAACATTTGAACTTTAAATAAACAACAGATAATTTTTAATGTAAGTATGTCCCAAATATTGCATGGGGCCTAATTTTTCTTAAGTTCTGGGATACATGTGTAGGACGTGCAGGTTTGTTACATAGGTAAAGGTATGCCATGGTGGTTTTCTGCACCCATCAACCCATCACCTAGGTATTAAGCCTGCCTGGGGCATACTTATACTAAAAAGGCATTCATTGTTTATCTGATTTCAGATTTAACTGGGCATCCTATAGTTTTTATTTCCCAAATATATCAAACCTAGAGAATATCCTTTATGGGAATTGCAAGTAGTTGAGTAAACACAGAGTTCAGAGTTGAAGACAAGCATGTTGAGAGAGAATTGGGTTCAACTAAGTAGGTTGGGCCAAATTTGCAGCCTATTGTTGGGATGACATCCAGCAGACAACCAGTGAAGGGTTGTAAATGGGGATGTGATGTTCTCAAATTTTAAATTTAGGAGGAAACACAAAACTCTGGTTAAAGCATAATGAGGGCTGCCTAAGGGAAACCATAGCTTGAAGAGAGGAAACACTGTAAGTCATTTTTAGATGCCAGTTTTTAAATTTAATTTTATTAAAAAATTTAGCTTCTTTCATATTCCTCTGAGGAAGGGTTTATTAAAAGTTCTTTCTCATTAGTCTATACTAATTTTATTCCTAAACCAGCAGAAAAGAGCTTTGAAAAGAAAATTCTTTAACAAGAAGCAAACACAAGGTCTCACAAAACGAGAGCTTCCTTGCAAAGCACTCAGAATGCTTCCACAGGAATTATCTCATTTGTCCTCACAATCACTCCGCAATTTCCATTTTCGGAGGTGAAGGGATTATGTGTCAAAAGCTTCGTTTCTCTCAGTTGCTCCGTCTGACCTCAGGGAGGGACCCCCGAGGCTTCTCTGACAAGTGGAAGACTCAGGGGTTCTTCTGAGGCCAGGAGGACAGCGCTGTGAGGAGGAGGCCACACTTTCTCCAGGCAGCGGGAAAGGCAGGCCTCAGCTCTTCAGCAACAGCAGCGCCCAAAGTTCAGCCTGACTTTGAGGCTGATTCATGAGGGCTGGCCGTAATTTCTCTGGAGATGAAAATGCAAAAAGAAATTTCTCATCAAGCACAATGCCGCCAGCCACGATAATGCTGAAGCAAGATTCCCTTCTAGTAATTTGTCATCCATATTATCTTCCTGTCAGAATGTGTTGGCCTATAAAACCTATTTTTCTTCATCCAAATCTTGGTTTTTCTTCTCCCTCTCCCCTTCCTCTGATTCTCTGTCAGCCTCCTGGTTCTCTTAGTGTGTTCTTTACAAGATCATTCATTCAGTCATTCACTATTACTATGATGGCTATGTGTATGAGTTTGTTTTTGTTGCTGTAAAGGAATACTTGTGGCTGGGTAATTTATAACAAAAAGGTTAATTTGGCTCATGGTTCTTCAGGCTGTGCAAGTATGACACCAGCATCTGCTTGGCTTCTGGTAAGGCCCAGGAAGGTTTTAGTCATGGTGGAAAATGAACAGGGAGCAGGCAAGTTGCATGGTGAGAGAGGGAGCAAGAGAGAGAGGAGGAGGTGCCAGTTTCCTTTAAACAACCAGCTCTCACACAAACTAACAGAGCGAGAACTCACCTCACTCATTACTATGAGGAGGGCACCAAGACATTCATGAGGGAGCCGCCCTCATGACCCAAACACCTCCTGCCAGGCCTCCAACATTGAAGATTACATTTCAACATGAGATTTAGAGGGGACCAACATCCAAACCGTATTGCTATGTGTATTAGTTTGTTCTCACACTGCTATAAAAGACATACCCCAGACTGGGTGATTTAATTCAGGAAAAGATTTAATGGACTCACAGTTCCACGTGGCTGGGGAGGCTTCACAATCATGGCAGAAGGCAAAGAAGAAGCAAAGGCACGTCTCACATGGCAGCAGGCAAGAGGCTATGTGCAGGGGATCTCCCCTTTATAAAACCATCAGATCTCATGAGCTTATTCACTATCATGAAAATAGTATGGGGAAAAGCCCACCCCCATGATTCAATTACCTCCCACTGGGTCCTTCCCACAACAGGTGGAGATTATTACAATTTAAGGTGAGATTTGTGGGGGGACACAGAGCCAAACCATATCACTATGATTACTATGATGACTTCAAACATGAGGCCTGTTTCTGACCTAATTACTGAAGAATAAAATGATGGTCAAAGACTTCACTTTACCAAGAGAAAGTTATAATAGTTTGAGAGAGAGAGAGAAAGAGAAATAGTAATAATAAGTAGCAATGATTACTAGATGATGGGAACTTTATATACATTGATTCTAAGAACTTTATATACATTAATTCATTTAATAGTCACAACAATTCTATGAGAAAACAATAATTATCATCACCATTTTACAGATGAGAAAACTGAGGCGCAGATGGTTTCAGAGAATTGCTTGCAGTCTCAAGGATGGTGGAAGAGCTGGACGGAGATAAGCAGTCTGGCTGCACAGTTAATTCTTAACAGTGTGCTTGATGAATATGTATCACCTATCTAGAGATAATATGCTTTTCTACAATTCATTTGTGTAATATAAAGTTCATTACTTAAGGATCATTTTCTATGGGTATTTACACCATTGAATAGATGCAACGATAGAGGTAGCTGGGTGTATCATTTATCAACAGACCATCTAATCCAGATCAGAGGTGGCAGGTGTGTACATGGGACAGCTGTATCCGCTAGTCTGAAATTTTAATGAGGTTTTGGGTTAAATATTGAGATTTGAGAATCTTCTATAATAGAAATTTAAAACTATTAAATGATCAACTAGAATGAAGAATTGATGAAAGAGGAAGTTGAGAAAAAACTCCTGAGCTTCAATATTTATTTAGCAGATGAGCAAGGACCAAGAACCATAAAGAAGGTGTATAAGAAAGAGTGCGAGGCAGGAGGGAGATGAGAGAAGAGAATGCCATGGGGGACCAAGGAATGACGTTCAAGGATGGAGTCATCCATGTGTCCAATGCAGCAGAGATGTCCACTTCACTTCCTAACCTGAAGGGTTGCTTCATGTACAAATACAAGTTGACAAAACAGAGCAAAACTGCTTCCTAGCAACTAGCCTGAGGTGGCTCAGGCTTTTCTTTAGTCCCATGGTATGGTCTGGCTGTGTCCCAACCCAAATCTCATCTCGAATTGTAATCTTCATAATCCCCATGTGTTGAGGGAGGGTGTTGGTGGGAGGTGATTGGATCATGGGGGCAGTTTTTCCCATGCTGTTCTCACAATAGTGAGTGAGTTCTTATGAGATCTGATGCTTTTATAAGCAGTTCTTCTCCCTTCTAACTCTCTCTGTCTTTCCAGCCACCTTGTAAAGAAGTTATTTGCTTCTCCTTTGTCTTCTGTCATGATTGTAAATTTCCTGAGGCCTCCCTCTAGCCATGCAGAACAGTGAGTCAATTAAATCTCTACCCTTTACAAATTACCCAGTCTCAGGTATTTATAGCAGTGTGAAAACAGACTAATACACACAGGTTGCTATTCTCCTCTTTTCCTTAAAAAGGTTGAGTGCTTCTCTTTCACACAAATGCTTTTGCATGATTGGAGGTCATCTGGGCTTCAACCAGCTTCCACCTAGTTCATCCTGTCTAGATGAGCCCCTTGGCCAAAGATGGCAAACCTGGGCCTTTGATTGTTCTGGTTTTATGAGTTTGCTTTTGACGGAGAAAATGAGATTAAATACCCGTAAAACAGAATGGACTGGACTGAATCCATAGTCAGGTGAACTTGAGGGGAGAAGATAGAAGTCTTGAGAGAAATTACATTAATTAAAAGAGGAGAGACAGTGAGTAAAGTTAAATTGAGTAAGGAATAATTATTTTTTATTTTTATTTATGTATTTATTTTGAGACAGAGTCTTGCTCTGTCACCCAGGCTGGAATGTAGTGGCACTATCTCGGCTCACTGCAAGCTCCACCTCCCAGGTTCATGCCATTCTCCTGCCTCAGCCTCCCGAGTAGCTGGGACTACAGGCACCCACCACCATGCCCGGCTAATTTTTTGTATTTTTAGTAGAGACCGGGTTTCACCATATTAGCCAGGATGGTCTTGATATCCTGATCTTGTGATCCGCACACCTCGGCCTCCCAAAGTGCTGTGATTACAGGCATGAGACATAATCACTGTGTTAACAATACTGTCATCACTGACAATAACAATATTATTACTGCCTCTATGACTGCCACCACTGTCACTACTATGATTACTCCAACAGCCTCCATTTCTTCCATTACTTTTCTGTGGCCACAATAACTTATCTACCACCACTATTAGAATCACCACCATCAGCAACCATTCATTTGCTACAGTTGATGATGCTCATGTCAGCCCTTGGGATAAGGGGTTTACATAAAATATTGTGTTAAAACCTTACAGCATTCCTATCAGGAAAGTAGTGTCATTCTCCTTTAAGAATGAGAGGGCGGTTCAGGAATTGGAGTTGATTAACAGGTTATGGAGCCTGGGCTCTCAACCACTGCTTAATCCTTCCCCTGAATGCTGGCCACCTGTGACAGGTTATAACTACTTCGTCTGCTACTCAATTTTTTTCGATGACAATGTAAGGTATCATTTTGATATTGGGAGAAAGAGCCCTGCTCTTTAGTGTTTGTCTATAAACATGTGGTATGAAAGGAAATATAAGTAGATGTGCTTTTGCCTCACTGGCGGGAAGAAGGTGTTGGAGATATAAGGATGGTTATATAGTGCAGAGAGCAGGTGTCTGGGATTTGTCCTGGCCATTCTGAAGTTGCATGTCTTCGGGTAGTCACCTTACCTGGCTGCAGCCTAATTTCACCTCATTTTGTTGAAAGGGGTTTGTAAAAATTCTTCCAACTCTATCTCATAGGCTAAAATTAAGGAGATAGGAAGGAGTAGGGGAGAGATCAGCTTTCCTCAAGAAGCCAATGTTGGGAGCAGCTTCTCAGGGTATTCGTTCCAATTCACCTGCATCTGAAATTTGGTTGGGAGTTACAACAGACCTCTCACCTATGGAAAAGCATAACTGATCTTTAAGAAGCAAAGGTGGGGAATGGGTTTTACAGTGTTTACTGCTTTGGAATCAGAGGATCTTTAGCTCTGAAAGCTTTTGAGCAAAGTTCAAATTACATCAAAGCACAGGACTTCATAAACATTTTAATGAATGTTCTTCCGGGAATGAAATTACTTTGGGTAATGCATTTGTTGGATGTTTTATGTAAGGAGAGGAAAATAAAATTGTGTCAATTAAATAAACTGAAGTGAACTTGATGAACTAAAGCTACTAAATATTTAAAAGATCTAAACCATTATATCACCCTTTTCGTTTCAATTTAACAGAAATACTGAAGAAGGTATTTAATAAAATGTTAACACAAATGTGTGAAAATTTATGAATTTATGAAAATAAGCATTTTATTAATCCAGTTCACACTGGTGTGGAGTTCCTTCATTTTACTACTCAGTAGTTTGGAGTATGAGAATGTGTGTGTGTGTGTGTGTGAGAGAGAGACAGAGAAAGAGAGAGAGCGTGCACACACAAGAGATAGAAAACCCAGATCCCATGTCTAGATTTTCTTCACTGATAGCTTCAAAAACATGATTGATACCGAGTATCATATATGTAGTGCCAGCTTGTAACATAGCCTTCTTGAATTCTGCTTTTCCTTGAGTGATTTGCAATTTCTTGACAGACAATGAAAGCAATCACTAATGTTTATTGAGTGTTTCTGTCTCTGCCAGGTGCCGTGCTAAGCATTTCTTATGAGGCCTTCCAAGATTTCTTATGAGGTTGGCACTATTATTACCATCCTCATTTTATAGCTGAGGAAATTGAGGATCAGAACCACTAAATAAATTCTTAGGGCCACAGAGCTGCTAACAGCCAGTCCTTGAACCCACCTCCCTCAGAATCTAGAGCACAAGCTCTTAAACACCAGGTTACCCTGGGTGGCATTGGTTCCCTTTCAGTCCCACATTACTTGTTGCACTGGTTTGGGCATAATGTCGGGATTATTTTCTGAAGTTTGAAGAAATGACCTATCTTACAGAACGACTTCATCAATGGCCTGCTGTCCACAAAGTCAAGGATTGAACTCTGTCATGCACGGTGTTTCCAGCAAGAACTTCTCAGTTGTGTGCACACGGCCCCAGCATCCACCTCCTCTCCAATTCAGCAAGTCCTTCTTCAGCAGCACCTGATACCTGCTCTGTACCAGCCCTCCTGAATTCATTACAAGGCCCTGAAGACCCCACTGTGTCATGCCTCTTTAACTTGGCCCAGGCCATTTCCGCTCCCATCTTTGTGCCTGGTAAAATGCTACTATCAGTCATGTATTATCTTAAGCATCTCCCCCTCTGGGAGGAATTTCCCTGACCTCTCAAGCAGAGCCTTGTGCTTTCTCCATGGACTGATGCTCCAGCCTGTATGCTCACTGTTTCCATAGCAGCGCTACTTTGCTCTACTGGCATTATTTTTGATGTGCACCATCTGCCCCATTAAGCCCATTGAGAGAAATGACCATCTTCTATTCCACTTTGTATTCCAAGTTCCTATTACAGTGTCTGACACATGAGAGAGACTCGATAAATATTTGGAAGAATAAATTTAAATGTGAATGAACAAAGAACAAATATTTGGAAAGAGGAGCAACTTGTTTCCAGCAAAAGGAAAGCACAGATAATTTTTTTTTTTAATGATAGGATAGAGACTTAAAGAGGAACCTGGGGCAAGAAAATCAAAAATTAATTTCACATTTTGCTCAGCTTTAAAATCATTTCCCAAACCACAATGATGTAACTACTTTCATAAATCCATTAATACTCTCCAGGCTACTGTCTCTTGCCTCAAGGAAATTCCTTTGCCAAATGGAGAATTATTCTTAAGCCCTTGGGTTTATCCCCCATTCCTAACTTTAAAAGGCTTGTGCATAGTTCCAGACACAAGAAAGCAGTCCTTTCAGCACTTCTCCTCCTACCATTATTTTAATGAATACTGGAACTCATTCAGCCTTAGAATTTAAGTGTTTCTGTCAGCATTTTAAAATCTTTTTGGATATAAGTAATTCGTATTCAAAATCTAAACATAATTTTCTATTCAAAAAAAGTTATCAGGATGATGCTGGCCTCATAAAATGAGTTAGGGAGGAGTCCCTATTTTCCTATTGTTTGGAATAGTTTTGGAAGGAATGGTACCAGCTCCTCTTTGAACCTCTGGTAGAATTCGGCTGTGAATCTGTCTGGTCCTGGACTTTCTTTGGTTGGTAGGCTATTAATTACTGCCTCAATTTCAGAACTTGTTATTGGTCTATTCAGGAATTCAACTTCTTCCTGGTTTAGTCTTGGGAGGTTAAGTGGGTCCAGGAATTTATCCATTTCTTCTAGATTTTCTAGTTTATTTCCATAGACGTGTTTATAGTATTCTCTGATGGTAGTTTGTATTTCTGTGGGATCGGTGGTGATATCCCCTTTATCATTTTTTATTGCATCTATTTGATTTTTCTCTCTTCTTCAGTGGTCTGGCTAGCGGTCTATCTATTTTGTTGATCTTTTCAAGAAAATCAGTTCCTGGATTCATTGATTTTTGAAGGGTTTTTTGTGTCTCTATCTCCTTCAGTTCTGCTCTGATCTTAGTTATTTCTTGTTTTCTGCTAGCTTTTGAATTTGTTTGCTCTTGCTTCTCTAGCTCTTTTAATTGTGATGTTAGGGTGTCAATTTTAGATCTTTCCTGCTTTCTCTTGTGGGCATTTAGTGCCATAAATTTCCCTCTACACACTGCTTTAAATGTGTCCCAGAGATTCTGGTATGTGTGTCTTTGTTCTCATTGGTTTCAAAGACGGGCTTATGGGTGCAGCAAATCACCATGGCCTATGTATACCTATCTAACAAACCTGCACGTTCTGTACATGTACCCCAGAACTTAAAGTATAATAATAAAAAGTTAAACCCTATAAAAATTCACTTCTCCAAAAAGATAAAATGTTAGCAGTTAGGAAGTAAATGTCCAGTGCTATCTGAAATTGCTAAAACCTTATGTTTTAAAAATTTTTTAGTCCTGCAGATGAATTTGCTTCAATCAAGTCTGACATTTTCATCCCTTGTGACTAGGGGCACAGGTTTTATTACAAAATTGGCTGGTCCAGAGGTCTCCTTGGTGTTCAGGTGTTCCAGGACTTTTCTTGAGAATTCACTTTGATATGCCAGAAGCAACAATAACAATCCTTGTGAGGTAGATGTCTTGTCCCCATTCTATAGATTATAGCAAACAAACCAGAACAAAACAAAGATCACCCAAAGCAACAGCAATCTAAACTGCCGTGTAATGAAATCCAGGACTTAGTCCTATAGTGGCATTCCTCAAGGTAACCGACCTGTGTTGCCCTTCAAGCAGCAAAGCAGTATTTTCTTTTCTTTTAATGAAGAGTAAAGTTTTTGAATATTGAACTTTTTAACGGATACAGTAATATTTTTAAAAACTCTTTGATCAAAAGCCTCCATTTGCATTATCTTGAATATAATTCTTAGGTTATAAGAACTTTGATATAAAAAACTACATCTTTAAGTTCATTAATCTCTAACTGAAATGTAACAGGTCTTCTAATTAAGAATTTAGGCAACATCCTTCAGTAGTACTAGCAGTACCTGTGACCTTGTCACTAATAGAAATCACAAAGACTTTCACATTACATTATAATAGTTGCTGATATATTGAAATGTTTTTATGTTCCTTGTTACTTTGAACTATGATAGTTATCATATCTACTTTGATATGGTTTGGCTCCGTGTCCCCACCCAAATGTCATCTTGAATTCCTATCCTCATAATCCCCACGTGTCAAGGGAGGGACCTGAGGGAGATAGTTGGATCATGTGGGTGGTTCCCCCATGCTGTTCTAATAGTGAGTGAGTTCTCATGAGATCTGATGACTTTATAAGTGTTCGACAGTTCTTCCTTCACATGCTCACACTCTCTCCCTGCCGCCTTGTGAAAAAGGCTCCTGTTTCTGCTTCTGCCATGGTTGTAAGTTTCCTGAGGTCTCCTCAGCCATGGGGCTCTGTGAGTCAATTAAACATCTTTCCTGTGTAAATTACACATTCTTGGGTATTTCTTTATAGTAGTGTGAGATGGAACTAATACACCATTTTATATTGTTCTTTAATGGACTAATAGATAAGCATATATATTCTGGTATCCCAGATTTATTGTTTTAATATTTTGATAACTGCACTTTCAATATCGTTGATTTCCTTTACAATATTATGAATGTTATTTTATGCACTTGAAAATATTATCCTAAAAAAAGGGCCCATAGACTTCCAAAGGTTCCAGGCACAAAAAACTTACAACTTTTAAATCTTTAATGTGTGTGCCATACTCAATCATTTTTCGTTATTTCTTTTTTCTTCAGTTTCTCCCTCTCTTCTCTCCGTCTATTCCTTTCTTCATCCCTACCTTTTTCTCCCTCTTCCCTTCCTCTCTGTCTCACTCCCTCCCTTTCTCCCTCTACCTACTGGTGTTAAACATGAATATTCTATTCAGGCTTCTATCTGTTCTAATACATAGTAGACTGAGTTTATCTTGACTTCCTTTTTCCTCATCTGACTGTCTTAACCTTCTCTGAAATATAGTGCTCTGTATACAGAAATACAGCGTCTGAAAAAGCTGGAGGAAGTGGGGGATCTGACGGGGTCCTTGTGTTATCTTTGTGACAAAGCTTAGCTCTGCTTTCTTTTCTGAGATTTTGTTAAATGATTTATATTCAGGGGTATTTCCTTCTTGAATAAGGAGGGAAACACAGACTTTATATTGTTTCCTCAATTCATTAAAACCCGCCCCGGGTTCTACCACAGAGAGAGAAAGAAAAATCCTAGAGGTACATACGCTATTTTGGCCTCATTTCTTATCGTCTAGGGGAGGAAGATGTGAAAACCTCACCTGGTCTTCCGTGTGTCTCTTTCCTATGAATTAGTTTTCACAAAGAAACATTCTTTTTCCTCTATGTTAAGTACCTGTGTCTGGCAGATAATAAATATTTCAATGTTATTATGACTTTCCTGCTTTTGCTACCTTTTCTTTCAGTCTAGAGGGTTTATAATGTTATCCTGTCCCAGTGATTTTAGGTAATTTTTTTTAAAGCTCTTGAAATATTAATTAAGGACATATAATTCTGTTTCTCCATAGAGTTTAACACAAGAAAGTTCCCTAGATATTCCACAAAATAGTCCTACAATACAGATAGAATTCAGGTATCTACTGAAATTCTTCTTAATTAAATTTGTATATTCAATAGCATGGTTTTCATTCTTATTTTTACCTCTGTTCAAAAAGTGAGGGCCCAGACTATCATTTATGGCCCTGTTATTTGAAGAGCTGGAACTGAGTATGGGGATAGAGTGTAACCTGCCCTTAGGACAAAAATTATGTATCAGAGAGAAGTTAAAAGACAGCATCTCAGGGCCAAGCTGGAATTAAGACAAGCAGACAGACAGGGAGTCATACTCAAGCTAACTGACTCGTAAAAGCTGAGTAGAAGATAAAATTTTGAAGGACCAAGATGGAGTTCCAGGATCCTGACTAGAGGAGAGAAGGTAAAGCTTGGATAGAAAGGTTTTTATAGCTATTTGAGCTTATCCAAGGCTGAGGAGAGAGACGTCAAGGGCATTTGGAAATTTCTTCTATACAACTTCAATGTTCTAATGAATAATCACACTTTTTTCCATCTCTATCCTTTTATTAATTTGAGGAAGAGTTCTCATGGCAATTATAGAGGACAGGCACTTGCTTGAATGTTTGAGAATCAATAAAGATACCCATGCTACTGTAATGAAATTAGAAAGAGGGAAGAGGTAGCAGAGAAGGTCAGAAAGAAGAGGACAGATTATGTAGAGTATTGTGAATCTTATAATAAAATTTTGAGTTTTTCCTGAGAATGTTGAGAGCTACTTGGTGGTGTTAGTTGGAAGAATAAGATAATAGAGTTGCTAATGGTTCTCTATAGCTTCTGTGTTTAAAATAGATTACAGAAAGTTCAGAATAGAAGCATAGCAATCATCAGGAGTCTACTGCAATTGTCCAGGCAGGAGATGAAGATGAATTAGACTATGTTGGGGTGGTAAGAAGTCTTATTTATGAGACTTATGATGGATTAGATATAGGGTGTGATAGAAAGTGTTAAGGATGACACTGGGAATTTGGAACTGAGGAAGTAATAGAATTGAATTGCTATTGACTGTGATAGGGAAGCTCCAAAAGAAACAAATTTTTGGAAAAGGATAAATCAAAAGTTCCGTAAGTAGTCACCTACCTTGCTCATCATCCAAATGTGTTGTTGGTTTCTCCAAAACTGCTATATAGGAATAATTTAGAGACAGTATTCTTCCATGCTAAGCATAAGGGTGAAGCTTGAAACTACTTTTGCATGACACTTTATATGAAATTAAGATAATTAAATTGTGCAGGCCAGGCGTGGTGTTTCAGGCCTGTAATCCTAGCACTTTGGGAGGCCAAGGCGGGCAGATTGCCTGAGCTCAGGAATTCGAGATCAGCCTGGGCAACATGGTGAAACCCCATCTATACTAAAATACAAAAAATTAGCTGGGTGTGGTGGCATGTGCCTGTAGTCCCAGTTACTCGGGAGGCTGAGAAAAGAGAATTGCTTGAACCCGGAGGCGGAGGTTGCAGTGAGCAGAGATCACACCACTGCACTCCAGCCTGGGTGACAGAGCAAGACTTCATCTCCAAAAAAAAAAAAAAAAAAAAAAAAAGTAATTAAATTGTACGTATCTCAGAGCTAGGTGCTTTTGGAGACTATGGCTAACTAAGTCTTTCTTTGATACTAATACTGCCCAGTGGGAAGTTCAAACCTCCAGAAATGGATCTGATCTTCCTGGAAGTAACACCTTCATTGAGCTGACTTTCTTAGGATTTTGCTGATAATTACAATGATTCTTACACCAGAAGCAGAGATACAAAAAATGTTAATAAGTAGTCTAATAATCCTGTTCAAGTCTTTTCATGAAGAGAGAATCATCACCATACCCTTCTTTATCAGGGAATATTCTGCCTTCCAGAAGAATCCATGCTAAATAATTTTGAAAGGAATCAATTACAGTTACTTATAAAAGTGAAGGACTTGCAATTGTGGGAAGCTGCCACCAACGCTCAAGTTGGAGGGGCTAAGAGAGGAGCTTGGGCCACCAGTGGAAGTAGTAACCATGTTTATCTTCTCAGCAGCAACTGGCCAACGGAGCTGGGGCCAGGGAGCTGAGGGGACCTCTGTGGAGATGATGCCTGTATTAGTTTGTTTTCACTCTGCTATAAAGAACTACCTGAGACTGTGTAATTTATGAAAAAATGGAGGTTTGATTGACTCACAATTTCACAGGCTTAACAGGAAGCATGACTGGAAGATCTCAGGAAACTTACCATCACGGCGAAGGCAAAGGAGAAGCAAGGCACATCTTCCCATGGCAGAGCAGAAGAGAGAGAGTGAAGGGGGAGGTGCCACATACTTTTAAACCATCAGATCTCGTGAGAATCCACTCACTATCACAAGAACAGCAAAGGGGAAGTCTGCCCCCATGATTCCATGAGCTCTCACCAGTCCCCTACCCTGACACGTGGGGATTACAATTCGACCTGAGGTTTGGTTGGAGACACTGAGCCAAACCCTATCAATGCCTAAAGCAAAAAGATAGAGGAAAGATACATAGGCTTTCTCTTCCTCCTGCCCGTAAGTCTCCTGTGCTTCCCACCAAATGCAGGTGGCAATGAGACTCAAAACATGCTCCCCAGGGATCACCACCCATGGTATTCAGAGTAGGGGAGAGATGAGGGATTGAGTAGAGGTCAAACAAGCACATCATTATCAACTTCCAACTATCTCATGGAGGTATTGGGTTGAAATAAGAATGAAGTTGGTGAATTTTTGCCTCAGAAATTAAGGAAAAAAAAGAATTATGTGGGGTTTTGGGTAGTCAGCATGGAGTCAGATCTTGGAGAACAGAGACTGTTTTTGTTGAGAACTGGGTTTGTTTTGAAGGTTTGTAATATCTCCATGTTTATTTTATTTTCCTTGTAGCAGTAGATTCCTTTCTTTCTGCTATAGAAAGGGGAGACCTGTAGCCTTGTAGTATAGTTTGAAGTCAGGTAGCGTGATGCCTCCAGCTTTGCTCTTTTGGCTTAGGATTGACTTGACAATGTGGGCTCTTTTTTGGTTCCATATGAACTTTAAAGTAGTTTTTTCCAGTTCTATGAAGAAAGCATTGGTTGCTTGATGGGGATGGCATTGAATCTATAAATTACCCTGGGCAGTATGGCCATTTTCACGATATTGATTCTTCCTATCCATGAGCATGGAATGTTCTTCCATTTGTTTGTATCCTCTTTTATTTCATTGAGCAGTGGTTTGTAGTTCTCCTTGAAGAGGTCCCTCACATCTCTTGTAAGTTGGATTCCTAGGTATTTTATTCTCTTTGAAGCAATTGTGAATGGGAGTTCACTCATGCTTTGGCTCTCTGTTTGTCTATTATTGGTGTGTAAGAATGCTTGTGATTTTTACACATTGATTTTGTATCCTGAGACTTTGCTGAAGTTGCTTATCAGCTTAAGGAGATTTTGGGCTGAGATGATGGGGCTTTCTAGATATACAATCATGACATCTGCAAACAGGGACAATTTGACTTCCTCTTTTCCTAATTGAATACCCTTTATTTCTTTCTCTTGCCTGATTGCCCTGGCCAGAACTTCCAACACTATGTTGAATAGGAGTGGTGAGAGAGGGCATCCCTGTCTTGTGCCAGTTTTCAAAGGGAATGCTTCCAGTTTTTGCCCATTCAGTATGATATTGGCTGTGGGTTTGTCATAAATAGCTCTTATTATTTTGAGATACGTCCCATCAATACCTAATTTATGAAGAGTTTTTAGCGTGAAGGGCTGTTGAATTTTGTCAAAGACCTTTTCTGCATCTATTGAGATAATCATGTGGTTTTTGTTGTTGGTTCTGTTTATATGCTGGATTACATTTATTGATTTGTGTATGTTGAACTAGCCTTGCATCCAGGGATGAAGCCCACTTGATCATGGTGGATAAGCTTTTTGATGTGCTGCTGGATTCGGTTTGCCAGCATTTTATTGAGGATTTTTGCATCGATGTTCATCAAGGATATTGATCTAAAATTCTCTTTTTTTATTGTGTCTCTGTCAGGCTTTGATATCAGGATGATGCTGACCTCATAAAATGAGTTAGGATTCCCTCTTTTTCTATTGATTGGAATAGTTTCAGAAGGAATGGTACCAGCTCCTCCTTGTACCTCTGGTAGGGTACTGGTACCAAAACAGAGATATAGACCAATGGAACAGAACAGAGCCCTCAGAAATAATACCACACATCTACAACTATCTGATCTTTGACAAACCTGACAAAAACAAGAAATGGGGAAAGGATTCCCTATTTCACAAATGGTGCTGGGAAAACTGGCTAGCCATATGTAGAAAGCTGAAACTGGATCCCTTCCTTACACCTTATACAAAAATTAATTCAAGATGGATTAAAGACTTAAATGCTAGACCTAAACCATAAAAACCCTAGAAGAAAATCTAGGCAATAACCATTCAAGACATAGGCATGGGCAAGGACTTCATGTCTAAAACACCAAAAGCAATGACAACAAAAGCCAAAATTGACAAATGGGATCTAATTAAACTAAAGAGCTTCTGCACAGCAAAAGAAACTATCATCAGAATGAACAGGCAGCCTACAGAATGGGAGAAAATTTTTACAATTTACTCATCTGACAAAGGGCTAATATGCAGAATCTACAAAGAACTCAAATAAATTTACAAGAAAAAAACAACCCCATCAACAAGCGAGCGAAGGATATGAACAGACAATTCTCAAAAGAAGACATTTATGCAGCCAAAAGACACATGAAAAAATGCTCACCATCACTGGCCATCAGAGAAATGCAAATCAAAACCACAATGAGATACCATCTCACACCAGTTAGAATGGCAATCATTAAAAAGTCAGGAAACAACAGGTGCTGGAGAGGATGTGGAGAAATAGGAACACTCTTACACTGTTGGTGGGACTGTAAACTAGTTCAACCGTTGTAGAAGACAGTGTGGCAATTCCTCAGGGACCTAGAACTAGAAATACCATTTGACCCAGCCATCCCATTACTGGGTATATTCCCAAAGGATTATAAATCATGCTGCTATAAAGACACATGCACACATGTGTTTATTGCAGTACTATTCACAATAGCAAAGACTTGGAACCAACCCAAATGTCCATCAATGGTAGATTGGATTAAGAAAATGTGGCACATATACACCATGGAATGCTATGCAGCCATAAAAAATGATGAGTTCATGTCCTTTGTAGGGACATGGATGAAGCTGGAAACCATCATTCTCAGCAAACTATCGCAAGGACAAAAAACCAAACACTGCATGTTCTCACTTATAGGTGGGAATTGAACAATGAGAACACCTGGACACAGGAAGGGGAACATCACACACTGGGGCCTGTTGTGGGGTGAGGGCAGGGGGGAGGGATAGTATTAGGAGATATACCTAATGTAAATGATGAGTTAATGGGTGCAGCACAGCAGAAGGGCACATGTATACATATGTAACCAACTTGCACGTTATGCACATGTACCCTAGAACTTAAAGTATAAGAAAAAATATATATATTAAAAAGGAAAGGGGAGACCTATGAAGAATACATTCTACTTCACAAACATTCTAAGAAGAGAAAAATCGCAGATGATGGAATTAATCAAGGAGGAGGTTAAGAGGATAAAAATTGGCAAATCATGTGGAATTATAAATTATGAAAAACTAAAGCAAAATAGAAGTGAAGCAGTAACCCTTTAGTAACACTCATTCTCAAGTTCAGCTTTCTTCTTTTTTTCAGATGATATTCTAGATGATGGTTGGAAGTTTTTACTGAAGTAATTATTTGTTTTCCCATCACCATTTATTAGAGCTATGATAAGCAAGCTTCTTTTTCTGTTTCTCTTCGAATTTAAAGTCATTGCTTTTTCATCTGAAATAGCACCCACCTTGTACAATGCAAGTCAAGTTTTTTTTTCTTCATAAGCATTGTAACCTGGAAACATTTGTTGAATATAACCAATATGGCGTCTGTCACTCGGAACTTGACAAGTCATATTTTGCAAAATCATTTGCTGTGTATATGGTCTTTTTTAAAGGAGACACTAGTGTCAAAACTTTGGTAATTATGAATTCAACTTTATGATTTGAAATTTTTGTAGAGAATCCAGATTTGATTTTGTCGCCTGCAAGTCTGAAGTTTATAATGCGTGTAATTTGATTTTCTTCTCTAGAGATATTTTATCTAGTCAATATGAGTCTTTATCAGCTTAAGCAAAGTAAAAATTTCCATATACATTATTGTGAAGAATCCTTTACTTCTAAAGATACTGTTAGAAACTGTTGCTAATTTTAAAAGACATTGGTAGGATGAGCCTTGGACTTACTTCAAGTATATA
The DNA here is from genome assembly GCF_029281585.2 of Gorilla gorilla gorilla. Lineage (NCBI taxonomy): Eukaryota > Metazoa > Chordata > Mammalia > Primates > Hominidae > Gorilla > Gorilla gorilla. Next base: position 30,398,794 of record NC_073227.2, on the reverse strand, counting down.
TTCTGGAAATGTTTCTAATTCTTTATTTTACACTTATCATACTAATTTGCTTTTCTTTTGTAATTTTCTGTCATGTCCTCAGTATTTCCCATGTTAAATTTTTGAAAATTCATTAAACTGAAAGTCATTTTCAGAAATTCAAATTTGTATTTTAAAAATATGTATTTCTTATAATTTCAATAGACTATTTCAGAAACTAAAATTCTAAAGATCACTTAATTTGCTAAGTGCTTTACACATTTTATATTTTACTTTTGTACACATTATCTTAATAGCCCTATGGAATGGTTCAGTAGCTTTCGTTTTTTTAGAGAGGAGAACCTTGCAGTTCAGAGAGAAGGGATGACAGCTGTAACTGTGATAGTGTGGCTCTACCCAGGCCTGTTGATGAGGATAAATTATGTACAGCGCTCAGCAGAGTCCCTGAAATAGTAGTGATTCAGCAAGTGTTTGCTTCATTCCATTTACTACCCTGTATTTGGAAAGATGTCTGATTCTAGAAAAAAATATATAACAATAGGAAAATTGCCTTGCCTCTTATGGGATTCTTTGGTATCTTTCAGATGCAGATAACAGCTTTTAAAACAGCAAATGAATCCACTGATAATATGACTGCCTTGTTAATTCTAAAGGTATTGCAGTTGTCATTTATGATGATGAGGTTCAGAAACTTATGAAATAAGTGAACGCATAGACATAGAATAAGAATCTTAAGTATTTGAATAGTGACTGAAATTTAAAAGCCAGTAATATTCTGATTTTTTAGAACTCTTCATTGGAAGGGCTATTGAATCCCTAGAAATATTCCTGTAGTTAAGATGAAGTCTAGTTTTCCATGGAAGCCAAGTAGGTCTCTCCTTTGTTATGACTTTTGGAAAATAACATCTTTTTTCCCCTTTCCTCCTCTTCCTCAATCCTCAGACTTCTAAACATTGTTATTCACATTAGAATTGTGCCTTCTGGTTGGTATGATCTGCAAACATGTGTTGACATATAATTCTAGGCCAGGCACCATGCATGGAAATAACAGAACTGGACATATTCTCTGCCTCTGGAAATTCACATCCTTAATGGAATTCAGTAGCGTTTTTATTATTGCAAAAATTGCTTTCATATCCATCATCTCATTAGTTTTTCACCAACATCTTTGAGGATAGTACCAGTATTTTAGTGAGGTTAAATATGCTTAATGTTACTCAGAGATGAAGTGAGACACAAACGTGTGTTCTACTCTTTTTTCTAAGGTGGTGGTGATGTTTTTCTTGCCATGTGGGATCTATAGAAAGCCATCCTATTCTCTTAGAAAATCGTACCTTCCCCTTGCCTTTATAGCTTCCACAACCTCCACCCTCAGGCATATAAGGCTCTACCGCACCCTGCTTCCCTTGGGAAAACCTGATATAATCAGGACAATAACAATGGTGAGTTGTGTACCTTAGTCTACCCCAGAGGCTGGAAAAGTAAAAGAAGAACCATATATTTTCTAGACTCATTTGCAGCTAGCGTTCCTTCATGGCTGCTATTTTCCATCAATAAGCACAGCCATGGCACTGGTCTTCACACGCAGACTTCTGACTTGGAGCCACCAGAATTGGAGCCATAAAGAAAGGCAATTTTCCAAGTCTAGAACTGAGAAAAGAATGTGATGAAAACTTTATACTTCTTACTAAAAAAAAACCTAAATACACTTACACATGCACAAAATGTTATTGTAAATTTACTTTATAGTTGTAATTGGCTTCTCAACATTAACTTATATCTCCTCTTTGATAATTTCAATTCCCATTGACAAGTTCCTTCCCCCAGTGAGTGCAGCCTTGGTGAGGGTGGGAATTGGTGTTGATGACGTCAGCATTTTACCCTTTTCTGTATCCATGCCCTTCAACTTGTGACTTAACAGATACACTTAAAGAAGCAATTGAGTATATTTTCCCTATCCCTTGATTGTGAGTTTGCCCTCAAGAATGTAGTAGGGGTGAAGGTATGTACCACTTCTGGGTTTTAGTCTCAAGAGACCTTGGGAATTTCCCCGTTTCTCTTGTGCCTCTGTTTTCACTGTGAGAACATGGCTGGGCTAGTCTGATGCAAGATGAGGGACACATGGAGCAGCGATTCAAAAAGCTGAGGTTATCACAGACCATACAACTCCATCTGACCCCTAGATATATGAGCAATTTCAACTAAGATTAGCAGAGCTCCCTAGCTGATCACGAGCAGTAATGCAGTAGTAAGTTTTTACTACTTATTGCTGTATACAACATTATAATGGCAATAGGTAACTGCAACATTGGGATTACAAATCAAAATACTGTTCCTTTCCCTGTCCAAATGGTTGACAATGGCCAAAAGCTTGGCCAATTGAAGACTTTAAACTTGAGTTGGGGGAGGCAAACATAATAACAAAATTTATTTTTTGGTAATCATTCACTCCAGTTGAAGGACTCAGATGAGACTGCTGAGTAGTTTCTGATACATGCATCCAAGAACACACCCTAACATCTGTGCATTTGATGCTATGAACCACATTTTATTGCTCCAATAAATTTATCTTTCTTTTCAAATTTGCCAGAGTTCACTTCTGTGGTTTGCTGTTAAAGTTACTAATACTTTGTTTAAAATTACCTTAAAGCTAAGTGGCGTAAACGAATCATTTTATTTTATGGATGATTTCTTGAGTCAGGAATTAGGGAAAGACTGTTTTTACTTGGAGATTTTTATGTAGTTGAAGTCAGATGTGAGACATTGAAATGTTTAAGACTGGACTTTCAAGATAGCTCACCTAACTAACTAGTGATTGTTCTTGGCCATTGGCTGGTGACTCAGCTGTGCTGTGCTGCAGAATGCCTACCTTTGGCCTTTATAGGTAGTCTCAGGATACTTGGCATCTTATACAGTAGCTGGCTTCCTCCAGAGTGAATGTCCTGAAAGAAGCAGGCATTCATCCTCTCTATATGGGAAGGTCAACAAATTTTGGCATGTTTGAGAAAACCACTATATTCTGCCCTCTGGCCACAAATTGGTTTTATTTTCCCACTTGTAAAATATGCTCTCTCCCTCCCCTAAATTTCCCAAAGTCTTGTCCACTAAGATTAGGGTATGAGTCTAAGGCTTTGGGTCAAGGATTTCATCATCTAAATCAGGTCCACTTGTAGATAAGGCTCCTTGGGTTTGATTCTTTGGTCACAGTTCCTCTTAATTTAAAAAATGTAGTGAACTAAAGAAGCAATTTTACTGCCCTTCACCCATCCATTATACCGTGCTGCACAGGGGTAGGATGAATGCAGTAAACACTCTAGCTCCAAAAGGGGGAAATGGGAGACACATAACAGCCACTGGCCCGTATTACTCTGTAGTCCAGATGGGTGTACCTGACAGTTTGATTAGGACCAAGTTCTGCTCCCTGAAACAAAATTTATAGAGCAATAAATTGAGATTTTATTTCATCATTAAGATTAGAAATACTTTTTATGAATTGTAATTCTTTCACTCTCATTTTTTCTTACAAAAGTTATGCCAACTTTCTGAGGAAAAATAGTTGAAAGAGATCTAAATTGTGCTAATACCAGTTTCATTTAGTTTGATTTTAATGAGACATTCAGACACAGAGTGCATGTTGAAGTAGCAATATGCAGGTCAAATGTGATATCCATTTGATTTTGATGTTGATTTTTGTAGGAATAAGTACTGAAAACCCTGATTGGAACCAAATGTTTATTCTCATTATACTCTTTGTTATAGGAGGATAATTTATCTCTTGAAACACTGAATATTTTTGAGATTCTTTGGGGGTCGAATTCATGATTTCACTTCCTGTGTCCTCAACTCAATGAAGAAATCTTTTTAGGCATTTCATCATTGATTGTTACCTATGTTTTCAGGAAAAAAGTTAGAAACCTTTTTCCATCTAGCAGAAGTAATTTTCAGCAGAAGTTTATAATATTTCCAAGTGCCTATAGACTTCTAAAAAAATTAACTTGATTTTATCATTTTCCAACTTAATTCTACTGAAATGCTTCCTCCAGCACTGGGAAGTTTTCAACCATTTCTGACTCTAATCTCTTCCAATGTGGTGAGCTGGCCAAACGTATAAAGAGTTGGCCAGGAGCACCCATAAAGTGACTACAGGGCTTCCAATTAAATGATTTATCTCATTCTTAAGTGCTCACATAGCTGCCAACTGTGCAAAGACATAAATGGACTTCACCCCTTCAGAGTGTCCTGAGAATATGATTTACTTTTCTCATAAAAACATGCAACTTCTGCCCAAACTTCAAGCAAACCCCTCAAGACTAATTCTCTTGTAAGTCAGAGAACATCTGTGCAGAAGACATCTTGGTATTCTGCGTCCTCTGCTAACCAAAACCATCTGAAGAGGCTGTTATTCAAAACCTCACTCAGATGAAATAACACACTTTGAAGGAAGTAGATAACACTTCTAGGACTCTAGGATGTCTGTGATTTCAGAACAAAGCAAAGAAACCTATTGACATGTACAACTTCCTTCATGAAGGCAGAAAAAAAATTAATATTGTCAAGTATGACAGGTGAAACTTCTGTGAGTTCCAGGAATACTTATGCAAAGGTTTTCCCTGGCAAAGAAATGTCACTATTTTGAGGTTATCGGTTGCATTCACAATTTCTAAAAGGGGCTTAAAAGGGCATTTTTTAAATAGACATGTTAGCTAGAAAATAAATTTAGATACTGGCACAATTGAGAGATAGTGATAGTTCCCTAGCTGACTCTGAAGGAGGATGATTAGGTACATTACTGTCTAAAACATAGTAGAAAGCATATCAGCAATTTTGGAGATAATATTATCGATTGAGGCAGTACGATGATTTTTTGAATTTGCCTATTTCTAGGTCTCCCAATCCCCACTCCCCACTCCCAAATTCATATGTTGAAGTCCTAATCTCTTGTCCTTGGAACGTGACTGTATTTGGAGATAGGGTATTTAAAGAATCAACTAAATTCAAATAAAATCATTACAGTGAGTCCTAATCCAATATAACCTGGTATTGGATCTGGATTCTGGTATCTTTATCAGAAGAGGAGGTTACAACACAGACTTGTGCAGAGGGATGACCATATGAAGACACAGGTAGAATACACCCATCTCCAAACCAAGGAGAGGGCCTCAGAAGAAAACAATTCTGCTAACACCTTAGTTTTGGACTTCCATCCTCTAGAAATGTGAGAAAATTAATTTCTGTTGTTTAAGTTGCCCAGTCTGTGACACTTTATTCTGGCAGCCCTGACATACATCTGTATTCTTTAAGATCTGACCAACCATAGGAGACTTTTTTATTGTTTGGCTATGTGATAAGCTTTCTTGGAGGATGCTTGGAGGATATCCTGTTTTGGTCAGAACAAATCCAAGTTTTTGTAAAGTTATAATATTTTCAAAGCAAGTCCCCATCTCATGAAAAAGACCTGTGATTCTTGTTGTCTTACCATGACTGTCACTGAATGTGTTTCCGTAGTTGTGTGGACTTTAAAACGTACCCTGGCACACAAATAAACACTGACATTTGTGTCCCATCTTGCTTGGTAAGAAAGGAAAGCCAGGAGACACCTAAGCTTTATTCCATTGGTCATTTCCAGTGGAAGGTGATCCTGATGAAAACTCAGAAGTTTCCCTAATTATATGGTAGAGAGTGTTTTTACTAATTCTTATTAGTGATAAATAATTCTGGGCCTTATTGTGTAATGAATATTTTAATTATTTAGTGAATTGCATGGTTTAATTATTTTTGTTATGGCTGGGCCCAGTCATCTGGGAGAAGAAACAAAAGAGAGCCTGGAGAAGACGCATTTGCTTTCTTCATGCCCTGTCCTGGAAGGAACGAACTAACTTCCGCTCACATTCCATAAGTGAGAAATAGTCACTTGGCCACACTGAGATGCAGAAAGGCTGGAAACCGTGATCTTTCACTGTGTACCCCATTTGTAGTCACAACACTGTAGTATGGAAAGAGGTGCCCAGATTTTGGTGGAGAGCTGGCTGTCTCTGCCAAAAATAGCCAATGCCTATTCAGTACTCACTGTTTGCTAGATGCTGCTGTAAGCCCTTTCATGTGCTTCATCGTTTAATTTTTACGCCAACCTGTTGGTAAGTTCTGTTAGTATTTCCAGAATACAGATGACAAAATTGAGGGAGAATTAGATAAGCTGGTTATACTCAAAGAGCTAGAAAGTGGAAAGGCAAGATTTCAATCCAGTCCAAGCAATCTGGCCCCAAATTCCATAATCCTAACCATTATACTACACCAATTATTTGTGTTTATTATAAAGGAACTGATTAGATCACAAAATCATGAAAGACTAGGACTTCAAGACCATTTGGATAAGACAGTGAAGGGTATTTTCTAAGGAAAACAACCCAGCTAATTTCATTCCTGTCTTCTTTGTAGTCAATGAAAATAATATTTCTAATATTTCAAAGCTTGGGTAACCCCCATCTCTTACATAGTTTCTTCATCTCACTAGCCTATAGAATTATCTTCCTCCGTTTATCTCTCACAGCACTCTGTACCTTGCATCTGGTTCATTTAAAGATTTATTTACTAATTCACTGATTAAGTTATTTATCAATCTATTGGCTATCTTTTGAGCACTTATTAAATTCCAGGTACTGTGGTAGGCACTGGTGATGCACAGAATAGCAAAGGAATTGTTTTTCCAAGGTTTCACAGTCTAAAGGAATATGAATGTGGGAAATTGACATTGAATTGCTTATATTACTGTGGAATTCTCTTGTGTTTGTTGTGTTTCAATGGTGAATTTTTGGCTTATAATTTCTACCACTCTTCCTTCCCTCATTGTGTCTTGTATGGTGGGAGACACATAATATGACTTGGGAAAATGCCTGTCTTTTAAACATACAAATTTTATTCTTGTAAGTAATTACATATATACATATACATACATACATATATATATACACACACACACATATACTTTTTTTTATTATACTTTAAATTCTGGGATACATGTGCAGAACATGTAGGTTTGTTACATAGGTATACATGTGCCATAGTGGTTTGCTGCACCCATCAACCCGTCATCTACATTAGATATTTCTCCTAATGCTATCCTTCCCCTAGCCCCCACAGCCTTCTCACAGGCCCTGGTATGTAATGTTTCCCTCCCTGTGTCCACATGTTCTCATTGTTCAACTCCCACTTATGAGTGAGAACGTGTGGTGTTTGGTGTTCTGTTCTTGTGTTAGTTTGCTGAGAATGATGGTTTCCAGCTTCATCCATGTCCTTGCAAGGGACATGAACTCATCCTTTTTTATGGCTGCATAGTATTCCAATAACACTGTTGGTAGGAGTGTAAATTAGTTCAACCATTGTGGAAGACAATGTGGCAATTCCTCAAGGATCTAGAACCAGAAATACCATTTGACCCAGCAATTCCATTACTGAGTATATACCCAAAGGATTATAAATTATTCTACTATAAAGACACATGCACATGTATGTTTATTGCAGCACTATTCACAACAGCAAAAGACTTGGAACCAACCCAAATGCTCATGAATGATAGACTGGATAAAGAAAAGACACATATATATCTTTAACTCATTTGTATTTTAGAATAATATTTCAGCATTGGTTTGAAAATACACCAATGAATAATGAGGTACTCCATTAGAACATAAGGAAAGCTGAACTTAATAGTGGCATCAATATCCCTTGTACCATAAAGCTGCTTGCAAGAATGGTCATTTTTTTTCAAATTTGGTGAGTGGAATTTGATCATGGGCACTGGGCTATTGGCAATGAAAAGGATAGTGTCCCATAATGTGCAACCAATTTCTAACTCAAATAAATGTCACATTTGCTCACCTTTAGCTGAGCTGAAAATAGCTCACATATTGCATGTAATAATCAATGCGAACTTACAATATTTTTTGTGAGAAGACTAATATAAAGTGCAGCACATTTGTAAAACACACACAAACACACAACTGGTGGCTAGATAATCTGTTTAATTACCCATTTAAATCCAAAGTCTCAAAATGTCTTGTGTCCAGAGTTGGGGGACTTTTAATAATTAGTCGGTCATATAGGAAACTCAGAGAAGAAAGCTAGTTGTGCTATAGTTGCAACAATCAATTTAAAAGTGAGAAAAACTCAATTAACCACCCAGATTGTGTTAAATACATAATAATTTACCTGATTTTTCTCTCCACTGGAAGTAATGCAGTTATAGAAACAGCCTCAAACACAACACCTTAGTTTTAATTTTCTGGGTTTTAGGGCTTTTCTTTGAGCAATGAGGTAACTGCAATTGAGTTTGAGTAATCACTTTTAAAATTAACATCTCTGTTGGTAAAATGAAGGAAAATTTTGACTCATTGATTTGTATCATTTTGGAGAAGTAATCTTTTATCCTTATTCACCTTAATTCTGAAGCAAATGAATATTTTGTCCAAATTAATTATGATTAATTACCCTAATTTTTACCTTAATTTTCCTAGTAGTGGTTTTTCTTATTAATCCTTTTTATAGGCTGAGGTCATCTAATAGAATAGTTGTAGCTGCTATTCTGGGGGAATAACAGAAAACATCTCTTTCATAACTATGTAAACTGTCAGAATTTTCACCATATTTTATACATGCATGTTTTGACTATTTGCTTCCCCCCAAAATGTATTGTAGATTACAATGGAAATAGAAAAAAATCTGAGTATTTCTCCCTGCAAAGGGTCTCTTCTTATAAAAGACCCCCAGGAAAATCCTTTACATGAGATTTGAGGCACAATATTGCCACCAGGTAACACAGTTTATTCTCTTGATAAGCAGATGAAGTGAAGAGACTATGACTCTTGTCTATTTTTAAGTAAGATGTAGTCAGCAGTCTCTAAGGGCAGCCTGTTGACTCCCCACCTCATACTCACATGCTTGTGTAATCTTCTTCCCTTGAATGTAAGCCAGATTTATTGGCTGGCCTCTAACAAATTGAATAGGGCCAATAGATAGAATTTCAATGCTGAGATTAGGTTATGAAAGTATCGCAAGTGGAATCTAGATTTTTCAACACATTTTCCAATCAATACTTCAGAGAACAAATAATTTCTTGTAATCGAAGGCCATACTTTTCCAGATTAAAAGGGCCCGCTTCTTATATAGAAGATTAAAAGAAAAAGACCCACACTAAGACCTATCATCAGGAAAATGCAGAACATTAGCATTAAAGAAAGAATTTTGAAAACTGCTAGACAAGGAAAAAAATAGCAGGTCATGTATGAGCAGGAATTAGAATGGCATCAAGCTTCTCAATAGCAACACTGGCAGTTAGAAGACAACATAAAAATGCTTCTCAGTCCTGGGGAAAATGAATTCTAATTGGAATTATACTCTCAACCAAACTGTAAATCACGTCTGAGGGAGGAATGACTACATTCTCAGACACACAAGAGCTCAATGAATTTATTGCCCATGGCCTCTGGTATGGTTTGGCTGTGTCCCCACCCAAATCTCATCTTAAATTCTAGCTCCCATAATTCTCACATGTCGTGGGAGGGACCCGGTGGGAAATAATTAAATCATGAGGATGGTTTTCCACATACTGTTCCTGTGGTAGTGAATAAGTCTCACAAGATCTGATGGTTTTATTAGGGGTTTCCCCATTTGCTTGGTTCTCATTCTTTCTTGTCTGCCACCATGTAAGATGTACCTTTCATCTTCTGCCATGATTGTGAGGCTTCCCCAGCCATGTGGAACTGTGAGTTCATTAAACTTCTTTTTCTTTATAATTTACCTATTCTGAGGTATGTCTTTATCAGCAGTGTGACTAACACATCCTCTCACTCTGCACATACAGGCAGATAAAAATAATAAACAGTAAAGCATGATATCGACAACACAGGGAGCCCCCAAAGTAGACAGTGATGAAAAGAAAAGAAGGCCATTATGCCTGGCATGCAGCTGGCCAAGGGGAACCCAGGAAAGAAGGACTGCATGAGAGAGATCTTCAAGGAAAAATTAGATAAAGTCCTTGATGTGTTTAACCTTACTGGGATACATTTTGCAGCTCAGGCAAAGAGAAGGATACAGCAATGATTAGCACAGAGGACACTGAGCAAACAAAACCTTTGTCTTCGTTAGTAGGAGAAAATTAGATGATATCTCTAGCTGCTAAATTAAAATAATACCAAACAAGATATATTATTTTAAAATTAAGTGGTGTGATGGTTAGTTTTATGTGTTAACTTGACTGGGCTAAGGGATGCCCAGATAGCGGATAAGAAATTATTTTTGGCTGTGTCTGTGAGAATGTTTCCAAAAGAGATTGGCTTTTGAATCAGTAGACTTAGTAAAGAAAATCACCCTCCCCAATGTAGACGAGAATCATCCAATCTGTTGAGGAACTGAATAGAAATAAAAGGCAGCAGAAGTGTGAATTCTTTCCTTCCTTGAGCTGTGGTATCCATCTTCTCCAGCCCTTGTGTTCCCAGACCAAATCGAGAGTCATGCTGCTTATTCTCGCAGCCCAATAATGAGAAGCAGATGAACTGGGAAAGAAGGGAGTTTATTTCTGTAACCAGGTAGAGGGAGAAGGCCTGGAAAATATTGCCAGGCCAACTCAAAATTACAAAGTTTTTAGAGCTTACGTTCCTTCTAAGCTATATGTTTACGTGTAAGTGTGCATTCATCTAAAGACAAAAGTCTAACTTCTTCTAATCTATAACTTAGATCTGAGTCCTGAAGACCTTCCTCTGAAGCCTCATTAAATGTACTTAATCTAAATGGGTCCAGGTGCCAGGGGTGATTACCCTTATCTTGTCTCCTGCTAAATCATAAAGGTTTGGGGAGTTCCTTCAGACTCCCAATAAACTTGTTTGTAGAGGTCTGAGGAGTTTGTTCAAACCCTCAATACAACTTGTTTAATCCTAAACAGGTCCTGTTAAGAATTTCTTCATTATCCTGTCATCCTTCAAGGCCCAGGAAAGGCCTGGGCAAAACTCTTGGTGGGCTTTTGTTACATTCCAGCCTTTGTATAAGGCCACTGGTTCTATTAGCTGGCTTTCTGAAAAGATTATCAAAATAGATAGACCGTTAGCCAGACTATTAAAGAAGAAAAGAAAGAAGAATCCAAGAGACACAATGAAAAATGATAAAGGGGATATCACCACTGATCCCACAGAAATACAAACTACCATCAGAGAATACTATAAACACCTCTATGCAAATAAACTAGAAAAATCTAGAACAAATGAATAAATTCCTGGATACATGCACTCTCCCAAGACTAAACCAGGAAGAAGTAGAATCCCTGAATAGACCAATAACAAGTTCTGAAATTGAGGTAGTAATTAATAGTCTACCAACCAAGAAAAGGCCAGGAACAGACGGATTCACAGCCGAATTCTACCAGAGGTACAAAGAGGAGCTGGTACCATTCCTACTGAAACTATTCCAAACAATAGAAAAAGAGGACTCCTCCCTAACTCATTTTATGAGGCCAGCAACATCCTGATACCAAAACCTGGCAGAGACAAAACAAAACAAGAAAATTTCAGGCCAGTATCCCTGATGAACATTGACGTGAAAATCCTTAATAAAATACTGGCAAACCAAATCCAGCAGCACATCAAAAAGCTTAACCACCACAATCAAGTTGGCTTCATCCCTGTGATGCAAGGCCGGTTCAACATATGCAAATCAATAAACATAATCCATCACATAAACAGAACCAATGACAAAAACCACATGATTATCTCAAGAAATGCAGAAAAGGCCACCAATAAAATTCAACATCCCTTCATGCTAAAAACTCTCAATAAACTAGGTATTGATGGAACAAATCTCAAAATCATAAGAGCTATTTATGACAAATCCACAGCCAATATCATACAGAATGGGCAAAAGCTGGAAGGATTCCCTTTGAAAACTGGCACAAGACAAAAATGCCCTCTCTCACCACTCCTATTCAACATAGTATTGGAAGTTCTGGCCAAGGCAATCAGGCAAGAGAAAGAAATAAAGGGTATTCAAATAGGAAGAGAGGAAGTCAAATTGTCTCTGTTTGCACATGACATTATTGTATATTTAGAAAACCCCATAGTCTCAGCCCCAAATCTCCTTAAGCTGATAAGCAACTTCAGCAAAGTCTCAGGACACAAAATCAATGTGCAAAAATCACAAGCTTCCTATACACCAATAACAGACAAACAGAGAGCCAAATCATGAGTGAATTCCCATTCACAATTGCTACAAAGAGAATAAAATACCTAGGAATACAATTTACAAGGGATGTGAAGGACCTCTTCAAGGAGAACTACAAACCACTGCTCAAGGAAATAAGAGAGGACACAAACAAATGAAAAATCATTCCATGCTCATGGATAGGAAGAATCAATATTGTGAAAATGGCCATACTACCCAAAGTAATTTATAGATTCAATGCTATCCCCATCAAGCTATCATTGACTTTCTTCACAGAATTACAAAAAAACTAAATTTCATATGGAACCAAAAAAGAGCTTTTACTCTTTAACCACTCAGTCAGTGCTGAAACAGCTCTTACATAGGCCTGTGTTAGTGAGACCTGGCCTGCCACACTTGAACATCAGAACTCCTGGATCTCAGGCCTTTGGACTTCACAGTTTATGACAGCAGCAGCCACCTCTTCTACCTCCAACCCCCAGATGGCATATTATGGGGTTCTCAGCCTCCATAATTGTGTGAGTCAATTTCCATAATAAATCTCCATTTGTTTTGTTTCTGTAATGAACTCTGACTAATACAGGTAGCAAATTTTGGAAGAAAGAGTGAAAAAGTAGGAAGTGATGACTCTGGAGATTAAGAAATGAGTAGAAAGTTACAGAAAAAAAGATATTTTTCAAAGAACTGAGTTATATTCTTTAACTGTTAGATTTATAATTTTAAAAATAACAGTAAGTTGCTAAGACTCATAATCATAAACCCTAAAATGTCTCTTGTTAGTTTTCTTCCTTCCAGGGAAGGGGACGCTCAGGCTTTTACATTCTCACTGAAGTGTCATGCCAATAGATAAGGACCTCACAAATTCCCATTATCCAGTTCCCATGTATTGCTCCATTTTTCTCCCTATGTCACTTTCTCTCCTCCCCCGTCTGTATTAGGAAAGCTCCTAGGAAAGGGGTTTATGTAACCATGACCTTCTATCTTTTCCTTTTCTCTCAGTAGAATTTTAACATTCAGCCTCTGGCAGGCACTCAGCATCAGATGGGGTCACTGGCGGGTCTCGCTAATGATTTTCCCTCTTCTGTGTTTTTTTGTGACTGCTTGAAAACAATAGATCTCCCATTTAGTCCTGCTCAGTCTTAGGGCACCTCCGGAGTTTGTCCTGCATGTTCCACCTTAGCCTCATCTTTTACCCTGGAAATTAAATTGTCTCTTTGCTCATTTAGGCTTTTGAGTGAGATTGCATGCCATTAAGATGTGCTAAGGTGTACTTGCCTCTCATTGATTTCCACATGAATTCCGGATAGCCAGACTGTTAAAAAAAAACGCTGCCTGCTGAGTTCCATTTATGAATGCAGTCCCTGGGGGGGATGTCCACAAACTCCCTATGAGGGCCATTATCACAGTGGTGCTAGCTGGCCACCTGGGTGAAGACAGGGGAAATGTGTGCAGGGGCTTTTGTCCTTAAATTTCTTTTCCTTTTCTCGGTTCCAAAATACTGGGTTCCAGAATACTGAATCTGATCCAATTCTTTAGTAAAACCAAGGGAGGGAATTTGTAGGGGATTTCCTTTCCTTCTATTACTCTATATTTTTTATGTCCAAAATGTTGGAATATGCTATTGAAATGGGAGAATTCCCTGATTCCCCTCACAGGACCTGCAACAGGGGTATGACTTACCTGCTTGGTTGCCCCACAGCTCAAACCCCTAGTGGGAGCATGCAGACGGGCAGGTGCAGAGGCTGAGGTGAGTGCTTTCGGGCTCCAGCCCCATGGCAGCATCTAGGGGTGGGTGTTTGCAACTTCTGAAGCCCAGGTGGGCATGTATTACAAAGCTCTTTCAGATTTGCTATCTGTAGACAGCTTGTGTGTTAATCAGTTCAATGGACCCTCTGCCTTATTGAAATGGAAGAGGGCCAGTGTGACAGTCTTCTGTATCCCGAGCTCTTGCACAGTGTCCCGAAAGAATTGGATCACATGCAGGCTTGAAGGATGAGTGCAAGATTTTATTGAGTGGTAGAGGTGGCTCTCAGTGAGATGAATGGGGAGCCAGAAGGGGGGATGGAGTGGGAAGGTGGTCTTCCCCCGGAGTTGGACTCTTCTCCAACCACCCCTGGCCAAACTCCTCTCCGTGTCCAGACATCCCTCCTCTTCTCTCTTTCTCTGCCTCATTGTTCCACTGTTGCTGGTCTGCTGGTCTTGATGTTCAGCTGCTTGTGTGTGTGCCTGCTAAGGGTTTATATGGGGGCGGGAGGGGTGGTGGGGTGAGCCAAAAGGCAACTTTTTGGGTGCAAAACCAGAAATGCCTGTCCTCATTTAGGGCCACAGGTCTTCAGGCTTGAGGTTGGGGCCTTTGCCAGAGAACCACCCTCTTCTACCCAATATTTCCCTGCCTCCTGTCCATATCACTATGACAGGGAGAAGGGCAGACCACTATGGGAGCATGCCATAGGGATGCCTAATCCAGTGTTAGTGAATCATGGACAGCTTTCCTGGGCAGGGGATTTTTAAGCACGGAGCTAGGAGGATGCAATTATAAGGAGCTCTTGAGCAGTTAGGAGCTAGTTGAGAAGAAAAATCAACTCTGTGTAGAGTAATACTAACAACCAAACCAAAGATCATCCTTTACCTTTACATAGTACTTCAGTTTATAACACCATCTCCATGTGTAGGATTATCAAATAGGCAAATTAGGCCTGAGTTCAGAGCATCAGCAAAAGTGATGTTAGGGACTAAATGTTTGTATTCCTTCCCCGGATTCATATATTGAAGCCCTAAACCCTGATGCAATGGTATTAGCAGGTGAGGCCTTAGGGAAGCAATTAGTTTTAGATGAGAGTGAGCCCCCTGTGATGGGATTAGTGTATTTATAGAAAAAGGAATGGACACTAGCACTTCCTCTCTCTGCCATAGCCACATAAGAACACAGTAAATAGGCATTGTCTGCAAGCCAGGAATAGTCCACACTAATAACCGAATCTGCGAATCTGCCGGCACCTTGATCTTGGACTTCCCAGCATCCAGAACTGTGAGAAATAAATGTCTGTTGTTTAAGATACCTAGTATTTTGTTATAGCAGCTAGAGCTGATGATGAGCAGTGGGGCCTAAAAAAATGGGGCTACGTCCAGCTTTAGTAAATGTACCCAAAATGATTCAATGAGAAAATCAACAAAAGTCCAATTTAATTGTATATTTTATTTAAGTTTTGTATTTTTGTCCATTGCATTAGTTTTCTTTTGTAGAATATTGTGGAATGGGGTGTTGTAAAGTTGGGGAGACATCACAAATTTCTAATGGAAATGACCTGGTCATTTTACATACATTTTTCTTACAACAGCCTTGAGAAAGCCTGGATAGGCTGAATAATAAATTATTATTATTATTGCCATGTTAATAGATGACCAAGCTTAGGCCAGAGAACTGCCAAGGGACTCAGTCAAAAAAATCACACTGCTGGTAAAAGGCAGAGGTGGGACTTGAGCTCAAAAATCCCACTGAGGCAGGGCGCAGTGGCTCACGCCTATAATCCCAGCACTTTGGGAGGCCGAGGCAGGCAGATCACCTGAGGTCAGGAGTTTGAGACCAGCCTGACCAACATGGAGAAACCCCATCTCTACTAAAAAAAAAAAATTAGCCAGGCATGGTGTTACATGCCTGTAGTCCCAGCTACTCCAGTGGCTGAGGCAGGAGAATCACTTGAACCCCGGAAGCAGAGGTTGCAGTGAGCCAAGATTGCTCCATTGCACTCCAGCCTGGGCAACAAGAGCGAAACTCCATCTCAAAATAAATAAATAAATAATAAAAATTTAAAAATCCCATCGAGAGACCATGGTTTGTAAAGTCAGGTAGACCTGGATTCAGATCCCTTTTCTACCTTGTGATGACATTCCTTAACTTCACTTACCTTCATAAGTATCTCATAGAAACAAATATCTCATATCTACCTGACGTCACAAATTATTGTCTCTTAATGGGATTTTTGAGCTCAAGTCCCACCTCTGCCTTTTACCAGCAGTATTTTTGACTAAGTAAGTCCCTTGGCAGTTCTTTGGCCTAAACTTGATCATCTATTAACATGTTGATAACAATAATAATAACAATCTCATAGAGTTTTCGGGAAGATTAAATGAGGTGGTATAGAAAGCATCTCTCCCAAGGCTGGCATCGAGTATGTGCATGTTTATTAAATGGTAGTTATTATCTCCTGGTTCCTGGGTTCAGTATTGCTTCTGTTCTGCAGCACATGACTAAGAATCCATTAGATGCAATGAGAGATATTAGGGAATTAAGTATTTAGCTTGCTGTCAGGACTGGAAGAGCTATTAGAGCACTGGAGTGATTTTGATGATACTGATGATAAACATTGGTGCTCTCTGCCCTGTTTCTTCCATTTTATAGAAAGTCAAAACAACTGAGGTTATTTTTTTTGTCCAGATTCTATATAAAATTATTTCAAGTGCCCATCTTTTCCACAAGTCATTTTTCTCTATTTATTCAATCAGAATGCTGTGGTCACAGAGGAATCTCTGGGTCCTGCAAAGCTGGATTCAAATCCCGGCTTCTTTTACTTGCTAGTGCATTATGTTGGATGCATTACTGAAACTGTCTGTAAGTCAGTTTCCATGCCCATAAAATGAGAATAAGACCAATGTCTACACAGTGGGTGGTTGAAAGGATTAAATGAGTTAAGACATGGAAATTGCCTTTAAAAGTGCCTAGTACAAAGTGAGGTTCATTGTCTTATTGAGCATTTACTATAATAATGCCAGGTCCTATTTTAAGCACCAGGGATATTATCAATAAATAAGATTGACAGTGTCTCTCCACAGACGTTACATTCTAATGTGGGCAAATAAGTAAGAGTTCTGAAACTCTGAGATGTAAGATGAAGATCTGCTTTGATGCTGTTTGATTAGAATGGAACAGCAAATGTTTCCATTGTTCCTGTGGGTTTTGCCAGATCGTTCATTCAGAACCCCGATGATATTTCCTTCAGTCTGTGGGCAAGGCTTTACTTATTTTTTTTTTCTTTTAGGAATGACTTCCCATAAACTGATACTTATAAATTCATATAAAGCAGCTTCTTTATAAAAACCATTATATGGAGGCCAGATTTTTAAATGTATCTACAAGACCGAAGATTAGAACTGTCTAGTTTTGAGTTTATTTTTAACATATAGCCATGAGTTAGGAGCCTAAGTTAGGTTCCTGCCTGAGTTAGGAGCACATAATCTTTGTGTCATAAAATTTTCATCATGTTAACTAAGACTTTTCATCATATTAACTAAAAGTTTTTTGTTTTGTTTTGTTTTTGTTTTTGTCTCAAGATTGGTTTGAGTGTTTGAGGAAGCCATTCATTAATTTTTTTTTTTTTTTTGAGACAGAGTCTGGCTCTGTCACCCAGGCTGGGGCACAATGGTATGATCTCAGCTCATCACAACCTCCGCCTCCCGGTTCAAGTGATTCTCCTGCCTCAGCCTCCCGAGTAGCTGGGATTACAGGCATGCGCGACCATGCCCAGCTAATTCTGTATTTTTAGTAGAGACGGGGTTTCTCCATGTTAGTCGGGCTGGTCTCGAACTCCCGACCTCAGGTGATCCACCCGCCTCAGCTTCCCAAAATGCTGGGATTACAGGCAAGAGCCACCGCGTCCAGCCCATTTCATTCAGTCTTAAGAAAGAAATGTTGAGATAGTATCTAATATTTTTCCTTTTAACTCCTGTAGTATTTTTATAGCAACTGCAATCTAGTTTTAACTACTGTACCTTTCAGACCCAGGGGAATCCCATCGAGTCATAGCCAGGAATTTGGCAATAGTCAAATTAATATGGACACATTGCCTTTATTTTCTGCCTATTAGTGCACACATAAAGCTTAACAGAAGCTCACAAGTAACTTGGGCTCATTCCAAACCTAAGTTACTGAACACCTCATTCTGGGTAGGTAATACACATATCCTCAGATCAGAAAAGGCAGAATGTCATTGGATAATTGAAAGGCTGGATTCCAAGCAGGCATGGTTTCCTTTGTCAATAGCACAGTGCCATTTCCTCTGTGTCATTTGCTACCCACAGAGCAGGAAATTACCCACGATAATAGCAGAGAGCCAGTGGTTCTTTGTATGTGATAGACTCTGATTACTTAATCTCATCTGACTTTCATGTTTTATCACGGCTCAGATGCAGAATGGATATATTTATTAGTATCTGGAAATGGGCTCATGGGTACTTCCCAACATGCAGAAGAATTTAGAACCATTTATACGATCATTCAAATGTCACATGTGGAATTTAACCAACTCCTTCATAGTAGCCATTTATGATATTTCTTGTCAGAATCTCTTGTCTTGGGAAATGCATCCCCATCCCTCATTCTGCATCCCAGCCCATGTGTTTGTGGATAGTTTTCTATACTTTAGCATAAATCTAACCCCAATCCCCCATCAAACTCTAGTGGCAAAGTTGAGCTCGGATTTAAGTGGAGTTTTTGCACTATTGACAGGCTGATATTTTACCAGCAGGCGCTGGCAAGTCTTTACAGGAACACTTGTTCTATCTTGTAGGTTGAATATTTTGAATATAGTCTTGTAGCTCCATGAACACACTATCCCCTGCCTAGGAGCAATCGCATACTCATTTAGTACATAAAGATAGATCTTTGTGTTTCCAGAGAGTGAAGAATCATCAATTTAATTTCAGAGAACTTCTAGAACACACAGCTTTGGGGAAAATGATGAGTGATTCCTGTGCTGACCATCTTGGCATCACCTTCCCCCCACCTTTTAATAAAACATAGAGCAACGCACTGATGCTCTTTAACAAGAAAAATAACATGTCAAAAAACGTTGGTATAAAATTGTCTATTAATCTCCTTTGAGTGCCATCTGAAATCACTGACTTGCTTTACTCCAGCACAATTTTTTTTTCCTTAATTAAGCAGCATTGGCACTTGTGAAGCACCATGCATCTTTTTACATTTAAAATAGAATGTAACTGAAGGAAATGCATGTTTGAGTTTATAAGCCAAAATCACAACAGCAACACCTGGCAAATTGATGCGCCTAAATATTTGTTTTTCAAATCAAGTATTTAGGGTCTGAAACATAAGAAATCCTGGCTAACATTTATAAGTATGGACAGTGTTTTAGACATTGTCCTAAGGACACACATTAAGTCAGTTAATGTACACAAAACCTAATGAGATAGTTACAATCATTATCTTGATTTTATAGATGAGAAAACTGAGACATATGAGTTAAGATAATATGCCTAGAAGGTGATATTCAAACCCAGGACTCAAACTCGGGTCTCTGACTCGACAGCCTATGCCAATAAACACTGCAGTATGAGCCTCTTCATATAAAATGGGGGCTGGGAGTAATATTGATCTTTATTCAAAAGCCAAGGTATTAGAAAGCATACTTTATATGCTGCAACTTTTTAGCTTTTGCTCTGCCCAACCTACAGATGGCCTGGGGATGTTAACTGCATGTGTTCCAGAGTACGATCTAAATCCAATTCACATATAAAAATTAACTATTGCCTGTCCATCCTGTGGCTTGAACAAATGGCACCTTTTAACACAGGAAGTCATTAAGCCAGCACACTGATCTATCCATATAGCTTTTTCCACATCTTTCTTTGGGCAGATGTACATTTTTTCAGCACTGGTAGCAATTCAGCAGGAAAACAGCTCAGGTTCCATGGAGTAGAACATGGATGGAGAAATGAAAGCTCCTGGATTCAGATCTCAGTTTTATGCTTGGCATGTTCTACAGTAGACATGAGACAGAATGAAATTGGATGTGAGCCACTTGGATACTAGTGTTCTGTTTGTAAATAACTTTCTCCATCTAGTTTTTAGCTTTTTCATTTGAATAATAAAAACATCGGATCAAGTGATAGCTATGTTACTGTCTAGCTTGGAAAAACCTTCCATGAAATTGACTTATCACGATGAATCTCTCTTATCTATGTGAATATATAATGCAATGAGCTGTGCATTCATTTTCTTTTTTTTTTTTTTTTTTGAGATGGAGTCTCGCTCTGTCACCCAGGCTGGAGTGCAGTGGCACAATCTCGGCTCAATGCAAGCTCCACCTCCCGGGTTCACACCATTCTCCTGCCTCAGCCTCCTGAGTAGCTGGAACTACAAGCGCCCGCCACCACGCCCGGCTAATTTTTTTTTTTTTTTTTTGTATTTTTAGTAGAGACTGGGTTTCACCGTATTAGCCAGGATGGTCTTGATCTCCTGACCTCGTGATCCGCCCTCCTCGGCCTCCCAAAGTGCTGGGATTACAGGCGTGAGCCACTGCGCCCGGCCGGTGTACATTCATTTTCTATTGCTGCATAACTAATTACTACAAAAACAGCAGGTGATAACAATGTCCATTTCTTATCTCACAGTTCTGTAGGTCAGAATTCTGAGCAGTACTCAACTGGTTTCTCTGCTCAGTGTCTCCAAAGACTACATTCTTATCTGGGATTGAGGGTCTTCTTCCAAGCTCCTTTGTTGCTGGCAAAATGGAGTTCTTCACGGCTGTATAAGTGTGGTTTTCACTGTTTTACCATGTATTAACTGGGGGCCATTCTCAGATTTTGAAACCCACCTGCTATTCTCAGCTGCATTGCCCTCTCTACCATGTGGCAGTGTGCTCCTTTAAGGCCAGGGGGAGAATTTCTCTCACTTTGCATAACTGACCTCTTTTAAAGACTCAGCTGATTAAGTCGAATCTCCTAAGGATAATCTCTCTTTTGATTATCTCAAAGTCAATTGATTAGGGATTTTAATTAATTACACCTGCAAAATCCTTTCTGCTGTGTAACATATCGTCATGGGAGAGATGTCCTATCATATTCACAAGTCCTGATTACAATCATAGAACACAGAGAGGATTATGCGTACACCAGGGCATGACAATCTTGGGGAGCATATTAGAATTCTGCCTGCCAAAGACTGTCTGAAGAAGTGGAACCTGAAGCCTTGTTCAGTGATAGAAACTGCCAATAGAAGTCATCAGCAGGCTGCATTGGAAAAGATCTACCATGTATTTGTGTCTTGACTGCCTGGAAAATTTGCACAGGAGCCCAGTTAACTTCAGAAAAAAGAATGTCAAGTACCTAAAAGCTTTTCTCTCAAAAACTTCATGTTTTGAGAAACTCTGCTATTAAACCCAGAATGCCTTCATTTGAATCCAGGGATCACAATCTCACAAGCTTGTGAACCTAACAACTGCATAACCTTTGCATGCTATTTAAAGTTTCTAGGCCTGTATTCTCATCTCTTGTAGAGGAATTTACCTTATAGGGTATTTTGAAAATTGAATTATTGAATACATGTGAAGTATTTAAAAGAATGGTGAAAACATAATAACTAACACAGAGAGCTTCACTTTTTATTTTATTTAAAATAATCCTATGTTCTAACTTCCTATGGAACAAGCACTGTCATAAGAACTCTGAGTTAGGCACTATTATATTATCCCCATTTTATAGATGAGGAAACTGAGGCACAAAGAATTTAAGTAATTTGTCCAAAGCCAAAGTGCTGATAGGCATGGTCTTAGAATTTGAAGCCAGGCAGTCTAGCCATTAATGGAGTTTGCTAGCAGAAAAGACACTGAAGGAAGCTCGTCTTGCAAGAAGGAAAAAAACCTAAACTGGCTGCTTTCCATCAAAGCCTGGGCTTAAGTTGTTGGGAATTGAGTTAGGAGTTGGTTTTAGCTCAGCTTGTGGATGAAACAGAATGCCCTTCCCAGATAGTTATCCTCCATTGAGCAGCATGCTTTGGCATAAAATAAACTCCAGGAGCACAGACTGATTGTCCTGTTTATGAATGGTTCTTGACAGCTGAAACAGAGATTTACTTATGGTTGGTGCTCTCGATAGACTAAACATTTGTCTGCCCCCAAAATACTTAAACCTCAATTTTATTAGAAGGTGAGGCCTTTGGCAGATTATGAAATCACAAGGGTGGAGCTCTCACGAATGATACTATTGTCTTTATGAAAGGGACTCCAGGTTGATTGATCTTCACCCTCTTTCCACCATGTGAGCACGCGGTGAAGCATTGGCAGTTTAACCTGGAAGAGAGCCCTCATCAGAACCCAATCATGCTGGCACCCTGATCTCACACTTCCATGCTTCTAAGCTCTAAGGAATAAATTTTTGTTGTTTACAAGCCACCTACTCTATAGCATTTTGGTACAGCAGCCTGCAATGATGAAGACAATCATCAGTCTTCATTAAATGAAAAATGATTAAATGCATGATTGCAACTTAAATCATGAACCTTGGGAAGCCCATTGAACAACCTTGGCTGAGTAAAAGAGTGCTGAAAGAATGGACTATCTTCTTTCAAGAAGACTCAGGAGCCCCCACAGGGATCTCTTGTAGAGCAGGAATTAGAGAAATATAACATGAGATATTCTGGCTCAAGACGGAGACTGAACTTAACTCTGAGGAGAAGCGACTTTCTTTCCTCTCCCACTAAGCCTTGAGATACCACCACCAGGCCCCATTGCAACAGTAGAGACATACAGCACTAGGTTATATAGATTTTCAGTAGCCTCATCACAGCAAAGCAAGAGATGGCAGTACCAAATGGGGCCTTTGAATGGACTCATGTTACCCGATTTTCCTGCAGTAAAGGCATTTTAAAGCAGTCAGCCTCTTTAAGAAATTAGACTAAAGAAAGACCTAAGACCTAAGAAAGTTCACGGGAGGAAGGAAAGTCTGTGAAGAAAGACTTCTCACTTTTCTAGTCATGTGGAGAAGGGATTGTTATCTTTAGAAACATATCTGTCATAAAAACATGAAATTTGAATATTCAGTACCCAAATCTTCTTGTAAGGGTCATAGTCATTGATGTTTGAGTCCGATGCCAAGACAGCAAATGTTATTCTCATTTCAAAAGAAATTGAAATGATAATGCTGTCCATTGAGTCAAATCCATGAAATAATCAAGACAATCTCCTAGCTCTTGCATGCTCTCCAACCAAAATCTTCCATTTTGCAGAATTTTTGTGCCTCAAAACACAAACACAGGTAATCAGATAGGAAGGTCCCACAGGAGTTAAATGTCTTTTTGTTAATCATGATTCAACACTCAGACACAATCTATTTCACCAAAATAGTATTCCAAACCATGTTTTGGAATATCACACTCTCCAGGGAAGATAGATTTTACGGTATTGTCTTTTGCTAGTGGTAGAATTGTGAAATTTATTATCCTGCTGTTACAGACCTTTTAAAAACACAGCTGGGTGACCAAAGGCAATGAAGTGCCCAAAATGAAGTTTATCTCAAGGCCTTAACTGATAGCATTCTCCTATTTCTTATTTTTCATGCCCAGCTTGCTGTGGTACCACTGGGAACTTGTTAACTCAGCAGCATTTATCATGATTCTGTTTTGTTGAACAAGTACAATACAATCTTTTTTTCCCCATTTAATCAATAAGTAGATGTAGGAATGAGGTACAGCAGGGAGGAATCATGTTAGATTAATGGTTTCTGACTTATGGTAAAATTCATCTTGAATATTGCACTTATAGTATCTTCTGAGACAGCCTCTCCTGGGAGCAAAATATTCCCAAATAATTCAACTGCATTGCTCTTATACATCATGACTGCTATTTCATCTCTTCACTCAGGGGAAAAATAAAAAGCATTTTAATCCATCAAGATCCATGTTATTTAGAAGATAGACTTTTGCAGACAGAATGAACACTAATTGGGATAAGGGGATAGTGGAAAAAGAAAGGAAATACTGGAGATCTATCTATCTATCTATCTATCTATCTATCTATCTATCTATCTATGTATCTATCTAATCTATCATTTTTCTTTATCTATCTATCTATCTATCTATCTATCTATCTATCATCTATCTATCTTTCTATCCATCTATCCACCCATCTGTCTCTATTATCTATCTATCTATCTATCTATCTATCTATCTATCTATCTATCATCTATCTGTCTGTCTATCTATCTATCTATCTATCTATCTATCTATCTATCTATCTATCTATCCATCCACCCATCTGTCTCTATCATCTATCTATCTATCTATCCATTCTACCTGTCTGTCTACCTGCCTACCTATTGACTAGATATTGAATGTACATTTAACTTCCTTTATGTAGTGAAGGAGGTCCTAGGCTTATTTTATGAATAAGAAAAGGACTGTGAGTATGGCAGAGATTCAGGAAGCTTGAATCATAGGCCTAAGGTCCCAAGTCAGAAGGTGGCAAACTCAGTTTCTGACTAAAGACTGTGTAATTCAAAAGCCTTGTTTATTTTCTTCTTCTTTTCTTTCTCCCAATAGGCCACAATTCTCTGTCTTTGAGTTTGGTTTTACAGTGATGAAATTTGCTATCATAATTTAAAGTGAGGACTTTGGTGGGAATTTCCCCCAAAATAGAATAGTAGGGTTTTGTTTGACTTCTGCTCTTAGCACTCTTTTTCTATAGCAAAATAAGATTTAAGGAGATGTGATTGAAAGAGGTAGGTTTAACAGGAGGAAAGACTTGCAGTTGATGGATACAAAAGGCACTGGTGGAATAAAAATGAGTTGTAGGGTATAAGAAATACCAAATCAGGTTTTAAGTGTCCTAAGTAAATACGAAGAGAAAATGATTTGTGTTCTGGTGATGGTCACAGTAACATGCACCTTATGGATCCTTCTTGTCTGTCGTGAAGAGTCTCCAGACCTGGGTGAGGGGTTACATGACTTGGCCAGGGCTGGTGTGACAAAGTAGTGCAAGCTGGGTGGTCTGAACAACAGCAGTGTATCACTCACAGTTCTGGAGGCTAAAAGTTTGGAATCATGGCATCCTCAGAGTTGGTTCCTTGGGAGGGCTGTGAGGAAAGAATCTGTTCCAGGCCTCTCTCCTTGGCTTGTAGGTGGCTGTCTTCTCACTAAGTCTCTTCATTCATCTGCTCTCTATGTGTGTCTCTGTGTTCAAATTAACCCTTTTATAAGTATACCAGTCATACTGGATTAGCTCATTTTAACTTGATTACCCCTGTGAAGACCCTGTTTCCAAATAAGCTCCCATTCTAAGATGCTGGGTGTTAGGATTTCAACTTAGGAATCTTGAGCAGGAGGCACACAATTCAGCCTATCATAGTGGTGAAGTGATGTGTAGAAGAAAGCATAGCTTTGGTGTCAGAAAGACATAGGTTTAAGTTAGGAAAAACACTGCCTAGCTCCTTGAGCAAAATTAATTTATCTGAATTTTAATGTCCCTATTTACAAAATAGTCATAATAACACTAGACTTGCAGGGTTGTTTTAGAGATTAAATGAGTATTACATGTAGAAAACATTGTATCTGTGACATGGTTGGTACTCACTTTAAAAAATTAGATTTTTCGTGTGTAACTTAGATAATCACTAATAAGGGAAATATAGATTGAGGAAAAATAAGTTGATGGAGTAGAAAAATATTGTGAAGACATTGTGTAGCTCTTCCAAATGTGGCCATCCTTTGTGTAGTGATGACTCTGTTCTCACAGATATGATTTGCCTGGTTCTTGGAAGGCCCCTAACATAAAATACTGAGGTGTCTGAAAAATCTACCATTAAATTTATTTCAGCTCTTGAAGGCTTTAGGAAATAGATGTCAAAGGAGGAAGGGATAGTGAGGAAACCAAGGATGTCGAGATGAACCCACCCCAAGTCAAATTTTACCTGCATCACAGTTTGCTAAGGCCAGCTCTGCTCCAAAAATCCCAAAATGAAGCACATTGGAACTTGGAGGGTTGCTAAACTTAGAGATGAATTAGCCTTGACTTCATTTTGAGGGAAAGCCTATCAGGGAAAATGAGTCAGAAAGAGTTATTGCTCTAAGGGGCCTGAGCCAAGGCTTCCTTTTTGCTGTTACCTACCATTTTCCCTCTAGCAATCATTTCCAAAGTAGAATTTTACATTCAAATGCTTTTCTTTCTTCCACTGTCTTTGGAGCAACAATATATGAAATCATTCCAGGAGGGAGAACATCTTCTGTGAGGAGATTAACCTGACATGTGATAGAAAGAAATGGAAGATAATAGAATGACATTAGAATGGACAATTTCTGGAAATGAGGGAGGTTTGGTATTCCACTTAGGAATGGGTGTTTAGGAACTTCTGAATGCACTGCCCAAGCAATGATTCACTCCACTTGGCACGAACACTTGGACATTTCAGTTCAGATATCATTATGATAAAGTATAATTTCCCTAGGCTGTGGGGTTTGCTCTGACTCAGCTGAAAACCCACCACATTTCCCTCACTTGGGTCATGACTAACCACACACACACACCCATACCAATGAGAGTCATTATGTTGTCCCACTAAAGAAGCAATTTAGGTTTTTATGATCACAAAAGGCACATTTGGAATGATACATTTATCAAAGGAAACAAACAAACAAACAAACAAAAGCCCACTGTGAACACCTTCAGGAAGAAATACTTGTTAAGTATTGCATATTATATTTGTTCTTCAGGTTTTTTACCAGGTACCTACTCTCTGAAGGTTGTTTGGAACCAGTATCAAAACATTTGAAAATAAGTCACTTGAATTGAGTCTATAATAAAGTTCCCCATAAAACAGAAGAACATGGCCAGAAAGCTTTATTGTTCTGACAGACCTAATCTGAGAAAATAGGTTTGTGTCCTCTACTAGACATGAGCATATGTTATGAAGGGATAATATATTTCAGATTTGTTAATGTCATCCCTGGCATCTAAGAGGTTTAAAAGTAGCTAGTTAAAGGCAAAAGATTCATTACTTTAAAAATGAATCAGTTAAAGTCAAATAACCCATCTCCAATTTGTCATTATCTGAAATATGAACACTCAAAATTAATTGAGCCATTCATTGAGATATTCTTAACCATTGTAGATATAAGAAAAATTAGTAATTGATCTGATACTATTTGATTTTGTTATTTATTTACCTCAATTTTTATATTTCTCAAAGCCTAATATAGTGGATTATATAGTAGGAACTGTATAACTTTTTATGGAATGAATGGGTGGATGAATAAAAGGAGGAAAAATATATTATTTTGAAAATAAAGCAGTGATATGAGTCTATTGATCTTGGAGAAAGGTAAAATTCCTATTAGAAAGGATAAATTCTCTTCTATTAAGACAAACACAATATTGGTGGCTTTTTGATATTAGAAAGTGTTGTCCCTCCCCTTGGTGATGGTCTGAAAGTTATAACCACATCTCTGGAAATTTGATGTTATTCACAACACTCTATAGATGGTGGAAGTGGGAAGAATGAGAGTCTTCAAAGGGCTGGGAAAGAGGAGATATATGGGAATTAGGAGAGGAATTCAAGATACTTGGAAAGAAACAGAAACCTGCAGAAGGGCCTGGCCAACAAAATTTTTCTCCATGACAGGAATAGGTAAAAAGTTTTAGGGCAGCAAACTCTTATATTCAAACTTATTTTTCCAACACTGTCCCTTGCTTTAACTTAGTTGTGTTATTCCCAACTTTAATCAAATGATTGCTACACCAACAAGTACTGTGATATGGTTTGGCTGTGTCTCACCGAAATCTCATCTGGAATTCTAACTCCCACAATTCCCATGTGTTGTGGGAGGAACCCAGTGGGAAATGATTTAATTACTGGGGAGGGTCTTTCCTGTGCTGTTCACATGATAGTGAATGAGTCTCAAGAGATCTGATGGTTTTAAAAACGTGAGCTTCCCTGCACAAGCTCTCTTTTTGCCTGCCGCCATCCATGTGAGATGTGACTTGCTCCTCCTTGCCTTGTGCCGTGTTTGTGAGGCCTCCCCAGCCATGTGGAACTGTAAACCCATTAAATCTCTTTCTTTTGTAAATTGTCCAGTCACTGGTATGTCTTTATCAGAAGTGTGAAAACAGGCTAATACAGTACATTGGTACTGAGAGTGGGGTGCTGCTGAAAAGATACCCAAAAATGTGGAAATGACTTTGGAACTGGGTAACAGGCAGAGGTCGGAACACTTTGGAGGACTAAGAAGAAGATAGGAAAATGTGGGATAGTTTGGAACTCCCTAGAGACTTGTTGAATGACTCTGCCCAGAATGCTGATAGTGATATGGACAATAAAGTCCAGGTTGAGGTGGTCTCAGATAGAAATTAGGAACTTGTTGGGAGCTGGAGCAAAGGTGACTCTTGTTGTGTTTTAGCAAAGAGAGTGGTGGCATTTTTATCCGCTTTCTAGAGATTTGTGGAACTTTGAACTTGAGAGAGATGATTTAGAGAATCTGACAGAAGAAATTTCTCAGCAGCAAAGCATTCAAGAGGTGACTTCGGTGCAGTTAAAGGCATTCTGTTTTAAAAGGGAAACAGAATATAAATGTTAAAAAAATTTGCAGCCTGACTATGTGATAGCAAAGAAAATCCCATTTTCTGAGGAGAAATTCAAGCTGGCTGCAGAAAAGTGCATAAGTAATTGGAAGCTGAATGTTAATCACCAAGACAATGGAGAAAATGTCTCCAGGGCACGTCAGAGATCTTTGTGGCAGCCCGTCCGATCACAGACCTAGAGACCTAGGAGGAAAAAATGGTTTCATGGGCCAGGCCTAGGATCCCTCTACTGTATGCAGTCTAGGGACTTGGTACTCCACATCCCAGCCACTCCAGCCATGGCTAAAAGGGGTCAAGGTACATCTTGGGCTGTTGCTTCAGAGGGTGGAAGCCCCAAGCCTTGGCAGCTTCCACATGGAGTTGAGCCTGTGGGTGCCCAGAAGTCAGGAACTGAGATTTGGAACCTCTGCCTAGATTTCAGAAGATGTATGGAAATGCCTTGATGCCCAGGCAGAAGTTTGATACAGGTGTGGGGCCCTCATGGAGAACCTTTGTTAAGGCAGTGCAGAAGGAAAATGTGGAGTGGGAGCCCCCACACACAGTCCCTACTGGAGCACCAGCTAATGAAGCTGTCAGAAGAGGGTCACCATCCTCCAGACTCCAAATGGCAGACCTACCTACCTCTTGCACTGTGTGCCTGGAAAAGCTGCAGACACTCAATGCCAATCCTTGAAGGTAGCCAGGAGGGGGGCTATATCCTGCAAAGCCACAGGGATGGGGCTGCCCAAAACCATGAGAACCCACCTCGTGCATCACTGTGACCTGGATATGAGACATGGAGTCAGAGGAGATCATTTTGGAGCTTTAAAATTGACTGCCCCACTGTATTTTGGATTTGTGTGGGGTCTGTAGTCCCTTTGTTTTGGCCAATTTATCCCATTTGGAATGGCTGTATTTACCCAATGCCTGTATCCCCGTCGTATCTAAGAAGTAACTAACTTGCTTTTGATTTTACAGGCTCATAGGCAGGAGGGACTTGCCTTGTCTCAGATGAAACGTTGGACTGTAGACTTTTGAGTTAATGCTGAAATGAGTTAAGACTTTGGGGGACTGTTGGGAAATAATGATTGGTTTTGAAATGTGAGGACGTGAGATTTGGGAGGGACAAGGGGAAGAATGGTATGGTTTGACTGGGTCCCCACCCAAATCTCGTCTTGAATTTTAACTCCCAGAATTCCCACATGTCATGGGAGGAACCCGGTGGGAGGTGATTGAATTATGGGGGCATCTTTCCTCTGCTGTTCTTGTGAAAGTGAATGGGTCTCTTGAGATCTGATAATTTTAAAAACAGGAGTTTTCCTGCACAAGCTCCCTTTTTGCCTGCCACTATCTATGTGAGATATGGCTTGCTCTTCCTTGCCTTCTTCCATGTTTGTGAGGCCTCCCCAGCCATTTGGAACTGTGAGTCCAATTACACCTCTTTCGTTTGTAAATTGCCCAGTCTCGGGTATGTCTTTATCAGCAGTGTGAAAACAGACTAATACACACTGTAATAGTGTTTTTTGGTAGAATGAAGGAATCCAGGCATTTTTCAGTGGAGCCAAAGTGATAGGATAATGGTGAAAATGAAAATGACAGGAACTGCAGAGGAGGTGGCACAAGGTAGGTATTCAGAAACGATTGAAAACATGTAATTTGAGCAATAGGAACCCAGAGAAAACCTAAGTCCATTCTGAAACTTGTCAATTTAAGACAGACTGTCCTAGGTATAGTGAGGAGGTACTCACACATGCTTTTTCCTCACCATAAATATTCACCCATGTCTGTGCACTTTGTCTTCATCAACTAATTTAATCATTCATTCTCAGGAAGAACTAATGAAAAGTACTCCAATCAATACAGTTGATCACTGCCAAGGATTCCAGCCTTCTGGCGACAAAGTTTATTTTCATTTAATTAACTAGTAGTTGATGGATATATTTTGTTATAGTTGCCCAGAAGTAGGAGTTCTAAAAGTCCTGATAATATGATTAATTTTGGCTAAGGCATGCCTTCTATCTTATTTGGATATGCAATTATTGGATAATTCCTAAATTTTTTTTAACACTGAGATTTTGTAATCTTATAATCTATTTAACAAATCTTCATTTTCTTTTGGTCACTGTTTTATGCTGAAAGTATTCAAGCACTTAAATCTCTATCTCAAGCCTGTGTCTACTTAGAAAGAAGCCAAGACACAGTATTCTATATGGACTATTTGCCTCTGGCTGAAGTTAGGGAAAGATGATGGAGATAGATTTGTGTATATATTAAGTGTACATGTGTGGATTGGATCTATCAAGTTTTTCAGTTTCATTATGAAAGTGAAGAGTGCTTAAGGTGGTCAGCAGGCTCTGCAGTGAATCCAGGTTTCATTTTTCTTTTTACTATGAGTCTAGTACAGAGTATATGCTCATTTGTTTGCTAATATAAATAAAAGAGGCAGAGTTTTCAAGATATATGAAATCACTGTCTCTTTTTTTTTTTTTTTTTTGCAGGGAAATTCCCATAGAACATTATCTACCATGATAATTTGAGTTCAGTATTCAGGCTGACATTTATTGACACCTATAAATTCTATAGGAGACTTTTATTTATTTGGCTGCCTTTTCAATCTTATTCCACCAAGGACAAAGCAAAGTGGCTTTAGCCAGTAGGATGCTCTGGAGAACTCAGAGAGCAGATCAGGCCTTATTTTTTCTATGAAGTTTCTTTCTACCCCTTGATTCTAAACTGATCTTTGTTCCAATTCATCTTTCTAGTGGAAAGAAGCACAGAAATTTTAGCACTTTTTAAACATTTTCTTCTACAAATATACTAAAATAGGCACTTTCTTTACAGAATTTTAAGTAGTTTAGCTCTAATTAGGGATATTTTATTCAATGGGATGGAACTCAAAGAGCTGTTCTCACCTCTAAATCGGTGAAACCATGATGCCCCAAATACGTAAGACTTTGTAATAAGCTCTTTCCTTGGAATACAGTTACCCTCCTGTCTTACCACAAAGCCATTTCTAAAATCAAATGGGAGGGGAAGGTGTGGGGATATGTCTCAAAAAATGTGAAATCAGATTTTTAAAACTATATTCTCTGCATATTTTCAAGACAATCAGAAACCTTGGTTGGTCAGATTGCCACATGCAAATTTTCACAGTAATAGCCTATTGAGTTTCAAATGTAGTATTCACCATGGACACTTATAATTGCAGATGTTGTATTACATTATCAACTCTGTACATGAGGGGAATAGAAAGATAATGGAAAGTAGACTGTAAGTGAATATTGGATGTTAATAGGAATTCCCACTCAAATTATGTTTTATTCAATTGTTCAGCACCAAATTGTGATACTAAGAGGCTTGAAAGCATACATGTGGAAAGCAGGGGAGAAGTAGGACCAAGAGGATAACTCATCAACCAGGAGACCCTAAGAAAAAATTCAGACCCTTTCTGGTTAAATCTTATTATTTTTAATTCCTTAACATTCTGTGGGCCATTATATAACAAGTCTAATATTCTTTATTTCCCAGAAAGACTGATGATAATGTAATTGCTTTTGTATCAGACAGCAAGCCTGGCTATCTTAGTGCTATAGCTACTTGCTAGTTTGTTGTTGTAATTACCAGAGTTTCCATGCCTCTAAATACCATCATTATAAAATGCCAAAACAAAAGAAAATAACAACAACAACAATGAAAAAATTAAGGACAAAATGAAAATTGATTAATGTTTATACTTCCAAAAAACATGTTGCCTGGACTGGAAATGAGTCTTGAATCCCTTAAGAATCAGTCAAGAGTTAAGAGAGAAAAAAATGGAGAAACGTTTTAAGAATTATTTTTTAAAGATGAGGGTCTTGCTATGTTGCCCAGGCCAGACTGGAACTCCTGGGCTCAAGTGGTCCTTTTGTCTCAGCCTCCTAAGTAGCTGAGACATTCGGGTGCATACCCCTACACCTGGATTATTTTGAAGATTTTGATTAATGACTAATCAATTATTATCCCCATCTGTCAAAGGTATCAATTATTTTTTAAGAGGGACACCTACACAGGAGCATGTCTTTTGTCCATACTGGTAAAGGTTTAGAGCTAAACTAATTAAACTGATATAGAAAATTAAGTACCACACACATATGTGTGTGTCTATTTGTATATGTACGTGCATATGTTTGTAAGTATGTGTATATATAGAATTTCCTTTATTGCTGATATGGTTAGGTTTTGTGTCCCCACCCAAATCTCATCTTGAATTGTAATCCCCATAGTCCCTGTTATCCTCATGTCAAGAGAGAGACCAGGTGAGGGGAAATGAATCATGGGGGTGGTTTTCCCATGCTGTTCTCATGATAGTGAGAGAGTTCTCACCAGATTTGAAGGTTTTATAAGGGGTTCTACCCCCTTTGCTCAGCACTTCTCCTTTCTGACACCTTGTGAAAAAGGTGTCTTGCATATTCTTCACCTTCCACCATGATTGTAAGGTTCCTGAGGTCTCCCAGCCATGCTAAACTGTGAGTCTATTAAACCTTTTTCCTTTATAAATTACCCAGAATCAGGCAGTTCTTTATAGCGTATGAAAATGAACTAATGCCACTACATTTTCTGTTGTTCTTATTTCTGTAGATCAAAAATTCCCCTTGGTATTTGCTTCATGGAACTGGTTTATCTTCACAGTCTTGAGAACACTCAGGTGACACCACCTCTGAAGAGAAGAATAATTACAATAAAATGGTCTCAGGGCTGATCAAGAATTCCCCGAGCCTCTGAAAGTGTGGGTCTCCCCATGCACAGATCCAATGGGGAACTTCCCATAACCACTTTATTTTTCTAAACAATATATTTTGTATTGAAACCAGATGGTAAATAATAATAAGTATATTCTGGTAAAGAAAATAATATATAATAAAATACTAATTTAAAAGTGGAAAGAAGGTTTATTCAACTTAGCAATATCTCTAAGACTGCTTTCTGCTGTTCATTTTCTTTTTAACTAAAGTCTTGTAAAAAACCATTCCCTGTCTTTGTATCTTCTGAGTCAGACATCCTGATTTAAAGAGGCTCCGCGGTGCTTGAAGCTCTGGTGGCACATGGCCTTGACACTTTCTCTGGCTCCTTGAGGGCTGGAAACAGTTTTTTTCTAGGATTTTGGCAATTGTAATGATGTCTGTTGCAAAGCTCCCACCTCCCATCCTGTCCCTGTTGGCACTGGATTTCATTTAGTGCTGACTTTCATCTCAGGTAATATGACCTTACATATCTGTCTTTCCATCAGTCCTATGTTTTGATCATGCTATTGTCAAAATCAAAACAGAGATGGAAAAATCTATGAACATTAGCCTCTTATCTAAGTGAATCTAGTTTAAGCTCATACTTTTCTCCATGTGACCCAGTAACTTAGCTACCACTCTTGTTCTACACTGATACGGTTTGACTCTATGTCCCCACCCAAATCTCACCTTGAATTGGGATATGATTTGGCTGTGTCCTCACCCAAATCTCATCTTGAATTGTAATAATCCCCATGTGTCAAGGGTGGGGCCAGGTGGAGAGAATTGAATCATGGGGACAGTTTCCCCCATACTATTCTTGTGATAGTGAATAAGTCTCATGAGATCTGAAGGTTTGATAAATGAGAGGTTCCCTGCACAAGTTCTTTTGCATGCTGTCATGTAAGAAGTTCCTTTGTTCCTCATTCACCCTCGGCCATGATTGGCCATAATTGTGAGGCCTCCCCAGCCATGTGGAACTGTGAGTCAATTAAATCTCTTTCCTTTATAAATTACCCAGTCTCAGGTATGTCTTTATTAGCAGCATGAGAACAGACTAATACAAATTGTAATCCCCATAATCCCCATGTGTCAAGGGCGGGATGGGGTGGAAGTAATTGGATCTTAGGAGCAGTTACCCCATGCTGTTTTCATGATACTGAGTGAGTTCTCATGAGATCTTATGCTTTCATTAGCATCTGGCATTTCCGTTGCTTGCACCCCCTCCATCCTGCTGCCCTGTGAAGAAGATGCCTGCCTCTCCTTTGCCTTCCCCCATGACTGTAAGCTTCCTGAGGTCTCCCGACAATGTGGAAGTGTAAGTCAATTAAACCTCTGTCTTTTAGAAATTACCCAGGTTTGGGCAGTTCTGTAGAGCAGCATAAGAATTGACTAATATGTACACTCTTGTCTTTTTCTCCAAATCCCGTTTTCACATGCCGTCAGGCATTGTATGCTAAGAAGGGTTTCAATATCCTGTGTTGGATTTCTTCTTTCTTCCAGGAAGCCATCCATAACCTTCCCCTCCTCAGCCCATGATTAGAGTTAGGTGCCCTCCTTTTTGCTCCCATCACTCCATGTTCTAACAATTCACACAAAAAATTGCCTGTTTTATGGCCTGTCATTGATAAAAGGCAGGATTACCCAAGTGCATCCTCAGCTCCTAGAAAAATTCCTTTGTATAGAAAACACTCAATTGTACTCAATTTTATTGAAGCTTGGCCTGCCCAACATTTAGCAAGATGCCCTAGCTTTCTACTAAAAGGAACTTGCCTTATCTTTTAAATTAACACCTTAAAATTGTGGCATATGAATAGCCAGCTACACAAACAAATAAAACAGTTGTTGCTGAATCACAAGGCAGTGGTTTTTCTCTTCTTGAATGGACGTGAATCATCCACCAGTAGATGGGGGAGGAACTGGGCCAATCTCCCTATGGAGGCACTACAGTGAGGCTCTAGGGAAGGTAAAGGAGCCAGGCTAATACTCCCCTCTCTTTCTGGGTACCCTGATTTTACGGTCTTCCATATAGACTAGACTTTTTAAGGAGTCAGAATTCAAGAGAAGTTCACAAAGCCAATCAATAAAAAGGAGGGAACTAAGGAATCAGCTTTTTATCAAGGGAAGGAAAATGCCATGAAACTGCCATGCCATTTGTTTTTGCAGCCAGAGGTGTAAGCTTTGGCATCTGTAAGAAAAAGGAAGCATTGACCTATTGTTAAAGCTAGTAGATATTATTATTCTTGGCTGAGAAACTCTCAGCTCCGTCTTCACATTTGTCTTCACCAGTGCCTTCTCTAGTGGGATGAAAGCATAAAGAAATATGGTGGAAGACTGAGTTCTGGAGCTACTGCCCAAAGCTATTGAGTGCGGGAGCTTCTACTGTGCTATTATTTGGAGATTAAAAGTCATTACTCCTCCCTCATTATGTCAGTGCTCGCAACTCCGTGGTTCCCTTTCAGATCTCATCTAGTGTAAGATAAACTGATCACCTGCAGTCTTTCAGCATGGTCGGAATGGTGTGAAAATGCTATACTCATCCTTTAAATGTTATTGTGGCAGCAATGGTAATTATAATTTTTTAGTACTCACTGTGTGCCAAACTTAGCATACATGCTTTTATATATGTCAGTTAATCCTCATGACAGCCTTGTATTTTTGGCTAAGCATCTTTATCTACACATTTTACATATAATGAGCAAGTAGCTAACTTCTGAACCCATCTCCACCTTACTCTAAAATTTGTGTTCTTACTCACCCAGTCTATTATAGGCTGGAAACATTTCTCCTTAAAAATTGGGCATAATTCTAGAATGGTTCTGCTGCCATGAAACCAGACCATTTTACAGCAGTTTTATTTCATCTCACATTGCCTTATGATGGCTTATCTGGGACATTGTTTAAATCACGATCCCTTTGTAGACCTTTTGCTATACTGGAGGCGTGAATTTCTTGATAAAGAAGCCAAACAAAAACCCAAAAATTCAAAAAATAAAAGTCACAAGGTCAACCAGAAAAAGTTTAGCCTCTGGTTGTATCAAGAAGAATCACTTTTGTAGTCCTCTACAATTTATAAGTGTGTTAAATGCATGTTCCATTACATAACTTGGTGGTCCAGTTGACAGACATGCATTATTAATCCATTCTAGATGAATAAAGTTAAGCTCAAGGTTTACCGAATATATTAAATTCATATTTTCAGTAAATATGTATTAAATGTTTAATGTCAAAATCTTTGACCTAATGGACCTTTCATACTAGCAAGTAGAAATGGAAATTAAGAAAAGAAGAAAACAAATAAGATTCAGATCTCAATGAGTTGCTATGAAGAAAATGGAAAGAGGAGGGATGGGATTTTTGAGATCTGAAAGCTGAGAAGGCTCCTCCTGTGTGAAATCTTGGGGAGTGGTGATGAGAGCGGAGGAAAGAGTGATTCCCAAGGCCCTGAAACTGGACTAACACTAGCCAGTTTGAGAAGTAATGGTGTGATGGGAGAATAGGAGTAAAGAGGGCAGTGGTAGGAGTTTCTGTGAAGACAGTAAGGCAGGGCCTGATCCTAAAAACATTCAGAGACCTATGATTTTATTCTACATTTAGTAGCAGATAAGGAGAAGACATTAACTATGGAATCAATAGAATAATAAAAATAATATTTTCCCCAATATCTTAATCACATCTAGGTTAGGGGCCTAGATCCAATGGAAACCGAAGCTTTTAGTTCTGTCCCCGTAAATCTGCTTTGTCCACTAAGGACATTTAAGTGCAAAGTTTATTAGGCTCCAGCTGCCTCAGATTCTCTCCCATTTCTCAAATGTGCCTGGTCCCTTCTTATCTCAGGGCTTTTGTTTAAGCTTGAACAAAATGGCAGAAATGCAATTCTTCTCCTAGCGGCTTGGCCAACTCCTGTTCATCTATTAGGTCTCTGCTTGAATGGCAGTTCTGCAGGGGAGCCTTTTGGGCCCTAGACCAGCCTAACTTCCCTGCTACTTCTCATACTACAATGTGATTTATATTATGTTGTATAATCATCTATTCAATGTCTATCTCTCAAAAAACTGTAAGCTTCCCATGATGGTTAGTTTTATCTGTCAATTTTGTTAAGCTATAGTACTTATTTAATCAAACATTAATCTAGGTGTTGCTGCAAAGGTATTTTGTGAATGTGGTTAGCATCTACAACTTGTTGACATTAAGTAAAGGAGGTTACCATTCATGATGTGAATAGGCAGCATCCAACCAGTTGAAAGGTTTTAAGAGCAAAACTGAAGTTTCCCTCAGGAGGAAGAAATTTTACCTCAAGAATGAAACATGAGTTCCTACCCTAGAGTTTCCAGCCTGATGGTCTTGCCCTATCAATTTTGGGCTTGCCGGCCTTCTCAAATCAAGTGAGCCAATTCTTTAAAATAAATCTCAATCAAAATCTCTTTCTCTCTCTCTAGATACACACACACACACATGAACACACACACATATCTGTGTGTATATATAAATCTGTATATTTATGTCCATATATAGACATACATATATACATATGTATACACACACAAAAAATCATGCATCATGTAATGATGGAGATATGTTCGGAGAAATGGATTCTTAGGCAATTTTGTCATTGTACAAATATGGAGTTTACAGCACTTACATAAACCTAGGTGGTATGGCCTATTACACACCTAGGCTATATGTTATAGCCTATTGCTTCTAGGCTACAAACCTGTACAGCCTGTCACTGTACCAACTATTGTTGGCAACTGTACCACAATGATAAGAATTTATGTATCTAAACATATCTACTGGAAAATGTACAATAAAAATGTACAGGGAATTTAAATCTTCAAACAAAAAACAACCCCATTTAAAAATGGGCAATGGGCAAAGGACGTTAACAGATACTTCTTAAAATGAGACATACATTGGCCAACAAATGTGAAAAAATGCTCAGCATCACTAACCATCAAGGAAATGCAAATCAAAACCACAATGAGATACTGTCCCACACCAGTCAGAATGGCTACTATTAAAAAGTATAAACAAAAGAAAACACAAAACAGATACCGGCGAGGTTATAGAGAAAAGGGAGCACTGTTGGTGGGAATGTAAATTAGTCCAGACACTGGGGAAAGCAGTCTGGAGATAGCTAAAATAACTCAGAACAGTTGACTCAGCAGTACCATTACTGGGTATATACGCAAAAGAAAATAAATCATTCTATCAAAAAGACACATGCACTCATATGTTCATTTCTGCACTATTCACAATAGCAAAGACATGTAATCAATCTAGGTGTCCATCAGTGACAGATTGGATACAGAAAATGTGGTATATATACACCATAAAATACTATATAGCCATAAAAAGAATGAAATAATTTCCTTTGCAGCAATATGAATGGAGATGGAGGCCATTATCCTAAGCAAATTAATGTAGAAACAGAAACCAAATACCACATATTCTCACTTGTAAGTGGGGGCTAAACATTAAGCACCCATGGACATAAATATGGGAACAGTAGACACTGTGGACTACTAGAGGGTAGAAGGAGGCATGGTGGGTTAAAAAGCTTCCCACTGGGGCCGGGTGCGATGGTTCACGCCTGTAATGCCAGTACTTTGGGAGGCTGAGGGGGGCAGATCACGAGGTCAGGAGTTCAAGACCAGCCTGACCAATGTGGTGAAATCCCGTCTCTACTAGAAATACAAATATTAGTTGGGCGTGGTGGCACACACCTGTAATCCCAGCTACTCGGGAGACTGGGGCAGGAGAATTCCTTGAACCCAGGAGGCGGAGGTTGCAGCGAGCTGGGATTGGGCCACTACACTCCAGCATGGGTGACAGAGTGAGACTGTCTAGAGAAAAAAAAAGAGAACGGGCACGAAGGCTCACGCCTGTAATCCCGGCACTTTGGGAGGCCGAGGCGGGCGGATCACGTGGTCAGGAGATTGAGACCATCCTGGCTAACGCGGTGAAATCCCGTCTCTACTAAAAAAAATTACAAAAACATTAGCCGGGCGTGGTGGCGGGCGCCTGTAGTCCCAGCTACTCAGGAGGCTGAGGCAGGAGAATGGCGTGAACCCGGGAGGCAGAGCTTGCAGTGAGCCGAGATCGTGCCACTGCACTCCAGCCTGGGCGACAGAGCAAGAATCCGTCTCAAAAAAAAAAAAAAAAAAAAAAAAAAAACAGAAAGAAAAAAAACTTCCTATCAGGCACTATGCTCATTACCAGAGGATTTATACCTTAACCCTCAGCATCATGCAATATTCCCATGTAACAAATCTGCATATGTATCCCCTGTATCTGAAATAAAAGTTGAAAATAAACAACAATCACAATTCTAAAAAATAATACAGTATTATAATTTTGTGGGACCACTGCTATTTATGTGGTCTTTTGTTGACCAGAAGGTTGTATGCAGTGGACTGTATGTATATGTATGTACATACGTACCTCCTGTTGGGTCTGTTTCTCTGAGAACTCTAAGTAGCACACTCTCTGAGAAGAGTGACCCAACTTGGTCTTGTTTATCACTATGTGTCCTTCAAACTTTACACAGGGTCTTATATCAAATTGGCACATAATACACATTTTAAAAAATTAATGAATGATGGAAAGGAGCACATGGCACCTTGGTTTGATGCAAATAAAACGTTTTATATGAGTTTAAATCAGATGCAGAGGTCCTGGGCATTTGAA
The DNA here is from genome assembly GCF_029281585.2 of Gorilla gorilla gorilla. Classification (NCBI taxonomy): domain Eukaryota; kingdom Metazoa; phylum Chordata; class Mammalia; order Primates; family Hominidae; genus Gorilla; species Gorilla gorilla. Next base: position 30,358,827 of record NC_073227.2, on the reverse strand, counting down.
GATCTTTCATGGCTTTAATTCATGCAAATGGATGAATTAAATGCCTTTGCTCTCACAAAGGCCTTCCAGCCCCTACTAATGGTAGGGCTGAGATAAAGCCAGCTTCTTTTGACATCTCTTTTAATGCTTTTTTCTACATTACCTTATTTATATTTAATTTGGTTTACTTGCTCATGCTATGGAATTGTGTAGAACTTTCATATTAGAAAAGGAACATCTGCATATGGCTACAGGTATCATTAGAAAGGCCTTTAAGATTAACATATGACCAAAGCAAGTTTATTAGAACATTTATCTTACAGAAGTTAAAAATCATCCAATATAAGAAAAAGTTAAGCTAAAAACTACGTAATACTGGACAATGTCTTTTTTATCTATCATGAGAATTGATGCTATTATTCTCAAGCTGCTCACAGAAATGGAGGAAAAGTTATTTGAACAAAGATAAAAATTCTAAATTATTTAATAGGTTTTTGGCTTGACATTGTGAGAGCCATAGTTTTTGGACAATACTCTGAAAGGGAGAATTGCTCTAATGCAGTGATTCTGGGCTTTGTACATTGATGAATCCATGATTTCTTGGGCTGTCACCATCCACCTATGCTCCTGAAAATCTTTTTGCCAAAATAAGAATTAGTAAAATTTATGGTTTTGTTTTTACAACTGGGACAAGGAAAGAATTGATCAAAGAGCAATCTATCAGTCTTCTCAAGGTCTTGCTGTTGTTTTCGCTCTTGAATTAAAATGAAAACCATGGAGACTATTGATTCAAAAATCTTCCAAATTCTATTTAATTTCCAACTCCATCTCAGAAACTATGATGACTTTTAGAGTTGGAATTGATTGCTTATTAGCTGTTTTAGAAAGGCTGCTTTATTTCTTACTTCCTCTCATTAGCTCTACTTGATCATCCAGGTAAATTGTGTTGGTTCTACTTTTTGTACCAGTCTAGCTTCAGCTTTGTTGGACATAAACAAGTATTTATGAATTCCCTTGGTGTACCTAACATTGTGATGCATACACTACAAGGCACTCAAAAGAGACAACACAATCTCTGCCTTCAAAAAGTTGCAATCTAATTGAATAAGCATGTTCTCATTAAAAAAAATAAAATCAGAAAATTTGATTAATGATGGCAGAGTCTGTGTCCTGATATTTTCTTGAAGTAGTTGTATAGCCATAACGCAGGCCACTGGACCCCTCTGGGCTTTGGTTTACTCAGATAATTTCTGGGTCTCTTTCTAGGGAAGTATGATATGTTCTCTTGGCAACTGTTATCGGGCCAATGTAGGAAGACCATTAAGCTAAAAAGACCTTGTTTCTTGGGAAAAACTGGCTAAGGGCAATTACATAAATGAGAAATGCACACTTACTGTGTGTAACATAATATATACATTATGGAGATGACATAAAAGTTTGTGGGGTACATGCTATTCCTATTCTTAAAGATGTTGCAGGATAGTTCTGTAAGGAAACATAATAAAGTTGGAGCTAGGATTAAAGGTCTGATCCAAAATCTGTGTTTGAATCTTTGGCAATAACTTGCTGGGAGGAAATGACATCATTAATTGCCCTTTTAGAATAGTTTAAGAGAATTCTTCCTATCTTCTAGGTTTATTGAAATAATTAAGTGATTTAATTCATTCAGTGGAAAATGTTTGCTGGATGCCTGTTCTTTGCCAAAGACTATATTAGATGCTTAATATATATTGGTGAATGAAATAGACAAAGATACCTACCCTCTTATGACTAAGTTCCTAGTGGAGGGAAATCGGTTGAAGATAAACAATAGATTTAATAAAGAAGTGAATTTTATCATATGTGTTAAGCTGATGAATGATATGGTTGGGGGAAACAGTAGAGTAGTGCAGAATAAAATAACTGGGAATAGGGCCTGGGGAGAGGGCTGCACTTTTAAATATGATAGTCAGGGTGGGCTTCATAGAGAAATTTCCAGCTAAGCAAAGATCTGAAGGAGGCGATGAATATTGGTTTCCTACATCTTGGAAAAAGCAATTTAGGGAGAGACCACATCCAATACAAAATGCTAAGGTAGGGGCAAGCTTGGCTTGTTGAAGGAAGAACAAGAAAGCCAGCATGTCTGGGACAGGAAAGGTGATGAGAAGGGTTTTAGGAAATGAAATCAGGAATGGGAGAAAAGAACCATATTGTGTAGGACCTCATTGATGATTGTAAGGACTTCGGTATTACTTGAGGGTAATGGGGAGCATTTAAGGATTTCCCTGAGGAGTGACTTAATCTGACTTAAATTTGAAGTGAAGTTCTAAAAGTAGGGAAAAGCAGGAGTGTGGAAAATGGTGAAAGAGGGAGAAGAATTAAAAGACATTCAGAAGAATATGACTTGATTTGAGATTATAACAATGAAGGTGATGGGAAGGGGTTAGACTCTAGATTTATTTTAACCAAAAAATCAAAAAGATTTTCTGATTGTTTGTAAGAGGGATGTGAGAGAAGAGACAAGTCAAGGATAATATCATGGCTTTTATTATTGGAAAAAAGTATAAAGCACAGAAAACATGTAAAAGCATTGAAAATACTTAGCACAGTGAATGGTGCGTGGTACGCACTCAATTAAGAAATTAAGGTAACTGATGTTTACAAATAACTCACCAATCTGCCTTGTTCTTTTCATCTTTGAGATATTAGTTTACATATCACTTACACTGAAAACCTTTTCCAACTCCCTCTGGGCAATGTGCCTCTTCCATTCAATCTAATAAGTCTTTCCAATTTCCCTTTCATATTGATTATTATCTTACATTGCAATTTATGTAAAGCACCATCACAGTGAAAAAAGTGCTTGAAGGGAGATTCCTCATATTTGCTATGAGAGATCAGAAAAGACATTTATGGGGGAGGCAACAATTAAGATGGGGCTTGAAAGGATGGGTAGAATACGTGACAAAAGTTGATGGAATATAAAGAGGGGTGCAGGATGCATTTCCACACTCCTTGGTCAGAGAAGTTTATACAGGTGTTCACCTCACATTTCAGGTTGTCAAGCAAGCAAGAAAATTACAAAACTCCTAATTCGAGGTTTCTGTTTCATATTCTCTGGTCCGGCACTGTTATCAGACATTACAGAGGATTGCTGGTATGCTTCCATCCCGTGAATGCACACTTTGTGGTTGCTACCTGTGATAAGAATAAATTAATGATGACCCTGCCCATGGAGGTGTCTGTGTGTGTGAGTGTGGCGGTGGTGGCACTAAAATATAAAATGGTATATGTTTTTCTATTATTTCTTATTGAAATTTTAGATCTTCCATACTTCTCTGTGGCAAGGTATGTATGGGAGTGAATGGAAGCTGGGATCAATGTCTGCACATCAGAAGAAGATATTCAAACCCCAAGATAAGAATGTTTCATTGAATTAATATTTCTGTAAGCGCACACAGCTTATCTTTTCTGTGGACAACTAAAAGATTAATGAAATACACACAATGTACATATGTAACTGTATTTAGCAAAAAAAAAACTTCATTAAGGGACAGATTTACTAAAAGCACAAATCTTCCACAATGGTTGAACTTCCACAATGGTTAATTTACACTCCCACCAACAGTGTATACATGTTCCCTTTTCTCTTCAACCTTGACAGCATCTGTTAATTTTTGACTTTTTAGTAATAGCCATTCCTACTGGTGTGAGATGGTACCTCACTATGGTTTTCATTTACATTTATCCAAGGATCAGTTATGCTGAGCTTTTTTTCATTTGATTGTTAGTATCATGTATGTCTTCTTTTGAAAAGTGTCTATGAAAACCCACGTTTTTATGGGTTTTTGTTTCTTGTGAATTTGTTTTAATCCCTTATGGAGGCTAGATATTAGACCTTTGTCAGATGATTAATTTGCAAAAATTTTCTCCCACTCAGTAGGTTGTTTATTCTGATGATAATTTCTTTTGCTGTGCAGAGGCTCTTTAGTTTAATTAGATCCCATTTGTCAATTTTGGCTTTTGTCACAATTGCTTTTGATGTCTTTGTCATGAAATCTTTGCCCATGCCTGTGTCCTGAATGGTATTGCCTAGGTTGTCTTCCAGGATTTTTATAGTTGTGGGTTTTACATTTAAGTCTTTAATCCATCTTGAGTTAATTTTTATATATGCTGTAAAAAAGGGGTCCAGTTTTAATCTTCTGCATATGGCTAGCCAGTTATTCCAGCACCGTTTATTGAATAGGGAATCCTTTCCTCATTGCTTATTTTTGTGAGGTTTGTTGAAGATCAGGTAGTTGTAGGTTTGTGGTCTTATTTCTGGGTTCTCCATTTTGTTCCATTGGCCCATGTGTCTGTTTTTGTACCAGTACCATGCTGTTTTGGGTACTGTAGCCCCGTAACATAGTTTGACATTGGTTGGATTCCTCAAAGACATAAAGACAGAAATACCATTCAACCCAGCAACCCTATTACTGGGTATATACTCACAAGAATATAAATCATTCTACTACAAAGACACAAGCATATGTTCATTGCAGCACTATTTACAATAGTAAAGCAACCTAAATGTCCATCAATGACAAATTAGATAAGAAAATGTGGTATATACACACTATGGAATACTATGCAGCCATAAAAAAGAATGAGATCATGTCCTTTCTTGATCATGACATGGATGGAGCTGGAGGCCATTATCCTTAGCAAATTAACACAGAAAATGAAAACCAAATACCACGTGTTCTCACTCATAAGTGGGAGCTAAATGATGAGAACATGTAAACACATAGAGGAGAACAACACATACTGGGGCCCGTCAAAGGCTGGAGGGTGGGAGGGGAGACAGGATCAGGGAAAATAACTGAGTACTAGATTTAATACCTGAGTGATAAAATAATCTTTATAACAAACCCCCATGACACAATTTTACTATGTAAAAAACCTGCACATGTACCTCTGAACATTTATAAAATGTGAATTTTATAAAATGTGAATTCAAAAATTTCAGCAAAAGAGGCTTTATTTTTCTGAGAGCTCACCTGCAGCAAGTAGACATTCTTCACCACAACAAATAAATTTATGTTCAAATTAAGTTTATTTTGTCTTAAAATTTTTATTCTATGTTCAATATGCATGCATATCCCTGATATGATTGAAGTTATTAAAAACAAATTTTGGACATTGTTGTAAATATTTTTATTATATAAAAGTTATGCTTTGTTTTTAAATGTAGGTTTAAGTTAAGTCCTTTAACTTGACGTGTCCTGTAGGGGGCTTCTCTATGAGTAAACAGAGAACAGTAACATTTGGTTTCACGGTGGGTGACATTGTAAAAGACAGAGAAACAATTGGCATTGGAAGACTTTGACAGCAATTTCTAGGATGAATCCAGACAGAAGGATGCAATTCACAGGCAAGTGTTCAATCCTAGGATGGAAATGTTTAACAGTTAGTCAGGAGTCTCATTTTAGAAGAAGCTAAGGTTCCAACCAATTTATCACAGCGAGGACAAAGGGATGCACATGAGGTCAGGGGGAATAATGGAGTTGGCCTGACAGGAAAGGTTATTTATCTCAGAGATCAAGAATGGTGCTTTGAAGGAGTCCTGGTAGTCTACACCTCAGGTCTGGACTTTTTCTGGGAATTGGGAAAAATGGATCTGTAGGTGGCCCCAATGATGATGGAGAAAAGGGAACTAAAGAGGAAGCTGGGGCTTCAACAATTGTGTTTTAAGCTTCAAGAGTATAAAATCTATTACTCTCACAGGCTGCTGATGAAAATGTCAATAAAACCACTCTGGAAGGAATTTCACCAATCAGTATGTATCAAAAGACAAAAAATGTACATTATTTTTACTTCAAATATTTAATTCTAGAAGTTTTATTATGAGTAAATCTTGCAAGTATATGCAGATAAAATTTTGAAGATACTGCAGTTTACAAATGCATAGATTAATTATAGTAAAAAGGAATAAAGGGAACAATCAAAATATACTGTAGAATTTTGGTTAAGTAAATTATATTCCTTTTGGCTTGAAAACATCTTAACTAACCTCTCTGATTCTCTCACTCACCAATCTTCCAAATTCTTTTCATCTTTCAGACATTAGTTTAAATATCACTTATGCTGTAAACCTTTTTCAACTCCTTCTAAATAGGGCAATATTCCTTTTCCATATACTCCCATAACTCTAATTCCTCCTCCATATCAATTCTTATCTTACTATATGCTAAATGCTAGATTTATTTTCCTAAAAACATTCTAAAATAGGATGATATAAAAATATTTTCAAACAAATACAAGTAGAATGATTTCATCAACAGGCCAGCACATAATAAATGTCAAAGAAACTTTTTTGCACTAAAGGCAAATGAACTAGATGGAAACTCAAATACAAAAAAAAATCACACATAGCAAATATGTGGATAAATAGACTGTCATTTTTTTAAGAGCCTCTTTATTATTTGAGGTATATTAATAACAACAGATTGTAGAGATTATAGCAAATGTAGATAGAAAATCTACGACAATCACCAAAAAAGGAAAGTGTGTAAAATGATGTATATTTTGTAAGGATCTTACATTACACATTAAATAGTATAACATTACTTTCAAAGCATTACTTTATTACAGATAGATAAATTAAGGATATATATTATAATCCCTAGGGAAATAATAAACAACTCTGACAACAAAAAATAAGAGACATGACTAAATAGTTAACAATGGAGATTTAAAAGAGACTTTTAAACATATAGACCAGTGTCATTAAAAAGCAGCTACACAAACAAACCAACATAATAACCAGCTAAAAACACAATGGCAGGATCAAATCCACACATGTCAATACTAACCTTGAATGTAAGTGGGCCAAACGCACCACATAAAAGGCACAGAATAGAATGCTGGATTAGAAAAAGCAAGACCCAATGGTATGCTGTCTTCAAGAGACCCATCTCACACTTAATAACACCCATAGGCTCATAATAAAGGGATAAAGGAAAATCTATCAAGAAAATTAGAAACAGAAAAAAGCAGGGGTTGCCATACTAATTTCTGACAAAACAGACTTCAAGCCAAAACAAGATCAAAAAGACAAATAAGCCATTACATAATAGTAAATGGTTCAATTCAATAAGAAGAGCTAATTATTCTGAATATATATGCACCCAACACAGGAGCACCCAGATTCATAAAGCAAGTTCTTGAAGACCAACAAAAAGACATAAACTCTCACACAATAATATTGGGAGACTTCAACACTCCACTGAAAGTATTAGATGGATCACTGAGACAGAAAATTAACAAAGATATTTAAGACCTGAACTCACAATTGAACCAAAAGGACCTGATACGCCTCCATCCCAAAACAACAGAACATACATTATTCTCATCACCACATGGCGCATGGCACTAAAACTGACCACAAAACTGAACATAAGACAATCCCCAGCAAATGCAAAAGAACTGAAATCTTAACAAATACACTCTTTGACAATAGTGCAATAAAAATCACACACTGGGGCCTGTCATGGGGTGTTGGGATGGGGGAGGGATAGCATTAGGAGATATACCTAATGTAAATGATGAGTTAATGGGTGCAGCACACCAACATGGCACATGTATACATGTGTAACAAAGCTGCATGTTGTGCACATGTATCCTAGAACTTAAAGTATAATAATAATAATAAAAAAGAAAGTATGGAATGTTAAAAAAAAGGAAATCAAGAGAAAAATCACTCAAAATCATGCAAGTACATAGAAACTAAACAAAATGCTCCTGAATGACTTTGGGGTAAATAATGAAATTAAGGCAGAGATTAATGAGTTCTTTGAAACCAATGAGAACAAACATATAACACATCAGAATATCTGGGATACAGCTAAGGCAGTGTTAAGAGGGAAATTCATAGCACTAAATCCCCACATCAAAGTTAGATCTCAAATTAATCACCTAATATAACAACTGGAAGATTTACAGAAGCAAGAACAAATTATCCCTACACTAGCAGAAAAGAATAAATAACCAAAATCAGAGCTGAAGTGAAGGAAATCAAGATAGAAAAAGTCATTCAAAAGATCAAGGAATCCAGGAGTTTGCTTTAAAAAATTATTAAAATAGGCCACTAGCTAGACTAATAAAGTAGAACAGAGAGAAGATCCAAATAAACACAATTAGAAATAAAGAAGAAAATGTTACCACTGACCCAGAAATAAAAACAATCATCAGAAACTATGAATACCTCTATTCACACAAACTAGAAAACCTGGAAGAGATGGATAAATTCCTGGACCCATACATTTTCCCAAGACTAAACAAGGAATAAATTGATTACCTGAGCAGACCAACAAATAGCTCTGAAATTGCATCAGTAATAAACAGCCTACCTAACCAAAAAAATCCTAGGACCTGAGCCAAATTCTACCAGATGTACAAAGAAGAAACGCTACCATTCCTAATGAAACGATTCCAAAAATTCGAAGAGGAACTCCTCCCCAACTCATTAGATGAGGCCGACATCATCCTGATACCAAAACCTGACAGAGACACAACAAAAAGAGAAAACTTCAGGCAATATCCTTGATGAACATCTATGCAAAAATCCTCAATAAAATACTGGCAAACCAAATCTAGCAGCACATCAAAATGCTAGTCTGCCACAATCAAGTAGGCTTCATTACTGGGATGCAACGTTGGTTCAACATATACAAGTGAATAAATGTGATTCATCACATAAACAGAACTAAAGACAAAAACCATATGATTATATTAATAGACACAGAAAAGGCTCTTGTAAAATTCAACATTCCTTTATGTTAAAAACCTTCAATAAGCTAGGTATTGAAGGAGCATCGCTCAAAATAATAAGTGCCGTCTATGATAAAACCACAGCCAACATTAAACTGAATGGGCAAAAGCTGGAAACATTCTCCTTGAAAACCAGAATGAGACAAGGAAACCCTCTCTCACCACTCCTATAGAACATAGTATTGGAAGTCCTAGCCAGAGCAATCAGGCAAAAGAAAGAAAAGGCATCCTAATGAGAAGAGAGGAAGTCAAACTATCTCTGTTTGCAGACAACATGATTCTATATCTAGAAAACAACATAGTCTCAACCTGCAAGCTCCTTCAGCTAATAAGTAACTTCAGCAAAGCTTCAGGATACAAAATCAATGTACAAAAATTACTGGTATTCCTATATATAAAAAGAAAAAACAGACAAGCCAAGAGCCAAATCAGAAAGGCAATCCTATTCACAATTGCCTCAGAAGGAATAAAATACCTAGGAATACAACTAACAAGGAAAGTGAAAGATCTCTACAATGAGAATTATAAAACACTGCTCAAAGAAATAAGACAAAACACTAACAAATAGAAAAATGTCCCATGGTCAAGGATAGGAAGAATCAATATCATGAAAATGCCATGTTGCCCAAAGCAACTTACCGGTTCAATACTATTCTTATCAAACTACCAATGACATTCTTCACAGAACTAGGAAAAAATTAAAACTCATATGGAACCAAAAAAAGGAGCCTGAATAGCCAAGGCAATCCTAAGCAAAAAGAATAAAGCTAGAGGCATCATGTTATGTGACTTCAAACTGTACCTTAGTGATACAGTAACCAAAACAACGTAGTACTAGTACAAAAACAGGCACATAGACCGATGGAACAGAATAGAGAATTCAGAAATAAGACCATGCACATACAACCATCTGACTTCAACAAAGCTGACAGAACAAAAGCCATAGGGAAAAGGCTCCCTGTTTCCTATGTGTGTATACAGCTAAAATATGTGTGTATACAGCTAAAATACAGCTTAAAATTGACGTATTCACAATCATAATTTAACACTATATGATTTTCATACTTCTCTTTTTCTAATTTGTACAATAGACAAAAAATGTTGATAAGAATATAAAAAGACTGAACGATACCATCAAATATCTTAGCCTCATTTATGTATGTTGAACGCTACTTCCCAAAACTGCCAAATGAAAATTAGTTTCAAGTGTACATGGAACATTTATAAAGATAGACTATGTGCTGGGCTATTAAAAATGTCTAAGTAAATCACAAAGGATTGTATTTTATCAAAATAAAAGTAAATCAGAAAGAAAGATATCAAGGAAATTCTCAAATATATGGGTATTAAGCAACACACATCAAAGTAAATCATTTGCCAAAGTGATATTTAGGTGTATTAGTCCATTCTCGTGCTGCTAATAAAGACATACCCGAGACTGGGTAATTTATTAAATTTAATTGACTCACAGTTCAGCATGGCTCGGAAGGCCTCAGGAAACTTACAGTCATGGTGGAAGGGAAAGCAAACATGTTCTTCTTCGCATTACAGTAGCAAGGAGAAGTGTCAAGCAAAAGGGGGACAAGCTCCTTATAAAACCGTCAGATCTTGTGAGAACTCACTATCACAAGAACAGCATAAGCGTAACCGTCCCATGATTAAATTATCTCCTACCGGGACCCTCCTATGACACGTGGGGATTATGGGAACTACAAGATGAGATTTGGGTAAGGACACAGCCAAACCATAACATTAGAAAATCAGAAATATTTAGGAAGTATTTCAAGTGAGTGGTAATGAAGACTACATATAAAAATTTGTCAATACAACTAATTACTGCTAAATGTTTAAATGCTTATATAAGAAAAGGAGAAAGGTTTGAAATGAATTCACTTTAAGAAATTTTGTTAAATGAGTCAATGAAACCAAAAATGAACAGAAAGAAGAAAAAATAAAGATAAGTAGAAATCAATGAAATAGAAAACAAGTAAAAGTAGAGATTAAAAAAATCAAAGCTAACTCTTGAAAATTTTAAAGAATTAATATAATTCTATCTGAGTTTGTCAAGGACTAAAAGAGTTGCACAATTATTAGTATCAATAATTATATGCATCACTACAAATCCTGCAGACATTTAAATGGTAATGGACTATTATGAAAGATACTTTGACAATGAGTTTAATTATTTAAAGTAAAAGAACTTACTTTTATTTAATTTTAACTTTTAGGGGTTTTAGGTAATTTTAGTGGATGTGCATATTTATGGGGTAAATATAATGTTTTGATCCAAACATACAATGCATGATAGTCATATCAAGGTAATTAGGATATCTGTTACCTCAAGCATTTATAATTTTGGGGGGTTAGGAACACTGTAATTACATTCTTTTAGTCATTTTAAAAAATACAATAAATCATTGTTGATTTATGTAGTCACCTTGTCATGCTATCAAATACTAGATGTTATTCATTCTATGTAACTATATGTTTGTACCCATTAGCTATCCCCACTTCTTCCTTGCACCCTCTAGCTACCCTTCCCAGCCTCTGGTAGCCACCATTCTACTCTCTGTCTCCAGGAATTCAGTTGTTTTAATTTGTAGCCCCAACATATGAGTGAGAACAAGTAAAATTTGTCTTTTTGTGCTTGGATTAATTCACTTAACATAATGTCCTCCAGTTCCATTCATGTTGTTGTAAACGACAGGATCTCCTTTTTATGACTGAATAATACTCCACTGTATATATGTACCACACTTACCACACTTTTAAAATATTATCCATCTTTTGATGGATACTTGAGTTGATTCCAAATCTTGGCTATTTGGAATAATGCTGCAATATACATGAGAGTGCAGATATCTCTTTGATATACTGATTTTTTACTTTGGGGTACATACTAAGCAATGAGATTGCTGGATCATATGGTAGTTCTATTTTTAGTTATTTGTGAAACCTCTATACTGTTCTTCATAGTGGCTATACTAATTTACATTACCATCAACAGTATATAAGGGTTCTCCTTTCTCAGCATCCTCGCCAGCATTTGCTTGTCTTTTGGATAAAAGCCATTTTAACTAGAGCAAGATTAATTATGTTGAACATTTTTATATACCTGTTGGCCATTTGTATGTCTTCTTTTGAGAAATGTCTATTCAGATCTTTTGCTCACTTTTAGATTGAATTATTAGATTGTTTTCCTTTTGAGTTGTTGTCCTTATATATTCTGACTATTAATCCCTTGTCAGATGGGTAGTTTTCATATATTTTCTCCCATTATGTGGATTACCTCTTCACTTTCTTGACCATTTCCTTTGCCATGTAGAAGATGTTTAACTTCATGTGATCCCATTTATCCATTTTTTTTTGGTTGCTCATGCTGTTGAGAGATTATTCAAGAAATCTTTGCCCAGGTGAATGTCCTGTAGAGCTTCCCCAATTCTTTTAGTAGTTTCAAAGTTTCTGGTCTTAGGTTTAACTGTTTAATCCATTTTGATTTGATTTGATTTTTGTATATGGTGAGAGATAGGAGTCTAGTTTTATTCTTCTGCATATAGATATCCAATTTTCTCAGCACCATTTTTTGGACAGACTGCCCTTTCTCCAGTGTATGTTCTTGGCATCATTGTTGAAAATAAGATAACTGTAGCTGCATGAAATTATTTATGGATTTTCTATCATATTCCATTGATCTATGTGTCTATTTTTATGCTCATACCATGATATTTGGGTTACTGTAGCTCTGTAGTACAATCTGAAGTCAGGTAATGTGATTTCTTAAGTTTTATTCTTTTTGCTCAGGATGGCTTTGGCTATTTTGGTCTTTGATTTTACACAAATTTTAGTGTTTCATTATTTTTATGAAGAATGTCATTGGTATTTTGATAGGGCTTGCATTGAATCTGTAGAATGCTTTGAGTAGTGTGATTATTTTAACAATACTGATTCTTCCAATCCATGAACATGGGATATCTTCCACTTTTTGTGTCCTGTTCAATTTTTTTCCATCAATGTTTTCTAGTTTTCATTGTAGAGATCTTTCATTTCTTTGGTTAAGTTTATTTCTGGGTATTATATTTTATACTTGTAGTTATTGTAAATTGAATAACTTTCTTGATCTCATTTTCAGATTGTTTACCGTTGGCATATACAAATGCTACTCAGTTTTATTTGCTGATTTTGTATCGTAAACATTACTGAATTTGTTTATCAGTTCTAATAATTTTTTGGAAGAGTTTTTCGGTTTTTCTAAGATCATATCTACAAACAATAATAATTTGACTTTTGTTTTGATTTTAATGCCCTTTTATTTATTTCTCTTTTGTAATTTCTGTAGCCAGGATTTCCTGTAGTATGTTGAATAACAGTAGTGAAAGTACGCATCTTTGTCTTGTTTCAGTTCTTAGAGGAAGGACATTCAATTTCTCTTCATCCAGTATGATAATAGCTGTGATTCTGTTGTATATGGCTTTTATTGTGTTGAGGTAGATTCCTTCTATATTCAGCTTTTTTGTGTGTTTTATTTATTTATTTTTATTTTTTTATTTTATTTTTTTATTATACTTTAAGTTTTAGGGTACATGTGCACATTGTGCAGGTTAGTTACATATGTATACATGTGCCATGCTGGTGCGCTGCACCCACTAACTCGTCATCTAGCATTAGGTATATCTCCCAATGCTATTCCTCCCCCCTCCCCCCACCACACAACAGTCCCCAGAGTGTGATATTCCCCTTCCTGTGTCCATGTGATCTCATTGTTCAATTCCCACCTATGAGTGAGAATATGAGGTGTTTGGTTTTTTGTGCTTGCAATAGTTTACTGAGAATGATGATTTCCAATTTCATCCATGTCCCTACAAAGGACATGAACTCATCATTTTTTATGGCTGCATAGTATTCCATGGTGTATATGTGCCACATTTTCTTAATCCAGTCTACCATTGTTGGACATTTGGGTTGGTTCCAAGTCTTTGCTATTGTGAATAATGCCGCAATAAACATACGTGTGCATGTGTCTTTATAGCAGCATGATTTACAGTCCTTTGGGTATATACCCAGTAATGGGATGGCTGGGTCAAATGGTATTTCTGGTTCTAGATCCCTGAGGAATCGCCACACTGACTTCCACAATGGTTGAACTAGTTTACAGTCCCACCAACAGTGTAAAAGCGTTCCTATTTCTCCACATCCTCTCCAGCACCTGTTGTTTCCTGACTTTTTAATGATTGCCATTCTAACTGGTGTGAGATGGTATCTCATTGTGGTTTTGATTTGCATTTCTCTGATGGCCAGTGATGATGAGCATTTTTTCATGTGTTTTTTGGCTGCATAAATGTCTTCTTTTGAGAAGTGTCTGTTCATATCCTTCATCCACTTTTTGATGGGGTTGTTTGTTTTTTTCTTGTAAATTTGTTTGAGTTCATTGTAGATTCTGGATATTAGCCCTTTGTCAGGTGAGTAGGTTGCGAAAATTTTCTCCCATTTTGTAGGTTGCCTGTTCACTCTGATGGTAGTTTCTTTTGCTGTGCAGAAGCTCTTTAGTTTAATTAGATCCCATTTGTCAATTTTGTCTTTTGTTGCCATTGCTTTTGGTGTTTTAGACATGAAGTCCTTGCCCATGCCTATGTCCTGAATGGTAATGCCTAGGTTTTCTTCTAGGGTTTTTATGGTTTTAGGTCTAACGTTTAAGTCTTTAATCCATCTTGAATTGATTTTTGTATAAGGTGTAAGGAAGGGATCCAGTTTCAGCTTTCTACATATGGCTAGCCAGTTTTCCCAGCACCATTTATTAAATAGGGAATCCTTTCCCCATTTCTTGTTTTTGTCAGGTATGTCAAAGATCAGATAGTTGTAGATATGTGGTGTTATTTCTGATGGCTCTGTTCTGTTCCATTGATCTATATCTCTGTTTTGGTACCAGTACCATGCTGTTTTGGTCACTGTAGCCTTGTAGTATAGTTTGAAGTCAGGTAGTGTGATGCCTCCAGCTTTGCTCTTTTGGCTTAGTATTGAAATGGCGATGCGGGCTCTTTTTTGGTTCCATATGAACTTTAAAGTAGTTTTTTCCAATTCTGTGAAGAAAGGCATTGGTAGCTTGATGGGGATGGCATTGAATCTGTAAATTACCTTGGGCAGTGTGGCCATTTTCACAATATTGATTCTTCCTACCCATGAGCATGGAATGTTCTTCCATTTGTTTGTATCCTCTTTTATTTCCTTGAGCAGTGGTTTGTAGTTCTCCTTGAAGAGGTCCTTCACATCCCTTGTAAGTTGGATTCCTAGGTATTTTATTCTCTTTGAAGCAATTGTGAATGGGATTTCACTCATGATTTGGCTCTCTGTTTGTCTGTTGTTGGTGTATAAGAATGCTTGTGATTTTTGTACATTGATTTTGTATCCTGAGACTTTGCTGAAGTTGCTTATCAGCTTAAGGAGATTTGGGGCTGAGACCATGGGGTTTTCTAGATATACAATCATGTTGTCTGCAAACAGGGACAATTTGACTTCCTCTTTTCCTAATTGAATACCTTTTATTTCCTTCTCCTGCCTAATTGCCATGGCCAGAACTTCCAACGCTATGTTGAATAGGAGTGGTGAGAGAGGGCATCCCTGTCTTGTGCCAGTTTTCAAAGGGAATGCTTCCAGTTTTTGCCCATTCAGTATGATATTGGCTGTGGGTTTGTCATAGATAGCTCTTATTATTTTGAAATACGTCCTATCAATACCTAATTTATTGAGAGTTTTTAGCATGAAGGGTTGTTGAATTTTGTCAAAGGCTTTTTCTGCATCTATTGAGATAATCATGTGGTTTTTGTCTTTGGCTCTGTTTATATGCTGGATTACATTTATTGATTTGCGTATAATGAACCAGCCTTGCATCCCAGGGATGAAGCCCACTTGATCATGGTGAATAAGCTTTTTGATGTGCTGCTGGATTCGTTTTGCCAGTATTTTATTGAGGATTTTTGCATCAATTTTCATCAGGGATATTGGTCTAAAATTCTCTTTTTTTGTTGTGTCTCTGCCTGGCTTTGGTATCAGAATGATGCTGGCCTCATAAAAAGAGTTAGGGAGGATTCCCTCTTTTTCTATTGTTTGGAATAGTTTCAGAAGGAATGGTACCAGTTCCTCCTTGTACCTCTGGTAGAATTCGGCTGTGAATCCATCTGGTCCTGGACTCTTTTTGATTGGTAAGCTATTGATTATTGCCACAATTTCAGAGCCTGTTATTGGTCGATTCAGAGATTCAACTTCTTCCTGGTTTAGTCTTGGGAGAGTGTATGTGTCGAGGAATGTATCCATTTCTTCTAGATTTTCTAGTTTATTTGCGTAGAGGTGTTTGTAGTATTCTCTGATGGTAGTTTGTATTTCTGTGGGATCGGTGGTGATATCCCCTTTATCATTTTTTATTGCGTCTATTTGATTCTTCTCTCTTTTTTTCTTTATTAGTCTTGCTAGCGGTCTATCAATTTTGTTGATCCTTTCAAAAAACCAGCTCCTGGATTCATTAATTTTTTGAAGGGTTTTTTGTGTCTCTATTTCCTTCAGTTCTGCTCTGACTTTAGTTATTTCTTGCCGTCTGCTAGCTTTTGAATGTGTTTTCTCTTGCTTTTCTAGTTCTTTTAATTGTGATGTTAGGGTGTCAATTTTGGATCTTTCCTGCTTTCTCTTGTGGGCATTTAGTGCTATAAATTTCCCTCTACAAACTGCTTTGAATGCGTCCCAGAGATTCTAGTATGTTGTGTCTTTGTTCTCGTTGGTTTCAAAGAACATCTTTATTTCTGCCTTCATTTTGTTATGTACCCAGTAGTCATTCAGGAGCAGGTTGTTCAGTTTCCATGTAGTTGCACGGTTTTGAGTGAGATTCTTAATCCTGAGTTGTAGTTTGATTGCACTGTGGTCTGAGAGATAGTTTGTTATAATTTCTGTTCTTTTACATTTGCTGAGGAGAGCTTTACTTCCAAGTATGTGGTCAATTTTGGAATAGGTGTGGTGTGGTGCTGAAAAAAATGTATATTCTGTTGATTTGGGGTGGAGAGTTCTGTAGATGTCTATTAGGTCCACTTGGTGCAGAGCTGAGTTCAATTCCTGGGTATCCTTGTTGACTTTCTGTCTCCTTGATCTGTCTAATGTTGACAGTGGGGTGTTAAAGTCTCCCATTATTAATGTGTGGGAGTCTAAGTCTCTTTGTAGGTCACTCAGGACTTGCTTTATGAATCTGGGTGCTCCTGTATTGGGTGCATATATATTTAGGATAGTTAGCTCTTCTTGTTGAATTGATCCCTTTACCATTATGTAATGGCCTTCTTTGTCTCTTTTGATCTTTGTTGGTTTAAAGTCTGTTTTATCAGAGACTAGGATTGCAACCCCTGCCTTTTTTTGTTTTCCATTTGCTTGGTAGATCTTCCTCCATCCTTTTATTTTGAGCCTATGTGTGTCTCTGCACGTGAGATGGGTTTCCTGAATAAAGCACACTGATGGGTCTTGACTCTTTATCCAATTTGCCAGTCTGTGTCTTTTAAATGGCACATTTAGTCCATTTACATTTAAGGTTAATATTGTTGTGTGTGAATTTGATCCTGTCATTATTATGTTAGCTGGTTATTTTGCTCATTAGTTGATGCAGTTTCTTCCTAGTCTTGATGGTCTTTACATTTTGGCATGATTTTGCAGTGGCTGGTACCGGTTGTTCCTTTCCATGTTTAGCGCTTCCTTCAGGAGCTCTTTTAGGGCAGGCCTGGTGGTGACAAAATCTCTCAGCATTTGCTTGTCTGTAAAGTATTTTATTTCTCCTTCGCTTATGAAGCTTAGTTTGGCTGGATATGAAATTCTGGGTTGAAAATTCTTTTCTTTAAGAATGTTGAATATTGGCCCCCACTCTCTTCTGGCTTGTAGGGTTTCTGCCGAGAGATCAGCTGTTAGTCTGATGGGCTTCCCTTTGAGGGTAACCCGACCTTTCTCTCTGGCTGCCCTTAACATTTTTTCCTTCATTTCAACTTTGGTGAATCTGACAATTATGTGTCTTGGAGTTGCTGTTCTCGAGGAGTATCTTTGTGGCGTTCTCTGTATTTCCTGAATCTGAACGTTGGCCTGCCTTGCTAGATTGGGGAAGTTCTCCTGGATAATATCCTGCAGAGTGTTTTCCAACTTGGTTCCATTCTCCCCATCACTTTCAGTTACACCAATCAGACGTAGATTTGGTCTTTTCACATATTCCCATATTTCTTGGAGGCTTTGCTCATTTCTTTTTATTCTTTTTTCTCTAAACTTCCCTTCTCGCTTCATTTCATTCATTTCATCTTCCATCGCTGACACCCTTTCTTCCAGTTGATCGTGTCTGCTCCTGAGGCTTC
Source organism: Gorilla gorilla gorilla (assembly GCF_029281585.2). NCBI lineage: Eukaryota > Metazoa > Chordata > Mammalia > Primates > Hominidae > Gorilla > Gorilla gorilla. The sequence continues at coordinate 30,340,702 of NC_073227.2, read as the reverse complement.
TGCATTCTTCATGTAGTTCTCGAGCCTCGATTTTCAGCTCCATCAGCTCCTTTAAGCACTTCTCTGTATTGGTTATTCTAGTTATACATTCTTCTAAATTTTCTTCAAAGTTTTCAACTTCTTTGCCTTTGGTTTGAATATCCTCCCATAGCTCAGAGTAATTTGATCATCTGAAGCCTTCTTCTCTCAGCTCGTTAAAGTCATTCTCCATCCAGCTTTGTTCCATTGCTGGTGAGGAGCTGCGTTCCTTTGGAGGAGGAGAGGCACTCTGCTTTTTAGAGTTTCCAGTTTTTCTGTTCTGTTTTTTCCCCATCTTTGTGGTTTTATCTACTTTTGGTCTTTGATGATGGTGATGTACAGATGGGTTTTTGGTGTGGATTTCCTTTCTGTTTGTTAGTTTTCCTTCTAACAGACAAGACCCTCAGCTGCAGGTCTGTTGGAATACCCTGCGGTGTGAGGTGTCAGTGTGCCCCTGCTGGGGGGTGCCTCCCAGTTAGGCTGCTCTGGGGTCAGGGGTCAGGGACCCACTTGAGGAGGCAGTCTGCCCGTTCTCAGATCTCCAGCTGTGTGCTGGGAGAACCACTGCTCTCTTCAAAGCTGTCAGACAGGGACATTTAAGTCTGCAGAGGTTACTGCTGTCTTTTTGTTTGTCTGTGCCTTGCCCCCAGAGGTGGAGCCTACAGAGGCAGGCAGGCCTCCTTGAGCTGTGGTGGGCTCCACCCAGTTCCAGCTTCCCAGCTGCTTTGTTTACCTAAGCAAGCCTGGGCAATGGCGGGCGCCCCTCCCCCAGCCTCACTGCCACCTTGCAGTTTGATCTCAGACTGCTGTGCTAGCAATCAGTGAGACTCCGTGGGCATAGGACCCTCAGAGCCAGGTGCGGGATATAATCTCATGGTGCGCCGTTTTTTAAGCTGGTCGGAAAAGTGCAGTATTCGGGTGGGAGTGACCCAATTTTCCAGGTGCGTCCATCACCCCTTTCTTTGACTCGGAACGGGAACTCCCTGACCCCTTGCGCTTCCCAAGTGAGGCAGTGCCTCGCCCTGCTTCGGCTCGCACATGGTGCACGCACCCACTGACCTGCGCCCACTGTCTGGCACTCCCTGGTGAGATGAACCCGGTACCTCAGATGGAAATGCAGAAATCACCGTCTTCTGCATCGCTCACGCTGGGAGCTGTAGATGGGAGCTGTTCTTATTCGGCCATCTTGGCTCCTCCCCAGTAGAATGATTTCTGTGTGTTTTTTTAAAATCATGAAGGGATGTTGAATTTTTTCAAATGCTGTTTCAGCATTAACTGAAATGCTCATATAGTTTTTGTCCTTCATTCTGTTGATATGATATATCACATTGGTTATTTTGTATATGTTGAAGCAAGGAACTAATTTATTGAGAGACATGCATCTATGAAACTGACACAATGAAAAAAGAGAAAATTTAAATAGCCCTACAGCTGTCAAAGAAATTGAGTTCATAATTTGTAAACTTTGCAGAGAGAAACCGTCACATTTAGATAGCTATACTGGGGAATTTAACTAAACATGTAAGTAGAAAATAATCTCATTTTTTCCACAAACACTTCCAGAAAATATTAAAACAGAATAAAACTGACAAGACATTGCCAGAATGATCATATGTTACCAACATCCACCATAAACACAGATGGACAGAATATTAGCAAATGAAATCAGTAATATGTAAAAATCATAATAAAACATGACCAAGTAGAGTTTATTCCAAGAATGTAAGATAGTTTCAACATCCAAAAATCAATTAGTCAAACTGTCACTATTTGCTGAGGATATAATTGCATACCTAGAAAACCCTAAAGACTCCTCCAAAAGGCTCATGGAAGTGATAAATAAATTCAGCAAAGTTTCAGGATACAAAATTAATGTACATAAATTAGCAGAGTGCTGTACACCAATAGTGACAAAGCTGAGAATCAAATAAAAAACTCAATCCCTTTTACAGTAGCTACGAAATAAAATAAAATAAATAAAATACTTAGGAATATATCTAACCAACGAGGCAAAAGGCCTCTACAAGGAAAACTACAAAACACCACTCAAAGAAATCACAGATGACACAAACAAATGAAAACACATCCCATGCTAATGGATGAATAGAATCAATATTGTGAAAATGACCATACTGTCAAAAGCAATCTACAAATTCAATGCAATTCCCATCAAAATACCACCACCATTCTTCACAGAATTATAAAAAACAATCCTAAAATTTATATGGAACCAAAAGGGTCCACATAGCCAAAGCAAGACTACACAAAAAGAACAAATCTGGAGTCATGACGTTACCTGATTTCAAATTATACTATAAGGCCATAGTCACCAGAACAGCATGGTACTGGTATAAAAATAGGCACATAGACCAATGGAACAGAATAGAGAACTCAATAATAAAGTCAATTACTTACAGCCAACTGATCTTCAACAAAGCAAACAATAACATATAGCGGAGAAAGGACACCCTATTCAAATGGTGCTGGATAATTGGCAAGCCACATGTAGAAGAATGAAACTAGATCCTCATCTCTCACCTTATACAAAAATCAACTCAAGATGTATCAAGGACATAAATCTAAGACCTGAAACCGTAAAAATTCCAGAAGATAACATTAGAAAAGCCTTTCTAGCCATGGGCTTAGGCAAAGACTTCATGACCAAGAACCCAAAAGCAAATGCAACAAAAACAAAGATCAATACATGGGACTTAATTAAACTAAGAAGCTTCTGCACAGCAAAAGAAACCATCAGCAGAGTAAACAGACAACCCACGGAGTGAGAGAAAATCTTTGCAATCTATATGTCTGACAGAGGACTAATATCCTGAATCTACAAGAAACTCAAACAAATCAGCAAGCAAAAACAAACAATCTCATCAAAAAGTGGGCTAAGAACATGAAGAAAATACTCAAAATATATAAATGGCCAAGCAATATCTAGAAAAATGCTCAACATCACTAATTATCAGGGAAATGCAAATAAAAACCACAGTGTGATACCACCTTACTCCTGCAAGAGTGGCCATTATCAAAAAACAAAAAATAATAGATGTTGGTGGGGGTGTGGTGAAAAGGAAGACTTTTACACAGCTGGTGGGAATGTAAACTAGTACAACCATTATAGAAAACAGTGTGGAGATACCTTAAAGAACTAAAAGTAGAAATACCATTTGATCCAGCAATCCCACTACTGGGTATCTACCCAGAGGAAAAGAAGTCATTATACAAAAAAGATACTTGCACATTCGTGTTTATAGCAGCACAGTTCGCAATTGCAAAAATATGGAACCAGCCCAAATGCCCATCAATAAATGAATGAATAACAAAATTGTGATAGACCAATGTGCCTATGTATACCGTGGAATACTACTCAACTATAAAAAGGAAAAAAATAATGGCATTCTCAGCTACCTGGATGGGATTCGAGATCATTATTCTAAGTGAAATAACTCAGGAATGGAAAACCAAACATCCTATGTTCTCACTCATAAACGGGAGCTAAGCTATGAGTATGCAAAGGTGTAAGAATGATACAATGGACTTTGGTGGCTCTGGAGAAATGGTGGGAGGGGTGTGAGGGATAAAATACTACAAATTGGGTACAGTGTATACTGCTTGGGTGATGGGTGCACTAAAATCTCAGAAATCACCACTAAAGAACTTATTCATGTAACTAAACACCACGGGTTCCCCAAAATAAAAAATAAAAAAAAAACTTATTTATGTAACTAAACACCACCTGTTCTCCTATGGGAAAATTTTTAAAAAAATTAATTCGTATAGTATACCAAAGTAACAGAAAAAAAGATAAAAATCTTATGATCATATTGATAGATGCAAGAATATTTGACAAAGTTCGAAGCACGCATTCATGATAGCAATCTGTCAGCAAAGTAGAAACAAAGAATTTCCTCGATCTGATAAATGGCCTCCTCACTAAACTTTTAGCCAAAATAATTCTTAATGGTCAAACTTTTAACCCCTTTCTCATGTGTTCTAGAAGTAGGCAAACACATCTAATCTCACCAGTTCTATTCAAAATTGTACTTCAAATCCTAGCTAGTGAAGGGCAAGAAAATTGCCTCAAAGGCATAAGGATTAGGAAGGGAAAAATAATATACTGTCTTCATTCTCAGCTGATATAATTTTCTATGTAGAAAATCCCAAGGAATTTATAAATAAACCATAAAACTAAGTAAATTTAGCAACATCACAAGATTCAAAAATATACTGTATTTCTATTTATTACTAGTGAATAATTGGAAAGTAAAATTTAAAGTAATGCAATTATAATACAAAAACAAAATACTTACAAATAAATATAGTGACAGATATGCAAGACTTCTAAACTGAAAACTACATGACAATCATGAGCAAATATATTATAAAAATGGACTAGAGGATTCAATAGTGTTAAGATGTCATTATCCCCAGAATGTTCTATATAGTCAAACTCAATCAAAATCTTAGCAAGCTTTCTGGTAGAAATCAACAAGGTAATTTTAAGAATAATATGGGAGTGAAAAAAACCTCAAATAACTGGACAATTTTGGAAAAAAAGCAACATTTTATGACTTACATTGTCCAATTTCCAGAATTACTATGAAACTATAGTAATCTAAAAAGTGTAGTGCTGGCATATGTGTAAAGAAAAAGACCAGTGAAAAACTACAAAGGCTAGAAATAGACCTTCCCAAACAGAGTGCCTTGATTTACTACAGTGATGTCAAAGCAATTCAGTGGGCAAAGAAACACTGTTCACCAAATGTGGCTGGAACAACTGGATAGCCACATGGAAGAAAATAGACATTGACGCCTACCTCACATTTTACACAAAAATAAATTCAGTTTGAATCACATACATAAACATAAAAGCTAGAACCATTAAGCTTCTAGGAAAAGCCAGGAGATTACACTTGTGACCTTGGCATAGGCAAAGCATTTTGACAGGTTACAGAAAATAGTAAGTATAAAAGGAAAAAAATTGATAAACTAAACTACATGAAAATTAATAACTTCAACTCATCAAAACACATCATTAAGAAAATGAATAAAAACCCCATTGGCTGAGAGAATATATTTGCAATGCATCTATCTGAAAAAGGACTTATATTCAGAATATAAACGACTCCTACAAACAACCCAACTTTAAACTAAATAAAATACTTAAATTGTTCTCAAAGGAAAATATACAAATGGCCTATAAGCACATGAAAATGTGGTCAATATTGTAATAATCAGGTGTATTAGTCAGCTCACACTGCAAATAAAGACATACCCAAGACTGGGTAATTTATAAAGGAAAGAGGTTTAATTGACTCACAGTTTCATATGGCTGGGGAGGCCTCATAATCATGGCAGAAGGTGAAGGAGGAGCAAAGTGATGTCTTACATGGCGGCAGGCAAAAAGAGCTTGTGCAGGGCAACTCCTCTTTATAAAACCATCAGATCTTATGAGACTTATTCACTGTCATGAGAACAGCATGGGAAAGACCCATCCCCATGATTCAATTACCTCCCGCCAGGTGCCTTCCACAAACCATATCATCAGGAAAATTAAAATTAAAACCACAGTGATATACCTCTGTACTTCATCTGGAATTATTACATTAAAAACACCGAGGAGTCTTAATGTTTTTAAGGATATGAAGGAACTAGAACTCTCAAACATTGTTGGTGGAACAATGGTGGTACAACCACCTTGAAAATAGTTTGAAAGTTTCTTTTAAGCTTAAATACCCACCTAATCATGTTCCATCACTTTTACTAGTAAATATCTAGCTGAGAGAAATGAAAACTTATATCAATAAAAAGGCTTGTGCCAAAATGTTTATAGCAGCTTTGCAATAACCAAGAAATGAAAACAATGTGGTGTTCATTAAAAGGAGAATGAATCAGAAAACTGTGGCATATTCATACAATGCAGCAATAAAACTGAATAACCTACTGATACAGTAACATGGCTGAATCTCAAAACATGCTAAATGATAGAAGACAGATACAAAGTTGTAGTTACTGCGTAACTTTATTTATGAGGCATTTTAGAATAGGCAAAACTGATCTGTTGTGGTAGAAGTAAGAAGTGGGGTACCCTCTGGAGGAAGAGAATTTACTTTGAAGTGGCATGAGAGGATTTGTTTGGCTAATGAAATTATTTTTATATCTGAGTAGGGTTGTGGGTTACACAGTTTAGGCATTTGTCAAAACTCATGGAACCATTCAGCCAAGTCCTGTGCATTTTACTGTATGAAAATTATATCTCGACTTTTTTCAAAAAAGAAAAAAATAATTATAATATAGCATTTATGAATTAAAATAATCCCTTTATGTAAAAATATTTTATTGGATTGGTCAAGATTCATGATTGCAAACAACAGAAAGACTCTTGCTAGGGTATTATTTAAAGATATTTAGTAGTGTGTGGAATATTCAGAAAGGTCAGGGAATTAGGGTTGCATACCCCCAAGTCAGGAACAAAACAAAAGGAGTATCACCCAGCCACACCATGAGACATTTCTAGGAGAAGTTCTACCTCTGCTGACATCTGCTACTTGGAACTTACTATGCCAGGATAGAACCCGCATCAGTGCTACTCCAGAGAACCAGATGTCTTTACCACTACAGTTGCAAGAAGATATCATTTCCTTATGTGAGGCTGCCATCTCATGTTGCTCACTTTCCTGTTTCAAGGTTTGTAGAGTAGAATCATCTCACTGGAACACGTGGAACCCTCACGGTAAAAGAACTGGGAAATACGTGTTCTGGTTTCCAAAGAATAGGCAGTGATATGGTTTGGCTCTGTGTCCTCACCCAAATCTGTTGTTGAATTGTAACTCCCAATATTGGATGTGACTGAACCATGAGGGTGGTTTCTAAAGGTTTAGCACTATCCCTCTAGTGCTGTCTCTTGATAGAGTTCTAATGAAACCTGGTTGTTTGACCAATGCGTAGCACCTCCGCCTTCGCTCTCTTCCTCCTGCTCCTGCCTTGTAGAGGTACTTCCTTCCCCTTTGCCTTCCTCTATGATTGTAAGTTTCCTGATGCCTCCCTAGAAGCAGAAGCCTGAAGAGCCTGCAGAACCATGAGCTGATTAAATCTTTTTTCTATATAAATTACTCAGTCTCAGGTATGTCTTTACAGCAGTGTGAGAATGAACTAATACAGGCAGATAAGGTACAATATGGTACAATCCTAAATGGGGATAGGAGTGAGTGGTGAGTGAGCTGATCTAATTTATCTACCATAGTTCAACCCTTTCAGTATGTTGACTAGATATATTCTTTTCCATGTGCACAGTTTCAAACAACAAGTATAGTACAACGTACTCCACTAAACAGATTGAAAAATCCTTTACAGAAATAAAGTTGTACTCAGTGTATGTTTTCCAGAGGGAAGATGCAATGTCTTGTCAGTCACGACATTCAACACTGGCTGGTGTTCTTTCTTACCTTAACTGAATCAAAGCCCTGCATTAGCATTTTATAACTTATAGACTAAGTAATAAAATTAACCATGACCAATATACTCCAAAAATATAGCACCAAGAAGAAATTCAGTACTGCAATTGGTCATGAGGCCATTGGTGCTTATAATGCCCTTCCTTGACTATGCATTTCATGTTTTATTTTTCTTTACAAACACCTTGGCTGGTTGGGTTTTTTCACCTGGTGGGATGGATGAATCTTGCAACTCTAAGGTATTAGAACCTTTGATGGACTCTGTATATGCGGTTGCTTTGTCTTACATTAACGTTTTTCACTGGACATGGGAACACTAAAAGATACTTAGAATTATCCCTAATAGTCTAGAATATTCTTCCTAACTCTCATTATATAGGATCAATTTTTCATTCATAATTATGGTTAATAACCCTGTCCATCTAGAAACATAAGGATCTCAAAATGGCCATTGACAGTCCCATATTTAATGTAATGAAAGAATTACTCTCTTGGGCACTCAGACCTACAAATGAACAGAGCGTAGTTTCCTAGAGATCATATATATATATATATATATATATATATATACACCTTTTTTTGTAAGTAGGCCAAATTAAACATGTGTAACAATGCAAGATGCCATGCCTAATTGCACCCCTTAGTTCTATGAGAGACACACTGCCATGTATTTGCTAGTCCATTGCATTGTTCTTTAAGATTTGTTTCTCCTCAGTAAACCCAAGGATGTTGCTAACAAAGTATAACCAAGAAAAAGACACTTTGCATTTCCTGTGCTCTCACTCTGCTACCATGTGGCAGGTTCATCACCCTAGGATGGGTATCATATCAGACTTAGAAATGGTCATTGTTGACACGAATGAGAATGAGCGCTTCATGATCAGTCAGATGTGGTGAGAAGTTCATGTTCTACACATGAACATTGCCCATACTTCCACCTTGGTCACTTTGTTCATGAATACTTAGAGTAATCACTGCTATGGCTTTGGAAAGAGGTTAAATGAATCCACAGAAGATAACATTTTTTAAACCTTACATGTAAGAACTTCCTCTGCTCTCCTCCCCAACAGTGGGAGCCCTGTGGTAAACATTGATAAGGACATGCATATTCTTATGCTCTGAACTAATTTCTAGTGGTTCATCCACGTATTTCTTTTCCAAATCTTATCAAATTTCAAATCTTTTTTTTTTCTAAGACTATGTTACTAGCCAATTCACGTAGCCACCACTCATGAATTGTTGTAGAGACTCATCTCAGGCCTTCACTCCTTGATGAACAGGGAAGATGAGATGGACTGCTCATAGTTTTATAAACTAGGAGCATTTCCTACTTAATTGTCCTTCAGGGCCTCAATTGAGTATCACCACATTATACTTTCAGCTCAACATATTATGAAGAACCTTCTGCAAGTCAGCTTTTTCCTTGGTCAGTCAGTCTATAATTAGGATTTGTTCATGAGACCATAGGTGCAGATTAAGGAAGACATGATAGTACCTTAGGGCTAGGCATATTGGAAGTGAGAGCCATTTTTGCAAATTATTAAAACTTGTACGTCCAAGGATCTGCTCATGCTACATCTTGTATATTCAGCTACCACTTGACCATAGAATACTTCTGGGCACACCTGATCATATACTTTCTTTCATCAAGCAAAAATAATTTGTGATGGATAGCTTAGGGTACACAGCTACATATTTTTTCATAGTTAGGTGTTCATTCTCTACAAAGCTCCTATAGCAAGCCAAAAACTATTTCTAAAACAAAAAATTACTACCTGCCAAAAAGGGCATAGATGTTTTCTCAGACCGACTGTGGTTCTCTTTCTAAGGCTCATAATAGGCTCCATAGAACAACCTTGTCAACCACAGACATTTTACGCACCATTATATCTACTAAAACATTAGAGCCGAAGGGCAAAGCTGCTTGAACTGGAGTTCACAATCCTCTGTGGAACCTGTAAGCCATATGAGTAACTCAGTAAGTGAAAGCAGTACAACTGCATGAGGTGTGTGATGTTTCCAAAAATCAAAGACTACCAAATACTGTCCTTTCTTAATGGTTAAAAAATGTGAAATGCAACAACTTTTCTTTCAATTTGGAGAGGATATGTTGCCATGACCTAGACCACTGTTCATGAACAAAGATATGGGAATTCAATGAGGAGCCTTTACCCTTTGTTTAACATACCAGAGTTTTGTTTGTTTACAGCCGTGTGCCACATAACAACATTGCAGTCAGCAATAGACTGCATACACAATGATGGTGCCATAAAATTATAGTAGAGCTGAAAAATTCCTATTAACTAGTGATGCTGTAGCCATAGTAATGTTGTAGTGCAATACATTACTCACATGTTTGAGGTGATCCTGGTGTAAACAAACCTACTGCACTGCCAGGCATATAAAAGCATAGCACATACAATTAGGCACAGTATGTAATACTTGAAAATGATAATAAATTACTATTTACTGATTTTCGTGTTTACTATGCTTTTTATCATTATTTTATAGTGTACTGCTTCTATTTATTTAAAAAAAATTGTAAAACAGCCTCAGAAGCAGGTCTTCTTCCAGAAGAAGTCATTGCTATAGAGGATATGACAGCTTCATGCATGTTATTGCCCCTGAAGATCTTCCAGTGGAACAAAATGTGGAGATGGAAGAAAGTGATATTGATGACCCCGACCCTGTGTAGGCCTAGGCTAATGTGTGTGTTTGGGTCTTAGTTTTTAACACAAATTTTAAAAGTAAACAATCAATATTTTTAAAAATAGAAAAAAGTGTTATGGAAAAAAGATAGAAAACAGAAAATATTTTTGTACAGCTGTACAATTGCATGTTTCAACCTAAGTGTTTGTGAAACACAAAGTGTTTGTGTTTCAACCTAAGTGTTATTACAGAAGAGTCAGACTTAAAAAAATAAAAAGTGTATAAAATAAAAATGTTACAGTAAGTGAAGTTTAATTTGTTATTGAAGAAAGAAAAATATTTTTACAAATTTAGTGTAACCTAAGTGTACCATGTGTATAAAGTCTACAGTAGTATACAGTAATATCATAGGCCTTCATATTCACTTACCGCTCACTCATTGACTCACCCAGAGCAACTTGCAGTCCAGCAAGCTCTGTTCATGGTAAGTGCCCTATTCAGATGTATCATTTTTCATATTTTATGCTGTATTTATTTCTACATTTAGTTATGTTTGGGTACACAAATACCCTTGCATTCCAAGTGCCTGCAGTTCCAGTACAGTCACCTGATGCACAGGTTTGAAGCATAGGAACACTAGGCTATACCATACAGCCTAGGTGTGTAATAGGCCACACCATCTAGGTTTGTACAAGTATACTCTAGGATGTTCACACAATGATGAAATTGCCTATGGACATAATTTTTCAGAACATCAGCCCATCATTAAGCAACACATGACTGAATTTGCTTTTGTCGTACAGAGGAACTAGAATCTTAGTGGACTACCATATCTATCATTCCTAGAAATGATACCACCTTGTTGCACAGCTCCAGGGAATACCATTAACCTGATGATAGCCACTGCATCATGCAAAGATCCCTGATGGTCAAGCTACCAACTTTACTTCCTGAGCACTGCCACAAATTATTGCTAGCTGTTTCATCTTGCCTCAGCTGGTTAAGTGCCACCCAGAGATATCATCATTTTGATTACAATGAGGGGGCCCGTTCAATGGCAGTGCCTCCTCCCTTTATCCAAAGTACACCTGCTTTTCTAAGAGGGTGGTGCTCTGCTCACCAATGTACTTCCCAGTCTTGTAGTGAAGAGAATGTTCTCTTTGATCTCTCGGGGGATATAAAGTGTGGGTAAATGGCTCACATATAATAGATTAACTACACAAATTCAATGTCTTTAAACCTATTTATTTCTTTTTTTGCATGATCACAGGAATTCTAATGTCTTGATTTCACTTAGTCTACTCCCCAGTTGAATACAGATTTTAGCCAACCAACAAGACCAACAACCAGAACCACGAGTTGCTCCACCCAGCACATTGAGCGCAGAATTTTGGGCAAAAGTATTTATATCAATAAATTAAGCCCAGTCTAAAATACTTACTGTATCTCCCTTAGAATCTGTCCTTACATAATTATCCATGCTTTTTGTTGACACATATTAGCAAAACCTTGGAGTGTTTTGGTGTGCAAGTCTTCTCATCTCAGGTTTGACTTTGTAATACCTTATTCCTTAACCCCAGGAACGCTAGAATCTGCCTCTACATTTAGGCTTAGAGGCAATGACAGTTGGTAGATGTTAGATAAGAGTTCATGACAAGAATCAGCTCCAAAAGGGGAGGTTTCTGACAGCAAAGGAGGTTCAGCGGAATTGGGAGGTTTAAGGTATAAAAAGTTATCCAAATCATTGCAAATGTTCTTCTTCCAATTTTCAGAGTGTCATTATTTCCCAATCAATACCCTAATTCTCATGTAGGAGGCCTGGCTAAGAATTTAACCTATATTGTATTTCAGTAATCTGAAAGATCACATTTTGGATCTGATTACAGTCTCCATCAAATCAGCAGCAATAAGAGGTAATGTACTCTTATAATAAGAGTAATGTACTCTTAGGACAGTTATAGAAACTCCTTAGTTCCGTGACTGCATTTTAAGAATTTAAAACCACGTTTATGCTTTAAATTTTTAACATCCTCCTACACAGTTATGAATTACCAGTCTATTCTGTACACTTCATGATGATGTTTGTTATTTGGCACCCCTGTGCCGTAGCCTTGCCTTCCATGGACAGTGCATTGCAGGAAGCCACAAATGATTATTCCAAGTAACAATCTGTCACTCTGTGCAATGGGCAGCCACTGTTACATTCTCTAATGACAATGGATACCCACTGTCTTCAAATTTAATTAGGTCAGTACCAACCTGAGATCTCCCTTTTCTTGAGTGTGTTACCGACAACCACTTATTTTAATAATTAACCTATTTGCTAGGATATCTAGTTAGAAACAATACAATTCGTTCTTGTTAGTTTAATAGGATTTTTTTTTACAGGTTATCTTATTACAAATAAGTGAACTTCAGAATTGTATTTCATGGGGATGGTGCTGGAGAAGATAGGGAATATAGCACAGATGCCTTGTAACCAGAAAAACATATCAAAGAAACACATCTTTCAAACACAATGAGTATCCATTGTCATTAGAGAACGCAACACAGGTCACCCATTGTGCAGAATGGCAAAATAATTACTTGGAATAATCATTTGCAGTTTCCTTCAAGGTAGTGTCTACTGAAGGCAAGACTTTGGTACAGGGGCTGCTGAGTAACACCATCATCAATACCACAGGACTGTTCTAGCAGGAACTCCTCTGTGTCACTGTCTTCCCGCTACATCCATATTTTCACAGACCACACACTAGAACCTCCACCTTCACTGTCTCAAAACAATCAAGCATTTCTGCCATGAGTCTCTCCAAGTAATATCATCACATCACTTTACTCTCTTCCACTAAATCTCATCTAACCGACATGCAGAGCTGTATTAGTCCATTCTCACACTGCTAAAAGATACTACCTAAGACTGGGTAATTTATAAACAAAAGAAGTTTAATTGACTCACAGTTCTGCATGGTTGGAAGGTCTCAGGAAACTTACAACCATGGCAGAAGGCAAAGGGAAAAGAAGGCACATCTTACATGGTGGCAGGAGAGAGAGAGAGAAGGAGGAAGCACCAGACACTTATCAAACAACCAGATTTCGTGAGAACCCACTCACTATCACGTGAACAGCAAGGGGGAAATCTGCCCCCATGATCCAATCACCTCCCAGTAGGTCCTTCTCTCAACATGTGGTGATTACAATTCGAAATGATATTTGGGGGGACACAGAGCCTGAAAAGACAAGAAGTAAAATGATGTCTTTTATTTTTCAAACACTACGAATTAGTGTGTTTGAAAAATACACACTAATAGTGTGTTTGAAAAGTACACAATAATTAGATTGACATTTATATGTAACAACCCACTAAACCCACTCTTCCAGAGCCAAACGACCCATATGTCACTATTGCAGTCCATTTTCCCACTAACGGTTTATAGATTGATGGATTGATTCAACAAATAACAATACATTACTAATACATGTTTATTACTGTGCTAGGTTCTGGAGACACAAAAATGAATGAGGTATGGTGGCTTTCCTCTAGGAATATGCTGTCTAGAAACAGGGATAGATAAGCAAAGAAGTGTAATAAAGAGTTATCAGTGCCAAGATTGGCCTGTATACGTTGAGTTCACAATATATGTACATGGGATTCGTAATATATGCATACATCAGTTCACAATAGAAATGGTACAATTTCTACTAAAAGGAAGAAATGGAGAATTATGACAAACATCAAAGAGGTTGTCAGTTACTTTGAACTTAATCTTGAAAAGCAAATGCATATTTAATATATGGACAAAGGAAGGTGAGAGAACAGCATGAATAATGCATCCTACCTCGGCAGAACCCACTTCAGCATTACACATTACTTTATGATTCTTCTCATTGGTGTCTTTCATGGAATAGTTAAGATTTATAATTATCACAGTTTATTCTCAGAGAAGATCACTGAGCCATTGAGGCAGAATTTGGGATATGAAATATCCTCGTAAACATACTACAAATAATTAGAGAGATAGACTAGAGTAAATCTAAGAGTTTGCAGTCTGCAGCCAAGCATAATTGGTTTAGATTCTGGTCCCACAACATATATTTAATCCAGGGAAAATAATTTAGTTATTCTAAACCTCAGTTTCTCACCAATAATTCTAAATAATAGTTCTAAACCAACATTTCTCATAGAATGTGTATCTAAACAGTATAGCCTCTTAAGGTTGAGATTATTTAATAAGATAATGTCTATAGGAATCCACCTGGTTAATTTCTGATTTATAAAAAGTACTCAAATATTAGCTAATATAATTAGCCTTTATTCGACTTAGCTTTTACTGTGTGATTCTGGACATATCCAGCATATCCTATGCTATCTCTTTCTCCATGGAAATTTAATCAACACCAGACAACACTTATGATTAATTAATAAAACAGGTTACTTGAAAACCACAAAATCCTCCAGATCACCATGTGTTTTTAAAATAGTAATATTGCTTGAACTGATAGATTCATTGTAACGTCACTTTCAATGACACGCAAGGAGTAGATTACTTAGGGAAAATAAAAACCTCACGTTCACTGGCACGCAAACAGACTGTTGTATATGCAGCAGTTATGTTGAAAACTCGATCAACTCAGCAGGAGAAAAAAAACATTCAGCATGTAATTAGCTCAAAGTGTTGAGCTCTCTTTTCTATTTTTTACCTGGATGTGCTGGAGTCTTGCATGAACTGCTCATAGTTACTACAGTCAATGCCATGGCCATGAAAGAAACCACTAACTGTACCAGTGTACCAACTAAAATGTATCTCAAGGCATAAAAAAGGGAGGTAGTATGAATAATATGGAAGAAAATGGACTGTCACTTGTTTCAGTATATCTTAGCGAAGAAGCAATAGAACTTACTGGTAAATGGTGAAGACACTGGGAACAAAAAGAATGCCTGGTTTGCAATGCCAGCTCATCCATTTATTACCTATATGAACTTAGACAAGCTTAATTTCTCTTTGTCTTAATTTTCTCTACCATAAAATTGGAATAATAGGACCTCACAGGACTAAAGAAATCAGTACATTCAGAGTGCTTCGAATAGTGTCTGGCTTATACAAAGTGGCTTTCAATAAACATTAATTATTTTTATGCTTAAGATCACTAATCATCAGGGAAATGCAAATCAGGACCACAATGTAATATTACCTGACACCTGTTAGAATGCGTATTTTTTTTTAAAAGACAAAAGATAGCAAATTTTGACAAGGATATGGAGAAAAGAGAATCCTTGTATATTGTTGGTGGTAATGTAAATGAGAATATGGGAATAAATGTGGAAAACAGTATAAAGATTTCTCAAAAACTAAAAATAGAATCAACTTATGTTCCAGCAATCCCATTTCTGGGTATATATCCAAAGGAAATGAAATAAGCATCTTGAAGAGATATCTGCACCCTCATGTTCACTGCAGCATTATTCAGAATAGCCAAGATAAACAATCCACCTAAATGGGGGGTGGGGAAAATGGGCATATATTGTTTTAAGAGTACAAAGTTAAATCCCACATATATTTGACATCACCCCAATTCCCCATGATGATGCAGGGGTTCCTCCACTGCCTTGTAAAATCCAAGCCAGATTTCTCCTAGCTCATTCATTTCTCTGTCCTTTCCTATGATCTCCTCAAAACTTACCTGTTCAAGGTTTTATCTCCATTCTTGGACTTTTTTGAACAGTTGGAACTCTATTGATGAAATTAATCTACAGAAGTTGATAATGTCAATGTAAGAATAGTGCAATAATGTATCTCTCTAGATTAGGTGTTTTCTATTACAATGGGGGATACGGTGCCTGTAACCAAAATAACTCATAATGGCTGTTTTAGACTGTTGGGGAAATGATTTTGGAAGAAATATTTATTTAGACCTCCTCAAATCATTTAAACGCTGTGAAACCTTTGTTCTGATGGATAAAATTACGAGGAAGAAAAGGAGAAAGAATCCAGCCCTCTAGTAATAGGTATTTTACGTAACAGTTAATGACTCTTAAGTCCTTTTTTTTTCTTTTGAGACTGAGTTTCACTCTTGTCACCCAGGCTGGAGTGCAATGGTGCGATTTCGACTCACTGCAACCTCCGCCTCCAGGGTTCAAGTGATTCTCGTATTTCAGCCTCCCGAGTAGCTGTGATTACAGGCACGTGCCACCACGCCCAACTAATTATTGTATTTTTAGTAGAGACAGGGTTTCATCATGTTGGCCAGGCTGGTCTCGAACCCCTAACCTCATGCCATCCGCCCTCTTCGGCCTCCCAAAGTGCTGAAATTACAGTCGTGAGCCACGGTGCCCAGCCTCTTAAGTCCTTTTTAAGTTCCACACTACTGTATATACGTTAGCTCATTTAATTCTCACAACTGTGTAGAATAGGTAATGTTAATAGTCTTATTTATGAATGAGGAAATAAGAGACACACTAAGTGAGGTCACACTGCTAGTCATACAGCAAAGCAAAATTCAAAACCAGGCATTCTAGGTTGGAAGCCTACTCACTTTACTAGTCTGCAGTACCAACCACCATGAAGCAGCTCATTCAGTCACTACAAAAGCCATGAACAATGTCAGTATTCGTTCTACTTAATGGGAAAAATATTTGCCCAAGGTCCCTCAACAAGGAAATAGAACTGGGATTCAATTTTAGTCCTGCCCGTTCCCAAAGGCTGTGTCATTTCCACTATACAAAGCAGCTTCTATGTGGCTCTCAAGTTCCCTTTGCAGCTTTAATTTCTCTTACACCGATTTCCTTGCAATAGAGTTGATATATACTAGGCACCTCAGGCAAAGTGGCACAGGTATTTGGCATTTGCTTTTCTCATGATATCTAGCTGAGGGTGGGGTCTAACTCTTCAGGAATATATTCCACTGTGCTTTCAACAAAACTAGTAATTGTGGCATCTTCTAGCATTTAGGCTGCCTAATGGCTAACTTAAAAAGCTAAAGGTGACTTTACTCAGATAAAGTAATTCTGTCTGCACTCCTCTATAGTAATTTAATGTCTTGTAATTCTGTACACCATTAAGGAGCAATTAAAAGCAAGCATGCTAGGTTTCAATTCTCTAAACCTCGCAATGCAAAGTCACAGATCCTGAGTCCCATTTCATTTGTTTTTAGAGGCAATGCAATCAGGACACGAATCTTTCTTATTTCTTTCCCCATTTCCCATTATCCTTCATATCCCTCTTGCCATCTAAGGGACATATGTCCCCTTGACAATCCTTCAGAGAAAAAGAATTTAGCATGAAACAGACGTGGAGTGTGGGAAGGGGGTGGAATTGAAAATAATGACAACAGCATACTCCAGAGAGATCCTGATTTCCACCTGATTTCCAGAAAGACACCCTCCTCCTGAATTCGTTTTCTTTGGCTGCTAACTACTAGTGACTGAATTAGCCTTTCATAACACTGAGGGAAGGGGCTGAAACAGAAAAAAAAAAAGAAAAAAAAAGAAGCCCTGAGAGGAAAATTCACTGGAGGAAGCATAAATGACAATGATGTACACTAGATTTTTTTTTTTCTGAGAGCAGGTTTTATTAGAAAAAAGAAGAGGGGAGCTCGCCTCTTTGAACGCCTCTCTCCCTCCCACCAGCATTGGGATAAGCTCTTGACAGACATTAACCTTCACCAGGCTCCTCTGAGCTAGGTATTTACCATCTGGATTTCAGTTGATGAAATCAAAGAGGCTCGATTACTTGCCTCGGGGCGTGAAGTTAGAGAGGAACATCAGGCCTGACTCTAAAAGCTGGTCTCTCTTTGGAGGTCATCAACCTGACAGTTAACAACTTCATTAACAAATACGTTTTGAGCATGATGCTGAGACTGGAGATAGAATAAGGTCTACGACGTGAATGCTGCCCTCTGTTGGAGGAGGGTAGAACTTACCCCTTGTTTTCTGTTTGTATTTGCAGCGACCTCTGTTAGAGTAACACAATTGGCCTCCTGTGTCATCCTTCCTGGTCATTCCCCCAGGGCAGGAGACGGGCCCCGATAATTGGTAAGTTAGGAAACAAAGTATTGAACACAGTGTAGCCCTCTTTCAGAATTCTGCTTTGGGGACTGTGTGCTGGCAGAGAAGCTATACCCTTTCTCATTCACTCTAATTTTAGGCTTAAAAGCCTTTCCCCTGTGAGCAGGTTGGGTCTCCAGTTCCATCGCTGAAGTATGAGTAGTTTTTTTTTTTCTTTTCTTTTCTTTTAATTAATTAATTAATTTTTTATTATACTTTAAGTTCTAGGGTACATGTGCACAATGAACAGGTTTGTTACATGTGTATACATGTGCCATGTTGGTGTGCTGCGCCCGTTAACTCATCATTTACATTAGTTATATCTCCTAATGCTATCCCTCCCCCATCCCCCCACCCTACGACAGGCCCCAGTGTGTGATGTTCCCCACCCTGTGTCCAAGTGTTCTCATTGTTCAATTCCCACCTATGAGTGAGAACACGTGGTATTTGGTTTTCTGTCCTTGAAATAGTTTGCTCAGAATGATGGTTTCCAGCTTCATCCATGTCCCTACAAAGGACATTAACTTATCCTTTTTTGTGGCTGCATAGTATTCCATGGTGTATATGTGCCACATTTTCTTAATCCAGTCTATCATTGTTGAACATTTGGGTTGGTTCCAAGTTTTTGCTGTTGTGAATAGTGCCACAATAAACATACATGTGCATGTGTCTTTATAGCAGCATGATTTATAATCCTTTGGGTATATACCCAGTAATGGGATGGCTGGGTCAAATGGTATTTCTGGTTCTAGATCCTTGAGGAATCACCACACTGTCTTCCACAATGGTTGAACTAGTTTACAGTCCCACCAACAGTGTAAAAGCGTTCCTATTTCTCCACATCCTCTCCAGCATCTGTTGTTTCCTGACTTTTTAATGATTGCCATTCTAACTGGTGTGAGATGGTATCTCATTGTGGTTTTGATTTGCATTTCTCTGATAGCCAGTGATGATGAGCATTTTTTCATGTGTCTGTTGGCTGCATAAATAAATGTCTTCTTTTGAGAAGTGTCTGTTCATATCCTTTGCCCACTTTTTGATGGGGTTGTTTGATTTTTTCTTGTAAATTTGTTTGAGTTCATTGTAGATTCTGGATATTAGCCCTTTGTCAGATGAGTAGATTGCAAAAATTTTCTCCCATTCTGTAGGTTGCCTGTTCACTCTGATGGCAGTTTCTTTTGCTGTGCAGAAGCTCTTTAGTTTAATTAGATCCCATTTGTCTATTGTGGCTTTTGTGGCCATTGCTTTTGGTATTTTAGTCATGAAGTCCTTGCCCATGCCTATGTCCTAAATGGTATTGCCTAAGTTTTCTTCTAGGGTTTTTATGGTTTTAGGTCTAACATTTAAGTCTTTGATCCATCTTGAATTAATTTTTGTATAAGGTGTAAGGAACGGATCCAGTTTCAACTTTCTACATATGGCTAGCCAGTTTTCCCAGCACCATTTATTAAATGGGGAATCCTTTCCCCATTTCTTGTTTTTGTCAGGTTTGTCAAAGATCAGATGGTTGTAGATGTGTGGTATTATTTCTGAGGGCTCTGTTCTGTTCCATTGGTCTGTATCTCTGTTTTGGTACCAGTACCATGCTGTTTTGGTTACTGTAGACTTGTATAGTTTGAAGTCAGGTAGCATGTTGCCTCCAACTTTGTTCTTTTGGGATAGGATTGTCTTGGCAATGCGGGCTCTTTTTTGGTTCCATATGAACTTTAAAGTAGGTTTTTCCAATTCTGTGAAGAAAGTCATTTGTAGGTTGATGGGGATGGCATTGAATCTATAAATTACCTTGGGCAGTATGGCCATTTTCACGATATTCTTTCTTCCTATCCATGAGCATGGAATATTCTTCCATTTGTTTGTGTCCTCTTTCATTTCGTTGAGCAGTGGTTTGTAGTTCTCCTTAAAGATGTCCTTCACATACCTTGTAAGTTGGATTCCTAGGTATTTTATTTTCTTTGAAGCAATTATGAATGGGAGTTCAATAATGATTTGGCTCTCTGTGTGTTACTGGTGTATAGGAATGCTTGTGATTTTTGCACATTGATTCTGTACCTGAGACTTTGCTGAAGTTGCTTATCAGCTTAAGGAGATTTTGGGCTGAGATGATGGGGTTTTCTTAATATACAATCATGTCATCTGCAAACAGGGACAATTTGACTTCCTCTTTTCCTAATTGAATACCCTTTATTTCCTTCTCCTGCGTAATTGCCCTGGCCAGAACTTCCAACACTATGTTGAACAGGAGTGGTGAGAGAGGGCATCCCTGTCTTGTGCCAGTTTTCAAAGGGAATGCTTCCAGTTTTTCCCCATTCAGTATGAAATTGGCTGTGGGTTTGTCATAAACAGGTCTTCTTATTTTGAGATATGTCCCATCAATACCTAGTTTATTAAGAGTTTTTAGCATGAAGGCTGTTGAATTTTGTCAAAGGCCTTTTCTGCATCTATTGAGATAATCATGTGGATTTGTATTTGATTCTGTTTATATGATGGAATATGTTTATTGATTTGCATATCTTGAACCAGCCTTGCATCCCAGTGATGAAGCCAACTTGATCATGGTGGATAATTTTTTTGATGTGCTGCTGGATTCAGTTTGCCAGTATTTTATTGAGGATTTTTGCATCAAGGATTTTTGCATCGATGTTCATCAGGGATATTGGTCTAAAATTCTTTTTTGTTGTGTCTATTCCAGGCTTTGGTATCAGGATGATGCTGGCCTCATAAAGTGAGTTAGGGAGGATTCCCCCTTTTTCTATTGATTGGAACAGTTTCAGAAGGAATGGTACCAGCTCCTCTTTGTACCTCTGGTGGAATTCGGCTGTTAATCAATCTGGTCCTGGCCTTTTTTTAGTTGGTAGGCTATTAATTATTTCCTCCATTTCAGAGCCTGTTATTGGTCTATTCAGGGATTCAACTTCTTCCTTATTTAGTCTTGGGAGGGTATATGTGTCCAGGAATTTATCCATTTCTTCTAGATTTTCTAGTTTATTTGCATAGAGGTGTTTATAGTATTCTCTGATGGTAGTTTGTATTTCTGTGGGATTGGTGGTGATTTCCCCTTTATCATTATATATTGCATCTATTTCATTCTTCCCTATTTTCTTCTTTTTTAGTTTTGATAGTAGTCGATCCATTCTGTCGATCTTTTCAAAAAACCAGCTCTTGGATTCATTGATTTTTTTGAAGGGTTTTTTTTGCCTCTATCTCCTTCAGTTCTGCCCTGATCTTAGTTATTTCTTGCCTTCTGCTAGCTTTTGAATGTGTTTGCTCTTGCTTCTCTAGTTCTTTTAATTGTGATGTTATGGTGTCAATTTTAGATCTTTCCTGCTTTCTCTTGTGGGCATTTAGTGCTATAAATTTCCCTCTACACACTGCTTTAAATGTGTCCCGGAGATTCCGGTATGTTGTGTGTTTGTTCTCATTGGTTTCAAAGAACATCTTTATTTCTGCCTTCATTTCGTTATGTACCCAGTAGTCATTCAGGAGCAGGTTGTTCAGTTTCCATGTAGTTGAGTGGTTTTGAGTGAGTTTCTTAATCCTGAGTTCTAGTTTGATTGCACTGTGGTCTGAGAGACAGTTTGTTATAATTTCTGTTCAATTACATTTGCTGAGGAGTGCTTTACTTCCAACTACATGGTCAATTTTGGAATAAGTTCAATGTGGTGCTGAGAAGAATGTATATTCTGTTGATTTGGGGTGGAGAGTTCTGTAGATGTCTATTAGGTCCGCTTGATGCAGAGCTGAGTTCAATTCCTGGATATCCTTGTTAACTTTCTGTCCTGTTGATCTGTCTAATGTTGACAGTGGGGTGTTAAAGTCTCCCATTATTATTGTGTGGAGTCTGAGTCTCTTTGTAGGTCTCTAAGGGCTTGCTTTATGAATCTGGGTGCTCCTGTATTGGGTGCATATATACTTAGAATAGTTAGCTTTTCTTGTTGAATTGATCCCTTTACCATTATGTAATGGCCTTCTTTGTCTCTTCTGATATTTGTTTGTTTAAAGTCTGTTTTATCAGAGACTAGGATTGCAACCCCTGCTTTTTTTTTTTGTTTTCCATTTGCTTGGTAGATCTTCCTCCATCTCTTTATTTTGAGCCTATGTGTGTCTCTGCACATGAGATGGGTCTCCTGAATACAGCACACTGATGGGTCTTGACTCTTTATCCAATTTGCCAGTGTATGTCTTTTAATTGGAGCATTTAGCCAATTATGAAGTATGAGTAGTTTGTCTTTTTCTTTTATTTTATTTTAATTAATTAATTTATTTTTTATTTTACTTTAAGTTCTAGGGTACATGTGCACAACGAACAGGTTTGTTACATATGTATACATGTGCTATGTTGGTGTACTGCACCCGTTAACTCATCATTTACTGGTGAGTTCTGATGTTATTATGTGTAAATTTGATCCTGTTATTATGATGTTAGCTGGTTATATTTACTTGATACAGTTTCTTCCTAGCATTGATGGTCTTTACAATTTGGCATGTTTTTGCAGTGGCTGGTACTGGCTGTTCCTTTCCATGTTTAGTGCTTCCTTCAGGAGCTCTTGTAAAGCAGGCCTGGTAGTGACAAACTCTCTCAGCATTTGTTTATCTATAAAGGATTTTATTTCACCTTCACTTATGAAGCTTAGTTTGGCTGGATATGAAATTCTGGGTAGAAAATTCTTTTAAGAATGTTGAATATTGACCCCCACTCTCTTCTGGCTTGTAGAGTTTCTGCCAAAAGATCCATTGTTAGTCTGATGGGCTTCCCTTTGTGGGTAAACTGACCTTTCTCTCTGGCTGCCCTTAACATTTTTCCTTCATTTCAACTTTGGTGAACCTGACAATTATGTGTCTTGGAGTTGCTCTTCTCAAGGAGTATCTTTGTGGCATTCTCTGTATTTCCTGAATTTGAATGTTGGCCTGTCTTGCTAGGTTGGGAAAGTTCTCCTGGGTGATATCCTGAAGAGTGTTTTCCAGTTTGGTTCCATGCTCCCCGTCACTTACAGGTACACCAATCACACATAGATTTGGTCTTTTCACATAGTCCCATATTTCTGGAGGCTTTGTTCATTTCTTTTTACTCTTTTTCCTAAACTTCTCTTCTCACCTCATTTCATTCATTTGATCTTCAATCACTGATACCCTTTCTTCCATTTGATCAAATCAGCTACTGAAGCTTGTGCATGCATCACATAGTTCTCGTGCCATGGTTTTCAGCTCCTTCAGGTCATTTAAGGTCTTCTGTACACTGTTTATTCTAGTTAGCCATTCATCTAATCTTTTTTCAAGGTTTTTATCTTCTTTGAGATGGGTTCAAATATCCTCCTTTAGCTCGGAGAAGTTTGTTATTACCGATTGTCTGAAGCCTTCTTCTCTCAACTTGTTAAAGTCATTCTCCGTCGAGCTTTCTTCCATTGCTGCTGAGGAGCTGCATTCCTTTGCAGGAGAGGACGCACTCTGATTTTATAATTTGTAGCTTTTCTGCTCTGGTTTCTCCCCATCTTTGTGGTTTTATCTACCTTTGGGTTTTGATGATGGTGACATACAGATGGGGTTTTGGTGTGGATTTCCTTTCTGTTTGTTAGTTTTCCTTCTAACAGTCAGGACCCTCAGCTGCAGATCTGTTGGAGTTTGCTGGATGTCCACTCCAGACGCTGTTTGCCTGGGTATCACCAGCAGAGGCTGCGGAACAGCAAATATTACAGAATGGCAAATATTGCTGCCTGATCATTCCTCTGGAAGCTTCGTCTCAGAGGGGCATCTGGCCGTATGAGGTGTCAGTCAGCCCCTACTGGGAGGTGTCTCCCAGTTAGGCTACTCAGGGGTCAGGGACCCACTTGAGGAGGCAGTCTGTCCATTTTCAGATCTCAAACTCCGTGCTGGGAGAACCACTACTCTCTTCAAAGCTGTCAGACAGGGACGTTTAAGTCTGCAGAAGTTTCTGCTACCTTTTCTTCAGCTATGCCCTGCCCCCAGAGGTGGAGTCTACAGAGGAAGGCAGGCAGGCCTCCTTGAGCTGGGGTGGGCTCCACCCAGTTTGAGCTTCCCAGCTGCTTTGTTTACCTATTCAAGCCTCAGCAATGGCAGACGCCCCTCCCCCAGCCTCGCTGCCGCCTTGCAGTTGGATCTCAGCTTGCTGCGCTAGTGGAGCCCTCTGAGCCAGGCGCGGGATATAATCTCCTGGCGTGCCATTTGCTAAGACCATTGGAAAAGCGCAGTATTTGGGTGGGAGTGTCCTGATTTTCCAGATACCATCTGTCACGGCTTCCCTTGGCTAGGAAAGGGAATTCCCCGACCCCTTGAGCTTCCTGGGTGAGGTGATGCCCCGCCCTGCTCCATGGGCTGCACCCACTCTCCAACAAGCCCCAGCGAGATGAACCCAGTACCTCAGTTGGAAATGCAGAAATCACCCGTCTTCTGCGTCGCTCATGCTGGGAGCTGTAGACTGGAGCTGTTCCTATTTGGCCATCTTGTAACCTCTCCCTGAGTAGCTTTTCTTTTAGAGTGTATTACCATTAGCCAGGCAATCAGACCTTCTCTCTATGCTCCCAAGTTTCTCAATATCAACTTTAGCTTTGATAAAGGCGATGATTGGTAATTCTATCTGTGTGTCTGCCTGACCAATGCTTCCCTTATCTCATAATTAGTTGCAAACTCAGTTGCATCCCCCAAACCCTCAATGGGTTCACAATCTCATAGAAAGAGCCTTATATAGCTCATGACAAAGTAGCATTACATCTGTTATCGCCAAGTGCCAATTTCCTATTTTAAAATCCTTCTTCTTATTTTTTGAAGACAGGGTCTCTGTCACCCAGCTGGACTTTAGTAGTGTGATCATGGTTCACTGCAACCCAGAACTTCTGGGCTCAAGCAGCCCTCCCACCTCAGCCATATGAGGAGCCAGTACTACAGGCCTGGGCAAGTGCTGATCTGTATAGACAGAAACACACACAGGGCATTGAGAAGGCACCATGCTTTGTTTAACACTCTGCTGTTTCTGTCCTAAGATTCTTAATAGTTTTTAAACAGAGGGTCTTGCATTTTCATTTAGCGCTGGGAAACAGCATGAATAGCTTTCCTCAATTTAGCCAGTAAAGAATTTTGGAAGATCTTAAACAGATTCTTCATAGTGAGGTCTGTTAACCATGGTTCTTCCAAGGAAATAACTGAAAATTATGGAAGAAGTGTGTGTGTGTGTGTGGGGGGTGTGTGTGGAGTGTGTGGGAGGGGATGTGGGGGGTGAGTGTGTGTATGTGTGGTGTATGGGGGTGGGGATGTGTGCATAGGAGGGTGTGTGTGTTGTGTGTGGGGGCATATGTATGTGTGTGGTGTATGTGTGTGGTGCGTGGAGTGTTTGTTGTGTTGGGGGTATGTGTGTGTGAGTGTGTGTGTGGTATGTTGGAGGGTTTGTGTCTGGGAGTGTATGTGGTGTGTGTGTGTGGTGTGTGTGTGTGTGGTATTTGTGTTGGGGTTGTGAGGGGGCGGTATGTGTGTGTGGTTGGTGTGTGTATGTGTGTGTGTTTTGAGGGATCCTGATGCCTAATTATAACAATTCCTTTTATAAAGCATTTGATGTAATCTGGTTGCTATAGCTTTCTGAAAAGTAGTACTTTGGTGCTACTTAAGCTCAGGAAAACCTGAGCTTAAGAATCTGAAAGAACAGGATTTGAAAACTTCTTTTGTCACTTACTATGTGACTTAGGCTTACAACATTCCTAAGCAATAATTTTATTATCCAAAATGGGGCTACTGATGCACTTCACGGGGTTATTGTGAGAATCAAATAAGATAAATAACATAATTAAGTTGTCTCATTATTGAATTGGGGGAGTTTTTTGTATTTTCTGGATACAAATCCTTGTCAGATATATGTGTTGCAAATATTTTCTTCTAGTCTGTGGTTTGAACTTTCATTTTCACCTGAAGAGCAAAATTTTTAATTCTGATGAAGTCTAATTTATTGACTTTTTTTCTTTTAAAGTGTGTGCATTTTATGTCCTAATAGGAGATCACTAAGACTTCCCTTTGTGCTTTGTTATAAAAAATTTTACAGATTTTTATTTTACATTTAGTTTATTATACATTTCCAGTTCATTTTTATGTTGTGACGTAAGGGTCATGGGTCCAAATTTACTGTGTTTTTGTTTCTTTTTTTTTTTTTTTGCTTATGGTTATTCAATTTTTTCATACACTTTCCTGAAAAGACAATCCTTTCCCTCATTGAATTGCCCTAGAAACTTTGTCAAATATCAACTAGTCATAAAAGTGTGGGTTCCGGGAGGCAGAGCTTGCGGTGAGTCGAGATCGCGCCACTGCACTCCAGCCTGGGTGACAGAGCAAGACTCCATCTCAAAAAAAAAAAAAGTGTGGGTTCATTTCTGAACTCTGTGAGGTTTCATTGATCTATGTGTCTGTCTTTATACCAACACACTGTGTTTAACATTTTAGTGTATAATAAGTCTTGAAAACAGGTAAAGTCATCCAACTTTGTTCTTTTTCAAAATTGTCTTAGCTGTTCTAGAGTTTATTTGCATTTCTATATAAATTTTAGAATGAAATTTTTGGAATTTTAATGGAGATTTTGTTGTCTGTATAGGTAAGTTTGAGAACTGACACCTTAACACTATGAATCTTTTAATGCCTTTTAAGCACTGTATCTGCATTTATTTAGATCTTTAGTTTTTCTCAGCAATGTTCTGCTGTTTTCAGTTTATATGCTGTGCATGTTTTTTTTTCAAAATTTATTATATTTCTTATTTTTGATGCTATTATAAGTAGTGTTATTTTATTATTCCAATTGTTTGGTTTTGTATGTAGGAAAATAATGGATGTTGTATATTAACTTCATATGCTGGAATTTTGCTAAATTCATTTATTATTTTTGTGTCTTTCATATTAATTCCTAGAATTTTCTAACTTGATAATCATGTCATCTGTTATTAAAGGTAGTTTTATTTCTTCCTTTTAAATCCATATACCTTTTATTTATTTATCTGGTCTTATTGCACTTTTGAGGACCTGTAGAAAAAAAATTAATAGAAGTAATAAAATGGGAATCTTTGCCTTGTTCCCAATCTTAGAGGGAAAATATTCAGTCTTCCATAATTATGTGTCATAGTAATTACAAGTTTAATAAAGATTTTCTTTATCTGTTTAAGGAAAATCCATTCTATTTATTCTTCTACTAGTGTGCTGAGAATTTTTATCTGACTAGATGTTGCATTTTGTAAAACACATTTTGTGCATTTATTGAGATGCTTATGTAGTTTTTGTTTTGTAGTCTCTTAATATAGTGAATCTCAAACTACATATTGAATATATAATTACACATTGAATATGTAATTTAATATAAATTCAGTATGCATGTAATTCAATATGAATGTTGGTTTAATTTTTGAGGAATTTGTCCATTTTATTTGATTTGTTAAACTTATTTACATCATTTCTGTACAATTTAAAAAATCTTGTTAGGTTCTGTGGTGATGTTTCCTCTTTTATCATTGATAATGGTAATTTGTATTTCATATTTTCTTTCAAGTCTGATCAGTCTTGCTGGGGGCTTTTCAATTTTCTTGATCTCAAAGAATCAGCTTTCAGTTTCATTGATTTTTCTCTTTTTTAGTCTATTTTTAAATTTCATTGATTCCTTCTTTTATCCTTATTATTTCTTTTTATTTTTCTTACTTTGGGCTTAACTTGCTGTCTTTTTTTGTTGTTGCTTCTTAAAGTGGTAGTTTAGATATTAATGGTGGACTTGCTACTTTTCAAACATATACATTTAATGTTATAAATATCTTTCTACCCACTACTTATGCCCCACACATTTGATATGCCATATTTTCATCTTACTCAGTTTAAAATATTTTCTAATTTCCTTTGTATTTCTTCTATGAACCATGATTATTTGAAAATTTATTGTTTAGTTTCCAAATATTTAGGAATCTTCCACATTTTTTAGTGTTATTTATTTCTAATTTAAATTCACTGTGGCCAGAGAACATGCTTTTAAGTTTATTGAGACTTGTTTTATGACACAAAATATTGTTAATCTTGGTAAACATTCTATGTCACATAAAAAGAATGTATAATTTACTATTTTGGGTGAAATGTTCTATAAATGTTAATTAGGTCAGGTTTGTTCATCCTGTTTTTCAAATCTTCTACATTCTTACTGATTTGCTGTCTACTAGTGTTATCAATTACTAAGTGATGATTTTCTCTGATTATGTTCTATTTTTATTGATCCATAATATTTGAACATATTTGTGAAGTACATGTAATATTTTATTATATGCGTAAAATGTGTAATGATCAAGTCGGGGTATTTAAGATAACCATCAACACAAGCATTTGTCATTTGTATGCATTGAGAACATTTAAAGTCCTCACTTCTATTTGGAAATGTATAATACATTGTTGTTAACTATAGTTATCCTACTCCAAAAATATGAAATGCTTCACAAATTTGCATGTCACCCTTGTGCAGTGGCCATGCCAATCTTCTCTGTATTGTTCCACTTTTAGTTTATGTGTTGCTGAAGGAGGCAGAGTGATTTTCTTAGTTGCAACCTCCTGAGAGACCCTGAGTAAGAACCACCCAGCTAAGGCATTTTTGAGTTTATGCCCCTCAGAAACTGTGTGAGATAATAAATGTCAGTTGCATGCACTGATAAGTTGTGGGTTACTGTGTGATTCTGCAATAGAAACTAATATATCTCTTATTTTAGAATAACTGAATGTTTTTTAAAATTGAATTGTATCTGATTTATTGGTTTACTAGTTGTACTTTTTTGAGCTTTTTTATTGTTTGTTATGTTTTGTTTTAGCAGTTGTTCTATGCTTTATTGTATACATGTTTAACATATTATTGTCTACCTTCAAATAATATTATACCACTTCAAGCACAGCATAAGAATGTTCTAGTATTATATTTCTGTTTTTATTACCTGGTTTTTGTGCTATTGTTGTCGCATACTTTTTTATGTGTATAATAAACTCCAAAATAAATTATTTTTATTTACTTACTTTATTATTTATTTATTTATTTATTTACTTATTATTTTGAGACGGAGTCTCACTCTGTCACCCAGACTGGAGTGCAGTGGCACAATCTTGGCTCATTGCAACCTTCGCCTTCCAGGTTCAAGCGATTCTCATGCCTCAGCCTCCGGAATAGCTGGGATTACAGGTGCGCTCCCAAGCCCAGCTGATTTTTGTATTTTTAGTAGTGATGGGGTTTCAGCACAATGGCCAGGCTGGTCTCGAAAACCTGACTTCAAGTAATCCACCCACCTCAGCCTCCCAAAGTGCTGGGATTACAGGCGTGAGCCACGGTGCCTGGCAAGTTATTATTTTTAAATAATTTTATTTTAATTTATTTTTATCCCATTTCTCAAATAGAATAAAAATATTTCATGTTTACCTACCAGCATATTAATGATTTCTGGTTTTATTCATTCCTTAGCAAATATCTAAATTTCTTTTTGTCATTATCTTTTTGCTAGAACATCCTTTAACATTTCTTATAATGCTGGTCTAGGAGTGATGACTGTTTTCTTAAGAAGTCTTTATTTTGTCTTTATTTTTAAAAAGACATAGTCATCCTTATACAATTCTAGGTTGACTTTTTCTATTTTCTTTTTATCTCTTCTATGTCACTCCACTATGTTCTAGGTTGCATTATTTCTGATGATATGCCGATGCATTTTTTTTTTTTTTTTTGAGACGGAGTTTCGCTCTGTCTCCCAGGCTGGAGTGCAGTGACGCGATCTCGGCTCACTGCAAGCTCTGCCTCTCAGGTTCACGCCATTCTCCTGCCTCAGCCTCCCGAGTAGCTGGGAGTACAGGTGCCCGCCACCACTCCGGGCTAATTTTTTCTGTATTTTAGTAGAGATGGGGTTTCACCGTGTTAGCCAGGATGGTCTCCATCTCCTGACCTCGTGATCCGCCCGCCTTGACCTTCCAAGGTGCTGGGACTACAGACGTGAATCACCGGCCGCCAATGCATTTTTTTTTTTTTTGTCACTGATGCATTTTTTTTTTTTTTTTTTTTTGTCTTTGATTCTCAGTGTATCTTTTCCTGGCTATTTTCAAATATTTTCTCTTTATTATTGGTTTTCGACAGTTTTATTATCATTTGTCTTCATGTAGTTATTTTCCTATTTTTTGTGCTTTGGGCTCATTAAGCTTCTTGAATTTGTGGGTTTATTGTTTTCAAATTTGGAAAATTTTTAGCATTATTTTTTCAAATACTTTTTCTGTTTCTTTATCCTTTTACCCTCTGCTATTACAGTTACACATATGTGTGGTTAGTTAATATTCTTCCACATCTCTCTCGTACTTTGTTGATTTTTTTCAGTTATTTTCCTTGGATTTTAAAAAAACAGTTCTCATTGCTATATCTTCACATTGACCAATATTTTCTTCTACGCTGTCTAATGTGCTGGTAATCCCATAAAGTGTATTTTGGCATTGTATTTTTTATTTCCTGATACAGTAAGTTTGATTTGGGTGTTTTTAAAATTTTTATTTCTTGCTTCATTATGCTCATGCAATTATCTATCTTTTGGAAATAAGAAGTATAAGAATAAAATTTTAATATTCTTATTTACTAATTACATCGTTTGTAATTTGTGAGCTATTTATTTTGCTTAATTTTTCTCCTTATTATAAATTCTATTGTAAAACATTTTGTATGTGTGGTAGTTTTTGGATGGATTATAGACACAGATTTTCATGTTGAATTTCTCTTTTTTTGGTATTTACTTAAATACTTTTCAGTTTTGCTCTAGGACACAGTTAAGTTACTTGAACAGTCTGATCCTTTGAATCTTTCTTTTCAGCTTTCTTAGGTGAGTTCAAAGGTAACTATTTAGGGCTGATTTAGCCCCACCACCAATGCAATTCTCTTCTCAAAACTATATTCAATGTTCCATGTGTTTAAAAATCTTTCCACTTGGGCTGGTTTGTGACCACAAACTATTTCTGACCATAGTCAGTTCTGGAGATTGATTGCTCATCTGCCTTTTTCTACTGTTTTTTTTTCTCTCAGTTTAGTAGTTTCTCACACATATCCAGTAGTCAGTCAGCAGCCTAAGATTTGAGTAGAACCCTCTATAGATCCTGGAACTTTCTCTCCTCTCTCTGTGTTTCAGTTTCTTCTCTCCAGAACCCTACCCTAAAAATTTTAGTCATGTCAAGGAAGCCGTTAGATCTATTGAGGTCCTCTTTTCTTGCTTTGTGTCCTGGAAATGTTCTTCAGGAAATGATCTGTTCCCTTCACTCAGAGGATACTCTCCTGTGCTGCATATAGCACATGTTTTGTATACTTTTTTTTTTTTTAATTTTTGAAGTTGGATGCCGAAGACCAGTCCCTGTGACTCTACAAAGGACAGAATTTCCTATGTTATTTTGACTTTAGTTAAAAGCAACGTAATGGTCTCTCATGTTCTTATAACCTATGATTATAAAAATTCTACGTGGATAAAATAGTCTCTTGATTGAATAGCTGAGTTTTTAAAATTCAAAAGAATTAACACTAAACTATATTATGTATTGGCACAAATAATTCTGATGGAGAGAAACATGAAATAAGTCAATTTTGTTGCTCAAGATCTAGAGAAACATATTTTTATCCTTTTAACAGAAGCTTTGGAATCCAGCAGACACTCTTTTAGGTGTCTCTCCCTGGGAGTACCATTATCTGACAAGATGCCATATTGCCAGAGTAAAAGCAACAGAATCAGCCACATTTATTGTAAATCAAGCAACAGATCTCAACAGATCTAGATGGTTGATTGACACTTTCTACTGATTACCCTGATGTTTTGGTGATTTGGTAACATGACCATCTTTCAAAGAAGTATTCCTTTGAAATAGCTACTCTGAACATTAAATAAAGAGAGTAGCAAATGTTGGCCACTACCTAAATGTCTTGGCATATATGGTTGAGTAGATAGCGCAGGCGAGTCATTTTTATCTAATTATCTGAGTCATTCAGAAACCCTTAAGCCTTTTTTAGTTTAAAAAAATACTCAAATAATTGCAGTTGTATAGATCTCACCTAAGTTCTCAGTCTGTGAACTCATTTGGTCACTGTTGAAAAGTGATTCTAAAAATAACCAAAGGCTCAAAAGAAAGGTGACTGAAATCATAAGTAGATATTTAGATATATCAGAATCAAGTCATCTATTCTTTTTGATCTGCTTGTTAAGTGGAAGCTTTGATGATATATCTGTTGCCTCTTTTCAAAAGGCAGACAGTAAAGGAAATACTTACAATCAGAATTTAATTCTTATGAATTTTACTTCACGGGTTACCTAGGTAACTACCAGTTTTCAGTCATCCTTAAAACTTACATTTTTATCTAGGAACAGATATAGATTACATACATTTGAAGGGTTTATAGTGGATACCTTAATATCTCTAGCTCAAAGAGTCTGCAGTAATATTTTGGTTTGGACATTAATATTCATTTACTTTGTGAATGAATTATTCATACACTGATTAAGCACCCACTGTGTTCCAGGCACTATACTGGGTGTTGAAATAGACAACTCTTAACATATTTTATTGCTCATTTGCTTATGATTTAGAATTATGTATATGTATATTATACATATTATGTACATATTATAAACATATAAATGTATGCATATACGTGTGTGTGTATATATATATCCACATGTTGCATATGCCTTTCAAAAAATATGTAGTTTCATCTTCTCTTTTTTTTTTTTTTTTGAGATGGAGTCTCACTCTGTCACCTAGGCTGGAGTGCTGTGGAGTGATCTCAGCTCGCTGCAACCTCCACCTCCCAGGTTCAAGCGATTAGTTCTTCAGCCTCCCCAGTAGCTAGGATTACACGCTCCCACAACCACGCCCAGCAATTATTTCTGTTTTTCATAGAGATGGGGTTGCCGTGTTGGCCAGGGTGGTCTCGAACTCCTGACTTCAAGTGATCTGCCCCTCTTGACCTCCCAAAATGCTTGGATTACAGGCATGAGCCACCGCGCCTGGCCTAGTTTCATCTTTTCTGTTCTATTTCTTTTCCTCAAGTTATGGACATCAAGTATATCTTTCTCAACAACTTTGCTGAGTCAATTCCATGGTTAAAAACCTATTATCCATTGATTATTATCTGAAGAATAAAGTTAAAATTATTCATCCTGTAATTCAAGGACCTTTTGGTTCTAACCTATGCTCTCTACCACATTTTCAATAAGAACGCTAACAAAACATTCCATCACAGTCAAACTACTTCATTTGTATTTTTCCCAAGATTATCCATGGTCATTTTCACCACCACCTCTTTGCCAAAGGCATTTATGCCTTCTAGGAATGTCCTCCCTATTGTCTTCTACTTATCTTAACCTTATTTTTCCCTCAGGAAAAATCAAACAACATTCCTTCAAACAAACATCTGTGATGATATCTACCCAAAGTGATGTTTTCTTAATAGGGACACAAACATTTTATTACTTACTATATATGATATGGGCTTATACTATTGTGGTACAAAATGTAATGGGACTAATTTCTCAAGCTGTATTTTAAAACTATTTGTATATTTTATAGTCTGATGGAGTTTTATCTCTTGATCTAGATTGTATGCCCTTTATGAGAAAGGAGTGTGGTCTTATACAGTTCTGCCCTCTGATATCATCCAGTACGGTACCTAACGCAGAGTAGGCCACCAATAAGCATTTTATTCCTTTACTTAGTGTGGCAGCAGGAACAGTGGAAATAGTGCTGAACTGAGAATCAAGAGGTTTGGATTCCAGCTTTGACTCTCTGGGTTGTTTCCTGTTAGAAAACTCACTTAACTTTTTCTGGGCCTGTTTCATCAACTGCATCGTGACAAACTTAATGACTTGATATTTAAGTCTTATTTCAGTAGCAACAACGTGGTTGATTTCAATTCAACACCTGCTGGAGTCAGAGGAGCTTGTATACCTGTACATGAAAATTATAAAGGACTGACTTTTCTCGTCTAGCAAGGAGAATATGATAGGTATTCCAGGGCTGACTCAAATATCTTCTGTCTTTTTGCTATACCATCTTTAGCATTTGATTTTCTTCTTCTTGGTCACAAGATGACTGCTGTACCTCCAGGCCACTCATTCAATCTAGTCAGAAAAAAAGGGAGAATATAAAGGGTAAAATGTGAGTGTCAACTGAGCATGCCCCTTTTTATTATCAAATCAATAAATTTTCTAAAAGCCTCAACTAGGAAATTGAGGGAAAACAAGTTTCTAGCTGGGCATCGCCATTTCAGCAAAGTTAATCTCTGTCTCTTCCTTTCTCTCTGTCTCTCTCTCTGTCTCTCTCTCTCTCTCTCTGTGTGTTTGTGTGTGTGTGTTTGTCTCTGTCTTTCTACATAATGGAGAAATGGGGGATAAACAAATAGGATCTTTCATATTGCTGCTGCATGAGTATCAATATCTTCAAATCTTTACATTTTGGTAATTAATTACTGCAATGAAGCATAAAGTCTATAAGCAAATAAGAGCCAATAAAACATTTTGAGGAGATATAAGACTTTAGACATTTTAACTTTAGGATATACTACAATGTGAGAGTGCCTTGATCTTTAGATTTTCTTATCCAGAAGGCTCTATTGTATTTTTAAAATAAATTAACTGATGTATAATGTATGTGTAATAATTCACACTTATTTGAAGAGTTTTGACAGGTGTATACACTCATGAAACTATCACCAAAACCAAACCTTCCCATCACTGCCCCTAAATTCCTCCTGTTGCTTTGCAGCCCATTTTATTCCACACCCCTATCTCAGACAACTATTAGTCTACCTTTATTTTTAACTATAGATTTATTTACATTTCTAGCATTTTATATAAATTAAGCATTCAGGATGTACTTTTTTGTGTCTGATTACTTTCCTCAGCATAATGATTTTAAGATTCAACCATGTTGTTCATTCCTTTTATGGCTGAATAATATTCCATTGTATGGGTATACCACATTTAATTTATTCACTTGTTGGTGGACATCTTTTTTTTTAACTTTGGTTATTATGAATAATTTTGCTATACACATTCATATGCAAGTCTTTGTATTGACATAGATGTTCATTTTTTCTTGGCCAAATATCTAGGAATATAATGTATGAGTTGTTTGGTAAAGCAAATGTGACATTTAAAAGTCTGATGAAATGTTTTCTAAAGTGACTTCATCAATTTACATTTCTACCAGCAATTTATAAGAATTTGAGTTTCTTCACATTCTTGGCAACACTTGGTGTAGTCAGTCTTTACTTTTAGCTATTCTGAGGGAAGTGGAGACATTGAATTTTATATATTTATTTTGATTAAGTCATTTCACTGATTTGTTTCTAATGACATTTTTCTATGATACTTAAGTTGATTGTCTTGGGTTTTCAAAGTATACAAATCATATCTAGAAATAATGATAATTTTGTTTCCTTTTCAATTATATAACTCACTTTTTAATTTTAAATCTTAATGCACTGTTAAAACTTCTGGACTTAAATAATATTAGTGATGGTAAGCATATTTCTCTTATTTCTGATTAATGGCAATATCTTTAGTGATTCAGCATTTGGAGTAGGTATTTTTCATCACATTAAATACTAAGGTTTTAAAAATTGTGGGCAGAGAGGTTTTTTTTTTTTAAAAAATCATAGCTGCATGACAAATTTTTGAAACTAGCCTTTTCGTATCTCTTGATATTATTTTCTCCCCAATTTCATTCAAATCTCTTCGATGAGGTCTTTTTTAAGTAAATATTATTTAACATTTTTATTCGTTAGCATTTCGCTTATAATTTTGTTATAAGTATTCATAAACGATATTGATCTTTATTTACCAGGTTTTCAAATCAATGTTGTACTGTCTTTATGAAAATCAGTATGGAATCTTTCCAACTATGTTTATGCTCTGAAATAATTTATACAGCATTGAAGTTATTACTTATTTAATATTTAGAACTCATCACATTAACTTACATATGTTTTTGGAAGAAAAATCTCCAATAACCTTTCTGAATGTATTTCATAATGTTTGATCTATTAAGGCCTTCTGTTTCATGAGTCTGTATTGACTTCTTCCACCCCATCTCCCCATTCCTCTGCTTTGTCTGACAAACACACAGTCATTTATTTCATTGCACAGTTCAACTTATTAGCACAGGGCATTATTTATACACCTAATAATTTTTTAAATTCCAATATTTGTGATTAGGTCCGTTTCTGTTTCTTAGTCTCCTGCATTTACCTTCTCTTTTATTAAATTAGATTATTTATGTATTACTATTTATTCTTTGTTGGTTATGTCTTGGTTTTATAAAAAATACTACTGGATGTGCAAATTCATTTAATATTTTTGCTTTTTTTAAACATTGCTGAGTTTTCTCTTTCCTTTTCCATGTGTAACTGCCTAACTGTAGCATCTGTTTAGTCTAGAGTGTCCCTTTTCTGGTCTCTGCTCATGAATGATGGAGATTGCGTGAAGGAGCTATTAGGAGCATGGAGCACAGAAAAGATACCACTCCAATCTTTTTAGTCTTGTTAGTCTTGTGCTGCCATTTTTGAAGCTAAACTCATGTGTTTTATGTGGCAAATTTCGTGTTTTCTAAACTTTCACTTCCACCTTGCACTGATCTATTGATTTGCATTCAACAGATATTTTAAAGAGGATTTATTAAAGCATTTATTAAGCTGCAGGCATGGTAGCACTGGGAATCCAGGTTTTAATAAGTCAGGCAAATTCTCTGCCTTTACAAAACTGATGGTCAAGAAGGGAAGATAGGTAATCAACCAGTGATGATAATAAAGTGTAATGAGGAGTGAAATCGGGAAAATATGGAATGCATTAGGGCCCCCCCCAAGAGAACATTTGCCTAGATCAGAGAAGACCTGCTTCATTTCCGATTTTTGTTCTAATAATTCATTTCCCATAATGGAAGGAAGAAGCAGCCCATAGCCCCAGGCTGCCTTTTCAAGGCACTCTGTGACCGTGCAAGATTAAGTCATGTTTCTCATCCTCAGACTATTTTGGTTTAATCACTTCATGTGAGCGGAAGAGTTGAATCAATAATACCAATGAATCAATAATATTCATGCTCCAAGTCTAAATTGCAAGCAAATTCCTGAACAGAATTAAAAATAAATGTAACAGTAAGATTATAGTTGCAGGGAAATTAGCAAAAAAATTAAAATTAATAAAAATCATTAAAAATGACTATGTAGCCACTGGATCTGTGCTCAAACATAATTTGTAAGAGACTATTCATCTTCAGATGGATTAAATTGGATTGATTGTGTAGATGTAATGAGGAATAAAGCAAAGACCACCACATCCTCCTACATGGTATTACTGCTCCTACTGAGCAATCAAGACACTTAGCATTCCTCAGGAAGCAGATGTCCCAACATCTGCTGCTAAAGATGGGA
Organism: Gorilla gorilla gorilla; assembly: GCF_029281585.2. Lineage (NCBI taxonomy): Eukaryota > Metazoa > Chordata > Mammalia > Primates > Hominidae > Gorilla > Gorilla gorilla. Next base: position 30,303,114 of record NC_073227.2, on the reverse strand, counting down.
GCAGCATTGATCAGTAGTGTGGCCAGCCTGTCATTAAGTGAACCATCTCAAATGTGGTGGTGTCCAAAATAATGAAACAAGCTTTAATACAGGAGTGTCCAGTCTTTTGGCTTCCCTGGGCCACATTAGAGAAAGAATTGTCTTAGACAACACATAAAATACACTAACATTAGTGATAGCTGATGAACTAGAAAAAATATTGCAAAAAAATCTTATAACGTTTTAAGAAGTTTATGAATTTGTGTTGGGCTGCGTTCAAAGCTGTCTTGGGTTGCATGTGGCCTGCGGGTTGGACAAGTTGCTTTTACAGAAAAATCAGGTTGTAGAAATGATTATTTCAGGGGATTTGCAGTGAAGAAAACCACTCATCCTTTCTTTGACATTCTGAACCTATAGAGAAATACATATACTAGCCATGTGAAATATAAATTAACAGTATTACTTTATCGTTGTTAAAGACGAATTGGAGAAGTCAACTTAAGTGGGGTCTGTCATAACCTTTTATAACTCTAGGCTTTGGGACTCCATGGGGGATGGATGAGTATGCAGAGCAGTTCCTGAGTTAGACCACAAGTGGAAGGTCACATGGCCTTGGGACCATTGATGGGGAGAGCCAATGACAAGGGCTTGCTTCTCAACAGCAACTGTTAAGACCATAGAATGCTGTCCTATGGCCGAAAAAAGAAAAAAGAAACAATGAATATCAGGCCATCATTATCTTAGCAATCAGATGAATCCTTCCTGTTTTCCTTGGAATGCACAAGTGTGGGCCTAGAAGTGTCAGGAACTACTTGTCCCCAGTGCTTCTCTGAGAAGATGGAGGTTTGGGGAAATTTCTTATCGTATGAATGACTGCAGAAGAGGGAGAGAATGATTCTCTCAGAGAGTATGTGAGAAAGTTTAAGCACATGTAATATAAGCAAATAGTTCCTGAAAAAACACTGAAATAGAAAGTCGACATTTTGAAATACACAGTTCAGTTGAATTGAGATTATGAGTGATTTTCGTTTCCATATTTTCTAATCATTCTCCAGTAATCATGTGTTTCCTGAATAATTGAGAGAAAGGCAACACCATTTGTTTTTAAACATATTCACAGTGAGGGCTGATATTTCTCATAAAAAAGTAGTTCCTAAAACACTTTGCTTGGCAAATAGAAGATATAAATTCCAGAATGGCAGGGAATCACAGTCAACAACAAATCAATGGATAATTATTTGATACCTACCATATGCCAAAAATTATTTTATGTGCTCAATACTCTGGTGAACAAGAGAAAGTCTTTTCTCTCTGAAAAGGTTTTATTCTAGTAAGGGGCAAGCACCAAACATGAACAAACAAACAAAAAGCATAATTTCAGATATGATAACTGTTCAGAAGAAAATAAAGCCAGGTTAGGTGAATATCTGGAAGTCTGTTATTCCATGAGAAGGAACTGCAAATATAAAGGCCTGACAGTTAGGATTGTAAAACCATCTGACAGTAGGGGACACATAGATAACACAGGTCAAGAGACAATATGGAAAAATAAAAACTGTCCTCATATGGAAAGTACAGGTCCCATCTGAAAGGTGGAGTACCAGAAATATGAGTCTACTCTTTCTGGAGTTTTAATTTTTTTTTCCACAAGAAACTGGAAACCTATATTATTGAGAAATGTTTCCCAATTTTTAAGTGTTTGGAACTAATTCACAATATTTTGGGCCAAAATATATACAAAGGCACACAAAGATAGGTCTGAATTAAGTCAATAGTCCATCAATTTTTAACCTTTGTAAACCACAGAGCAGAAGGAATCCTAGGATCATAAAGTTCATCCTAGGCAGTAAATATCTAAGACACTTGAGGCCCAGGTAGATTAAATGATTTGACCATTGATCCACCACTGGGAAATGGGATTCAAATATGCTGTCCAGAGCCCTTTCCATTGCACAGAATTGTCTGTTACATGTCTTACTTTCTTTGATTCAGGCTGTAGATTATATCCCAACATACCAGGCACTGACCTTGATTTATTTTGTTTCCATTCCATATTCAGATAGCTGAAAGGGTAAACTAATAAGCACATCTCAATTCTGTTCAAGAATCACAGCAATTACTGGCATAAATGATTGGATATTGAATGGTGGGATAGCATTTGAAAGAGCCGTAAAACACATGTGTAGGTATGAGGGCATTACATCATCTACACAGTAATTGAATCTATTTTAAACTGGGTAAAAAAAAAATCTGCCACTTCAATGTTGGACATTTTAATATAAATTTTTACTTTACATGATCTTTACAACAAGATATTGTCACATTGGGCTCAGGATGGCTGGTAGGGAGATTCTGAAATAGACACAGTCTGCTCACTTTTTCTCTATGTTGTCTTCATGAATGGTCTTGTTCCTGTCCTCAGAGATGGCTTTTTATTACAGTGTCTGATGGCAGAGGAAGGTGACATAATAGCTAGTGAAAAAGTATAGAGGCTTGAGAACGAGAGATCTCAACCTAGGCAAAAAAGCACTCAACATTTTTTTGGTAAAAATTTCACAATTATGTTTTATTAGTCACTGAGGTAAATGTTGGTTTTCTAGTAAATCCTGTTTGTCTTCTTTTTTGCTGTGTCCCATTTTTTCAAATGAGTGAAAGAATGAAAACACACACAAGAAATTGTACTTACCTTGAGAGAAAACATTCACCTTAAAAATAGTTTAGCATTTATATATCCTGCAGGGATGTAACTATGTAGTTGTGAGCAGGAAACAGGGAGGCTAGCAGACCTGGAGCAAAGAGTTTTTTTTTTTTTTGGCCTTTAATTTTAAAAAAATTATTATTATACTTTAAGTTTTAGGGTACATGTGCAGAACATGCAGGTTTGTTACATATGTATACATGTGTCATGTTGGTGTGACATTAATGGGTCTCTTTTTGAATCCTGATTGGTCTTATTATGAAAACTCAAGAAATGATGACATATGTAATTCAGGAGATCTGACTTCTAGTATCAGTTGTGTGGAGGTATGATGTTGGTTTAGTTCCCGAATATTGTATATGGTTCCTTTATCATTCAAATAGAACCAATAACAACATAAAATGGATTTCCAGATCAAAACTTTAAAAGATAGAAAGTGCTAAACAAATGCCTAGTTACCAAATAATCTCAATTTATATGAAGACTCTTAGAATGGGGTGGTTATTGGAAGTTTATTCTTTAACTAATGACCTAAATTTATTGTCTTAGAATTTGTCCCCGGTGCTGCTAAAACAGTTACGTATGTTAAATGTGGCAATTTATGTTAAACCACTCCCGTGAGTACACTGCCTTGCATATATATAACAGACGGAGTCATTGCTGGTTTAGTGAATTAAAAGGAAAGGCTGACTGGCTGCTACATGCATGACCTCCCAATGAGCCCTATGTTGGTGGATTTTCCATAGGGCAGTGCAATCTATCTATCTGTCTGTCTATCTATCTATCTATCTATCTATCTATCTATCTATCTATCTATCTATATCTACCTATCATCTATCATCATCTATCATCACATATTTAGAAAGAGCCAGGATCTAAATTTATACTACCTAAGCTCTCAAGAGATTGATGTAAAACCAGTTTATTATGCATTTAAGCTTACTTAACTGCTATCTCCCTTCTCCCTTCTGTTCACTATGGCCATTCACTATGGCCTGAATGTTGGTTTCCCTCCAAAATTCATACATTGGAATTTAACCTCCAAGGTGATGGTATTAAGAGAGGGGCCTGGGGAGGTGATTGGGTTATGAGGGCTTCTCCCTCATGAGTGGGATCAGTGCCATGATAAAAGGTATTGAGGGAGTGCATTTACCCCTTTGTGCCCTCTTGCCATGTGAGGATGCAGCAACAAAGTGCCCTCTTGGAAGCAGAGGGCAAACCCTCACCAGACACTGAATCTCCTGGCACCTTGATCTTAGACTTCTCACCCTCCAGAACTGAGAGAAAGAAATTTCTATTATCTACAAATTACCCAGTCTGTGGCATTTTGTTATAGCAGCAGAAATGGACTAAGACATAATGGAAGCCGAAGTCTCTAGTATGAGCTCTCCAGAAAGTTTATGCCTTTTTTTTTTTTTTTTTTTTTTTTTGTGGTGGGGTCTGGTTCTGTGATTCTCTTGCCCAGGTGGGAGTGCAATGGTGCGATCACAGTTCACTGCAGCCTCCAACACTCAAGCAATTCTCCCACCTCAGCCTCCCAAGTAACTGGGACTACTGACCCACCACCACTTCTGGCTACTTTTTTTTTATTATTTGTAGAGATGATGACTTGCTATGTTATCCAAACTGGTCTTGACTTCGCAAGCTCAAGCGATTCTCCCACCTCAGCCTCCCAAGTAGCTGGAACTACAGGTGCATGCATCTGGCTAATTTTTAAAAATTATTTGTAGAGACAAGGTCTCACTATGTTGCCCAGCCTGGTCTTGAACTCCTGGGCTCCCACCTTAACCTCCCAAAGTGCTGGGATTACAGGTGTGACCTACTGCGCCAAGCCAGTTTTCACTTTCTTGATTACAAGAGATGAATTCAACAGGCACCTCTATTTACTTTCACCTTTAACTTTTCTCCTTTCCTGCTTGGAATAAGGATATGATGCTTGGAGGTATAGCAGCTATCTTGAGGCCATGAAGTTACTTATACAAAAACAAAAGCCAAAAGAAATATGGAAAGAGCGTGGATTCCCTGAGGCAGTGCTTCTCATGCCATCTGTGGTTAAAGGTAACTTAAAAAAAAATTCAACCTATTGTGGGCTGATTAAAACACAATAAAAATTAATGAATAAAAAATGAAAAATCCACTCAAAATACATGTTCCTCCATTTTATTAGATTCAGAAGACATAAAATAATTCTGTCAAATTGTTATCCAAGTTTCTAAATGCTTACTCCAATTTTCTATGCTTGTCTTATCTGTATTAGTTTGCTTGGGTAGCCATAAAAAAATACCATAGAGTGTGTGGCTTAAACAATAGAAATTTATTTCTTATAGTTGTGGAGGCTGAAAGTTCAAGACCAAGGAGTTGGAAGGTTAAGGTTTTTCTGAGACCTTTCTCCTTGGTTTGCAGATGGTCACCGTGCTTCTCCCTATTCTTTTTTTTTCTTTTTTTTACTTTAAGTTCTGGGTTACATGTGCAGAACATGCAGGTTTGTTACCTAGGCATACACGTGCCATGGTGGTTTGCTGCACCCACCAACCCGTCTTCTACATTAGGTATTTCTCCTAATGCTATCCCTCCCCTAGACACCCAACCCTGACAGGCCCTGGTGTGTGATGTTCCCCTCCCTGTGTCCATGTGTTCTCATTGTTCAACTCCCACTTTTAAGGACACTAGTCATGTTTGATTAGTGCCCTGCCCTTATGATGACATTTAACTTTAATTACCTCTTTAAAGGCCCTATCTCCAAATAGTCACATTTCAGGGAGTTAGTGCTTCAACATATAAACTTTGGGAGGACACAATTACATCTGTAGCATCATCACAGACCAGTTTAGACTAACATCAGCAGCTCTTGGACCACAATTTGAGTGAATGGCCCTAAGATGAACTGTGGGTATTGCACCTGTCCTTGACCAGCACCTTCCAGAATTCTCGTTTAGTGAGAAAACTACATCTCTATTTATTGAAGCCACTGGGAGTCAGGTTTCTCTTATTTGCAACTGAAAGATCTGACACTGACATAACCAGGAAGCACATTTAGAAAATATATATTAGGAAATATAGCTGGCTTGAGAACCAAAACAGTCAACATACTTTGGAGAGTTTGTCTATCAATTACTCTGTATTCCCCTCATCTATTTTCCCTTTTCTGCTAACAACATCTCCTCATCTTACTTTAAGAACTCTCCTCTCACAGTGCATACAATTTTCATAAAGGGCTGTCAATCAAAGTGCTCTGTCTTTTTCTGGGAGGTGCTGGCTTTCAAAGCACCTCACAGTGTGAACAGATCAGGAAAGTTTTTTTTATTATTATTATACTTTAAGTTTCAGGGTACATGTGCACAACATGCAGGTTTGTTACATATGTATACATGTGCCATGTTGGTGTGCTGCACCCATTAACTCATCATTTAACATTAGGTATATCTCCTAATGCTATCCCTCCCCCTTCCCCCCCACCCCACAACAGGCCCCGGTGTGTGATGTTCCCCTTCCTGTGTCCATGTGTTCTCACTGTTCAATTCCCACCTATGAGTGAGAACATGCGGTGTTTGGTTTTTTGTCCTTGTGATAATTTGCTGAGAATGATGGTTTCCAGCTTCATCCATGTCCCTACAAAGGACATGAACTCATCATTTTTCAATTGGAAAAGGCAACAGAACTGTTTTGGTTTGTTTGGGTTGCTCTAAAAAAATACCATAACTAGGTGGTTATAAGCAACAGAAATTTATTTTTCACAGTTTTGGAGGCTGGGAAGCCCAAAATCAAAAAGCTAGAAGATTAGGTGTCTGGTGAGGATTTGCTCCCTGGTTCGTAGATGACCATCTACTCACTGTGTCCTCACATGGTAGAAGGGGTGAGGGAGCTCTCTGGGGCCTCTTTTATGAGGGCTCTAATCCAATCAGTGAGAGCTCCACCTTCATGACCTAATCACTTCCCAAACATTTCATCTCCTAATATCATCACTAAGTCTTTACCTATGAATTGGAGGGGGCCACAAACATTCGTCTATCATAAGAACCCTAGAGAATGAGGAGATAATTTGAGATAGTTGCTGAAGAAGACAAGTATTGGCTGAGGATACAAAGAAATGCCATTGGGCAGGTTTGAGGTCTCAGGTGATGTGTGAGAGAATACTTTGTAGTAGCATCTATGTGCATAACTGTGTGAGTTTATTCAACACTCAGCTGCAGAGTCTTAGAAGCCAAGAATGTGGGTGGAGTTTAATAGCGAGCTAGCACTGGGATTTTGCTGGGACAATAATAATATAATAATGTCATTGAGTGCCGATGAGGAAGTGTTTCAGGTGATCAACCACGAAGTCCAGTCTTGGTAAGAAAGAACAACCAGGATGAGGCTGACTGGACATGGAGGGGACCAAGGAATGAAAGAGGCTCCATTGATTCAAAGAGTTGATAGAGCTCCAGGTGTATGTGTGTACATCATCAGCGTCATCTTACATCATCCTTAAAACAACCTTAAGAAGGAGGCAGTTTTATTATCTGCATTTTTTAGGTGAAAATAAACTGAGGAAGAGAAGGGCAGTCAATTGCCTTAGATCACACTCAGTAAGAGGTGGAGCTTGCATTCAGGTCCAGCTCATCCGACAACAGAGCCTAAGTTTTAAATTAGGTAAAGTAGGAGTTATACTAATCCCTGAAAATAGAAAAAAGGAAAAGAACTGGTTTCTAAATCTATGATAATATAGAATCAGTGCATGTTCTCCCAGAAGTAACACTAAATAAGTGTGATGGTTAATTGTATGTGTCAATTTGACTGGGTAAGGGTTGTCCAGATAGCTGGTAAAACATTATTTCTGGGTGTGTCTATGAGGGAGTTTCCAGAAGGGATTAGCATTTGAGTTAGTGGACTGAGTAAAGAAGACTGATGTGTACCCACCAATGTGGGGAGGCATCTTCTCTTCTGTTGAGGGCCCAATAGAACAAAAAGGTAGAGGAAAGGCCCATTATTTCTTGCTTCTTGAACTGGGAAATCTATTTTCTCTTTTGCTGGGACATTGAATATCAAGGTTCCTGGGCCTTCACACTCTACTAGGATTTACACCATTGGCTCCCTGGTTCTCAAGCTTTCTGATTCAGACTGAAATATACCACTGGCTTTCCTGGTTCTCCAGTTTTCAGATGGCATAATGTGGGACTTCTTGGTCTCCAGAATCACCTGAGCTAATTCCTATAATAAATCTTATATCTCTATATATCCTACTGGTTCTGTTTCTCTGAAGAAACCTGACTGATACAAATAAGCATTTGAAAATCCTTGATTTTATACGTAATGCTTTTCTCAGTTATTAGATTGAAGCATTTGACACCACTGAAATTTCACCTCTTCTGACTTACAAAAACATTTAGCAGTTTTAACATAGTACTATGATGTTATGATATTGTACTCTTGGTACAGTGTATTTTTGGTATTCTTGCTACAAATTTGCCATCACTTCTTGCTAGGCACATGATGTGACATGTTTGGCTATGTGACAGTGTTCTTTGTCCATTGAATTGTACTGTTATCTTTATGAAGACCTATTCTTATTTGGATGAAGACTTGAGACACTTTAAGAAAAACACAGTGGCCAGCCACTTCCTTTGGATTGTTCCTTTGAATAGGACTTTTGAATCCTTAGGGAACACCTTGTTTCTGGCTCATAATCCATCAGGTAATCACTGCATCCTTTCTCCTCCATGTCACGTTCAATAAAATAATTCAGGTGGGCTGCAAGTTCTTGGCAACATGCTTCTTATAGTTGATATTTTATTCTGTGCTTATTATTGAACGTCAGACTGTGGAGTTTTAAAGTTATATGAAAAACAATATTCACTGAGACTCTGGATACTACTTTGAAATGATCTGAGGTAGTGTCATAAAAACACAACACAGGGGGAGCTTTCCCCTGGAATGTATTAGGTGAAGGCATTTGACTTCATGCAAACACGTACTGAAAAAGGAAACCCTTGCTGCTGCAAGTCCTCCATGTCCAATTTACAAATATCACACAAAAAGAACTTTAGACATGGGGAAGGGAAAAACATAGCAATATAAAGTAATCACAGAAAAATGGCACTTATTTATCTTGTAAAATAAGCTTATCTCATTTTGTCCCTTGTTACAGCACAGTCATGAAGAGGGAATGACCTAATTCTGTCTTCTTTCTCTTGTCATCTCTGTTAGAGAAAGGTGGGCGAGAAACACATTCCCTGTGTTAATTAAACTTATTCTTTATCCACTGAGAATGAAAAGAATACTTTCTCTCTTAATTTTCATTGTATAATTGTTCATCATTGCTAATACTAAAATCTTTTCTCCAAGTTGCATAAGTTTTTTGATATAAGCAATTAAATTTGCCCAAATAGATATATCAATTAAAAAAACATAAATTTTCTTAATCTGTAAAATCTTTCTACTTGGCTGAAAAAATTTGTGATTATGAACGTTGGAATTTGTGACACTTTTTCTTCAAAGATATAACAGACTGTAAAACACTATAAAAGTTGACCTTGTTTCTTTAATGCAGGATATCTTCTGTTTGTGTCCTTATGATCATTTTAAGCTGAAAAGGTCAAATTTTTTACTTCTGAAGAATTCTGATTGTTTACTTAAAAGCTATATTCTGAAGGAAGGTGTCAGAACCAGTTAGGCAATTAAGTCAATTAAAGACAGTACTTACTGGGACATTATTTTCTTGCATCTAAGGCAAGAAAATATTGAAGTACTCTTTATAAAAGCAGGCAGTTTTCCCTTCCACAGTTAAAAATAAGGGATCACATAATCCACTGGTATGTTTAAGTTGGTAATGTTTTGGCAAATGGGAAAACTGGGGCTCAGTGAAGTTGGAGAAATATTCAAGTTTATCCAGTTGGCAAATGGAAAAGAGATGGTGTCAGGCTTTTCTGCACCCCATGCAGTTCTCTCTTTGTTGTATCGTACCCAACAGAGTTATTTATGAGGCACATTATCTCTGCTCTCTCCCTATTGCAAAGTGACTGCCAAAGGAGTGTCAGCTATACCCTTAGATGCTCATTGTATGAATAGAAAAAGCAATGATTTCTCCCACCCAGATAAAAGGTCTCCCAATGACCGTTGTGTGATGACAGGATTATGCATATGTCACAGTGGCCCAAAGGCTTCCTCCTCTATGATGTTGTTGCAATGACCACATTGAGAGTTCTTACATGATGTACTCCTCCCTCAGAGCCAAGGCTCCCAGAGGGGAAGCAATGGTGGGAGCTTGAGATGATTCCCTGGGTGATAGCTTTGGTTTTTATTTTCAGGATGATACCAGCTTCTATTTGATAAGTTTAATGAGTTTCTTTGAAGATTTCCTTTATGATAAAATTCCTGCTCCTCAATTTCTATTTAATGTTTCTTGTCAATCTAATTCCCTTTACATGTGATCCATAAATTGGGTAACAAATATTTATTAGATGACTATCAAAGTTTTGGTCACTGTCAGGATTTGACATAACCTTTCTATCTAATAAAACTATAGCTCAGCAACCCTGAAAGTGTGTTCAGGAAGATATTAATAAAAAAGAGGTACATGGGCAAATATATTTGTGAAACTCTGAGTTAAATAAAGTTAAACTGTATTCCTGACTGCAAGACTTTTCAGAGACTCAAGTGTGCTCATGTGAATTGTAATCCTTCTCAGAGAGGACTTATGCAATATTTTCAAATGTACCATTGGAAACCACTTTTTTTTTGAATAACTCAAAGATCTAGTTTTCCTCTGAAGACACTTTGATAAGTAGTTTCGTAATTTGAAGACATTTATTTAATGCAGTGACACCATCATAAATGTCTTCCTCCATGCAGCTTGCATTTTGTGTGCTGTCTTGGTGAAAATTCTTTGTGCCTAGCATAATCTAAGATGACCCAGGCATATGCATAGTTCTGGGTATACACAAAATTTGCCAAGGGGTATCTGAGAAATGGATAGTTTTAAGGGAATCAATTTCCAGCTCCTCAATTTCCACATGTAATTCCCTTCTTCCTCATCCCCCAAAATTGCTCTTAAAGAGAGTAAGCCTGGTCTTGAGGAATCTCACTTGCCCTTCATAACACGTCTTCTCCCACTTTACAAAAATTTCTGGCTCTCAACATCTAGAAAATTTCCTTGATGCGTTACAATGGGGTGGAAACATTACACTATCCACAAACAAGAGGCAACTGGAAATGCTGGTAGCATTGTGGAAAAGGGGGTGACTTTCATGTCTGGGTAAAAATTTGCTTGTTCAGGACAGGTGCTTTTCAATTCAATATTACTGAAGGACTATCTAACTACATAGTTCATTACAAATAATTGATATTTTAAAACATCAAATATTAAAAATCAAATATTTTAAAATAGTTTAATGATAGGTCATTAAAAAAAATTTTTAAAGTGATTGCTATGTAATATTTTTGTCAAATACACAGAAGGAGTTGAAGAATTAAATGACCTGCTAAAATCAAACTCCATTCTCATTCATTGATTTAGGTGAACAAATTTTTCTCTAAGCTTAAATCTGTAAAAAATAAAAATGAAGAATGGAATTAGTGCTGAACCTTGTCTTATAACAGTATTGATGATAATGCTAATGAGTAGTCTTCATCTTTGGATATGTGAACTATACAGGGGAAAGCCCCAGCCACATCCATTTAATTAAGAGATTATTACCAATAACATTCTTACTTCTTGTGTGAGTAATTATTTGTTTTTCTTTAAAAATTAAACCATATGATATTTATAATTGTAACTCAATCCAGAAAAATATGTAATATTTAGAGCCTTAGTGTCACTGAATGCCTAAAAACAATTTACCTTTCAATTTATCCACATATTTTTGTGGCATTGAAGCACGATTTGGTGATCATGGAGGGCTTTCATGTATGAAAATTTCTTCTAGGATAAAACTCTGTGAGAGAATTAGGATGGAAATATTAGTTTAAAATGAATAAAAATAATGTGAACTTTTCAACTGGAAAAGAAGAGCATGCCTTTATCTCTTAAATGATCATGATTTTCATCTTGCTGTTGTGTTTATATTGCTTTGGAGAGATATTACAGAGTTACCTGACAGTTTAATTAAAAACTGCCATTATTTGGAATTTGCCAGAAATTATATCTTTTGCAATTAGTTATATGCCAAAGATAAAATTGTAGATGTCAACTTAAAGATGTGCAAATTTTAGATGTCAACTTAAAGATGTGCAAGTTTTCCCCAAAATCTTTTTAATGAATAAGTGAGCAAAAATGTTTAAAGACCACTGATTTAAGCCACAGTCCTTGGTTACTATTCTTCCACTATAATTCCCTCATTTACCTTATTTGTTTATAATTTTTTCTGTGTATTTTAATTCTTAGTGGATTTTTTAAATTGTGATCTTTGATCTCCCATTAATAATAAGCCCTCACCTTCAGATATCTCCACACATAATTGCTTCATTGGGTATTCTCTCTTGAGCTGCTGCTAACAAGTGCTTTCCAGGGCAAAGCGCTGACCTGTTACATCCACATGGTCAACATCTGTTGTCAACATCATCCTCCCTTGTCTCTGAAAAAGACATGAAATGTTAAGAACAGGCTGATGTCAGTGTCCTCATGTTTTTAGAGAATTCAGGATGAAGTAGGACGCAGTACTAAAGAAAGAATATCAGTGTCCGGTGACCAAGATTCAAGGCCTTTGCAACCTTGGACAAGTTACAATACTCAGCTATGAGATTTAATTGCTTTATCGTAAGACCTTTTGCAGCATTAAGATTGATCATATTTTAATTTTGTTTAAAAAATTATCATGGTAAGAACACAATATGAAATCTGCCCATTTAAATTTTTTAAATTTAATTTTTAAATATTTTTGAGATAATTTTAGACTTAAAGTTGCAAAATTAATATAATAAATGTTTATATATCCACCATCTAGTTTCCCAGAATGTTATTACTAACAGAGTACATTTAGAAAAATCAGGAAATTAACATTGATATAATCCTACTGTCTAATCTAGAGACTGTATTCAAATTCCATCAATGGTCCCATTAATGTGTTTTTTATAATGGTTCAAGAGCCAACCAAGATCACTTGTTGCATTTAGTTATCACATTTTCTTAGTCTCTTTTAATCCGTAACAGTTTCTATGTCTCTTCTTTCTCTTTCATGGTTTTGAACCATTAGAAAAGTACACAGCAGTTATTTTGTATTGTGGGTGTGTGATGTCTTTTCATGATCAAATTCAGGTTATGCATATTTGAGCAGAATTTCACAGAAGTGATGCTGTGTCCTTCTAAGCATCCTCCCAGGAACATCTAAAGCCAGTTTGTCTCTTTAAAGTTGAGGTTAACTTTGATCATTTGGTTAAGGTGATTTCTGCCAGGTGTCTCCAATAAAAAGATTAATAGTTTTAAGTTCTCTATTGACATAAATTTCCTTTATAAATAGAAGTTCCACATGAAAATTTCAATATTCTTTTTCTTTTCTTTCATCTTTTTTCTTAACTCATCAAAATTTATAGAATCTGAACTTAGAATAGTTTGTATTCATTTCTGATTTCACCTTTTTTTACACAGAATTGTAAAATGGAAATTTATCTGAACTTTTTATGGTGAATCTCTGCCAAACTACGGTTATAAAATTATAGCATGACATTTTAAAGACTGTATTTGGGGGAAAAACATAATTCTGTATTAAAATAGCTAATCTTATTCCAGTACCCAATTCTGTATTTTTTAAAAAGTGACTTTGAATCAGAAGACCTAGGATTTAATCTCTGCTCTAGCTTTTATTAACTTTGTGAACTTTCTGTATTTTTTGTATCTCAATTGCTTCTTTTATAAAATGAAATACTTAAGCCTACACTAACCTTACAGAGTTCTTCTGACATTAAAAAAAAGAAAACAGTGTGAGTAATGTCTTGCCCTTTTGGGTGTCTGTGTGTTGTGTCTGTGGCAGGAAGTGGGGAGAGAGAGCTATTCACATGCTCTGTATACTCGGGGCCCCAGAAGCACTCTGAATTTGTACATTTAGCTTCAACAACACCAGGAGTAAGTTTTTACAATGACCAAATATTGATTAGCCCAATGGTATTGAAACTCACTCTTTCTCACGCACAAACACCTCCCATATACCCACCCCAAACTACATTAATCGCAGGTCTAATGAGAATGTAATTCTGGTGTGGAAGATAAATCACTCTCTGTTAAAGTCTTGGTGAAATTCTCAGACATCTGTGACTGAAGGAAATATTTCTCCACTCTTTAGTGTTTTAGGCTGTGTCCTATCAGCTGACATTGGACTGATCACTTCCTTATAGCAGTCTCTGTGACTTCAGGGTCCCAGTGTTTAAATTTAAATGATTGGCAACTGAATTTCCACAAATCTTGCTAATTTTTTCCATTATTTGTTGCTGAACAACTCTATGTAAGCATGCTGACTCCAATAGCTGCTGCTCTCAATTTCTAAAATATGGTCATCAAACCCTCTTGCAGTTGCGCTGGAATGTTCTCCCTCTCTCACTGCTGTCATATACTGGGTTTTATTTAGTTACTTGATTTAGACAGGGAAAAATATACTGTCAGGTATTATCTAAGAAAGTGCTTTCTTCTCATTCTCTGCAAATTACATCCTCTTTATGTCCTGTATTATTCATTCATTTATTAATCATTTTAAAAATATTGATTGAGACTCTAGTATAAACCAGTCACTTTTTGAGAAGGCAGAGGCCAGGATCTCATGGAGTTTACAGTCAAGTTCAGCAAAAGAAGATAAAACGGTCTGTCCTGACTTTCTATGGTTTTGCCCTTCAATCCTTCCATGCTCATTTCCATGGACATTATAAACTAAGTTTTGCAAATGGCAAAGAGTTATAAAAATGGATTGTAATTATTGACGTTGCTTTCATTGTTATGGTTATTATTAATGAGACACTCTGATTCAGATGATAATATGGTAGTTATCAGGTAGATGCACAGTTGTGCCTCCTGAGTGGCTCTTGGATAACTCATGTCTTTGCTGCCCCTCCCTGACTATTGCCTTTTTTGTTTTGTTTTGTTTCTGAGACAGGGTCTCACTCTGTTACCCAGGCTGGAGTGCGATGGCCTGATCATGGCTCACTGCAACCTCAGCCTCCAGGGCTCAGGTGATCCTTCCACCTTGCCCTCCCAAAGTGCTGGGATTACAGGCGTGAGCCAAGACACCCGGGTCTGACTATGGTCTTTAATCTTTAAGATGCATTTTCATGCCCAGTATACCCCATTTTCCTAACAGGAACGGTATCACAAAGCCACAGCAGCTACATGTTGCTACCAGGCTTAAAGAATTTCCAGATCTTACTCCTTTAAAAGTTCATGTCAGCTCCTAGCTGTCAGTAGGTACTTCCTGTCTGGACTCACTCCTTTGGTGTTTTACCAAAGAATCACTTGCTTCATCAGTAGTAGAACACTACAGATTTGAATTCTGTGGAACAGGAGTAAGAGCCAGGAATCTCCATTTTGAATGAGAACTGAGATCAGTTCTATTGTAACTGGTCAGCATTATAAAATTTGACAAAACACCACCATAAGCCACAGGTAATTTGAGTTTTTGTATAGCCTTTGCCCTAAGATGGTGCCTGGAATTTTTTACTCTATTTTAATGGCTGACATTACATGGATCCAGCCTTAATTTTTCTTTATATTCATGTCCCTCAGGCGCTCAACAAGTAAAACCAAGGTTACCTCGGGAACATGACTCTTGAACAATTACTCAAATCAAGAAATTTTCTTCCGAAACTGGTTTTCAAAGCCATATTATTTTAATAGAGAAAAAGATTGAAATTTTAAAACAGTCATTTACTTTTTTGGATGGAAGAGTACTGATCCCATGTTCTACCAATTCTGTTTTACTGCCAATAAAGGCTCTGTTTAAGTAGCTCATGATTGAGGTAAAATTCCCTTGAAAAATGAACCCAAAAGAATCAGCTGATGGTGACAGGATCTAGACCAGTGCTGAACTGTTTATTCCTCCCTTTGGGGTTTTGCTTTTTCATTTTCCATTATCACATGGTTTAAATTTACCAAAAGCATTAATAACAGAGCTGCTCCTAATTGGCAAAAAATTATTGTAGCTATTTTTGTATCTGGAATCCAAATCTAATAGACTTAAGTGGGTGTGAATTATAATTATTTTAGCATGTTGATTTTGTGTGTGTGTGTCTGTGCAGAATGTGGCTGTTGCCATGGAATCTCTGTGGATGATTTCTGTGAGGTAGTGCTGATTGAATCTATAAAAAGATGAGCACAGAAAAATATGTTTATAAAAACCACTTTCTGATGAAATTGTTAAAGTGAGGCCAATCTGCGTATGTGTGTTTTGTTTTGTTTCAGTTCACATTCCATTATTAAATGTTTTTTTAGAATTGTAGATTTTTAGACTGCTGGATGGCTGATTGAACCTCTTACTGACGATTTAATCAATCATAATGCTCACTGGTGTGGGGTGAGATTGAAAGGTAGTTTTTATACCGTCCTGTTTACATGTATCCTTAGCTTTATGCATGCATTACATCCTCGAAAAGGTGTGCTTAATCAAGTTTTTTAGAAGTCAAATGAGACATTTGGCTGTGTAAAACAATTCTATTGTGATTTTACAGCTAAATAATTTTGGGTATGGGATGAAGCTAATAGCCATTCTGCCTGCCCCACCAACATGCATCTGAACAACAGGCTGACATTTTAAGTTTATATTTTGGAAGTTGGAGATGCAGATTTCATTCTACCACTCTCTATGGGACCTTAAATAAGTCACTTCTCCACAATGGACCTCAATTTCTTCAGCAATAAAACTGAGGGGATTCACAAGGATATCTCTTATTCCCTTCAGCTGTTTAATATGCTTGTGTGTATACAACTGTACATATGTGTGTATGTATGTAAATGTATATGATTACAGTCCAGTGTGCTTAAAGTCAGGACTGTTTTTCTTATAAAGCTTGTAGCTCATACTAGAGCTATTTCAACAAAACACAATTACTAAAATTAAGAGAATGACATTGGGTTTTCCTCCTTATTTACAGAGTCATTACTCCTTTTTGGGTTAGACACAGTATAAAGAGGTTTAACGTTAAAGTTAGGCAAAATGAGTCTGAAACTATGTTGCTGATGGCTTGAGTACATGAGAGAGTTGACTTTGAATTTAAATAAAAATGTAATGCCAATAAAAGTTAGAAACGATGGCACATGCTACCCATGGTGATCATGCAAATGAATTGTATAGACCAAAAACTTGAGACAGATTTTTAGAAAAAGAGGTGTTTATAATGAGTGTTTCTCAATGACTTGGAACATTGCTTGAGCCTCAATAATCTATGAATCAAATGTTTGCGAAAACATACTTTTGGTCACACTGAAGTGAGTGGCTCAAAGTTCACCTGAGCCTTGCAGATCAATTGGAATAACGTTCATTGTCTTGATTAAATTTCCAAAAAACAGATCTGGTGATGGGGAATTGCATAGAGATATTTTACTGGGAAATGTTCTGGGAGAGAGACACCCATAAGGAAGTAGAGAAGACAGGTTGACACAGAGGGAGAAGCTGACCTGCAATGTGGATGCAGCTGGGTCTTTATCTGATTCTACAGGGAATTCTAGAGCTAGGATGCCCCTTAAGCTCTATCTCAAATTGAGACAAGGGTGAGTGAGCCTTTTATCCTTTCATCACCCCGTGATTGTCCACAGGCCAAACTCCAGGGGGCAGGACCCTGGAGCTGAGGGCAGTGCCCAGGAGGGTGCATCTATGAACATTCAGCCACCAACATTGTCAAGAGCAGAGGATGAATCCTGTTATGGATTGAATGCATGTTCCTCCAAAATTTCATATGTTACAATCCTAACCCCAATGGTGATGATATTAGAAGGTAGAGTTTGGAGGAGGTAATTAGGTCATGAGGGTGGACCCTTCATGAATGGGTTGAATACCCTTAGAAAAGCGACTTCAGAGAGCTCTCTCTCTTTCTACCAGGTGAGGATACAGTGAGAAGACAGCCATCTGCAGTCACGAAGGGGACTCTCACCAGACAACAAGTCTTCCAGCACCTTTATCTTGGACTTCCAGCCTCCAGAATTATGACAAGTAAGTATCTGTTGTTTAAGCCAATCTATGGTCATTTATTCTAGCAGCCTGAATGACTAAGACAAGTGCATTGGTCCTGAAGAGGGAATCCAGGCAGAGCAGCAATTTCCACTACGTTTATTCATATCCATATTAAACAAAGTGTGCTTTATTAAATTGTTCTCGAAAATGAATTTTCTATTAAAGTTTGGAAGACACATTATCTGAGGGAACCACACTGCTTATTATCATGCTAAAAGTTCTGCTAAGACCTACCAAAAAAGAAACTTCTCTAACTAAGTGTTCCCCACCTTATTTCATCATACAAAACTGTTTTGGCATAACATCAAGTAACAATATGCAGAATTAGATTCTATAAAGCATTCTTTAGAAAATGCTGATTTATAAATACATTACTGGGGTGATTTGCTGTTTGATAGTATCAATGCTTAGAAATGATCTTATCATTTCAACCGGTCTTGAGAATGAAATATTAGGCACATAACTACCCCCCTACCCCCACCCCACTCCACCCACACACACATTTCTAATTCTATTGGGCCATTTCATGAGTTGGACGACGGACTGGTGGAAACCAGACCAAAGTGAACTCTGTATTCAAATTTAGATTATCTTTGCCCTGTACAAACTTATTTATTCATTCATTTATTCTTTTGTTTATTCAACCATTCATTTATTAGAAAAACCATTCATTGTGTGCCTGAACATCTGCTATGGAAGTTAGAATGTAAGCTCCATGAAAGCAGGATCCTTTTCTATCTCTTTCACCATTTCTGCCGTCACTGGCAAGTACGGTATTCAGCCTCACAAAAAAATTTACTCAATAAATGAATGCTGAGTGAATGTAGTAAGACACTGTGGTAGGCCCTGGGAGTATGATGAAAACATAGACTGTGGCTCCTGCCCTGGAAGGGCTCATTTCTAATAAGAACCTCACAATAATGAAAGATTTAGTATGGAACTTACTATGGAAATGGTTTCAAAAAGATTATCTATGATAGTTCAGAAGATTTCACATAGATCATATAGATACAATGTAAAGTAGGTAATTTTTTTCACATGCATATGTAATACTCCAGAATTTAGGATAATAGTAGTCCTTAATAGTTGTTATTTTGATATCCTTTTTTTAGTGCTACTGCAAGATGGGAAGGAGAGAGAGGTGGGTGATAAGACGGCATTAGCAGTAGGAAAGTGGCAAAGTCATTATGTTTGATGCTGATCTACGCTGTCTATAATTCTTTGAACATGTAGTTAAGTGTGCTGGGGGAATTTAAGGAGAGGGAATTACAAGATTTGGAATTGGGCCTAAACCATAGGTGGGTAATGAAACTCTCACTCTGTTTTTCAACCCTCTGGCTAGTTCTAGGACCAAACCACACTAGCATATGTGCCCAACACAATGTCTTCTTCCAAACTGTTGGTCTCATCTCCTCTGCTCTCTTGCTCTTCTTGAAGAGGTCTCTCCCTCTCCAAGCTGGTAAACTCTTCAAAGCCAACAGAAACCCAGCTTTGGGTTGTCAGCAGCCAGTATGTTCAAAGACAGATGGCTTCAGATTCTAAGGGAATGAACACCTGTAGTATGGTCAAAGCCAGGAAATATTCAAAGGTAAAAATGAGAATATGGTTTGGCAGTAGGTCCTTGTATGTGAAGAAATGAAATGAAATAATGGTGATTATGTTTGGTTTGTTCTGACATTGTCTGCATGTTCTTTGATAAAAATTTATGCTATGTTAGAAACCCAAAATCTAAGTTGGAGATCTCCTTTACTATTTCTGCTTTATGCTAGATCATGACTCATTTTTCATACCATTTGATATTATCTCTCCTCTCCAATCCATAAAATATTCATAATAAATTTGAAAATAGGAAGTAAAAGATCAGCAATGTGTATGTCTTTCAGTTTCATTTTTTGCACTGCTTTGATATATTGAAAACTTTTTAATTGAGAAAATTCCTTATTTTTGTCCTATTTTTATTGATCAGTAAGTAATAAAGCTAATAAACCCACAGCACTATGATAACTTCTTTCCCTAGAACAGACATAAATTCTTCTGTACAATTGGCTACTTCTTTACTTTCCTCTAAGTCTTAAACCTCCCAATAGAACCTTTGAATTGTGAAGATTGCTTTGAGTCCTTCCACACTTTTGAATGCATTCAAAAATTTCATCTCAGTATAAAGCAGCTACATTTTCTTCATAATAGAAGTAAAACAATAAAAGAGAAGGGGAAATAAAAATCCCATGAAATTTTGTTGCCTGGGCACATGGAAGAACGATGTGCTAACCAAACTGTTTTCAACATAACATAATTTTGTCTTGGGCTGAAAATTTATTTTGACTTACATTTGCCAAAGGCTTTGCCACCGTAAGCTTTGTCAGTTCCCCCAGCCAGTGGGCAGATAAATTCAAAAACCTGACACCCTCATTTGCTCCCCTTAAATCCCTGGCCGGTTCTATAATCTTCTGCCTTTAAACAAGCTCTACCTTAAAAAATCACCAAAATGAGAATTCTGAGCTACTTAAAAAATCTAGACACTCAATTTTTCTTCTTAACATTAGACATCGTTTTGCTCCAGTAAGTCTGTGGAAATGACAGTTGTCAGCAGGCATCCTTCCTCCTTTGGCCCTAGTTCATCTCCCACTGAAAAGGTAGTTTCAAATTCCAATCTGCTCTTTTCCTCCATCCTTTCACTCCATATATGATTTTCCAGGTCATAACAAAAGGAAAAATGAACAAAGATGACTCAATTTCTCTTTTTCTCTTTTCTACCAATCATTTAAGAACCAAGTGCCTTCTGATCAGAAAACAGTTGCTTAATTGAGAAAGGAGAATTTCTAAACACTTTTCTCAGTGTGTCTGACTAAAGCATATTACTTTCTTTCCTAATCAATAGTTAATTAAAACTGTGAGTCATCTTGTTGAAATGATAGATGCCCTGAAGTTTTAGAGCATCTTCAAAACTGATTGTCAAAGTTACTTTTTCCTAAAATAAACAGAACAATTCTCAATGTATTTTTAACCAGCGGGACAATTTTTAAACACTAGTAGGTTACCTCACAGACCCATAGCTATGTATCTTTAAGTACATTTATAAAAGAATATGGTGGGAAGAAGAGTGAAACCATTATGGATTTTAAAATACTTAGAGGAGTTTTACTAAATAAGATAATACTGAATAAGCAAAATACAATAAAATCAGGTCTATTCAATCTGAAGATGATCCCCAGGGAAGCCTGCAGTTTCAATACTATTATAACATTGAGTTCCCTCCTTTAGTGAGGCAGACAGTGCAGATAAAGGGCACTGACTTTGCAACCCATCAACTTTGGTTCTGATATGGACTCTGCTGTTTTTAGCTCTGTGATCTTAGATAAGTTACTCAATGTCTCCGTGCCTTTTCTGTAAAAACAAGGATACTTGTACCACCTACTTTGTGGGGTTACTGTGAGCCTTATCTATGTAAACACACAATGCACTGAGAACCATGCTTGGCACGTGCTGAGCACTCTTCGTGTGCCCCTCTAACTGTTATTAAACTTAATTTAAAAGTGTATAACAGTCAATTAGGAGAGGTGAACATCCTGTAATTAAAATCTAGTAAGTCAGCTTTGAATTTTAGTCAATAATAATTATTTGCTTTCTGTGAACACTCTCGACTTTATTTCATTTTCTTTCTTCGATTTTAGAGGAAAAGCACATCATGCCCTCGAAGCTGGGGATGGGGTGGTGTCAGGGCAGGGAAGAACTTTTTGTGGTGCCCCTGTTTCCTCCTGTCTAAATTTTAGACGAGGCTTAGTTTAAGCTCATTAACTCCCAGGGGAGTGCTGGACTGCAGCTAAAGCAAGATTGCTATTTACAGGGTGACCTAGGATGATCCTTAGTCTCTGTGGATTTTAAGAGCCTGGAAAGTCTAGATCTGCTTTCATATAAGAGAAGCAGGGGGTGCCAGCTCAGAATCCCTGTAAAAGTATGTGTTCTTGCTCTCCTTTTCTCATTATATACTTTCAATGCCCAATCTCTAAAGCTGGGTCACATGGTTTATATTTGGAGGGTTTTCGCAAGATTTTATTTTTAAAAGAATCAGTGACTGAAAACCATCAAAACCAACTTGTCTATGTGACAGATTTGGACAAATTAATGCAACCAGACTTTGATGGCAATGGTTTCTGATCTCTTGCATACAACTATGATGATGATGGTGGTAGTGTGGTGATGACACTAATACCACTAGCTACTATTTATTGAGCATCTACTGCTATTGGTTAGACACTCTACTAGGTGTTCAAGCATGTTAGTTGTTTAGCCTTTACATTAATCCTGTGAGGTATTACTCCAATTCTATAGATAAGATCAATGAAATTCAAAAGGTAAATAGCTTCCACAAGGTGGCACAACTAGTGGGTGCGTCCACCCACCACCAAAGCCCAGGCTCCCCCTCCTAACAGCCTCAGCTTGTCATCCATCAACTAGCAATTTACGGATTTCTGCTTAGTCAAAGTGCCTTCACCCCTTACAAAATCAAGATGCCTCTATGCCCCCTTTATGTGCCTTTCTTTACTGCTTGATAGTAAATTCAAGTTTCTATAAATTGCCTTTGTTGATGCCAAGATATTAGGTTATTTGATGTTGTTATTCTAATTTATGCCCTTTCAAGATATAGCCACAGAGGAAAAAAAAAGACCTTGCAAAGCTCATGCATTTTCAGATGAGTTTATAAATAGAAGCGACATCATCCACTCTTTTGAAATAGAGAGACATCAGGAGAGAGGCCATTTTCAGGCCTCTCTTCCCTTGACCAGGTCACTTATTGTGTCCTCACTGATGACTGAAAGAAATTGATCCCCCTGTCCTTTGAAGGTTTACTGTGTGATGTTTGTTACAGAAAAAAGAATCAGAATTCTTTTAGCCTCTGCTCATTCATCTCCTTTTAGTAGCTTGATAAAGCCACCCTATCAGCTTGAAAGAAGACAGTGGAATGAATTTAGCCTAGTTGTATTTGATTCAACAAACATAAGCAAATGATTAGTCAGGCTTTTAGTGTAACATACTGCAGAACACATTTACAGCATTGGGTCATATTTAACTCAACGGCAGTGATAACACTAATTCAGTGTCGTCTTACACTGAATCATGCAATAAGGGGTGTAACTCTATATGTAAGATGTGAACTTAAAAACTAGCAATCGTTAAATTCCAACTAGTTTTTTAAAAGTCAAAACAAGTCATTTTCTAATAGCATTTTCTGGCTTTTAGCCCATCTGAAATTTCTGTAGTATGAATTTTTCATCCCTTCTCATGTGAGGTTATATTCTAGGGGTTCATGTGAGGCAGATAACTGATTTTTCAGATTCTTTCAGATTAAAATTAATAAAACAATGGTAGTAGAAATAACAAGAGATTTACAGGCAAATACACATGGATTGGAATCCTAGTCCTACCTCTTTCTTTATCGCTAAAAAAATAGACACAAGAATCTCAACACTGTGTGGTTATTCCAAGAGTTAAATGAGATGGGATATGTCATAGTCTAGATTGATGTTTGACATATGGTGTTTGATATAGGTGATCTGTCATTTCCTCATCACTGCCCATCTGTGCTTGTTCTGAAGACGACCTGAATTCCATAGTCAGGTGACAGAACAGGTTCCAAAGTCAGAATCAAGCTTTCACGTTCCAAGCCCACTGTTTATTTGGTTGTTTCTTTTCTTCAGCCTAGAGCAAGCTTTTATCCATTTTCCATTTTTAAATTTCTTATTTGTAAATTATTGATAATAGCACCTATTTCCTAAGGTTGTTTTTCATGACATAATGCATATTAGACCTCTAGCACTGGAGAAGCACCTAATATATGTTTGTTATTAACATTATTAATAGGAAAGATGTCACTCAAAATGGCTCTACCTTTTAATAATAACAAATGATAAGATCTTATGTGACATGTGCTATTCTAAGAACTTTTATTTGCATCAGATCATAGGGTTCCCTTAACAGCTTGATGAGGCAGGTATTATTATTTATAAACATCCCCATTTTTAAGATGAAAAAATTGAAACCAAAAGTAATGAATTTTTCCACTGGTACAAAGATAGAAAATGACAGAGCTGTTATTTGAATTCTAGCTATCAAGTTTCAGAGTTCATATTCGTAATCATTTTCTATAGCTGCCTCATATATTATTTCACAACAGCTCATTGAGGTAGGTAGGGCATGCGCCATTGTTTCTTACTTTGTAATGAAGAAATTGAGGGTCTAAAGGGCCAGGATTATGAGCGAAGCTTCTTCTCTCCACCCATGAAACAAAAGAGCTAAATCTTCCTTTAGGAGTCACAGAACGGAACTCCTGAGCACTTATTTTCTATGTATATGGGGAATAATGGGGAAGAAATTGCATTAAAATCTCATGTCTTATCTTACAAATTCATCTAGTTTAGCTTTTTACTCCATAATGTAACTCTTTGTTTGAAAAATTGTATTTGAAATTTCTTTGCACTGAATGCAATGGATGCTCCAACAAGATGTGCCATGTTTTTCCTTGGATTCGTGTTCCCTTTGGCAAACAGTGCCTATCAATGTTTGAGAACTTGACCTTAAATATAATTCTAGCAATGCTAACTCATAAAGATGCTTGGGAATCAGTGGAGTTTGTTTGACATAATATCAGAATTTGGGATCTCCTTTTTTGCAGTAAAGATATTACCTAATGGTATTGAGACAACGAAGTATAAAGAGGTCCCTGGAGAATCTCCAATCATCCTGTGCACTGGGAGGAGTATGCACTGGGGTGGAGCCATGGAAGTTCACGCCATTTGCACTGGGGAGGAGCCCGGCATCTCCTGTTCTGGGGTGGTAACCTGGGGTTCTATTCCCCTTCACCATTCACCTTTCAAGCCTTGCATTTCTGTGTCCTATTGGTAAAACTTCCACTGCATCCATAAACATAGCCATAGAAGGGTCTGAAATATATTGTTTTGAGCTTTTCACCTCATCTAGTATAGGGTGGGAGGAAGAGGTAAAAATGATTGCTACAACTTAATATATAATATCTCACTCAGAGAATATACAAAATCCCTTTACACAGAGGAATTATCTTCAGTGAATCAGGCACAGCGTACAGGGGACATTAAGATGAATGACATGAGGGCCCTGCCTTCAGGCTGTTGCCTTTATCAACACAAGAAAAGATGATTTGAAAGAACATTGTGCCAAATCGCAGTTGAAATTTAAAGTTTTCTTTATAGAGAATGATTCAAACAATGAAACTGGTTTGGGCATCATTTGTAGAATTTACCATTTTGTCACCACAGCACCAAGAAAAAATTTTCATCTTCTAGAATTAGAAATATAAACATATCTGTAGTCAGTAATAATCTGGGTCTTTAAGAGAAAAAGTATTAGAAAGTGTAATCAATAAGTACTTAGTACTGTTTGAACTGAAATCTCCAACTACTTACAGATAAGTGTTCCATTTTGTGCCAGGAAGCCTGTTTGGCAAATTGTAATGTAGCAAGTAGTGAGAAAACATAAGTCACCTTGAATGATGATTGAATATAATCAATGATTAATGGCAAATTTGTGGTCTTTTTAATGACCATAGTTAAATAAAATTAAATTGAACCATAAATTTCGAAGCTCTCTGGAACTGGGTCATGTGAAAAGTAAGCTTTATGAAGAAAAAAATTGATTCAGTAATATTACTCTCATCAGACCTGTAACTCAGAATTCAGAGCTTTTTATTTAAATAGAGTTTTCAGTATGCTGTTTACATATTCACATATATTTAATTAGGTTGGCAAAGTTGTGTAGATTTAATCTCAAAGAGTTCAGTAAAAAGCCATACATTTTTTTTGGTCTGATTTTATTTCAACCACATCCGTGAAAATCAGCATGGGTTCAATCACTTAAGAGTAGAGATGCTTTAATTATCATTTCAATGAAAGAAATAAGGAAGTGGACCAGCTTCGCTCTCAGTATTAAGGCCTACTCAAAATTAGTTAAATGGTTTCAGATCTTCTAGAAGTTTGATGACATCTTAGGCTTCCATCAGAATAAATTTTGCAAAATTGTAATCATGTTTTGGAAAATATGCTATTGGTATATTGATCTCAAGATTTATTATAACTGCATGGGTAATATCTCTGAGATTATGTTGTCAATTTCAAGCTGAAATTTAGAAATAAACAAACAGAAATGGTGCTTTATTGTACCATTAGCCAGTTCACAGAGAAAAAAATACAAAGAGTGTCATTTGGAGAGATAGAAATTTGCACCACATCCTGCATGGTTAGATCCCACCAAAAGCAGGTGTAATGCTCCTGGTCTCAAAACATCCACCACCATCCTGAAATGTTTTTGTAGAGAATTCTGTGATCACAGAAACCAGAGGAAAAGGTCAGATCATCTATCCATTCTCTGCTAAGTTTAGAGCCAAAACTCAGAGGCTACACAGTGAAGTCAGCAGAAAAGACTGAGGTATCAAGAACAGGCTTGAGAAAAGAAGGTGAGAGATTTGGTGGGTAAAGGCATCTATATCCTAGTTGATTACAATAGGGATGGCACCATGTCTGAGGGACCAAGGAAGGGACCAGAAACCAATGAACAAAACATAGGGTTTATTGAAGACCTTCATCCCAGGCAGGTCCAGTAGTAGTCAGCTGGACAGGATAAGAGCTGCCATTTGTGAAAGCATGCAGTTTATACAGCGTTTTCATTTAACACCCTTTACCTAGCAACCTCTACCTAGAAACCTCATTTAACCCGAAACAAAGGGCCTCTATTGTTGTGGGAAATCAGGGACCCCGAACAGAGGACTGGCTGGAGCCACAGCAGAGGAATATAAATTGTGAAGATTTCATGGACATTTATCAGTTCCCAAATAATACTCTTATAATTTCTTATGCCTGTCTTTAATCTCTTAATCCTGTTATCTTCATAAGCTGAGAATGTACGTCACCTCAGGACCACTATAAGTGTATCTAACTGTACAAACTGATTGTAAAACGTGTGTTTGAACAATATGAAATCAGTGCGCATTGAAAGCAAACAGAATAACAGTGATTTTAGGGAACAAGGGAAGACAACCATAAGATCGGACTGCCTGCAGAGTCGGGCAGAATAGAGCCATATTTTTCTTCTTGCAGAGAGCCTATAAATGGGCGTGCAAGTAGGAGAGCTATCACTAAATTCTTCTACTAGCAAGGAATATTAAATATTAAGACCCTAGGAAAAGAATTGCATTTCTAGGGGGAGGTCTATAAACAGCTGCTCTGGGAGTGTCTGTCTTACGCAATTGAGGTAAGGACTGAAATACGCCCTGGTCTCCTGCAGTACGCTCAGTCTCACTGGGGTGGGGAAAAACCACACCCTGGTGAATTTGAGGTCAGACCAGTTATCTGCTCTCGAACCTGTTTTCTGTTGTTTAAGATGTTTATCAAGACAATACGTGCACAGCCAAACATAGACTAGACCCTCATCAGTAATTCTAATTTTGCCCTTGCCTTGTGATCTTGCTTTGCCCTTTGCCTTATGATCTTTATTGGCCTCAGAAGCATGTGAACTTTGTTCTCCTTTTTTTGCCCGTTGAAGCATGTGATCTTTGTGACCTACTCCCTGTTCATACACATCCTCTCCTTTTGAAATCCCTAATAAAAACTTGCTGGTTTTGCGGCTCAGGGGACATCACAGACCTACCAATATGTGATGTCACCCTGGAGGCCCAGCTGTAAAATACCTCTCTTTGTACTTTTCTCTCTATTTCTCAGACCAGCTGACACTTAGGGAAAATAGAAAGGACCTATGCTGAAATATTGGGGGCTGGTTCCCCTGATACTCTATCCCTTGTATGGCCTGTGTTGAAAAGGGTGGGCCAGGGGGTTGGATGTCCTTCACAGATAAGGAGTGTATCTCTGGGTTGGCCACACCCAGATTCCTTACCTTGGAATTCCAAACCAATACTCTTCTTAGACCATAGAGTCATTCTCAGGGTATGCTTAAGTTATTGCTGTCAGGTGCATCTGTCATGCAGCCATACTGAAGCTTATTATAGAGAAAGAGAAGAATTAGGTTGAAAAGTGTCTTTGCAACAAGAGAACAAGCGTAATTATCACATGTGTTAGAGAAAATAGCCTGCATCATTCTGAGCTAAGTTACAGCTGCCCCATTTTGGTTCAGATAAGTTGTACACTCCGACTTGCTACAACCCCCACTGCACATTCTATCAGAAACACACCACCATTCATCCAATTGCTCAAGCCCTGAAGATGAATCCTCCTTGGCACTTTTCTTCTTTTCACACTCCTCATTCATTATTTCAGCAATCCTTCAGAGTCTGCCTTCCACATGTACCATGAATCCTATCTTTTTATTTCACCTTTACCACCCTCATCCTACTCAGCATTGTCAATGGACTACTGTGATGGGCTCTTCCCTGGTCTCTCTTCTTACACCAAAACTAAAATTTAGAAAGTAAATCTAATCATGTCTTTCCCTGATTAAAAAATCCTTAAAGAGGTTTTTGTACATATATGACATATATGTGACAACATATATAACTGACTTCAGACCATATATTTATTTAGTGTCTTTTGTTGTCATTTGTGAGCTCCACAGGGGTAAGGACTCCCTCTTTAGTACATAGAAGAAGGCATGCTGTCATTAAGTAATGAATATTTATTAGATAAATGGATGTACAAATTTTCCCCTAAAATGGAGCATGTTTCACCCTCTATGTTAACCCCCAGAATCCCTGTAGGTATCAAGTTTGAGAACTATGTCTTACATAATAAGAAGGGCAATACCTTACATAACCTACCAGCATAATTTAATCATCACAGTTCCAATTATATTGAAAAGGCTCCTCTGTGTTTTTGCTTTACTGGCGAAATCTATAATAGCTAGTTTATGTTCATGAAGTCACAGGATATTATCCACATATAGTCATGCTAAGATCCACCCCAATACCTATTTCAGAAATTAAGTATTTTCTTCCATGGTTTCAAGAGTCCTCTTTTTCTTTTCCCAACTCCAAATACAGTATTACAGAGATTCTCTAATTCCAGGTTCAATATTGACTACAGTACGAATCTTTTCCTTTTTTTTCTTAAGAGTAATAGCTGAGGAGTTCATTCCATCTTAGACAGCTTAAAATAGAGTTGCACAGAAGATCACAGCAGCAATAAGCTTGAAAAGGGTTCTAACCATGGCATAAAGGGGAAAAGCACAGTTCAGAGGAAAACTGCTTCAACACAGAAGATAATTTACCCTTCTACAGAGATATATATTTAGGATTTTTCTGTAGCAGCTGTGGGATCTGTTGGCCTGACAAAATTTATGAACCCACAGCAAATTGATCATTCCTAGAGGCAGAAAAGAAACCTATTTGCATATGGTGATGTTAAGATTCCTAAATATCTTTTTCCTATTAGCTCTTCATAAATTTTTCAAAATTATTTCTACTATGCATTTAGGCACCAAAGACCAGAGTCAACATTTCAATGACATGTTGGTGGGGGGAAAACAGAAAACAGAATGCTAGAAATTAAGCTAGAAATCCTAGATTTGAATATTCGTTCAACTTAAAGCTACATGACCTAAAGTAAATTAATACAGTGGATAGAGACTTGTTTGCCACCATTTCTGTTTTTCCCTTCTGTCTAGGCACACAGCTCCCTAGCTCATTAGAAATGGTCATTTGGCCAAGTTTCCACTGTACCTGTGTTAATTTGCCAGAGATACCATGACAAAGTACTACTGGATGTCTTAAACATACATTTATTTTCTCACAATTATGAAGACTAGAAGTCCAAGATCAAGGTGTCAACAGCATTTGTTTCTTCTGAGGCCTCTCTCTTTGGCTTAAACATGGCAATATATTCCCCCCTGTCTTCATCTGGTCTTCCCTCTGTGTACATCTGTGCCAAAATTCCCTCTTATAAGAGCACCAGTAATATCGGATTGAAGCCCACATTAGTAACCTCATTTTAATTTAATTACCTCTCTGAAGACTCTATCTCCAAATGCAGTCACTTTATGAGGTACTGGGAGGTAGTACATTAACATATAAATTTTGGAGCAACATGATTCTGCTTATAACACTCACCAATGGTCAGCAGAAGTAACTGTGTACAACTTCCATCTCACCCACTTAAAAGATACTTGCTCTAGACATCTTTCTCTTTTCCCTCTCACTGCCTGAAAATATCAGTGCCTGGAACCATCCTGAAGACCACATGTTGGGTTCTATAAGTGCCAAAGAATCTGGATTGCTTAAATGTCTCCCTCAAGCAGAGTCTGCCTTCTCATCTTGGACTGTGATGTGAAAGAAAAAAAAAGAGACTTGACTTTGGGAGACCATCCCCTTTCTGTCTGTTTATTAAACTAACTCATTGTTCACTCTAACATATTCAACGGTTTTGTCTGGGCCCAACTGTCCTCTTCTCAGAAATGGTCATAACAGAAACTTGCTTGAACTGTTGAATAAAAAATAGCATCTATGTGTGAGAGTACCCAACACAATGATGAAAATAAAACTATAGTGGCCATGATTTTCTGCATTTTACTTTGAGAAAAGCCATATTGTGATCATGTATGTGAAATAGTTTTGTAAATTTTAAAAAATCACCAAATAGAGTACTAATTGTTATATATATATATATATATATATATATATATATATATATATATATATATATATAATTATACTTTAAGTTCCAGGGTACATGTGCACAACGTGCAGGTTGGTTACATATGTATACATGTGCCATGTTGGTGTGCTGCACCCATTAACTCATCATTTACATTAGGTATATCTCCTAATGCTGTCCCTCCCATTATTAACCCATCAATCTCTAAGGTCTGATTATAGAATTCAGCGATGGGCTTCAAGAGGTATTTGAAAGCAGAATTTTGAGTATATGTGGTGATTTTTCTTCTTCAAAGGGTTGATAGGGCATCATCTGATTCTCAAATGTATTTTTGGTTCAACAATATCAAGAATCACTGACCTCTAAGTGTCTAATCAGGCTGAGTAAAGTCCAGGGTCTGTGAGGGATTGGCAAAAAGGTGGGGCTAGCAGTGAATACAGCCCTAGGGGAGCAGAATGGGAGGCCACCACTGGAGGGGGCACGAAAAGCCAGGAGGACAGCCGCATGACATTATTAGGATCCTAACAACAGAGGATAGGAAAGGAAGTAGGTGGAGACAGAGGGATGGATAGAGAGGGAAACTGCTGCAATTTCCTTCCTTTGTCTCAGGGTTCTCCTATTTCACTGGCTCTTGACCTGCTGCGTGGCCTCTCCTCCTTTGCTGGATCTCATCAAAAAGATGTGAGATTTTCTAGTTCAATACCTCTTTGTGTGGGTGACAAAGCTGAGACCAAGGGAGATAAAGGAAGGTGTTGTGGCCAAGGTCACACAGCTAGTTGTTGGCAGAAGAAGGCTGGAACCTGGCTCTGCCATGCGCTTGCTTTCTACCACACAGTATCAGTTACAATGTCATTCCCAGAGAAATTAGTAATTCCCAGTGTGAGAATTTCCCAGTAGGAGACAGCATAGTTCTACCACTCACTTTGTTCTTCTTCTTTTTAAACTGTTATATAAAAGTTCAACATGCCCAGAGTTTGAAGAGTTAACTAGTTCTACAAGATTGGTTGTAAACAACAACAGTTCCCTACAAGCTTCTACTTAATGTCTCTAGCCTTGATAGCAATCACTTCCTCTTTGATCTGATTATTTTGGCCTTATCATCCAATGCCTACATAACATGTTGAATGACTTATTCTTTTTTCCTCCCCAATTTGGGGCATCATCTATTGACTTCCCACTTTCAAAATGAGATGAAATTTGCATACTATTTCCCTCCTCATTGCCTCTCACCACACATTCATGCCCTTGCTATTCCCTGTCCTCTCAATTCACTTACCTGGAATTTGGGTTATGTCAATATTCAGTAATTGCATCATTATGACTAGAAGTAGTATAACATGGAGATTAAAGTGGGGTAAAGGCCTGACTGCTAGCATCAGGAGTGGTGTGGGAAAAGAAGACAAAGGGCTCCAGCACTCACCGTGCATGGACAAGTTTACACCATCCTCCTATTTTCACTGTGGTACTTCTGACCTCATTTTACCTGGTGCCTCCCAGTCTAAAGACCCTTTGCTATTTCACCTCCAAACAATAAAACTCCAGATATTGCTGAGGTAAGGAGAGGTAAGATGCCTAGCAGCCCAGATTAGGAAAAGACATCTAGGATCTGACTTTCTTTCTGATATTTTAAACCAATTCTCTTCTTTTCATTGCATCATTCATTCCCATGTTTAGAGGTAATTGATACTGCCAGTTCCAGAGCCTTTGAGAACTCCGTTTTCTGATAGTTGTCCTTTTTGTCCCTGCCCTTCTCATCCATGGAAGTTTAGATGTTAAACCATGTTTTTGCTTTCCTATTGTTATTATGAGGTTTCAGGAGACAGAAAATGTGGACTGGAAAGCTATGGTCATCCCTTATGGGTAGCCAGATATACACAGAAGGTTAGAACCATCTCTAACTAGTTTTACCTGGAAGTCAGGCATTCACTTCTTCTGTGACCAGTGAAAGTTTTTCCTATTTAGTTTCCTTATATATAGCAGGGGGTAATAAGTAATAGGGAATCTGTGAAGGCCAAATAAGGTAAGAGATGTGAAGTTCTTAGAACAATGTCTGATGCATATTAGGCAATCAGCAAACACCACTTTCTTCAAATTCTTCTTAGAATGAGATCATAGAACAGTTTTAAAAACCATTCCCTTTTCCTCTTCCATTCACAACCTTAAGTACCTACTTCACAAATCTGTTAAAATTCCCTCTCTTGGATTATAATGTCCTCTCACGTTCAGTTCATGTAGGGAAAGCCTTTTTATTTACATCTGTTTTGTATAAATTAAGGTTCTTGGTATTGGTAGTCAGGTAAGACTTGATAAAACACAGGCTTACCTTTAAGGACCTCATAGCTAAAAACCTGGCATTAGGATTTTATTGTTCAGAACAGGCTTCTTCCAATTCCAAATGGGCTAATAAAGATTCTATTAGGAAAAGGAGACTCCCTCATGGGAAATGAGAGGCTAAGAAGCTTCCTATATTTACATGGCTGGAGAATTTGTGCATTTGTTCTGACTTTCTCTAATTAAACTGGAAATATTTTGTGTGAGGCAAAGTTTTATTTTCTTTCCCTTACTCCACATCTGAGTGGAGAAAATTTGGTTAGACATCAACAGAGGATTTTGAATGCCCTTGCTTCCAGTCTTTGTATGTTTAATAAGAAGCCAAGTTTCAAGGTTAAGATCTCTTCTCTGCGAACTTTCCATAGCACCATCCTCCAATCTGAAGCAGTAGCTCTGTGTAGCTCCTTATTTGTGCTCTTCTAGTACCCTTATCTCTTTCTACCTTGATGAAAGAGATGCTTCCTTTTTCCTTCCCTGAGCTGGGTGCCCTGCAGTTCCTCCATGAACATGAATATATTCATGGAAATGTGACAGCTGAGAATATCTTAGTGAATTCAGAGGACCCGACCCAGGTGAGAGTGAGGTCCTCCTCATCCTGCCCTATGGATATTTTATCTCCCTGAGGAACTTAAGTTCCTTGAAACCAAAAATCATGCTCAAACGTGTTTACTCCTAAGAATGTTAATTCCTGTTTAATTGCAACTGTGCAATAGGTAAGTTGTACAATCAGGATTTTTCCAACCAAATGCAGTAGATTGAATTATTGGTTCCAATTCTTCTCTCTCCCGTGTGTAACAGCAGTATTGTACAGTCATATCTTCGACCTCATGGCGCATGGAATATATTTCCCCATATTTGACTCTGGGCTTGGCCACATGTCTTGCTTTGGCCAATGAGATGTTAGAGGATGTGACATAAGCCAGCTTGAAGTCAGCTACCCAGTGGGCTTACCTTACCTCTTGTGCTTCTGCAGTTGCCGTGAGAAGAACATATTGCAGGTTTCCAGTTTCATCCATGTCCCTACAAAGGACATGAACTCATCATTTTTTATGGCTGCATAGTATTCCATGGTGTATATGTGCCACATTTTCTTAATCCAGTCTATCATTGTTGGACATTTGGGTTGGTTCCAAGTCTTTGCTATTGTGAATAATGCTGCAATAAACATACGTGTTCATGTGTCTTTACAGCAGCATGATTTATAATCCTTTGGGTATATACCCAGTAATGAGATTGCTGGGTCAAACGGTATTTCTAGTTCTAGATCCCTGAGGAATTGCCACACTGACTTCCACAATGGTTGAACTAGTTTACAGTCCCACCAACAGTGTAAAAGTGTTCCTAGTTCTTCACATCCTCTCCAGCACCTGTTGTTTCCTGACTTTTTAATGATTGCCATTCTAACTGGTGTGAGATGGTATCTCATTGTGGTTTTGATTTGCATTTCTCTGATGGCCAGTGTTGATGAGCATTTTTTCATGTGTCTGTTGGCTGCATAAATGTCTTCTTTTGAGAAGTGTCTGTTCATATCTTTGCCCACTTGTTGATGGGGTTGTTTGTTTTTATCTTGTAAATTTGTTTGAGTTCATTGTAGATTCTGGATATTAGCCCTTTGTCAGATAAGTAGATTGCAAAAATTTTCTCCCATTCTGTAGGTTGCCTGTTCACTCTGATGGTAGTTTGTTTTGCTGTGCAGAAGCTCTTTAGTTTAATTAGATCCCATTTGTCAATTTTGGCTTTTGTTGCCATTGCTTTTGGTGTTTTAGACATGAACCATCATTCTCAGCAAAATATCGCAAGGACAAAAAAACCAAACACCGCATGTTCTCACTCATAGGTGGGAATTGAACAATGAGAACACATGGACACAGGAAGGGGAACATCACGCACTGGGGCCTGTTGTGGGGTGGGGAGAAGTGGGAGGGATAGCATTAGGAGATATACCTAATGCTAAATGACAAGTTAATGGGGGCAGCACACCAACATGGCACATGTGTACATATGTAACTAACCTGCACGTTGTGCACATGTACCCTAAAACTTAAAGTATAGTAACAATAAAAAAAGAACATATTGCAGGATGCATTTCATAAACCCCCAGCTTAGTCACTCCAGTTGATCTGCAGACTCCTAGACCAATATAGAACTAAACCAGCTTGGCTAACTGACACATGCATGAGGGAGAAATAAATGTTTGTTGTTTCAAGCTGTTGAGGTTTGTGGTAGTTTGATATATACCTTTACTGAAATCACTTCAAAGTAAGGCCAATAAACCTCTGCAATGATATATATTTTCAGCTACTAATATGGCTGATAATAGACTTATCTCTCAAAATTTCCCCATGTTACATGTTATCAAAGTACCCTGTAGTTCCTGTCATCACTGTTGAATGATGGCACTATTGAATGTCTTTGTTATTTAATATCTTTTTTTTTTTTTGAGATGGAGTTTCGCCATTTCACCCAGGCTGGAGTGCAGTGGCACGATCTCAGCTCATTGCAACCTCCACCTCCCAGGTTCAAGTGATTCTCCTGCCTCAGCCTCCCGAGTAGCTGGGATTATAGGCAGTCACCACCACGTCCAGCTAATTTTTGTATTTTTAGTAGAGAAGGGGGTTTTGTCATGTTGGCCAGGCTGGTCTCAAACTCCTGAACTCAGGTGATCCACCCCCTTCGGCCTCCCAAAGTGCTAGGATTACAGGCGTGAGCCACCACGCCAAGCCCAATATCTTTCTTATTAAATGTCTTCTTTCTCTGCTGATCTTTAAGTTCTGTGAGGGCAGTGATTAAGTTTGATTTATTTCTTATTATACCCATGTGATTATCATGGTACCTAGCACATTTAAATAATTCAGTTAATATGAGTTAAATGAGTGAATAAAAACTTGATGGCTAGAACCCCAAAATGCTTGGGAAAATGATGTATTCCACCAATTAAAGAAATAAACATATAAATATACATAAAAACTGGCATATAGTATGAGGGAGCTCCTAAGACTTTAAAATTTATCCACTTCTTGGATGGATTGAAAGCTTGGAAACCCTGATCAAGATAACATGGAAACCGTTTAAACACCAGAGCCTGAAAAGCCCCTAACTCCTCCTGTAGTATTTTAGGAATTAATGTCTATACACATTTGGCAAGGCTCAGTAGTTTTCCATGGGACAGATTATTTGGCCAGATGAGTCATTTTCCTGGTCATGCTGGGTATCCTTCTGTATGTTATTTCATCTTCTATTCATCAAATGGGCTAAGGGATAGGCTAGGTACAAAACGAAAAGGACTAAAAATGTCATTTTTCTAGGACCCAGAAGGAGGGATTTAATATGACCAGAGAAAAGTTAACAACATACACAAGTGGTCATCACTGTTGAAGATGCAATGTGTTGTATTTGGTGGGTGTGTGGTGGTTGGCCTGCAACTGAAGGGGGACGAGTAACAGTAGAGTAACTCTTTGAGGATATCTGCATCTACACAGAAAGTGGGGAAAATGTTCTCATGTTTGATTTTCAGGTTGTGCCTCTTTGAGACAGGCTGTCCCAGTCACACGGGGGGAAACTGAGGCAGATCAGTGGATGGAGGATGAATAAACTGCAGGCCAGGGAGTGCTTTCTTTCTGAAAGAGTCTTTAATTATACAATTGGTGGTGAGTTATTTTGCTTTTTATTTTATAAGTTTCAAATTTAGCCAGTTTGTGGTTTGGTTTTGACTTCTATGGTTGGGACTCTTGTGATTTCTCCATTTTTAGACCATTCATTGTGATTCTCAGGGTGACAAGGTGAACAAAAGAGACAGTGTAGAGACAAAATAGATGCACACATTCAAACAGGAAGACATATGGTCCGTTTTAATGTCATGACTTTGGGCAAAGTAGTTCTCTCCAGGAACTGCCTTTCCCATCCCTTGAGATTATAACCTTCATTACTTACTTCCCTCGTTCCTGTTGAGGTGATTTTTGACACTCTGTGTCCATGGGAACCCAGCCATCTACCAAATAGCTGTGGCATTCAAACTTATTTGCAATTTTAAGCTGATAGTAAGCTAAAATAGAAACTTCCCCTTTATCCAAAGATGCAAGGTGAGAAAGTTTATGGAATTGGCTACTGTTCTTAGTTTTGCATTTCATTCTGAATGATGGGAAAAAAGCCACCTTGAAAACAGCAACCTTTAGTACTAGGCCCAAGCTCCCAACCCAAAAAGCTTCTCCATATATTGCTGAGTTTATAAAATGCTTGTATTTTATCACTAGAATTCTACAAATGTTTTATATAATAGTATCTCATTTTAATTCTGTACTTAACCTAGCTACATAATGAATGAATTCTCTACTGATCAATTTTCTATGTAACTGAGGAATACCGTGTAGTGCTTAAACCTAAAAAAAGGCAATATTTCATGCAAATCTTTTTTAAATGTATCAGATGTATTTCTGCATTTCAGACAGACTATGCTGATTACAAGTTAATCTTTCCTCAAAAAGCAATCATTACTAGTATTGTGATAATTATTGTAATGGGCAATAAGATAGCACACTTTTCATCTGTCTTTTTTGGTGATTGTCAGCTATACTTTTTTTCCTGTCTTTGTAACATTTTCTAGAAAGTTTCCTATATTTAGGATGAACAAGTTGTTAGAATGCCATATAAATGAAGAGACAATAGGATCTGAATTAAGACCCAAGGGACCTGATGATAAGGAAAAGACCTTTAGAGTGCTGAGTAATTGTCTTACAGAACTTTATTATTTAATTCTTGATTTTCTAAAATTACAGTCTTAATATATGAAGTTTGCATTGCACGTACATATATTTGTGTATATATCTGTGTATTGGTACACAGGTATATATAGTTGTATGGGCTTACATGCATGTATGTGCATATGTGTATTAGTTCACTTACATGCTGCTGATAAAGACATACCTGAAACTGGGAACAAAAAGAGGTTTAATTGGACTTACAGTCCCACATGGCTGGGGAAGCCTCAGAAACATGGCGGGAGCTGAAAGGCACTTCTTACATCGGCGGCAAGAGAAAAATGAGGAAGAAGCAAAAGTGGAAACCCCTGATAAACCCATTAGATATCGTGAGACTTAGTCACTATCATGACAATAGCATGGGAAAGACCAGCCCCCATGATCCAATTACCTCCCTCTGGGTCCCTCCCACAACATGTGGGAATACTGGGAGATACAATTCAAGTTGAGACTTGGGTGGTAACACAGCCAAACCATATCATTCTGCCCTTGGCCCCTCCAAATCTCATGTCCTCACATTTCAAAACCAATCATGCCTTCCCAACAGTCCCCCAAAGTTTTAACTTGTTTCAGCATTAACTCAAAAGTCCACAGTCCAAAGTCTCATATGAGACAAAGAAAGTCCCTTCCACCTATAAGCCTATAAAATCAAAAGCAAGCTAGTTATTTCCTAGATACAATGGGGATACAGGTATTCAGTAAATACAGCCATTCCAAATGGGAGAAATTGGTCAAATAAAGGTTACAGGGCCCATGCAAGTTCAAAATCCAGTGGGGCAGTCAAATTTTAAAGCTCCAAAATGATCTCCTTTTACTCCATGTCTCACATCAGGGTCAAGCTGATGCAAGAGTTAGGTTCCCATAGTCTTGGGCAGCTTTGCTCCTGTGGTTTTGCAAGGTATAGCTTGGTATAGCCAAGGCTTGACAGCTTCCACCCTCTGAAGCTATAGCCCAAGCTGTACATTGGCCCCTTTCAGCCATGGCTGGAGTGGCTGGGACACAGGGGATCAAGTCCCTAGGTGGCACACAGCATGAGGACACTGGGCCTGACCCACAAAACCATTTTTTGCTCCTGGGCCTCCAGGCCTGTAATGGGAGGGGTTGCCTTGAAGGTCTCTTACATGCCCTAGAGACATTTTCTACATGGTCTTTGGGATTAACATTAGGCTCCTTGCTATTTATGCAAATTTCTGCAGATGGCTTGAATTTCTCCCTAGAAAATGGATTTTTCTTTTCTGTGGCATAGTCAGGCTGCAAATTTTCCAAACTTTTATGCTCTGCTTCTCTTATAAAACTGAATGCCTTTAACAGCACCCAAGTCATCTTTTGAATACTTTACTATTTAGAAACTTCTTCTGCCAGATACCCTAAATCATCTGTCTCAAGTTCAAAATTCCACACATCTCTAGGGCAGGGGCAAAATGCCACTAGTTTCTTTGCTAAAACATAACAAGAGTTACCTTTGCTCCAGTTCCCAACAAGTTCCTCATCTCCATTTGAGACCACCTCAAACTGGACCTTATTGTCCATATCACTGTCAGCATTTTGGGCAAAGCCATTCAGCAAGTATCTAGAAAGTTCTAAGCTTTCCCACAAAGTTTCTGAGCCCTCCAAACTGCTACAACCTCTGCCTGTTACCCAGTTCTGAAGTCACTTCCACATTTTTGGGTATCTTTTCAGCAGCAGCCCACTCTACTGGTACCAATTTATTGTATTAGTTTGTTTTCACACTCCTGATAAAGACATACTGGGAACAAAAAAGGTTTAATTGGACTTATAGTTCCACATGGCTGGGGAGGCCTCAGAATCATGGTGGGAGGTGAAAGGCACTTCTTACATCAGCAGCAGGAGAAAAATGAGGAAGAAGCAAAAGTGGAAACCCCTGATAAACCCATCAGATCTCGTGAGACTTAGTCACTAGCATGAGAATAGCACAGGAAAGACTGGCCCCGATGATTCAGTTACCTGCCCCTGGGTCCCTCCCACAACATGTGGGATATCTGTGAGATACAATTGAACTTGAGATTTGGGTAGGGACACAGACAAACCATGTCAATATGTATGTGTGTAGGGATCACACATGGCACAGTGAAAGGAGCATGGTCATTTTATCATCAAACACACCTTGACCAAACCCTAACAAGAGCCCACTTATAACTGTGGGACCTGGCAAAGTTTCTTATTCCCCTTTAGCCTCACTTTCCTTATTTGTTAAATGGCAATGCAAATACTTACTTCATAGCACTGTCAAACCTGAATAACACACTTTCTATACAGGCTTTAGAAAAGGAGACTTTCTAAAAAAAATGATATTTATTCAGGATTGGGAATTGCAATGGGAACATGCATGTGCATATTCAGGGAGGTAAAGGAAGACAAAGGTTCTTAAAGGAAAGATAAGATGGGTTAGGTAAGCTGTTTTGAGACATGCTTGGCTATAAGGATTAATAACAAGGATGGTGTCAGTCCAAGGTTGGACAACAGTCACTGGCCAGATATCCTCGAATAAGTATTTTCTGTGTGACATTTGTGGTGGCCTTTGAGCAAGGTTGTGATCTGCGCATTTTTTTTGTGATAGTTTTTGTTACCAGGTATGTGTACGTGTGTGAGAACACCCCTGCTTCATGGCCCTATCTGTCAGGGTTTTAACAAAGCGACTCCATTTTGATTCTGACAATTTTCCCAGAACTAAGACAATTTCTGACACATATAGTTATACAAATTCTAATTTCTTTTCTCCCATTCTTTATAAAAGCACAGTCTAAACTTTTTACTCTGTATCTGTTGTCAGACTCATTGTTACTAGAAATATTGAACTTGTCTGTTATTACAATTAAAAGTGACTGGAAATGATTTTCTTGATTCAATTATTTTCTGCCAATGTATTAGCTTGGACTACTTAATCTAAGAGTTATAAATACATGGCATATATGCCACCTCCTTTTCTCCCATAATTGATCATGGTTCTCTTTACCACTCAGCCTAGAGGAAGCCTCCAAATCCTCCTTGACACAGTGCCGGCCTCCTCAACCAATCCACCAGAATTGTCAATAAGAGCAAAACCTGAAGCCTTGCACCAATCACTAGAATGATGATTTCCAAAATCATCATAATTTTTACTGATGTAGAAGCAGGAGCACTGAGAACCAGGCAGAAGAGCTCCCCCTAACATGCTAGTGGATAGTGATGAGAGAAACCTCAAGATCTGTTTTGCAACAGCAATATCTGAGAGCAGAAGGAACACAGGAAGGTCTGATGAACATTTCTCATGACTCCAACCAGCGTCCTCAGTCACAATGCCAAAAAAATAAGCTGACGCAGCCCCATCACTGTTGCCAAGTCTATCACCTGTTCTCATCAGCACTCGGTGTGAAAGACAGTCTCCAGTTTTCATATTCATCTCACAATTTAGGTGTCTTTTTCCTGTTCCCTCACTCAAAATATATCGTTCATCTTTCAATCCAATCTAGTCAGAATGAACTAAGCACCTACTATGTGACAAACCTTCAATTCTTGTTAGATTTGTAAGGCCATCTCAGCTCTCAAGGTGCTTATAAGATACACCCATGCTAACACATCAACGCTGTCCACTGTGATAGGTTCCAAGACAGAGGAAGAGCATGTTTATTCATTTGTTCCTCTCTATACTCATTTCCTTCAAAACTAAATAGGCATGTAGGTGGTCTGATTCCATAATTAGAGTCAACATAAAATCTAGACCTCAGATGTCACCAACTAGTAATGGGTGCTAGCTTGAAACACATCATCTTTATCAGCATCTTTCCCTTTAAGAAGTCAGGCAGCCCCAGAGGCTACACAGACTCTAAGATCTGCAATGTGCCACTGCAGAAATGAGTAGTTCTGTAGTTCATTCTTTTGGAATAATCTTCAAATTTATTCAGCAAGCCCATTATTTCCAGGGAGTGAGCTAAGCACTGGGGAGACAGAGGGAAACAAGATCTATAACCTCCCGAGCAGCTCACAGTCCAGGGAGGTAACCAACACGTAAATAAGTAATTAGCATAAAATGGAGGCACCAGGAAGCCCTGATCTTTGAGTTGATATTTGATGGATGAGCAGATCTTCATCAGATAAAGAGATGGGATAAGGACATTCCAGGAGGCAGGTCATTGGAGCAATTTATGAAGTAACAGGGAGGTGAGTAATCTGCTTTGTTAGAACTTGTGGGATAAGGAGAGAGATGATGGCAAGATGGAGGAATGACTCAAAAGGGGAGTGGAACTCAGGCTCCAGTCATGAGGAGTCCTGAGGTTCATGTCAAGGAGTTTCAGTTTCAACCATAGATAAAGAAGCTGCTCAAAAATGTAAGCAGAGGAATGACATAATACTAATGGCCAGCATTTAGCACTTCTCATATGGCTTCAGCTAATCCTAATGAAATTACGTGAAGTTGGTGTTTCTGATATTATCCCCATCTTACAGGTTACAAAAGTGAGGCTTAGGAAGGTTAGATAATGGTTTTAGGTAAAACAACTAGTGAATGTCAGAGCCAGGAAATAAAGTTTTGCTTCTGAGCTCTGAACTTATGGAATGAAAGAAGAGAATAGAAACAAGAAGTTTTAAGGGGGAGACTGCAATATTTCAGGTAGCAGATGAGGAGAGTTGCACCAGAGCAGTGGCAGTGGAGATGAGATAGACTCTGGTGTGGTATATTTCAAAGAGAGTTGCTCCTTCTCTGCCATTCCAGAAGGCACTAATGAATCACATTCCCATTATTTAAAATCTACTCTATTTTCTTTATTGTAAAGTACTTTTACCAATTTTTGTAACCTTACAGGTTACAAAAGTGAGGCTTGCCTATTTGCAAATACAGGATTCAAAGATAAAAATTTGTAACTACTAAAGAAAGTTTAAATAATAATATTGATGTTAAATTCTAAAGCAGAGTTCCAAAATGTTCTCAGCAACCTCAATGGTGTTGGGATAATGTATGATCTATGAGTAATTTTCTCAATCATTTTTTCATCTAACAGTCACTTTTTGAGGACATATTTTATTTTGGACCCTGGGCAAGGTGATGGGGATATAGTGATTGGGACATACTTTGTCAAGGGTCAAATAGAATATCTTGTGCCTCAAGCAGAACACAAGCTGTCCATATTACTTGGAAAATAATAATAAAGTAATAGTTTGTATGGGAGTGTGCAGGTGTGGTGTGTTGTTAAAATATTTTATTTATTTATTTATTTATTTTGAGACGGAGTCTCACTCTGTTACCCAGGCTGGAGTGCAATGGTGCAATCTCAGCTCACTGCAACCTCTGCCTCCAGGGTTCAAGTAATTCTTCTGCCTCAGTCTCCTGAGTAGCTGGGACTACAGGTATGCGCCACCATGCTTGGCTAATATTTTTGTATTTTTAGTAGGCACAGGGTTTCCCCATATTGGCCAGGCTGGTCTCGAACTCCTGACATCATGATCTGCCCACCTCAGCCTCCCAAAGTGTGGGATTACAGGTGTGAGCCACCGTGCCTGCCCTGTTAAAATATTTTTAAAAAATCATTTCCTAATATGTTTTATTCACACTTTATACTTCAGGCAATGTTAATTCTAGGAAAAGTCCCCATGATATATTTTGCACATTTATCAAAGAACAGATTGTAACAAAAGATTGTGCTTCTGTGACAATAGCTTTGATTAACACCTATCATAATAGAACCATCATTTGCTCAGATAAGCATTTGTTAAACAACCCAATCTGCTACTGAATTAGAGGCCAGATGCCTCTATCTCCACATTCCACACGTGCTGAGAGGACAGTTGCCACCTCCCTCTTCAAGCTCTAGCCGTGAATGGTCTTTGTCTGAAGGATGTCTCAGGCCTGCTCCAACTTGAGGTTCTAGGATTCTGTAAATTTAGTTCTTTTCTCCAGAGTGACCAGTGGTATTTCAGCTGTATTGTTCCATGAACCCCACAAGTAAAAGGTCCAGTAATAGGCCAGGCATGGTGGCTCACACCTGTAATCCCAGCACTTTGGGAGGCCGAGGCGGGCGGATCATGAAGTCAGGAATTCGAGACCAGCCTGTCCAACATGGTGAAACCCTATCTCTACTAAAGATACAAAAAATTAACTGGGCATGGTGTCGTGCACCTGTAATCCCAGCTACTTGTGAGGTTGAGGCAGAAGAGTCACTTGAACCCGGGAGGTGGAGGTTGCAGTGAGCCAAGATCACGCCACTGCGCTCCAGCCTGGGTGACAGAGCGAGACTCTGTCTCAAAAAACAAACAAACAAAAAAGGTCCAGTAATGACACTCACCAGAATGCTACCCCACTGGGGGCAATTCCAGTGGTACCCATTGGAAGTAAGTTTTCATCACCTCAGGCTAACTGACGTGTCATCTGCAAAATAATAGTGGCAATCTGGCTCCTCCTGATGGAAGGGACTAACCTCACAGGATCCTGTGACAAGGAGTGCTCAACCCCAGACTAACTCCAGGACTAGGATTCACTACTAATGTTCATCTTTAGAAAAGGTGTAATTGTTAGAATTTTCTTTCTTATACTTGGCTAAGTTCTGCTCTATAATTTTCATTCTAGTTTTGTTTTCTGAAGCCAAACCAAATGAGTTTATCATGACAACATGACCGCCTTCTCGTGTCCGTGTCAGGTCATCTTTTTCTTCAATTAAGCCACTAGACTTCCTGCCATTATTCCAGTTACACCATTTCCGGACCCCCTCATTATCCTGAGCACTTTTTTCGTGACTCGCTCGGATTCATCAGTGTTCTTTAAACTGTGATACCAAAAACTGAATTGAACACAATATCCTCATGGAAATTTGATCAGTAAAGAGTATACAGTAATATTCATTCCTTACTCTTCTGTTACTAAAATCTAAAATATCTTTGTTTTTATCTGACGGCCATGGTGCTCATGTCCAATAAAAACACTGTTGCCTCAGGGCCTTTGCACTTGCTGTTCTCTCTGTCAAGAAAGCTTTTTCCTCAGATATCCATGTGGCTTTCTCACTTCAGTCTGTTCAAATGTCATCTCCTCAGTCATCCCCAGTGAAGCAGTGTCTTCCCTTAGTCTCTTTCCTTGCATAGATTATTGTTTCTTCCTTGCATAGATTATTGTTTCTTCCTTGCAACTATTGTCACCTGATACATAATTATTTCATGGGCATCTTGTCTGTTTCTTTCACAAAAGGTGTGCTCCATGAGGCAAGAGATAGTTTTGTTCTTTGATGCTGCATCCCTTGGCACATGGAAAATAAAATATAATAAATAATTGTTGGCTAAATAAAAATTGGGTGTATAATCAACAATAATTTCTAGAACTTTTTAATGAAATTCTGTTAGATTAAGTCTTTGCCCATTCCTTACTTAACAATTCACTTGTTTTTCTAATTATAA
Source organism: Gorilla gorilla gorilla (assembly GCF_029281585.2). Taxonomy (NCBI): domain Eukaryota; kingdom Metazoa; phylum Chordata; class Mammalia; order Primates; family Hominidae; genus Gorilla; species Gorilla gorilla. The sequence continues at coordinate 30,258,239 of NC_073227.2, read as the reverse complement.
ATAGCTCATGTTTATTATCACTTAGGAAACACAGATAAGCAAAAGAAAAAAACCCCACAGAAACTGATTCTCTTATATCTACACAGTACTTAACACATAATTTTCTAGACTTTTTATTATTAATTAATTAATTTATTTATTTATTTATTTTGAGATGGGGTCTTATCCCGTCATCCACACCGTAATACAGTGGTGCAATCACAGTTCACTGCAGCTTCGAAACTCCCCAGGCTCAGGTGATCCTCTCAACTTAGCTTCCCAAGTAGCTGGGTCTATAGACGTGAACCGCCACCTGACCTGGCTAATCTTTTGTATTTTTAGTAGAGATGAGATTTTCCTATAATGCCCAGGCTGGTCTCAAACTCCTGGGTTCAAGAGATCCCCCCACCTTGGCCTCCCAAAGGGCTAGGATTACAGACGTGAGCCACCGCACCCAGCCTAGGCTTTTTATTTATATATATCTTTCTTTTACTAAAATGAGATAATAATTTAAATATTTTTAAGTTGAATTATTTTTAGTGTATGTATTTTCTCTTATCAGCAAATATCCCTATTACTAAGACCATATAATGTTTTACTCTGCAGGTATAACATAATTTGCTTACCAGTCATTAATGATTAGGAATGTAAGTTATTTTCAGTTTACTGTGAATTTAACAGTATTCTAACAGTGTTACACCTCAATTTATGGGACTTCCATAATTATTTCCTTGGTAAAAGACTTGTCACATTAAGGAATACAAAATATACCATACTACTAATAGTTATTATTAAAAGATATGTTTAAATTTTAAGTATTCTGTCACTTTTGGCTTTCTTGAGAGGGTGGGAAAAGAGGATATTCCTATATTACTGGTAAATGTGTAAACTGACATAGTATTTTTGGAAGATCATTGAGTTATAATTATATCTATGAAGCAAGGAAAAACAACAAGCTATAAGTTTTTTCTTTTGTCTGTCAAATTTACAACTTTTCCTCATTGGCGTAACAGAAAAATCAAATATATGTTTCTATTTTGTTTTTTACTTTTATTTAAGTTTTATTTCTTGTCTGCTGTTGAACTTTTTCAGAAAGCTTGTTTGTATCTTGAGTCTCTAATCAACTTAGAAGTCATCACTCTTACTTTTGTACATTTCCTGAGTAAATCTGAGTCTTTATTTACAATGAGTGATTATAAAGTTTTGAACAGGAAATGCCAAATACAAAATAGTGTTGTAAACAATTAGGCTTCTTATTAAAGATTACTTTGCTTGTCTTTCATTTTGTTTTAATGAAGATGGATACAAACAAACGAAATGAATTTTAGGAAAGTGCACCAAAAGAGAGTGAAGAGTTTGCAAATAAAATTAAAAATAAAGTAAAATATAAAGAAAGACTAAAAAGCTAAAAATGGTCAGGTGTGGCTAAATATTCAAGTGCCCTCAGTGACTTTCCTAAATCATGCCTTCGGCTGCTGAAGGACTTCTGTAAGGCAAACACTGATCCATATCTTCGCTAAGGACAGAAAAAGACACTCCAGTTAACGATCAAGGTTTTGATAAGAAAAAACTTTACAGAACAGAAATTTAAATATTCAAATATCCTGTTCATGGAGGTTATACACACAAACACACACACACACACGGAGGTTTATATATATATATATAGATATGAGATATATATACATATGAGATATCTCTCTCTCTCTCACATGTTGTCTTTAAGAAATTATATAGGTTCATTGTAACAGTTACCTGTGATTGCATACCTTTCCACCCAATGCCCCGTTTCCTCCAGAAAGAAAAAAAACCTGTGTTTTAAAAAGTTATTTGTTATCTCTCACCAGTCTACAGGTCTGGATCAGGGCTAGCTTCTACTGGTTAGAGCTTGCTTCTGTATCTGCAGGTAGCCCAGGTTTACAGGGGGCTGACTGGTCTAGGAAGGCTGATTCTGGAATGATTTAGTTCTGCTCTAAGTCCTCTATTATCCTCCAGTAGGCTAGCCCAGGCTCATTCTCAAGAAAGAGCTAGAGTGCAAAAGAGTGCAGAGGCATACACACACTTTTTCAAGACTCTGTGCACTGTCATTTGTTAAGGTTTCATGGTCTAAAGGAAGTCATATGGCCAAGCCAGACAGTGTGGAAGTCAACTGCCAAAAGGCATGAATACAGGAAAATGTGAAAATTGGAGTATTAACATTTCATACTCATTTATGTGAAAATGTAATGCAAAATCTCTGGCTCATAGGAGGCCCCACTGGTTATTAGCCATCTCTGAGTTGATTAGACCAATGAACCTTGATGGTTCAGACATAGTCACACCTGAAAGCAGAATGATTGTTTGAGGTGTCATCCAAATTTATAACTTTATGTACAAGATACCTGGAAGTGATTTTTTTCTTCCTGCATGGGATTGACAAGATTGATATACATCTGTATAGTAGGAATATATTATAACCCAATGTTAGCATGTCATCATGGTCCTGTGTTAATAATAGAGATTCTTAATGTTTTCATACTAGCTTCCCATAGGATAGATGTGTGATTTCTGTGTTTATTTTACTATGTTAGAAGAAAGACATACATAGCTGCTTAAAAATACCATTAAATATACTCTTTTCAATTTTGCTTAAATTGTTATATGTGGATCTTAACAGTGGGCAACATCTGCTAGGAATATATCAAGTGTAAATAAATGTAGGATTCCACAGTGAGTGAAAGAAAACTAAAAGATGATCTATAAATAAAGTGTCTGAAAAGCATTGTGTTTGGAAAAGCCAAGGAGAAAGTTGTTAACTAAACACATTTTTAAATTTTCCAACACTGATGCAAAAACAAACCAGTAATATTCTTGGAGAGGTATTGATGTGTGTTAAATAAAGAAGATATTACTTTCCTTCTTGCCAGTCTTTACTTAAGAGATGTGTGAATCTGACTAAATCTCACAGTTGTTATTAATCTGGAATTTTTGAAACTGGAGCATTGTTATTGCAATGAGAAGATATAAGGGTAATTCATCAGGTCCTCTGTGATGTAAAAAAAATTGTTTTAAACCTACCTCTGTCTTAATAGTTGCAGCTGTGGCTGTTTATGCAGTAAATAGAGCCTCTTCCTCTTTGCCTTTGGGCATCATCATAATAATTAAAATGTTCGCATTACTTTTTATTAGTCTTGCAGAAATCCTTTGTGAGAATCAGGGGCCATAATATTATTCCCATTTTACAGATTAGGAAATCGAGGATGAAGTAAGATCAAGTGACTTGCAAGGTACATAGCTAGTAGGGGTTCCTACAAACTCTAGTTCATTGCCTTCCCTCCTACATGTTACTCTCTTTCTCTGTAGGGATTCAGGGTCACAGTCAACCCACTCCTTCCCAAGGCATACAATTGGCTTCCCATGTCCCTTTAGGGGAGGCAAGTAGACAGTCAGGAGGAGAATCAAGCAAGAGATCATTGACTAAAACTATTGAGAACAAGAAAACAAAATGAAGGTGTGAAGCTTTACAAGAATTGAAAATAGGTGGCCTAAAATCCAGATGTATTTCTTTGTTTGAGCACTTGGTTTGATCTGCACAGTATTTTCAAGCACAATTGAACTGGGCAAATGTTCACTTGTAAGCAGGTTAGCACTTAAGTTTAATACTCACCTTTTTGTATATTTTTGTTGCTTGTCTGGCTTCTCTAATATTTGATGTTGCAACTCTAAGAGAATTTTAATTAATCATCTGCGTATTTTAGAGAATAGATCAAGAATAACATTTCCTTTCCGAGTACAAGAGGTTGGCTAGTTCTTGTAATTCATTTGGTTGGTCATGTGTTCTGTGAGTAGCAACATGGAACGGACACATACGTTGGGGTAAGTAAACCCTGGATGTGCACATTGAGCTGAAGCCTCCTCACAAGCTTGCCCATAGCAGCCGTCGTGCTCCAGTGAGGTCAGTGAGTACATGCTCCCCACTCCCTGGAGGGATAGGAGCTGTAACAACACAATATGATCCTTGAAAACTGGTTTGGAAGGGGAAGCTGTCATCCTGATTATCACATAAATCAGGCACTGTGCTTATCATCAAAGCTAGTAATGAACACTCAGTCACACATAGCAGCATGTGAATTTGTTGGCATTTACATCTCAGCTTTGGACACTTGAGATATCCATTCATCCAATCCTAGAAAACACTGGGGAAAATGTATATACCCTACTTTGCTAAGGGAAGAAGAAAGAGTCTTTCTAGTCTTGACTACCTATGTGTTTGAGACTCTTAACGTACTGTAGAAGTCTTTGTAGATATTTGACAAAAAATGATAGATTCAGTAAGATCAACCACATTTTCTTTGATTTACCCACTTACATTGGATAACATCCTCTTAAAATTCACAGGTATCTTCTGTATTTCATAATCACTTTATCCCTAATAATGATTCTTCAAATCATTTGGCTCAGTTTGTAATAAATGCACTGTGACATTCCCTAAACTTAGATTCCCATACTAATCTAAGAAATTAGAAAATTGGCAGGAAAGGCTGCAAAAAGAAATTATTCTACTCCCAATGATAGACGGTAAGAATCAACCCTTATACAGCTCTTACTCTGTACGTCAGCACAACTACATCAACTCCTTCAATCCTCAGAACCACTCTGTTACCAATTTACTACTTCTGTCCCCATTTTCCAGGGAACTGAGGCACAGAGAGATTAGATGAGGTAACTGAGGTTGCACAGATAGTGAGAATGCTGGGATTTAAGACTGGCGTGTCCACCTCCTGAGCTTCTGCTCTTAGACAATACGCTATTCTTTCTTTCTAAGGGAACTGGATCAGTTGCCTACAAATTTCTACCCCTCACAGCATCTTTGCTCAGCCTCCTTTCTGTTCCTGGAAAGAGAATCTCTCCCCAGATTCTCTGCTTTCCAAGGTGAATGAAGTTCAAGGATCACTTTCTCTATGACGCCTTACCTAGTTCTTCCTAGCACAGAGCCGGAATAAGCTTCTCTGGACTTTTGCCTTTCTGTTTCAACACTTACCATTTGTGTTTATGTCACCATACACTCATCTCTCTACTACAAAGTAGAGTCAGCTCCTTCAGGAAGAGGAATACTATGTAATTTTTTATATTTGTGTATTCCTGGTGCTTAGGAGATCACCTGGCATATAGTAAGGACTGTATAATACACAGTAATACATATTGTATTGGACGTGAATGAATAAAGGTATTTGGAGATGCCTCTTAGTACATAAGAATTGGTTTTAAATTTCTTTTAACCCTTTTATTTAATACCAATATCTAGCCTAATATGAAGCATTTTTATTGGGTATTCATTAGACATTTTGACTCTAGACACTTTGACTTAGACTCTAGGCATGAGTCACTGTTTATATTAAGGCTCAGTTGAAATGACAGAATGGATAACCTTGACTTAGGTGAATTTAAGTAGCACCTTTGATCCTGAGTCTGTTTTCTTCTGAACTTAATTAGCTATACCCCACAGTAATTCAGCAATGTCCTGTGGGATATTAAATGGTAAAATAAATAGTTTGGTAGTTTCTTTATAAACCTCATGGAGGATCTACATTCCCCACATTTCACTAGACATCATTACTTTACAGTAATCATTTAATCTGAAATAATGCCATTATGTATAAATTGTGTGAAGCTGCTTTCCTTCCCTTCGTTAAGTGTTTCTCTGAACACTTAACAATATTGGACTTCTTTTAATTATTTTCTCTGCACCAGAGTTCTCACTTTTTTTCTCTGCTGTTGTTCGGGGTATTCATGATTGAACAAATCAATTATTAAAAAGAAAACCATGCTCCTTTTGTGCATTGCCTGGATGTCTTAACAATCTCATTTGATGAGTGACTTGTAAAAATATTTAACTCACCCTGTTTGACGTATGTCATGTGCTCAACAAGAATAATGAATGTGCTCTTTGATACTGAGAGGATTGCATTTGCAGTGTTTTTACTCTGATTTCAGCACTGCCAGGGGTGAGAGGTGTCTCTGTTTTGATCACAGCCACATTTTAGCTCAAAAGACTTGAATTGTTTGACCTTGCTAGTCAACTCTATGCAATACATTTACAAACATATATATATATATGTTTACATTACAAATACATTTGCAAACATATATATATATATACACACACACACACATATATATTTGCATCAGGTCAAGGTTAATTATAGTTGGTATTTGCTTAATAATTCATCCCCTACCATTCTAGCTTATGACATAAGAAGTGAACTATTTGGGAGAAAAGAAAAGTCAGTGCTATATTCAATTTATTGCAGCAGGTGTGCTTCCAGTTGGGAAATTGATTGGAAGAGGAGTTTAATAAAGAAGAGATTCCTTATAAAAGTTTAGGTCACAAAATGCATTTAAGGAATTAATCATGGCTGTGGAATTACTTCATGTTCAAAAAAGAAAACTTTAGACCATGGGCTCAATGGCCAGAAGCTTGACCTTCATCTGAACTCTTGATTTCTGGGTCTTGTTTCCAAACTTTGCATAACTGGATTTTCCAAAAGCTTCTCAAGCATGTGGCTCACTTATGGGCTACCCCAATACTCGGCAGTCAGCATGTATCACATCATCATGCATATCACACCTAGTTATAATAGGGCCTGTTTTCTTATGCCTAGGCCCTGCTGGAAGATCCTTTGAGATGGAAACTGTGTTCTGCTGACATTGTATTTGCAGAACCTATCATAGTGCCTGGGTCATGGTAGCCATTCAGAAATAACTACTGAATTGCTGGGTGCGATGGCTCATGCCTGTAATCCCAACATTTTAGGAGGCTGAGGTGAGTGGATTGCTTGAGTCCAGGAGTTTGAGACTAGCCTGAGCAATATGGTGAAACCCTGTCTCTACAAAAAATACAAAAATTAGCCAGGCATGTTGGCGCACACCTACAGTCTCAGCTACTTAGGGGGCTGAGGTGGGAGGATCACTAGAGGTAAAGGCTGCAGCGAGCCATCATCATGCCACTGCACTTCAGCATGGGTGACAGAGCGAGACCCTGTCTCCAAAAAAAAAAAAAAAAAACTACTGAATTAATTTATTAATGATAATAATAATGCCACATTAATATAATAAGGCAAATTTTACTGACTCGTATTTTTTCCCACAAACTATAAGAATTCTAGTTTGCCTTTAAAAATTCAAACCCAGTTTTTTTTCCTGGGAGTCCCCAGAGGTGTTTCATATAAGATACTAATAGTCTCATATTTCTTTGACTCTGGCACTAGACTGACCCAACTGATGCACAAATCAAGGATATGTTTTTCCATTCTCTCCAAGGTCACAAACTTTCCAGGAACTAATGCAAGATTGTATTTCTGATAGTCACTGTGCTGAAGACATGTATGTCTCTTCTGGAAATGAGAAAATCTCTTTGCTCCACTTTGCCAACTTGGCATTAAAGAAAACCAAACATCATGTATGTTTTTTAGAGATAGAGTCTCAGTCTATTGCCTGGCCTCATATCTTTCTGTGTACCACAAAGTTACTCAGAAGAACAGCTTTTTATCTCTACCTGAGCTCCTCTCTTCATCCACCTTGGACATGTGTCTGTGGTGCTGGGTTGGGTATTAATATCTGGTTCTAATACCATGCTCAATGCTGCCTTTCTATCCTGATTTCCCACCAGACATAAATGTAAATATTTTTTAAGCCAAAAATAGAATTTTCTTTCCTTCTTAGCTACTTTGCTTCTTTCCATATTTCCAATTTTTATTCTTGCAGTCATTTATTCTACATATAACTATTGGATGAATACTATGCCCCAAATACTCTAATAGATTCTGGAGATAAATTGATGAACAAAACAGATGAAATTTCTATCCCCCTGGAGTTTATAATTTTGTTCACTTGAAGATGGCCAGATATACTTTAATCCCACTTGAGACCTAACTTGAATCTGTGCTAATCTTAAAGTTTTTCTTTCTAAGCAAGCAAACGTTTTTCCTATATTTTACTTGGTTAGAGCAAGACAAATATTATGTAGTTTGAAGATTTGTAAATGCATAAGAAAGAGAGAGAAAGAATGAAGCCAATTATAAGGACCTTCCCTTAGGTAGAGGACAAGAGAAGTGCAGGGGGAGATGAGAAAGACACTATTTGATTACGTGATTAGGGATAATCATCTCATGAAAATTCCCAAAGAATATATGGAAGTAGAGATGTTCTCAAACAGGAACCCAGAAGACAGAGAAGTAGAACGTGGAAAAACAGAATAACAGAAGGAGCTGGGCTTCAGAGGTCAACTCCAAAATAAAAACTGCCTCTTCATGGAAGGGTTGATTAAACCTGTCCAAGAACTTAGAGTCATTAATTGATGAGCTGTCGGAGGAAGAAGACATACTTAATAGAATGAATTTTAATTTTCTGCAAGCAAAGCCTAAATTCCTGAAAAAAATGTTATAAAAGATACTTGAAAGCAAGGTGGCCTATTTTCCAACAGTCCCAGTCAATCATGGAGAGCTGCCATTTTTGAAGAGTGACTCATCAGGGAAAAAGTGATTAAGCAGCTGAAAACAGCAAATAAGAAAGAGCTGACAAGGTTCCCCAAGAACTAAAGGTGGGATATCCAAAATGAACTTCAAAAATCCTGTGATAACTGCTCATGTTTTCCTCTTTCAAAAACCTTTTTTCTAAATGGGAAGGTGGAAAGATCAATCAACTAAAGCGTAGGAGACAGAACCAAATGACACCAAGGTTTGAATTGTTCCTGCAGTTAACTCTTGGAATTTGCTCAACTCATGATCAATCTAAGAAGTGGGCCATGGCCCAAGGCCATGAACTATAATCAGTCAAACTTTCTAATGACCATGCCACTGAAGGAAAGTATTATGTGGAACTCAGTGCCAAGAATATTCTTTATGCAAATTAGATATATAACAAAGGATATGCTTTTATAGGAAAGCTCTCAGGATAGTATACATCCCAGAGAGAATTTTGTTTGTACTTGTAAAGAAGACACCTAACAAAACTATGTTGTTTTAAAATTATTCCTCAAATTTTTCTTTTGTAAATAAGTAAAACATTATACAATCAAGTTTCTTAATGGATCAACTATTAGAAACAATAGAGCACAAATAAATCTTGGGCCCCCACGTGTCGTGATGTATAATATCCCAGTAAAGAAACAAGTTCAACTACCTAATGGTCATGTAAATTTTTATTGACCTAGGGAACGTGAAATGCCAACAAAGCCATTTTGTTCTTTCCCCGATTGTTTTGTTCTATTTGCTCTAAGGGCTGTTCCTTTCCCTGCCCCTGGATGAAAATTTAGCTTTGTACCATGGCCTTTTCCTCCTCCTTAGTTTTAAGAACTGTCTCCTTTGAGTAATTAAAATGTCCAGCCGTCAGTGTAATGATCAAAACTCTGATCTAATAACACATATAGGGCTACTTACCTTCTATCAGCTTGACACTGCTTCAGATCTGGAAACCCCATTAGGGAGGAGACATCCAATTGACTTCTTCCACCATCTTTGATTATCTTGTTTTCTGCTCAGCAGCTGAGCTTCTGATTCCTCAAGGTACAACCACACAAAGAGGGGATGAGTAGAGAAGTGTCATAGTCTTATGTGGCTGTGTGCTCACCATCTGTGACAGTGCCTTCTGCATGTAGGGAAGATTAGAATTGGCTCATTTCTTATAGTACTCATACTGCTCTTTTTAGAGAGTTTCCTGTGGTATAGTTTAAAAAAAAAAGAAAGAAAGAAATTATTTATTTCCCAGTTCCTAGCAGTAACTCCTAAAACCTTTGGAAGCTCCAAAGTGCTGAGTATTTTTTGTATGCTAATGAGATGACTGGTGACTGGGGAAACCTAGATATTCAAGATGGGGGATGGTCACCAGAAAGACCCAGCCATTTTTAGAGGGTTAGAAATTTCATCCCACCCTCACCCCCACAATCCCTTGAGGAGAGGGGCTGGAGATTGAGTTCAATTACCAATGGCCAGTGATTTTGATCAATTATGGCTACTAATGGAACCTCCATAAAGCCCCCTAAATGATGGGGTTTGGAGTACTTCCAGATCAGTTAAGACTTTAAGGTTCTGGGAGGGCATGGAAGCTCTGTACACACGCTCCCTTCATACCTTCTCCTATGCATATCTTCCATTTGGCATAGAAATAGAAGAGTTGTATTCTTTATAATAAACTGATAACAGTAAGTAAAGTGATTTCCTGAGTTCTTCAAGTCATTCTAAGGAATTACCAAGGCATGAGGAAGGGGTTGGTCATGGAAACACCTGAATTTATAGTCAGCTGGGTGGAAAAGTGGGTAGTCTAGGTACCCCATTTGTGGCTGGCAACTGAAATGGAAGCAGCATTGTGGGACTAAACTTAAAACTGTGGGGTCTTTGCAAACACTGGGTAGTTAGTATGAGAGTTGGATGCTTGGACACCCAGTTGGTCTTGAAGAATTGAACTGCTTGGTATGGAAAACCACTGTATTAGTTCGTTTTCATGCTGCTTATAAAGACATACCCAAGACCAGGAAGAAAAAGAGGGTTAACGGACTTACAGTTCCACATGACTGGGGAGGCCTCACAATCATGATGGAAGGCAAAAAGGGGCAAGTCACATTTTACACGGATGGCAGCAGGCAAAGAGAGAGCTTGTGGAGGAAAACTCCCACTTTTAAAACCATCAGATCTTGTGAGACTCATTCACTATCACAAGAACAGTGCAGGAAAGACCTGCCCTCATAATTCAATCACCTCCCACCGGGTTCCTCCCATGACATGTAGGAATTGTGGGAGCTACAATTAAAGATGAGATTTGAGTGGTGACACAGCCAAACCATATCATTCCACCCCAGCCCTTCCCAAATCTCATGTCCTCAAATTTCAAAACCAATCATGTCTTTCCAACAGTCCCCCAAAGTTCTAAATCATTTCAGCATTAACTCAAAAGTCCAGAGTCCAATGTCTCATCTGACACAAGGCAAGTCCCTTCCGCCTATGAGCCTATAAAATCAAAAGCAAGTTAATTACTTCCTAGATACAATGGGGGTACAAGCAATGGGTAAATACAGGTGTTCCAAATGGGAGAAATTTGCCAAAACAAAGGGGCTACTAAATCCATGCAAGTCTGAGATCCAGCAGGGCAGTCAAATCTTAAAGCTCCAAAATTATCTCCTTTGACTCCATGTCTCCATCTGGGTCACGCTGACACAAGAGGTGGGTTCCCATGGTCTCGGGCAGCTCTGCCCCTGTGGCTTTGCAGGGTACAGCCTCTCTCCCTGCTGTTTTCATGGGCTGGCATTGAGAGTCTGCAGTTTTTCCAGGCACACCGTGCATGCTGTAGGTTGATCTACCATTATGAGGTCTGGAGGACATTGGCCCTCTTCTCCCAGCTCTACTAGGCAGTGCCCCAGTAGGGACACTGTGTGGGGTCTCAGACCCCACATTTCCCTTCCACACTGCCCTAGCAGAGGTTCTCCATGAGAGCCCCGCCCCTGCATCAGAGTTCTGCCTGAACATCCAGGCGGTTCCATACATCCTCTGAAATCTAGGTGGAAGTTCCCAAACCTCAATTCTTGACTTGTTTATACCTGCAGGCTCAACACCATGTGGAAGCTGCCAAGGTTGGGAGCTTGCACCCTCTGAAGCCACGACCCAAGCTGTACCTTGGCCCCTTTTAGTCATGGCTGGAGTGGCTGGGACACAGGGCACCAAGTCCCTAGACTGCACACAGCTCGGGGACCCTGGGCTCAGCCCACAAAACCGTTTTTCCCTCCTAGGGCTCTGACCTGTGCTGGGAGCGGCTGCCCTGAAGACCTCTGACATGCCCGGGAGACATTTTCCCCATTGTCTTGGGGATTAACAATCAGCTCCTTATTACTTTTGCAAATTTCTGTAGCCAGCTTGAATTTCTCCCCAGAAAATGGGATTTTCTTCTCTATTGCATTGTCAGGCTGCAAATTTTTGAACTTTTATGCTCTGCTTCCCTTATAAAACTGAATGCCTTTAACATCACCCAGGTCACCTCTTGAATGCTTTGCTGCTTAGAAATTTCTTCCACCAGTTACCCTAAATCATCTATCTCAAGTTCAAAGTTTCACAAATCTTTAGGGCAGGGACAACATGCCACCAGACTCCTTGCTAAACCATAACAAGAGTCACCTTTCCTCCATTTCCCAACAAGTTCCTCATCTCCATCAGAGACCACCTCAGCCTAGACTTTATTGCTCATATCATTATCAGCATTTTTGTCAAAGCCATTCAACAAGTCTCTAGGAAGTTCCAAACTTTCCCACATTTTCCTATCTACTTCTGAGCCCTCCAAACTCTTCCAACCTCTGCCTGTTACCCAGTTCCAAAGTGACTTCCATATTTTCAGGTAACTTTTCAGCAGTGCCCTACTCTACTGGTACCAATTTACTGCATTAGTTCATTTTCATGCTGCTAACAAAGACATACCTGAGACTGGGAAGAAAAAGAGATAATGGATTTATAGTTCCACATTGCTGGGGAGACCTCACAATCATAGAGGAAGGCAAGGAGGAGCAAAGTCACGTCTTACATGGATGACAGCAAAGAGAGAACTTCTGCAGGAAAACATTTTGAAAACCATCAGATCTTATGAGATTCATTCTCACTATCACAAGAACAGCACAGAAAATACCTGCCCCCATAATTCAACCACCTTCCCACGTGGGAATTGTGGGAGTTATAAGTCAGATGAGATTTGTATGGGAACACAGACAAACCATATCAACTCCCCATACATTTAAGGTCAGAAGTGTTGTTTAAGGGGAAAAAAATGCTTCATTTGCATTTGCAATCCCTCACAGATTTTCCCTAATGCAGATCTTTCGTGACCTCTCCCTCAGACTCCTTTGGTGATTTTTATGAGGCTTTAGCCCCAAGGGATATGTGTCAGGTGATTCTAATGTTCCAGAGTCTACCTGGGCCTCTTCTCTCAGGATGGGTGGGATAACTGTGTGAGCGCATGGAGGCCTGAGACATGGCCACAGGGTGGCTGTTTGCAGAAGCGGGGGTGGAAGAATGGTAAAGCATGAACAGGAGGGCTTGGGTGTCCACATGCTTGCTTCTGAAGTCCCTCACAGTACAAGACAGAATGGGGTGGAGTGAGAAGAGGACAAGTAGTAAATCAAGGCCTGGCCTGCTTGCCTGTCTCTACTCTGTTTTGAGACAGAATTTCAAAGAGTTCATGAATTCCAAAGTCACACCTAGCCTTCCAGGTTTTGTATTTGTCAAAGGTGGGAGATAGGACATATTCCATTATAATTTTTTCAGCTCGATTTATACTTTTTGAATTTAGACATAGAGTATATAAAGCCTCCATGTTACTTTTACCTGAGGTCCACGAATGTTTGGGATGGGCCTGGCAATAAATGTAAATAATGTTTTTTTCTTAGTTTGGACTTGAAGGATCTTCTGTGAACAATTCTTACAGAAACTGATACTCTCCTTTGTGCCTTGGCTGTAGGTAAATTGGCCACAGCAGATTTCACTATGTGGCTTTTCTTCCCCCATAGGACTCATCATTTATAATATCACCTAATATACTGCATGATACACATATGTATTATGCTTATTTTTTACCACTTGTTTTTTTCTATCCCCTGCTCACTACCCTGTACCATCCCTATTTCCGATAAAATGTGTTTTCTATGAGGAAGGAGTTTTTATCTGTCGGAGTTCTTTTTTTTTTTTTTTGCTCATTTGCATGTCCCCTTGAAATGTAGTAGGCACACAATAAATATTTGTTGAGTGAATGAATATATATATGAACATAAATGCATTAAAATGTGCATTAAGTATCATTTGCCAGGTGAGATTTCATGATTTTTATTTATTATATTTTTATGTATCTTACAAATTTTCTGTAGTAAATATATCCACTGTAATCATAAAATGATATGATTATATTAAATTACAATGAATTTTCCCTATCCTTAATCTCTTTTATATTTCTTGCATAATGAATATTATTGTGCACATTTTGTAGATGATGAAATTAGCCTGTAATTCTTACTGTTTCAGCATATAATTGTGTTGTTTTTCACTTTCTCCCCAGGGTACCTTGTGTACCTTGTGAACATGACCAGTTTCCACATGAAAGAGGTTTTTGTGCTCTGCCCCCACTTCCCTTTTCATTTTGTGTTTGCACCTTAGTTGTAACTAAAGTACTCTGTCTGGTTTCTTCTTTCCCATCAGCCAAAAGAGATCATATAATAAAATCCACACCTACCTTGTACCCACAGGTAGGCAAGCGTAATAATGAAACCACAATTTCTTGTCAAATACTTCATTTGTGCTCAATTCACTCTGTGAAAAGACAGTTCTCTTCTTTTGAAAGCATGCAAGCTATCAAGTTGTCACTTTTGAAAAAAAATCTTAAAATATAAGGATGATAGAGTAGACAACTGCATATGATATACTTGTTTAGAAAAAAAAGTTCTGTGTCTTTGGTGACACCAAAGCACCTGAATGAATATGTTATTCAGTTAAAAAGCTTTGGGGTGGGTGTGTGCATGTGTCTGTGTGTGTGTGTGTGTGGTGTGTGTATCTGTGTGTCTATGTGTGTGTGTGGTGTGTGTGTCTGTGTGTGTGTGTCTGTGTGTGTGGGGGTGGTGTGTGTGTCTGTGTGTGTGTGTATCTGTGTGTCTGTGTGTGTGTGTGGTGTGTGTGTGTGTCTGTGTGTGTGTATCTGTGTGTCTATGTGTGTGTGTCTGTGTGTGTGTGTCTGTGTGTGTGGGGGTGGTGTGTGTTGGGGGTGAGGAAAGTCATGGTCTTGTTTTCTTTTGAATGTCAAGCTTTAAGCAGTCTTGAAACATCCCAATGTTTGGCACTATTAGAAACAAACATCCTTCTAAGTGATAGTTGACCAGACTTTTTAATTTTCACCTAGTTGTTTGACCATCATAAGCTATCAGAGAATATAGATATATATGATCAACACAACAATTATTTTTCTTTATGATCTTGTATAGACATGACTGAATTTAAGTCATCTTCATTTTAGAAACATAGATAATGAAGACTGCTTCCATTGTTCTTTGAGCACTTTTGCATTTTTTGAAATTGCCTGTATTTAAGGAGTACAATGTGTTTTGATATCTGAATATTTCACTAAATGATTACCATTATCAATCTAATGAATATATCCATCATCTCACAGTTATCTTTTATATCCAGTAAGAAGATTTACTTTCTTGGCAAGTTTCAAGTATACAATACATTATTATTAACTATCATCAACATGCTGTAGATTAGATTTCCAGAATATATTCATTTTATAACTGAAACATTACACTCTTTGACTGAAACCCCCTTCCACTCCCAACTTCCCAGCCCACTTTCCACCTTCCAGCTTCTGGATACTACTAATCTATTCTCTGTTCTATAAACCTAGAGGACATTATGCTAAGTGAAATAAGCAGACACAGAAATACAAATACTACGTGATCTCATATGTGGAATCAAAAGAAGTCAAACTATTTGGCATTTTTAAAATCCATTGTTTACTCAAGAAATAAGAAAAATATTTGCCAATAGGCTTTCTAGGATATTTTGAAGTATGTTGGGGAAATATTTAAGTTTCAATGATCTCAATCCATTATTAATGACATAATTCAAACTGAATTGAAAACTAAAGCTCCAGCACATTTTAATTATATGCAAATAAAATATTATTCAGTCTCATACTATTCTAGAAAAAATTATGAAATTTAAAAGTTTACAGTTGGGTGCAATGGCTCACACCTGTAATCCCAGCACTTTGGGAGGCTGGGGTGGGAGGATGGTTTGCGTCCCGCAGTTCAAGGCCAGCCTAGGCAACACAGTCAGACCCTGTCTCTTTAAAAAATAAAAAATTAGCCACGAGTGGTGGTGCATGCCTGTGGTCCCAGCTACTTTGGAGGCTGATGTAGGAGGATCGCTGGAGCCCGGGAGGTTAAGCCTGCAGTGCACCATGATCATGCCCCTGCACTCACCTGGGTAACAGAGTGAGATCCTGTCTCAAAATCAAAGTAAAAAATTTATTAGCCTGGCCTGAAAATTGCCTCCTTTATTAAATTGACTGTAATTTCTTCATTTGAAGGAAATGTGTCTTTTAGTAAACTCTAATAATGCACCTGGGCTAAATCAGATGCTTCATGTGCAGTGGAGAGAAGGCAGATCCGTTCCCATCCTTGGAAAGCTGATATGCAACAGTCATCAAACACATAAGAAGTGGATGAATGTTATGAAAATTAAAAAAAATGGATGTTGGGAGAAAGTCTGCAAAATTAACCTCCTGAGTCCTCTAAGGAAGAGACATTTAAGCTGTTAAGTCGACAGAAGTGAGGCTAAGTGTGGGTGGGTGGAAGAAGTGGGGCCTGGGGAGCTGAATTCAAGGCTGAAATCCCTGAAGCCTACGCATCTTTCTTTGTTTGAAATTTTGAGAGGTTGGCTGCCCCACAGTGTGTCATGTAGATTCTTTGGGGTGAATCTTTTTAGAAAGTCCCAGAGGTGAATCTGTCCAATGCTATGTTGAGAAACACTGGGATAGAGATTGAGCTGTCTTTCCTTTGGGAGTGTCTCAGTTGCATTTCTTGAACTGCACTTTTCCACGGTTCGTATGGCAGGAGTGGAGGCGGGCAGAAGTTAATTCAGGTCTCTGTGAATGTTTTGTGCAATCGAATCATATTCATGAATATGGTTTTTTTTCAGTGTCTGGTATGTGCTTGATCCTACTTAAGAACTAATAATAATGTTAAAATCAACTAGAGGTAACAATCATATAGTGTTGCTATGTGCCATGATACTAATATTCATTGATAAGTTATATAGCTTTACTGTGTGTCAGAAACACTTTTTAGCATTACATTTGTTAACTCTTTTGATCATTTTATTAAGTGCATAAGGTTAAATACTCTCATTATCTCCACCTCGTAATAGAAAAAGGAAGTGAGGCACAGAGGAGTTAGTAACTTTCCCAAGGTTACATTGGGCTAGAAAGTAACAAAGCTTGGATTCAAACTCACATATACTGTTTTCAGTGCCCATGTTCTTATCTGTTATGTTGTGTTGCAACATGAACTAAACATATTTCCAATCTTAAAGATGAGAGTGAAAGATACCAATGATAATATACAGAGCTAACTATAATATGCAGAATATAGTAAGTACCAAATAAAATACAGCCAGCCCTCCAAATCTGTTGGTTGTGCATCCCAGGGATTTGAACCAACCAGGGATCAAAAATACTTGGAAAAAAAAATAGCTCGGTACTGAACATGTACAGATGTTTTTTTCTTGTCATTATTCCCTAAACAATACAGTATGACAACTATTTATATGGCATTACAGTCTATTAAGTATTACACATAATCTAGAGATGATTTAAAGTATATGAAAGGGTATGTAGAAGTTAAATGAAAATACGACACCATTGGATATCAGGGACTTGACCATCCACAGATTTTGGTATCCATGGGGGCCCTGGAACCAGTTTCTAATAGATACCAAGGGACAACTCTATAAACGAAACAAGCCATTAATTCAGATGATGGAAAGGTGGAAGTTTGGCAGGAAGCTTGGGATGATAGGAGAGGAATCTGGCAATACTTTGTCTATATAAATTATGTCAGGCTCCCAACAAAAGAGAGTTTAGGAAGTGGGCCAAACTTGGAATACATCTTGGCCAGGAAGTATCTGAACTCACGGGTCAGATCTTGTGGTCAGGGACATTCATCCCCACCACTGTGCTGAGGGTAGTGTTCATGCCTCCTACATGGTAGACAGTAAGGGAAGGTTTGTTGAAGGATTAGCAGGAACCATGTCTTCTTGTTTCTTGATAAGGAATTGGGTAGCAATGGTGGTACTTGGTCCCGCATGCTGATTGCTACAGATGACCAGCTGGGGAGCAAATACATGACAGCACGCATGCTGAGGCCTGGCATCAATTATTAACATTTTTCAGCGTCCACTGTAACAGTTATCATGACTAGCATTCACACTGAAATTTACACGTTACGGAAGATCTTCCAATGGGCTATGCCATTTTAATGCCTGAAAATTGATTTATTTCACCCTCACTTTTGTAAAAACTATTTTGCTTTTGCCAAAAGTAATATATGTTCATGGTTTAAAAAGTTAAGAGGTCCTGTTAAGCTTATAATAAAAAACAAGTATCCTTACAAAATTACTCCTTCCTTTCAATTTCCACCTCTACAAAAGCAATCAGTTTTAATTTGCTTTTAGCTGCTTTTTTGGCATGCACCCTCATATATCTAAGTAATATGCTTACATTACTATTTCGTGATTTTTCCATTTTAAGTGTTATTCATTGACTTCTTAGGAAAGAATGGAGGATTTAACTGTTTAACACCTTCCCTCTGCCCTCCACCCCTCCACACATAGCCACAGTCATATATACACTTCCTTTCTCCCTACCTTGTCAATACAGGTTTATTATACCTTCTGGTTATATCAATATATTTGTTTTAGTATTATAAAATTTAAATATAACTCACGATTTTACCATGTATTGTGTTATGCATGTTACCATGTATCATTTCGTTCTTGTACAACTCTGCTTGGAGTAGATAATTGCCTTGTTTTTAATACTAAGTTTTCTCCATCTATACCATTAATTCAAAACCTTTTGAACAGATCTTAAATGTGGCTATTAATATACTCATACACATGAAGCAGCATATCATGATGTCTTTTCCAGAGGGATTTATTCCCACAATCCTTTGTCCTTTTCTCTACTCTCAGCCAGTTGATCTGTAGGCCTGCTGCCTCTGGGGAAGCCCCTTCGCTTTCACCTGAGAACTCCCTCTCTTCTGAGAGGATTCTGTTGGTTTCTGAATCCCACTTTCTGATTTACAGAAAGCATCTTTGTGGCAGAGCATCTTCAGCAGCTTTCCAAAAGGACTGCAGAAAACATTTTGAGATATTGTTTGTTAGACAGGGTAGGCTATCATGGTTTCTCAAACTCAGCACCATTGACATTGGGGCCAGATAATTCTTTGTTGTGACATCTGCCCTGTGCATTGTAGGATATTTAGTGTCACCTCCCAGCCTCTACCTGCTGTATGCCAGTAGCATCCCTTCAGTTGTGGTAACCAAAACCATTTCCAGACATTGCTGAATGTTCGCTGGGGAGTAATGGCAATGTTAATTGAAAACCACCAGGCTTTGTAAACAAATTAACTGCCAAATCTTAGTTGCTTAACTCAACACATGTCTGTTTCTTGTTCATGGTGTGTGTTCAGTGTGGGCTGGCACAGTGCTTGCACAAGCTCTCTTCTCTTGTCTGCCGCCATGTGACACATGTCTTTCACCTTCCAACATGATTGAATTAATTTATTGAATGTAAGTTCAATATACCTCTTTCTTTTGTAAATTGTCTAGTCTTGGGTATGTCTTTATCAGCAGCATGAAAACAGACTAATACAGTAAATTGGTATCAGTAGAGTGTGGGGCTGCTGAAAACATACCCGAAAATGTGGAAGCAGCTTTAGAACTGGGTAATAGGAAGAGGTTGGAACAGTTTGGAGGGCTCAGAAGAAGACAGGAAAGGGTGAGAAAGTTTGGAGCTCCCTAGAGGCTTGTTGAATGGCTTTGTCCAAAATGCTGATAGCAATATGAACAATAAAGTCCAGGCTGAGGTGGTCTCAGATGGAGATGAGGAACTTGTTGGGCACTGAAGTAAAGGTGACACTTATTATGTTTTAGCAAAGAGACTGGTGGCATTTTGCCCCTGCCCTAGGGATTTGTGGAACTTTGAACTTGAAAGAGATGATTTAGGGTATCTGGCAGAAGAAATTTCTAAGCAGCAAAGCATTCAAGAGGTGACTTGGGTGCTGTTAAAAGCATTCGGTTTTAAAAGGAAAACAGAGCATAAAAACTTGGAAAATTTGCAGCCTGTCAATGCACTAGAAGAGAAAACCACATTTTCTGAGGAGAAATTCAAGCCAGCTGCAGAAATTTGCATAAGTAGCGGAATGTTAATCCCCAAGACAACGGGAAAAATGTCTCTAGGGAATGTCAGAGACCTTCATAGCAGCCCCTCCTTCCTAGCCTGGAGGCCTAGGAAGAAAATATAATTTCATGGGCCAAGCTGAAGGTCACTTTGCCATGTGCAGCCTAAAGACTTCGTGCTCTGTGTCCCAGCCACTTCAGCTGTGGCTGAAAGAGAACAACATAGAGCTGGAGCCATGGCTTCAGAAAGTGAAAGCCTGAAGCCTTGGCAGCTTCTATGTGGTGTTGAGCCTGCAAGTGCACAGAAATCAAGAATTGAGATTTGGGAACCTCTGCCTAGAGTTCAGAGGGTGTATGGAAATGCCTGGATGCCCAGGCATGTTTGCTGCAGGGGCAGGGCCCTCATGGAAAACCTCTGCTACGGCTGTGCAGAGGGGAAATGTGGGGTCAGAGCCCCCACGCAGAGTCCCTACTGGGATCCACCTAGTGGAACTGTTAGAAGTGGGCCATCGTCCTCCAGACCCCAGAATAGTAGATCCACCTATAGCTTGTACCGTGTGACTGGAAAAGCTGCAGACACTCAACGCCAGCCCGTGAAAGCAGCCGAGGGAGTGGGGGAGGCTGTACCCTGCAAAGCCATAGGGGTGGAGCTGCACAAGACCATGTGAACCCACCTCTTGCATCAGCATGACTCAGATGCGAGACGTGGAATCAAAGGAGATCATTTTGGAGCTTGTAGATTTGACTGCCCTGCTAGATTTTGGACTTGCATGGGGCCTGCAGCCCCTTTGTTTTGGCCAATTTCTCCCATTTGTAATGGCTGTATTTACCCAATGCCTGTATGCTTATTGTATCTAGAAAGTAACTAACTTGCTTTTGATTTTATGGGCTCATAGGTGGAAGTGGCTTGCCTTGTCTTCGATGAGACTTTGGACTAGAGACTTTTGAGTTAATTCTGAAATGAGTTAAGACTTTGAGGGATTGGTGGGAAGGCATGATTGGTTTTGAAATATGAGGACACGAATTTTGGGAGGGGCCAGAGATGGAATGATATGATTTGGCTGTGTCCCCACCCAAATCTTGTCTTGAATTCCCATGTGTTGTGGAAGGGACTAAGTGGGAAGTAGTTAAATCATGGGGCAGGTCTTTCCCATGCTTGTTCTCCTGATAGTGAATAAGTCTCATGAGATCTGATGGTTTTAAAAATGCGAGTCTTCCTGCACAAGCTCTCTTCTCTTGTCTGCTGCCATGTGACACATGCCTTTCACCTTCCACCATGATTGTGAGGCCTCCCCACCCAAGTGGAACTGTAAATCAAATGAACTTCTTTCTTTGTAAATTGCCCAGTCTCTGGTATATCTTTATCAGCAGTGGGAAAACAGACTAATACAGGCTCCATTCCCCATATTAATGTATAAAATTATTTAGGGACCCAAGATGATAGACATACCCCTAACTTTTATTGACAAAATTAGTGGATCCTAAGGTCAAAGGAGCTGAGGGGTTAAGGAGCAGGAGAGTCTTCATTGTTTCCCTTCAGAACTGACAGACTTTACTTCTCCTATTCCATTGGCTGGATAGTCAGATATCCCTTCTTAATTGCAAGGAAGAAAATGAAAAGTGATCTGTACCCCCTTTTACTATTCTGAAAATATTTTAATTTTATCCATATCTGATTAATAGTTTGTCTGGGTTGAGAAATATCCATAAATGTATTAGTCTATTTTCTGTTGCATATAACAGAATACATGAAACTGGAGAATGTATAAAGAAAATCAATTTATTTCTTACATTTAGGAGGCTGATAAGTCCAATGTCATGGGGCTGCGTCTTGTGAGAGCCTTCTTGTTGTGGGGACTCTCTGCAGAGTCCCAAGGTGGCACAGGGCATGACATGGTGAGGGGGCTGAGAATGCTAACATGCTAGTTCAGGTCTCTCTTTCTTTTCCTATAAAGCCACCAGTTCCCCTCCTGTGATAACACATTAGGCCATTAATCCATGCATAGATAAATCCATTTATGAGGGCAGAGTCTTATGACCCAGGAATTTCTTAAAGGTCCCACCTCTCAATATTTCCCCTTTGTAGACTCTTTCAACATGAGTTTTAGAGGGGACAAACATTCAAACCTTAGCAATAAGAAAGAAATTTTGTTGTATAAGTATCACTCTTTAACAAATGGAGAAACACCCGCAGAGAGCTGCAGAGCTTGTAAGTAGTAGAACTGAGATTGAGCCAATTGTTTGACTTTAAACCAGAAGCAATGTTGTGTGTTCATTGCACCTGTTTTATTTTCCTCCTGGGCAAACAGATAAACTAGACTTGTCAGCCTCCTTCCATTAGGTTTGGCTCTGTGACTGAATTTTGGCCAGCAGATTGGAGCAGCAGTGATATATCCTGCTTCTAGGCCTGATCCATAAAAATCTCTCAAATGCAATTCTCCATTCTCTTTCTCCCCTCATGGTAAACCTGGTTGCTGATAAGTTGAACGGTGGCACAATGAAATGAAAAGATCTTGAGTCTCTAAGTGGTGTTATGAAGCAGAGTCCTTCTACTCTAAACTCATGGGACAATAAATGATTAAATAATGAACTTTTAGGCCGGGTGCGGTGGCTCACACCTGTAATCCCAGCACTTTGGGAGGCCAAGGCGGGCGGATCACAAGGTCAGGAGATCGAGACCATCCTGGCTAACACGGTGAAACCCCATCTCTATTAAAAATACAAAAAATTAGCCAGGCATGGTGGTGGGCACCTGTAGTCTCAGCTCCTCAGGAGGGTGAGGCAGGAGAATGGCGTGAAGCTGGGAGGTGGAGCTTGCAGTGAGCCGAGATCACGGCCACCGCACTCCAGCCTGGGGCAACAGAGCGAGACTCCATCTCAAAAAAAAAAAAAAAATGAACTTTTACAGTGTTAAGTCACTGAGGTTTTGGTTTTAGTTATTTTACAAGGCAATACTGTTTTCCCTGCCTAGAGAAATAGATACCAGAAATAGAGTGCTGCTATAATGAATACTTGAAATAAGTGTCTTTGATTTGGTGGTCAGGCAGCAAGTGACAAAGAAACTCATGACAGGGCATGGAAGGATGATAGCTCATGTTACACAGTGACAAAACAAACTGTTTTGTATAATAAGTTGGAAGACAGACAATATGCCTTCTATTCCCACAATGCTAGGAACAGTATTTGAGAAGAACTTGTCAGTGTGTAAGTTACTAAAGATGAGAACTGGCTAGCTTGCCAGCAGAAATGAAAGAGTGTAAAATGAATCCAGAAATGCAAAGTCATGAAGAATTGGAAAAACCAGTTGCTTCTATACCACATAGAGAAGACACAATAGATAAATAATTTTAGTAATAAAATTTTATGAATACAAAGCCCTGGGGCAAATAGCAGATTAAGGTTATGGCCCATTTTAGCCTGACAGCCTCAAGGTAGAAGCCATTCTATTAAGAAAGAAGCAGAAAGTGAGAAGGCAAATAAAACAGATTTGAGAGCTATGTTTAGAAAAAAGGATTTTGGTTTTATTAGCATATGAAACTGATTGGGAGCAAATACATCGGAAGTATATTAAGGTTTTGAACAAATTGTATTTCCAAAAACCTCCACCAGCCTGGACTAAAAATTTCTTCATTTGAGTTGTAAAACAAGTTTTGGGATACCTAGTTTGTTCCAGGAGAAAGCAGGCTGAGAAAGTTGTGCAGACCCCAAGAAGAACATACCTTATAATGCTCACTGTCATAGCCCATTTTGTGCTGCTATAACAGAAGGCCACAGACAGGGTGATTTATAATAAAGAGAAATGTATTAGCTCATGGTTCTGGAGGCTGGCAAGCTCAATATTAAGGTGCTGGTGTCTGGGAAGGGACTTCTTGCTGTACCACCACATGGCAGAAGGCAAGAGGGTGGGAGTAAGAGGAGGAAGAACTTGTAGGGTAGAGTCCTCATGACCTAATTACGTCCTAAAGGTCCCATTTCTTAATACTGTTATAATGGTAATTAAACTTCAGTATAAGTTTTGAAAGAGATAAATATTGAAACCATAGCACACACTTAATATGTGACTCAGGGGAATAAAAGACATGGAAGAATCTCTAGGAAGGCAAAGATACTGAGAAAAATAGAGTAAGTTAATTAGTTCCAGAATACAGAATTGTGACCTAACCAACAAAATTTTCCTACTTACATGGCAGAGGGATATCACAGTGCCTGTGCCAAAATATTTAGTCATTTCTATGGACTGCCCAGCTTCTCCCATTTTTCTTTTTTCTGCATGAGTCTGTTAATTACAATCATCAATATAGCATTCTGGAAAATGGAATCTCTGATAAAAAAAGCCCTGTTGTATAGCCCTTGCCATTTTCCGTAGTATATATACTCCTATTGCTGATTTTAAGTTACCAACATGATGTCATTGAATATGGAGTTAGGAAGATGTGTACACAATTGGTTCTCATACTCTGCACGGGTACAAGCCAGATCCATCAGGTTACTACCATCATCTGTGCCTTCTCCACCACAGTATTCTGAATATGCCTGTGAAGGATGAAGGGAAGATAACTTTTTTGATTCATAGGTTACCAAAACAAAGCGAGATATATCTGAATGTGATTAACATAACTGTACATCACCCAGACATCTTAGGTACTGAGATATTTGCAGAGCTTAAGTGGCACTTTAGGTGCTTTCTTAGGGAACTTACATATGTGTTTTATGTGTAAAAGGAGGAGTTTGCCAAATAACTGCTGACTGAAAGGACATACATGTGGAGAAAACTTACTATGTGTTTATCAACTCTGTCTTGTTCTTCCCGATATCATTGTTAAATTACACCACTCAGCTCTCTTGCAAACAGGTTGGGACATATAACTGGGTTCTGATTAATGAAATGTGGGAAGAGGTGATATAAGCCTCTTCCCATTCTGACCCTGTATCAGTTAGTTTTCAATGTATAACAAACTACACCAAACTTTATGGTTTCAAGCAACACAATCATTTTATTTGCTCATGATTCATTGAGTCTGACCAGATCTTCAGATCTGAGTAAGCTGAATGATCTCTGGAGGTAAATTTGTAACTAGAGTAGGGCTGTAGAGACTAGGATGTCATCACTTATGTGTTTAGGCTTCAGCTGGGACAGATGGGATGATTGAGACTCTCTCCATATAGTTGCTCCAGTTAGCTAACCTGGGTTTCTTCACATGGTGGTTTGGGGTTTCCAACAAGAAGAGAGAGCAAGCCCCAATGTTTAAGCACTTTCCAATCTTCTGTTTGCATCACATTTGTGATAACCCAATGGCCAAAGAAGATCATAGGACCAAATTAAGATTCAAGGGATAAGAGAATAAAACTCTAACTTTGGATGGGAAAAGCTTCAAAATCACATGCAAACAGAAATTCATAGTGATGTAGGAGATTATTGCAGCCATTGTTTTCAATTACCACAGACCCATAAGAATCTCACACATGCAATATTCTCGTAAAAATTATGTAGTTCTCCATAAAAATCATCAGGAAAACTCTGTTTTCCTTCCATGGAGACTTTAGAAGTCACATGTAGAAGATGTCAGTGCCACCAAATGGAAAGTTGTGTGTCTCTTATTGACTGTATGGAGCATAACCTACCCTTTTATTCACCAACACACACACACACACACACACACAAACATACACCAATATTGTTGGACTCTGGAGTGAGTAATAAACTTTCATTGTACAAAGCTAATGAGGGTTTGGGGTTGATCATTATAGCATACAGCACTTATTCTGAAGGACTATCATGAGGTTTATTTCCTAAAATTTATCCAGGATACCAGAAGGAAGAAAATTATCAGTGTTTCCTTTTCACATATGTGTATGCATGATGTGTTGGGACCATTGTAGCAAACCCTGATGTGGCCCTCATGGACAGGGGTAAGAGCTTTAAACAGTGCATGCAGTTGTTCAACTTGCCTGGAAGGAGAGATGACCAAAATAATGATCAACTACACTAACACAAGGGCAGCAAATAATGGTTTGCTTAGATTATCAGAGATTTTGAAAGACTACATTTGTGGTAGAGTAGCAAGTAATTCTGGGAAGAAATGTATGGGCGTGATACACTTGCTCAACAGTCTAATGAATAAAGTTGCTATGGCAGCAAGAATAGGGGTTATACAAGGCCTCAAGAACAAGGACTTTCCCTACTAAGAACTATCCTGTTTGTGATTGTTCCTGAGTTACCTGCCCGCAAATAGTGGAGGACCATGCTGAGTCCCCAGTATAAAATGATTCTCCAAGTAATAGCCAACCACCAGGAGGCTAACTTTCATTTTCACTGGGAAAGACCCTCTGAATAGGCATCTGCTTTCCCTGCCCACAATGCTTTTGCACCTAGTCCCATCCATGGATATCCTGAATGCCTCATTTGATATCACAATATCCTACACAGCATTGCTTTTGCTTTACAGCTTAAGAAATGAGGCATTGGCTCACATCTTTGGAACTGACTAACTCACATTCTTGACATTCACCCAATTACCCAGAAGCGACTAAGCAGGTTGATTGGTAGATTAGATTACTAAGACAGCTAACAACACCTTGCATAATTGGATAGCTGCCCTACTCAGTGAGATATACTTTTATACCTTCTGATCAATTTATGGATCACCTATAGCCAAAATATATAGGTCTTGGAATGAAAAAGGCAGAAAAAAATGGCTGTTTCTCATTATTGTCCTTAATGGTCTACTTAGAAAGTTGTACTTCTCATCCCTACGATGCTTGGATCTACTGGTTTTGAAGTCTTAGTTGCTAAAGGAGAAAGTGTACACTGGGTAAACAACAAAGATCATAATGACTAAAAGTTGTGTATGTCAGCTAGTGATCTGGGTTCTTCATACCAGTGAACTAACAGTTAAGAAAGGAAGTTACTTTATTTTCTGGGGTAATTGATTCTGCTTATCAAGGACAAATAAGGTTGCTGCTAGACAATAGGAATTTATTGGAAGGAAATTTTATGAGAACCCTCTTAGTACTTCAACAATGTCTAGAGGCCAAAGTTGATGGAAGACTAAAGCAACTCTGTGATCAAGACCACTAATGTTTCAGACTCTCAGTAATGGAGGTTTGGGCTATTATTTCAAGTAAAGAGCCATTATCTGCTGAAGTTTTGGCTGAGAGAATAGAGAACATGGAACAACCAGTTACAGAATTGAGAACACAGTAGCTACGCACATTTTCTTTCTTCACTGTTAAATATACATTTACCAAATTCTTTTTCCCTTCCTCCTTATATTAAAGTGTTGGTGGTAGATGGCCTAATAGGAACAGCTCTGGTCTGCAGCTTCCAGCGTGATCGACAGAGAAGATGGGTGATTTCAACATTTCCAACTGAGGTACCTGGTTCATCTCATTGGGACTGGTTGGACAGTGGGTGCAGCCCAAGGAGGGCAAGCTGAAGCAGGGCGGGGCATTGCCTCAGCAGGGAAGTGCAAGGGGTCAGGGGATTTCCCTTTCCTAACCAAGGGAAGCCATGACAGACTGCACCTGGAAAAAACAGGACACTCCTGCTCAAATACTGTGCTTTTCCAACCGTCTTAGCAAATGGCACACAGGAGATTATATCCTGTGCCTACCTCAGAGGGTCCCACACCCACAGAGCCTTGTTCACTGCTAGTGCAGCAGTCTGATATCGATCTGTGAGGCAGCAGCCCAGCAGGGGGAAGGGTGTCCATCATTACTGAGGCTTGAGTAGGTAAACAAAGTGGCCAGGAAGTTTGAACTGGGCAGACCCCACCGCAGTGCTGCAAGGCTTGCTACTTCTATAGACTCCACCTCTGGGGGCAGGTTATAGCTGAACAAAAGGCAGCAGAAACTTCTGTAGACTTAAACGTCCCTGTCTGACAGCTCTGAAGAGAGCAGTGGTTCTCCCAGCATGGTGTTTGAGCTCTGAGAACAGAGAGACTGCCTCCTCAAGTGGGTCCCTGACCCAAGTATAACCTAACTAGGAGACACCTCCCAGTAGGGACCGACTGACACCTCATACAGGCAGGTGCCCCTCTGGGACGAAGCTGCCAGAGGAGGGATCAGGCAGCAATATTTGCTGTTCTGCAATATTTGCTGTTCTGCAGTCTCCGCTGGTGATACCCAGGCAAATAGGGTCTGGAGTGGACCTCCAGGAAACTCCAACAGACCTGCAGCTGAGGGTCCTGACTGTTAGAAGGAAAACTAACAAACAGAAAGGAATAGCATCAACATTAACAAAAAGGACATCCACATCAAAACCCCATCTGTAGGTCACCAACATCAAAGACCAAAGGTAGATAAAACCATAAAGATGGGGAGAAACCAGAGCAGAAAAGCTGAAAATTCTAAAAACCAGAGCGTCTCTTCTCCAAAGGATCACAGCTCCATGTCAGCAATGGAACAAAGCTGGACAGAGAATGACTTTGATGGGTTGACAGAAGTAGCCTTCAGAAGGTCGGTAAAAACAAACTTCTCTGAGCTAAAGGAGGATGTTTGAACCTGTTGCAAGGAAGCTACAAACCTTGAAAAAAGATTAGACGAATGGCTAACTAGAATAAACATGTAGAGAAGACCTTAAATGACCTGATGGAGCTGAAAACCATGGCATGAGAAGTACATGATGCATGCACAAGGTTCAGTAGCCAATTCGATCAAGTGGAAGAAAGGGTATCAGTGATTGAAGATCAAATTAATGAAATAAAGCTAGAAGAGAAGTTTAGAGAAAAAAGAAATGAACAAACCCTCCAAGAAATATGGAATTATGTGAAAAGACCAAATCTACGTTTGATTGGCGTACCTGAAAATGACAGGGAGAGTGAAACCAAGTTGGAAAACACTCTTCAGGATATTATCCAGGAGAAAATTCCCCAACCTAGCAAGACAGGCCAACATTCAAATTCAGGAAATACAGAGAACACTACAAAGACACTCCTTGAGAAGAGCAACACCAAGACTCATAGTTGTCTGATTCACCAAGGTTGAAATGCAGAAAAAAATGTTAAGGGCAGCCAGAGAGAAAGGTTGAGTTATCCACAAAGGGAAGCCCATAAGACTAACAGCAGATCTCTTGGCAGAAACTCTACAAGCGAGATGAGAGTGGGGGCCAATATTCAATGCTCTTAAAGAAAAGAATTTTCAGCCAGGTGTGGTGGCTCATGCCTGTAATCCCAGCACTTTGAGAGGCTGAGGCAGGTGGATCAAAAGGTCAGAAGATTGAGACCATCCTGGCTAACATGGTGAAACCCTGTCTCTACTAAAAACACAAAAAAATTAGCCAGGCGTGGTGGCAGGCACCTGTAGTCCCAGCTACTCAGGAGGCTGAGGCAGGAGAATGGCAGGAACCTGGGAGGCGGAGCTTGCAGTGAGCTGAGATTGTGCCACTGCACTCCAGCCTGGGGGACAGAGTGAGATTCCGTCTCAAAAAAAAAAAAAAAAAAAGAAAAGAAAAGAATTTTCAACCCAGATTTTCATATCCAGCCAAACTAAGCTTCATAAGTGAAGGTGAAATAAAATCCTTTACAGACAAGCAAATGCTGAGAGATTTGGTCACCACCAGGCCTGCCTTACAAGAGCTCTTGAAGGAAGCACTAAACATGGAAAGGAACAACCAGTACCAGCCATTGAAAAACATGCCAAATTGTAAAGGCCATCGAAGCTATGAAGCAACTGCATCAATTAATGGGCAAAATAACCAGCTAACATCATAATGACAGGATCAAATTCACACATAACAATATTAACCTTAAATGTAAATGGGCTAAATGCCCCAAATAAAAGACACAGACTGGCAAATTGGATAAAGAGTCAAGATCCATCAGTGTGCTGTATTCAGGAGACCCATCTCACATGCAAAGACACACATAGGCTCAAAATAAAGGGAGGGAGGAAGATCTACCAAGCAAATGGAAAGTGAAAAAAAAAAAACAAGCAGGGGTTGCAATCCTAGTCTCTGATAAAACAGACTTTAAACCAACAAAGATCAAAAGAGAAAAAGAAGGGCATCACATAATGGTAAAGGGATCAATTCAGCAAGAAGAGCTAACTATCCTAAATGTATATGCACCCAATACAGGAGCACCCAGATTCATAAAGCAAGTCCTTAGAGACCTACAAAGAGACTTAGATTTCCACACAATAATAATGGGAAACTTTAACACCCCACTGTCAATATTAGACAGATTAATGAGACAGAAAGTTAACAAGGATATCGTGGAATTGAACTCAGCTCTGCACCAAGCAGACCTAATAAACATCTACAGAACTCTCCACCCCAAATCAACAGAGTATACATTGTTCTCAGCACCACATTGCACTTATTCCAAAATTGACCATGTAGTTGGAAGTAAGCACTCCTCAGCAAATGTAAAAGAACAGAAATCACAACAAACTGTCTCTCAGGCCACAGTGCAATCAAACTAGAACTCAGGATTAAGAAACTCACTCCAAACCGCACAACTACATGGAAACTGAACAACCTGCTCCTGAATGACTACTGGGTACATAACGAAATGAAGGCAGAAATAAAGATGTTCTTTGAAACCAATGAGAGCAAAGACACAACGTACCAGAATCTCTGGGACACATTTAAATCAGTGTGTAGAGGGAAATTTATAGCACTAAATGCCCACAAGAGAAAGCAGGAAAGATCTAAAATTGACACCATAACATCACAATTAAAAGAACTAGAGAAGCAAGAGCAAACACATTCAAAAGCTAGCAGAAGGCAAGAAATAACTAAGATCAGAGCAGAACTGAAGGAAATAGAGACACAAAAAACCCTTCAAAAAATCAATGAATTCAGGAGCTGGTTTTTTGAAAAGATCAACGAAACTGATAGACCGCTAGCAAGACTAATAGAGAAGAAAAGAGAGAAGAATCAAATAGACGCAATAAAAAACAATAAAGGGGATACACCACTGATTCCACAGAAATACAAACTACCATCAGAGAATACTATAAACACCTCTACGCAAATAAACTAGAAAATTTAGAAGAAATGGATGAATTCCTGGACATATACACTCTCCCAAGACTGAATCAGGAAGATGTTGAATCTCTAAACAGAACAATAACAGGCTCTGAAATGGAGGCGATAATTAGTAGCCTACCAACCAAAAAAAGTGATGGACCAGGACCAGACGGATTCACAGCCTAATTCTACCAGAGGTACAAATAGGAGCTGGTACCATTCCTTCTGAAATTTTCCAATCAATAGAAAAAGGGAATCCTCCCTAACTCATTTTATGAGGCCAGCATCATCCTGAAACCGAAGCCTGGCAGGGACACAACAAAAAAAGAATTTTAGACCAATGTCTCTGACGAACATTGACGTAAAAATCCTCAATAAAATACTGGCAAACCAAATCCAGCAGCACATCAAAAAGCTTATTCACCACAATCAATTTGGCTTCATCCCTGGGATGCAAGGCTGGTTCAACATACACAAATCAATAGACATAATTCATCACACAAACAGAACCAACCACAAAACCACATGATTATCTCAATAGATGCACAAAAGGCCTTTGAAAAAATTCAACAGCCTTTCATGCTGAAAACTCAATAAACTAGGTATTGATGGAACATTTCTCAAAATAATAAGAGCTATTTATGACAAACCCACAGCCAATATCATACTGAATGGGCAAAAACTGGAAGCATTCCCTTTGAAAACCGGCACAACACAGGGGTGCCCTCTCTCACCACTCCTGTTCAACATAGTGTTGGAAGTTCTGGCCCAGGCAATCAGGCAGGAGAAAGAAATCAAGAGTATTCAATTAGGAAAAGAGGAAGTCAAATTGTCCCTTTTTGCAGATGACATGATTTTATATTTAGAAAACCCCATCATTTCAGCCCAAAATCTCCTTAAGCTGATAAGCAACTTCAGCAAAGTCTCAGGATACAAAATCAATGTGCAAAAATCACAAGCATTCCTATACACCAATAACAGACAAACAGAGAGCCAAATCATGAGTGAACTCCCATTCACCATTGCTACAAAGAGAATAAAATACCTAGGAATCCAGTTTACAAGGGATATGAAGGATCTCTTCAAGGAGAACTACAAACTGCTGCTCAATGAAATAAAAGAGGACACAAACAAATGAAAGAACGTTCCATGCTCATGGATAGGAAGAATCAGTATTGTGAAAATGGCCATACTGCCCAAGGTAATTTATAGATTCAATGCCATCCCCATCAAGCTACCAATGACTTTCTTCACAGAATTGGAAAACACTACTTTAAAGTTCATATGGAATCAGAAAAGAGCCTGCATTGCCAAGAGAATCCTAAGCCAAAAGAACAAAGCTGGAGGCATCACACTACCTGACTTCAAACTATACTACAAGGCTACAGTAACCAAAAGAGCATGGTACTGGTACCAAAACAGAGATATAGACCAATGGAACAGAACAGAGGTCTCAGAAATAACACCACACATCTACAACCATCTGATCTTTGATAAACCTGACAAAAACAAGAAATGGGGAAAGGATTCCCTATTTGATAAATGGTACTGGGAAAACTGGCTAGCCATATGTAGAAAGCTGAAACTGGATCCCTTACTTATACCTTATACAAAAATTAATTCAGGATGGATTAAAGACTTAAATGTTAGACCTGAAACCATAAAAACCCTAGAAGAAAACTTAGGCAATACCACTCAGGACATAGGCATGGGCAAGGACTTCATGACTAAAACACCAAAAGCAATGACAACAAAGCCACAATAGACAAATGGGATCTAATTCAACTAAAGAGCTTCTGCACAGCAAAAGAAACTACCATCAGAGTGAACAGGCAACCTACAGAATGGGAGAAAATTTTTGCAGTCTACCCATTTGACAGAGGGCTAATATCCAGAATCTAGAAAGAACTTAAATTTTCAAGAAAAAATCAAACAACCCCATCAAAAAATGGGCAAAGGATATGAACAGACACTTGTCAAAAGAAGACATTTATGCAGCCAACAGACACATGAAAAAATGCTCATCATCACTAGTCATCAGAGAAATGCAAATCAAAACCACAATGACATACCATCTCACACCAGTTAGAATGGTGATCATTACAAAGTCAGGAAACAACAGATGCTGGAGAGGATGTGGAGAAATAGGAACACTTTTACACTGTTGGTGGGAGGGTAAATTAGTTCAACCATTGTGGAAGATAGTGTGGCGATTCCTCAAGAATCTGGAACTAGAAATACTATTTCACCCAGCGATCCCATTACTGGGTATATACCTAAAGGATTATAAATCATGGTACTATAAAGACACATGTACATGTATGTTTATTGCAGCACTATTCACAATAGAAAGGACTTGGAACCAACCCAGATGTCCATCAAAGATCGACTGGATTAAGAAAATATGTCACATATACAGCATGGAATACTATGCAGCCATAAAAAAGGATGAGTTCATGTCCTTTTCAGGGACATGGATGAAGCTTGAAACCATCATTCTGAGCAAACTATTGCAAGGACAGAAAACCAAACACCACATGTTCTCACTCATAGGTGGGAATTGAACAGTGAGAACACATGGACACAGGGAGAGGAGCATCACACACCAGAGCCTTTCATGGGGTGGGGGCTAGGGGAGGGATACCATTAGGATAAATACCTAACGTAAATGACAAGTTAATTTGTGCAGCAAACCAACATGGCACATGTATACCTATGTAACAAACCTGTACGTTGTGCACATGTACCCTAGAACTTAGAGTATAATAATTTAAAAAAAGGAAAAAAAAAGGTGTTGGTGGTAGATACCTTATAGTTTAGTCAATAAACTACAAAAGAGGAATTTAACTGAACTATGATTTATAAGAAAATGAATGAACAACATAACATCATTCAGAGGTGGATACAGATACTGATAAAACCTGGGTTTCCTCACTTTAGGAGAGAATGAGTATGGCATTATTTGTGTGAGGAATAGTTAGATCAGATTTACCAGAATGATATTGTTGTCTTGTTGTTCTGAAATTTAAACATCTGCGTAATTTTATTTATGGATGGTGAGTGTCCAAAAGGATAGATGATGTCAGGCATTGTTGAATCTCAGCACCATTCCTGCCTACTGAGACCCTCCCTGTATGCGGGGTCTGGTTTACAAAATAGGTTTGGCTAATGACTGGCACTCATCCAAGAGTTGGAAGGTGAAAGGGAAAGATAAACCGTTATTCTCTGGCAGCAGCTCCTGGCAGACACAGGGGCAGACAGTGGACATGAAATTTGAAGTAGCTTCCTGGCTAAACCCTGCAAAACACCTGCTTCTGTGCTGCAGGAACAGAAGTCCATCCGTGTCAACATCCCTGATTTTCTTTCCTTTCTGACTTCCTGGACATCAGCAGTTTTTGACCTCTTTTCTCTTGTCCTCCCAAAAGTTTGTAAGCATTTAATTTACTAATCTGAATTCTCTTCCTGCTTGAAATAGCTACAGCATTACTTCCAGTCTCCTGGGAAACTGTGGATAAATACCTGTTTTGTGTTGTTCCTCCACTATACCTATTCTGTGTTTAGCCCTGTGGGATGTGATTTAGGCATGGCTGTGTCTGCTAACTACTTGTTACATAGCAAACTACCCCAAATGTAGTGACATAAAACAACAGCCATTTTATTATGCTCACAAATTCCATGGGACAAAAATTTTGGCATGATACAACATTGTGGCTTTTCTCTGCTGCATAATATCTTGGCCTTTCTGGAAAGAAGCATAAGCTGGAGGTGACCCCACAGCTAAAGACTGAAATCAGCTGAAAGCTTGTTCACTCATGTGTCTGGCACCTGGCTTGGGAGGACTTGCAGACTACTGTTGTCAGCTGTGATGTGCACACATGGTCTCTCTGCGTGGTATAGCTTCCTCACAGCATGATAGCCAACGTCACTTCCACTGAACTACATTACATGATTGCAGTCATAAGCTCTCCCAAACTGAAGGAGAGGGCCATAGACCCCCAGTTCTTGATGTTAGACGTGACTAGAAAATTGAAGCCATGTTTTAGAACTTTAATACCATCTGATTGAGAAGATAGAACAAATATACTTGAAGTTATAGTTCCTCCTACCGGAGAATCTCTTTTATCATTTGGGTCTCAAACTCTTTCTTGAGAGCCTTGATCTGTCACCATATAGAACAGTGGTTAAGCACAGTGGCCATGAAGCCAGTATCTCAGTTTATTTTTCTATTTTTTATTTTAATTTAATTTAATTTTATTTCAGATGGAACTTCACTCTTGTTGCCCAGGCTGGGGTGCAATGGCATGATCTCAGCTCACTGCCACTTCTGCCTCCCAGGTTCAAGCGATTCTCCTGCCTCAACCTCCTGAGTAGCTGGGATTACAGGCACCCACCACCATGCCCAGCTAATTTTTGTATTTTTAATAGAGGCAGGGTTTCGCCATGTTGGCCAGGCTGGTCTTGAACTCCTGACCTCAGGTGATCCACCTACCTAGCCTCCCAAAGTGCTGGGATTACAGGCATGAACCACTGCGCCCGGCCAGTATCTCAGTTTAAATCCCAACTGCACTGCAGGTATGTGCCCACAACAATTACTCTTTTTGTGCTTGAGCATCTTCACATATAAGAGGATAACGATTGTATCCACTTCAGAAGCTTGGTTTAAGCCTTGTAGTGAGTTGCATGATGGGCCCCAACAAAAGACACTGTCTACCTGGAACCTGTGAATGTGACCTTATTTGGAAAAAAGAGTCTTTGTAAATGTAATCAAGTCAGAAATCTCAAGATGAGATTATTCTGGATTAGGGTGGGCCTTTATAAAAGAACAATAAGTGCCTTTATAAAGCAACAATTTTGTTTGACTTATAAGAAGTGCTAGGCCGGGAGCGGTGGCTCACACCTGTGATGCCAGTACTTTGGGAGGCCGAGGAGGGCGTATCGTGAGGTCAGGAGGTTGAGATCATCCTGCCTAACACGGTGAAACCTTGTCTCTACTAAAAATGCAGAAAATTAGCCGGGCGTGATGGCGGGCGCCTGCAGTCCCAGCTACCCGGGAGGCTGAGGCAGGAGAATGGCCTGAACCCAGGAGGCGGAGCTTGCAGTGAGACGAGATCGCGCCACTGCACTCCAGCCTGGGCGACAGAGCGAGACTCCGTCTCAAAAAAAAGAAGTGCTATATGAGTGTTAACCATCTTTACTTCAAATATCTCCCCTTCTCACCACTCTCAACCACATGACTTTGTTTCACAGTTCCTATCACTAGTTCAAATTTTCTTGTTTCTTATTATCTTCCTTCCTATACTAGAATGCAAACACATTGATAGCAGAATCCTTGTCTGTCTTTTTCACTGTTGGATCCCCAGTTAAACATGATGATCACTATGTACTGAATAAATGAGTAATCATATTGTTGTGGGAAAAAAATCACAGAAAAGTAAGTGCTAAACTATATGGTCCAGTGGGATTTCAAATGGGAAGTTCGTCATGGAATAGTTTACAAGGCTTCATAAAAGACGTTGAAATTGAGATGGGATTTAAGGAGGATGTGAAGTTCAACATGGGAAACGTATACTGGAGGCTGGAAATAAGTCATTAATTTTTATATTCCCTCTTTATAATATGGGTGTCTAGAACATAAAAAAAAAAAACCTCAAAAATGTAATTTTAAATTTAGTTGAATTTAGGAGGGTAGGTATTCCAGGAAATGAATGGTATGAGTAACATATAAAGAAATTCTATGAGGAATCAATATATAAGTACAATGGAAGCAAACATTCTGAATCGACTTTTTTTGACAGCAGGATTGGAAAATCTTTTTCATATATAAACTTCTCCTACATCTGACTTAGCACTGATTCCATTTTATTTAGAAAGAGCTTCAGTTCTCCTGGAAATATGCCCACTAGGAAGACAAACCCCGAATCTTTACTGAAGCCAGTGCTTATTCCAGTTTGGTTGTTATGAAGATAGATGTTGCTTCCAGCATTTCTAATCTCTGCTTACAAAACTAATGATTCTTCATTCGGCCTGTTCATCACATCTTGCCTCTTTTCCCTGAATCAGGATGAATTTCCCCTTAAGTAAATCAAGCTTTTTTTTTTTCTTTTTTGATTTTCCGTATTTTTTATAGTTCCTTCTCTTGGCTGCACATATGGTTATTGCATCATAAGGAAAATCAAAGCAAATACCAACTTTTTCTGTATTTTCTATGACTCCAAGCTATTTGCTTTCAAAAATGATTTCCTTTTATTAATAAGCAAGTGAATTGAACTGATTTTTTCAACTCAATTGCTAAGCATTTTGCTACACATCTAATTTTTTTGTTTTATTGTTATGACAGACTAGCAGACCATTTTCCTTTCTTATCTCAGTTGTGCAATGACCTGTATAAACAAAACTACTTTTAAAAGATGTCTTAACAAGTAATCAGAATTGTAAACAACGTAAATCAACATACACTGAAAATAACTCTCCAGAAAAGGCAGGCATCATTCAGAAACACTATGGTAAAAATGAAATCACAGAAGATGTTAGAGTGTATGATACAATGACTAATTTTGCTGCCTAAATATTTCTCCTCTATTTTATGTTAACTATGCTGAAATAATGTTGAATTTTAATGAGAAAAAATTACATATAACTAATTTAAATACAGGCTGTTTATTTTCCAGCAGTCTCTTTTTCGCCTAAGATTCATCATCTGTAAAATGAAGATATTTATGGTGCTGTGTCCTGGGTTGATTCACTGTTATATAATTTTTTGGATTTTGTTTTGTTTTATTTTATCTCATTCCTGGGCACGATACTGACCCAGAGATATTTACTATAATAAAAGAAAAGCCATATTGATGGCACTGAAAAAGAGCCTAATGATTTATTTTTATTTTTTTATGGGGCACTGGACCCAAGCTTACCTAAACTGGGACGTCAAGAATCCTTTCCTTTTTATTCTTTCTTTTAAATCTCTTTATAAAATCCTATAGAGTTGGTCATTCTGGAGAGTAGCTCTGCAGAGCATGATGCTGAAAGGCAGAAATGATCATGCAAAGGTGCTTGTTTAATTCACCCTGTTGAGCAATCGCCACAAAGAGCCAAGGCAGATCTGCTTGAACGCCTGATGCCACGCTGGGTTGCAGTGATTACTCCTATTCAACAGAGGTGTCTCATGCAGCACACATCTTTTATTAGCACTGAGATTATTTCTCTCCGGGGCCTTTCTACATCACTCCCTGGTTCTGTAATTAAGTTAGGTACCTAGAGATCCATCTTACTTTTTTCTACACTGGGATATCACATAGTTGAGTTCTGCTTTGTTTATTTAGATGGAGGCAATGGGGAGTAGAAAACCCAGAATACCATCACCTAGTCTCAGATTTAATTGGTGAATATTCTTTTGGATGGAAATGCATCTGCTCAGTGAAATTGTAAATGGCTACTTACCTCTTGGAACTGAATCACTTCTAGTCTGCTTTTTCTGTGTCTCCCATAATAGAACAGTAAACAATTCAAGGGCAGGGTTATTTATTCTCTTTTGCTTCCTAGGTGCTTCACCTAACATCTTCCAGCACACACCTACAGTCCTATTTAAATAACAATGATCCCACACTGAGTCAGAGCAAATAATAAAGCTTACTGCAGATTCATTTCAAGCCCCAGTGAACTGGAAGGTCAAAACCTGGGGGCGGGGGAACCACCCTAAAAAACAAATAACTCAGCCTCTCTCAAGCTCCAATAACAACTTGTAGAACTCAATGGCAGAAACAGTGCCTGAAATATTATTTATCACTTCAAACTATCAAATTACTCTTTTGTTTTAATTTGGAGGCAAATCTCTGAGATTACACATACTCATAGTCCACATTATATAGCAATTAAGGAGAGATTAAACAGTGTTAGACTCATTTCCAAACACTTTACCTACACTAATTCATTCAATGCTTACCACAACCCCATAAGATAGGTACTGTAATTATCTCCATTTTGCAGATGAGGAAACTGAGATGTGTAGAGGTTAGTAATTTGCCCAAAGTCACACAGATAACAGTAGGATCAGAGAGGTTTAACCCTATGTAGTGGAAAAAAAATTGACAAAATAAATTTAACAGAGTTTATTTGTGAAAAGAACTGTTTGTGAATTAGGAAGCCCTCATGATCAGGAGAGGTTGGAGAATTCTACTCTGTAACATGGGCATGGGCAGTGAGTATTTATAGAGAGAAAAAAAATGAAGAAAGCAGAAAAAAGAACAGAAAGCAGTTTGGTTATTTCAAAGTTATTTTCCTTGTAAAGGTTAAAGCAGAGAAAATGTCCATATTATGCCAACTAAAACTGGCCTGTTTTGGAACTTGGTTATTATTTCTCTTCCTCCTGATTGCTCAGAAGTTCAGATAAACAACTTAGTTTTGGCTTGGTGATGTTTTATTTTAGCATGAGTGACTCCATTTTGGTTTGGTTTGTTGAGGCCTAGTGCAGAGCTCTGTCCAAATCAATCAATGGCTTTCTATGAATTTTATTTAACAGTTATTTGGCTCTGAAACCTGGAACTCTTCCCAAACAGGCTTGACCAATACCTACTTATTGAAATGCAAATATGAGGAAAATGCTTTCAAGTGTTCTTGCAATTTGGTTCCTTAATCATGCCAGTTTCTCTATCCCTACACCTTGTCTAACATTATGTTCTTAGGAAAAGACGGGGAGTAGGTCTAAGAAGAAGTTACAGTGTAGGGAGCTCCTCTGGTCATACAGAAAGAAGAGGAAAACTTGACTCTTGTCCTCCTGGGTGAATAGGGAGAGATACAGGAGATAAGATTGAAAGAAGAGTTGAGCCACTTGTGTCTTAGTCTCCCTTTTTGGACTGAAGTCTGAGGTGGGGAGATAAGTTAGAGAAGATGTGGGAAAACTAATAGCAGGGGAAGTTCGTCCTACATCTAGATAGAAACTTTGGGAGATGAATCTTAAGCTCCCCCCTGCAATAACCTGAGGAAACTGCATGGTGAGATGGAGTGAGAGACTGACTCAGTGTTCTCAAATCATGGAAGAAACTCTGATGTTCCCCTAAGGCTCATTTGGAGGAGGATTAGAGCCTGGCTGGGTCAAAGTCACTAAATGGGGTGAACCTTTAATCAAAGCCAAAACTGCAGGTGGAGTACCTGAGTCTTAGGTTTACATTGGTCTTTTAGGGCACCAGTGAGAATGAAGATAAGGCTGAATCTGCAGCAGAGACTACCAGGACCTAATCAGCTGAATAAGCATGGCCAGGAATTACACAAACTAGCAGATGCCAGCAGTGTACCTACAGGGAGGATCAGAATGTCCACACCTCGGCAGCACAACTAGAGACCAACAAGGCACCAGGGGCCTCTCATTTTTGTGTTTTTAACTGGAAAAATTAAAATGGGATTTTTTAAAACACTAAGTTATGTGCAAATGTCACCTTGAAGCAGCTGCAAATAGCTAGAAGAGGGGTTAGTCTGAAAAAAAAATTGAGTCATTTTTTTTAAAGACACTGAAGAGCCTAAAGTGACTTTAAATTATTCCATTATGCTCTGACTTAATTAAAATTAAAGTTTTATTTCCTACTACTATTGAAGTGAGATTCATGAGGAAAGTCAATAAAAGGGAATAAATAACTACCTTTTCTTCACCTTGGTATTGTAGTGTTTTAAATTTTGATTTGGCTGCAAAAGAAAATTAGTCGGGCGTGGTGGTGGGTGCCTGCAATCCCAGCTATTCAGGAGGTTGAGGCAGAGAATTGCTTGAACCCAAGAGGTGGAGGTTGCAGTGAGCCAAGATCATGCCACCGCACTGCAGCCTGGGTGATAGAGTGAGACTCTATCTCAAAACAAAAACAAAAACAAAAAAACAAACAAACAAGAAAACACAAAATATGCAAGGCTTTGCATACATCTCTGCTCTATGGGCAGAATATAGTGTAATGTTGCTTTTAAATTTATTTTTAAAGGGTAAACATTAGTTTAGAAATTAGCTCCTAGTAAAGGTTGAAAAAGTTCTATTTATCCTCAACCCTCTTGAAGAATGTTATTAAAGATGTGAAAATGCCTCAAAATATTAAGTAAATGCTAAGATTATCTAAATTTTTATGGGTTAAACTATTGCTAAAATCTAATTGATCATGTAATACATTAGTTTGGTTATCTATTGATGCATACTAAACAGCCCTAAAATTTCATAGCTTAAAATAACCATGATTTATTGTCCACAATTCTGCAATTTGAGCTGGGTTCAGCTGGGTGGATCTTCTGCTGTCCTTGCCTGTGCTGATTCATATGAAGGCAAGCCTCTGGTGACTCAGTTGAGTCTAAGACACAACGTCTAAGTTGATCTCATTCAAATGTCTAGTCACTTGGTGTTGGATGTTAGCTAGAACTCTCTCTCCATGTAGTTTCTCACTGTTCAGTAGTCCAGTCTGAGCTTCCACACATTGCACAAAGAATGTTACAAAAGAGTGAAGGGGAATGTTCCAGTCTTTTGAGGCTTGGACTCTACTGATATAAAATTACTTCCTCTACATTCCACTGTCACAGAAAGTCAGATGGCCAGCTCAGATTTGGGGCTGGCAAAAGGAATTCTACCACTACATGAAAGAAACAACGAAATATCTTTGGTATTTTTTCCAGTGCACCTCACATACCTACCACCTGTTCTGTGGTTCTATGGTTAAAATGGAATTTAATACATATTTTAAGTTCCATAAGACATTACTGTTAATTTTTATATATTTACTTTTCACTTACACTTAATTTCCTATTTACCTTTTCTATCATTTTTCATTCTTTCTTCCATTAAAAAATCTATGTAAGATCATTTTTCTTTTGTCTGAGGAATTCCCCGAATATTTTCTTTGGTGTGAGTCTGTTGTTGATTAACTCTCTTTGTTTTGCTTGTCTGGAAATGCAAACATTTTACCTTTTGTTAAAAAAATATACTATTCTGTCTTGGCAGTTATTTTCTTTCAGAATTTTAAGCATATATTTACATCAACTTCTGACTTCCATTATTGCTAATGAGAAGACAGATGTTAGTCTTATTTATGTTCCTTTCAAGGGAATATGTCTTTATCTCATCTGGTGCTTTTATGTTTTTGATTTTTTGTTATTTTTCATTAGTTTTATTACAATGTGTCTAGATAATTTGTAATCACTCTGTTTTAGGTTCTCAGAACTTGTTTCAGTGGCTTATGATCTGTGGCTTACAACTGTGGATATATTGCATTAATTTTGGAAAAAAATGTAATTTTCTCAGCAGAAGTATTTGTAAATTTGTAATTGTCAGATGCAGAAAAATATTATTATATCAGACTTCTGATTCTAATAGTGACCGTTATTCTTACATTAGCAACCAAAGCAGACCAGATAAGCATAGTTTTTTAAAACCCAGCAGAGAACTTGCAAACATAAGCAACCTAAATCAGCTAAACAATAGGAAGTGATGAGACTCTCATAGAAGAGAGACTATGGTTACTTTCCCCTCTGGCAGAAAAGGAGGAGGAGAAGGAGGAGGAATTCACTATAGATGAGGATCAGGAAAACAGTTGAATCTTCAGTAAGTATTTAATGGCCATGAGTGACCTGAAATAACACATTACCATTTCAGGGAGTTGTATCTTCATAGAGGGTTAGCACCTTTGCACCAACTATTTTTCTTACTCGTCACTCAATACTTGAGTAGTTTTCCAAAAGCTGGCAGCAGGATAGGAGAGGGGCATGGGAGATTTCCTAATTGCAAGAAAAGAGAAGGGTAAGAGGGCCAAGGGGTACCTTTGTTCTTTCCT
The DNA here is from genome assembly GCF_029281585.2 of Gorilla gorilla gorilla. Classification (NCBI taxonomy): domain Eukaryota; kingdom Metazoa; phylum Chordata; class Mammalia; order Primates; family Hominidae; genus Gorilla; species Gorilla gorilla. The sequence continues at coordinate 30,215,547 of NC_073227.2, read as the reverse complement.
TTCTTCTTTCTTTTCTCTCTTTCCATTGCTGTTGTAACAAATTACCAAAAACTTGGTGGTTTAAGATGATATAAATTTATTCCCTTAAGTTCAGAGTCCAAAATTCTGAAATCAGCTTCATTTTGCCAAAACCAGTGTGTCAACAGGGCTATGCACCTTCCAGAGACGCCACAAAATAATCTATTTCTTTGCCTTCTCTAGTTTCTAGAGCTGCATTTCTTGCATATATTGGCTCATGGCCCCTTAATCCATCTTTAAAGACTGAAGTGTAGCATCCTTAATCTCTCATTTTTTTTCTGCTGAGGTTGTCACAGCACCTTCTCTTCTGTCTCTATCAAATCTCCCTCTATATCCCTCTTAGTCCCTTATGATTGCATTTAGGACCTATCATCTAGAAAATCCAAGATAATTTCCTCATCTCAAGATCCTCACTTTAATCATATATGCAAGGTTACTTTTGCTATACAAGATAACCTTCACAGCTTTCAGAAATTAGGACCTGGGTAGTTTTGAGAACTGTCATTCAGTTTACAACACTGTCTTTCTCTCTCCATCCTCATTCTAATCCCTTCTTTTTTCCTATTCCTTTCCTTGTTCTATTACCTCCCTCCCTACTTCTCTGTCTCTCTTCCTTCCTTTAACAATATGTATTAAGTGCCTGCTACCTACTGGGTGATGTACTTGGCATTTATGTAGAGTTTTTTAATTACACAAAACAATACCGTACGTTGCCTTATGTAGTCATTGCAATCTTCTTGAGTCATAGCTATGATCATTATATTTACAGATAAAGACACTTTTGTTCTTCTATATACTGAATGTTCGTGTCCCCTCAAATTCATATGTTGAAACCTAATTCCTAATGGAATGATATTTGGCAGTGGGGCCTTTAGGAGATGCCTTGGTCCTTTTTGGCTGTTAAACAAAATGTCATAAACTGAGAAACTTACAAATGACAGAAATTTATTTTTCACGATGCGATTCTGGAAGTTAGAAAGTCCTAGATCAAAGAGCTAGCAAATTCAGAGTGTAGTAAGGCCCTAGTCCCTGGCTCATAAATGGTATCTTCTCACCACATCCTCACATGATTGGCATGAACAAGGCAGCTCTCTGGAGTCTCTTTCATAAGGGCACTAATCCTATGTATGAGGTCTACGCCCTTATGACCTAATCACCTCCCCAAAGGTTCTATCACCTTGGGGGTTAGCAAGAAGTGATCAGATTATGAAGGGGAAGCTGACAGAAAGGGGATTAGTGCCCTTATATAAAGGCCTCAGAGAGCTCCCCCACTCCTTTCTGACATGTGAGGACATAGTGAAAAGATGGCTGTCTGTGAACCAGGAAAACTGGCCCTCACCAGACACCAAATCTGCTGTTGCCTTGATCTTCGACTTACCAGCCTCCAGAACTGTGAGAAATAAACTTCTGCTTTTTATAAACCACCTACTCTATGACATTTTTTTATAACAGCCTGAATAGCTAAGACATTTCTAAATGACACATGAGGTCTCCAAGTTAAGGTGTCTGATTTTACATTCTTTGACTTTTCCATGCATATCTGCTATATCCTTTCTCTGACTGATTACCCTTCCATGATAGGGTTTAACTCAGTTTGACTTGCCTTTTGACAGTTATATCTTCCCTTAGCTACATGAGGAGCATGTTCTATTCACTTAGGTATCCCCAAATTTAGAATAGCACTTTTACCATATCAGGAACTAACAAACATTTTCTAAATTGAATTAAAATGCATATTTTCTAGTCACTTCCATTTCTCTCATTGGTTAATTTCAGGAACACAGGTTGCATAGTTTGCATTATTCTGGGTCTTCTCTTCCCTGTGGGTGACCCATATCTGGATGGTCCATCTTTGAACTCCAAGCAATGAAGAAAGAAAACATTAGAATAAATTGCTTTTGTCTGTCTCTCAACTCTTTCACTTGTTTCACATAAAGGAAAGAATTTCATGAATGACTGTTAGGTGAAAAGAGCTGTTATCTATTGCTTCTAGTGTGGTCTGCAAAAGCTTAAAAAGAAAGGTCTCTCTGGCTCCCCTTTGGCATTTTGGACATACTGCAGCTGAGACACAGCACCTGCTTCTGTTCCTGATCTCCCAACCATAACACAATTCAGAAAGTCTTGCTATTGACAAGCCCAGCTGATCCTCCGCTTTCTTAATGGCAGGGTGTACTTTCCTCCCCTTTCATTGAGTGGATAAGTCAGCATTGGACAATTCCAGAAAGTGAGAGTTGAAATTACATGTAGAATATTCCACTATTATCCATTCTACTCTTTTCTGGAGAGTCCAAAACAAATGTTGTCCTTTTTTATACTGGATTTTATGAGCTACAATAGTGGCTAGGACCCTGGAGAAGAGATATGGGAAAATCAGAGATTTCAGACCCCAGCCTCAACCTGTGTCCCCAGCAGTCTTATTGACTATTCCCTTGTCTCCTTGTCATAAATTCCCTTGTTTTCCATTCCTACTGTCACCACCCTACTTTTGGTATTCATCATATCACTGCTGAATGATTGAAGTAGATGCTTAATAAGCTGTCAAGCAGGTGTACTGCATGATCAATGTAAACTTCCATGTGTGTTTGTGACCTTGCTGCCATTTTTCCAGTTTGGAACACACTCTTCTATATATTTCCTTGTAAAAGAATTTTTGAAGACCTGATGAGGTCAAGTTAAGTCAAATGTGCTTTATCGGTGAACTCTTTTGCAGTCACTCAGTTATATAGTGAAGTCTTATTGTTCATATTTCATAATATATATATAATTTAACTTATATCTCTATATATTTATTTATTATATGTATTTCATACAACAACCATTTTAAGCATCTGTCTATTAGTGTACTAGATATAAATTACATTTCATCCTTCTCTACCAAAGCACTATGCTCTAAGAAGGCTACCTCTGTGGGCTAAATCAATTATTTCCCTTGACATTGGGCTTCCAGTGGGATTGGTCAATGGAATTACCAATGGGATTGGTCATCCAGTCTTTCATATGAGAGAGGAAAGAAAGTGAGGAAGGGGAGGCTTTTTTGCCTCTGACTTTCTCCCTGCAGGATTGTTGTGGGTTGGGTACATTCTACTGATGGCCACAACTCTTATGAAGAAGGCTTCTGCAATCTCAGCTGCTATTTCTGAGTTCTGGGATTTGCTCCCTCTTTGTAGTTTCAGGCTTGAGAATAGTAATGGGTAGCCATTGATGTAGTCCTGCTTCTTGACCTTTCACACTGCCCACATGTTTGTAAATTGTCCCTTTATTAAATTTGTCACAATCAGCCAGTTTGAAACTCCTCTTTCCCATCAATACACCTGCTTTGTTGGAACATGTCTTAGCATGGGCAACACAAAGTGAACCAAAAAGATAAATCGTTTTCCATTCTCCAGGGTCTTGGCCAATACTGTTTCACACAAAGGCAAAGCACAGGAGCTTACATTTGGAGGAGACATAAAATAAACAGAATAAATATAAGACAGCTATAGGTGGAGTAGCTTATAAACAAGAGAAATTTATTTCTCACAATTCTGGAGGCTGGAAAGTTCAAGATCAAGGCACTGGCAGATTCACTGCCTGGTGAGGGCCTCTTTCCTGGTTCATAGATGGCCATTTTCTCATTGTGCCCTCACATGGTGGAATAGGTGAGATGGTTCTGGATTTCTTTTATAAGGGCACTAATCTTATACATAAGGGCTCTCCCTTCATGACTTAAGCATCCTCCAAAGGCCCCACTTCCTAATACCATCATATTGGAGGCTAGGATTTCAACATAGAAATTTTGAAGGACACACACTTTCAGTCTATAGCAACTAGAATTTAAAACCTTTCAACAGGCAACTTTGTCTGGTTCTGTGCTGTATTCTTAGCTCCAAGAATAGTTCTTGAGGCATAATAGGTCCTCAATAATTGTTTGTCAGATGAATGAATGAATACACATACATGTGCATTCAGTCATTCAACTAATACTTGTTTAGTGCCTACTTTCCTGGGCACTCAGAAAAATATAAACTGACAAAGTTCTTGTCTTTAGGGATTTAACAACTAATATTCTTTCCATCCAACAATATTATAATTTCCTTGGCACGCATTTTATTTACTGAATTTCTTTTTATTCCCAGTCCTGCTGTGGCCCTCTACACGTAACAAAATAAACAGTAAAATTAGTTGAGTCTTGTTTGTGAATGACCCAACAACTTGTTTTAACAATAATGTGGATTTTGTTGACCCGTACGTACAAGAGGTATCTCATAGTACAAATTTAGTTCAGGATCTGGTTGCATCCAGCCTCTCAATAAGCATTAGCTACTGGTCTTTTCCTTCTCTTGGCACTCCTTTCCCCTTTTCCTTAATGTTAGCTTAATTTTCAACTGTTCTTTGCCAATAGTAGTAGATATTTGCTCATATACCACCTCAAGCTTACAACCTTCTGCTTTGCAAATGTCTGCAGAAAAAGCTTATTTCCTGAGTTCCAGCAAAAGTCTTGGGTGTATCTTTCATTGACTCATTGTTGGTCACATGCCTATCTTTGAAGGAGTGATTGTAGTCAGAGAGATGGGAATTTCTGATTAGCTATCTCTAACTCATACATCACTCCTGGAGTCAGTCACTTACCTAAATAACTTGGACTTAGTCACATAGCTAAATAACTTGGATTTAGAGAAAGTCCTAAGAAAAATGAGGTTTGTATTACAAAATAAAGAGGAATGGACACTGATCAGACAAAAGCAATAGATGTCCCAGATACTCCATTAAAAAGCTTTCTTTTTAAATTTTTTTGGGGGGATAGGGTGGGGACAGAATTTTGCCCTTGTTGCCCAGGCTAGAGTCCAATTGTGCGAACTTGGCTCACCACAACCTCCGCCTCCTGGGTTCAAGCGATTCTCCTGCCTCAGTCTCCCGAGTAGCTGGGATTACAGGCATGTGCCACCACGCCCGGCTAATTTTGTATTTTTAGTGGAGACGGGGTTTTTCCATGTTGGTCAGGCTGGTCTCGAACTCCCAACCTCAGGTGATCTGCCTGCCTGGGCCTCCCAAAGTTTCAGGATTACAGGCGTGAGCCACTGCGCCTGGCCCCAAAAGCTTTATTCTTTATACAGTGATATTCTAGTTAAAGCTATAAATTTGAACTAATTGTGAGGTAGAAATTTTGGCTAAATTATTGGAAGCATTAAAAAAAGTTCTGTTTATTTCAAATAATTTTTTGTGTGAACATGCAACAGAACAAACTCACAAGACATTGCTTCCACTTCTATGAGACTTACTGCTGTAAAAAAAAATACATGGAGTTTGTAATTAGCATATTCTTAATTTCTATAAGAGAAAAGCTGCTTCTAAAGTATTTGAGAATGATTGAAAATTTAGTTCTTTAAGAGGTTTTGAATACTTCACTGTAATTCTTCTTACAGTATTAATTTACTTGGGCAAATTATCAGATTTTGAATTAATGAGGTTTTAGTACATATGCAAATGAAATTCTCTAGTTTGCTTTAAATAATCCTCAAGGCATAGTGTTCTCTGTACAACATGGGGATAGTTGAGCAAATGTTTGCTGAATTTTTTTTAGAGCAAAATCCTTTAAAGATTAGCCCATGTATTTATTTGAATTTTGTTAATTTGGTTTTAAGCCTATAATTTTTTTTTTTCCTCAAGGCAAAGTAAGTCTTTCTTATTTTAGATCTCTTCCTTTAACCAGAGAATTTTCTTACTTTTTCTTGGAATAGTGTAGTGTGTTCTATAGCAGTGTCACTAAAATGTGGTCCCTAGACTAATAGAGATATGCAGAAAAAAAAAATAGAGAAATTAAGAGTATTTCAAAACTTTTATAGCAATTAGATATTTTTACAATATCCAAATGCATGCTCAGAGGTTTAATCTTGTTTAACATGGAAAAGACCCAGTTGGGTAATCTTGAACTTGCATAATGAGTCACACATGCCATGAGCTGCATCCCAGCAATGCACGCTTGGGCGTCATATCGTGTGCAAGGCATTGGCAAAACAAACAAACAAACAAACAAAAATTGGCCTCAACCTGTATAATTTAAAAAGAACAATTGTGCCAAAAAAATGCATTAAGCAATCGGAAAGCTACCAAGGCAGTGAAGAATTACTCAGCCCAAATATGGAAGAAGATACCATCGTCCAAGGCCTCAAATTATCCTGGCAATTTTTTATAGGTAGCATCTGGAGCCTAAATAAAATCATACAGGCATATGTAGAACAAGAAATGTGATTAATAACCAAAATAAGGCTTAGACAATATAAATAGATGTACTGACAATCCAGATAATGCAGTCATCAGATAAAGAGTTTAAAATAACTATGCTTAATATGCTCTAGAAATAAGATAAAATTGGGAATTTTGTCAGAGAACTGAAAAGTATTTTATAAAAGTATCAAAAGGAAATTATGGATTGAGAAGATACAATAATTGCAATCAATAATTCAATGAATAGATTTATTGGCAGTTTAGATATAGCTCAGAAAAAAGAAATCGGGAGATAGAAGGTGGCTCAGATGGAAATACATAGAATGAAGCAAAGAGAGACAAAATGATTGCACAAACACACAAATGTGAAAACATCTATGTACGTGTAACTGAAGTTCCAGAAGGAGAAGAGGAAAGAAAATGGAGTCAGAGAAATATGTGAAGAGAAAATAGCTGTGATTTCTCCAAACTGACAAAAGATTTCAAGCCACAGATTCAAGATGCACTATGAAACTTAAGCCAGATAAATACAAAGAAAACCAAACTAAGGCACATCACAGCCAAACTGCTAAAAACCAAAGAAATTAGAAAATTTTCAAAGCATCTGAAAAAGTATGTCTTGAATGAGCAACAATTAATATCTGATTTTCACATAAACAATGGATAAAGAATAGCAATGAAATCAAATGTCAAACTGTCAAAACAAAAACAAGAACCTGTCAACCTACAAGCCTATACTCTGTGGAAATAGTCTTCAAAAATAACTGTAAAATAAGGGACATTTTAGACAAACAAAAACAGGGAGAATTTATCACCAGAATATGACCCCAGAGAAAATAAAAGTGTTCTGCTAGTAAAATAAAAATAATCATAGTAAGAAGATCAGCTTTGCAGGAAGATGTGAAGAACAACATAATAGAAAATATGTGGGCAATTGAATACTAATGATGAAAAACAATATAATTTCATGGAATTTGAAATACATAGAAAATTAAAATAGCAACAAGTATATTGTAATAGTTGTGAGGAGGAATAAATAGAGATAAATGTTGCAAGTGCTTTCCATATCCAGAAGAAAGAAAAAAGTTCTTATTTACATGTTCTTATTTACATTAAAATTTTGCTGAGTCTATAGCAATGGTTCCCAACCAAGGATAATTTTGACCTCCCGAAGACATTTGACAATACCTGGAGACACTTCCTCCAGAAGACGTTTAACAATATCTGGAGACATTTTTTATTGTCACAAGTAGGGTGATGTGACTGCTGCTGCTAAAATCTTACAATGCACAGGTAAGTTCCTCTCATAACAAAGGATTTTCTGGCTCAAATTGTTAATAATGCTGAGGTTGAGAAACCCTGATGTAGAATCACCCCTAAAGGATAGAATAAAATTATAAAAATCAAGCTAACAGAGAGGGAAAAATAATAAATTTCAATGGGGACAAAACATAGGAAAAAGGAAGACAGAGCAGGTGGAACAAGTAAAAAACAAATAATATGATAATAAATTTAAAATCCATTCTATCAGTAATTGCATTAGATGTAAGTAGATATTTTTAAATTTCTGCAGTTTAAAAATATTAATTATATTACATAAAATAAGCAACTATGGGCCACTTATAATAACTATACCTTAAAATAAATGCATTGAAATGCAGATTTTAAAATTAAATAATGTTAAATAGTTCCTGCAAAATGAATAGATGAAAAAAATATTCACAGTTTTCTATTAATCTCTAGAACTAATTACACAGTGTTTTTTCTTATCTCTCTGTTTATCTTGACATGTTAATCAAATTTTTGAACTATGACAGTCAATAGTAACTGTAGACTCAATTTTTATTATCACCACACTTAATAATATACAATAATGTGACAGATTATTATCAGATTATTAATTTCATGAGGGGAGAGATTGGGTCTGTTTTTTATCTCCCTGCTATAAACACAGAATCTTCCATGGAGCCTGATATATAGCAAATATTCTTTATATAGGATAAATTGAAAATGTTTGTGGCATTTCTTTATGGCATTCATTTATCTCAGTACTTCTCAAACTTTTTGGTCTCAGATCCCTTTACACTGTTAAAAAATCATTGAAGATGCAATAGAGCTTGTGTCATATCTGCTAATTATCATATTAGAGATTAAAATAGAAATATTTTAAAACCTTTATTAAAACTCATCAAAAATTGTAAAATACTATATGTTAACATATCCTACATATTTTAATAAAAATAACTCCATCTTTAAAACATTAATGAGAATAATAGCATTGTTTACCATTTTGCAAATTTCTTTAATATCTGGTTCAATAGAAGACAGTTAGATTCTTGTATCTGTTTATGCATTCCATTCACTGCAATATGTTATTTTGATTGAAGTATATAGAGAAAATTCAGTCTTACAAAACATACAGTTGGAAAAATAAAAAGAGCATTTTAATAGCCTTTTCAGAAAACAGTTGATATTACCGTTTGCTAGTATGCCAAAACTTGACAAAGAGTAGTTTCTTAGAGGTTAGTTGCAATATGCAATAGAAAATATATATATATATTACCTCTTCTTACTCTTTTACATTAAAATCTGTGGATCTGGCCGGGCGCGGTGGCTCACGCCTGTAATCCCAGCACTTGGGGAGGCTGAGGTGGGCTGATCACCTGAGGTTGGGAGTTCGAGACCAGCCTGACCAATATGGAGAAACCCTGTCTCTACTAAAAATACAAAATTAGCCAGGCGTGGTTGTGCAAGCCTGTAATCCCAACTACTCGGGAGGCTAGGGCAAGAGAATCGCTTGAACCTGGGAGGCAGAGGTTACAGTGAGCCAGGATCACGCCATTGAACTCCAGCCTGGACAACAAGAGCTAAACTCCCTCTCAAAAAAATAAAAATAAATAAACAAAATAAAATCTGTGGATCTGTTTTGCATTTTGGATCTTTTATTTATGCATAACTTTCTAATATCATTGGTCATTTGGAAAAAATTGGCTCACTTGAGTTATGAAGATCCTCCAAATGCTAGCATATTTTATGGTACATTTTTAAAATTGCATGCATTAATATAACCACTAATCTGATCAGAAAATAATAGGAAGTAATCGAGCTCATGATGTTAGGTACAAGTTTCAAAAATTCTAACTTTTGTTTGAAAGCTCAGTTTTTATCATTTGAAACATTTGTTGTCAGTTGTTTTCTTTGAAGTAACATGCTCACTTCATTAACACTGGGAAATCTCTAGCAGGCATGGCAAACTCTGAATAATAATAGTTTGTCAGTCACTTTTTTCAAGTACAAACGTTCTATGAAAAAAAGTAGCTATTTCAGCTCATAATTCAAACAACCACACAAGTACTGTTCCTTGAGATAACTGTTTTACTTCTATAGACAAAAGTACTTTATGCATATTTTCAATTTTGTCAAATAGAATATTTAAAAGACACGTACTCAAGGATCAGGATTTAGTAAAATTAGAAATGTTAACTGCTTCTTTAGGGACATTCTTAAGTGAAACTGAAAAAGTCATTCATTGTTTCTTTGCGTGTATGACAATGCAGAATACAGTTATGAGCGAATACAGTTTGTTGATGTGGCCTTAATTTCTACTAATGAACCAGCAGTTTTACTCACCATTGCTTTTGCACCATCAGTAAAAATGCAAACACTTTTTAAAACTATTATTGTCTTACAATTATTATGAGAATGATTTTTACCTCATGAATTTTCTGAAAAGGAGGGTCTCAGGGACTCCTAGACGTCTCATGGATTACACTTGGAGAAACATCGCTTTATGTACACACATCAAATGTCACTGCCAAACTGACGACCTGTCCTCTGATACTCCTTGCCTCCACATGTGGTAATATCTTCAGTAAGAGTGCCTCTTTCTCTCAGCTCTGCCTTTTTCAATATGGCCTTATCCTCCCCAAGGCATAAATCATCGACTGACCCTCAAAATGGATTTGATCACTCCTACTCCAAATCCTGACACTATTTAGAACATGTTTTGTGGTATAATTCCACACTCCATGGCCTCTCAAGTCCCATCGCTATTGTACTCTGAGCTTTCTAAAGGGAGGCTTTGTCTGTTATTTATCTTTGAGAACTGCTTAGTGCCTACAAAACGGTACCAGACATGTCGTATGCCCAAAATAACTGTTTATTACATTGAAATTATTAAAACTCATAGAATGATCCCTAGGGAATTAGAATAATTTTGAAAACTTGTTTTTAATTTTACTTCAGGATAGCTATTTTCATTATTTAATCTAAAAAATTAAGTCTATTAAACTCAATGACCTGGGTGATTCAATGACCAATTAGATGATATTTCCAGAGACTGGATATTCATTATTCATTTACTCAGTTTAGTTTTTATACAGGTATTTATTTAGCCCATACCATGTGGTAGCAATGGCAAGTACAGTGCTAAACATCACATGGTACCTCATCCAAAGAGTTTATGTGATTCAGAAACTATATGATGATCACCTACTAAGTATAAAGAGCTTTGTAAACAGAGCTTTCTAAACATTTGCTAAACAGAGTTTCTGTCATCGTAAAGTGTATAAAGTATATTTAAAAGCATATGCAAGTCAATAAATTAAAATATATGTTGAACGCTATTACAAAAATGGGTACAATAAATGGTGGAAGCTCTGAAGAAAGAGCAAATAATTTTGTCTGGAGAAATGAGTAAAAGTGTCACCAATGAGGTAACATTTAAACTAGATCTTAATTAAAAGGATTGTGATAGATAAAGGAGACAAGGACAATTCTTGCAAAAACTAATGAAAGAAACATGAAATTGTGATAGGTCCTATTATGCTCATGGGATGATTACAGTCCACAGAGATCATAGAATATGCACGAGACGGTGTTGGGAGAGGAGGTTAGAATTAGTTTAGGTTTATATTGTTCAAGGCCAAGTAAGCCATACTAAAGAGATTGAATTTTATTTACAAGCATCAGGGACCCAATGCAACTTCTTTTATTTTCTTTTTTTTAAATTTTCTATTTTTAAAAAATAGGAAGTTGAGACTGGATTTCACCATGTTGGCCAGGCTGTTCTCAGACTCCTGGCCTCAAGTGATTCACCAGCCTCCGCCTCTGAAAATGCTGGGACTACAAGCGTGAGCCACTACACCCAGTCCCAGCACGAATTTTTAAGAATAGTGATATGAACACCTCTGCTTCTTTTGTAGGTCAATATGACGATGAAGCAGAAAATAATGGGTGTGGGTGGATAATCCAGAGAGATTAGTTAAAGCAACGTGGCACTATTCAAGTCAGGAATGATGAAATTGGGACTAACATATTAACAGCAAAGAGTGAAGAGAAAGAGCCAAATTGAAGAAGCATGTCTGAAACAAATTGAATTGATATGACTTGGCAACTAATTGGACTGTCATAGTGAGAGAGAGGTAGGAAGACAAGACAAATATCTGTACACTGAGAAATTAAAAATATGTTGATGGCATTAACCAAGATAAAAAATGCAAGAGGTGGAACTGGTTAGTAATATGGGAAAAGAATTTGCATTTTAGAGGGCAGATATATTCAAAAGAAGATGGACTTCAGAAACAAGCAGTCTTATGTCCAAACTCTAGTTGTCTCAACTATTGTATATAATATTTTTATTTAATCTATAAAATGGATATAATCAGTATCTAGTAAAGAACTTGACCTTGCTCAAGGAGAGGTCCGGCCTTTGTCCTTGGCTTCTTGGAGGTAGCCTCTAAACCTCTGGAATTTCCCAAGCAATAGGAATGTCATTGTCATTCACATTGGGACCTTAGGACCAAACCTGAAGTTTACGCTGAGAAGGTGACTGATATATGGTCCCCTTGGACCACATGTTATGTCAATCAATCAATCATGTCTACTTAATGGAACCCCAGTGAACACTCTGAACACTAAGGCTCAAATGAGCTTCCAGGATTGGCAACAACTGTGCATATTGCCATACATCAATGGCAAGAAGGTAAAGCATCCTGGAAACAATGAAATCTTCACGTATGAAAACTTCCTAGGCTCTATCAGAAGCATCTCTTTCTTTGGCTCATTCTCATGTGTGGCCTTTGCTTTAATAAACCATATCTGTGAGTACAGTAGCTTTCACTGAGTTCTGTGAGACTGTAGCAAATTATTAAACATGAGGTTGGTGTTGAGAAGCTCCTGAACTTGCAGCTGGTGTCAGAAGTGATGGTGTTCTTATGTATTCTTTCCCCCTAACTTTTAGTCTAACTCCTTGGAGTTAGAAGTGTTGAGCAGACTTGGAAGTCTGGCAGACTGTGCCCTTAACCTTACAGTTGGCTTAACTCCAGGTACTCACGGATTTGTTGTGAAGATTAATTCATTTATTCTACAAATATTTGCAAAAACCATAGAGTAGACATGGTATCTAGCACTGGAGACATAGCAATGTAAAAACATACAGCGTCTACCCTCAAAGAGCATGTAACCCAGGAATAAGTGAGGTAGGTATGTAAAGCTATAAAGAAACTGGCATCACTCTTGATATACAGTGAGGTTAAAATAAATATTAATTCTCCTTGAACAAGTTACAGTCGGGTAGAGCTGTGTAGTGGAAAATTTGAAATGAGAATTCGAAGAGTGGGAGAATAGTTTGTGGCATAAATTTTAAAATGGGAGTCATCAGCATCTAGATGGTATTTGAATCCATGGATATGGATGAGATCATTTCGGAAAGGTTTTAGACAGAGCCCTTGACTCAAGAGACATAAGTTCTCTTCAAGCTCAAAGAAAAAAAATTTAAAGATCCTGAATGAAAGAGGCATATTTTTCCACACCTGATTCTCACTTGTAATTAAAGGCGTGCAGCTGAAACACATGATGTCTACTCATCAAAATAAGCATTTATTCCCAAGTGTGTCTAGGTAAAAGAAACTCAAGTTGATGCTTCCTTAAAATATTTGCAGCAAATATAGGAGAAACACATATACAGAAAGAGAACTCTCCACAAAGAGTTAATAAAGAGTTTCATCTTATTATCCTGATAGGCTATCCACCTCTGAATTATAATATGTCACAGCTGCAATTACACCTTTGGACCCAATGATCTTCTGGAACGAACACAAACTTATTTTTAACATTTGAAATGGGCATGCTGGCAAGAATAAATTTTCTGAATTTGTCGAAAGAGCTTTTCTGCTTTGAAAGCACTTCAGCAACCATTTCTGATCACTTTATAAATGTCATGCACAAAAATAAAGGAACTTATCATATGTTTCATACCAAACCAGAGTATAATAAAAAATAAGCCTGTAGAAAGGGAGTCATGGGCAAAATTGATTTTTGCAGATGACTTCATGACTGGGAAAAAATTAATTGAACTCATGTTTTTCATTCTGTGGTTTCTTAGCACCCATATTACAAAAGCTTACAATAGGCTTTTAAAGGTTCTTATACTATGAAAAGAGCGAGCTAGGTTTTATTTCTGAAGATGACAAAGAATGTTCTTCCCGTGATTGCTGGAGAAAATAGACAATTAACTAGCACGACTATAATGTGGTATTGTTCTTTCCTCCAGGTCTTCATTTGTTCCTTTATTACTCATAATGCTTCAGCTCCATTCAACAAGTGACCCAGAATATGAAAACACTCTTGGATTTGGTCTTATGTACAAAACAAGATACATCTTGAAAACTTACTTTTTAGAAAATCAATTGCAAGAGGAGAACAATACTGGGAACAGCTTATGATTCACTAGAAAAAAAAACCTCACTATATTTCTAGCATTGATAAAAGTAATGAAACCATATATTTTTTAAAAGACGGCTTTGTGCAATGCAAAATTAACCACACTTTCAGCAAATGGAAGCTTTATAAATGCTAATAAAGAAGCACTTAGTTCTCCCTGTTGTATTTAGCACTGTCAGTCAGCCCTAAACATCCTTAATGAGTATAGGAAGAGTGTGCTATGAAATGAAAATCTCTGCTTTGTTTTATACCTTCCTACTAAACTTTTCAATTACAGAAATTGTCTTTGCAGGGTTTTCTCTGCCGTGTAAATTTATACATCTCAGTGCACATATTGGCTATATTGAAACTAGATGATTAAAAGTAGACAAATAATTTAAGTGCACAGGATATTATTATGTTAATATATTTGTTCCACAAAAATTTATGTCAGAGAATTTTACTAGATTCTACATTAGGAAGAAAATTCAGAAGGGAAAACCTCAAGTATACATAATGTCCTTAGAGGCGCATGAGTTCTCATGGCTGGCCTAATTTGATTTTGTACTCATAGTTGGTGAACCAGTATCAAAAGTCACTCAAAACAACAGTAACTTCAGCTTGAATAAGTAGAATTCACTGCGTTAGGAAGTTGTATCTTGCAGGATTCATTTCAATTTTACTCAAAATGATACAAAGAATATCAGAGGTTATCTTTCTTCATATTTTAAAGTTCTATTTACACAATATCAATTTTAAGGCTCTTTTTTTTTAGAATATATGTCCATATGTGGGCATACATGTACACACACACAGAACAATAGTTTATATGCATTTTCATTTTAATACTTTTTATGAAGGCATTTGTAATAATCATTGATGATGAAACTTAAAACATTATCAAAGCTGATTTTTAATATTACAAAGGTAATGTTCACAGACTAAATCATTGCTTCTTTACTCTCGATTTACTGAATTTTACTGAATGTAGGATATATGCATGTTGTTAAAAAAAATAGGTGGGGGAAATACAATGAAAATGAGGTATCCATTTTTTTCCCCAGAACACCCAGTTCCTCTTATACATTTCCCAGATACTATCATTGTCAATAGCTTATTGTGACTACAGAAATATCCTATACCTATAAGTGCATATATAATACTTGTGATGACTAAAAAATTTTGTTTGAGTCAGGGTCTTGCTGTATCGCCTAGGCTGAAGTGCAGTGGCTCGCTGCAACCTCCATCTCCTAGGCTCAAGTGATCCTCCCACCACCTCAGCCACCCAACTAGCTGAGACTACAGGTGTGCACCACCATGCCCAGCTAAATTTTTGTATGTTTTGTAGAGAAAGGGCTTTGCCATGTTACCCAGGCTGGTCTCAAACTCCTGGGCTCATGAAAGCCATCCACCTTGGCCTCGCAAAGTGCTGGGATTACAGGCATAAGCCATCATGCCCAGCCTTTAAAATTTTTATTGCGAATTAATTTTATATTTACTGTAAAGTTACAAATGTAGTGCAGATAGTTCATGTATATATTATATGTTAGTTATTTCCTCTCATGCTAACAACTTACAGAACAATGGTACAACTATCACAGCCAAAAAATTAATATCAGGTCAATAATAATAATAAGTTGACAACATAACATTTAAATTTCACCAATCTCTTGCGCCAGTGTCTTTTCTTCTATTCCAGGATACAATTTAAGTTATTGGGTCTCAGTTTCCTTTAGACTTGGGCAGTTCCTCAGTCTTTCCTTATCTTTCATTACCTTGATTTTTTTTATGAGCTCTAGTTAGTGACTTTGGAAGATGTCTATCAATTTGAGTTCCTCTGTTTCTTGTGATTAGATATTTATATATCTTTGTCAAGAATTCCATGTCTGTCTGCATCATATCAGAGGTACATGATGCAGATATATCTTAGTAGTAGTGATGTTATACACTGACTTTTAAAAAATTTAATGCAGAATTCAGTATATTACACACACTACATTGTTATTTATTTAACTTAGAGAACATTCTATTTCAGCATAACATTCTTCTTTATGTCCACACAGTAATTAATTGCACTATAAACCACAATTTATGAGATCAGTCTACTATTATTGAGCATTCAGGTTATTTCTGGTCTTTTAAATTTTAAGTAACAATGCTGGAAAGAATATTCTTTTAAATACCTTTGTGCATGCTTATGTATAAACATGTAGGATTAATTTCTAGAAGTAGAATTTCTAGATGGAAGTCTATATGCATATCAATTTTGATAGTATTGACAAATTTTTGGATGCTCGTTTTTAGTCATGTAGAACACTACTCATTTTCTTATGTGCTGACTAATACTTTATCTTTGCTGATAGGATAAAAGAAAAATGGTACAGTACTTTTTGTTTTAATTTGGATTTCTTGTATTATGTCTATCTGTTAATAAACTATTGCATTTTTGTGAGCTCTTTATTCTTGTCTTTTGCCCATTTTGCCATTGAGTTATCAACATTTTTTATATTAAATGAGTGCTTTAGATGGTAATGCAATTAACCTATTGTCATCTGGGTTGCAACATGTTTTCTTCAGTATTTGCTTTACGTCTTTTACACAGTTTATAGCACTTTACTTGTGGTAAGGTTATTTGATTCTTATAATGATTGATAAACAGTATGTTCCTCAACTCAAAAGATGTCCTGAAAACCACCGTATAAAATTACCTGTAGTCATGATATAATAAAATTCCTTCCTTTTCTATTAACAAATGCATCTTGTTTAAAGTCCATCATTGAATTAAAACATGTAAAATAATTTTGTGGTTTATTTGTTTTCTTTTTTTAAGTCTCAACAGTCATAGTAGCAAATAATCAGAAAAATAGTAACAGCTTTTTTATGTCAAACGATTTCACCGTTTCACTCACATAGACTTTCAGTCCATTTATTTACTATTATGATTGACTTTAGTCTCCAAACATTTATCCCTCAACTTGAACTACAGAGTATATGGAATAATGACTATCTCCTTATATACATATGCGTGTGTCTACCTCTCTATATTTAAATATAGATGTTTATGTATTTATGTTTCTATTTAAAAATATAGAAGTCATAAGCTGAGAAATGTGTTCTCAGATATTCCTAACCTGGAAAAGTCCGATAAATTTCTTTAGGAAAATATATCCTTTAAAAAAACTAGGTGTGTATCTACCTCTCTATATTTAAATATATAGATGTTAATGTATTTATGCTTATGTTTAAAAGTATAGAAGTCATAAGCTGAGAAATGTGTTCTCAGATGTTTTTAACCTGGAAAAGTCCAATACTTTTCTGTAGGAAAATATATCCTTTAAAAAATACTAGCCTGTTGGTGGTGTTCCCCAAAGCAAAAGTGATTACTGCTTAGAAAAAAATTTAGAAAGTACTTTTGCTGTCTTTTTCCTCCATTCTTGTGACTGAACCTTCCTGTATTCATCTGTGCTAATTTTTTTTTGACATGATAGGTGCCAGATATAGCTGTGCTGAGTTTCTGAATCTGAATCCAGGAAGCACTTCGTTATTGGAAAGAGAGATCTATTAGAGCTGGTTGAATCCTGAACTAGGGTCATTATATTCAACGTGGGACAATGTCTCCATGACATGGAAAGGGAAAGTCTAGCTCTTCTTCCTGAACAGCCTTACAGCCTTTCCACAGCTGAAGCCTTTGGCATACTCCTGACAACTCAGCCTTGTCGCAAGCCGTAGAACAAATTTGGAGCCTAGATAAGAAAGCGCTCTATAACTCTGTCTCTGTGGTTCTTAACCTTGGCCACAGCAATGGAGTAGGAGAGCTAGAATTTCATATTAATACTCAGAAGGAAAGAGACTGCAATTTATTCATTACACATAGCCAAGATGGCAGTTGGTACTTCCCAGTCCCTTCAGAAATTTGCTTAAACTTGTTTTCAATATACATGGCCTGTTACCAGAGACATGCCTTTCCAACATTTTCTGGGACTTCCTACATTTGACATCCTCATGCTTCCCTCTGTTCCTATACTGCTTAGTTCTGTCTGTCCTTTGCCTATAGTGTACGTATATAAAAAGTCCATTTCCTTCACTGATTCCAAAAGAAACTTGCCCCCTTCAAGCATTTAGTGACTGCCTTGTATATGGAGAGAGGGATGTCGCTGAGATGGGCCATATGAAGAACAATTAGCCTGCTGACATATTCATGATAGCTCTATGAATTTTATATAATGTTTAGTTTCATTTAGAGATGAGAAGATGAGAACCTTGGAACCAGAAACATTAAATACACTGACTAAGATCATAGAACTCGGAAGTGTCAGAGTCAGTATTATACCCAGATTTTATTCTGGGTATCTTATATTATCTCTCAGCAATATGTGTCTCTTTCCAATTGTCTTGTTTCAATGTAATAAGATTGACTGGATGCACATGTATCAAATCATAAAATTAGTTTTGAATGAAAAGCATATAAATATATAAATGCAATAAGAGTATGGTTTATTTCTGCAAGCAACACTAAAACTCTAATGGAAAATCTAACAGGCATCATTTTTTAACTGTGAATACATAGCTCCCTACACATACAAAACAGTCATGATAGGTTATGTCTTAGAAATGAAAGAGGAAAAAAATAAAGATGAACTAGGTCACAATGTAAAGAGAGATGTGTTTGAGTATTTGACCAGTCATCATCCACTTAATTTAAGAAATCTAATAATATCACAGGTTTAGGTGTAAGCTCTACCTATTAAGTAGTTTCATAAAATATGCCCATGAGTCCCTAGCATCATATTGACTCATATATCTTTCCATGTTAAAAATATTTAGAAAATTCATCAGTTTGAGTACTATGTGTAATTTTCCAACCTTCCTGTCCTTACCTAACTTTTTACTTTGATAAAGTGGTTTTCTCTAATGTTACCAAGAAGATGAAATATTTAATGTGATTGATTGGTTAATATTATAAACAAATGTAATTTATGTAGCTAATGCACCAGCAAATGGTTCCTGTACTCATCTCTGAATAAACAGCATACTTGTTTTAGTATGAAATTTTACTTTTCTAAGCAGAAGGCTCCCTGGGCAATAGACAGCTGTTTCTATAGGATCATAATTAATGTTTTTTCCATTTAAAAGAATTGCTTTGCATACTTATAAAAAAGAATTAGCACAAGGAGTCATCTTACTTTCTAATTTTAAACCAGCTTTACTGAAACATATTAGACATAGCTTAATGTATACAATTCAGGAAGATCGTGCAGAAAAATATGTGGTTCTAACGCAGTAGTTTTCCACCTCAGCAAGCCTCAGAATCTTGTAGAAGACCAATTAAAATACACAGTTTTTAATTTAGCAGGTGTAGGGGTAGGTAGACCTGATAATTTACATTTCTAACAAGTTCTCAGGTGATTCCGATATCATTGGTCCAGTATCACTACTTTTAGAAACACTGTGGTTAAGTAATAGAACTGCTTTTCAAATAAATATATCTTATTTTGCCCATCAAAATGAATGTCCTTAAAAGTAGTATTTATTTCTTCCAATAATGGTGTCATGCTAAAAAATCTCTGGAAAATTTCTCTCTTGTAATTGCGTGGAGAGTCAGCTCATAAACCAGAACAGAAAATTACTCTCCATATTTAAAAGTAACACATCGTCCCCTTCTTTTTCCTCTTCCTGTCCACATTTCTATGAAGGTTGGGAGCACTGTTGGAATATGTATTTCTGATCTTTCTCTCCATCCCCTCACTCCCTCCTCTGCTAGGCTTACTCAAGCTCTTAACTCTAGCATCTCCAACATCAGCACCTGTGCCTACAACTAACTGGATATGTCTGTAAATAAAGGTAGAAAAAAAATAGGGCACCCTATTTGGGTGTGCCCTCCGTTCCATGAGGCGGAGGACAGGTGGAGTTTTATGCCTCACAGAGTCCATATTACTCAATAGAGTCATACATATTTAGCAGATTTGGGGGAGAAGCTATACCTATTTTTGAGGGGAGCTGAGCCCATGCACAATGGGTAAACATATAAGTAACATATATCCCATGTTCACTTTGGGGTGGCGTTTTAGCATTAAAATGTGGTAGAATTTGCCTCTTTATGTCAAAAGGTGAGCTATGGGACATGAGGGCGAGCTGTGCAGCCTCTCAAAGCTGTCTGAAACTGACTTAATGTCCATAGTAACTCAGGAAATAATGTTTATGAGGCAGGTCCTCTGTCCAATCAGAGTTGCAGTGCTCTGGTTGTAAATCAGAATTAGGAGAGGTCTGATAGCTCCTATTGTTAGGGAGCTTAGGGTCCTGGAATTTAGAAATTTGCCCTGCCAGTGGGGCCTGAACCCTCAACTCATAAGTAACTTCGTTTTCTCAACCTTAGGATCTGTCTTAGTTGATAAAGGGGTTCTAGTTTGGTCTCTCAAATCACAGTACCATGTCAGATTCTTTAAGAGTTATAAAAGTAAATTAAACATATTACGTGCATAATATTTATGTTGGTTCAAGGAAGAGAATAAAAATAACAGTGCTTAAAAGCAGTACTATCAGCTGTGTAATCAAATAAATTAGGGGAGGTGAGATTATATTCAATTAGTAAGTTCAAGAAAAGTTCTCTATAGAAGGCAATATTTGAGATGGGCATTGAGTGATGTTAAGTCATTGAAACAAAGGAAGCTCATGGGGTTCATAAAATCAAAGAAAATTGTGTAAGCAAACATAGCACGAGACTTAGGGAGTGTTAAGAGACTAACTGATGTGAGCCAAGCATATGCATTAAGGAGATGTGAGAGACAGAAGGCTGGGAAGTTTGTCATGGTAGAAAGAAGGTTCTCCACTTGCATCCTACTGCATCCATGCCCAGGTGCAGGAAAGTTGGTTAAAAGACAGCCTCCACCTCTCAGCTGCTTCAAAGACTGCCTCAGTTGTGGAGAATCACTTTGCCCCAGGTCATGACTATTTCTAAGGTGGGTGGTTGAAGGTATTATAAAGGTGAGATCATTTAAGCCTAAAGAGAGGCTTAATGGGCAATATTCTCTGGAAAGCTCCATGATGAGATGGCCAAGGTTTTGTTAGGCTTGTATTACCTTCTGACTGATTCCTCTGCTCAATCCTTTTTCATTACCAGGTGTTGATGTCTAATAAATGCTCTGCAAACTGATGCCTCCGTTGTGGAGGAACTTGAATTCCAGAGTGAGGCACTTTGGCAGGTGATCAGGAATGACAAGTCTATCTTGAACTCAAGTGACAAGCTTGGATGTTAGGAAAACAAATTTGGCAGAAGCATGCACAGATGAGAGTAAAGGGGAAGAATGTGAACTAGAAACAGGTGAAAACTTTTGCTGTAAACAAAGCAGGTGTAATAAAAGCCTGAAACAAGCTGTTTAAAAGAAAATAAATGTGAGAGACATTGAAAAACAAGAATCTGCAAAACTCAGGGAGTGATTGGGTATGAGAGGGGTGAGGCAAAGGCAGAATCTCAATTTTCTTCAAAGTTTTAAATTTGAGGGTCTATGAAAATGGTAAGGCCCTCAACAAAAGTAAGGGAGTTGAGTACAGTAGGTTTCAGAATTAGGCAGAAAGATAATCTACAGTTTATACATTCTGCCATGTTTCCCTAACTCACATTTCCCTAGGCCTCCTTCTCATATGGGGAATAAATTAATTCATAATAATAATCATAAACAGAATTGCAGCAGCAACTCTTTCTTTTCCAGATATTTCTGAGCATCCGCAGGGTCCTCTCATGCATTTAGTAATAGCCTATTAATGCTCCTATGTCTTTGACCCTCCCTTGCTGAAGTCTGATATCTATTAACTTCAGATGGCATATGGAGCTCATCCCCTATCCAAGGTGCTGACACTCGGAGCTCTGGGTGCTGCGAACTCACCCAATGTTGCTGAACTTGCCATTGTGGTCACTTTTAAGTCTACAGTTCTGTGGCGTTCATTTCATTCACAATGTTGTGCAAATGTCACTACTATTTCCAAAGCTGTGGTTGTTTTTTAAACCAGTAATTAATTATAACAGGACTTTACTTTGTGGAACAGTTTAAGACTCATAGCAAAGTCAAACAGGAAGTACAAAAAGTCCCCATATATGTCCTCCCCACAAACACAGGCACTGTCATTAACATCCTGTGCCAGAGTGGTACATATGTTCAATTGATAAACCAAAATGGACACATTATCACTCAAAGTTCATAATTTACATTAATTTTCAGTCTTGGTGTTGTATGTTCTATGAGTTTTAACAAATATATGATAATAGGTATCCACCATTATAGTATCACACAGGATAGCTTCACTTCCCTAAAAATCACTGTGTTCCATTTATTTATTCCTCCTTTCCCCTCCTTATTTAAACCTCTGAGAACCACTGGTCTTTTTACTGGTTCCATAGTTTTGCCTTTTCCAGAATGTCATACACTGTAATTGTAATCATGTAGTATGTAACATTTTTAGATTGGCTTATTTCTTGTAGTAATGTGCATTCAAGCTTGTTCTGTGTCTTTTTGGGATTTTGTAGCTAATTTCTTTTATTTCTAAAGAAGTATTTTTGCTGTAATTTTGTCCAGCTTGACTGAAGAATAATTGACAAGTAAAAATTTTATATATGTAAGATATAAATTGTGATGTTTTAATATACATATACATTGTGAGACAGTGATCACAATCAAGTTAATTAACATATCTATCACATCACATAGTTGCTTTTTCCTTTTGGGGTGAGAATACTGAAGATCTACTCTTTTGGCAATTTTTGGGTGTACAGTACATCATTAATATATACATATATATTTTTTAAAGATTACTTTTATCAAAAGATTTTTTTCATAAAAATCTTTAACAGAGGAGGAGAGCTAGAGTATATTATGCTTAAATAAGCTGAAATTCTTAAGTATTTTGTAAAAGTTCTTCTCTGTGCTTAGTTTGACATATTTTAAATTAGAGTCTATCTTGATAAATTGCTTAGAATCTGAGCTTAAATTTCTTCTCTTCATTTTGTTGACAGAAGTCCTACACTGTTGATTTGCTTTCATTTTGTCTGAAGTCAGGACATTTCCCATAGCAGTTAAATAATTTCTGTAATAACATTTCATGCATAACTGCTGGCTAACTATAGTATTATCCTTGCCATTTCTTTCTTTCTTTCTTTATTTTTTTGCTTTTCATTTTTTTAAATTATTATTATACTTTAAGTTCCAGGGTACACGTGCACAACGTGCAGGTTTGTTACATATGTATACATGCGCCATGTTGGTGTGCTGTACCCATTAACTTGTCATTTACATTAGGTATATCTCTTAATGCTATCCCTTCCCCCTCTCCCCACCCTATGACAGGCCCCGGTGTGTGATGTTCCCCTTCCTGTGTCCAAGTGTTCTCATTGTTCAGTTCCCACCTATGAGTGAAAACATGTGGTGTTTGGTTTTCTGTCCTTGTGATAGTTTGCTGAGAATGATGGTTTCCAGCTTCATCTATGTCCCTACAAAGGACATGAACTCATCATTTTTCATGGCTGCATAGTATTCCATGGTGTATATGTGCCACATTTTCTTAATCCAGTCAATCATTGATGGACATTTGGATTGGTTCCAAGTGTTTGCTATTGTGAATAGTGCCGCAATGAACATACGTGTGCATGTGTCTTTACAGCAGCATGATTTATAATCCTTTGGGTATATACCCAGTAATGGGATGGCTGGGTCAAATGGTATTTCTGGTTCTAGATCCTTGAGGAATCACCACACTGTCTTCCACAATGGTTGAACTAGTTTACAGTCCCACCAACAGTGTAAAAGTGTTCCTATTTCTCCACAGCCTCTCCAGCACCTGTTGTTTCCTGACTTTTTAATGATTGCCATTCTAACTGGTGTGAGATGATATCTCATTGTGGTTTTGATTTGCATTTCTCTGATGGCCAGTGATGATGAACATTTTTTCATGTATCTGTTGGCTGCAAAAATGTCTTCTTTCGAGAAATGTCTGTTCATATCCTTCGCCCTCTTTGTGATGGGGTTGTTTGTTTTTTTCTTGTAAATTTGTTTGAGTTCTTCGTAGATTCTGGATATTAGCCCTTTGTCAGATGAGTAGATTGTAAAAATTTTCTCCCATTCTGTAGGTTTCATGCTCACTCTGATGGTAGTTTCTTTTGCTGTGCAGAAGCTCTTTAGTTGAATTAGATCCCATTTGTCAATTTTGGCTTTTGTTGCCCTTGCTTTTGGTGTTTTAGACATGAAGTCCTTGCCCATGCCTGTGTCCTGAATGGTATTGCCTAGGTTTTCTTCTAGGGTTTTTATGGTTTTAGGTCTAACATTTAAGTCTTTAATCCATCTTGAATTAATTTTTGTATAAGGTGTAAGGAAGGTATCCAGTTTCAGCTTTCTACATATGGCTAGCCAGTTTTCCCAGCACCATTTATGAAATACGGAATCGTTTCCCCATTTCTTGTTTTTGTCAGGTTTGTCAAAGATCAGATGGTTGTAGATGTGTGGTATTATTTCTGAGGGCTCTGTTCTGTTCCATTGGTCTATATCTCTGTTTTGGTACCAGTACCATGCTGTTTTGGTTACTATAGCCTTGCAGTATAGTTTGAAGTCAGGTAGCTTGTTGCCTCCAGCTTTCTTCTTTTGGCTTAGGATTGTCTTGGCAATGTGGGACCTTTTTTGTTTCCACATGAACTTTAAAGTAGTTTTTTCCAATTCTGTGAAGAAAGTCATTGGTAGCTTGATGGGGATGGCATTGAATCTATAAATTACCTTGGGCGGTATGGCCATTTTCACGATACTCATTCTTCCTACCCATGAGCGTGGAATGTTCTTGCATTTGTTTGTATCCTCTTTTATTTCATTGAGCAGTGGTTTGTAGTTCTCCTTGAAGAGGTCCTTCACATCTCTTGTAAGTTGGATTCCTAGGTATTTTATTCTCTTTGAAGTAATAGTGAATGGGAGTTCCCTCATGATTAGGCTCTCTCTCTGTTATTGGTGTATAAGAATGCTTGTGATTTTTGCACATTGATTTTGCATCAGGAGACTTTGCTGAAGTTGCTTATCAGCTTAGGGAGATTTGGGCTGAGACGATGGGGTTTTCTAAATATACAATCATACAAACAGGGACAATTTGACTTCCTCTTTTCCTAATTGAATACCCTTTATTTCTTTCTCCAGCCTGATTGCCCTGGCAAGAACTTCCAACACTATGTTGAATACAAGTGGTGAGAGAGGACATCCCTGTCTTGTGCCAGTTTTCAAAGGGAATGCTTCCAGTTTTTGCCCATTCAGTATGATATTGGCTGTGGATTTGTCATAAATAGCTCTTATTATTTTGAGATATGTCCTGTCAATACGTAATTTATTGCGAGTTTTTAGCATGAAGTGTTGTTGAATTTTTTCAAAGGCCTTTTCTGCATCTATTGAGATAATCATGTGGTTTTTGTCTTTGGTTCTGTTTATAGGCTGGATTATGTTTATTGATTTGTGTATGTTGAACCAGCCTTGCATCCCAGGGATGAAGCCCAGTTGGTCATGGTGGATACGCTTTTGGATGTGCTGCTGGATTCAGTTTGCCACTATTTTATTAGGAATTTTTACATGAATGTTCATCAGGGATATAGGTATAAATTTCTCTTTTTTTTTGTTGTGCCTCTGGCAGACTTTGGTATCAGGATGATGCTGGCCTCATAAAATGAGTTAGGGAGGATTCCCTCTTTTACTATTGATTGGAATAGTTTCAGAAGAAATGGTACATGCTCCTCCTTGTACCTCTGGTATAATTTGGCTATGAATCTGTCTGGTCCTGGACTTTTTTTGGTTGGAAAGCTATTAATTATTGCCTCAATTTCATAGCCTGTTATTGCGCTATTCAGGGATTCAACTTCTTCTTGGTTTAGTCTTGGGAGGGTGTATGTTCCAGGAATTGCTTCTAGATTTTCTAGTTTATTTGCATAGAGGTGTTTATAGTATTCTCTGATGGTAGTTTGTATTTCTGTGGGATCAGTGGTGATATCCCCTTTATCATTTTTTATTGCGTCTGTTTGATTCTTCTCTCTTTTCTTCTTTATTAGTCTTGCTAGCAGTCTATCAATTTTGTTGATCCTTTCAAAAAACCAGCTCCTGGATTCACTGATTTTTTTGAAGGGTTTTTTGTGTCTCTATCTCCTTCAATTCTGCTCTGATC
Source organism: Gorilla gorilla gorilla (assembly GCF_029281585.2). Lineage (NCBI taxonomy): Eukaryota > Metazoa > Chordata > Mammalia > Primates > Hominidae > Gorilla > Gorilla gorilla. The sequence continues at coordinate 30,189,456 of NC_073227.2, read as the reverse complement.
TTAGTTATTTCTTGCCTTCTGCTAGCTTTTGAATGTGTTTGCTCTTGCTTCTCTAGTTCTTTTAATTGTGATGTTAGGGTGTCAATTTTAGATCTTCCCTGCTTTCTCTTGTGGGCATTTAGTGCTATAAATTTCCCTCTGCACACTGCTTTATATGTGTCCCAACGATTCTTGTATGTTGTGTGTTTGATGTCATTGCTTTCAAAGAACATTTTTATTTCTGCCTTCATTTCATTATGTACTCAGTAATCATTCAGGAGCAGGTTTTTCAGTTTCCATGTAGTTGAGCAGTTTTGAGTGCGTTTCTTAATCCTGAGTTCTAGTTTGATTGCACTGTGGTCTGAGAGACAGTTTGTTATAATTTCTGTTCTTTTGCATTTGCTGAGGAGTGCTTTACTTCCAACTATGTGGTCAATTTTGGAATTAGTGTGATGTGGTGCTGAGAACAATGTGTATTCTGTTGACTTGGGGTGGAGAGTTCTGTAGATGTCTATTAGGTTCACTTGGTGCAGAGCTGAGTTCAATTCCTGGATATCCTTGTTAACTTTCTGTCTCATTGATATGTCTAATGTTGACAGTGGGGTGTTAAAGTCTCCTGTCATTATTGTGTGGGAGTCTAAGTCTCTTTGTAGGTGTCTAAGGACTTGCTTTATGAATCTGGGTGCTCCTGTGTTGGGTGCATATATATTTAGGATAGTTAGCTCTTCTTGTTGAATTGATACTTTTACCATTATGTAACGGCCTTCTTTTTCTCTTTTGATCTTTGTTGGTTTAAAGTCTGTTTCATCAGAGACTAGGATTGCAACCCCTGCCTTTTTTTTGTTTTCCATTTGCTTGGTTGATATTCCTCCATCCCTTTATTTTGAGCCTATGTGTGTCTCTGCACGTGAGATGGGTCTCCTGAATACAGCACACTGATGGGTCTTGACTCTTTATCCAGTTTGCCAGTCTGTGTCTTTTAATTGGAGCATTTAGCCCATTTACATTTAAGGTTAATATTGTTATGTGTGAATTTGATCCTGTCATTATGATGTTAGCTGGTTATTTTGTTCGTTAGTTGATGCAATTTCTTCCTAGCATCAGTGGTCTTTACAATTTGTCATGTTTTTGTAGTGGCCAGTACTGGTTGTTCCTTTCCATGTTTAGTGCTTCCTTCAGGAGCTCTTATAGGGCAGGCCTGGTGGTGACAAAATCTCTCAGCATTTGCTTGTCTGTAAAGGATTTTATTTCACCTTCACTTATGAAGCTTAGTTTGGCTGGATATTAAATTCTGGGTTGAAAATTCTTTCTTTTAAGAATGTTGAATATTGGCCCTCACTGTCTTCTGGCTTGTAGAGTTTCTGCTGAGATATCCGCTGTTAGTCTGATGGGCTTCCCTTTGTGGGTAATCCGACCTTTCTCTCTGGCTGCCTTTAACATTTTTTCCTTCATTTCAACCTTAGTGAATCTGACAATTAAGTGTCTTGGAGTTGCTCTTCTTGAGGAGTATCTTTGAGGTGTTCTCTGAATTTCCTGAATTTGAATGTTGGCCTGCCTTGCTAGGTTGGGGAAGTTCTCCTGGATAATATCCTGCAGAGTTCCCTGTTTTCCCACTTGGTTCCATTCTCCCTGTCACTTTCAGGTACACCAGTCAGATGTAGATTTGGTCTTTTCACTTAGTCCCATATTTCTTGGAGGCTTTGTTCATTTCTTTTTACTCTTTTTTCTCTAAACTTCTCTTCTCACCTCATTTCATTCATTTGATCTTCAATCACTGATACCTTTTCTTCCAGTTGATCAAATCAGCTACTGAAGCTTGTGCATTCATCACGTAGTTCTCATGCCATGTTTTTCAGCTCCTTCAGGTCATTTAAGGACTTCCCTACATTGGATATTCTAGTTAGCCATTCATCTAATCTTTTTTCAAGGTTTTTAGCTTCTTTGTGATGGGTTCCAACTTCCTCCTTTATCTCAGAGAAGTTTGATCATCTGAAGTCTTCTTCTCTCAACTCCTCAAAGTCATTCTCCATCCAGCTTTGTTCCATTGGTGGTGAGGAGCTGCGTTCCTTTGGAGGAGGAGAGGCACTCTGATTTTAGAATTTTCAGCTTTTCTGCTCTGTTTTTTTCCCATCTTTGTGGTTTTATCTACCTTTGGTCTTTGATGATGGTGATATACAGAGGGGGTTTTGGTGTGGATGTCCTTTTTGTTTGTTAGTTTTCCTTCTCACAGTCAGGACCCTCAGCTGCAGGTCTGTTAGAGTTTGGTGGAGGTGTACCCCAGACCCTGTTTGCCTGGGTGTCTGTAGCAGAGGCTGCAGAACAGCGAATATTGCTGAACAGCAAATGTTGCTGCCTGATCGTTCCACTGGAAGCTTTGTCTCAGAGGGGTACCCGGCTGTATGAGGTGTCAGTCTGCCCCTACTGGAGGGTGCCTCCCAGTTAGGCTACTCGGGGTTCAGGGACCCACTTGAGGAGGCAGTCTGTCCGTTCTTAGATCTCAAACTCTGTGCTGGGGGAACCACTACTCACTTCAAAGCTGTCAGACAGGGACATTTAAGTCTGCAGAGGTTTCTGCTGCCTTTTGTTTGGCTATGCCCTGTCCCCAGAGGTGGAGTCTACAGAGGCAGGTAGGCCTCCTTGAGCTGCGGTGGGCTCCACCCAGTTTGAGCTTCCTGGCCACTTTGTTTACCTACTCAAGCCTCAGCAATGATGGGCGCCCCTCCCCCAGCCTCATTGCTGCCTTGCAGATCGATCTCAGACTGCTGTGCTAGCAATGAATGAGGCTCTGTGGGTGTGGGACCCTCTGAGCCAGGTGCAGGATATAATCTCCTGTTGTACCGTTTCCTAAGACCTTTGGAAAAGTGCAGTATTAGGGTGGGAGTGACCCGATTTTCCAGGTGCCGTCCGTCACCATTTCACTTGGCTAGGAAAGGGAATTCTCTGACCCCTTGTGCTTCCCGGGTGAGGCGATGCCTCGCCCTGCTTCGGCTCACGCTCGGTGGGCTGCATCCTCTTTCCTGCCTCCACTGTCCTATAAGCCCTAGTGGGATTAATCTGGTACCTCAGTTGGAAATGCAGAAATCACCCATCTTCTGCATTGCTCACGCTGGGAGCTGTAGACTGGAGTTGTTCCTATTCAGCCATCTTCTACATCATTAATATTAACCCTAGTCACAATGTTGTACAGTAGATCTCCAGAAATTATTAATCTTTTAACTGAAAGTTTGAACCCTTTGACAAACATCACAGTATTTCTACCACTGCTGCCCCCCAAACCCTGGTAACAAACCTTCCACTTTCTGTTTCTATGAGTCTGACACTTTTAGATTCCACATATGATATAGTTTGGATGTTTGTCCCCACCCAAATCTCATATTGAATTGCAATCCCCAGTGTTGGAGGTGGGATCTGGTGGGAGGTATTTGGGTCATGGGGGTGGATCCTGCATGGTTTGGTGCTGTCTTTGTGAGATAGTGAGTGAGTTCTGACAATATCTGGTTGTTTAAAAGTGTTTGGCACCTCCTTCCCCAACTTTTTCTTGCTCCTGCTCTGACCATGTGATGTGTCTGCTCACCGTTTGCTTTCTGCCATGATTGTAAGCTTCCTGAGACCTCCTCAGAAGCCAAGCAGATGCCAGTACCATGCTTCCTGTAAAGCCTCAGAACTGGGAGCCAATTAAAACTATTTTTAAAATAAATTACCAAGTATCAGGTACTTCATTATAGCAATGCAAGAATGGCCTCATCCCACATATTTATGAGATCAGGCAGTATTTGTTATCATTCAGGTCTGGGCTTATTTCACTTTGCATAGTGAAATAAGTGTCCTCCAGTTTCATGCATGCTCTCTCAAATAGCAGGATGTCCTTCTTTTTTAAGGCAGAATAACATTCCACTGTTTGTGTGTCTGCGTGCATGTGTGTGTGTGCCACTTTTTCTTTATGCATTCATCTGTCAAGAGCACTTAGGCTGTTTTCATGGCCTGGCCATTGTGAATAATGCTTCAATGAACATGGGAGTGCAGCTATTTTTTTTTGAGTTACTGATTTCATTTCCTTTGGAAATACCCAGGCGTGGGATTGCTGGATCATATGGTAGTTCTATTTTTAATATTTTGAGGAATCTCTACATTATTTTCCATAATGTTTGTACCAATTGACATTCCCACCAGCAGTATATATGCCTTGTCTTTTCTTTATGTCCTTGTCAACCCGTTATTTTTTGAATTTTTTATAGCAGCTATCTTAACAGGTGTGAGGTAATATTTCATTTGCATTTCCCTGATTATAAATGATGTTGAGCATTTTTTTTTTACACATGTATTGGCCATTTTGTATATTTTCTTTAGAAAATGTCCATTCGGGTCCTTTGTCCGTTTTTTATCAGGTTATTATTATGACTAGTAGGTGTTGACTTACATTGATTCCTTATGTATTTTAGATATCAACCTCATATCAAGTATATGCTTTCAACAATTGTCTCCCATTTTATAGGTTGTCTATTCATTTTATAGATTTCTTTTTTTTCCCTGTACAGAAACTTTTTAGTTTGATGTAAGCCCACTTTTTAATTTTTGTTTTCTTGCCTGTGCTTTTGGTGTCATATCAAAAAATCATTTCCAAGACCAAAGTTATGAAAATTTCTCTCTGTATTTTCTTGTAGGAGTTTGATGGTTTCAGATCTTATGTTCAAGTCTTTAATCTATTTTGAGTTGATTTTTATGTATGGCAGAAAATAAGGATCCAATTTTAATTTTTTGCATGTGGATATCCAGTTTTCCCAGCAACACTTATTGAAGAGACTATCCTATCCCTGATGTGCATTTTTGACACCTTTATCAAAGATTAGTTGATGATTGATATAGTTTGAATATTTGAACTTGCCAAAATCTGATGTTGAATTTTCATCCCTAAGGTTGGAGGTGGAGCCTGGTGAAAGCTGATTGGATCATGAGAGTGAATTCCCTCATGGCTTGGTGCTGTCCTCACAATAGTGAGTAAGTTCTCCTGAGATCTAGTTGTATAATCATGTGTAGCTCTGCCCCCTGCCACTCTCTCTTGTTTCTGCTTTTGCCATGTGATGTGCCTGCTCCCACTTCACCTTCTGCCACAAGTAAAACCTCTCTGAGGCCTTTCCAGAAGCCAAGTAGATGCCGGCACTATCCTTGTACAGCCTGCAGAACTGGGAGCCAAGAAAACCTCTTTTCTTTGTAAATTACCCAGTCTCAGGTATTTCTTTATAACAATGCAAGAACAGCCAAATACAACAATAAAATCATAGGTTTATTTTTTGGGTCTCTATTCTGTTCTATTAATCTATGTGTCTGTTTTTATGCTAGTATCACAGTGTCTTGATTATTACAGCTTTGAAATAGAATTTGGAATCAGGAAGTGTGATGCTGCATGCTTTGTTCTTCTTGCTCAATATTGCTTTAGTTATTCAGTGGTGTTTTGTGGTTTCATATGAATTTTAGTTTTTTTTTCTACTTCTGTTAAAAATTTGGAATTTTGATAGGGATTACATTGAGTCTGTAAATCACCTTGAGTAGTGTGGATAATTTGACAATATTAATTTTTCCAATCCGTGGACACGGAATATCTTTTCATTTATTTATGTCTACTTCAATTTCTCTTATCAATGTTTATAGTTTTCAATGTACAAATCTTTCAGCTTCTTGGTTAAATTTATTCCTATTTTATTCTTTTTGATGCCATTGTAAATGAAATTGTTTTCTTAATTTCTTTCTTGGATAGTTAATTGTCAGTATACAGAAACACAACTGATTTTCATATGGTGATTTTTTATCCTATAGCTTAACTGAATTAGTTTATTAGCTCTGACATTTTTTAAAGGAGTCTTTAGGTTTTTCTGTATATAAGATCACGTCATCTGCAAACAATAGACAGTTTTAATTCTTCCTTTTTCACCTAGATTTTTTTTTTTTTTTGACTAATTGCTCTGGTTAGTGCTTCCATCAGTATGTTGAATAGGAGTGGCAAAAGCGGGCTTTCAGCTTTTCTCTATGATGTTATCTATGGGCTTATACATAGTCTTTAGTAAATTCCTTCTACAGCAAATTTGTTGAAAGTTTTTGTACAAAAGGGTAATGAATTTTGTCAAATGCTTTTTCTGCATCTATTGACATAATCATATGTTTTTCATTTTTTATTCTGTTAATACATTTTTTTCACAGTTAATGATTTGTGTATGTTAAACCATCCTGCACACCAGGGATAAATCTCACTTAGTCATGGTGTATGGTCTTTTTACTCTGCTGTTGAATTTAGTTTGCTGGTATTTGTTGAAGGTCTTTGCATCTGTGGTTCATTAATGATTTGGCCTATAGTTTTATTTTCTTGTAATGTTCTTGTCTGGTTTTGTTAGCAGACTTAAGCTGGCCTCACAGAATGAGTTTGGAAATGTGTCCTCTAATTGAATCTTTTGGAAGAGTTTAAGAAAGATTGGTATTAATTCTTCTTTAAATGTTTGGTAGAACTCACCCATGAAGCCATCAGGTCCTGGGCTTTTCATTAATGGGATATTTGATTATTGTTTCAATCTCCTTACTTGTTACTGGTCTATTTAGATTTTCTATTTTTCATGATTTAGTTTTGATAGGTTGTACTCTCAATAAATGAGAGTTCCTGTTGGTTTACATTTTTGTCAGCATTTGATGACAAGACTCATTTTATGATTTTTTTTTTATTGTGGAGTTTTAAGAAATCTTTGAGTATTTGGCTAACAGTCATTTATCACATATGTGTTTCACAAATATTTCTCCCAATCTGTGGCTTGGAACATGTGGCTTCTTCTTCATTCCTAAGAGAGACTCTATAATCATTAAGCAAAAACTCCCCAGCTCCTGGTAATATCTGATCTTCTTTCTGTTTCTGTTAGTTTTTCTATTCTAAATATTTCATATAAGTGGAATCATAGAATGGTTTTCCTTTTATGTCTGGCTTATTTCACTTATCATAATATTCTAAAGGTACACCCGTGTTGTAGCATGTATCAGAATTTCATTCCTTTTATGGCTAATAAAGATAATTCCATTGTCTGTATATTCCACATTTTGTTATTCATCCATCTGTTGATGAACATTTGGTTTGGTTTTACTTTTTGGCGATTGTGAACACTGATACAATGAACATTGGCATGCAACTTTCTGTTTGAGTCCTTGTTTTCAATTCTTTTGGACATATACTTAGGAGTGGGATTGTTGAGTCATCTGATAATTCTATGTTTAGCTTGTTGAGGAAGTGCCAAGCAGTTTTTCACAGAAGCTGCACCATTTAACTAAATTCATATTTTTCTACTCATCTGAAAATGGGATAATGTCCTCTCCTCCACTTGGCTGATACTTGTCAGTATGAACCTTGAAGAAGCCTGTTAAAGCATGGATCTCAAGGGCTCCCTCTTGATATCTATTTCTCCATAGGCCTAGGTCACAAAAAATGTTCAGGAGCAATGACCTGTTTTGAATCTACCACCTTTAACCAGTAAACATTTTAATGCTCCGATTTCAAACTAAGGTAGCTTTAATTTTCCATTTTGAAATAAATCTATTTTAATTGCCAGTTTACAGTCATTTTTTATTTGATTTTTAAAAATTTTTTGCCTGCCAAATATGGGAGACACTCTTCAGTGATGAGGAAAAAGCAGTGAACAAACAGAAAAATTTCCTGCAATTGTGGAGTTTATATTTTAGTATGAGGAAATAAAAATAAACACATTTTATAAAAAGCAAGACAATTATAGGTTAGGAGAAGTGTTAATAAGAATGATGATATAATAAAAAGTAACTCTGAAAAAAATATTATAGAGAGGGTGGCCAGTGAAGATTTATCCAAAGTGAATTTTAAAATGAGACTTGAAGGATGAGAAGGAGCCAAACCTGTGAAGAAAATGTGGTGGTGGTGGGAGTAGGGTATTTTGAAGCATAAGGAACAGCCAAGACAAAGCTGTTAAGGTTGGAAAGATCTTGGCATGTTTGAGGTACATAAAGGAGGACAGCAGAGAAAATCATAGTGAACAGTAAAGAGAGATACAGGAAGAGTTAGAGCAGCATGCAAGACTCTGCAACACATCAGAACCTGCCAGCGATTTAGAATTTATTCCAAGGGCAATTAGAAGGTTTAGATGGGAGGATAACATGCTGAAATTGTAATATGATATTTGGTTTTAGTACTAAATCTACTGTCTTATTTGTAGGATGTCAGTCATGCCCATGACAATCACACTGTCAGGGACATACATAAGGGAATTTCATACAGCTTTATGGTTTGAATGTGTTCCCAAAAAGCAGTGTTGGAAACTTAATTGTCATTGTAATAGTATTAAGAGGTGGAACCTTTAAGAGGTGATTAGGCCACGATTGCTCTGCCCTCATGAATGGATTAATGTTGTTATTGAGGAATAGGTTTGTTATCAAGGGAGTAGTTTCCTTATAAAGTAAGGATTTTGGCCCCTCTCTGTCTCTTTCACTCTCTTGCCATGTGATGCCTTCTGTTGTTATAACACAGGAAGAAGGCCCTGGCAGGATGTCAACTCCTTAATCTTGGACTTTCCAGCCTCCAGAACTGTAAGCCAATAAATGTCTGTTCATATAAACAACTAAGTCTGTAGTATTCTGTTATAGCGGCACAAAACAGATTAAGTCAGTGTTTTAGTTTGTTCTCACACTGCTATAAAGAACTACCTGAGACTGGGTATTTTATGAAGAAAAGAGGTTTAATTAACTCACAGTTCCACAACAGGAAGCATGACTGGGAGACCTCAACAAACTTATAATCGTGGCAGAAGAATGAAGGGGAAGTAAGCACCTTCTTCACAGGGTGATAGGAGGAGAGAGAACGAAGCGGGAAGTGCTACACACTTTTAAACCATCAGATCTCGTGAGAACTCATCATCACGAGAACAGAAAGGGGAAAATCCATCCCCATGATCCAAGCATTTCCTATGAGGGTCCTCTCCTGATACATGGGGATTACAATTCAACATGAGATTTGGGTGGGGACACAGCGTCAAACTATATCAATCAGGCAAAGTGTGGCTTTTCTCTCTTTTCATCTTTGGGAATTAGAAGAGTGTTTTAGGGTGGGGGTCCTTAACTAATGTTTAAAAACATTAAAATTTTATGAACTCAGAGCTTATTGTGTTATATCCCAAAAAGATATCTTCCATAAATCTAAGAGAGTAGAACCAAATAGTACCAAAAAGATAATCCTTTTTTTTTCTTTGAGACAGAGTCTCACTCTGTTGCCCAGGATGGAGCACAATGGCAAAATCCCAGCTCACTGCAGCCTCAACCTCCTGGGCCCAAGCAATCCTTCCACCTTAGCCTCCTGAGTAGCTGGGACCACAGGCATGTGTGACCATGCCAGACTTATTTATTTATTTATTTATTTAGAGAAGGGGGTCTCCCTATGTTACCCAGGTTTGGTCTGAAACTCCTGGGCTTAGGCTATTCTCACACCTCCCAACATGTTCAAATTATTTATGAAGTACAATGTGATGTTTTAATACATGTGTACATTGTGTAACAATCAAGTCAGAATAATTATAATACCATCATCTCAAACATTTATCATTTCTCTATGATGAGAACATTCAAAATCATCTCATCTAGCTATTTTGAAAAATATAATATATTCTTATTAACTATATTCACTTTATAATAATCTTTAACATTAGTCCAGAGTTGGGATTCAGGGCTTGCAGTCAATTATTTGCAAATATGATGCTGGGGTGGCAATAATCCTATATGGTTAGTATGTTTAGCATTTCAAAGAATGAGAAGGAATGAGGGAGACATGAAGGAAGAGGGGAAAGAGGAGGAGGAGAAGGAGGAGTTGGGAAAGGAGGACAAACGCAAGACAAGAGAAATAATACAATGGGTAGGGTAAATCTGGGGCTTTGCCCCAGACTCTCCTGTAACTGGCTCTACTTTTTCTTAAAATTAAGATGGGCTTCTTTCCCTTGTTTTCCATGGGACATCTTTATGATCCACCAATACATTTTGCAGTTTGGCAAAAACTAGTTTAGTAGGTTTATTTTACTTGCTACCCTAATGAGAAATAAGTCAAGGGAAAGGCATAATTGTCATGGAGTAGGATTCTTTGGGACATCTTTATGTATAAAGTTATGACTGGGTACACTTAGAATAAGTAGAAGAAAAAGGAAAGGAATGCCATACACGGCACCAGCAGGTCCCTATATTTAGGATGAAATCTTCCTCAATTTCAGTCTGCTGGAACTCTTCTTTCTATGAAAATATATGATAACAGGAGATAGACAGCAAAAAGGGGAAGGAAAACACGATCTTTTTCCTGGCATGCCCTTGTATGCCCATAAATATTCACTTTCAGTGGAAACTGGAGAATTTCTTGTTCTTCCTATGTGTTACAGTTAGGATACCAAATTGCCACCTGGTGTTCAGATTATTGCTCTGTGTCCTCATATTGGGAACTTAAAAGGACATTGCTTTTAATTTTCAGCTTAGAGTTCAAAATGGCCTGGTGTGCCTCTCTTTGGAAAAGTTATAAGACAAAACCTTCCATAATGTGATTATAGATTTTGCTTCTCCTGTGGAAGTCCCATTTTATGAATAATAAAAATTGTTCTATTATGTGGACACGTGAGCATGCGTGTGGCCATTCTGTTTTCATGCTTAGTGCTAGAGAATTGACCCCATTGACCCCAACTCTTGGTCCTGAGACATCATTGCCATCCGAATAACCCAAGCAGGGCACATTCCTAATATTCTATGTGATCTGAAAGTAGCATTGATGATAGAAGAGTAATTGTACAGTTATAAATCACAACTGGCTTATGAAGCAGTTAGGCCTTTTCAAGGCACAGTTGTGTCAGCTCCCAAACTCCTTGAGTTTTAGAGAGGTTTGTGTTGAACAAGCCAGTTAGAGGAATCTTATTCAGAGCATATTGCTTTCACCCATTTAAAAGTAATGACATAATGTTATACCAACAACAAGAGAAGTTCAAAAATAAATACTCCTACTATTAACTCTAAAACCTTAATATATTCTTACCACTTTCTGTGTTCTCTGCTAATATACAGTAATAAATTTACCAAGTGGCATTCATGGAGTAAGATTTTTAGGTTTTAATTTGAAAATTATACAGCAAATACTTGAATGAATACTATACAACAAATATTTCTCATCATTAATTGTATATATGTGATTACTTTTATGTTCACAAAATTTTTATTGAGATATACAAAGCACAGAGAAAGTCACAGCTCTAATTATCCCAAAGTGAACACTCATGTCACCAGCACCCAGATAAAAATCAGATCATTGCCAGCAGCCCAGGTTCCTCCCTCGTACTGCTTCCAGGTGTTCTGAATGCTCCCAAGAGTAACCACTATCCTGACTTTCACCTGCCTTGATTAATTTTGCCTGTAAGTGGAATCACACAGCACATACATTTTGCACTTGCTTTTTTTCAATCAGCATTATTTATGTGAGGTGTACTGCGACGATCTGAATGATTTTGTCCCCTGCAAGTTCATATGTTGAAATCCTACCTTCAAGGTAATGAGATTAGGAGGTGGAGAGTTTAGGAGGTGATGAGAGGCCATGAGAGTGGAACTCACATGAGTGGGATTAGTGCCCTTATAAAAGAGGCCAGGGAAAGCTCTCTCACACATTTCGCCATGTGAGTACACAGCTGGAAGTGCCATCTAGGGCCCAGGAATAAGGCCCTCATCACACACTGAACAGGGCAGCATTTGGATCTTGGACTTCCCAACCTCCAGAACTGTGAGGAATAAATTTCTGCTGTTATAATGTGAACCCCAAATATCTGAGACAGGTCTCAGTTAATTTAGAAAGCTTACTTTGCCAAGATTGATGAAGCATGCCCTTGACACAGCCTCAGGAGGTCCTGACGACATGTGCCCAAGGTGGTTGGGGCACAACTTGGTTTTATACATTCTAGGGAGACATGAGATATTAATTGTTATGTGTAAGATGTACATTGGTTCTGCCCAGAAAGGTGGGACAACTTGAAGCAGGGAAGGGGCTTCCAGGTCACAGGTAGGTGAGAGACAATTGATGCATTCTTTTGAGTTCCTGATTAGCCTTTCCAAGAGAGGCAATGAGATATGCAGCATCTATCTCAGTGAGCAGAGGGAGATGGCTGAATAGAATGGGAGGCAGGTTTGCCCCAAGCAGTTCCCAGCTTGACTTTTCCCTTTAGATTAGTGATTTGGGGGACCCAAGATTTATTTTTCTTTCACAATAAGCTACCCAATTTATAGCATTTTGTTACAGCAGCCCAAGCAGACTAAGACATTTGTTTGCAGTATCACAGGTACTTGAAGTCTGCTCCTTTTCATTGTTGTATAGTATTCCATTATTTTAATAAATCAAAATTTATTCCAATAGTAACCAGCATTTGAGTGACTTCTGGGTTGGGCCATGATAAACAATGCTACCAGGAACACTCTTGTACATTGTGTGGGTGTGTGGGTATGTCTGTGAAAATGATTCTTTTTTGTGTATATACCTAGGTGTGGTTAGTTCTAGATAAATCATGACTAATTGACTAAAAAATAATGAAATGGTTGGTGGAAAAGTTTCCCAAGTATAAATCATATTTCAAAAGGTGTATCAAATACCCGTTATGGATTGTTGTAACGTTAAATGTGATCATACACATACAAACACACACATTACTTAGCACAGTGCCTGGAAGGCAGGATGCACTTAATAAAGGTTAATCGAATGGGCAGACATAAACAGCTTAACAAGAAGTTGGTATTAAAGGCAACAATATGTTTTAAAGATTGGCATTTATCTACTTAAATATACGACTTTGAAAGCCCTCCTCTTACCGTAATTTGGACATTTTTCTTGTTTTATCTTTAAGAGAAATTTCCTAATTTCTCCTGTACTTTCTAATGGCATATTTGAGAATTGGACACAAATAGGAATATGATAATGCTGGATTTAATTCTTCTCAAGTAAATTTGCTTAACACTTAATAGTACATTGTCTAGGTATAACCTTACTACCAGGCAGAAATAAGGTTGTGTAAAGCACACGGTAGAGATCCATAGGGCCTCTGATGACAAAGTAGATGTTTCTGCATTTGCAGAGAAACAGACTGAATAGTGCCTGTTGCAATAATCTTCCATGGCTGCATATGCTCCCTCCCACCCCAACCAGCCTTTGCAACACAATCTCATTGCTCTTGAATTTTGCAGACAGAGTTTTGATTTTAGTATCTGGCCCATGAAACAGTGTTCATACATCTGTCCATTTGGAAAGCCTTTATTAGCAGACTAAATCCCTTAAAGCTGGCAAGAAGGGGCTGCTGGCTTTCCAAGTATTGTGGATGGATGGCTGACTGAGGGATCCAAATTTGAAAATTGGCTCCCATCTTCTTATGATGTGTCATTCTGCAAATGACTCAAAGTGAAGCAAAAAAAGAGAATTCTTAGGTTCTGTCCTTTTCCTCTTCAGTTTCTTTAAGCTTGCTGTTCAAGCAACCCAAATCAAGCAAAATATAATGAAAAAACATTTTGCATATGTTTGCTTCGGCAATGTGTAATGTGTAGAATTATAGTTCCCTCAAGAAGGAGTTGTGTTTTTCTCTTGAGTCATTTTGTTCTATGGATTCAGGATTATGCCTATTCAGTGGCCTCCCTTCACTTTTTGAATGTCCTCAAGGTATTTGAGGGAATACCTTGAGCAGGACAGCATAATGGGGATATCAAGTCAAATGCCTATAGGGGCCAGGAAGGTGGTAGGAAAGGGTGAAATTTTGTATGTAAGCTAAAGGAAGGGGCAATGGCATTTCCAGTGGAGAATGTATGCTTTCTGTGAAAGTATACAAATGCATTAAAAACCTCTGATATTACATGATTTCTACCCTATCTTCATCCAATATACTTTGTGTTCTCTCTCTCTCTCTCTTTCTCTCTCCCTCATTCATACTCATGCACAAGCACATATCCTCCAAACTATAGTAGAATAGTTTGCTGCTAGTCTGCATTTCTGGAGTGCCATTTGTTACTCCTAGTTTGGATCATAAAAATATGATGAAGATTTAGCACAATAGTGTTAAATGGATGAGTGTGTGTGTGTGTGTGTGTGTGTGTGTGTGTTCACAAAATTAGTCTGGGTGGTACCAGATTGCTTTCCAGAATCCTATACCAGCTATCCTTCTCATTAGCAGCTCACAAGGGTCTCCACATCCCTGTGAGCACTGGGCAATATCCAACTTCCCAATTGTGGCCAATTTAAAAGGTGTAACGGGGTATCTCACCAATGTCTTCATTTGCCTTTTCTGATTTCAATTTTGAATGTTCTTTCAAATTCTTGTGAGCATTTGGGGTTTCTTTCCTGTAAACTGCTTGTCCGTTTCGTTTTTTCTTCTCTAGTTGATTATAAGAATTCCCTGTAGGTTCCAGATAGTGAAATCTTAGTTAAGGCATTGTACATATCGCCTCCCTTTCTTTCACGCATTAACTTCTTCACAAAATTCCTTAATTTCATTCTAGATAGTGAAATATTAGTTTAAGGCATTGTACATATCACCTCCCTTTCTTTCACCCATTAACTTCTTCACAAAATTCCTTAATTTCATTGAAATCAGAGTAACATGTTTTTCTTCATAGACTGTGCTTTGGAAGTTTTATTAAAGGATCCCTTTAACCCAACATGTGCTTAAGAAGGAAGAGGCTCCATCCGTGTGTCCTCAGAGACTGGACATGCTCTCAGAAATAGTCTGACAGTAACAAACTTGCAGGCAGTCCCTTAATCCATGTAGATGCCTCACAAAAAGTCAGTACCCCTCTTCTCCTCAGTAGGAAGATATGTTTAAATATGGGAACACTAGCCACAAAAGTGATTCTTTGTGTGCATGATAATTAGAGAATTGTCTATTCCTCTTCTGCTGTGGCTTCCTTTCTCACAGGAGCCTCTTAAGCCATATTGGCACCCACTGTGTCAGTCATTGAGAAGAACCCTGACAAGGTATGGAGATGCTGGAGTTCACTGTGTCCTCCAGGAGATATTCAAAACCAAAAGATCATGCAAAGGGTATATGGCCATTGTTATTTTGGATCTACTATTCCTTGTATATTTATAGGTAGAATCTTGGCCTAACACAACAGAGAATGAAATATTAGAATGTTCTATTTCTAAATGAAGACTGGGAAAACATAAGCTCATGATGTTGCCTCTAAAATTTGAGCCCTATCTTCAGTGATTTTTTTAGAGACCAAAATAGCAGTACTATCCTAAGGCTTGCATGAAATGACTCCTTCTGTTAAGTAATCAGTTGGCATTGGACATCCTATGTCATGTAAGGAAAATATATTATGTCCCAGGAGAGCCCACATTTGGTTAGTGAGACACAAAGACTGACAGAGATATTTAATTGAATGAAAAATACTGTGATGTAGGTTTAAGGGAATGTTATTGTTGCCAATGATACTTTTAGATATATAGAAATTGGTTCTGCTATGAATGTTTCATCACTATTTTTTTACCTGATGGAGATTATTCATCACCCAAGTAATACTGTGCAGGTTTTTGCAAGCCTTTTAGCCTGTAAACTTAAACTTTTTTTCTTATTCCTGGACATCCACATTTTACACCCACGCCCTTTTGACAAAGCATGTCACAGGAAGTTACCCTAATCTACTGCCTGTCATGGATATTGAATAACATTGCTTTATAACTTTGACTTCCTTTTGAATTACTATGTGGTGTATATTTTCAACAGTGTCAAAAACACTGAAAGTAATGTTTTCATCACATTTCCTATAACTGTTATGGTTTAGAATATTAGAATACAAATCTAGAATTATCAATTCTACTCCAAATAATTTGGAAATTAAAAAAATCTCAAATGTAGCTTTTAATCTATGAGTAATTGCTAAACTTAATGCTAAATATTTTAGGATTTTCATCATTGATCTAAAAGTAAAGATGGCATACAAATAAGGTATTATGAGCATTTGGAAGCTGGACTCCTTTTTTTTTCTCTAAAAATGAATATCTTTAACATAGGGACAATTACTAATGCAGTATCAAAATGGAATATTGTATTTTCTTATAACTGACCCCAACCAGCTGAACTGGTTAAATTAACATGAACTTTAAGTGACTCAGTATACCAGACTCTTACTAGACAAAACTGAAGACATTTTTTGACCAATGAACAAAGGAAATTGTTTAGTAAAGCATTTCAGACTCATTCTGTGACATTCAAGTGCAAGCTTTCAATGCTCAATTAGCATGATCACCAGGAAAATCCCTTCCTAATTATTGAAACCCCAGTTTCTTCCTCTTTGCAAAATACACAGTAAATTTCTTTGCTTATACTCTCTTACTTGACAAGTACATTTTGTTTTTTAAATTCTAGAGGTCTTTATTTTATTCTTTGGTACATCTGTGTTGCTGTATCTATAACAATATACCACAGGAAGAAGCAGCGAGATAATTATCCAAGATTTTTAATTTGAACATCATTAAATACTTCAATTTCTATTCCAGTATTTTCTGCCACACATTGTATCCATGTGTTAATGGACAGTTGGTGTTGGAGAATCTTCAATAGTTGTCTACTCTGCCATCTTTCCCAGCTTCTCTCCCTCTCGCTTCTCACAGGAAACTTCTTAGGGATAAAACTTGGCAGTGCAGTCAATATGCTGGCACCATTCACAATGAGAAAACTATAAAGTTGTGTACGTAACTAAAATCACTAAAGATTCATAAAAAGATAGTTGGTGGGTTATTTCTTAGAGCTTGGAAATAAAACTGATCAAAATGAGAAAGAGAAAGCGTGAATAATGAAAATAAAATGAATCATATTTATTGAATGCTTACTATTGAATCATCTTGCGGACTTTGAAAAAAGCTTCCTGAAATCAGTCCTTCCAACAACACTGAGAAGTAGCTGCAACCATTATCTCTATTTCACAGATGAGGAAATGGAGAAGCATGGAGAGAAAGACTAACTAGCTAGCTTTGAATGGTTTAATGAACCAGTTAGACTAGGAAAAAGCCTGATTCCCAAAGCCCTTTATTTAATGGCTACACTTAGTGACATATTATGTTGAGCTTGATTGTGGACAGGGCTGGCTAATTCCTGAAGATGGATTAGAAAGAATTCCTAGGCTGTCACATAACACAACATTGAAATTGCTTATCTTTAGGAGCAATCAACCATGAATGCCTCTGAATGAGAGGAAGAGTATTGCAGAGTGCTTGAGAAAGCCACACAAATGGAAAATTGTAGAATATGTTATGGCGCGTGTAGTCGACTATGTGTTTTTGTCCTGCCCCTCCCCCTGCAAATTCATATGCTTAAATACTAACCCCCAATAGGGTGTTATTAGAAGGTGGGGTTTGGAGAGGTAATGAGATCACTAGTATGAAGCTCCCATTTTGTGATTAGTGCCCTTAGGAAAGGGATTCCAGAGAGCTCTCCCATTCTCTTTTAATGAGGACAAAGTGATGAGTTGGCAGTTTTCAACCTGGAAGAGAGCACTCACCAGAACCCAAGCATGCTGACACCCTGATCTCAGACTTCCAGGCTTCCGAACGCTAAGAAACACATTTCTGTTGTTTGTAAGCCATCCAGTCTATGGTACTTTGTTATAGCAGTCCAAACCCACTAAGACAGCACATATACATTATAGAATATTATAACACTCTCATGATCAAGTAATAGGAGTTAACATAAGGAAGTTTCTATAACTGATATTGTTCAATGAGAAAGACAAGATGAAGAGTAGTGTTTCATGTAAATTCATATTTTACAAAGCCGTTATTTCTTCATTTTATTCTTTTATTTCTTTGTAAAATATGAATTTACATTAAACACTACTCTTCATCTTATCTTTCTAAAACTAAAACTCCATGTAAATATATGGTTCATATATATAGCATGTGTATGTGTGTATATAAGTAAGAAAATGATAAACCAGGTGCTAACATGGATTACCTTAGAGCATAGTTATGGTAGTCATAGTGGATACGTAGTTGGAGAAGAGAATGAACCAAGAAACCAAAGATTACATTGGATACAAGTAAACAAAACAAAAACCACAAAAGCACCCCGCCATGCAAAATAACCCCATTTGAGTAAAATAGTAGATATATATTGTTATGGACTAAATTGTGTCCTCCAAAAATGGTATGTTGCAGTCCTGACCTCCAGTATCTCAGAATGTGAGCCTATTTGGAAAAGGGACTTTTAAAGAAGTAATCAAGTTAAAATGAGGTGTTAGGGTATGTCGAATCCAATATGACTTGTGTCCTTACAAAATGGGGAAATTTAAACACAGAAGGAGAAATATGTGGAAGGAAGATGTTGTGAAGAGACACAGGGAGAAGACAGCCATCTACAAGCCATGGAATGCTGGAGGCTGTCAGAGCTAGGAGAGACGCCTGGAACAAGGCCTCCCCTCACAGCCCTCAGAAGGAACCAGCACTGACATCACCTTGATTTTAGACTTCTAGCCTCCAGAACTACACGGTAATAAATTTCTGTTTTTTGAGTCACCTAATTTCAGGTCTGTTTCTATGACAGCGTTTGCAAGCTAAAACATGGGTGTATACATTCATAGTGATATTAGATGAGACAAAGACAGAATCTAACTACTTTCATTTGTGGAGATGCCTAAGATATATTGTGGAGAGAAAAAAGAAACAGAATCAGGATAATATATGCAGTATGCTTCTATTAAATAAAAAGTTAATAAGAAAAATATATTTTTAATTAGGTGGGAATTTAAATACCATCGTTCCCACTTCTTATCTTGGAGGAACTTGGTCACGTTACATTCCGTTTTCTCATCTGTTCAGTGGGACTGATAATCCTCATGTCTTAAGATTGCTTGAGGAATAAATGGCAAAGTACTGTGTGTGGAGCTCTAGGCCTTCTTCGCTCTTCCCTGTGTCTGGAAGACATTGACACAGCTGACTCTTTACCCTACATGTCATCATGTTGGATGGCTTCTCCTGGCCAGCCATTTCCCCCCTCCTTTTTTCTTCCTACAGCATCCAGTTTGCCTTATTCATAGCACATTTCACAGTCTCACATTTTGTGTTCCTTTGATTACTGGTTTATTTCTTGTTTTCCCCATAGTACATTTACTCCATGAAGGCAATTGTTATTTTTGTCCTATTCACCATTGCACTCCAATGCCTAGATCATTGTCAGGCACAAAATGGCAATCAGAAAATGTTTGTTGCATGAATTTCTGAATGCACACAAGTGCTTTGCACAAGATTTATCACATTGTAGATCCATAGTAAATGTTAGCTATCATTTGTGTTGTTATTTTTATTACACAGGTATATGATCCCCTCAGTGATGTGCCAAAATCCATATATGGAGAAAGAGAGGAAGTTTCCTCCAAACATCGACCCCCTTGTTCACCTCCAACATGGGAAATGCGCTTCTCCTGACAGAGACAAACAATTTGGTCTGAGCTCTATTATAATTTAGCATTATTTCAGAATGTGTTCATGGGCCACATTCCCCATAATCTATTCAAAATTAATATTATGGAGTTCTTAGGTAGGCAAATAGTTATCCAACCATCTACAGGTACCATTTTACATAATGTGACCTCATTTGGCACAGGTAATTGTCAGACACATAATTATGTTTAAATATAAAATAGGAGGCCAGGAGCGGTGGCTCACTCCTGTAATCCCAGCACTTTGGGAGGCTGAGGCCGGCGGATCATGAGGTCAGGAGATTGAGACCATCCTGGCTAACACGGTGAAACCCTGTCTGCACTAAAAATACAAAAAATTAGTCAGGCGTGGTGGCAGGCGCCTGTAGTCCCAGCTACTCGGGAGGCTGAGGCAGGAGAATGGTGTGACCCGGGAGGCAGAGCTTGCAGTGAGCCGAGATCATGCCACTGCACTCCAGCCTGGGGGACAGAGTGAGACTCTGTCTCAAAAAATAGGAACTACTGTTCTTCATCCAGAATTGTAACAACACCCATCTGGAGGATGATATGGTAGTTGCTGAGAAACAGTCTAGGTAATAATACTTGTTGGATAGAGTATTAACATAAAACCCAACAAGAATGAATAGATTCAGGTGAGCAAATTGTAGTGATCCAAAGGCAATTTGTTAGGATTAGTAATCTAATTGTTATAATAGGTGTCCTGACTATTATTATTGGCAAAATGGTGCTTGGCATGTGGCTTCAAAGCCCTCAGCATTAGCCTTTGCAGGCAATAGTTTTTGCCCTTCCTATAATTTACATCAAGTACACATGACAGCTAAGCACATAAACTTGTGTGGTGTGTTGCTTTAATACCCCTTGAAGGAATCAAAATACGTCAAATTTTTAAAAATTTAGGAGACGAAGGGGAGAACAGACTCAGACATTGTTATAGACTGTCCGCAAACTTTCTAAAACCAGGAAGACGTTCTCATTAGTCTCATTGCCAGAATTCCTAAGTGCTGAGTAAGAACGGGCACCATTCAATTGAGCTCATGTTCATTGATCTGACTTCTTTTATTTTTATTTTTATATATTTTTTAGAGATGTTTCACTATGTTGGCCAGGTTGGTCCTGAACTCTTGGCCTCAAGCAGTCCTCCCACCTCGGCCTCCCAAAATGCTAGGATTACAGGCATGCGCCACCATACCCAGCCTTATCTGACTTCTGATTCTGAAAAATTAGAATCTGTCTAGCCCTTCTTTCATTTGACATTGCTTTAGAAGACTGAAGCTTGTAATATGTTCCTGCCTTTCTTTAAGCTAAAAGTTTCCAACAATTTTACAACACTTATTTCTCTTGAAAGTAGAGGCTGAATTGACCCTGGATCCTGTCATGGATTTTAATCCCTTAAAAAACTAAAAGAGGAAGGGGCAGAACTCATGGTGTGTAAAGTTGCAGCTTCAGGCAGCGTGGCCCAAACAAAGCTAGGTGTCAGCTCCACTACTTGGACACATACCAGGATTTTCTAACACCCTCCATGGGAGTTGGGGTCAGTACTTATAATACATTCAAACTGAGATATCATGTGAATATCCACACATAAGTCATTTTCCAAATAATTGAAATAATTTATGCATCATGCAGACAGGCAAATAGGCATTAAATTGATTAGATGATTTACTCATTTAGTGGGACAAAGACATTCATAAAACTGGCCTCGTATTTTAAGTTTTATTTTTAGAATACACTTTATAAGGATTCTTGTCATCATTAAATCACAATGTGCCAAACGGCACTCCATGCTACACAAGGGACTTTCAAGGTATTAGTAGGTAATCCTCAAAATACAGGAAACAATGAACTTATTATATCTTATGGGACTTGAAGGTCCAGAGAGCTTCTGATCATACCTCTTACTATCATACCATGTGACAAGTGATATTCTAAAACTAGAGTTAAATAGGAAGGCCATACTATATTACTACCCAAATTTGTTCGTTTCCCAGAGAAATACATTTTACACAAATTCTCTGAATGTATGACAAGAGGTTGAGACTTTTTAGTAGTCATCTAGGATGAATTTTGCAAGTACTAAATTTGTATATTTAATATTCCCTATCGTAGTACTTTATTACATATTATATTAATACAAAGTTTTTCTTTTTTATTAGTTTTGAATTTTCTTAATACTGTTAATTCTTGGCATAATTTTAACACCAAGTATATACTATTATGGCAGTATATCATACCTACTCTTACTGCTTGTTGTATTTGAGGTATAATAATATTTAATAGCTTTTCATGTTTTGTGCTTTTTTAATAAAATTATCTCATTCCTTAATATAGACTATTTTCATATGAATAATTTAAACTATTTACACACACATACACTCATTATGAATTGGTAAAACACTTAAAGTCATGGAACTGTTAATAGGCAATACTATTCTACAAAAGGAAATATGCATATTTTAGAAAAAATCCTCTAGCGTATTCTTCCTCTCAGTTTACAGAACAGCTACATGCCTCTAAAGTAAAGCAAGTTCCCCAGGAAACAATAAAAAGAACGCGCTTTAGAAATTTCAATATTAGCTTTTAGATCGCTGTACTGTTTGTTTATTTATTTATTTAATCAAGGCAGTAAATTGAAAACCCATCTTGGCAACCATACTCAGCTGATGACATGAAAGTGTTTTTGCCTTTTCCTTAAAGGAAGGTACTATATGAGCACCTTGAACAAATGGACTGCATAGTCTATATTTTTCATTCTCTTTGGACATTGGAAACACATTAGAGTCTATTTATAACGCAGTTGTGGTGGTTTTTATAGCTGGAACATCTTTATAGGGAAACCACCTTGTACTGAATGAAGTTCTTTTGGTGTTTTCATATAAAACTACTGCTACCATCTAAATATTTGTGTCCCCCAAAATTCATACGTTACATCTAATCCCCAATGCAATAATATTAAGAGGCGGGGCCTTTGGGAGGTGATTAGGTCATGGGGGTGGAGCCCTAATGAGTAGGATTAGTGCCCTTATAAAAGAAGCCTAGGGAGTTCATTCAGCCTTTTCACCATGCGAGGAGACAGCAAGAAGGCATCGTCTTGGAAGCAGGCAGAAAGCTCTCATCAGACACCAAGTCTGCTGGTACCTTGATATTGGACTTTCCACTCTCCAGAACTATGAGCAACAAATTTATGTTGTTTGTAAATTATCCAGTCTAAGGTAATTTGTTTTACAAGCCAAACAGACTAAGACAACTACTTTTGTGGGCCCACAGATAGAGGTATTGTCATTCGAAATTCTGAAGCTCACTGCTTGTAATCTTAAGTTGTGTATAGCTCTGTCCTGTGACCTGCAAAAGGCACCTATCCATTGCCAGATAGAAGTCAATTTTATTTGGAATTCAGAGGATTCTATGAAACATATCTTCACTGTTCGTGTTTGTCTCTTTCTGAATCCACAAGGGATGGACACATGAATCTACTACTATTGTTCTCGTCTTTTCTTCTTTTTCCATCTTTCCCTCCCTCCCACTAGTTCCTGATGTCTGCCTACTCTTATCATGTCTGCTCAGGCCAGGAACATTCATTTATCTTCATGCTCAAAGTAAGTGAAGCCATTAATGCTGAAAGTGTCGCATACCACTCTGCATCCTCATCTGTCTGAGACACATTCAACCACTAGGTCCTCAACTGCTTCACTGCTGCCTGATGTTCTTTGAAGTAGAGTATAAGAGAGAACATTCTATTTTGCTAAAACTAAAAGACTACCCTTTATCTTTGCTGAGAATATGTAAAGAAAAGGGGATGACTAGATCAGAAGGCTTATTCTGAAGTATATAGTAATGTTAATTTTTAAATAATTGTTACATGTTCTTCTTCATTAGGTATTCACCTTCAGTTTTCCAAGACGATGGAAAGCACCATTGGTGCATGTACTTAACAGCAGCTTGACTCAGACACAGAACTGCAGCCAGGGCCCATCTGTTCCCATCACTCCTACTGCCAGTTTTACAATCAGAACTAGAGTGATTTATCCATCTCAGTTTGCTCAGGACTCAGCAGAAGAGGATCCTGGGACACAAGACTTTCAGTGCTCAAACTTGGAGAGTTCAAGACTTTCAGTGCTCAAACTTGGAGAGTCCTTGGCAATCACAGTTTGACTATGACTGAGAAGATTCCCAGAAAGAAGGACTTTTAATTATAAAACTGAGAAAGTCCCAGGGCATGAGTTGTTCACCTTACTTGCAACCAACTTCTAATTCATCATGAGGGCTTTGCATAAACTTATGCTTTAGGACTAGTAGAGTCAGTCATTGCTTCAAATTAAGTAGTGTGGCAAAAGTCTGTTATTTTTCAGGAAAAATTAATGTCTGATTGTGTTAATCCTGGTTGCAATAACTTATCTCATTTCCCCATTTTCCTGTGGAAAAATTCCCAATTTCTCAACCTGGCATATTAAACAGCTGAAAAGTGGCCTATGCCTTCATCCCTGTCACTATCTCCCTCCACTTGCCACCATGCCCCAGTCTCTCTGAACTTTGTCATTCTCCTTCAAGACTGGTGATATGGCTTGGCTGTGTCCCCACCCAAATCTCATCTTGAATTGTAGCTCCCCTAATCCACAAGTGTTGTGAGAGGGATCCAGTGGGAGGTAATTGAATCATGGGGATGGGATTTTCCCATGCTATTCTCATGATAGTGAATAAGTCTCATGAGATCTGATAGTTTTATAAAGGGCAGTTCCCCTGCATACACTGTCTTGCCTTCCACCATGTAAGATGTGCCTTTGCTCCTCCTTTGTCTTCTGCCATGATTGTGAGGCCTCCCCAGCCATGTGGAACTGTGAGTCATTAAACTTCCTTTCCTTTATAAATTACGCAGTCTTGGGTATTTCTTCATAGCTGTACGAAAACTGGAGACCTGAGAACACAGACATATTTTCATCCCAGATTCTTTCTTTCCCTGTCTCCCCTACTGCTTCCATCCATTCAGCATAGTCATGTAAGAAAACTCAAGCATCATTGACTCTGAATAACTGTTTTCATCTTCCTCAAGAAGTTATCTCCCCGTCCTTTAAGCTCAACTAATGCTTTGTTTATATCTTTAAAATAGAATTGATTATGTACTATATCAAATACATATGCTTTATACCTGTCTCCTTTACTAGACTATTTCTCTATTTAGTAGACTTACTTCTCAACAGTGATAACTTATTTTTCTTTTTATCTCTAGTGCTTAATGTCTTGCCTGGTGTACGATAAAATTTGTTGTATGAACATCTAAGTGGATACATTTTTATGCATTTTAAACAGATGGGAAAACTGAAGCTTAGAGTGGTTAAATGATTTCACCAAGATAAATAGCTAGGAAATGACTGAAACGGGGCTTGAACCAAAGTCTTCCAAATCTGACACCCATGCATTCATCACCCCCTCATTTGTATACATGGGTTACCAATAACACACACTCTCAACTTGCAGTGGAGAATGCCCGAAAGGGTCAGAAGAAGTATGTTTCTGGTGAAAGAGAAAGGAAGTACATATTTTAAGGCAATGATTTGCAACACTTAATAGAACTCCTCGAAGAGAAAATGGTCCATTTGGATTAGAATAGTCTTACATTAAAAGTCATTGTTTTCTGTACATTTTGGTTAAACTTAGACCTGACTTAAGTCAGCTTGCTGTACCTCAGATTACATTAACTAATATATAATATTTCTTGAACAAATCTTAGTGTACTGATTTTTGGTTATAATATCTTTTGTAAAGAAAGGTATTTTAGTAAAGAGAGATTACTGTTTTGATATATCAGATCATTCAGTTAGCACTAAATTTAAAGTCCATGATTTTGTCACATTCCCATCAGATTCAGGTCAGGGACACTTCATATTTTCCTCAGTTAATTTAATCTTCAATAATTAAGATGAAGACTCAAAGATTACAGTTGTATTGAGTCTTGTGTACCTCAAACCAATATTAAGAGTTAACATCTCATTGGAAATGAGCTAGAGAATCTCAATAAATATTCACTTATTTTTATATTGAGTTAAAATAAGAAGTCTAGTGGTGAATTTTCTCTGCTTTTAAAGAAACATCCATATTCCTAGTTTAGCTGAGATTTATTCTGTGTGCCTGGAACATATTTCCTGACTTTTTAGATGCTTTGTTTCTCCCACAATTAGAATAACTAAGTACTCAGTTGTCATGGAAATGCTCCTCTCCATAAAAATCTTTAAAACAGAAGCTCTCTTCATTTGCCTCTCTTTGCAGAGAAGGCAATTACTACTTCTACCTTTATACTCCTCTCTTTGTGTTTCTCTTTATATCTCCCGGTACTGGTATCTTACAATTCAAATTGTTTTGTAGCAGTTTCTTCAGGCTTAATCTCTAGATGAAAATGCCCCTTCATTCATGAGAAGCTATAATAATATTCAAATTGTGTTCCAAGATTGTAGTACTTGACAATAATCACTGAAAAGGTACGGATATGTAACAGAGACATTGTTAGGTTGGCTGCTTTGAATTTAATCCATTCTCAGAATATTCTAGTAGTTACAGTTAGCCCTTCGTATCCATGGGTTCTGCATCCAATGATTCAACCCACCACAGATTGAAAATATTTAAAACAATTTTCTGTATTGAACATGCACAGACTTTTTGTTATTGTCATTATTCCCCAAACAATACAGTGTAACTATGTACATAGCATTCACATGGTATGAGGTATCATAAACGAAGTAGAGATGATTTTAAACATACAGGAAGATGTGCATAGTTTATATGCAAATAATACACCATTTTGTATCAGGGAATTGAGCATCTGAGGATTTTAGTATCCCAGGGGGTTCCTGGAACCAATCTCCCAGGGATACTGAGGGTGGGCTATACTCAGAAACAGACTGTTGTGCTCTGGAAGGTAAATGATGTCCAGTCTCAGCAGCTGACACACCAAACCCAGAACTACACCCCATTCATCTCAGTAAGGCAGTTTCATCCCACACTAGTTGGTAAATCAACTGATATATCACTAGCACACTTATCAGGGTGGGCACTTGATAATTACTGGTTCAACCAAAGGAATCACTGAGCAGATTCTGAAATTAGAAGCTATATTCTGGAGGTGTGAAGTAGGTAAAATGTTGACCTTAGAGAACTGGCGGTTTAGTGAAAAGGGCATGTAAATGTAACCCATTATTTTGCCTCTATTAATTAATTTGTTTGTTCATTTATTCAGCATCTGCAATATGCTAGGCATTGTGCTTTGTTCTAAAAATTCAATGGTGACATCAAAGTATGAGACAGAAGTCCAGCATAGTGGCTTTAGGCACAGGATCTGGAGCCAGATTACCTGTGTTCAAATCTAAGTGTTTTCATTCGTTAGTTCTGTAGCCTCTGTCTTCAGTTTCCTCATTAGTAAGAAATTATGATTTTACCTGCTTTATAGGGTTGCCATGGAGGTTAGATGAATTCATATGTGTGTTTCAGAACAGTACCTGGCACATAATAAATATTCTCTGTTTGTAAAATATAAATAAAATAAGCCAAAACGTTGAGCAAAAGAGACAAAATTCCTAAACTCATGGA
This sequence comes from Gorilla gorilla gorilla, assembly GCF_029281585.2. Classification (NCBI taxonomy): domain Eukaryota; kingdom Metazoa; phylum Chordata; class Mammalia; order Primates; family Hominidae; genus Gorilla; species Gorilla gorilla. The sequence goes on along the minus strand of NC_073227.2, from coordinate 30,162,438 downwards.
ACTTAAGATATTTCCAATAATTCTTCATGGTCAATATCACTCCTTAGGCACAGTATAAGCACCAGATAAAACATGTCACCAAGGCAGCTTGTGATAGAATAAATGCAAGAACAACGGGAAAACTGAATGGGAGAGAGAGTTTACCAACACTGAGATGTTCTTCACTTAAGCACCCACACAAAATTCCCCTTATGTTCACCAATGCCCTTGACGGAAGGGTGATAAGAGAAGTGGATTATAATGAATACACAAAATTGTATGTATGAATCACTGAGGTGACTTGGCAGACAAAGAGGCATCTCACTCAATGTAATGGATGTTTTCCTAAAAGGCTCTGGATCAACTGAGGGTCTTTTAATGAAATTGTATTCATATACTCTAGGAGAACTTGCTTAAAGGAACCTATCGTGAATCCATTTATAAAAGGACTATTTATTACCTATTTATTCAGTTTTTGCATTTTGGCTTTTGCATTGGATTTTTAAGTCAGGTTTAATATACTAGGTTTTCTTGAAAGGTAGATACTTTTAAATAACTGAATTTGTTCAAAGTTTCTGAGAGCAGATACTCTCCTTTAGTAATATGAGCACTGGGCATATAAAGACATTTAAAAATTATTTGCTGAAAAATGAATATCTAAATGCAATATCGTCTAAAAATGTGGAATATGTAAAATTTAAGCTGTTTCACTAAGTGGTAAATTTCTCTTCAAATGAAGAAGAATTAAATATTTCATTAAATGTTCTAGAGAAAGAGTCAGAGATAGAAATACTTTAAAAATTGATGGAACACAAATGTATTAGCTCTAAAAAATGTAAGGAGATGAGCCCAGGCAAGAAAGACACAAAGTTTAGAGCTATCCCTGATTTAATTCCTTCTTCCCTTCTCAGGCTACTCATTTCTATTAATCCATAGCAGTATTACTTAAAAATCTAGAGTTAATGCAGGGACACAGCATGTAAATACAGATTTCTTTCATGTTGAAGCAATGCCCTAGGGAAAGGCTTGAGTCACCATAGAGAGGAAGTTCCAGAGCCCTGCAGAGTGTTGGAACTCTGGAAGGCACACTGGGGTTGAATGTAGTCTCTAATCCAACAGAGCACTCAACTCTACTCAGTATTCTTGTATTTTCCAATCCAGCTCCCTTCCCTAAAATCCATATGACCATTGAAATCTTCTTCAGATGACTGGAACTTTCTTACTTATCACCCTCTGTTTCCCAGCTCCCACCATACCCAAAGTCAACAGAAAACCTCATTCTTGCTTCTCAGGAAAAATGTAGAAGTCCTCATATAGAACTCTTCTCAAGCTCTTGCTACCGGAACTCTTGCATGGACACAGGTTTTCATTGTTTCTGCTACAAAAATATCCCTTTTCCTAAGACAAATCTCTAGCTGTGCTATGGAGCATGTATTGGTCTGCTTCTTTAAGAAAATAACTACAGTGATTATTCCTTCTCTTTGCCATATCTCTAAAAGAAAGGCAAAAGTTTCTAGACTTCATGTCTATTTTCAGCTATAACTTCTTCCTTCACTGCCAACATGGCTAAGATTCTTTGAAGAGTTATATGTTCTGTCTACACATTCTCTTCATCATTTCTTCAGTTGAAGACAACTGTTTTTGCCCTTGCTACTCTATCAAAATGTTCATCCAAGGACACCAGTGATGTTCCTGTCACCAATTTAGTGGAAAAATTTCAGTTCTTACCTTGTTTAATATCTCTGCAATATGTGACATTGTTGACCTCTCCTAAGGTACTTTTTGTTCTTGGTTTCATTCACTCTGTACTCTTGGATTCCTTTCTACTTCTATTCTCCATCACATTTCTCTTAACTATTCCTTAAATGTTGATAATTCTCTGCTTTTGCCTTCAGACCTTATCCACGAAAGGTAAATATTGACTCTCTTCTATGTGCCAAGCACTGTCTAGAACCTACTTTCTTCTTTCTTCTAACCTACATACTGTCCTTGCTAATACCATCCATTGCTATGGCTTAAATTATCAAGTGTTCTTAATGTTGGCAGCTTTGGCAAATAAAAATACGAGAAATTTTTTAAAAGCCACTCAAATTTAATTGGGCATCATATATTTTATTCTGCAACCCTAACTGTATCAGAAGTCACACACCCAAATGCCTTCAGGAGCAAGTTAGTTAACAAAATGTGCAAACCAGAAAGGGAAAGGACAAGCAATGGTGGGGATCACAGCCCACTGAGGAGCAAATGCCCCATCAAAAGACCTTATAATTCAAAGCCTTTTACATCCTTGCAGGCAAACAAATCAAGTCTGTGGGCCACATCTGATCCAAGGTGACACATTTGGAAATTCTAAAGTCTGTACCCCAACGACTTCTTCCATTCCTGTGTATACAACTATTTTCTGTATATCTTCACTTGGATACCCTCCTGGTAATTCAAGGTGTACAAAAAAATAGTCTTTACACTATAGCCAGAGTTATCATTCCAAAGTAGAAATTAGGTTATGCCACTTTCCTATTTAAACCCATAACTGCTTCTTCACTGCCTTCAGGATAAAATTCAAACTTCTTGATAGGTTTTACAAGGAATTTTATGTGTTTCCATGTTACTGCCTTTAGAGTCATCTCTTATTTTCATTATCCTCATCTGCTATTCAGTGCTTAAACCCTTACCAAACTAACCTCACTAACCTCAACAAATGACTTTCTCTCTGCCATCTGAGACTTCGCTGGTTGGAGCCATTCCCTCTGCATGTGTCCAGTCTATCTCTGTTGCCATGTGACTTGTTTTGGCCAATTAGATATGAACAGGAGGGACATATGCAAATTCTGGAAAGAAGTATTAAACACTATGCATGCTTTGCCATGCCAGCTTTTCTCTACCTCTGTAGAAACATGTCATTTTCTAGGTCACAAGTACTCAGGAAACTAAACAATGCTTCTTTGGATTAGGGCCTGCACAGGGGCAGTGACGAGTTCAGTGTGCATCATAGGTGCTTGTTACAAAATGTCCACTGCAAGCCACAGATGTCACCTCAAACAACCAGAAAAGAGAGAAAAAAGTTTTATACTTCTCATGCACTTAAAATATTATATATATTTAATATTATAATATTATATATATATTAGATATACATATATATCCCAAGGAACATTAATTTGATTTCCTGTGTTGTTATGAAAGAAAAAAATTTTGAGGTATAATGGGGGCATTCCATTACGACAAACGCATGCCTTAGAATAAGTCAGAAAAATTCTCATGACAAACTGGAAGAACTTTCTCTAAGCCAGTTAAATTTCTTATCATACATTTTTTTAAACTTTTAGTTTAAATTCAGCAGTACATGTGCAGGTTTCTTCCACAGGTAAACTTGTGTCATGGGAGTTTGTTGTACAAATTATTTTGTCACCCAAGTATTAAGCCTTGTACCCATTAGTTATATTTCTTGATCCTCTCCCTCCTCCCATCCTCCACCCGCTGATAGGCCCCAGTGTGTGCTATTCCTCTCTATGTGTTCACGTGTTCTCATCATTTAGTTCCCACTTATAAGAGAGAACATGTAGTGTTTAGTTTTCTGTTCCTGCATTAGTTTGCTAAGGATTATGACCTCCAGCTCCATCCATATCCCTGCAAAGGACATGATCTCATTCCTTTTAATGGCTGCATAGTGTTCCATGGTGTATACGTACCAGATTTTCTTTATCCAGTCTATCATAGATGGGCATTTAGGTTGGTTACATGTCTTTGCTACTGTGAAGAGTGCTGCAATGAACATAGATGTGCATGTGTTTTTATAATTGAACAATTTATATTTCTTTGGGAATATACCCAGTAATGGGATTGCTGGGTTGAATGGTATTTCTGTTTTTAGGTCTTTGAGGAATGGCCACACTGTATTCCACAATGGTTGAACTAATTTACACTCCCACCAACAGTGTATAAGTGTTCCTTTTTCTCTAGACCTTGCCAGCATGTTATTTTTTGATTTTTTAATGATAGCCATTCTGACTGGTATGAGATGGTATCTCATTGTGGTTTTGATTTGCATTTCTTTAATGATCAGTGATATTGAGAATTTTTCCATTTTCTTGTTGGCTGCATGTAGGTCTTCCTTTGAGAAGTGTCTATTTGCATTCTTTGCCTATGTTTTAATGGAGTTTTTTTTTTCTTGTTAATTTGTTGAAGTTCCTTACAGATGTTGGATATTAGGCCTTTGTCGGGTTCATAGTTTGCAAAATTTTTTTCCCATTCTATAGGTTGTCTGTTTACTCTGTTGATAGTTTCTTTTGCTGTGCAGAATTTCTTTAGCTTAATTAGATCCCATTTGTCAATTTTTTGCTTTTGTTGCAATTGCTTTTGGCATCTTCATCATGAAATCTTTGCCTGTTCCTATGTCCAGGGTGGTATTGCCTAGGTCTTCCAACGTTTTTATCTAGTAATATTCTTTAGCCCATATCACTTTATTGTGAGGTTCCTCATAAAACATTTCTCTCTACATTGTGGAAATTCAAAAATGCTTAATAATAAAGGAGTCTAGCAGTATAACTTAACTGATAGTGTTCAATGTTTTTGGTTTTACACTGAGTCATTAATCCATCTTGGGTTAATTTTTGAATATAGTATAAGGAAGGGGTTTGGTTTTAATCTTCTGCATATAGCTAGCCAGTTATCCCAGCACCATTTACTGAATAGGAAAGCCTTTCCCCATTGCTTGTTCTTGTCAGCTTTGTTAAAATCGGATAGTTGTAGGTGTGTGGTCTTATTTCTGGGTTCTCTATTCTGTTCCATTGGTTTATGTGTTTGTTTTTGTACCAGTACCATGCTGTTTTGGTTACTCTAACCGAGTAATATAGTTTGAAGTTGGGTAGCAGGATGCCTGCAGCTTTGTTCTTTTTCCTAAGGATTGCCTTGGCAATTGGCTCATTTTTGGTTTTATATGTACATCTTCTTTATGAGACTATTTTAGCATTGGGTCCTAAAGAAAAATGGAGTTCTTAAATGAGCCAGGTTCTATGCTATGTATTTTTTACCACTTGATTTTTACAACAGTGCTATAAGACAGAAATTATGTCTATTGAACAGATGAGAAAACAAAGTGTTATAGGGGTTAAGTTTGCTACCTAAAGTCATGTGCCTCTTACAAGTCAGAGCTGAGGTTTGAACTTGAGTTCATCTGGTTTCTTTAGTGGTCAACTTGCTGCTAAACTTGAGGTACCCTCTGACTCACACTAAGGGCCTAACTGACAATAGATTTTTATTTAAGATTCATTGACTTTTCTTTGTTGAAAATCTAACCATCAGTAGCTCACTCTTCACATTGAAGGCAAAATTAATCTTTTCATTGCATTTCATTTTTACATTCTGCTCCTCATCTCAAAGATTGGATTTTTACCCAAACTGAATATCTCTGTTCAACAGTCAAATGACTATATTGTTTTAATTCTTTAACTGACACAGATTATTGTCCAAATACAATGGCAGCTACCTAATAATTAAACTGTATTTTTTCTTGAAATATCAGTGATCCCGAGCTTATCACCTACCCCTCTGGAGAAAAGGCTTGAAATCAGTAGCTTCCAGCCCTACAATTTCAGCAGTTCTGGAGTGGAGCTCCATCATCCATATGTGTGAACATTTCCCCATTCAAGTCTGGGAGTCGTACATCATCTGGGTGTAGGGATGTAAGTTTTAAAGGATATCTAGTAATATTCTTTAGCCCATATCACTTTATTGTGAGGTTTCTCATAAAACATTTCTCTCTACATTGTGGAAATTCAAAAATGCTCAGTAATAAAGGAGTCTAGCAGTATAACTTAACTGACAGCATTCAATGTTGATAACATGTTAGAGTGTGACTACAAAGGAAAGGGTAGGGGATAGATTATGGGAGGCCAGGCACATCCTTCACAGGAGGGTGGGCTTCATCCTGAAGGCACTAGAGAGTTCTTGAAGGGCTTTCTTGATAAATGAATAAGATGACAATAAACAAAAGGGGAGAAACTACTGAGAGTGAAAAAATTTAAGTTGTTTCATTTGATGTATCATAAATAAATTATTATGTCTTTTTGAGGTGTGATCTGAACTGTAAATGTCATATTTGCTAATTCCAACTTTTGTCCACTGCTGTTTTCTGGAGTGTGTATTCAAATGCTCATTTGCATTATCGCAATACTTTTGCTTCCTTGTTTACCCTCTTTGGAGGAAGTGTCACCCCAAGGTGACAGATGTCGTACAATGGCATTTTGATTTTTGGATGTCTTTATCGTTAATTCATTCCTTTGATGATCAGTGGTAATACTTAGAAATGAAATTTTCAGGCTAACCTGCACCTTTTATAATGCCAAAATGATCCAGACAAATCAGCTGACAAGCTAAATGCATCATCAGTTATCTTTTTATTGAAGGGATACAACTGTGCATTGTTTTGCGCAGAAATGATAACCCCAGAAACAAAAAAATCATCCAACTTTTTATTCAACCAATCTTTACTGAGTAGCTATTTTGTGCTAGACACTGAGCCTAGCACTACATACCTATTTGAAAAAAAATGCAGTGCTGTCTTCTAGGAGATGACAGCTGTGTGTTGGGGAGGAGATAATTATTAAACAAGTGAATACACACCAAAAAATATGTACTTGCAATTTGTGGTAAAGGCCATGAAAGAAATAAGATACCCTGAAAGATAAAGAGAAATGAGAACATAGAGGATATATACTTTAGCCCAGGCAGTCAGGAATTTTCTGAGGAAGTGATATTTGTAATAAAACCTGAAGAATGGGAAAGAACAACTTAAAAGAGGAAAGGAGAACATTCCTGGCACAGGGAATCATGTGGAAAATCGTGAGGCTGGAAAGGAGACCAGTGAGCTGGAATAAAAGAGACACAGGAGGTATGAGCTTGAAGAAGGCAAGGAGGGTCAAGGTCCAACAGCCGCCAAATTGTCTTGGCTGCAGCTGGAACTAACTGGGCCATCTTGGTCAAGTTGCTCTAAGTCTTTGTGATGTTGGTACCTTGTCTGTAAAAGTAGATATTTGAACTCAATGCTAAGACCTTGCAAAAAAATAGGGCTTATCAATTATATTTTCATATGAAGAGTAAACTGATAAAGGAATAAGCTATTTGGATTGTTGAAAGCCTTGGTTTTTGGCAAATATTTATTGAGGACTCGATTTATACGGAGTGCCAGGGGAGCTGGGAGAGTAAAACTCATTGGCATCTGTTCTCTGAGAAAGGCTGTTACTTCTGCCCCATCTCTCATGCCTCTGGAGACTGCAGTGGGAAGGATTCCCAAATACCACCACCCACAGACAACTTTTACAGGATCACTGAGAAGCTCTGTGCAGCTTCTGAATATTACAACTCCTCCCCACCAAGACCTCAAGATGTCATTTGTGACTTCTTGACTTTCCCTTTTCAGAGGCTGGATATGATGCACTTGGCGGAGTGTGGGAGATGGTGTTGCTTCATGTCCCTGGTCTCTCCAGTGCTCAGCTGCCTTTGTAATATTTTATCTTCAGGGTGGGAAAAGGTGAAGAGCAGGAGGAACTGGTCAGTGAAGACTTAACACACTGAAAGTTTTCTGCAGTGTCTGCTGTTGGGAAGTGATTTAAAATAACTAGATGTAGCTGAGAATGATTTCTGGAGCAAACCATGTGATTCTCTCCAACACCTAAACATATCCCAGAAAAAGAGAATCTGGATGGTGGGTGGAGAGACTGCTAACCAAAATGCCTCGAGAGTGTGTGTTCCTTGACATAAAGACAGAGAATTTAGCTCAAGATTGTTCAGATAGGAATGTCAGGATGTAAAGTTAATCTTTGACATTTCCATTTGTGTCGCACTATTTTCATCCTGTTGTCCCAGTCATCATGTGGCAGGAGGGAGTACATTCAGCTGCCTCAGTTGTTTTTTTTTGTCTGAAGTGATGTTCTAAACGGGGTCTATTTTCTTGCTCTTCAGTGTTAAATGACAATCATGTGTGAGGAAAGGAGGAATATAATTTCTATAGCAGTGTTTACTTGTGTTCTTATCAACAAGCCAAAGAAAGCACATATTAAGTGAATGTGAAGTGACACAAGGCCAGAGACAGCCCTCCAGGGCTAATGTCTAAACTCTTCATTCCTATTTGATTTTCTTTGCCTTTACAATCTTATTTGCTGAACTATAAAATTTCTTATTATAATTTCCTAATTACAAATAAATATTCTTCTGGGAAGGAAAACAGTATTGTGAGTGAAATTAAAAGTAAATATATTAGACATATCCTAGCAAATGTTAATGAAGGCAATTTCTCAATGCTTTATGTGTATACATGTATATACACATATATATTTTCTCATGTGTATATAAAACAATGAGATTGACTTATTTTTAATGAGTCATGAAAAAAATTACAAAGGCTTCCCAAAAATGAAATAACCTAGTTGTTCCAACCTAGTTGGAACTTCAAAACAAAAGGCTGTTTTGAAGTTCCAACTAGGTTCTGACCTGTCAAAGTTTTGTCGTCCAGACTGATAACTTCTTTTGTCCTATTTTTTTAAATGATATTTCCTTAGGCTTTAAAACTGGTTGTTGTAACTCAGATGAATTTATGCCCAAGGCATGCTGAATCCCAGCGCAGAACTGGTTAATAAAGGAGAAAAACAAGGATGAGGCAAGCTTGAGCCCCAGAAAACAAAGCTTCAGCTCTGGTCCCCAAAGAAAGGTGTTAGATAATGCACATGATTGTGTCTAATGGGACCCAGGAGTCTGGACCTGGAGTTAGCACTTGACAAGCCATAAGAGCCTTTTGAATGTATTCATACAAGATGCCAGGCAAAAAGGAAGTTAATTTTTTTTCTACATCATGAAGCTCTGTCTGTATAAGGTTTTCTTATGTTTGGTAAATCATAGTCTGGTGTTAGTTGTTCTCTTTTTCTGTTTCTCCAAGTATTTCTGAGACAAACCTACCGTTATTTACCTTCAACTCTGAGGATATCTAGTCTTTTTATACCTTTCGGTGACAGTTCTAGTAATTATTCCCTCCTCTGAGTGGTGGATAGAAACATGAGAAGCATTTAGAATTGGCAGCATTTCTTTGGTGGATCATAAAGAGTCATTTGGCTTAATGAGATGAGGATGAGAACATGGAATTTCCCAGTAGATATTGCAGACATTTTCATTAGGATCCAATTTCGAAGAATGCTGTTAGCATAGTTGTATTTCAGGAGACGAAAATCTCTTCCTCTCTTGAGGGACAGGGTTCTGATTTTCCTCCTGCTGATACTAATTTAGGCCATGTGTGATCAGAACCTTCCTGATTATTCACCAAATTTTAATCTTAGAGACAAGAAGATAGTAAGAGGAAAAATATAAGATATACCCTGGGTAGGGACCTGGGAGGAAGAGATTTTAGAGGAAGCATTGAGATTATGAGGGGCCAGGAAAGTGGTCAGAAGGTACTGTTCCCTACCAGCATATCTCAGGTGAGCCAGGAGGTCAGGTGTTAGGGACACTGCTCATGAGTTCAAGACTGGATTGCATCATTGTTCTCACCTGAACTTCACCCAGGTCCTTGTTATTCATTCCTCTGGGCTTCCTGTAAATGGGAACTTTAATTATCTGCATTTATCTTTGCCAGCAAAGCAGATAGTAACTTTAGGAGAGAGAATACCATCAATGGCTCTTTAGAGAGGACAGTCTGCAATGCCTCCAAGACAACAGTACGATAAAAACAAACCTGGACACATATTGCTGTGCTGGGGAGAGGCACCTGCACTTGCAGGTTGAACTAAGCATGCCACAGCTGAGTTACTGGGGACTGGGCATCTCTGTTAATGCTTCTTTACATTCCCTGAATAGTTCCAGGAGGTCAGCTCTCCGCAACACCCTCCCCACCCACCATCATCCCTCTACAATCAGTATGCCCATCAGTCTCAATAACGTTCTCTGTAAAGCTTACAAAGTATTGTATGTTCACTGTGTCCTTGTCTATGCATGGTGCCTTGAGGTGTAGCAGAAATAACCCAGAAAAGAGAAGACTCATTCATTCTTTTACTCAGACTTTTATTGAGTGGATATTTTGTTTTAGGCACTGGTATTAGATATTCATTTGTCAATAAACCAAATGCGATTTCAGTCCTCCCAGAGACTACAGGAGTGGGTGTGTGTGTCTGTTTGTATGTCTATACTGGGAGATGACCACTAAATAATATGATACACAAAAGATAAATATTTATAATTAATTTGTGATAAATCATGGATAATAAAGGAAGAAAACACTGTGATGGAGAAAAAAATGGAGTGAAAGGGAGGGTGCCTCTGTCTACTTTAGACTGGGGAATCAGGAATTTTGCATTCATTTAACACATTTACTTGTTAGGATGCTGACATCATGCTTTTCATCTCCAGCATATTTTTGTGCACTACTATTCATTATCAGAAAATGACCTTTGCTCACAAACATGGTTTGCACTCCTTTCTAATATTCTAAAACTATTGCATTTGGGTTGGTTACCAAAAACAATAATGATTGCTTTACTTTTACCATCTGCTTAGTTATTGATCCATGATGATGTGCCATTAGCTAAATTTCCATTAATTAAAAAAATTATGTTCTCATGCCCACCTAGCTTCACAAATTGTCTCATTATCATTACTCTTTTGATGATAGAATAATCATCAACTTTAATTCATTGGACAGATGGATCATGCTGAATTGTTCTAAGATCTAATATATGATGTCCAAATTACTAAGCACTTTTTCACATACCATCACACTTCTCATTTCACCCCAGAGATGCCTTGCTACTCCCACATTACAGATGAGAAAACTAATGGTAAAAGAAGTTAAACATCAGTTCAAAGTTATACCAATATGACTGGCAACATAAAAACCCAACTCTTCTCACTTTAGAGCCAGTGCGGATTCCCTGCTGGCCTAGCTTTCTCCACTACTCGTACTGGTTTGCTTTTGGGCCCCATCAATGTTCTGCTTCCACACACTGGTTATTCTTACCTTGATATATTTTTGAACTTTTTTTTATTCAACTGAATCCACTTATTTGGCACTTCTGGATAATCACCTGCTCAGTGGAGCTAGCTGCATTGGTAAGATACTTCCACTTTCCTTGCCTCAGTCCTTCCTTCTGGAAAATGAGAATTTGGTAGCATTTACCTCAAATAAGTATTCAATGAGGTAATACATAATACATGTAATATATATATTGTAAAAGTGCCTGCCACTTAAGTGTTCAGCAAATACTAGTTTTTAATCTCATCCCTCGATACGAGCAATAAGACTATTATTTCTTTTCAAACATGGCTTTGCAATGTCTACACAGCATAAAAAGCTCCATTATGCAAGAAGGAATGCTCCGTATTGGGGGTTATCTCCTGTTCACTATAGACCTTCCACTGTTCAAGTGCCATCAAAATGCCTTAGCTGGTAAGCACAGGAACTGGATAAAAAGGTACTGAGGTCAGATAAAAGGGATCTCGTAGTTAGCAAAAGCTCCAGACTCCATTTGCGGACATCCACTTCAGAACTCCTCTCTGGAAGGTCTTCTCAGTCCCTGATTTAGCTGTGTAAATGAACTTCCCCTCCAAGTAGTTTTAGATGGGAGACTGGATTTGGACAGTTGAATTGGCCCCATCATAAAATGCTGGTTTCAGTAACTGTGCCTCACTAGGAAAGCGACTGGCAAGAAGCACTGTCCTCCCTTTTCCAGCCCCCGCCTTCTCCAACGAAATGAATAAGACATCAGTATCCTTCCTTCCTCCTTATCCTGTCTTCAGCTTTTGACCTTTTTATTACTTATTCAAACATCTCCACAAGCAAAGCCAAAGAATGCTTGAATGTCTATGCTTTAGAAACACCAGCCAAAATTGTGAAGGCAGCCCACATTGGAAAAACTGATTAAAATGAGATCCTTGAATCAGCAGATACGATTGATGACATTCCTTCTTTTGTCATAGGAACACTAGGGGGACTGCAGAGTGTAGTGAATAAACAAAACAAAACAAAACAAAAATAAAGCCTGTGAACCTGCTGAGTTTTGAAGCAGCATGTTAGTTTTGTCAATGATCAGACTTGTGATCTCAGATAACTGCTCTGAGCCTGGGTATCTTCACTTGTCAAATGGAAAAGAAATCTGCTACATTGTAGGTAGTTGTCAGACATAATAAGAAGTGCCAATTACAGAACTTGGCATGTGATAGGTGCTCAAAAAACGGTAGCTCTTACTATTATCTGGAAATACCAATTATACACAATGATAGCCTGGAAAAGAAAACAATGTTAACTTTCAGAGCGCAATCTTAAATATATGAACAAGGAATTTCTTGCTAATCTTTGTAGGAAGGTGACTAATGATCTCCTATCTTTAAAAAAATTTTTTTTTTCGAAATGGAGTCTTGCTCTGTTGCCCAGGCTGGAGCACAGTGGCGCGATCTCAGCTCACCGCAAGCTCTGCCTCCCGGGTTCACCCCATTCTCCTGCCTCAGCCTCCCGAGTAGCTGGGACTACAGGCACCTGCCACCGCACCCGGCTTATTTTTTGTATTTTTAGTAGAGATGGGGTTTCACCGTGTTAGCCAGGATGGTCTCAATCTCCTGACCTCGTGATCCGCCCGCCTTGGCCTCCCAAAGTGCTGGGATTACAGGCGTGAGCCACTGTGCCCGGCCTGATCTCCTTATTCCTAAATACTATCAATAAGTTATTTCAGGTTTTGGTGTCCTTGACATCTTGTTACCTCTTGTAACTAAGCCTCTGCCTCCTTGGAAAATTCTTTTTGCTTGATTTCATGGCACAGGGATAGCCAGAATTCTGATAAAATTCATTTAAAAATTGGCTCCAATCCTGTGCCCCATCCCAGTTCTTCAGTGGGGCAGACTAACATAACTATTTTCTATGGAGGAGCAATAGGTTTAGTGGGATGGAATTAAAAAGGGATTCTGCCCTCTGCCTTGGGGTTATTTGGGACTTTTTCAGTTTAGTGTGTTATCTGTTAATGTAATGTAATTTTCACAATTTTGTGTTTTTTTGTGATTACACATAATGAATGAGTGTGTATTTTTTCCTAGCCACCTCACAATGATACAACCCTACATTTCTTACCAACTGACATTTTTTGAAGGCTGGATTTTTGTACCTCGTTCACCATGGTAAGCCAAGGTTAGTATTTGTATTGTGCAGTATTCTGCAGTAGAATCCTTCCTCATTCTGTGCAGAGGAGCGGTATAACTTCATGATTAGCAGCATAAGGTCTAGAGCCAGATTACCCAGGTTTGAATGCTGGCTCTACCACTGTGCGCCTTAATAACTGTGTGCCTTAATTTTCTCATCTGTAAAATGAGTATAGTAACAGTATTACCTCATAGACTTGTTGTGAAAATTAAACTAGTTAAATAGTGTAAAGTGTTTTGAAATTGTTCAAGGTACAGAAAAATGCCTATTAAATGCAATGTATTATGGACATACACTTTCCATGGCCACTCTTTTCTGTATACTGGTGTATTAGTCCGTTCTCACACTGCTATAAAGGACTACCTGAGATTGGCTAATATATGAAGAAAAGAGGTTTAATTGACTCACAATTCCACAGGCTGTATAGGAAGCATGGCTGGGAAGCCTTAGGAAACTTACAATCGTGGCGGAAAGGTGAAGGGGAAACAAGCGCCTTCTTCACATGCTGGCAGGAGAGAGAGAGAGTGAAACAGGAAGTGCGATACACTTTTAAACCATCAGATCTTGTGAGAACTCACTCACTATCATGAGAATAGCAAGGGGGATTCTGGCCCCATGATCCAATCACCTCCCACAAGGCCCCTCCTCCAATTTTACCTGAGATTTGGGTGAGGACACAAATTCAAACCATATCAACTGATGACATTTGGATCTATTTCTTCAACCCAGTCTCTCTCTGGAACTCCAGGGTAATTCCCATCTCATAATTGAATAATTCATTTTCATATGCAAATGAGAAGATGTCATCTCTTTCTCTGAAATGCCTTTGTGACCTCCACGGTTCAGGAAAGGTACCATCATCCAAGCAGCATCTCAGCCAGAACTCGGGCATCATCATTCTGACTCCTTCATCACATTTACCAGTCATCAAGTCTTGCCTTCTAATTATCTTTCTAGTGTGTCTTTTTTAAAATCTCCATTGCCTCTACCTTAGTTGAGGCCATCAGACTTTATTGTTTAGTCACTGGATGACCCTTGGAAATTACTCCACCTGTTTGCCATGTTGCCTGATTCCATTCTTTTCATGACTGCCAGAGTGATGAACCTAAAGCCACAATCTAAAGCTATTATTCCTTGGACTGAAATTTTTCAGTGGTCTGCTGATGTCTCTGATTAAAACTTAAGTCCAAAGCTTGGTTTTAAGACTGCCACAGTCTGGCCACAGCTCACCTCTCCTGCCACAGAACTTGCTCTCCAGCCCAGGGAACTACTTGCAGCTCTCTGCACCATAAACTTTCTCAATCTCTGTTACTTTGCATATGTGGTCTGTTTTAAGACAATGTTCCTCTTCTTCCTTCCTTCTCAAGTGGTTGATACATGCTTGTCCATTAGGATTTGGAATTGACATTAGGTTCATCTATGAAAGCTTCCCTAATACCCAAGACTGAATTGAAGGCTTTTCTTATGTGTTCCCACAGCACAGGAATCAGCCCTTTGTGGCATTTGCAATATAGTATAGTGGGTAGCTTCTTGGTGATGAAGCAAGACTGCCTTGTTTGAATCTTGGCTTTGTCACTTTGTAGCTCAATAAGCTTTAACTTAAGCTTTAAGTTCTTTAACCTCTCTGTGCCTCATGGCGATATTAATAGTTCCTGGAGTAGATAGAAAAAATGATCACAAATTCTTCCCTTCTCTGTATCTATCTTGCCTTAGATTTTTCAGGCTGTTATAACAAAATACCACACACTGAGTAGGTCAGAAATAACAGAAATTTAATTCTCACAGTTCTGGAGATTGAAAAGTCCAAGATCAAGGTGCCAGCAGATCCAGTGTCTGGTGAAGATCAGATTTCTAGCTCATAGTTGGTTCCTTCTCGCTGTGTCCTTACATGGTAGAAGGAATGAGCTAGTCCTCTGGTCTTTTTTTATAAGGGCATTAATCCCATTTATGAAGGCAGAGCCCTTATTACCACGTAAACTCACAAAAGACCCCCTTCAAACACCATTACCTTAGGGGTTGGGATTTCAACATATGAATTTGGGGGTATGCAAACACTCAAACTATAGCATATCCCTTTCCAATATGCCATTGTAATTTCCTCCATCAAAGTTAAACTCTTTCTTCCTCCCTTGAATCTGGGCTGGCCTTGTCACTTGCTTTGGCCAATGGGACAGTAACAAATGTGTCCCAGGCAGAGGCTTGGAAAATGCTGCACAATGGCACCTACTCCCTCTTGCTGCTCTTGGGAACTCTGCAGCTACCATCAAATGAAGAAGTACAGGCTAGTCATCTGGATGGTGACAGAGACATGGTCCAGTTGTACCCATTACTCCTACCACTTGCATGACATGGAAGATGACCATATCTCTGCCAGCTGGCCACAGATGCATGAGTGAGCCCAGATGAGCACAGCCTACACTGGCAGACCACAGAATTGGGAGCTAAACCAATAATTATGTTAAGCCATTATGTTTGGGGGAGGTTTCTTATATAGCAAAAACTAACATATGACTCATGGATCATGAATATTGGATAAGTTAACACATACAAAATACATAGAGAGTGCTATATAAGCATTCATTTTTCTTACTAAAGTTGCTTATTTCCTTGTGCAAATCTACCACTAGAATGCTGGCTCCTTGAAGGAACGGACTCTTTCTTTTCCCCTGTTAACATCTTCCCTACACAGTGCCTGGCTTCTTGACATGTGGTATGAATGATTCAAGATTCTTAGGTTGTTGTCAAAAACCAACAAAGGAAATAAAATATAAATGGCTTCTCATATCAGATGACCTTGTTATCCAGTAGTCTATGATCTTATTTCTTTACACCCACTCCCCTCACCACCCCCATCCCTGAGTTCTTATTGACAACTTGAAACCTATGAGACAATAAACAGTTCTATCCATGTGAGTAGAACTGACACAAAAGTGAAACAAGGTTGTCTCACTAGAGTAAAGTGCAGCGAATTGATTGTGATTGTGTCCTTAAAACTGAGTCTGCTTCCATGATTAGGGGTGTATCTTTCATTGAATGTTCCCTAACTCTCCCAAAACCCAAATGTGCTTGTTCTGTAAGCATTCACTCTTCTAACATAGTTGGGTTTTCTCTCTTTGATACCATTTTATCACATCACCTATCTAAAAGACTCTGGACTTTAAAAAATCTAATGACATTGAGACTTAGAGGGTCTGTCTTCCTTTTCCATTATTTTCTTCATTTGTTGGTGGGCTGTTAACTAACACCTGAATTTGAGTGTCAAGTTCTTCATCTATTTTGATGTGTATATGTGGCACTTTCACTATTCAAGTCTGACAGACTGTTATACTGAGTTTTGAATTTTCTAGGCCCAGACTGTGGCATTTTTGTTTGCTTTTTTACCTTACTCTGAAGAAATAGGTTCTCAGTCTTCCTATAATACCTCTAATTTGTATAAAGAATTTTAATTTTACTAATGAATTTTAAAACAAAACAAACATTAATTCCCCAAAGTACCAATATAATGAATAAATCTTAAATATAACAAGATAATTAACTTCCTTATCAACAATATAATATAGTGCTTTGAGCCACACACACATCAGAAATACGTATTTCTCCTATTTCTTTTTTCTTTTCCAAAGACTTGATGTCTTTGAATTTGATATTGGAAGAAAATAGTCATTTAGAATAGTTTTCAGCTATGTCCAACTTTTGGTTGAAAAGAATATTCTAGGCCCGGTGCAGTGGCTCACTCCTATAGTCCCAGCACTTTGGAAGGCCGAGGTGGGTGGATCACCTGAGGTCAGGAGTTCAAGACCAGCCTGGCCAAGATGGAGAAACCCTGTCTCTACTAAAAACACAAAAAATTACCCAGGTGTGGTAGCGGGCACCTGTAATCCCAGCTACTTGGGAGGCTGAGGCAGGAGAATGGCTTGAACCTGGGAGGTGGAGATTGCAGTGAGCAGAGATCACACCATTGCACTCCAGCCTGGGCAACAAGAGCAAATCTCTGTCTCAAAAAACAACAACAAAAAAGAATATTCTAGAAATGGATTCATTTAGTCATAACAACATCTCTTTTGAACAGTTTTATTCAAACTGTTAGCAGACAAACCAGTAAATTCTTACTTTTCAAGGACTGATTTTTAGACTTCATGCAGGAAAATGAGCAATTAAAGAAAATACAAGGATAAAAGGCATAAAGTGATTTGGAATTTAATGAACCTATCTACCAATTATAACATATTCAAGTATAGAACCTAGAGATATGGAATTTAGGTAAAACCTTTTCAGCATTAACCTCATTAATGATATTTAAGTTTATGCAGAACTATCTGGTTAAACTAAATCTCCATTCTGAAGCGAATCCTCTAATCACCTCTCCTGCTACGTACAGAATGTAGCCAGTGGATTTCCTGAAGTCCACAAGTCAAGGGTCATTGCAATGAAGTGAAATAATAACTTTACATCTGTAATATGGGCTTATCCTGCAAGACAAAGTTGCAAGGCAAACCTAACTTTTGATGCTTAGAGACTTACACTTCATTTGGCAGTATTCAAGCTTTTATAAACTTGGCAAACCTTATAGAAGCAAGTGCTGAAAGATGTCAGACGATGAAGGTTTGTGACCTGGGTGCATCCCACGTGCCTTGTGAAAATAAGTCTCTTACTCTCCATGGGTTTCAGTTTCTTCTTCTGCAAAATTGGGGTTATAAAATTTGAGCTGTCAACTTTTCAGAGTTGTAAAGATCAGTTTAGGAATTGAATATAAAAATCCCACAGGAAGGTTGGAATTAACTTGGCAGCTCTAAAATGTTTACCTCATTTTTGTTTCATTATGGCATATTAATATTTCCTTTAATGTTAGGATCTCAAAGAAGATTATTTTACCTGATTATTATAATATAAGAGATTAAGAATCAGAAATAAATTTGCAAGTGTAGTCCGATGATCAAGGTTAGGGATATTTGCTGCTTGAAACCTAATGAGATAATAAGTGATTCTATTCATGTGAGTAGGGCTGACATAAAAATGAAGCTGGATTGTCTCATTAGGGTAAAGTGCAGTGAGCTGATTGTAACACTAGCTTCTTCCTCTGCTCAGTGAGCTCTGCATGGCTCCAAGGGAGCCTAAGGTATATAAGTAAACAAACACAAAGCTGTGCCCAGTGTGCTGTCGAGCAGGACTTCTCACTTTTTTTTTTCTTTTTTCTTTTTTTTTTTAAGGTAGGGTTTTTCAATCCGTTACCCAGGCTGGAGTGCAGTGGTGCCATCATAGCTCACTGCAGCCTCGACCTCCTGGGCTCAGGCGATCCTCCTCTCTCAGCCTCTTGAGTAGCTGGGTGCCACGACCCACAGGTGTGAGCCACTATGCCTGGCCAATTTTTTTGAATTATTTGTAGAGATGGGGTTTACTATGTTGACCAGACCGGTCTCAAACTCCTGAGCTCAATCAGCCCTCCTGCCTCAGCCTCCCAAAGTGCTGGGATTACAGGCATGAGCTACCACTCCCAGCCTTCTCACATTTTAATGTGCTTACCTGGAACCACCTGAGGATGTTGTTAAAATGATGATAGTGATTAAGGAGGTCTGAGGCAGGGCCCCAGATTCTGAATGCCTGACAAACTCACAGGTGATGTAGATATTGGTGGATTTCAGACCACACTTTCTTGCCTCTAGTGTAGAGTAGTGATATCTCAAAGTATGATCTTAGGGTATGTATTAGTCTGCTCGGGCTACCACAACAAAATACTACAGGCTGTGTGGTTTAAACAACAGAAGTTTACCTTCCCACAGTTCTGCAGGCTGGAAGTCCAAGGTCAAGGTGTCAGTAGAGTTCTATTTACACTGAGGGCTCTCTTCCTGGCTTGCAGACGGCTGCTGTGTCCTCACATGGCCTTTCTTCTGAGTGATTTTCTTTTTTTTTCCTCTTCCTCTAAGGCCACCTCTTCCTCTAAGATTAGGCCTTCTATCTAAACTATGGACTTTAGTTAAAAATAATGTATCATTGGCTCAATTGTAAAAATGTACCACACTAATACCAGATGTTAACAACAGGGAAAACTCGGGGAGGGGTTACTGGAGAGAGGGTACATGGGAACTCTGTATGCTCATTTTTTCTTTTGAAAACCAAAAAGTCAAAAGGAAAGGATTACAAAAGGGATCAATGAAATTTCAGTGAGTGGAAGATGTGTTCATTATCTTAACTGTGCTGTAGTTACTTGAATGTATCTGTATGTCAAATCTTATTAAATTGTACACTTTATGTGCGGTTTATTGTATGTCATTTATACTTTAATAAATTTGTTTAAAAAAAACCAAAAAGTGCTCTAAAAGTCTATTAATTACAAAATAAATTACATTCTAAGATCTCCCCACCAAACTCAGTGAATCCATCCACAGGCTGGAGCAGAGGAGTTTTTAATCTAACTGTTTAGATGATTCTTATGTATGTTAAAGTTTAAGAACAATCAAGAAGCAATTGAAAGCGCTAGTGTTTTAATCAGATGCACGTGAGTTCAAATCTCAGCTGCACCTCTTCACAGCTGGCTGTCCTTGGGCTACTTAACCTCTCTGAGTCTCAGTCTCATTTTAAAATCAGGGTAAGAGTAAGTATATATGATGATTTTTCTTAGAATTAATTCATACAATGACATAGAGTTTTTAACACAGTGCATAGGTGCATAGTGTAAGTGCTCAACAATTATGAAATAATAGAAGTTTTACTGTTACTGCCTGAGTTCTGGTGAGCCAGGGAGAATTGTGCCAAAATGTAAGGGGCTTTCAGAAAAGACAAAGCAGTAAAGGTAATAAGCAATAAAAAATCAGGAAATAATAAAAGTAATCCTGGATGCTTCTACAACATTCCATGGTTTATATATAGCTTTCACTTTCATTCCCTGACTTGATCCTGACAATGACCTTGTGAAGCAGAAATTCCCCTTTTTACAGAAGAGGAACTGAGGCTTAGAAATGATCAGTGACTTTCTGGAGGACACAGAACTAGGAAATGTCAGCGTCTAGAGCATCAAAATTCTAGTGCAGTAATTAAATATGGGGGCTCTTGAGTCAGACCGTTGGGTTCAAAGTCCAGATATACTGATTACTATTATAAAACTGGCAAACCAGTTCCCTTCTCTGAGGCTTAATTTCTTCACTAGTTAAGTAGAGATAATAACAGTGCTTATCTCCCAGTGCTTTGTAAAGATTAAATGAAATAATGTTCATAAAGTCTGAGATTCATGGCTGGCACATGGTGAGTTTCCTATTTCTGCATTCAATTTTGAATATGGTTCCTTGAGGGAAAAATACACATCCGTGCTATACAGAAAGTAATCTAGGGTTAGTCAGAGAAGGTGACAATCTTTGTGCATGTGTCTTGAGGTTGGGAAGACGGGCTAGGATTGCTACAGCCTCGGAGGAGTAATAAGAAGCTGGCACAGCATGCTGTGGCCTATGAAGCTCTTCTCTTTAACTATTTGAAGTACTTAAAGAGCCAATAAGGAGATGGTACAAGCAAGACAGAGAAATCCTGGACTTTTGGTCCTAAATATCAAAAATGGCGGTAAATGTGGCAGTGAAAAGATAATTATTCTGTGATGTTTGGCAATGACTAAGAATCCGAGTAAAAAGGTCTGGACTTGGAATTTGTAGTAGCTAAAATCCCATACAAATATTTTGGAAATATATTAATATATTAATATTATATATTGATTATATTATATAATACAATATTTATATATTAATATATTACAAACTTCTTCAGCACAGTGTCTACTTTACATGATTTTGTTGCCTTCTTTATAATTAGTCAAGGGGTAAACATTTAGTAGGGCCACCATGGGCAGATATTCTTTGGATAAGATTTGAAAGATAGTTTGGTCCAACAAAATGTTCTGCATATTTTGGAGATGAGAAAGGAGTTGTGTATTACTTCCCACACTGTGAGGGAAGGTTGCTTAGACCTGTTGTAGA
The DNA here is from genome assembly GCF_029281585.2 of Gorilla gorilla gorilla. NCBI lineage: Eukaryota > Metazoa > Chordata > Mammalia > Primates > Hominidae > Gorilla > Gorilla gorilla. Next base: position 30,141,339 of record NC_073227.2, on the reverse strand, counting down.
ATCTAGTGGTGCCATTTCTTCTTTGAGTTCATCATGACAAAATATGATGATGATAATGGTGATAACTATTACGATGGTAGCTCTTACTGACTATGTGCCAGGGGCCATCCTAAACACTTTACATATGCTGCCTCATATAATCTTTCCCAATAGTTAAGTAGACACTATTCTTTTCTTTACTTTTTTTTTTTTTTTTTGAGACAGAGTCTTGCTCTGTTACCCAGGCTGGAGTGCAATGGCATGATCTCGGCTTACTGCAACCTCCGCCTCCCAGGTTCAAGTGATTCTCCTGCCTCAGCCTCTTGAGTAGCTGGGATTACAGGCATACATCACCACACCTGGCTAATTTTTGTATTATTAGTAGAGTTGGGGTTTCACCATGTTGGCCAGGCTGGTCTCGAACTCCTGACCTCAGGTGATCCGCTCACCTCGGCCTCCCAAAGTGCTGGGATTACAGGCGTGAGCCACCTTGCCCGGCTGACACTATTATTTTCTTCATTTTAGAGTGAGAAAACTGAGGGAGGTTATTAGTCCTCAAACATACAGCTTGTTCACAGTTGGAACTGGAATTCCAACCCAGGCTGCAGAATCCAAACCAGCATGCTCAGGTAGCTTTAGAAGTCATCATACAGAAGACAAAATTTGGAGTTGGACAAGTATTAGTGATTCAAAGTTGTGGGTGGTTTCTGGAAAGAGCGTTAGCTACAGAAAAAGAGAAAGAAGTAGTTGGTCAGTAAGTTAGAAGTTTGCTATGAGAAGTCTGCAGAAGAGGGAGAAGGTGGCACGCGACAGAATCGAATGATTGAATCTGATAGAATGGGCAGCGAGAAGACTTGTTATGAGGAAGCTGGCAAGTGGGAAGAATGCATTGGCTGTAAAAGTATGCAGACAAAATTCAATAAACGTTTACACTGCACATGATCCCATCCTCTCTGACTCTCTCTCCTGTTACCCTTTCCTTCTCTCAATGTACTTCAGCCCTGTCAACCTCCTGGCTGCCCTGCAAACATGCTATTCTTATGTTAGCTCTTGCTCTTCTCTCTGCTTGGAAGTTCTTTTTCCCTTGAGATGCCCATGGCTAGCTCCTCGCTTTCATCAGGATTCCAATTAAATGTTGCCTCTTTCATAAAGCCCTTATGGACCCCCTATATAAAAGTGATCTCCCTAGCAGATCAGTTCTGATTCCTTGATTTATTGTCAGTCTCTCTGCCTTCTAGATAGTCAGCCAATAACTGAGGGTCTTTGTTGTATTCACTGTGGTATCCCAGTGCCTATAATTGTGGCTTGTACACAGTAGTTACTAGATGTTTGCTGAATAATAAAAAAAAAATGTTTAGTGAAGACCAACTATGTGCAAGGAACTTTTCTAATTGCTTTGTCAATATAACATTGTTCTCAACTTCAAGAATCAGGGTTGCCTGTCTTTATACAGTGATTGCTACATGCCAGTCACGGCTCTAAGCCCTTTGCATCTGTTGATTTTCTTAAATCCTCACAACAAAACAATAATGTAGTACCAGTTATAGCTGATATTTGTACCAGGCCACAGGATTATGAAGTAGTGGAACTAGGATTTGAACCCAGACAATGGGGTGTCAGCATCTGTCTCCTTAACAATGAACTAAAAGAGTAAAAGGCTCTCAAGAAATATACAAATACATGCTATAAGGGCTCAAAGGACTAAGTAAATCGCTCGTGCGTTTGGGGGTGGGGAGAAGGGCAATAAGGTGTCAATTGAGACCTACTTGGAGAAAGGGGGAAGATTTCACTTGGTGACAGTGTGTATAAATAATCCAGCAGCCATAGGGAAGGCAAATAGTTTCACAAACACTTAGAAATGGCTTCCACCCAAGTCATGGCCAACTGACCTTGCAGCTGAGAGTGAGAGGGAATTTTAATTCAGTTTGCCTGGAGAACGGGTCAACTTGACCTTTCTTCTGAAAAGAGAGGCTTCATGCACTTGACTCTTGGGGACACAGAAATCTGCATTTTAATTTTGACTTCTCAAACAGTAACCATGGCCACAAGTGGTCTATTGGTTTCTCTTTACCTTCCCAACTATTCCCGGCCTTACTGTGCTTTAGAAGGGCAAATGACCTTGGGGGTGGTGAGCGATACCTCCTGGTTGACCTGCCTGGGAGATCTCAAATGAAACCCCCCACATGGATGCTTCTCCAAAATGCCACCAGTCTATGCCACCCCCTCTCTCCAAGGTGGTATTCCGCACCTCGGCCCTGCGATGCTCACCTGGAGTCTAAAGCCAGTGTTTCCCCACACTTAGCCGAGTCGCATGACCGGTTCTAGCTTCAATGGGGAAAGTTTCCTGTCTAGGAGTTCCGGCGCTCTGCCCGGCTCCGGAGAAGGGCATCTCCTTGCGCTTCCTCTCTGGTGTCCTTCGAACTCAGCCTAACTTTGTGCAGCAGTATTTCCAGTCTAGCTGTCCGAGATGGAGTCCCTGGGGGACGCAGCGGCGCGTTGAGAAGGCGCGGCGCCTTCGAGCCCCTCCCCAGAGCAGGCGCTGCTCGCAGTGACAAGGGGTCCTAGAGGCGCCCGCTGAGAGCCGCTGGCAACTCCCGGGGGTGCCCTGCCCAGCCCGAAGTCACCTCGGGTCTCTTTCGGGTCCATCTGCTCTGTCGCCAGAGGCACCGTGCCACCCGCTGCGCTTTCCGCTCCCCGCACCCCGCCCCCCGCATCCCCAGTCCGGTGACTTGGCAGCAGGTGGCAGGGGCGGCGCCCACGCGGGCGAGGGGCTGGGGTCCCCGCACTCGAGCCGCCCGTGCAGCCCGCCCGCTTCCAGCCGCCGGCGCGAAGCTGCCGGCGCCTCGGCCTCCCCCGCCACCCCGCGCGCCCCCCGCCGCCAAGGGCCGCGCAGCGCCCCCGGCGCCCCCCGCCGGCCTCCGCCCGCACCTGCAGCCCGCTCCGCGCGCCCTGCCCGCAGCCGCCGCCGAAGCTCTCGCTCCCAGCGCCACGGACGCCCCCGGGCCGAGCGGCGGTGCGCTCCCGTGCAGACCCGTGGACAGACGCCCCTGGCCGGTGGACTGCCGAGTCTCGCTTCTGCACCCTGCGTCCCCAGACATGAATGTGAGGAGGGTGGAAAGCATTTCGGCTCAGCTGGAGGAGGCCAGCTCCACAGGCGGTAGGATGCAATAAGCTTGCGAGCGGGCGCCCGCTTCCGCCCTCCTTCCCTCGCGAGCCAAGACGGCTGCCCCTTCCCTTCCTCGGCTGGGGACGCTTGTTGCCTTCGCTGCATGAGACACAGTCACCTGGCGGGACTGGGAAGGGGAGGTGGGAGCGGCAGGAATGGGGTGCAAAGGAGAGGGGGGTGCATGCAAGATCCAGGTCGGGGAAGAAAAGATGTTTGAAGTGTGTTTGAAACTCGCCGGTGGCAGGGTCCCCTGCGATCCTGTGCGTACTTTTGCCTTCTCTGAAAATTTCCGAGGTTGTTTATGCATCTGCCAGATGACTCCAGACCGCACGCTTCCTTCCCCTAACACCTGGGGATTAATGAGCTGAAATAGTATTGATCCTCGCCTTCCACTTTTCCTTCATGCCCCCACACGTTTCTTCATTACAACTGTATTTTTGTCCCCTGGTAATATACTGGCGGCATCTTGCCCATGTCAGATTCTAAAGCAGGAGCGTATGGCTTGTTTTATGGCTAGCTTCAGTTTAGTGTGTTCAGAGAAAATGGTCCTCAGTGACACTTGCAAATAATTTATATACAGTACAGCCTTGGAAAGGTATCGGGCACTGTGTTAGGAGCTTGGCTTTCAGAGAAACGTGCGTTCTGCGAAAGCAGAGAGAAATGTTTTGCTGTTTGGTGGGATCCATAGAGAAATAGGGGACGATGCCCTTCCACAAAGCGTCTTGGGTTGCATCGATTTGTTATTAGGTGGTTTTGATGTGTACAGAGTATTTTACAGGAGCCGGAAATAGAATGGAAGTGATTTTGGGGCACATGAGAGTGATAAAGGGCTGGACCTCTCCCTGATTACATAAGCTAAGGGGTCACATATGGCTATAGCATGGTTTGGGTTTAGAGGGTGAAAAACTTGGACTCGAGGGCTGTAAACTTGCAAGCAAAGAGGTGTTTCCACTTGCTGCCTTCTTTAGTACTCAGGGAAATAGAGTCACCTCAACAACTTGAGTCAGTCATTCAAATTTATGGCCGTGAGAAATGGAAATAGACACCCTCCCTTTCTTTTCTTTACTCCAATAGTTAAGGTCATCGTAACCGGGAGGACACTAGTCTCACTTGAATATGAAATTTTAAAGAGAACAGTCTTAATCCTTTTGGACTGGAAAAAGTAATATGAACATCACCTGTAAAGCCCCACATTTGACTTGTAACTGTGTTTAGTTCTGTTTTCACTTATGCCTGGAGATGCCCACTCATTACGAGCCAAGCATAAGTAGATTATCTCTTGTGAGAAATGCTTACAATCTTTAAGAGATCAAATGTTTCCTGAGTGGCGTGTTTAATGTAGAGGGCTCAGTAGTTTTTGGGTGTTGAGTTGAGTTCGTAGGGTCTCTGTCTTTGCAGTTCTTTAGAATTAACAGGGTAGAGGGCTAGCGCTGTCCTATTAGAGACACATTCACACACGGCAGCCCAGGGAACTCAAAGCTGGAGCAGATGGCAGGAATGTCGTCTCAGGATCTGGATGGCTTGCATTGCTTGGCTCCTCAGTGACCACAGCTCTTTGACTGTGCCTCTTCTTCCATCAACCGGATGGGGATTGAATCAGCATGTCTAGACTATGCACAGGGTCATGGGTGGCCATAATCACTGTAAATGGGAAATGAAGATGAAGTCACACCTGGGGAGTACTATACATTTAAAAAAGCAAACCTTTTACTGCTATCTCCAGAATCAGCATGTGTTCACTGTTTATTTAGAGAACAGAAATATGTTGATTTATACCTTGGCTAAGGTGAGACCAAAGTGATGAGTTTTCTGGCTGAGAATTGATTTGACACCTGTTTCTTGAATTGTATTCACAAATTTTTAGTTAGTTGTCATATGATGAGAAGAATAAAGAAAAAATAGTTTGGATTATCTTTTTTATTCTTGTTGATATTGCTTCAAAGCTAATATTAGAGAATGATCCCCAAATATGTAATACTATTTTCACCAAACATATGCATAAGTACTTTGCTTACTTGTGACCAGATATAGGGTGGTCTTTACTAATCCTGGGATGAGAAGGGATGATTTTTAAAGGCTTAAACTCTGTCTTCCATTTTTGTTTTAAAATAATAGTCCCGATCTCTTGTTCTCTTTCCAATAAGTAGGCTATTTATATAACTCCCAAACTATCTTGTACTATCATACAGTTTTTCCTTGAATATATATCTCTGGAATGGAGGTTTATAAGATGATTTAGCTGGAATCTAAGCAAAATTTAACTGGAAGATCTGAGAGAAATGTAGGTGGATGATAGAGAAATCAAGAATTAGAGAAGTGTGAGTCTGTGTGCGTATGTGTATGTATTTTATGACCTGACTTAGAGTTAGAACACTGTGAAAAATGGTTTGCTGAAAGGCAAAGGATGAAACTACATGAATGGAAAGTAGAGAGGAAATGTTGGAAATGACAGAACAGAGTCGAGTTGCAATTCTGAAACTTTATAATAATTTAGTTTAAAAAGTTCGTTCCGTACTCTCTTCTCAACAAGTAAACGCATCTAATATGCTAACTGATGAACACCACCTGTAAATCACTGTAATTGACATTGTTAATGCCAGAGAGGACAGAAAATGGGTGAGTTGTGCATAAGTACATACAAGTAGAGAAGGTTTCTTACAAATTAGAGTGCTCACTTTTGCCCTGCCAGCTTCCATGTTAAACCCAAATCCTGACCAAAATACATTTTTCATTTCATTGTCTAATCCCATTATTTTGCACTCCTGCTATAAAATCAGACGTAATCCTGCTAACAGTGGAGAGACTGAGGGAGATGATAATTCAACTATGTTTGAAAGAGAATCAGAAACAAGGTCAGAGGAAAAAAAAACCTACAAAATTATTCATTGGTGTCCTTAATTTGTGCCATCTAACTTAGGGATGGCAGATGTTATGTGATGTAATCTACAACTAAAAATGAGGAAAATGTATGTTTCAATAGTAGAGTAAAAAAATGTCTTCAATTTTGAATTGCCATTTGATGGATGTATCGTGGCTTTGGCTTAAGTTTCATGTGTTTTAAAAATAAGGCAAACTCAAATTAGTAATTCCACAAGGGTAATATTGAAAAATCCATTTATTCTGAATCCATGAAAAGCTTTTCATCATAGAATCATTATTTTATTTTCTTTATGTCATATAAATGTAAGGGGTGTACTAAACAAATGATAGGACGAAGTGTTAAAATTCAGCCACCCTCTCTCCCCAGGCCTGAAGCTTATGCCCTCTCATAAAATAAAGCTGTGGATGGTTTGGAAATTAATGAGCCATGCAATATAAAATCTGTGTGCAAGATTTCTGGAGAATTGTAGGCCAGATAGTGGTTGATTGTTTTGAAGATATATTTCTGGGCTTAAATTATTAAGCCCTTCTTACTATTTTTTGTCCGTTTATTTATTTTTCATGTTCTCACTTTTTCCAGAACATGTGAATAATATTGCTTTTCTATAATACATAGCAGAATGTGGTTTTTTACTTAATAGCCTCTCTTCTTAGCGACTATTTCAAGTAGATTAACGTGTGAGGCAGGGAGGGTGTTGTGGGAGATGAGTATTTTGTTTGTTCAAGGATCCTTTGCAAGTCTGAAAAATCTTTCAAAATTATATAACTGCACCCATTATTATAAATTAATTTACCCTTGGGCATTGAAGCACCCATTTGCTTTCCAAAAGTATTCATTTGGTTAAAGGTCCTGAGGGACTTTTCTCAATTCGTGTCCTCCTGAACTCACTGGGATGTTTCATGCTGTTTACCAACATGTCTTGGAAGACTGTGAGCTCTGTGAGAGCAGAAGTATTCTGTCCTGTCCACCACTTTATCCCCAGTATTGAGCATGAAGTCTGACTTGTAATATTTGCTCAACAACAGATATTGAATGAATGAAGCCTTTCCCACTTGCACTGAATTATTCTCCTTTCTCTGATTTCTCTCAGATCTCTCTCTCTTTTTTTTTTTTTTTTTTTGAGATGGAGTCTCATTCTGTTGCCCAGGGTGGAGTGCAGTGGCGTGACCTTGGCTCGCTGCAATCTCTGCCTCTTGGGTTCAAGCATTTCTCCTGCCTCAGCCTCCCGAGTAGCCAGGATCACAGGTGCGCCCGCCACCATGCCCGACTAATTTTTTTTTCTTTTTGTATTTTTATTAGAGATGGTGTTTCACCATGTTGGTCAGGCTGGTTTTGAACTCCTGACCTCAAGTGATCCTCCTGCCTCGGCCTCCCAAAGTGCTAGGATTACAGGCGTGAGCTACCGCGCCCAGCCAGATCTCCTTTTATGACACTGATTTCCTCTTTTTGCCCATTTTGTGCAGCCTTTCACATGGTTGTCTTTTAATTATCTTCTCCCTCTATACTCTCTTCCTAATCGAAGTGCGGCTTTGATTCTTATTTTGATGGGGAATTATCTCTTGAGTGTATAGTCTGCTCCATTCCTCTTCTGCTGGTCAGACTCATAAGAAAGTTTTACCAGCACCTTAAAGTCAGTATGTCTAAAAAGACATGCTCTATCTTCTGAAAACAATTATTGTGGCAACATTTTTTGAGGCATGTTGTTAAAAAAAAAAAAAAAGCAAAAGAGTCTCCTTCTCTATGGTATTCTCGTCATGATGAATAAGTCACCAAGACTTGTTGGTTCTTTCTGTATTTTATATCTGTCTCTTCCTTCAATTTCCATTTCTACCACCAAGATTATGTTCTCAGCATCCTTTCTAGGCCATGATGGTTACATCCTATTTGCACTAACTGCTTCTCCCCACTCAAAACCAACTAAATTTACTGAAACCTAACTTGAGTCATAGATTCTCCTGCACAAAATCTTTTAATGCCCCCCTCCATTACTTATAGAATCAAAAATACAAATTCCTTAGCTTGATTTTCAAGGCTCCTACGAAAATCATGACGCACCTAGGTCTACACCTTGATCTGGCTAAACTGGACTGTTCCCTGGTCTCCAAACATATCTCCTTTTTTCTTTCTTTCTTTTCTTTTGAATCAGAGTCTCACTCTGTTGCCCAGGCTGGAGTGCAGTGGTGCCATTATGGGTCACTGCAGCCTCGAACTCCTGGCCTCAAGCAATCCTCCTGCCTCAGCCTCCTGAGTAGCTGGGACCATAACCAGCTATATCTCCTGTTTTACCCACTGCTTAGAATTAACTTCCTGCCCTCACATTGCCCAGTGAAAATCTGTATATCCATCAAGACACATCTGAAATGTAGTGTCCTTCTCTTGCAGCCTTACTGATTTCTCCCTGACTCCTCCCCAAATAATTATTCTTTGAATTTTCATAAGTTGTTTTTCTTTTATTGTTGATATAGATCTGAATGACAAGGCAAAATTCACTGGACATAATTTGTCTCATTTGCATATGTTCTGTTGACTTTTTGATGGCAAGTAGTACCATGCAAGAATTACTAATTTTTGTACCTCTAGTAAGCACTTGTACAATGCTTCACAAACTAGCAGACATTTAGACCAGGAATGGTGGCTCACACTTGTAATCTCAGCACTTTGGGAGGCCGAGGCTGGCAGATCGCCTGAGGTCAGGAGTTTGAGACCAGCCTGGCCAACATGACGAAACCCGTTCTCTACTAGAAATACAAAAATTAGCTGGGCGTGGTGGCAGACACCTGTAATCCCAGCTACTTGGGAGGCTGAGGCAGGGAGAATCGCTTGAACGCAGGAGGCGGAGGTTGCAGTGAGCCTAGATCGCACCATTGCACTGCTGCCTGGGCGACAGAGTGAGACTCTGTCTCAGAAACAAAACATAACAGAACAAAACAAAAAACTAGTAGATATTTAAACATATTGATTGAATTAAATCACGTTGTCCCATGGTAGACCCACCAAAGACCAAAGTTACAATTCACATTTGATTGCATGTTAAGCCATGGGCTGAAAGTGACTTTTGGCTCCATGTGTTTCCATTCAGTGGACTGAGTTTATGAGCACAGTACATGACATCAAGATAATGCTCCTTTGAACTGTGAATGTTCTTGCATCTATAGCACCATGACTATCAGAGTGCACAGTGTTTCTGAAAAAGCTTAATAGATGCCCAGTGTTTTTGTGTATTTAGGGCAGTCATCAGTGTCATCTTTGGGTGTTGTTACTATGACATTCCCTCGTTCTTACTCCCTTCCAGATCAATGATCACCTCCAACATCAGTAGTCTGAGGGGCCTCACATCTCCTGGCCCCTAACCCCACAAATGGCCCTTTGTAAATTTCCCCTCAGTGAGTGAATGCCTACACCACCACATCCACCACCATTATTCTCATCAGATGATAGATCCTTGCATTACAGCAGTGGATGTGGAAAGGAATGGGAAAATTTAAAAAGGCATGGAGACGTCATTCAGTGTATATACACCCATTTCCTCAGGTGCATTTCCTTTTATATCAGATTTCACAGTGAAAAATCAGGCTGTATTGAGAGGGAAGTAAGTGGGAAGTGAAAAGTGTGTCAAGGCTGAGACAAGCAGAAGTTCAGCTCCTTTGCTGTCATTGCTGTGGCTGTATCTCCTCTTCTTGCCCAGTCTTTTCACTACAGGCTGTGCTATATGCGCACACATGCACGTAGCATTAGAAAACCTGAAAAAGGGGTGACTGTCAGTATTTAAACATAAAAACTCCTCACACACTCTGACAATATAAGGAATAATTTGAACATGGATATAAATATAGAATTTTCCATATTGAGCATTTGGCCATCATGCTCATGTTAAGGCTGATTTTTCTTCCTAAACGAACCCAGCCAGTGTGGTTGAGTGGCTCTCTCATTGGAAATAGGTTGTCAGTTTAAATACCCTTTGGATATGTTATTGACCTTTTAGAAACTTCTCTCCCTCTACCTGTCCCACCCCAATTATTTATTTAGGTAAAAATGAGTCCTCAAAACATTTTACAGCAACAATTTTTAACTTTTTGGTTACCTGAAATTTGTATTGGCTTAGGGAAATGTCCCCTTTTGTATTCAGACAACATCTGCTCATGAAAAGTCTTTAGGGAATTAGATCTGTTTTTTTTTTTAATAGGTCTTTACTTCAAAAAGGTTTTGGAGGAAAAATAGACTTCCATCTCCAGATGTCAACAGTTCTTAATATTCTGAAGGAGCTTTTGAGTGAAGCAGTTTATTTAAGAAGTGACATTATCATAGCCCAGATCAGAATCAAAATCAGATTGGACTGATAGCAGTATCTACTGCAGTCTAATGACGATTCCCCCACAATCTATGTCTTTTTTTGTTGTGCTGTCTGTACATTGTTACATATGATAAGATGTCTGAAAATCTTATTATTTTGTTTTTTACAAGAAAAGACATGACTTCTAAATGTCTTCATGAGTTTCATGATAATATTGGGTATATATAGCATACGTAGCTCTTAAACTGATCTACATCTCCAAATAGATATTCTGCCAGGGGTTTTATTTTGGGTTATAACTTTTTATAATTTAATGAATATTCATTATGATAGCATGAGAAACTACTTTAAAAAATGGTCTAGCCCATACCTTTTATCCATGCTTTGCATATGGTAATTCACTCCATGAATAAAAGTGTCTTATGGTTACATCTAAAGGCAAAGATACAGGGTTGTACTCCAACCCATTCTACTGTAGTGGAACTGATCCTCCAGTCTTCTTGTGTCCACAGGGAATTTGAGAAAAAAAACCCAAAATAATATAGAACTAACAAACAGACATTTATAAAACAACTCTGTGAGATATAGTATTAAGAACAAGTTAAATTTGGAGAGAAGTTTAATTTAGAGAAATTTTAATTTAATTTAGAAAGGCGAGAATATATGAAGTAGCCATTGAGTTTAATGTTGCTGTTTCTTTCTTTTTTCCTCTGTACAATGGTGGTAATGATATCTACTTATAGCTTATAAAGATCCTGTAATGATGAAATGAGATCAATTCAGCAAATATTTACAAAGAAACTACTTAGTATTGGGACGACTGAGACATAGAGTCTACTTCTAGAGAGCTTACTGTTTATCCAAGATTTAGTAACTGAATATGCATGAGGCATTGATAGTCAAGTTGAGGAGAAAATAAATGCCTAAACATGTTTATTTTAAAATATTCATTCTCATAACAGAGTTAAGGATGAAGTGAGATGGATATTTAAAAGCAAAATTACTTCCAGTTGGTATAAGTGCTGTTCCTGTCCAAGTGGAAGCACACAGTGATATTGAACTTGACCTTTTCCTCTTTGGGGACCTATAGAATAAAGCTATGAAAAGAAGTGGGCTTGAAGTTCTGTGTTTGTTCTATTTTCCATTTCTTCCTGCCCTCTACCAGTTTTTCTAATTGTAATGTGGGTTTATCTTTCAGTCACCTAAAGACATTACATTATCTAAGCTATTTTAAAGATTTTAAAAACCTTCTTTGATACTGGAAGTCTGTAAAGAAATGCACCTTTTTCGTAAAACAAATATGATTTGGAAGCTTGGAGAGTTCAAGTGAGCTATAACTTCTGTTTAAAGATAATCCTAAAGGAATTGAAAATGCTCAGGTCTCTTATTGGGAATTTACATGATGCTCTGGTGTAGGCAGAGGCATTTCAAATAGGCATTTCAAATTGGTATAGGAATTTTCAAATTAAATAGGATGTTTCTCTAATTTTTAAACTTAATTTTGGGAATCACTTATTTTAGGGATATTATTATACATCATCTAATATTTCAAGCACTTGTGAAAGTCACATTCTGCTCAACTTTTCTCACATCCTTTCCAAGAATTTTAAATCACTTTTTCCATATCATCTATTTTCATAAACTCCCTTTAATTTGAAGATGAGTCTTTTCTACTTTGATGCACATTATTATTGCAGTGGTTATCTGTTCCCTGTCCGCTCATGGTCCAGTTTCATCAGGATTTTCTGCTGAAGTCATGATATCTGAAAGAGTTGGCACATACTCTGAAACGCAGGTGCACTGTGTTAATTTAAAAGTTGTGGGGAGGAAAATCTTGGGGAGAAGTATAAAACAATGAGAGTGCAGAAACAGGCATTGAGAAACATGGAAAAAGGAAGCCAGAACCTGTAAAATACAATATCCAGGGACATGGAGTGAGGGAATTCTCTTACTGTGGATTTATAGAATAAATCTCATCTTTTAAAATGGAGATGTTGTAAGATAGTTTTTAAGAAAGGGCACACATCTAAACTGGGAAGCTGGAAGGTAATAAATACTAACACTTCTGATGTAATTTAAGTACAGGAGTCTCCGCTACACCCCGTAAGTCCTCTAGTTAAAGTTATGGATGTAATCTCCAAATGAAAATTAGTCATTAAAAAGTACTTTGAAAATTGTTGTTCACCTCTCAGAATAAACAGTGAGAATGAAAAGTCCACCACCACTACAATGGGAAGATTAAACTGTAAAAGTGTAAAACTAACTTGTTAGAAGAATTGCAATTTAAGACATAGCTTTATTTATCCTTGGATCCCTGAGCATGAGATTGTGGCCTTCCATAACTACTGTTACAGCAAAATTTTAGATCTCAATGACAGTTATAATTTCAGCCTCAATGTAATTTGTGTTGTGTAGTTTTAGAAATATTTTTGAGAATGTTATTAAACAATCATTCATTTAAAATGCATTTATCAATCACCTCCTATATGAGAGACACAGTGCTAGTAAAAGTTTCAGAATATAAAAAGATATGTTAATTGCTTAGGGTATAGGAATTAAACATTTAAATCATATCTTCCTTCTCTACCCCAGACTTCTACTTGACCCAAATTGTGTATTAATTACATAGTGTATGTTAGTTTATTTCATCTTCAAAGCCACGTGCTAAATACCTTCCTAGGACCCCATTGTATGTTCTTAATGAAGGATATCAGTAGTTGCAGTCCTTGTCTTCTGTGAAATAATAAGCTGAAGGAACACACAGTAAATCTATGATAATCACATGGTTTGTTATTGAGTGATAGTGGTTTTTTAGAATCGTGTATATACAACACAATCGTGTATAATACAGAATCGTGTATAATACAGAATCATGTATAATACAACACAAACCTTACGTAGAAAAGAGCATTATTCTGTAGATTAAATAATATTACTACTCCTTCATATCAGTGGGGGCTTCCCCAAATGTGAGCCAATTGATTCTTTCACAAAACATATACTGAACATCATTTACCAAGTATTCTTCTAGAATACAGAGTTGAAAAATATCCCATGGAAAAGAAGCCCTGAATCTAAAGAGATAGACATGAGAGATGAAAATTAGAACTTCAAAAGCCCTGTAATAACACCAAGCACAGACTGCTTTGGAAACAGGTGTAAGTCATACTACGCAAGTGGGACAGTCATAGAAAGCTACTTAGACTAGATAGGACTGGAGGATGAGAATGAATTTTTCAGGAACAGATGGCAGGTGAATTTTGAATGTTTCAGGCAGGGAGAGCTGTGGTCCTGAGGCTGGACCAAGAGAACAGGGTACTACAATCAGGGAACAGTAAGAATTTTGTATGGTTTTGTGGGAATGTGTGGGGAAGAAGAAAACTATGAGATGGGAAGCTGGACAGTAGTCATGGTCAAGGTGTTATGCAGTATGAAAACTACTGATAGATTTCAATCAAGAGCACAGCATGACCACATTTGCACACTGGGAATATAACTGGTGATGTAGTCAATGGACAAAAAGGGAGTAAAACAGCAGGCAGAGACTTGTGTGGCATAGCTGCAGGTGAGACATAATGAAGGACAGAGCAAGGCATTGGTCATGCAGTGGAAGGCAGAGAGTACACATCAGACAAATAAAGGACAAGAGCAACTCTCGGTTTCTGGCCAGGGGAACTGTTGGGTGGCATACATTTACCAAGATGGGAAATACAGAGATGGAGGTTCGGTTGAAAAAAACCTGAATGGTCAGTTTTGGAGAACAATGAAATTTAAGGGCTTCTTGGATATCAAAGTGGAGAAGATGCCCAATAGGTATTGGGCCATATGGGTTGGAACATGATACTGAGATTCAATTTTGTGGATAGAAGACCATCAAATTTCACAAAAAATGACAGAATGAAGGGAATTAATTTTGCATAGCTGTGTAGGAAGTACCATTAGTTGGGATATCATGAGGAGGTGGTCCCATTAGTCTAGGCAAGAGAAAACAAACGTTTGAACAAGGGTAAAGGCAGTGGGAATGGAAAGGTGAGATGACTGTTGTGGGGGAGAAAGATGGCAAGGTTGGTGACTGTGATACTTTGTGGTGCTGCGGTGTGAGACAAGGAATATAGGCGGAGGAACAGGTTTTGGAGGGAAGATAATGTGTTCATTTTTAGAAATATTGATTTTGAGATGCTGGGAAAACATCCAGGTCAAACTGTCCCAAAGGCAGATGGAAATGTAGAGTTCAAATTTAATCCATTTCAGAGAAGCACACATTTATTACACGTCCAGCATTGTGATGAGTATTAGGAATAGAGAGATGAATGAGGCACAGTCTTGCTCCCAAGAAGCTGGCTATCAAATTAAACTGGGACCCCAGTTTGGGAATTAGTTGCAGAAAGATAATGGTAACTGAAGTCATGAACTGGATAAGGAATAGAGTCTAGAGTCAGAACTGTAAAGAATAAGGGTGGGAGATAGAGGTGAAACCAGGGAAACGTGTTATACCTGGAGAAGAAATTGTAGAGGTAAGTGACCTCCAATGAATGGAGGTCAGTGACTGGCATGTAGAAGGCCCATATTTGTTAACTAACAGGGAAAAAAGGGAGTTTTAAAAATCCAGAGCTGGCTAATAGAATGAACTGCTGCAGAACATTAATGGAAGGTGAGGATTGGTGGCTAAGGATAAGACTTTGGAGTCAGAATTAGGATTCACATACTGTGCCTGCTGTCACGTTACCTTGAGAAGCCACATGGCCTCTCTGTAGTTTAGTTTCTTAGTGTGTGCCTGGACCATTCTTGCCTGGTAATTCTGTTGCTTTTCTTCCTCACTTCATTTGGGTCTCTGTTGATATGGTACTTCTCTGATGACTTCATCTAATATAACAACCCATCCTGTGCCTCTTGTATTAGTCTGTTCTCATGCTGCTAATAAAGACATGTCTGAGACTGGGTAATTTATAAAGGAAAGAGGTTTAATTGACTCACGTTCTACATGGCTGGGCAGACCTCATAGTCATGGCAGAAGACAAGGAAGAGCAAAACCACATCTTACATGGCAGCAGGCAAAGAGAATGAGAGCCAAGCAAAAGCGGAAGCCCCTTATAAAACCATCAGATCTTGTGAGACTTATTCACCATCACGAGAACAGTATGGGGGGACCACCCCATGATTCAATCATCTCTCACTGAGTTCTGTGTGGGAATTATGGGAGCTACACTTCAAGATGAGGTTTGGGTGGGGACACAGCCAAACCATATCATCTCTCAATCCCTGTCATCTCTCAATCTCTTTACCCTGCTTTACTTTCCTTCACAGTTTTTATATACTTTGTAAAAGAAAAAAATAGACATATGATATATGCTATACTATTATTTGATAATGCTGTTTTATATATACTGTGTGTGTAGCTATACATGTGCACATATATATAATCTTTATTTCTTTTGGGTATATTTGTTTATTTTCTACTATCTTTCTATGAAAATGTACTCAAATCTATGTTAAGTTGCGAATCATTGAAAAGAACCTATATCACCAGGTTGCACTGAGGATTAACTGAATTAATGCATATGAAGTGCTTAGCACAGTGCCTGACAAATAGATAAGGCCCTATAAATGTGAGTTGTGGTCATTTTTATAATTATTTGGCCTGAGAAAAATGTTGTTTAATCATGAGGATGAGAAGTCAGGAGAGAGGAAAGATTGGGAATATGTGGGGGTCGTGGAGGGAGGGAGTTCTGAGGAAGTGACATTTGCTCTCTGGAAGGGATAAATCTGGTCCTCTAGTGCAGAAGGGAACAGGAGGTCACTCTGGGGTGACTTGTTGGGGAAGATTCTGTGGAAGAGCTGCACTCTGAATAGCCAGTGGAGTTCAGAGGGATTGAGAAGAAGCATTTAGTGGGGAGGCATGAATAAATGTGTAGGGACAGCAGTTTGGATGGCATAGGTGGTGACCTGAGAAGTAATGAGGCTGTGACATGAGATTGGAGAGTCTAAGAAATGTGGATTTTATGTAGTAGGTAGACATTTAAGGTTTCTGAGGACAATAATGGCATAATAAAAGTGATGCTTTAGAAAGAGTCCTCTTGTCTGATATAAATGAAATATTAAAGAAGGGAGAGTCTCCAGGTGGAAAGGTCATTGAGAAGTCATCAAAGTTGTCGAGGCATTAAGTAGGAAGGTATAGTTCGAGAAGGGTGTTGGTGGCAGGTTCTTGGGGCATTGTGGTTGGTCTTTGTAACTGATTGAATGTGTGGGTGGAGTTAGGTGGGAGATCAAGGAGGAGCAGGAGTCAAGGACATGCACCTAGGCAGGCTCTATACTCCAGCTGGGGTAACTGATGAAGGCCTTTGCTTATGGTGATGGGAGGATATTATTCAGATGACAGAGGACAGAAGAAAGAAATTGTGTGTGTGTTTGTACATGTGCATGCACATAGGGTCAAAAGCATTGAGTTCAATATTATATTTGGGGTGCTAGAGGAATACCCTGGTAAGAAGAACACTCAAGCAGTTTTAAATATCCTTTTTATTGATAAGTAAATTGAGGCTTAAAGGGGTTAAGCAATTTGCCCAAAGTCACACATCCAGTGATTGAGAGAGTGGGTGTATTTATTAACCAAGGCATCGTGGCTCCACAGCCTATACTCTGAACTCTTATTTCTTGACTGTCCTGCCTGGACAGAGAAGGACAGGGGAAGAGTGGAGGGTGGCACGTGGTACTCTGAGCTGAGCTAGAATCATTCTAGGAGGACTGGGCTTGGCTTAGTTGAATTAGTGCTTGTTGTCCAGTTTGGTGGTGCATGCAGTTAAAGAGCAAATGAACTGGAAAATCTCCCTGTGAGTTTCTATATTATATACAGTATAGAAATCTTATATAGTTTGGATATTTTCTCCCCTTCAAATCTTATTTTTAATTGTGACCTCCAGTGTTGAAGGTGGAGCCTGGTGGGAAGTGATTACATGGGAAGAGGAAACCTTAGTACCTAGGTTTGTGGGTTGGGAAAAAGAACCATTAAATGCTTGAGGGGTTTGGATGGCAATGAAAGTAACCTGCAGGGCCTCCCTGAGCTGGAATTGAAGGAATTGATGAAAATGACCACTGTGGACAAACTAGTGCCTGATAAGAGTCTGGGGCAGCCTAGTTGTTGGAAGTGCAGTACATAGGCAAGCTTCTGAAGGATGTATCTTATCCTGGGCAAAGAGATTTTTATCTGGAGCATTGCATTTGCATAGCTGCTCATACTCCCTTCCCTCCACTGCTTGATCATGCACCTGCATTTCCAACCCCCTCCAAGGACAATGGGCACAGGGAATCTTGCTAAGACTAACCAACTCAGAATACATAACATTACTGCAAGCAATGAACTTCAGCTATCCTCTGTCCTGCCAGAATAAGTCATGAATCCTTTCAATATTATGCCTTAATGAAAGCAGTTTTAATTAATTGTTGGGTGTCTGCCAACCCAGAGTAAAGACACCATAGCACTTTCAAGACCCATTGAGGCACTCAAATATTTGTTTACCAGTGGAATATGAAATGCCTTTAAAGATACTGATAAAACAGCAGTCAAATATTATTTTAACTATTAGGTAAGTCTCATATTTCTGCCATCATCCTATTAAATTAGCAAGTACTTAGGCAGCTCAGAGGCAAACTATTTTTCTCTCTGGGTGTCAGGACACATTTCATTCAAGTTCACTCCAATGAACACATTTATTTATCGCTTCTTATACGTCAAACATTGTGCTGTGTGCTTTGGGGTTACAGATACCTTCCCTGTCCTCACAGATGGCTAGCAAGGAAGAAAGACCTTGAAAAATACATTCTGAGTATGCTGAGTTTTCAGAAAAGCAAGCACAGGAGGCTATAGGAACATATGGGAAAAAGACTTAATATGTTTTATAAGTCAGAAAATAATGATTAAAGGAATTAGAAAGTGGGTCAACATTTGCATTACACTTAGAGATAGACAAGAGCAAAGTTAGAGAACATATGTGAAATGAGGAGTCCTTCCCATCCCCCCATTCCACCCCTGCAAAAAGACAGCAAGTGACAAAAGATAAGGTCCAGATGGCTAAGAGTCTGAGTTTTATTAAATATTTGGACTTTATTTTAAGAGCAATGAGAAGTGATCACAGGTTTTAAGCAGGGGAACAGGATAACCAAATAGTCACATCACATTATCTGATCTTGGTCCCTGCACCCAGCAAAAAATAGAAGACAATATTTCTATAATCAGCAAACTGTAGATCATGTATTTGTACTGCTTGCTCTTGTGATATCTGGAATAATTTTTTCATTTTCTCTATTTTGGTGTTCTGTTTTTTTTTTTTTTTTCATTTACCTTTTCTGCTTTGCTTTACCTCTGAAATCTGACTGTGGTCTATTACTTAGAACTCACGATTAGTCATCTGGTGTCTAGGTCAGCAGTCTCCAAAATGTTTTGATCATGGACCCCTATCTGTAAAATGTCTAGGGCATGTTCTTCATTTTTATAGATTTTTTCAAAGATTATACATGTATACATTTAGAAGTATGTATGCTAATTATTAATAGAGCTTGTCTCCTTTTTTCTTAGATAATAGTAGATACAATAGCAGTAGTAATATTTTATTGCTGATTCCAGGCGTACACACCCAGTGATGATCACACCAGACTTAGGATTTCACTGGTCTGGTTCACCTCATCCTTGTATCTGACCTTTAAATTAAGGCTTGCTCAGTTGACTGGCCTGAAAGTTTTGATTTCTGTCAGAACACCAGTAAAATGATACTGGTAACCTCTTGTACAGGCATTTCTCTTTATGCTTTACTAGTATAAAGAGAAAAGTCTGATATAGAAGACTTTAAAGCCTAAAACAAACCAGTGAGTGGCAAAGAACTATCAGCAATGTGCAATTGTATCAGCAAGTAACTTCCCTATATATTTATCTGTTTGCTAACACAAATAGCAAGTATCACATAGGTAATGATACCTTGCAATCTCTTATTAACTATTCATCCTTCCTCAAGGCTTCAGGCCAGTTGCTGTTGTTCCTGTTCCAGCTGAGAACTTTTCTTCATGGATCAGACACTGCATTGTCCTTTTTTGTTAGTGGCAAATTCTTTCTGTTTTCCGAGTTTCTCACTGTTGGACTCACGACACATGTATCAGTTACAGAGAAGCCTAAATTTCTCTGTCTGCAAAATACTCAGAGATTACATTAGATACTCATGGTACTAGTGCCTATTTAAAAAAGGCATATGGTATAGGTTACCACACTAACATGTGGACATTTTCTGACTGAACCACACAGAGCTTGTCTGTGTTTTTTTCTGTTTCTTGAATCCATGCAGTGTGGGTCTGATGTCTGCTGACTTGTGGAGAAACTGAGTCAATATTGGCCTACCCGACTGCAATGTGTAATTGTATACTGTCTCTTGGAAGGGGTCCTACAGGCATCTAAAGACAAGGAGAGGATGTGGAGAAATCGGAACACTTTTACACTGTTGGTGGGACTGTAAACTAGTTCAACCATTAAGGAAGTCAGTGTGGCGATTCCTCAGGGATCTAGAACTAGAAATACCATTTGACCCAGCAATCCCATTACTGGGAATATACCCAAAGGATTATAAATCATGCTGCTATAAAGACACATGCACATGTATGTTTATTGCGGCATTATTCATGATAGCAAAGACTTGGAACCAACCCAAATGCCCAACAATGATAGACTGAATTAGGAAAATGTGTCACATATACACCATGGAATACTATGCAGCCATAAAAAAATGATGAGTTCATGTCCTTTGTAGGGACATGGATGAAGCTGGAAACCATCATTCTCAGCAAACTATTGCAAGGACAAAAAACCAAACACCACATGTTCTGACTCATAGGTGGGAATTGAACAATGAGAACACATGGACACAGGAAGGGGAACATCACACACCAGGGCCTGTTGTGGGGTGGGGGGGAGGGGGGAGGGATAGCATTAGGAGATATACCTAATGTTAAATGACGAGTTAATGGGTGCAGCACACCAACATGGCACATGTATACATATGTAATAAACCTGCACGTTGTACACATGTACCCTAAAACTTAAAGTATAATTAAAAAAAAACAAAAGGATAGTTTTCATAAAAAAAAAGCTGAGCTTCAGTCATTTAAAGCTCCTATTGTAGGTGCATATTTCTGTCACTGGTGCAAAGAAGTAAAAGATGGGCTGTAGTTAGAGATGTTGTTCTATAATGACATGCAAAAGCTACCACAGTAAGATTAGTTAACACTGTGATTTTGTAATGGCCTTACTGATGATTTAAACATCTCCAAATCATGACTGAGGTTTACTAATCATAATTTGGTTCTCAGCAATTGAGACTCCATGAGTTTAGAGTTTGTCTGTTTTGTTCAGTATATGGCATAAGCCTAGAACAGGGGCTGCTGATGGTTGGCTCTCAAATACTCATTGAATTAATAAACCATCACAAAAGACTAGCACCTGCTTGCAATTCACTGGGAGAGAGGGACATGTGGACAAGTAGCTCTTAGAGTAACATGACGTAAGTGCTAAAATAGAGCCAGCTACAAAGTTTCATGGAAGCAGAGGTACAGGAATAACTACCTACTTAGAGAAGCTAAGGAAACGTTGCAGAAGGAAATGACATCCCAATGGGATCTTAAAACACTGTGTTGAGATTTATCAAGTGGAGGAGAGAGAGGGATTTAGAGGTAGGATCAGCCTGTGCAAAGGCTCAGATTTGTGTGAAAAATCGAGCCATAGTCAGGGAATGGTGAGAGGTCCATGTGGCTTGAATACTGGCAGTGTAGAAAAATGTATCCAAAAGTAAGACTGGAAAGGTAGATGGTAGTAGACTATTTCAGAGCCTTGCTTTTATGACTGAGGAGTTTAAACTAAAATCTGCAAGCTCTTGAATGGTGTTAAGCAAGGTAAAGTCAATTGCTTCTGTTTAGCAGGAAATTATGAGGCAGTTCCATAGAAGTCATGGGAACTAGTTAGAAAAATGGTACGAACAATGTAGACGGGAAGACCTGAATTAAAGCAGTGTGGAAGGTAGAGAAGAGGTGTTGCATTCAAGAGATACAGTAGCAGGTATAATCAAGAAGACAATCTGTATCAGAATAAGCGGAAGAAAAGTAGGAGTAGAGAAGTTTTCCCCATGTCTAGCTTTAATCTTCAGCGGAATCCTTGAGGATATGGCTGCTTTAGTACATATTGAGGTTGGGATACTTGCAAAGAATGTTAGATAGCCAGCTCACAGTTGAAGGTGTGTGTCTTGATCCCAGAAGGGGCTAGAAATACACATTTAGGAGCCAGTGGACTGCAGATACAGCCATGCGAACAGAAGAGGTCACTTAGGAGGAGAATAGAGCTTAGAATGTACTACTAGAGAAACAGACTAGAATTAAGTGACTGCAACAGGAGAAGGAATCAGAGATGGAACATGTAGGGAGGTAAAAGGAATGGCAGCCAAGAGTAGTACTGTGGACGCCAAGGCAAGGGAAGTTTTCCAATATTTGGCCAATTATCTTAAGTGCTTTGCATGGTTAAGTAAAATGAGAATTGAAAGGATTTGGCAGTTATGAGTTGAAGCAATTTAAGCGGGGCAGAAGCCAGATTGCAGTGGGCTTGGATATGAGTAAGGAGATTAAGGAGATGTGGGAGAGCAGGTGTAGACAATTCTTTTAAGAAGTTTAGCTGAGAAAGAAAAGGAATAGACTGAGCAGTTCTTGGGAGTAACTACTGGCGGGTTCATTTTGTTTAGCAGGAAAAGTTTGGGCATGTTTATAGGCATTGGCCTCATTAGACCAGTGGTTGAGTAGTGGAGAACGATGGTGTAAAAGCACAATAGAAATAACTATTCTTCTTTTAGTGTACTATTGTACCTTGTATATGCCATATAGACAAATGGTGCAATTGGCTATTTCAATTTTAACTACTTATAAAAATACTGAAGAATGTAGACAGTAACAAATACCTGGGGATTCCTGCCCCAAATTGCTAGTTAACAATTATTGAAAATATTTGCTTCCAGCCTTTTTTTCCATAAAATAAATAAAATGTTAGCAATAAAGTTGACATATTTATTATCACCTACAACATTGCCTTTTTAATCGCCTCTCCTCTGCAGTTACAACCACTACCATGAATTTGGTGTTTATCTTTCCCATTAATTTTAATATCCTTTATCTGGACATGTCAGTTTGCATGAGCAGTGTTTAATATGTTTTATGTGTATGTTTTTAAACTTACACAAATGGTGTATTTTAAGACTTTTTCACTTGGCATTATGTTTTGGAGATCTAGCTGCATTCGTGGATATAGTTTACTCCTCCTAAGTGCTGAATACTATTTGTGCAGTACTTTATTGCTGTATATGTCTAAGAGGGTGAGTTGTTCTGGGGCAGAGATGGGATGTTGTTTGTGTTTATACCCTCATTTTGTAGATATACAAACTGAGTTATATCTCAGTTAGGTTGTTGTTAGGTTGATCTCGGGAAGGAATATGGGGTATTGAGTCTCTTCTTGGGGACATTAGGGAAGAAATTAGGTTTGGGGAGGACCTGTGCAACAGATTTGCATTCTGTGAAATAGGAGGAAGCATCATTTTCAGAGAAGGGGGATTAGGATTTGAGAAGTGTGTCATGGATTTATAATCCTTTACTTAATCAGGGGGAGATTATCCCAAATGGATACTATTTCTGCAAGAGTCAGACATACACTGTAGGCGCTCTTCATTTGGGCTTTATGAATGATTAGAACTAGAAAACACCAACTAGCTTCTAAAATATTAGTTTGTTTACCACAAACTCTTCTAATTTATATGTTCTTTTAGCATTAGGTGAAAAGGTGATTTACTCTTTGATTACAGGGTATTTTGTGATTTAAATCTGTCTTCAGGTTTCTGGAAAGCATTCATCCAGTTGTCACTTGTGCTCTTATTAAAGATATGCTGGGTGTGATGAATTTGGCTGTTTTATGTATTTTCATCTATTTTGTATGTTAATAACCCACCATGGCTTACATGCAAGACCATTTTTAAGTTTCACAGTCTGTGTGTGAGTATTGTGAAGTCATCTAGCATTGTCCAGGGCTCCAGAGGGTGACTCAGGGAATTAGGTCTTGCTAGCCCAAGCTGACTCTTTAATTCATCACTGATCCAAACCAGGGGTTTATTCTCTAGATCCAAAGGGAAAAGAAAACTTCATTATGGTGTGTGTGTGTGTGTGTGTATATATATATATATAGTCTAATCTGGACTAGGCACTTTTCCAGTTACTGAGTGGGTGAGAAGAGAAAGGATCCAAAAATGAAGATCATATTTTTGCTATGATTATTATACTTATAACCTATGTAGACAGACTGCTTGGAGAGGGCTTAACATTTATTTTGCTCTTGTAGGTGTCAGGCCCTGTTTTAGAGTGTACATGTATAAATGGTTTAGATCCTTATATCCACATCGTGTGGGTGAGTATTGTCATCATTCCACAAATACAGGGACTGAGGCTCATGCAGCAATTGTCAGAGCATGTGGATAATGGATTTAATGTTCATCTGACTCCAAAGCCTTTGTTCTTTCTACTCTTTGTCAGATTCTCCCAAATTTGTGTAGAAGACTGATACATCTCCCACATTCATTAGAAACAAGGTAATGTGACTTGAATATTACACATGAAAATAAAGTAAACTGAATACTTGTTACTCATTCTCCAGCCACAGCATTATAAATACACTATGTTGAAATCTGTTGGGATGCCCCAGCTCTAAGGTGGGTTATGGCCATTCATGAGGCCAAGACATGGATACACGTCTCCAGGAGCTCTCACTTTTGCGCTCTTTCTAATTTCTAGGCCTCCTCTGCTGTGTCTTGAGGGTTCCATTGAGTCCCTGGTATTTGAAAGTTACTGAGTATTGCTTTTCTTCCCAGAGAGTGTTAGGAGATGAGGTGGAGTGGGCCCCTAGCAGATCTGTTGCTTTGGTGTGATAGGCAGACTAAAGGGCCTCCAAAGATGTCCATATTCCTTATTCCTGGAACTTGTGAATATGTCACCTCAAATGGCTAAAGGGACCCCGCAGATGTAATCAAGTTAAGGACCTTGATATGGGGCAATTATCCAGGGTGATCAGGTGTCAGTGGGCCCAGTCTGATCGCATGGGTCCTTATAGGTAAAAATCCTTTCCTACTGTGGTCAGAGAGAGATGTCGCTAAAGAAGAATGCTTAATGAGATTCAACGTTTTTGGCTTTGAAGATAGAAGGGGAACACAGGCCCAGGAATGTAGGTGGCCTTAAAAGCTGGAAAAGACAAATGAGTTCTTTCCTAGAGCCTCCAGAAAGGAACCCAGCACCAGTACTTCAAATACTTTAGTCTTAGTTCAGTGTCAGACTTCTGACCTACCAAACTGTAAGATAATAAATTTGTTTGTTTTCAGCCAGGTTTGTGGTAATTCTTTGCAGCAACAATAGAGAATGAATATACATGGCCACAGGGTTATCTGTTTCACCAGTATTTTACAATAATATAAACAACATACTTAGAGAAAGGATATACATCTTAATAATGGATATGCTTTTCTTAAAGATAAATGTTTTTATGAGGCTTCTCAGTATAGGTTCTTAGAGGTAGTCTAAGATGTAGTAGTTCAAAGAGCACAGCTTTGGAGTTAAAGAGAGGTGGGATCAACCCTGGCCTTGAAGCTAGACTTATGGGAAGACAGATTGCTTGATTTGTTCTTCCTGAGTCTCATTTTCTCATTGGTAAATCGATGGTTTTGGAGAAATTTAGGACTGGCAACTGTAAAGTGCCTATCCTGGAGACTGGCACACAAGGCTCACTTAACAAATGGTCATGGTGATTATGAGGGTTCTTTAAAGTGTTGGATTCTTCCCAATGATTCAAATAGTGAAAACACCTGCTTATCAGCTTTATACTAGACTCTTGAGCAAAGTTATAGTTTTTCTGCTCTGAAAACTGAACTCTCTTCTTCTAAGTAATGGAGTTGAATTTGTAGTAATGGGAGGTAGGCTTGTTGTGGTCTCACTTAAGCTTTGGAGCCTTTTGTAATTTGAATCTCAGATTCATCACTTATTTTGTGACTTAATTGTCTCTGCCTGTAAAGAGGCTTCATAATAACAATACTGACCTTCTAGAAGTATTGTAAAAGTTAGCATTATTTGAGATAATGCATAGAAAGCTTTTAGCCACAGCAATTGCTGATTAAGTATTGGCTGTATATAGCTCAGTGAATCTTATGGCTATCTTTAGTCAATTAAAAATAACAGCTAAATTGTATAAATCTTTTCCAAGTTACCAATTCTTTAGCTGAATATATATCATTTTGTTCTTTCAGTATACTAGAAGTGGGTGATGATAATGCTCTTTCTGAAGATTAAGACATTGAGGATCTGTGAGATAAGTGATTTGTCTAAGGTCACAGTAAGCAAAAATGGGGCTCCAACCTAGGTCTTCCAGCTCCAGTGTCCCATTATCATTTATTAATTCAACAAATTTCTTGAGTATGAATTATATGCCAGACACTGGAATTTGCTGGGATCACCAGTCTCTCTTATCGTGGGGTCTTGATATATAGTGGACCGCTAGATATTAAATTATTTTTATGAGTATTACCAAAGAAAGTTCATGATTGTCATTAAAGACTGCACCAGAGGAATCTAAACTTTCCTAGAGACCTTCATGAAGAAGTAACATTTAATTGGAAGAAGTGAGAGTTAGGCAGACAGTAGAGGGTGGGGGGAAAAGGAATTTCATGAAGTGGGAATCTCCTGAGTGCAGCCCTGGAGGATGAAAAAGAAATGACATCTGTTTATAGCAGCACTATGCACAATAGCAAAGACTTGGAACCAACCTAAATGTCCAACAACGATAGACTGGATTAAGAAAATGTGGCACATATACACCATGGAATACTATGCAGCCATAAAAAATGATGATTTCATGTCCTTTGTAGGGACATGGATGAAGCTGGAAACCATCATTCTCAGCAAACTGTTGCAAGGACAAAAAACCAAACACCTGATGTTCTCACTCATAGGTGGGAATTGAACAATGAGAACACATGGACACAGGAAGGGGAACATCACACACCGGGGACTGTTGTGGGGTGGGGGGAGGGGGGAGGGATAACATTAGGAGATATACCTAATGTAAATGACGAGTTAATGGGTGCAGCACACTAACATGGCACATGTATACATATGTAACAAACCTGCACGTTGTACACATGTACCCTAAAACTTAAAGTATAATAATAATAAAATAAAAAAAGAAATGACATCTTCTAAGAGTTGAAAGAAATCAAGTATGACTGGAGTAGAGTGAGTAAGGAGGAGAGAGAAGAGAGGTGATGCAAGAGAGATTGGGAAAATGCATGCTAGAGATCACTGACCACTATCTTAAGGACTCAGGACATTCGCTTAAGAGCAGCAGAAGGTACCAATGGAGTAGCATGATCAAACTCAACTTAAACAATTGGGGGCCAGGGAGGAGTGGTAGATTATAGAAGAGTGACAGAGGAGGATAGAGAAGAGGGAGGAGAGGGGTATAGGAAAGGGACCCTAGGACAGCAGCCTGAATAACTCTTTCCACTGTGAGTGTTGGGAAAATTATTTGAAATTAACAGCTTATCTACTCCAAATCTATGCTTGTGGAGTCAGCACTGACCCTTATAAAATTGATGGAGACAACAGCCAGTAAAGTTGCTCTTGCAGATAAGAGAAAAAGCTTTTTGTTTGTTGTTAATCCAGAAGCCTAATCCAAAGACCATGTGGCTGAATTATATAGAAATATATTGTCCAGGCGCGGTGGCTCACACCTGTAATCCCAGCACTTTGGGAGGCCGAGACAGACAGATCATGAGGTCAGCAGATCGAGACCATCTTGGCTAACATAGTGAAACCCCGTCTCTACTAAAAATACAAAAAAATTAGCCAGGTGTGGTGGTGGGTGCCTGTAGTCCCAGCTACTTGGGAGGCTGAGGCAGAAGAATGGCGTGAACCCAGGAGGCAGAGCTTGCGGTGAGCCGAGATCACACCACTGCACTCCAGCCTGGGCGACAGAGCGAGATTCCGTCTCAAAAAAAAAAAAAAAAAAAAAAAAGAAATATATTCATTAATAGAAATTGTCCTCCTTATGTACAAAAACCATTTGTGGTTATATTACTATTCAGTTAAAGGAGTTTATTTTTCTTTCTTCAACAAGAAACATTAATTTATCTCAGAGAGTATTTGTATCTACTAATTTTCTGGATATGTGATTATTGACACCTATAATTTTTGGTCTAAGTGTAAAAGGATTTGCATTGTAGAAGTAGAAACCCAATCACTGGTTTAACCTATACTCGTGACCTATACCTGACTCCCTTCTGTGGCACCATGACAAAACATGTTCATGCAGGTAAAATGCTGGGATTTGGGAACTGGTCACTTCCTCTGGTGACACCACTGTTTTTTATGGGTATGGATAGACAAGAACTAGAAGACAGAGCCACCATATTAAAAAATCAAATAATCTAGTTAGGAGGTTGTTAAAACTCGGATACATGAACATTTAAACAATTCCAGGAGGTTTGTAAAAAGCTGCAAATAGCCAGCAGAGGCAGTGAATGCTGTGTGTAATCAGAGAAGGATGAGCCCACGGTGGGCTAGAGTGGCTGGAGGGGAAGACTTCATGGAGGAGATGAGCCCCTTGAACTTGAAGAACTTGTAGCGTTTGAATATTAGAAGCAAGAAGGACAAGTATTTTATTTTATTTATTTATTTAGGGACAGTGTCTCACTCTGTCACCTAGGCTGGAGTGCAATGGCACGATCTTGGCTCACTTCAATCTCTACCTCCTGGATTCAAGCAATTCTCCTGCCTCAGCCTCCAGAGTAGCTGGGATTACAGGCATGTACCACCACTCCGGCTAATTTTTGTATTTTTAATAGCGACAGGGTTTTACCATGTTGGCCAGGCTGGTCTCGAACTCCTGACCTCAGATGATCCATCTGCCTTGGCCTCCCAAAGTGCTGGGCTTACAGGTATGAGCCACCATACTTGGCATAAGAAGAAAAGGTATTTTAAATGGGTAGTTGGGTTGAGAATGTGGGATTGAGTAAGGCACATTTGAAGGCCAGTGGGCAGGCCAGTCTGTTGGTAGAAGCTTAGTCCTATATTCTTTGTATCAGAGATCAGAGTGTAATGGGAAGCCATGGGACATGGGCAGTGGGTGATGATAGAGGGTGCAGTGGAAGCTGGCAGAGAATAGGGTGGCAGCTGTGAGAAGGAGGATAAATTGAGAGAGCATCTATTTTATGGCAGTTCTATGTAATCTGTCACCTTGCATTATGATAATATAGAATTGTGTGTAATTGAATCACATAAGATACTTGGAAGCAGTGTCCTTGAATTCAGTAAAACTTGACTTTCAGGTTATAATAACATTGTGACTTACAAAGAAAAATCTCTCCTTCTGTAATTGTGATTTTGGAGGGCATCATTGTATGGGATTGAGAAATGAAACAAACGCAGTCTTTTCTCCTTGTAGCTTATAGAGCTCAACCTCTGACTCATTTATATGTAGCAAATGTCATCCTTCTTCTGTATTCATTACTGATTTTTGTTTCACTCCACTTCTGGCCCCCTTTGCACAAGGCCACATTAGTAGGTATCTTAGTAGTTTGATTGATCTCAGTTTATATTGTACTTACTCATTTTCATGCCATTCTGTACCACTAGATAATGAATCTGCTGTCTCATTTTTCTTTGTATAGCAAAATGTTTGGCACAGTAAATATTTCTTGATTGAATGAATAAAGAATTGGCTCCTAAATGTCTTTCCTGATTAATCTTAAAACCATGAAGCATATAAAAGAAAATACTTTTCCTAAGGTAGAGGAACTAAGGGAATTTTAGGAAGGGGTTCCCTAATGCGTAAGAACCCAATAAACTTATTTGCAATTCACCAGATACTTACTGGGCATGTGTAATGTGTCTAGGAAACAGGCACACAGCAATGACAAAGTCAGGCAAAGTCCCTGCTCTCAAGGAGTGTAGGTTATTTTGGAGGAAGACAGTGCTTGCTGGGAAGGAAGGAAGGAAAGCAGCATCATGGGCCAAGAGCAGTAGGGTGGCTTGTTGAGGTTTATTGGTCAGAGAGGGCTTCTTTGAAGAGCTGACTTTGAGCAGAGGCCTAGATTATAAGTAAAATTCATCTGTGTGACTATCTGGAGGAAAAGTTTTCCAGAGAGAAGACACTGCCCATGCAAAGACTCCAAAGCAGGATAAACTGGGATTATATGAGGATGAGAAAAGAGGCCAGAGAAGTTATCACATAGAGAGTGAGGCAGAGAGATGTGAGATGAGTCAGTGAGGTAGGTGGGAGCCGGATCACCCAGGGAGAACCTTGGAGGCTGCATTTGGATTTGAATCTAAATGTGTTAGGACACTATGAGGAGGGTTTTATGCAGAGAAGTGATGGGATATAATTTACATTTTTAAAAAGACCACTCTGGCTGATTTATGGGAAATGGATATTGAGATGGGGAGAAAAGAAGCAGGAGGATGAGTTAGGAGATTATGGTGGTATCCCAGGCAGGAGGTGTTGGTGACTACATTAGATTGGAATGTCAATGGAATTAGATAGATTCAAGATGTATTGTGCAGGTAGAGTAAGCAGACTTGTGAACTGAGAGATGTGAACTGAGAGGAAGGAAGGATGACTTCCAGGCATTTGGCTTGAGCTACTGCATGGGTGGTGGCCTTGCTTACTGACATGGGGAAAACTGAGGAAAGACGAATGGAAAGGGGCTGAAAAACCAATTCAGTTTTGGCTATGTCAGAGTTAAGGTATCTCTAGATATCTGAGTAGAAATGTCAACTAGGGAATTGGATATATTAGATAATATATTTTAGAGTAGAGATTGGGATTGAAGATACTAATGTTTGAGCCTTGTAATGTGTATTTTCTTTAAAATTGGGACAGAACATCATGATTACCCATGGGAAGATCATGCATAGAGAAGAGAAGAAGGTGAGGCATATGTCTTGGGACTTCTTAACATTTAGAGATAGAGCAAGGAAGGACACAGCAAAAGCACCAAGAGTAAATGTCAGAGATGGAGAAGAAAAATCAAAGGAGTGTGATGTCATGGAAACCAAGAAGGAAGGCGTGACAGCTGAGTCAAATGCTACTGAGAATCTTAATTAGTTAGGGAAGAAACAAACTGTTAAATAAAAATGAATAGATATAGTATTAAGCAGAGTAAAAGAAGTAAAATTGAAAAAAATATCAGAGAAGCTAAACAAGGAAAACTCAAGCACTTAAAGGAAAATATCTTGTAAAGCTGGCCTTAAAAGTAAAAGTCCAACGATTAGAGAGACAGCACTTACCAGGATGCCTTCTAAAAGTCTGTAAAACTCTGTAGGATGTGAAAAGATTAACATGAGGTAGAACTAGACAGCTTCTAGGAAGCTGCTTTTAAGCAAACAAAGAAAATGTACAGTGCACTTCTTAACAGGTTTTCAATTTTAAGTGTCCATTGGTATCTGACTATACCTGCAGCCTGCTGGTAACAGTTCAGTAAATACAGTTGTCCCTTGGTATCCATAGGGGATTGGTTATAGGATCTCCATTGGATACCAAAATCCATGGATGCTCAAGTCCCTGATATAAAATGGTATAGTGTTTTTGCATATAACATATGTACATTCTCCCATGTACTTTATTGTTTTAATTATAATTATTTTTATTTCAATAGGTTGGGGTACAGGTGATTTTTGGTTACATGGATAAGTTCTATAGTGGTGAATTCTGAGACTTCAGTGTGCTCTTCACCAGAGAAGTGTACACTGTACTCACTATGAAGCCTTTTATTCCTCACCCACCTCCCAAACAACACCCCAAAGTCTCCAAAATCCATTATATCACTCTGTATACTTGAATTCATCTCTGGAGTACTCATAATCTCTAATACAGGGCAAATTCTGTGTAAACAGTTATAATTCTATATTGTTTAGGAAATGATGACACATGAAAGTCTGTACATGTTTAGTACAGACAATTTTTAAAACTATATTTTCAATCCTTGGTTGGTTCCAAGGATGTGGAACCTACAGATACAAAAAGTCAACTGTACTCAGTTGTATTTAGTAAAGTGTTTTGTCTATTTTGGTATGATTTGACCCTTTGCATATTTATTAACAGTTCCACATACTACACAAATGCAGCATCAGTTTAAAGAAAAGATAATACTTTGTGAAAATAACAGTTTCAAGAACAGTATAGACAGTAGTCTTTAAATAAGTCAGGATTCAGAAAGACTTGATCATCATCTTTGCTCCCTGTTCTTCAAATATGTGTCCTTCCTCCATATGCTGCATACAGCTTATGAATTGGTTTTTTAATTAGACCTTTTTTTAACTATAACATAAATCTCCACTATGACGTCAATTATAAGGTTGATTTACTTAACAAGAAATCTGATCCAGATTCTCTCACTTTTCTGCAATCTGCAGCATGTGAGTTTTTTATCCTTGCGTTGATTGCTTGCTTCATAATCACAAAATGACTTCCACATTTTTCTAAGTATAGAAAATAAAGGGAAATATTCCCTTTATCAGAGTATAGAACTTTTCCACCCCTGGTATTCTCACCCTTAGGTCTCCTTTGGCTACCTGAAGCTGCAAGGTGAGTAGGAAAGTGAGTATTTGGCAAAGGGCTATGGGAACCCCATGATTTATCTAGATAGATTCATCCTAATTTATCCCAGGAGCTGGGCATATTGCCACCTTAAACATAATCGTATTTCTGTTATCAAGGAGGAAAGGAGAAATGGCCGTTGGGTAGGCTACTAATGCTGAATGGTATGGTTCATCCATTGGGCTGTCTCACATCCTTATCAAAGCTTCTTCCCAAATATATATTTAACATTACCAAAGCTACTTAGAATGTGCTTACCCTCTCCTTGAGGGTGGCCATCCCAAGTTTCATCCAGTTTATCTATCTTCGAATCCAAGATCTCTGGGTGATTTATGGTCATCTCAATAGTAACTGGATATGGATTTTCATAGCTGTTCAATGTAGTTAAAACTTAATTGGCCCCCAATATTCTGAATATGCAATTGTAAACTGCAATTAGATTCCCATTTGGAAAAAGACAGGAAGAGAACACGCTATAGTCTACAATCTGCAGCACACACATCTTGCTGGACAGGGGCAGAACTGTTAAGACAAAACTCTCTACTGTGACAGTGGATTAAATTCTGTAGTCAGTTATGGGGCAGCCTAGGTTGTCTGCTTTCTGGAAGAATCTCTTTTGTTCATCATCCCCTTTGGCCTCTTGTTCTGTCTTATAAGATGTCCTTTGTTTATATTTCTCCATGGTCCCAACTGGGGTCAATTATAGGTAAGGATACACTTCACAGGTCTACCCAGATATAACAGCACAGGTCCCCAGAAATGGAGTTCCAAGATCGCAGGATTGACTTAGGGAAGGGTGGCTAGTTTTTGGGTTTCCTTGGCAAAACGTTTTCCTCACATACTTAATAGGCTTCCAGTCTATTTTTTCGCCCATGAAAATTTCATCCCCTAATCACCATAGTTAGTGATCTGACCGGACACTGTCTTAAAACCAAAGGTTTCTTATTTTTTTTAACTGAATGGCCTCTCCCTGTGAAAATTAGAAATTTGTTTCAAATGAAACGCACCACTGTTATTTCTGCATTTGCTGGCAGGCATCTTACTCTGGTTAGTATTCTTCTACCTTGGTGGGCATAAGGTCTCTAAGTTAAGGTGAATTAGGTGACAGTTTGACCAACCATGTTACTGTCAGTGGAGGGGGGTGTCACAGTCCTAGCCTGGACCACCTGACTCTCCCCAGTTCTCCAACCCACTGACTCCACTCAGCAAATCCACAGTTTCGTGTTTTTGCCTGTGGAACTCTTTTTCTAATACGATGTGCATGGAAAGAACTAGTTCTCCGATCTTATCAGTTCTACCTCCTGTTGAGCTCCAGTTTTCGTATATCTCCCACTTACTGTGGGGTGGTACAAAAATATACTTTTTTCATCCAGCAAGATTCCAAAGTATGAGATGTACAGCATTCAAAGTGCCTGTTTTTATCACAGTTATGTTTCCATTATTTTTAGTTTCACTCTGATGTAGGTTCATTTCTCTTATAGGACATTTCTGAAGGCAGAAAGATATAGCCAATATGTTGATGTTTTCCTAATACTACCACCTTGGTGGGCATAAGGTCTCTAAGTCAAGGTAAAATATGTCACAATTTTACCAAACATGTTGCCACCACCTAATGGGGGTGTCAAAGTCCTAGCTCTTGAACTGTTCTTGAACCCAATGACACCACTCAGTTAATCCATATTTTAGTGTCCATCTTGTAGCACTCTAAGAGCCAAATTCACTGCAAGGTGGAGTGTCTACTGTATCTATCTAATAACAGAATTTGAGATCATTTCTGAATGAGAGATTTCAGTTGATTACTGAGAGAAACTACCATGAACGTCTTGCTTTTGCCAATCCAGTACTCACTCGTCTTGTAATTGCAACCTTCTTTTATTTTATTTGAAAATCGACCCCTCTTTTATTAGATATACTGTTAATAAAACTGTAACTGAAGCTGCCTTATTCTCTCTGGCAAAAGGTGGAATCTGACCTAAGCTATATCAATCAGATATTGTATCTGTGAAATAGAAATTTTGCATAGAATGACGCAACAAGGTCACATATGGATTAGACAGTCCAGGGTTTGAATCCTCAATCTACCCCTTAGTAGCTCTTTGGATGTGGTCAAGTCCTTAACTTCTCTAAGCCTTTTTTGTTTTGTTTTCATTTGAAAAATTGCATTGATAGTGGTTTGGGGCGTATCTGTGTGCCTTTGAATTTAATTAGTAATGCATAAAAATACCTGTACTCTGCCAGGTGTGGTGGTTTATGCCTGTAATCCAAGTACTTTGGGAGGCCAAGGTGGGCGGATCATGAGGTCAGGAGTTTGAGACCAGTCTGGCTAACATAGTGAAACCCAGTCTCTACTAAAAATACAAAAAAATTAGCTGGGTGTGGCGGTGTATGCCTGTAATCCCAGCTATTCAGGAAGCTGACGCAGGAGAATCGTGTGAACCCGAGAGGTGGAGGTTGCAGTGAGCCGAGACCACACCATTGCACTCCAGCCTGGGCGACAGTGCGAGACTCTGTCTCAAACAAACAAACAAAAAACAAAACCGTACTAAATAAATATTAGTTCTTATCATTAATGACATGATCACACTAGTCGATTACATGAGGAATGGACCACAGAGGAGCAAACCTGAAGCAAAGAAGCCACAAGGTTGATGAATCTGTTGCATCCATGCTATTGAGAATTCTCGAAGGCCTCAGGTGCTAGAAGAGAGAGGTGCAGGAGGAGAGGATGGAAGAACAATTTAGGATGTAAGAAAGAGAACTTACAGTATTTAGTTGACTCCCTTGACTCAGAGGATGAAACAGAGGGAGAAGCTTTGATACTGCTGATAGGAAGGAGCATCCTAACTCTTGATTGGCCCCAATTCTGCTGGAGACAGAACTCTGGCCAAGGCAAGCTAGGTAACAAATAACGTCATTTGAGTTGTTATTTGAAAATCCTCAAAGCCCAGCGTTTTCCCAGAATAGCATTCACTTTGATTTCCAACACAGTGACCCATGCTAAATACTGAAAGTGGTGGTTCTTTGAAAATAATAGACAAAATATTCCCTATATGACTTTTTCTTTTTATAGATAGAATAGGATGTTGGTAGACGGTACACTGATAATGTGAAATATTGATTGCTTCTGTTGAAGCTGCAATGGGATAAGGAAACATGTAATCATGGAGAATTTCTATGAAATAATCCCATACCCTAAATTTTAAAGGTACAGGCTTCTGAATAAAGTTTTAAAAGTGAAGAATAGTCTGAGATTGTTTATGACATCAGGACTTTTTCCTTTTCCTCAGACAATTTTCTCAAATATTGATGTCATTGCATAAAAAGT
This sequence comes from Gorilla gorilla gorilla, assembly GCF_029281585.2. Classification (NCBI taxonomy): domain Eukaryota; kingdom Metazoa; phylum Chordata; class Mammalia; order Primates; family Hominidae; genus Gorilla; species Gorilla gorilla. The sequence goes on along the minus strand of NC_073227.2, from coordinate 30,106,006 downwards.
AACTGGAAAAAAGGCATGATTGTAAATTTGAGATATAATTTTAATAACTAGATTAGAAATATAGGAGATTTTTATTGGCTAAATTCTACATCACACAGGACAATGCTGGAAAGAAGCAGGTATTTTAAAAATTGTGCTCCAGTGGCACATATATTCACGTCTTTACTCTTAAGCCTGTCTGAAAAACACTTAGAGAAATAACATTCTTGATATTATGTTGGTCCAGTGAGGATGAGAAGCTATTTTGACCCAAACATATGGATGCAGGCTTCAAGGACACAGCAAATTATACCATCTGAAGCAACTAGAAACGAAAAGCTGTGTGGCTGGGAATCAGCAGTTTGTAACAACAGCTGGTGCTGTGGGCAGCAGTCTAATGGGGAAATGTCTCAGCAGCAAGCCTTGCACACAGACAAAACAAAATCCACACCTGTGGTTGTTTACAAAGGGCAGAAAGGGCCACGGAAGACACATCATTAATATGGTGGAGAGCACCATTAGCGATTCTAGCAAAATAAAAAAGAACATGACATACTTTGAAATTCAGAGCCTGACATTAACAAGCTACAGTTTGACAAATCGTAGAAAGAGATGGTCTCTACAATTTTGAATCTCCAGCTCATTTCACAATGCCTGCCTGGCACATACTATGTAATAGGTAAATGTTTGTGGAGTTGAAATCAACATATTTATGTCATATGCACAGATGTTTATACCTCTCTCCAAAAAGGGATAGAAAGGTATTTTGTGGCTATAAGGGAAGAATTGATAAAAACATATATGATGATCGTGGAGGTTTGGAGGAGAAAGACCTCCTGGATTTAAAGCCTGGCTCCTTAACTGTATGACCTAGATAAGTTATTTTTCCTCTTGGAACTCAAAATGTTCATAATGATGCTTATCTACTGGAGTTGTTAAAAAGATTGGATGAGTTTTGTAGACAAAGGATCTTGCAAAAGGTCTAGCACATAGAAGAGTCTCAATAAGATTAGGTCCTCTTCTTTATATGCTTCAATTGTGTGTCACTCTTTTTTACCTTTATTAGATTAGTCTAAAGCAGGAGTCAGCAAACCATCCCTCTCTGGCCAATTTCAGCCTATTTTGTGAGTAAAATTTTATTGTAACACTGGCATGTCCATTTGTTTATGTGTTGTCTGTGGCAGCTTTATGTTTATAACAGCAGAGTTGAGTAGTTACAGCAGTGTCGTTACGGCTTGCAAAGCCTAAAATACTGACTCTCTGTGCCTCTACAGCACCCTGGTCTAAAGTAAACATTTTATTATAAGATTCAACTGCTCTCATTTTTGTCTTTTTCTTCTTTTGATTTTTTTTCAAATGCGTACCTTTCTGTTTTTAATTTGTGTGTCTCCAAAAAAAAAGAACCTTTCATACTTGGCAGCTTCACTACTAAGCTTTAAGCCCTGTATGTAATTTGTTACCCAGTTCCTCTGCTCATCCATCCATTCATTCAAAAAATATTTATTGAGGATTTGCAAGGGGTTGGGAATAGAGTGGTGAACCTTGAAGGTGATGCCACTGCTCTTGGGGAGCTCAGCGGTGACTCTCCCCATATATGTAAGTAAACATATAAACAGAAGTGTGGATAAACCAACTTCTGAGCAAATTAACATGTATGTGATTTAAAAGTAAGATGATTTGCAAGAGAGGAGCAGGTGATGACGTGTAATCAAGATCGGCCTAGGATGATCAGGGAAGCACTTTTTAGGTGGGTGACATGTGAGCAGAAAGACCTGCCTGAAGAGAAGGGATAAACCAGCAAAGGCCTGGGGGAAGCATTTTAGACAGAGAGACACATGGTGCAGAGACCATGAGCTGAGAAGGAGCCTGGCATATCCAGGGGCTGACAGAAGACTGGTAATGTCACAGGGCGTGGGAGCACTGGCATAGGTGAGGTCAGAGCATATAGAAAGGGCAGGTTGTAAGGGATTTTGCATCTCACAATGTGGTCCATTAGACTATTCTCCCTTCCACCACCCACCCCTATGCACACATCCAAGCAGTGTGATAAGTTCTGTCCGTTCTACATACTTGATATCTCTCAGATCCCCCTCTTTTCCACTGCTTTAACAGGCACCATCATCTTTTGGCTTATGCTCAATGTTTGCTAACTGACTTCCCTGTCTCCCAGTGACTTCCTTCCTAACCATCTTCCATAATGCCAAACGGATAGTTCTAATTTATTCACCTGCTTGAAGCCCTTTCCATAGCTCTTGGATGAAGGGCCAAATTCTTAGCTTTGCACAGGCCTTTGTTTCATGCGGTGGCCTCTGCTGGCTCTAGTCTTGTCTTCCTTGGCTCTCTACACTGAAACTTTCATTCAAGCCTTGGGGGTATGGTTCCTGAAACCTTCCTCTACATCCACTTTCCTACATCCCTCTACCTATCTCCCCATCCTTATATTATTTGGACTATCCCACTTATGCTCAAGTGTTTTCTCTTCTCAGAAGTCTTCATTCCCTCCCCAGGCTGATTTAGACCACTCTGTGATTCTCTGTTACACTCAGAACATAACCCCATCAACACTCCCAAATGCTATAATCTCTTACCCTGCCATATTTTTTCAATAGTCCTTGTTATCACACAACATATAATGCTTATTCGATTACTTCAATTGTCTTTTGTTTCTCCAACTAGACTGATGGCTTTCTCATAGCAAGGATTTTGCTTATTCAGTGCTAAATCCTAGTTCAATGCTTGGCACAAGAAATTGCTTGTCTTAATTTGTCTGTGTGGCTATAACAAAATATCTGAAATACATAATTTATAAAGAACAGAAATTTATTTCTCACAGTTCTGGAGGCTGGGAAGTCCAAGATCAGTGAGGTTGCTTGTGAAGGCCACTCTCTGCTTCCAAGATGGCTCCCCTCACAGTGGGGAGTAATACTGTGTCCTCACATGGCAGAAGGCAGAAGGGCAAGAGAGCCAAATACCTTTAAAAAAAAAAAAGGAAAAAGAAAAAAAAAAAAACAAAATACAAATCAAGGTCTCACTCTGTCACCAGGCTGGAGTGCAGTTGTAGCATCATAGCTCACTGCAGCCCCCAACTCCTGGACTCCAGAAATCCTCTTGCCTCAGCCTCCCAAGTAGCTGGTCTGCAGGCATGTACCACCATGCCTGGCTACCAAACCCCTTTTTTATAAGAAACATTCAAAGGAAAGCATTCTTATGGCCTAACAAACTTTTAAAGGCCCACTACTTAATACTATTAAAATGCAGGTTGCAACACCTGCATTTTGGAGGGGGCACATTCAAAGGGCACCATAGCTCAGTGATTGTTTTTGCTAAATGAGTAGATGGTCTAACCCACCATTATTACCTAGATTACCACAATAGCCCCCACTCCTGTCTTCTTCAGTTTACTCTCTACATGATATTCAGAGGGGAATTTTAAAAATATGTAAATATAGTCCACAACCTAAAAGAATTTCAATGGCTTCTTATTGCAATGAAAGGAATATATATTATGTCTCTCTATATATTATATTATATTATATATATTATATTATATAAAACATATAATGTAATATATGATCTGTCTTCTACCTCTCCATTTCATCTTGCACCACTCTTTGCTTTCTCTGTTAAGCTTTAGTCACACTGGCCTTGCCCTTTCCTATCCTTAAGCTATGCCAGCCTTCTTTCAGTCTCAGGACTTTGCACATGGCCAGCTCATTCTGTGTTTCCAGATCTGCTCCTACCTCACCTTCCTGGGGAAACCTTCATAGACGCCTCACTGTTGAGCCCTACCCCTTCCAGTGTATTGTATTTCTTTATCCACATTATTTCTGTCATAGCTCTGACATAGATTTGACTTTTAAAATTGTGCTTACTTCAGTGCTTATTGTTTGTTTCCTACACTAGATTGTAAACTCCATGAACATGTGGACAAAAACCAGAACTGATTTCTTCACCATTGTATACCTGACACTTAATATGGTGACTAATGCATATGAGGTGCTCAAGTAGTTGCTGAGTAAATAAATGATGCAACTTTTCACACACTACTAAAAACATCAGTCAGATTCTCCATTTTCCTGACTAGATAATAAACCCCTTGAACACAGGGACAATACCATAGTCATCAAACCCCTTGAACACAGGGACAATATCATAATCATCTTTGTATCCCCAATACCCATAACAATATTCAGCACATAACAGGGATTTGATAAGTGTTCATTACAGTTTAAAAAAACGAGAGTTTTGAAAAGCCAGGGATGCTCTCGATGAGTTATCACAGAAATAATGTTGCAGTTATGGTTATAGCACAAGGCAATTGCCTGATGTAAAAGAGATAAAGAAATGTTACCACCTAATTTTTAGGAAGCCAGGAGATCAGTGAGGGTGAGTTAGTGCTTTGCAAATGTTGTAGAATTAGTGACATGAAATTATGTATTAGTATCTTCAGATGTAAAGGGAATTTTTATGTGAAAGAGCAAGAACTAAAAAGAGAGATTATATCTTGGCCAAACAGACAATGATGATGAAGAATCCATGTCTGTACTGATGAAGACTGGAGGGCTGTGCCTGAATTAGGATCCATGAAAACATTGATGATTGAATTACAAGATGGGACCAAGCACCAACTACTAAAGGACCCTGCTATTGCTGATGTTACTGGGCAGGGGTCTAGCAGGTACGTCACCAATACCAGACTCTGTGTGTGTCTGTGTGTGTGTGTGTGTGTGTGTGTGTGTGTGTGTGTGAATATCAATTCTTTCTGCCTTTCAGAACTTAGGAATATTTTCAGAAATCCCATCTCAAAAAGTCAAGTGCCCAAAAAAAAAAAAAAAAAAAAAAAAGTCAAGCGCCTCTCAGAATTGGAGTTGTAAAAAATTCTCACTCTCTTTTTGTCTTCATTTTAAAGCTCAGGTGGTTTCATTGCATGGACATAGATGTTAGGAAGTACTAGACAGTTAAAATGAGAGAATCTTATAACCAGTTTTCTTTTTCTTTGTAAATCCATTAAAACATTTTTGTAGAATATGTAAATAGCTGCCACGTTATGCACAGAAAACTTGTATCTTGTCTAATTGACAAGTATAGGAACATTGCAGTAGATGTTAGGGGTTGGCTATCTTTTTATAAACCTTCCGTCTTTCATATCTTAATTAAAAAAGCAGCAACACCTTAGTGGAGACTATTGTTTGAGCTCCTTTTTTTGTAAAGAGGACTTTTCAATTTGAAGGTTCTAAAGTTGCCAAAATTGATCTTTTTAAATATTAAATTAGTTCTTTGGTTAGTTGAGGCTGTCAACTCATTGTATGCACCAGAAAAAAAAATAAAAAAACTGTAAACAGTCAATAAAAAATAAGATTGCTTTCTACTTTTATTTGGAATAGCTATTTTAAAAAATGAATAGCAGATTTCAGCTATACTTTAATTAAGGCATCTTATTGACTAAGCTAGGGTAAATCATAGTAAATGAATGGCCTCGGCCCCTTAAAAATACTAATCACTTAACAAATGATCTTAAAAAAGCAAACTCAAGTTCAAATCTACATTTAATAATAGTTCGTGTGACTTTTTTAATCTTCTGAGAAAAAGTAAATTAAACACAGAAGCTGAAAAGTAACTGGCCGAATAATCAAATTTCATTTGCCTCTTAACTCAGAGTGAGCTAGATTAGAGAGTAATGAAAAGCCTCCCTTATATAATTTAGTGCCTTATGGCTTTGATTTTTCCCAAATTACAGCTTTATTGAAGAGCAAGCATCTGTAGATGTCATGCTTAATCATGGTTGTTTTTAGAACTAAAGTCTGTAATTTCAGAATGAATTTTGAGGGAATCTCTGAGGCTTCACAAGATCCTCCTAAATGAGGCCTTATATTTAATTCTATGATGAAATCAGGAGACTGGATATGTAGAAGCCTCCAGTCTGCTTGGTTTTGTTTTCTGATGACCTTGAAAAGACCCAGAATTTCATGAGAAATCATGTAAGCTGCTTGGAATAAAATACTTTCGTATGTTTTGCTTGTGTATTTTTCTTGAAAAATGTTTTAAATTTTAGTTTGATGATAAATTGATGTAATTTAGACCTTATAGACAACACATTTGCATTGATGCTGATGACTCCAGCTGGCTGTCCTGCTGGCTGGAAGAGAAGATTGGATACTACCTGACAGCCTCATCTACTTCTTTTGGGTAGATGTGTCAGTGTTTGAGCCTTTTATCAGAGAGAGACACCGTAGTTCCTCTGAGTTCTCCTTATGAGCCCTGTGTCCTCCCCCTGCACAGGTAACTATGCTTTCAGGGTAGCATCATCTTTGTTTGTTTATTCACCTAATGTTTATTAAGTATGTGATATGGTTTGGCTGTGTCCCCACCCAAATCTCATCATGAATTGTAGCTCCCACAATTCCCACATGTTGTGGGAGGGACCTGGTGGGAGATAATTGAATCATGGGGGCAGTTTCCCCCATACTATCCTCGTGGTAGTGAATAAGTCTCATGAGATCTATCTGATGGTTTCATAAGGGGAAACCCCTTTTGCTTGGCTCTCATTCTCTCTTTGCCTGTCGCCATGTAAGATGTGACTTTTGCCTTCCACCGTGATTGTGAGGCCTCCCCATCCACTTGGAACTGTGAATTCATTAAACCTCTTTTTCTTTATAAGTTACCCAGTATCAGGTATGTTTTTATCAGCAGCATGAAAACAAACTAATACAGTATGTGTTCTGAACCAGTTATTGTGATAGGAGTTGAGAATACAAAGAGGTAAGTCTTAATGCAGCTTGCACACATAAAGAAGTTAACACACAAGTAAACCCAAAGCAAATTAAGAAACGTGTCTAAGCCTAGAAAGAAGACTATGAAATAAACAAGCAGCAGAAAGTGATAACTGGATTTGGAGGTATGGGTAGGTTAGGCTTAAATAGGCTTTTCAGATGGAGTTTCTCTGAGGAGGTGTTGTGTAAGACAAGGTGAGAAAGATGAGGAGACCCTTAAGTAAAGATGTGGGAGAAGAAAATTCCAGGCAGGGGGAGAAGCCTGGGCTGACTGAAGAATTCAGAGACATTTACTTGGCTGGAGGATGATGAGTGAGGGGCACGGGAATATGAGACTGGAGAGAGGGTAGGGATCATTCAGTCCCTTAGAGGGTTTAGAAAGGACTTTGAAGCTTATCCTAAATTTAATGATAAAGTGTATTATTTCTATAGTGTCCTATTCTCTTTTTCTTTCCCAGTAATAAACTATTGATACAGTTCTTTTTTTCTTTTCATTTCCTTTCAACTAGTGATTACTGAACATTTACTCTGTATTTACACCAAATCCTACCTTCCTGAAGTTTAATTTTCAGGTAATAAGATGGACATTAATCTAATGACACATAAACTAGAGTTCATGTGGACTAAAACTCAAGAAAACGTATCCCATAACACACAAACTCGGAGTTGTAGAACCAGTTATAACATAGTTGACTTTGATGCTTGATCCAGTGTTCATTCTCCATTCTCAATTTCCAGTTCTTAATTTCTTAGGGCAAACCTCATTAAGGAGTTGAAGGGTAGTTCAGTAGTTTTTTCAACTACTTTATGATTGGGGAAGAAAAATATAATAAGACACTGTAGAAATAAAATGATTTCTGATTAAATTGAGAATAAGCTCTAAAATCCTTCCTAAACCTTATAAGGAACTGAATGATCCCTAACTTCCTCTCCAATCTCATTATTGTTGGGAACTCTTAGTTCAGTCCATTGTATTCCAGATACCTTTCACTGTGTTTATCTTTCTGCCTTCTGTGACAGTAAAGAGAAACTGAAAAGTAACGGTTTTCCACAAACTTCACTCTAACATGATCCCACATTTTATATGATTGAATGGTGAACCTCATTTATTGCCTAATGATGGGCTTGCCTGTATTACAAGGATAAGTGTGTTGCATAGGAAGCCATCACAGGGGAATTTGATCTTGACGGGGAGCTTGGGGAAGGATTCCTTAAACAGGTGACACTTGAGCCAAGACCTGAAGGAGGGTAGGGATTAGCTAGTCATACAGTGGCAAGAATGTTGCCTCTTGGAGCAATAGGGAATGAAAGAAGGCCAGGATAGCTGGAGCTGAAGAAATGAGGGGAAGTGTGGAATAGTTCCTGCTTTATAGAGGTAGGCAGATACAGCAGAAAGCCACCCAAAGGATATATGACTCTTTTGTGCAAGTGTTCATATATTCTGAAGAAAAGAGACATTAAAGTGATAGAATTGTCAGCTTTGCTTGGAATTCTATTTATTTTTATTATTTTTTATTATAGGCAGAGACTTTTGGAGCAGGAAGGGGCCACAGAGAGAGTAACCTCCCATTTAATGAATAAAAAAAGTTTGCACAAGAGTTAAAATGGTTGACCTAAAGTCACACACAGTTAATCCAATGTTTTTTTGCCGATACTTCAACTGTATACCAGATACAATTTAAACTATGTCTTTAAAAATTCTTTTGTTATTATTTTTGGTATTTTTTCTATCATAAACTTGCTTCCTTATTTCCACTGTGAGTATGAAGTTGGGGAGTTAACATTTATAAAACATTATTATTGTGTACTAAGGCAAGCTGTACTCTAAAGAGCAGATGCTTACTTCATACACATGGAAAAAATATTTAAAAACCTGCTTATGTCAAGGGTTGGTGAGGATTGGGGAAACAGGAACGCAGAAACACTACTGATTGCAGTGTAATTTATTGAATTCGTTTCAAAGGCAATTGACATCATAAAGCTGAAGAGACACATTCCTCATAAAGTTCATGTCTAAATAAAAATCCTGGAGTTATTTTTACAATTGTGCATGAGAGACGTATATAAGAAAGTACATAATAGTACTTGTCTTCCTCTGTTTTCTGTTTCTGTAACAGAATACCTGAGGCTGGATAATTTGTAGCAATAAAAAGGTTTATTTTGGCTAGTAATTCTGGAGGCTAGAAAGTCCAAGAACATGGTGGCAGCTTCTGGTGAAGGCTTTCGTACTGCCTCATAACATGGTGGAAAAGCAGAAGAGCAAGCTAGTGTGTGTGAAAGAGACAACGCGTGAGGGGCGGCCTTGCTTTATAGCAACCCACTCTTTTCAGTAACTGATCTAGTCCTGCAAGAGCGAGAACTCGTTCACTTACTGCTCTGAGAATTAACCCAGTCCCTCAAGAGTGGCATTAATTCCTCTTAATGCCCTAATCACCTCTCAACAACCCACCAGCCAACATTGCCACTCCAAGAACCCCATTTCCAGCACGTGAATTGTGGGGGACACACTCAAAGTATATTAATGTCCTGGGACCACTGTAATAAATTACCCTGAACTTGGTGGCTTCTAACAGACAGAAATTTATTCTCTCACAGTTCTGGAAGCCAGAAGTCCAAAATCAAGGTGCCAGCATGGGCTCTGAAGGGCCAGGATCCTCCCTGGCAGGCTGTGGGGGAGAACACTTCCTTGCCTCTTCCAGAGTCTGGTGGCTGCCAACATGTCTTGACATTCCTTGGCTTGTGGCTACATCACGCCAATCTCTGCTTCTATCTTCACGTTCACTTTTCCTCCTCTGAGTGTGTCTAATCTCCCTCTACCTGTCTCAGACAAGGACACTTTTGCTGTCATTTGGGGCTTACCCAGATACACCAGAATGATCTCACCTCAGGATCCTTAACTTATTTATTACACCTGCAAAGACTCTTCCCAAATAAGGTAACACTCACAAGTTAGAACATAGCAATGACTTTGGGAGTCATTATCACATTACCACAACTAGGTAGTAAATATTTTAGGATTTGTGGGTCATATAGTTTCTGCCACTTAACATTGCCGCTGTAGCCTGAAACACTCATAGATCAATGAAACAAATGAATGTACCTGTGTTTCAATAACACTTTATTTGGAAAAGAGATGAGGGCCTGGATTTGACTGGGAGTAAGTGGCTGCTGAAGTTTGCAGTCCTGTGGTCTATGCAAACAAGTGTTATGTGTGGCAAGTCAGTGGGATCTATTGGGACATTACTGATGGCTCACTACTAATGTCACACTCTAATGCCCATGGGGTGAGTCTGATGCAGTCAACTTACATATAGATGTTAGTTTTGTTTTTATAATACACTTCTAACTTTCAGAGAAAGTCAAGAATCTATTAACTGCATCCTAAATTGTGAACTCATTTATTTGTGACACCTGCACTTTTGAAGCATACACAGAAGATGTGCACACATGCTGGTCACATGGTAGATTTGGCAGAAGGCTTTTTGAAAGAAAGCAGAGCCCGAAGGAAGTGATAGCCTATGAGTGAGAACATCCGGTGTTTGGTTTTCTGTCCTTGCGATAGTTTGCTGAGAATGATGGTTTCCAGTTTCATCCATGTCCCTACAAAGGACATGAACTCATCATTTTTTATGGCTGCATAGTATTCCATGGTGTATATGTGCCACACCAACATGGCACATGTATACATATGTAACAAACCTGCACGTTGTGCACATGTACCCTAAAACTTAAAGTATAATAATAATAGAATAAAAAAAAAGAAGTGATAGCCATGTGCAAGCTGCATCAGCCCTGCATGAAGCCCAAACTGGCATAACTCAATGCAGAGTTGAGCTATTCCCATTGCTCAGCCTGCTTCCTGAGCAGCATGATGTAACCTTGCTTTAAGAGACACAGACACAGCATGGCACCAACTAGGAAAGAGAGAATGGTCCCTAGAAGGAAGTCAGGCAGAGCAGGATGCCAGCATCACCTTATACCCAAGGTCCAAATGAATATTTGCCCAAAAGAATTGTATCTAATCATTTTATTTTTGGTGGCTTTGGGGTCATTATGGAAAAATCTGGCTCGTCTTTGAGCAGTTTCTTTACTGTCACCAATGCTTATGCATAATATTGAAGAGATAACATAATCAGAAATGCAATCCTTAATTTTATACCTGGGTAAAAATTAATAACTAACATCTATTGAAAATTACTGTGTTCTAAGTACTATGTTAAGTAATTTTCAAGTTACTTTACTTATTCTAATCCAGTAGTTCTCAATGAAGGCTTAGTTTGTTCCCCAGAATAAATTGGGCAATGTCTGGAGATGTTTATGGTTGTTATGACTTGGGATGGAGCTACTTAGGCCATCTATTGGGTGGAGGCTGGTCATGCTGCTAAATATCATAGAATTGTCAAGACAACCCCCTACAACAAAAAATGATTTCATCCAAAATGTCTATAATTCTGAGGCTGAGAAATTCTGCTCTCACCCAGCGAAATAGGCTGTGTTACTGTTCATCTCACTGGCAAGGAAATAGACTTAGAAAGTTTATGTCTTCTATCCAAGAATAATTCAGGATGACTCCACTGTTTTGACCCTAAACTTCTACAGTAGATTTCTAGAATTTGAAAAGATGTTTGGTGAGACACAGGTTCAATCAGCCAGATTTTGAAAATGTATGCCAACTGACTTTTAAGGAAAGCAAAATGAATATTTATGGAACAGCTAATGTCTGCTAAGTATTATATTAGATCCTGTCAAATACACTGTAAGTGGTTCCTGTGGGATATCTTTGTGTCTGTTTTCTAGAGCAGAAAGCTGAGGCCCAGAAGTGGTTAATAACTTACTTATTCAAGCATATAATTATGGTATTAATAAATGGAGGAACAAGAATTTGAATCCAGGTATGTCTGACTCTAGAACCTATTTGATTCTTAGGTCATGAGCCTGCTCTCTTGGTAAGAGGTGAAGCTAAGGAGGGGACTGAAGAATTTTTTTTCCTGTTTGTTTTTAATGCAAAGTCCCTATGGCAGGATTATAACAAAGAATATTCATGATGTCTGAAATTTTGGACTACCTATGGCCTTTTCTGTTTCCAGTCTTAAAAATTGTAATTCCTAAAGGTGAAAGATAACAATGAAGTAAAGCAAAATCAGGTTAATCCATTATCTACGTTGTTAATTGCTAGGCAAGTCCCATTTCTTTTTAACAAACTGCAGAATATATTTTGAAGATATGAGACGATAAAATTGTTTAAATGTTAAAAATGAAAATAAAATGCCTTTGAAATATATCGTGAAAGAATGAGACTTCTGAAATTTATGATAATGAATAAAACTATTGGGGTGTAGACATTAGGGTGATACGGGATTTATATTACTCGAAGGGGAAACGTTTACATAACTTCCTAATGGTTCTTCCATTTATGATTCAATAGTTCTTTTCCCATTTAAAAAATGAATTGCATATTTCATGATAGCCTATTATCTTTCCTTCTGTTGATTTTGTAAGATTTCTATAATTTACTCTATATTAAAAAAGAATAATAAATGAGTTTAATAATGTTCTCAAGCCTCTTAGCACTTACTTTTTCTCTTTTCACGCCACTATTTGAAACAATCAGTGCCTGTAGTCTTCCTAAATTAATTTAAAATAGCCATTTCTGTTTAAGCTTTGAAAGACCAATTAATATTGAAGTGACTTCATTCAGTCTTTTCTGCACTAATCTTATTGGTAGCAGAATTAGTGTAGCAATTAAAGTGGGTTTTCCATATGGTTAATAATATTATATCATCAGATTTTCTTTTTGGCTTGAGATTGACTTGAATTTCAGTTATTTGTTATTTATCATTCCTATTCCTGGTCTATTCAAAGAAAAAAGAAGGCTTCCTTCTGTGACCTGCATTATCCATGTCAAAAAAAAATCTCAAATTGAGAGGAAGATGGCTTCAGAAGGAATAAAGAAATAAACTATCATTCTATACTTCTATCAAATTTAAACATACTGTACATGTTGTAGACACAATCAGAGATTAGAGACACTGAATTTCATTTTATTAGCAGTTTGCACCAGTGGCTACATGATAAAGTAGGATGTAAATGACCAGTGATCACCCTGGTTTACTTGGTAACCATGCTCTGTCGTGTTGCTTAGTCATTAGACATTATGGGCAGGCTTTCCATTTCATACCCTCTCCCTCCAATTCCTGCTACCTAGGACTTATGAAGATGCCCAGAAACAGTGACATTTATGACTTCCATGTGAACTCACCTTTCTGGGTCCCTCTCTTCTGAGAGAAAATATGGTGGCTTCCTATATGTACTGATTGTCACAGCAGTCCCGCTTCTATGAAGTCCCTCCCATTATAATCTTTCCCAAATCCCTCCAAGCCTCAACCATATATTTCTGTCTACTGGTCTCCAGATATCTCTCTACTTGATAACTTAATTCCTACCCACCTTTCCAACTTCATTCTCACACCATTCTCCCGCTTGTTCACTTCATTATAGCCAAATGATCTCTCAGAGCTTCTCATGCTACCAGTCCTGTGTCATAGCCTCTCACTTGCCATTTCCTTGACCTGAAAGTTTTTCCTTTCACTCTATAATATCTAGCACCTTTTTGCCCTGCGATTCAGCTGGAATGTCTCTTTCCCAGAAGGTCTTTCTGTGAACATCTCATCTTACATAAGGGCTCCTTATCTTTCTTTCTCAGACCACCATGTTCCTTTATATTATAACAAATTTGAAAATATGGATTTATTTACTTTGTTTTCTCATTTTGTTAGACTTATTAAATTGTAAGAGCCATAAGGACAAAACTTCAAATATTTAATTCACTTCTATATACCCAGTATAACTTTATGTTTATAACTTAAGTATACCAAAAATATTTGTAATATAAATAAATGGATGATGATGTCCTCTGTGTGATGAAGGAAATGCCCTGTATTCATGAGGCCTCAACTCCCAGATCTTCTATGACACCACCCAAGCAGGCATCACTTCTGTTCATTCCTTCCCTCTTGGCAGAAATTTCCCAGAGAATTTTCCCATCCCTTCCCCCAGGTTTCTAACAAAGCACATGTTCTTCAAACATTTCAAAAGTTGAAAGTAATATAGCTGATGACTTGGCAATGACTCAGACACAGGTTGTAACATCCTCAAATCCTCTTTGTAATTGTGATTCTATTAAATTTATAAAGTATCTATTGTTGGTTGTATCTGAGGAATTCCATGACACTTTTTGAAGGTGTGTCTTTGGGCAGATCAGTGGGATCAGGGGAGGGAATAGGAGGGCCTATTCTGAACATGGGAACTTCCCCAGATTTTTCAACCTACATTCATCAATTTGCATTTTTTATATTGTCTCTCTTTGGGACTTTCAGATGACCCCTTGTATGAAAACAAAGTTTGTGGACGGAGTAATGTATCTAGTTTGCAATATTAAAGAATGCGTAGTAACAGATTTCATCATAGCTTTTTAACTTCTAGTAATTAATGCATTTATTATTATTCTAAAAATAAAAGTAATTAGTTCATTTTTGCAAAATGTGGGCACTGCCAGTATGTAGAAGAGAATAAAAAATCACCCATAATTCCAACCCCCACTTTACCTCTTGAGAGCATGAACTTTGTCTTATTTAACATTCTATCTCTACTACCTCATGGGGTGTGGGCACATGAAGAGCACACAATAGATATTGTTTAATAAATAAACTACACATTGCTTGTGTCAACAACTTGATATATGGCTCTTATTTTATGTATATAAATTTATGTAATTAAAAGCAGTGGCCCCTCAGGTGTAAGCACAAGAGGGTGCGCTGTTTGAAGGGAATTTAATAGCAATAGTAAAACCAACTAATAGTGGGTCTGCTTTTTGTTGTCACCATGCTTGGGCAATTCTAAACAATGGCAGTAATAAAATAGTTCTCCTTCAGCCAGACCACTCCCACCCCCTCACTTTGTACTTCACAGGTTAAGTGCACACTATATGTTAAATTTTATCCTCAGCTTTTTAAATAACATTTTATCATAAGCAGTTTCCAGCTGAAAACTTTTACAACTTCTGGTGAAAGCACTTGGCAATATATCTCAATAACTGAAAGTATTCATGATCTTTGAATCTTTCTGCTGGAATTGTACCTTAAAAGTAGCATAAAATGCAAATGAAAATTTATGGAAAATGATATTCATTGAAGCAGTATTTATTATAACAGAAGAGCAGAAGTAGCCTGCATGTTGAACACTGAAGAAATGAACTATTTATGGTACATTCATAAGATGAACTGTTATAGTCATTAAAGTGACATTTATGCACAGAAAACTCGGTATGTTTTGAAGTGGATCTGAATCTGAAGCATGTACTTACTGGTCAGAATTACATGCAATGGAGAACACATCAAATAGAAATATGGCAGGGAAAAAAGTGGAAAGGTATAGATTATTGCTAGCATAACAATGTTTACACTATTCCTAGGGACTAGACATGCAATCAGAAATCAAAACTTAAGATGCAAATTTTTACAAATGTAGTATATTCAAAGTATAGTTGTAGAAAAGTTTGAAAAATGACATATTTAGTAAAATGCAGTTAATCCACTAAATATGGAAAGTCGCTGGTTCCCAGTCTTTTGATGGCCTATAGGACACCGCCCAAAAGCTATGGCAGCATCAGTGCAGAGGGCCAAGTCCATTGCAGCTTACTGGATTGGCACTACTTTCTAATTTTAGGGAGCCAGGCAAGAAGGACCTTTCTCTTGGCTAAAGTAAGGCAGGCAAAGATGAGGATTACTCATTCAGGAAATGAATCGGTCAACCAAATTACTGGAGAAGCTCTATTATTTTCAATAGGCTTCTATCAGTCTTATCAGATAGGACACTCTGGTTTTCTATTTACATGACTATTTTTTCTGTTAAATTGAAGTGCCACCAAATTTTCTAATTACTTTTAAGTCAGACTTATTTTAGTAAACCATCTGCAAATTCTCTTAGTGGTTAATTTTGTGAACCCAGATTTACAGAAACAATGAAAACTTTTAATATGTTTTCACATTTGAAATATATGTTGAGATTTTTCTATAATTTGAGAAAAACTATTGCTATTAGAAATGCAATCAAAGAATTGAAACAAAATATCCCATAGGTCTATGTGTCTGCTAGTACCATGCTGTTTTGGTTACTGTATCTCTGTAGTTTAATTTGAAGTCAGAATGTGATTCCTCCAGTTTTTTTTTTTTTAATTTTCATTTGTATTCAGGATAGCTTTGGCTTTTGTGGTTCCATATTAATTTGGTGAAGAATGTCATTGATATTTTAATAGAGATTGCATTGAATCTGTAGATTGCTTATGTAGTATAGACATTTTAACAATAGTGATTCTTCCAGTCCATGAACATGGGATATCTTTCTATTTTTGTGTGTCCTCTTTAATATATTGCATCAATGCTTTGTAGTTTTCAGTGTAGAATTCCTTCCTTTCTTTAATTAAGTTTGCATCTAAGTACTTTATTTTATTTGTAGCTGTTGCAAATGGGATTACTTGTTTTAATTACTTTTTCAGATTGTTCATTGTTGGCATATGGAAATGCTAGGGATTTTTCTGTGTTAATTTTGTATCCTGCAACTTCGCTGAATTTTTTTATCAGTTCTAATATTTTTTTTTATGGAGTCCTTAGGTTTTTTCAACTATAAGATCATATTATCTTCAAACAATGATAATTTGACTTCTTCCTTTCCTATTTTGATGCCCTTTACTTTTTTCTCTTGTCTGATTGCTCTACCTAGGACTTCTAGTACTATGTTGTATAACAGTGGTGAAAATGGGCATCCTTGTCTTGTTCCGGATGTTACAGGAAAAGCTTTCAGTTTTTCTCCATTCAGCATGATACCATCTGGGGATTTATTCTTTATTTGGCTTTTATGTGTTAAGGTGTATTCCTTTTATACCCAGTTTTTTGAGGGTTTTTATCATGAAGGGATGTTGATTGTATCAAATGCCTTTTTTGGGATCTGTCAAAATAATCATTTGGATTTTGCTCTTCATTCTTTTGACATTATGTATCACATTGATTGATTTGTGTGTGTTGAACTATCCTTGCATCCCTGGGATAAATCCCACTTAATCATGATGAAATTTACTTGGTGTTCTATTCTACTGTGACTAAGCTGACACAAATCACAATACAAATTCATTCCCACTCTTTTCTCCCCTTTCCACATGCAGAGGTGCCTCTCCCTGTGGCCACAACCACCATCAGCTCATGGTGGGGTTCTACCAGGCTAGCATCATTCAGGGCACTGGGCTTCCCTCTGGCCCTGTGCAGGTCCAGAAATGCTGTCTAAGAGCCTAGGCCTGTGCTCGGGGACCACAAGAGTGTACTTGTTGCTGTACCTCACTGTGGCTGAGCTGGTACCCAAGCTATAAGACGAAGTCCCCTTTACTTCTCTTTCCTTCCCTCAAACAGAAGAAGTCTCTTTCTTCTCATAGCCATCCAAGCTGGGATTATTCTGGGTCACACCTGAAGTTTGCACAGCTCTAAGTCTCACCCAAGGCCCTCAGCAAGTACTTCCTGGGTATGGTTGCTGATTATTCAGGGCCCAAGTGCTTATTAGTCAGCAGGTGATGAATCCTGCCAGGACTGGCTCTTTCCATTCAAGGCACTGGGTTCCCTTCTGGCCTAGGCTGTGTCTAGAAATGTTATTGGGGAGCTAAGGCTTGAAATGGGAGCCTCAGGACTCTGCCTGGTGCCCTGTCCTGCTGTGGCTGAACTGGCATACAGGTTGCAAGACAAAGCCCTCTTTACTCTCCCCTCACCTCTCAAGCAAAAGGAAGGAGTCTCTGCTGGCATTGCGAGCTGTGCTGCCTGGGGTTGGGGAAGCATGATGATGCAATCATTCCCTTGGCTGCTCTAGCTGGCATCTTGCTAGGTCATGTGCATCCCAAGACCACTGGCTCCAAGCCCAGCACAGCACCAGGACTTGCCCAGGAATTGCAGTTTGGCAATTGGGGCCTATACCGCCTTTCAAGTTGATTGAGGACCCCAGGGCACTTTAGCTCATGGTGGCAAGGCTTGCAGGAACTCAGATTTGGACCAATGGGATGGACACTTTGCCCCTGGCTAAGGCTTGTCTAGATGCTCCCTCCATCCACACTGGCTGAGTTCTTCCCTGTCCTACTTTCTGAGTTCTGCTTTCCACTGTGACAGGGCAACACTGCATTTCAATGCAAAGTCCGATAATCACTGCACTTTCCCTCCCCCAAACACACAGATTCTCCCTCTACACCACGTGCCTGCTGCCAGGGGATGGTGATGGAGTGGTGTAGGCCATACAAAACCATCTTCCCTCCTGTATTCAGTGCCTCTTTCCTTAATATGATGTTAAAACCAGGTGCTGCGAATGCCTACCTGATTTTTGGTTCTTATGAAATTGCTTTTTTGTGTGTGAATAGTTGCTCAATTTGGAGTTCCTGTGGGGAAGACAATCACTGGAGGCTTCTAGTTGATCGTCTTTCTCTGCTCTCTAAGAGTGTTTCATTTTCATTCCTGGAAGTCCTTTAGATTATTCGTTCTAAAGCCCTTTTACAATTATTAGCCCTATTTTTGTTTTTTAAAATTTTCTTGCCCTCCAAACTCTAAATATATCTTTTTCCCCTTCCTATTTCACATTGTGGCATGTTGCCTAGCTCTTAGGTATAAAGGAATTAAAATCACACTGAATTATGACTAGGTCAAAGTTTTAAGAACATTGTGTTACATAAATCTATTTACTTTTCGAGGATTTTTACAGCAAGGGCAAGAAAAAAAATTCTGATACTTGTGCTGGAAGAAATAGAAGTTGAAGATCTCATGGCCAATTAAGTTGGTATGTAAATTAGAACCTTGCTTTTAAAGGCATACTATTCTTTTACTGTCTTATTAGAACTTCCGAAATACTAAAACATAGGCAAAAAGGAAAAAAATTATTCTTATTCTCAAATCTCTATTTCTATAGACAGTGCCTTTACTATCTTTTCTTGAGGATTATAAATATCTTTTAAAAAATGAAATGTGGCTAAAGGGCATACTGTTCTCTTATAGTAAAAGTAAAGCATAAATTTTAAAGTCTTATATAAAGCTTTACACAAAAATATCACCAAAGAGAGGCTGAAGAGTTAAATGCAAGAGAGAGGGGCAATATCCAATCTATACACTATAGCCAGGGTATAAACAAATATAAACATGTTATTTTCATGATTAAAATATTTATTTATTTATTTATTTATTTATTTATTTATTTATTATTTATTTATGCATTTTTTTGAGTTTACTCTGTTGCCCAGGCTGGAGTGCAGTGTCCAATCTTGGCTCGCTGCAACCTCCATCTCCCGGGTTCAAGCAATTTTCCTGCCTCAGCCTCCTGAGTAGCTAGGATTACAGGTGTGAGCCACTACACCCAGCTAATTTTTGTATTTTTAGTAGAGACAGGTTTTCACTATGTTGGCCAGCCTGATCTCAAACTCCTAACCTCAAATGATCTGCCCGCCTCGGCCTCCCAAAGTGCTGGGATTGCAGGTATGAGCCACCATGTCTGACATGATTAAAATATTTAAATGGCTGTGCATTGTCATATGCATCATGCCCAAAATATTTAACATGATCCTGAGGCCTTTCATGATAGCCTCAACAGACCACACTTATATTTCCCTTTGTCCTTACTCCTCTTCTCTGTCTGACTCCCAACAAGCCTGGTCTTCTCTAATATCCTAGAATATGCCATGATACCTTCTACCCCAGCTTCGTTGCAAACGCAAGTCCTTTTTCTTGGATATCCCATGGGCTACCAACTATATTTTTACATATACTTTGTCCTTCTGTAGTCTCTAAAACCAGGGCTGATAGTACCTTGTGGAGCTCCTTTAGGTGTGTATAACAATTTTAAGCACATTATTTTATTAATAGGGTTCAATGTCTTTTATCTATTAAAGTGTACATTCTAAGAGAGTGGTGACTGTATCTGCATAATTTTTATCTGAACTTCAAGTGCCTGGCAAATAGTGAAATTTCATATGTAAGATGGAGAAAATGATGATCTCTGTCGCATAGAGAGGTTGTAAGGAGGAAGTGAGACAATGTATGGAAAGGTCTTAGCATGGATTAGAGCAAACAAACTTACAGTAAAATATCTGAAACTCTGGGTTAGTGATGGAGTTGGCAAAGCCTCATCAGTACAGACCAAACAGCTTTCCACCAACCTTCATTTATTCTTTAGGGATGTCTGGATGGTTCAGGCACCCTAGAAGCACCCTAGAACTTAGCATCACTTAGCAACATTAAGGCACCTTGATAGAAAAAGAGAGGTATAAATAAATCAATCTGAGTCTTATTGGATGTTGTTAGATGGCCACCAATTGGGAGAGTACAGGGGAAGGTTCTTTTCCCATTCCCAATCTGAGGACAGATGCTATGGGCCACTTTCTAATTAGCTCCTTTTTGTTCATGCAAAGTATAGTTTAGTCACTTTCCTGTTGTGGTTCTTGCTGTCCAGATTATAGATACTTACCTTACTTTTGCAGGCCTAATGAAACCCAAAATATATTAAAATAATTTAATAGTTGAACCTTTATGTTCTGCTAGGGCCTATTCTAGGTGCCTTAAATGTGTGGACTTATTTAATTCTTGTGGTGATCCTACTAAATAGGATTTATTATCATTCCTAATGCTGACATAGAGAGGTTGCTGTGGTTACACAGCTAATAAGTGGTAGAGCTGATGTTTGAATGTAGATAGCGTAACTCTTAGTATCTCATGCTTTCAACCACGGTATTGTGCTGATGAAATGGTTTTAAAAGCAACTCTGTTGTTCACAGCACCCTTAAATCTATATTTCAACTACCATTTGAGAGAGTTTTATCTTTTGTCCTTATCACATACCTAGAGAAAAAGAAATGTTGAAATCAGTTGTCTGTCTCATTTTGACCAAAAGTAAGCTCATCTTTCTAGACCTTTGCTCAATCAAGATTATCTTATCACCAAAACAAAGAAGAAAATAAAACAAAACAAACAAAAACCGTAGGGCCTATCAAGGTTTAGCAAGATATCTATATCAAAGATGTCCCACAAAATTGTCCAACTGATTCATCTTCCAATTGAGAAATGTAAGGCAGCAGTCCCACTATGGATGGAAAGCCCCCCCAGCTCACCTGGAAAATGAGGGAACAAAGTCAGGGAAGAAGAGAGAAGAGATAAGAGAACATGGATTAAAGGGACAGAGACAATGAGGAAAGACTGAGTCAGCTCTACAGGAATGATAGTCGATCTTCAGATGGCTTCCAGAAGCAACAGAAAGGAAAGAGATGGAGTACTAAGGTATCAAGACATTTAACTCAGCATCTTCTCTGCACTAAGTAGTAGAAGGATTTTATCCCTACATTGTGTAAAAGATTAAAGTTTAGATTTTCTTTGAAGATGGAAAAAAACCAACTTCTGTTGGCGAGTTCATACCTTAGCAATGTCAAATAACAGAACAGTACCAAACTTTTATTTAAATTATTTATAAGTGATAAAATAACACTAATCAGAATGTAAATTTTTAATGTTTGCTGTTGAATATTCTATAATTCTCTGCATTATGTCTTTGATGACATGGTTTGTTGAAAATGGAAAATGACATATTATTTCTATGTTACTACTAGGTTTCTTTTTTGTAAGCTCTGTGTTTCCTCAGAGAGTCACAAATGATGTACCTATTATTTTTGTAGTGCCTTCGTTTTTAAAACAGGTAGGAATTAATGAACCATACCTAATTAACTATAAGCAAGTTTCTAAGAAAAATTTGAGGAGAGATTGCATTAAAAAGTAGCTTTTCATTGTTTTATTTATTTATTTATTTATTTATTTATTTATTTATTTATTTGAGACTGGGTCTCACTTTGTCACCCAGGCTGGAGCACAGTAGCTCAATCTCGGCTCACTTCAGCCTCTACCTCCTGGTTCAAGTGATCCTCCTGCCTCAGCTTCCCAAGTGTCTTGGACTACAGGCACGTGCCACCACACACAGCTAATTTTTTTTTGTATTTTTAGTAGAGACAGGGTTTTACCATGTTGCCCAGGCTGGTCTTGAGCTTCTGAGCTCTAGCGATCTGTCTGCCTAGGCCTCCCAAAGGACTAAGATTACATGCTTGAGCCACCCTGCCTGGCCTCATTGTTTTATTTAAAAAAAAAAATTCAGTATGTGATCTAGGTGACAGATTATTCCATAGCATATATATGATAAAAGTGTAGAATGATACTGGACTAGATTATTTTCAAGGTTATGAATAATGCTAATTAGGATCCTAAAGCAGGAAGTAAGGGAAACATTTAATATGCACACAGCAGCACTGAAAATTCAGTTCAGATGTAATCCACTACAAAACTATATGTTGGCCAATAAAAATATCATGCAACTACAGCTTCATGTATTTGAGGAAGAGTTGGTTTTAACTGCATCTCCACAACTGGGCTACATAAAATCTAGTATCTTATTTTTGGCTATAGGAAATGATCTAGTCTCAAAATGACTAATCTGTTAAATTCAACCATTATTCAGTATCTACTGTTGGGGCAACATGTACACAAGTAAATTGCAAATGTTGGATTGCTTTGCTCTGAACTCTTTCTTGTGTGTAATGAATTTGTCTAAGGAGAAAATTAGGGGGAGATGAATGATGCAATTTGAATATCATAGGGATTCAAAGAAAAACTCCAAACCATTATGATTTTATACATTTTACTCATTGATGGGAACTGATATACTTCTTGAGGTCTAGCAATTTTATAAGTCCAAGAAGCCTCGTCGTTGGAACAACATACTATTAAAAACATGAAAAGGATGTCGGAAGAAATGTTATAAAAAACTGTTTCGACATCTGGTGTTCATTTCGTAAGTGGAGGGAAAATAAAACCAAAGCATACATTGGATCATGATTTCTGGCATAGATATACAACGGCATGTACTCAGGCTTTGGATATTACTAGGAAGGCCTTCTGCCCTTATAATTTATTTGTGAGTTTTACACACACACACACACACACAGACACACACACACAATTTTTGCTTCTGGGTGCCTGGTTTAATATGAAATATCTTTTTGCTGATTAAGGCTCTTGCTTACTCGTCAGATATTTGTTATCTAAATGCATTAGGTTACCTGAAATGTCATTGTGTCTGTAACTTGTGATTGGCAAAATGTAGATGAGTTATTCAGATCTCAGAAACAAAACCGAAATGGGGTATTAACTTTTGAAATAAGAAGATATTTTCTAAATCAATGGCCCAAAGCTGTGGCTATATCGCCTGTGGAAATGCTGAAAATAGAGATGCACTGGCTTCTTTCCAGACCTAGGAAATCAAAATCTGTAGGGTAGTGGGAATAACATATCTATTTTGTTGCCCCTGTTAATCTTCTTAGGTGAATCTTAATCACAGCAAGAGTTGTAAACCACTGGTCTAAATAAGTAACAGTTGTACAGAACTTTATAACTTGCAAAGCATATTACAATTTGTAATCTATTTTAATTGGTTGTGATTGGCATCTATTTTATAGACAACTTAATTAAGACTTATAGAGGTTAAGTGATCACCTAAGATTGTATAACCTGTTGGGACCTAATTTTTTAAGTAGACTTCTGATGCAAAATCAATAGTTTTTTTTTTTTTTTTTTACTTTTTTGCTTTTGCTTTTTTTTTTTTTTAAGTCATAATATACATACAGAAAATGGCCATGTCATTAATGTAGAGCCCCAGGAATTTTCACACACCAAACATACACACTCTAATGAGCACCACAAAAACTTCCCTATTGTTCTACAACAGTCACTAACTGCCCTGCCCTGTGAGGGTAATTGCAATCCCAACTTCTAGCAGCATAGCCTAGATTCACCTTTTTTTTTTTGTATTTGGATAAATCGAGTCACCTAATATGAACTCTTTCGTGTAGACCTTGTTTGTTGATCATGACATCTGACATCTGTCAGATTCATCCATGTTGTTTTATGTAGCAATAGTTAATTTACCCTTGGTTCTTTGCATGAATATACAACAATTATTTTATTTATTCTAGTATTGGTGGAAAATTTGGCAGTTTCAGTTTTTTAGCTATTGACAACCGCATTCTCTCAACAGTCTGGAACATATCTTTGGTAAGCATGTACATATTTCTATTAGTGATGTAACTTGGTAAATCCAGAGATTTTCACATTGTAATTTTTAAACTGTAAGTTGACAGAAATCACCCCCAGCCTTTCCCTTCCAAACTTTCCCCTTCTTTATTAATTATAATTCTTACCACAACTCTCAATCAAAACCGTTCTGAAAAAGAGACAGAGGCAAATTAATTTACTCTACATTATACCATGCCTAGTAATTCCTAATTTATTTCTAAGGATAGTGCTTTGATTTAAAGGGACAACTTTCTGATTGTAGAATTTCAGAAACCAGTGAGCCAGGCATAAAAGAATTATTGGTAGAGTTCAGCAAATGGTTTTCTCTTATTTGATACAGATTTTTGCTTTAAATTCCTTTGGACGAAATGTTATGAGAAAAACACAAAATGATTAATGAATTAATTGTTTACTCGTTGAGGTTAACTGATCATTGTTAGACCCTGTGCACTTAGACAGGTCTTCCATTCCCTCCAAGTCCTGGCCTCACTCTACACAATACACTGGTAAAAATCTGTCACCCTGCTCAGAGAGGGTGTGCCCATATGTACTTCAGATTCGTCACCAGTGTCTATCCTTCAGGTGTTTCTTTGTCGCTGACTCCTTTCTTAGGGATCCGAAGAACCCTATGGAACTTTCCTATGGAATTCTCACCCATAGACCCTGGATCCTTAGTTTTAAGGTTCATTGATGTACTAAGAAATACTTAAATATTTCCCAGGTTCTTGATCCAAGGAGCAAGGGGGGAGGTGAGATTCATGAATGGCAAGTTGTATGGCAGATGTACCTGACAGCAGTCACTTAATTTAAGCATACCCTGAATTCTATTCTTAGACCCTATGGGGAGTCTAAGAAATCCAAGAGTGGTCAACCCAGGTATTCATTCCTTATCTATGAGGAACATCTAAGAAATCCAAGAGTGTTCAACCCAGGGATTCATTCCTTATATATGAGGAACATCTGAACCTCCAGCCCGTCCCTTGGAACACAGGCCATACAGAGTATCTAGGCTGTTTGTTTTGGGTTAAATGAAGATTGCCAGGTGGAGGTTGCTGGAAGAGAAAGCTAAGTTAAAATGCTATATAAACTGCATGCTTTTTACAAGTGGTCACAGTTCTCTTGTCTACCCTGCGACTACTGAACTGCCCTGTATGTAAGTCTTCTTAATAAACCCTATGTTTCATTCTCTGGCTCTGGGTTTCTTCTTCAGCTTCTTGGACATTGTACCATCACTATTGAAATCCATCGGGGTCTGGCTGACATAAATGCATGCTTTTCCCAAGAGGAAAGACAGTTCTCTAGGCCTGTTTCCTCAAGTATAAAACTGGAATAATAACATTTCCATTAGATTAAATAATATAATAGACATGATGTGCTTAATACAAGTATGTGGTGCTGAATAAGTGATATCACTAGATGGATACAAAGTTCAGAGACTGTGTCTTCCTCATCCTTGTAGTAGTATCTGGTATGAAGCCGCCTGTACATTTTTAAGGGAATTTGTGATTTATAACATTCTCATGAAAGGGGATATTTTCTGGTCCCTTTCCCCATCTGGATGAATAGCAAATTACTAATAAAATATAAAATTGGTCTTTAGTCTCTTCAAATCTGTTATTTCTATGAAGAACATTCCCAGATGACATCACACTTAAGGGATTCAAGGATAGTCAGACTGTATTTACACAAGAGTTAGAGCATATTCCAGAAGTACAGAAAGAATTATGCTGGGGATGTGGTCATTAAGGAATATAAATTATTTAAATTCAGCTTTTCCAAATTCTTAAGTCTGCCTCTGGTCAAGCATGTTAATAAAACCAGGTGAAACATTTTAATTACTTTTCACCTTCTCATCTAGGCTTCAGTGTTAACTATCATTTGCATCTGAATGATGTGAATTATAACATATGGTGCATTAAGACAGGTCTTCATTTAGGGGGTGATCATCAGTAGACATTCACTGTGTTTCTACTCTAGTGAATAGTAGTACTACCACAATGCCTCTATCAATATGACCAGCAATCCCATCAGAATTCCATCGCCAATACCGCCACCAATTCCATTGTGGATACCAACAACAAATTCATCATCAATGCCACCAGCAATTCTAAAACCAATATTCAAACTAACACTAAGGGTGAGCAAATATACTAGACTCTGGGAGCCCACATGAATCAAATGTGGAAACACGGTCTATGGCATTACTGAGTACATAGTTGAGTGGAGGAAATACATCATGAAGCCAGCATTATTCAGTCTTGCCTGGCCTGCGTGGTCCCTTCTTGGGCCACTCTGCTACTCTGTCCCTCACAGGTTTTTCTCTAGCCACATTAGCTTATTGTTAGTTCTAGGTTTTTTCCTACTCGAAAACCTTTACATGTTCTGAACCATCTGCCTGGGGTAGTTGTTTCTAGTATTCACAAATTGAAACCCTTTTCGCACTTAAGCTATCAGCTCAAATGTCACTCCCCAAGAGAAACCTCCGGCCTCCCTTGTGTATTAGGATCATAGGGATGATAGCTCTTGCCTTGCATGGTTGATCTACATTTGTGGTAAGTGAGTATTGAGTACCTAATGCAATGCCTTCAGGTAGCCATTAATAGTACAGGTTTAATATTCCTTATCCAAAATGTTTGAGATCAGAAGTGTTTCAGAATTTAGATGTTTTTTTTCAGATTTTGAGATGCTTGCATATACATAATTAATGAGATATCTTGGGGATGGGACCCAAATATTAACATGAGATTTATTTATGATTTATATACACATTATATACATAGCCCAAGGATAATTTTATACAATATTTTAAATAATTTTTGTATGTAAAACAAAGTTTGCATGCATTGACCCATGGAAAAGCAAAAGTGTCACTATCTCAGCCACCTGTGTGGATAACCTGTGGTTGTTTGGCATCACTGTCACTCCTGACTCTAAATTTATATTGTACCTATAAGCAATCATTTTCTTACACTCATTCACATATAAATACTTAGCAATAAAAATATGACTTTCCATTAATATAGTGAAAAAGTAGTGTGTTCAGGCTAACTTGTCGTTGTGTCATGTTGATGCTTAAAAAGTTTTGAATTTTGGAGCATTTCGAGTTTCAGGTTTTCAGGTTCGATATGCTTAACTTGTAGTAGTAAAAGTAAAACTTGACAGGTGATTCATGTGACTGCATAAAAAGAGCTAAACTGGATATGAAGCCAAAGACCAAAAAAGCTCAGTGAGATAGAAGTTTCAGATTGGAGATGAGGAAGCAAAGCCTTGAGCAGTTATGTGAGTCATGAAGACAGTAGCTGTAGGCCAGCTCTGAGCAGGAGCAGAAGCCCTTCAGAAGGTGTGGACAGTTATAATAGCATGGTGAATGCAATGACACAGAGCATACAAAATATGAAATTAGCAAAGGGGAGGGTATAGAATTAACTGCTTCTGGCATGGATTGCACCTGAGGGCAAAGGAAAACGGTTGAGGAGAGTGGCTCCTAATCACCCTTATGTGTCCTAGTCTTTTTGAAAGTCTTGTTTCTTTCTAGTTTCCTTTTATCTTCTTGTGGTCACAAGGCTTTGGGTGCAACATTATTATGGAAATATAAACCTGAAGTTTTGACTCATTTTTTATTGCATCTGAATCGTATGAGTCTAAGCACAGGGAGAATTTAGTCACCAGTTCTACTTTGGTTGTTAAAAGATAAACATCATCCAACACACTTTGCATAATGTTCCACAGAGGACCTTCATAAGTAATTCTTGTGGCCTGCACCAGTTTTCCCTTACTCTTCTTTAAGTTATTCTGTGTATGAGTCAGAGTGTTAAACTTCTCATATTTATCCTTATTCAGAATCAGTTTAGTTTAGTGAGTTTAAGAGCAAAGATTGAATCCCAGCTCTGTGAGACCTTGGGGTAAGTCACTTAACTTCTCTCTGCCTTAATTTTCTTCTCTGTAAAGCGGTGATAATAATCATACCTAATAATACATAAGTCATAAAGTTGTTGTGACAATAAAATGAAATAATGAAGAAGAATCAGAACGATACCTGGCACATAGTAAGTGTTACATAAATATGAACTATCATAGTTGAACAACTAATGATAAAACACTAGGTAGAAAGTTTTACCAGAAGCTTCTTTTTTCTCAGTTGCCCTAACTTTACATTGGAAATTCAAAAAGTAATTTCAAAGACATTTTATGATCAGCAAATATTCTGCAAAATCAACTGGTTTCAATCATCAGCAATATTTTCTTTATGAGTTAGAATATATCAAGGATGGTTACAACCTCTTTTAAGCTTTTCAGTTATATAACCTCATCTATAATAATAACTGTGTTAGTTAAGGAAATCATTCAGAAGGCTGAATCATCTCCATGCAAATGAGTTCAGCATAATTTCCTTAAGCATGACAATGACTAAAGAGAAAATATTCATTTTCTTTCGTAAGTTTCTGTGTCTGAAACAATTTAGGAAGGTAAATGGGGGAAGGGTGAAATTCATCATTCAAAATCTGTTTGGAGCATCCTGTCCCCAGGTGATGTGGACTAAATATTTGTGTTCCCCCAAAATTCATATGTTGAAATCGAATCCCAAATGTGATGGTAGTTTGAAGTAAGGCCTTTAGGAGGTGATTAGGTCTTGGGGGTGGAACACTCATGAATGAGATTAGTGTCCTTGTAAGAAGATACCAGAGAGCTAACTCTTTCTGCTCCCCTCCAAGAGAGGATACAACCAGAATATGGCCAACTGCAAACCAGGGAGAGAGTCCTCACCAGAACCTGACCGTGCTGGAACCGTGGTCTCAGACTTCCAGCCTGCAGAACTATGACAAATACATCTCTGTTGATTAAGCCACCTCGTCTGTGGTATTTTTGTTATAGAAGCCCAAACTGACTAAGACACCAGGCCATTATCATCTACTCTTAAAGACAGCATTTTCTATGTATTTTGTGTCTAGAGTCTATATTTTACACAAAGTCAGTTTTCTCTTTTTAAAAAAATTTGTATTTTATCTTTGTCCTGAAGCTGGCAATGATGTCAATAGCTTGCTGCTTAGTAGATCTTTAATTAAGACCAGGGCTTTTAGCCTGTATTCCTGACTGTTTGATTTCATCCAGTTTTTTCAGTGGTCTTCAAATGAATGCTCACATTCTATAAAGCAAAAGCATTTATTATACATGGCTTAGTTTCCTAATATAATGAACATCTTAAAATGATGAAAAATGAAAAATAAAAAGAAGAAGAGCTTTTGTAATTTAGCCAAATGTAATTTGTGTGTGTGTGCCCTCAATGGTTGCCACAGGTATCGGGTGCATTTACTTCACTGAGAATATCACTGATCTTGAAGTCAGTCTTTGGAGATATTTAAAGTTATTAAATGTCACATCTCTTGGTAAGACACAAAGATCACGATCACACTTTTCAATGTGGAAAACCTTTGCATTCACAGATTTGGGATTTACAGTTTTGATGGAAGCTTTATGTAGACCCTGTCTCTCACCCCCTGTGGGAACTGTTTATAGCTCCCTGGTGCTGGCAGAAACCCATCCGCTTACTCCCTCTGTAAAAATACATTAGGGTTAAGTGTTGAAGAGGGACAGTACATTTTAGTAACTGAGAAGCCTTCTCTGATATAATTACACAAATGGGAGGACCTTCAGAAAACAGCCTGGGAGAGAAGATAGGATGTAGTGTGAAAAATGCTTGTGTTGGGCAAAAACATTTCCAAAGATCTGCTTTTTATTTGTTTTCTGGCATCTTGAAAGCTTTTGGCACTTTTGGAGCTTAATTTCACCCTCAATGAATTGGAAAATTATGCTGTATAAATCAGTTTATAACACAACTTTTCAGTCATGATGATCAGATTCTAAACATTAAACCTGGAAAATCATAATAAGTTTCAGTAAAATTTCCAAAACATTTCAAAAACTGCATGAATCTCATTCATTCCAAACAATACAGAATTTCATGTTCTAAAAAACTGCTTACTTATATAATATGACATATTATATAATAGTAAGAAAAAATAATCCACAAGCCTTATCCACATGACAAGGGGATTATGGATTGTTGTGAGAATGAGTAATGATACTTGAAATCTGCAGGCGTAATAGAAGACACAAGCCGATAGATCTGTCTTTTAAGAGCGGATGTCTATCCTTTGGATTTCAGTGTGAACATTCTCATCTTCGTGGCAATCAGGACAAAGAAGCAAGCTTTATGTGATCATCAGGATGCCCATTAGTAGCATATGGAAAAAAACATAATATTCTTAGTACTTTCCACAAACTAGCAATCTATTTTATTGGAAGGAAGTGTCTCCTCCCTCTTAATTATTCTGTCTGAAAATCTAGTCCTGACATTTAAAGCAAAGCACGTTCAAATTTCCTTTGAAATTTAAAGTTTGTGCTAAATTAGGGTTGTTTGGTGGGAAGTGAGTTTTGCATTTGTTAAGGAGATTTGGTTATAAAAATTTGATTGACTTAAGATGCTTAAGTGGGTGAATAGAACCCGTGGCAAGAAAACAAGAAATAGAAGTTGGTGGGAAAGTGATTCATTTCTATTTCCTGCAGTTCTTAGGCTACAAGACAAAGAAAGAGTTGTAGATCAAGGGTCAAGAAATGAAGATGTGGCTGCATTTTTTAGGATTTTGCAATAACAATGAAGCAAAATACTACTCATTTACTAAATACGTCATCTGTATTTTTCATAAGACTTTCTTCACGAATAGAACAATGTTCAGTTCTACAGAATGTAGTGGCTTCCTACAGTCAATAATAATTGCTTGATAAATGAATATTGAATGAAATTATGGAAGACTTTTATAAAATAAGATAAATGCTACAAGTATTTCTTCCTCAGCCTCTGTTTCCTTTTCTTCCTCTTGCTTTCTGTATTTATTGGACCCCAGTTACATCCTAGGAATTGCAGAAAGTACTAGAGATGCCATAGTGAACAACACAAAACTTTGCTTGCCCTCATGGAGCTTGTATTCTAATGGTCAAAGTGGAACATAAGGAAGTAAATGGGTTAAACACACAAATCGTGACAAGTGCCATGAAGGACCCAATTAAATAATCAAGTTTGAAAATAACAGTAGTGGGGGGAGGCTACTGTGCTTTGGTTGGCAGAGTATCACTGAGATGGACTCCTGAGTAGTGAGCTGGAGCCAGGAGCCACTGAAGACCTGGTGGTAGAGAGTTTCAGGAAGAGGGAAG
Source organism: Gorilla gorilla gorilla (assembly GCF_029281585.2). NCBI lineage: Eukaryota > Metazoa > Chordata > Mammalia > Primates > Hominidae > Gorilla > Gorilla gorilla. The sequence continues at coordinate 30,074,874 of NC_073227.2, read as the reverse complement.
GCAGTGACTGTGGTGGTGACATCATCGTCTTTCAGAATCTGTAAGAGGGACAGAATGACTAGAAGGTAGCGAGAGAGGGGGACAGTAGCAAGTGATGATGTTGGCATTCCTTTTCTTCTGGTTGGCCCTAGAAACATGTCCTGAAGACACATTGTCTAAGCCTTTATCATAGATCACCTGCTGAATGGATTCTCTCCATCCCTCCTTTCTTTCTTTCCTCTTTTTTCTCGTTTTCTTTCTGCTTATTTGATGATTGTAAATAACAAAATTTAGAGCCCTCAATGGTAGCTCCATTGGGGAATTAATAAGAAATAAGTCCCATTTATCCCGTTTGGAATTTTGTAAAGATAATGAGCTCCATCCATCTGGCCATCTTGGGAAACTACTGTGCCGAGACCAGGCCTCTAACTGTGGGGCTAGACGAGGAGGGCATTTCTTCTAACGACAACGGCTCCATTGTACTTTCTTGTCTGGAAGTGCTCCTCCTGAGGTTGGTGGGCATTGTAGCACTCAGAACTGAGTGGCCCTCTGAGTACAACCTTTCTCCATGTGCTATTCCCCATCTTCTTCCTTTGAAATGAAGTGTTATGTTGCATAGTAGCCTGTCACCAAGAACTGGCCATTATGCTGCCAGCGAATAGGAAGTACTTATGCTTTGAAACAAATGTATGTTATTGTTGTTGGGCTTATTATCATCCTAAAATATATCTTCCTACAACTCCCTCGGATAGGTTACATTCGTTTATGCTATTAACAGTAAATAGGATGAAGGGCTCTCAGTTTGGAGGAAGCCTACAAAGCAATTTTAATCTATTTGATTACCTTACGTTTGAGTTCCTGCTACTATATTCCCAGCAACTGATGATGTGACCTACTCCCGAATATTTCTAACAACAGAAATATTTAATGTGTGTGTAGCTTATTCCAAAATGAAGTCTCTATTGGGCCATTCATTTGGTCACCCTATCCATTCTCCATTCACTTCATTCATTCATCAGTCGATTGGAAGGTTGTTTCATCAATAAGCTATTGAGTGATTGCTATAGGCCAGGAATTTTTTAGTCACAAATGTAAAGACAAACACTATGGAAAGACCTCCACCCTGTTTTTCAATAAGCCTATAGCCGAAAAAAGATACAGAATGTGGATAGTCAGTAGCACTGTGGATGACATTTGCTAAAATGGAAATATGTTCAAAGTTAATTGGGTTTATGTGTCTGCCAAAGTAGTAGTCACAAAGAAAGTAAGTTCTTTGCTTTTAGATCCAACAGAACACAGGAGCAATGGTTCATCACACATGACGTGTATCTAAGATTTTTAAAATATAAAATCTTATATTAATATACCTTTATCAGTCTAATCTTACTCTCCCCAACTTTAAAAATGTTTTAGGCCAGACACTGTGGCTCATGTCTGTAATCACAACACTTTGGGAGGCCACGGCAAAAGGATCACTTGAAGCCAAGGGTTTGAGACCGGCTTGGGCAACTAGTAAGCGCTCGTTTCTAAAACAATTTTTTAAATAATTAGCTAGGCATGCTGGTGCTTGCCTACAGTTCTAGCTACTTGGGAGGCTTACACAGGGGGATCTCTTGAGGCCAGGAGTATAAGGCTGCAGTGAGCTGTGATTGCCTGAGTGACAGAGGCAGACCTTGTCTCTTATAAAAAAAAAAACAAAAAAAACTCAGAAACAAACTTTTAATTTGTCCATTTAAATGTCTTTTATAAAGCTTATTTGCCTTTCTTTGACATCTATCTTTTGGTCTTAGAATGTTATTTCTTGGGCCTAGAGAGCATAGAATATAAGGTCTATTCAGGGTACATTTTAATTTTATTTCCAGATTCTAAATAACTACATGGAATTTAAGTGAATTTCAGGGAAAAAATAATCAGGTATTAAAAAGTTTTGTTGAGCTCTTTAATATTTGTTTTTACTACATTAGCAAAACTATAGTACCTCAGAAACTCACATGACAATGGCTGGTTATTCTGGAAAAGAAGTTCTTGAGACCCTCCTTAGGAAAAGCCACTCATGGATGAGACTTCCATTTCATTTTTGCTGATGAGCTCTCCATGCATTTAAATGAAGCCCAAGCTTCCTGAAGTCCACACTAGTTCAAACTCCCTCTGCCCTTTCCCTGCAGAGGTCAGGGACTCAGCCACTTGAAAGACTGCTTTAGGCTACTTTTGGTACAGTCTCTCAGTTTCTATTTTGATTCTGTCTGGTCTCCTACATGCTTCCGTTTCTTCTTCTGCAAGCTTTTCCTCTGCCCATCTACTTATGTTTCTGTGTCCCAACTCCAGAAATTCTTCTCCTTTTCTTCTCCTTGAAATGCATATTTTTCTTAACTTTGAACTTTGCCTTGGAGACATTAAAGATCAACTAAGTCTCAAAACACAAAATTTGAAAAACTCTTCATGTTTTGTAAAATGCTTTTTTCGCTGTCTTCTGCTTCTTTCTGTCTTCTTTAGTGGCTGTTCAAGCCCTTGCCTACCGGATTTGAATGCTGTGTGACCTTGAGCAAATTAATCACTCTGAGCCTCATTTTTTCACTCACAGTGGTGAGACAGTAATAGTCACTTTATGAGTCAGTTGAGCATTGAATAAGCCAGTGTTAAATGTCATAGCCTAGTGCTTTCCTTCTTATGAATCTTACTCTTTGATGTATATTAAACTGTGCAGTAATTCCAGAAAGAGGAGGTAACATCTCACATACATAATATATTTAATTGCACTCACTTTCATATGAAGACACAACTATAAATGTAGTAGATACAATTTCTGCTTAATAAGCATTAGTAGATTCAAATTTCCTTTGATTGGAACCCACCTTGATCCTTCCCAGTTTGTGTGGAAATAATCTTTTCCATGCGTAGTATCTTTTCCCATCTTAATATGTTCATGGGATACGGGTCTATAGTAAAAGAGAGTGGCAGGTTCTCAGATTTCTGTGAGTACCGGTAGCATTTGTTTTATATGAAGCAGCAGAAAAATATTGAGCTAAGTTTGGGTCAAGGCTAAGATGCCTCAAAGATTTTAAAGTTGTTGTTTTGGGAAACTGTCATTAACCATGGACTACTTGCAATTCACCCAAAACATATTTAGAAACTTATTAATACATAAATGACCTTTATTTACATTGTGAGTTTTTATTACTGGGTAATTTCCACAAACCCAGATATACTACTGCTTTTTAACTCTGCTTAATACTGTGTGCGTATCAACGTGTACAACTTAACAATTACTATATAGTTCTGGTCAAGGCAATTTAGTCTATTCACTAGAATCATTAGATCAGGTCAAAAGCCCTTGAAAATTCAAGGACAGTGACCTAGTTATAGTAGTGTATTTTCTTGAATGTGTTTGAAATTAAGGTTTCAAATACTCATCATAAGTTTATTGACTGAAAATAATATTTACTATTTTATCCTAGGGTACTATTTTTCTTTCACTGCCTTCACATTTAGCTTTTAAACCCTACATATAATCCAACATATTAACATTAGGAAGAAAAGCTGGCTTCTCTACATTCACCCTATTATGACAGCACGTTTATTCATTTGCATTATTTCAATATAAAGAGTTAATTTCTCTTTGAATAATGTCTTTAGCGGAAAACAAATGACAGCCATATCCATAAGAAAAATATTAGTCAAGACAGAACAGCAAAATTTCTCTAGAGTGAAATAAGAGAATTTCTTTTAGAATAAAGCCAGGAAATTAAGAACTTGGAGACTTTAAAAAATATTATAATTCACTGTAAGGATTTAAAAATGAACTATACTCCAACAACAATTACAACTTAACAATTTAACATTACAAATGTCTTCCCAAACAAAGAAGCAGGTATTCTTGGGAAAGGAAGAATGGAAAACTATCAATTAATAAGAGTTTTATCTTTATTTTTGCAACTTCTGGTTTAGTTTTGCCCTTGACAAATCCACATAAGAAGTAAGAGGTTAAAACTATAGGGTCATTGTTAGGTTGTACACATTGATAGCATTCCTGGAAGCGTACCAGATTGTGAAGCTCAAGGTTTTCAAGACAGACACACCTGGTTTGGATTCCATCATTTCCATTTACTGGGAAACCTAGATGGCTATCCACCAGAATAATTATGAGAGCTACTACAAGATTGGAATAAAGCTTTATACATGCCATACAGTAAATTCTCAGTTAATATCATTTTGTTCTCTTCTTTTTCCCTTAGAAGTGAACAGAATAACAACATTATGTTGAAAAAACTTAATTCAACCTGTATAACAATGACCAAGGAAGAACTATGACTAATAAAGATCAAATATGTTCAACCTCAGTAGTTTTTAACGATGAAAATATAAAAATAACTAGCTGCTGGCTTTTCAATTTTCAAATTAACTGTGGTTAAGAATAGGTATCAATATGGGAGATACAGACATTCTTATATTGATGGTAAGAGTATAAATTAGGAAAACTAATATACATTGACTACATGGAATGCCTTAAAATTTCATACCTTTCAACTCAATAATTCTGCTGATTTGCTTACCATGATAATTATATTTTCTTCAAAGATTTATAAACAAACATTTCCATTAGGCTATTTTTAAATAATAAAAAATATATGATGAAACATTTTTGGTCAATAAATGCAGTTATTTCGGAGAATGCTTAATAGCATGACAAAAGTCTCCCCATGCAATATCTCCTTAAAAAGCAAGACAGTCAACTATACACAGATGTATTAGTCCATTCTCACGCCGCTAATAAAGACATGCCTGAGACTGGGTAATTTATAAAGGAAAGAGGTTTAATTGACTCACACTTTTGCAGGGCTGGGGAAGCCTCAGGAAACTTACAATCATGGTGGAAGGGAAAGCAAACACATCCTTCTTTGCATGACGGCAAGAAAGCGAAGTGCAGAGTGAAAGTGGGGAAAAAAGCCCCTTATAAAACCATCAGATCTCATGAAAACTTACGATCATGAGACTAACGTGGAGGTAACTGCCTCCATGATTCAACCTCCCACCGGGTCCCTCCCATGACATGTGGGGATTATGGGAACTATAAGATGAGATTTGGATGAGGACACAGCAAAACCGTATCAATAGATTATTATTCAAATTATATAAAAATAAAAATAATATATGAATTATCGAAACAAGAAAATAATACTCAAAGGGAAAAATTGGTTGTCTTTAATGGTGGGTTATTGATGAGTTCCATTTTCCTTCTTGATACTTTCCTGTGTTTTCTACATCTTTACAATATGCAAGACATGACTTTATGTTCAGGAAAACAGAACAAAATGATGAAGTCGATCTATTGAGTTAAAGTTTGGACAAGAAGCCTGAATGCAGGAGTCCAGGGAACTCTTCAGCCAACAGTCAGGCTTGCCTGAAGGGGGCAGCCATGCTGGTCAGATTGGCCTCTGATTTGAGAGGAGTGACTCACGGGTCCGCGGCCTCTGACAAGGAGGGGATGCTGAGGGATAGGGGTGAGTAGCACTGCCAAAACATTTCCAGTTCATGGGGTTTGCTTGGTTTCAATATGATACCTCTGAGCTTCCAAGACAACTAAGAGTTCAACTATGCTTAGAAACTGTTTTGCCTTATGACAAGGATCTAAGCTTTTCCGACCTAAGTTCATTGAGGGTGTGCAATTTTTTTATAAAGTGGACTGTGATCACATGGCATATGTTCATATTTTCATTTTGCAATATAAAGGACCTAAGGGGGGAAAAGCTACTGTCTATAATCATAATGATTTTATAAAAGAAAGAGCTCTACCCAAAAATGTAGGCAGTGCATGATTACCTAAGGATACAAAATAATATTTTAGTTGGATAAATTTTGTCTTCTGAAAAATTCATTGCATTTTTCTTTGAATTTCATCTTAAGTACGTGAAAGTATTGCCATGGACCCACAAGGGTCTTGGAACTCCCAATTAAGGAGCCACTAAGTAGTACTCGGCTCACTTCTTTATGTTCATCTCACTTCATTCTAACAACATCCACTGTCCTTTTTGTAAAAATGAGAGTACTGAGGCCCACAAGGTGTAGGAAGTACATGTAGCTTGCTTGTCTGACCATATTTCATTGTGTTGTCTATGAGTCTTCACGTATGTGTTCATGTTGTCCAGAATAAAAAGAAAATAAAATAATTGATTTAAATATAGAAATTGCCTTAAGAGTGACTTAAGCTTTAAAGTAGTAAATTTGCTAAAATAATGTTGAAAGCATTGCTCATTGTCCTCTTGGGTATTGCTAGGTTTAGCTGGAAGAGACCAGGAACATTAATTTACAGAGAAAGTACGTACTTCTTGAAAGGGTGATGGTAGTAGGTGAAAGGATGCAGACCAACAGCAGAAAACAATATGAACTTAATTAATATAGGCAGAAGATGTGAAAACTATTCCGTATACAGAAAGTGTTGATCAGAGGACACAGTGATCTTCAAGTCCAAAGCGTAAGGCTGGGTACTGTGGCTCATGCCTGTAATCCCAGCACTTTGGGAGGTTGAGGCAGGTGGATCGCTTGAGGTTAGGAGTTAGAGACCAGCCTGGCCAACATGGTGAAACTCCGTCTCTTCTGAAAATACAGAAATTAGCTGTGCCTGGTGGTGCGTGCCTGTAATCCCAGCTACTTGGGTGGCTGAGGCAGGAGAATGACTTGCATCTGAAAGGTGGAGGCTACAGTCAGCGGAGACCATACCACTGGTTACAGTGAGCTGAGACTGTGCCACTGCACTCCAGCCTGGGCAACAGAGAGAGACTGCATCTCAAAACAAACAAACAAACAAACAAACAAACAAACAAACAAACAAACACCCAAAACACACACATACAAAAGTGTAAGTTTCCATAGGCCTGTGTTCTCCGGAAGTTCTTACCCTCCTATTCTCAGAAATCTCTCTGTGCTCACTCAGCATATCTGAATTGTTCTGAGAAGGCTCTGGCTCTTTGTCCACAACCCCAGAACATTCAGTGTCTACTATCAGATTGTGTGACATGGAGAGAAAAGGCCTTCTAGGTTTTTGCTGGACCAAGATTTAATATCTAAGAGATAGTCTTGTAAAAGGAGAAGGGTTAGTAACAGAAGCAGGACTAGAGAACACCTGGTGGTCCAGGAAGAATAGAGGCATCTGCAGGGAGATTAGTCATCTGTACTAAAATGGAACTAAGTTCTTCAGGTCAGAATATGCAGTGGTGAAAAATCAGGTAGGCAGGAGGGCAGTCATTGCCAGAGAACAAAGGAGAGTGGTAGGAAAAACCAAGAACCCTGAAATTCAGTGTGGCCATTGAAAAGAGGGAAATTAGGAGGAGAGACTTAAGATACAGAGTAACTAGATTGTTACTATGGTGACCATTTAGTCCTGTTAAGTAATACTTACTATATTCCCTCTAAATTCCTGATCCATTCTAGGGTGACACCATAAAACCAACCTTGGTCCTATGTTATACATTTAATGAGAATGGTAACTCAGTATTTGGTTTTATTTATTTATTTATTTATTTATTTATTTATTTATTTATGAGATGGAGTTTCACTCTTGTTGCCCAGGCTGGAGTGCAATGGTGCCATCTCGGCTCACTGCAACCTCCATCTCTCGGGTTCAAGCAATTCTCCTGCCTCAGCCTCCCAAGTAGCTCCAATTACAGGGACCCACCACCACACTTGGCTAATTTTTGTATTTTTAGTAGAGACGTGGTTTCACCATGTTGGTCAGGCTGGTCTCGAACTCCTTACCTCAGGTGATCCACCGCCTCGGCCTCCCAAAGTGCTGGGATTACAGGTGTGAACATCTGCACCCATCCCAGTATTTGGTTTTAATGGACCTATTTTTAAATCTGCTGATATTGTTCTTAGTCAGTGTATTTTTGCTGATCTTTAATCCTTTTTTTTTTTTTTTTTCTCCTAATCCAGGCAATTGAGTGGTGCCTGTCTAAGATTGTCTGGCCACTAACAGATGGGCTGGCTTGCACATGGCCTGTTATCACTACAAATTTGAGAGTGTGCTAACATAAATAATCCAGACTCAAGTCTCCCGTTGACAAAACATGTTTGATTTTATCATGTATATAAAATAAATGTATATTCCTACCATTTTCTTTTTTTGAACTTTCACTCACTTTTTATGATGAAATATACATTAGAAATTTTAAAAAACACTTCATCCTGTCAATCACTTCAAAATTCAGCACATTCTGTTTTCAAAGACTTTCATGAGGCAGTCTGCTTGAAATCTATTTTAACTTATTTTTTTAAAATAGCATTTTATTTTGTTCTGTGGAGCAAGAGTATATTTGGCTCTAAAATTAATTCCACTCGAACAGGCCCAGTTTTCTTTCCACTTAGTCTTGGAGAAAGGGAGTCTTTTCCTTCCTCCTGTCTTTCTAATTAATGTATTTCCTCATTTAGTACTCCGCTTCCAATCCTGCTTCTGTTTCTTAACCCAGAACCCACCAATATAATTTAAGGGTTCAGTGAACTTACATAGGAATAAAAATTTAATCTTTATTTTACTAACTTCCAGTGAATTTAAGGTCCTTAAATTATGGGTGTGTAAGCAACAAAGCACAGAGATTATGTGCAACTTTGCCTCCAATAAAATCATAGATAGAATCATAATCATAATATCACATTGCAGTTGTTACAGATATAGTTAAAAATTACAGTATTTGACCCATTTCTATATATTGATAGTTAATACATTTATAGTGAAGTGTATCACTATATCACAATTTTACTTTTGTAATATTTTTATAGCTTTTTTCAATATGATTAATTTTCTTTATGGACCTATGTATTTTCTTTTATTCATTGGAAAGCATTGTTTTGAGAAGAAGGCCATAGGCTTCACAAAACTGTGAAAGGGATCCATGGTTCAAAAACGATTAAGAACTTAAATTGATTTTTCTGAAGTCTCCTTTTTCTATGTAGACCATAATTTGAATGTATTTTACTTGTCCTGAAATGCCCCTAAGTCAATAAGCTTGTATTTTCTTCTGAAATTCTATGATCTGAAATATTTTCATGTGGCATGTGAAATAAAAGCATTTCTAGTGCCAATTAGAAAAAATGCATCTGACATTAAATTAGCATTTACTATAATGAAATCAGGCCTGTGTGATTAATACAGTGCAATTATACTCATCTGAAAATTTGCTATATTTAATTTTTCTGCATCAAATAATCAAAAATCGTATTTGTCTGTGAAGGATACAATGTTCTTCTCTCGGTGCTGCACACAGGCATTGATTTCCAGTGACAATAAGGCTTCTATAACAACTTAATTGATTATAATATTTATTAAGTGCCTACAGCATACTAGACATTGTGCCAAAAAAATTACTTCTACTGGTATAGAAATGCCTAATACAACTCACAGTTATGGAGTACTAAGTGCAACATGCCCAAATCACCACTGACTATTTCAATGTAGAAAAGCATTTTATGAGTAAATAGATGAAAAAAATGAACCACAGAAATACTTATTTCTATCTATTTATTTGTCTGAATTTATTCCAGAATTAATCAAATCCTGTTTCTATTGGCTGCTGGTGACTCTGTGTCTAATGAAGAATCAGCTCTATGTGCAGCAGTTGGCTCACTGGAGCAATAGTCATGGTGTCCATTATGAGTGATGATCTCAAATAGTGGGAAAGGGCGTGAGCTCAGGAATCAGAGAGACCCAAGTGTGCATCGTGGCTTTTCTACTGACTAGTTCTATGACCTTGTTTAAGTTACATTTGTGCCTCAGATTCCTTATCTTAAGAAATGACAATAATAAGTTACAACTTACAAGGTAGTTATATAAAACACAGACTTATAGGGAAAATGTCACAGTTGTCTGGCAGATAGTAAGCTCTCAACAATTTTTAGTTGTCATTGTTTGTTGTCAGCACTCTTCTCAAATATGCCTCCTTCTCAGCAATAAGAGTTCAAGAACCACATCAATTCCTACCCTCTATTGAAATCTTATGAGCCCAGAGGATGTGGCACACTCCTTGTCTCAGAGAAATACAATCAAGTTAGAAATTAGAAATTTATACAGGAATCAGATGGGAAATACGGAAAGGTAGTAAAAATAGTAAAAAGAATGCTACATGTTGTGATATGAATTTATATAAATTAGAATCCTGGGATGAAATAGGGTGATTGAAGAGAGGTTAAGTGAAAGAACAATTTACCAATATGTGGGTAAAAAAGAGAATCAAAATAGAATGGTGTAGCACCCAAGGAGTAGCAAATATCAGGAGCCATTACTAACCCATGGAACTGAGAGGGGAAGAAGCCTTTTCCAGAATCTGGAGAGAGCTGTGGCTATCACTGCAGGGGAGTACCTCCTGATAGGAGTTACAGCCTTATCTAAAGGAGCACAGCCATTCTCTCTCCCTCTGTGGGTCAGATCCCAGAGAACATACATTCTAATGTCTGTCTCCATCAACCCCCAAACCAGCTGAAAGCCAGAGAGCTCAGGAACCCAGGTAAAGCAGTTTGGACAGACGGCCTCATGCAGCATGATGGAGAAGGACAGAGAGTGAATGTGAAGAGGCAACTGAGATTAGTCAGCAAAATATTATAAGATACATTTAGCAATTTAGAGAAGGAGGGAACAATAAGAATTCAAGCAGTCTCAGGAAGCTGCTCTAACAATGAAAGCTGGGTTCTATAAATAATTCCTGCTTTAGACTTAACATGTTGTGTACATTGTAATCGAATGTGACATAACCATTCTGGTCTAACAATTCCACCCAATGATATGGTTAGGTGCCCCCTTCGAATAACAGTGCTACTCCTTGTTGCGGCTATGCTTATCAGTCACAGTGAATGTAATACAGCTTGGCAAGAGCCCAGGATTTTTGCCTTGCAAGTCTTCAGCAAATGTAGAGAGAGCAAGCAAATTATCTTGTGTGAGCAGAGTGAACAAAATGCATGGGGAGGTAGAATTTCAGCTAGCCTGACAATAGGTCTCAGCCTTGTTCACCTTCCTGCCCTCAAATGGCCAAGGAATCTGTTCAAAGATAAATGCCCTCTGTTGTTTAGAAGGCTTCTGAATCTTTCACCCAGACACCATTGATTACTTCTACAAGACCTATTTATTTGAAACTTCCTATTGATCTGTTTACAGAATTCACTTCAGGACTTATTTTGTAACCGGGATGCTTTCAATTAGGGATTCCTTTGGGTCTTATTTTTATAATTTTGTTGTGGTTGGCAAGGCTGTTTGTATGTTCAGATAGATTGTCCTAAATGTTTAGTCTCATGATTTTGTCCAATAGTAATAATTCAGTCTTTCAACAGTTAATTCAGTGAATAATTCATTGACCAAACATTTTCTCAGTGACTATTTTGTACCAGGCACTGTGGTATGTGTGTATTAGCTAACTCTAAAAGGCCAAATTATTTTCATTTCTTGTAATTCTGATGGACTGATAATATTGTTTTTGCATTGTTCTCTTGAGGTAGATTTTCAGGTCTATCTAGGGCTCAGCAGAAATGAGTTCTGTAATTGATGGGCATGGCTATGAGGCAGTAAGTGCTTTCAACTGTGGGTCAGCTGAGTGGTTGGTTTGCATAATGCATTGTATCATTTAGGTTTAGTAACACTCCTTTTCTATGAGAGGAAACCTTTTTACTACAAGCTCGTTTCAAGTATATATCACCTTATACCTGGAAGGCTCTCTAAATCTTTGTTGAATAAATTAATTTAATATTTAAACATTCAAAGAGATTGGGTTTTATTTGGACAACATGTGGTTCTCTCTACTTCTGTCATACTTTGAAAAGTGACAGAGAAAATGCACATACAAAATGGTGGATACCTTTCTGTGGTTCACATTTCTAAAGATTTTTACTAATGATATCAATGAATCTATACATGAATATTGGAGCTAATGGACCATGTTGGAAATCATGAATGATTAGGTTTTAAGTTCCAGACCACTTCCAAGTGGAATCTAAGAAACAATTGTAAGGTGAAGGTTACATTTTCTGTGACAGCTGTATGGATGTGTTCTATACTGGCTTCATAGAAAAAGTTAATACTATATTTGCCATTTAATTAGAAATAATGAAGCTTTACAACCTCAGGACAATTTTAACAATTCTTGAAAAATATTTGCCAGTACATCTCTTCAGGCATACTCACCTTGCTGAAATGAAATAAATTAGATCTTAGGGTTGTATGCATATTATTTGAGACACAGAAAGAGTGAAATACATTCATGGTAACTGAATCTATTATCTATTCCTTCTTAAGATAACTTCTATCAGGAGGTCTTTGCATCTCCTTTCTCTCTGTCCCTGCTTTCTTCATGTATTCTAAGGCATTATAAAAATCTCATTTTTGGATCACTAGCCTTTGGGTCACGATTCTGTACTTCGACCTGGAATGAAACAAGAGTCTATTCATACCTACAATCGTCAAAACGCCTGCTGCTTCTCTTTAGCCTGTGGATCACTCCTGCCTTTAAAGGGGATTATCAAAATATTCAGCGCTCTGAAGGACAAAGGCAGCAACCTGATAGAATAAATCCTGGCCCATAGCGCTGGAGTAGGAGTTCAGAAGCCCTGAGTGTGAATGATGAATGCCAGGCGTTCACATTTCTCAGGGGGCCTGTGAGAAATAAGGTAGGTGGGTTGGAGGGAAATTTGTTCCTGGGGATAAGACAGTGACTGTGAAGTAGTTCAGCAATATCAACCTTTTGTAGTCAGGATCAGCTGGGTCCTTCTGGCTCTCCCCTTCTCTGAGGGCTGCAGAGATTCCCAGGTCAGAGAATTGCAGCTGATAGGACACTTAACCTCTCTGTTCTATCTACCAGGGGACAAGGCATCATCATTTCCCATTGCTTTTTTTCTTTCTCCGTGTTAAAAAAAATTATTCAGACATTTGTTAAAATGGTAAGGCAGACTTTATTCAGGACTATTGCAGTTGGTGCAGGGAAAACTGCAGTGTGGTTTTGCAGCAGGGAAGAAAGACTGGGCTCAACCCTGAATATAACAAGAAATAATGGGAAATCAAAGTCAAGGAGAAGAGTGGAGGAGAGGGGATCAGTGAACAGAAAATTACTAGGAGGAAATCTCAGGGGTAAGGCGGGGGGTGGGGGTGGGTGGGGGGAGGTGGGGATCTGGCTAAATTGGCCTAACAGGATGCTTGCTGAAGATAAACCTGGGTGATCAAATTCACTGGGAAATGGTGGAGGATGAAAAATTGGATCAGATATTGAGGGTGATAAGATATTGATGGATTCTGGCAAAAGCAACTTGAGAGGAATCTTGCTAAAACTGGGCTCTTTGTTCAATTCCCACCTATGAGTGAGAACATGTGGTGTTTGGTTTTCTGTCCTTGCGATAGTTTGCTCAGAATGATGGTTTCCAGCTTTATCCATGTCCCTACAAAGGACATGAACTCATCCTTTTATATGGCTGCATAGTATTCCATGGTGTATATGTGCCACATTTTCTTAATGCAGTCTATCATTGATGGACATTTGGGTTGGTTCCAAGTCTTTGCTATTGTGAATAGTGCCACAATAAACATACGTGTACATGTGTCTTTATAGCAGTATGATTTATATGGGGAACGTCACACACCGGGGCCTGTCGTGGGGTGGGGGGAGGGGGGAGGGATAGCATTAGGAGATATACCTAATGTAAATGACCAGTTAATGGGTGCAGCACACCAACATGGCATATATGTAGCAAACCTGCACGTTGTGCACATGTACCCTAGAACTTAAAGTATTAAAAAAAAAAAAAACTGGGCTCTTGAAGGACATGCTCAAGAATGGGGCTTAATTGGACTCAGAGGATCCTGATTAAAATTTAGTCAAGGAGAGAATTCTTGTCAACCACATGTTTTTCTGTCTATTCTTTTTCTCCTTTACTAGTATTTGGTATTTTTTTCTTACTCGATTTGAATTTAGTTAGCTATTATTTATTATTACTAATACTTAACTCTAATCCATGTAGTATGTTAATTGCTTCATGTGCCTCATCTTGTTTAATCCTGACAACAAATTTGAAATATGGCTCCCTCTATCATAAATGAGCAAATGAGTTTCAGAAAGGTTCCCAAGATCTTACCTTGTCCAAGAATATGTTGTTGGTGGGCTGGTTCGGGTTCTTGACTTTGCCACACAAAAGAATTTGAGAGCGAGTCCAAAGTCAGAGTAAACAAAGAAGCTTATTAGAAAACAAAAGTATACTCTGAGAGGCGAAGCAAGCTGCTCAAAGGGAGAGATGGCAGATAGTGCCTTAAGAGGAATTCTTTTTATGGGAGCTGTTCATACATACTCATACTGATGAGGTGAAGTATGCAAAAGCAGACCTGCAGTTGGAGCATTTGCTTAGCATCTACATGTTCTAACATGCATCACATGTATCAGTAGCATATAAAATCTCCACCTAGGGGTGTGTTTTTTACTGTTATGACATAAAGGTTACTATAAGCTAGACCCTGAGTCTAGTTGTGCATACGGGACCCTAGAGAAATCCCTAGCCCCCACAAGGCAGAAATTTGTAACTAGTAGTTTCCTGGGCTTTCAGTGCTGATCGGCTGGAGACTGGGGGAGGTACATCACAAATAAAAGACTTTTGTTCCCTTCGCTAGGCCTTACTAGGTATTGAGAACATGTAACCATCTGGCGGTCTGGTGGTATCCTATAGGAATGCAAAAGAGTTTACCTTGCAAACTCTTTACCTTGCAAAACAGTTAGATGCTGACACACTAAGGTGATGCTAAGTTGCAAGGGACCTAGAGTCCACTGGGAACAGCTAGTATGGCCTCCTAATCTTACTTATCCTGCCGCAGATACACAGATGGTGTAAGACAGTCCTGGGATGTGATCCAGCCAGATTTTGCTGACTAAAAAGCCCACTTATTTACTATGACACAATATGCAGGTATTTCATGTGTTAAATTTAAATGCGTTTAGACTGGCTGGTTATCTCTCAAAGACACCTCATTGCCTAAGCCAGGCATCAGGCTTGTATGTGTGTTGTATGTGTGTATGCGATATACCTATCTATAGATATCTATCTATCTATCTATCTATCTATCTATCTATCTATCTATCTATCTATCTATCTATCTCCTTCTCTCTCTATGTGGTGGTGGGGGGGAAGAGCAAGAGAGAGAGATAGTAAACAAGCGTAAGCCCTAAAGGAAAAAAAATTCCTAAAAGTGAAAACATAAGAGACAACAGAAAGAATTGTTTTGCATAATACAGGAACAGGGAATTTAGGTTGACCCTGGCTGTTCAACAAAGTCTGGGGCCCTGGAATTTGGGAAGAAATAGGGGACTTGAAAGGTTTTTAGAAGGATCATGGCCCAGGTTGAGACCTAGGAGGAGAATGAATAGTAAGAAAGAAAACCTTGAAGACAGGAAGGCCCAGAAACTTAAAAGTGTCAAATAATACAACTTAGATTTGGTTTTGTTTTGGATTCTACCTCAAGTGTCATTCTCAACCTTCTAGGAGCCTACTGGGTAGAGGATGTGCTCTGGAGAATAAAGGAAAAGGCGTTCTCCATACTCCACACATGCGCTGAGTCAAGGAGCTATAAGAGGACCACAGGATGGTGTACAGAGCAATGAGGATCTAGCCGGGAGGAGAAAATTGGGGTAGAAATAATAAGAAAATCGAGGCTCCCTCCCCCAGGATGCTCAGAAATAATAGCAGCAGTGCAGGACGTCCCCCAAGCAAATAGGATAGAGAATGGGGTCAAGTTGCTTGGATATTAAAGAAACCCATGACCCCATAAGATTGGAATAGATAGGGTCAACTTAGGTTACAGGGTTTTCAGTGTTCTGAGAAAGTGAAGAAGTGCTTCTCCTCAGGCTTATTTTGGAACTTCTACTGGTTTTCCCAGTGAGAACATTTTAACAAATACTCCTGTTGCTGTCAGCCTATTTTATAAACACCTTTTGCTATCAACCTGTCGTGTAAATATGTGGTCAAAGAAAGATCAGTTCCAATGGGTTTTTATCATTTTTCTTTATGGCATTATGTTCTGGAGGCATGATATGAAGCCACCCCATGGTCTATACCACCTGCCTTTGTAAATGTTTTCTAAATTGTATTTCCTGAAATGTGTTTCAGGATGGATTCTCATTATCTCCAAATTGACAGTCAATTACTACTTTTTAAGGATGTCAGCACATCTGTGTTTCCTTGAGGAAATAGAATTAGATTCAGTAGCAATAGTTAGCATTTAACTGGGTGCCTATGAGCCAGACACTCTTTCAAGTACCTTAGTGTTAGCTATCAAATACTAGAGGTTGCTACTATTCTTACTTCTATTTTACTAATAAAGAAACCAAGAGGTGTAGAAGTTAGGTCTTTTGAAAACGGTGTCGTAGCAGCGATCAGTAGCAGACTTAGTCATACGTTTAGGCTATCAGGTTCCACTCTAAGCCTATACAACCTCTTTTTTAAATTTTAATTTTTAGTTATTATAGATAAAAGTTGTACATATTTATGGGGTACAAGTATACACATATGAAATGCGTAATGTATACATCCCCTTGATAAAATAACTTTGGGTTATTGGAAATAGTACAGTTTTTGATAATCCCATTTTATTGTTCTCAAGCCCTAAACTTTCAATAAAATATCTATGCTATTTTGTCAATGGTGGTCAGGAATGAATGTGTTCTGATGTTAGCCTTTGTGAGTTTAGGTTACTGAATACACATGAAAATGCTATCCATAGGATTTCAGAGACTGAAAAGATTAATTATCCCTTCCCCTCTGGTTATACTAGGAGCAATTCAAGCAAGACTTCTAGGTCGGAAAATATTTTTGGCTAGATAAGGAATTCTCATTCTTTTTTTTTTTTTATTACAGTGAAGGATGATTTTAAAACTAAGGTAACTGACAAAAATATAGGGTGCACTAGAATGACCCGAAAGGATTCTTGAAGATCATTTGGACATCTTTTTAAAAAAGACCATCTCTGTAAATTAGAAGGTACAAATGCTTTTCTTTTATTGGCTCACTGTGATGACAACATGGCTCTAAAAAGATTAAGAAGAATGATATTGATGAAAAGATTTATTTAGAATATGTTATTAAATTTGAGGGATTCCTGTAACTATTGTTTCTGTGGTTTAGAGGATTCTCACTTGCTCAATTGATTTGGTGAGAACCGTTTTTCCATGTAGAGGTTTTGGCCTGGTTGTGGCTTGTGCTATGGGATGCTCCAGCATCTCTGCTTTCTGTCTTGAGAAAACTCAGTGACTAGCTTCATCGGTGATCCTTTGCCCTGCAGAGGTCAATCCTGTCCTAACCTCTAGTGTGATCTGTTTTAAGGAATTGGAAGAACGCTACTGGTCTGTAGAAGCTGCTGTCCAGTATTGTGCACGTTTTGGACTCCAGAGACAGAGAATGTAGTAGTAGAGAATTTGCAAACTAACTTTGACTCTAGTAATTCATATCAAGACTTTATGAGCAGAAAGTTGGTATACTTGCTTTCTACAGCACCCCACCCCCTCTGGTAAATTTTTTTATGAAAAGTGAGACTCATTTCTACTTCTACATTGGGTGATTTACTTAAATGAACCCTTCCTTCAAATTGTTGCACTGAATTCATTACATTGAATTCAACAGTTTATTGCACCTCTAGTATTTGCAATATGTCATGGAGGCAGACCTTGGTTTAGAGTACAATTTTTAATACAATTTAGCAAGAAAGACACATACTTAAATTTAATTCTGATACAAATTAACACTAAAGTTGAAGCATTAGAATTCCAGGCTAAGCTGGCCGGGCGTGGTGGCTCATGCCTGTAATCCCAGCACTTTGGGAAGCCGAGGCCATTGGATCACAAGGTCAGGAGATCAAGACCATCCTGGCTAACACGGTGAAACGCTGTCTCTACTAAAAATACAAAAAATTAGCTGAGCATGGTGGCGGGCACCTGTAGTCCCAGCTACTGGGGAGGCTGAGGCAGGAGAATGGCGTGAACCCGGGAGGCGGAGCTTGCGGTGAGCTGAGATAGCACCAGTGCACTCCAGCCTGGGCGACAGAGCGAGACTCCGTCTCAAAAAAAAAAAAAAAAAAAAAAAAAATCCAGGCTGAACTATGGAATTCACTTTGAATAGGTGTGGAATTAGATTGAGAGTTTTACTGAAAACTCTGAAACAGAAATACAGTTTGACTAGTATTTATGGACCAAGTACTTTGTTGTCATTGTCGACGTGCATGGATAAGGACAGCATACTTTATACCTGCTTTTCCTTTCTCTTCTAGTATCTTGTATGCATTATGCACGTGACCATTCCCACTCTTTAAGTGTAGATTCCTAAAAATCAGAAAATCAGAAGAGACTGTCTTTACTAATTACTTCTACATTTCATGGCCAGACTGCACCTCATTTGGGGCGCCTGTCCTATGAATGGGAGCAGCAACTCCCTACAGATATTATGGCAAAAGCCAACAGGTTTATTTATGGTAGTGGAGCTGCTTTCTGCTTTTTCCCCTGAATAAACAGAGCTTGACCCTGGTCCTCCTCAGAGAAGTGGAGAAGGCAATTTTACATAACAAATTTCAGTTAGTTGTGCAAATGGAGAAGACTTGCTGTGATTTGCCTGAATCCAGAGAAGATGTGCAAAGTCTCAGTGTTTGCGCCAATTTCAATTTAAGCTGCTGATTATCTGTATGTTATTATAACATTTAGAAAAAATTAATTATTTTAATTACCAAGCCATAGGAATGCAACTCTGCAAGCTTTATTTAAATCCACAGTGTAGCTGTGGCAATCATTTCTGAAATAACTCTTCTAGTCTTGTTGCATTTATTTTTGTATTGAGATTTATTTTTTATTAAGTTCATCAAAGTCCCTTCATAGATAGATGCCATATATATAATATATATAAATCATACATTTGCCACCATATATATATATATGGTGGCAAATGTATGATTGAAACCTTTCTAGTTGTTTTAAAAGAGTCTCATTTGTTGGCCAGGCACCTACAAATGGTGGCTCATGCCTGTAATCCCAGCACTTCGGGAGACCAAGGCAGGCAGATCACCTGAGGTCAGAAGTTCAAGACCAGCCTGGCCAACATGGTAAAACCTCATCTCTACTAATAATACAAAAATTAGCTGGGCATGGTGGCGCATGCCTGTAATCCCAGCTACTCCAGAGGTTGAGGCAGGAAAATCACTGAACCCGGGAGGCGGAGGTTGCAGTGAACCGAGATCACACCATTGCACTCCAGCCTGGGCAACAAGAGCGAAACTCTATCTCAAAAAAATAAACAAATAAATAAAATAAAAATTAAAAAAGAGTCTCATTTGTCATATTTTGATGTGAAATTCAGAAGTCAGTACAACATTATGAGTCAGGCTGATTTCTTTTTTCTTGTACTTTTCGTTTTTCCTTTCCTTTCCTTTTCTCTCTTGTCCTATCCTGTCTTGTTCTATCCTTTCCTTTCCCCTTCCTCCTTTCCTTTCTTCCTCCCTTCCTCACCCACTTATTTCTTCTTTTTTTTTGTTTGTTTGTGTTTGTTTTTATTGATGATGGAAGTGATCATGAATGGTGAGTGAACCACTAAATCATCTTTTGCTTCCTATAGGGATCTATCTTTCAGCAGTCAAACAGATAAATTATCATCTTGAAAAGAAAGTTATTTGTTATTTAGGATTTTTTTTCTCTCTTCTCATGAATGAGCTTTTTTTAAAAATTTGACTTAAATTCTTCAAGTATGAAACAGCAGAAAAAAAAAGAGAGGCAATATTCTCTTATAGCTCCTTGGGACCATGCATGGAGTTCCATCACTAAGTGGTGATATTTCTTTTTAACTTTATTTCAGTCATCTAGTTTATTTCAGCATCATCTTGTCAACGTCCAGATCATCAGCATGTGGCATGTGCTGAACTGAGTTGCTTGCTGCTTCTGCATATGTCTGGTAGGAAACCCAATTTTCCGCATTTATGCCTATTACCCAGCATTCTTTCTCTCTTTTATTTCACTGGAAGGTAATTAAAATTGCTTTTGTCAACCAGTCTTCATGGGACTTTGGAGTTTTGCATAAGGGTCTGGTGTTCAGTATGAGGGATTCTGGGAGCTCTTTCTTTTTGACAAATCTAAATTCTAGCCCTGGCACCCTTTTCTCAATACCAGACATGTGGATAAAAGTAGATGTATGAGAGAGGGAAGGAAATATTTCTTATCCCTCATCAATTGAAAAATATATACCTTGTTCTAATCCTTTTATTTTCTGGAATCCCAGGACTGAACATGTATGGCAGATATCTAATAACTGGAGGAATCCTGAGATTTTTCAGTCTGGCAGTTTTGATGAGTCACACAAATGAACATCTTCTCATTGCTTTTTCATATAGGGCATTATCATGTCCAATCCAGTTTTCTTACAGCACACATGCAAAAATGAAATGGTCCTAAAAACCTGGTTGTTATGGAGAAGCATGTTTGTATCAGTATGAGACAAAATAAAATGTAGTGATCTTGTGAATATCCTTGATAATAAATAAAATAATCTATGTTACCTATTGTGTTTCCCTTGCTTATAAATGTTTGAGAATATTTTGGGTTTATGCAGAATATATTGCAGTATTATCCATGGAAATTAACTAAGAAGCAGCAAAAATGGAATTTAAGCAGTTTAGCCATCTCATAGTGAGAAAGTGTGCTAAAAACTATAACCCATCTTTGGATTATTATATTATGACAATGAGTTCATGGGAATGTGGAAATATTAATCTGATGCTAGTCATGTAACAAAGTCACTATTCATCAGTTTCATAGAATTATTACATTTCTACCATGGAAAAACATTGCTTCAGGTCTTCATTAGTATATTACAGGAAAGTCAAAGACTAATTGTTTTTGTGTTAAAGCAAATTATAATTGTAGGTTGTTTAATATTTGCATTTGCCAAGGAAAACCGAGACACCTTAGCCTCTTCACATATAATAAATAATCCTTTATTTTGTAAATATGTTCATAGGCCAGCTTTAGTGACAAAGCTCAGAGACCAATTTCAACTTTCACAGCTAATAGAGGAAATGGATCTGTGGGGATAGTTGCAGGTATGGTTGGATCTAGGAGCTCAAGCAAGATCATGAGGGTTCTTTTTCCCTTTTTTCTCCTTTCTACTTTTTGTTTCTCCATTTCTTCTCCTGCTCTAAGCCCTGTGTGTCACTGCCTTGCTTTGGGTCTGGCCTCATTCTCTTCATGCATTGGGTAAGACGGATTCTAGCATTGTCCTATTTGTTGTGTTCCTCTCTTCCTTCTTCAGAAAAGAGAAGCAATACCTTCCCCCTCCCCATCTATCTATCAAAAATAGTGGCAGGGCACTGATTGTCCTTACTCGGTTAATGAAGCCATCCCCTTACCTACAAATTGAGAGGGGATAGTACATATTTGATGGTTCAGGTTTAGGTGACATACTCACTCCCACAGGCCAGGAAGCAGAATGCTGTTGCTATCTACTTCATCCAGGAATTTTTAAAATAGTTTTTTCCGTCTATTTCTGTCTGCTGACCTCCTTCTAAATAGACCATCTGCCAAAAAAAAGAAAATTCAATCCGTGGAATTTATTAGCCATATATATGGATAACACACTTACCAAAAGCTGCCTAGGAATTACCTGAAATAATTCTGGATTGCTTTTGATAAAGAATAACGACTTCATAGAATAACAGTTTTTTTGTTTTTTGCCACATCAGCAAAAATAGTAGTATGAACACTGAATTTTTTTGCCCTTATTGTTGGCGATGATGATGAAACTGGTGGTATTAACAGTACCAAAGCATGGGAAAAAAAATCACTTAAGGTGAATGTTTGAGAATTCTATGTTAATTCTTTTTTTTTTTTTTTTTTTTTTGAGACGGAGTCTCACTCTGTCACCCAGGCTGGAGTGCAGTGGCGCGATCTGGGCTGACTGCAAGCTCTGCCTCCCGGGTTCACGCCATTCTCCTGCCTCAGCCTCCCGAGTAGCTGGGAATACAGGTGCCCGCCACCACACCCGGCTAATTTTTTGTATCTTTAGTAGAGACAGGGTTTCACCGTGGTCTCGATCTCCTGACCTCGTAATCTGCCCACCTCAGCCTCCCAAAGTGCTGGGATTACAGGCGTGAGCCACCACGCCGGGCCCCTTAATTCTGTTTACATATTCATTTAACAAATATTTATTGAACACCTACCATCTGGCTGGGAATCATCAGTGATCAAGACAAATACAGCCCTTCCCTTACTTAAATGTCACTTTCTCAATGAAGCTTTGTGTGTCTGCTATACTGAAAACTACCACCCCTCTGCTGTGCTTTTACCCATCAGCATTCCCTATTCTCCTTTCCTGCCTTTTTATCTTTGTGGCAGTTACCATCATTTGATTGTATTTTACTTATGTATTCTTATCTCTTTTGATGAGAACTTAAGCTCCCTTAGAACAGAGAATTTTATTTTATTATGAGTTATATTGTCAGCATCTAGGACTATGCCTGGCATGAGGAAATAAATAACAACATTTGTTGAAGAATTGATGAGGTCCTGCCTGTGGTCGCCCTCTGTTTCTGTTGCCTATGGATGGACACTAAGCATGCTAACTAGATAGATGCTGACCTCCTTCTGAGAAACAAAGTAAAGCAGCCTAAAGTAACAGAGAGTGATGGGAAAGGGGCAAATTTAGATTAGATGGCCAGCAAGGCCACCTTGCTGATGAGGTGATATTTGGTCCTGGATGATGTGAGGGTATGGTCCAAGCTACTTCTTGGGGAGGAGACTTCAGAGCAAAGGGAAGAACAGATGAAAAGCTCAGAGGTGGAATTATCCCTGGCTGTAGTGAAGGAGCAGCAAGATGTTTAAGGAGGCTTGGAGGAGGGTGGGAGGCAGTGAGAGGAAAAGAGAGAAGACATAGCATAGGGGCCAGATCAAGCATGCTGTGGTTAAGATGGGGTTTTACTCTGAGTGAGATAAGTTATAAAGACTTCTTGAGCAGAAGAGTGACATGACCTGACCCGCGTTTGCTGGGGCTATGTTTGTCAATCAAGGAAGAACAATAGTTGGAAGAAAGAACAATGGTCGGTGGCCACTGTGTGAGTCCAGGTGTGAGACAGAGGCTGTGGACTCAATTTAATAGTGGTGCCAGCAGTGAAAGTAGATGCAAGTAGATGCTGGGATTTTTTTTTTTTTTTTTTGAGACGGAGTCTCACTCGGTCGCCCAGGCTGGAGTGCAATGGCATGATCTCGGTTCACTGTAACCTCCGCCTCCTTTGTCCCGGCTCAAGTGATTCTCCTGCCTCAGCCTCCCAAGCAGCTGGGTTTAAGGAACCCACCACCATGCCTAGGTAATTTTTGTATTTTTAATAGAGATGGGGTTTCACCATGTTGGCCAGGCAGGTTTCGAACTCCTGACTTCAGGTGATCCACCTGCCTTGGCCTCCCAAAGTTGGGAATATTTTTAAAGCTTGAGCTGAAGAAATTTCCTAATAGGTTGGATGCAGAGTGGTAAAGAGCACACAAAGATGACTCCAAGGTTTAATTTGACTTTTTAAATTGAATTATTATATAAATTTACCAAAAACTTCATATCCCTTGAAACCAGTGAGTTCTGTTAACTCCCATTGTGTGGTTATACTTGAAAAACATCTTTAAGGAAATAAGTTATACTTTGTAATATTTGAAATATGAAAAGCCTTGCTAGAATGAGCATGTGAAATTATTGAAGAGATGAGTTAAGTTCTAGGATGTTACACCTTGAATAATTGATGACAAAATACTCAATCTTTAATATCTATGTACATCTAACAACTGCCCCATTTTTGATATTCTTGAATAGTTTGTTCTGCTCTGGAAAATATAGTTGCCATTTGTAGCACTGAGAGTTTTTGAATGGAGTGGCTGTTGACTGGGTGGGAGGAACAGGCAGTTTTGGGGGTAAGAAAAAAATTTCAGAATTTTCTATAAGGGAAGAAATTAATCAGTTTCAAGATTTAGCAAAATAAAAGAATGAATATTTGTAGACTGTGACACTAGCACTTTATTGGAGCCATAGTTATGTCACGTGTATATCTATACAACTACATAGGCTATGTGTATAACTTCAATTGTGTATACAAGCATCCAGGTTGAGATCTGGGCTCTAAATGTCCTTTAAAAACAAAATGTTGTATCTGATTTTTTTTTAGTGTCAGTAGAAATCTGAGTCTAATGATAAGCCAATTATCTTAAAAGTGTTTTAAGAGATCTCAGAATTCAAATTCCACTGTTCAAGTATCAAATTTCTTTTTAAGCATATTTAGGTGAGATAAAATAATTATATTCTTTTAGCAAAAATGGGAAAAAAGTCATAACATTTAAAATTATAGTCATCTCAAATATGAAACATTTTAAACTCTTCTAAATTCTTGACGAATCTGGCCAGGCACAGTGGCTCATGTCTGTAATCCCAGCACTTTGGGAGGCTGAGGCAGGCAGATCACTTGAGGTCAGGAGTTCGAGACCAGCCTGGCTAACATAGTGAAACCCTGTCTCTACTAAAAATACAAAAATCAGCCGGGTGTGGTGGCATATGCCTGTAATCTCAGCTACTTGGGAGGCTGAGGCACAAGAATTGCTTGAACCCAGGAGGTAGAAGTTGCAGTGAGCTGAGATTGTGCCACTGCACTTCAGCCTGGGCGACAGAGTGAGATTTCATCTCAAAAAAACAAAACAAAACAAAAATTATTGACAAATCTTCTCCTTGATCATAAATACATGCATTTAAAAATTATGTTTGGTTCAATACCCTTTTGAATCAGTTGATGTTTTTTAGATAGCGTCTCTCTCAGTTGTCCAGCCTAGACTGCAGTGGCACCATCACAGCTCATTACAGCCTAGACCTCCAGGGCTCAAGCAATCCTTCCACCTCAGCCTCCCAAGTAGTGAGTAGCTGGGACTGCAGGCATGCACCAGCATGACCAGCTAATTTTTGTAATTGTTATTATTTGTAGAGATAAGTCTCACTCTGTTGCCTGGCTAGTCTCCAACTCCCGGGCTCAAGCGATCTTCTCACCTCAGCTTCCCAAAGTGCTGGGATTACAGGCATGAGCCGCCACTACCTTCTGAATCAATTTTTTAAACTCCATTCAGATACTAATTGATAGCTGTACTCTCTAGTTGCAGAAGTAGACCATTTGACATGATTCCTTAGGTAAATGAGAGCACAATTCTTTTTTTTTTTTTGAAATGGAGTATTGCTCTGTCACCCAGGCTGAAGTGCAGTGGGGCAATCTCGGCTCACTGCAAGCTCCGCCTCTCAGGTTCATGCCATTCTCCTGCCTCAGCCTCCCGAATAGCTGGCACTACAGGCACCCACCACCACGCCCGGCTAATTTTTTTTTTTTTTTTTGTATTTTTAGTAGAGACGGGGTTTCTCCGTGTTAGCCAGGATGGTCTCGATCTCCTGACCTCGTGATCCACCCGAGAGCACTATTCTTAAGAAGTGGTGAGTCTAACAATACCTTACAGGCCAATTAAGCCAGGTGAAAGGGTCCTCAAAAGGATAGCAGGACAGCGATGAAGGGAAGTCAAGTGTCTGTCTCTCTCGACCATTCTGCCTGCTTCCACAAAAAATCTGGAAATGTCTTGCCCTTTGCCAAGTGTTCATAGGGATGACTAGTTCAGCAACTGGTGGCAAGTTGCCGGAAGATTGTTTATTTATGTTTGGCTGAAGTTTGTTACTCACAGTTACTCTTTTTGGTCTTATGTCCTATGTCTGATAAAATTCCCTTATCTAAGAGCAGTGATTTTGAGGATCTTCCTTGTGTCTGATTTTGCTTTGAGGGTTGGATAATCCTATAGATTCCCATCTCTTTACTCCCACACAGTTTTATTATAACATCATGTTTGTTTTTCTAAATTTCCTGTGTTTTCTAAATTTGGAGCCTAAGAACTATAAACAATTAATACTCTATATGAGTATATCTTAGGATACTGTGGTTTCAACTAACAGCCACAATAACTTTAGGAAAATAAGTTGTCTTAAAACAGTAATCAGTAGGATTTCCTAAATACTGTTAAAAAGGAAATTAATTGATTTTGATTTATGAGAAAATTTTTAAGCTGTGTTAAAATTTTGTCTAAAAAGCACACACAATTAGGAGTGATGGCAAGTTACCTTGCTTTTAACTTTATTTTGGTGGTACCTTATTGTAAACTAAATATATTAAAAATGCCAATGTGCTTGTAAAAGTAATTTTTATTGTAATATTACAGTGAACCTTTTGAGTTGAATTCTTCATCGCATAACCATAATTTCTACGTAAACTCCATGGAGAGTTAGGGAATGAAATGAGGCAGAAATTGGGCCACTAGGGTTTTAAGCTAAATTTCATTTCAGAGAAAGCCGAGACACTTTCATTTTTTCTTGTGCTAGTAATCAATCCAGAAAATGACAAGAAAAGCACTTCTTAGAGCTATCAAGAAATTAAACTTTTTCCTAGCCATTTTTCTTCTTTGTTCTCTTTCACACTGAAAATATCCAATTATAGAAGTGACCGTGACAAAACTTGATAATGTTATGAGATCCTTGGGGTGTCACTTCACCAGCTGGAAACCTCTGTGGCCAGTGGCGCCTTTGCCTGGGTTTTGCTCTTGCCCACTGGGCCCTCTTGACCCGGCAGGCTGAGCTCAGCTCATGCTACCAGCCTGGATCCCATATCTGCCAAGGGTGACTGGAGTGGTGAGGGTTGTGTGAGTGAGTGAGCATGGGGTCCGGCCACTGTGCGCAGCCAAGCATGCTGGCTGCGGTGGGGTGGGCAGCTCCAGGCACCATCACGGGTGCCACCTCCCCGTGAGGCTGCTGCTGGACCAGGTGTACAGCAAGCAGCTTCCACAGCCGGCACTGGGGAATGTGGTGGCATTCAGAAGCTTGGAGAGACCAGAAACTGCAGAACCCCAAAGAGGGTGTCACAGCCCTGGCTTGGGAGCTAAGTCTGGGCTCCCTGAAGGGCCACTGCCCTTCTCTCCTTGTTGCCTGCAATGTGGTGAGCAAGGGGGTTGTTTCAGCCCTTTTTGTGTTACAGCTCTTTCAGCCCTGCCATTCAGCAGAACCTGATTTCTTGTCCTGCAGCCAGGAAGAATGAAGTATGCAAACAAGTGGAGAGTGAGCAAGGCAAAGAGGAGCTTTGCTGAGTTATAAAACAGCTCAGAGGAGACCCACAGTGGGTAGCTCCTTTCCTCAGGCAGGGTGTCCTGACGAGTGTTCAGCTGTCAGCAGAGAGGTGACCCTGGAGTGGTTAGCTCCTCTCCACAGGTCCATTTTTCCATTGTCTTCTCACCTCTCAGGAGAGAGAAAACCCTGGTGGGTAGCTCCTGTCCACAGCTGGTCATTCCATCATCTTCTCAGCTCTCAGCAGAGAGGAGACCCTGGTGTGGGTAGCTCCTCTCCACAGCTGGTGGTCCTGTCATCTCTTTTCAGCTCTCAGCAGAGGAGACCCTGGCATGCATAGCTCCTTTCCACAGCTGATCATCTTGTGATCTCTTTTTAGTTCTCAGCAGAGAGGAGACCCTAGGGGTAGGTAGCTCCTTTCTGCAGCTGGTGGTCATGTCATCTCTTTTTGAATCTGGCTGAGTTCTGGGGTTTTTATGGACTTCAAAGGAGAGGAAGTGTATGCTGATTGTTCATGTAAGGCCATGGGCAGGCCCAGAAAAAACATAAGTTCCCACTCTGCAGAAGTGATAGCCTTGCCCCCCAGGCTTCAGGCCTTTCCCCACTTGAAGGTGGGGCTTCACCAGGCACCTGTGTCTTTCCACCCAGGAGCCTATCTGCCTCCTGCCGCTGTTCATGATGCCAAGACTGTTTGTGCTGAGTGGTGCCAGCAGGCCAGCTCTGAACTGCCCTTGGCCTCCATCCCATGCTCCTCGGTGCCCAAAGTCTGGAGGAGTCCAAGGCAGCAGGGGGCTGGTGTGTCAGTGCTGCCCCAAGAGTGCACATACCTAGCCAGGTTGTGACAGCACTCAGGCTCAGCCTCCACTTTGCTCTGAGATTGGAGTGGGCACTTGGAGTGGGGAAAGGCCAGGCAGAAGGAGCAGGCACCCTCAAGCGCTTGGAGTAGGAAGAGGCCAGGCAGTAGAAGGGGAGGGCTTCCAGGGCTCCTGAGAGTGCAGAGATGCTCAGGTTTACAGCCACAGCTTGAGCAGCTGTAGGTGTGCCCGGGAAGGTGGGGCTCCTGCCTGCTTCCAGCCCCCAAGAACACAGGCATGGCCAGGTCTGCAGCCACAGCTGGGTGCCACAGCTGCACCTGGGGAGTGCAAGGCTCCTGCCTTGCCAACTCAGAAGGGGGTGGAGCTTCCGCCTGTTCTTGGCTTTTGCTGACTCCATGTTGGCAGCCCCGGCCAGTCCTCTCCCACTGTATCCGGCATCATGGCAGCAGCCACTCCAGATGGGCTGCCACTGGCATCAATAAGATGTTTACTAAAATGTCTGTAAAGAGAGCCACTCACAACTTTATATTCATCTACAGGAACCCTCAAATAATTTTAATCCCCATTTGGGATTATCCCTCAAATGTAGCTCTGAGTACTTATTAGTTATTATTCTGGCATCCCTACATCTAATAAGACTGTGTAGTAGAGTCCACACAGTCTCCGGGAACCAGCCAGCCTGTAAATGAGTGAAGTCTTCTGGTGATATATCAGCACCATGATAAATGACCCCACCTAAGGTGATGTCACAATATTAACAATAGTGAGTGGGACAGACCATGGCAACAGGAACAGCTTCTGTCCTTTCCTTATGGGGCAGCTACTAGTCAGCTCCAGCTGATTGTGACCGTATAGGAATGGTGGCCTAGAATTGCTAGAACTGTTAGGTAAAAAATCTCATTTTAACGGAAATATTCTGATTTTTCAATGTTGTTAATTGATTTAAATTTTAAAAGAATGTATGTGGGCTAAAAGGTTTCATTGACAAGTTTGAAGGAAAAGCCCAACTAGATAGAATCTTGTGGTAATTCTAGGAAGTGTGAGGAAGATGGAGGGAAGAAGGGCAAGAGTGGAAACAAGAAGATAGTTTCAGACTGTCCAGATGGATTATAATGGTGGCGAGTAGTGGAGCAGTAGAAAGCGTTCTGGAGACAGAAAAAATGAAGAATAAAGAGTGGGCTAGCGACTTTCAGGGGATAGAACAGGTAGGACCCAGAAGCCAATTGTATATGGATAAGAACTTATAGAATAATGGAAGTTTCAAGTTTCTCTAGGGTCCCAGAAAAAAGAAACTGCTAGGGCTCAGGTGGAACGTGCATATTTTTAACAGTAATCTGAAATCCAATTATCTGCCTTCTGCAAGTGCAGACACCACTCCTGCACACACAGAATAATTATACTACCTATGGGCTCACTTTTTATTTTTCAATCAGAGGATGCGCTGGTACCATTGCTACATTTGCTTGAAAGGTCACAGCTTCAGTGGTTTAGACACTGGAAAACAAAGATGAAAATAGAATGCCAGAGTGATTTTGTAAAACAGATTGAAGAAAAGCTAACGGAGGTCAGACTGCAGTCACTGGCAGGAAGACTGAGAGAGACAAAGTCATAAACTAAAAACTCTTATGTAGACTGTCATGCTAGAAAAATGGGAAAGCGGAGATACAGGGGTGATTCTTCCCTTTCTGAGTTAGCTTGATACTGAAAATTGAACAACAGACGGCTCTCCATTGAACTCCCTGTAGGGGGAAGATTCTGTCTGTTGCTTAAAGACGATGTTTAAATGACCTTTAAAATCCTGGGAGTATCTGTCATCTCTAGTCAAAGACAAGAATAAGAAGAGTTGGCAGGGGCAAATGATAGAACAGGGAATGAAAAGCAACAGCCATTTCCATTCAATAGTATTCACTGGAAACTGTCAGATACAAGAAAAGGCCCTAATGATCCAATATTGATTAAAACACAGTCCAAACTCTCAAGGCAGATACACATTTAAGTATCTAATAGAAATGAAATAGAACAAATGTTGTATTAGCACTCTTAGAGAGGGTGAGCTTCAGAGTCCAAAGAAGAAATAGGGAGATCCAAGTGGCCATGTCCAGTTGTTGGAAAGAAGGGCCTGGTTTCCAAAAGAGATGTCAAGGCTCAACACAATCGCTTAGAATATGGTTTAGGAGTCAATTCTAGCAAACATTAGAGATGACTGGTATTTCTCAAAGAGCAAATGTAGAGTACAAAGAATGGTGTGCCAAGGGTAGATCCCAGACAATTCTCAAAGTCTGGTAGACAGGGGTTTACTAGATTCACACAGGATAGGCAATGCCTTTGTCATTCTTCACCTGTACATTGAGGGGAATTTAAGCAATTGGGGTCATAAACACTCAAAAGGGGAGAAGACCAATGTAGATTTGGGGATGATTAAGTTAAATATAACATCGATGGAAAAAAAAGTAAAAACTCTGCTCTGCAATTAATATGTGGGATGAGAAGCAGTTTGACATTCAACATAATTGTATATGTTGTAAGGAATCCCCTCCATTTAGCTATCTCATCTTGTAGGTTTAAATTCTGTCTCAACTCCTTCATGAAGCCTTAGAAAATCCAGTAAACAGATTGTTAATTTTTGCACTGCTGAGTGCAGGAGCAGTTATGTCTGTCCCTTTCTTGATACTTACCGTTTTATCATCTTGCCTTATCAGCTTGTGCGTATATGCCTGATTACTAGGGTGATGGTTATATGTGGGCACTCAAACTGGAACACTTTGGAGAGTGAAACTTGGGAAGACAGAGTGCTACTGGAGCTATGAACAGTTACTGAGGACAACAGGCATAAATAGACACTGCCCTGAGCAACCTAGGCTGTGTGATCACTGAACTTATTACCATACCTGAGTCATATGGTTCCTCTATCGTCTCAAGGCCTTGCACAGAGCAGCACTTAATGACAACATTAGATGCTATTCAAAGGACCATGGATGGCACATGACCACAAACTCTTTATTTGACAGATGAATAAACTGAGGTCCAGGGAGGTTAAGTGACTTGCCTGTGGCAGCCCAGCTAGTTCTTACCTTGAAGGTTTGTTATCTTCATGCTTAACCTTGTTTTCTTATGGATACCCTAGACAGATAGCTTTTCTCAGATATTCCCCTATGTTTATGGCCTGGTGGATTAATAATGTTTTCTTGATTCTGGTCAGATTCTGATGTGTAACTTTTGCATGATCTGAATGTTTCTGTTGTATCCTTCCAATTCATGTGTTGAACCCTAATAAGTAATGTGATAGGAAGTGAGGTTTTAGGAAGTGATTGGGTCATGAGGGTGCTCAGAAAACGTTAATTGAATTAACAAATGATCATGGAAACACTGATTTCTATAAATGAAAAGGGACTTAAAAATAATGTAGTCAGTTTCTCTAATAAGTAGGAAGAAACAAGCTCAGAAAATATTATATGACTTATTCAAAGGTCAATCAGCCACTGATAAACCCAGATGAAAACTTAGTTCTCCTGGGTCTTTCATTTCCCAGACCGGTGTTTTGCCTACAATGTCCCACTGCTTTGAAAGTGATTGACAGTAAAATATTAGAGCCCTATATTTTAAAGTGACTTCATAATCATTTTTGTTTTTTCTTACAACTTTCCAAATGCTGCCTTATGTTACTGAACTCCCCACTACAACCCTATGAGTCTGGCAGGAAGCTGAACAGTTTTACAAATTAGGCAATCAAGACTCAGGATTTAAGTGACTTGGACTGAATTGGCTCAATTTCTTCAAATATAGAGAGTACAAAGAAACCTGGTCAATCTTACTCCTGTCCTTGAAAGAATGTTTTTTCCTAATTCAGCAAGGCAAAACTGTTAGCAAAAGTGTTCTTCAACAAGGGATTTGTGATTGTATGTTAAAAAGCTTTCTCTAAGGTACTTATCACTTAAGTAACAATGACCTGATTCATTTTTGTTTTTGTGGGGAATTGTAACAGTAAGGAAATCATGGTTCTTCACTGTTTTAGTGAGATAGGTGAATTTTGGAATTGTGTACCAACTGAGGTAAGGCAAAGGTCTACAGTAAAACTGTTAGAATTCTACTTAAAAATATGAATAGAAAATTCAGAAAATAAGTAAATAAAAATAAATCTACAGACCAGTTGCATGCAGAGTGAGTTTGAATGTGTCATGTATGATGCTGAGTTACTGATGTGACTCTGAGCACATGTGACTCTGTGGGCTCACCCCACAGGACTTGGTATTCTCTGCTGGGTTCACACTATCTCTAATTAGGGAACATTTAAGCTTATGTTTACTTTGTTAGAGAACATCGACTTAAATCTACCCTATTAACAAATAGAGTTTCTCGGGTTGTTTTGTTGCTTTGCTCTGCCGAAGTTCAATTTAGACCATTTCTAATTAAATTAAACGTGAATGAGAGAAGACTGTTAGAAGAGGTAAACATTCTCAGTTCTTCCAGAATCCTTCCTAAAAAGTAGCTGAACCACCCTTTCCCTGGGGTTTAGCAGAGATTGTGAGTTGCCTCATGGAAGGCAGGGGCCATGCTTTATTGACAATATTTATTTCCAGAACCTCAATGAGGACAAAGCTTATAAAAAGCATTCAGTACACACTGGCTGAATAAACCAATGAGCTGCAGGCTGGAAGCCTTCCCGGGACAGACTCTCTGGACTTTAGTAAAATAGAGAGCTTCCTTGGAGGTCCCCACACACTTATCTTGACAGTGACCTTATTGGTTTGTAATGAATTGTTGATGTTTCTTTCCCACTAGAAAATTATCTCCCAGAAGTTATTTTTTGTCAGCTGTGAATCTCTATAATCTGTGAACACACACACACACACACACATTAATTGAATTGTAGAGGTTTTTTATATCTAGACTTCTTATACTAAGAGGGTACCATAGACAGCATATAGGCATGAAACAATTAACTCAAAAGCAAAAATTTTATTAAGACAGAACTGAGACGAGGGTTCCAGTATCTTGAGAGTCTCCCCTGGCCAGTGTTTCTTGTCTCCTTCACCTATGCACCCATCTGACAATTTAAAAAACTAAAGCTTGGAGATTCATGTTGGCAATTTTTTATTATTAGTGTATATATAGCTTTTCCGCAATTTAGTTGGAGAAATGTTTTGCTAGCTTCCCAGAAACTAGCAGCCTTCACCAAAGTGGGGGCTGTCTTAAGGTGTGCCCCCTTATCTTGGGATAAAGCTATGGGCTATGGAATCACACAAGCCCGTGTTTGTATTTTTTTCATTTTAATTTTTAAACACTTGCATAAAATTAAGGGGTAAAGTGCAGTTTGGCTTCATGGATCTATTGCTTTAGGGGAAGTCTGGGCTTTTAGAGTGACCATCACTTGAATAATGTACATTGTACCCATTAAGTAATTTCTCATCCCTCAACCCCTTCCAACCTCCCACCCTTCTGAGTCTCTAGTGTGATTGTTCCACACTCTACATCCACATTATTTAGCTCTCCCTTATTTAGCTCCCCCATATACATTATTTAGCTCCCCCTTATAAATGAGAACACGCAGTGTTGGATTTTCAGAAAGCCTTTCTGAGCCTTGGTTTTCTCATCTCTGTAAGTGGGATTTGAATGCCTTCCTGAGGGACTCTCAACCCTAGCTTAACCCCTCTCCTCTCCTCCCTCCCTGCACTAATGCCTGTGGCTCTCTTCTGTCTGCTAGGGTGGGATCAAAAGTTAAAAATATCAGCATATTTCAACCTTATTTCAGTTTTCTTGACATTGTTTTCGAAACTTGAGTGTTACTCCTCCCTTTACCACAGCTAGGTTATCGTGTTCTTTCACAGTGCTTTTAGTGTTTTTTTTCCTATGTCATTATGTTCTGTGTTAGTCTGCCCCGCAAGACCCTAAGCTTTATGATGATTAGAGACTTTGTCTGCTTTATTTATGCATGCCTAACAATCAGTTTTGAATCTTGCACAAATGTTGAGTGCACGGTTAATGAGGGAATATGTAGTGTTTGGGTTAAAAGGCATGAGCTCCACAGCAAGCCTGAGCGTGGAGTCAGTGAGCTGAGGTGAATGGGACCATCTCCGGTTTCAAGATGATCTTATCGGGATCAAACTGATGTAAAAAATCTTATTTTGTCCTACAATAAAAGTTTAAAACTGAAAAAAAATCATGTAATTGAAATTAAATGAGCTTTTTTTGTTTTCTGTGGTTCATAACAAAATACTTGAAACTGGGCAGTTTATAAAGAAAAGGAATTTATTTCTTACAGTTATGGAGGTTGAAAAGTCCAAGGTTGAAGGGACTTCTTGCTGGTAGGGACTCTCTGTAGAGTCCCGAGGTGACACAGGGCATCACACGGTGAGGGGCTGAGCATGTTAGCTTAGTTCTCTCTTCCTCTTCTTATGAAGCCACTGGTCCCATGCCATTAAAACCCATTAAACCATTAACCCAGGAATTAAGTTTCAACATGAGTTTTGGAGGCGACAAATATTCAAATCATAGCATTGATTTGAATATTTGTAGGGCTCTACAACAAGGCCACTGTGTCACCCAGGTTAGTAACCAATAAAACATACATTTTTCATTAGTGTCTCTCAGTTGCTGAAGTATGAGGACCCTGACTGATAGCTTTCATCTGTATTATTGGTGGTCGGGATGATATTATTTTATATGTCCTAAACAGCACCAAATATAAAGATCTCTATAATGTCCTTAAATTTTTTTTTAATTTAGCTTTTAAAGTTATTTGAGGTTTGTAGATTTTGCTGTTTATCTCACAAAATAATTCTGTTTCAGTTACTCTGTCTTGGACTTACTATTTTCACCAGTTGAAATGTGTTGTAGGAATACTGGATGGAATTCAGCATATGTAAGTTCTAGGCCCATTTTTCTTTTTTAGCAAATAAGCTTTGCCATTATAGTTACATTTACATTGCTTATACCCTGAAGGCCTAAGTCTTATTTGTGTAGTGAATAGGAACACACACACACACAGACACACAGACACACACACATTTATCAAAATTTGATAATATATAATTAATTTAGTATTATCAACTTGGGAATTACTGAATTCTTTTGCTGTGCATAAAGATTATTGAAGAGCAGCATCTACTCCTTTAGAATTTTCACATCTAGTATTCTTTCTTTATATTGTTAAAATAATTTTAATAATAATCTAAATTGGATATAAATTCAGGTAATTATTGCCATCATTTTGTATAAGTACTGTCGTATCTGGTACTAGTTGTCTCTGACAGCAAAATAAAACATGATGATCAATATTTTGGATTGATTTTTTTCTGCTGGGATGGTGTGAGCATACACTGATTAGAGCTGATTTTTGCTGCTGATCAGTCTCTATGAGGCAAAATTTCAATAATTGTTTTGTTTTTAGGTTACTTTCTTCTCTGATGTCCAGACTGATTTGCAGATTGCAGAGATCCACTCTTATAATAGAAAGAGATGCCATTAGATTAGAAAAAAAGCCACTTATCACAGGAATTACGTGCTAACACAGTGGTTCACCTTAATGTTCTCTCTTTATAATGCCCCCTTTCAAGATGTGCATAATTGATATTGCCATAAGCACTCTCCTATTCTTTTTGCACAGCTAAAAGAATAGAGTGGATTAGAATACAGAGTAAAGTCTCAGGATTGCACAACAGAATTAATCCTGTTCTATGTCATAAAATATTGCATTCATTAGAAATGAATATTTTCATTGCAAATGAACTGAGACCGGCAGGTAGACGGAGTGATTCCTTTTATTTTGTTTCTCTTAGAAGGAATGATTCCAACAGCTGGTAAAAATACAACTAAGGTTTGGCATGTGCCAATCACCTATTTCACAATGTATTTTTTAGAGGAAAACACACACACACACACACACACACACACACACACATATGTATATCACAAAGTAACCCTTTTCTCTTGTGGCAGTATCTCCTTAGGTCCCATTCATTTTTAGAACCCACATGTATTCTTAGCACCCTGTGATACTTGCTACCAGAGTGAACATATTTTCCCAGCTACAACCTGATTGCATGTTCTGGATTATACTCATATTCTCCAGAAATAATTTAAGGATTGAGTTCAATAATCGTGCTCCCGAGGTGGGTGCCATCTAAAATCTAACGCATAATGTTTACCTGCGGTGATGATCAAGAACCTCTCTTGAGAGAATTAGGCCCTTAGGGATATTTTAGAGCAACGTTTAGATTTTTTAAATAACAAAAATCATGATCAAGAACCTCTGTTGAAAGAATTAGGCCTTTATGGATATTTTAGAGCAATGTTTAGATTTTTTAAATAACAAAAATGCTAATGAGAATGATGATGGATTCTGCTTGTTGAGTGCTTTTTGTCTTCATAAATTTCCATGAGAAAGGTGTTAATGTGTCCATTTTATGAATTAGTCATCTGACACTCAGAACACCTAAATAACTTGCTGGAGGTCACACAGCTGGGTGAGCAATGGAGCCAGAATTTGACCTCAGCACTGCCTGATTATGAAGCTGTGTGTTCTGTCTGCTTTCAGCTGCTGCCTCTTATTTCCAGTTCCAAGGTCAGTCTAAAACAGTCCTCCAAACACCCACATATGTTGAATCCTTGTGCTGAAGGCAGGTGGTGCCACGGGCTTTTCAGGGTGAGTGGTTTATTTTTCAAGAAGCACAGAGAATTAATTCATTAAGTGGAACTTGAGAGGCTACTCAAATATCTGAGCTGCTGAGAAGTTCAACCTTTTTAATTATCTGGAGTGAGACTTCCCACAATGTTAAACCTTCAGAATGGTGCCAGACTCAGAAGCTCCTCTGCAGTGATTCTGAATTGACAGAATACAGTCAAATAGCCAAGATGAAGTCAAGATCTGAACATTCCAACCAGCGTGTTGCAATGGTTCTGCCACACAGGAAAAAGGAAAGGTGGGCTTTTGTTGCTAGTGAAGGGATAATGACCAATTAAAAAAATAAAACTGAGCAAAGAGAGACAAAGAAGGAAATGAGACAGGGAGAGAGAGAACGTAGAGATGAGCATAAAAATTGCAGAGAAAGTGAGTAAATGTAGTGTCAGAAAAGATAAAAAAGGTGAAATATTTCGTGTAAGGGATGACAACAGGGTGTCAAGTGACAGCTATTCTAAGAGCACAAAAGAAACCTGAGACTAAAGAAAGAAATCACTTCTGTGATTAAGAGAAGGATTAGGAAACAAAAAACAATTTAATTATTACGGATAATATTGCTAAGTATTTTCGTTACACATATGAAGTACCTTCTGCGTGTGATATTTCATTTAATCCCCTCACAATATTCCTGTGTAATTGGTTAAGTGGATATTTCAGACTTTCTTTTAGAAATATAGAAACTTAGTGCTTGATTTGTCTAGTTTCTAAAATAAGTGGTAGAGTTGAAACAAGAAAATGTGTGTTTTTTTTCACTATGTGCTGCTAGACATCATTGTGTGATGTTAAAAGTACATCTGCCATTACATGGCTTTACCACGTATGCTTGGGGGCATTTAATTACTGGGCTAGTCTGGTCTTCGTTTGAAATACCCCTAGGGGATAGCGACATGTAAAAAATACAGCACTGAGTGTATTTTAACTATTGCATTTTACTAACCTGAGATTGTCAGGGTGCTTTTATTATAAAATGGAGATCAAGTGTGGAAAAAACGTATTACTTCTGTTACTATCGCTTTGGTGGTTATAGAAGGTGATGAACTGAAACATCAGGACCTGTGGATTTTGCAATAGAGACAAGGCCAAACTGGCTCACCTGCAGAATAAACAAAGGGTAATGTCTATAAAGAGAATTGTGAATAGCGGTGCTTATCTGTTGTTCCTGTCTACCCAGGATCTCTTTTCTCATCTTCTTGGTTGTGAATACATTAGGTGGGGTTGACTCATCTCCCCTTCTCTATCCAACGTAGATTGGCATATGCTTTGCACTGGGCCAGTGTTCTCCTTGGCTACTTTCTGCCAAAGTACATGGAAAAAACAGGTATTGCTCAGTTGCATGTGGGTCTGGGGTTGCCACTTACCATTTTATCCATGTCATGCTGGGAGCCTGATGGAAAACCCAGGACAGCTGGAGCCCTTGGCCCCACTGATTGAGCCTCCAGAAAATAGGATCACCTGAATCCTTGGACTTGCCATTTGGGGTAACAAATAAATCCTCAAGCTAGTATAAGTTGAGATTTGGTCACTGTAAATCAGTCAAATACAAATGCAGGGAGCTGGTGCATCATAATAATAACCAACACTTATTGAATATATGCTATGCTAGTAAGCATTCTTTAATCACTTCATTCTCGCAGCAATCCTATGACGTGCGTGTCGTTACTGTCCCCATTTCACAGGAAGAAACAGAGACAGACTTGTTAGATGACTTGTTAAAGATCAGAGATAGGAAGAAGCAGAGCTGGGATTTGAACTCAGGAAGTCTAGCTGTACTCTGTGAACTGTAGTCATTCTCTATCTCTCTTTGTGTATATCCCCTTGCCATATATGTGTAAATGCCTTTATCTTTCTATATGTGTATCTATATCTGTCTGTATGTTATCTCTCTGAAATATGCAAATTCTTGGCAAGAATTGAATTTATGTTACAAATTAGAACATTAATGTTGGTTCTGTGCATGGAAATTAGTATCTCAAATTTCATCCCAGTGTCATGGACAAGAATAGAAATTACTATTAGAGCTTAAAAAGAAACTATAGATCTATGAGTGTTTTGAAAAGAGCACAATAGGAAAATTAAAATAATTTAGTATAATATTGAAGCATCCATATTATATGACATTAAGTCTCAGTAAGAGACTGAGTTAGCTGATCAAATCTTTTAGCAGTAAAAACAAAAGAAAACAAACAAGAAAACAGAGGCAATCACGTATAAGTACTAGGGCATATTTAATATGACTGTTATTGAGGAGAAGACTGCAGTAGGGAAGAATCTTTGAACAGATACTTACTAAAAACTAAAATATTTTGTGAGTCAGAACATTTAGCCAATCCAGCTACTAAGACATTTCAAAGTCTGATGAGTTATCACAAAGCTAGAAGACAAAAAACACTGTACTGGGGAAGCTGTCTAATTTAGTTAATCCAGTTAACTAACTTAGGCAGTTAGTGAGTCCGGTGCCAAGCTACATGTCGAATTGAAAGGGTTAAGTTTTTCACCCCGCGTCACTGATATAAGATGCTCTGAAAGTAAATTTTATTACTAAGAAGTGTCAAGCTCCTATGTAAGTTCCTTTTGCAAGAAAAAAAGCAAGAAAAGTAGGTAAACACTTTAAAAAAATCTGCTCTTATGTTTTTGGAAAAAAGAATTTTCTAAGAATCACGGTTATGATTTAGGACAGAGGTAAGCACCACCTGTTCTTGTAAGGCCTGTATACTTGGAACGATTTTTATGTTTATAAATGGTTGATAAAAGTTACAAGAAGAATAATATTATTACTTGTGAAAATTATATGAAATTTAAATTTTAATGTCCATACATAAGTTTTATTGGAATATAGCCACACTAATTTCCATATTGCCTATGACTGCTTTTGTGCTATGCCAGCAGAGTTGAGTAATTGTGATAAAGATTGTATAACCTGCAAAGCCTAAAACATGTACTGGTCCTTTACAGAAGCAATTTTGCCAACCCTCTATTCGGATGATAGAGCAATGGTATTGGGAGGTACTTGAAATGTTGTAAGGAAGCAGAGTTAGTGCCTAGAAACAAACAAAGTGACAAATAAGTAAGTATATGTGGGTAGGTTTTAAACATCCTTCCTATTGTCTTGATATTGCTTCCTGAATTAAAACCATAAACCAAAACTGCATCCAAATATGCAGTGCAGTTTTAGAACCTCTTTTTTGTGACAAGTTTACACAACCTTCTTTGGGAGGTGATGTAGTGGGTTATCAATTTCAGCATAACATAGAACACATGTATTTCATAATAGAATGACTTCATGAACGCTGTGTCCTGTTGAAATATGTAGTCTCATAAAGATAAAGCAGGGACATATTTGGGTTTTGGAATGAGGTTTTCTTAAAATACCCATGTAAATTCTGAAAACGTAGCCATTCTTGGACTTCATTCACCTCATCAATGGACTTGGAAAAGGAAGCAGGATTCAAAAAATGAAGGTCAGCTAGCAGGAAGATTATGATCCCCATTCACCATTGTACTGCAATCTAGAAATTGCAGTTCTGGTGTGGACATAGGAGAGGCAAAGAAAAGAGTACTAAAAAAGGGCCAAGTAATTCCATATTTTGGAGTTGACTGTCAGATTGTTGTACTTATGCTGTTTGTCTGTTTATAATTACCAACCAGCTTTTTTTCTTATCTCTACATTTATAAATTCTACCCAGGTATTTATTTAAAAACATTTGAAGCGTATAACATTTACAAAATGTATATCTCACTGTGCAGGCTGAAGAATGATAATCAATTTTTCCATGTACCCATCTTTAATCTCTCAAACACTGTTTCCTCTGTGTTCTTAGGAAATACTTTTTCTATTTTCTATTCTAATTGCTTGTGTATATGTGTCCTAAATTCTTCTGAAATACTGTGAGTTTCTTCAGTGCATGATTCTTGACTCATTCATGTTTGGTTCCCATTACCTTCAAAATGTAAGGATTTAAATAAATATGTGTAGAGTGAGTGAGTGAATGCATTGCAGGCTCTCTGTGGTGAGAACTCATTTATTATCTGACTATTCCTTTCAGTTACTATGCTTAGGGGCAATTAGCAAATGTTGGAATTGAATGCATTGAAAGGTCCTGTTAGTCTATCTAGGCACCTCTTGAATGTTTGTGCACAGGCACTGTGCTGTGTTAAGTGTTGTTCATTCATTTTCATGAAAGTAATAAAATATAAAACTTATTGAGGAGTTTGAGACTACCCTGTCTGTTCACTGAAGACCTCATATTGTCATATTACTTGCAATTTTAATTGTCATATTCTTTCTTTCTCTTTCCAGCTATTTCTGGTAGTCATGTCAAGTTGAGTTTATATGCTAGGTTTGATGAAGAGGCAGCATGGAGTGTGATTAGAAAAATGGAGTGTGATCTAATGGAAATAAACTGGGGAGAACTTAGCAGGGCCAGTTGGTTCAGATTCTCCTCTGTATCCTGTTTCTTCAGAGATAGGATTTTGCTTTCTTCTGGGAATATGGAAGCCACTCTAGAATGAGGGTCTTATGACCCACTTCAAGGGAAGGTCAGGAAAATCCTTCCTGGATTTTAGGACCAAATTTGAGGGGAAGGTGAGAATGACCTTCCTGCTTCTGCTATAGTCTCCAAAGTCAAGGTGCCATATTTTTGGGCTAACATGTCTTAAACCCCATCAAACTGTATTATCTAATCCTTGGTTTCCTCATCTGCAAAATGGAAATGAAAATATCCGTTATATAATGCTAATGGAAAGATTAATCAAGATATAATATAAGATCCTTGACAAAGTCCCAGTAATATAAAAGGTGTTCGAGAAGTGGAAGCTATTATTAGTAGCTGAGTTTTATTTTTTACATTCTCCCAATAAATAACAATAGCTTTTAACAAGTTAACTTAGTTTTCAAAAGATGCTAATTTACAGGATGAATCACATGTTTTGCTCGAATTTGGGGCTTTTACCCTTCTTTAAGAGGATTTGAGTAACATCTACTTTAAAATTATATAAAGCAAAACATTTATTTTCTGATAATAAAGTTTTAATTCTGAAATGTGGGTATGAAACACTAATTTTTACTGAGCACTTATTATTTGCCATATACTGTTCTAAGTACTCTACAAGGAATTAACTCTAAATCCTCACAACATCCCAGTGAGGTTGGTAGAATGGCTATCTTTACAGATGAGGAAATTAAGGTACAGTAAGGAATAGAAATGACAGAGTCTAGAAGAAAATTCAAGCTGTTTTACTCTTAGCCCTACATTAATAATCGTTGTAATAATGTTACCTTAATATGAAAGAAAGTAATATTTGAAGTAAGAACTATCAGAGACAATTTAGAAGACTATTACTTCTTAAAAATCTATATTAGGTGAAAATATGTGCCAGATTGAAATGGCAACATGCAATATTTAGAAAAAGCAAAAGTATCTCCATAGAACTCTAAAAAATTAGTGTTAAAATATTTGTATATAAAATGTGTAAAAGTATTTGTACATAAAATACAGCCTTTGTACATAAAATCTAGTGTCGAAGTACTTGTACATAAAAAGCATTTGTACATCATTGCGTACTGTTACCTTAATATAAGAGAGAGTAATATTTGAAGTAATGACATATTCAGAGATAAATATTACTTGTTAGGAATCTGTAATAGGTGGAAAAATGTGCCAGTTTGAAATGGCAACATAGACTGTTTAAAAAAAGCAAAAGCATCTCATTGGAGCTCTAAAAATCTAGTGTAAAACTATTTGTATATAAAATGTATGTCAAATTAGTAATAAGGTATGAGGAGCCTCTTGTCAGAGACATATATGGTAGGCATTTAAAAAATCTTACTGAACTCTGAATCAACTTTCTGCATATTATGGTTATTACTTTGAAAATTTTAAAGACATGAATAATTATTTTGGGGCATGAATTAGCAAATAATATATTTTATTGATGAATAATAAATCCCGGCAAATGTTCAAAGCATTTTACTTTTTCAGCACTTACAGGTTCTACCAAGGTATGTGGTTTCTTGTGATTGTCATCAATTTCTGAGAGAGGGGTTCCTAAAAAGGAGGAGCGTTTCCAGTGGTCTTCAGCATAGACTTTGCTGCTGAAGGACGCCACTTTTAATCTGCTGCTGCACAAAAGAAGCAACTTTGTTTGAGAGCCTGAAGTTATAACTTGTTTTCAGATAATCTTAAGTGCACTGACTCTTAAGAAGTGATTGTTTTAAAGGAACCACCATAATATTTTATAAACAACTAATCCTTACTTGTTGTTTATTTCAGAGCTAATTTTTAAAAAATATCATTTAGGATTTTTGACACCCTGTGTCTCCAATCACTTTAAGAATCCTTCAGAAAATTTCAAAACAACCTATAGGTTTTGACCTGTAGATTTCATATGGTTCAATGATTTGCTTGGAATTCTTTTAGGAGAACAGGGATATGTTCCATGAAATCGGACAGTCATCTTAAAATCTTTGAAGGGTAGCCAGATGCCAGCGATCACTTATGCAGAAATAAAATTTATAGGCAGAAGTTCCTGGATGCATATGAAGAGGAAAAGAGACATTGGGAGAAAGAATAAGGTTGGAAGTCACATTCTTTTTCAACACAAGGATGAACATTCTCATGATAAATTCTTATAAAATTGTAATGGGTTGGTCAAATAAACGAATAGCTTCCTGCTAACAAGTGTTTAAAAAGAGACCAGGTAACCATCTGTTAGGTATAATATGGAAAGAATTCCTTTTGGGATGCTGAGTTTGGATTAAATGATCTGTATGGACCTTTTCAAATGCAATGACCTGAGAAAGTAAAATGGTAGCATGTTCTGACGTTAAGAATGTTGGTGATCTCTGCCTTAGTTCATAAGCATTATGAGAATTATAAGAAAGAACATGCCTCAGAGTTCTTCCTAAAAGTTTTCAAGGATAGCTTCAGCAGGAAAAAATAATTTTATAGTTATTTTAAAAATAAATTATATGAAACAAATATTAGGAAGACATATAAAAAGCAATTTATAATGGTTTATTTCACATACTCAGTAGCAACAATTAATTTCAAAGCAGATGGAGCTCTGTTAGGAAAATATCCCCATGATATAAGTTAGTTTAATTTGGTTGTCAGCAATAGAAACGGGTGGTGCATGACATAAGCAATAAAGAAATTTATTGATGAGACAGGATAGCTCACAGCACTGAGGAAAATTCTGAGACACTGACTTTCAAGTAAACCAGAGCCTTTATGCAGATCTGGCTATAACAAATTAATTACATAGTGTCTTCAAGATGCCATTAAGGTGATGAATTCTGGGCATTTTATGTGCTTGTTTCACTCTGTTCAAGACTAAAATTTTAGTGAAAAGGTATTAAGAGAATATAGTTTCAAAGCCTTGCTCATTTCTTGGCTTGGG
Organism: Gorilla gorilla gorilla; assembly: GCF_029281585.2. Classification (NCBI taxonomy): domain Eukaryota; kingdom Metazoa; phylum Chordata; class Mammalia; order Primates; family Hominidae; genus Gorilla; species Gorilla gorilla. The sequence continues at coordinate 30,030,876 of NC_073227.2, read as the reverse complement.
AAAGAAAAACTCTTTAGCAACCCCACCAACATATTATTCAAGGGGCGTGGATAGCTTCTCAAAGCAAAATTGGGGTGCCATTATTGGAAAAAGAGGGATGTAAGTTGGTCAGAAGAAAACACAGATGTGCACCATCTTGAGCCATTTGGTTTGAAACATGAATTTTCAACCCCTGTTAGCTTCTTTCAACATTGCCTCTTCCTCAAAATGCATATTTAGCAAGAGCAGGGCACAACAGAAGAGAAACAGCTGTTCTGCACATAAAATAAAAGGCATTTGTAAATTCAGAAAGCAACTTGTGCAACGTCATCTACGGTGGAAGACTACAGACTACAGAGGAGACTCACTAGTGTGGTAGAATGTATAGGCTCTATGGAGACCCATCACCGGAATGACATTCTTCTTGCTGGGGCTGGTTGGTGGAGTTTCAGCACAGTTGTATCTAATATCTTATTTCAAGTTGTTTTCTGTGCTTGCCATGCCCTAACCCCTCTCCATTATCCCAAATGTGCCCTACACATCTGCTGTGCATAATGAACTTACCTCCACGGTGCTTTGTAATGATAAAGAACCAATGCGTAGTGAGGAATTGTCAAACAGAAGCTTCTACAAAAGCCATGGAGTATTTTTGATAAGTAAGCTCTTGATTAGGAAACTACCAACTATCCTGGAATTCATGAGAGTGGCAAGATGTAGGGTAGGGAGGGAGAGTTTCCACCTTATATGAGATGGGGATCCAGGCATCTTACTTGCATAATAACCCACACACCAGCATTTTGTCCTCTAGCTATTCTTCTTATCCCAAGCTTGATTCCGTGTTCAGCATTGGTCCACATTCTTCAAAAAAAGAGAAAGTACTTATAGAAAAGCACACTACTTCTTCTCTTTTTTTTGAGATGGAGTTTTGCTCTTGTTGCCCAGGCAGGAGTGCAGTGGCGCGATCTCAGCTCACCGCAACCTCCTCCACCTCCCAGGTTCACGTAATTCTCCTGCCTCAGCCTCCCAGGTAGCTGGGATTACAGGCATGCGCCACTATGCTTGGCTAATTTTGTATTTTTAGTAGAGACAGTATTTCTCCATGTTAGTCAGGCTGGTCTCGAGCTTCTAACCTCAGGTGATCCACCCACCTCGGCCTCCCAAAGTGCTGAGATTACAGACGTGAGCCTTTGCAACTGGTCTTCTCTCTTTTTCTAGGAAAGATGGGGGAAGTGTGTCACCTGACACGTATTACAAAATATTTTTCAAATACTTGGCATTGCTTTAAAGTTCCTCTGGAAGACTTAGAGACATCTAACTTCAGATTTCTATAATCTGACTTATGTTTGCATCACATGAACCTTAATACAAATAAATCATTGTTACATTTAGATAATACCTTGCAACTTCTAATGGAATATAATACTATTTATTAAAAGTTTAATTTTGATTTATTATTCAATTACATTTTATTTGTGAACATAGATACTAGGATTTCTATACACTTATATATGCTAAAAAACTGTTAAATATAATAAAATTCAGTGTTGAGAGAATATAAATTTCAATGAAATGGAGCATTTTGTGTTTATCCTGATCAAACTTGCTAGAGGCATATTTCCTTCTAAATGATTGTTTTAATGTAATTCAGAAAACACAATTGTGCCCTCAAAAATGACTTTTTCTCTTGCTTACTATATTTTAAGTAACTGAACTATTTGACTGAAGGACATTCATAGAAAATCATATGCAACAGTAAATATCATGTGGCTATTATGAGTAATAGGGAATGAGATATTCAAGAGAAAAAATTTAGTTCATTACTTTGATTGATCAGATATAATATGGGCAGAAAATTTTGTAGTCCAGTAAGAAAGTACAGAAGTGTTTTTTTGTTTGTTTTTTTCTAAGGATCCAGAGCCCCAAACTGTTTGTACCTCCCTATAGATATAAATGTATACTTCTTTACACTGGTGAAAGAGAAATGGTGGGAAATTCAGCACAGAACATAGTGCTGATGGCTGTACTATCTTTTAAGTGATATCAATGTTAATATATAGCCCAATATGAATTCATAAAAGTGTTGTGTGGTCATAGCATTAATGTATCCACAGATATAAAATGATGGTAGACCAACAGGTAACCAGAATACATAGAAGAAATTCACTAAGGAAGTTATTTCATTCTTCTATGACTGGGGTGGAAAGGTTCTCCATGAGACCATGAACTCTCATTATTGTCCCAGTGGGGAGTAATAAAGCCCCATGTGAGCTACCAGTCCACGAAGAATATTAGGAATTGTCCATTGCGATCGTCCCACTTTTACAGCACAAGAGTGAGAGTGATTTTTCAATACCATGAGAATAATTAGCTTGGCAGAAGTTCTGGCACTCTGGTCTCCGGACTTTTTTTGATGTCATTTTCAGGGGGTTCCTGTTAGTTATTGCTAGTCCAGGGGGGTTGAAGATTAAAGAGTTTTCACTCTTCTTTCTGCCCTTTGGAGCCTGAAAGGAAATAAGTGAAATATTTTCTTTTCCATAGTATAACAGAAGATGCAGGCCTTATTATTTTGTGTAAGCAATGTGAATTAGAAATTACTTCTTTGTCCTTAAGTTTTATATTTAATATTTTATAGCTTTTAAGTGAGTAATAAATTATTTTTGTAATAATTCATTATTTATGGAATATGTTTAAACACAATTTAATGTAATGCCACAAAATGACAGGCATAGGGAGAAAAACATGCCTGGAGATAATTGGCCCAGTGCTGCCCAAAATAAACTAAGGCATTATTTTAGTAGAAATATTGATGAAATTTCTAAGAAAAGCCTTTTCACTAGCAATGGCAGATAACCAGCTTGGATTATTCAGGATCCTAAACTCCAATTTATAAAATTTTCATTCTGTCTTTTAGCCATCTTAATTAAATGATTTTAAATTTTGCCAGCTAACTCATTTTGAACAACTTCCATGGACTTATAATAATGAAATTATTTAATTATCTCTGAGAGGTATGGGAGAGAAAGAAACAGCCTATGGAAACCCTAAAAATAAGTAGTTGTCAATTTTTTTTCTTTTCTATCTATCTGCCTCTTTCTTTTCTTTTCTTTCTTTCTTTTTCTTTTTCTTTTTTTTTTTTTTTTTTTTTTGACAGCGTTTTGCTCTTGTTGCCCAGGCTGGAGTGCAATGGCGCTATCTCAGCTCACTGCAACCTCCACCTCCGGGTTCAAGTGATTCTCCTGCCTCAGTCTTCTGAGTAGCTGGGATTACAGGTGCCCACCACCATGCCCAGCTAAATTTTTGTATTTTTAGTGGAGATGGAGTTTCACCATGTTGGCCAGCCTGGTCTCGAACTCCTGACCTCAGGTGATCCACCCACCTTGGCCCCCCAAAGTGCTGGGATCACAGGCATGAGCCAGCGTCCTTGGCCATGCCTCTTTCTTTTGAAAATGTTATCCCAGCTTGGCTGATCGCGGGGCTCACGCCTGTAATCCCAGCACTTTGGGAGGCTGAGGCAGGTGGATCACGAGGTCAGGAGATCGAGACCATCCTGGCTAACATGGTGAAACCCCATCTCTACTAAAAATACAAAAAATTAGCCGGGCGTGGTGGCGGGCCCCTGTAGTCCCAGCTATTTGGGAGGCTGAGGCAGGAGAATGGAGTGAATCCGGGAGGCAGAGCTTGCAGTGAGCCGAGATCGTGCCACTGCATTCCAGCCTAGGCGACAGAGCCAGACTCCGTCTCAAAAAAAAAAAAAAAAAATTTTATCCCAGCTTTTTTGAGCTTCCACAACTTCATCAACATATTAATACCTCTGCACTTTGGGAGAAGGCAAATCCATCTGGCTCCTAGATTAAGCCCTTTAGTATATCCCAGTTGTCTGACCACAATCCTGGTTTCAGGGCCCTGGAACTAGTTGAAACCCAGGAGACATTTGCTGGGCTCTTCTGGGAAGAAGCTCCTTTGCTTTTAGAAAATAGCAACACTGGATTTTCCATTCTTTCTTCCCATAACAACATTCCCCTGTCCTTTAGAGACCAGCACCTTTTACAGTGTGAAGTAAGGCATCATGTTAAAACATCATCATATTAGAGAACTAGTTAACTGCAAATTTTCCAACAGCCATGTTTTGTGATTTTTTTCAATTTTTTTTTTTCTGGAAAATGTACATTGAAGTAGAATAAATCGAAGGGAGTGCAAACACCACTCTTTTGTGTTAAAACTTGGAAAAAAAATAGGACATCTCTTGGCATCACTGCACAACTGGGTTTTCCCAGCGGGCTATAGTTTCCCAATCACAGATAGTGGAGAGGCAATTATCTCCTTTCTAGGCTTTCTACTTTCAGGCAAAAGCTGTTGATGTACAATAATTGAGTTTTCCCAGGGTGTCTAAAGAAAGGGCATGTCATCAAGAAGTGCAGCTGAGTCCTTCTTGTTTATTTCTCTTTGTAATTTAAAAATATTTTGTTATGGAATATGTAAGACACAATGATCTACCACTTAAACTTAAGAACCTAAGTGAAAACAATGCACCCACTTCCCAGCTCAAAAAATAAAACATTGCAGGTAATTTAGGGGTGGTGTACCCCTTGCCAGTCTCACAACCAGTCCACCCAAAAAGGTTCCTGAATTTTGGCTTAATTTTGCCCTGTTTTTTCTTATACTTTTACCACCTGTGTTGGTACCCATAAGCCATGTATTTTTAGTTTTGCTTATAGTTGAATTATGTACAGTTGAGTCATACTGAATGTATTCTTTGTGGATTTTATTTGCTAAATATTTTTTTTAGGTCAGTCCTTGCTGAAGCTATTTCCTGTGGCTTATTCATTTTCAGTGTTAAACTGTATTGAATCAAATATGCCTCATTTGATTTATCCATTCTGTTTTTGATTGGTATTTGTTTGCTTCTAGTCTCTATAAACAGTAGAAATCATTCTCATGCATGGCCCCTGATACATATACATGAATGCTTCTTCAGAAAAGAACTCTGGGCTATAGGGTATGAAAATACTGATAATTTAATTTGTAAATGTTGGAAACATATACAAGTAAGATTGTTAGTTAAAAACAACAACAACAACAAAAAAAAACTAACAAAAAAAATGTAAGAAAACATTTGGAAAAACTTTTCCAAAGTTGGTGCACCATTTTCCACACTCCTAATAATTACTTTACTAATAATTATTGAGAGCTTGGATTGATTCACAGGGTCATCCATGGTTAGTATTGGACAGCTTTAATTTTTTTAGAAGTTAGTAGTTATATATAATGGTATTTCATAATTAAATTGCATGTACCAAATTGCTAATGAGACTGATCACCTTTTTATTTTTTATAGACTATTTAAAATTTTCTATTATGTTATTTGTTTTTCACTTTTTGGTCATGGGAGTTTGCAAATAGTCATTTATTAGTGTAAGTAGCCTTCTGTTGTGCCTGGTTTGTCTTTTCGCTCTTTAAACTGGTATGTAGTAGAATGTATTATCATCTTTCATAGTTTACATTTTGTGTCTTATTTTTAAAACTAATCTCACCCTACTGTAAGGTAGGGTGAAACTTTTTTCCTGAAAGTTTGAAAATTTTGCTTTTCACTTTAAAGAATTTAATTCAAGCCGGGCAGAGACACAACAGAAAAAGAGAATTTTAGACCAATATCCTTCATGAACATTGATGCAAAAATCCTCAATAAAATACTGGCAAACCGAATCCAGCAGCACATCAAAAAGCTTATCCACCACGATCAAGTGGGCTTCATCCCTGGGATGCAAGGCTGGTTCAATATACGCAAATCAATAAATGTAATCCAGCATATAAGCAGAACCAAAGACAAAAACCACATGATTATTTCAATAGTTGCAGAAAAGGCCTTTGACAAAATTCAACAATGCTTCATGCTAAAAACTCTCAATAAATTAGGTATTGATGGGACGTATTTCAAAATAATAAGAGCTATCTATGACAAACCCACAGCCAATATCATACTGAATGGGCAAAAACTGGAACCATTCCCTTTGAAAACTGGCACAAGACAGGGATGCCCTCTCTCACCACTCCTATTCAACATAGTGTTGGAAGTTCTGGCCAGGGCAATTAGGCAGGAGTAGGAAATAAAGGGTATTCAGTTAGGAAAAGAGGAAGTCAAATTGTCCCTGTTTGCAGACGACATGATTGTATATCTAGAAAACCCCATTGTCTCAGCTCAAAATCTCCTTAAGCTGATAAGCAACTTCAGCAAAGTCTCAGGATACAAAATCAATGTACAAAAATCACAAGCATTCTTATACACCAACAACAGACAAACAGAGAGCCAAATCATGAGTGAACTCCCATTCACAATTGCTTCAAAGAGAATAAAATACCTAGGAATCCAACTTACAAGGGATGTGAAGGACCTCTTCAAGGAGAATTACAAACCACTGCTCAACGAAATAAAAGAGGACACAAACAAATGGAAGAACATTCCATGCTCATGGGTAGGAAGAATCAGTATCGTGAAAATGGCCATACTGCCCAAGGTAATTTATAGATTCAATGCCATCCCCATCAAGCTACCAATGACTTTCTTCACAGAATTGGAAAAAACTACTTTAAAGTTCATATGGAACCACAAAAGAGCCCTCATCGCCAAGTCAATCCTAAGCCAAAAGAACAAAGCTGGAGGCATCACACTACCTGACTTCAAACTATACTACAAGGCTACAGTAACCAAAACAGCATGGTACTGGTACCAAAACAGAGATATAGATCAATGGAACAGAACAGAGCCCTCAGAAATAATGCCGCATATCTACAACTGTCTGATCTTTGACAAACCTGACAAAAACAAGCAATGGGGAAAGGATTCCCTATTTAATAAATGGTGCTGGGAAAACTGGCTAGCCATATGTAGAAAGCTGAAACTGGATCCCTTCCTTACACCTTATACAAAAATCAATTCAAGATGGATTAAAGTCTTAAACGTTAGACCTAAAACCATAAAAACCCTAGAAGAAAACCTAGCCATTACCATTCAGGACATAGGCATGGGCAAGGACTTCATGTCTAAAACACCAAAAGCAATGGTAACAAAAGCCAAAATTGACAAATGGGATCTAATTAAACTAAAGAGCTTCTGCACAGCAAAACAAACTACCATCAGAGTGAACAGGCAACCTACAAAATGGGGGAAAATTTTCACAACCTACTCATCTGACAAAGGGCTAATATCCAGAATCTACAATGAACTCAAACAAATTTACAAGAAAAAAACAAACAACCCCATCAGAAAGTGGACGAAGGATATGAACAGACACTTCTCAAAAGAAGACATTTATGCAGCCAAAAAACACATGGAAAAATGCTCATCATCCCTGGCCATCAGAGAAATGCAAATCACAACCACAATGAGATACCATCTCACACCAGTTAGAATGGCAATCATTAAGAAGTCAGGAAACAACAGGTCCTGGAGAGGATGTGGAGAAATAGGAACACTTTTACACTGTTGGTGGGACTGTAAACTAGTTCAACCATTGTGGAAGTCAGTGTGGCGATTCCTCAGGGATCTAGAACTAGAAATACCATTTGATGCAGCCATCCCATTACTGGGTATATACCCAAAGGACAATAAATCATGCTGCTATAAAGACATATGCACACGTATGTTTATTGTGGCATTATTCACAATAGCAAAGACTTGGAACCAACCCAAATGTCCAACAATGATAGACTGGATTAAGCTGTAAACTAGTTCAACCATTGTGGAAGTCAGTGTGGTGATTCCTCAGGGATCTAGAACTAGAAATACCATTTGACGCAGCCATCCCATTACTGAGTATATACCCAAAGGACTATAAATCATGCTGCTATAAAGACATATGCACACGTATGTTTATTGCGGCATTATTCACAATAGCAAAGACTTGGAACCAACCCAAATGTCCAACAGTGATAGACTGGATTAAGAAAATGTGGCACATATACACCATGGAATACTATGCAGCCATAAAAAATGATGAGTTCATGTCCTTTGTAGGGACATGGATGAAATTGGAAATCATCATTCTCAGTAAACTATCGCAAGAACAAAAAACCAAACACCGCATATTCTCACTCATAGGTGGGAACTGAACAATGAGAACACATGGACACAGGAAGGGGAACATCACACTCTGGGGACTGTTGTGGGGTGGGGGGAGGGGGGAGGGATAGCATTAGGAGATATACCTAATGCTAGATGACGAGTTAGTGGGTGCAGTGCACCAGCATGGCACATGTATACATATGTAACTAACCTGCACATTGTGCACATGTACCCTAAAACTTAAAGTATGATAATAATAAAAAAAATTAAAAAAATAAAAACAAAAAAGAATTTAATTCATCTGGAATTGTTTTGGATTGAGAGCGGGTTTCAAATTGATGATTTCCTCAGATGAGTAATTAGTTGCCCCAGGACGGTTTTTTCCCTCTAATTGACACAGCTCACCGTCTTTCCATATAGTACTGGGTCTGTCTCTGGCATTGCCATTCTGTCCATCCTTATGTCAGAGCCACAATACACTAAATAGTACACCCTTATAAAAATAGAATAGAAGCAGCAGGAGTGGGCATCTTTCTCTTGTTCTTAAAGGATAAGCTCTCAGCTTTTCACTGTTGAGTATAATATTAGCTGTGAGTTTGTCATTTAAGGCCTTTATTATCATCTATACCTAATTTGTTGAGCATTTTTACCATGAAAGGATGTTGAATTTTGTCAAATGCTTCATTTTTGCATCTATGAAAGAATTATATGATTTTTATCTTTCAGGTTGTTAATGTGGTATATCACATTTATTGTTTTGTGTATGTTGAGCCATTGTTGCATCCTAGGGATAAATTTTACTTGATTGTGATATATGTGCTGTTTTAATATGCTGTTGGATTTGGTTTGCTAGTATTTGTTAAGGATTTTTGCATCTAGGTTCATCAGGGATTTGTGGTATATGATCTTTTTAATGTGCCATTGAATTTGATTTGCTAGTATTTGTTAAGGATTTTTGCATCTATGTTCATCAGGGATATTTGTCTGTAATTTTCTTTTCTTGCAGTATCCTTGTTTGGTTTTCATATCTGGGTAGTGATTGCTGTATAAAATGAGTTTGGAAGTGTTCTCTCCAATTCAGTGTTTTGGAAGAGTTTAAGAGGAACTAGTGTGAATTCTTTAAATGTTTGGTAGAATTCACCAGTGAAACCATCAGGTCCTGGGCTTTTTTTTTTTTTTGGTGAAAAATGTTTGATTGCTGATTCAATCTTCTTATTATTGGTCTGTTCAGATTTTCTCTTTCTTCATTATTTAGTCTTGGGACATGTATGCTGCTAGGAATTTGTTTCTTCTTAGTTGTTCAATTTGTTAGTGTATAATTGTTCATAGTAGACTCTATGATCCTTTGTATTTCTGTGGTATCAGTTGTTAAGTGTGATTCCTCTGTCACTTCTGATTTTATTTGAGTCTTCTTTCTTTTTTTCTTTGTTAATCTAGCTAAATGTTTGTCAGTTTTGTTTATCTTTTCAAAAAACCAATTCTTGGTTTATTTGATCTTCTCTATTATTTTTCTGGTCTCTATTTCATTTATTTCTTCTCTGACTTTTATTTCCTTCCTTCTTTAACTTTGGGCTTAGTTTGATTTTTTTCCCCCTGGATTCTTTAGGTATAATGTCAGGTTATTTGAGATCTTTCTTCTTGTTTGATGTCAGCCTTTATTGCTATAAACATCCCTTTTAGAACTGCTTTTGCAGCATCCCAGAAGTTTTTGTATGTTGTGTTTCCATTTTTTGTAAGTCTCAAGATATTTTAAAATTTGCCTTTTAGTTTTTTATGTGACCCACTGGTTGTTTGTGAGCATGTTGTTTAATTTCCACATACTTGTGAATTTTCCAGGATTTCTCCTCTTATTGATTTCTAGTCATACCACTGTGGTCAGGTAAAGAACTTGAAATGATTGTAAACTTTGAACATCTCTGAAGACTTCTTTTGGGACGTAATATATGATCTGTCCAGCAGAATATTTCATTAATTCTTGAGAAAAATGTGTATTCTGCTGCAGTTGGGTGGAACATTCTATATATGTCTTTTATATCCATTTGACCTAACATATGCTTTAATTTGGATGTTTCATTATTGATTTTCTGTCTGGATGATCTGTCCATTGCTGAAAATGTGTATTGAAGTTTCCTACTAGTATTATTATTTGTTTGTTTGTTTGAGACTGAGTCTTGCTCTGTCACCCAGGCTTGAGTGTAGTGGCATGATCTTGGTTCACTGCAACCTCTGGCTTCCAGGTTCAAGAGGTTCTCCAGCCGCAGCTTCCTGAGTAGCTGGGATTACAGCACAGTGGCACCCGGCGAATTTTTGTATTGTTTTTAGTAGAAACGGGGTTTCATTGTGTTGGCCAGGCTGGTCTTGAACTCCTGACCTCAAGTGATCCAGCCCGCCTCGGCCTCCCAAAGTGCTTGGATTGCAGGCATGAGTCACCACGCCTGGCCAGTTTCCTACTATGATTGTATTAAAATCTACTTCCTTCAAATCTGTTAATATTTGCTTTATAGGTTTAAATGCTTTCATTTTGGATACATATATATATTTATAATTGTTATATTCTCCTGATGAATTGAGCCATTTTTATACTAGAATAACCTTTTCTTCTTTTTTACAGTTTTCGACTTAAAGTCTATTTTATTTGGTATAGATTTAGCTCCCTATGCTGTCTTTTGATTTATATTTGTGGAAAATATTTTTCCATCTTTAATATTTATCCTGTTTCCTCAAAGATGAAGTGAGTCTCTGGTAGGTAGGCTGCATGTACTTAACTTTTGGTTTATTCCTTCAGCTACTTTATACCTTTGATTGGATAATTTAATCCATTTAAATTCAAAATAATTATTGATAGATAAAAACTTACTATTGTCATTTAAAACAATTATTTTCTGGTTGTTTTATAGATCTTTTGTTCCTTTCTTCCTCTTTTTCTTTCTTCCTCTGCTATTAGGTTAATTTTTATTGGTATGCTTTGATTGCATTGGATAATTTAATCCATTTCAATTCAAAATACTTATTGATAGATAAAAACTACTGTCATTTAAAAGAATTATTTTCTGGTTGTTTTATAGAACTTTTGTTCCTTTCTTCCTCTTTTTCTTTCTTTCTCTGCTATTAGGTTAATTTTTATTGGTATGCTTAGTTTTTATTTTTTATGGCTGCTATAGGTTTTTGGTTTGTGGAACTGTGAAGCTTATATACAACATTTTGTAACAGGCTATTTTAAACTGAGGACAACTTAATTTGAATTTTTTTCTATATTATTTGTGCTTTTTCTTAGTCCTTGTATTCTATTCTTTAAAACTCATTCTTGCTGTTCTTTAGGTTTTCTTTTGTTATTCCATTTCTTTTCCTCTACTTTTTTGGAAAATCTACACTCAATTTGTATTCTCCTCCTAGTTACCTTTATACCTTACCATTTATTACTAATGAAATCTATGATTAATAGAGATGTGTACCCATCTTTTCAAGCTATACAAGGATTTAAGAATGTTTGAATGACCATCACCCCCTTTCAGTGTCAGTGCTGTTTTTCTCTCTACAGATGGTTTCTGACATACAATGGTTTGACGTATGATTTTTTTTACTTTACAATGGTTATCAAGATGTAACTCTATCATAAATCGAGGAGTTTCTTGTCTTGTGATGGGGTTATGGTTTCTATTGAAATCAATAACCAATCCAAACCCAAAGATTGCTTTTGCACCATTGTAAAGTAAAAAAATGGTAAGTCAAACCATCGTAAGTTGGGGACTGTCTGCTGTGTTGCCAGCATTTAATTTTTTTTTTTACTTAGAATATTTTTAATTTATGATGGGTATATTGGGATACAATATGTTGAAAAGCATCTTCATTTCCATCCCATATTGCTTTCCACCTATACGTATTTTTGCAGAGTTACCAAAATATTAAGCCATGTATTTATCACCATTTCTTACTGCATTGCAAAGCTCTCATTGGGCAACATTTCCTTCAGCCTTAAAAATATTTGTTATTATTTTAGATAGTGTGTGTTCATGGTAAACTCTCCTTGGGCATTTGTCAGAAATTTTATTGATTTCTTTTTGGTTTTCAACAATAAAATTGAATATATACTTCTATTTTGATATACATTTTTTTCTTCTCAGCACTCGGAGACATGATTTCATGGTGCCTTTACTATTATTCAGAAGTCAGTCGTCATTCTAATCACTGTTAGTCCATAAGCAACCTCTTCTTTCTTTTCTTTTTGTTTTTTATTCTGCTTTAAAATCTTGTTATGGTCTGGCATTTTTTAGGTTTACTGCCATGTGTCCAGGAATGGATTTATTTTTATTTACATGGTTTTCAATTTATATTCCTTTCCAGATTTTAGGGTTTATGTCTTTCAACAGTTTTGGAAAGTCTTGTTATTATATCTTCGAGTATTGTTGCTTCTCCACTCTCTCCTATTATCTTCATCTAAAATTCAGTTACATTGTTATTAGACCTTCTTACACTACCTTCAGAATATCTTAAGTTTTTCATATTCCCTCTGTCTTTGTTTATCTGTCCTTCAATTAGGATGACTTATTTAAGTCTGCTTCCCAGTTTACCAGTTCTAATATACTGTGTCTAATCCGTTTAATCATTTTATTATTAATTTCAATTGTTATATATTATTTTAAAAATTCTGTTAGATTTTTAAAGATATACGTACCAACTTTTATAGTCTTTTATTCCTAATTTATATTTTTAATTTGTACTTTATTTTCTCATACTATTAATAGATGTATTTAGCATCCAATGGAGATAATTCTAAGAAGTGAAGTATTTGTGGTCTTGTTTCTACAGGTTTTGTTTTTTTTACATGACTCTCATTAATGGTGCCTTTTTTCCTGTTTATAAGTTAGAGCTGCTCGTTTTACCCAAAATTTTGTATATGAGAATTATTTCAGCCCTGGGTTGAAATAATTTGACTCCAGAGAAAGCTTTCTTTTGTTATTTCAGACATCAGGGAGCACCACCACACCTGGAAAATGTTAAATGAAATTCTTGGCTTGCTGTTTTGTATGACACAGTAGTGTAAACTTAGATTGTAAATTCATGGGAGGTTCAGCTTGTGGTTAGGGATTCTTAGGAAAGTGTATTTATTTTTTCTTAACCAAGTGCCAAATTCAAAACCAGCGAATTTGCTTGTTATCTTATTTTTTGTGGCAAGATTATTTATTTTGTGGTTCTATATTTATGTAGGGGTTTCTGTCCTCTATGAACACCTTTCACAAAAGAATCTCATAGTTTTCAGAATTTGGCAGAGACCTTGAGGATGTAACCAAACTTTGATGCTTGATTATCTATTAGTTTCTGCTTTCACTTTGTTTTTGGCCTTTCTGAAATTCTTCCTTTTTGTTTCAACAGATCAGTACATTAGAAATTTTTAGAAGTATTTTGTTAAGCCTTAGGACTGTTTCTTCTATACTGCGAAACACTGAAATTTCTCAAGAAGTATTTTTTACTCCATTGATTTTACTCTGTTGTTAAGTCTCCTAGGTTGCAGTTTTATGAATTTTTACTAAGGAGGCATTTGAGATGCACAAACTGTAACCATTTTTCCTTTTATAGCATATTGTAGATTTTATGGTTGAATAAAACCACCATACACTGGATTTTTATAGCTGAGCACCTATTTAGAGTGAAATATTTAGACACAAATGGAATTTATTTCGTGTTCTTAAAATTTATTGCTTATTCACATTATGTATTCAACCAATTGTATTATTATTTAAGATGCAGTGTTAAGTTTACTTTTAGGGGGGATCTACTATATTACCAAAATATTGTATGTGAAGAAGCGGTAACTCTACACATCATTTATTCAGATTTGTTTTCATGATAATTTATTTTCTGTATTATTCAACTGTGTGTATTTTTAAAACTTCTATTGTGGAAACAGCCTCAGAAAAGTTTTTCAAGCTCCCTTCTGCCATCCTTTTTAGGTTTTCAGTATTTACTTGAAATCTCAAACTTTTCAACCCTTTTCAGCTAAAACATGATCTTTTCTACTTTTTCGTTCAGTTTGCATGTGTAGATGATCATATTTATACAGTTAATTTATAGAGGGACTAAAATATATTTTGCTATGTATAGCACAGACTTTTCTCCAACTTACTATTATTTGGGTTTTAGGAGGGTAATTGGACCTCTGAATTATTTGCAAATTTTTATTTGTCTTTATTTTTTTCACATGTGATCATATCTTTAATCAACCTCAACACCAGTTTACTAAAACAATCCTATTTCAGTGATCATTTAAAAATTTTTGATTAAGTCTTATAGCTTTTATCCTAGATTTAAGTTATTTAAAAAACACCTTGTTGACTAGTTCTGTATTTCTTTTATTGTTGTTACTGTTTTAGTGATACACAAATAAGCTACGATCAAGATATCTGAGTGGGAAATGTATAGGAAATATTTAAAGAGTTTTAGAAGTGAATCTTTTGTGGAAATATTCTGCCTTTCAAAATATTTCCAGAGTCTTACTCATTTGGTAGTCAGTTTAGAAATTGTTGTATTGCTTCAGTTAACATTCCATGCTTGCTGTATTCATATGGTGGATTACCGAAGTCGAGTAGGCAGGCAAAATCCCCATGTAACTGTCAAAAATGACTTATGTAGATTTCAAATATACACAGACATTTAGGATAAGATCCAAATGGCTCTGCATGGCTTATAAAACGCTACATACTCTGCCCACTGTGCACCTTTCTAACCTTATCCCTTAGCATTTCTTTTTTGGCTCACTAGGTATCGGCCATGTTGGCCTTTTCCTGGACACTGAAAAGGCCAATTCCATTTGCACTTTAGGTTCTTTGAGCTTGCTGTCCTCTTTTAGTGAAATACTCAGCTCTTTAAAATGTGCATGACCGGCTCTATCTTTTTATTCGGGTCTCATCTTAAATGTCATCTCCCTAAGGGGTCCCTGATTCTCCATTCTAAATTATCTGCCATCCTCTCTCACATTTTCCTGTTTTGTTTTATTCACAGAACTTATAAACACCTGAAGCCGTCTCGTTTTTCCTGCTAAAATATGGTTTCCATGAGAGCAGGGAATTGTCTACCTTAGTAATAACTTCAATGTACCTAGTAGGTAACCGTGAGCCAGGCACAGAACAGTGCTCTTATGTTACATAAATCAATGAATAAAACTAAATAGTGGAAGTCTCCTTCAAAATAACATTTTTGTCGCTGTAATAGTATACAATATTTTGTAGCCCTTGAAAGCTTTTAAAGCATCTTCACATACTTCATGTCATTACCTTCAATCTTGTGGAAACCATTCTAATTATCTTTTGAGTGTAATAAAATCTTTATATACAAGCAGCCTGATGATCTGACTTTTAATATCTTACACAAACATTATGATGGAACTTTCCTATTCAACAGAGTGTATATCATCATCTACAAATGCCTTTGTTGGGAATAAAAGTGATGTGTGAGGAAGCAGTTACCATGGTAAACTAAAATTTTCAACAATGCAAGTGAATTTCCTTTGTAAAAGTCAAAAATAAATGTCAGAGCTGGTTTTTCCAGTTGCAGGTTTTTTTTTTCATGTTTATTTCTACAAAGTATTTTGTTCATTTTATATATATTTTTTTCTTCCTGCATTGGCCACATCTCTCAGTGGCACTTGATAAAAAGTATGTTTAAACTTCTTGAATTCATCTAGTTCTGTACAGATATGTCTACCACTTACGTCAAGTCCTGAAATGAAAACATGTGAAATAATTCCAGAATGTGGTAAAGCTTGAACACTACCAAAATTAACATCAGAAACATCGTCTTCTATTTGCTTTTTTTGTGAAAGTGGTCTATCATTTAGCTTTTGCTGTACAACAAAACACCTATAATAATAGTTATTTAAGCAACATGCCTTATTGCAATATTATAGGTTGGCCATTTTGGTCTCTGGGCCTCACTAGCAGTCAGCTAGTAGATTGGATGGGGACAGCATGGCCTCGCTCTCACATATCTTGCTGTTGATTGAATGATGGAGGCAACTGGGCCCTGTGTCTCTAGCATCTGATGTAACAGCCCAACAGGTTCTCGTTGATTGCTGCCCAGATAGAGCCCATCTATCAAGACAGGGGAATTGCAATAGAAAAATAGTTTAATTCACACAGAGCTGGCTGAACAGGAGACCAGAGTTTTATTACTCAAATAAGACTCTCTGAACATTCAGAGACTGGGGTTTTTAAATGATAATTTGGTGGGTGCAAGGCCAGAGAGTGTGGAGTACTGATTGGTCAGGTTGGAAATGAAATCATAGGGGGTCCAAGTGGATTTTTCTTGCTGTCTTCTCTTCTGATTCTGATCACAGAATTGGTTGAGCCAAATTACCGGTCTGGTTGGTAGCAGCTGGTGCATCAGAATGCAGGTTCTGAAAATGCCTTGAGCACCAGTCTTAGGGTTTAACAATAGTGATTTTATCCCTAGGAGCAATTTAGGAAGTTCAGAATCTTGCGGCCTCTGGCTGCATGACTCCTAAACCGTATTTCTAATCTTGTGGCTAATTTATTAGTCTTACAAAGGCAGTCTGGTCCCCAGGCAAGAAGAGGATTTGTTTTGGGAAATGGCTATTATGATCTTCGTTTCAAAATTAAACTATAAACCAAGTTTCTCCCAACATTATTTTGGCCTATATCCAGGAATAACAGGAGCAGCTTGGAGGTTAGAAGCAAGATGGAGTCGGTTAGATCAGAGCTTTTCTCATTGTTATGATGTTTTGCAAAGGTGGTTGTTTCACTGGCAGGCTAGCCCAGGCTTCTTCACATGGTAGCTAAACATGAAAAGCAGCAAGCCCCATTGCACGAGCTCTTATCCACTCTCTGTTCTGTCGCATTCACTAATGTCCTGTTAGCAAAAATATGTCACCTGGCCAAAAATGGATACCCAGAGGTATAGATATGCATTCCACCTCTTAATGGGAGGAGCTGCAAAGCTGCATTGTAGAGGGGTGTTTATACAGGAATGGGAAAAATCGATGGTCATTTTTGTGTGTGTTTGTGATTTACCAAGAGGAATTCATAAAAGTCATGTTTTTAGAATTAGAATCTCAGTAATTTAAAAGTTGAGTCACTGACTGCCTTTCTAACTATTTAGCCTGATTTCTCAGGTGAGTAGTCATTCTCACATTTTGGGATGTGTATTGAAACACCTTGTATGCCCACTGTTGTGTAAATTTCAGCGTCCTTCCCTTACCCTATTCTGATTTAGTGTATTTGGGGTGGGGACCAAGAATCTTTTCTTAAAAAATGTTCCAGTGTATTGAGATGTGTAAGATCTGGAAGGACTGTAGTTTTTTTTTTTTTAAGACAGAACAAAAATGGCATGCACATTTATGTTTGGACAAGGAGAATGCAGCTGTTGAAAGCTTGTATTTCTTTGAAATTTTAGAATTTCTTTTTTTTAAATTGAATAATATAGTTTTCTTTAACCCCTCTAGCATACACTTAATTTGAAACTCTGGTTTAACCATATAACAAATTTTCTTTCATGTAAATAAATAATATTTTAAAAGTTTGTTAAAGTGTATATTATAAAATGGTGAAGTACTGTTTAATTGAGAATATGCCTTCTATGAAGTCAGCAGTAGCTCTTGTATGAAAGATTTGTCTAGAAAGATCTTTCTAATCAAGTTTGAACATTGTGAATTTCAGAAAAGAAAGAAGGTGAGAGAGAGAAATAGTAAATTAGATATTTTTATTTTAAGAGATATGCATGCTGTATCTAAATAATTATAATTATAATCAGGAAAATTATATTTAAGTTTAGCTCTTTGGCCAAATATTTTATTTATGTAAAAATTATTTGGTCAGCTCACACCTGTAATCCCAGGACTTTGGGAGGCCGAAGAAGGTGGATCATGAGCTCAGGAGTTCGAGACCAGCCTGGCCAACATGGTGAAACCCCCGTCTCTACTAAAACTACAAAAATTAGCTGGGCATGGTGGTGGGCACCTGTAATCCTAGCTACTCAGAAGGCTGAGGCAAGAGAATCTCTT
Organism: Gorilla gorilla gorilla; assembly: GCF_029281585.2. Classification (NCBI taxonomy): domain Eukaryota; kingdom Metazoa; phylum Chordata; class Mammalia; order Primates; family Hominidae; genus Gorilla; species Gorilla gorilla. The sequence continues at coordinate 30,012,826 of NC_073227.2, read as the reverse complement.
GAAACCGGAAGGCAGAGGTTGCAGTGAGCCAAGATCGCGCCACTGCGCTCCAGCCTGGGTGAAAAAGTGAAACTCCATCTCAAAAAAAAAAAAAAGAAAATTAATAATATACTTTGTACTGGTAATAAGCTTATATTTTCTTTTGTAAAATCTTATTAATATCTGTTTAAATATACATAAACCATCTGCTGGGCAAATAATCTCTACCGCTTTATAATCCCTTCATTGTAATCCCATGTAAACTACCAATTTACCATGGAACAAAACACTAGATGAATATATGGTTAGAAACTAACAAGAGATAAATTTAAGTATAAAAATAGGGAGTTACATTTGTTTCTGGATAATATTATCATGGAGTCCTGGATGACATTTTGGATTAGTACCCTGTGGTTATATCTGCTTGTTGGATTATTGGGTTGAGACTCTGGATTTGTCCTAATAAAATCCCAGAGGGAAGAAAGTTTCTCCCTTAGGAAACCTCAAGAAGACTTCTGGAGAACAGCTCTGCCTCTGGACACTGACTAATTACACAATTTTATTATCATCTCATAACAGATTCCCAGTATGCTCTTTGCCATTTAATTTTCTGAAAGCATAATGAAAATGGAAAATATTATTTGTTCTATTTTATGTCCTGTGAAGACAATATCAATATGTCTCTTGGTAAATCACATGCTAGGATGCCAGGTAGAAATCCTGATGAATTTATGTGTAATCCTGGTGCAGAGGCAATGATTACTTTATTTTGTGGATTGTAGAATGGAAGCTAAATAAGTTGGAGACGTCTTCTGTGCCCCTGTTTTTTATTTTGTAAACATTAGCTTTAGCGCTTCATCTTGGTGAATTTGTCAAACATGCTTCTCCTATGGAAAAGCATTGTAAAAATGTGAGTTAGAAAAGATGTTGTATTCCAAGGGAGAAGTAGTAGTCATCACTATTTAAGTAAAATTGTTTCATTGTGACATTTTATAAGAGGCTTAATGAATAGGGTATAACATTTTAAATTTAAATGTTTTAAATATGAAGTTTATTACAAATATAGAACAATGTGGACAACTGTACTCATTCATTCATTCATTCATCTAATCATTATTGACAACCGGGTAATAATGAGGCTGTGATGATTCACAAGAAAGCCTGAAATTGAGTTACTTGCATTTATCTAACTGCATATTCCACTCTGCAATGAAGAGTTTATTCATCCCACTAAAACATTTTCATAATATGTATTCTCAGGTTTGATAATTCTGTGACAAATTTTAAAATTCCATATGATACTAAGCTTCAGCCACTATTTAAAATTTTTAAATTTCCCTGCTCAATTTCAACTGCAGGTAACATTTCTGAAAAGAGATTTGATTTCTTTTTAAATGGAATGGCTCTGACTTCTCTTTCCCCAGTGAAATGTATCCTCTTGAATATATGGTGGAAAAATTCAGTGACCTTAAAAGTATATTTCATGGGAATCTTTTGGGCCTCAATGACACCTACAGGAGGATGCTTTGGTCTTAGAGTAAGAGATTGGAATTGAAAGGTGCCTCCACTTTTTGCTTTAAACTCTTGCTTCATGGGTGGGTCAAGACATACAAGACAATTGCCGGCAGGTCAGGTTATCTACCTGGGGTATCTAACCACCTGAGTAACAGTGGCGTCTATATATATTATGTAGAAATTGAAGAACAGTGAGTTTTCACTAGCTAACAATTGCTAACACTGAGAACTGCATTTTATTATTAGGAGATGTAAATTAAAACTGTCTTTTCCTCAAATAGCAACAAGGTACATGGTATGAATTGCATAACACAGCTGAAAATATGTTTCAGTATCTTCCAAAAATGAATATGCCTGATAGTTATCAGTGATAACCATGTTCGGTTATTAGTTGCATAATGTTTAGTTAAAAATGACAATTATTTTTCAACCTCAGTGTCTCAAAGTAGAATGACTGTACAATGTGGAAATCAGCCATTTTCTGATGTGTTTCTTTGCATATGATCAGCCCTATGAGCATGACCCAAATGTAGATTAAAGAAGAAAAAACTTTAATGATCATTGAAGCTAACTGAAATGTCAGTGAACTTAGAGAAATGTAATTATGATGCAAATGTGAAATTATCAGCAGAGCAAAATAAACAAATCATCCGAACCTTTCTAAAGCCCCTTCCAGTTCTAAAATTACATTCGATTAAGGTCACAACTTGACTTATGAATTAAAATGGCAGAGGAAGATAGCAGAATTCATGCCACTCTGGTAGTAATTTGTATATTTTGTTCAGCTGAATTCAGGGACCATAATTCGTATAGTTTTGCATAGCTTAAGTGCTTCTCCAAATTTGTATACATCCAATTGGCTTATTTTCAAAAATGTATTGTCTGACTATGGATAAACCAGCTCTGCATGTGGGTCGACATATATAGGAAATCAAGTTTATAGTACTTCATGCCTGTATGTGTGTGTGTGTATGTGTGTATATATATATATATATATATATATATATATATATACACACACACACACATACATAAGATATACATACATATCTTATAATCTAGTGTCATTTAAAATAATTTATTATACTGTATATTGTTTATTACATAGATATGTAATGTGATTTGCACAAGAGTAAAAATAAGTTCAAGGAGACATCTAATTTTTTATGATCATTTGATATTTTCTTAGTGTATCAGCCTTATTTTATTTTTTTAACTTTCTAACCCATTCAAACTAATAGAGTGAAACAATTCATTATTTTTAATGAAAATGCTTTTTAAAAAGTACTCAGAGGACATTTAGATAGCTATATCAAACTTAAATATCTTGCCACTTTCCATCTGGGCATTGCTGCAGTATTTTAAGCCACTAAATTTAATGAATATTTAAGATTAAATCTTAGTTCACTATTTCCCTAAAAGAGACCAAATCTCATATTGCACACCAAAAAGGACTGTCTCATAATTTTCTAACAATAAGTAAGTGTCTCTCAAACCTTACAAATTTGAACGAAGGATAAATTTGATAGTTTTATGTGATATTTTCAAAATTAAACCTCGTTCCATCTTCTCTCTCTCCCTTACCCCACAGCACACATAAAGGCAATCACAAAACTAAGTTAACTTAAAATTCCTTTTTTAAAAATAAAAATCATTATTTCCTTCAACAAAATTAATTATCTGAGATTCTTCTTCTTTTTTTCATTTAATAAACATGTGTTAAGTATCTAGCCACTGCAACATAAGATGCTGGGTAAATAGTGGGAAATAAAAGAGTATAGTTCTGGCATTCAGCAAACTTAATGTCTACTGCAGGATATAGACAATAAACAGATAAACAACAAATATCAGGTTACACGTGAAGGAAAATAACAAGGTACTGGAAGGAGTAGTCAGGCAAGACAGCTCTGAGGGAGTGAAAATCAAGGTGAAGACTGAAGAAATCTGGCACAGTGTGTGTTGTGCAGCATGTTGTGAGCTGTGTTGGCTGGGAGGGTTGGGGAGCTGCCTGTTTCCATGAACTGAAAGAAGGCCAGCATGGCTGCAAGCCAGCCAGTAACAGAGGGTGGTGACAGATGAAACTCAAGAACATTCCAAAAGACTTTGACTTGATTCTAAGTGCAACAGGAAGCCCTGGCAGGGTTTTAACCTCATCTAATATCAGTGCAAAGAAAATATGTAGTTTTTAAAAAAATTTCCCGGAAAGACTCTATTTGAAACTTTATGAAGAAATTTAGAAATCGGAGTGAGAATTTTGCATGAATTAGCTATGGCTTAAAGTGTGGTCATGCTAGAACCACAGAGTAGGCATTTTCCATTATTCTGAAAGGATGTGATGTCTTTTGCATGTTTTAAGCTGTTTGCCTGGCTGCAATGTGAAACTGGTTCCTGGTTCCCTCACTACTACTCTACTTGTAGAAAAAAAAGTGTTTCATTGTTTTGTTTTGCTTTGTTTTTTACTAGTCTTACAGAATGAATTATCTTGATGACCTAAATCTCATTTTTATTTTCAGCATTTGTTTGATTAAAGCTCTGATGAGATAGAAAGTTTCTAAGAGAATCACATTTCTAAAATACAGAGGGGATTTAAAAAACATTTATTCAAGTACTATCTATTGCAGCAGTATCCAACAGAAGTTTCTGTGGTAATGAAAATGTTCTATATCTGTGCTATCCAATATAGTAGCCAGTGCTCACATGTAGCTACTGAGTATTTAAAATCTGGCTAGGGTGACTGAAGAGCTGAATTGTTAATTTAATTTCATTTTAATTTGTTTAAAATCCATACACCACTAGTGGCTACAAAATTGAACAGCTCAGATCTACTGTATATGTATCAGGGGTTTTCAATTAGGGCAGGCCACTGGGAAACACAAACACAGCACCTACCATCTAGAAATGTACAAACATAAATATGACAAGACATGAACATGCGTCTCTACAATATAAGTTAGAAAATATGAAGCTGAGTTTGGGGTTACCCCCTGGGGATTTCAGAACAGGGGTTGATGCTTTTTGAGTGAGAAGCTGAGGGGCATATGGTAGAATACTGGGGGAACCCACCCCCAATATTTCAATGTAGGTTCTTTCTGTTTTCCATAAGTGTTGGCCGGCTGAGAAAGAGAGACAGTATAAAGAGAGGAATTTTACAGCTGGGCTGCTGGGGGTGACATCACATATCGGTAGGACCATGATGCCTGCCTGAGCCTCAAAACCAGCAAGTTTCTATTAAGGGTTTCAAAAAGGGAAGGGGTGTAAGAACAGGGAGTAGGTACAAAGATCACATGCTTCAAAGCCAAAAAAGCAGAACTACTAATCAGGGTCTAACAAATATCACATGCTTCCGAGGGAACAGGACAAAGGGCAAAAGCAGAACCACTGATAAGGGTCTATGTTCAGGGGTGCACATGTTGTCTTGATAAACATCTTAAACAACAGAAAACAGAGTTCGAGAGCACAGAACCAGTCTGATCGCAAATTTACCAGGGCAGAGTTTTTCCCCACCCTAGTAAGCCTGAGGGGACTGCAGGAGACCAGGGCATATCTCAGTCCTTTTCTCAACTGCATAAGACAGACATTCCCAGAGCAGCCGTTTATAGACCTCCCCCCAGGAATGCATTCCTTTCCCAGGGTATTAATACTAATATTCCTTGCTAGGAAAAGAATTTAGGAATATCTTCCCTACTTGCATGTCCATTTATAGGCTCTCTGCAAGAAGAAAAATATGGCTGTTTTTGCCCGACCCTGCAGGCAGTCACCCTTATGGTTGTCTTCCCTTGTTCCCTAAAAATCGTTGTTGTTCTGTTCTTTTTCAAGGTGCACTGATTTCATATTGTGCAAACACACATGTTTTACAATCAATTTATACAGTTAACACAATTATCACAGTGGTCCTGAGCTGACGTATATCCTCAGCTTATGAAGATAACAGGATTAAGAGATTAAAGACAGGCGTAAGAAATTATAAAAGTATTATTTGGGAACTGATAAATGTCCATATTAAAATGAAATCTTCAAAATTTATGTTCCTCTGCCACGGCTCCAGATGGTCCCTCCCTTTGGGGTCCCTGACTTCCTGCAACAGTGGAAGAACTGGCAACAGTTCTGGGTCTTGAAGGATGGGCAGGAATCTTAATATGTGGAATTGGAATGAAGATAATAAGAGCAAAGGAACCAATAGAAGAGGAGAACACAGGGTCAACGTTAGTGACATGAAAATAATACCTCACATCTGTCAAGCGCATACTATGAAACGTTTTTCTAAGAGCTTTACATGCATTAATTAATTAATTCTCACAACAGCTTTTAAAGCTAAATGCTATTGTCATGATCCTCAATTTATAGATAAGGAAACTAAGGGCAGTGAGGTCAAGCACATTGCTCAAGGTCAAGCTGGTGGTGACAGAACCAAGATCCGAACCCAAGAAATTTGCTCCAGATTGGGCAGCTTTACAATGATTTTGCTACCTGATTTAAAAGTCAGGCATAGAGTATTCCTAATGAAAGCTTTGGGGTCAACTAATAATTATAGGGGTGGGATGTGGAGATCACCTGTGATGACCAAACACAGGTCCTCATAACAAATCCTCATCAGAGGATGGCAGGAAGATGAGAAAATAGTAAGAGACTTCCCAGTTTAAGGGTTAATGGGAGAACAAAGGTGGTGCTGTGTACTGGGAGAAAGGGAGGGAGAGAATGCAATGGAGATGTGAACAACTGACTGTAAGGATGTCTGAACCGCTAAAGCTCTTTGACTTGGCTTTTGAAGTTCTCCTGGTGGTCCTGAGTCATCTTTTTCTGTAGACATTTTATTTGATGGGGGAATTATTTCACTTTTTTAGGTTCTTACCTTTCCTCTTCTTTTTAAGTGTCTCCCTTACAAAGATGAGTTATATTATAGCTTGGTTGTTGAATTCATAATGTTTAATCACATGTCGATAGATATTCAGAGTTATGTTTAATCCTATCTGGAAATGGTTAATTTTATCTTGGAGAGCCATCATGTTTTGTATAACAGCATTATGTACACTATGTTAGGGTACATTTTTGCAGTGTCCATTCTTCTGGTGATGTCATTATCACTTCTTCTAAACCTACATTTGCTTCTGTTACAGTTGCTCTTTTAAATGAGTTCATAACTCTGGCTTTGATTTTGTATAAGGAAAAATGTCCCAGAGTTGTCACAAGCAACAGCTTTGATAGTAGAAACATTACAACCATCCCAAAGGACCTGCCTGTGAGATTCACCCTCATTATTAAGATCAGGTCACCTGCCACAAAGATGAAATTGAACTTTTTTTATTGGTAAATACAGTTAATCTACAATTTATACATATGGAAAAACCCAATTAGTACCTACAGTTGAGGAATATTTCTGGAGATCATACCAGCTGGTAGTCTAGATGGGACAGATGGCCTAAAGCTCTTTAATGGGGAGAAGATAATGTGCTGGCTTGGAGAGATCTGAATAAAAGACTTTGTGAACTCAGTTTCTCATTTAAAAAGTATACTAGAATAATATTTTTACAGGCAGTACTTTTATGAGAATGGAAATTAGCTTCACAAACAGGATAATTTGCATCCAGCTTATATCAAATGATAACAAAACATAGCAATTTTTTTTCTGTCTTGGTATGTACTTGTAGATGTCAGTCTGCACACCCACAGGAAATAATTATGCTATAAATGTTAAAGCTTGAGGTCTTTTTGCTTTTTTTTCCTTTTATCTTGTTTGAAAACTCTGAGGACTCCATCACTTACATAAATAACTCTTAGACCTTTAATCATCTTTAGTGATATTTGTACTAAGAGTGATGATGGTGGTGGTGGTTTGGTAATGATTGATATTAACTAACAATGGTACCTAACTTATAACATTACAAGAGTCTTTACATACATTATCACATATGTTCTTCACAACAATCCTTACTGGTATCCCCATTTTACATTATCATCTACATTTTATATTAGCACATTTGATTCTCACAAAAGACAACTTTTATCCCCTTTTTACGGATGAGGTTGGGATACATACAGATAGGCAAAGTAACTTGCCCAAGATCATCTAGCTAGTTGGTGGCTGAGATGAGATTCATCCAGGCAGATGGTTTTAGAGACCACCTTAACCCGATGTACACAATCCTCATAGCATTCCTTATATAACTTTTAAATGAATTAATAACAGGCATAATATGTATAGTGTTCTGTTGGTTGTCTAGTACTTTTGCTTACATTGTCTGACTCCCAGCAACTCTATAAAGTTGTTGAAAAATAGCCTTAAGAAGGAGGATGTGATGTTGCCAAAGTTGCCCCAGTAAGATTGTTAGAGCTCAGGCTTACTCCTTAGTTTTATGGAAACAAGTTCTGTGTCAATTTTAATTGTTTCTGTCATATCAGGATGGTATTTCCTGTGGAAATGAACACTGAGACAGCCACGGAGCACATCACATGCCTGGGGGAAACATTACCTGCCCTCTTAGTCCGAAGGTAGTGAACTGACTTTTGAAGCTTGGGCATTTGCAGGTCCCTCCTTTCCTTAGAGGTGTACGAGTCTGAAAATGTCCCTCTTTAGCCTTTTGCTCTTAATGGGGCTCAGCCAGTTCCTTTGATGCCTAGAAGTACGTCAGTGTATTAGTCTCTTCTCACGCTGCTGATAAAGATGTACCTGAGACTGGGTAATTTATAAAGGAAAGAGGTTTAATTGACTTACAGTTTCACATGGCTGGGGAGGCCTCACAATCGTGGTGGAAGATCAAGGGACGTCTTACGTGGTGACAGGCAGGAGAGAGCTTGTGCAGGGACACTCCCCTTTATAAAACCATCAGATCTCATGAGACTTATTCACTGTCACAAGAACAGCATGGGGAAGACCCATCCCTGTAATTCAATTACCTCACACTGGGTCCCTCCCATGACATGTGGGAATTGTGGGAGCTACAATTTAAGATAAGATTTGGATGGGGACACAGCCAAACCATATCAGTCAGATTTCATTAAGGTTTTAGGTTAGTATTTTTGCTCAAATATCCCTTTGATTTAGATCAATGGTATTTCATAGGGTCTTAGATCATAAAAGGTTAGATTAGAAATATGTGAATTATAACCTCGTGATTCCCAGTCACTAGCAGTGTGACCTCGAAAACCTGACTTATCTTCCTGGAGCCTTGGTTCCCTCACCTGTAAAATAATGATTAAAAAAAACTGGCTTGACAGAACTTCTCTGGCTGTTATATGAAATGCTTCATGTAAAGCACCTAACTCAATATCTGGATAGGAGACACTCAATGCATTTTGACAGGTACTTTTGGTATCATATTTAATTCAGAGCTGGCTCAGATCTAGGACATGAATGATTCTACCTTTATGCGAGAAACTGGCAAAAGCAATTGATGCAACTCTTTCAGGGAGCTTTTCTGTTTTTGCAGTAAGTGCTCATCAAACGAAGGATAAATCACAAGGGTCTAAAGGGGAGACTTCCTATCTCCTATTATACCTTACTGCATTTGATGTGAGAAAGTATATGGCCTGGTAATATTTTTGACATTTTTGGAATGTATATCATTTATTTTAAAGGGTTTTTCTATGCAACTATGTTATTATATTTGCATTAGTTTGCCTGTTTCTCTTCTCTGTACTCTTCATTTACTTATGTTTCTTTATGGTTTTGTACTCATTTATCATGAGTACAAATGGATCTTTGTCCTCAAATTGCTTTACTTGTGTTACACTTCAAAGTTAGTCACCATTGGGCAAGTTTCTGAAAAGTTTTTCTCTGGGATGGTAACAACTTCTTGTTGAGAGATGGATGATTCTATCTTACCTATATATTTGTCTAGATGTTGTAAAAATTATTAAATAACTTTTTCTCTGTGTTGTTGGTAGCAGGAAAATCTATGGTAATAATTTTTAATTTGTGTTGTTAATACTATTTGTTCTTGTTAAAATACATTTTTTTCTCCTTTCAACCAGATAGCTAGGGATTTTGCAAGACAGAAAATAGAAACTGTTTGATGCTAGAAACTCTTGGTTTCTTCTGTAGAAGCTTGGATTTGTTGCAGAGGTGATATGAATTGTTCTAAAAAGGGAAAGTAGAAATAAATGAAAGGGACTTATTTTTCTTTCCAGATTGGCAGAATCCAGAGGTTTTCAGTATTCCAGGATTATCAGGAAACTTTGCAGATTATGGCAACATCTGGAGAAGTTAGAAGCCATTAGAAGATGTAGCCTCTTGGGGGCACCTAGGCAAGCTGGACCTAGGCACAGGATTTATCCTGAGTATGACACAGAAGACTGGACGTAGGTACGGGAATCGTGTATCTCAAGTCTTATGTGAAAGCCTGGATCCTGGCATAGGAATCCTATATCCCAAGCATTACACAGAAACATCAGAATTTCTGGCTGTGGAAAAGCTTATCCTGGGTGAGACAGTAGGTAAACCAGTGATTTTGACCAATAGCCTTACTGAAAAGTAGGGAAAGCACCCAATTTCTTAGCATTATGTAAGAGCCCAGGATCTTTGTATGATCTTTGTATGTTCCTGTGGTTGATTTTCTATCATATGGTGTGATGCTAGAACAGAGTCAAATTTAAATTGGTTTTAAGAAAATAAAGAAATTGACTTATTTTTTGCAATTTGAGTTTGTGGATTGAGATTCATTTTACTACAGCTTCATGTATGTACAAGCATAATATTTAGCTAAACAACTCTTATGGATGCTGACATTTAATAACTAGCCCAACCTCTTGACAGCCGATAGCTCATGGTATTGTCTTATTGTGTTGTTTACTTTTTTTAGTTTGTTTTTTTTTTCCAGCTATGATATGAGTTTCTGGAATACAGAAATCTTGCATTTATTTGCTGGCATTCCCTGTAATACATAGAGTATTAATTTAAATATCTGTGCCTGGATTCCCACCATTACATTTGTTCTGGAGGGTATTATAAAAGAGCAATATTTGTTTTTAATACAATGCTTATTTTCTTAGATTCTCAAAGGGTGATGTTAATAATTAATAGACTGTTAGGAGTCCAGTTAATAGTATTCATCTTAAGGGAAAAAATTAAGTAATAAAGGATGATGATAATCTAAAATAAAGTAGCCTCTTTTTGTAGAACTAGATGCGTTAATTTTTATTTTGTTGAAAATAGTTACTGTGAATATACCAATTTGTTTGTTACATGGGATACCTAGAGACATTTTTCTTGAGCCAAACACGTATGAATTTATCCAGCACATGATTGCTTGTAAGTATTTCAGCTTAACTTTATTCACTGAAAAATTGGTGTAGCTCATTAAACAGTAAGAATGTTTGTGGATATTAAAAATTTCAAGGCAGCCTCCACTATTAACTGCCATTTGGCCTCATTTGCAACCATGACAAGGGATTCTCGTGAGATCTTGCCTGTGTTGGTTGAGACACATTTTGCAGCTTTCTTGGAACATTCTTTCATGGGCCTAGTTTAAATTCTGTCAAGCATCATGCTAGCTATCCTGTGACCTTTATCCTGTCATTCCACACATTCCTTTTCTTGGTCAAATCACACATACTACATTCATTTAGTCTTACAGGAAGGAAAAGAAAAACAAATATGCCACTCAGATGTGTCTACAAGGCTGTTTTATCTCTTCTTTCTCCAGTTATTTACTCTTTAAATTCAGTGGCCATATATGAGTAGCTCCCATCACAACATGAGTGGAAGGCTCAGCGAATCCTACCCACTTCGCTTGAGTTTTGCTGCAGATTCAGAAGTCCTGAAGTGGGATTATAAAAGGCAAGGTTTTATTGAAAACACCTGGATAACATTACATTGTTATCTATTTCATTTTGTTAGCTTACAAGCTTTCTTTTAGACATGAACTATGGCTTAATTAAAGTCTAAAATATTCCTTCACTATTCCACCCAAATCCTTATATAGTACTCTATACCCTATGGCAAATAGTGGATGAGAGAGTTCATGGAATAATCAGATGTTGGGTTTTACTCTTATCCATCTTTAACCTTGGAAATGGAGGCAGCTTATCAAGTAGGATTGAGTAGCATGTTTGATCTTTGCTTTTTAAAGTATTGTAAATCTGAAATGTGTTGCTGTTTACTAAGAAATCCCTGATTCTCTCATCTGTGTTACTTTTGCCATGTGTTTTCTAGCCAGAGGGCTCAAGTCAAGCATGTGGTAAATGTCTTTCTCTGTTAGTTAAAGTGGGACTAATGCTGCCTACTCTGTCCCTTATAGTAAGAGTAAAGTGGGAATGGAATATGTTGGCGCTAAAAAAAATTTTCATGTTAACTTAATTGTTGGTATTAAAAGATAACAAAACCTGTATTTCCCTTCCCCATTTTGCAATGAGCACAGCTTTCTGAATTTGTTTACCTCATTCAGACTCTTACTCAAGAGTTTTTTTGTCTTTGGTGTTTGATGTATAAGGGAATCCATTGCCTCTCTTTGGGGAATACACTAGCCTAGCAATAGGCCGGTCATCTCTAATGATAGTTCTTCCTTCTCATAAAAAAATCTGTGGGTACTAGGAAAAATTCTCTCTGATTTTTTTTTTTTTTTGAGACGGAGTCTCGCTCTGTCGCTCAGGCTGGAGTGCAGTGGCGCGATCTCGGCTCACTGCAGGCTCCGCCTCCCGGGTTTATGCCATTCTCCTGCCTCAGCCTCCTGAGTAGCTGGGATTATAGGTGCCCGCCACTATGTCCGGCTAGTTTTTTGTATTTTTAGTAGAGATGGGGTTTCACCATGCTAGCCGGGGTGGTCTCGATCTCCTGACCTCGTGATCCACCCGTCTCAGCCTCCCAATGTGCTGGGATTACAGGCTTGAGCCACTGCGCCCAGCCAAAATCTCTCTGATTTTTAAGAGGTTTGGGCAAAAAGAAGGTGGGAGGGTTGGGGGGAGGAGGAGTTGACAAAGATTTTGAGGAGAGATCACACTTCTTGGAGTTGTAATCTCTTACCAGTTTTATGATTTTATGCTATTGAATATTTCTATGCATTGTTCTTGTTTTATGTACTTGATAGGATAATGAGATCACATAGTAGATATGTGGTATTAAATGATTCCTTTCTTCTTATCTTCATCCTCCTTTCCTAACAGGCTCAGCAGTCTCCATTGGTCTCAGTCCCCTCTTGTTCAACCTTCATAGTGTCTTTCTCTGTCCACTTGGTGATCTAACCTTGGCTCTTCCCAGTGAGCTGTCTGAATGGAGACTCTGGAGTCTTTGCTTATAAAAAGGTTGCTGCCATTTACCATACCTTAAAAGAATGACATGCATTCTAAGCATAGGAGGCAATTACATGATCTTCATGATAATTGGATTAATGCCTTACTTCTTTCTAGGATGTCAGTTCTAAACAGGCAGGACCCTGGTCTCATTAATTCCCTTGTGAATCCTAAAAGGCTAATATAAGTCTGACCTGTCAGAGATGCTCTACAAATTAAATCAACTTATGATTGAAAATGCAGATCATTAGAGTAGCATTTGAAGTGTGTAAAGTTCATGTGTAGAGTTAAATAACAAAAAAGAATTAAACTTCCTGTGGTTTAAATAAGTAAGGAAACAGTAGACACTGTAAATCTATTAGGTATATGCAAAATAATACCATTAGTTTCTTGTATCATGAACTACACTAGATAACTGCCCAGGTATGCATGATGAAGCCTGGAAAGATGAGATACCTACATTAAACATGTTTTAGGTGAACATATGCATATTAGGGTTCTCCAGAGAAATAAAACTAGTAGTGTGTGTATGTGTTTAATTTATGCATTATGGGAATTAGATCACGTATTATGGAGGCTGAGAAATTCCACAGTCTGCCATCTGCAAGCTGGAGAACCTGGAAGTCCAGTGGTGTAATTCAATTTGAATCAAAGGCCTGAGAACCGAGGTAGGGGTTAGCGGCACTGGGGTGAGCCTTTGAGTCTGAAGGCTTGATAATGAGGAGCTGTGGTGTCCAAGAGCGGGAGAAGATGGATGTCTCAGCTCAAGATAGAAAGTGAATTTGCCCTTCCTCCACCTTTTTGTCATATTTGAGCCCTTAATGGAATGATTAATGCCTACCTACATTGGTGAATCTGATCTTCTTTACATAGTCTACTTACTCAAATGCTAATGTCTTCTGGAAACACCCTCACAGACACACCCAGAAATAGCGTTTTACCAGCTATTTGGGTATCCCACAGCCCAGTCAAGTTGAGACATAAAATTAACCATCACAAAATGCTTTCAAATCCAGAGCAATTTATCATGGACTTTATTGCTCTTCTGAGAAAACATGTATTTTTTGAAATCTTTGAGCTGTGAAGCCTGGCATGGTGTGTCAGGAATTCTCCATCTTGGAGAGTTTCTTCTCAGAGCCACTCTCTCCTTGAGAGCTCTAGTAGAGCTTTTGTAGCTCCTCTCTTCTGGTGCTGAGTGCAGATTAGACAAAGGAATCATCCCCAAAATTATAGATTTGGAACTAATGGAATCATGTTCATGAAAGAGAATAAACCTGGAGAGAATTCTAAAATTTGAATATTATCATTAACGTGTTCCTCACACATCATTTAAGGCTAGCCATCCATTGCATATACAGTTTACCTTGAACAATGTAGGAGTTAGTGGTGCCAATCCCCAATGTAGGCAAAAATCCATATATAAGTTTTGACTCCCCCCCAAAACTTAACTACTAATAGTCTACTGTTGACTGGAAGCTTTGCAGATGACATAAACAGTTGATTAACACATATTCTGTATGTTATGTGTTTTATATACTGTATTCTTACAATGAAGTAAGATACAGAAAAGAAAATATTAAGATGATCATAAAGTAATATATATTTACTATTTATTAAGTGGAAGTGGATCATAATAGAGGTCTTCATTCTCACTGATTTCATGTTGAGTAGGCTGAGGAGGAGGAAGAAGAGAAGAAAGGATTGGTCTTCCTATCTAAGGTGTGGCAGAAGTGGAAGAAAATCTGTGTATAAATGCACTCATGCAGTTCAAATTTGTGTGTTCAAGGATCAACTGTATTAAGTATGATCTAAGGAAGAAGGGAGACTAAAGCAGATTCCTATTCCATGTTGGGATGTGACAATATCAAAACTACATCTCAAGTCCAGAAACCACTAAATATTATCCTTTCTACCCTATGATATATGATATACATATGTCAAAACTATACATTCTGAGTGAAATAATTTTCTTTGTAATTTAATGTATGCATATATGTTAACGTTAATACAATTTTTATTTATTTATTTAACTTACCAAACACCTTGGCCAGTCATACTCAATGTAAACCTAGCTTTTAGGGAAATATTTATTCCTCCAGTTTTATTCCTAAATTTTACGTAAAGTTTTACATATATATTAGTTACAGAAGCAATATTGAAGAAAGGCTTCAGTTTGCTAAATTTACCCTTGATTGATGATGCATGAGGATCTAAATTTTATTTCAGTAACTCATGGATGCAATTAGTTTTATGTGTAATGAGGATTAGATAGGTCAGAAATTTTGTCCCATTAAGTGGACTGCTGAGTAATAGAGAATTTTAATTCCAATCGGGCAATGAAGGAACACTGACACTAATGCAGTATTGTCATGACACATTGTTGAATGTTCTCATCAACCTGAAGCCACAGGTTATTAACATGTTTTCTGGGAACAACTCATGTGTTTTCAGAACTTGAAAGAATAAGTTGTTGATGAATCAATAAGTAGCCATTAACTTATATTGATTATATAGGTAACCTTAATTTAATTTATTGATATGCATGGCAAGCTGCCCTAGATTGAGTGACCCCTCATCCTTCTTATAGATTCACAGATTAGATGGCCATGTATTAACACACATGCCATCAGGTAGCTGGCCACCATGAAGATGTGTAAATTACCAGATGCAGGATGGAATTGGACTTTTAATGCAGGGGTCCCCAACCCTCAGGCCATGGATGAGTCCCAGTCTGTGGTCTGTTAGGAATCAGGCAGCACAGCAGGAGATGAGTGTCAGTGAGCAAGAGAAGCTTTGTCTGTATTTACAGCTGCTCCTCATTGCTTGCATTACCTCCTGAGTGCCACCTTCTGTCAGATTAGTGGCAGCATTAAATTCTCATAGATGCATGAACCCTTGTGTGAACTGTGCATGTGAAGGGCTCTGGGTTGCATGCTCCTTATGAGAATCTAATGCCTGATGATCTGTCACTGTCTCTCATCACCCCAAGGTGGGACCATCTAGTTGCAGGAAAACAAGCTCGGGGCTCCCACTGATTCTACATTATGGTGAGTGGTATGATTGTTTCATCATATAGTATAATGTAATAATAATAGAAATAAAGTGCACAATAAATATAATGTGCTTGAATCATCCCAAAACTATCCCATCCAACCCTCCTGGTCTGTAGAAAAACTGTATTCCGCTAAACCAATCCCTGGTGCTGAAAAGGTTGGGGACTGCTGTTTTAATGTCTATAGATTCCTATTTGTCTTCATGGAAAAATACTTTAGCCATGCATATTTGATACTTCTCATATGTTTTCCCTTTCAACTTCTGATTTGTTTTTTAAAAAAATAATTATTTGTTTAATGTCTAACCCAATAGGTCATGAACTTTGAGAAGGTAATAGTGTGCATTTATGCACAGTTGTATTTCAGTGCTGAATACAGTGCCTGAAATGTGACAGGTAGTCTACATATTTATTGAAAGAGTATAACTAAAATATTAATCTGTCATCTCCCTCTTTTGCATAGGTTGTAACAAGATTCTCCTATATAAAAGTAATTTTTGCTGGCCCTGGTGACGAATTTTTAGTACAATTTTCTCACACTTTTTTACTTCTGAGTACACAAGTAACATTAATATAATAACTACAGGTCACTGTTGAAATAATTCAAATAAATACAGAATTGTAAACGGCAAGATGGAAAGACATAGATGTTCTTTTCAGGCAAGTAGTAACTAAATACTATATGGGGTGCTATATTGTACTGAATAACACCCTGTGATGCTACATGACACAATGTATGTATTTTATTGTCCCACCTTAACTTTTGTGGGACTGTACCTTAAAAAACATTGACCTGAAGCCTCTAATGCAGCTTCGTTTGGAAGAGGTCCAGAGTATATAATGTTTTGGTAACATTTAAGCATATGAAAGGCAGAAAAAACCCTTAATTACCATGCTGTTTTATTAGTGTCACTTGTCTCCTATTTTATATGTTGGAAGAAAACCAGGATACAATTGATGTGTTCATCTAAACAGAAAATTCCTAAAGGAAAAGCAGCTCCATTTGTAACCTACATTCTTGACACATTCATTTCATCATGCCTAATTCTTAACACCACTACTATCAGTTACTGAGTTGCTTAATATGTGCCACACCTGTATCATGCCCTGCCAAGCACAGGGCCTTTGGATATGAAGTCCACAGTCTGGATGGTTCAAGTGTTCAAGTGAGATGAACTTGCTTACTGGCCAGGGCTCAGGAAGGGTGTAGCTGGAAGGGTGAGATTTTCCACTCCCATTTTGCTTGATAAATCTTCCATAGAGGGGAAAATTCATGGAGGCAGAGAGTATAGAGATATTACAGATGAAGGTGTTTTAAAGAGTGAGACTGCAGGATATTTGGTAAACAGCCTCGGGTTCCTGTTAGGTGGACATACAGGTATTAGTCCATTTTCATGCTGCTGATAAAGATATACCCGAGACTGGGAAGAAAAATGTTTAATGGACTCACAGTTCCACATGGCTGGGGAGGCCTCACAATCATGGCAGAGGATGAAAGGCACTTCTTACATGGTGGTGGCAAGAGAGAATGAAAGCAGAAACCCCTTATAAAACCATCAGATCTCGTGAGACTTATTCACTACCACCAGAGCAGTCTGGGGGAAACAGCCCCCATGATTCAACTATCTCTCTCCAGGTCCCTCCCTCAACACATGGGAATTATGGGGAGTACAAGTCAAGATGAGATTTAGGTGGAGACACAGAGCCCAACCATATCAATACATCTAGATGGAGTTCCACCAACTTCTGTTTGGTAATAGCTTTATTGAGGTATAATTTACATACCATGAAGTCCACCCATTGCAAATGTAATATCCAGTGATTCTGTATAGATTTCTAGAGTAGTGCAACCGTTACCACATGTGGATGTTCAAAAGGCTGTATGTCCTTCTGCCTTCTCAGCCCTCTGTTCTGCAATGAGAGTGAACTCTCACAGTGAGATCCTAATCTCTACCTCTTAAGGAGTGAAGGAATATTTTTAATTTGTGGTCTTTTTCTTCTCCGTTGAATTATATTCATTTCTCTGTTGTCAGGTAAACATTATAAATTTGTTCTTAGCTTTGTGTAAATTTGTTCTTAGCGTTCTAACATTTCAGGTTTCAATATATTGTTTGTTAGTGAGTGGAATGGCAGTGGAATGTGACAGAATGAAATTGTATGTTTAGGAATGTAAGTGCCTGTGTGGAGGGAGATAATAAAGTTTTCATTAAGTCACAAAATTCTAAAACTTAGCTTTCTTTTTATATTTATGATAATATATCTATAGGCTGTTATATGAATATTCAAGTCAATTTTGAATATCTTAGAATTATAGGTTTTTAAAGTGGCAGTGGTTTAAAGTCATTTTCTGGTCTAATTTGAGCAGGTGAAATGTTATCCCCCAAACATGAAGCAGCTGATGCTAAGAGTGGCTAAATTTATTCATTCAGGTTTAATCAATTATTTGATGAATGACTTCTACAACCAAGTCACAGGATTAGTTATTAGTGAGGAAAAAGAAAAAGTGAAGTTTCTGTGGTCAACTGAGCTGGCTTGGTTGTAACTGCTAATTCAGTGTTTGTTCATCAAATATATAATTTCACAGAATATCTACATCACACAAGGTCACTGTATGATCATGATGGAGTGAGACAAAAAACAAGACCACTCTATAATCATGTCTGATCACAAACAAAACAAGAACACAACCCAAGCCATGAAAATGACCATGTGCGCTCAGCTAACATGACTGCTGTTTCTTTACCAGCATTTTAGCCTTGCATTGTCCTTCTTACCTTCTAAATGAAAACTACTGAGATACCCAGTCATAGAATTGGCCTTGCTTTTCAGCATTCAACAGAAAATTCCAATTCACAGTCCCCAATTGAGAGGAAAATTAGATTTGTCTGAATCTTCCACAAAATCTTCTAACACAAAGCCAAATCTTGTACCAAGCCCCTCTTAATAACCTCTACTGAGACCTTTCTTTCATGGTTCCACGTGGTTGCTTTCTCCCTTGTTGCAATGAGCCTGGCTTTGTTTGACTGCTGATCTATTCCGGGTGATCTTTGGCTGGAGATCAAGTACTTTATGTTTGGAGGTAAAATGGATATAAAGAGACTTTGTCTCAGTTCTCATGGAGCTTTTATTCTGTTCAGAGAGACAGACATAAGTAAGATAATTTGCTAATTAGTAGAAAATTGCCAATGAAATCAGTGCTCTGGAGACAGGAATTACCTGTTTGTATAACAGGTGTCTGGAAGCTTCACTGGGGAAGTGTCTATTGAACTGATAGGTAAGAAGGACAGACAAGGGGAAAGGTGGGAAGGGCAAAGGGAAAGGACCTGAGACAGCAGATAGGGTAGCATTTTAGAGAAACTGAGAGAAGACCAGTAGCAATAGAGGGCAGGGTAATGGTGGGGGTTGGGCAGGTGAGGTCCAGTGTTAGAGGCTGAATGTTGAAAATTGTGATCTTTTTTTCAAAGAGCTGAAAGAAAGCCATTGAAACATTTAGGGAAGGTAATGGTGTTATCACATCACAGTGCATTGTACAAAGATTTTTGGATGTTGTGTGAAGAACATATTGGGGAGGATCCAAGTTGGATGTGGGAAGACTGGCCCAGAGGGTTGTTTAGATGAGAAGTGATAAAAGCTTGGGTGACAACAGAGGAAGTAAGAATGGAGAGTTGTAGACTCTTCTTGGATATATTTTATAGCTAAAATAAATAAGACTGTATAATGGATTAGGATCAAGGAAGTGGGAGATAGAGGGAGGTGTTCTGGCTTGGGCAACTCAAGAGATGTCGTGACATTTACGGGCTTGATGCATGGCACGTTTACTACCTTTACTAACGTCAAAAACTTGCTATATACTGGAACTAAAATTCACTTTGTCTGTCTTCTGGAGCAGGCCTTCGTCCCTTTACTTTCAACGTTTGTGTCAAAAATGAAGTACTAGGGAAGACATGGAACTGGGAGAATTTCAGGAAGGTTGGTTCAGGAATTGATATAAGGAAATTTTGAAATATACCATCCTGTTGTGATAATTGGCCATTTTAAAGCCCCTTTAAAAAAATTCCAGGATCAGTAATTTTAAAGCTGAGTCTCTCAGTAGAATAGGAAGGCTGTTTTCTGGGAATGAAAGTTGGGGTGCAATTTTGGAGAGAGAATGCGGTTTAGGAAATGTGATGATATGTATGATATCTTTTTTAGATGTTATTGGAACCATGTCTTTATTTTTGTGCTTTTTTATTAATAGGTCAGCCTTCCATTCATCCACTCAACCATTATTTTCCTTCAAAAGCATGTTCAGAGAGTGATTAATTCCCATGTCTGTTGCTAGAAGCTGAAGATAAATAACAATGAGTAATTGTTGTACAATGTAGAGGATGCCAGTCCAGGAGTCAGGAAACCTGATGTTAGCCCCAGATCTGTTTCTATTATTATGTACATTTCTTTAAATAATTTATTATTTTTTGGCCTTTGTTTTCTTATCTGCAATATGGAAATAAAAAATACATATCCTGATTACCTTAGAGGCACAAACCTTTATTTAGGAAAACAAAAACAAAAACTATGCTCCCCAAACTGCAAAGCAACATAAGGGAGGCAGAGAGACGATGAGTTTTGGTTCCTTGTAAAGCGAGGATAATATTACTACAGGCCTAAGGTTTTCAGGATTAGTAAATGAGATAAGACATGTAAGGTCTATCAAATACTAAATATCCTAAGTGAAAAACACTATTCATACTAAATATTAAAACACTAAAAACTGAAATGTTCACTTGTTGTTGGAGAAAGTCAGATTTTAACATTCCTGGCATAGTGGTCAAATACTGTGGTTTTGATTCGTAAGACAGGCAACAGTCTGCACTTCACTCTCAGTAGCCTGGGGTTAAGAAAAATTAGAATAATATTAATATTAATTCCCATTCTCATTAAACATTCTTTCTCCCATGAAGAACTTCAGGACCTTAGCCCCTTCTGTGCCCTACCCTATGCACCTCACCTAAAATTATTCTTTTTTTAAAAAAAATTCCCTGAATTCTGTTTGTGTTCTCTATCCCTTTCCTACTATTTTTTTTTCTTGATGACTTCTCTCTGTATAGCTCTTAAGAAGGGTGTTTTATTATGGCACTGTCTAAGAAGCCACTGCTTCTCAGCCTGGTATCTACATCCTGGTGCTGTGCAGCTGTAAAAAAATAAAAATCCTTCAGTTAGCCAGGCATGGTGGCACACGCTGGTAGTTCCAGCTACTTGGGAGGCTGAGAAAGGAGAATTGCTTGAACCCGGGAGGTGGAGGTTGCAGTGAGCTGAGATTGTGCCACTGCACTCCAGCCGGGGTGACAGAGCGAGACTCCATCTCAAAAAATAATAATAATAATAATAAAATAAATAAGTAAAATTCTTCATGTGTCATTTACCACCATTTTCCAAGCAGTGTTTTGGGCAGATATGAGGAATAATGCCTCCGCCTGCCTCCACAACTTGGTGATGTATGTCATGACTTGTGTGTCCCAAATTGGTATTGTTTTAGTACCAAATCCATGGCACAATTTCTGTAATCACCAATCTAACTCCCTTTCCTTTCTTTCTCTTGCCAGGCACAAAGCCACTCTTTTGGCAACTAGAGGTTGGTCACTGGTTTTACATGACCAGTGATTTTTAAATTCAACGGGGTCTCGTCTACTGCAGCACATTTATCAATCTATTTTAGAGCTTTATTTTTATTCCTTGACGATTTTAACATAAATTTTAAAAAATTATGTGTCAAATACCTTCTATTGCTTATGTAATGATAAAAGCGCTTTGGACATGAAGCTATGAAAACTGGTGTTAGAATATGTTCTCTCTCACACACTAGTTAAATCATCCGAGGGAACACATTTAAAAGTCTCTGAACCTTAGTTTCCTGTAAAATGGACATAAAACCTCCTCGATTTTTCTGAGAAGATGTCCTCAAAAAATCTTGCACAGTGCCTTGCAAAGTTTCTGACTCGGAGAATGAGTGTAATGAAAGTGTTGGCCCTAGTTTGACTAAAGAAGGCAGGAGAGACTTCTCATGAGAAACGTTGGCAAATGTTATGACCATAATCTTTTTTCGAAGCTATAGTGTGCTTGATTACCTGAGGCCCTGGGGAGAGTTTATGTTTGTCATCATAATATTACATGCTATGTTTGGCAGTATATTATATTCTGCTATACCTGCAATTTATTTGGGGAAGGAGTTTGTATGAGGAATTCTATATTAATGTAAGTAGTATTGGATTTTCCTTCAATTCCTGTAGGTCCTGTTTTATTATTGCCTCAGTCCTTTCTTTTTAGATCATCATGTGAATGATGATAAAAGTAGAAACCATTCATCGAAAACAGAAAATGTACATGATTGGGGAGTGGGTTGTTGTCTCAAGGCAAATAATTCACTTGCTTCTTTTGACTGTAAACTTCTATGTTATTTGAAAGTATTTTGCCTAGGGAGTCACGGTTTTATTTTTTATTTTAGTTCCTTAGAAATGTTGGTAACTTTACTATATGAATTGATCTGATTTGGTTCATTTTTATAATCCTTGCTTCATCCAGAAAAGGAAAGAAAATGATGGTAAAGGCCCTTTTGAAAACAAACCAAATCTAATAAGAAAGCAAATGTAAAACAATGAATTATAGCAAGTCTTCAGTGTCTCTTATTATTTTAGTTGAAAACCATAAAATCAACCGTGAAAACTGCCAGTTACAGAGCCCTATAGCATAATCAAAATTCCCAGTGATCTTGAAATAATGTAGTACCAACTTGATTTAAATAATTCAGTCACTGATAATTTGATTTTTTTAACACACCGATAGAATGGACAATTTTAGGGAGAAAGAACTCATTTCTCCTTAGGAGGCTGGAGAATATTCAGGATTTTTCTATAAGCTTAGCTATCAAAGATGTGTGCTGTATATAGAGATTATCTTTAAGAAGATTCTTATCCAGATTGAGTGGAGGGGTTGGCAAACATTTTCTATAGTGGGCTCTATGGTAGAAATTTTAAACTTTGCGGTCGTATAGTCACGGTCACAACTACTCAACTCTGTCATTGTAGGATGAATGAAACTACAGATGATAAGGAAATGAGTGGATGTGGTTTGTTCTAAAAAGATTTATTTACAAATATAAGCAGTGTGTCAAGTTTACTCCATGGAGTGTATTTTACTAACCCCTGTTCTAGGGAGAAGGAGGGAAGGAGCCTATTTGTTAAATGGTTGACATGTGACATAGAAATCACAGCATTCCAGAGTTCAGAAGTGTGTCTTCAATGCTGTTCTAAGGGCCTGAACATGAAGTCTTTATCCCTATTCAGTTCTGTAAGTCCCTTGCACCTGGCACATTCAACAAATATTTACTATTTTGTTTTTAACGTGTTAAAGTCATAACTAAGCAATTTGAAAGTGAATATATATTAATATTTTAGTGAGTGCTGTTGTACTAATTTCTTAGTCACTACCTCTACCTCCCTCCAACAAACAGGTATCATATAGCTTTTGACCAATATTAATGTCAAAGATTACGAAAGCTAATACAGTAAGCCAGGATTATCACTTGGAGAAGTCTTTTAAAATGCTGGTAATATAAAGAAAAGTTTAAGAGTGTGGTGTTTGGAGTTACCCATACCTAGATTCAATTTCTGGCTCTGTCATTTACTAGAGATAATAGACCTCAGCCACATAAGTTCACCTCTCTAAATCTGAGTTACCTCATCTGTAAAAGAGAGAAAATAATGGTGTCTCCTTCATTAGATTGTTGTGAATACTAAAGAAAATTCTTCTTGGAAAGCACTTAACATGGTGCCTAGTAAGAGCTCTGTAAATAGCACCTCTTATTATTATTAATGGTATATCATTAAAGTACCAAATTCTTAGTATGCTCATACTTTCAAGAATGTAAAAGTTGAAATTATAGAGGTTTTATTTTTCATTTTTTTCCTGGATGGACTGTTATGTAAAAATTGATATTTCTTCTAGGAAAATGTCAGCTCATAGTCAATTAATTAAAACACTTTGATAATGTAGTCAAAGATTGGAAATGAATTTTATTATATATGGGTGAAAAGTATTGATACACCAAATATATAAGGCAAATATATTAGTAGTTTTTAACCCACGGAAAGAACTGATTATTTTGAAGCAGGGTAGCTTTTTCTATCTTTACCTTTTTTGTTTCATATGCCTTCTAAGTGTGCAGGAATACAAAACTTTCAGATAGTTTCTGAGGAACTTATAAATGTAAAGCTGAAATCTAGCATTGAAAGTAGATATTTCTTCACTTTCAAACTATATCACCTCCAAAAAGCTTAACAGCTTATTTTTTTCTCATTCTCTTAATCTATTGGAGAATAGCTTAAAAGAGTGGCTCTTTGCATTTTCTCTCTCTCTTTCTTTCTTTCTTTTTCTTTCTCTCTTTCTCTCTCTCTCTCTTTCCTTTTTTTTTTTTTTTCAGGGTCTTCCTTTGTCACCCAGGCTGGAGTGCTCAGCCTCCCAAGTAGCTGGGACTACAGGTGCGTGCCACCACACCGAGCAAATATATATATATATATATATATGTATATATGTATTTTTGTGTGTGTGGAAACGGGGTTCCGCCATGTTGCCCAGGCTGGTCTCGAATTCCTGAGCTCAAGCAATCTTCCCACCTCGGCCTCCTAAATTGCTGAAATTACAGGCGTGAGCCACCACGCCCATCCTGCATTTTATTTCTCATCTTCAGAGTATACTATACACATATCCAAATACATAATATGCATATAAGTCTGATATGTATACATGTAGGTTTTTATTTAATCTCCTAGAATAAGATGTGTGTGGATATGTGTGTACGTATTTTTTTTATATTTTATATATTTAAATGCAACATCTTAAGGAGAGAGAAAGAAGGAAAGGAAAGGAGAATTGCAACTATAAGATGCTTTTTGGTAAGCTAGGAGTGGGGGGCAATCTGAAAATACTCCTTGTATAATAAGCTGTATATCTTTACATCATACTATTCTGATTAATATCACAGCACTGCCTTTTTTCTCATTCTGCCTATTCCTTCATCTCCATTGGCCTCATATATATAGTGACATTAGGAATGACATGGGAACCTTACTAGAGTGTTTATCATGTAAATTTGGCAGCTATCCTATCAAACCATTTTTGTTAACTAGTTTCTTTAGAGTCTCAGTTCAGTCTCTAAGAATCAGATATCAATACATACCTTATCTTATTAATTCTTTGGTATAATATTTGAAGGTCAGTAAAATTCATTGTGCCTGAGATAAATAATCACAGTGATAAGAAGATAACCCAGTAAAAAAGTGAAACAAAATACAACCCAAATATAACAATGACATCCTATAGATTTGCAAAGAAAACAGAAGTTATAAGCATTCAAATGTGGAAAACTCAAATAAAATTGAGACCTTTTTATAAGACATACAAAAGCATAAGACATAAATATTGTGTAAGAAACATAAATGGACAAAGTAAAATTTAAAAAAAAACTGATATTTTTGAGAAAAGAATGAGGTGGCCAGGCATGGTAGCTCATACCTGTAATTCCAGCACTTTGGGAGGCTGAGGCAGGAGGATAACTTGAGGCCAGGAATTCAAGACCAACCTAAGCAACATAGTGAGACCCTGTTTCTTAAAAAAGAAATTAATTAAATAACTTGGGCACAGTGGCACAAACCTGTACTCCTAGCCACACAGTGGCCCGGAGGTCACCTGTGCGTAGAAGCTTGAAGCTGCACTGAGCTATGATCACGCCACTGCACTTTAGTCTGAGTGACAGAGACTGTGTCTCTAAAAATAAATAAATAAATAAATAGAATTAATGAGGCAGACAGGCATAGATGGGACAGTATCTATAACTGTGGGTAGTGTTGATTAAAGGATGCAATTGAGAAGAAGGGAAGGCTGAGTGGCTTCTGTGACTAGTGATGGTAGAAAATACAAACCAAAAATTCACACAAAATGAAAATGGAGCCTCTTGCTCAGAATATGTCCAAGCCTTGCCAATGTCAGAAGCGTTCAATATAAAGGGAGCATGCTAGACATCAACTATTGATAAAAACAATAATTTTACTATAAAATACTGTATCACTTAAAGGGTGAGATATCCACAAACTTTGGGCTTTTCCGGAACATGTAATCTTGACTCCCGCAAACCACAGAATTAAATCATTGATAAATGCATGAGTTTCATAGTCACCACCTGAATGTTTATTATTCAGACATAAAAAATGAAATTTCCAATCCATAATATCTATTTGTAGTCATCAAGTAACATATAGATGTGTCATTCCAAAAATAAGAGGATAACACACATACAGATGATGGCTTAGAGATGGCTACCTCCTTTCTTAAGATTAGGTGAACGCTTTTAAGAAATGGCTCATTATCTTTAAGGGTACGTTTCTCAAGTACACAATTTAACTGGTTCATTTCAGACATCTTTCTCTCACGCAAGTTAAATGAAGATGTGTGTCTATATGACCAGAGAGAGTCCTGGATTTTGAGATGCCAGAGATCAGACAGAGAAGGACCAAGCCTGACAGTCTGGAGTAGGAAAGACCTCATTGGAAGAGGTCACTCCAGTCAACACCATGAAGAGTTGGAAGAAATGGGGAAGGCTTGGACTTACAGGGAGTGGAGAAAGCTGATGTAGGGAGGGAGTTTTGGAGAATGAAAGGTTGGAGAGAACCTGTGCTATAGATAATTGAGAAAGAGAAAAAATTGCGTAAGAAGTACATTACAGGCCATATGAACTAAGTTCTATAACATCCCATGAGAAACCGGAGTAAAGAACAAAACTTGCTTTAAATAGTGTAATGTGATATTATATAAGAGCTAAACCACAGAGATCTCCATGTTTATTAGGGTTTAATTTTTATTGATTGATTGATTGAGACAGAGTCTGTCTCTGTAGTCCAGACTGAAGTGCAGTGGCACAATCTCAGCTCACTGCTACCTCCACCTCCTGGGTTCAAGTGATTCTTTTGCTTCTGCCTTCCTAGTAGCTGGGATTACAGGCATGCACCACCAACCCAGCTAATTTTTGCATTTTTAGTAGAGACAGGGTCTCACCATGTGTTGGCCAGTCTGGTCTCAAACTCCTGGCCTCAGGTGATCCACCTGCCTCGGCCTCCCAAAGTGCTGGGATTACAGGAGTGAGCCACCACACTCGGGAAATTTATTTATTTATTTTTTTTCAAAGAAGAAAGTGTGTTTCAGTTGCAGATTTACCAGAGATTATGCAATATACCCTTGCATCTCTTTTTACTAAACTATACTGAAGAAAATCAACTCAGAAAGCAATGGAAAAAAAAATTATTGTGTGAGATGTCCCATATAAATGGCATCCAAAATAGACAGACAATTCCAATGAGAAGAGTATTTCAAGTTCATCTAGAATTTTCACTTACTTAGACAAATCCTTCGTGACCTATTTGTTTTAAAATTTTTCTGTGTCTGAAAAGTAAGATTCTATATTAGTATCACTTTGCCTCATAGACATTGCACAGGGTGATTTTTCAGGCAGCTTTCCCTTTGAGAACTGTACTGGATTGCTGGGGCTGCCATAACAAAATACCACAGACTGGGTGGCTTACGCAATAGACGTTTTTCTCACAATTCTGCAGGCTGGAAGTCCAAGATCAAGGTGTCTCTGGGTTTGCTTTCTTCTGAGGCCTCGCTTTTTGACTACGCTACTCACCACATCCTCACACTGCCTTTCTTCTGTGTGCACGCTTATCTGATGTCTACTTACATGTCCTAATTTCTGCTTCTTAGAAGGACACCAGTCAGACTGGATCAGTGCTCACCCCAGTGGCCTCATTTTAACTTCATCACCTCCTTAAAGGCCTTGTCTCCGAATACAATCTCATTTTGAGGTACAATCTCAGTTTGAGGTGAGTTAGGGCTTTGAATTTGGGGGGAACTGAAAATTCAGTCTGTAGTAAGGACAAAAGGCCTATTTGCTGAGTACTTGAGGGTAATCATGGGTTTGGCTGGAGAGACGAAGGGAACTTCAGGTCTCAGTGAGTTTTTGTTTGTTTGTTTTTGTTTGTTTGTTTATTTGTTTGTTCGTTTTTTTGTTTTGTTTCTTGAGACAGTCTCCCTCTGTCACCCCTGCTGGAGTGCAGCTCACTGCAACCTCCACCTCCCTGGTTCAATCAATTCCCCTGCTTCGGCCTCCCAAGTAGCTGGGATTACAGGTGCACGCCACCACTCCCGGCTAATTTTTTGTATTTTTAGTAGAGCTGGAGTTTTAGGCTGGTCACAAACTGCTGACCTTAGGCAACCTGCCTGCCTCAGCCTCCCAAAGTGCTGGGATTACAGGCATGAGTCACTGCGCCCGGCCGTCTCAGTGAGTTTTTAAGCCAGGGTCTCAGATTCTCTGAGCCTCCCCAAGAACTGTAGGTGAAAGCCTTCCCAGAGGGCAATCCTATATTTACAGCATCCCTCGTGTTGCAGTTATTGCTCTAAATACTCAGATGGCTTCAGGAAGCTGTCATTGCTCATGCTGTCTACCAGGTATATATTTTCATGAGACATTTTCATGAAAATGTACCCATTCAATTAAGCAGTTTATGAGTAAGTGGCCCCTGACAGGATAGAATTAAGTGAAATCTGAGATGATCCAATCAATGTTATCTTCCCCTGTGGTATATTTTCTTTTCTTTTTTTTTAAGTTATACTTTAAGTTTTAGGGTACATGTGCACAATGTGCAGGTTTGTTACCTATGTATGCATGTGCCATGTTGGTGTGCTGCACCTGTTAACTAGTCATTTACATTAGGTATATCTCCTAATGCTATCCCTCTCCCCTCCCCCTACCCCATGACAGGCCCCAGTGTGTGATGTTCCCCACCCTGTGTCCAAGTGTTCTTATTGTTCAATTCCCACCTATGAGTGAGAACATGCGGGGTTCGGTTTTCTGTCCTTGTGATAGTTTGCTGAGAATGATGGTTTCCAGCTTCATCCATGTCCCTACAAAGAACATGAATTCATCCTTTTTTATGGCTGCATAGTATTCCGTGGTGTATATGTGCCACATTTTCTTAATCCAGTCTATCATTGATGGACATTTGGGTTGGTTCCAAGTCTTTGCTATTGTGAATAGTGACACAGTAAACATACGTGTGCATGTGTCTTTATAGCAGTATGATTTATAATCCTTTGGGTATATACCCCTGTGGTATATTTTCATGTATTTTTTCCTTAAGTGGCAATTGGGCCCAGACCTGGAAGACAATTTATATGGGCAGATTTTGTATGATTAAATGGAATTAAATATTTTCACATAAAAGGAGGATTCAGGTGGTATTTATTTCTTTTCCGAACTCTGCCTCTTAAATTATAAGATATGTGTTTGAATTTTATTTTGTTTTTCTCTTACTGAAAAAACTACTTGTCAGGCCGGTCATGGTAACTCACACCTGTAATTCCAGAAATCTGGGAGGTCGAGGTGGGTGGATCACTTGAGATCAGGAGTTCAAGACCAGCCTGGCCAACATGGTGAAATCTTATCTGTACAAAAATTACAAAAATTAGCCCGGCATGGTGGCACACACCTGTAATTCCAGCTAGTGGGGTGGGTGAGGCAGGAGAATTGCTTGAGGCTGGGAGGTGGAGGTTGAAAGGTTGCAGTGAGCCGAGATGGTGCTACTGCATTTCAGTCTGGGTGACAGAGCGAGACTCCATCTCAAAAAAGAGTAACTACTTGTCCAGAACGTGTCAGTGTGCACAGGTTTCATGATAATTCCTGCTGAAGAACTGATACTATCTTATATTTGCTGGGTATACAAATTTCTGTTGATATATGGATAGATTTCTTTTCTCAGAAACTCATTTTAGGCTTTGGTTTTTTTAAAGGTACAACAAAAACTGGGACTGCCCATGAATGTTGACCATCCGTACCTCAGTTTGCTTCTCAGGAATGGAAAATTTCTGCCCCCAGACACTTAAAGCAGTAGCTTTCCTTCTCTCATCTGTTGACTCTGAGCCAGAGGATTCTTTCCAAATTTCTCTCACATACTCTGAGCATTTAGAATATTTAGAATAGTGCCCTTGACTGTCATGTGTAGTTTTCTAGGTTTGGTATTTACAAAGAAATAGGAAACTATGGATGCTTCTCAACATTACAGGAAGACATCCAGTGGGTAGTTTGGTAAGTCATAACCCTTCACAATCAGAGATTCTCCTCCATAAAGTTAGAGAGGTGGTTAAACCTGGGAATGCAAATCTATGTCTGCAGCCCTGTGCAGTCTCAATGTGGGAAGTCCGGGCTTTTCCGTCTGCTGGCCTCAGCCATCTCCAAAATGCCCAGCTATGAAACCAAGTCCTTAAACTTCCTCCGACCTCCACCCTTACTCTTGATGCCAGGCTTCTGTTATGCTTATTCTCCGTCTAGTGAGTTTTGCAAACTTCTGTTATCCATGACCACTTTCACACGTATTGACATTTACACACAGCATCTGTTCCATGATTTACTTAATAGTTTTCTTTAAATCAGTAAGTTTTGACTTCATTTATTTATGAGGGCAATTTTTTGCCATTAGCACACACTTCAAAATCTATATATGCCATTATTTTATATGTTAATATAAAAACATCACAGAAGCAGAGTGTAGTGGAAATTCTCATGACTGACCATGTGTCAGGTTCTGGGTTAGTATTTTGGTAGAGCTCCATAACATCTCCTTGCTGATTCCTTCAGCTAGAATTTGTTGTGGGCCTGCCACATTCTAGACACTGGGAATGGAGGGGGATAAGACAGATACGGTCTATGTGCTTGTGAAACTTAGGGTCTATTGAGAGAGAGAAACAAGAGAGATAAATAAGCAACTAAGCAAGCCAACCCTTCCCACCAAGAAAATCAGAAAGCAGTGTCTCAAAAAAACAGAGAGAATGTAGGGATGAAGAGTGCCTATGAGGTAGGTTTTTTTTTTTGAGACGGAGTCTCGTTCTGTCGCCAGGCTGGAGTACAGTGGTGCAATCTTGGCTCACTGCAACCTCCGCCTCCCGGGTTCAAGTGATTCTCCTGCCTCAGCCTCCCAAGTAGCTGGGATTACAGACATGCACCACCACACCTGGCTAATTTTTGTATTTTTAGTAGAGAAGGGGTTTCACCATGTTGGCCAGGCTGGTCTCAAACTCCTGACCTCAGGTGATCCGCCCACCTCGGCCTCCCAAAGTGCTGGGATTACAGGCATGAGAGGTAGTTCTTATTATTGTTTGCTTTCTACAGCTGAGGAATGGAAAGACTAAGTATGTTAAGGAACCTACTCAAAGCCATAAAAGTAGGAAAAAGCAGTCAACTTTCCTCCAGTTAGGATGAGTGTGGACACAGACATCTCACTCACTGGAGTGAGTCCCGCGGTTGTGTTCATCTTCTCTGCCCACATAAATTCTTGTTTTTGTCTTGTTTTCTGCAGTGAACAGGAATTTCTAAAAGCAGCACCCTTCCCATTCTTTCTCCTTTTCTTCTTCAAACTCTCACTTGTCTGCTTTATTTTCCAGTTACTCAAATGCTGTAGAATGAATGTCCCCTCCACCTTCTGCCCCGCAATTCCTGTGTTGAAATCCTAACCTCTAATATCTCCTGATGGTATTAGGAGGTGGAGCCTTTGGGAGGTGACTCAGATATAAGGATGAAGCCCTCATGAATGAGATTAATGCCCTCACACACACAAAATAACCCAGAGCTCGCTTGCCCCATTCTCCAGCCTTGTGAGTATACAATGAGAAGTCAGCAGCTGCAGCCCCAAAGAGAGCCTTCACCAGAACCCAAACATGCTGGCAATTTGTCCTCAGACTTCCAGCCTCCAGATCTGTGAGGAATACATTTCTGTTGATAATAAACTGCCCAGCCTAGAGTAGTCTGTTATTGCCCCTTAAACTAAGATACCAAGAAAAATAGCAGTCTTTGTAAAATGATGTATTCCAAGATATAGCTTTTTTTTTTTTTTGTGGAGTGCGCAGGCAAATAAAGGAGCCACACATTTCAGTTGAATGAATGCAAGAGTTAAGCATTTTTAAAAGTTATAAATTATGAAGATTGTGATGCTACAGAATGATACCTTTTCAGCTTCTGTTGTCATTAACTTGGAATTATAATGGCTCCTTTGAGTATTGAAAATGAGAATATTGTGCAAATCGGTCATTCCACCCTTCAAGGATATGGTTAGGGTTCTTTCTAAGATTATAAGGCAATGATTAAGCTGGATTATGCTGAAGCATCTTTCAGAATTGCAAAGGTACTTTATCAGTACAGTGTGGAAATTTTAAGTTTGAGGATAGCGCCCTCTTCTGGTTGAAAGTTCTCTTTTTTTTCTTAATGTGTTTTCTATTTCATATTCAAATAGAAATATAATACAAAACTTGTCCTGGGAATTAATTTTTTAAAAAATTTAAAGTTGAGAAGTGGAACATAAGTTGTCATAATGTGAGGTTTTGGAAAGGTAAATCCCACCTCTGAAGCCTCCGAAATTCCTCTCCTATTCTGGTGTATGTGAAATTTGAGTGTACTCTGTAACATACTCTAAACACAAGATACAATGAGTGTGTGTAGAGTATCGTATTAAAGTGGTTGCTTAGATTTCCAGCATTGATGAAATATGTTTTTAATCGTAAGTAATTTCGAAATTGTTTTAAGGATTGAACACACTTATCAGGGAATGATTGTTGAATGGCTGATGCTATTTCCTATGAAAATGAGCAGCACAGTGCTTAGTTTGGATCATTTTTATTTCTTCTTCCAGCCTCTCATTCTCTCTTCCCATGGCTTAAACTTAATACTCACGCAAGCAGTATGTGGTTTCTTCCCAGCCTCCTCTCATTTGCCCATCCACATAATGGCTTTGCCTGGAGCTCTTTCCGTTAAATGACATGCTGAGGCAGCTTTTCATGGCAGTTTCATAACCAAAATAATATTTCCATGCTTTTCCTACTGTCAAATGTATATGAAGATGGAAAATGGGAAGAAACCGGACTTCAGTTCTGGGTTCCTATTCAAATCAATTTCCTTTAAAACAAACGCAAACTGAATCTGATGTTCATTTTCTTAAGTAATAGTTTGGAAGGCCCAACTTGGGTGGGTTGCCTTAGACATCATGTTTATTTAACTAGAAGGAATAGCATAAGGTTCTGCCTCCCTTGATTTCTTCTTTGTAAGAGCAAGCACAAATATCTTGCCTTTTATTGGCACAAAAACAATAATCTACACAGAAATTAAATCTTTTGTTTATGCTGTTTTAGGAAACGATATAAGAAACTTTCAATGTCTTGACGGTGAGCTAACTAGGAAAGACACATCCTGTTCTTCACACAGATGTAGCAAAGACGTTACATAGTCTTAAACCTCCACCCCTCTGTGACCTAGTTGCTGTACCTAATAATAATACAGAAATTTAGATTTTTAAAAGAAGTACTTTTTGTGAACCCAACTGCTTACTGAAAAAGAGACCATGTTCCCTACTGGCCTTAGAATAACTGTGTAGGTACCGCCATCTAGTGGTGGTTTTGCAGGAGACTAAAGCAAAATGAGGTTTCCATTGTCTAATTTGAAGTAGCTCTCTTCTATTAGTGATAAATTGTCAGCTGAGATGAAATGCTGCACCTGAAATTTACTTACATTTTAAATTAAACTTTGAAAGACACAATCATTCCCAAAGTAAATGAAAATTTATACAACTAAGATTTATTAAAATCCTCTGTGGGAGGTGGCATGAAACCTGGGGCGGGTAGAAGAAACCTTGAACTTTGGAATTTGTTGAGTGTGAGTTGTAATACCTGCACTAGCTGTGTGGCTTGAGGCAAAACACATATCCTCCCTTGAACCTCACCTAGACTTTTTTTTTTTTTTTTTGACAGAATCTCGCTCTGTTGCCCAGGCTGGAGTGCAGTGGCGCAATCTCAGCTCACTGCAGCCT
The DNA here is from genome assembly GCF_029281585.2 of Gorilla gorilla gorilla. Classification (NCBI taxonomy): domain Eukaryota; kingdom Metazoa; phylum Chordata; class Mammalia; order Primates; family Hominidae; genus Gorilla; species Gorilla gorilla. Next base: position 29,979,130 of record NC_073227.2, on the reverse strand, counting down.
CTGCCTCCCGGGTTCAAGCAATCCTTCTGCCTCAGCCTCCCAAGTAGCTGAGACTACAGACGCGCACCGCCGCGCCTGGCTAATTGTTGTATTTTTAGTAGAGACGAGGTTTCACCTTGTTGGCCAGGATGGTCTTGATCTCCTGACCTCGTGATCCGCCCACCTCAGCCTCCCAAAGTGGTGGGATTACAGGCATGAGCCACCACAACCGGCCAGCTAGACTATTTTTACAATGACAACGACATAAGCATATCTACTTAATGGGTTGTTGTGAATATGTCAGGGGCTCATGTAGGTCGGGCTCAAGGAATGGTAACTATTTTTATAGTTATTCTGCATTAAAGAACTAAAACATCAGTGTTTGTAGGGATTTTTCTCCACATCAACTGTAAATTTCTTGAGGGTGGAAGCTGCCTTAGCCCCCCTTTGGATCTGAGATGCCTGGTGACCTGCCTGAGGCAGAGTAAATGTTTGTAGAATACATGCATCTTGTTCCATCTTGCAAGCCAGGCTGTAGATGAGGTTAGAGGCTGGGGGTGAGATTTCTTTGCATTCCTCATAATTCATAGCACAGAACTTAAAGTAATTGATTAGAACATTTGTTTATGAATCTTTGACGAATATGCTGAAACTTGTGCACCATTTACTTTGTCATTTAGCTATGTGTTAATGTATCCTTCAAGTAAGGAAGTCTTTAATCCCAGAATTTTTTTTTTCATTTTTCATTTCCCATAAAAACCTCAACTCCTTGTTTATATTGTCCATTGCTTAATAATCTCTAATAGCATTGCTCTTGAGTTTATATGAAATTGCTCTATGGAAAATAATATGGCTACTTCTTCTTCTTTACCTCCCAAATTTTGAAATGTCCAGTGTGGTTTACTTGCAAAAGAGTGAATGTCTTCTGGTTGAAATTTAATTGACAAGGCCTGCTGTTGGCTTCTGGGACTTGAGTTTAATTTTCTTTTGGGAAATGTATCAAGCGGCCTGCCTTCAAAGCCATCTCTCTTTTTTTTTTCCTTTTTATTCATTTGCTCCTACCGGGAGCAAGAGACAATCTGAAGGAATTTTCCCATGGCACATTTGATTGGTATATGCTTCCCCCACTAGAATGTCAGCTCTGGAAGAACCGATATACAATTATATGCCAGTGTGTAGCAGAGAATCAATGTCTAATGTTGAATGAATAAGCACATAGAGAAAAAAGGAACAATTAATGATGGAGGCAAAAATGCAGATTTTTAAAAAATTTTAGTTTTTAAAATACAAGATCTGCCCAATATGGTTTCAGCTGTGTGTGAAATGTTATAATGGGAAGGCAAGCAAATCAGTGAGAAGATCAGTGACTTTGGAGTCAAATAGCCTTAGGAACAAATCTTGGCTCTGCCATGTGCAAGGACTATGTGTAAATTAATTGTTTAGAACTTCAGCTTCTTATATGTAAAATTAGGATAATAATAACTTCTTCATGGGGTTGTTGTGAGAAATAAATGACAAAGAGCATTTAGTATAATATCTGGAGTGTACTGAGTTTTCCTGTGTGGGCATAAATGAGAGAGCATCTAACCCTAGTTGGAGAGACCAGGTTTCATTGAGGAGGAGGTGTTTCAGCTGGAGTTTGACAAACTGGAATGAATGCAGTAGATTATAGTCCAGTAAGAAGAACTAACTGAAATGCTTGGGACCAAAAGCGTTTCAGATTTCAGATTTTTAAACTTGAGAATAATTACATGTGCATCATGAGAATCTTGGGAATGGAATCGAAGCCTAAACATGAAATTTATTCGTGTTTTATATGCACCATGTACACATAGCCTGAAGGTAAATTTAAACATTTTCAAATGATTTTTTGCATGAAACAAAGTTTGTATTAGGTACTTATGTGTAGAATTTTCCACTCATGGTGTTATGTCGGGTGTTCAAAAAGGTTTAAATCTTGGAGCATTTTGGATTTTAGATTTTCAGATTAGGGATGCTCAAACTGTCTATACACATATTTATCTCGTTTTATCACTGGCTTATTTGGTTTACCTTCACCTGGCAGAAATGGTTTCCAACTTCTTAGGCTAGAGACATAACCTTTATTCTCTTGATCATATGAGGTACTTTCTGATAGAGGCTAAAAGAGTTACTCTCGGCGGGGCACGGTGGCTCACACATGTAATCCCACACTTTGGGAGGCCGAGGCGGGCGGATCATGAGGTCAGGAGATGGAGACCATCCTGGCTAACACGATGAAACCCCGTCTCTACTAAAAATACAAAAATTAGCCGGGCGTGGTGGCGGGCGCCTGTAGTCCCAGCTACTCGGGAGGCTGAGGCAGGAGAATGGCATGAACCCGGGAGGCGGAGCTTGCGATGAGAGGAGATCAGGCCACTGCACTCCAGCCTGGAAGACGGAGCAAGACTCCATCTCAAAAAAAAAAAGAGTGACTCTCTATCCTGGTTTAAAATCACTCAATGTAGACAAATAACATATAAATAAATAAACATACAGCCTGGGTACAACAGCTACACCAATTGAACCAAACTCTCTGGGAGTACTTGCCAGTATGGCAATAATAAAATGACTGATCAGATTATAACAGGTGTTGGCAAAAATGGAGAGAGATAAGAATCTTCCTACACTGCTGGTGGGAATGTAAAATGCAGCCACTTTGGAGAGCACTTGGACAAGTAGCTCAAAAGGTTAAACATATAGTTACCATATGACCCAGAGATTTCAATTCTAGGTATATATTTAAGAGAAGCGAGGCCGGGCATGGTGGCTCAGGCCTGTAATCCCAGCACTTTGGGAGGCCAAGGCAGGCAGATCACAAGGTCAACAGATCGAGACCATCCTGGCCAATATGGTGAAACCCCATCTCTACTGAAAATACAAAAATTGGCTGGGTGTGGTGGCGCACGCCTGTAGTCCCAGCTACACGGGTGGCTGAGGCAGGGGAATCGCTTGAAACCGAGAGGCGGAGGTTGCAGTGAGCCGAGATAGTGCCACTGCACTCACTCCGGCCTGGCGACAGAGTGAGACTGCCCCTCAAATAAAAAGAGAGGTGAAAATATATGCCCACACCAAAACCTGTACATGAATGGTCATGGTAGCATTATTTGTAATAGTCAAAAAGTGGGAACAGCTCAAATGTCCATCAACTGACGAATGGATAAATAAAATGTGACATATCCGTACAATGAAATATTGTTTGCAACAAATAGAATGAAGTGCTGTTATGAAATGTGTGCTAAGTGAAAGAAACTAGACACAAAAGGTGACATTTTGTATGATTCAATATAGAGAGGCAAATTCATAGAAACAGAACAGGTTAGTGAATACTTAGGGCTGGGAAAAGGGGGGATTGGGGATAATAGCTCATGGTTATTTTTTTATTTTTATTATTTATTTATTTATTTATTTATTTATTTATTTATTTATTGAGATGGAATCTCACTCTTTTACCCAGGCTGGAGTGCAGTGGTGCGATCTCGGCTCACTGCAACCTCTGCCTCCTGGGTTGAAGTGATTCTCCTGCCTCAGCCTTCCAAGTAACTGGGATTACAGACATGTGCCACCACACCTGGCTAATTTTTTGTATTTTTAGTAGAGGCAGGGTTTCACCATGTTGACCAGGCTGGTCTCGAACTCCTGACCTCAAGTGATCAGCCTCCCTTGGCCTCGCAAAGTGCTGGGATTACAGGTGTGAACCACTGTGGCCAGCCAAGTTGTTTTTTTTCGAAGTGATATAAATGTTCTAAAATGAATTGTGGTGATAGCTGCACAAACCTTTAAATATACTAAAATGGATTGAATTGGATACTTTAAATGGGTGAATTCTGTGGTATGTGAGTTATATGTCCATAAAGCTACTACAAAAATAATTTCTGGGGATGAGGTCTGAGTGATTCTGATAAATAGTGTGTGTGAAAAACCGCTATTCTTAATGGACCAAAGTAACCAATCTTTACTGCTGTACGTGTAGTTTAAACCAGCTATTGACTGCAAGGGATGGGTGAGAGTGGGGACAGTCAGTAATATATCTTCATAGTTCAAGGACAATTTAATTTCTGCTGTACATCAGCTATTTTAGCTTAAAAGACTGTTTGCATGCAAGAAATGACACTTGGTCATGAAGGTTTTGAAAATATTTAAGTAATGTCAACTCAACATTGAATCAAATATAGTGTGATCAAATTTACTCTGATAAAGAGTAGAAAGAAACATTTAGGACATGATCATGATAAGATAAATGAAAATGCTGTGTGAAGGAGCCAGGAGGTGTACTCTTTGATGGTAAATTCTGCATTTTTATTTGACCTAGTTGGATTTTCGTCAGAATGTTCCAAATAAAGATATATCTTTGAGGATAAAATGTTTGGCTTCATGGTAACACCTTTGGGGTTTTTGACATCGACTTATATTTATTTTTTCAGATAAAAATATGGCATTATTTTTATCTATTTTCCAGAAAACATTCTTGTGCAAATGTTTCTGTCTTTGGCAGGTTGACATATTAGAATATGAGTTCAAAGACTTCCATAAAAATATTTTATAACTCCTTGTTTTTATTTAAAATATAATTTTTTAATCAAAAAATGTTTTTTTTCTAGTGTTAAGAATATTTTCTTTGGGCAAGAAAGTTTTTGTCTTGTCATTTGAGAGGTTTTTAAGTTGCTGTTCTGTATATAGTGACAGAGCACAGGATTTGTTGGAGTCAAGTATGTTTTTGTTTTATATATGTATATTGATATGGTTTGGCTCTGTCCCCATCCAACTCTCATCTCAAATTGTAATAATGGGGGTGGTTCCCCCATGCCATTCTCGTGATAGTGAGTGGGTTCTCACGAGATCTAGCTGTTTGATAAGTATCTGGCACTTCGACCCCAGCCCCCACTGCCTTGTGAAGAAGGAGCCTGCTTCTCCTTTGCCTTCTGCCATGATTTTAAGTTTCCTGAGGCCTCCCCAGCCATGCGGAACTGTGAGTCAATTAAACCTCTTTCCTTGATAAATTACCCAGCCTCAGGTAGTATCTTTATAGCAGTGTGAAAGCAGAGTAATACATATATGTATCTGATTAAATATATATTTCTACAAAGCTTATGAAAAATATTTTTTGTCAAATAATGTAATTATGCTGCTACTTTTTGATATTTCAGTTTTGTACCTTATCCGTTGATATGTGCAAAACTGATGTGATCTGTTGAGGTTGTAAATTAATAGAAATAATAACGGAAGGTAGGGATTAAGCTCTGTTTACCCACTCCTCCGATATGTACATTTATAATATTCTCATCTTTCTATTATGTGATTGTTTTAGGTAAATAAGTCTTTAATGTTTATATTGTTATGACTATAAACACTGACTTCAGAAGATTCGTGTTATTATGCTTAAATATCCTTTTTTGATGTCCTACCTTTATTTTTTTTCTGGAAATGACATCTGCTTTGGGTTTGCTTTTGATTAAATGTACTTATTACTAATTTATCTGTAACTCGCTCTCAGTTTTATAATAATTTTTCAATGTGATCAAGCACTTGGGATAATTATTCAGTTTCATCTTGGAAACATTTCTTCTGTAGTTTCCGGCCTGCCCCAATCCACATTATTTATATTTAGGCCTGTTGAAAACTTTTTTTTTTTTTGAGTTTATCTTTATTCCTCTCTGGCGCTTCGTTTCCCATTTCTGGGATCCTTGTCTGCCTCTTTTTAAAGTTAGTTTTAGTTTTGGCTTTGTTTAACCATTTAATTTGAATACATTATAAATGAATAGAAAGTTTCAAAGATAGCACTGAGAAAACTTGTTTAGCCTTCACTTAGTTTCCTCCAGTTATTACCTCTTATGTAACTAAAGCACAAAAATCAAAACCAGGAAACTGAAATTCTATAATGTATGTATGTAGTTCTATGTCATTTTATCACATGTGCAGATTTCTTTTACCACCATGATCAAAATACCTAACTGTTCCCTTTCAACAAAAATCCTTTTATTCTACCCATTTATCATTACCTCCGCCTCCTTTTCAGCATCCCTCACCCTTGGCAGCTACTAATTTGTTGTCCCTATCTACAATTTTGTCATTTCAAGAATTATACCTACATGGATCATATAATGTTTGAGATTGGCTTTTTTTCAGTAGGCATAATGACTTTGAGATCCATCTAGGTTGCTGTTTATAGCAGTATTTTGTTCTTTTTTATTCCTGAATTGTATTTCATGGCAGGGATCTACTGCAATTTGTTTAACTGTTCACCTATAGGACATTTTGGCCGTTTCCAAGTTTTTTGGTTATTACAAATAAAGTTACTATAAGCAATTGTGTACAAGTTTGTTTGTGTGAGACAGGATCTTCTTCTGTCTCTCAGGCTGGAGTGCAGTGGCACTAACACAGCTCACTGCGGCCTCAACCTCCTGGGCTCAAATGATCCTTTTGCCTTAGCCTTCTGAGTAGCTGGGACCAAAGGTGCATGCCATCATGTCTGGCTAATTTTTTAAAAAAAATTTTGTAGAAACGGAGTCTCACCATGTAGCCCAGGCTGGTTTCAAACTCCTGGGCTCAAGTGATCCTCCTGTCTCAGCCTCCCAAAGTGCTGGAATTACAGGCATGAATCACCACATCCAGCTGTGTACAGGTTTTGATGTAAAGATGAATTTTCATTTATTTGGCATAAGTGCCTAGATGTATGATTGCTGGGTCATATGGTAAGAATTTGTTTTGTATCTTATGTTAAAATAGCCACTCCTATTTTCTTTTGATCATTGTTTGTATGGCATGTATATTTCTATCTTTTTACTTTCAACATATATATATCATTATATTTGAAGTGAGTTCCTTGTAGACAGCTTGTAGTTAGGTCGTGTTTTTTCACTCCACTCCATCAGTCTCTTTTACTTGGTGTATTTAGAGTATTTGTATTTAATGTAATTGTTGTTATGCTTGTTAGTGCTTGTCTTTTATTATAATTTTGCTTTTTTATTTTTCTCTCTCTCCTTTTCATTTCTTTATTTTTTCTCTGCCTTTCTTTGGGTTACTTGAACATTTTTGAATTTCATTTTGATTTACCAATAGTATCTCTTGTATCTCCTTTCCTGTTGGTTTTCTAGTGGTTGCTCTAGCTATTAAACTATATATGCATTAGTTAATAAAGTTTACTGGTGTCAACACTTTACCAGTTGAAGTGAAATATAGAAACTTTACCTCTCTTTAAGCCCATTTACTCCCTACCATTTATATACCCCATATAATTATTTTTAATATCTCATGTATATATTGTAAGAATAATATCAGACATTGTTATAATCTTTGCTTAGATACAAAACAAAAATTAAAAATTCAAGAGGAGGAAAAAGTCTATTTTATTTATAATTTTTTTCTTTTTATTCTTCCTGATGTCCAAAGAGTCCTTCGTTTAGTATTTCCTTTCTATTCGATAAATAACAGATAAATAACTTCCTCTGTCATTCTTTTGGTCTAGGTCTGCTGGTGACAAATTTTCTTAGTTTTCCTTCATCTGAGAATGTCTTTGTTATGGGTGAATAGTGACTCTCAAATATACATGTTGAAAACCTAATCCCCAGTACCTCAAAATGGAAATATGGTCATTGCAGATGTTATATTAGTCTGATCTCATACTGCTCTAAAGATACTACCTGAGACCGGGTAATTTATAAAGGAAAGGAGTTAATTGACTCACAGTTCCAGATAGCTAAGGAGGCCTCAGGAAACTTAAATTATGGCAGAAGGTGAGAGGGAAGCAAGGACCTTCTTCACAGGGCTTTAGGAGAGAGAAGTACAAGCAGGGGAAATGCCAGATGCTTATAAAACTATCAGATTTTGTGAAAACTTGCTCACTATCATGAGAATAGCATGGGGGAAACCACCCCCACGATCCAATCACTTCCCTCCCTCAACATGTGGGGATGATAATTCGAGATGAGATTCAAGTGGAGACACAGAGACAAACCATATCAGATGAATTTAGGTCAATTAAAATGGGGTCAGACCAGAGTGGTGTGGGCCCTTAACCTCAAGTAACTGGTGTTCTTAGAAGAGACACACACTCAAACACAGAGGAAGAGATCCCTGTGAAGACAGAAGCAAAAATTGGAGTGATGATGCCACAAGCCAAAGGATGGACTGGGGTTACCTGAAGCTGGAAGAGGCAAGGAAGGATTCTCCCCTAGCAGCTTCAGAGGGAACATGGTCCAGACAGCACCTTAATGTTAGAATTTAAGTCTTCAGAAATGTGAGAGAATAAATTTACACAGTTTTAATCCACAGGTGTGTGGATAATTTGTTTCAGCAGCTCTAGAAAACGAACACAGTTGATTGATACATTTCTGAGCAAAGCATCTTTCAGTCTTAAGCCTGTAAGTTACCTGTCGGGCTGCCACTGCTGTAAACTGAGACTCATGTGAATGGGAGGTTGGAGCAGCCTGGGGAGTCTCAGTGTTCAGGAAATAACTTCCTCTGAGTCCCCCTTGTGTTTAGCATGGTACCCTTCCCTCAAACGCATGTGGTTTCCTCTAGTCCTGAAACCATCAGTTTCACCCTCTCCAAAAAGATAGCTCACAAGTCTTTGGCAGTTGAGAGTGGTGGAGGTAGTGGGTTACCCAGCTGTCATGAGTAGGAGCATATGGAATGGGCCTTGCTGATTATTCATGGGACTTTCAAGCAATCTGTTTATTTTTAGTCCCTTTCCCTACCACTTCCAGGTGGCATAGGGAATTTTTGACCCTTTGGGAGTTGGGCAAGCAAATCATATTGCTTCCTGGTGTTGTACTGCCTGCAAAGCTCAGGTGGCAACATCAGATTCCACACATCCTCACAATTTCCTGCTTCCAGAATCTTATCCCCTTCTCCTGTTCTGTGTTATTATCTGTTGATACCGTTATAAAACTTTTATGCTCTCATTTTAGTGGGTGTTTTAGAGTGGGTGTTTTAGAAGATAGTGGAATTTCATCCACTATCTTCATCTGGAGGCTCAGAATTGTCTTCGTAATATTTACTAAGCGTCCGAGTTCCTTCTTAAATCACTGTGTCTTCTAGCCATTGTGATATGCCATTTCTTGCAGACCTCATTTTTCAATAATATTCTTCCTTTTTTTTTATGAGACAGGATCTTACTCTATTGCTTAGGCTAGAGTGCAGCAGCACAATTATAGCTCACTGCAGCCTTGAACTCTTGGGCTCAAGTGATCCTCCTGCTTCAGCCTCCCGACAGGCTGGGACTACAGGAGGAAGTGTGCCACCATGCCTGGCTAATTTTTCAGTGCCATGCCTGGCTAACTTTTTAATGTGTAGTAGGTATGGGGTCTTGCTGTGTCACCCAGGCTGGTCTGGAACTCCTGGGCTAAATGATTCTTCTGCCTCGGTCTCACAAAGTACTGGGATTACAGACGTGAACTATCGTGCTGGTTCCATTTTTGTATATTCTTATTTTTCCTCTCCTGGTCCTCAAGCTTTATTAGGGTATAATTGACAAAAAGTGTATATATTTATGGTGTACAATGTGACATTTTGATATGTGTATACATTGTGAAATAATTAAAGCTAATTAACACATCCAATACGTTACATACTTATCATTTTTTGATAAGAACATTTGAGTTTTAATCTCTCATCAATTTTCAAATATATATTATTATTAATTACAATCACCATGCTATTATTCTTAACTTCAGGCTACAGTTACTATAGTAGGAAAATTTGTGCTTATTAGTATTTTTATGCTTTTTAAATGCTAATAGAGTTATCATCCTTGCCGCCCTGTTTTGTGACCCTGAATATATATTATACTTCAGAATTACCACTGCAAGTTTATAATATCCTTAGAATTACCATAAATGTAAAGATGAAAGCAAAATGTTTACATATTTCTAAATGTCTTTCTGAGGAAACAAGATACTTTTTTTTCATCACAGTGGAATCCCTTATGGTAGATAAATGAATGGAATAGAAAACAGGAAGAGGCAAGATTCATTTATATAACAATATAATCTTCTCTCTCTCTCTCTCTCTCTCATGCCCACACACATGCACACTCGTGCACACCAGACCCATATTTTAAAAGCTCACAGTAACTCTAGGAAGTGGGTACTAATGCAATTAGTACCTTCCTCATTTTACAAAGAGAGTTACAGAATTGCCCAAGGTTACACAGTTAATAAGTGACTGAGTTGGAATTTGCACATAGGTAGGCTGGAGACAGAGTAGCTGGCACAGAGTAAGAGCTCAGTAAATTTAGTTGATGTTATTATTATTACTTCACTGGAGTATACTTGTATCATATCACCTAGTTCCTCCAAGAATCCGATTTTTACATTATGCCTTAATTTGTATCAAAGGATACTTCTAGATTTATATAAAATGTGCTTCTACCTTTGCTCTAAAAATGATATTTGTAATATTTTATGTTACAATATGCAGTGTCTCTCCTGCAGAGAAATACAAGAGAAATTTTCTTTTTGACTTTATGTTCAAACAAAAACAAACAAAAAATATATACACCCAGCACAGTGGCTCACACCTGTAATCTCAGCACTTTGGGAGGCCGAGGTGGGAGTTCAACCCAAGAGTTCAAGACCAGCCTGGGTAACATGATGCGATCCCATTTCTACCAGTTTTTTTTCATTGCCCAGTGTGGTGGCGTGCACCTGTGGTCCCAGCTACTCAGGAGGCTGAAGTGGGAGGATCACTTGAGCGCAGGAGGTTGAAGCTGCAGTGAGCCATGTTTGTGCCACTGTACTCCAGCCTGGGCGAAAGAGTGAAACCCTGTCTCAAAAAAAAAAAAAAAAAAAAAAGGAAAAAGAAACAAATAAAAATAAAACATACTAACACATTTGCTATTTGGCTTCCTTTTGATCATAAGAGTTATGAAAATTATGCACCAATTTATTTTTTCCTGCTCTGAAACTCAGCCACAGAGGGAGAACTGACTAGTTTCACCTGGTAAAGACAGATAAGTTGTCCTATATTGGTTCTTGAAGAATTATGTCCTTACTTAGTTGTTTATAATGATCAAACTATTATTTATTTTCCCTAAATGAGTTTATAGTCAAAAATAGATTATATGATTATAGTCAAAACTTACAGATTTTTATAAGTAAATGTTCCCTTGGTTTGGGCATTTAAAGTAAAACTTCAACTCTTATTAATGGCTGTATATAAGAGGAAAATCAGAAAAAGTGTATGAAATTTTTATAACATTATTCAAGAAGTAAAGAACTGATGTGTTTAAAAATATAAACAAATAAAGCTCTATGTTTTTAATGAGCTGATTAAGATAGTTGAGTTGCTGAGTATATATTTATTTGCCTATAAATTATATCAGTCATGTGCTAGTGGTAGAGTTCATAATAGGAGTTTTGATGAGTGTAAGATTGTGAGTGACCCTCTCTCTTTATATGTAATTCTGAGCAGAAGTGACAGCTATTCTACCCATTTAATGGTGTGTTTGGTAATGTAAGTTATTCACCATTGTGTCCTACTGTAAAAATTGTGCAGTTTCTTTGCCAAGTCATATTACATCTGGTATAAAAATGTCCCATTTTTAATTCTATTTCCTCAAAATGGTATGCTTTGTGGCACCATATGAAGGTGCTTTAGTGATTATTGTATATTATAGTGAACACTGTTGATTACTGTATTGACCTGATTGAGATATTATCCAAGTGTGTCTGAGAAATATAAATTTGTGGTAAGTTAGAGAGTGAAGACATCTGTATTAGTTTATTTTCACACTGTTATAAAGAACTGCCTGAGACTGGGTAATTTATAAAGGAGAGAGATTTAATTGACTCACAATTCTGCATGGCTGGAGAAGCCTCAGGAAACTTACAATCATGGAAGATGGGGAAGTAAACACATCCTTCTTCACAAGGCAGCAGGAGAGAGAAGAATGGTAGAGTGAAGGCAGGAGAACCCATTATAAAACCATTAGATCTTGGCCAGGTGCGGTAGCTCATGCCTGTAATACCAGCACTTTGGGAAGTTGAGGTGGGCAGATCACTTGAAGTCAGGAGTTCAAGACCAGCCTGGCCAATATGGTGAAACTCTGTCTAACCTTGTCTCTACTAGAAATATAAAAATTAGCCAGGTGTAGTGGTGGATGCCTGTAATCCCAGCTACTTGGGAGGCTGAGGCAGGAGAGTTGCTAGAACCTGAGAGGCGGGGGTTGAAAGGAGCCGAGATTGTATACTCCAGCTTGGGTGACAGAGGGAGACTCTGTCTCAAAAAATAAAATAAAACCATTAGATCTCATGAAAACTCATTCACTATCACAAAAACAGCATGAAGGAAGCTGTCCCCATGATCCAATCACCTCTACCTGGTTTCTTCCTCAACACCTAGGGATTATGGGATTACAATTCAAGATGAGATTTGGGTGGGGACACAAAGCCTAACCATATCAACATCTTTGAGATCATTAACTCAAGTTCCCTTATTTTACATCAGAAGTAAAGGAAACTTAGGAAAGGATAAATTAGATGATTTTCTGTGGGTTGCAGTGTTGCCAGAGCTAACTTTGTGATACCCAGGCCTGTTCACCACACTTTCTACTTCACCATATTATAAATTTAGGAAAACTCCATAATACATGACTCATGTTAAAGAAACTTCTGGGGCGGGGCCAAGATGGCCGACTAGAAACAGCAGCGTTCGGAGGCTCCCATCGAAAAAAAAAACTATAGTAAGTATGTGAATTCTTCACCAGCAACCAAGGTATCCAGGTTTTCTCATCAAAATTGACAAAAAGGCTGGCGTGACTCTTGGAGAGAAGGAAGAACAGTGGGGTGCAGCAGCTTACCTCAGAGCCACACGGGGAAGGGGAACCCCCTCTCCCCAGCCAAGGGAGGTGGTGAGTGAGCATGCTACCCAGCTGGGGAAACTGTTGCTTTTTCCACGGAACTGCGCAACCAACGGATTGGAAGATCCCACTTGCAAACTCATGCCACCAGGGCTTAGTGTCCCAACCCCAGAATGGTTAGATTCTTACAGCCTCTCAGCTGGAATCTCTTTAAGCCTACTGAACTCCTGGAGCGAGGGGTGACCCGCACCAGCTGTGGCTGCCTGCTGTCTAAGCCATTTGAGCTCCTTAGGGGAGGGGCATCAGCCAGCGCTGGGACTCACAACTACCTAAAATGCTAAGCTCCCTGGGCAGGGGAAGGGCGGCACCCATTTCCATAGCTCCAGGCTGTTCTTTTCCCCTGCTGGAGCCAGGGAGGCTGAATGGCTTGGTGCCAAGGCTTGTCCCCACAGCCCAACACACAAGTTGTGGCCAGAGTGCCTCTTCAGGCATAAACCTTATCCATCCTTCCTCATTGGGTGAGGCTTCTCTTCAGGATCTCCAATAACTCCAGCCAGAGGCTCAGGGACAGAATTCGAATCTCCGTGGGCCTCAGCACCTAGGGGGAAGGGTGACTGCATTCTCTGTGGACCAGCAGACTTAGCCTCTCCTCCTGGTAGTTCTAAGGAATCTGGGCAGCCCAGACAAATGGGTTTCCCCCAAAGAAAAGCACACCCTCTCCACTAAGGGACAAAGTGCTTTTTTAAGTGGGTCCTGCTCCTTGTGCCACTCAGCTGGGTGAGGACTTCCAACAGGGCTTGTCAGATACCCTATACAGGAAGAATCCTGCTGGCATCAGGTTGGTGGCCCTCGAGGTCAGAAGTCCCAGAAGAAGGAGCAGGAGCCCATCTTTGCTCTTTTCCAGCCTCCTTGAGTTGACATCTCCAGGCACAGGAGTGAATCAGATGAATAGGGCCCGAAGTGAGCCCCCAGTAAACTGCAGCAGCCCTACGGAAGAGGGACCTGACTGTTGAAAGAAGAACAAAAAAGCAGAAAGTGACAACAGCAGCATCAACAACACCAACAAAAAAAGGCCTCCACGAAAACCCTGTCCAAGGGTCAGCAGCCTCAAAGACCAGAACTAGACAAACTCACAAAGATGAGAAATAATCAATGAAAAAAATGCTGAAAACCCAAAAGGACAAAATGCCTCCTCTCCTCCAGATGATCACAACATCTCTCCATCAAGGATGCAGAACTAGACAGAGGATCAGATGGATGAAATGACAGAAGTAGGCTTCAGAAGATGGGTAATAAAAAAGTACGCTGAACTAAAGGAGCATGTTCTAACCCAATCCAAAGAAGCTAAGAACCTTGATAAAAGGTTAGATGAATTGCTAATTAGAATAACAGGTTTAGAGAGGAACATAAATGATCTGATGGAGCTGAAAAACACAGCATGAAAACTTCATGAAGCATACACAAGTGTCAACAGATGAATTGATCAAGTGGAGGAAAGGATATCAGAGATTGAAGACTACCTTACTGAAATAAGATATGCATTCTTGTCTAAGAATAGAGGAAAAAAGAATGAAAAGGAAGGAACAAAGCCTCCAAGAATTTTGGGACTTTGTAAAAAGACAAAACCTATGATTGAGTGGAGTACCAGAAGGAGACAGGGAGAACGGAAACAAGCTGGAAAACGCATTTCAGGATATTACCCAGGAGAACTTCCCCAACCTAGCAAGACAGACCAACATGAAAATTCAGGAAATACAGAGAACACCATTAAGATACAACATGAGAAGATCAACCCGAAGACACATAATCATCAGATTCTTCTAGGTTGAAATGAAGGAAAAACTTTTAAGGGCAGCCAGAGAGAAAGGCCAAGTCACCTCCAAAGGGAAGCCCATCAGACTAACAGAGGACCTCTCAGCAGAAAATCTACAAGCCAGAAGAGATTGGGGGCCAATACTTAACATTCTTAAAGAAAAGAACTTTCAACCCAGCGTTTCATATCCAGCCAAACTAAGTTTCATAAGCGAAGGATAAATAAAATCCTTTCCAGACAAGCAAATGCTGAGGGATTTTATTATCACCAGGCCTGCTCTGCTTGAGCTTTTGAAAGAAGCACTAAATATGAAAAGGAAAAACCAGTACCAGCCACCGCAAAAACACCAACATATAAAGACCAATGACACTATGAAGAAACTGCATCGGCTAGTGTGCAAAATAACCAAATAGCATCATGATGACAGGATCCAATTCACACATAACAATATTAACCATAAATGTAAATGGGCTAAATGCCCCAGTTAGAACACACAGACTGGCAAATTGGATAGAGTCAAGACCCATCAGTGCACTGTATTCAGGAGACCCATCTTACATGCAGAAACACACAGGCTCAAAATAAATGAATGGAGGAAAATTTATGAAGCAAATGGTAAGCAAAACAAAAAAAACAAAAAAAAAAACAATAAAAAAAACAAAACAAAAACAACCAAAAAAAAAACAACCAAAAAAAAAAAAAAAACAGGGGTTGCAATGCTAGTCTCCTACAAAACAGACTTTAAACCAAGAAAGACAAAAAAGGGCATTAGATAACGATAAAGGGAACAATTTAACAAGAAGACCTAACTATTGTAAATATATATACACCCAATACAGGAACACCCAGATTCATAAAACAAGTTCTTAGAGACTATAAAGAGACTTAGACTGCCACACAATAATAGTGGGAGACTTTAATACCCCACTGTCAGCATTAGACAGATCAAAGAGAAACAAAATTAACAAAGATATTCAGGACTTGAACTCTTCTCTGGATCAAGTGGACCTAGTATACAGCTACAGAATTATCTACCCAAAATCAACAGAATATACATTCTTCTCAGTGCCACATGGCACTTATTCTAAAATTGACCACATACTTGGGAGTAAAACACTCCACAGCAAATGCAAAAGAACTGAAATCATAACAAACAGTCTCTCAGACCACAGTGCAATTAAATTAGAACCCAGCATTAAGAATCTCACTCAAAACCACAAAATTTCATGGAAATTGGACAGCCTGCTCTTGAATGACTCCTAGGTAAATAATGAAATTAAGGCAGAAATCAATAAGTTCTTTCAAACCAATGAGAACAGAGGCAATGTACCAAAATCTCTGGGACACAGCTAAAGCAGTGTTAAGAGGGAAATTTACAGCACTAAACACCCACATCAGAAAGCTGGAAAGATCTCAAATTGACATGCTAACATCACAATTAAAAGAGCTAGAGAGGCAAGAGCAAACTAATCCAAAAGCTACAGAAGACAAGAAATAACTAAGATCAGAGCATAACTAAATAAGATAGAGACATGAAAAACCCTCCAAAAAATAAACAAATCCAGGAGCTAGTTTTTTGAAAAAATTAACAAAATAGATAGACTGCTAGCTAGACTAATAAAGCAGAGGGAGAAGAATAAAATAGATGCAATAAAAAATGATAAAGGGGGTATCGTCACTGACCGCACAGAAATACAAAGCACCATCAGAGAATAATGTAAACACCTCTACACAAATAAACTAGAAAATCTAGAAGAAATGGGTAAATTTCTGGACAAATACACCCTACCAAGACTAAACCAGGAAGAAGTCGAATCCCTGAAGAGACAAAAAGCTCTAAAATTGAGGCGGTAATTAATAGCCAACCAACCAAATAAAAGCCCAGGACCAGATGGATTCACAGCTGAATTCTACCAGAAACACAAAGAGGAGCTAGTACTATTCCTTCTGAAACTATTCCAAACAATTGAACAGGAGAGACTCCTCCCTGACTCATTTTATGAAGCCAGCATCATCCTGATACCAAAACTGGGAAGAGACAAAACAAAAAAAGAAAACATCAGGCAAATATCCCTGATGAACATTGATGTGAAAATTCTCAATTAAAATACTGGCAAACTGAATCCAGCAGCACGTCAAAAAACTTATCCACCACAATCAAGTCAGCTTCATCCCTGGGATGAAAGGCTGGTTCAACATAAGCAAATCAATAAACGCCATCCATCACGTAAACAGAATCAAAGACAAAAACCACATGATTATCTCAATAGATGCAGAAAAGGCCTTTGATAAAATTCAACATCCCTTCGTGTTAAAAACTCTCAATAAATTAGGTATCAATGGAACATATCTCAAAATAATAAGAGCTATTTATGACAAACCCACAGCCAATATCATATTGAATGGGCAAAAGCTGGAGGCATTCCCTTTGAAAATGGGCACAAGACAAGGATGCCCTCTGTCACCACCCCTATTCAACATAGTATTGGAAGTTCTGGCCATGGCAATTAGGCAAGAAAAAGAATTAAAGTGTATTCAAATAGGAAGAGAAGAGGTCAATTTTTCTGTTTGCAGACATGATTTTATATTTAGAAAACCCCATCATCTCAGCCCAAAAACTTCTTGAGCTGATAAGCAACTTCAGCAAAGTTTCAGGATACAAAATCATTGTGCAAAAATCACAAGCATTCCTTTACACCAACAATAGGCAAGCCGAGAGCTAAATCATGAATGAACTCCCATTCACAATCACTACAAAGAGAATAAAATACCTAGGAGTACAGCTAACAAGGGATGTGAGAACTACAGACCACTGCTCAAGGAACTAAGAGAGACACAAACAAATGGGAAAACATTCCATCCTCATGGATAGGAAGGATCAATATCATGAAAATGGCCATAATGCCCAAAGTAATTTATAGATTCAATGCTATTCCCATTAAACTACCATTGACATTCTTCACAGAATTAGGAAAAAAAAATATTTTCAATTTCCTGTGGAATCAAAGAATACCCCATATAGCTAAGACAATCCTAAGCAAAAAGAACAAAGCTGGAGTTATCACACTACTTGACTTCAAACTATACTACAAGGTTACAGTAACCAAAATAGCATGGTACTTGTACCAAAACAGACATGTAGAACAATGAAGCAGAACAGAGATCTCAGAAATAACACCACACATCTAGAACCATTTGATCTTCAACAAACGTGACAAAAACAAGCAATGGGAAAATGATCTCCTATTCAGTAAATGGTGCTGGGAAAGCTGGCTAGCCATATGCAGAAAACTGAAACTGGACCCCTTCTTTACACTTGTACAAAAATCAACTCAAGATGGATTAAAGACTTTAATCTAAAACCAAAAACCATAAGATCCCTAGAAGAAAACCTAGGCAATATCATTTGGGACATAGGCATGGGCAAAGACTTCATGCAAAAATGCCAAAAGCAATTGCAACAAAAGCCAAAATTGACAACTGGGATCTAATTAAACTAAAGAGCTTCTGCACAGCAAAGAAACTATCATCAGAGGGAACAGGCAACCTACAGAATGGGAGAAAATTTTTGCAATCTACTTATCTGACAAAGGGCTAATATCCAGAATTTATGAGTAACTTAAACATATTTACAAGGAAAAAAACAACCCCATCAAAAAGTGGGCAAAGGATATGAACAGACACTTCTCAAAAGAAGACATTTACATGGTCAACAAACATGGAAGCTCAGCATCACTGATCATCAGAGAAATACAAATCAAAATCACAATGCGATACCATCTCATGCCAGTGAGAATGGCGGTAATTAAAAAGTCAGGAAACGATGCTGACGAGTCTATGGTGAAACAGGAACACTTTTACACTGTTGGTGGGAATGTAAATTAGTTCAGCCATTGTGGAAGACAGTATGGTGATTCCTCAAGGATCTAGAACCAGAAATACCATTTGACCCAGCAATCCCACTACTGGGTATATACTCAAAGGAATATAAATCATTCTGCTATAAAGACACATGCACACGGTATGTATTTACAATAGCAAAGACATGGAACCAACCCAAATACCCATCAATGATAGACTGGATAAAGAAAATGTGGTACATATACACCATGGAATACTATGCAGCCATAAAAAGGAATGAGGCCATATCTTTTGCAGGGACATAGATGAAGCTGGAAGCCATGATCCTCAACAGACTAACACAGGAATGGAAAACCAAACACCACGTTCTCACTCATAAGTGGATGTCGAACATTGAGAACGCGTGGACACAGAGAAGGGAACAACGCACACCAGGGCCTGTTGAGGGTTAGGGGGTGAGGGGAGGGAACTTAGAGGAAAAGTCAATAGGTGCAGCAAACCACCATGGCACATGAATACCTGTGTAACAAACCTGCATGTTCCGCACATGTATCTTTCTTTTTTTTTAGAAGAAATAAATAAAAAAAAGACAACCTTCTGATATGAATTGATTGGCAGCTGGCCAAGCTGCCCTCCTCCTAGGGCCCATTCTCATTTTAGTAACCTCACAATAATAGAAGTCTGCTTCTGTTTGTGGTTGAATTTTATGGTGAGTTTTATTTGATGTAAAATATGATTTTTACTTTTTATTGACGAACAGAATTTATAAGTGTGGAATGCTATGGAGGAGAGATGGCTAGCCCATTAATAGACATAATAAGGGATTCCTTATAAAGTCCTCAAAATATTTTGCACATCAGTGTCGTAAATTCCTATAAGTACAGAAAAAACAAATGGTGTAATGTGATAATGACTCATAGATCAACCTTCAGTCTCATGCCAGGCAACTTAGTGAACTGCCACAGGAAAAATATCTAGATAAAATCTTCTTGCATGAAAGAGGGAATTCGAACAGTTTCCTTCAAGATAAAATAATGAATAATTCTAAGAACAAGGAAGTTATTTCTAAACATAAAACCACAGGCAAATAACATGAAGGAAATAACTGATGTAATTGACTAAATCAATACTGAAAATGTCTGTTGTTAAAAATACCACAAATGAAATCAAATAATATATGACCAGCAAAAGTATTTGGAACATACATGAAAAGTGATTACTTCCTCTTTTATACAAACACTAAAATAGAAAGCCTGGCAGAGGGACATAAGGCATTTTAGAAATGCAAAAATAGAAACGGTTAATAGATATGAATATAAATGTTCACTCCCAATAAAATAAACATAAATGATAAAAGTATCCAATTTTCCTTCAGGATATGATTGGAGTAGTTTTTAAAAAATACTTAAAAGGAGGAGTTGATGACAGTGTGGAGAGAGTAGCACTTTTATAGGAGTGTGAATTCGTATAGACTTCTGGAGGTGAACTTGTCTGTACATGTCAAAGGCCTTCCCATTTTGAAGTCCTTTGATGTACTAGCTATATTTCTAGTAATATTTCATATAGCTTAGAGCTGAGTATAAGGTTTTAAAATGAGGATATTGCTACATCAAACAACAAAAAAAATTGAAAAAAATTCCAAATGTTTGAAAATAAATTGACATATGATTACATGTAATGTATCCAACAAATAATTATTAAATGACATCACATTTGATTTTAGATGATAAACATCATATAACCCAATTGTGTGTTCTTGAAGTCTGTATACCAGAGATTATCTCTGGGAGATGGAAATGCAGCATCTATTAATTCCTCATTTGTGTTTTCTATATTTTAATGGTTATATAAAATTTTGTACCATGAGAAATAATTAATTGCAAATGTGAAGGAAACTTTCTTAAAACTTATAAAAATCTGAGAGTGTAACACCAACTAAGAGTGGATGTGTATAGATTTCTCATTTATAAAAATAAATTTTGGTGCTTACCAGCAGGTGGCAGTACAAAACAAGCAGTGATAAATCCTTTGTAAACAAAGGTACCTCAAGACTGAATATGAGGAGCGAGACTTGGGAGTGAAGCATTTCTCTTCTTCCTTGATATGCAGAATTGTAACCACAACGCCAAGGTGAAGCCCTGCTTTATAATCATTTGGGTACTTAAATCGGAATTTACCTTAAAATATTAACGTACTCAGAGATCAAAAAGTCAAGCAAAGCACTCCTGCAGGAGTTTCTGGTACTGTTTAGAGAGAGAGCAGAATCTATACTTCACATGCTTACGTACTTATTTTATTATTATTAGTTATCAATATAGAATTGATGATTTTTGTGTTAAGATGCATACTATATCCAAAATCCTAGGTCTTAAAAAGCTCTCTAAAATGCTGTGTAGTCCATCTAATTATTTTACTAAATATTTGTTTTAATCACAAATCATAAATTTAGAAGCTCTTGCTTGGCGGTTTATCGGCACTAGTTGGTGGTGTAACTGAGATTGATATCCATGTCTGTCAATTTCCCTTTAAGGAATGATGTGTATAATAAGAGCAAATTCTTGGAAGTTTTGTCTTCAGCAAGGATCAGTTTTGAAGTTAGAAGAATGGCTTCTCTTCTTCCTTTAGGGGATTTTGTTGGCTTTCTTAATTGACATTTTATCATTTTTCCCATCTTTAATTTATTTAACCAGAACCAAGAGCTCTGTCAATACTGAAATAGATATGTCGGTGGTAAATTTGGTTGCTTTGACACTTACAACGATTTGATGCTTGCTTTCAGGAAATCGTGTGTATATTTTAAATCCATTTCTGAATCAAATTCTGTGCTTATTAGGTCCCCGCTGTGTATATTTTCTCTATGGCAAGAGAAAAACAGTTATTTAACCTTTTTATATATTTCAGGATATGTAATTTTTTGTAAGTTTGCTTTCATTACGGACTTGTAAGGATTTTAATAACTGTATTTTGAAATAAAAATAAGCTAAAAAAAGCTAATTAACCCCAAAGAGGTTAATTAAACTCAAGGTCATAGAACCTAAAAGTATTGCATAATTGGCAATAAAGCCAGCTGCGGTTACCATTCTATTCTTAGCCATCGACCTCTCTCACCTGTCACTCCATCTGCTTCCTAACCCCATCTCCTTGATTTCTCTCTGCACTGCCTCCCCACCCCACATCCCTGAGTCAAATTTCCACAGAGCCATGGAAGTATCCTTTAAACATGTATCAGCTCTGCCCCACCCTGCTCTGAACCCCCACATGGATTCCCACCATTCTTGCAATAAGTCTCCCTCACTCTCAACAAGGCATTTCAAGCTCTGTGTGATCTGACTGTCTCCTCCTCCAGTGTCTTCTGGTATCACTAGTCCTTGCTCATTGGGCTCCAGTCACAATGGCCTCCTCATTCTTTCATAAAGCAAATTCCTTTCTAAAGCTTTAATGCATTAAGTCTTCTCCCTAGTTCTTTTCCTCACGTCTTCTCAGATGTTGCTCTGCAAAGAGAGACTCCCTGACTCCCTTTCTTGTGGTCTTTTTGTTTTTCTTCATTGCCATGATAGCTACCTGACGCTTGATCTCAAATCATTGTTTCCTTGTGCATTTTCTGTTTCTTTCACTAGAATGCATTCCCCAAGAGGACAGGGTCTTTGTTGTGATCACTGCTATATTTCAGTACCTAAAATAATGCCTGATAGGTGATAGACACTCAATGGATTTGTAATTACACAAGTGAATGAATGAATAAATAAAACACACACTTTCTGACTCTCAGTCCATGACTATACTGGTCAGTTTAACAAAGAGTGAAATAAATTTATTGTTAAGAGATGCCAGACTTTGAAATAAGTACATTAATTAGGGCCCTCCCTGCCTCACATATAAAATGAGATGATAATAATAATCTTTATTTTACCTACCTTATGAAATTGTGGGAAGACTGAAAAGGAAATTGTTTTCGTAAGAGCTTTTTAAACTATGAGAAATTATGCATATCATTGTTGTTAGAAAATTTTAGGTTCACCAGTCGAGCAAATTTGCTTTATGCCAACAGTGATAGCAGCAGAGGGAAGCCTGGGAAACATTTATTTTAAGACTGTGGGGAGGCAAGGGGAACAGAGATTGGAAGCCCAGGATTTTGAAGACAAATGAACTTGCATGTGAGTCCCAGCTCAAACTCTTACAATCGAGTAATCCTTGTGCAAATTATTTGAACTCTCTGACCCTTAGTTATTCTTGCCTAAAGTGGGGTAAGGGAAACTGTCTCAAGGGTTATTATTGAGATATTAAATGAGATCGGTATATGCCAAGTGCAGTGCTACCTTCTTATGGAAAATAGGATGGCCTAGAATAAACCTTGTAGAACCCCAATAATTACTTTCTCACATTTGTTAAATAATGTATTGTTCAGGCCACCACCTGCTCCTTTAGCAGGAAGACATCTGAGTTTTCCTATTCTTCCACCTTCTTCTGCATTCCTGTGTAATTCAAGAGCCCTCACTCAGAGAGCGTTAATCAGGTGTTTTAAAAGCCAAGGGAAGAGAAATCTACAATCCTGGTCCACTGCTGCTATGACACATTATTACCACATGGTGCCGCTATTGCAGATGGCTCCTTTCTAATCTAATGGCCGCTTAGTTTACTGTATGCCTTTTCCTAAGTATCTTTGCTCTTGGGCTCTGGGATTCCTTGATCTGTCTCTCTCTTTCTGTCCTCACACACACATCTTCAGTTTTTTTTTTTTTCACGGCCTGGTGCTAAGATCTCTGGGTCCTGAGGGATTCTGTGGAAGGAACCCTCAGCCAGGCAGGTGGCTTGCATCTGTAATCCCAGCTACTAGGGAGGCTGAGATGGGAGGATCACATGAGGTCAGGAGGTCAAGACCAGTCTGAGCAATAAAACAAGACCCATTTATATGTATTAATACAAGAAAAAAAAAGAAAAGAAAAAGAAGAAGGAGCCCTGTTTCTGACCCCAGAGTCCATCTTTAAGCTCAAGTCACCATCCTGATTCCATGTCCCTCCAGGGGAAGAATTCCTCTCTTTCAAACAGCCCCTAACTCAGAAATTGCCCACTTTTCCCCCAGGGAGCAAGTCTGCATAAAAAAGGGATAAAACAGTTTTTGTTAAGCAACATGGACACATGCACACACAGTTACACACGCTTACACACACATAGTCATTTACCATTGCCTTCTCCTGGAGCAGTGGGTACCATTAACATAGTTAATAAGATCACTCCAGTGGCCCAATAAAACAAAAAGGATTAGATTCTGCCCTAGATACTTGGGATGCTGAGATGGGAGGATCACTTGAGCCCCGGAGGTCGAGGTTGCAGTAAGCTGAGATCGCATCACTCCATTCCAGCCTGGGTGACAGAGCAAGACTCTGTTTCAAAAAAAAAAAAAAAAGGTTCTCTTCATAATAAAACAATGACAAAAAGCCATTGCACTTCCCATCTTAAATTCGTACTAATATTATTATTATTTGACTGTTGTAGCCACAGTGTATACTCCCTGAGAGTAGCTCAATTTAATTTGGGGAGGAAACACTAGGCTCCATCCCAAGTTGACACGGCTATGATATGGGTCTCATAGAGCCTCTCCTCCAATACACAGCTTTTAATGAGAAGAGCAAAGGGCTTATGAATTGAACTTCCATGGAAAATCCTCTTCTTCTCCTGACTCTTCAAACGCCTCTCTTCAATGCCTGTACACTCTACATCTCCCCTTCAGCTAGTCTGGGGGTTGGAGGAGGCCTGAGGACTTCCCAGTCCTAAGGAGCACAAAGGATAGCAGACAATCAAAAAAGGACAGGGAAGTAGGTCCCTTAGTCTTGCTCTCATCTGAGCCCTTGGTGGAAAGGGCAGAAAAGATTTCTAAGCCTCCCTATGGCGCATTCCCTCCAGGGATGTGGAGCAAAAGTCCAGTATTAAAGAGCAAAGCCATCACCGCCCTCTCATGTCTTCTGGGAGACATGCATTAGCTGGCAGTTGTTTATATAGTCTGGTTTCTGATCCTGACCAGACATAATTAATCATCACCAACTATGGGTACCAATATGACACACCTTGTTTCATTTTTATATAAATATTTCATTGAAAACAAATGCCCCAGTGTCGTGATATAGCCCAAGGCTCACTCTTCTTCCACTTTCTCTCCAAGTTGAACTAGCTCATTTATGAACTTTCTGGTTGGACTTTTCTTATTTCTCTTCTGAGTTGCAAACTTTGCACATTAATTGGCACTGACTCAGTACTACCACCTCTAACATCTTTATCTTTTCTGTTCTGAACTTCAAAGTTTGTCTCCCTGGCTGGTGTTATGGCCACATTCTGAGAATTGCCAGTCTGTACCCTCTGTATCCTCCACACAGTTGTCTGAAATCATTTACTTGTTATCTCCAGCCATTATGGAAAATGCCTGCTTATCATGCATATATGATTTCCCTTTCTGCAGGTCTCTGAAGCTTCTATACTAAATTGAATTTCTTCTTACTGCTTTCCTTCTATTGTTCTGGCTTTACCATACTGTTCATTACTAAAATACATAATCACATTTAGACCAAATGATCTAATTGCATAAATTTTCTTGTGATCTGGAGTTCCTGGCACTGAAACCCATTTCCTAGCAAACCTATTAAAACTCCCAGGCTGCTTCCAAATTCTGTGTGTTGGCTGAGGGTTCCTTTTTCAAAGCATAACAAGCAAACCTGAGAATTTTTACAATTTCAGATAAATCAGTGATTGTTTTTCTTGCTTTTGTCACCTTCATTTTTCAACAAAAAGGAAGATGTATACAACAAGACTGAAATGAAAAATTTAGCATATACAGTGAAAGAAGCATTCTACTTATGTTATTTAATCCTCAGAATAACTGTGCTGGGTTTTCTTTATTTCCTTTTGCTGAGAAAGTTGAGACTCAGGAAAGAGAAATAACTTGCTCAAGGTTAACCAGCTCAGGGGACAGACCCAAGCTATTATATACCTACCATTGCCAACTAATGCCCTGGCTCTCAGAAGACACCCTAGAATGGCACATTTACCCTTTAATACTAGCTAAGGCTTTTCTCCACACTTCTGAAGACATTGTTGTTTTTATTAGCCAGTAGAATCACGTTCAAAATTCTACCCAGTTCTTTTTATTCAGTAAAAGAAAAAGAAAGGAATGATTAAACCTTCATTATGGAAAGAGA
Source organism: Gorilla gorilla gorilla (assembly GCF_029281585.2). Lineage (NCBI taxonomy): Eukaryota > Metazoa > Chordata > Mammalia > Primates > Hominidae > Gorilla > Gorilla gorilla. The sequence goes on along the minus strand of NC_073227.2, from coordinate 29,953,473 downwards.
TAAAGCCAAGTGTATTTGTTAGTTATAACTAGGCTAAGCTAGTTGCCCGTTTTGTCTCTATGTATATAACCATAATCACCAGCACCTTGTGTATAATAAGCACCGGATGGCATGTGCCTATTGTGTTAGAGGAATGCACAGCCGTGGGCTTTGTTTCTTATGACACACAGACTGCAGCTATATTTAAAATGATAATCTGGGCAATGTTCTTCACATTTTGTGTGTGTGAATTCAACCACGATGAAGGAATTATTATCTGGTGAACCTGTGCTCGTTGTTAGGAATGCATTCCTGAGTGTCCTGATGAGGAAATTAGATGAACTGTGCATATGTCCATTCAATCTAGAAGCGGTTATTGAGCATTCACTGTGTACCAAGTGCTGTCCTTGACAAGAAGACTTACACCCAGTGGTCCCAGAGGGAGACTTAGGAAGTGGGAGCACCTGTTAGATCATCATGTGAGTCCTTCCCTCCAATTCCATCCATCTACACCCCCCTCCCAACCTTCTGGGATTCTCCTTTCCTTTCTCACACTTATATATACACATTCTTCATGTGAACATTTATTCAGATAAAGAAGAGTCATGACTGGAAGATGGTTTTGGTGACTAGTGGAAGAGTCTCGTTGACCCAGCCCACTAATGACGCTGGTAAAGTGTTTAAATGTTGTCTTGTAGATGCCATCTTTGTTTATGATGGTTGGCTTTAACACTAAAGAATAAAATAAGAGCAGTGTCCTTGCTGGTTTGTTTTATGTTTGCAGATGAGGAACAGTACCCTTGGCTTTTTTCCTGAGATTCGTCTAACTAACAGCAACCAGTTCTGCTCAAAATTAATTTTGTTAGTACTTTATAAGTTAAAGGCAGCCCAGATTTATTGAGCCTAGCAGTGTACTAGGCAATGGGGAAAATATAAAATAAGGAAACTTGCACATAAGAAATGGGAAAAACATAATGAGAAAAGACAACAATTTCTAATCTTCTTTGTTTCATTTCAATGCAATGCTGTCCTTTAGGGTAGTCACAAGCCACATATGGCTAACGAGCACCTGAAATGTAACTGGTCCAAATTGGGATGTGTGGTAAAATAATAATGTGAAGTAGATCATGAATAATTTTTTATGTTGATTGTGTGTTGAAATAATATTTTGAATATACTGAGTTGAATATATTATTAAATTTAATTTCACCTGTTTCTTTTTACTTTATAAAGTGTGGCTAATTGAAAAATAAAATTATATATGTGGCACATATTACTTTTTAAAATGTGGCTACTAGAAAAATAAAATTACATATGTGGCACATATTATATTTTTATTAGAAAGTGTCATTGTAATATTTCCACTAGTCATATTGGGGATTGTATGATTATATAATGTATAGTGATTTATAATATGATTTTTCACATTTAAAATTATTTCATTAAATATTTTTCTCAAATCATGATATTTGTATAGCCACCTTGGATGTTATCATAATTATCCCATCATGGAAGTGTTGAGTTGTGTGTATAACTAGGACTTCCTGTTCCGCATCATTTAGCCATTTAGACATTTAGGTCATTTGCAATTTGCAAAGTAAGGAATTTTTTTTTAATGTTGTTAAACAATACAGTTTTCCCCTCTCTTCCTCTATGGGAGTAAATTTGGAAAAAATAAATATGGAAGAAATAATTAAAAATTAATTTTGTTATAAGAAACACTTTTAATACTGTGGTATATTTATTTTGAGAGTTTTTTTTGCTTTTTTGTACTTGTTTTACAAATTTATGTTAATATTATATATTGCAGTTTAATTATTTTTATGTGAACATAAGAATTGTATGTTTTAAATTTAGTTATAAGATGGTTGTAAAAAAAAGAGAGAGGTCATTGTAATGTCTATATAGTGTTCAACTGAGTGAATATGTTATTTTTCTCTGCTACTGGCCTTATAGATTGAATCAAATTTTGAATAATTACAAATAATTCATCATTTTTCTCCAAATCTTAGATTATTTGAATTTCTTCAGCAAACAGGCCTCAGATGGGCATTTACAAAAAAGTACACAAAGAAGGACTGTGTATCACACCTTAGTAACCACCAGGGTTCAATTTAGAAGTTATATTGTTGAAAAGGTTATAGATAGGTCTTGTAGTACCAGCTACTTGAGAAGCTGTGGCAGGTGGATCACTTGAACTCAGGAGTTTGAGGCTATAGTGAGTTATGATCATGCTACAGCACTCCAGCCTGGGCAACAGAGTGAGACTCATCTCTGAAAAAATTATTAGAGGATGTTCTTAATAAAGTACGTAATTAAAGAAGAGGTACACACTCTCCTTTCAACCTATTCTTATAGTCAATTGTTACAAGTGCATAACGTTATTTAATTTTATGAGATTTATAAGTTCTTTCTCATATGAGCAAAATATCAGTCTCATAAGCACCTAGAACAGTGCCTGCCATGTAGTAGTTGGTGAATGAATATCAGTTAAATGAATACACTTAGCTTATTAAGATATGTTTTGGTCATTCCATGCTGGTCTTGCTATAGAATGCATTGGGAGTGTGGATGGAAAATAGTGGAAATGGCATCCATGACCATTCTGTGGCTACCCTTAAGCAATTTGTTTGCTTTGCAAAGCTATAAATAATAGAAATATTTAAAATTTTAGCTTTTTAATACTTGACAGAAATTTAGAGAGGATTTCTAATCCTCTCTAATTGATTATGTACTTGATTTACAGAGGAGAAAACAGCCATGGAGCTACTTGTGTATTCAAACTGATTCGGAAAAGGCCTAGAAGTAAGGCCCTGGGGTTCCGAATTCTGCATTTCACATTGCCATGCTGCCAATAGAACACAAATATTTTAATAAAGTCAGTCTCTAAAACCCATAATTTGCCTGTTTTATTGAACAAATTTAGAATTTTACTTTAATAAAAACATGTATCTAATTGAAGGTTGAATTTAAGCCAAGTTTTTCATTGTTAATAATTAGCAGCATGAATTTGTAGGCGTGGGATTGGGTGTTTTCCCTCATTTTCTTGGCATGGTTATTACCAGGGTTTTTCTTGTGCTGACGTGCTTTATTATTAGCATCAGCAGAGCACTCAAGATTTGCACAATCATTCATGGAACCACTAGATTCTAGTACCTGAGCTTAGTTAAGTTTAGGCTCTGGAAGTTAAATGTTAAGAAAGGAAGCTTTGAGGGGAAGGAATAGCAAGGGAGATAAGTTTTCAGCAAAGAAAACCATGAGTAATTGAGCTGCACGGCAACATTATGGGTGAGAACATCATTGTTCATATTTGTATTCAATATTTCTATTTGTAGGATGCTGTTCTTGAATATGAGAGCAGCTGAATAGAGTAGTTTGAGACCTGTAGTTCTTTCTTTATCAGTTAGCTATAACAGAATATTTATGTCAATGAAAATAGAGAGAAGAGCAAAGACATTGAGAGCAGAAATCTAAAGGATCAGTACATTAAATTCAAGCAGAGGTGAAAAATGAGGACTTTGACTTGTGTTATAATTCCGTTCCTCCTGTATCCACAGCCATGTTTAGACAGGAATTTAATAGCAGTTTACGAGGACCGGTGGCAAGATAATGGGCATGAGAGTTTTGGAACGTAGGTTGTCATTCCAGGTCTACTGCTGTGTGACCTCAGCAAAATAAATTTATGAAGACTTCAGACTGCCCTGAAGTCACGTCGGAATTGAGAAGCTGATACCAGGTTAATAGGTCTCCTCTTCCACAACTCAGTATAGAAACGACTTCCCAGATCTCAGGGTCAAAGACATATTCAGGGTCAGTTAAAGGATAAAAAATGTCCTGATCAATTTCTGATGTCTATGAAAAGTAGCATGATTACTGTTCTTAGGTTCTAGGATTCTTTGACTGCAAAGATTTCTATGTCCTGCTATATGGTAAAACCAAGAATATTCAATTGAAGATGTTCATTTCTTTTTCACTTGGCAATAAGTTCAAATTACTTTTGTGATTTGTTAAGGACACATGAAATACAGCCAATGTTGATTGAAGAGGCATGTGGTGATAATTGAACTCAATTTTAAGAAATGCATAAATTAAAAGAGCAATCAAAATGGGCAAAATTATACAAAGCAAGTGTTCCTGTTCACTGATCATATCACTGTGTTGACACATTTAATCAATATATTAAAATCTCCAGAAGATAAAAAATGGTTCACATAATCGTTCTATTAGGGAAGATCTTCATGGGAACAGCTTAGTTCAACATATTTCTAAGTCAATGATCTTTTCTCTCACAGTGGTCTATGAGCCTGTGAGTAGTAATTCATGATGTCAATGTCATGAGTAATACTAACAAGGAGCACTTATTGAGTTTGCTCTTTGCCAGAACCCATTCAAAGTGGTTTCTACAACTCAGTTAATTTCTCACACAAACTTGATAAGTAGGTATTATTATTATTATTGTTGTTATTATCCTTATCTTACACATTAGTACACTGAGGCTCAGAGAAGTCACACATCTTACCCAAGGTCACATTGCAAGTGGGCAGTGGAGGTTTTAACCAGGATATTTCTCTACTGCTGATAGTGACAATAATTACCATTTGGAGGTTCTCTTCTGCATCACAGACTCTGGCAGAAGGAGCCCATATACGGCTTTGTTTCATGGCTGTTTTACAGATGGGATAAGTAAGGCTTAGGGTGCCTAGATAATGAGTCCACTATCACCCACCCAATAACTCTTATGGCTGGGAATCTCTAATTCCAAAGACCAAGATGGATTCACCACTTATGCAACTGTGGCTGTCCCTTTTGTTAAAAAGAACAAAGTATGCCTATTAAAATCTGAATCCCATTTATTACTTGGATTTAGAGAAATGATGGATTGCAGGAAGTGAAAATGCGTCTTGAGTAAGCATGTGCCAAAGTCCTGCAGAAAGTCTGCACAGGGTGCAGGTCGAAGCTCAAACCTTACTTCCTCAAAGAGACATGTAGGGGTCACCCTGTTTTTAAGGCACTTTCCAAACATGCACTCTCCCACAAAACCACACACACATCTTCAGTTACTCTATTCACATTATTTTGTTGTATTGTCTTCAGAGCATTGACATTGCCTTGTCTATTCTTTACCAGACATAGTTTCATGAGAACAGAGAGGTTGTTGGTTTTATTCACCTCTGTATCCCTAGTACCTAGAACAGTATATAGGACACAAATTGCACCCCAAAACTTTAATTGAATGAATGATTTCGCTTATTGTTTTTATTATAAATATCAATAGCAACAATTTTTATTGACTGGTTTCCTGTGTTCCTTTCTTTGCAGTAAGTATGCATTTTCTAAATTTATTTCTTACAGTAAAATTAGGGAGTTGGTCTTATTGTCATACCCATTTTGCAGATGTGAAAAATAAGGCATACTAAGGCCAAATTACTTGCATAAGGACACAAACCTAGTAGTTAGGAGTCACACACCAACGCATGTCTTTTCATCTGCATGGACTATACTCTTACACCCAATACTCAGCTCACCTGTGACTACAAAAAGTTCTGAACAGTTCTATCTTTTCATTGGTTGATTTTCCCAAGACATCATTTATGTGGCTTCATCGCTAACTTTGTAGACAAGATTTAAATTCAATGAACACTTATTGAATGGGGTCATAGATTGGGTGGCAGGCATCACCAGTTCTACTTTACAAGGGCAAAAAAGGAAGTTCAAATAAATGATATTTTTGTTGCTAGAAATTGGTAAAGCCAGAATTTAAACCCAGGACTGTTGATTCCAAGTCTCTGGCTCAATCTGTAATAAGTGGTGAAGATGTCTCTAAAAAAGAAAAATAGCATTCTCAGCCATGTATTTCCTAACCAGCGTTTTCAAATTGCATATAGAGAGGAGGCATTACATCATGATAAATATTGTGATTCTTTTGCTAAGTGCTCTCTTGGGACAGATAATATTTGAACATAGATACTTGATCATTATTTAGTCGAAACCCACATGTGAGCTTACATTCTCTGTTGTCAGAGATCTAACCCACACAAAGAGGTATCCTGAATGATTTTATTATAGTTTCATTTCTTTCTTTTCTCTTTTCTTTTCTTTTCTTTTCTTTTCTTTTCTTTTCTTTTCTTTTCTTTCTTTCTTTCTTTTTTCTTTCTTTTTTTTTTTGAGACAGTACTCTGTCGCTCAGGCTGGAGTGCAGTGGCTGGCTGGATCTCAGCTCACTGCAACCTCCATCTCCCAGGTTCAAGCGATTCTCCTGCCTCAGCCTCCCAAGTAGCTGGGATTACAGGTGCCTGCCACCACACCCGGCTAATTTTTGTATTTTTAGTGGAGATAGGGATTTCACATCATGGCCAGGCTGGTCTTGAACTTCTGTCCTCAAGAGATCTGCCTACCTCAACTTCCCAAAGTGCTGGGATTACAGGCGTGAGCCACTGCGCCTGGCCTATTTTCTCTAAAAGCGAGTTTTACATTTGCTTTTCAATATCATGAAATGACAAGTGGCAAATTTCAGGAGTGTTCATTGATTTTTCTTTCAGGATAAATAATTTCAGAAGTAATTCAGAGATATCAAGGTAGATTTGTGCCCCTTTTAAAGTGGTTACATAGTTGCTAAGCTAATAAACATACATTTGGACTTCTTCCATCTGAGAAAGAGAGAGGCTGCAGTTGATAGATATTTCTCTCTCTCTCTCTTTTTTTTTTTTTTTGAGACAGAGTCTTGCTCTGTCGCCAGGCTGGAGTGCAGTGGTGCAATCTTGGTTCACTGCAACCTCCACCTCCTGGGTTCAAGCAATTCTCGTACCTCAGCCTCCAGAGTAGCTGAGATTACAGGCACACACCACCATACCCGGCTAATTTTTGTATTTTTAGTAGACATGGGGTTTCATCATGTTGGCCAGGCTGGTCTCTGTCTCATGACCTCATGACCTGCCCACCTCAGCCTCCCTAGGTGGTGGGATTACAGGTGTAAGCCACTGTGCCCGGCCAACAGATATTTCTTATAATACTTCAACTATTTTAAAACCAGCACTTAAACAAACATACAAAGACTAAAACCATCTAAAGATCTAAACTGGCCAAATAGAACAAGGAGAAATGTATCTGCATTTCTTTAGGAATTGGGAAAGAAAAAGAGAAATAAAAATCCATGTTTTTAGCTATAAAGTATCAGTTGATATTTCTTTAGGGAGACTAAAACTTTTCAGTTTTCAGGCAAATATTCTGATTCTAAAAAAGGAATTGGGCTGATAAAATTAAAAATGTGTTGCGTGACTTATGTTGTTTCAGAGGTGATAGAGCCATTTATAGTTTCTAATAAAATCTAAGGGAAAATGCAATTTATTGTATCAATTCAACCATAACACAAGAAAAGATCATTACTGCCCTATCAGCAACTATAGAAATTGTGACAAACTAAATATGTAAGACCATATCTGAGCTAGAACATCGGTCACTTTTTTTTGAAAACAATATTAATACCAAGTGTTTGATGAATATGCGCAGAATGTTACCAATACTTTTATTAAAGATATTTGATTAACTACAGGTTTTTTTTCTTCCAGATATTTGACCAGTTAAGTGGCTTCTCTATCCATTCTTGGGAAATCCATTAGTTATGTCTAAATAAATGTATGGGTGCCACTATACCTCCTTCCACAGCCTGATCAATTGCTTGGTATGAGCAACAGCAAATAAACACATTTAGTACATCTTCCCTGGGATTAGGGACCATTGTTCCTGACTGTCAGTAGCCCCTTGTCCTTCAGTTTCAGTTGCCCCGGGGGTAAGTCTGCCTGTTCCTTTGTGATGCGCAGCACTGCTGTTTTTAGGCATTAATAGATGCATAACTGAAACCTAATTTTATTTGTCCATTTGCTTAGGACTTATTAGAGTAAATAACTAAATGAGTCATTCATTTAACTTAAAGTTTTGCCAGAAACGTTAATTCATTATCTAATTTCCTTCTGCCAACAACTTTGGTGGGTAGGCATCAACCCTACCTTATAGATATGAAAGTTGAGGTTGAGAAGGTGAATGAATAACTACTGGCAGAGACAGCCTACCCATGCTCGACTCTAAAGCTTTTATTCTTTCCATGTTCTTTCTTTCTATTTCTTTTTGAGACGGTGTCTTGCTCTGTCTTCGCTGGAGTGAAGTGGCGCCATCTGCTACCTCTGCCTCTGGGATTCAAGCAATTCTCCTGCCTCAGCCTCCCGAGTAGCTGGGATTACAGGCACACATGACCATGCCCGGCTAATTTTTGTATTTTTAGTAGAGACAGGGTTTCTCCATGTTGGCCAGGGTGGTCTCGAACTCCTGACCTCAGGTGATCCGCCCACCTTGGCCTCCAAAAGTGCTGGATTACAGATATGAGCCACTGTGGCCGGCCCAAAAGCACATATTTTTATGTTAACTCTGTACAAGATAAAACTGTCCTAAATTTTATTCTGAAGTTTTTCAGAATTACGTTTGTAGTTTTGTATTTTTATCTTTATATGTTGTTTAGTGGTATTTCTTCTATTCAGTGTCTTCATCCCATCCTAGAGTTGACAGTTTAGGGAAGCTTCTACTATTAGATGTGTTAAAGAAATGATTATTTGAAGTGGGACAATTTAGAGTGATGATCAAGAGGCCAGGCTTTCTGCTCCAGAAGACCGGGTCTGAGCCCTAGTTTCACTGCTTATGTATTGGGTGACTTTAGGCAAATTTCTTATCCTCCCTAAGTGTGAATTTCCCATTTGAAAAACAGGAATAATGGTCATACCTATTGCTTATGGTTATTTATGCATTAATTAATTCAACAAATATGTATTCATCTCCTATAATAAGCCAGGTACTCAGCAATGAATTAACCAAGTTGGCTGCCCTGAAACACTTTATATTCTAGCAAGGAAAAACACACAGAAAAACTAATAAATAAATAAGCTTGGTCCGGTAGTGGTAAGGGCTGTGTAGACAAATAAAGCAAGGTAGAGAGAGGTAGGTGTGGAGTGGTGGTAGTTGGAGACGGATATTTTTTAGAAGGAGAACTTTCCATTATAAAGTGACAGTTGAGCAGAAACCTGAAATAAATTTTATTGAGCGAATTAAGAAAAAACGACACAGAAAACCAAATTGAAGGTACAATGCTTTGTAAGATGGCTGCTGTGGAGAGATGCGAGCCCTTACTGCAGGCTTATTTTAAATCACTAGAATTCGAGCTCCCTAGGATGAGGGCACACTTCTGTCTCATTCGTTGCTGCATCACAAGCATGCACAATGCCTGTTAGGTTCTCAGTACAACTAAGCTGTAGCTCTTGGAGTCTCTGTCTATTGCCTCGTGGGGATAGTAGGAGGAGGGGGTCAGTAGATGGAGAGAAGAAGCTGAGAGTGGAACAGGAATCTCCATGGTAGCAGTCACCTGCTCCACCTCATCAGAATGTCATCAGAGGTCTAGACCTAGATGGCTTTTGGGCATGGGCTTGACTATAGTTTCACAAAAGGCATGATGCTTCAATAAAAAGTTTTCTTGACAGCAGCTATGAAATCTACAGAAATAGCACAGGTCATGGCTTGAGATTCGAAGACGAGTCTGGGCTTCCCTACTAACCCAGTGAGGGCACATGGAGGGAAATGCACAACAGGACATTTAACCTGCATGAGCTGCCAGTCCTGCTGCAACTCACACATTCCATTCTGATTTGCTGTTGGCTTACTGGAAGTAACCTAGGGCATATTTTTTTAGAGACCAGGAAGAATTCTCTTTTCTTTTATTCATTCATTCAACTAATAGCGTCCTCAGCTCCTGGTTCCAAACTCTGCCTGAGGCATGAGATCTGAAAACTCATGCTATTTAAACATGGTATCTTCCATGAGGTCTGTGCTGTTTTACTTGGTGATACTCAATAGAGGTGATGGCCTCTAAAATAGCCCAAAGATAGCCAGCACTTAGTGCACCCAGAGATTGCCTGACAAAGCTGAATGATTTATAAAGCAGTCTCTTAAGTGAATTTAGTCCTGATTTACTTAGTGAACATTTTTTTTCTCTAAGACCTCAGATAGTGTGAAAAACCTTTGCAGATTATGCATGAGGAGGCTCACTACACTTTACCCTGCCCTGCTTAATTGCAGATCTTGGAAACACTCACTCAAACATGCCAGATATTTAACTGAACTTCCAATTCACTGTTGCTAAATTGCAAACATCCTTGAAAAACTGATAAACAGAAATGAGCTTCCAAGTGCCTCCAGAAAGGCACAATGCTTGGAAAAAAAGATAAAAAAAAACCCCTCTAATTGCAGCAGCACATTTTATGGTCAATAAAGTATTCAATATGCTATGCAGCAGGGGTATCTCAACTGAGAGTCAAATAAAAATAACTGTGCATGTGATAGCTCAATGAAAAGTTTCTTTTCTCAGCAAGAGATAAAAAATCTCAACTGTCTCCAGCCTGGCATATTTGATGAATTGCTTGCACAAAAGAGAATGTGTGGGATTTAGCCTAGCTAAAACAAAACAAAACAAAATCCTAGTAGCAGGCGCCTAAAGAAAGGCAGCATCTGATTCTACTTGGTTTGGGATTATTTACAGGAAGTCTTTCTTAAGTATCAGTCCCAACCCTCTGATCTCAGAATTTTTCTTCCCAGGAAAGAATAGAATTTTTCTTTGTCTTCCATCCCTCCCTTTTTTTTCTTCCTCTAGTACCCATGTGATATGGTTAGGCTTTGTGTCCCCACCAAAATCTCATCTGGAATTGGAATCCCCAGGTGTTGAGGGAGAGACCTGGTGGGAGGTGGTTGGATTACGGGGGTAGTGTGCCCCATGCTGTTCTCGTGGTAGTGAAGTGAGCTCTCGTGAGATCTGATGGTTTTACAAGGGGCTCTTCCCCCTTTGCTTGCTCACTCTCTCTTTCCTACTGACATGTGAGAAGGTACAAGCTTGCTTGCCCTTTGCCTTTCACCATGATTGTAAGTTTCCTGAGGCGCCCCCCTCAGCCATGCAGAAATGTGAGTCAATTAAACCTTTTTCTTTTATAAATTACCCAGTCTCTGATATTTCTTTATAGCAGTGTGAAAATGGACAAATAGACCATGCATCCATTCCTTCCACTATTTCTTAAGCGTATACATATATCACCTTCCAAGGTAGGTGCTAGTCAACATCTCTTCCCTTATAAAGTGGAGAAAACCAGAAAAGTATGAACAAAGCTTTGTGGAATCTCATATGAGAGAGCAGCTAACAGCCTTGGGGAGCTGGAAAAGGCAGCACTGATCTATAACTTTTGATGTGTCTTGAAGGAGGAGGGTGTTTATACCACCTGCAGAACAGTAGAAAGACAGTTTCTATTAGTTTTGCTACCTTTTTATTTGAACTTCTCTTCCTTGGAGTTCATTCACTTCTTTCATATTGTGGCTATGCACATAATTATTGATTGTTCCATCAGATGTTGTTTTAATACTCATCCTCCCTAAGCCTCTTCTTCTTGGCTCTGCTTGCCTTTTCTCTACCTGTGTTCAATCCAGTTGTGATTTCATATAAATTTAAATTGATCTGAGCATTCCAGTTACATTTCTAAAACTTGGACACATTACCTGGCAGGCACAAATGTCTCTTTTTGAGATAAAAAGAATCAATGCATTTGCTTTTTGTAAAGCTTGTTATTATGAAAATTTCAAACACAAACAAAAGAAACTGAATAGTACAATAGAGCTTATGCACCCTTTACCTAGCTTCAACAATTGTCAGCAATTTTCAAATCTTGTTCCATCCATTAATTTATTTGAGGAGGTCATATTTTAAAATGAATATTAGACATAATGCTTTTCTCCTGCAGATTCTTGAATATACATGTCCAAATGATAAGAATGTGTGTATACATAAACACCATGTCATTATAACACCTAACACAATTAATAATAATCCTTTAATGCAATTTAAGATTCAGTTCATATATCCATATTTGCATTTCCTCAATTGTCTCAAGAAGTTTTTTAATTGTGTGTTTGTTTGCATACAATCCAAACAAAGTCTTTATATGGTATTTGCTGTTATGTTTTCCAAGTCTCTTTAAATGTGTAACACTAGCTCTGCCTCCTTTTTATTCAAGTCGTTGATTTGTTTGAGAAAGGGGATGTTTGGTCTTTGGATTTGGCTGAGAGCTTCCTCCAGATGTCTTCACCCAGTCTTCTCTTCCCTACCTACCTCTGTAGAATTTCCATGAGATCAGGCTCAATTCATTTTTTGCAAGGCCTAAATAATCAAGACACCCCCTACGTCCCACAGTAGGACCCCCTACTTCCTACAAATGGACAGTCTTAAGTAAATATAGATGATTGCAGTCTTATCTAGCTAGGAGGTGCAGCAAACCCACTTAACTGTAGGGCTTTTATGTTGCCTAATGGAGTTGTGTGTTTGGGGCCAGGGCTGAATTGTTTGAGGCCATGTAGGAGAAATGGAATGCGCACATTAGTAGCCTACCTTCTCCACCTTCCCATTCTCCAGCCCACAGCTTCTCCTCGAAATAACTGTTGAGCACCTGGAAAATACAGTTTGTAAGGGCAATAGATTATTAGTCTTCTCAGGGCAATCACATGGTTTGAACTTACAGGTGCCTAGAATTAGATTAGGATGATATATATAAAAACTACTTAATTCTTGGTCCTAGTAAATGCTGAATAAATGGTAACATTTGTTTTCAAAATATGTTTATAATTAGCCACTTTCCTCAAAGGATGTTCATGTTTCACTTACTTGTTAGTCAAACCATCATCAAGCTCAATCACTACACCCTCATTCCCAAACTAGCATCAGACCTAGAGCTGGGGAGGCATATTTGAGGGAACTGGAAATGCTGGTGTCACTCCAGTTTCATGGATAGAAGATGTGTTCTTACCGTAGACTTTAGCTACCTCAGCATAAGTTTTTGTGTTCTTTATTAAGTTTAGAACTTTTACCTTTTCACTTTAAGGAAGCATTTTACAGCTTCTTTTTGGCATATTTGAATTGCCAGCATCACTACTCTTGTGCTTTGGGCCATTGCTAAATAAAATAAAGGGTTTCTTGAACATAAGCCCTGTAATACTGAGACAGTAGATCTGATCACCAGTGGCTACAAAGTGATTCATGGGCAGGCAGTGTCTACAATGTGGAAACCCAGGACAAAAGGAGGATTCATATCCCTGGAGGGAGGGAGAAGGATGGGCACAAGATTTCATCATGCCACTCTGAAGGGCGTGTGATATAAAACTTACAAATGGTTTATTTCTGGAATTTTCTATTTAATATTTTCAGACCACCATTGACAGCTGGTAACTGGAACCACGGAAAGCAAAATTGCAGATAAGTGGTAACTACTGTATAGCTCCAGCCTCAGCCTGGAATTAAGAAACTTAGACTCTAAGTATGGAATATGTAGTGATGAGACATAGTCAAAAGAAGCAAAGAGAAGACCAAGGAACTCAGCATGAGGGTGTTTAGGCAAGGATCTCCAGCATGTGTGCTCCAGACAGGCATGCCCTGCTGTTCTCGCTGCCCAAAGATGTGGAAGAGTGAAAGGGCCCTGACCCTCAGTGTGATGGCAGTATAGCACATGTGGAGGGCAGTGATGAGAGATGTGGATGTAGGGTAAGCACAGGTCCAAGAATGACGGGTCTCATTAGCTGAATATTGCAATGACTCATCCAGGATTGGGTGGGGATATGAACTTATGAATGGGGTTAGAGAGAAATTCCTAGGGCGGTGAATTTTTTTCCACTATCACCACTATCTGCATGTCTGGGAATGGTGTCAAGAGGGGAGAGGGCAAAGCAGTGAGGAATTGGCACTTGCCACATTGGTCCTTCATTGGAACACAAAAGAAGACTGGAGAACAATGTAACCGTCTAGGTAGACCCACTGAAAGACAGTGATCATCGTGGAAACTAATTACCCAACATTGACAAAATGCTCCTAGGGAGTTGAGCTTTGGAGAAATTGTTTGCTGCAGTGAGTTTTGTTCACAACAACACCTTAGGTTTGGCATCAATTTTCCATTGAGAATGAGCTTGGAGTCTTGCCTTCTGCTCTAATAGGGAGGAAAGCATGAACACCAGAAGCCTTCAACCCATCTTCTATTTAATTTTGAAGACATGTTTGGATAACATCAATTCTTAGAAATAATGCTCGAAACAATTTGCCACATTATATTTTTATTGAATAAGGGGATTCACAATCAAGAGTTATACATTTAATCTTCTGAATGGTACACCTAAGCTGTTACTTTAAGAATTGAGTAATTTATTCTAGTAGTTATTACAGCCTGGAATGTTATAAAAGCAGTATTCTACTGTGGTTATTACTTACATAACAGCAGTCAGTTTTCTTGCCTTTGATGCCACTCATCTACCATTTTTCTCAAATAGGATGGTGAATGCCATCAAAACCCAGGAACTGGACATTAGTGACAGGAATCTTTGTCCCTAGCTTTTTATTTTTTTCAATCAGAAACACTAGAAAGCTGCCTTACCATGATCCGGGCTATCTATTTCTTTTCTTTTCTAGTTCAGGTGACTACAAGTACAAGAGATGATTATTAATGACAGTACAGCAATCCTAAAAATAAAAGCCTCAGATTACCCCACTTCCGAAACATCCCTAATAATTCACCTGTCTGTGTGATAAATGATTCACATCAGGGTATAAATTCGGTCTTCACAATATAAACCCACCCTTTAGGCAAGAAAGCTCCTATAATAAAGAACTGAAAGGTAAACCACACATGTACTTGTTGTGTAAATATATTTTGGTCTGTTTTCATATTTCCTAAATAGATATTTAGTGCAAAATTGGCATTTACGCTAAACCACTGACAATAACAACAAAATCAGGATTTCTGTCTACACCTTATCAAATGCTTATTATGTATACCATTTCCTTTGTCTTGTTAACAATCCTATGCAATTGAGATAATCATGTCTATCATAAGCAGCTATTTGGAGAGGCTCTGTTTTGCCTAGCGGAAAGTTGTAGCATGGAGCCAATACCCAACCCTTTGACCCTGCTCTTTTGGTGCTGTTTCCACCACACCCTTCTGCCTCAATATAAAGGGACAGTTTTGTGAAATGTGGCATCATTGTCTTCATATAGCATTGTATTAATTTCCCAGGGCTGTCATAACAAATCATCACAAACTAGGTTACTTAAAACAACAGAAATTTATGCTCTCACAGTTCTCCAGATTAGACATCCAAAGTCAAGGAGTCAGCAGGGTCAGGGTCTCTCTGAAGACTCTAAATAATCTTTCCTTCCTATTCCGGCTTCTGGTGGCTCCTGATGTTCCTTGGCTTGTGGCAGCCTTGCTCTCACCTTAGCCTCTGACTCCACATGGCTCCTTCTCTGTGTGTCCTTTTCTGCGTCTTGTAAAAACACTTTCATTGCATTTAGAGCCTACCCTAATCCAGTATGAGTTCACCTTGATCTTTACCTTAATTATATTTGGAAAGACCACATTTCCAAATACGGTTACATTCTGAGATTCCAGGTGGGTGTGAGTTTTGGTGAGACACTATGCAACTCTTTACAATTATGTTTCTCCTTTCTAGTCTAGTAGGAAAATAAGAGTCCCAATTAAGATCCATCAAATTAATGAACATAGTTTGATTCCTGCAGTTTTGATTGGCAATCAGTTGCTCAAAGTTTACAATTTGGAGCTCCTCACAAACTCCAAGACTGAGTGTACTTTGAATCTTGGTATTTTACCAAAAAGTAAAATACAATATTTCACAGGTTCTTCTGGCACAGTACTCTATAACCTGCACTGAACTAAGAGTTGAGATGCTTGTGTTAGAACTTGCCACACCTTGCTGTATATTTCTCTCACAGTCACAGAGAAAGGCAGCAGAAAGGTAGTGTCTCATGTCATTGAGGCATCTACAGAACGCATGCCTCTGACCTTTCAGCAGATAAAGTGGATGATCTCAGGTAGAAAAGCTGAACAGAGAATGATCTTACCAGGGTTTCCTGAAAGGGGAACTTGACCTGCTAAGGATTCTCAAGTTCTTATGATAGGGATCTCCATCTTTTCCCATAGAGTGATCTGTTTTTATTTCTGGGGCATAAATGGGTTGGGTTTGAAATGGGTGTTGAGTGAAGGTATCACTTATGTCAACATAAAAGTTGGTTAAAAACCATGTGGCAGAGTGAAAGCAAAGCATTAAAGTAAGAAGCTGACCTGTTGAGCTACGCTTAATAGAATTGAAACTAAATTTTGGCATATTCAATCCAATTTAACTCAAGTTGAAATGATCATGTTTTTACTATAAACACGAATGCATATTGCTTTTTGGAAATTTTAAAAGTGCAATACCAGTAAATAAAAACAAATAACAACAAACAATTGTGTTATCTTAAAGAAATGACTGTGGGTATATTTCCTGCTCCTTTTATTCTGTGAATCTTTTTAATATATAGCTTTGCATACTGCATTTTGTAAAACAAAATTGTAACTATTTTATGTTTTTGATAGTTATTACTCACACCATTTTAATGTCTGCATAACAGCTTATGAAGTGTTGAGTTTACATTAGAGTTTCTCCATCGTGAGCCCTTAGATTGGTTCAATTTTTTTTTTTGGTATTATGAATAAGACTCAGATAATATTTTAGTAAAGATATCTTCCTAGAAGTTAATATGCTTGTATCTAAATGTCCATTTTTTAATTTTTTCTTGATTATATTGACCTAGACTGAGTATAATATTTTTTATAATCTTGATTAATATTGAAAGTTTGCTTCCCAAAATGGTTTGTCAGATTACAGTCCTACCAATAGCATTCAAAGTTCTCATTGAACTGAAACCTTGCCAGGATTAAAATGCTTTTAAAAGACTTTCAAGTCTTACTAGTTTGAAAATGAAAAATATAATGATATTTTACCTTCAATTAACATTCCTTTACTTATTAGCAAATGTAATATTTTTATGTGCCTGTTTCAGACATTTATGTTTTGAATTGTTTATGGTTTGTTATGGGATAAATTGTGCTTCCCACCTCAATACATATGTTGAACACCTAAACCTCAGCATGATACTATATTTGAAGATAGGGCTTTAAGTAAGTAATTAAGATAAAATGAGGTTCTATGGATGGGCCCTAATCCAATATGACTGGTGTCCTATAAGAGGAGGAAATTAGGACACAGACAACACAAAGACTGAGGACAGCTATGTGGGGACAGAGCAAGAATGTGGCCATTTGCAAACCAAGGAGAGAGGCCTCTGAAGAAACCAAACCCGCTAATATCTTAATCTAGGACATCTAGCCTCCAGATCTGCGAGAAAATATATTTCTATTGTGTAAGCCCCTCAGTCTGTTGTATTTTGTTATGGCATCATAGCAAACAAAAACACTGTTTTTTGCCTATTTATTTATTAGGGTCTTATGGCTTTTCTTAGTAATCTATACATGCTCTTGTTATATTAAACATACTTATTGTTTGCTTCTTACATTTGTTGCAAAGTGGTTATTTGTCTTTTGAATATTTTCTTATTTTTTTAGCATAACGCATGTATATGTTTACTATCGTTCCACAATTATTCATCTTTTCCTTTGTGCTTTTGTTTTCATAGTACTTCAAAGCTTAGAAAGTCCTTTTTCCTCAAGAGTTTTGATACATTGTCAGTTTAATTTTTGTGTTTCTGTGGTTTGATGTGGACCTGTATAATATAACTATTTTCCAAGTTTGAGAGTACAGACTCACAAAAGTAGGTAAATTTTAAATTTACAGAGTAAAGCTTTCTTTAATTTAAGATTTTTATGCCCTGAACTGTCTCATGTAAGATATTTTCTATGGCTATTAACATTCTTTTGAAAATGTTCATTGTCTAAATGGAACAATAACCTCACTTAAAACAAATCTTCTATTTCATAAATATCACAGTTATTAAGGCAAAGAACCTAAAGATAAAGAGTAGCTACTACTTTATGAAATGTGCTAAACGTCTTTGAAATTCTACGTTAATCTTATTTCAAGTGAAGGACACTTGTCTTGCAAGATGAAAGCAACATTTTCCTCTGTTTTTTCTTGTTTTCACTTGTGATTCTTCCGCTTAAAAATGCTTAAAGTCTTCCTTTGTGGAACTTTTTATCAAAGATTTCCACTTTATTTCTTGGGAGATCTTTCTAGAACCTATTTAGACATGTCTGTCTTTTCCATAGCTCTATGCTTATTTCATTTAGTTTTGCTGTTGGGTCAATCAAAAATGCCATCTCTGCAAGGCACCGTTTTTTGTTTCTTTGCTGGTAGTGTTCTGTTTAAAACATAAAACTGTTTTCACTTGTGAGATAAAATTATCTAGCCATTCTGGAATGTCTCCTAAGTTGAACCACGGTAGGTCGGTGCAAAATAGTAGAAAATATAGTTTGCAAACTACTTTAAATAAAGATTTGAATGACCTTCTGTGAAATTGTGAGGAACGTGTTTTGTTTTTAGTTTTTTTGTAGCAAAATATATTGACTTACAAGGTATGTTGATAAGATGCATTCATTCAACAGATATTTACTGAGTGCCCATTATAAGCCAGATACTGTCCTGCAGTTTGGGAATGCAGTCAAGTTTGTGGAGCCTGGACGCTGACCAATTAGAAGCGACCTTGGCTGTGGTTCTATAGCAGGGTCCCAGAGGCTCCTGGATGGCCCAGGCATCACCACTTTAGTTGCTGGGTTGAGAGTCCCAGGGGAAAGCTCAGGGAAGCAGGTGTTCATTGAAGCATTTAAATATTTGAGCAAGTGGGATAGCTCTATCAGACTGTAAACTTTTTCCTGGCCTTATGGTTATCTTTAAAATGGTTGAAATAAGTCAAACCAATTCTCACCTCTGGATATTAATGTGGGGATGTAGACCATGCAAAGACGAAGGTCACAAAAGTTGTAAGTATGTCCAGTGGAGTTCCAGGGAGGCAGGGGTCAATGTTATTTGAGATGAGAGTGAGTAATACAGAGACAAAGGACTTCACTGGAAGGGCAAGAGGGTGACTTTGCTAAGTTTTGGAAGTTGTGCAAATATTCACCAAGGGGTTGTAGGCAGAGGGTGAATCATGAGCAAAGACCAAGTCCTCACTGTATAGATTGTGGTCGTGGTTAGATTTATGAGGAGATAACAACAACTTCAATATTAATAGGTCTGCAAAATGTTTATTAGAAAAGCCAGTCCTTAACCTTACATCATTTGACATTGCAGTAGTAGCTCATTAAATAGCAGTTGAGCTTGGTAGAATTCTTCTCCAATATTTGATTGTCAGGAAGGTTATAATCTAGATTTTCTGTTCCGTGGATTTACTTCTGGTGTAGCTTTAGCAGATCTAGCCTCTGGAGTAATCAGGCAAAGCATTACTTTATAACATCAAGTCCCATGGCAATGCCTCCTCCCATTTTCAAAATTCCATTAACTATGGATGAGGAGCATAATTTCTCATCTAGGATGCTCCTATAGCTAAGAAGAAAGCTGTGTAATTTGCAGAAAATAACCTTTGCGTCTTCTCTCTTGTTATCTTGGTGGTGAGTTACAAATTTGATATTGCTGATTTTCTTAGACCACTCAAGTTGAATTATAATATTTTTAAAAGTGATATATGGAGAAAAAGAGAAAGCGTGCATCTCCCCGGCTCCCCCTACAAAAAAAAGGAATTGTGTCAAGGAATGTGTTTATTTCTTAAATATTATTTTGGTATTTAAAATAATCTACTTACAAAAATGCCCATGTCCTAATTCCTGGATCCTATGAATATATTACTGTACATGGTAAAAGATTTTGAAGATGTAATTAAGTTATGGATCCTTGATCATTTCTCCATACTTCCTGGGTGAGCCTGATGTAATCACAAGATTCTCTATAAGTTAAAAAAATAAAAAAGAGGCAAAAGTGTCAATGTCCCAGTGACATAGTGTGATAAAGACTATACCAGACATTGCTGGTTTTGAGGATGAACAGGGGCCATGAGCCAAGGAATGTGGGTGGCCTCTAGAGGCTGGGAAAAGCAAGAAGTCAGATTTTCTCCTAACCCTCCAGAAGGAATGCAACCCTGCCAACACCTTGATTTTATCCCAATTAGACCGATTTTGTACTTCTGAACTCCAGACCTGTGAGAAAATAAGTTTAGGCTGTTTTAAACCAACCCACCAAGTTTGTGATAATTCATTACAGTAGCAATAGGAAACTAATATAAGTATTTTTGATGGTAACTTAATCTTGGTGACCACTGATTATATCTCTACAGATCCACAGTAAATCCGAATGTAGATATTTCTGCTCCAGCCTATGGTAGCCTATTACACTCTACAGATAACATTTTAAGTGTTTTTATTATAAAAGCAAATGCATGTGTACTATAGAAAATATAAATGCAATAAAGGCATATCTATCCCACTACCCAGAGATATCCTTCTAATCTTTTCATTGTAGGTGTGTGTGTATGCTCTTAATATATTTATGTATCTTATAAATCTCCCTATTCTGCTGGGCCTCAAACTGCCTTCATGTCTTTTTCTATTTTCCCATGTACATATAACTTACCTCCTCATCTGGTTTGGAAACTCCTTGAGAAGTGAGACTAAGTCTTGTTGTATTTCTCTATGTCTGCCATGCTTTGAGGAATGATTTGCATATACATACCATTAACTTGACAAATTTACCAGTACATCTGGTTGGCCCTAAATCTCACATGTTTTAGTAATTCCATCTTTTCATTGTCGTAGGTAATTGGAACTTGAAATGCTGATTCATACTTAGAAAACTCATAAAAGACTGACGAACGTGAAGTAAAATGCCAGCTTTCTACTTTGCAATGAGAAATATGATTGTAAAGTGAATCAGAGGTCTCCTTTAATCACAATGGAAAATCCATGTAGGGAGCTAAATCGCAATCAGGAAGGTTGCTTGGAAAATATAGAACCTGTCTGATTGGAAATAATTGCTTATTTTAATACTTAGGGACAATAAGCCCGGACCATTTAACACATCCATCTGCAAAGGAGACTTTCTCAGTAAGGGATCCTATTAGTTTTGGGGACCCTCTCTCTATGTAATGCATGGTTGGACAACAAAAACATTGGAAGTGTCATTTTCGCATAGCTCTGTACAGAAATCTGACTTTTATTCAATACCCTTTTCATTAGGTACAATAATGCTGTTTCAGTTTGGTAATTGAGTTTTTTATTTATGGAGAAGAAACATTTTTTCTAGTATTTTTTTGTTTGTTTGTTTGTTTGTTTGTTTATTTTGAGATGGAGTCTCGCTCTGTTGCCCAGGCTGGAGTGCAGTGGTGCAATTTCAGCTCACCACAACCTCTGACTCCAGGGTTCAAGCAATTCTCCTGCCTTATCCTCCCGAGTAGCTGGGACTGCAGGCGTGCGTCACCATGCCCAGCTAATTTTTGTATTTTTAGTAGAAATGGGGTTTCACTATGTTGGCCAGGCTGGTCTCGAACTCCTGACCTTGTGATCTGCCTGCCTTGGCTTCCCGAAGTGCTGGTATTACAGGCATGAGCCACCGCGCCCGGCCTAGTGTGTTTTTCAGTTACATTGATATCAACAGTTAGGAGTTGATTTTACACTTTAAATCCCAGTGTTTCAAAAGTGCTCTCCCTCTCACTGTAAATACGCTTCTGTCTTTGCTTTATTGTTTTCATAAAATTGCCTTTTTAAAACTAAGACTACTACTGGATTCAGCCAGTTTCTGGAATTTTATAGCAAGTAATTGTGAGGCTTAAAGTATAGATGATGCTGGGTTCCACTGCAGTCCATTGTTTTCAAATCTCATTTAGAATCATCCAGCCCATCCCAGAGATAAGAGCTTCCTTGGGGAATAGAAGCAGATAAAAGATGGAGCAGGACATGCCTTGGATTTCTGGAATATGCAGTGTCCTCATAGGGGTCAGATCATTTCCTGGTGAGAACGTCCATTCTCTTAGTTGTTTCCATGGTGTTATTTGAGTTTCCTGCAGACCTACTTCCTTCTCGAGTTTATCTATCTTTTCATGCACCAACGTATTTCATAGAAACCTAGAATATTACCTGCCATGGCTGGAGGCCTACTTGCCCTAGCTCTTTTCCCAGTAAATGAAAACACCTCCTTCATAAAAATGGAAAAAATAAAATTGGGTTTGGAAATGCTATAAGCCAGCATCACAAAATGGTGCCTCTTATATGAACAAGAAAGGAGGAACCAGTCACCTTTTAATCTGCTGTGTTTATTAAAATAAGCCCACCATGGGCTTATTTTTCCACACTGTCTCTCCAAGTCCCTGTGTCATTGCCTCTGAATTTTTTTTCTCTCCCTCTTTTTGGTAACACTAACATATTTTCAACCAGTGTTTATTCAGCACGTTTTCTGAGTAAAATGTTTGCTTTAGGGCAGTGTAATACCCTGAGCATATTTTCTTTTCTTGACCATCTGTGAACCTGCGACATTGAAACTAAGATTTAACTGCAATTTAATGTTAAACGTATATGGGTAGAGTAGCTATGTAGCATTTATTGAACACCTGCTAAGTCCCAGATTCTCAATCAGATTTTTTCATTCATGATTTTATTTAATTCTCAAGATAAATGGTGGAATTAAAATTATTGTCACTTTCCTTTTGAACAAATGGAAATTTAGCAAAGTTATTTCCCAAATAAGTGAAATAAGTGATGTTATTATGATTTGAATGTAAGTCTGTCAGATTTGAAATGCTATGATTTTCATTTTTTTCAATGGATTTATACCCAGCACAATTAAAGTTCTATGAAGGGGGGCTTCTTCTCTGATTGCTTACCATTGAATATTCTATATATATCAGTTCCTGGCACATGTGATATGATTAATAATTATTTATGGAAAGAAGGAATAAATTGATAGAAAAATGGAGGGAGGATGACAGGGAAGAAAGGAATGAAAAGAGGGAAGGAAGGGAGAAAAGAACGAATGAATGAAGGGAGAAAGGGTAGGTCTTTGAAAATACTTTAGTTTCAGGACTTCAAGTGTTTCTTCTATAGAATATAATCATTTTTATACTTGTTTACTGTGCATATATAAATATTTAAGTATTGAAAACCATAACTGTATATGTGTATGTTTGTGTATGTCTATGTATATATGCATGTGTCAATACATATATACGTATATTTTCTTATGTAGGTATTCATGTGTATACATATATTCTTTTGTATACATATATTCATGTGTATACATATATTCTTGAGTATTTGAAAAGTTGCTTGGCTGTAGTTACTCAAGTGTATGCAGCATCATCCACATTTTGAAACCCTTTTGGACTAAGCCCATATACAGAGATTAAAACCAATTGCTTTAATGGTTGACTGAATATGAAGGCAAATTAAATCAGAAATTTCTGCTTCCTTGTAGATACCATATTTTGCTTTTCCTGTGAACCAACCATTGGATACTTTTGTTTGAGCATTTTTATTTATTCATTGTTTTCTTCTTTTGCATAATAGTGGTTATATTTTAATGAGAGAAACAGAAAATTGGCGGTGACATAAAGGATGTACTTCAAAGGAGCTATTCAAGACAACCTGACAAATATTTTTGGACATAACTTATTTTAACAAGCATAACTTTCTCCTTATATCATAGTGGTGTGGGTAGCATTGGGAGTTTTCTGAGCATATGTAATTCATTTATTTCTTGAAAGTAAATGGTTATTTTATGATATAGAAATTCATTTGAAAGAATTAGAAACTGTCATATATCTTTAGTAAGAAAATTTTCAACATAAGTTTTCATGATACTTCTTTGAAAAACGTCATTTTCTCAAGATTTTTGTCAATATCATGCCTAAATTGTTTTAAGACAAAAAGAGATGGAACCATCTGAGAGCTGTAAGCTTTAAAAAGTATCCTTTTTGAAACATAGATTCAATTTTCAAATACTGAAGATAGCTTTTAGGGTTTGTATTTTATTTAAAAATGCAATTATATACTTTATTCTTATTAAAACATATATTTAACTACATTTAGAGCAAATGTTAGTGCATATTCCTATAACACAGATGTGTGGTCTCAGGGTAATACATCAACAGTTTTTGGAAGAGAACTATTAAAATATTACAGGAAAGCTCTTTCCTCAGTTTAGAAAACAAATTCGGAGATTCAATCTTTTATGATGAGCAGGTTTAACCTAATTTTACAATAAGTCTATGTATGCATTTTTACCTTTCCTTCCTTTTCTCAGCAAAATGTAGTGGCCAATCCAGCACTCTGTATTGTCTAAGATAGTCGGGTCAACGGTCTTTCACTCCTTAATTGCTTCCAACTGAAATACATGCCTGTGATTTCACTATGATTTTAATGAAAGCCGAATCAAGATATTTGTGTCTTATAATAATGTCGTTCAATAACCACAATTTCTATTCTCTAAACTCTTCTTCCCTTTTTGTTTAATGATAGATCATCATGTATGTCTATATATCTTATGCCATTGTCTACAGAATAATAACTCAAATAAGAAACCTAGGTGATACATGCTGCTGGAAATTGAGAAGAAAGTGGGGAAGACAGGGGAAATGGCCAGACAAAAGCATAGACCTTGATATTTGGAGGTGTTATGACAAGTATATTGTATTTAACTGGCCATAAAGAGTGGATGGAATTAGATACATGAGAATTAAAGGCAGCATTTTAAAAGCTTACATTAATTTGACCAGAGACACTGTGAAAAGCAGGACACATGTAAGCATAAAATACATTCTTAATTTATCAAACATTTATGTAACACAAGCCCTAAGCAACGTTCTGAAATTCATACTGTGATGTTTTCTAGGAATTAAAGGTTTTGTTTCAGGGACTCTTTTTAGAAGACTGAGATTCATTTTTGTTTAGGCTTAAGTTATTAAGTCAGCAATTTCCCATTTACTTCAAACATGTAACTAAATACAGAACTTTAATCCCTCTTCCAGTTGCCTTGAATGGATGATCAGGTCATTTCATTTGATTTAAACAGCTTGCATTCCCTTGTCTCACATGTTTTATTTGAATGAACATTTTACTGTGGGATTTTCTTTTCAAATCCTACAAGTAGATTATAGAAAGAGGAATAAAAACAAATAGATTTCAAGTATATGCCTTTTAAAATATTAATAAATTCATTAGATTTGACTTTTAAGCCTTTTTTATTTTTATTTATTTATTTATTTATTTATTTTGAGATGGAGTCTCGCTCTGTCGCCCAGGCTGGAGTGCAGTGGCAAGATCTTGGCTCACTGCAAGCTCCACCTCCCAGGTTCCAGTGATTCTCCTGCTTCAGCCTGCAGAGTAGCTGGGACTACAGGCGTGCCACCATGCCCCACTAAATTTTTTTTTTGTGTGTGTGTTTTTAGTAGAGACGGGGTTTCACCATATTAGCCAGGATGGTCTCGATCTCCTGACCTTATGATCTGCTCATCTTGGCCTCCCAAAGTGCTAGGATTATAGGCATGAGCCACCATGCCCGGCTGACTTTTAAGCCCTTTATTAACTTAGGTTTTAGGTTCCACAGAATATTTTCCTTTATTTTTAAACATTTGTATTTAAATAAAAAGGATTTCACTTGTATTATTTAATTTCAGCCACAGAACCAGGGACCTAAGCTGTAAGGCAATAGTGGCCATGGTTACTGGCAAAAGAAAATCCTGCATTCTGCTTGAAGAAGGCTCCTGGCCTGGGAGTTGAGAAATATGAATGCATTCTTGTTTTGACCACATGACAGCTGTGTAGCCTTTAATAAATGATGTTATATTTTAGTATCTCATTTTTAAAAATTTGTCAAAGGGAAAGTTTGCACTGGATGATTTTCCTGGTCTCCTCCAGTTCAGAAATTCTGAAATTTACCTTAATATTTTTGCCTTTTCATTGAATGTCCACTTCATGACATATTTTGGGCCATTAAAAAAAAACCCAGAAAGAGTATTTGAGAGGTAAGAGCAATATGTGTGAACATAGCCTATGGAAATAAATTGAGAAATACTAGAAAAACGGTGACTATATTTCTCAGGCACGGTTTGATGTGAATGATGAGAACAGTAAATTTTGATTGGTGCACATAAGGATAACATTTTAGTACATCACACTCAGGGTAGGTAAATGACTACACCCGAGGGTGAGAAGACCTTAGGCGTTATTTCTGACTTGGTCACTAAATAGGCACCAGGTCACCCAACATCTGTAAGCCTTGGTTTCTATCCCTCAAGTGAAAGGATTGGAGGAAATGATTATAACTTTCTTTCTTTCTTTTTATTATTATTATACTTTAAGTTCTAGGGTACATGTGCACAACGTCATTCTCAGAACTTTCTTCTAGAGCTCTAGCAGAAGTCTAAGATACAATCTTAATTAAAATCAAAGTCAAGAAAACCAAAAGGAAAATTCTGTTCTAGCTGACCATATTTAGTAAATCAAAGATTAGTCACTCATATACATTGAGCGCAAGCTTTTAATGAGCACTGTGTGTCAAATCCCTGGGATACAAAAATAGATTCCAGAAAGTTAAATCTAAATAGAGAAATATATAAAATTATTTATAATGTCATAGGATCCTTGCTGTCATGGAAGTGTGAGCAAAGTGCTAGTAAAAATACAGATAAGGGAAGAGGTAACTAATGTGACTTGAGTCTTCACTTATGAAGTGACATAATAATTGGTATTTGATGTCTAAATTTGAGTTTGTGAAAATGAGGAATGGGATGATAGCATAAAGCCTCAAAGTTTGGGCATTCTGTTGCCAGGAAAACTGTTTGAGAAAGTGACTAGTTCAGTGTGGTTGGGACACAAATATCTGAGGAAAAGATCATGAAGTACTTGTTGAATATACTGTTCTAAATTGTGTAGATTTATTCTGTGTGTCACGAGGATATTTTAAAGATGTTTAAGTAGAAGAGTATTACAGGGACCTATCTCTCTACAGTACAGAGGACAGATGGAAGGATGCTGAGACTAGCCATAGGAAGGGAGGTGGCTAGTATAGTGGTTCTAGTGAGAGATTAATAGGGAGGTGAATTAAGATGGGCTGGGCCGTGCTGGAGTGATGAGTAACCCCCAAAATCTCAGTGGTTTCCTTTCACTCAGTATACATGACCAATCTAAGTTTATTTCTTACTCAATATAATAACCAATCCAAATAGGAGTTGAGAGACTGCTCATTAAAGGCATTCAGGGACTCAGGCTGACAGCTTCCACAGTCACCACATTAAGGTTAAATGAGCACAC
The DNA here is from genome assembly GCF_029281585.2 of Gorilla gorilla gorilla. Taxonomy (NCBI): domain Eukaryota; kingdom Metazoa; phylum Chordata; class Mammalia; order Primates; family Hominidae; genus Gorilla; species Gorilla gorilla. Next base: position 29,926,300 of record NC_073227.2, on the reverse strand, counting down.
TAAGTCACACGCCGTCTCTAACAGCTTTAACCTTGAAATGACTGATTTCCTTTCTTCTTGCATTCTCTTTGCAAAACCAAGTCACATGGCCATGCATGGCTTCCAGGGGACTGAAAAATGCAGTCCCATAAAGGCTCTGAAAGTGAAAACTAGAAAATAGGTGAAGAGCTCTCATTAGAGATATGATATGATAGCAAATGATCACATTTGGAAGACGTAAGAGTAGAGGTTAGGATAACTTCAAAGGTGTTTCTAGTTTGGATTTTTGTTTATGCAGGCTAGTCCCCATTCTTCGTGTGACAGATTTTGCTTATCTTTGCTTCCTCTTCTTCCAGGAAGTCTTCTCTGACCAGGAGTAGATAGGGACCTAGGTTCCATGTTCTCAGTGGCATGCTGCTATGTGTTTAACAACAGGCTCTCGTAGAAAACAAAAACAAAAACAAATCTCTATTTTGGAGGCTTCGCTGAACTCCCGAGTGCAAATCCTCCCACTAAGGCAAATTTTAGGCTACCAAGGTGGTGTCAGTGAACACGGAGTTGGTAACAGATGCACAGCAGCACTCCATTATTTGGCATTTCCATCATATAGATGCAATAGAACTGAATAAGGTAAAATGTGCAGATACTATTATGCCATAGTAAAATAATTAGGATGCAATGAAGTTTTAAGTATTTATAATCTTTGTTTTAAATTTAATTTATTGAATTATAACTTCATCCAATTTAATTTTTAATAATTGCTATGTTCAGTGAGCAGCTTAACAAAATTTCTGAAAATTTAGCAATTGGCTCTCACAAGCCAATTAGAAGCTGGCTCTAGCATACCATGAGTGTCTTCTTTTTCTCTGCACTCCCACACTTGGTACTTGCCCCATTATGGCTCTTATCAAATTTTATTTCAATTATTCTATAGTCATCTGCTTGTCTGCTGGACAATGAGCTCCTCAAGGAAAAGGACATTATCTCACTGTTGAATTTCTCAGGACTTAACATGGTACTTGGAACACAGAAGAAATTCAGCAAATATCAGTTGAGGCAATGAATGAGGGAAAACATTTTTTCATGAAATAAGAAACTTATTGGTTTCTCTTTACACTAATCTTTATTTATAGGAGCCAAGTCATTCTATTTCATAAAGAAAGAGCCACTCCAGGCAATTGGTCTTATGTGAATCTCACCTACTGCAAATACTCAGCTGTTAAAAAAATATCTTAGAGCCTGGCTTTGCTCCTCTGGGTGAATGCCAATTTCTATAGAAAATATCTCGAGTTAAATGTACATTCAAGACCTGGATTGTAGCTTTTGAAAATTCTCTTGTATTTTTGAAATTTTATCATACATTTCCTTATGTAAATAATCTATTTATATTTATAACCACTTTAAAAAAATTTTGTCTACCAATTGAGTCAAGTGTTTAAAGATAGCAATTGTATCTTGTGCTTTATTTGTATTTCTTTCACACAGCACAGTATTGGTCAAAACATAGTGACTCAAATTATTTAAGAGTTTGCATTGATTGTTTTACTTTTTACTTCTAACTCAAATACCAATATAATTCAAAATTATTTTCTGAAGTTTCCTGTAGATCTTATATATTTTCCATTTCAGTGAGTTCCCTGGATTGAAGAATGCCAATTATCTGAATTCCGCTGAGTTCTACTTTGATATTAGTAGCTGAAAATCTGTTTTGTACATTTTTTAGCTTTATTAAAACTCACTATCTTTATACTGAGTCACGTTTGTCTTCCTAATGTACATTCCACTGAAATAGCACCTCAAGGACAACAGACTGTTCCACCGAAGAATAAGAGTGCACCAAGTGACAGATTGCAGACACTTGGTATTGCTAGATTATTAAACTCCTTATCTAAATTGTTTACATGTCAAGTTTCTTTGGTAGCCCAGAATAATTTAGATAAATGAGCCTCTCCATGGTAATTACATTTTCTTAACAACATTTTGGAGAATGTACATAAAAGGTAATAATAGCTCCTACCAGTGCCCTGTCCTGCAGCATATCACAGCCCCAGACTCTGATAGTGTCTGACACTTATTACTTAAGTCATATATTTCTAAAAGCAGAGACCTCTGCAAGGTCTTTTCCTGAATGATACTGTCTCAAGCTGCAAAGAGTCAAAAATCTGATTATGTTTCCAACTTTCCATGGATGTCATATGCATTGATGGGAATGGCTAAACTTTCTGAATAAGGAATTATTAAGTAGGGAATATGAAATAGAATCTCTAAAATGGGAGAATTTTTTTATGTCCCCTTTTTAAGATACTACTGTACCCCTTGGGGAAGTTATCCTCCCCACTCCCCACAAGAATCTCCACTCCTCCTGCAGTAGCAACACACGGATATTCATGAGCAAGTGTTTTCTCGCTCGGGTACTTAAGGACATGAGCATATTCAAAAACATCATTCCACAGCTTCTCTTATCAAAAGAGAAAATTATTGACTTGCAAAAATTATACTGCTATTTCCCATGGACATGCATTGTCTTAAAAATTCTACCAGGTGGAATTTTGCTATACTGTAGTTTTGAACATCTGTGTCCCAATATATGCTCCACAGAGCACTAATCTTGTGCCATGGTGCGTATATGTGTGTGTGTATCTGTATACAAGCTTGCGAAACTCTGTAGACAACATATTCTTCTGTTAAATTTGTGACATGTATTAACATACTTGAGACCATCTGAGAAATCTCCCAGTAGTATATCTGTATCTGTATCTTTATACGATTCACTGTTTATCAAATTCAGTTCACTGTGTGTATCAGTCATGTCCCAATCAGGAGATAGAAACCACACAGTAATTTGAACTCGGAAGTTGAATATAAAGGATTATTAATTACAACAGGGTACTGGAGTAAAAATTGGGATTGGCTCATAAAAAATGAAGAGAAGTATAAAACACAAAGACATAGCAGAAAAAATCATCCATGAGTGCCCAAGGAAAGTCTTATACTCTTGCTCAGGATTGAGATTCGTACTTTTCTACTTGGGGAGAGTACAGTTTGTGAAAGTTTTCTATTTTCTATTAAAAGTTAAATAGGAAGTTTAATTTTCTCTTAAAACATGTTATCTTTAATATCAATATACTTTTTAAGTAATTTTGGTTAGGTGAAATTATATAGAAATAGAACAGAAATAGAAGAGCAATATTTTGTGATTGGAGTAGGTATGAAGCTTTTAATTTTGAAATTTTATTTCTCTCATTTACCTTTATATGATTTGGACCCTGATTACTCCTCAGAGTCTGAGCAGACATCAGTAGACAGAGTATCACTTTTCAGCACTGGTATTCTCCTTCCCCTGATGCCACCTTGAGAGGCGAATGTATTGAGGCAGTCATAGCTGAGGCAAGAACCGAATACCCCAGATCAGTGCTGGAGTGGGACGAGGAGAGTGGAGGCAGGGGCTCTTCATTAGGAGCAGGCTCTGGGAGGCATCCGTGAAGGGTAGGATGCCCCCAAGTTCTGGCTGTGCAACTCTGCGTTAGGCTCCTTCCTGCTTTGAAACAGCTGGATTGACTTTGGGCAAGATTAACTATTTTAGTTATTGTGGAAATTTAATAAAAATGCAGAGCTTCAGACTAGCCAGAAAGAACACAATAGGTGATCATCAGTATTACGCCTCTGCTTTCTCACTTCTCGGGAATTGAATTTAGTAATTAAGGAGAGACGGGCAATCACTTAGTATGCTTTGAAATATCTCATGTTTTAAGACCTGGAGCTATTGTTTTGATGTCTTTTATTATTTTCTCAAGTATATATCATTTCATCGTAGCATGTAGCACTGAAAAGGTCTTCAAGCATAATCTAATATAATTTATAAAGGGAGTTAATGAAGAATAATTATTTTTACTAGTAGATTTTCCAAGCTATCTCATTACTGGGCACATTACACCTATTTTACATATTTTAAAAATTTATAAACTGAAGAAGTAAGTGACCAACTCATGATGTATCTAAAAACTAAGCCAAAATTATACAATCAAGTTTATTCAATTAAATATATATATATTTATATATATGTAATTTATGTGTGTTTGGAATTATTGGAATAGCTGGAGCATATATAATAAATAAGGAATACTAGTCAACTGGTAATTCTGAGGTTTCTCATTGAGCCCTGCCCTTTCTCTCAAGTTGTCTTAGCTGTTCTGATTTTTTGGTGGAGGTCCATATGTATTTAGCCAAGTTGTCTGGTATTCTTTTAGTACATGGAAAGAAAATGGCAATCTCATCTCTTGATGGCATATGGTGACAATATTATATAGATAACCACATGATGACATTAACCATGAATTATGTCCTGTATATCAGAGGACTATGCAAGACATCACTAGTTACAGACTTGTTCCCATAAAGCCCTAATGGTGCAAACTTTGATTGGGTTTTGAAGATCAGTAAAATTTTCAGATTTTAAGCCTTTAGGATGTCAGGGGTGAAGTGCTGGGGTGGTGATAAAAAATATCTTAATTTAATAATGACTTGGGGATGTAAATGAGCATGAGATTTCTGGCATATTGTTTGCCATATATTCTTAGAACTTTCTAGTCCAACTAAAATACAGTGTGATTAGAAGCAAACTACTCTTCATATAAATATTTTACTTTTAGATCTTTTCACCCCCTCCTCCTCCACCTCTCCTTCCGTCCTCTATCACGTTGAAAGCATATTTCTGTATGTCTAAACATTGTGACAGAAATCTGCTATATCGTTTGTGTATAGCTCTCTCACTCTCTCTCTTTGTGTGTATGTACCTTCTCTTGATGTGTAAAGAAGCTAGATAATACGAGAAAGAAGATTTCTACCAGTTAAAATTGTCTAACAGTGGGACAGCCTCTCTCACCCATAATGGACCTCTGTTATTTGGAGGACTTCATCATAAGGCTAATGTCTATTGTCACAATGGATTTTTTTTTTTTTTTTTTTTTTTTGAGACGGGTTCTTACTTCAGTTGCCCAGGCTGGAGTGCAGTGGCACAATTAAGGCTTACTGCAGTCTTGACTTCCTGGGCTCAGGTGATACTTCAACCTTAGCCTCCCAAGAAACTGGGACTACAGGAGTGTACCACCACGTCTGGCTAATTTTTTGTATTTTTTATAGAGATGGGGTTTTGCCAGGTTGTCCAGGCTTGTCTCAAAATCCTCGACTCCAGCTATTTGCCCGCCTTGGCCTCCCGAAGTGCTGGAATTACAGGCGTGAGCCACTGCGCCCGGCCTAGAATCGATTCTTAAGTTGCACAATAACCAGGATCAAGTGACCTATGTAGTAATTTATTCCAGCGTATAAGTTTGTGATCCTGAACAGATGCCCATTTCAGAGTAAATCTGAATCAAAATAACATTTCCACTTAGCAGATATCTAAATAAAATTGGCTGGCACATCTGTGACTCCTACATCCCCTTTACCCATTACAATGTTTTATTATTTTTTTCCCTCATGAAACTTATTTTTCATTATGGTATATTAATATCTCCAAGCCTCATAGCCTTCCTTGCAAAGACCTCACCCCCAATATATATCCTGTCTGGCCGTCACTGACGTGATTTTGTGCTTTACCAGAACCAGCCCAGTAAGCAGCTCGCTTACCTGCTGTCATTCATTCCTGAGCATGTCCTGAGTGTGCACCAACAGTGGGCTATACATGGACTTAGAGTGAAACACAACACGGAACTATTTCCTCCAAGGAGGTCAGAGTCTAGAAAAAGGAGGTTTTAGTTTGAAAAACTATAATACTAAGTTGCAAATGTTAATGAGGGTTTAAGAAGAAGCAGAGTATTACTGTGTTTAAGATCTGGGATGTGGCTGTTGATCTCTCCCTTTCCCAATTTAATCACTGGGTGATACTGAGCCAGGCACTTATTTTATTTTATTCATTTCTAAATAATAATATATCCGTGTTGCAATACTGAATATTTTTGACATCTTCTTCCAGCAAGGAACCAGATTTACCTCCCACCTGAAACAAATGATGAACAAGCAAAACCATAAAATAACTGTTTTTAGACATTGAGCATCAGGCATTGAAGAACAGTGATTCTTGATATTGGGAAGCAAGCCAACAATTTCTGCTTCAGGGAGAGTGTTCCAAACCAATTGTTATTAATGAGTCACACATCATATCTGATTTATGATTTATTAAACTTTATGCATTAAATACTTTCCAAACAAGACAAGTTTTGTAATGTGCCATATATTATAAAATACGCTTATGTTTTGTAAAAGATTCAAATGAAATTTGAAAACTTAGTGTGTGAAATATATATTTCATTTTTAAATAAAAACTGTCAACTTAAATAGTTTCTTGATTAAAATTAAAGTTCGCAAAGTTCTGTTTCACATGTAAACTTATAGGAAACATTCATGGGAATGAAGCAGAGCCATACCTTTGCTTTTAGAATTCTTGTATTAATTCTTTTCATTCACAGAAGTATTACTATTTATTTCATGCATCTTTTTCATTTAAAAAACACTTGAGGCTCCATAGAACATAGCAAAAATCTTTTACTGTGCATTTATATGAAAGGACATGGTGAAATTCTTGTCACAGAAGTCTTGCATCTTAGCTGAAATAATTGCTTCTAGAATAATAATATGCTTCCAACAAATTATATTACCTAGGTTAGTACTAGGGCCAGAAGATTTATAGTGGCATCTATTCTAAGTAGTCACTAGTGTATTCCTTGTTCCTTTTTAATTTATGTTAAGCCTGGTAAACTGAATGCAAAAGTGTTTCTAATAATGAAATAAGAAGATTCTGTGTCTAGTAGGATATTGTTGGTGGAAAGTGACTAAGCAAAAGGCAACCTAGACCCCAAATGATTCCTATTCAGATATACATCTGTATTTTTTTCATTAAAATTGTATTCAGTATGGGTAGGGAAAACCCTGTAGAAGGTGCTCAGATTTAAGCACTTAGCACAAAGATAAAAGTCTGTGCATCATGGAGTTTAGGTTCTGGAGGAGAGAGATCATTATTTGCAAAGAGACATTATTTGCCAAGAAATAAATGCAAGGAATAAGCGTGCATGTGTGCATGCTCACACGAATGCATGAGTGTGTATATATGTGGCATCATATTGGAAGAAACTGTGGAGTAAAATAAACCAAAGAAGGGAAAGAGAAGAATCCAGCGTGAGGAAATTTATTTTTAATAGGGTGGTCTTGGAAAGTCTTATTGAAAAGTTGAATCTTGAGCTAAGATCTGAGGGGTGGTAAGACAATGAGACATAGAGATTTCCTTAAGAAGGGCTTCCCCAGGGGAGGATCCTCAAAGGCAAACTCCTGAGGAAGGCATGTTGAGTCTTTTAAAAGAGCATCACATCTGTGTGATCCAGAGTGAAGAAGAGGCCAGTAGTTCAGATGAGGTCAGAGAGGAAACAGAGAAAAAAATGATGTGGATGGTTTAAGTGCTTTTTCCTCAAATGGAATGGGTAGTCATTGGAGAGACTTGAGCAGAGGTGTGGCATGATTTGAATTATGTTTTAAAAGGATCACTCTGGTTATTGCATTAAGACTAGACTGTAAGGCAGCAAGGGCAGAAGCAGACACCTAGTGAAGAGGCTACTGCAATAAATAGGCCATAAATCACAGCAGCTTGGCCTGCAGTTCTGGGGTGGCAGTGGTGGGAAGTACTTCAATTATGAACATTGAGCCAACACCATTTGCTGATGGACTCGATGTGGAGTGGGAGGAAAAAGGCTTATTTGACTTAACCTGAGTACCTGGGAGAAGGGTATTGCCATTTACAGAGATAAGAAAGACTTTATGGAACAGAGTTGAGGAAAGGAGATTTGGAGTTTGGTTAGTTTTGAGATGCTCCTTATACATCCAATTGGCTGTGTTGATACATGAGTCTAGAGTTCAGGGAAGAGACTCAGGCTGGAGATTTAAATTTGGAAATTGTTAGTGTTTACTGAGATGGAATTACCCGGAAAGCGGGTGTAGGTGGAGAAGAAAAGAGGCTGAGATTTGAAAGACAGGAGTCCAGAAGACAGAAAGTGTAAATCATTTGGGTAGGAGCAAAACTAGTACAGTGTAGTATTAGATACTATGTGAAAAAGTGTGCAAGAAATGCCTGGCCTGTTTATTAGTTGCATTTTAGGTCGTGGCTTGTGTGTAGGCTGCTGTTCTGAAAAATATTCTGAACAAAGGCAAATAACCATTTTATTTATTCTTATTCTTCTTATTTTAATTTTTTGAGATGGAATCTTGCTCTGTTGCCCAGGCTGGAATGCAGTGGTGTGGTCTCAGCTCACTGCCACCTCTGCCTCCTGGGTTCAAGTGATTCTTGTGTCTCAGCCTCCTGAGTAGCTGGGATTACAGGTGAGCACCACTATACCCGGATAATTTTTGTATTTTTAGTAAAGATGAGTTCTTGTTATGTTGACCAGGCTGATCTTGAACTCCTGACCTCCAGTGATCTACCCACCTCGGCCTCCCACAGTGCTAGGATTACAGGCATGAGCCACCGCACCCGGCCACAGATAACCATTTTAAATGTAAGGTATTGTCTTGGTCTGTTTGTGCTGCTGTAACAAAACAACACAGATTGGATAAATTATATATAATTTACTCCTTATGGTTCTGGAGGCTGGCAAGTCCAAGACCAAGGCACCAGAAAATTTTGTGTCTTTTGAGGGCTGCTGTCTGTTTCTAAGATAGTACCTTCTTGCTGTGTCCTCACATGGTGGGAGGAATGAAGACTGTGTCCTCACATGGTGGAAAGAATGAAGATTATGTCCTCACATGGTAGAAGGACAGAAGAGAGAAAGGCATACTCCTTCAAACGTTGTATAAGGGCACAATTCCTGTTCAGAAAGGAAGAGTCCTCACGACTTAATCATTTCTTAAAGGTCCCATGTCTTAATACTATCACATTGGGTGTTTGATCCTAACATGAATTTTGGAGGAACACATTCAGAGTATACATAGCACATGTGACCACTCTATGTGTTTCAGTATTCTAGAGTACTAACCAACAAAACATTTGAGAAATAAGTTATCAGATTACCATAATTTTTGCACTGTGTAGTGCCAAACATGTAGATTCCCCTTCCCTAGACAGATTGAGCTTATGGCTAGGGGGAAATAGATTTCCCCTCATAATAATGGAAGAATCTACTTTCCTAAACTTACAGAAAGATAATTGATAATTTATAGCTATGTTCTTATGTATGATTGACACAAATCAGGATTGATCCATCGATTGAAGCCATATATATTGCTTATCTACTTTGTGTCGGGCACTGTGCTAGCCACTGTATAAATGGTGGTGAACAGGATATTTTCTCAGTGAGCAAACATTTGGGGAGGGAAGCAGACAATTAAAGAAGCAATTACAGTGCAGAGTGATAAATGATTTATTTCTGAAAACATGAGGAGATAAGGGTATTCACAGGGACATGGAATCTAATCTTAAGGTCTTAGCAAACATTTCCTGAAAGCAGGACTCAAATTGTTGCTGGCCTAAATGACAGTGTTCTCCAGGACCATTTGAACACATTCCTAGGTTTCGAATTTCTGTCTTGTTATGATTTTTCTAACTTGTGCTCTAGGTCATCCCATAGTTAGGGAAAAATTACTCACCCTCCTCTGCTACATGAGACTTATCTTTATGCCTAGACACTTTCACATTTAGTGTTTCATATGCTGCTTTTTTGGCAGCTTAAAATACAGTTTATTAGTAAGCAGAAGACATGCCTCTTTGAGAGACTGTAAAGGCTGTTGGAGCTGGCTACTGAGGGAACAACTGCTTCATTGCTTGCCCCAGAAGCAACTCATTTCAATAGTACTGATTTGTTATTTATCCATGAGGAGTCTGAAAGGAGAAGTAAACATCTCCAGGCTAACAGTACACTGATGTCCCAGTTGCTTTGGAGCTAAGCATCAAAATTAATGAAGTTATGAGACATAATATTGCTATCCTTAGACTTCCTACTGTATAGATTCTAGGCAAATAAACTTGATAGGAATCGAGCTATTTCCATATGTATACCTCTAACCTATATAACATTTGTTTGCTGTAGATTAAGAAAATACATATTGCCAAAGCAGCACATATCAGTGATAGATTTCCTTTCACTTCACTCTTCCAGAAACAGAATTTATTTTCTTCTTTTTACAGTGCCATCTCTCTTTTAGTGCAGAAGAGGCCTGATAATTAATTAATTATTAAATCAATTTTATAACATTTATTATATACCTGCTATGTGCCAGGTGCTTTTCTTGTAACTTGAAATCACCAAGAATAAAACAGTCTTCATCAGAATTTAACAGTTAATGTTGAACTGTTCTAAGGGGAAATAAACACTAATGAAGAAGAAAAATATTGCCAAACAAAGTTGTTTTGGTGTCCTCTATTTTCAGTTACAGAGAAGGTAAGGTAGAATATCAAAATAATAAGGTCATTTGCTTCAGATATACTAATGCAAAGATTACAGGGCCTTATTCCAAAGCAGTAATCCTCTCCATCTCTCAGAGCTGAAGGCTTATGTCTATCATTCTGCCAGAGCCAGATGCATCATAGATAGCAATTGTGTCTTTGAATGTCTCTTGTCTTTTCTCATGATCCACTGGCAGTGGCCTTACTTCGTTTTGCTGCCTTTGTAACCGATGGGTTTCCTTGCCTCTTCTCCATTGAGTATTTTATGGATGACTTCGAAGTGCATCTGAGGTATCCAATTTTTCAGCCTGACTCTAACACAACAGCTCCAGATTGTTATTCACAAATGGTGTGAATGTTGTGACAGGAAGTCTAAGAAAAGAAAGGGAGCTGGGGATTTTTTTGTATAGGAAATTTTGAAATATTTACTAAGAAGTCTGATTTTCTGGATTTGTGTGTTGATGAAGAATGATTGGTTTAAAAGACATCTGTGATGCCTTAACCAAGAATATTAGGAATCATAGGTTTGTGAAGGCAGAGGTGTCAAACAAATAATATCCCAAATTTACTAGGTTTAGATGCAAAGTCAGGCTGATTAAATAGAGAGATGGAATATTTTGACATCTCACAGGAACTTCTGTGAAGCTAAAGTGTTTACAAAGCAACTCCAGAAAGGAAAGACTAAGGACTGAGTAGAGGAAGCTCAAAAGATAATGTTGGAAAGAGAATGTCAGGCTAGAAGTCCAAAGACCTTTGGATACTGTATGGTTAGGTCTGTTATGCTGCAGACTGTCACACACTCCTTGGGTCTCTTAAGCATGACCTGAAAGCTGTCTTTTTCTTCACTGAGCAGAAGATATTTAATGGAACCTTTCAGTCTCCATCATCTCTTCACTTCAGAATGATAATACTTTGAAAAGTATTGTGTAAAGTGCATGTATTTACTAAATGAGCATAAAATTGCATGTGAAATCCAAGAATTTAATAGTAACTTTTAGACCAACAGAGGGAAATACAGTATTTTTTTCAGAACTTTAAAGATTTAAAGATACTGAAGAGGTTAAAAAAAAAAAAAGGCCCTCACTGAGCCTATGTAAAGTGATGAGTTGCTCCACAAAGTGATGAATTGCTCCACAAGCAACATGCAGAAATATTGCACTTTAGTGTTATAACTCACTTACATTCCTAGATGATGTTCATGTAATAATAGCTCATACATGTTGAATGTCAAACATATGCCAAATATCTCACTTGTATTATTTGTAACTTTTTTCCCACAATATTTTAGGGTTATATAGATGACTTTGAGACTCAGAGAGGCCAAGAAAATATTTTGTGGGTGAATAACTAGTAAATTGGAAAGCTGGAGTTCAGACTTTTGTTTACATGACTTCAAAACCCATTCTCTTAGTCTGTACCTCATTGGCTCTCAGGGATCTTTCTTAGACACCTCATTGTCTATGCTCTGTGATAGTTTGACCAGTTGTGTTTGATAAAAGAGATAGAGATGTACAAATCCAACTCTGCAAATCCTTGACCATGTACCATCATTCATGTAGGTTCTATTCTGATTCAGGACCTGCTTGGAGCCTTCTCTCCAACTCATATGGCATTCTCCCATCCTGACAATCTTCCCTGAGTCTTCTGCAAGTTGTAGAATTGCTCCTCCCCCTCTTCTATAAGGCCTGCATATAAAATTGCCTGAGGAATGTCCTTGGCTCTTTTCCTAAAGATTATAAAATGATCATGACCCTGTGAGGCCTTAATGCCCTACAGCGAGAAGGCCCTAAAAATCTAAACTCAAGGAAAACTGTGTTTTTCATAGTCCAGACTCATTTATATTAAATAGATCACAACCAGATAATACCTGAGAAATTTATTATATCAAAGTTTCTCCTTTTTGAGTTGATCTAAAGGCTAGGAAGAGCCTTGCACATACCTTTGAGGATAGATTGGGTGTATGTGTATGGCTAGGAATTTACGTGTATTAATTCCTTAACCATGTACGACTGAGCTCCCATATGACACCAAACTTTCTTTTTCTGAGCCATTTGTTGTGAGTTCTTTGTGCTTTTTTAACCTTGTCTCCTATGTTTTCCTACAAACCACGTCTCCACTAGCCATACTGAACTCAATATTTCTTCTTTACATCATTTTAGGCAAGCTATACATTACTGGAAAGAGATGATGGGTAAATATACTAGGTGAAGGCCTAACATGTGATTTAGCTGGCTATGGGTTTAAAAGCTTATCAGAAGTGAGGTTGCTGCACACAAAAAAGGGAGAAGCAGCAGTGAATATTAGCAAAATATTCTCTAAAAGCTCTTCTTTTCTAATATGGGTCCTGGGGACCCTGTCCACTCAAAGGAGGGTCTTCAAATTTGGGAAATATATGAATTTTAGCAGCATCACAAATTTTATTTTACTGTTGTTTTGTTTTTAGTAAGTGAAATCTGAGTCCACATGCCCGAAGAACTTATATCATCTATGTGAAATCATATCTTGGGGAAAATGAGTAGGATTGGGGACAGTGGCAGCAAATCTTTTCATAGACCCATTAGATCTTTCTATATTGTTAAATTTTATTCTGTAGAAATATATGTAAACATCAGATAGTTGTAGATATGCGGTGTTATTTCTGAGGGCTCTGTTTTGTTCCATTGATCTATATCTCTGTTTTGGTACCAGTACCATGCTGTTTTGGTTACTGTAACCTTGTAGTATAGTTTGAAGTCAGGTAGTGTGATGCCTCCGGCTTTGTTCTTTGGCTTAGGATTGACTTGGCAATGCGGGCTCATTTTTGGTTCCATATGAACTTTAACGTAGTTTTTTCCAATTCTGTGAAGAAAGGCATTGGTAGCTTGATGGGGATGGCATTGAATCTGTAAATTACCTTGGGCAGTATGGCCATTTTCACGATATTGATTCTTCCTACCCATGAGCATGGAATGTTCTTCCATTTGTTTGTATCCTCTTTTATTTCCTTGAGCAGCGGTTTGTAGTTCTCCTTGAAGAGGTCCTTCACATCCCTTGTAAGTTGGATTCCTAGGTATTTTATTCTCTTTGAAGCAATTGTGAATGGGAGTTCACTCATGATTTGGCTCTCTGTTTGTCTGTTGTTGGTGTATAGGAATGCTTGTGATTTTTGCACATTGATTTTGTATCCGGAGACTTTGCTGAAGTTGCTTATCAGCTTAAGGAGATTTTGGGCTGAGACAATGGGGTTTTCTAGATATACAATCATGTCATCTGAAGAAGACATTTATGCAGCCAAAAAACACATGAAAAAATGCTCACCATCACTGGCCGTCAGAGAAATGCAAATCAAAACCACAATGAGATACCACCTCACACCAGTTAGAATGGCAATCATTAAAAAGTCAGGAAACAACAGGTGCTGGAGAGGATGTGGAGAAATAGGAACACTTTTACACTGTTGGTGGGACTGCAAACTAGTTCAACCATTGTGGAAGTCAGTGTGGTGATTCCTCAGGGATCTAGAACTAGAAATACCATTTGACCCAGCCATCCCATTACTGGGTATATACCCAAAGGACTATAAATCATGCTGCTATAAAGACACATGCACACGTATGTTTATTGCGGCATTATTCACAATAGCAAAGACTTGGAACCAACCCAGATGTCCAACAATGATAGACTGGATTAAGAAAATGTGGCACATATACACCATGGAATACTATGCAGCCATAAAAAAGGATGAGTTCATGTCCTTTGTAGGGACATGGATGAAATTGGAAACCATCATTCTCAGTAAACTATCACAAGAACAAAAAACCAAACACCGCATATTCTCACTCATAGGTGGGAATTGAACCATGAGATCACATGGACACAGGAAGGGGAACATCACACTCTGGGGACTGTGGTGGGGTGGGGGGAGGGGGGAGGGATAGCATTGGGAGATATACCTAATGCTAGATGACAAGTTAGTGGGTGGAGCTCACCAGCACGGCACATGTATACATATGTAACTAACCTGCACAATGTGCACATGTACCCTAAAACTTAAAGTATAATAATAAAAAAATAAGTAAAAAAAAAAAGAAATATATGTAAAACAAATGTCTAGGTAGATAGATAGACAGTGAGAATCCTTATGGAACTTCTGTTTTTTGTTTGTTTGTTTTTGTCTGAAGACCTCACTTTCCTTACCATGTTGTTAACACCGAGAATCTTTTTAAAACTATTCCCTTGAAGGTTACACATACTGAATTGCCAATGCATATATAGTCACAATAGTTAAAATTATGTTTAACCATAGAGTGGCACAAAAATATTACCATAGGATGTGGAAAGAGCAGAACGTAATATGCACAGTAAAATGGCAGCAATAATACATTTTAGAAAGGACTCACAAAGCTGTAACAGGCCACATCAAAGAGAACTGGCAAGAGAACCAGATGCCCATCCGCTCCCTCTAGCACGGCGGTAACCATATGATCTTGCCAAATTTGCTTTTATAATTTGAATTGACTTGTGATTTCTGTCTTCTCAATTGAAAATTCTAGTGGTTGCCCAGATGACGTGTTGAATTAAATCTGCATATCCTAACTGAAAGTAAGAAAACTTTTGGCTGAGGAAAAGGGAGCATTTTTCTTACAATGTCGTTTTCTCTCCTTGCTCATTCATGTCTCTGCTGTTCAGGTATTCTGTTTCTCTTTAGAATGTGGGATTTCCTTGTTTTCTCTCCTACCCACTGGCCAAAAACCTACTCATTTCCTGAAACTCATTGCAAATTCTTTTTAGTAACGCCTACCCTGAACACATTTTCTGTCTTCCCTATCTCCCCCACCTCACATGCCTAAAGTGTGGCTATAACAGCCCTGCATACACTGGAATTGTTTTCATACCTCTCTTCCCAGTTGAGCTGTGACATCCCAAAATGCAGAGCTGGCTTAGATTTACTTTTACAGCTTTCTTTAGCACTAGCAGTAGATTGAATAAATGAATGGCTTTCCATAAAATAGTTCTTGTTTGTACTGGTGAAAGACTGAATAATGAGCTCAATAGAATGATACTATGATTGAATATGAAATTTATGATCTTAAGGAGTCTAAGTTTTTAGTGCAAATCAGAACATAGATACCTTTGAAATAAAAGGCTGTCTCTTTTTGCATCAGTGATGTATACACATAAATAGAACATACACACAGGCAGTGTTCAGAGCCCCTTAACAGGTAAGCACTGTCTAAATGTACAGTCATGTCTTATGAACACAGCATATAATTTGGAGGAAATTAACTTTAATATAGCCATGAGGATGATTTTATGTTGGTGTATTATTATGGAGATGGGCATAATTGTGTTAGCCATGTGAATGGTAAGTGCTGAGTTTACAACCATGTTTTATTGATGTAGCAGCAAAAGTATTATTGGATGTATCAGAACATTATCTGTAGGTCAGAGCTCAACACTGCAATTATGAAAACCAAATAGTGTTTGATAATGAGAAGATGGGAGAATTTTTATGTGATATTTTCAGTTAGTTGATCAAGAACTTCAACTCTGATATATACTTGCCCCCAGAAATTACTTATAAGCAAAAATTGAGTGGCTGATTTATGCTTTCCATTAACTGATTAAAATTAGAAACTATGTTGATTATAGCTGAAGTCGAACTTTGTAAAGTGTAGCATTTAAGGTGGTGCTTCATTTAATGTTCATTTTTACTTGATACCTTGTCACCAATTGAAGTTTCTTTCTTCTTATTTTTTAAAAATTTGTTCACTATAGGAATTATAGAAATCAGAAAAATAAAACATAAACTAGAAAACATAAATTACTGTAGATCCCCTGAATGCAGAAATAATCATACATAATCTTTTGGTGACAAGTTAAGTAACTTGGCCATTATTACACAGCTATTAAAGGCAGCATTAGAGTGGAAATCCAGGTGATCTGTCACTGAATCTCTACTTTTAGGTCATTACATCACACTGTTTTCACGGAAAAAGTACTTTCTATGTAAACATTGGAGTTAGCTCACTGAACAGTTTAACCAAACTCTGAACTAAGGCTCTAGTGTTAAAGAACAAGGAATCTAGAACTAGAAATACCATTTGACTCAGCCATCCCATTACTGGGTATATACCCAAAGGATTATAAATCAAGCTGCTATAAAGACACATGCACATGTATGTTTACTGTGGCACTATTCACAATAGCAAAGACTTGGAACCAACCCAAATGTCCATCATGATAGACTGGATTCAGAAAATGTGACACATATACACCATGGAATACTATGCAGCCATAAAAAAGGACGAGTTCATGTCCTTTGTAGGGACATGGATGAAGCTGGAAACCATCATTCTCAGCAAACTATCGCAGGGACAAAAAACCAAATACCACATGTTCTCACTCATAGGTGGGAATTGAACAATGAGAACACTTGGACACAGGAAGGGGAACAACACACCCCAGGGCCTGTCATGGGGTAGGGGGAGGGGAGAGGGATAGCATTAGGAGATATACCTAATGTAAATGACGAGTTAATGGGTGCAGCACACCAACATGGCACATGTATACATATGTAACAAACCTGCACGTTGTGCACATGTACCCTAAAACTTAAAGTACAATTAAAAAAAAAAGAAAAGAAAAAAAACAGAATGGGGGAAAAAAAGAACAGCTTCGAGTCATTCTCTTTTACTGTAAAACAAATAAAGAAAATAAAACAAAATAAGAAAAAATCTTTCTACCACTTAGATATGAAAATCAAGAAGGCAGAGTCTAGCTTGGATTTTCTTAACATCTATTTGCTCTGAGGCTTCACTTGTCTTTGTATTTTGAATATTTTCTTTTGTTGCACTGATTTTTTTTTCAATTTATATTTTACATGAAAAAAATTGGAGAAATATGTACTGTACTTATGATGGAAAACCCTGTATGTGGTATTGAACGCAACTGGCCTAGTGCATACTTCCTGAGGGTAAGAGAGAAGTGGAGACATGTTTCAATGGAGCCTTTAAGATTAAGAAGTCCCTCTTATCACCAGTTGGTGGATGCTAGCAGATATAGAAAAGGTATTAAATAACTGGCAGTAGCCCTGTTTTCTTCTTCCTCTTCTTCTTCTTCTTCTTCTTCTCTTTCTTCCTCTTCTTCTTCTTCCTCCTCCTCTTCCTCTTCCTCTTCCCCTTCCCATTCCCCTTCCCCTTCCCCTTCCCCTTCCCCTTCCCCTTCTCCTTCTCCTTCTTCTTCTTCTTCTTCTTCCTCTTCTTCTTCCTCTTCTTCTTCTTTTTTTTTTTTGAGATGGAGTTTCACTCTTGTTGCCCATGCTGGAGCACAATGGCACAATCTCAGCTCGCTGTAACCTCTGCCTTCCGGGTTCAAGTGATACTTCTGCCTCAGCCTCCCAAGTAGCTGGGATTACAGGTACCCATTACCATGCCCACCTAATTTTTTGTAGTTTTAGTAGAGATGGGTTTTCCCCATATTGGCCAGGTTGATCTTGAACTCTTGACCTCAGGTGATTCATCTGCTTCAGGCTCCCAAAGGCTGGGATTACAGGCTTGAGCCACCATGCCTGGCCCCTATTGTTTCTTCTTTTACCTGACACAAAGATTTCTTCTTGCCACTGCTGATGAGAGGTCATGGTTCAGTACCAGACTCTACTGAACCATACAATGGATTTCTAGGGAGTTTTGGAATCACTGCATTATTTATTTATTCAGCAAGTATTCATTGAACTTTTATTTTACTTAGCTCCCTTGAGATGGTAACATAAAACTTGGTCCTGATGAAGTACCATATATTCACATTTACATTCATCCTCAACACCCTCACCCCAGCTTCTTACCAGGAGAACATATAAAAATGCTTTTCTCCCCATAGGTTCTCTATGCAACGTCTGTTAGCAGCAGCTGAAACAGCAGCAGGCAGATAATAAATTTAAATTGACTCCTCTATATTTCTTCATGTTCCTCTGAGATGAAACGAGTTCATTTCAGAGTTCCTGGGTGTCTGATATAATTAGGTTTCTTTCTGTCTCCTTTTCCTTCTCCTTACTTACTTTCTGTCTTATATTCCATCTCATGTATTGAAGATGTGTATCTGTTATTGGTTTCTAGCATCAGCTATCATCAACGATTAGCAACTATAGGGTTTTATTGCAGAAAATATTACTTCAATGATCGCTTGTTAAGGTGGCACTTGCGTACTGAAACTTAATGATTCTTTAGCTTGTTTTGTTTGTTAGGTTCTTACCGCTGAGTGCTGTCATCTTAAAATGACAAATGCAGTGCACATTATTTATTATGCTGCTGGAGATTAGAATCCAAAAAATGCAATTGTTGACATTTGCAATTGAAATGCACTAAACATGACAAAACAGAAACTTGAGGATCCGTGAAGGGTCCTTTGCAAATAGATTTGCTAATTAAAATAATCACCTCATTTTCTTATTTATCCATTGGCTATAGAGTCATTACTTGCGCTGTCTTGTGGAGTCATTACTTGCACTGTTTTAGTTGATTGTTCAGTTAATGTTCTTGAGTTTCTGGAATCATGAAGCTATCCACGCAAGAAGGAAGCATTGATGAAACATTAGCAAAATGAAAATTATTTTCATAAAACTTTAAGTGTGTTTGGCTTTTGAAGAAGGCATTGCTAGTTTGTATTGTCTTGCATTTAGAGAAGTTTCAGACAAGATCGGGCATGTTCAGGGTGGTATGGCCTGGCATACATTTATTTACCTAAGTAACAAAATTCCACGCCCTGCACATGTATCCTGGAACTTGAAAAAAAAAAAAAAAAACAAAAAAAACCTTTCAGTATTATTTTGGTTGAATACATAATTGTTAATATTCATAAAATGTTTACCAAATTTTATAATATTTGTAAAACTAGCAACCATATACAATTCAACATAATAAGCGTAAATACAAATTGGCTAATAAATATTTAGGTAACATAGTGTTTCACATAACTGTGTTTTGCAGAAAATTCGAGCTCATCACTTCGGGTGTTGCAACTTCTATATTAACCAGATGAGTTGAAACTATTTCTAAATATAGTATTTTTTTCTTGTTAAGGAGAGCACACATGCTCCTTTATTGAAGGCTCAAAATCATTACTGCAAATGACACTTGGTACACTGTCATGTGATAATGTGGTGTTCTCAGAAGTTATAAAGTTTGCATGCTTATTTCTGAGAATGTATGGTTTTTTATTTTTGCCCCTTTGTTAAGTTGCTTTCTCTTACTTTTTCATGTTCTAAGTGATCTGTTATGATATGAAATGAACAGATTCAGAACAGAGAAGTCAAAAAGATGCCAGGATGACACTAGTGAATTGAGGCTAACTGGGTACCATAGGTCTAAGCTGGTGATGCATTAAAAGATGAAAGAGAAAAGTGACGATCACAGATTTGGAATATAAAACAGAAGTTGGAGTGAGAACTATATTAAAGAAGGAACTATTACACAGGAGTGGGGCCAATGAAAATGACAGTGATCAAGAGCCTTGAAACAGAAAACGTAGGAGGAAAATAATTAGATCACATAGGCTAATATGTGCAAAGTCTGATCAGTTCAACCCCATAAAGAAAAATAAGAAGCAATCAAGAGTAAAATTAAGAACTGATAGCTGTTGGCTCTTTGCTCCAGTCCTAGGCTACCATTTGAATATAGGTGGTCATAACTTGCAAGATGGGTTTTATTTTGGGGAGGTATGGTCTCATTGGTTCTGCCATAGCCAAATTCTTACAAAAACAAAGGCTCAGCTTTTCTTGAGGGTTATAAAATGCTCAATGCTAAATCCAAGTGCATTTGATTTATTGCTTATAAGCCAGTGTATTCTAGGGAGTTATATAGTTAATATATAGCAAATTATATAGATAATATTCTGAAAAGCATGTGTAAAATCTGAGTCACTAGGGCTGAAATCAAGAATCCATGGCACTCTCATTAATCAAGTTCGTAGACTTAGTAGAGTGGTTCTCTATCCAGGGTGATATTACCCCTAGGGGACATTAGAGAATGTCTAGCAACATTTTTATTGCTACAGTGGGAGAATACTTCTGACATTTAGTAGATAGAGGCCAAGGATGCTGCTAATCATCCTACAATACACAGGGTACCCCTCCAAAACAAACCAAAATATTTGTCCCAAAATAGTGCTGAGTTTGAGAAACACTATGACAATGATGAGTGTAAGAGAGAAAGGTGAGATTTGCAGGCATCCCTGAAACCCATCAGATGGGGAAATAAATTAAGAAACTCCAATGTGGTAGTTTCACCTTTGGAAGGATAGTGGGCACACTGGCCCAGCATGAGAACTTGATTCTTTCTGTCTACCTGGGTATGGAGAGAAGTGGCTTCTGTATTTCTAAATTTACCTACACTTGAGTTCTTAATAGTCAGTCACCCCAAAAGGAGGAATGGCTATAGGAACAAAGTGACATTAATATCAGGTCACAGCCATTTGTTCCCTTCAACAAGGCCATTTTAGCATGGGATGAGTCACCACCAGCTTTGGAGGTGAGGAAACAAATGGGTTAATAATCAGTCTGGAAAGCAGAAAATGTGATCTAAATTGACTCACTCGTTGGGGATAAACATGTCCGTCAGACCATCTTATAATTAAGCTTTCTAACTTTACCCAGTAACTCCTCATTACAGGGTTTTAAGGAACTAGCCGTTTCTGCCTCTTCTCAGAAACTAAAGACTACTGGCCCGGCACAGTGGCAGTGGCTCCCACCTGTAATCCCGCACTTTGGGAGGTCAAGGTGGGCGATTACCTGAGGTCAGGAGTTTGAGACCAGCGTGGCCAACACTGCGAAACCCTGTCTCTACTCAAAATACAAAAAATGAGCCAGATATAGTGGCATGCACCTGTAATCACAGCCACTCAGGAGACTGAGGCAGAAGAATCGCTTGAATCCGGGAGGCAGAGGGTGCAGTGAGCCGAGATCACGCCATTGCACTCCAGCCTGGGAGACAGAGCAAGACTCTATCTCAAAAATAGAAATTAAAATTAAAAAAAAACTATTATGTTGGCCCCATACGTAAACTGAGTCACTTTGCTCATAGACTTGGGGTTCCGTAGACAACTGTCTGACCATCAAAGCTGACCAAGAATGATTTGTTTTATTCTTAGTTTTAGCTGCTCCCCATAAACTTCAGATTAGGATAAAAGAGGCTTTTTAATGGTGATGCTAATTCATTTTGTATGCAAATTTTCTCCAGTTATTTAGATCCCAGGTGTTTCCACTTTAATGCTGATCTTGAAGAAATCAGAGAAGTCGTATCAAAGTAACTTGATTTTACAGTTCCTTCCCCAATAAATGACTGACTGATGGGTGAATAAATAATGCAGAGTCAAGTGAAATATTTTGCAATTATGATATCAGAAGCACAAAGAAAAGATTGAAAACCATATCATGGAAACAGTAGATATTTTCAGGAAGAAAGCAAATTAATTTTTAGAAAAAATAAGTTTTTTCAGTTAGGACTTTTTTTGATGGATGCAACTCACCCCTGACATTTGCAGTCCTCTCAATTTTTAGAGCAGATATAATTTTTCTATTTCTTTGGCTCAGTATAAGAAAGCTATAAGAAATCCAATTCATATTTGTTAAACTGTGTTGAAAATAATTTATTTTGTAGCAAAAATGTCAGAGACATCTAATGTATCAAGACAAAAGAGCAAAACTGGCATAGAAGGGATTTTTTTGTTCAGTTCACTGAGGAGGCAGTTGTCCCCCTCATTCATACTCCAAGAAATAGTTTGTCAGTAAAGTATAGCTCAGTAACTTGGTTGTGTAAAATAAAATACATCAGGCCGGGCGCGGTGGCTCACACCTGTAATCCTAGCACTTTGGGAGGCCGAGGTGGGCGGATCACAAGGTCAGGAGATCAAGACCATCCTGGCTAACACGGTGAAACCCCGTCTCTACTAAAAATAGAAAAATTAGCCGGGCATGATGGCGGGCGCCTGTAGTCCCAGGTACTTGGGGGGTTGAGGTAGGAGAATGGCATGAACCTGGTGTAGTCCCAGGTACTTGGGAGGATAAGCCAGGAGAATGGAGTGAACCCGGGAGGCGGAGCTTGCAGTGAGCCCAGATGAGGCCACTGCACTCCAGCCTGGGCGACAGACCCAGACTCCGTCTCAAAAAAAAAAAAAAAACAATAAAATAAATAAATAAAATACATCAAAGGGAAATTATTAACACATTCTTTATAATATCCATTCATAGGTCACTTTAAAAGCTGTAGGCCAGGCTGTTCTCAATTACTTCACCTTTATCTTAGAGCTAATGTGTTGAATGGGGAAGGAAGTTGAGAGGTTTGAAAGAGGTGTTTCTTATAAACCTACTTCTTGACCTACCAAAAGCTACCAAGTCATATTCTCTCTTCCCTTCTTCTCCTTCTCCCATTAATTCCCCCCTTCCTCCCTCTCTTTCTTCCTCTTCTCCTTTCCTCTTTCTTCCTTCTCCCCTGTCTCTATCTCCTTCCTCCCTGTGTCTGACTCTCTTACCTTTCTGTCCCATCTTCTTTTTGCCCCCTTCTCCTTGTCCCTTTCCTTCTCTGTCCATGTCCTAGGTAGCCAACGCTGTAGAAGGACTGACTGCTGTGGCCTTCTCTCAAAGAACAAAGGAGACTAGAGAGCAGAGAAATATCAGGGGAGATTGTAAAGCAGTCAATATGTCAAGGAAGGGAGAGATGGAATGTTCCTAGCTGCTATGAGGGAGAACTTACCACCAGGAGCCTTTGAAAATACAGCCATTATTGATGACAATTTATTAATCTTGAGAGAAAGTTTATAATTTTTATAAAACTGTCAAAGGGGACTACCATCTCAAAGGTGACAAAACACTGCACTAGACTATATTTTTGGAGTATATTAAACTTATTCCTTAGGTTTCCAGGGAAAAATTAATCTGATGATGTATTTACACACAATATATCCAGTATAGAATCACTTCAGGATTATTATAATTTGTTCAGAATTGAGTGGAAGTGCTGGACTCTTCTGTCAGAAAATGCACACATATTCATATCATTTTCGTTGAATTTTATAATTTTTTTGAGTGATTGAAGTCTAATCATGGGTTTGTACATGAGCTTGTGCTGTGAAATATGATCATTTGGTAATTTGTTTCCCATTGACTAGAAAGCCAGTGTTTATGTGATGAAAGAAAGAGAACATGGGAAAAAAGGCTGGAGAGGGTATGTGTGGGCAGGGCATGTAGGAAGAGAGGCTGGTGAATGGGTAAAACATACAGTGAGGTAGAAGGAATACGTTCTAATGTTCAATAGCAGAGTAAGGTGACTATAGTGAACAAGAATATGTTGTACATTTCAAAATTGCTAGAAGAGAGGACTCAAAATATTTTCAACACGTAGAAATGACAAATTCTCGAGGTGATGGACAACCTTAACATTCTGACTTGATCATTACACTTTCTATGCAGGTAGCAAAATATCACTTGTACCCCATAAAAATATACAACTATTATGTATTAGTAATTTTTTTAAAGAAGAGTGCAGATATATTTCTATATTGCCTATAAAATAATTAAAATGGTGCCAACTCTTATTATCCAAATAATCATCCCAGCAGTGTTCAAGAAGATGTGCCGTGGTCCTTGCAGAAACTTTAGATGCTTCCTCCTGACTCTACTTGATACTTGCTTTAGAAAGATTTTCTTCTTAATTTGGAATCTAGTAGAAACAGCAGCAGTAACAACTCTCATTGATGACATATCCCCTGTAGACAAGAGTTTCCAATGTGTTTAATATACATTTTCCCACTTAATTCTCAAAAGAATTTTATTGGGTGGGTCCATTAGGTAGACCTTATTAGCTTCCTTTACCCATGAGGAAATTGAGGCTTAGACATTTTAAATGGCTTGGCCAAAATCATAAGCAATAAGTGAAAGAGCTGGCCTGGAAAGCACAGATGGCCTGAGTCAGCATTCAACAGGACCTGGACAGGGAAGGAAAGAGTGAAAGAAATGCGGAAGGAAAGAAGATGGAACAGAAAGAGAAGCAGACACAGGGAGGAAGAAGATGGTCCTCATCTTTCCAAGGTGTTTAATACTAGAATGATTGCCCATGCAATCTTATATCCTGAATGAATCATGCTTAGAAATAAAAAGGAGGGCAATGAAGACTAAGTTGACTAATGGCTGCTATGACCAGATTTTTTTTTAAAAAAATCTCTGAATTGAAAATTTACTTTTAAATCTCACACAACAGCACGTGTCCATAGCATTGATCTATGCTATAGGTGCCGGAGTAAACGTGTATGGAAATGAGTCTGTGTTTCTGCAGCAATATAAAAGGGAGATTCTAGGCTATCTCAGGAGAAAGGTGTGGGGAGAGCTTATCTAGAAAGAAGGAGACACGAGAGAGGTGACATTTCTTAAGAACTTTTGTGAGAATAATCATTCTGTGCTCATTGGCTATGGGGAAATCTTCAAAATGTGCCTGAATTCCCAGGAGATAAGCAGCCCTTTGCCAAAGGCAAAACTATAGAATATTGAAAAGATACTTCTCAGGCTAGTAAAAGATGGGAAGGAGGTTCCTCGCCCTCCCATCCTGTTTCACTAGCACACGAGGAGACACTGTACAGAACCGATAATAGTAGACTGAACCCAGCTTACAAGAACGCCAGTTCATTTTGCTTGACTTACAATAAAGCCAGCTCTATCTTGGTAAATTCCCTAAATACAGTATGGTATCTAGGACCCAATATAAAGTTATCATATTCTTTAAAAATATTTTAGAATGGGAAGGATTATATTATTCTGTAATATTTATTATTATTGCTCTAAATAAGTGTGTTTTGTTTTGAATACTTTTAAAATAGAGGTTTATCTAGTGTAATTTTAATAGCTCCCATAGTAGAAAATTGAGAATTTTGGGGCTGTAGGGAAGGCAGAGAGGCTTTTGATGTTCCACAATGCTTTAGAGCACAGGTTTGGGGTCAGGCAAAGAATGGAACACATTTAAGCTGTGATACTTATGCTGCAATGAGTATAGGCCAGTTACTTAACCCTTCCCAGCCTCAGTTTTCCTATCCTTTTTGAAGGATAATAAAACCTACTTAAAAAGTTTCCTGTGAAGATTAGTTCATACAGTTCAGGAGAATTTCTCATCCTGGTGCCTTTCCCATAGAGAATAAGTAGATATCATTGGTATTTCACAGTCCTGGAACTGCTCAGGGAAATGCACATCACAGGTTCATTAGTTCCCTTTTTGTCTGCATGTTACTTTTCTGCAAAAACAATATGAAAAACAGTAACCGAAGGAATCCAATTAAAATTTGCCTATATATTTTATCTCTTAATGAAATCAGTTTTTCATTAATCTATATTTCTTTTTCAAAGCAGTATATGAAAATGTTTTATATTTTTACACATTTTAGTTTTATATTCTAAATATTACCACTATATTGTGATAACTTCCATTTTGTTGCTGTTTCCTTTTCCTTTTTTTTTGTTTTTTTGAGACGGAGTCTCGCTCTGTCACGAGGCTGGAGTGCAGTGGCACGATCTTGGTTCACTGCAGTTCACTGCAACCTCCACCTCCCGGGTTCAAGCGATTCTCCTGCCTCAGCCTCCTGAGTGGCTGGGACTATAGGTGCATGTCACCACGCCCAACTAATTTTTGTATTTTTAGTAGAGATGGAGTTTCACCATGTTGGCCAGGATGGTCTCAATCTCTTGACCTCATGATCTGCCCACCTGAGCCTCCCAAAGTGCTGGGATTACAGGCGTGAGCCACTGTGTCTGGCCCATTTCCTTTTTCTTATAGCATCTTTTCTCTCCCTTCAAGAAAATAGGCTGCGATGTTATACAAACGAAATCTACTCCATAGAGAATGTAGCTTTATTTCATAAAAGTAGGATCATACATATCACATGTACATATCTTCTTAACTTCCTTTTTTACTTAACCGTAGGTAGTAGGGATGCCTCTACATTAATGAAATTAACCTATAGAAAAAATAAAGCTTTATATTGTGAGGATATGTGTACAGGGCTGGTTATTGCAGTAGTGTTTGAAATAGCAGTACAACTGAAAACATCCTGAAAGTTTATCAATAGGGGTAAGGGTGAATAAATCAAAGTAGATCCACATTACAGGGCATTCTTTGGCTATTTTAATGATATTTAGAATCCTATCTCTAGATTTTTTTTGAATTGGAACATAAAACAGATGTTGTTTAATCTAATACCTTCATTTTACATATCAGGAGATTGAAACCTGAAGCAGCTTTCCCAACTTTAGTCCTTGAGAGAGCCAGACACAAGCCTGACTCAGTCCAGGGCTCATTCCACTGCCTCCCCTTCCAGGCACATGTTGGCTACAGAGTTCACATGGGGCCGAAGGTCAGCTGTGGCTGGATCTGCATATGAATTTGCAGCATGCATTTAAAAAAGCTTTTAGTACAACATCTTCTGCAGTGAGCATTGGAGAGTGTGTAACATGAAAACTGCATTAGGTGGTTTTCGGTTACAGTACACAGTTAGTACCACCTGTTGTCATGCATTTGTTCCCTGACTGATTTTCCTGGAGGAGGTCAGAGCCCTGCATTACTTTGCTATGCACCACGACGGCAGGGTCCTGAATATTTAATCACGCTTCTCTGATGAGAAGGGTGTATGGCAGCAAGTTCCAGGGGAGTGTGTGAGTGTGATCGTCCTCAGACTGCTGTTGGGAAATGAATCCTTAGGAAACACTCAAGGACATTCAAAAGGCACAGAGGATTTCTGAGCCAAGCTTTGCCTTTACCTAGTCGAAATTGAATTTAGATTTGTAGGATGAAGTGCTAAAGAGGTATTTATCTTCCACATCATCTAATATTTTGCCTTATGTAAGTCAAAACAAGAATATATAATTTGGGAAGAATGACAGCAGTTATGTCTTGTTGCTGTTCTATTGCTGCCTTTTCCAGCAGGGCATGCCAGTGTGTGCCCTCCTATCCAATTTAATCTAAAAGTTGCATGTGCTGGCAGCTCTGGTGGTTATCATTATATGATGTCAGTAATTATTAGCTGTTGGACTAGGATATGTGCTTCTCTTTTGGCATTTGGCCTATGGCATTAGTGTAGTTAGTTATAAAAGCATCACTGGACATTTTAGCACAAAAGGGATTACTCACACTAAAGAGAACTGTAACCTGGTGTAGACAAGACATCACTGAGTATATATGTTTCTGTGATTCTGTAATACTATTGCCTCTACTATTTCTAGGTGTTTACATAAGTCACAAAATCTTTTTTACTGAGCACATCAAGAATACTTCTGTTTTAATACCACCGTTATTTTCTAATAATATTTAGACCTGTTTTTTTGTTGATGATCTTAACTTTAAAAAAATTATTTGCATCTTCTCTTTCTGAAAAACTAGTATCTGTTTATGATAAAGAAATAGTGTAAAACAGTTCAATTTCAAGTGAAAAATAGGGCAATGCCATTTATAACTGAGACAATGTGACAACAGCCTGTAGGGCACCTCTGTCTCCTTCAGGTATTCTATCCATATTCAGTTTTAATTGCTATGTCTT
Source organism: Gorilla gorilla gorilla (assembly GCF_029281585.2). NCBI lineage: Eukaryota > Metazoa > Chordata > Mammalia > Primates > Hominidae > Gorilla > Gorilla gorilla. The sequence goes on along the minus strand of NC_073227.2, from coordinate 29,898,360 downwards.
CAGGAATGATATCACCATGTGACCTTAAACATTGACCTTTCTTCTGAATGGTAAATCATCATTTCCAAATACTCAGTTTGTATCTTAACGTCATCTGAAACTCAGCTCTCAACCTCTACCTGATAAGTAGAAACTCAATAAATATATACTGAGTCAACTCATCATCTGTATATGTTGGGTGGGGGCCAAGGGAAGGTCAGGACATTTATTGTTCTTTTTAATTCTTTTTTTATTATGCTGTTGTCCTTCACTTAGTTACCCCAGACTCACAATTGGTTTTTTTTGGGGATCTCACCTCACAAGATAATGAGACAGAAAGTTCTGTGCCTCTCCCTTAAAAAATATACACAAATATTTTTGTTAGAGTTCAGCTTACTCATATTTATATTAGTCTAATAGTATATGTAATAAAATTTAAAAAATACTAATTTGCAGAAAAATTAATAAAGGAAGGGGAGAAAATAGCATGCTGAATTCGAAAGTTTAAATCACATATGTGGCCTAATTGTTTTTAAATATTAGTTAACTGGCTAATCTATAAAATATTGTAAAAAGGCAATGTAAAATATGGTAAAAAGTTTACCGAATCTGTGTGAGTGCATTAGGTTCCAATGGACACCACAGGATTGCTTGTGGTTGATGACTTCTGTTCAAGCCAAATGAGCAACCTCATTGTTTTAAAGCTGCCTATTGATTGCCTTTGATATAACCGAAAATGAGGCTTCCTTGACTCACTTGTGATTTGTTTTGAAATGGAAGGCTGGGAATGCATTACCAAGACCACATCCCAGCCTCTCAGTGGTCTGCAGGTGGCTTTAGGCAGAAATATCTGGTGGGTTATTGGGAGTTTATAGAGCCATAATTTTGTCATCTTCAGCTTGCTCTTTGGCTTTTCTTTGACTTCTCATTCCAAGATGGTATTTGGCTTATGTCGCTTTGATTATCAAAAGTCTGTGTTTTTGAGAACTCACGAGATATCAAATCTGTAAGACTCTTCACCCCATACTTAGAAATTCTGTCTATATATTGGAGGCGGGGCCTAAGAATTCTGCATTTTAAACAGGCATTCCAGGTGGTTCTGATGCAAATAGGCCAAACATTGTACTTTGAGAAAAAATGGGTAGGAGTGTAAATACAATTAAGTGGATGAGCTCCAGGGATCTCAATAAAGAAAAGAAGTTTATATATTAACACTTTAAAATGGTTATATAATTGTAGGATACTATTTTAATACTTCCTATAACTACATGTGTTTTGTCAGGCAGGAGACTGCATGACTGTTTGATAGCTGAGAAAATGCATCTGAGTAAAGGTAAACAATATGATATTATGTTCCAGTGTGAAATTAGAACCCCAGTTCCTTATTCTAAATGGCCCACCAAAGAGTGGGAAAAAGAGAATTTCTCATAAGTTGATTTTGTATATGTATATTAGCTGACATTATCCGTGTGTGTGTGTGTGTGTGTGTGTGTGTGTGTGTGTGTGTTTCAGGACAATGTCAGCCTAATTTTATGGAATATTGGGCTTGAGGACACGTCTCATCCTTTTTTCTTATAATCTAGGTGTAAATCTATGACTGGAAACTTAGCTCCCCTAACCGTACTGACCCCTCAACCTTTCCTTTTTTGAAGTCCTGGATGCTGACACAGAATCCAGATTCCAAGCCCATGATGCCAGTCATGTCTCCATTGGACAGGACTCTCCAGTGTATTTTTATTTTCTTTAAAGTATGATGTAAGCATCTGTCTCTGACTCTCAGGGCTCTCCTTCAGCTAAACACATGTGCTCCCATCTTCTGTAACAACAACAATGAGGACTTCAGACAGAGTTTTAGGTGGGTGGGGTCTCATCAATGGAGCCTTAGCTCTACCTGGTGCACATTTCCAATGGAGTATTTGTCCAAAATATACACATATGTCATAAAGACTTTTCCTTACCTCTGAACACTCATGAATAACAAACAGTGGCTCTCCTTAAAAACACAACCAAACAAAGAATAGTTCAATCTCATCTTCTAGAAAAAATTTCACTTCTTCGGCCCTCCAGGATGTTTTGTTTTACTTTTTAAAGCTCATAATTTGTATTTAGTAGATACTTCTGTGAATCTATTTACATGTAAATATTTGTTCACATTGTCACACTCAATACCAAGGTGATACAGAATCCTCATATCTATCAATGATTTAGTCTTCATTGTGTGACATTAGACTATGGCAGAAAGCCTCAACAATGGCATCATTTAGGCATTACCTAAAATGTTTATCGTATGGTTTGTGGTCGATTTAGACCTAGCCACACTAAAGGAGGACTTCTTATGCCAGTAGGGTTGATTTTGACTTGCTTTGTATTCACAGAGCTATAACCAAGGTTGATGCAAACATTGGTAGTGTCATGGCAGGCTCTTTACTCAGTGAAGTAGGGGAACAGCTTCTGGAATAATAATGGACCTGGCAATGGGGAGTTCCTCTCTGATGGACAGTAGCAAGTCTGATATTTTATCAAGACCCACTTTCAAAACCTGTGACTTTGCCGCAAGGCTCTGCTCTGCTTCTCTTTGCAGCCCCATGGTGTGCTATTTTTATGCTGCACATGTTTAATTTTGCAACTTGTGACAATTTGAAAGGCATAACAATGTCTGTTCCCACTGAGATACACAGAACACACCACGATGTTTTGAGAGGAGCAGTCTTTGAGAGAAAACTCCATTGTGAGAAGAGTCCTCTTGGGAATCACTACGCTCCTCATTCCTTGAAGAGAAGCCAACTTTCTTCCCTTAATCAATCAGTCACATTTATTTTTCCATTCTAAGAAGCAATGAGGATCATCTAAGTGCATTTAAGATTTCATATATTTGGACTTTGGCCTTCTCTAAAAGAGCTGCTCTGAAAAACATTTCCTCCAAAATGCAATTAGGAGAAATATATCTTGAAATGAGCCTACACTTCTTTGTCCTTCTGTAACTTATTTCACATGGCCAGTAGTTGCTTGTGGAATCATCACTCATCAAGGAACCTTTTGTTCTTATCACATGATGAGCCGGTTTGCATTTAAACTAAATTTTTCTGTAACTTTACTGTTAGGAATTTTAGTAGTCCCCTTACCATGTGCCAAAACTGGTTTCATCTCGAAAACCTTTAAGCCCTTATGAGCTGTTCACTTATATTTCTTTGTAAATGACAGTGGCTTTGCTCAAACATCTCTGAAATATTAAAGACATCTGTTATTATTGAACATGCAACTCTTGATTCTTGATATTGCTGCTAGTGGTAGTTATATCTAATCCAAATTAGCTGATCATTAAAAGAACATTTTTGTTTTCTAATACTCTGTGATATTTGTATAGTTCTCTTCCTAATTATGTTTTGTGTTTTCCCAAGGATAGCATTAAACAACATTATTTTCCCTGCATACTCCCCAACAATACATAGATACAGGCAGTGGGATCCTTGCACACATCCAACACAATTGGTGATTAGTAATTACTTTCCCTAGAGAAAATATTGATCATGCTGGTGGTCTATGCTTCAATGTGAAAAATGAACCTTCTACAGAGGGCTGATTTTGAGATGGTTTTTCAAACAGATTGATTTGTGGATTATTAGCTGACTGTCCAGGGTCTACAGAAAGTTACATATACAGAGAAAGCACCTATGTGCACATTCCAGGTATCTACATGGGTTTCTTTTACACCACCTTCAAATTTTACTCAAACATCATCACTTTCTCATGAGGACTTTTGTGCACATTCCAGGTATCTACATGGGTCTCTTTTACACCACCTTCAAATTTTACTCAAACATCATCACTTTCTCATGAGGACTTTTGTGCACATTCCAGGTATCTACATGGGTCTCTTTTACACCACCTTCAAATTTTACTCAAACATCATCACTTTCTCTTGAGGACTTTTGTTATCACCTTGCTTTACATGCCCTGCCATCCCTTCCCTCCATTCGACATGCTCAGTGTCCCTTTGCCTGCTCTGTTGTTTCTTTCCCCGTTCCCCATTATAAGCTCCATGAGACACCAATTTTGTCTATTGGATTCACTCATGTATATTCAGCACCTAAAACAGTAGTGCATAGAAGGGTCTCAAAAGGTATTTTTAAAATTTTATTTATTACATTTTTCATTAAATTTTTATTTGGGTATGATTGTAGATTAGCATGGAATTATAAGCAAATAATACAGAGAGATGCAGTGTACAATGTACTCATTTTTCTGCAGTGGTGACATCTTACAAAACTATAATAAAATATCACAACTCAGATATCAACACGGATACAATAAAGATACAGAAGACTTCCATCACCACAAGGATCTGCCGTGTTGCACTTTTATAGCGAATGCCCTTCTTTCTGCTCCCACCCTTTGCTTAATCCTTGGCACCCACTAATCTGTTCTCCACTTTCATAATTCTGTCATTTTGAGAATGTTATATGAATGGAATCATGTGGTATGTAATCTTTTGAGACTGGCATTTTCACTCTGTGTAATTCCCTTGAGAGCCATCTAAATTGTGTCTATCACTAGTTCGTTCCTTTTTATTGCTGTGTAGTATCACATGGTTTGGACATATACAATTTCATTAACCATTAACCCATTAAAGGGCATCTAGGTTGTTTCTAGGTTAAGACTATGACAAGTCAAAATGCTATAAGCATCCGTGTACAGGTTTTTGTGTGAAAATAAATTTTTATTTCTCTGGAATAAATGCTCTGGAGTACAATTGCTGGGTTTTGCAGATGATGTATGTTCAGAATTTTAAGACACCGCCAGACTGTTTTCCAGAGTGACTGTAACATTTTACATTTTCACTGTCCATGTATGAGTGATCCAGTTTTTCTGTGTCCTTGCCAACATTTGGTCTTGACACCATTTTTGATTTTATGTTAGCCATTCTAATAGATGTGTAGTAATAACTCATTGTAGTTTTAGTCTGCATTTCAATAATTACTAATGCTATTAAATATCTTTTCATGTGCTTACTTGCCATCTGTTTTACCTTTGTGGTGAAATGACTCTCCATGTTTTTTGCTCATGTTCTAATTGAATTGTGTGCTTCTCTATTGTTGAATATTCAAAGTTTTTATATACTCTAGATACAAATCCTTTGTCAGATAGGTGGTTTGCATATTTCACTTTCACTCTGTATGTTGTCTTTTCATTGTCTTGACAGGGTCTCTGATGAGTGAAAGTATTAAACTTTGATGCCATCTAATTTATTAATTTTTCCTTTTATGGCTCATGTTTTTGGAATATATACTAATTGAAAACATCTGTTTTACCAGCAGTGAACATTGCTAAGGACTCTGCGTAGCCCTAGATTCTGAAGATTTTCTTTTCTTTTTCCTAAAACTTTAACAGTTTTATATTTTACATTTAAGCCTGTGATGTATTTTGAGCTAGTATTTATACAAGGTGTGAGATCTTCACCAAGGTTGGGTTCTTGCCTATGGATGTCCATTTGCTCCAGCATCGCTGTTGAAAGGCTGTCTTTCCTCTATTGAATAGCTGCTCTTGCATCTTTGTCAAAATTAGGTGTGCATAATTGTGTGGCTCTATTTCTGCATTTTCTACCCTGTACCACTGAACCATGTGCTCATCTGTTGTTCTAACCATACCTCACAAACTTGAGAACTGCAGCCATATAAGTCTCAAAATCATTCTACCTGATTTCAAGACTTACTTTTCAAAATTGTGCTGGCTATTCTAGTTCCTTTGTACATCTACATACATTTTTTGAAAAATCTTGTCTATGTTCGAAAAGTCTTGTAATTTTGCTTGCAGTTGCAGTAAAGAACTGACATCTTTACTATGTTTTATTTAAACCATCTTTTTATTTTTTATCAGAGTTTTTGTAATTTTTAGCACACAAGTCTTGTATATGTTTTGTTTGACACACACCAAAGTATTTCATTTTTTGAGTCATTGTAAATGATATCGTATTTTAAATTTTAGTGCCCATATGTTCATTGCTAGTACAACAGATTTTTTCAAGTAGTATAATTGAATACTTAGCTAGTATCCTATGACATTCGTGAACACACTAATTTATACTAGAAATTTTAATTTTTCCACCTATGAGTGAGAACATGCGGTGTTTGGTTTTTTGTCCTTGTGATAGTTTGCTGAGAATGATGGTTTCCAGCTTCATCCATGTGCACATGCACCCTAAAACTTAAAGTATAATAAACAAAGAGAAATTTTAATTTTTATAGATTCTTTGGGCTTTGTATATAGAAAATCATCTTATCAGCAAATGGAAAGATTTTATTTATTTCTTTACAATCTGTATGCCTTTAAGTTTCTTTTCTTACCTCATTGTACTGGCTAGCACTTCCAACACTATGTTGAATAACATTGGTTGAAGCACTTTTTTGTCTTGATCCTTATCTTTGGGTGAAAACATTCAGCCTTTCACCATTAATCATAATATTACTAGTAGGTTTTTATAGATGTTCTTTATCAAAGTAAAGCAGTTTGTCTATTCCTATTTCTTGGATTCTTTTTTAATCATGAATGAGTGTTGAATTTTGTCATATGCTTTTTTTTGCATCAATGAATATAATCATGTGATTTTTTCTGTGGGGGGCCTGATAATATGATGTACTACTTTGATTTTTTTAATATTGACCCAGGCTTGCATCCCCGGAATGAACTCTACCTGACTATAATATATATTTCTTTTTATATATTGCTAACTTCTCTTTGATAATATTTTGTTTAGGATTTGGAGTCCGTACTTCTAAGAGATATTTATCTGTACTTTACTTTTCTGTGATATTGTCTTTCTCTAGTTGTTGTGTCATGCCAATACTGTATTCATAAAATGAATTATGAAGTATTAACTCTTGTCTATTTTCTGGAAGAGATTGTGAAGAATTAGTGTTAATTCTTCTTTTCATGTTTGATAGAATTCTCCAGTGAAACCATGTGGTCTGAAGGTTTTTTTAATGGAAAATTTTATAAATTATAAATTAAATTTACTTACTTAACAGGTATAAAGCTATTCAAATTATCTATTTAATCTTTGGTGAATTATTTTAGTTTGTATTTTTTAAGGAATTTTTCCATGTCATCTAATTCACGAAAATTATGTTGTGGGGCTGTTTGTAGTATTCTTCTCTTACGGAATGAATATTTGTTTTTCCTGCTCACAAACTTATATGTAAAGTCGTAACCTCTCAATGTGATTGTATTTGGAGCTGTGACATTTGGAGATCATTGGGTTTTGATAAGGTCATGAGGGTAGTGTGCTCAGGATAGAATTAGTGTCCTTATAAGAGGAGGAAGATACCACCTCTCTCTCTCTTTCTCCTCCTTGTGAGGATGCAGAGAGAAGACAGCACTCTCCTAAGTAGAAAGAGGGCCCTCACCAAAATCTGAATATTCTGGCACCTCAATCTTGGACTTCTCAGTCTCCAGAATTGTGAGAAATTAATGTCTATTGTTTTAGCCAACCAGACTATGGTATTTTGTTGTAGCAGCCTGCATTGAACAACATATCTATTATCCTTTTGACATTTGTAGGTTTTCTAGTTTTATCTCTCATTTTAAAAAGTATTTTTAGTAGGCCGGGCATGGTGACTCACTCATGTAATCCCAGCACTTTGGGAGGCCAACGCAAGCAGATCATCTGAGGTCAGGCGTTTGAGACCAGCCTGGCCAACATGGTGAAACCCTGTCTCTACTAAAAATAGAAAAATTATCTGGGTGTGGTGGCGGGCAACTGTATTGCCAGCTACTTGGGAGGCTGAGGCAGGAGAATCGCTTGAACCCAGGAGGTAGAGGTTGCAGTGAGTCAAGATCATGCCCCTACACTCAGCCAGGGTGACAGAGTGAGACTCCATCTCAAAAAAACAAAACAACAACAAAAAGGTATTTTTAAATGAATTAAAACATCCATCTTAATTTTTGAGTACATTGTAGATATCTAAGTTCTAATATATCTAAAGCAGATCTTTTGATTCTCTTAACCCTAGAAGACTACAGACAGTATTCATTTGTATTTATTCATATTTTTAAGTTTTTAATTGGCAAATAATACTTGGCATATATTTATGGGGTACAATATGATGTTTTGACATATATGGTTATTGCAGAAAGATTAAATCAAGATGATTAACAATTTGATTACCTCACCTACTTATCTTTCTGTGGTGAGAATGGTTAAAATCTACTCTTTTCACAATTTTGAAATATACGTTATTAGCAGCTATGGTCATCGCATTGTACAATTGATCAATAAAATGTATTCCTCCTGTTTAGCTGAAACTTTGTAACCTTTGACCAACATTTTTCCTTTTTCCATCAGCCCTTCCCTCTCATCCTCTGGTAAATACCATTCTATTCTTTGTTCCTATGAGTTCAACTTTTCTAGATTCCACATATAAGTGAGATCATACAATATTCGTTGTTCTGTGCTTGGCTTATTTAACTTAGCATAGAACATCCTTGAGTTTCTTCCATATTATCACATATGATAGAATTTCCTAATTTGTATAAGGCTGAATATTATTCCAATGTGTATATATACCACATTTTTTTGTTCATTCATTTGTTGATGAACACTTAGGTTGCTTCCATATCTTGGCTATTGTGAGTCATGATGAAATGAACATGGAAATGCAGATATCTTTTTGACATACTAATTTAATTTTTTATATATATCCCCAGAAGTAGTTTTGACAAAGGTGCCCAGAACACACCGTGGCGAAAGGACAGTGTCTTCAATAAAAGGTGTTGGGAAAACTGGATAACCATATGTAGAAGAATGAAACTGGACCTTTATCTCACATCATATACAAAAATATTAACTCAAAATAGATTAAATACTTAATTGTAAAACCTGGAACTGTGATACTACTGAAATATAGGGGAAAAGCTTCAGGACATTGGTATGGACAATGATTTATCATACAGGACCCCAAAAGCACAGACAACAAAACAAAAATAGAGAAATGAAATTGCAGCAAAGTAAAAAGCTTCTGCACAGCAAAAAACAACAAAAACACAGTGAAAAGATAACCCACAATTGGGTGAAAATATTTGCAAACCATACATCTGATAAGGGGTAATATCCAAAATATGTAAGAAACTCAAATAGCTCAATAGCAAGAAAACAAATAATGCGTTTTAAAAAGTGGGCAAAGGACCTGAACAGGCGTTTCTCAAAAGAAGACATACAAATGACCCACAAGTTCCTGAAAAAACATTCAACATCCCTAATCATCAGGTAAATGCAAATTAAAATCACAATGATCTATCACTGCATATCTGTTAGAATGGCTATTAGCCAAAAGACAAAAGATAACAAGTATCCTAAGGGTGCAGAGAAAAGGGAACCTGGGTATACTGTTGTTGGGAATGTAAATTATAATAGTACAGCTATTTTAGAATACAGTATGGAGTATCTCAAAAAACTCAGAATTATCATACGATCCAGCAATCCCATAGCATTTCTATGTCATCAACTCATTAAATTTACCTGTTTGGTTATTCATGTCCCAAACTAATTCATTCTTAATTCTTTTCTTTCCCTCATGTCCCTATTCAGTGTACCAAATTGTACTGATTCTGTTTTCAATTATATCCAGAAACTGACTACCTGTATTTCCACTCCAGGCCATGCCACCATTGTTTCTCACCTGGACCACTGTGATGCCCCGTCACATGTGTTCCTTCTTCCACTCTTGCTCCCTGGCAGTTCATCCTTTTCATAGCAGGCAGATCACACAAGTCCCCTATTCCCTAGAGTGGCTTTCTGGCAAAGAGACTGAAATCTAAATCCCTTACCCCAGCTATAAGGCTTCACATACTGCAGCCCCGGACTTTATCCATGAAAATGTCTCCCAGAAGTCTCTCCTGGCTCAGCATGTTTCAGCAGCCACACCCTTCTCTGTGTTCCTTAAGGATGCCATGCTCATTCCCAGCTTGGTGTATTTGCATAAGCTGTTTCCTCCACCCAAGGTGCCCTTTACCCTAAACATCTCACGGTCAGTTCCTTCTTGTAATTTAAACTCCTGCTTAACTTCTTTTCTTAGAGACCTCTTTCCTGACCTCTCAACCTACTCACTTTCTATTCTGCCATCTGGTTTTAATGTTCTCTCCTGGTTCAACGGCACTTACTCATATGGGATATGTTCTTATTTATTATTTGATAACTTGATGTTTTCTTTGTTTAGGTGTAAGCTGCATGAGAACAGAGGCTTTGCCTTTCTCAGTTACCACTGTGTTCCCAGCACATAGAACCATGTCTGGAACATAATAGGTGTTCAGTATATAATTGCTACATCTACGAATAAAAGTGCTGTGCTTAAGGTTGTCCATTCCCTATCTTATTTTACTCTCCAACAAGTAAATAAAATATACATTCTATTCCCAACTGTTGAACTACAATTGTGTATTTCTTCTGCCTATTTCAAACTTAGGGATGCCATCACTCATGGTAAATGTGTAGGAGAAAGTACTTCAGAAAGCATGTTGCTGATTTTTGTGTATGAGTCTATTTATATCTTAAATAATTTCAATTAAAGTTCTGAAAATTCCTAGAATGCATGCTTTGTTATTCCATTTAAATGATTAGAATGGTTAGACCCCTGAGACTGGTGGGAATGGGGAAGAGTTCTAGAAGAGAATGAGTTTCCATTCAATGTGTTTCAGTCTATGAGTCCAGGAGTTCTTTCTTTGGTGTAGAAGAACATCATTTCATAGGTAGTACTGTTGGGAATTATCAGTTTCAACTAGAATTATTGCAACTGTCAGAAAAAGAAGCCAAAAGGCCTGTCTAGGTATTTAAAATATGGCCCCATCTGTGCTAAATCTCACAGATATAATATTTATATTTATACAGAACAAACAAAAATAAACAGAAACTCTAGGAGTATAAATTAGGAGTGTAGACAAATCCCGAAAACTGCCTAAGGCACTTAAGAATTCAGGAAAACCACTTTTTCAGAGAAGGCAAGCAAGCCTGTAGTTTTCTGGCTTTCACAGCAACTGCCTCTATCCCAATGTCTTAAAAGGAAAGTACTTTGTGAAAATTGCAAATCCTTGCAATTGTTCTGGCTATTAACTTTAAAAAAGTTGATTGGTAGGGAGATGGTTGCGTTTGCCTTTTTGAAATATGAAGAAACTGAGGCACTTCTTTCTCTTAGGACAACGCAGCAAATTAGTTTTGGAGCTCTGTTGCCTGGAGGCAATGTAAAGGGCTTAAGATTTCTGGTTTCTAGGCTACTGTGTTTTAAATGAGACAATTATGTATCCTAATTTCCAAATACCTGAGCCCGCGCTGTGCAGAAAATGTAGCCAGTTTTAAGAAACAGCTTGTTTTCTACCTCTAAGCCCATGAAGAAGAATACATTTATCCCTGACAAAATAGCATTGTCCCTATTTGGTGGTAAATCATCAAGTCTGTTTAGAATCAGGGTCAGCTTCTCAAATGAGCCTTTCCCCACGTAGCCTTCCTGAATCTGATTAACACTGTGTCAGGGAGTTGTCTGATGTCTGACCTTGAGCAGCATGCTTCCCTCTCCCCACCTCCTTTTTTTGGGAATCATTCATTTTGTACAGCCTCGGGCCCTGAGATTCCTCCCCAGCAGGCTGGAGTGCACTCACAGGTTCCCTTTATTGGTATCCGAAGGGTTTCAGACCCAGTGACCTGTCATCTGTCTTCTCACCTGCTTACATGCTGATTCACTGATGAGCTGGCATCGCAGGCCCCGCCTCCCTCTGAATGGTCTGTGAGGTTGCAACTGCTTCTGGAGAGGGGATGCCGAGCCGAACCAGAGCTGGGTTACTACAAGTGTGAACCGGCAGCCTGTCTGTTGCCACAGAAGAACTTGGTCACCACACTGAGAAGCCGTGTTTTCTCACCTCCCTGTTACTGTTGTAGCTGTATCTGGCTTCTCTAGCATTTTAAAGGAATTTCTGATTGAGGCGCTAACAGCTAATTCCACAGGAGTTGTAAGGCAGCCTGTGCATAAACTGAGACAGAAGTTTCTCCTCAGAGACTCTTTTTATTATTATTATTATTATTATTGGCAAAGACTTCTGGCTCTCCTCAGAGGAATACCTTGTTGCTTAAGATGAGTGGCTGTAGAAAGCGGTGTAAACGTGAAATACTGAAATTTGCCCAGTACCTTCTCAGACTATTAACAGGTTCTCTTCATACAGGTAATGACTTTTTTTTTTTTTTTTTTTTAGTAGAGGCTAGTAGAGCATGGTAATGAAGTTGAAATGGAATAGGAAAGGCTCACTATTTCTTTGTTGTGATTATTTTTAATGTTGTCAATAAAATGCAACTGTATTTGCTGAGATGTATGTTTCTAAAAATGTGTGCAGTGCAGCTCTTTTGGGGGTAGAACTGAATTCTATGGATGTATTTTTTTATCTCTTCAAGGCAGTGTTCTTGGTAAATTTCAGGAAACAGTATCTGCAGAGTAGAAAGATTTTTTTTTAAAATACATGATTGTGCAAGGGGTTTTTCTCTTCTTTCCTGATTGCTGCAGTTTACTTGAAAAGCACACAGATTTTCTTCCTGCAGATATTTAGAAATTCTCTAGAACTGTTTGATTATTGTAATCCATAGATTATTTGCCGTGTGTTTGATCATAGGGCTTGGCCGTGAAAGAGTTAAGGATATTTCTTTTGGATCTCTGGGTTCCTTGCAAAATGTGAGCAAAATATGAAAACAGCTGAAGAGTAAAATGTCCATGTGAGGTTTGATATTTGTTTCATTGCAGTGGATTTCAATGTTTAAAAATTTGCACGATTGAAATAGAAATTCTATTTAAATCTAAGTGTTGATAGCAAGAAAATATTTTTAATATGTTCCAAAATTATGAGGCTAAATCAACAGTTTTGTTGCTCATGAAATTCCTAGGCAATGCCATCATTAAGTTAGTGACAGGTGGGACTAAAATACTTGACACTGATAATATATATGTTTTTTAACAGATCATCAAACTTCTGAGAGACAAATCTTGGTTAATAGGACACACACTTTGATTCTGGTCATAAAGAACTGTTGTGAGCTTTATTTTTCAAATACTGACCTATATTTGTTTTCTTTAATCTAAATAAAGAGAAAAAAAGAGTAAAGAAACTCACACACTGTAAGTAAGGATGATGTAAGGATGATGTGCCATTTATGATATCGTGTCACATTTGACAATGAGCAAGAGGTGATCTCGTGCTGATATAAAGCTAAGAGATGAATTTGAGCAACATTTTACCTAAGAAAGTAAAGTCTTGGCGATAATTAACTAAACTGCATATACAATTATGTTAGTGTAATAAGGGAAAACCATTTTAAGAGAGTAACTGACAATCAAATGATTTTAGAGAGCATCATCAAATATTAATAGATATTAAGAGGATTGTTAATATCCTAATGTTAATTTCCTGTTAATATCCGCATTTTAATCTTTAGGTAATGTGAATTGTGGTGACTTTGGATATTCTTTAAGGAATAATCATTGAGAGTCTGTATCTGACTTTTGCCAACTCAGAGCTCTGTGGTGTTTCTCACTCAGTCTTCACCTTTAGATTATAAATGTTTAGTCCCATCACTATGACTTTGACATTACCTGCATATTAGCTTTAAACATTCAAGTAAGGATGATGTGCCATTTATGGTATCATGTCACATTTGAAAATGAGCAAGAGGTGATCTTTTACCTTGCTATGAAATTAGAGAAAGATTTTATAAAAGAAAGCTTTCCATGAGGTTTCCATGGTTGTCTGTCCTTTCCTCTCTGATAGGGCAATCCTAAGGTTCTGTCTGTTTCTGACTGGATTTAGGTGCAGTTTTCTGCCTGTCTAGCTCATTCTGTTTGTTGAATAGTTTTCTTAAACTTTTGATTTCAAAGAATTTTACGAAAATGGTAAGTGGTTGGGAAACTGTAAACCATAAGTATTAAATCCAAAACACTGTGGTTGGTACTTTATCACTGGATGGTACTTTATAATATGGAAATTATGGAAAGCTAGTATAGCAGTAATATTTTAAGCTTTATTCAATGCGTATTTGGAAATCACTGTAAGTGGGATTGCTTTCTTCTTTTTGAACCACAGGAGAAAAAAAAGAAAAGAAGCACAGCATCTTTGAACTTTGAGAACAAGGACCGACAGATTATCATAAAGTAGTAACATAGATTTATGACCTGAGAAATGTGATTACAGCAACCTGTTTCTTGTAAAAATTCTTTTCGGCTCAGTCTCTAATACTAAATTTTGTGATATCCAGCCAGAATCTTTACAACTACTCAAAATGCGACTTGGAAAAGCCAATTTATGCATTTACTAGATGCTGTGATAATATACACCATTCATATTACAGAGTCTAATGTAAAATTCATTAGGACACTTTCAAGTCCCTTAGCTAGTAATTAATGAAGAAGTAGGAAACAGAGTTGAACTAGCTTAAAACATTTCCTTTAAGGTTGGATATGCAGGCAGCTGCTAATTGTATCCTGAGCAATCAGCATGTATCTTTGTAGTTATCAAAAATTTAAAACAACACGAACATGTCTTGGGTGATTTTTTTTCTTTTTATGAACAAGCCCTTTATTTTTGTTTTGTTTTGTTTGTTTTTTGTTTTTTTTGGTCAATCGCATTATCTGAGGAAACGGTGATTTTGTTTTACATTTGAAAACAAGTTAATTCCGAAATATATAATTTTATTTTTGGCAGCTGCTTGTCATTTGATACCAAAATGGGCCATTTATACAAACATAGAATATTGGAAGTGCAAAGAAATTTTTGTGGCTACAAACTTTCCTTCAATTTGTCTTATTAGTGTTATCACAAGTTACAGAAAAGCAGTTTCCTTTTGTGAGAGCTTTTCATGTAAGTTTTGGCAGTGTCTAGGATTGCTTACAAATTAAAAATTTAATTTGATTTCTAAAATAATTTTTTTAAAGAGTACAGATTCAAAAATAAAGATTTGTCCAGCTAAAATAAGATACATCTATTTTCCCTGAAACTTCCTACATATTTTTTATCATGGCAAATCACTTCTCAAAGAGTGAGTGTATTTTACAAACATATATAATGTCTGTATTTATCATAAAAACATATGCTTTTTAAAAGTTTATTTGTTATGTATAGCAAATCACAGAAATCCATATGCAAATATTACAAGTTAATGGCCTCAGTTCACTATAGGATCAATTTTCCTATTTCTTCTCAGTTTGAGATCTGCCTTTTGATGTACCATATCATATTCAATTCTAGATGCGGCTCATGCTACCCAATATATTCTTGTACACCTAAATAAATGGAGATAGGTCTTAGGATTGCTCCAGGAATACGACACTTCTATTTGTGTATGATAGGAACCCATACAACACCCTATCATATGAATGCTGCCCCACTGAGAAGGATGAATGTTATTGCAGATATCATGTTTTGAACTGTTTCTTCTTTATGTGTGAAATTTAATATTGTCATGTTTTAGGGTACTTGTTTGAAGGTTGTTTTGACATTTTTCAATATTCTGTACATTGTTTTCTTGAAAAATCAAGACCTGAACACATTTTTCTATTATCAAGAATTCCCCAAATATACGTGTGAGGTGAATATTGCCTGGAGCTCTGTTTCAGGCTTCAGGTCTGAAAGTTATAGGCATGTCCAAGTTCAATTCTCCACCTAAGAGAAGCAAAAGCAATTTAAACCCAAAAATTCTGTGAAACACTGAATTGTTTATTGTGTTAAAGTATTTCAAATTTTGTGAAATTATATTATTAAAAGCAGGAGGTAAGAATTCATCATTCCATCAAGTAGAGAGCTTTAGATTAACGGATGAGAGGGAGAGATGATGCACATTTGTCCATTTGTTTCACAAGTTTTCTTTGAGTGGTTTCCAGCCTTAAACCTGACATCACTAAAGTTATTGTGGGTCAAGCCACCACAGGCTAGTCATATAAAGACTTATTTTGTTTTTTTTGAGATGGAGTCTTGCTCTATCACCCAGGCTGGAGTGCAGTGGCACCATCTCAGCTCACTGCTACCTCCACCTCCTGGGTTTTAATCAATTCTCTCTGCCTCAGCCTCCCGAGTAGCTGGGATTACAGGCGCTCACCACCAAGCTCTGCTAATTTTTGTGTTTTTACTAGAGACGAGGTTTCGCCATGTTGGCCAGGCTGGTCTTGAACTCCTGACCTCAAGTGATCCACCCACCTCGGCCTCCCAAAGTGCTGGGATTATAGGCATGAGCCACCGTGCCCAGCCTTAAATATCTTAAATATTTTTTATACTACATTTTTGAAGTCTGAAGAGAAGGTAAGAGGTGATCCTAAGCAAAATCGGAGACTTGAACAAAGTTTGTTTCTGGCTGTGTGCCCTTCTGTTTTCTGTTCTCTTCTTTCTCCCTGGAGATGATAGAACACAGAATCATATTTCCAACCTCTCTCTCCTATGTACTCTCTCATTCCCCAGCCCAGCCACATTTACACATAGGGCAGACACATCTCACACAAAGGAAGTACCCCTAAAGACCTCACATAAATAAACACTAGCAAAATTCAAGTTGAATCTTGGCAAAAAAAGAAAAAAAAAATGACGGGATTTTCTATTTCCCAGTTCAAGTGGCCCTGACATGTGGCAGTCAAATACACAGTTTATATTCTTTTGGCCCGCATGCTCTGAAATTATGCTATTGCTGATTTATTTTTTTTCAACTTTTTAATCTATTCTTTCAAATTTTGCTGATAAAACAAGATTATATTTCTTAAAGCATCATGTAAAATTTTTATTATTCAAATGCATATAAAATACCACCATGTTACACTGTTTTCTTGTGCTCTTTCTTCCATTGAAACCTATTCTGAAGCTAAAAGAAAGCAAAGAAAAATGATGTTTACACTTGACTGCCAATGAATTTATGGCACTGTGTTACTTTTCCCAACAGAGTTTACATTTTAAACTTTATCAGGATAATTATTTTGTCCTGTTTAACTTTATAATCAGAATTAAAGGGACGTTTGTGGGGAATTCATGGTCTTGCTTAATCTTCTTATAATCTGCCATTTCTGCCAAATCTGATTACATGATCTCTGATTTAAACAAACAAAACACTTATATATCCAGATTACTGGTTGCCTTCTTTAATTTCAGAAAGAAATGTGCATGTTAATGTTTTATTACATTGCAAATTATGTTCCTTTTCCCTATAATTAGCATAGTAGGTAAGCTTGCAGGGTTAAAGCCTCTTTCCCAAAGAAGACTGTTTTTATCATTGTCATAACTTTAAAGTAGTAAGTGGTCTGATCTCACAGTCTTAGACATGGTAAACTCTTAAAACTCACTTGTTGACTGGTTGGCTAAATTAATCAACATGTTGCACCAGGTCTAAAGGGAGGAGCTCATATTCATAGAAAGAGTTGCATTTGGCCTGGTGCGGTGGATCACGCCTGTAATCCCGGCACTTTGGGAGGCTGAGGTGGGTGGATCACCAGGTCAGGAGTTTGAGGCTAGCCTGACCAATGTGGTGAAACCCCATCTCTACTAAAGATACAAAAAGTTAGCTGCGCATGGTGGCGGGTGCCTGTAGTCCCAGCTACTCAGGAGGCTGAAGCAGGAGAATCACTTGAATTCTGGAAGCGGAGGTTGCAGTGGCCGAGATCGCGCCATTGCACTCCAGCCTGGGCAACAGGGTGAGACTCTGTCTCAAGAAAAAAAAAAAAAAAAAAAAGAGCTGCATTTGCCCCTCTTGCTAAAGGTAATCAGAGCTTTCTTACCAGAAACTTCAGCACTTATACATCAGTGCCTCGTTTAAGTACTTAAAGAAATGTTTAAGTTTCACAATACAAGACAAAGACTACTGAGGGTATTATACATCGATTGTGATCTGTATCATTTCTGTTTCTGGCAGGAATGAGATCTTACACTCCAGAAAAGAATTTGATAAAGTGACTCTATATTGGAGCAATAAGGGGTAATGTGTATGCTCCAGCTGGTAACAGTAAACTATTGAAGAGGCAAGAGATAGGAACCATTTCCAGAGCCTGGAGAGGAAACCTGTGTCTAGAAAGCTTCCAGACAGAGTGGTGGCCTTGAGTACAGGAATATAGCCTACCCACAGAGGCCTGTTAGGAAGAAAGCTCAGGGAAGAAAAAAATGCTGGTCTCATTTTCCTCCTACTTTCAGAGTTTCTGCTACTGCTTCCATTGTCTGACCCCATCCTAGGAACCTGCAGGAAAGCTACTCTAAGCAGGAGAAATATGTTCATAGCAGTATTGATTATTTTATATTCACTCACCACTGGTATTACCACCGACTGGGCTTTTTTATTTAAAATTACTCGCAGTGGTCATGTTGCTTCCCCTCAAAAGATATTGAAAGTGGCATGAGCAAGCTAATCATATCTGTGGGTCATGCAGAGGTTCCTATCATTCTACCACATCGTTTGCTATCATTGTTTATCTTTTACTTTGACAGTAAAACTTCTCTCAAATATTTCTCTGTATGTTTTTTTACATTCCAGAAGTAAAGTAAACCTATACATTCAAACAAATTGACTGTGTATTCTGAGAGAATGTCATTATAATCAGCTAAATTAAATGATATTTGAAAATAATGTGATGCTTGTTATTATGGGAAGATGTTATTACAACTCAGTGAGATACGGCTATGGTTTGTGTTTGTTAGGCACTTTGATGGCTGTGTTACTCTGTTTTGCATTGCTGTAAAGGAATACCTGAGGCTGGGTAATTTATAAAGAAAAAATATTTACTTGGCGTACGGTTCTGCAGGCTGTACAAGTATTGCACCAGTATCTTCTTGGCTTCTGGTGAGGCCTCAGGAAGCTTACAATCATGGTGGAAAGTGAAAGGCGAGCAGATGTGTCACATGGCAAGAGAGAAAGCAAGAGGGGAGGAGGTCCCAGATTCTTTTTAACAATCAGATCTGTCAGTAACTCATTACATTGGGGAGGGCACCAAGCCATTCATGAGGGATCTAGCCCCATGATCCAAACAACTCCCACTAGCCACCACCTCCAACACTGGGATCACATTTCAACATGAGATTTGGAGGGGACAAAACATCCAAACCATATCAACAGCTTTTCTTGGATGAAGTTTATTTTCTTTCCAACACTGTTTTCCCAGTATTGGGATACATTTGTGGGCTTGGGAAGGTAAGATCTGAGGAGCTTCCCTTAACTGTGGAAGAAAAGTCCAACTGACCATGACAGAGATCATCCTTGATGTGTATATTTATGTATGTGTGTGTGTGTGTGTGTGTGTGTATATATACATATAAAATATGTATATAATATATGTATATATATACATATATGTATATTTGCAGTATATACTAGTTTTGCCAACAAATCAGTTTTTAGCAAGTCGCTACAAAATATGGCTCTATGCTTAACGTTATTTATTTCTCCTTCCTAATAGAGATATAGCAGTGACATCAGGATGTCTCAAGGTGTTCTTTATTTGGGGCTAATGTTCGCTTTATGTTTTTAAAGGAGAGTGAATAAAACCCTGCAGTAGATCAACATGTAATAATGTCTGAGGATGGCCAATGAATCATTATTTTCCAACTTCAGGAAGAACAAATATGAGAGTAGGACTGAATCAGTGGCCAGGGTGGGCATAGAAGTACTGTGCCAAGGTTTGGCATAAGGGAGCATTTCATCGTTATATATATATATCATCATAAAAAGCATTTCGTCATTTGACACCCTTCTTTACTTATCTCATATCTGAACTATCAGGCTTTGTTTTGCTTCCTCTAATGTCTTTTCATCATAGTCTTAATGACAATAATATAAATATATTACATCATAACTGAAAAAGTTTATATTCTGAAAATGTGTTCCAGGAGAGCTATTC
Source organism: Gorilla gorilla gorilla (assembly GCF_029281585.2). Classification (NCBI taxonomy): domain Eukaryota; kingdom Metazoa; phylum Chordata; class Mammalia; order Primates; family Hominidae; genus Gorilla; species Gorilla gorilla. Next base: position 29,878,510 of record NC_073227.2, on the reverse strand, counting down.
TCTCTGCTCAACCCCCAGCCATCCTTCTGATGTGCTGCTCCAGCACAGCATAGAGCTGTGTTGGAATTCCAGCTTTTATTCCTAACCTCACAATTGGGAAGACCAATTAGATGACCCCTCTAAGCTGGGTCATCGCATCTGTAAAATGGGGATCTTTGTACAATTATTTCTGTTGCTGGCACACATTTAACAAATTTGTCGCTATTACTGATCTGTTATCTATAGGATGTTCTATTAGTTTTATTCAAATTAAATTTTCACTAAAAATAATTGAAATACCTAATCATTATTATGCTTCCTGGTAATTAGGAATAAATAGAAAGCTACCTATATAAATGACTGCGATTTTTAAACTCACTTGCCTTTAATTGTATTAGTTTTCAATAACTATAATAGCCGTTTATTCATTCAACCAACATTTATTAAGTGCTTGTTAAGAGCTGAGTCTCGTGGTTCTGCTGAACTATTTCTTCATGATTCCCAATTGCCCTGTGTCAACCTGCCAGTACAGCAAATAAATATGAAGCAGTTAACTCAACCAACCAATATATGCTAAGATTTCAAAAAGCAGAGGAAAACTATCTCTTACTATTTCAGTCAAGGACAATTTTAGGCAAGGACAATGGGCAAGGTAGGTGAAGCAACGGGACTGTAAAATATGTTCCTCTGAAAAAATTAGAAAGAAAGAGGGTTATGAGAGGGGAGCCAAGCAGGAAAGGCAAGGAAGCAGCTGGGGAGAGAGAGGATTAGTGGGATTATTTGTAGGAACAGGAAGTTTTGCTAAAAAGCTAAATTGTCCGCACAACCAGATTGCTGCAGAAACCACTGGCCAAGCCCAACAGAGGGTCCTGTTGTCTGCCTGAAGCAAATTTCCATGGCTTTTTGAGTGGTCAGGTAGGAAATATTGTATTTTATCAATTAAACACCTGTTCAGATCCTATTTTCTTTCCTTGGAACCCTGCTTCATTCTGTAATGTATATTGATTTATTTTCTTTTTGAGTTCTGATAGTACAAGTTGTCTGTCCCATATTGTTCAGCATTTAATTACTACTCAACCCTGTATATTGAACAGATTCAGGTGTTCAAGTTTTATCTCAGGTAGATCAGAATCTTCTAAAAGACAGAAAACCTGGTTCAGTATCTCATCATTGAAATGCCTGGATCAGCAGTGTTTTGGTTTTTGGACTCTTCTGGATTTTGGAATATTTGCAGAATATGTACTGGTTCAGCATTCCTAATTTGAAAATCTGAAATCCAAAGTGCTCCACTGAGCATTTTCTTTGAGTGTCCACTGAGCATTCAGAAAGGCTCAGATTTTGGAGCAGTTTGGATTTCATATTTTTGGATTAGGGATACTCAACCGGTAATACCTAATTATCCAGCTGTACCCAAACACAGTGTGTACTGCACAGTAGTTGCCTTAAAATATAGATTATTTCTTTATGGTATTGTCAGAGGATATCATAAATAAATATAAGTTTCTTTGCCCATGTAATTTAATGTGTTCATTTCTGAACCACATTATTAGACTTAAGGTATACTATTGAGTATCTCACAGGGAGCCGAGCCCAAAGTACCAAACCTAGGGTGTGCTGGGGCTAAGGTATAAAATCAGGTTTGTCAGAATCTAAACTACATCTTTGTTTGACTACATAGTTTTCCCCTCTCAAATTCAAATTCACCCTTAAGAGCTGTGTGATTACTTTAATTCTCAGCTCAGATATCACCTAGTGAGACATTTCCTGACCATCCAGTCCAAAAGAACCCCTCCCATACATATTTTCATATTATCATTGTTTTGAAATTTCTTTTACAGAGAGGGTCACCAAAACTAGGACATTTTTGAGAGTAAAAAGAGGCAATCTTAATCATCACAGCAGGAAAACAGGCAGAAATCCAGACTGTCCCAGACAAGCTGGGAGGCATTGTAGTTTTCTCCATAAAAATTACCGCTACCTAAAATAACATAGAATATTTACAAATGTCTGTAAAAGTGGAATATAAACTTTTTAAAATAATTATGGGTTTTTTGTTGTTTATTATCGTAATCCAGTGCCTAGACCATACTGGTGCACAGTCAATGTTCATTACATAGTCTTTGGAAGTACTACAAAATTGAACAACACCAGTGCTTTTAAGGGGACAAAGCTACACCATCTCCTGCCTATTTCTTTGCGTATCTTTTCTACGGTTGGTAGAATTGTGACTTCCTAATCACTTCTGATCTTGGCTACTTCAGCTGCTCATTCTAATCTCTGTTATGGTTCTGCTGTTCTATCTCTACCTGGTACTTCTTCCAATCATAAAAAATGGTTATAGATAATTGAGAGCCTTGGAAGTGTGAATTCTCTCTAACTGTACACATTTTTAAATGGGGTAGGTCCTGTATATTTGCTCATTTATTTAAAAAGTCATACATCTTATGGTTGATTTATGTATAAATGTCAATGTATTTGTATTTTCTCATTTTTCTACAGGGAACATAGTATATGTATAATAGTTGAATTTTAATGTTTTTTAAATAAAAAATACATAGTTATATCTCTATAAGATAAGCTAATAAATTAATATTAGAAATTTATAGGTTCTTCCCATCTTCAACTACGGTAAAATTACTGGAAACAGATACCGCCTTGGCTGTACTATCATTTTAGAGATTTTACACACACACAAAAACATATTACCATGCTTTGAGTAAAGTATTACCAGGCTTTAAATTGATCTGTTCTCTAGCTGCAGTTTTCTTCTCCTGGAGAAAGTAGTAAATCTTCCGGGCTCAATATTGTTACCTCTACAATGGGAAGATTTTTATTTTTCAACACCACCACATTAGAATAAGAGACTTAATGCCTACCAAATCAGTCACATTCCTGTTCTATAACATGTTAAGATACATAGAGCCTGTTTTATGATGGGAGATACAAAAAGAATTTCCTAATCATCTTGTAATTCCCTGAGCCAAACAAAAGTCAAAAGGCTTTAAAGAACTAGGAAGCCAGTTCTATAAAAAGCTTTTAGAACTTTTAAGATCAGTTTTATGCTGTGTCTACTGAATTCCCCCAAGGGAAACTATACAGCCAAGTGCTGGGCATGTTCCCAAATACATGCAAATGTTCCTTCCAATGATGCCCTCCTAGCCTATCTTCAAGTAAAAGCACAATCCCTGAACTTAGAAGGTTGAGAAACTTGTTTGCACTCAAAGTGGTACAAGTCCTTAACACGATGGCAACAATATAGACAACATTGTGTTTATCATGTCACTCATATAAATGAAATTTTGTGTCAGAATATATTCTTGGATCATAGACACGTTACATCTCAATGGATCCTAAAAATCATTTGGTCTCCTTTCTTTATTTTCGGAAGAGACAACTGGACCTGAGTTATTCAAGTGATTTTACCAAGGTCATAACAGCTAATTGGTCCACGTACTGATTATTACTCTCCCATTCCACAAGCACATTGTTCTCACAACCTTACGTTGTGACAAGTGCCTCAGGTGGTGGCTTGGTGGGGTAGAAACACTGAGACCTGGCAAAGAAAATGACCTGAACTTTTATCTTAGCACCATCACGTCTTAGCAGGTGACCTTGGACAAGTTTATATTCCCCCCGTGATATCAGTTTCCTCATTGGAAAAATAAAGTGATCCCAATTCAAGGTTCCGCTGAGTACTTTTACAAGCCAGCATTTGTAAGGACAGTGGCTGGAATCAGTACTCATTCAAATAGCACTAAGTCCTGTTTCAGATACTTATAAATCGATGTAGTGTATTAGGTAAAACATTATGCAATTATTTTAATTCCTTAGAAAATGTTAAAATGTGTTCACTTTCTATTGATTTTAAAATGTTCAAAATTAGGTAGAACATATGACTCAAAGACTTCCTTCATAAATGATAAAATTATGCATTAATATACTTAAAGGGTTTTACTTAATTATGCTTTATTACTCTCCTACCGAAAGATATTTCCTACCCAAAAATGTCAGATGACTTGTATATTATACAAATATGTGCAATATATATTCTTGCTAACCCTTTTTGAGTCTAAACTCCTTAATTTTCAAAAAATTTGTGATTAAGTTTGTTTTTATTGTTCAATTCCCACCTATTGAGTGAGAACATAGTGGACACAGGGTGGGGAACATCACACACTGGGGCCTGTCATGGAGTCGAGGGAGAGGGGAGGGTTGGCATTAGGAGATATACCTAATGTAAATGATGAGTTAATGGGTGCAGCACACCAACATGGCACATGTATACATATGTAACAAACCTGCACGTTGTGCACATGTACCCTAGAACTTAAAGTATAATAATAATTTTAAAAAGTTTGTTTTATTTCACCAAAAATAAGATTAACTATTAATCTTGGCTTTTTCCTAGGATATAAAGTATAGTAAAAAAATTTTTAAACTACAATGACATGTGGAAATTAGTTACTTCACAAGCCAATATTAACAACCTACTCATTCTTTAAATTATTTTTGAAATATTGTAAAAGCATAACAGATTTGCATAGATGTTAAAGTCCTAGTTTTAGGAAAGACGAACATATTTAATACATTTTATTATTTTATGTTTTAAATCTTCAAGTATTACCAGTGAAATAAGATGTAGAGAAGAATTTTATTATGAAATATGAATTTTAAAATTTCAGTAGGTATATAAATTTGACCAATGCACAAAGACTACCTTCTCAGAATTTAGAATAAGAAAATTAGTCATGGGAAATGTGAAATCTGTCCATTCCAGCTTCTAAAACACGTAAGAATTCAGGTACATGCTGCTTCCTTTTATTTCATTTAACATGATAGCAATATTTTTATTTTAAAGTAAGCATTTTTTGTGTGCTTTAGAGATTTATTTTTTTTAACTTTTATTTTAGGTTTGGAGGTACATGTGTTATATAAGTAAACTAGTGTCACTAGGGTTTGTTTTGTGGAATTTCATCAGCCAGATAGTAAGCCTAGTACCCAATAGTTATTTTTTCTGCTCCTATCCCTCCTCCAACCCTCCTCCCTCAAGTAGGCCCCAGTGTCTGTTGTTCCCCTCTTCGTGTTCATGAATTCTTATCATTTAGCTCCCACTTAGAAGTGAGAACACGTACAGTCTGGAGTAACTGGGACAATGTGTATGCACCACAGGTATTTGGTTTTCTGTTCCTGCATTAGTTTGCTAAGGATAATGACCTCCAGCTTCATCCGTGTTCCCACAAAAGACATGATCTTCTTTAAAGTAAGCATTGTTTTTTAACTGGCAAGACAGTATACTATGGATCCTGATATCTGATATCTGTAGAACAATAGGTCTGTGCTTAAAATCTGGCTTCACCACCTCATCTCTACTAAAAAATACAAAAAATTAGCCAGGCGTGGTGGCAGGCACCTGTAGTCCCAGCTATTCTGGAGGCTGAGGCAGGAGAATGGCGTGAACCCGGGAGGTGGAGCTTGCAGTGAGCTGAGATCATGCCACTGCACTCCAGCCTGGGTGACAGAGCGAGACTCCGTATCAAAAAAAAAAAAAAAAAAATCTGGCTTCACCAACCATTTGTCGTATGATCTTGGGCAAGTTACTTATGTTAGGTTCAGTGACCTTATCAATAAATTTGAGATAATGATAGTCCGACCTTCATGAGATTTTTGTTAGTAAAGGCAAGTGACATGAAGACTTAAAATAGAGCTTGACACAATGTGTAATTGTTCAGTAACAAGTGTTTTTATTGTAATAATTTTCCTAATTTCAGCTAAGATCTGTTGTGTCTTTAATATGTGTGGCACATTCAGAAGGTATGGTAAGGGATTTTAAGATGCATGAGGTAATAGCTGCACCATAAAGGAGCTTAACATTTAGTGGAGAATATAAAACATACAGGCATGCCTCATTGTATTGTTCTTTGCTTTATTGCACTTCTCAGATACTGCATTTTTTACAAATTGAAGTTTCATGGCAACCCTGCCTTTTGCAATACTATCAGCGCCATTCTTCCAAAAACACATGTTCACTTCATGTTTCTGAGTCACATTATGATCGTTGTAATATTTCATAGTTTTTCATTATCATTATATCTTTTATGATGATCTTTGAGGTTACTATCGTAACTGTTTTGGAGTGCCACCAACCATACCTATATGAGACAGTGAACATAATCAATAAATGTTGTGTGTGTTCTGACTGCTATACTGACCAGCTATTCCCCATATCTTTTCTTCTCCTTGGGCCTCCCTATTTCCTGAGACACAACAGTATTACAATTAGTTCAGTTAATAACTTTTTAATGGCCTCTAAGTGTTCAAGGGAAAGGAAGAGTCACACGTCTCTCACTTTTAAATCAAAAGCTAGAAATAATCAAGCTTAGTGAGGAGGGCATGTCAAAAGCCAAAATAGCTGAAATCTCATGTCAAACTCTTAGTTAAGTTGTCACAGCAAAGGAAAAGTTCTAGAAGGAAATTAATATTGCTACTCTAGTGAAGACATGAATAGTAAGAAAGTGAAACAGCTTTATTGCTGATATAAAGAACGTTTTAGTGGTCCGGGTAAAAGATCAAACTGGCCACAACTCCCCCTTAAGCCAAAGCCTAATCCAGAGGAAGTCTCTGATACAGTTTGGATATGTGTCCCTGCCCAAATCTTATGTCGAATTACAGTCCCCAGTGTTGGAGGTGGGAGAAAATTGGATTATGGGGTGGATTTCTCATGAATGGTTTAGCACCATCCCCTTGGTACTGTTCTCACAATAGTGTGTGAGTTTTTGCAATAGCTGGTCATTTGAAAGTGTATGGCATTGGCTGGGCGTGGTGGCTCACTCAGGTAATCTCAGCACTTTGGAAGGCCGACATGGACTTAATCACTTGAGGTCAGGGGTTCGAGACCAGCCTGGCTAACATGGTGAAACCCTGTCTCTACTAAAATTACAAAAAAATTAGGTGGGCATGATAGTGCATGCCTATAATCCCAGACACTCAGTAAGCTGAGGTAGGTGAATCACTTGAACCCAAGAGGCAGAGGTTGTGGTGAGCCAAGATCGTACCACTACACTTCAGCCTGGGTGAAAGAGTGAGGCTCTGTCTCAAAAAAAAAAAAAAAAAAAATAGTGTGGCATTCCCCTCCCTCACTCTCTCTTACTTTTGCTTTTGCTCTGTCATGTGTCTGCTCCCTTTGCCTTCTGCCATGAGTGGAAGCTTTCTGAGGCCTCCCCAGAAGCAGATGCTGCTATGCTTCCTGTACAGCCTGCAGAACAGTGAGCCAATGAAACCTTTTTTCTTTGTAATTTATCCAGTCTCAGGTATTTCTTTACAGCAATGCAAGAATGGTCTAATACAGGCTCTAACTCTCTTCAATTCTATGAATGCTGAGAGAGATAGGGAAGCTGCAGAAGAAAGTTTGAAGCTAGCAGAGGTTGGTTCATGAAGAAGCCATATCCATACCACAAAAGTGCAAGGTTAAAGAGCAAGTGCCGATGTAGAAGCCGCAGCAGCTTATTCAGAAGATCCAGCTAAGATCATTGATAAATGTTGTTCCTCTGAAAACCAAATTTTCAGTGTAGATGAAGAAGCCCCTGGCTGGGCAAGGTGGCTCATGCCTGTAATCCCAACACTTTGGGAGGCCAAGGCAGGAAGATTACTTGAGCCCAGGAATTTGAGACCAGCCTGATCAACATAGTGAGACCTTGTCTTTAAAAAAAAAATTAAAATTAGCCTGGCATGGTGGTGCATGCACGTTGTCCCAGCTACTCGAGACTGTACGTAGTCCCAGCTCCTTAGGAGGCTGAGGTGGGAGGGTTGCATGAGCTAGGGAGATCAAGGCTGCAGGGAGCTATGATCATGCCACTGCACCCCACCTGGGTGACAAAGTAAGACCCTATATCAAAAAAGTAAAAATAAAGAAAAAGATTTATATTGGAAGAAGATGCCATCTAGGACATTTATAAGTAGAGAGAAGAATTCAATGCCTGGCTCCAAAGCTTCAAAGGGGAGACTGACTCTCTTTTTAGGGACTAATGCAGCTTATGACTTTAAGTTGCAGCAAATGCTCCTTTATCATTGTAAAAATCCCAGGGCCCTTAATAATTATGCTAAATCTACTCTGTCTCTGCTCAATAATGGAACAACCAAACCTGGATGACATCATGTCTGTTTATAGCATGGTTTACTGTATATTTTAAGCCCAGTGTTGACACCTACTGCTTAAAAAAAATGATTACTTTCAAAACGTCACTGCTCATTGACAATGCGCCTAGTCATTCAAGAGCTCTGATGGAGATAGACAAAGAGATTAATGTTATTTTCATGCCTGCTAACACAACATCCATTCTGCAGCCCATGGATCAAACAGTAATTTTGACTTCCAAGTCTTATTACTGAAGAAGCACTTTTCATAAGGCTATAACTGTCATAGATAGTGATTCCTCTGATGATCTGGGAAAAGTAAATTGAAAACCTTCTGGAAAGGTTTCACCATTCTAGATGCCATTAAGAACATTCATGATTCATGACAGGAAGTCAAAACATCAACATTTGGGAGAAGTTCATTCTAACATTCATGGATGACTTTGAGAAGTTCAAGACTTCAGTGGAGGAAGTTGCTGGAAATGTGATGGAAATAGCAAGAAAATGAGGATTAGAAATGGATCATGGAGATGTGACTGAATTGCTGCCATCTAAAGAACAAACTTAAATGGATGAAGAGTTGCTTCTTATGGGTGAGTAAAGAAAGTGGTTTCTTGAGATGGAATCTACTCCTCATGAAGATGCTGTGAACAATGATGGAATGACAACAAAGAATTTAGACTGTTACATAAACTTAGTCAATAAACAGCAGTAGTGTTTGAGAGGATTGACTTTAATTTTGAAAAAAGTTATCTTGTGGGTAAAATGTTATCAAACAGCATCAGATGCTTCAGTTAAATCCTTGATGAAAGAGTCAATCAATATGACAAACTTCATTGTCTTATTTAAGAATTACACTAGACACCTCAAACTTCAGCAGCCACCATCCTGATCAGTCAGCATTTGTCAACATAGAGGCAAGACCCTCCATGAGCAAAAAATTACTTCTCACTGAAGGCTCAGATGATAGTTAGCATTTTTTAGCAATAGAGTATTTTAATTTAAGGTATGTCCATTTTTTAGACATAATGCAATAACACACTTCATATACTACAGTACAGTGTAAACAAAACTTTTACGTGCACTGGGAAGCCAAGAAATTTGTATGACTCACTTTAATGTGATATTCACTTTATTGCTGTGTTCTATAATGGAACCTGCAATATCTCTGAGATATGCGTATATATAGAAAATTCAATACAGGCTTGAATGTATTAAGCACCGCAAGAGAAAAACAGATACTGTATTACTAGACTCCAGAGAGAGAGAGCACAGAGTGTTGGTGGCAAGAGATACATTCTTAGCATTGTTAATATTTGAGGTGGGTTTCACTGGCCATGGGTGTGGAGTTGGGGATTGGACCTCTCAGGAAAAGCCAAGAAACAAAGGCAGGGGATATAAGAGATGAATGCATTGCTAGGATTCAATTATCCAGCAGGTATCCATTAAGTACCTATCCTTTGCTACGTCCTCTTCTGCAAACTTTGGATACATCCTTAAACAAAAGATCTTAGCCTCGTGTAGTGGGGAGTCAGATAATACGCATACTAAGCCAGTAAATTAAAATGCATGTCAGTAGGTGATAAATACTCTGGGTAAATATACAATAGGATAAGTCGGTTTGGGAAGACTGTGGAGGTTAGAGTGTGCATTTGTTTAACAGGGCCGTCACTATAAAATATCACAGACTACGTAGCCTAAACAACAGAAATTTGTTTCCTCACAGCAATTGAGGCTAGAAGTCCAAAGTCAGGGTATGAGCAGGTTGGATTTTTTTCCGAGTCCTTTCTCCTTGGCTTGCAGATGGCCACCTTGTCACTATGTCTTCATGCCATCTATGCTGTGTGCTTGTGTGCTCCTGGTATCTCCCTGTGTGTCTAAATTTTCTCTTCTTATAAGGAAATTGGTCAGATTGGATTAGGGCCCATCCTAGAGGCCTCATTTTAACTGAATCACTCCTTTGAAGATCTTATCTCCAAGTACAGTCACGTTCTGAGGTACTGGGAGTTAGGACTTCAACAAACAAGTTTGGGATGGGGAGGCACAATTCAGTCCATAACAGTGTGGTTGCAATTTAAATAGAGTAGTCAAGATAGACTATCAGAGAATGGCATTTGGTCAAAATCTTGAAGCAAGCAAGAGAAACATAGAAATATCTGGGAACACAAATTTCTGGCAGACAGGCCAGCCAGTGCAGAAGTCACAAGGCAGGCTGTGTTCCATGTGTTCAAGAAGCAGAAAGCATGTCAGTTTGCTGAAACAGAGGAAAACCAGGGAGTAAATGGAGAAGACAGAAGAAAGGCAAAGGGAAACCAGGTTATATGAGGCCTTTTAGGCCATGGTGAGGACCTAAGCACATGTTGTGAGTGGAATGGGGAACCACTGCAGCATTCTAAACACAGCAGTTACAATTAAGTTGTAGAGCAGAGGTCGGCAAACTACTGGCTGTGGGCTAAATCCAGTCTATTGGCTGTTTTTTTGCATGGTCCATTAACTAAGAATTGCCTCTGCATTGTTAAATGATGGAAACCAAAAAAAAAAAATCAAAAGAAGATTTTATGACACTTGGAAATTATATAAAACTGAAATGTAATGTCTAATGATAAAGTTTGCATGAAACATGGCCATGCTCATTCATGTATATATTGCCTATGCCTCCTTTTGCATTATAATGGTAGTGTTGAGTAGTTGTAACAGAAACTGTTTGGCCCACAAAGCCTGCAATACTTACCATCTGACTCTTCACAGAGTAAGTTCTCTGGCCCATACTATGGAGGGTCAAGAATAGAAACAGTGGGGCCAGGTGCAGTGGCTCACGCCTGTAGTCCCAGCACTTTGGGAGGCCAAGGCAGGCAGATCACCTGAGGTCAGGAGTTCAAGACCAGGCTGGTCAACATGGCGAAACCCCGTCTCTACTAAAAATACAAAATAATTAGCCAGGCGTGGTGACTCATGGCTGTAGTCCCAGCTTCTTGGGAAGCTGAGACACAAGAATCACTTGAACTCAGGAGGAGGAGGTTGCAGTGAGCCGACATCGTGCCGCTGCACTCCAGCCTGGGTGACAGAGTGAGACTCCATCTCAAAAAAAAAAAAAAAGAATACCAACAGTGGGAAGAGTGGTGGCTGTGACTAGGGTGGTAGCAGTGGAGGCTGCAGCGGGAGTTAGAAAGCATTGCTGATATGGCAGAGTGAAAGAAATGATTGGAAATATGGATCGGGGAGGGGTCATGGCATTGGCATGCATACCAGTGGAACAGGATGCCCTACAGGCCTTTGAGTGGAGAGGCTCCACCATTGCAGCAATGCTTTAGGAAACCCTATTGGCAGCAGATGGCTGCAGGGAACTGGCAGTGATGGGAAATTCAAGAGGTACTGATGGCCTGGAAATGAAGAGAGGAAAGCAATAAAAAGGTAGCTTCAAGAGCATCCTGAACACATTGAGCAACTTTTCCATTTTCTGTGCCAGTGAGGAACCTTCTGTGATAATATAGCAGTTTTCAAACAACTTTAAAAATATCTTGAAGTGCTAGAATACTAGTATTCTAATTATATACCCTTTGAATTAAAATAGAATTCTTCAAGTGAATCAGGCCAGATGCCTTTTACAAGTTAAGCCTTTGGATGTGTAATATTGAAAATAAGAACTCAAAAGAAGACTGTCAGTAATCCCTAAGTGGTCTGAGGGACTCAGAATCTGGATTTTAACTTATGTAATTCACATTTATTTGTAAAAGCCAAAATGTCTAACTTGGCATTTCTGTTTTTTTAATGGACTACTTTCATAATCTATATCTCTGATCTTAAAGTACTTCTGTAGAAATCCATTATCTTTGCTAAGATTTAGTGTACCATGTTTTTTTTTTTTCTGGAACATATACTTTAGAAGACTGATGGATGAAAAAGACAATTAATCTCAGTTATAACTCTTAGAGATATTTTTGCTCTTTCCTTTAAAAAACCGTTTATTTTATAAAATGTGATTGCAGTATTAATTATGTAATCTTATCTGATATATTTAAAGACATACTCAGTATTTCATGGGTTATGTCCAGTTATACAAATTTGCTTCATAACATATATTTTCCAACTTTACTGAGTCCCATCTTTGTAAATACAAGCTATGATAAGCAAGTCAAAACACAAAACACTCCAATATAGGAATAACAGAATAGACTAAAATCTCATTAATGTTGTCTACAAAAAAGTTACATAGCATAAAATAGACCTGGAACATGAAGCTGATTTATTCACATATGACAGAGTACAAAGTTCCTTGAATGAGTATATTTCTGGTGACAGAATCTTTAAGGAATAACCATTTTGAATTTGGACTAGTTGAAAAAGTGTGAAATATCTCTGCTGCAATGGGAGGAAAGTAGAATCTCCTGTTCATCTAAAAATAATCATTCTTTAACAAGAATGGAGAGGCAATTGGGTATCCTCACTAGGATTTCCAAGGGAAGAGTCGTCTTTTGACAAGACTTGAAGACAACTTATCCAGATTATGATTTGACTTTGGAAATGTCACTCTTAAGTTTATATTGAGGTTATCATGTTAGGAAGATGATAGCATTCATTTCATGTTTTCTAATTTGTCTTTGTTAAAGGTGAGGTGGCAGTCCTTTGGGGCTTTAGAAGTTCTCTGACTGTGGGAAGTAAAATGTAAAAGTTTCAAAAATGTTGATAATGAAAACAGCTGGTGAAGGCAGTCATACTCTAGAAAGGGACACAGTGACGCTCCACCCTAGTCCCATCATTTTTCAGAGAAACCTGAGACCTAAGGAGACCAAGTTTATTGCGTTTCTTTATGCTCCATATGGTTTTCTCAGTATATAATTGTTGTCAGACCAGATTTACTGAACAGCTTAGTGGTCGTGCTCAAGCTAGGACCCTGTTCTTGGGCTAAAATCCCATTCTCTTTCTGCTAGAGTCTAGATCACAAGTCCTCCAGGTATATGATACATATATTGGTAGAAGTAAGCTGATTTTACATGACACTGAAACTTGGCATTGAAAAGTAGCTGGATCATGTAATATGGAAGCAGTCCCTTTCATGTTTTCTTTCAGGCTTTTGATGGCCTCAGTGGACATCCTCAAGTTACTACACATATGTCCGTATCAACACCCTAAAACATGTGACTGTCTACTTTTCATAAGAGAAAACATATGAAACTCAACCTTTCAGCAAGGCAAGGTGGTAAATTGAAATTTTTAGAAAATGCCCAGATTATTTTTTGATGGTGTTTCTTTTCTTTTAATAAAAAAATTGGTGAGTACATAGTAAGTGTATACTTTTATAAGATACATAAGATATTTTGATACAGGCATGCAATGTGAAATAAGCACATCATGGAGAATGGGGTGTCCATCCCCGCAAGCATTTATCCTTTGAGTTACAAACAATCCAGCTACATTCTTTAAGTTATTTAAAAATATATGATTAAGTTATTGTTGACTATAATCACTCTATTGTGCTATCAAATAGTAGGTCTTATTCATTCTTTCTAATTATTTTTTGCACCCATTAATCATCCTCACCTCCCCCACAACTTCTCCCTTCCAGCCTCTGGTAACCGACATTCTACTCTGTATATCCATGAGTTCAATTGATTTGATTTGTAGATCCCACAAATAAATGAGAATATGCAATATTTGTCTTTCTCTGCCTTGTTTATTTCACTTGACATAATGATCTCTGTTTCATTATTGATGTTACAAATGACTGGATCTCATTCTTTTCAATGGCTAGATAGTACTCCACTGTGTATATGTACCACATTTTCTTCATCCATTCATCTGTTGATGGACAATTAGGTTGCTTCCAAATCTTAGCTATTGTAAGCAGTGCTGCAATAAGCATAGGAGTGCAGACAAAAACCCAGATATTGTTTACAGGAGATTTTTATGGGCATCTTCCATTTATGAAAAACAGTAATTTTATAAGAATTAGATATTTGATTTAAAATAAATTTATTTCACTAAAACTAATTTATTTTTAAAATACTGACCCAAAGGTTACTCAGGTGTGGCAAAACTCACATAGGAATACTAGGTAAAATACAGGTACTGTTCAACCATGAATGGGATCCACAGATGATTGAGGTATGGAAACACTCCTCTAGATACTGCCAAGACTGTTGTATCTGGAGATGAAAGTGGTATGATATAGGATTAAAATTCCCAAAATAAGAACAAGGGAACAAGTTCTACTTCTTGATTTGTTGGGTAAGGACACTCAATCTGAGCTTCATTTCTCAAAGGCACAATGAGAGAGGTTACAGTTGGGAAGAGCTAAGTATACTGCATCTCAGACTTTCTAAGATAACTTGTAAAAGTGAAAACACTGCTGTCTTCAAGATGTAATATTCAAAGCAATTAAGGAACATTACCCACTCATAGCCATTATGGGCTAAATTGCCCAAATAATCGCCATACACTATTACCTCTTTAAAGTTACTTTCACAAAGAAGTATTCAGATCAGTTTAACCCTGCAAAAAGCTTATCTGAATTAGACGTAGAGAAAGCCCACACCAATGATCCTGTATATAAGGTAGAAATGTACATGGGTGTGTGTGCACACATACACACACCACAATCTTGCCTGATCTGTGATCTTCCATGTTCAGTGTTCATGAGAGCCAAGTTTCTGGTTATTACTCTAAGAAAAAAATTAGACTAGACACAAACTCAATACATATAGCAAAAAGCTATAAGTATCACTTTAACTCTGCTGACAAGCCATTAATATTCTCCTCTCTAAATCTGTTTTTAACATTTTTAAAGCTAATGCATTTAGAAGATTGAGTCTTCTGATAAGACATTGTTTATCTTCATTTTTGTTTTCAAACACTCCCTGCAAGGCATGAGACTATGTGCTGGTTTCTTTGCATCTAAAATGAGTTAGGATTTTTTAAATCACATATAGAAATGTGTACAATAATGTGTCAGTTAACTGACAATTAAGCTTTAGTTCTTCAGTAACGCTGACTACAAGTCAGTCATATAGAAGTGATGAAGTAAGGTACTGTTGTTTAATACTTATCCTGAAATCAGCTGTTTTTTAAAAAAATTGCTTAAAGTTGGCTGTTTACTTGGAATAACACAGGAGCATAGTTCATTACCCACCACCACTAGCTAGTTCAAGTCTGTATAGTATGTTAGTATAGTTGATTCAAAGTTATAATTGCATCTTTACAGATAGAAAATCAGGTAACACCTCATTTCCACTGGCTTTTATATTTATTTTCAGAAAAGTATAAATTAAATTTTTAGAAAGTGGGATTTGGAATAAAGCCCAATATTATGTTAGTGGAGGGTTTATTTTTTAAATATGCCATTCTAAAATAAAATATTTTATTCTTATTGTTATAATTTATTTAAATTAACTTTCTGCCATCATAATTAAGCACTGTATTTTATTTTAAATGAAAATTAATACCTTAACTATTAGAACTTAATCAAGATGAAGCTACTTAGTGTCAAAATAGAAGACAGTATATCCTGATCAACTAAGAGAACCAAGAAGATATAAAGAATGTAATGGAAAATAACACTTTTGAGTCATTTTGTGTATATACTGTTGATAACTGTGGCCGTAGGCAGGTAATTTCGACTGTCTGGTTACTTGCTTCATTAGAGTTGTTTTATTTGTGAAAAGCACTTTATAACTTGAGAGATGTTATATAAATGCTAGTTGCTTACAAGTATCCCCACCTCCTGGTATTCACACTTTCCTATACTCTCCTCCCATATCACACCAGGCTATGGCAATCATGATGCTATGCCATTTCTAGGTTAGGGTTAAAAAAGTGCTGCAGTATTTATTCTGGTTGCTTTTTCTCTCTCTCTTTTTCTATTGGATCATTAACTCTGGATGAGCCAGGAGCCATGTCACTGTCTCCCTCTGGAGAAACCCGCATGGCAGGAAAGTGAGGCCTCCCAGCAACAATCTTGTGCATGAGCCATGATGGCAGCAGATCTCCCAGGCCTGACAGACCTTCAGATGACTGTGACTCTAGCCTATACCTTGACTACAAACTCATGAGCAATGCTGGGCCAGAAGCACCCAGCTAAGCCACTCGCAAAGTCCTGACCCACAAGAACTGTGAGATCAATGTTTGCTGTTTTAATATGCCAACTTTGAGGGTAATTTGTTACACAAAGGACACCTGGAACATGTGGTTATCCCAATCGTCACCTGAGCCTTCCTGAAGGAATCTTATCATACTTTCATGGTATCTGAACTAGACAGAAGAAAACAAACATGCTTACCAGTAAATATGCTTGGCCAATGAAAAATATGTAAAAACACATATTTAATATACACTGAACCTTTGTTTCAAGTGATCAGTAAATTACTATCAGAAGGTTATTATATCAGATCCAGCCTGTAACAATTCTAGGAATAGGTGTGTTTATCCCATCACAGAAAAGGAAAACAAAATTGACAGAAGTCAGGAAATTTTCCCATGGTCTCACAGCAGATATGTTACAGAACCAGTATCTTTTTGTTTTGTTTTGTTTTAAATTATTATATTTTAAGTTCTGGGGTACATGTGCAGAATGTGCAGGTTTGTTACATAAGTATACACGTGCTATGGTGGTTTGCTGCACCCATCAACCCATCATCTACATTAGTTGTTTCTTTTAATGCTATTCCTCGCCTAGCTCTCCACCTCCCGACAGGCCCCAGTGTGTGATGTTCCCCTCCTTGTGTCCATGTCAGAACCAGTATCTTAAATCTGATCTATCTTAGCATAAAATCCCTTCTTGGTAAATTAAGTAAGCATCAATCAGGCTCTAAGAGAGAGTCTATGAAGTGCTCAGCTTTACTGCTGGGGCCGTCATACATCCAGGAGCATTTGTTCATTTACTTCAAAGTTCAGGACTGGGTTCTAGTGGGATGCGTTTGCTTGAACTCAGACCTTTAAGTGAAGGGGCATTGCTGGGGAGGAATTCAATTTTGTGGGTATCTAACTTTTTTCCTTGGAATCACTGGTCATTTAAAATGAGCATTTATTCTTGCAAGCCGTTAGGATTTAGTTTTCCTCCAACGTGGGCACTTCAGCATAGGTTTCGGGTGCTACTGTGACATACAGCTCAAAGCATCCTAATACCCCTGAGTCTGAGTAACATGTTCTCAGAATAGGGGCTCCATCAATCAATCATATCGACCCATTAACAGCAAGAGGAAAATGATGAAGTATATAGCCAAGAGAAAAACTGGATTCTGATGACAATTGAAATGTGATGAAGATTCTGTGAAGCAGAGATAATGTAAGAAAGATGCCTGTGTAGAAATTAAATGTAAACATGCCAATGGATGGAAATTTTCTCCAAATGTACTAGGCCTCCCCTATAATTTTAAAATGGAGCTAAACCGCTTTATGATGGGAATATTACTAGGCATCCATGCAGGAGAAGTCTTCCAAAAACAGACTACTGGTTCTGAAAATTTGGCGTGGTATCAATCATACACTTCTCAATCTTCAAGATCCCTCCAGTAGTTTTTAAAATGTGGCTGGCTACATTTGAAGAATGTTTGTTTGCCTTCATAGCCAGCCATTCTTGTTAGATTTTGGAAACTCAATAAGCTCTGACTATTCACAATTTAATATTTTAGTGACACATTTTTAGGTTTCTAAATCAGTTTTATGAGGCATGCGATAAAAATAAAATCAAAGTTGGCTGAACACTTACGGTGCTCAGTCAACTCTGAATATGACCTGTAGAAACACAGCAGAAACAAAACGACACTAAGTCATTTTTACTTCAATTTTATTAAAAGAAAGAGAATGATTAAACCAGTGGAAAACATAACAAGTTGCTAATTTTTTTTAAAAAAAGTTTACTCGGCCCGGCGCGGTGGCTCACGCCTGTAATCCCAGCACTTTGGGAGGCTGAGGCGGGCGGATCATGAGGTCAGGAGCTCGAGACCGTCCTGGCTAACACAGTGAAACCCCGTCTCTACTAAAAATACAAAAAAATTAGCCGGGCGTGGTTGCAGGCACCTGTAGTCCCAGCTACTCGGGAGGCTGAGGCAGGAGAATGGCCTGAACCCCGGAGGCTTAGCTTGCAGTGAGCCGAGATCGCGCCACTGCACTCCAGCCTGGGTGACAGAGCAAGACTCCATCTCAAAAAAAAAAAAGTTTACTCATATATTTTTTAGATTCTGTCTGTAATTTTACCAGATGGTGTTAAAGTACAAAACTGAAGTTCAATATGATCGATTGCTTTTATTCTCTAAGTTTAATAGCAACGTTATATTTCATCATTAGGAAACATGTTTGTTGTGTTGCTTTCTCATCCCGTTTCAGATATGTGCCTTTTTCAATTTGGTAGCAAATCTTAAGTGAAGATAATTAATTTTTCTACCATTTATGAGTATTTTATATAAAAAACTAACAAATATTCCTGAATAGATAAATATGCTTATGGAAGAATAGAAAATGTAAACTTAAGAATTATTTAAAATAAGGTTGTCATGAAAATCTTTACGTCTTCCAAGGTATAGGTATAATTTTTATCATTGCTAACAGTTCACCCATTTTACTTTGAAAATTTCCATCTTCTCCCAAATAGATTCTTTTTCAGTAATATCAAACAGAGGAGGGGACATATATTTCACCCCAAATGCTTTCAGCCTTGGTGTTTATGTTCATGAAAAGCTCGTGCATAGCAAACAAATAGTGGTAAGATTATGGTAATTGGTAATGGAGTAAAAAGAAAATGGTATGTAATTATTAGAGTGGGCATCTTTGTGCCTCAGTTTCTTCTTTAATGATAGGGGTCATCATACTTTGCATTATCTGCCCTATAAATTTAAAAAAGACAGTTGACTCCTAAACAATGTGGGTTTAGGAGTGCCCATCTCAGCACAGTCAAAAATCCACGTAAAACTTTTGACTCCCCCAAACTTAACTACTGGTTGTCTGCTGTTGACCCAAAAGCTTACTGATAATATCTTCAGTTGATTAACATGTATTTTATATGTTACATGTATTGTATGTTGTATTCTTACAGTAAATTAGCTAAAGAAAAGAAAATGTTATTAAGAAAATTATGGCTGGACATGGTGTCTCATGCCTGTAATCCTAGCACTTTGGGAGGCCAAGGCCGGAGGATTGTTTGAGCCCAGGAATTTGAAAACAGCCTGGGCAACAAAGTGAGACTTTGTCTCTACGTTGGCACGCACCTGTGGTCCCAGCTACACAGGAGGCTGGGAAGGAGGATCACCTGACCTCGGGAGGTCGAGGCTGCAGCAAGCTATGTTTGCAACAATGCACTCCAGCCTAGGTGACCCTGTCTTGGAAGGAAGGAAGGAAGGGAGGGAGGGAGGGAGGCAGGGAAAATCATAAGAAAGAGAAAATGTCTACTATGCATTAAGTGAAAGTGGATTATCATAAAAGTATTCCTCTTGATTGTCTTCACATTGAGTAGGCTGAGGAGGAGGAGAAGCAGGCAGGTGGTCTTGCTGATTTTTAGGCAAAGTGGCAGAGCTGGTGGAACTAGAAGGAGAGACAGGAGAGGCAGGCACATTTGGTATAACTTTTATTGAAAACAATCCACAAGTGGGCCCATGCAGTTCAAATATAAATTGTTTAAGGGTCAACTGTATGTAGATATAAATAGAGAGTATATACTTCTCACTGTGTTTATTTATTTATAAATTATAAGTAAATTGTATTACTCTGCTAAAATATTGTGTCCAAAACATAGAGAAACTGAAATATAAAATGTTAAGGTTGATAAAAAATTAAACATTTGAATACTTTTGTGGATTATCAAAGAAAGTTTTAGCTCTCATTAACATGATAGAATTGTATATATTGCATATTGTTATCTTCTTGTATATAATAATAGAATATTTGTAATAATTTTAGTGAGGGCAGCTTGATTATATGTACTTAATTATTTTTGAAAATCTTGATTTGTACTTTGGGTTATTGATACATGTCAATTCAGAACTTAGTTCTAATTTCAGTTTTATACCCGCTTTTAATGATTGAAAAAGTTTTCACATAAATATCTTCATAAAAATTTAAGAAGCACATCATACTTTGTGCTTAGTAAATGATGACATGCAGTTTCCCTCTTATCTATGCCTTAATACAGCAGTTTTTTTTTTCTTCTAAAAAAAACCGGGATATATGTGCAGAACGTGTAGGTTTGTTACATAGGTATACCTGTGCCATGGTGGTTTGCTGAACCTATTGACCCATCCTGTAAGTTCCCTCTCCTCACCCCCCACTGCCCAATAGGCCCTGGTGTGACGTTCCCCTCTCTGTGTCCATGTGTTCTCATTGTTCAACTCCCACTTATGAGTGAGAACATGCGGTGTTTGGTTTTCTGTTCCTGTGTTTGTTTGCTGAGGATAATGGCTTCCAGCTTCATCCATGTGCCTGCAAAGGACATGATCTCATTCCTTTTTATGGCTGCATAGTATTCCATGGTATATATATGTACCACATTTTCTTTATCCAGTCTATTATTGACAGGCATTGATTGGAGTGAGATACTATGCTAGTGTGATCTATCAAGTTAACCAAGGTACACACAAACTAGAAGATGCTGCAGAGTACTGAAGGTGAACTTCTGTACAATGATGGGCAGCTTACTGCACTGCCTGTCCCACCATAGAACTTCCTTTTCTTCCATCAATTTCCAATGTGATTCAGTGGCATTCAATACAATTCATTAAGCTTTAGCTTAATTCTCCCAAAAATAAGTAAGTAGAAGCATTATTCGCAATTCTTCATAATATTTTCCTTCCAGACTTTGTTCCATACCTTACTATGGAGACTAACAATTTGTGGAATAAGGAAGTGGTCATTGTTGGCTTATCTTTTTTTCTGGAAAAAGACTTATCTGTGCAGCTAGGCAATCATCATAGACTTGAAATTTTATTACAAAAATATCGTGTCTGGACAAACTGTTTGAGTGGAATCTCACAGCACCTGATGCATACTTATATCATATCACTGTTATAGCTTTCTATTCCTGGCTCTGTCTCCAACATCCTCTCTCACATACCTTGTGAGACCTTGAGCCCAATAAGCTTAGCAGTGACATTGTTTGTGTGTGATGTCTTTATTAATCCTAGCAGAGCATGTGAGAGATTTTCAGTACATGGTTTTTGAATTAACGGACATGTGAAATCAAGAATAGAGGTGGTTGGGACACTCAAATATCCTATCTCCATAGACAAATGGGAAAAAGAGAATTGGAAAACTAATGTGAGATGAGCCGGAATTTTCCTAAGGTCTATAGAATTATGAGATCTTCCTGCAGTTTTCCCCTTTCATGTCCTACCATCTTCTGATGTCATGGGCAAAATTGTTTGAGGCTGAAGTTGGCTTCTTCTCTTTCCTCTTCAAGTTTCTCCATGGGGTGTGTCTGGAAGGGGAGTATAACTGGATTTTCTAATGTTATAGTTGTCTGGTTTCCTTCCCAGAGTTCCTGAGATTGGTAATTGATGATTTTTTTAAACATTTTTGAATGGTTGTCTATTTCTCCTTCTACTTCTTGCTATGCTTCTTTCTTCTCAGTTTATTCCCTCCAGGTCAGTGGGATTTAGAAAGGTCTGAAGTTGAAGAAAGATAAGCAGGAGAAGAACCCATTCAGTGTGGCTCTCTTTCCTACCCCTTATTCACCACCACTAGCTGAAGCGTATCTTTTAAAAAGACTTGAAGGGACATGTAGAGAAGGTTCTATTCTTGCTTTTCATATAAAAGACAGCTTTGGCATTTTTTTTTTTCATTTAATGTCTATAAAGCTGCTCTGCATAAGTACCATGTGAAACACAGAGATTAGTATTGTTAATTTAATGCGGTAAGCTTAGAGTCTTTATAAGATATCTCCTTTTGAACTTTATGTTCAAATCAGTAGAGACCAGAACAGAGTTTTTCAGAAGAATATTAACTTTCCTCCTTCATATATTAAGCAAATAGAAGGGCCAGAGAAAATATAAATATGTGTGCTGACACACTGGCATAAATCATCCTGATATGTAAGAGAGTAGGCCTTTTTAATTTGTTCTTTTCTCTCATAAACTGTTGGGGAAATTGGATGAACTTGCTCTACACATAATGGATACAGTAATGTGGGGAGATGATCCGTTGTAATGATGCA
Organism: Gorilla gorilla gorilla; assembly: GCF_029281585.2. Lineage (NCBI taxonomy): Eukaryota > Metazoa > Chordata > Mammalia > Primates > Hominidae > Gorilla > Gorilla gorilla. The sequence goes on along the minus strand of NC_073227.2, from coordinate 29,856,270 downwards.
TTTGGATAGGCTCTAATGAAGTCAAGATTCAACTTATTGATGACAAAAAAGAAAACAATGGTTATGTACAAAGTATCATATATCTTCTCATTAAGCTGTCCCACTGAATCAGAGAAGCAGTGTTACCTAAGTAATGCACTATGTCTTCATCTTTTAAAAAGGAACAAAGCTGAGACATTTCAACTTGATTTTTATGCATTCTCTTTCAGGTAACTTCTTAACTTGGCACCAGTAGAATGTTTGAAAGGAAACTAAAATTCTTCTATAGGCAGGAGCAACAGAGAAATCCTTGAAGGAAAATGTCAGCCAAGGAGAATAAATTGGCTTTAATCACTGATTTTTTGACATTAATAGATTTATATTTCTTGTTATGTTTTATTACAGCAGATATTAAAGTTAGTTTCCACCTTCCTGGGTTCACAATAATTGAAAATGACAAAAGGCCAAAGGGACGCCATGTATGGTCAGAGGAAGGATGAAGGCTTCAGGAGATATAGGGAGTTGGCTGCAGATGGTCCTGCAAGTGGGAAATAAAGACCTGGATAACAGAGAGAATTCTGTGTCCAGCATAGTTGGGCCCCAGCACAAGTTTTGCCAAATGCCTGATACGCCCTTATGATATGCTATCTTGTTCATTGCAGACAGCACTACACAATACTCCTAAAAAACTCCTTTGTAGGAAAGGCCAGCTGGCTGGGTGCCTACTAGTCAGGTACACTTTGTTTGAAATGTTCCTATCTGCTTCTTAGAGCCTTGACTTATTTTAGTTTTTACATTTGTGTTGATTAACTTTTACAAGAAAATACATGTATAAAATGGGGGGGGGGGGTGCCCTGTGATAGAAAAGACAGTAGTAACCATTCCTCAGCTTTTCCTGACTTCTTTTTAAGTTGGCAATTACATTTCAAAGTTAGGTTTTTTAGCAATATATCACCTACTACAATATTCCATTCCTATGCCTTTAGTCTTTGAATTAAATTTCTGTCTTCTAAGGCTTCTCTGCCCACGACCTCTAAATGTTAAAGAGAAAGAAAGGTTCATGAAAACAAATCTTCCTCTGTTTTACCCAGAGGAAGGTCCTGGACATGGAGGAGGTTTCCAGAAGTTATAAAATTTTCACTTTCCATATATTTCCTGAACTTTGGGGGTATGCTGGCTAATCAGAGGACCAGCGATAAAGCTTTAAAAAATTATTTCTTTCCGAAAAATAACAGAAGTGATTTATTGAGAGCCCACTATATGTCAGACATTGTGCTGGTCCTCACGTCATATTTTATTTAATCTTCACCAAAAATACTATATGATAGCCATTAATAGATCATGTGACAGATAAACTAAGCATCCATGAATTTAAGTCAGGATTTTCCAAGATCTGGAAATTCAAGCCATTTTCATTTTTTAGGCTTTTATTAGAAATTAAAGAAGTACCAAATCATGTCACAACAACTATTGTGATAATTTTATAATTATATATGAAAAACATTTAACGCAAAAACAATGCCATAAAGTTGTGCAATGCACAAAAATCTTCACAGTAGGCATTTAAAAAATAGTCCATAGGCATTTAAAAAATAGTCTATAGGTGGCATGGTGAGATGAAGGAACAGGAATTATATTAGGAATGTTATTTTTCAACTCTCGAGTGTATATCTGGGAAGCAACTGAGAGACAGGAGATTAAGCAAACTGACTAAAGCCACCTAGATCATAAACAACAAAGCTAGAAGATAAACTGAGGTGCCTGACCTCAGAAACTTCGCTTTTAACGACTTTGCTATCTTCCTAGATAGGCTCACATTCCAAACTCTTTAACTCACCATCAGCCATTTCCAACTTTCAAATTGCAAGATGGCAAGCAGAAATATTTATCTGGTTTAAATATGCTATGGGAATAATTGCTTTCTCTGGTTCCTATTTTTTTTTTGTCTCTGTTTAAGAAGTAGGTTAGGGAGAGTGTTTGTTTCGGTTGCCTCTGTTTTTTGCTTGACAGGTGTATCTACTGCAGAGCATTTGCAGGTGGTTTAAATGTGACTAGTTCACAGAACTGCTGTGCAGTTTAGGAGCATTAGCAATAGAGGTATCAGAAGACCTGTCGGGTGTGGTGGCTCACGCCTGTAATGCGAGCACTTTTGGAGGCTGAGGTGGGTGGATCACTTGAGGCAAGGAGTTCAAGACCAGCCTGGCCAACATGGTGAAACCTGTCTCTACTAAAAGTACAAAAAAAAAAAAAAAATAGCCAGTTGTGGTGGTGCACACCTGTAATCCCAGCTACTCAGGAGGCTGAGGCAAGAGAAAGCACTTGAGCCAGGGAGGCAGAGGTTGCAGTGAGCCAAGATTGTGCCACTGCACTCCAGCCTGGGCAACACAGCAAGACTCTGTCTCAAAAAAAAAAAAAAAAGAAACAAAACAAAAGCAAACAAAAAAACCTAAGTTTGAATTCTAGCTCTGAAGTTATTTAGCACTCTGACTTTGAGGAAGTTGCAACATCATTCTTTACCTTGGATTTCATACCAACAAAATAGTGCTGTTGTGAGAATGAGATTTTGGAAGCTATATAAGGATCTAGCATGGGGATTTCTGTTTTGTAGATGTCAAACTCTTCTGGAATGGACTTGCCGAAAGGATGTCCCAGAGTGTGTGCAGAAGTGCCTGAGGGAAGCTTATTGGGTTCTACAGGACCTTTCAAGAATCAGTCAGTGTTAGACACCACTCATAGTTATTAGGCCTTAGAACAAGCAAGGTCAGGATCACAGGTTCAAGGCCTGTGTGGGTCAGTGAGCAACAACCAGAAGCTAGTTATGAAGCCAGTCCTAAGCCATTGAAGACATGAAGAAAGCAGGTAGTAGAGTAGCCTTGGCTTAGTCACAGCTGGGCTCTGAGCAGCCAGGGAGCATCTGCAGTCATAGCATGGTGCTCCCAAAGGCTTACACTCCACTCCCCATGTTCCTCCGATGGGCACCTCCAAGCTACCCTTGTGGACAGGCATCAGCTTTTCACAGTAAGCAGACAATCCTCAACAATCTACACACTTTAGGAAAAATTTTTATTTAAAAAAGAAGGCCACAATCACCTTGATACACATTTTAATGTCATCCATTAACCATTTGATGACATTTAAGTAATGTCATCCATTTAATGTCATCGATAACTTCTTTTCTCAAAAGAATCAAGAATATTAGTAAGTTAGAAACCATTATCGATAAGGGCTACATTATCAGTTTAGAAAACTGATTTACAATTATTTTACAAGTTTCCTTTTCCCTGATATCCTGAAATAGGCCTCTAAGGTCTTAACCTTCTCCCACTTGCCTGATCAAAATTTGACTGCATTGAAACCTCTTCTAGGGAAATAGCTATTATAGCAACATTCTAAAAAAATGATCAATAGTTTCTTCTTTTTTGTATAATTCAAATTATTGATGTAAAATATATCTTTCCATTTTATTTTCTTTGTAAAATAACCCTTGAATCAAGTTATTAGAAACACTGTTTAAGTTTCCATTGGAAAACATGAAATGCTGGAGGATGTTGGTATAACATCTCTCCAAATTCTCCTCTTTTTTCCTGATAAAACAATATTTATGTGTCCAGTACCAGCCTGAATCTTTTCCTTGGTTAACATTTTAGTTTTTCTGGTAATTCTGTGTATGAAGTCTGTGGTTTTTAAGAGTGAACACATACAACTGCAAAGCTATTACAATCATTTTTATATAGAAACAATTATTTTAGACCACAAACCAAAATTATATGAAGATAATGTTACATAGGAGGCCTAAGTAGAAAGAAATAGGGTTCTAATTAATCCTGCTTTTGTGCTTCTGTCATTATTCTGGATGAATTCCCTAATGCTACATTTTTAATGGGAGATGCATTTCCAGTGCTGTTTAGCAAATCACTTTGTAGGCAGATGTTATGGTAGCCCATCTTTCAGGCCAGTGAGCAACTTTTATTTTATTCTGTGATATGTATTGGTACGGAGGAATCACTGCATTCAGATCGTAAACTGTGTGACTTTGGACATTTTTTATGGACAAAAATAAAAATAAATCTGGTAGAAATGAAGAGAAGATGTACTTTTTATTACTGGAAAAGGCTTTAAGAAAAATATAACATATGTCAGTATCTTCCCAAGCTCGACAGACCTGTAAAGTCAGAAACATCCCAGGGCACCGCTGACTCTGCTTTGTATTTCTTTAAGCTTCAGGTTGTGGAGGACACAAGGTGTATGAAATACCCTTGTAGAGGTTGCTTACAAGCAAATACCCCTTTGCCCAGGTGGTGTGAGGAAGCCCTAACACCTTTCTGAAAAGAAACTCTGGACTCAGCCCTGTTTTTAAAATGTCTACAGATCACTTGGGTTGCATTGTGTCACCCTTTACAGCAACTGAAAATTTTCTCTTACAGCGAGAAAACTGCCTATATTATATAGTTCCGATCTAAGCTAATTTTTTAATAGAAATAAGGACATTTAGTTACTTTTACACTAAAATTGTTTGCTATTTTCTTCTTTGCCTTTGGCACTAGTATTTTATCTTTTCTTTCATTATTTGCCTCTCAGCATTTCAGAGATGCCAATTAAAAAATGAAGGAATAAAAGAACCTATCGAGGGCAGTGAACTAGATGGAGGGTGGAGGGTGGGGGCAGGAGAAGAGATTTTGTCTAGAATCTTCTATCGGATGAGTGTCTTAGTCACTCTGGCCAATTTGGCTCATCACTCTGAGCCATAGTGTTCTCACGGGTAAGATAGATGTAATAACAACTACCTCTGAGAACTGGATTGCTATTCAAATTGAAATGGGAGAGTTCCCTGACCCCCTTGTGGGACTTGTGATGTGGATGTGGCATGCTCAAACCCCTTATGGGAGGGGTAGCACACAAGTGAGCAGGTGCAGGAGCCAGAGTGAGCACTTTTGGGCTCCAGACCCATGGCAGTGTCCAGGAGTGCTACAGTGCTCTTTTAGCCCAGCTATCCAAGAATGGCTTAAGTGTTAAACGGCTCAGTGAAGAGTAAGTGTGACAGCCTTTTTGGGTTCCCATACCCACTGCCTCCCAAATTCTTGTCCAGTGTCCAGGAAGAATCAGGTCACACAAACTTGAAGGATGGTGAATGTGGGGATTTTATTGAGTGAAGGAGGTGGCTCTAAATGGGATGGGGAGCTGGAAAGGAGATGGAGTGGGAAGATGATGTTCCCCTGAGTTCAGCCGTCCCGTGGCTGATGTCCTCGCCTGTCGTCCCCAGAAGAACTTCTCTTGATGTGTTCAGACACTTCCTCTCTTCTTTCCTTCTCTGCTACACTGCTCTGCTGCTCTGCCTATGGAGCTTGGGGTTTATATGGGCACAGAATAGGGGCATGGCAGGCCAGAGTGGTCTTGGAAAAGGCAACGTTTGGGCACGAAAACAGGAAGGCTTGTTCTCATTTAGGGCTGCAAGTTTCCAGGCTTGAGGGTGGGGCCTTTTCCAGGGAACCTCCCTTTTCTAACCAGTATTTCCCTGCCTCCTGTCCATATCAAAATGAGATATATAGAAGTGAAATTGCTACATAAATGAAAATAACAAGTATCGCTGTCATCACTACAACCACCACTAGAAAAGGGAACTAATTTTCAAGCACAGATTCTTGGACCTGTTTAAGGATAGCATTAACAATTTAGAGTGGTGGACAGAGAACCCCACATCTCATGAGCCCACTCTAACCTCCAGGTCCAAGTCAACAGTGCTGTCTTTCTCATTTCTTGCTGTTTTTTTCTCAGATGCCAGAAGTAGGGCATGTTAGTCCACTATTGAAATTCCCCTGAGCTACACTTACTCTTGTCTTTTCCAGCTGTCATCTGTGACTACCTATGATAGCACATCTTCAGGGAAGATTTGAAAAGATATGTGGGTAGATCAATGGAAAGTAAAAATATGTTATATATTCTGCTTGATGTGAAATGTCCCTAAATGTAGAAATTACTTTAGAAGGGAGACAAGGAGTTTAAAATAGAGACCAAAGCATACAGAAAAATCATAGTATAGTTAACCTAAGTTTATTGAATGTTTCTTATCTGCAAGCCATTGGGAAAGGTCATTTAGGAGATATGAAGAATGATGCTCCCATCTCTGCCTTTCATGTATTATAGTCTAAGTAAGGGAAGCAAGAGGTATATATAAATAAGGAGGACATATACAAGTATATTTGGAAAGATGAAAGAGGGTATACAGGATAGGGAAGATATTTCCTGGTGGAAAAGTCCTAAGACTTTAAATAAGGGAAATATCTCAGCTGTGCCTTAGGTAAAGTATTGATAGATAGGATATAGGAGTACATTGTAGATTGAGGGACTAGCCTGAGAAAACTTTTAGTGTTAGGAAAGGAAAGACATGGTAAACAAATGGTGATTAACCTATAGCTAAAATATAGGCTACACATGGAACAAGCGAAAAGGGAAACAAACTCTTGTTGGTGCTTTTAACTAGAGTCCTCTCCTCAAGTATTTAAGTCCATCCTCTTATTAATTAATCATCTACTATAACCACTTTACAAATAAATAAATGAGAGCACAGGAAGATTAATTAACCTACCTGAAATGAGGAATAACAAGTAAGGTATAGGACTTGAAACCATGTTTTCTTCTGTTAAAGTAAGCATATTCTTTTTACCATGGGGTCTCAAAAATAATAATAACAATCAATAATTGTGGTTTATTGAGTACTCACCCTAGGCCACAGAAATTTAATTTTTCTCAATCTTCAAAATTACCTAAAATGTAGAAGTTATTATCCAAATCTCTAGATGAAGAAATGGTGGCTTAGAAAATGTATTTGATGCATTAAAAATAATGAAAACTAATGCTGAGGAGAAATGAAGATAGAAATAAAATGGACTTGACTGCCAGGCTAAGAGGTTGTTATTTTATTGAAAAACTAGTAAGGTAACCATTAAATGTATTCATTCAAAACAATGCATAATCAGAATTGCACTTGAAGAATATGCATCTGTTAGCTTCATCCAGGAGTATGAATAAAGAGATGAGAGATTCTTAGTAAGATTTTAAAAATTTATGGTTAAAACTGCTTTGAATCAAATTAACCCAAGATTTAGGTTTTTAAAAATTAGTTTTAACTTCAATAGATCTAATCAAAATATATAAGATAATCATATTATATTTTGTCTCATATGTTTAGGCAATGAGATGCTCTGATAAACAAAATATTTATACCAAAATGACATAATGTACACAGAGTAACACTTTTGAAAGAAAATATCACACCATAAAATGCACAAAAGCATATTTTCTACAGGTGGCTGATCTAATAATCAATGGTCTACTTTTTAAACTGCTAATTAAATTATACATATTGTTGAGAGAGACTTTGAACAGGTCCACTTACTAATTCAGTTTTATTTATAGAATACATTGGCAAACTGACTTTAAAATTCTATTGCAAAACCAACCTCTTATTGGAGAAAACTTACAGAATCATTGAAATCCTAAAGCTGAAGGAAAGATTTAGACCGACCTTGTCACTTCACAAGGGAGACAGAGGTCACAGGGCAATGCAGTGAGGGAATTCAGGCCTGTGATCCTCAATGATGTCATGCTGTATGCTTCACTATTCTGCCCCCACCCCATCAAAACCAAAGTGTGTTGTATTAAAGGATATGCACTATGTGGGCCTGGCGCGGTGGCTCATGCCTGTAATCCCAACACTTCGGGGGGCTGAGGTGGCCAGATGACAAGGTCAAGAGTCCAAGACCAGCCTGGCCAACATGGTGAAACTCCGTCTCTACTAAAAATATAAAAATTAGCCAGGCCTGGTGGTGGGTGCCTGTAATCTCAGCTACTCAGGAGGCTGAGGAAGGAGAATCACTTGAACCCAGGAGGCGGAAGTTGCAGTGAGCTGAGATCGTGCCATTGCACTCCAGCCTGGGCAATACAGTGAGACTCAGTCTCAAAAAAATAAAAAAGGGATATGCCCTATGTGATGTGATGTGATGTGATGGTCTCTTCACAGGCTGGAACTTTATTATGTTTACAGATGCATTACTTAAGATGAAATGGAAGGCTTCTCCAAGTTAGATAATCATTTTACCTCCTGCAGAAGTAAAATTACAGTATGTTTAGTATGTTTAATGAGGTCTTTAAAAGTCTGCTTCTAGAAAGTTTATCTGGTGTTGTAGAATTTTTATTGCTTTCAATATTTATCTGTATGCTGTGTATCTTAAATAAAATTACATTTAGGCTGGGAGCGGTGGCTCACGCCTATAATCGCAGCACTTTGGGAGGCCAAGGCGGGAGGATCACAAGGTCAGGGGATTGAGACAATCCTGGCCAACATGGTGAAACCTCATCTCTACTCAAAATACAAAAATTAGCTGGGTGTGGTGACACGTGCCTGTAATCCCAGCTACTCAGGAAGCTGAGGCAGGAGAATTGCTTGAACCTGGGAGGCAGAGGTTGCACTGAGCCGAGATCGTGCCACTGCACTGCAGCCTGGCGACAAAGCGAGACTCCGTCTGAAAAAAAAAAAAAAAAATTATGTTTAAACCATTTGATAAAACACTAATAACACTTTGCTGCAGACTCATTGAACATCAAATTATGGTCAAAGACAAGTCAAGAGAGTTTCCAAAGAATCTCAGTAGATTTCAGAGGTCTGTACATGAACCCTTACACATTGACTCAAAGAAAGAGCCTCATTCAGAGTCCTGTTATTCTCATTTTACAGATAAGTCCAACAGATCAATGCTTTTCTACTTTGATACATTGTGGAGTAGAAGAAACAATAATTCTAATTTCATAAATAATAATCCTAACTACTATAATATATCAAATAATGAGTACCTCAGTGCCTATTATGACTTCAGCACTATCTTAGCTGTATCTCTAATTCTCACATCAACTCTACAGCCTAAGAATTTTATCCTGATTTGAGATGAGGAAATGAGAATTAAAAGTGATTTGCCTTGCCTGGATTCAGTCACAAAGTATAGAATGAAGAAAGGGAGTCTATCAGACACATGATCTATAGATCTGTAATCACAAAAAGACATGGACCGGAAAATAATAAGCCAACAGATGCAACACACTAATGCTCACTGACAGTCTTAATTTCTTTAATAAATAAAATAACGAAAAAGCAAGTAAAAAAAGACTGATAAAAGAATTAAAAAGCAAGTGATCACAGAGCAGCGTTGAAAAGTCTCAATAGTGCTTTCTCTTATTGCCACATGACTACTCAGGGTGGTTAATATTTCTTGGCTATTATTACTGTTATTATTATTCATCATACTAGCTGACATTTACTGACCTGGGTCAGGGAAGGCTTCCTGAATGAAGGGAAATGGTAGCAGTGATGTGGGCAGTTAATTAGTCAGTTGAAAGGAATGTGGAGGTCAGGATGGGGACAGTGGTGGGTGGAGTATCCTAAGTGTGGGGAACATCGTGTGCAAAGGCTCAGATGTAAGAGACTGTTATGGTTCCTTTCCAACCTGAGCCTGGAAGAATAGCTCACATAAAGAAAGTCAAGAAGAAGGGCCATTTTGCCATCGACAAGAAGGTCGCCAGAGAATACACCATCAATATTTAGAGGTGCATCCATGGAGTGGGATTCAAGTAGTAGGTCTTATGGGCACTGAAAGAGATCTGGAAATTTTCCATGAAAGAGATGAGAGCTCCAGATGTGTACATTGATACCAGGCTCAACAAAGCTATGTGGCATAAAGGAATAAGAAATGTTCTATCTTGTACTCTTAGGTGGCTGTCCTGAAAAGCAATGAGATGAAGATTCACCAAACAGGCTGTATACCTATTTTGCCTGTCACCACTTTCAAAAATCTACAGCTCATTTCAATGAGAACTAACTGCTCAGTGTCAAATAAAGTTATTAAACTGCAAATAAATAAATAAATAAATAAATAAATAAATAAATAAAAGAGACTGTTAGTAGTTGAATTGTGCACTCCTAAATTCACATGTTGAAGTTCTAACCCCCAATATTTCAGAATGCAACTTTATTTGAATATAGGATCATTGAAGATATAATTAGTTAAGATGAGGTCATACTGCAGAAATATGGGCCCTTAATCCAATGTGACTGTCGTCCTGATAAAAAGGAGAGTTTTGAACACAGGCTCACACAGGAGGGATGCCATGTGGACCTGAAGGTAGAGATATGGGGTGTTGCTTTGGCAAGCTAAAGAAAACCAAGATTGCCAGCAAACCACCAGAAGCTAGGGAGGAGGGACATGGAGTAGATTCTTCCTTACTACTCTCAGAAGAAATTAACCCTGCTGATGCTTTGATCTTGGACTTCCTGCATCTAGAACTGTGAGACAATATATTTCTGTTGTTTATGCTTCTCAGTTTGTTTTACTTTGTTATAGCAGCACTAGCAAACTAATACAGAGATTAAGTAGTTCAAAGACATGCAGCTTAGCTCCTGATTCTCAGTCATCAGTTAAGGATAAACTGTCCTCTACCCACTAGTAAGGTGGCAGAGAGATGCCCAAGATATTTTAGAGCCATCCCATTCATAATAATCAATATTTTGCAGAACACATTTGGGGCAAAAATTTATGCATGGTGATCTGTTAAATGCACTTAATGACAAACACTTGATTTCTCTGTGTTATATGCTCATTCAATAAACAAGCATTTATTTAGCATGCATGATGTGCCATCTTCTGTAGGATAGTGATCAGAAGCTTGGGTTCTGTGAACAGAATTAAGATCAGGGACCCCACCTTTTAGGATATATGTTTTGGAAAATATTCTACCTTTATGTGATGTCAATATTCTCATCAACTTCCCCAATGAAAGGAGATTAAATAAGAGTATAGTTATAATACATTTAGTGGAGCATGTGTTTTATCACAAATATACTCTAAAACAGCCATGTTCTTATTGTTATTATTTTGTTATGTTGCTTAGGGTAGGAAGATGTTCATTTTATCCCTCCTGCCCTCCCTTTAGACTCGTGGTCTCTCCCTGCTTGTAAAATGTGTTGGCAGTTTCTGGCTCTGTTCCCTGTCTCCTCATTTCGGCTTTTGATGGGGCATGATGATCAGATGGCCATGATTAATTCTTTGGCTTGCATCGCAGATTATCTATTAAGTAGCCATCTCCTCAGCCACCGAGGCATATGGTCAGCACTTCTAGGGCTTAAAATAAATCTGCATTTTAACATGTGGAATTTCATTATGCAAAAGAGAGCTCATATGGGATCTAATCTTGTTATTTGTTATGCTGTACACATATACTTGCTGCCTTCTGGATGGAATAGTACATTAGGCCCCTGGGTCTTTCGTTTTATTGGCATTGCACAGATATTCTGGGTGAGGACATTTAGGAAGTAGCATCAACCCTTAAGTATGCAGAGTACAGGAAAGAAAAAAAGAATGAGGAGCAATTTTTCTTTCCACCCTTTGCAGACTAGTCATACAGTTTTCTTTTTCTTTCCTTTTTTTTTGAGACAGAGTCTCGCTCTGTCACCCAGGCTGGAGTGCAGTGGCGCGATCTCTGCTCACTGCAAGCTCCGCCTCCCGGGTTCACGCCATTCTCCTGCCTCAGCCTCCCGAGTAGCTGGGACTACAGGCGTCAGCCACCACGCCTGACTAATTTTTTGTATTTTTTAGTAGAGACGGGGTTTCACCATGTTAGCCAGGATGGTCTCGATCTCCTGACCTCGTGATCTGCCTGCCTCGGCGTCCCAAAGTGCTGGGATTACAGGCATGAGCCACCATACCCGGCCCAGTTTTCTAATTAAACATTTACTTAACACTTACTATGAGCCCAGTGTTTCCCCAGGTACTTGGGTGATGATGAACAAGATGGCACAGCCCTTTTATCTAAAGGTATCAAACAACTTTAGCTATCTTTAGATTAAAAAAAACCATTTTAATCAAGGTATTTGTTAGCAAAGATCAGCCTTTAGTGCTGATTAGAAAAAAGACACTCCTTTTCCTAGGTGAATGCATCTATGTCCTAGGCACCTGCCATTGCGAGTGGAAGTGTGGAATACACTTTAGATTGCATCCTCTTGACTAAATGCCCTTGCACCAGGTACACGATTAAGGCAGTTAAGTAACAATTGCAAAAGTAAATGGTCAGCAAGTGACAAGAAACTAATTATATGATACTCTGAGGGCTGCGTGGTTTGGGGAAGTGTGTATGCTAGAGAAATTTATTACATTTCATTCTGTATACTTAACTGTAAATTGACTGCTTCTTGTGTGAATGAGCAGAAAGTATTAGTTTATCCACATTTGATTGAGCAAATACTTCTGATTTTCATTATAAAGCTATCTATTCTTTGTTGTAACATTTTTCCAAGCACTACTATCCTAGGATATAAATAGGTTAATGGCAAATAAGATTTGTTTGTTGAAATTAACTCGAGTACTTTCTAGTATTAATAGAAACTTATTTGAGTTTCCTAAATGAGGACTTCTTCAATCTATTCAGGTGTGACATGTCATCTAAGTTAATAAGTAGAGCAAAAAATAAAAATAACAGCATCAAGCACAAAAATTCAGTCTCTGGAGACTGAGAGATTTGGATTTGGATTCTAAGTCCACTTCCTCTGCCTGCTTGTTTTGTTACCACAGGCAAGTAACTAATCCTTTACTGTGCTTATAATAATACTTCCTACGATCTTTGAATGTTGTGAGGATTAAACAGGACAATGCAAGTAAAGTGCTATGCACAGCCCCTGACACCTAGTAAATATTTAATAAGTAGTAGCTGTTGTTAATGCTGCTGGACTCTAAAATTCATAAGGCTCTACAACATGTAAACTAGCATTACACATATCACAACAATGGATTTTTCATTTATCTATATAGAAATAGATGGATGGATATATGAATATGTATGTATGTGTTTGTATACCCACTATTATGTACATGCACAATTGACAGCATATTTACTTCTACGGCATTGTAAAACTGATATTAGCTAACATGTACAAGACTGTTCCAACTCCTGTCCTGGGCACCTCATATTAATTATTTCATCCTGATAATAATCCTGTGAAGCAGGATCTGTTGCACCAATTTTGCAGATAAGAAAGCTGATGCCTGAAGATGAGTTTATGCTGCTAAGCTGTAGAAGTAAGCTGTAGAAATGGAATTTTAACCCAGGCAGTGTGCCCCAGGTCTGTGTTTCTAACAACAGTGGTAGTCTGAATTTCAATAATGAACTGGCTAATCATTAAGTACAAACAGATACATTGCAATGCACAAATATGCATGCGCACACACACACTTTTCTGTGTATGTGAGTATTTGCCTAAAGGTGCATAATGAATTTGTGGAATATCACCAGAGAGGTCTGGTGCTCTTGAAGTCTGTAGCCACATTTACATTTTTCTGTTTGTGGTTCCCTTTCCCCAGCAGGCGGATTGAATTATACGACATATCACATGCAAAATGAAACACTAAATGGAAACCTTTCTCTGTTGCCCAGCAATGGATGATTGCTCCACATTGCTTGAAGTTATGCTTAAGCACATCCTACCGCATTATTCTCCTTGTTTGCTTCCTCTTGCTCCCACTCACATTACTTGAACAGTGGCTCTACATCCAATTATATATCATCAAGTGGCAGAAGATGACATTAATATGGATTAACTGTATTCTTTGGTGATCTCTTTGGTGATCTTTTGGCCTCTGATGCTGAATACACTGTTGCAGCAGTTAAAACATGTACCAGGCTACATTTAACAGAAATCTGGCACTTGTAGCATATGGCTCAATGGAAAATTTGGCACTTGTAGCATGTGGCTCAAGGAAAATTTATTTTCCTTATATATCAGCAAGCACAGGAATAGCCTTTCCAGCGTGGCTTCAGCAGGTTTTCAGGCCCCAATGTCTCAGGCTCCTTACATCTTTCAGCCTAATGTCTTTAGCTTGTGTCTGTCTTCTAGAATATTCCTTTGGGTCACTAAGTGGGTGTTCCACCTCCCACCTGACATCCCCATTTTAGACAGGAAGGCCTGAGGTATTTCTCCCTATGCTTTTTCATCAAAATGGTACCAAAAGAGGTGGTGGGCCAAAGAGCCTGACACTCTGTTGCCCCTAACAGAATCCAGGTTCTGCTAGAAGTATAAATGTAAAATGAATAAGTTGCTGACAAAGCCTGCCACAACTGAAAACTTATACTACAAGGATGATTTACTGTTAAGGCTGGTGTGATAGTCAAGCCAGCATAAAGTGTCCACTAAAAGGTAGATCAATGAGAAGCACAACTTTTTTACCTTAAGAAATTTACCATCCAGAAGATTAGATGGATGAGCAAATAAATAAATATAGAAGTGTTAGAGGTGTAGACCTGTTGGAACTTCACAATGTCGGTGTTAGGGCTGAGACACACAAACTTTAGTTCCAGTAATATTAAGAGGACTATAAACAACTAGTAATAGTGACTTTGTATTATATACTAACTACTTTTCTGGTATTTGTCCAAATTATATATACATATTATATGTATATCTGTATTACATAACTATATATATATACATAGATGTATATATCTGTAGCTCTATACACATAAAATGAAGTTCAATAACTTACCTGAGTTCAAATATTTAGTAAGTTAGAAAGTTAGGATTTGAATCCTGAAAGTCTGCCATCAAAGTCTTCAACTTGCAACCTATATTGAGGGTTCTAAGGACATCCTGTTTTCATTTATTTGTTTTGTTGCTGTTATGTTTTGTTCTTGTAAAAGAATTCATTAGTTTCTTTAGCTCTTGCTAATTATGTAAAGCCCTTTTGAGTCATTCAGCATTCATCATATTTCATAATTGGCTTTACCAAGGGTAGGTAGACATCAGCTTGGTCACCCAATTGCGCACAAGGTCACTGTGCTAGAATATTTTCCATTAGGAAGTGGTAAATTGCAGTTAACAAAATTGTTCCCATTTCTCTAAACAGTTGTGAGATGGAGTATTAACAATGCCATTTCTTGGACAAAATATCCTCTTTATCCCTAATCTTCATTAGATGGCAGTCATCACTCATGTAAACATCCATATTTCCTGTTATGCCCTCTCCTTGCCTTCTCTGTCCAGCCCTCCTGAAGACAGCAGCTTACTTGCCTTGCCTCAGGCCTTGGCTTTATGATACTCCCTTCAAGAATTACATGGTAGACAGAATTATAAAATAAGCCCCAATGAACCATGCTCTTGTAGAATATCCTCCCTTTGACTGTGAGAAAGACCTGTGCTTGTGATGCAATGCCATGATACCACTCTCATAATTAGACTGTGTTATTTGGCACAGTTTACTTAAAGAAAGGAGATCATGTTCAGTGGGCATGATCTACATGAGCTAGCCCTTAAAAGGGCAAGGCTCTTTATGGTAACAGAGATTTGAAATCTGAAAGGGATTCAGCAGAAGGAGAGTCACCATTGCTCACTTTTAAAGATGGAGAAGACCATGTGGCAAAGAACTGTGGGTGGCCTCAAGGAGCTGAGTGGCCCCATGCTGACAATCAGCAAAGAATAGGCATCTTGTCTTACAATTGCAAATAACTAAATTCTGCTACAACCACGGGAGCTTTTAAGAGGACCCCCAAACTCCAGATGGAAATGAAGCCTGGCTGACATCATAATTTTGACCTGGTGAAATCGTAATCAAGAGAGCCTAGTTATTTCATGTCTGGAGTTGTGATGAGCAGAAACTGAGTGATAATAAATTCATGTTGTTTTAAGATACTAAGTTTTAGATAAAATTTTATGCAGCAGTAGACAGCTAATATCCTTTGGCTCTCTATTTTATTACTAGGTCTAATATCCTTTGGTTGTTCCAAATGTCTGACCCCTCTTTCCTGACCTCAGATATGCAGAAGTATAATAACTTGCACAGGTTATTTAGAGAGTGCTGGAGTGGGCTGTGCCCAAATTATGCTAGAGGCATAAACCTCAAGGTTAAGAATAGAGATCCAATATCATTGGAACAAGTGTTTTTATTTTTGTTATTGTATGATTTGTACTAGAAAGATTTTACCAGTGTCCTCCCATATTACATACCTTCTAACACCCCCTACTATGACTACCGAAAACATAAAAACAAACACCATATGATATACTGATTTGAAGTCACAATTCACTGGAACAAGGACAAAGTCCAAGGTGAAAGAAAATTTTTAAATTCCAAAATTAGCAGACCATGCATTAAGGGTTTTCCACATAGTGAGAAGCAAAATTTGATGCTCCTTTTCTTGCTGGGTGAAGTACAGATCCTGTGGAGTGGGTTGGGAAGGAAAATGCTTTTTCTGTTAGTTTCTGCTTCAAGGAGTTTTCTAGCAATCTATTTTAGTCTTCATTAACATATAAAGATTGAGTTTGGGGTTAAACCATAGTAGGATCATTTGTCTGGCACACACAATGGTTTCACATGAGGATGGAAAGGCCAAAGATTTGTGGTTGTGTGCATTTTTGGTAACTGTTTGCAAAGTTGGAATAAGCCACCTGCGTGTGATAAAATATGACCCTCACTCACTCTTGTAAATTGCTTTTGCCCATTCACACTTAGAGGTCATTAATCTTGTTTCCCTTTATGGATGGACATTCAGCACATTCCCTACAGTTGATTCAGCTCTAGTTTAGAGTTGTATAAAAAAATTCACCCAGTGCATTTGGAGAAAAATGTCACTTTGCAAGGCTTCAGGTTAAAAAGTGCTATCTTTGTCTTAACTACACAGAAATACAGGCATTTGCAAAAGGAGCCGTGAAGAGGATAAAAGGAACAAGACATAAATAGCCAATAAATAATTACAAATTATTACCCTACAGGGGACTTTTTAAGGCCTGTTTCACTATGGATCACATGCTTGAAAACACCCTAGATGTAGGGAACTAACTACTCCATAAGACATCCCATTCTTCCTATTATCCCTTTACCACCCAAGAGAGGTACTTATTTTGAACATATTTATTTTCAATTGCCATACTGTCTTACATATCCTTCTCATTTTTATCTCTTTCTTATAGCATCAATATGTAGTATAATGTTAAGAGACACTTAGCATGTTTTTGTTGAGTGTTAATTCAATGAAATACAGGCTCCAATGATGGGAATTCTAGATAGCATCTACTTGTCATTCACATGACTGTAAAAATGATTGTTAAAAATTAGCTCTGTATAAAGAGGATGGTAATAATACCTTTTAATTATCTTTCTCTTCTGATGCTTTTCCTCTAGGCCATTCCAGTACAGTTTTAACAGTGATTTCTCTAATATACCTAATGAAATCTGAAATCTGAAGTAACTATAAGTAACTGGTCATCTAGAAACAAAACTACTTCAGCATTCAATGTAAGCTATAATATCAGGGAATGAGGGGAACTTCAACATCCTGTCTTTATCTTCCACTAAATTGATTGAGAATGTTAAGTCATTATAGACTCGATACTCAACACGAGCTAGAGTATATTAATTATAACCAAACTGACATTCCATAAAATGTTCAAACAGGAGGGACAGGAGTATATATCATAAAGCAAACACAAGGGAATTTAAAATCATGTCATAATCAGATGAACAAATATTTGACTTTATGATGTGCGGGGCCTCTACTTGATTATGTAAACAGAAAATAAATACGCTAAATTTGACAGAATTTTTCCTTTCTAGACAACCCTACTTTGCCACTTCAGAGTTAGGCCAATGCTTGATTACCCTGATTTCCTCTTGAAATTATCTATATGTGAATGAAAATTTTGGCAAATAATTATTCAGCCAATTTATACTTTCTGTTGAATGTGTCTCTAATCTCTGCCCTTCATGTTTGAAATTGATGTAAACGACTGGCTCAACATATTTATGATTTAGAGCTTTAGACTGTGGAAGGTGTGTCTGGTAGTTCATTCCATTTCAGGCAAGATATTACCATGTCTGTAAACTGCATCTCCCCATAATTTACCAGAGTCCAGGAATTACTAAACAGTTTATAAAGAGCCTCACACAGTCTCAGTGTCTTCTTCCCTGAACTATAACATATTCGTACAATGAGCTCTTACTGCTTATTTGCACATTTATTCTCATTTTAAATAATAAATTAAAACACTTGCCACATACAAAACATGTGGCATTACAGCTTACTGGACTTAAAGTAGAAATTGCTTTAAAATGAATTTTTGGAGTATATTTTTATATGGTTTACCTCGTTTTGCAGGGATGAAGGACATCAGTGTATTCATCTGTTTTTTAAAAGTATCCTTGTAGGCCAGGCGCGGTGGCTCACGCCTGTAATCCCAGCACTTTGGGAGGCCAAGGCAGGCGGATCACGAGGTCAGGAGATCGAGACCATCCTCACTAACATGGTGAAACCCCATCTCTACTAAAAATACAAAAAATTAGCTGGGCGTGGTGGCGAGCATCTGTAGTCCCAGCTACTAGGGAGGCTGAGGCAGGAGAATGGCCTGAACCCGGGAGGTGGAGCTTGCAATGAGCTGAGATCACGCCACTGCACTCCAGCCTGGGCACCAGAGTGAGACACTGTCTCAAAAAAAAAAAAAAAAAGCATCATTGTAGCAGAATGTCTTCCAAGGGGCAGGCCTGAGGAGCCTGTGGTGATTTTTCTGTGAGTTGTGATATGGTTGAGTGGGGTACATAAGTTGAGGGCCAGAGCTGAAATGTTGAGAACAATAGAATGATTTTTCAAGTTCATGTCTTGTGTAGGGACACAGAGAGAATACTAGTTAGCAGGAAGATGAGGGGCAATGAACAGACAAGAGCCCAGATCTCAAAAAGGAATTTGACTAATTGGCTAATTGTTCTTTTTTGTGATGTGTGATGTGAATTTATTTTTTCTCTATTCATGAGTTTCTCAGTTATCTGTCAACTTCTTAATAATAATCTGTAGGAGTAGGTCTTTTTCAGAAAATGGAATAAAATAAGGATTATTGTGTATGATAAGCACGGAGTAAGGGTCCATGGCTAGTGCCCACCCCTGCCTTCCAATCAGTCTTTTTTATTGATCTCATATTAATATGAGATCAGGATAAGAGAGATAGAATGAAAAAGAATGTTTAAAATTGTTATGACAAGTTCGCTATTAGGGAGATAAATTGTAGTAATCAGTTTCCCTGTAGAATTCTGGAAACATTTATTTATATTATTCTTCTTCCAAAAAATGTGTATATGTGCATGTACTATATTTTCTGGTAAGGTTAATAAATATAGTATGATGGCTAACTGAAATATAATTAAGATATAAGATAAACTGCAACTCAAAGATAATTAGATTAAAAGATATATTTAATATTAAACATATATTTTTAGAAGCAAAATGTAGTCTTTGTTTTAGAATACTTTAGGATTCTGGAGCACCCTCAAATCACCATTCTATTCACTTTCAGTTACAAAAGACTGAAAAACTGTTGCGGTTTTTTTCCCCCTCAAAACTTTCTAGATTTTTTTTATTCTAGGAATATAAGAATGATTAGAAGAAATTGGGAGAGAATAAAATTGTAAATCTAAACTTTACCTTTTCATTTGAGATTGTGCCTTCTAAATAATGACTCCCTGATTTGCTATTAAAATAAGAGGGTAAAGTTGTTCATGTTTAATGCAATGGGTAGTAGAATGTGATTGATTTGCCATAGATATAATCAGTGGCATGTGTTAATAACTTCATGGATAGTGCCAGGGAGAGTAACAAACCAAGAGAGTGGGGGTTGCCACACTTGGGCAATGGAGAGCAAATCACCTATAGTATTGCCATGTCCCGTGTGCTTGCATTTGCCAACCATGGGGCATGGCTGTTAAATTGAAAATGTAAATACCAGGACATTTTTAAAGTATTTATTTCATTAAAATCTTGTAGGAAAAAAAAAAGAACATCTGATTGGAAATCTAAATTTTTGGTTTAGCGCTATTCTATAGTGATTCAATATAGCAATTCAGTATCTTTATATTAGTACCGACAGAAATACACTATGTTCTTCTTCTTACTCTTTATACCAACAAAGACAGCAACATTGACTCATTAATGAAGAGGTGGATGAAGCCAGTGAGGAGGTAGACTTAACTTCCGTAGGTAAGCACATTTAATAGGATAGCAAGAAAGACATTTGATTGGATATGATGTTATTCCGGGCAGTGGGAACTACATTGGCAACTCAACCAATTTGATCAGTTCACTGGGAGCAATATTATAGAACCTACTATACAGAGTCTGACAGCATAAGGCCAAGTGGAGGGTAATAATGTAGGCTTTACTTGGGACAAGATTAATATCTTGTTGGAGAAATCAAGACAATGAAGGATTAGGGTGATAGAAATAAAGTGAGTGATATGCTCTTTATGATTCAGATGAGAGACTACTTGGTAGGACTGTAGGAATCAGAAAAGGATTCATGGAGGAAATGAGATTTGAGCATATTACTGCAGGTCTGGTGATACTGCAATAGATAAGAAAGTGCATTTGAAATAGTGTGCCCATTGAGAGTGAAGCCACAGAAGTGTTTTAATGTAAAATGTGTGCTCCAATGATCTGAATTTATCACCTAATTATAGAGTCTTCTGTTCTTATGTTAGTATCCAGTGGCAAAGTGATTTGAGAGTTGTGGTCATTGCTACCCATGGCAGGAGGAGACAGTCTCTGTTTTTGATGTGGTTGTGTTGCCACTCATACAGCCCGTCTGAGCAGCGCATCCCAGACAGACGTGAAATTGTGGAGTACAGGTTTGGGGCTTGGTTCAGGGATCAAGGACAGCACAGAGATAGGCAGATATGAGGTCTTAGACTGGGAACTGTCCCACACAAGAGCCTAGACAGAATAGTGGTATTGATCCCAACGTGTGACAATTGGGATCTGTCTGGATTTTCACTAGATTTTCTATGGGCATATAAGTATTTCAAGGTTTTGTAATGAGAATAAACCGCACTAGTATTTCAGATACTCATTGCTTAGGGACTGTGACTTTTGCAAGGTATTTAGCTAATTTGACTTTCAGATGTTTATATCTTAAATGAGAATAACAACAATGTATATTTATTAAGGAAACTCTATTAACCGCTTAATACAGTAGTTAAAAACACAGACCTGGGAGCTAGTCTCTGCTTTGAATTTCAGTTCTATTGCTTACTAAATGTATGACATGGGCAATTTATTTAACCTTTCTGTATCATTTTACCCATCTATAACATATGAGAAATAATGGTACAACTCATATGGTTGTCTTCAGGATTGAATGAATTAATATTTTTGCAACACATTCCAGCTATACTGGAATGAATTTTATTATAAGTAAAAATCATGAGTGCTTATGCACACACTCAAGTACTTAATAATTGATAATTAGTGCTATTCTAATGATTATTTCTGTGAATAAAGAAGATAATATTAATACAACATCTGGCAAACAGTGATGTTCAATAAGAGTTATCTCTGGTACCCTAGGGTACATTTAAGCTCAGATACTCTTGGATTCCACAGTCTCAGATATTTATTTGCAAACAATAACAAATTATGATTCTTAGAAAAATGAATTCGCTACACCAGTTTTCTTTCCTGGAATCTTAATATGCCTTAAAGACATATGATAAATCATAGAGAGATCAAAAATCAAAATAAATTAACAAAGCCTTCTACAAACTACAAGCAGTATCTCATTTTAAAGGCCAAAATGAAATAAAACAAAACCAAAACAAAACCCAAGGTATAAATAAATTACTAAATGTACTGAGACAACTATTGGAGAATTTATGGGATCCACCCAGAATTCCAGCGGACTCTGAGATGCCCAGAGTAAACCCAGGCCTTGACTAAAATAGTAATACCACAGAAACAGTAAGGGTATCAGGGTAGCTTCAAATATGGACTTACCCCTTCCTCATCTGCTGCTTTTACCTGCTGCACCTTCATTAGGTTTCAGATGAGAAAATCAAGGATTGGAAATGGAAGTCTTATAGACAAGATTATATAATTTATCTACAATTTGGATCTATGCCCCTCAAGGTATGCATCACTTCCCACAGAACAAGGCTGTGCCTCCCATCAATCTAGTTCTTTCGGTTTATTCCATAATGCTTTTCTATAGCTTGGGTTGGACATGAGTTCTGTAAGCTTACCTTATTGGAATTTCTCCAACCCTTTTCCTCCAAAAGTAATATTAGATTTGATTTGTGATTTCTCAGGTGGAAGTTCATTCTGCTTGTGTATTTACAATTGTAGAATCCAAACTGACTCTGGATCTCTGTAGATGGTAACTACATTGCAATCTTGAGTTCATGGAGTTGCTGTGAAATGAAAGGATTGCAATGTCAAATTACTCTTCCAAGGTTTTGTTTGATTTTTTTTAAAACCAGGACAGCGTTCC
Source organism: Gorilla gorilla gorilla (assembly GCF_029281585.2). Taxonomy (NCBI): domain Eukaryota; kingdom Metazoa; phylum Chordata; class Mammalia; order Primates; family Hominidae; genus Gorilla; species Gorilla gorilla. The sequence continues at coordinate 29,833,961 of NC_073227.2, read as the reverse complement.
TTACACAACTTAGAAGGCTTTTCTAATATGTAAAATGAAAAAGAAAAAGTTTATTTAAAATTTAATGAGAAAAGCATTGGGGATACATTAATTAGGGTCACAACCAGTAGGATATCTATCTATCTATCTTTCTACCAGTCTATCTATCTATCTATCTATCTATCTATCATCGTCATCACCTATCTATCATCTATCAGTCTAGAGATTTATTTCAAACAATTGGCTCACATAATTATGGAGGCTGACAAGTCAAAAATCTGCAGGATAGTCTGGCAGGCTTGGAGACCCAGGGAAGAGTTACAGTTCAAGTCTGAAGGCAGTCTCCTTGCAGAGTTTCTTCTTGCTGAAGGGTGGTCAGTTTTTTTCTACTAAGGTCTTCAGCTGTTGAATCAGGCCCATCCACACAATTGAGGTTAATATGCTTTCCTCAAAATCCATTGATTTAAATGTTAATCTCATCTAAAAAATAGCTTCATGGAAACATCTAGAATAATATTTGGCCAAATATTTGGATACCATCATTTAACCGTGTTAACATATGAAATTAACCATCATGAGTCCATTTTTGTAAACCTGGCACTCATATACATCTTAAACCAAAATTAATCTCCAATTAAAGACAATAACAAGGCAATACTTTTGCTTAACATGATTAATACTACTATCCTGTGTACAACTAAAAATGCACTAACCCTTCCCCTAAAAGAGGATGCAAAGTCCTTGAAAGTCTTTTTGATGATTATTCTTCTCAATGTCCTCTAACTTAACTACTATGATGTAAAGTTAACATTACTTAAGTACTATAATATAAAGACAATACATCTCATGTTATATGGTAAGGGGAAAAGAGAGGGAAGAAAACAGATATTTGAGATACCCACATGCACACACTTGAACATATTCATAACAAAATAACAAATAAAAATACACATGACACAGTTCCCATTTCTGTACTGGTTACATCGCTGTAACTCTTATTTCATTACCATTTACATATTCTCTTTGCCATCAGCAAGTACCTCAATAGGTTACAGTTATTTATCTGGTAAGGGTCACCTTACCTTTATTTTTGAGGGATCTAGGCCTTTAGTAGTCCTGCCGAAATTGAGTTGTTATAGTTTTATATTGAATTTAATCACAGGACATGGCAATAATAAGGGATGCCTTAAGGATCTTCTATATTTCAGACATATTCTTCCTTATTTCCATTGTAGAGTACCAGGTCAATTTCTCTTTGGTAGTCAGTATCAATTATCCCAGCCAGCACTGTAACTTCCTTCTCTGCTTGTTGATTCAGAGGCATGAAGAGCCCAAAGTCATCAGGTGAGTTTTAACTTCCACATCAGTGGAATTTGTGTTGTGTCTTCTGCTAGAAGCATTCCTCTCTTTGGAACTAAGACTTCTGAACAAGCAGAGCATAAGGTCATGGGAGCAGGAAGCAAAATTGTGCTAATGGGTCATCAGTTGTAATAGTAAATAGAGCCACTTCCATTTTCAGCACTTGAATTGTGGACCCATGAATTCTAGCTATGGAAGAAATAGTACCATATTTTGGATATCGATTCAAAGTATACGTAGACTCCTGGAGAACTTTGCTATAGCTCTGCAAGATACTGTCTCATAGCTGACACTGTAACTGAGTCTTCAAAAGGTCATTCTACTGTTCTGTCAAACCAGTAGCATCAGGATGGTTGGGGATATGATTAAGGCCCATGAATTCCATGATCATGCTATAGCTCTGCAAGGTACTGTCTCATAGCTGACACTGTAACTGAGTCTTCAAAAGGTCATTCCACTCTTCTGTCAAACCAGCAGCATCAGGATGGTTGGGGATATGATAAGGCCCGTGAATTCCATGATCGTGGTCTCATTGCCACACTTTGTTTACTATGAAGTAATTTTCTTGATGAGAAGGAGTGCTGTGTGGAATGCTACGGCAGAGCATAAGGCATTCTGTAAGTTTATAGATAGTAGGTAGTGTTGGCAGAAACATTGTGTGCAGAAAAGGCAAATCAATATCCAGAGTAAGTAACTATTCCAGTAAGAACATAGCACTACCCCCCTTCCATGATGGAAGCAGTCCAATGTAATCAACCTGCCACCAGGTAGCTGGCTGATCACCCTGAGGAATGGTGCCATATTGAGAACTCAGTGTTGGTCTTTGCTGCCGGCACATTGGGCACTCAGCAGTGGCTATAAGTAGGTCAGCCTTGGAGAGGGAAGTTCGTGTTTCGGAGCCAATGCATAACCTACGTCCCTGCTACAATGTCCACTTTGCTTATGAATACATTGGGCAATAAGAGTGGCTGCAAAAATGAGGCTGACTGGTATCCACAGAACATGCCATCCTATCTACGTGATTATTAAAGTCCCTCCTCTCCTGACATCTCTCTTTGGTTAGCATTCACATGGCACACAAATATCTTCATGATTTTCACCCATTCAGAGATGTCTATCCATATACCTCATCCCCAAACTTCCTTGAACCAATTTTCCAATCAGATTTCTTCCAAGTCCTTGACCATCCAGAGAAACCATCATTGGCCACAGCCCATAAATTAGTATATATTTGCATTTCTCCTTCCAAACAAAGTGAACAACTAGATGCACTACTCGGGGTTCTGCTGCCTGAGAGGATTTTCCTTCACCATTATCCTTCAGGTATGTGCTAGAAAAGGACTGTAGTGCTGCGGCTGTCTATTGTATGTGCCTGTATATCATGCACAACCATCTGTAAACCAGACCCAAGTTTGTCAACTGACAGTGGAGTACTCCACATGAGGCCTATAGGTGCAGGTTGTAAGAGATGTAGTAATATAGCATAGTGGGGACCATGGGCATTTGGGACACATCTTCATGTAACTTGTGCATTTAGGGCCCTCTTGGGCCTGATCACATATATACCACTTCTTGGTTTGATGGTGGAATGCTGTTGTGTACAGCCAACTTTATGGCTTGGTGGTAGGACAGGTAATGGCCAGTTCATGAGGAGCAGCTCAGTTTGCAGAAGAACTTGGTGTGCCATGGTTAGGATTTTAGCTCAGTAGCAGGCCAAAAGCAGTTTCTCAAAAGGAAAGTAGTTATCTGCAGAGAGTGCAGGGCTTTGGTCTGAAATTCTGAGTATGCAATATGGTTATCCTGTATGGTCCTGTCAAAGATTTTAAGTAGAATCCCTATCTGTCACCAAAAATTTAAACACCATTGAATCTGCTGGATCATATGACCCCAGTGGCAGGGCACCTATGTGGCAGCCTAGACCTGTTGCAGAGCCTTCTCTTGTTAGCAGCTTTTTGGGTCATTCTGTTACTAGGCTGGGGTAGCAAACCAGAATAAGAAATGTATTGCCTCCCAAATCCAAAGAAACTCATTAAGCAGAGATTCTGAATTTAACGCTGTAGCTCGGGGATTGAGAAAGGGCTGTATCAGTTTGGTTGATTGGTTGGTTGGTTGATTGGTTGGTTGGTTGGTTGGTTGGTTGGCTGGAACATGGATCAGAAGGTGGCCCACAGTAATTTAACTTGAAATGCTAGAACTGCTTTCCTGTACTGCAGAATAAGAGATTCCAAGGTTTAGGGAGACTGGAATGTTAGATTGAATGTGTCATTTAAAATCTGCTCACTTACACTGGGATGACCCAGAGGGCACACTTTTCATCCTAAGTGTAAAAAACAAGTTTATGAGGGGCACCCCTGCATCCTTGAAGAGCTTTGTGATTGCTTTTCTTTGTCTGCCGGAAAATACAGTGGGAACTGCTACCACTGAATAAGGAAACTTAAATGTAATGGGAGTAATTGAATCCTGGGGTGGCAGGGGCTGGTCAAGCGGCAGCCCTCAGTCGCCCAAGATAAGATGGGTGTTGTTACCATGACGGAAAGCAGAGTCAAAGCGGCAATCTGAATAGTTGGATATGGGCAGTCCTATGGCATTGTCTAGTTGATGATAGAGTTCCTAGAAGTTAAATGGATGGGAATGCTACTAATTCTTACTTGATCTGTGTAAGTCAAAGAGTTCTAGATCAAGTGAACAAAATTCTAACCCCAAATCATGGCCTTTTACTGGGTGACTGTGTTTTAGGGAAAAGGAAATAATCAGAACCTTTGGGGACTATTAGACATTGACTCTAAACGCTATTAATTCCAGAAGATACAAGCATGTCACTGTGGTTGACTAGTCAGAGTAGGGCTGATGGAAGTCATATGATTAATGAATGGGTCCAGTGGGTCCCCAAATCTATCCTGTAGTTTTTTACCCAGTTCCAGAATACATAATTAGAATAGACATACTCAGCAACTAGCAAAATTCCTAAATTAGAATAAGATACTCTTTTTAATCCTCAAATAACCCATAAGCTAAAAGAATGAGACAGTTATTTTTCTATCTATCTATAATGGAATATACAATATTTTTAAAAGTTTTCAATTCTCAATTTTTAAATGAAATGTCCTAGAAGTTGTTTATATCGCTTTTTGAAACAAGAAGAAACATTATGTGCAATTTATCAATATTCTTGTCAGATTGACCTTTCATCATTTTAATTTCGTCTAGTTAATGAAGGAGACCTCTAGAATTTTAATTGTGATGCAATATAAAAGACATTTGATGGAGAAATAATTAAATAATTCTCTTTAAAATTATTTAATGACAAAGATTGACTGTCTTCACTGACAATTGTATAGATTTGTTGATTCTCAATTTCTTAGGTATTTCGTGTCTTTTTGTTGGGTCTTAATTTTATCATTGCCATTTTTCAGTTCTGTAATTAGTTTTGCTGGTATTTTTCTTCAACTGAATAGTTAAATATGATTTAAACTTTATGTGATTAAGTCTAATAGATTGCATTTCCTGCTGCCTTCATTTGATTGGCAGCATAAGAAAATAGAAGCAAATAGAGTTGATGAAAGAATTCAAACAATCATTTCGTGTCCTGAAAAATCTTAAATATCCAAAATCTTCTAACGTTCTCATTTCTGGGCAATAGTTCTGTCAAGAACTTAAAATTCACATCCAAATTTATTCACATTCTTTTAAAACCCAATTAATCAGCAGCATAATTTATACTTATGCCTTGACAAAGTCTCATATAATTATTCCTTTAAAGATAACTCTTTACTCACAATTAACCAGTACATATAATGAATGTAGGGTTTTGTTGTTGTTGCTATCAGAACACACCTGGATACCTTATTAGCTCTAGTTTTGCAACATTATCACAAGTAACTAATTTTCTTTGTACGAAAAAGGAGTTTCACTGAGGAGCCATCTTTCAAGACTGAAATTCTGTGTCTCACATGTTCACACAATCAGGCATTCAGGGCTATAGCAGACAGAATATGTGTGTCTAGATGGAGCATTCTTAATGAAATGTGCAACATTCTTTGCAGCAGATTTGTTTGGCTGTCAAAACCTCAAATACAACTAGCCAGAACAGAATTTCCAAAAACCAGGGTGTAGAAATTGAAATCTTTGCTGCCCAAGAAATGTCAGTTGTCTAGTAATTTGCTTGCATTTACACGGGAGGTTGCCAGGATCATGCTGCAGTTTGCCTTGTAAAGGTAGAGCTCCCACCACTATGATAAAAAACATAAAAATATTTGAAATGGCAGCTTTTTCCTGAATTTTCTTTTTCATGGTTATACAGTTTTATGTTGTGTTTCTAAAGGATACCCCCCAAAATAGACCTGACAGCTTGCACCAAGTGCAGCCAGAGAAAAAAAATCTTTGAACCTAGACTGTGCATTGAGTGCCATCTGAAACAGACCAGAATTCAGAAGACATGTGGAGTACCTTTAAATTGTCTGACTCCATGCTGTCTCTTAGGCTGCTGATGAATCATGATTGGCCTTGATTTGTCCCTGATTGGAAAATTTATTGCACAGGTATCCATCAATATGGATATAGTTGTGTACTCTGCTGAGCTCTCTTTTTCTTCTAGAAAACATTTCCTTCAGCAATTGAAGTAAACCTTCAGATAAATTATCATTAGCATCTTTTGAACCTCCAAAAGTACTGATGTGTTATATTGTCTTACTCTTTTAGGAATTGGATGAGAGGAAGGAAGAAAATGAAAAGTGTGAATTTTACTGTTTTTCTCCCCCCTGCCCCATTCCTGTAGAGGAAAGAGCATGGACATTAAAATTGGGAGACATTATGGAATGATAAGTAAAAAGCTTGGAGTTCTGGTATCAAACACTCTCAGTTTGAACTGCCGTTCAGCCACTTATGATTTGTGTGATTAGGCAAGCTCCTTAACAACTCCAAAATTTTGTTTTCTCATCTTTTTTTTTTTTTTTTTTTGAGACGGACTTTTGCTCTTGTCACCCAGGCTGGATTGCAATGGCAGGATCTTGGCTCACTGCAACCTCCATCTCTGGGGTTCAAGCGATTCTCCTGCTTCAGCCTCCAGAGTAGCTGGGGTTAGAGGCGTGCGCCACCATGCCCAGCTAATTTTTGTATTATTAGTACAGACGGGGTTTTACCATGTTCACCAGTCTGGTCTCGAACGCCTATCCACAAGCCATCCACCCGCCTCAGTCTCCCAAAGTGCTGGGATTACATGCTTACATAAGCCACCGCGCCTGGCCTGTTTTCTCATCTTTTAAGTGAGTAAAATATTAGGACCTCTTTTGAAGAGTTATGAGGAAGATTTAATGAGCCAGTCCAGGTAAGTTGCTTAGCACAGTGCTCGTCATGTCATAAACCCATGTGAGTAGCTATTTATGCTGCTTGAATCCTAGTTCTAGCAATTACTAGCTGGTGGCATTACCTGAAGTATTTACTAAAGTATTTACCTAAAGTATTTACTCTCTTAAACTTGGTTCCTCGTCTTTAAAATTAAAATAATGATACCCGACCTGGAGAACTATTTTGAGAATTAAAACGGATATAAAGTGCCAAGTGTTTGACATTTAGGAGCTGATCAGTACAGTCCACCCTCCATATTCAAGGGTTCCACAGAGCCTACAGGTCTCGAGCATCCCAGGATTTTGGTATCCCAAGGAGGTCCCGGAACCAATTTCCTGTGAATACAGAGAGCCAGCTGTAAACACAAGTTTACTCCCCTCTTCGCTGCTGCTTGAGTAACAAAAAATAGCAAAACAACAGGCAACAACTATTATTAAATGTTTCCTAGTGTCCGTCAAGATATATCCTAAAGACTGCCATCCACTGTTGTGTTTTTTAGTAAAATGATGCCATGAATTCATGGCGTGGATTCACAATTCTGTCGAATTGCCCAGTTGCTATTGCTTTGTGTTAAGTACTTTGTTGTAGCTTCTGCTTTGGACTCATGTAGAATGGTTTCTGTTATATTATTTCTTATTTGCCATTGTGAAGAAATCAGTTGTTTTCTCTTTGCTCTCTAGCTTCTGTTAGAAAAAGTAAGATCTAATACTTGACTGAGGTTATGTGCCTTTTGGGAGTTTCTTAGGTGAACTTTCTACCTCTACACAGGGAATTATTTAGTAGATCTTGGAGAGTTTCAGAGAGAATGTCGATATTACACTTCATTGTCTGCCACACAGCAGGAAAAAATGCGGCCCCCACACCAGGTGTTTAAGTACAATGTACAATAGAAAGGTTCCATTTTTTAGTGCTGCCTGGGTCTCGGCAGCTTTTCACATAGGAAAACTATTAAATACTTATGGATAAGTCATTTCTTTCAAGATTTTCAAGTAATAGTTTTATGAAAACATTACTTTTCCGTTTCTTGGCAGTAGTTCTGTCAGGGACTTTGAATGCAAGTCCAAATTTATATCAGATTCTTTCAAAAAACCCAATTAACCAACAGCATTACGTGTTAAAAGAAGCACGTCCTGATGATTGATTTCTTTGTAGTCGCCATCCTTCTCTAGAACTCTGGGCTATCTGTAAGGATGGAAAACAATGGGTCGATTTAATGTATCTGGGCACTTAAAACAGAACTTTAATCAGAATGTCGAGAATTGCCATTAGAAAGGATGCTGCCATTTATTTGCTCATTTTCCAAGAGTGGAAAATCTACTGCAGTAATTTGAGTAAGTTTCAATGAAATATGGAGGGGTACTGGATTTCATAACCTCCTCGTTGGGTCAGGGTACCAATTTGCCAGAACAATTTATTTTAAAATAACCTTATATTTGTGTTATATTGTTTTGACAAAAGAAGATGGAATTTTAGATGACTAACTTTCCCAGCCTTTGCTCTCTTCATTTCTAAATCTGGAGAAGCAAAATAAAGTGAATACAATTTTGTAATCTGGATTATTAAGGTTTATTCTGAAGATTTTGTTTATATTTTTAAATACAGTGCATCAGTTGCCATTCTTATAAATTTGCTTTAAAATGGAGATTATTAATTGACTATAAAATGTGAGTTCTTTAAAAGGAAATGTGATATATTGGTTATAATATTCTGTTCAGAGTTGGTAAACCAGGTCTTTACCATTTTGTAAATTTAGCAAAGCAGTTTAATCCTTCTGAGATCCTGTAGGTTTTTCTTACAAATGAGATGATTTAAATAGATGGCTTATATGTCTCCTTAAATTCCAAAATCCTAAAAATATTTTTGTCTCTTTGAATGTATAACTTTATATCACTTAAAGATTTTAAATATGAATGAGTGATGTGTCATAACTTTTCAAATTGTGTTTTTATTTCTGCATGCTTTCTTTATCATGTTCACCGTGGCCTTGAGGTAGTCACTTTCCTTCCCTAGGTTTGCACAGTCTAAATGTGAAAAGGAGAAAAATTCACAGTATGATCTCTGAAGATCCTCCCAGTTCTAATGTTTTCTGTTTCTAGCATATGTTTATTGACATTATATAAAATATAAAGTGTACGTTTCTCAGTATAGTAGAAGATACATGAAAGTTAAAAAAAAGCCATGCCATCTACTCTAGAGAAAGTTTTTGACTTCCATTGAATGAGATTCAGGGGTTTTAGGAAACCACTTAATTTAGGCATAAAAGTATGTACGTATGTGTTTTTTTTTGTTTTTTTTTTTTGTTTTTTGAGGAAAGAACCCATAGCTTTCCTAAGAATTTTAAATACTACATAGTGGATAACATAGTAACTTCTGTTGTCAAAGGTCTAGTGCAGTAATTCTTAAAATGTGGTCATTAATGAGGTGTGGACCTCTGAGATTCTTTTAGCTGGTTCAAGAAATGAATCTATTTTTGTAGTAACACTGAGATGATATTTCTCTTTTCATCTTCTTTTGCTAATAAATGTACAGTAAACTTTTCTAGAAGCTCTGTGATGACTATCATAGCAGATTAAATCCAGAAGCAGATATGAGAATGTAAGTATTTTCTAATAACCCAAATATTAAAGGTATTTGCAAAAATCTAAAGCAATGCCAATCTTCACAATTTTTTTTATTTTGGAAAATTTACATTTTTTTCAAAAACAATATTTATGTTAACATGTACTAACTTTATATCTTAAAATGAATAAATATGTTAATAATTTCTCAGTTTAAATTCTAATAAGGTAAATATCAAGATAAAACCCACATTAACAAAAGTTCTTAGAAATCTTTGATAATTTTTAAAAGTGTCAATAGGTCCTAAGACTAAAATGTTTGATAAATGCTGGTCTACTGCGTTCAATAAGGTAGGATAACCTGTAGTATTAAATAGAGCCTGCCTTGTTGTTAACTTTCCACACAAAGATTTATTTCTCTCTCATCTAATTGTCTAAGTGGATGTTCAGGTTAGCTATCTTCAATGCATGACTTTCACATTTGCCCCAGAACATACTAACCTCCCAGTACTCTAGAAAAAGGAAAGGAGTACCAAGGAGCAAAAGTGTGGCATTTTTATTAGCTTGGCCCAGAAATCTCTTTCATTATATTCACTAACATCCCATCAACTAGAACTGAGTTTTATGGCCAAATCCAATGGAATTGAAGACTGGGAAATACAGCTCAACTATGTGTCCAAAAAGAAACAAAAAAAAAAATTGGGGGGATTACCTAGCAGTCTCCACTATACCTCACTTTTAATGTAGGTTTGCTGTCTACTAGCTAGGTAAACATAGATGCCTTACATAGCTGTTAATTTTTAGTTTCCTTCTATGTAAATGGGTGCAATAAACTTATAACTTTAGAAGATTTTTGTGAGGGAGCTTGTACAAAAGTCCCTAAAGAGTAGATAGGTATAAATTTGCCAAATAATTATGAAAAAGATTTTTTAAAATGTCTGCGACCCGAAGAGTGTTAAATCAGTCTGCTGGAAGAATGTACCGTTTAGAAATAGATATAAAACTTGTCATAAATATAACCTCAATATAAGATTATTTGTGTATTATGTACAATTATGCAAACTCTTTTGGGACATCCAGAGGGATGGAATAGTTTTTAATGCTTTCATGGAAGCATTTGAGTTGGAAATTCTTGAAGAGTGTTCCCAAAATATTTAGCTGACATTACTTTGCGCTGGACCTCCATCTCCTGCTCTAGATACCCTTCTTGTGGCACCTATATGAGTCTAATGTAATGGTGAATTTTCTTATCTGCTTCCCTCATAAGTTTGTAGCCCCTATTACTTCCATTGGAATAGGGTTCCTACATGGTTCTACTTTGTATGTCTTGCACTGAACATGAAGTGTGGCTCATTATAAACCCTGGGACAGATGTTTATTGAAAGGATTCTGTTTACTTTCAATAAGAGCAATTGCATGAAAGGCAAAGAGGAGGTTATTATAAAGATGGAAGTTGGCCAGCCACAATGGCCCATGCCTGTAATCCCAGCAATTTGTGAGGCCAAGTCGGGTGGATCACTTGGGGTCAGGAGCTCGAGAACAGCCTGGGCAACATGGTGAAACCCCCAAAACAAAAAAACAAATAAAAAATACAAAAATTAGCCAGGCATGGTGGCTTGCACCTGTAATCTCAGGTACTCAGGAGGCTGAGGCAGGAGGATCCCTTGAACCTGGGAGGCAGAGGTTGCAGTGAGCTGAGATCACACCATTGCACTCCAGCCTGGGCAACAAGAGTGAAACTCTGTCTCTGATAAAAGACTATTTTTGAAGTCAAAAGTGTAGGGTGGTAGAAAACTAAAGTGTAACAATAATGCTGAACATCAAAAAGCATGGAATCTATTATGTTAGAAGATCATCACTGTGAAAGTTGACATAAGCAACCAGGGATATAAAAAAGGAAAAAAAGGTAAAATTGTACATGTCCTCAAATAATTAAAAGTTGAGGGAGTTTCCTTGTGATAGCACAAAGATGTAGAAAGCCTGATAAAAGATGGCATAATTCTTAATGGATGGGAAGTTAGAGCAAGGGTGATGGAATAGTGGCTTGAATGTGGCACCCAAATATTTGTTGAATGAATAGATAGTGGGTAGATGTATAAATGATGGACACCAAATCTCATTTTATTTCATAACCCTCGAGGAAAATGGTGTCAGAGGAAAATCAATTTTCACTTAAGATGAACAATTAGTAGACTAAAGACTCAAGAGTTAGAAACTTTGGAGGGACTTATTCTAAATAAAGCATAGATGCCATTGAGCACAATTGGTCCAGAATATGGGCACATAAAGATAGAACTGAATTGAGGAAAGGCAGGCCTGACCCAGATTGAGGAGGTGTTTTGAGAGGACATAGCAGAGGGTTTTTATACCGTGGAGTTGCAGAAACTATTAGAGATGTCCATATTAGGAGGATAGAAATACATTTTTTGAAGTGTTTATAGCATTAACTCCATCCACCTTTCCAACTGGAATATAGGTATAATGTCTAAGTTTATATCTTCATTGCTAAGTTACTATTGATTTACCTCATATCTAAGAAGAAAATAATTTATTTGCAAATTGCCTGTCCAATAGGTCATCTTTAGCTAATGTGTACATAACTACCATTTTTAGTAGAATTTTACTATTTGAATAAATGGAAAACTAGAAAATGTCATTAATTAAAATAAAAGCATGGCTTATATTACTATCTTTTTTTCTCTTAAGTACATTTATTCAAACCACATATACTTACTGAGTGTTTATTATGAAGCATATTTTATAGTAGGTTTTGGAGATAGGAAGATAAATGTGACAAAGTTCATGCCTTCAAGAATCTCATGTATTGATAGGAGAAATAAACATGTAACAAATTCATATATAACTTGTGAGCAACAAGAGAAGAAATAATAAGATACGGAGATAGTACATTTTCCTTACCGAATATAGTGAGGAAGCGTCACAGAATAACACTATGTAGAAAGTAGCCAGGTGAACTAGAGAGCGATGACATTTCGGAAGGTGCAAGGGGCGTGTGAAAATAGATGGGAATGGGAAGTACCATACTGTGTTCAAGACACAACATGGGATTTGTTATTTCTGAAAAGTAGGTGCGAGGAGAGTAGCAAAACATGTTACTCAATACATTAGGCAAAAAACAGAAACATCTTTCATGCTATGCAAAGGAGTTTGGGCTCTTTCTTGCAGGCGTCTAGAGGCTATTAAGGAAACAACAGTTCATTGGATGAAGAGGGCATCATTGAAGGATTTTAAACAGGAAAGTTTCATGGTCATATCTGTTAGTGTGTTTGTTTTCAATCATCGTATCTGCAGCGAAGAGAGGTTTGAGAAAAGCACTAAGGAATTGATGGCAATAAGCCTAACACTTGATGCTGGAAACTAAACCAGCAGGGTCCGGGGAAAGAGAAAAAAGCACAGTAAGTAATCAATGTAATTTATGAAGACTTAGATAATATGAACATGAGTATGGTGATGATAGAGAAGAAAATGAGATTCTGAAGGATTTTTCTTTTTTTTTTTTTTGATGGAATCTCCCTCTGTTGCCAGGCTGGAGTTCAGTAGCGGGATCTCAGCTCACTGCAACCTCCACCTTCCAGGTCCAAGCGATTCTTCTGCCTCCAGAGTAGCTAGGATGACAGGCATGTGCCACCAGGCCCAGCTAATTTTTGTATTTTTAGTAGAGATGGGGTTTTACCATGTTGGGCAAGATGGTCTCGATCTCTTGACCTCGTGATCCACCCACCTTGGCCTCCCAAAGTGCTGGGATTACAGGCATGAGCCACCGCGCTGAAGGCTTTTTTAAAGTAAATATGTTGGCCGGGTGTGGTGGCTCACACCTGTAATCCCAGTATTTTGGGAGGCCAAGGTGGAAGGATCACTTGAGCCCAGGAGTTTGAGAACAGCCTGGGAAACATAGCTAGACCTCGTCTCTACAAAAAGCCAAAAAAAAAAAAAAAAAAAAAAAATTAGCCAGCTGTGGTGGTCCATGCCTGTGGTCTCAGCTAATAGAGAGGATTAGGTGGGAGGATCATTTGAGACCAGGAGATTAAGCCTACAGTGAGCCATGATTGCACCACTGCACTCCAGCCTGGATGACAGAGCAAGACCCTGTCTCAAAAAAAAAAAAAAAAAAAGAAAGAAAGAAAGAAAAAAGAAAAAGAAAAGGAAATATGGTTTTCTGACATCAAGACATTACTAATTTTCATGTAGAAATCGCCCAAGAATAGAGCATACACTGTGCCGAACTAAACAGGTATGTTGTTCTCTTGATGTTTCCAGTCAAAAAGAATCTAAATTCCCTATAGGTATCAAGTTGTTTCTGAATTTGAAGAACATTTTTTAAAACTTAGCTTCATGATGGTGACATCATGCAGTTTTATTTCTATTTACATACAGTTTTAATATCTCATAAAGGGACACTGTAGCATTTTTCACGCATTATGATATGATAGCAAATCCTTCAGCTACTGTTCTTTATTTAGTCTAAGAACACTAGCAGTGAATTGGACTCTAGCAGGGCATCAAATAGGGGCATTTCACATGAAAGTACCTACAGCTGACAGCCTTCTTATTGCTTTGAGAGTAGTTAGTATTATTGCTTCCTTAAGGAGCCATGAAACTAGGCAAGCTAATTCCCCCAGATAATTTTCTTGTACATTAGCTTCAGTGATGCAATACAATCAGTTACATCTGATAAAGCTGATCATTGATTTATTATTCTTTTGGGGTGCTTAAACTCTCAAGTATCATTGCGATAACTATTGACACAATATGTCTTCTTTTAAAATAGATTTTCTATTTCAGGCCCAAGCTTTTCTTTTGCACTGCTTTGCAAACCTTTTCTTTTGCATTGCTTTGCACTGCTTTGCAAACCCTCCTGCTAAGTCCCAACCATCTGTCAGCCTACCTCTCGTGGCTTGCTAAGTTTTCTGACCTGTGACCCACCCAACACCTTGGAGGGGTGTGGAGAAAATGCAATTTTATTATCTCAGGTTAATGAGAACTCTACCTTTAAATGTATATACTTCTGTACTTCAGATTTTCCACAAAACCACATATTCGTGAAATTCTTATATAATTAAAAAGCTAATGTGCCATTTTAAATAAGATAATTTACGGGAAAGGTGTATAAACTTGCAAGTGCTAATCAAATGTAAATGGGTATAATTTATTATGGTATTAAGTTCAACAGTGATTGGTTAAATATAGTAAAATTTCTATTTACCTAAATATGTTTCATTTGCGTGACTCATTATTATTGGTGGGGAGATACTTTTTTTCTAGTGCCGTTAAAAGTACAGACAACATAGGATCACACTGAATAATAGTAAAAAAGATAAATATAACTATGGTTAGCATTAAAAAGGACATAAAATGCCAGAACTTTTCAAAGTGACATTTCTCTAAATGAAATGAAATGTTTTCAATGGGAATTTAAGCCAAGCATCTGCAGAGACTGTCTTGCTCTCAGCCACTTTACTGTACTGCCACTAGTATTGAGTGCCTGGGATCATCACGGCTCATTTTTAATTTGTATATCAAGCATATGTCAAGTACCAGCATGTGCTAGGACTTATGCACCTTGAGGATAACAGCCGGCCTTGCTTCTGAAGAGCCAGTAGTTTAGCACAAGAGATATAGTCAGGCAAAATGAAGATTGCAACTCGGCAGGATTGAGGTATGCATGGGGTATTGGGTAATCACAGAGAAGGAACATACCTACTCTCAGCTCATTAAATCATGTTTAATAGTCAGAATTTAGAATTTTGGAGGAGGTAAAGAAGCAGGCTGAAAGGAAGTAAAATATCCATTGGGGAAATATCTTTTTCTAAAAAAGCACAAAAGAACCATGAATTCTATAATGAATTTGAAATGAAGTAAAGTAAGCAATACTTACAGAGGAATCCAGGCTCATGTAACTTATAATAAACCAATATGTAGCATTATTATGTAAAATATATCTATTTTGGGTACAAAAGCTCAGCCCAGGTCTGTTAAACAAGCATTACTGCATACATATTACCTCCCTTTGGATCTTTAAAAGTTGAGTAAATTCCATTCTTTGCATAATTTGGAAATCTTTTCCTCCCAAGAATCATTTACACTCAACTTTCATAATATAACCGCACCATTCCTACATCATTCTCATGTTCTGAAAAAGTTTTGTTAATGACCGACACTTATTAGACTCAGTGACAATCCAAGCAAGCAAATTATCTGGTGCTTACAAGCTCAGGGGCAAAATTAAATCAGCTTCAGAGTGAAAAGATCAACATCCAGGAGGCCTTAAGTAAATTTCAGAAACCACAATTCTTTTTATATTATGTTTTGGCAAGTTCTTCATGGAAAATTTCTTGAGAATCATTTTATTTTTTCCAGAGAAAATCTTTTCCTCTTTTCCTCTTAGGTTAATAATAAGGTAAATTACAGAAATAATTTCAAAAATTAAAAATAATTGAGTGTAATTCAGGCAAATATCAGAAAATAATCAACAGCTAATGTGTTAAGCAGCAGTTATGTATTTAGCACTGCACTGATTATGTTTAAAGATGAATGAAAAATAAGTGAGGATTAACAGTTTTTTGGGTGTGTGAGCATGCATGTGTGTGTGCATGGGAAAGACAGATCGGGAAAAAATGGAGTAGGAATAGAAGGAAAATTAAACCATAATTTATAACCAAGAGCTCAACCAAACCATAGTTTATAACGAACTAAACCATGGTTTATAACCAAGAGCTAAACTGCCTAGTGTAGAACGCAGTGTAGGAATCTGAAAAGGTCTAGATTCATATGTGCGTGCCAAAGTAATTGGAAAAGTATTTAACAAGGTGGAGATTTTGGAATCTACACACAAATTTTGCAAAAGAATTTGTCATTTAGGCTAAGCTTTTCAACAGTTCAATAGCAAAAGTTTTCTGAAGTAAAAAAGAAAATCTGACTTCAGCATTCAGTTATAAAACAACATTTAAGAGGCAATAGGAAAAAGGACTAAAAGTGACTAGGCCGGGACTTTATATATCTAAATCCATTCTTAGTGGGATTTAAAAATAAACATAGATTGTAAGCCAGACAGTTGCACAACAGTGACTGGAACCTGAAACAGTGTAGCCTGGGGAAAAATAAAATGGAACTCAGTTTTAGAAATGCACAGCAAAATAGGAAAGGTGCAGCCAATCATGTGGAGAAACGATCTGTCGTTCAATGGGAAAAAAGAACCCATATGACTCCCATTATTTACATACTAGTTCCTTTAGGGATTGGACATCTTGGGGACTCAAGAAATTTGGGCAAAGAAGGGTTATTTACACAGCTTGGTACCACCATTGGTGAAGAGTTTGAGTGAGATGGGGTAGTTGCCACTGCCCCAAAGTGCTTAGTATTACTATCTTAGTCTGCTTGGGTTGCCATAACAAAACACCATGGCCTGAGTAGCTTAAACAACAGAAATTTATTTTTGGTTGTAGAGTCTGGGAAGTCCAAGATCAATGTGCCAGCAAGGTAGGTTTCATTCTGAAGCCTCTTCTCTTGCCTTCTAGGTGGCTGCCATCTTGCTGTGTGCTCACATGACCTCTTCTTCGTGCACACTTAGGGGGTGAAAAAAAAAAAAAAAAAACAAGCTCTCTGTTATCTGTTTTTATAAGGGCACTAATCCCATCATGAGAACCTGACATTCATGGCCTCATCTAACCCTGATTACCTCCCAAAGTCTTCATCTCCACGTACCATCACATTGAGGATTAGGGCTTCAAACTGTGACTTTAGGAGGAACACAAACATTCATTCTATAACAACTTCCTCCCTTGACTGTTCAGTCTTAGGAAGGAACTTTTCAAAGTAAGCCCCTGCTAGGATTGCCAAGTAAAATTCAGGACACTCAGTTTCATGTGAATATCAGATAAATAGCAAGCAATATTTTAGTATAAATATGCCTCATGCAACATTTGTAACATACTAAAGAAGTATTGGCTGTTTATCTGAAATTAAAATTCAACTAGGAAGCTTGTAGTTTTGTTTAATAGATCTGGCAAGCCTAGCCTCTCATTTGTGGGTCAAAGGCTTTTGCTGTCTAAACCAACCAAATATTCATTCCAAACCAAGAGAGACTAAGATGAATTGGCCCAGACATCTATGATCACTCCAGCTTTATAAATTGGTATTTGAACAGTGTAATGATTTGCTGTGTCACACAGTCAGCAATTTTTCAGTTACAGGTATTGACTATTCCCATTATTTCCTCTAGCATTTAGTCATTGGAAAGCTTGAGAGCTTTGCTTTAAGTACACTTAACTGAAAGGCGTGTCAAAAGTACTTCTCTCTTATATAGAGTGACTTAAAAGAAGGGCAGACCTGGCTTTTGTTCAGGCCCTGATACTCTGACAAAGTCACTGATAGAGCATTCTGCACATGGGGTAGCTCACCAGCTTTCTGCAGTTTTCTATGAGAAGGCTCTGAGTTAGGGAAAGAGTATTTGTAATCAGAGAACTGGGATTTAAATTCGACTTCCACTGATGTCCCCCATGTGGACTTGAAAGAATTACAGACCTTACCAAGCTTCAGCTTCCTGTACTCCCCAATTAGGATAACAACGTACCCACTGCCCTCAATTTTACAAAGGGGATAATTATAAATAGTAATATAAATGGTAATTATAGACATTCTCATATAACCTACCATGTGCTGAGATCAGCAGATTTATTAATATATTTAACATTCAGCATACCCTATGGAGGTAAATACAATTGTTATCTGTATTTTATAGATTCAAAAATAGAGGTAAAGAATAGTTAAGTGGTACTGCAGGGATTGTTTAATGTATATTATTATTTTATCATCATCATCATCATTTTAGTGCTCAGCAAAGGAGAACCAACAAAGTCATGATCATTTATTTAAAAATTATTTAAATATTCAGTTTGTCCCTGAAAACCACTGTTGGTTTGCTGTGCTTCATAATTTGGAACCTCAGATCATTTTGATTAAAAAAATAGATGCAGCCATGTCTAATATGAACATAGCTTAATTGCCACATTCTGTCAGTTACTTTGTCACAAAGTTAGGTAACTTTGGAGCTAGCAGAAGGGGAACTCTAATCTCAGTATATTCAAGAATTTATGAGGGCATTGACCTGTTAAGAGTCTTTCAAAACCTGTAAGAGCATAATAAGTGGGGGAGAAGCTAAGTGAAATAGAAAGTTGGCACTCAATTTACAGCGTCGAAGAGTCTTCGACTTTATTGTTTCTCTTCACTTGTTGAAACATATTGCCCATTTTCAGATTGTATATTTTACCTTTTTTATTTGAAAAAGCTATTTATTATTATCTGAGACTCCAGTAAAAACATGAATATTATTTCTAAGATTTTGGCACTGACATTTTAAGAGTCACATTTTATATCTACTAAAATATGAAATATGATAACTTTTTAGTCAGGCCAGATGATCTACTTTGAACTGACAACATTTAGAAAATCCTATGTCAAATTATATATGGATAAATACATCAATATGAATCATATAATCATCCCATCCCAGGTTAAGAATCAATGTCGAAGGTCATCTATTCCACACCCACTTATTTTTTTGAGTCGCGGTGACATTTTCACTTAGTGTATAAATATATGTGACTGGTAATACTGTATTTTCTTTCTTTAACTTAGAGTCTGTAAATGGAAAAAAACAATAGTTACAATTCTGGAATATATGCTATGAAAATTCTCTATGAACTTCTCTATTCCCACAAAAGCCCTGTGAGCTAGTTTTTACTCTTCTTATATATATATTATAAAGCTGACTTGGGAGTTCAAGTCTCTTGCCCAAATTCACTGTTGGTAAGTATTGGAGGCAGAATTTGAAGTTTCTTCGGTCTGTCTGATCTGAAGTCCTGTGCGCTGTTCATTGTAGTACATTGCCTCTTGGGGAGGGAAGGGAAGAAAGGGCTAATTGCTGCCTGGAGTGAGGGATCCAGGATACATGTTATTTCTCCACAGATTCTTGTGCATGTATACAGTATATATATCACCATCACCCACCCTGCTTTCACTGGGATGGAGCAGAAAGGAAGGTTATTATTCAAATTCCACTCTTTCTCAATAAATACTTTGACTTGTTCTGAGCTGCTCCAACAAGAAAGAACTATTGGTAACTACTAAGCTGGTATTTCTGGTGGTCTGAAAACTGTAGCTTTCTAAGCTTCTCTATAACTAATTGAAAAGAACTTTGAGAGTAGTAGGTGGCAGAAAGTAGTGCCAGAACTCCCAGGTAATGCTTTTCTGAGGTGCTCCAACAAGAAGAAACTATCGGTAACCACTAAGCTGGTATTTCTGGTGTTCTGAAAAATGTAGCTTCCTAAGCTTCTCTATAACTAATTGAAAAGAACTTTGAGAGTAGTAGATGGCAGAAAGTAGTAAGTGGCAGAACTCCCAGGTAATGCTTATGCAAAACTGAAAGCTAAAGTTTGAGAACCAACATAAGCTAAAAAACTGTGAATGAGAGAGAGAGAGAGAAATTTTATTAGAGAAACCATTCCATTCAATATTTGTTGAGCTCTTACTGTTGGTAAAATATTGAGCTCAGCTTTGTAGGATAAAAACATGAATGCCAAGATGAATAAGGCATTTTCCTGTCCTCATAGGTGTAATCTCCTTTCATATAAAGCATATCTTATGTTTAGTAATTTTTCTAGCAAGTAGCATGATACCAATCACTAGCTGGTAAATTCATAATTGTTTAGTAATAAGATTTGACTCAGTGTGTGATATAATTCACCATCTATAAAGTGCTCAAAAATTACAAATCTGTTTTCCTACTATTAAAATGAAGACACACAATGTCAAATTTAGAATGTTTATGATATTATGATTTCAAATTAAACCGATGGAAAAAACGAATTGGAAATCATAGTACTGCACTGAACACAAGGACATTTGCTGCTAGTATTGTAGTTGGCTAAGCTCAGACATCTTTAATCTCATTTAAGTGATGTTGTAAGCTCTATCATATTGAATGTTAAATACTTATACAAAAATATAAATGACTGAATATTTTCACCTATTGTATTTGAAATCTTCCCCAATTATTAAGTTCTGAGTGATGGCAGAAGAAATATAAAAAACAAGTCATAGAAATTGATTTGATTTTGTGAAGTATAACCTGCCCTGACAATTCAGGTGTTACTTAGAAAGTTTCTAGTTGTAAAATTCAGGTCACTCCTTCCTCCTTCCTTGAGAGAAATCATTTTCAAACTATTTTTTTAAGTTGATGCCTCTTATTCAGGATTTTGCTGATTATTTAAAAATTATAAATATGGAGAATTATGTAGTTTTATAAATAGTTTCAATTAAATTTTAACTATTAAAATATGTCTTTCTTTATATGCAAAAGTCATGCTCCAGTGATATAAATAAACATGTTAAATTAACATATATTATGAATACATGTCTTGATTTTGTAAAAAGCTCTGCATAATGACTCAAAGGCATAATGCTTGCAAACAGCTGGAAAGCAAGGTTGTCTTGCCCTTTCTGAAATACTCTGGGGAATAAGAGATTTTGCAATGAAAGAAGAACACATATATTTAATAAATTTGTTTTTTAATTGGTGTGGAATTGCAGGATAGGCAGGCAAAAGGTTGAGGAAACACATGGAAAAACTGATTATACATATCAGCCAATTATGACCTCAATTAACATACTCATAAGGGCCTGTTTTTTCTTATCCCAGAGATCAAATAAGGAACATCTTGGGGGTAAAGTCATTAAAAGACTTTAGCAAGCAGTTTTTAATTATACATCATTTGTACATCTGTGAATAATTACCTGGTAGTTGCTACCTGGTAGCAGTGATTGACAGAAAGGTACCAATGATTCCAGGCTAAAGATACATCTTTAATATGAATAAAGGATACAATACATCTTTAATATGAATAAAGGATACAATAACTTCAAGCATGAAGACAGTGACAGCAAGGAGCTCTCCAGCACTCACAGTTGAAAGGCAAAGCTGCCTGGCCTCCCAGTCTTCCAGGTGCCAGTTGCCAATGGCAGCCCTGAAGTAGGGTGAGGATCCCTTTAGGTTCTTCTTAGATATGTGTCTTTAACTGTTCTTATAGGGAGCTTATGCCTGCTTAGGTCATTCTTTTTCTTTCTGCTTGTTCAATAGATAAAGGCACTGGCTCCAACCTCAGAATGTTCCTTAGTATTAACAATGGGTGAATCAAATATCAATTTCTTTTGTATAATGTACCTCTAGCAGACCAGCTTCAGACCTTGGTGCCCAAATGTGTTGGATTCTCAGAAAACAAGCTTAAGCCTCATTGTCCATTGTGAAAACCTCCTTTTGCCTTTTTGTCTATTAAAAAAAAGAAGTGGCCAAATGTGGTGGCTCGTGCCTCTAATTCCAGCACTTTGGGAGGCTAAGGTGGGAGGATTACTTGAGCCCAGGAGTTCAAGAACAGCCTGGGCAACATGGTGATACCCTGTCTCTACAAAAATTTCATCAGATGTGGTTATGCATACCTGTGGTCACAACTAGTCAGGAGGCTGAGGCAGGACGATCCATCACTTGAGCCTAGGAGGTTGAGGTTGCAGTGAGGCACGTTCACACCACGTCACTCCAGCCTGGGTGACAGAGCAAGACCCTATCTCAGGAAAAAATAAGTAATAAGATGGCAAAATTATGACACATTTTCCTATGAACAGCACGCTCCAGGGTCTGAGGCAGCTGTAGTTTCAACTGGAGAGATCTAGATAGCATTAAGTGTTTATTTAGGTGTGGCAGACTGAAACCTCTTGACCTGTGAACATATACTATTTGACTAGAGTGATGTTTTGCCTTTTTAAATTAAATTTGAGTATTTTGGGTCGGAGCATTACTACTATTTGCAACAATCCTCAAAATTCCCTATTTATTGCTTTTTGCTTGGCTCACTTCACATCCATTGTAGGCATTTGTCTGTGTTCTGGTTTAATGCTGTGAATCTTAATAAGAGTTTCTGTATGGAGCCTGAGATATCTCTATAAGAAGGAAAAAGTAGGAAGGTTGTTAGTTAAACCACTGGAGTCAGAATCTCAGGAAAACAACAATCAGCAACCAGGCCTAGAGCTGGGGAAGCATCATGGAGGTTTGGAGCGGATTGGAGGTAGAGGTCAGAAGCCTGTGCTGAAAGACAGGGCATCAGAAGCAAAACTCGGGACTGGATGATTGAGCACATGACCTTGGCTAAGTACATGGGCAACAGCTGTAAAAACTAGAGCAAGAAAAGTAGGGGATTCTCTTATATCCCCTCCTGAGTTGTAGAATGTGTAATAAGACAGTTTGGGCTTAGTTGGAACACTTAGCTAGGGCTGATTCTTCAGGCAAATCTTTGCAACTATTTTTCATCAATGCTATTTTTTCTTTTTCATTTTCTATTTTTCGTTCTATTCAGTTAACAGGATTTGGGGACAGTTTTAGATAGGAGGGTAAAACTCTAATAACATTTTTCTATCCCTACTTTTTTTTTTTTTACTTATTTTATTTTATTTTTATTTTGAGGCAGGCATCTTGCTCTATTACCCAGACAGGAGTGATCTTGGCTCACTGCAACCTCTGCCTCCCAGTCTCAAGAGATCCTCCCATCTCAGCCTCCTGAGTAGCTGGGACTACACACATGTGCCATCATGCCCAGCTAATTTTTGTATTTTTTGTAGAGACAGGGTTTTGCCACATTGCCCAGGCTGGTCTCACACTCTGGACTCAAGTGATCTGCCCACCTTGGCCTTTCAAAGTGTTGGGATTACAGGCGTGAGCCACCATGCCTGGCCACAATTCTTTCTTTACTTATGGTTTCTACTCTTTTGATCTTCACTCTCCTTAACACTTTTTTTTTAAAAATCACTTTCCAATTCCTACTGCTGACTCCATTCATGGATTTCCAGAATTAATTATTAATGTGCTCAGTCATGCTGCCCCTTGGGCCTCAAATTTCTGGTGTATATTACCTACACTTACCTCTTCCACAAAACATTGAGTACAATGGTCTTTACATCACTTTATTTCATGAAGTAAGTATTGCTATACCCATTTTACAGGAGACAAGATGGAATCTTACAGAACTGAAATCATAATCCCAAGGTAACACCCCTTCTAATTTGAAGTGTCATCTTCTGACTGCAATTGTGATCTACTAAAGCACTTACGATTTTTAATATCTGAGTTTTTGCCTTCTGCATCTTCCATTAGACCATGAAACACTTGAAGACAGTGGCTAGGACTTACCCATTTTAGTATCCTTCATACCAGCTAAAGTCCTGGTTCATAGCAGGTGCTTAGTTACTGAATAGATGATGAATGAAAAATTTATTAGTAAATTTATATATTTGGTGATACAATCAACAAAGGGAGCCTCATCTTGGGATCTATGCCTTATTTGGCTTGTTTCAGGAACAGGTTGCCTGGGGTTGTTACTTTTCTTCCAGTCTCCAAAGGTTCTAAGGATTTGAGCAAATCCAGACAGAAATAATGAGCAAAGCTGCAATTAGAATTTGGACTGTCTGATTGCATGTCTTCTAAAGTATGCAATACAGCTAACAACAAGGATATGATCAAAACTTATGTAAATAATAAATACTCATCTTTCTTACTCTTGCTTTAACTCAGTGGTACCACCATGTTTAATATTTGCTTAATCAAGCACTAATTTTTTAAAAAGCTATTTCTACATTCAAATATTTCAGTTGATAATCATTAGCAATTTCTCAAGATTTTTTAAATGTGGAGCGCATTAGTTTTCTATTTTAATTTCTGACTTTGGAAATGAATATCTAAGCATTAAATGTTGGACGCATGGTACAGTGAAAATAGTTCTGAACGAGGACTTAAGGAGGGAAGTCAGAGGCCAATGGACTAACTTCTATCTTTGCTGTTAATTATCCAATCACTCCACAAACATGTATTGAGTCTCATTTATCGGGTGAGCAGTGTATAGTTGGTATTGTTGGTGTTCAAACATAGATAAATGAAATGAGGTCCTGGGATCATCAAGTAACTCACTATTTGGTAGACGAAACAAACAAGCGAACATATGAGATAATATAGAAAATATATAAATATGGCCGGGCGTGGTGGCTCACGTCTGTTATCCCAGAACTTTGGGAGGCTGTGGTGGGTGGATCACGAGGTCAGGTGATTGAGACCATCCTGGCTAAGACGGTGAAATCCTGTCTCTACCAAAAATACAAAAAAAAAAAATAGCAGGGCGTGGTGGCGGGCACCTGTAGCCCCAGCTACTAGGGAGGCTGAGGCAGGAGAATGGTGTGAACCCGGGAGGCGGAGCTTGCAGTGAGCCGAGATCATGCCACTGCACTCCAGCCCGGGCGACTGAGCGAGACTCTCTCTCAAAAAAAAAAAAAAAAGAAAAAGAAAAAAAGAAAAGAAAATATATAAATACAAACAGAGAGAGAGAGAGTGAGAGAGAGAGACCAGAAAAAGAAGGAGAGAGAATGCAAAAACCAAGAGGAAAGAATGATCCACTCTCCGACTAGAAAGGTAGCTCTCAATCTGAAAAGTCACTTGGTTACTTTCTCTATTTTGCTTATCTGCTAGATCAATGGTTCCTAAATTTTCATTATTTTGGCTACCACCTTCTTATTTTTTGACATACCTTATTATCAATTTTATATACTTGATTTCTTTAAATGGGCTTTAAATCAATTGACTTATTTTTTAAAGGGAGTATTGTCCCAGACAGTAGTATCTATGAAATCACAGGCTTGAAGAGCTGTTTCTTTCTTTTTGCTAGCATTATACTGAATTTGGTTAAATTACCTACCCAAACTAGGAGCATCAAAAATTACCTCTGAGTATTTAGAGTACCACAGCAAACTCAATGGATGCCAATGTAAAACAAATATATTCCTATTAAAGTCTGTTTTTGAATAGTATGTTACTACCTTCAGCATCGTATGTACCGTCAGTGGTATACAACCTATTACAATTTAGATAATTCTGGACAACATGTCCCTTCTAAAGTCCTTTCTGTCACTTATATTTTAGCTTCTGTAAAAGTTTTTGTTTTATAAATAATTTTCTCAATACCTGTCAGGTAATTCAAACTCACAGAGGCCTGAAAGAACAAGTAACCTTTTTGAGTCCCTGTAGGATTTTGCTAATTTCAAAGACAGAGTTTAAAACAAATGATCAGAAGTAGAAGCGAGATCTCCTCTTCTTGCCTGGGGGTGTTTGAAACAGCCCAGATCCATAAAAAGGAGGAGATCAATTTCTGAACATGTTTATTTAGACAATAGAGGGTGGAATAAAACATTCTCTAATCCCAACTTCACAGAAGCTTTTCTCTTGATTGAAAACTGGTGCTTGTCATAAATATAAATATTGGATTAAGGAGGAATAGGAGACATTAAAGTAAAAAGCAGGAAAATCATTGTGAGCACTGGAGCAGAATAATTATTCTATAATTTGTTTATGATTCATTTATGATTTATTACTTAAATTACACAAAGGAATCATGGTAGCATGTGGTTTAGGAATAAATCTATAGGGAAATTAAAGGAAAACGTGTCTTCTAATAAAAAATGCAGCAATGATTGACATATTAAAAACACAAAGAGGTGTTTTTCCTCTTTGACATAATATTTAAATTCACTTTTATTGCCATATTCTTTTCTGAAACAATGACCCACTTCTCTGTGATTCTCATAGCAGAGGGACTACAGGATGACAGTGTGTTTTGTAAAACTTTATTTAATAATGAATTTTACTTTCTTATGATTTATTGATATTTACATTTTAAAAATTACTCTATTTTGTAATGTAAAACCATGGTGAAAGAAGGCACAGTACACAACCTTTTAATTTGTTATCAAATGACAGTTTTGGTAAAAATACTTATAAACTCATTATCAAGGCAGCTACATTTGTCTTACTAATTTGTGTATTCAATCAGATGTACTAACTATAGTAAGGGACTTCCCACATCTCCCTTGGCCAAAGAATGTATTTAAGAACTTACATCACTTAGTACCTTCATTGACTCATTTAAATAAATATTTTGGGGAACTGTTATGGGG
Source organism: Gorilla gorilla gorilla (assembly GCF_029281585.2). Classification (NCBI taxonomy): domain Eukaryota; kingdom Metazoa; phylum Chordata; class Mammalia; order Primates; family Hominidae; genus Gorilla; species Gorilla gorilla. Next base: position 29,807,664 of record NC_073227.2, on the reverse strand, counting down.
TGAATTTTGTTCTCTAAAAAGATATGTTGAAGTCCTGACAGCACTTCAAGATGTAATCTTATTTATAAATAAGGTCATTAATTAGCTAATTCATTAATTAGATGTAACACGTATTAAGATGAGGCCATACTGAAGTAGGATGGGCTGTTAATTCAATATGACTGGTGTCCTTACAAAAAGAGAAGAAGAAACGCAGAGACACACAAGAGGAACACTATGTGACTATGGAGGCCCAGAGATGTGAATGACACAACTACAAGCCAAGAAAAATCTCGGATTGCCAGCAAACCACAGAGACTAGAAAGAGTCAAGGAAGGAGTCTCCCCACAGGTTTCAGAGAAAGTTTGGCCCTGCTGACACCTTGATTTTAGACATCTAACCTCTAACATGAGGAGAAAGTAAATCTCTGTTTGTGGTAATTTGTTACGACAGCCCCAGGACACTAATAGAGACACAGGGATGTGTTCAGGACCTGTTGTAGACAGTTGCAACACATTGGTAAACAATTCAGACAAAGACTTCTGCACCGGTGGTGCTGACATTCTCAAGAGGGAAGAGCAGTCTGGAGATGTGTTAGATGGTAATAAAGAGTATCAGTCATGCACAGAAGAGGTGGGTGAGAGGGGAAGGATTGAAGGGTGCAATTGTGAGACAGGTGGAGAGATAAAGGTAAGATTTGAGCCAAAATTTGAAGAAGGTAATGGTATCAGTCTTGGAAAAACATTAGAGGAAGAACACTTCAGGGAATGGGAGACCCTAAGTGCAAAGCTTTAAGGCTGGAGCATGATGAAGATGCAAGAGGAAGGGCAGAAGGAGCTGAGACAAGGGCAGTGACTGGGGAGCCAGAGCTTGTAGGGCCTTGTGTGTTTTTTTTTTGCTCAAAGCAATAGGGAGCTATTGGAGGCTAAAGCAGAGGCATGACATGGTCTGACCTACCTTTAAAAGAATCACATTTGTTTCTGTGTTCAGAATAGACATAAAGGGCACGGATAGAAACCAGAGGACAAATTCATAGGGTATTTTCACAATTCAGGCAAGAGACAAGGATTGCTCAGAGCAAAGTGGTGGCCATGGAGAGATTGCAGAATGGTTGCATTATAGAAAGAGCCTCAAGATAGAATCAACAAGATTTCCTGGAAAATTGGATGTGGGGTGTGAGAGAACAAGAGGAGTAAAGAATGATTCCTAGACTTTTGTCTTCTCAAAGAATAAAACTGCAGTCATCTAAAATATGGAAGCAGATTTAGGGATGGGGCAGGAATAGCTTCCATTTTAGAGATGTACTTTATTTTTCTTCTCAATTCTTTGTTTTCAGGTTTTGTCTGTTTCATTGTTTGGTATCTAGAATATTTGTTACTTTTATATGTTTTTTTTTTTTTTTTTTTTTTTTTTTGAGATGGAGTCTCGCCCTGTAGCCCAGGCTGGGGTGCAGTGGCGTGATCTCGGCTCACTGCAAGTTCTGCCTCCCAGGTAAATGCCATTCTCCTGCCTCAGCCTCCTGAGTAGCTGGGCCTACAGGCGCCCACCACCATGCAGGATAATTTTTTTTTTTTTTTTGTATTTTTAGTAGAGACGGGGTTTCACCGTGTTAGCCAGGATGGTGTCGATCTCCTGACCTCGTGATCCGCCTGCCTCAGACTCCCAAAGTGTTAGGATTACAGGCGTGAGCCACCGCGCCTGGCCCTATATGATGTATGTTTTTAAAGTTATTTCTAGTTTCTTTTACTCTAATCATTATTTTTTTCTCTTTTCCTTTGATTTATTTTTATTCTATCACTGAAAGATTTTCCTGATTTTTCTACCTCCACTCTTTTCTCTCCCTCCTTCTTTCATTCTTTCTTTCGATTGTGCTACTCTTATCTTCCTAGTTTTTAACTAACTAGTTTTTAACCAGGAAAGCCTATCTCATAGATGCCAACCACACTCAGAAAAAGACAGTCTGATCCTCTTTTTCCAGAAATAGGTGTGCTCTACTTCAGAGCAGATGACTCATGTGAGAGTTGCAGGATGGCTTCAGACGGTGACACATGTGCAGTAAAACCAATGGTTGTGTGCCTTTAAGATCCCTCCATGGAATGGCTCCAGAGTTTGCTTCTCAATGATTAAGGCTCCTTTCCCAGAATATGCCCATAGGTGTCCTAAAACGGATTCCTGACTTGTCAGCTTTTTTGATGGGTTTTAAAATGCGTGTCTGTAAGAGATTTAGATGATATATATTTAGATTTAGATTATACATATATAAGCCATAAATATATGAATTTATCTATATAAGCTTAAATTATATATATAGCTTAAATGTGTATATTTAAGCTATAATGTATATTTAATTTTAATTTAATATAATTTTAATGTAATGTAATTTTATTTTTTATATAATGTATATTTGATTTAATATGAATTAAATAGAAGCTATATTATAGCTTAATTTAAGCTATATATATATTATATATATAAATACTTATATATATATATAGCTCAATATTTAAGGGTTTATTTTCCCTTTATCTTTCCAGCTGGGAGGAGGGAAATAGTCTAGTGAAGGTAGGGGTGCATTCATTTTTCCTAGCTTTGGAACTGCTATTAAGCTGTTGAGCTTGTTTGACCAGAAAATTCTTTCTGGCCTGGTTTTATGCCCTGGAAGTTTGTATAGCATATGCCTAAACACCTGCATCCCTCATGTCAAGAGCGTGTTGTCTGCATGAATAAAATTCACTCTCTAATAATCTTTTCAGTTTGTACTCATTCTACTCAGCTAAAGGCTGAATTGATTTTCTCTGACCAGAATAATTTTTTTTCTTTTTTGAGATAGAGTCTCGCTTTCTCACCCAGGCTGGAGTGCAGCCCCACCATCTCGGCTCACTGCAACCTCCATCTCTTGAGTTTAAGCTTTTGTCTCAGTCTCCCGCATAGCTGGATTACAGGTGCATGCTACCACGCCTGGCTAATTTTTTTTTTTTTTTGTATTTTTAGTAGAGACAGATTTTCACCATTTGGCCAGGCTGCTTGAATGCCTGACCTCAGGTGATCTGCCCAGTTCGACCTCCCAAAGTGCTGGGCTTACAGGCATGGACCATTGCACTTGCCTGGCCACCAGAATAAATGAAAGTGTTGGTGGGCCCTACCTGGATCCATTGAGGAATAGAAGAATTGTTTCCCTGTAGAATATTTTTCTAGAGACACATGTAAATAAATGCATGGAACATTTCTTACCACATACACTTATGAGAACATGCAGGTCACATTTAATGGTACTACCTGGACAACATGAAGGGATTTTGAGATTATTTTAGGGTTAGTGTATATTCATGTCTTAGTTTTCTATTACCACATAATACATTACCTCAAAATTTAGTGGCTTAAAACAACAATAGGCATTTAGTATCTCACAGCTCTTCTGTGGGTCAGGAATTCAGGAGCTTAATTGTGTTCTTCTGGACAGGGGTCTCTCATGAGGTTGCATCCATGTAAAGGCTTTAGAGAGTCTGCATTCATGATCAAGGTAGTTCATTTATATGGCCAGTTGGTGCTGGCTGTCGGCAGGAGGCCTTAGTTTCTCTCCATGTGAACTGCTCCATAAGGCTGCTTGAATGTCTTCATGCGTGGTGGCCCACAGAGACTGAACCAAGAGAACAAACAAGGCAGAAGCTAAAATTTCTTTGATAACCCAGCCTCTGACGACACATGGTGCCATTTCTACAGTGTCCTATTGGTTAACACATATCAGCCCTATTGAATGTGGTAGTAGGCTGTCCAAGGGCATGGGTGTAGGAGGCTGGCTCATGTTGGGAGCATGATTGCAACAGTATACCATAATGAATACACTGGATTATGGAAGAAATATCAATTACTACCTCATTTTCCAACTTGATGGAGTGGCTGCTGATCCAACAGTACTCAAGATTAGACTGATGAAACCAGGGTCTCAGAATATGAACAGGGCCTTTTTCACTCCACATACCTTTGAACGGCCTACTTATGTGTTCTTTGTCTGACATCTATTAAAACTAAGAATGATATTACTTCTATTAAAGGGAAGATTTTTCTGATATCCCCAAGTCAGGGTGCAACTCCTCTGTTTTTGCGTAGTACTCTTTACATAGTGCTTCTTATAACTTGCACTTAACACATTGCATTGTGATTACTTTGCCCTCTATCAAGCTGCCCGCTGTGCTGGAAGCCATTGGCTTGGATTAAAAGTGACAGTATTATTGAAGATTTTGCTGAATTAATCAGCTTTGATTTTGCGTGTCCATTTCTGCCCCATCTATTTAATGAATAATTGATCTGTCAAACAGAATACTAGCTTTTTATTAAATAGCTATATCATATTAGATGCCAATGTAGAGAATGCCAATGTGGCTTAATTGTTTTCATCAAATGCATTCCGTCTCTTTAATTAAATTAAGTATCCACTCCAGACAACTGAAAAAGCCAGACTTCTCCTTTAAAATTCCATGATTCAATGACTTGAGGGTTCAGCCCCAGTCAGTGCAATTTCTTTTGAGATGGAGTCTTGCTATGTTGCCCAGACTAGTTTCAAACTTCTGGGCTCAAGTGATTTCCAAGCCTCAGCCTCCTGAGTAGCTTGGACTACAGGCATGTGCCACTGAGTGTGATGTTATTAACATGCCAGTTTTCTATACAAAAACTTTGTTTCTTTTCACTTTGGTGGCATACTGTGGAATGCAACCCAGCTCCATTTGTTCAATGCACATAATATTTCAGTGATGCTGTATTCTGACAACCAATTTCAGCCTAAAATGAAATAAAACAGAAAAACCTCCTTTTTTAAAAAAAAATCAATCTTTTTTTCTACAACATAAATAAAATGAAAGTCGAACATTCAATTCTAACTCTTGAGTTGACAGGCGTATATCCCACACGTTGAGGCATTGTTATTAAAAAGACAATTATGTCTTCACTCTAGTGGATTATTGGCTGTTCTAAAGTTTGTCTCATAACTAACAAAAAGTTAAATCATTGAGAAAAGGGAAAACATGCAGTTTCTCTAAGCTTATCTTACTGAGAATGCAAACAGTGATCCTGATCTTTATCCTAACATGTAATGCTTGGAGGCATTGGATTCTTCCATGGTTGATCTTGTACCCTTCCATCTCTCTAACTATACCTGCCGGCTTGAGTTGGTCCTACAAAAGCCTAGTGACATTGAAGAATGTTATCCCCCACCCCTCCAAAAAATGTGTGGTACATCTGTATAGCTGTTCATGGGATTACAGAATGAAGAGTTAAAGCACCTTTTGCCATGATGAAAGGAAAAAAACAAAAACAAAAACAAACAAACAAAAAAACCTTAAACCAGGTGAAGAGATAGAGTTGATATTGGTGGCTATATATTTGTCTTCATCAATGTTAACAAACCAAGATGTGACACTGTTAATTCCTTAATTGCTCACTGATATGATTTGGCTGTGTCCCCACCCAAATCTCATATTGAATTGTAATCTCCATAATCCCCATGTATCTATGGAGAGACTTGATGGGAGGTGATTGGATCATGGAGGTGGCTTCCCTCATGCTGTTCTTGAGATGGTGAGTGAGTTCTCATAAGATCTGATGGTTTTATAAGGGGCTCTTCTCCCTTCACTCCTCTTCTTCTCTCTCACACCTGCTGTCATCTAATATAAAGACACATGCACACATAATGTTTATTGCAGCACTGTTCACAATAGCAAAGTCTTGGAACCAACCCAAATGCCCATCAATGATAGACTGGATAAAGAAAATGTGACACATATACACCATGGAATACTATGCAGCCATAGAAAAGGATGAGTTCATGTCCTTTGTAGGGACATGGAAGAAGCTGGAAACTATCATTCTCAGCAAACTAACAAAACAACAGAAAACCAAACACCACATGTTCTCACTCATAAGTGGGAGGTGAACAATGAGAACACATGGACACAGGGAGGAGAACATCACACAATGGGGCCTGTCAGGGGGTGGGGGTCTAGGGGAGGGATAGCATTAGGAGTAATACCTAATGTAGATGATGAGTTGATGGGTGCAGCAAATCACCGTGGCACATGTATACCTACGTAACAAACCTGCATGTTCTGCACATGTACTCCAGAGCTTAAAGTATAATTAAAAAAAAAAAGATGTGCCTCTTTCCCTTTCACCATGTTTGTAAGTTTCCTGAGGCCTCCCCACCCATGCAGAAAAGTGAGTCAATTAAACCTCTTTCTTTTATAAATTACCCAGTCTCGGGTTTTTCTTTGTAGCAGTATGAAAATGTATGAATAAACTCATTTACACAAATGACTTCATATTCTTATTGGTGTTTTTATGTATTCTAATATACATATTTAATTTCTTAGAGCTAAAATCCCTAATGTGAATTTTGATTGTGTTTTTCCTCTGTGTTATGGGCTGAATTGTATTATCCTCCCTCACAAAAAGAAAGATTATAATACGTTCCAGTACCTCAAATGCAACTATATTTGTTTAATGGGACTTACAGAGTTAAATTAAAATGAGGTCATTAGTGTGGACCCTAAGCCAATATCACTGCTGTCCTCATAAGGAGATGAAATTTGGATACAGACATGTAAAGAAGGAAGACAATGTGAAGACAAAGGGAGAAGATTAGCCATCTTCAAGCCAAGGAGAAAGGTCTAGAATAGATCATTCCTCATAGTCTGCAGAAGTAACCTACCCCACTGACACCTTGATTTTGGATGTCTAGCCTCCAGAACTGTGTGAAAATAAATTTCTGCTGGTTTATCCATTCACTCTGTAGTGTTTTGTTACAGTAGTCATAGCAAGCTTATAAATTGCCCTAAGGGCGTGACCTGTTATAACCTGCCACTGAAAAGTAGTTCATAGTCAAAATGGTTTTATAATCTAAAGACAGCAGGAGAAGTATCCCTAAGGTAGCAGAAGTATCTCCTAAATATAAGAGTTTCTGCCTGTTTCCAGAATATCAGAGTAGGTATGACAAGAATATTCCTGGTGTGGCATGAGGAATAGTAGTAATGAGATAATATTTCAATTCAGATAGTATTCGGTCTTCAGCAGCATCAAGACATTCACCTAATAAAATATTTCTTACAAAGATTTGTGAGTATTAAATGTGATAACCACAAATGTACTTAGATTAAAACAGTCTTAGCACATAGTAGGGTGCTCGCTACATGTTCTTGTTCTCCTATCAGTTTGTAGTCAAGTACAACTCACAGATTCTTTTTCTGCTTTTCTTTTACCTCACTAGTCTGTGTCCCTAATTTAAGGAAGCGATCTTCTTCTCTTTTCTCTATTTTCCATGAGGATATCTTGTTAAGAAATATCATCTTCATTGTGATTACTTGTTGCTCTAATTTTTAAAGATCCCCTTCAAATCTAGTCCTAGCAAATTTTTCTATCTTCAGAGGTGTCTGAATTAATGAGTATGCCCTGTAGTCAGCAATTCAGATCTTTGATTAAAAATAGACATACAGGCTGTCCTTGTTTTGCACAGAACCATATTAACTGTAACTCATGCGAAGTGAGGAATTGATCACTATGAATGAATTCATTTAACATAATGCTGGTACTGTGGAAAGCATGGACTACCTGTAAGATTTAAAGAGATGCCCTTCAATTTATTTTCCTATATTGTGGTTGACCAATACATAATATCAGTATGCCTTATTCAAACACACGTACATACAATAGATACACAAACACACACCCATAATTTTATTCAAAATTTATTTTTCTCATTATTCACAAGCATATTCTTGCTTTTCTATTTACTTGAAATGATTTCTCCTATCCATTCCTGTTCTTCCTATTAAACTTCCTGCATACTTCAAAGTTCAAATTGAACATAATCTCTTGGAGGACTTATACTAAATTCTCCCAGGAAAGTCAGTTTATCTCTCATCAGTTCTCCTAGTATTTTCAGTATCTCTTAATATGGATGAAATGGATCACCTTTGGCTGGTCAGTGATGAGGCAACATTTTGGCTGTGAGGAAGCACTACCTACCTCCAGTCTGTGTGCTCTGGGTGACTTGTTTTCAATTGCTGCATTCTTGAAGTACATTTGGGCCATTACAGACTGTTCAAGGATGCTAAAAGAGAGGCCCAGCCATATGCCTTGATTTTCTTTGAGAACGGGGGAGTCTGTGGGAGAAAATTAGAAGCAAAAATTTCAGACATATGTAGACCTAATGACCCTGATGGCTGGAGTACAAGAGGTGGTGCTTGACTGACTAATGTTCTGCAATGATGCTTACACCTTAATCTCTAGATTCTGTGACTATTTTATGTTATATTACATGGCAAAAAAAGACCTGGCAGATGTGATAAAGGCTATGGACCTCGATATGGGGAGATTATCCTGGAGGCCCCAGTGTAATCACATGAATTCTCAAAAACAGAAGAGGAACACAGAAGAGTCAGAGAAGTTTGATGTAAGAAGGACTCGGCCACCATTGATGCCTTTGAAAATGGAAGAAGGAGACACAAGCCAAGGAATGCAGGTAATTTCTAGAATCTAAGAATGGTCCTTAGCTGACATCAAGGAAATGTGGATCTCAGTTGCACAGCACAAGGAACTAAGCTCAGCCAGCAGCCTGAATGAGCAAGAACAGAAACATTCCTCTAGAGCTTTCAGAAAGTAAGGCAGCCCTGCAGACACCTTTATATCAGGCTTGTGAGATTCTAAATAAAGACGTGGCAGTGACCACTGGACTTCTGATGTATAGAAAATGTCAGACAATAAATTTGTGTTTCTTTAAGCTTCTAACGTTGTGGTAATTAGTTGTGGAAGAATACAGAGGGAATAGAAAGGGAATGTAGAGTAGAGAGGGAAATGTCTGTAATAAGGACCATCATGAAAAAACAAAACAATAAAGCCTTTAAGAGAAAAGCACCAAGAGTAAAAGTCTTGCAGAGCAGGGCAAACCTTAGCATCCAGGCCTGAATTAGAATCTGGAAGAGATCCCAAGAACCTTGCATGTCTGTATACAACTATCACCTGCAGCGTCTCAGCTCCCCAGTTCTCAGGAGCCTGTTTTCTCTTGTGAAGCCGATGACTGTGGAACAATGGAAATAGTTTTGTTACTAGGGAGTCCACCAGCTGTGCTATGTGACTATGTTCTGAAAAATTCAGGGTAAGCATAGGTTCTTCTGTAACCTGTGAGAAAGGGAGGCAGATGCAAGTTGGAGAGACCAGCAGTACCATGGACAGTGGCTTGCATGGCATCTTAGGCCTACTTAATGCTAGACTTCAAAGGAACAGGACTAAGAAAACTGGCAGAGCTGCAGATAAACATTACGCTTATACGTGAGAAGCTCTCCCCATGCAAGGATTCCCGAAGTCCCAGAGTGAATGAATGGCTGGGGAGATCCCAGGATCAAATCAGGTGCTTTCTAATAGTGCCCACCTGATTTGATCCTGGGATCTCCTGAGCCATTCATTCACTTTGGGAATTTGGAGTGTAGACATGTTAGGAAGCACTTGTAAGTGTCTATTCTTGGTAGCTGCAATCAAATTCTCCTAAGTCTGAAGCTTGTAGACATTTGCCATATGTTTAATAATTTTATCTTCTATCTTGATAAAGTAGGTGGACATCAGAATTGTTCATTTTAATTGAGTACTTGTGCTGTTCTAAGCACATTTCATAAATTAACACATTATTCCTTAGAAGAACCTTCTGAGATAGGCGTTATTCACTGTGGTTTACAATTGAGGAAACTGAGGCATGGAGAGACTGTATCATTAGTCCAGAGTTGCATAGTTAGTATGTGGTGGCATTGGGATTGAATCTAGACAATATGGCTCCAGACACCATGTTTTTCACAGCTGTTGTGACAGACAGAATGAAAGCACCCCAAGGTGGCCACATCTTAATTCATGGACCCTACTAATATATTTTGCTACATTTTTAAAAAAAAGGTTGCTAATTAGCTGACATTAAGATAGGCAGATTTTCCTGGGTTATATGTGAGGAACCCATGAAATCACAAGGGTCCTAAGGAGTGGAAGAGTGAGTCAGAGGGAAGATTGGAGTAATACGATTTGAGAACTCAATTCACCATTGATGGCTTTCAACATGGAAGGCATGCACAAGCCAAAGAATGCAGGCAGAGTAAAAACTGACGTCAGGAATTTGTGACCAGCCTGGCCAGCATGGTGAAACCCCATCTCTACTAAAAATACAAAAATTAGCTGGATGTAGTGATGCGCTGCTGTTATCCCAGCTACTCGGGAGGCTGAGGCAGGAGAATCGATTGAACCCGGGAGGCAGAGGTTGCAGTGAGCCGAAATGGTGCCATTGCACTCCAGCCTGGGTAACAGAGCAAGACTCTGTCTCAAAAACGAAAAACAAACAAACAAACAACAAAAAAACAAACAAAACAGCACAGAAACTAACTCCTCCCTAGAGCACTGGGAAAGCAACACAGCCCTGCTGACACCTTGATTTCAGTCCAGTGAGACCTACATCAGACTTCTGACCTCTAGAGCTAGAAGGTAATACATTTGCAATTTTGGAAGCCACTAAGTTTGTGGTAATTCGGTACAGCAGCAATAGAAAACTAATGACTCTGCTGACTACTGTTCCCAGATCATATCAGGGATTCTCAGAAAGATAACTCTCTTCCTCTCCATCCATCCTTAATGATATGTTAAAAAGGATCCTGTTTGCCACACATATCGAGTCTCAATGTTATTGTCCTACCAGCCACCACCACCTTCACTCTCTGATCAAATTATCACTATTTAGAAATTATGAAGCTGCCATTGCCAGAAATATCCTTTCTCTGAGTTCCCATATCTGGATGGCCACCACCCCAAGCTCCCCTCCAAATAATATAATTCTTTCTCTGGCTATCCAGGCATGGGTTCAACTCCCCAGTAAGATTGTTCAGGGTACTGAATTTAATGCTTAGGGCATTTCTCATTCTTTCTACATATTTTTCCTGTCCAAAGAGAAAACAACAGAAGGAAGGAAACCTATTGGCCACCATTTCTAAGACAACAGAGGATGGTTTTTTTCTGTCTGGAAGAAGACTCCCTCAACTTGCATCTACTCAGAGCCACTAACTCCTCCTCCCACCCCATTTTTTTGATGGTGGTCAGGGAATGGTTAACTATCTTTGTTTACATGTGAAAACTAATTTAGTTTTAGTCAATAAAATAACCATTGTAGGCCAGGCGCGGTGGATCACGCCTGTAATCCCAGCACTTTGGGAGGCTGAGGTAGGCGATCACCTGAGGTCAGGAGTTTGAGACCAGCCTGGCCAACATGGTGAAACCCCATCTCTACTAAAAATACAAAAATTAGCTGGGTGTGATGGCGGACACCTGTAGTACCAGCTACTCTGGAGGCTGAGGCAGGAGAATCGCTTGAACCTGGGAGACAAAGGTTGCAATGAGCCGAGATCACGCCACTGCACTCCAGCCTGGGCGACAGAGTGAGACTCCATCTCAAAAAAAAAAAATTGTAAAAAGGAATATTAAAAATAGAATGTTTGACATTGGGCATATTGGTCTCACCCTAGAAGTTTTATGACAGAGCGAGGCACAAGAATGAAGCATCCAATGATCCTCAATAAGGACTCACTTTAAAAATGTACTTGCCTTGCCTCATTGACTTTGAGGAGAAGCCTATAGCCTCCCAGGAAAGTTTATTTACCTTTGCGCCGTAGTGTTTGTTAGCCTTTTCCAATCTGCCAAGAGTGAAAATGAGAATCTCAGGAGTCTGCTATTTCTGACAGCGTCTACAGCAAACCAGATGGCATTGTCCCTTGGAACAGCTAGTGTTCATGTTTATGTCATCCTTGGTCTCTTAGCTTCTGAGCCATAGGTCAATAGTTTTACTCATTTCAACGTGGACGACACTTGCATTTTAGTGACCAGCCCAGCAAGAATCCCACCAAAGAAGACTTGCTGTTCTACTCCCAGAAACACCCCAGTGTCCTTTAAAGTTCAGAAAATGCCAGAGGAACAACACTTTCACTAGACTAACTGTCCGTTTACACTGAAAATGTCCTAATACATTTGGAAACCTAAAGCGAAGTAATCTGACCTCTTGGAGGCTTTTGAAATAATTGATCAAAGTGATAAAGATGTTCCACTAGCTACTTTACTTTTCTAGTTTGTCTTTCAATATCTTTGTCCCACAGTGACTTTCAAAAGAATTGCTTGAATTTGTCTAAATTTAGTGTACCAAAAAAAGGATACCAAATCTCATCCTAACTTCTTCAGACAAATAGCATCCAACTTATATTTTTCAGAGGTAGTCCGTGTAAAAGTTGGCTTTATCTTAAATATAGACAATCTATGAAACTCTGTATGGAAATAAAAGATTAATGAGGGTTATTTTTCACTCTTAAACAAAAATTTCCAATAGCAAATAATCCTGCAATTTGCCAAGGTCCCATTTATGCTTGCCATTTGAGGAGCAAAATATATCGTGTTAAACAAGATAGACGTGGTATTACTGTATATTGCTGTATTACAATGTTTAATAAGTATTTTATACTGAAATCACACAACCCTAGGTAAAAATTCTGGTTCCTAAAATTATTAGCTGAGCAAACATGGTCAGATTACTTAAATTCCTTTACCCCTTGTTCTAGAGTTTCTTTATCTATAAATGGATAGCAAGAGCAACTAACACGTAGGATGATTTAGATACAGCAAAAAGTAGGCATTCATCTGTTACTCTTAGATTTCTAAACAATTTATTGGGCTTTAAGCAAATGACTCCACATCTGCATTGCAACAATAGATACTACCATTTCATTAGCACTAATTATGTGTAGTAATAGAAGGTATATTATTCAAAAATTAATATATTTTACTTCATTTTGAGGTAAATCTCTAACTTAATCAAACTTTCCTATTCACTAAATAATTTTTATAAAAGTAAAACCTAAAATTTATAATCGACGAATGAAAAAAATCATAGATTTCCCATTGCTGAACAGAAGTCTACTAAAATTTCAACTTAAAATCACAAGTCTATCAGTTACTTGATTATATTTTGATTAAAATATATTTTAAACTGTAATACAAGACTATTAGTCTACTAGATTAAATTTGTTTAAGCATCTCAGAAACATAAATTGCCTAAATGTGCAAATCCTTAGACATGAGAATCCAATTCTATAATTTCAGATATTATAGTTTTGATTTTGTTAAATCTTTTTGTTTGTGATTTTTCATCTGGGATTGAAAGACACATCGCTAGTCAGACAGGTCATTAGCATTCATTTAACTGGGGTTTTTTTTTTTTATCATTGCTACTTACTTTTAATTGTCTTAAGATTGGAAGATTCATGGCCACTCAGGCAATTGCCTTTCCAAATAACAGAAGCTGGACCCAGTGATTTTAGCTTAGCCGGCAAGGTACCCAGAGCTGCAGATATTGTGGGCTTCAAAATATTCAAAAGTAGTTGGCCTCTTAGTTTATGAAATGTAATATCTTACCTGCTTTCATTTCTCAACCAGCTAAAACATTTGACTGGATTTTGCACTTTCTTCTTTGCATTTGAAGTCTTACATTCTTTCTCTATTTCCTTCCCTTCCTCCCTTCTTTCCTTTCTTTCTTCTTTCTCCTCTTCCTCCTCTTTTTCTTTCCCACACAATCTTGCAAATACTCAAAAAGTCTGAATAAATTTTAGTGATCTCTATGATCTCTTATGGCTTTATGTGACTTGCAGATACAACTTCACTCCAAGGTCATTTTACAGACACAGAAGAGGATTCAAAACACAAAATTTAGAAAACTAGAGCAACTGAAAAGTTAGTAAATAAATGCTCAAATAAGTTTATTCATCCATGTAATGAAGGAGTGATAAAAGATGTTTTAAAGCTCTTTGGCAAAATCAACAGAAGAGAGAAATAATCATGAGTCTGGTATGTATTGTTAAAAGTTGTTTTTTCCCCCAAAAAGAAATATATTGGATAAAACTGCCAAAAAGGAATAATCAAAACTGAATAGATATGTAGATGCAAGCAAATACTTAACATTTATAGGAATGTATATAAACATGGACATTATATCTTATTCATTAGTGTTTCATAAAATTTTAAATGGCAAAATTCAAATTCAATGATTGGTTTCCAAGAATCTTTATTTCTTTAATTAAGAAAAGATTTAAAGTACCTCCCTTGAACTAAGCATTATATTTGAATTGCTTCATACTCTTCCTTCTTTATTCTGAACCTATCAATTTAGGTAAGTACAGTTACAGGCATACATAAATCAAAAAGATGAGTACCCACAGCTACAGTTGCAGCTACAATTGTTGCATTAGCCATAAATGACCAAATATATTTAAAATACATTATGAGCAATATAATAAGGATTAATTATATGTAACTTCTTTGAATCATTGTACTTGAGGATTATTCATACTTTATGTGTGTGTATCTTTCTATACATGTGAAAAGTCAACACACACACATACAATGAGAGACTTGAGTTCAGCTTATTTATTAGTCTTAAGGCTCCATCACTCTGATCATCACTGTTCTCACATCTTATCTACACTCTGGTATGGGCAGCAGCAGATTTATTTGTTCATTCAGGATACATTTATTGAGTATCTACTGCCCCTGGAGAAACGTGTTATATGCAGAGGATCCTGAGATGAATAAGATTCAGCCTTTACTCCAAGGAGGTCTAATTTGAGAGAAGGCCATGCAAGCAAATAGTTATGAAACAGTTTGATGCTGTAATGAGACATGGAGCAAAGCAAACCTAGATGTGATCAATGCTGTTTGGGGTGAAAGAGGACTTCCCAGCAGAAGAGTTGTTTGAATTAAGTGTTGAAGAATATTCTAGAGCCTAGCAAGTAGTCAGTGCCCAAGGTTGAAGAAGCCTATTTGAAGCAGAAGGAACAACATAAGCAAAGCCATTGAGACATTCAACAAATGCTTATTGAACTAGTGCTCTGTGCCAGGAAATGGTGTCCTTACAATTGCGTTGGGGAGGGGCATGACTATATTAGTAAACTAATTCAGGTGATTTTGCTAAGTGAGAAATGGCATGAAGAAAATAAAGCACAGTAAAGTAACAGAGAAATATGGGGAGGACACTTAGCGTTTGATGGTGTGGTCAAGGAGAGCTTCTCCGAGGAGGTGACAGTTGAGACCTGAATAAGGAGTAAGAACCAGCCATGCATAAGCATGGAGGAAAAGCTACAGGAAGGTTCTGAGGGCAAAGTTCCTAAAGCAGAAATGAGCTTGGCTCATGTGAGGATCAGGAAGGTCAGTTTGGTTGGAGTGATTTGAAAGAGTGGGAGGATGGAAGGAGAGAAGGGGCAGAGGGTAGGCAGGAATCAGATCATAGAGGACCTTATAGACCAATGGATGGAATATGAACATCCATCAAGTGCAGCAGGAAGCCATTGGAGAGCCAAATAGAGGACTGACATGATCTTATTATTTTATCAAAATTCACTTAGGGGGTTGGGTGGAGGACATGTTTAGGGGAAGAGAAAGGGGAAAGGAGAGTCTCTTACAGAGGTGCAGAAAAAACATGATGGTGATTTAAGTTGGAATGGTCGAGGCCAGAAGCAGAACAGCATATTTGGGACACTGTAAGTACTTATTATAGCTGGATATATATATATATAATTTTAATTTTGATTATATACATGGAATGAGATGGAGATTAGTTGGGGTAAATTGACAGTCTCTGGGTTATAAATGCATTTTTTAATTGCATGGATGTTGAAATTGATTCTTTTGGCAATGTGAAAACATTAAAGTGTTTTAAGGAGAAAAGAAAAGCAATGACACAATCAGATTTGGTTTTATGATAGTTTGGACTGCAGCAATGTGAAGAAGGAATTGAGAGGAGGGAGATTGGTGCTAGGAAGGCCAGATAGAACCCTAGGACACTGGTGCCTGTGAAAACGGTTGGGGGATTAAATGAAGGGATGTGTGGTAAGCATAAAGGGATCTAGGATGACACCCAGTTTTTTGTTTTGTTTGTTTAATGTTAGTGACTGGAATAGTGATGGCCTTCTTTAGTAAGATTTTTTTAAATGCCAAAAGGGGAACAGGTTTGTGTTGGTGATATTGGATTTGGTGTCTTTGTGGGATTTGCAAGAGGAGATGTCTATTAGCAGGTACCTGAGCAAGGATAGATAAGGCAAGGCTGGAAATCCAATTTTGTAGATGTAGCAAGGAGCTCATATACAAGTATTCATGATGGAAATGAAATACAACATGGGTATTGGAGGACATCTATCCAAGTGTCAATTCAGAGGAACAGCTCACAACCATGGGGAAATCGAAAGTGTTATAAACACATGCAGAGCATGAGTGTTCACCAGTACTAGGTCAAGATTCTAGGCATGGCTGGAAAATAAGAAGAACTTTAAGAGAAGTTGATTAGTGGGTACAAGTATACACAGTTAGATAGGAGAAATGATAACTGGTATTCAACTGATCAGTAGGATGACTATAGTTTACGCTAATCTATTGTACATTTCAAAATACTGGAAGAGAATAATTTGAATGTTTCTCAAATAAAAAATAAATAAGGTGATGAATAGCCCAATTACACCAATTTATACATTATATGAATGTATCAAACTATCACGTGTACCCCCAAAATATGTACATCTATTATGCATCAATTAAAAAAGTAAAACTTTAGTTCTATACAGATTTAAAATCTTAATAATGTCAGTAATTATGAAAGTTTGAGCAGCTTCATTCCAAATTTAGGTAGTTTTTGGTCAAGGATCTAGATACAAAATACAAGAGACTGTTACAAGTTGATATTAAGTGAACATTTTGGCTCAGCATGAAAGCTTTTGTATTGTTTATCTCCTTTAGGGAGGAAGCCATACCTCAGCATCACCAAGCCTGGCCCTTTCAGTGGACTGAGTGGGAGGACTTGGTTAGCAGAGGGAGTAAGGGAATGAAGAAAGAGGCAGTTTGAAACAGTTCTGTTTACATCAATATTTCTTAAGATGTGATCTGAGGACCACTTGCAACAGAATCGCTGAGGATTTTTGTTGACAATGGTATTTATTACTGAATCCTACCCAGATCTAGTGAATCAAAATCCCTGAGAATAGGGCTGTGTCTCTATTGTCGTCAAGTCATATATTTAGTACTCCCTACAGCTTCCTTTGGGCCTGCCTCCAATATTTATAGGTTATCTCCAGATCCTGGCTTCTTAAACTCAATTCTCCTGGCATCCAGAGCAATTCACCTTTGGTAGGTAAACCAGGCAAGTTAACACAGAATACAGCAGTCAGCTTGGCCAGAGCAACTCTGCTCAGAATAATTATTGAACTCACACCTAAAATACAGATCTGAACTAGTAAAAGCCAAACCCTATAATTCACTTTGTAGTAGAAGCAACAAAGGACAGCACTGTCACTTGAATTACTTACTGTGGTAGTATTTTGCTCTCAAGCTGACCTCTAATTTTATAATTTTATGTTTGCATGTAAAAAAGTCAATCTATTTATGGTACTTAACACAGTCTGTGGCACCTATTAAGTACGTAATACATGGTAGTTATTATCATTTGTTTCTTTCTTATTTTTGTTACCATTTGCATTTTGAGGGGAAAGTTGTGAACTTGGAAATTAATTTCTTTAAGGAAATTCTGAAATTATAGTACTATAAAAATAATAAACCATAATTATTATAATAGAAACTTTATTTTAAAAACACTCTTGGTTATTGATTCCCTTTCTAAGACAGGGAAGTAACCAGAATCAAAAGGTTGTACAGACTGAAAAATAATTTTCAAAAATGTGTATTAATATTCAAAATGTATTATTTGTTTTAACATGTGAAACAGGGGAGGAGGATTCAAAGCAGAACATAGGAGGCAGTAGAACATTTCCCGAAGGGTCCCTGTCTCCACACAGCAGCTAACTGGACAGAGGAGGAATAGTGTTGCAAGGATGCTCAAATCAAGATCTGAAGAATGTTGACAGCGAAACAATAATCCAGCTGTAGGACTGCAGCGATGATACAGTTAATCAAATGCATCAACTTCATAAATTCTGATATGTTCTGAGATGTCTGTTCCCTGAAGATAAGTCTAATAATCCTAACCTGATGTGTCTTCCAGGAGTCATAATGTGGCTCTGTTTAATGGGAAATCAGCTAGGAGGATATTTGCACTTGGAATTGGAAACTGTGGAAAGACATGGAGACAAACTGAAAATTCGTAAACTGGATGAGTTGGGAGACCCCACTGGTGCATGAATGCAAAAGAACCAGGGTGCTGATGTGTAGATCTTGCAAATATTTACTTTTCTTAGTTAAACATTTTTAGCTTAAAAATCTCATATCTTTTTGGGGGGAAGCACTGTCTAAATAAAGCAGATGCAAGAAAACGGTGAAATAGTGTCTTTAGAATTAGAGAGGCTCTGTGAGGGATTAATGAGTTGACTTTCTCACCATCATACCCTCATCATCAATCATAGGAGTTGATAAACCCCAGGCCAAATCCAGTCTCCTGCCTGCCTGGTTTTCTAAATAAAGTTTTATTGGCACACAACCACTCTCATTTTTTACATCTCCTATAGCTAGTTTTGTACTACAACTGCAGAGTTGAGTATTGCATCAGAGACTGTATGACTTGCAAAGCCTAAAATATGTACTATCTGATGCTTTACAAAGTTTTCTGACCCTGATCTTGTATACAGCCTGGCAAAGACTAAGAGTCAACTATTCTTCAGTTAACTTAAAATGCGTGTTCTCTATACATGCTGGTCTAGCTGATTAACCTTTTTGAAACTCAATTATCCCCAATGCTAAAATGGGTATAAAATCAATCTTACAAAATTGTTGCATGTAGTAAGTACTTGCAACACTGTTTATGCATAAAACACAGTATTACATTCTTCCGTGTTCTTTCCTTTCATTTAATGGTAACCGGTGCTGCTTTAATCCAGAATGGTCAGTGGCATGCTGACTAGTGATTTTACAGCTTTCTGCATTTTTCAGATGTACCGAAATAATTTACCCTCCCAACTGAATCAACAGTTCATAATTATTTATTACTCTCTTAAAATGCATTTTTTCTTTTCTCTTCTGTTGTCTTTTTCTTTCTCTCCTTTATAGCTAAATATATATTTTGCTATAAATCGAACAAGTCCTCTTTTTATTTTTATATTTACCGCCGGGGACTTAATTCATTTGATTTCTCTGGAAAAACACAATATCCTAAAAACCTGCGTTGTCTGGATGCTTTGCTGTTAAAGCAGTAAAAACAGCATGGTAGTATATTTTAAGAAAATGTCCTAAATCCTGTAATTTTGGGTCATCCCCAATCTGCCAACTCTTTTTGAATGAATACAGTAGACCTAGGCTCCAAGGGAGCTGTAGATAATGAAAGGACCAATCAAAGAAAACACTTTTCTTTCATACCTTGGGAAAGCCAATGAACTGAAGGAAAGTGGCTTTGATGGCAGAATTTGGTGATGTGGCCCTCACCTCAGCTTTCTGAGACAAGCCTGGCTTTCATCCTATGCTAATTTTGAAACAGGAAGAAACTTCTTTCTAGAACATTGTGTGAAGACATTCATGGGTGTATTCGTCCATTTTCATACTGCTGACAAAGACATACCCGAGACTGGATAATTTATAAAGAAAAAGAGATTTAATAGACTTATAGTTGCATGTGTCTGGGGAGGCCTCATGATCATGGCCGAAGGTGAAAACACGTCTTACATCGCGGCAGACAAGAGAGAAAAGAGAACCAAGTGAAAGTGGTTTCCCCTTATAAAACCATCAGGTCTTCTGAGACTTATTCACTACCACAAAAACAATATGGGGGAAACGACCCCCATGATGCAATTATCTCCCACCAGGTCCCTCCTACAACATGTGAGAATTATGGGAGCTACAATTCAAGATGAGATTTGAGTGGGGACACAGTCATACCATATCAATGAACAATATTTTATCAAAGGTATTGTAGGTGGGACGACTTCACATTCACCACCACCACCCCCATGATGTTTCACTTGACAAAACCCCTTGAAACACTTATTTTCTTCTCAATCTCCACAGGCTTCAGATAGATAGTAACCCATCCTCCACTGGCTCTCCATCTCCTCGGAGGGTGGTTTCCACTTCCAAATCTTCTGCCTGGAACTCAGTTCCTCTCCATTTCTTCTTTACAAATATCTTGGTCCTTTCCTCGCTTTTAGCTCCACACCTGGTACCTGCAGTAACTGTTTAGTATGATCCTAAGTAAGGTTTTACTGAGGGGGAAGATGCATTTGTACTAAGCAAACAAAAGATCTTCCCCTGCTCAGGCCCCATTATTCTAACAGAGTAATTCAGGGTTATAAATAGCATCAATAACAAAAGCTTCTTTCTTCTTCTTCCCTGGCTCAAAGCCAGGTGGAGGCAAGCTTTGTTTTTGTTCTTTTTTTGTTTTTATTTTTTCCTCTCCAGGAAAGGTAGATGGAGATAGGGAGGGGGGTTTCAAAACAGTGCACACACAATTTGATTTGACTATGACTTTAGCAACATGCCAAGTTAAGAAAGACAATATCTTTATTCCAGGTTATGGAGGTCAACTCCTAAAAGCAACAGCAGAAATAAAAATGCAGTGTTAACAGTTTTTACCATTTACAGAGTCAATAGACTTCTTGTAACATATATATAAATGTGTTTATTCATATGTTACAAGAAGCATTAATAAAAATTGCTTTTGAAGCCCAATTATGGTTTACTGAAATATTTGCCCATTAGAATTCATCCAAACAGTTGAAAATTTTTATTGTAGATGGCAAAATATAAATATTAGTTGAATTAGTATAATTATAAGCCAATTTGCCTTAAGACAAAAGTAGCCTATGTCTGTTTGGAATTCTATGAGATACAGACCATTGTGTTAAACAAGAAACAGAGAATGAAAGCTGAACAATTAAGAGAGTTGGGCCATGATACAAGGCGTTGGTTGCGCTAAGGACAAACTAAGTGTCTTCTAATGCAAATTTGGGGATTTATTGAAGTAACAATCCTCAACACTTTCTCTGTGCTTCAACACAAGTTGCTCTGGAAAGCAGGAGATTTCAAGTGGCCCCTGAAGCTGCTCTGTTTAATTTCTCACATGCTCCTGGGGATTCTCAGTTTTCCACCACCTAGGATAGGATTGAGGCTGAACAGAGAAGTCAGCACACGGTAGGTTCTCAATAAATATTTTTTCAGGGACTAGATGATACTATTTAGGTTGGTGCAAAAGTAATTGCAATTCTCTAATGACCAGTGATGATGAACTTTTTTTCATATGTTTATTGGTTGCATAAACTATAGTGAGATACCATATCATGCCAGTTAGAATGGCAATCATTAAAAAGTCAGGAAACAATAGATGCTGGAGAAGATGTGGAGAAATAGGAATGCTTTTACACTGTTGGTAGGAGTGTAAATTAGTTCAAGCATTGTGGAAGACAGTGTGGCATTTCTCAAGGCTCTGGAACCAGAAATACCATTTGACCCAGCAATCCTATTACTGGGTATATACCCAAAGGATTATAAATCATTCTACTATAAAGACACATGCATACTCATGTTTACTGTAGCATATTCATAGTAGCAAAGACTTGGAACCAACCCAAATGCCCATCAATGATAGACTGGATAAAGCAAATGTGGCACATATACACTGTGGAATACTATGTAGCCATAAAAAAGAATGAGTTCATGTCCTGTGCAGGGACATGGACGGAGCTGGAAACCATCATTCTCAGCAAACTCTCACAGGAACAGAAAACCAAACTTCTCATGTTCTCACTCATAAGTGAGAGTTGAACAATGAGAACACATGGACACAGGGAGGGGAACATCACACACCGGGGCCTGTCAGAGGGTTGGGAGCAAGGGTAGGGATAGCATTAGGACAAATACCTAATGTATGTGGGACTTAAAACCTAGATGACAGGTTGATGGGTGCAACAAATCACCATGGCACATGTATACCTATGTAACAAACCTGCAAGTTCCGCACATGTATCCCAGAACTTAAAGTATAAAAAGTATAATAAATTTAAAAAAGTAATTGCGGTTTTTGCCATTACTTTTCATTACCGAAACCACAGTTACTTTTGCACCAGCATAATATTCCAAATGGAATATGCCAAATGTTGATTCTAAATATTAATATTCCAAATTGAAGGAAACCCTGAGACAGTATACTTCCATTGTGCAATTGCACATTTGTTTTGTTTTCTAATTGCATTGTTGTTAAGGTAATGAACCCTGGAGCCAGACGGCCTAGGTTTAATTCCGAGCTCCAACATGTTTAATTATATATTTGTAGGCAAATTGGTTACCTGCTTGTGCCTCAACTTACTCATCTGTAAAATGGAAATAATAGTAGTACCTGCTTCATTGGATTGTTGTGAGGATGACGTGAAGTGATATGTGTTATGTACTTAAAATAATTCTGGGCCCACAGTTAGATCTACGTAAATGTTATTATTCCCTGTGTTTTCCATCCCATGTTACAAATGTATTAGTCTGATTAGGATAAGCCATGCTGAGCCCCTAAATTAACCCTGAGTTTTCAGTTCCTTCAAGCAACAAAGATCTATTTCTCATACTTGGCCCACGTCTAATGCTGGGTAATGGGGAGCTGAATTCCTCATAATTAACTGTCAATCTAGGCTGAGGATGTCTCCCCCATTTTGGAAAAACACAATCCAGAATATGTGGCTTCTTGAGTCTCTAGGCAACTATTTGCTGGAAAGTCTTGCACCAGCAATTACATACTCTGGCCTGGAAATGACAAGCTTTACTTCCACTCAGAGCTTGGTGGTCAGAGTCATTCACATGACTCCACCTAGTTGTAAAAGGGATATGAGGAGAACTTATGAATATTCAGTGAGCAGATCAGTCAGTGTCATTGCTCTGATGAGCCAACTCCCATATGTTAATTGTGTTTAACTCTATTTCTGATCTTTTAAGACCCATATCTTATTCATCTTTATTCCCCCCAAGCCCAGTGTCTAAGTAAATGTTTCTCAAAGAAAGAAGGAAGGAAGAAATGTAGGAAGGAAGGAGGCTTGCCTTATCTTTGGAAACTCAACAATTGAGGTAGATATATGCAACAGCCAGAAAACTGAAAAAACAAAACAAAACAACCACAACAAAAGAAACTCAGACATTACAAAAGAATTAGCTACTTTAAAAAATGGGTTCACCTTACCGAAACAGAAAACTCAGAGAGTGAATATTGTTAATCAACATTTGATATAGTCGACTCAGGAATAAATCTGTCACATATACCAATATGCATCTGTGAACAGAAGAAGGGAACAATGATATTTTTTTCTGTAATAGAAGCTAAAGTTCTGCTTCTGAATATTTATTCTTCCCAGTGTTAAGTGTTATTACTCTTTCGATTCTTGTTGAGCCTCACTTAAGACTCTTTTGTTCCGTAAATGGATTAGTCTTCAAAACCTAAAACCATTTCATACCAACAGCCTGAATTAGACATTATTTTTATGCTGTCCTTCTTTCTTCTGAAAGGGAAAGTGAATAGAGAGGTAGAGATAGGACAAATTAAGTAGGAGTTGAAATACTGGTCCAATGTCAATCTTAGATACATTACCCAGTTATCCATCTCCTTACTCAAAAACAAAAATCTATTCAAAGTTACAACCCATTTAAAACAGTTATTTGGAATCTAGAGTTCCTAATACTACCTTAATTTCCCTCCACTTATTTATTTGTAAGCTTTAAAAAAAAATAATGTAAAGTTGGTAGAACTCCTGTGATTCAAGAGGCACAATAGAGAGAGGATAGAGAAAGAAAAGGAAATTAAAACTTTCACATGCTACTCTGTATGGACATGATGTATGCAGGGAATTCAGTGTATTGGTAAAAGCAAAGCTTCTAGACCTAGATTGTCTGGGCTGGTATTCCAACTTTCATGCTTATTAGCCATGTTACTTTATGAAACATGCTGAATCACTTTCTGCATTCCTTTATTTAGCTCTAAAATAATGGGAACAGTAGTAACTACCTCATGAGGTTAAGTGAGGATTAAATTAGTTATTATATATAAAGTGCTTATTTTAGTGTCTGGCACATAGTATGCACTCAATAAATATTGCTTATGGTTACTGGATGTTTAACTATATGATTTGTACAGGTTTATGTCATTTTGTATCTGAATGTGAAGGTTAGGCATTTTGCTCAAGGTCACGGAGCTAAGGAAAAGCTGGCAGAATTAAAACTCAGCTAACTTCAAGCCTTGGCTTTTTGTGGTGTACCAGGGACCTTGGTGCTAATGAGAAGGCCAAGAAGGAAGTCAGGGAAAGTGTAGAGTACTGGTTTCTGGGACCTGCATATATGTTTTTTTCTTTTTTTTATTATTATTATACTTTAAGTTTTAGGATACATGTGCACAATGTGCAGGTTTGTTACATATGTATACATGTGTCATGTTGGTGTGCTGCACCCATTAACTCATCATTTACATTAGGTATATCTCGTAATGCTATCCCTCCCCCCTCCCCCTGTTTTTTTCTTAATAGACTTTATATTTTAGAGGAGTTTTTGGTTCAAAAAAAATTGAGTAGAAGGAATAGAGAGTTCCGGGATATCCCCTACCCCCACACATGCACACCTCTACCACTGTCAACTTCACACCCCATAGTGGTATATTTATTAAAAACGATGACTCTGCGTTGACAAATAATTACTACCTAGTCCATAGTTTACATTAGGTTTCCCTCTTGGCGTCATACATCCTGTGCATTATAACAGAGTGCAATGACATAGATATACCATTGTGGTATCATACAGAATCTTTTCACTGCCCTAAAAATCCTGTGTGCTCTACCTGTTCTTCTCTTGTGCCCTTGTGACCCATTGCAACCACTGATCTTTTTCCGGTCTTTATCATTTTTGCCTTTTCTAGAATGTCATATAGTTGGAATCATAGAGTCTACAGCCTTTTCAGCTTGGCTTTCCCCACGTAGTGTACACACTTAAGGTTTCTCCTTATGAAGCCATGTCTTTTCATGACTTGATAGCCTATTTATTTTTCAAGCTGAAAATAGTCCATTGTGTAGCTGTACCTCAGTTTAATTATTCATTCGCCTACAGAAACATATGTTGGTTGCTTTTAAGTTTTGGCAATTATAAATAAAACTGCAATAAACATCCATGTGCAAGGTCTTGGTGGACATGTTTTCAAATTGTTAGATTGTATATTAAGAGTATATTTAATTTCATAAAAAACTGCCAAACAGTCTTCCGAAGCAAATCTTATTTTGCATTCCCACTAGCAGTGAATGAGTTCCTGCTGCTCCACATCTTTGCCAGCATTTGGTGTTTTTGGTGTTTTAGACTTCGGCCATTTTTGGTTTTAATTTGTACTTCCTTAATGACATATAATGTTGAAAAACTGTTGAACAATATGCGTCTTTGCCCTTCCTTGTCTTTTAATTTCTACCTGTAAACCTTTGTGGAGACTGTATTTTGCAGCACAGTACACATTTCTTTTTGCCTTCATGGAATTACATGTTCTTCTTTTGTGACAAGTATTCTGACAATTTCTTTGAAAGAACCATCTCTTCTCAACTCTTAGACTCTGAGTTTCAGAGGGAGTGGATTCTGTCCTTTTTCTTATTTCAGGGGTGAGCAAAGAACAATCTTTTAATCAAAGTAATTGCTTCAGAAATAAGTACCTGACTTTTGGAGCCAATGATACCCAAGGAAACGTTCACTGATGTTATCAGGGCTTTCTTTCCTACTGAATTTGAACCTGGGAGAACATAAGGTCAGAGTTACTTCAGTCAACTTGTCACCAAGAGGCTGGAGGAAAAGTATTTGTAGCACATTTACTCTAGATATTGCATTCTGATATCTTTATTGAGGAGTTTATGCTACTTAGATTCTCAGAACTGCCTTAATTCCCATCTTTAGTTTAAAAGCCTAGCCTTTCTATCAAGCCACTGTACTTTTCAAAATCCACACAATTAATTGTTTTTCTATTTAAGGCAGCCCATCCATTTCTATGATATATAACTAAAGTTGTTATTTGATAAAGCACATGTGAAATATCACATTTCAAGTTATCTCAATTTTAGAAGACAACTAATCTCTTACAAGAAATCATACCATTGCCTTATTTATAAATTGAAAATATTCAGTGTGAATCTCTTGACCAGAAAAAGTGAACTTCAATTTCTACTTTCCATTTAGACTTTGATTGTATTCCAGTTGCCTCATTGGTGAGGTAGTCTTAAACATGATAAACCCTGAAGGAGATGGCTAATGCGTGTTTCATTAGTCAAATTCCAGACTCCAGCAAGCATCCTTGCTAAAGCCGTTCGCCGTTGAGATTGGTTGTGGAAAAAAATGCCATTAGTTTGAAACTTTATTAACTTGAACTTCTGCAGAAGACACGCAGTCTGTGCAGTTTCCTCTAGGATGTTGTCTTGGCCTGGAGGCAACCAGCTTGGCTGGGCATGGAGGAGACAGCTCTCATTTCATTAGGTTTTTATGCAGTGGTTATCATGATAGCAGCCAACTCATTACAGAACAGGCCATATCCAATTATTCTGAGTCAATGAGGCTCCAGTGACAAGGTAGTCCATGGGGTAATTGAGAGTAGGAAAAGGACTTTAGATGAGAGCATTTATTGTTCCTCTGATGAAGAAGGATGCCAAGAAGCAGCTTCCCATTTTCCCTAAAATGCAACCTGTACCCCTCCTAAATTCCCCCATGGCTCCATATTCCCTGACCGTTTGACTTGAAGGAAAGAGAAGAGTGATCTCCTTCTTCTTTAAGTGCCAAGTAAATAGGAAACTCTGTAGGAAATGAAATATTGACATAGTGATCATAGCAATACAGTATAAAAGGATTTTGCTTATATGTCCATTTCCATTATGGCTTCCTTTCAGTCAAAGAGAATCTTATGGACTTTCTACATATTTTATGTCTAAGCTATTGTGAGTAGTGATTAATTTGGAATGTTAAAGACATATGGTATTTACCTCCTCCGATCGGCCTTTTTATAAAATTTCATAAATAAGGTTAGTGATACTCAGCACTAGCCACTCATTAAAATTGGTTTGTAACCAAGACATTGGTATTATTTTAAAAGTTCCCTAAGGAAAGATAGTGGCATCCAACATAGAGTACCACTATAGCCTTTTTAGCTATAGTACTAGCCCAGATTTTTACATATTTACCATTGGTTTTACCAATTGATTTTCATGGTTATCAGGTGATCATTACATTATGCGAAACTTCTATTTGTTAAGTCTAATGTTATTAGTAACAAAATTATCTTAATTAAACAGAGGCATTGGTGTGTGTGTATGTGTGTGTGTGTGTATATATATATTACTACATAGTAAAATATATATATTTTACTACCTATATATAATATATATATAAGTATATAATATATATAAACATATATATGTTTACTACTAATATATGTATGTATGTATGTACTACTAATATATGTGTGTGTATATATATATTTTACTATGTATATATATATTTTACTATGTAGTTATATATATACACACACATATATTGGTAGTACATACATACATACATATATTAGTAGTAAACATACATACATACATACATATATTAGTAGTATATTAGTAGTAATATATACATACATACATATATATATTAATAGTAAACATTTTCTGGAGGAGAACTTGCTTCATAAGTCAGAGGCAGGTGAAGAAAACAAATTTGGAAATGAAAAAATAATGAAGATCTGGATGTGAATATAATTCCAGCAAGAAATCAGAAAACTATAAATGTTTACTATTAATGGGGAACTGTTCGGTAGATCAAATTGCAAATGTAAAAACTTAGTTTAAAAGGCACAAAGTATAGCATAGGTAAAAATGCATGAAGAACATATTTGTGTATTTCACTGTATTACCGAAAGCAGTTGCTTGTTGTAAATATTGTCTTCCCCTAGAGACGTTTAGACACAAGAATTGTTCCAGATATGGCATGAGCCTAAATGTCTCTAACAGAACACAGTATTCTAAGGTTCTGATGTGCACTGCAACCTCTAAGTAAGATAAAAAGAAACCAGGTGTAATCACAGGCCTATGACCTTAGATATTTTCAATATCAAATCATCAAATATAGAGATTTCCTTCATAACATTCCTGAGAAGTGGCCAACTGACAGCCAAATAGAAAAGAAGATAAAAAATTCCAAATATAAGATCTTGCCTAGACATCACAAAGCCCAGCCATGTGGGACAAACAAGGAATTCTGGCTATATATATGGCTTAGAGCAAAAAACCTACAGGATTTCCTGCACTAAAGTGAGGGCCATAATGTGATGGCCTCAGCTCTAAGAAGCCACCAAGCACTGACCCTTCCTGATGTACACTGTTTCTTTACCAATATCCAGTTGGACTTATGTATATGGTAAATGCCCTCTAATATTTGCATAGTTATGATTTCTATAATTATACATTATCTTTTGTGAATGTGGTTCCAATTTCTAATTAAAATGCTAAGCATGAACATATCAAAGCATCATTTTGTATGCCATAAAAATATAGTTTTTATTTGTCAATTAAAAAATAAATAGGCCAGGCCCAGTGGCTCATGCCTGTAATCTCAGCACTTTGGGAGGCCAAGGCAGGCAGATCATCTGAGGTCAGGATTTTGAGACCAGCCTGACCAGTATGGCGAAACCCCATCTCTACTAAAATTACGAAAATTAGCCGGGCATGGTGGTGGGTGCCTGTAATCCCAGCAACTCTGGAGGCTGAGGCATGAGAATTGCTTGAATCTGGAAGGCAGAGGTTGCAGTGAGCTGAGGTCACGCCACTGCACTCTAGCTTGGGCAATAGAGCAAGACTCCATCTCAAAGATAAATAAATAAATAAATAAATAAATAAATAAATAAATAAATAAATAAAAATTTTAAAAGAGGAAGTGGGAAAGACAAAAATCAATACTAGCACAATTATAAGTGAAATGGTATTCCTGTTCTGGCTTCTCTCCTTTCCTCTTTCCTAAATAATTACTACCAATAATTGCAATTGACTTGCCTTTTAATTTCGTGTATGGTTTGTTCTTATGTGCAGAAGTTTTAAATTTTTATGTAGACGCTTCCATCAATTTTTTGTCTCATGTAATTTTAAAATTATCTTTATCTCTGAGCAGCATTTTTCTTCCTGAGATCAAATTAAGCCATTCAACCATATTTTGCTCTGTTCTGATTGATTGATTATTGACTATGTTTTACTCTCTTTTCCCTCCTACCTTCATCCCTCCTCCCCATTATAATTTCTAATGCTGGTTTCTATTTACCAAAGACTTACTATAGAGCCAAGTATTGCCCTGAGAATTTTACATCTTATATCATCTACCCACCAGCCCTGCATATTATTATTGTTCTCATAAAAGTTAAGAATTGCTCAAAAGTGTTATGAAATTAAGCAGATGTATTTTTCCAGCCCAAAACCTTTGGTCATAACTATTATGCTATTCTCCCTTATTTGTCGTTGGTTGCTTTTGTTGTTGTTCATTAAAAGATTTTGTACTTTTGGCCAATAGCTCATTTCAAAAATATTGAAATGTTTATTTCTATATCTCTAAACTCTATAATAATATCCTAACATATGGTGTAACTCAGGATGCCATGAGTTGGAACATATAAATCTGAGAGCACAGCTTCCTTCACAGAACACAGTAACTGTCTTTCTTTACATTGTTGCTGTTGAGGAGTTATTTTAAATTACAAGAAATTTGGTATTGTATCTTTCAAGGTAACCTGTTTTTTTTCCCTTTCAGCTTGTTCACAAGTCTCATTTCCTAGCTCCATTTCCTACATACATGCAGGCCCCAAGGTATACTAGGTAAGCAAGTTATGTTGGCTGGTAGGTGTTCAGAAGTAATTTTGAACACCAATGATTCCTGTTTTAGCTTGAACACACTAAATGCAAAGATTCTTCAGATGAGAACAGCCTGAGTAATGGCTCACTCAGTAACAGACAATTCTTGCACTATTTGTCTCAAATGTTGATGTGGCATTAATGCTGCTATGGAACTAGATTTTTCAAAATCTCTGTGACTGAGAACTGGACAAATTATCCTGTTTCAGGTCTTGGCATAGGTGCACTTAAGGGCATGCATCTGTCTTGATGTGTCAAGAAAATGTCCTCTTAAACAAGGTGTGGGAATTCTCACCAGCTGGCTCCAGTAGGTTGTGGGGCAATGGGGAGGGTGGGAGAGATGACTTGGCATGGAAATTGGTGCAAAATCTGCAGTGCTAATAGATAACAGCTGGAGAAGGTAATGAGTCATTTTATGAGGACGAGGTGAGCCGTGTTTGTGCCAGGTCCGGGGACCACAGTGGCAAATGTGGTACAGACGGCAACCTCAGAATCCGAGAATTCTAATTAAGGATGAGAAAGGAACAGGGCACTGACAGGCTGTCAGCAGAAGAGCAGAGCACTCCGACCACAAAACCACTCGGAGGTTCCCACTCTGTCTTTGCTCTTTCAGAGATAATAAACGGATCACATTTTTAATTCCTGCAATTTTAGGGTAAAGTTAACCAGCAATGGGCATTCAGCCCAGAAGTGGCAGCATAAGTTAAGAATTTTATTCTTGATTTTTACAGTCCAATGTGTGTACACAAACACTCTGCTCCTTGCCCTGGTATCTATGGAGTAGCAGGACTTTTTTTTCACTCTGTTAAGAAACACACACACACACACACACACACACACACACACACATTATTTAAATTGCAGAATGAATATATGCAATGCAGCATTTTAGAGGGAGTCCAAGGAGTTGGAAAACCACTGGACATCATAGATCAGAACTCTTGGCAAATTGTAATATTGCAATTTCAATAAACTCATAAGTTTTTCCTTCCCATTCATGTCGTTTTAGTGGAGGCCCCATACAGCCATGAGAGCCTCATGCTCTTTGAAATGAAACTAAAGGGCACTCTAATCATAGATTGTTGTTTCTTCCTTTCTCGCTTCAAACACCAAAAAAAATATTTTATGTGTTAGTCAGCTGTTTCAGTGACTTTCCTCTATGACACCTTAGCTCTTGTTGAATCTCTATATAGAAATAAAAATTATCAATTAGGCCTGCATATTTGTCTTGCTAGAATTATACTTTCACCTCTTTCAGAGAAGTAGAAGATTGAATATGCAGCTTTCTTATAAGCACGTGCCTTACAATGATGTTGAATTCAATCATGGGGTTGGATTCAGGAGTTCTTGGAATACAAACAACTATGAACAAAATTACTGAGAGCTCCATTCTCAAGAAGCCAAAGTACCTGTTTAAATTATTTGTGCATAATAGTGATGATCAACCTTAACAAAATTATCCAGGTCTTTTAAAACTCCAACCAATCAATGATAATTTCTGTTTTGTCTAAGAAAACTTGTGAGAATAAAATGAGAAATTAAAAGGTAAGTCAATACTTTCTATGATAGAATACTTAAAATAACCAAACGAGATATATATGTTTTTTGTTCTCTTGCATTGTTACAGAGAAAAAAATGAGACATCCATGATCCATAGTTACCAAGATGGAAACTTGTGTCAAAGAATAAATGCTCTTCTCTTCTCCAACAATAGCCACATTCTGAGGATTTCACAAATAACAGATGTTATCTCTTTGCCGATTTTTCCCTTCCTTTTTCTTGGCATAATTGTCATAGTGATAATTTCAATGCTTCTCTCTGTCAATGACTTCTAAGTCAGATCCCTAATTTTGTCATCCAGAATTCAGCCTGAATTCTGTTACTCCTGTATATTTTCCCATGACTATCCCTCTATCACTTTGGTCTCAGTAAATCTGAATTCACTTACAGACAACTTCCAATGCAGCACCGTAGAACTGTATCTGTGGCTTTCAATGGTGCCTCCCTTTGCCAAGTCACTCAATTAGAACAATTTATTCTTTCTGTTAATTCCTTTTCTTCATATATTGGACATTATCAGAGTTAAAAGGTGCCTTTGAGAATATTTTAGTGCAGTCTGCTACAAATTCAGGAATCTCTTTCAGAATGTTTCTGATAGATGTTAAAATAACTTGCTTTAATTGCACACTTGCAAGTATTAAAAGATAAAGGTTTTTAAAGGTAAAATCAAGACTCTCATACAAATATAGAACAAATGCACATCTCAAAAATTTTATTTAACTCCAGAATTACTGAAGGCACCAGTAAGATATTATAATTGATTCAAAGTGACTCTCAAAGAACCACACATTCTAGGCAAATCTAGAATGCTAAAAAGAATTTACAAGTACATCCAAAAGGAGTTATAGGGCAATCATAATTTAGACACCACAAATTTGCACTTCAATAGACAAAAGTGATTTGCATTATTTTCAGTTTTTATAATTTACGTAGTTACAAAATATCTCAAAGACAATGAAAGCTTGAGATACCCAAAAGGCTGCATCAGACAGGATAGCCAGTGGCTTTTGTTTTGTTTTGTTTTGTTTTTGTGTTTTCTTTTGGTCTATTTCAAAATATTTCACAATTTTTCTTTACACAGGTAAAACTAAAATTGTTGTGAATAGGCCATTTTCTTTTTTGACCTCATACTGGCAGAAGGTTTTCCTAATACAGAAGTAAAATGTTCATTCCTATAACGTTCCTCCTTGTTTTTCATGACACCTATTAGGGTAGCTCAAATGATTTTAGATTCTCTGAGTAATCCTTCAATAAATGCAGGCACTATTTGTCCCATATTTCCTTCCTTTTTCTTTGTTAAATATTGTCAATTTTTTAAGCTTTTCTTTATATAAGACATTTTTCAAATGTCTAAATACCTGAATTAGTCTCCTCCTCTTGACAAGCTATAGTGTTCTTGTGTGTTTTACCCATTTCTAAGTATTAATACATAGACATAGTGGTTCTGCACTGAGAAATATTCAGCAGATTAGTGGGATACTTAACTGCCTTGATTGGACATTGTTTCTATTATGTAGCTTAAAATTATAAGACCTAATTTTAAGAGAGAGAGAGGATCAGTTTTGTCTATAAGCATAGCCTTACTGATACACTGGTCCAAACATGTTGTCTAGTTCCCTTCTCTACAAAACAATAAACTAATAACATCTACTGTGCCTTGAAGATAGTAATGACCCATTGGGATATATATAGATACATATATGTATATATGTATATGTATAGATACGTGTGTACGTATATATGTACATATATATATACACACCTCCATTTTTGTGCCCCTACAGCTCTGAGTCCAGGATATTCTAACTGATTACTTAGACTATTTTATAGTAATCTGGTTTCTTCTTTTCGTCTCTCACTATTGCATTATTTCCATTTCCATATGATTTGACTTTCTTTTATCTCTATTCCCAGTGCTCACCATGGCACCAGGCTCAGAGTAGGAGATACTCATCTGCTTCTGAATGGATGAAAAGATGATTAGTTCTACCAGGCCTGCTGTGTCTCTGAATTTAAATATGGATGAATAATCCAAGTGATGGTTGCAGAATCCTTATGTCGTAGTGACTTATTACTAATTACAAATACTATGATATACAAAAAAAAGGAACATTTACACAATTAGAAAATAAAATCCCATTCTTGGCTAGGTATCTGACAATATTCTCTAGAGACAGAGTAGATTTCAATTACAGTTAGGTTATAATGTATTGTTATTGTTCCTTTCATTACCAGCTAATTTTTTTTAGAGTACCTCTGCTGTGGTCTGGGATGCCTTTAGTAGGGTTTGGGATCACAGCTACCTATAAGTAAAGATATAGAAAGTAGAAGTATCCTGCATATGTATCTGAAATATAGGTAATTCATTTCCTGATGTAGGGCGTGGGACACTTAGGGTTACACGTATCTGGATGTATCTGGAATGTATGTATGTATCTGGATGTATCTGGAATGGCCTTACAAACCATCAGAGAAGGAGGAGGTAAACCTCACATACCTAATTAGCATCAAAATCTTTCCATTTTCTCCTTTGGTTTAAGGTTGCCATCTTGAGGGGAGGAGGGAAGATCAGGGATAAATTATTGGGATTTAAACATTCATTCAGACTTTCCTCACCATAACAACCTTTGATTTGGTAATTGCCTAGCACCCATAGCCAGGTTTTCTCAAAGTTAAATAGATGAAAAGTAGATCATTATGATTTCATTGGCAGAATCTGACCACTATCTACATAGATTTATTTTATTTTATATCTTAAAAGAAAAATAATGTTGGTAGTTATTTTGTTTTAATGAGGAAGTAACTCTTAGCCAAGATATGATATATGTCTTTAAATATTTAAGGGCTCTCACATGGAATAATTATTTGAGTTTTACTATTTGACTTCAAAGGGGATAACTAAAATCAATAGATGGAAGCAACAGGAAGCTAGATTTTAAGACAATACCAAAGAAAGGGAACATTTTATTAGTCAAACATACAAAAATGGAATGCAACTGATTCATGAAGTATTAAGTTCTTTATACATGGAGGTGCTCAAATAAACATTGGTTACATAAGCATTTAACAGGGCTATATGTATTCATATGCATCTCTTTGGGCAAGATGTGTGTTAACTGTTTGCTAAGATTTCCTCCCACTCTGACAATATTTCTATACCCTTTCTCCAACTAGTGAAGGCTGAAGAACCAGTTTCTTATACTATGAACATGGCAAACACAATGGTTCTCTTAGTCATTCCTATGCTAGTTCACCCATGACCTGACCCAATATCAGAATGGAGTTGTCCTACTGCAGGTCAGCTGCAGTGAGTTAGAAAATCGTCTGGCATAGAATAAGCACTTAATACATGTTAGCCATTATTACTGTTGTGGTTTTTGTTGTTGTCGTTGTTGTTGTTGTTTGCAGGGAAGAGCACATTTCCCAAGCTCTAACTCTTCATTTACTCAGCTGGATCTGCCAACACAACTGAGGATAGGACTGTCTTTCTATTCTGAAAATTGACACCTGAATGCAGAAATTAAATGGAGTGATGTAAAGAAAGAGTGATGGGTTATGTTAAAATGAAAAGTGCACTTTATGGTTTATGTGGTGTTTTTATATCCCTTACCTCATTTGTGATTTTTCCAGTAGCTTCAGGAGATAGGTCAGGAATTATCATTCTGTCTCTGACATGAGAAAATTGATAGCTAGAGTGGCTGTGTGGCATCCACAAAGTTACTTATACCCAATAGTGCGGGATTTTAAGCACATCTGCCCTTAGATGATAAATCCAGGGCTTGATCTAAAATCTAACCATCTACATAGCATATACACAAACAACAATGGTGTGCCATCTCTAGTTGGTGTAGATGTCTTAATTCCTCAAAGTAGATGCAAAAGCAGTCCTTGGTGGTAATAACTTCAACCTTCTTGAGAACAAAGATAGTTTTGTTGATAAGTGAACACCATTTCACTCCTGGCTGGCGAGAATAAGACTACAGATTTTGCTTTTTGTTATAAATAATGGTCCTAATCATACCTTGTGGGAACTACTACTTTAAAATAATAAGGCTGAGACTTGATACCTTATTCCAATTAAAAAATAGCCTGAGTTCAGAATAGCACACACCTAAGTGATGATTACATTTTTTTCCTTTCCCTTATTATGGAAGAATCCAGGGGTTATTTTAGTATCAGGAGAACCATATTTTTATAAATGGGCTTGGAAGCTAAACATACTTTCTCTTCAGTTACCAACAAATTTTGACAAGTGACTAATGCATCAGGCTCCATCCTATCAGTTTTGTTTGCTCTTTCTCTTGTTCTTTGTCAAGAGTCTCCAATAAATTGATTAGTATCAAAGGGAAGATCTTAAATCTTGGAACTTTTCTTTTTGGAATCTGTTAATTCAGTTCCTGTCACACCTTCCTTTGATTTTTTAAAAAATCTCCCCTTAACTGTTCTGGGATCTCACTGCTGCTCCCACACGCCTAACACCCGTCCCCTCCACATTCACCCAAAGGGAGACACTGGGGGAGGCAAGTGTATGGAATGTCTTTGCATTTAGACGCTGGAACTCTGACATCATCTCTTTTATTCATAAGTTTATTCAACACATATATTCTGAGCACCTACAATGAGCCAGACTCTGGATATGTAGAGATAAATTAAATCTACGATCCCTCTTCTCATGGAACATATAATTTAAAAATGAATACACACTTAAATAAATATATAAGTGTATAATTAACAATTGGAAATGTGCTATAAATGAAAACTACAGGATGGTACTAGAATAGGTCAAGTTTTTTATTTTGCCTTTTTTGTCCCAACATTTATGTAATGGAGTTCTTAACTCATTGCTGATTCTTAACTCATTGCTGAGAAAATTAAATCACACAGTGTGGGTGAGTGCTTAGTATGGTGTCACACATATGCATTATCCTTAAACAGTGTCATTATTGTTCATAAAAATCAGTTTCTCTTCTTCACCAAAGGGTAGAGACTCTCTTTTTAGGCAAGTATTAATTTTATCAATGAGTATTCTTTGGTAGTTGTTCAACTTAATTATAATCGTGATCCATTGTAGTCTTTCAAACTGATAAACATCATACATATTTCTTAATTATACTTCTCTGTTCCATTATCTCAATGTTTTGTTTTCCCTCCAACACCCTCACTTCATGAAAATAATAATCAATAAATTAAGCTTCTTGGAAGTTCCTCTCATTTCTAATTTCTGCCATAATGGATTTTATACACTAAGACTTCTATCACATATTCAAGCATAATTGTTTTTTGTGGGCAATGTTTCCTGTAATATATGGGTATTGATGAGTTTTCAGGCATATTTTTCACTTGTCCTGACAATCTATCAGTTTGGCATTTAAAGAGCAGGGAGGATGCTTCAGATCTGCCAAGATCAATGACTCTCATTCTCATGACACAGTGAAATATAATGGCAATTTCTTTCCTTTGTTTTCACTTCATTTCAGTTGTGTAAGTAGTATTTATTTTATTTTATAAAAGTAATTTAAGTCTTGATGATAAACTTTGCAGCAAAAATTTGATTTATAAGTAATTGGATTGAGATAAGAATGTCCTGATTATTCTATTCATTCAGTGAAGCATAGTAAGTAGGATCTGGGGATCTGAAGCAGAGTTCCTGGACCAGGCCAGGTCTCTACCGACTTGGGAAGTGGGCATGTAGCATAAGCTCTCTGAATGTCAGTATCCTCATGCAGAGGATGGAGATGAGAACAACACCCACCTCATAGCACTGTCATGAGAAATGTCAGTTACATGCCAAATGCTTACCCCAGTACTGGGGTCACTGAACATTCTATACTTATTAATGATTACTGTTATATGTTCCAAAAATGTTTATGAAACAACTATATTTGGCAAATCCTGTGCTAAGTGTAAGTATTCACTATGTTAAGCTTTTTGTTCAACTGCTATTTTTGCCTTGGGCCACTTGCTTTCTCCACCTCAGTTTTTTTCCTACAAAAATGAAATAAAATAAAACTCAGCCATTCATAAGAAATGGTTACGCTTGCTTGGAGAGGATTACGTATATTGCTCCTCTACAAAGCTCAAACGTTTTCAAGAAGTTACTTCATCTTCCTTCAAATTTGCACTTTTCTCCCTCTCATCACTATCAATCTTTCTTTGTGTGAGTGTGTTCCTTCCAAGTTTTTATTCCAGCACTAAAGTGTAGTGGAAAGAAATCAAGCTTTGAAGGCTGACAGACATAGGATTGAATTTAGAATTTTCGCTCACTGGTTGCATGGTCTTAAGCCACACATGTCTCTGGGTCTGAGCCTTGCTCTCTCTAAAGGGGGAATAATGCCAGCTAATTGGTTATTTTGAGGATTAGTAATAATTGTAGGTGCTCAATTAATTTCCTATTTTAAATTAATTTGGCCAATTTGCTGTCTATACTATCTAAATTTTCACTTAATTATATTCTGGCTTGTCAGTTTCCTAAAATCTTAATGTGTGTGTATTAGATTTGGCTTTAAGTTTTTGAAGAATGATTCTGTTATGGTATGCAAATTCTTTATGACTAAAATAATTTTGGTAAATTTGTACTATAATTTAGGTTGAGAAATTAGTTGCCCTTTATGAATTAAAAAATTAAAACCTGATTACATTTTTCTAAATTAATTTTGTTTTCAAAAGGGAAACAAAACTTTTAGGTCTGAGATTTATGTTTAAAAATGTAAGCAACCTAGGAAGAAAAAGACACTCATTTAAATTTATTCTCACTGAAGTATAAGCGTTAATGGGAGAAGGAAAATTAAAATGAGGGTAATGATTTTTCCAACTGCTCATGTAAAGGCAGGCTACCTCAAAGGTTTGGTTGTAGCTAACCATGGGCTATGCAGATGGCTGAGCAGTAAATCCTTGTTTACTTGTAATATAAATCTTATGTTATTATTCAAATTAAGTTCATTGAATGCCTGCTATCTGCCAGGCATTGTGGAGACTCATGAGGATGAGTGAGGCATGTTTTATGTTCATAAATAACATATGCAAGAAAAGAACAGAAATTTTACCACACACAAAAAATCTTATAATGAAATATTTACATGATGTTCTAATTCAGTAAACTAGTTTTGACTATCACTATGTGTAAGAAACTTCTGTGTGTCACTGAAGCACCATCTTGATTTTTCTCGAGTTTATCATGTAAAATCATCTACTCATTTGGTTTCTTTCTTTATCTTCCCTGCTTGGAACTCAGAAGAAATGGGTGAAATAAAACATTTTTATAATGGGCTTTGTTCAGTATTTCAACCATGAAAATTTACCCTTTAAACATAAATTTATATTGGAATTGCATTAAAATATTATAGTTTTAAATGCTAATGTTAAAACATTTTCCCTAATAGCACTTATTTTGTGAAAGGCAGAGTATATAATCCTGGTATTTTACTATTTAGCTAGTTCCTAGGACTTCTTTATGACTATTCTCAACCTTAATAGCTACCATTTATTGAGCACTTATTATATGTCAGATCCTGGAGTAACTGTTTCATATATATATTGCCTTATTTAAATATCACTTCTACCTTATAAAGTAGATATTTTAATCTTAATTTTGCCCATGAGGATCCTGAAGCACAGCAAGCCTAAATAACTTCCCAAATTCACAAAGCTAGAAAATAGTTGAGTTGGCCTTGAACTCAGATATTTAACTTTAGATTTATCAGATGCTAAAATCCTTGGCTCTCAACTCTGTGTACAGTATTAGAATGCACTTACGAATTGTTCATAATGCTTAATTTGTAAAATCCATTTTTTTAAGATGATGGATATGCACTAAAATTCACTTTTGGTTTTACTGAGGGCGGTTTTCTTCAAAGGGGAAATGGAAACATTATAAGCATGGACATGAGTCTGATTTTGCATTTGAGTTCTCTCTTACCAGTTAGAATTAGGGCAGTTGTGGATTTTTAGTTAAAGGCCCTATTTATGAGCATTGCTAGTGTGAGAAAGGCAATGAGAATCTTTGAAACTAAAAATGCTATGATCTAGGATGGGTGCACACATTAGTTTTAACATATTTGATCCTCTTTCTTCTCATTCTTCCCAAAAGACTACTTCATGCTTGAGTGACTAGCTAAATGTAAAATAGAGACTTCCCAGTTATCTCAGGAGGGTGCATTTTCATTCCAGATGTCCTGTTTGCATGCATTGTATCCAGTGTTCATAGTTTATTTATAAGTTGGATTCATGGATTTGTGTTGGAAATGTCTTTGTTTGAAAAGGCATTTGCATAAAGAAACATTTTAACTCAATAAATGGAAAAATACTATTCTAATATGTACACAAAAATCTCAGGTCACAGAAATTTTTAAACTTGTATTTCTGATCCTATTTTTTGTGCATAATACTTTCAGTAATGATTATATTCACTTTTTCTGAAGATAGAATAGGAAGGACAATGATGGGGTATTATTAGCATTTAAAGTCTAAAGTATATTTATTTCTATTATTGAATCAGAAAATTAGGTTAAAAAAATTACCAACTTATAAAATCAAAGTCCTATTGTACTCCACTTTCCATCATACTAAACCACTTACCTCACCTCAAAAGCAAAAGGAAGGCAAAATGCATCTTCCACTTTCCATTCATTAGGTCTTGAATATTGAGTGACCAGGGTCAGTGGCTAGATGAGTAGGAGAGCATTAATGTTGGACATCATCCTGCCCAATGCTTGTCAGATGACTTTGAATATTACCTAGTAAGTAAGAACATATATTTTACATTACAGTCCAGCACACACACATGTACATACTAATTGTAATAAATGATTTCAAAAATAAGTTTTACCTTTGCTATGTGTGATATTCTCTGACAATATCTCATTCTATTCCATTCCATTCCATTCCATTCCATTCCATTCCATTCCATTCCATTCCATTCCATTCCATTCCATTCCATTCCATTCTATTCTATTCTATTCTATTCTATTCTATTCTATTCTATTCTTCTATGCCCTATGTAGTCTATTCTATCTTTCTATGCCCTATGTAGTCATGCCATTTTATTCTTTCTTCTTTTAAGTTTGGTCTTGACTCATCATTAAATTGGGTTCATGACCCATTAATGGATCATGACCTGGAGTTTGAAAAACATTCTGTATAAATAGGGGGTATTTGTAAGAGGTTAATAATTAAGACAATGACAGGATCACATAAGTTTGACCAAATGTTTAGTATGAACAGACTGAAGGAGGCAGTTCTCCAAGTGAGAAATGATGAGGGACTGAACTAAGCTGTGATAATATAAATAACAATGCTAGTCAAAATGTACTGAACAATGTCTTTGAGAATACATTAGGCAAAACTTCATTTTGGGTATATTCTATCATTTAAGCCCATTAATAACTGTGCAGATATAATAGGTACTATTTATTATCTTCATTTTACAGATGAAGGAGCAGAGGCTTTGAAAATACTTTTCCCAATTCTACAGAGACTTGGGACTGGCAAAGTCAGAATTAAAACCCAGATTTGCATGACTGTAGCCCAAACTCTCATCCGTTACCTTCCTATCTTCTTTACCTCCCCCCGAATATTGTGGGGTTTATTATATAAGGATCAATACGTTTTGTATGGATCCATAACTTGCATCCAAAGAACATGTCTATAGTCTTTTCCAGATGTTTCAGAAGAGGCCATGGAATTTTCCTAAAAAGAAAGACATTTTAAATGTAGAACTGTGAATTTCTCAAGTTGTCAATTCCCTTGAAAATAACAGACCTCCTGCTAGTTTGTTTTTATGCCGTTCCTCTACCAAGGTGCTTGTTTTCATTTTGTTTGGAAATAATATAATGATGTTTCACCTAAACCTTTCAGAAATGGAAATATAATGATGTTTCACCTAAACCTTTCAGAAATAGATACTATTTCCTTTGCAAGGCTATACTTAATGTCATCAAGTGGAGTGACAGAGTGAAATGCAGAAGATAAAATAAATTGAACATGCACTACAGTTTATAAGTTTAGCTTAAGTTGAGTGTCAGCTCTCCTGGATAAGCTCTCAGCACACTCATTGACTTGGGTCATTTGTTCTCTGAATAGGCTGACATATCCTTACAAAAGGAGAAATGCTAGCAGCCTGGCTTTTCTCTTCCATTCTTCATTGCAATACTCAGGAAAGGAAATCCAATTTCTGTACACCATGTTTTTAATGGCTCCCCTTGACACTGTATAAGGTACTTGTTGACTAAATGCCTAGATGATTTTCTAGAGGAGAGGGAAGTAAGATTGGGCATTTACCATCTTTGATGTAATGGTGTGCGTTAAACGTGTGCATGGTATGCATGGCAAATGTAAAAATATTTGGGAGAATGCTGAGAATGATCATTTTAAACATTTGTTTACTTTGTATGAAAATTTTTGGATAATCACATAAAGGAGAGTGTTTTCTCCATGCCACCCTTGGGCAAATACAGTTTTGATGCAACAATATTCGGTAGTATACTTTTAAAAATATTTTATCTAGCTGATATTAAGCAATCCCATCAAGGGATTATTCATTTTGTAAAATACAATTATCTTTTAAATATCTTGAGCAAAACTTTCATATACAAAGAAGGCTGGTTTTAAAACAAGACATATCCAGAGCTAAATGTAGTTTCTGTCACCTATTAACATTGTAACCTTGTGTTTAAATGTTCCCAGATGAGGTGTCTTTATGTGGAACATAGGTCAATAATACTCAAACGTGATAGTGTTAGTATCAAAGGAGATAAATAAGGCCTAAAAGAGTCTCTGGCTCAAGGTCATGGCTCAGTAAAGATTCATTCCTTATTCTTTCCAAACATGAGAACGCATACACTGAGAAC
This sequence comes from Gorilla gorilla gorilla, assembly GCF_029281585.2. NCBI lineage: Eukaryota > Metazoa > Chordata > Mammalia > Primates > Hominidae > Gorilla > Gorilla gorilla. The sequence goes on along the minus strand of NC_073227.2, from coordinate 29,765,393 downwards.
CCTGATACTGTTTAAATATTCTAGATAAAATTCATAGATATGGCTAGTAAAATTCAGTGGTATGTAGACATTACCCCTTAACTACACAAGTAAATATGTTTTATTTCAACTTATATTTGGGCACCTATATTACAACTGGAAATTATATATTTAGCTGTAGTTAAGGTCCATTGATAATTCTCATTGTAATGTTCAATGAATCTCCCTACTTACCTAAGCGTTCTGTCAAAAACTGAGTTTATTGGAAAGCGTCCAAATCAGCTAAAAAACTACTCTTCAAAAGGAATTTTTACTGTATTATATATTCTTGTTCTGCTACATGAGTCAGGATAAAGGGAAACATTTAGTAAAATAAAGTTTTTATCTCTATGCTAAAAGGCAATTTATGGAGAATAAAACCTAGAATTACGTTGTGTTCAACTGTACTGAATTATCCATTTACTCTGAGAACATGGAGAGTATCAGTAGTTTATTCTCAGCAGAGTACAAGGGTTTTCAGCAATAAAAAGCAAGGTGTTTGAGGGTAGTTGATCCCAGTGGGTAAATGCCTCCAGAATTCTGAATGTAGAGTTATGATGAGAAACAATCCATGGGAGGATAAACAAATGCATGAATGGATATATAGAATTTAATTGAAACAGCAATTAATAGATTACATAGCAAGCAGTTTACAAATAAGATATAAATAAATAAGATTAAATCAATTTTTAACATGACACAAGGGAATCTAATTAGAAGGAAGACATGCAAAGGATATAAATAATATTCTTAATATATTCTTCTGGGATGAAAGAAATTTAATAAATCAACTTTTCCCCACAGTAGTTTTATTTATTTTGGATGAACTCGTAGGCTCATCTTGTACTTGTGTTCTATTCAAACAGTACTGTGGCTTTAAATGTGTTTTTCTGCATTATCAGAAAATGCAAAATACTGTGCTCTGGCTTAGTGCTGATGTGACCTTGGTTTATGTTATACCTACAGGAACTGTCATACAGCAGAGCAGTGGGTTTTTGTGCTTCTTGGTTTTCACCGCTAAAAGATACTTCATATGAAGCAGTCTTAAATCAGTTGATCTCTTAGAATCTCCAATGTCAGGCTCTTTAAGTTGGAGACAAGAAACAAACCACGAAAAAAATTTAGGCTTCTATGAACAGAAACAAATGTTGAGTAGTAGCGTTTATTTATTGACTGAGTCTGTCATTCTACTGATATTTGTTAAGCACCTGCAGCATGCAAAACAATCGGTCTCTAAAATCTGTATGCAAGACAAATGTACTTTAAGAAGGTGCAATATCACAGAGAAGGACTGCCCCTGAGTTAGTCCAGTGTGGGATGTACGACCTTCATGCTCAGAAAAGGTCACTGTTTCTTTAACGGAGTACAAGACGAAGTCATTTGCTTGCCCTCAGTTGCCAAGAGGTAGAAGAAACACATGTGATTAAATACTAGCATTATACTCGAACTGGAAGAAACTCACATTCTATGAGGTCCCAGGGATTGAGATGGCACGGATGAGCAGATTTGCTTTATCCTAATGCAGTCTTGGTCATTCATCCACTGAGTAGAAGGGTGGATGCCATATTTAAATTATTTAAAATTTCTTACTTAGTCTCTCTTATTTTCTGTCTCTCCTGCTCCGTTTTTCTTCTTCTCCTTTGTTAATGCCCATGCTTTGTCATATGTCTGGAAACAAGCAAATATTTACCTGAGCATATAAAAACTGGGCTTTAGAAGCAGACAGACCTTAGGTAGAATTCAGGAGAAATTTACGTTTAGCTAGCATGAACTGTTTTTTGTTTTTTTGTTTGTTTGTTTGTTTTTTTTTTTTTTTTGAGACGGAGTCTCGCTCTGTCATCCAGGTTGGAGTGCAGTGGAGCAATCTCGGCTCACTGCAACGTCCGCCTCCCGGGTTCAAGCAATTCTCTGCCTCAGCCTCCTAAGTAGCTGGGATTACAGGTGCCTGCTACCACGCCCGGCTAATTTTTGTATCTTTAGTGGAGACGGGGTTTCACCATCTTGGCAAGGCTGGTCTTGGATGCCTGACTTCGTGATCCACCCACCTCGTTCTCCCAAACTGCTGGGATTACAGGCGTGAGCCACCGCGCCCGGCCTGAACTCTTAATAATCTACACATTAGCCAGAGTGAACAAATAGTTTAGTTTTTCTTGCTTCTAAAATGTGGATAACAATGTTAAACTTGTGAGTTTTCTAAAACAATTCTCCAGAATATATGTAAGAATAGTAAAGTGGCTGGCATAAAATGAACACTAGTAAATGATGGAGAGCAGGATGTAGCACATGATGACAGAAGCAGAGACAAGCAAAAGAGAAAATACCAAATGATGACACCAGGAATGAAAGGTATCTTCTGGACAGAATTTCCAAATAGAGGAAGGAGCTAACTAGGTGGTCAAGGCAAAGAATGCCAGCTGCAGCAGAGGAAGCAGAGTGTGCAACGGCATAGAGGCACCAAAGAATATACTGCATTTATGGAATTGCAGTTTTTTGTTTGTTTGTTTGTTTGTTTTTAAGATGGAGTTTCGCTCTTGTTATTCCGGCTGGAATGCAATGGCGCGATCTCGGCTCACTGTAACCTCCGCCTCCTGGGTTCAAGCGATTCTCCTACCTCAGCCTCCCAAGTAGCTGGGATTACAGGTGCCTGCCACAATGCCTGCCTAATTTTTTGTACTTCTAGTAGAGACAGAGTTTTGCTATATTGGCCAGGCTGGTCTCGAACACCTGACCTCAGGTGGTCTGCCCACCTCAGCCTTCGAAAGTGCTGGGATTACAGGGGTGAGCCACAGTGCGCAGCTGGAATTGCAGTTCTAAAAGTAATAGAGGGCAGAAGAGTTGTGCAAGGCCAGATCATGAGGGGTCTGGCAATCTGCAGCCTCTTTAGAAATTGGCACAGAGATTACTATTGCTGTCCATTTAGAGTCAAGGGTTTTTCCGACAGGGGAAACTCCTTAGGCTGAAGTCACAGTGTAGCATCCAGGATAGCATATTCAAGCCCAAGTAAATTTCTCTTAGCTAAATAGATTTGGTAGGTTTAATACTATATATGACTGGAAGATAAGTTGGTATTCACTTATGGGGTGGTATTTATTAAACTAAAAAAGAATAGGTAAAACCACACAGGGTATGCACCTATTTAATTTTTTTATGAAGTTAATCATAAAACTAATGTTTTAGGAAAAAAAGGTATGCTCAATAAATAATAAATTCTATTACTATTATGAGTGTCATTATATGATAATGGAGCAATCACAAAGTAAAAATAAAATAGAATAGTATTTTAATTAACTTAATTAAGTCTACAGTGGTTAAAACCTTAAGAAGTTTCAGTTGAATGTACTCCTTGAAGAAATTAGCATATTAATATAAGATAATTATTATCATAGCACTTCAAATGTTATGAGTTCAGGGTTAAGAGAAAAAGTTATTATGAATATTAAAGAAAGTAATAAATCAATAAAGAATAATTTAAATTACTTTGAAGTCTTCTAAACATTTAGCAATTTGGATAAATGAGTAATCGGGGACTTATACCTCACATCCAAAATATATTTTCATAAACAAGTTTGGACAACATATCAAATAATTCTGAGTGCACTCAGCAATTTTAGGGCATTGATTTTTAGTCAGTATGCAAGCGAGGTCTAATGTTTCTACTTTGGTATCCAAAATTTTCAAAGAAAATTTAGAATTTTTTACATTAACAGGATATTTAAATGTGTTTTTCGGCATTAGCAGAAAATGCAAAATACTGTGCTCTGGCTTAGTGCCGACGTGACCTTGGTTTATGTTATACCTACGGGAACTGTCATACAGCAGGGCAGTGGGCTTTTATCCTTCTTGGTTTTCACCCCATAAAAGATACTTTATATGAAGCAGTCTTAAATCAGTTGATTTCTTAGAATCTCCAATGTCAGGGTTTTTAAGTTGGAGACAAGAAACAAACCACTAAAAAATTTAGGCTTCTATGGGCAGAAACAAATGTTGAGTAGTAGCATTTACTTATTGACTCAGTCTGTCATTCTACCGATATTTGCTAAGCCTCACACAATAGGCCAACTCCTGTGAGCAACAAACTAAAAAAATTTTCAGTTGTTTAACCAAATAGTTTATTTTCTTACTCACCTGTGAGCCCTAAGAAGTATACGCAAATGAATGGCTCTCTTCCAAGTGATGACTTAGGGGCCCTTCCTTCTGACGGCTCCTTCCATCTGATGGCTCTGTCATCTTTAATATGGGATTTTCAAGACCATTCTAAGGGTTGCCTGCATTGGCAGATCATATGCAGATCTGTATGTGACTGTTGGAAGCTGGCATTTAATTAATTTTCTTTTGAAATAATATAATTTGTGATACTTTTCATACTATCAAAGCAGCATCTATCTACCTATTCCATAATTAACTATTGAAATAAATTTGGTTTGTTATAAACTATCACATGAAGATTGCAATATAAAATGTGATTTAAATATTTGAGAATGAGTCTCAGTATAGTACAATAAATTCAGAGATGAATGTAGAATCTTGTGAAGATGACAAATTATGCAGATAACAGAAAACATGTATCTAAATAACTACTAAGAAGTTAGCTAAAGAAAGAAAAGGAAGAGGAGGAAGAGAAAAGAGGAAGATGGGGAGGGGAAAGGAAAAGATAAGGAGAAGGAGAAAAATAGGAAGTATCAGCAGCAAGGTATTGGACATTATTCTCATTCAATAGCCCAGTTGTTCCTTAGGTATAAGAAATAATAGGCAGAAACATTTTCCTTCTTATGTTCCTGAAAATCCAACCCCTAATGTAGGAACTATCGAACTCAATTCAAAATCAAAGTGATTTGCCTTAAACTTTCCTATCTCAAAACCTCCAAATCATCTTGGACTCTTGATTCAAGTGTTCTGTCTCTAGCCTTTGATGTACTTACTTCTACTTATTTCAAGTAACTCTTAGTTTAAGCTCCATGGCTACCCAGCTGTCACCTTTGTGATTGACCTCCCTGAAGTCATTTTGAGGGCAAGATCACCTCCTCTCCCACAGAGGCTGGAGTCAGCATAAGTGTTTACTAGTTATGCAGTATTGTACAAAGGATCAGTGAGATTCTTCTAGAAAATATGTTGACAAACTTTTAAAAACAGTCATATATAATGACATACACATTACATAATTCCATTAGTTCATGGATATTTTTACTAAATGCAAAGCTACATAACGAGTGAGAGTGAATTGGTATAAAATAGATTTGGAGAAAGTTGTCAGGTTAATAATAGTACAGATAGTTCTCAGATTCTCAAAAATGGTAAAAATTAAAGACAGAAATACTGGGAATTTTGAAATAAGGCAAACTTGAGAACAAGAGTAGTAGAGAGACTAGGCATAAGACATTATTTTGTTGCAAAGATACTTTCTTTCTGATTTCACTCTGAAATCTAGTTTTAGCTTCTGTTAGTCTTGGTTCATATTATCCAGCTCTTCAAGTGTACACTCTGCCTTACACTCTCAATTTGAGGGTTCACTATTGACTACTAAAGACTATAGTCTCCTTCAAATCTGGATCCTTCTTTAATTTTTCACCTTCTGCAACGATTTTAGAATTTTATTTTATTTATCACCCCATTTAAATAAAAGGCTACCAAACATCTCCTATAAGTATATAAGGACTCCGTTTCTTCAAAAGAGGGGAATCTTTTTCTATTCAAATAGCTTGGAAACATTGATTAAACCTGCCATATATTAAGGTCACAAAAACCTCAATAAATTATTTAAATATATAAATATAGAGCACTCTCTTTGATCTCTATACAAGAAAGCTGGAAATTAAAAACAAACTGAAAAGAAAAACGCCAGTTTCACCTGGAGATTTCGAAAACTTTCTCAAAGGCCCATAGGTCAAAATGAAAATGAAAATGAAATTGTAAATTTCAGGTACACGATAAACTTACAGAAAACAAATATTAATTTTTTATTAATCTAAGACACCACCGTTTGTAAGATGCATGGTTCTCCTGTGTTCATTAACAAGAAAATTTCTGCCCATAAACCATGACTCAACTCTGTTACAGTCGTTAGAATTTTTCTCCTACTGTAACACTAAGTGCATTAGTATTGCAGCCTGAGTTGGGAGAGTGCTCCACTATTATCTCCCGAATTCTCTTCCAAGCCGTTGACACCCATTTTGAAAGTTTTAAAGGTAGATCTTCTTGGAAAGTGTTCATAGAATATTTTAGATCAACAAAATAAAGGTATTTGACACAGGAACTGAACTTAGCTTTTCAGCATCAGTAAGGCACATAAGCCAACAGGAACAATGTCCCAGTCTATCCAGTTTCCAACATTAGTTATCAGCTATGTCAGGACTGTAACCTGGCTGATAATCATTGGAAATTGATCAAAATGGAGCTTAGTGTACTAACATGCATATCATTCACCCCTAGATGAAGGCATCTCTTAATTCTAAAATATGTCATAAGTTGAAATGACCATAAAAAGTTGTGTCTCAGAATAGATAAAATATAAATTTAGGTACTAGAGAACACAGCTAAGGTATTGCTCAGGGGAAAATTACTGGCCTTACATAGATGAATTAATAAAATGGGAAAATTTAAGTAAATTAAGCAATTAGGTTCAAACTGTTAGAAAAGAAAAAAAATAAATCCCAAGGAAAGGAGAACAGAATTAATAAGGGTAAAACTAGAAATCAATGATTTAGAAATCTGAGAAACAATAGAACACAAATACAAGATAAATAAAGAAATATCTAAGGTGCTTAAGAGAGAAAAATGGGGAGCATGAAAACAGAAAATTAGGGAGAAGCAGCCACTGATAAAAGAGAAACTCAGTTTCCCTCAGTCATAAAGTGGGGATAATAAATTCATGCTGATTCATGTAGTTTTAGTGGATTAGAGTTCATACATTTAAAGTTCCCGGTACTGTGCCTGACATATTGGAGATACTCACTAAGGTCAAGTATGAGTATCACTACCTTTTCCATTATTGTTGCTGCTACTAATGCTACTACCGCTAATGCTATGACCATTCCCACTGTTTACCGCTAAACAGTGGTGATAATAATAACATGCCTGGGATGCTTCTGAATAGCTGAGATGGACACTAATACCTAAGTCAAGGAAAGTTTGCTGAAAAGATGAAGACCAAACTGAATCTTGTAGTACAACTAAGAGATAGGGAAAAGATCATGAGAGAACGGAATCCACAAAGGCAAGAAAAGAAGGATGAGACCAGGTGGAATGGCTCACGCCTGTAATCCCAGCACTTTGGGAGCCAGAGGCAGGTGGATCACCTGAGGTCAGGAGTTAAAGAGCAGTCTGGCCAACATGGAGAAACCCCATCTTCACTAAAAATACAAAAATTGGCTGGGTGTGGTGGCACAGGTCTGTAATCCCAGATACTTGGGGGAGCTGAGGTACAAGAATCACTTGAACTCAGGAGGCAGAGGTTGCAGCGAGCTGAGGTCATGCCATAGCACTCCAGCCTGGGTGGCAAAGCGAGTCTCAAAAAAAAAAAAAAAAAAAGATGAGAGATCTTTGTGGATCCATGCATTTTTTTTCAGCAATGTTGCTATATAAAATGTGCATGGAATGGTGTTTAGAAGGAAGATGATGAGAAATTAAGTGACTGCATGAATTAGGATGCGTATATTAATACAGTAAGGTCCCTTTTGACCAAATTGGGAGTTTTGTGGTTTTTATTGGCTTATCTACATGATATCCTCTATAAGAGCTTAAAAGGACACATCCTGGGTTTGTGTTTTAAATTTATTTTACCCTAGAATTTGAACACGTTACAGGAAGAATACAGGAGGCCATCATAAACTCTTCAGGCTGAACAAACTAAGTTTCCATGACGTAAAATAACAAAAATAAGCAACACATTTTGTTAAAATAGGAGATTCAAAACTGGTCCTATCACATCACAGAGCCAAAACACATACTTGCCTGACTATTTGACAAGTAGCAGTCTCTTTTAGAAATAGATGTACTTCTGTGTACAGATACGTACTTATGTATGATCTGGCTATTTCAAATGGAATCCCCAGCAATCAGGATGTGAAGTAGAGCATTTGGTTATAGTAATTTCTAACTTAGGCAGTTCTAAGTTTAAATTCTATTTTTGCATCTTATTTGCTAGGTCTATAATATATATATATCTAAAATACCTATATTTTTGGAAAGTTACTTTACATCTCTAAGAATCTGTTTCTTCAATGAAATAGTGTGCCATACGTATCCTATGAGTTTGATTAGATAGTGGGGTATTAATGTAAGCAAAATACTCAGCAAAGTGCTTGATACATGTTATTAACATTGTTATGATCATTTACCTTTTTCTAAATCATTTTGCATTTGTGTGGACACTCCCCATTAAATCTTAAACATTTATCAGAGTTTGCAAGCTCTGGATTTTCTGTTAGTACTGTCACATCTCATGACCCCTGGGCACCTTCCTCCTCTGAGCAATAAGTGTCTCTTCTGCAAGCCAGATGAGTTTTCATTTAACTTGCCTGCTCATCTTCACCTTCCTCTTCCTGCTTTCTGCAGTGAAACTGATGGATGTGTGCTTCTGCTGATCAGCTCAGTTAACACTTGCATAATACCTTGGCAAGAAAATGCTAGTTCACCTGCTGCTTATTTATGTGGAGGTTTTGTCTATTGCATTTTTGTGTGTAAGATAAGGAGCCAAACTCTTAAGACTTAGGAAACAGAGCAACTCCAGCCTACAGATCTGCATTTCTGCATTTAACTATCCTTTCTTATAAACAGCTAGGATCAGGTCTGCATGGATGTGCAGGCACATCATTATTTTGCACATATGCTATAACAGCTGGGGCTGTTCTCACCCAGATGCGCCCTCTGTGAACTTCTTTGTGTCCACTCCTGGCAGACTCTTCAGTTTGTGGAATTTATATTACCATAATTCTCATCACCATTGCTCAGCCTGTCGTCTCAGAGGACTGTGACAAACCTAAAGAAGTGAGAAGGAGGAGAAGTAACACTCAGAGGGGATTATAAATGAACTGAAAGAAGAACTTAGAGAAATGGCTTAAGCTGTCAGGTGGCACTTGAGTCTTGAGGTGACCTCATGGATGACAATATTTTGAAAGGAGATGTGAGTCTAGATGTCCTTTTCTCAAACGGAGAAGCATGTAATGCTTAAGGGAAAGAAATCTAGGGTCAGACTTGAGTTTGAATCCAGGTTCAACCACTTCGAACCAATATGACTTTGACCAAAAAATGTATTCTATTTGATCTGCATTTACTTCCCATATAAAATAGGGAAAATAACAGCTGCTGTATAGTGTTGTTTGGAGGGTTCGATGTGATATAGGAAAGTGCTCAATTTCTGCTATATATTGAGTACTGGATAAACATTGTAATTATGATAATGATGACAATGATAATGATGAAAATGATAAAATAATAACTATTAGGAAAAGTGAATCTATTCTATAAACCCTCTGAATTAATGTTCCTAATCCATTGACATGCTTCAGACTCATTTTCAAAAGCCACTGATATTAAACATGATTTATTGAGTTATATGTCCTTCTCCCATATGGATGCCACAAGTTATCCAGAATGCAGTTCTAGGCTCCTGTCCTCCCTTTTTAGACTTATTTTCTACTTCTTCCTATATTACATGCTTGATGCTAAGGTTAAATTAAATAGTCTACAAACAGCTATTGTATATTTTGTTCACGTTAACATTTCTATCACCAAGGCCCATTTCTGACCTACATCAGGGAATCACCATTATTGACCAAGCTGTCCTTTTCCATTCCAGACTCTTTGCCAATGCCCAGGGCCTTCAGGAAGCTGGAAATACCTCCTTTCACCCTGTTTCTTTACATTAAAACCTCTACATCTCTGCCTCTTTTACCTGTTGGATATTAGTTCCAAGTCCTACCGCTATCCACCACCTACTCTTTTCTGAGAAGTTAGGATTAAGGTTCCAAAAATTACATTTTCCAGACTCCCATTTTCAGCCATCTCTGGGTAGATTTTGCCAGTAGGAAATGTGGACAGGAGGTGGAAGTTGGAAGAAGGATTCTTTTCTGACTTCCAGGTTGGGTCTCCCTTTCCATTTGAGGCAGACAACGATGGCTTCAGCCTCCAACTTCCTGGACACTTCTAGCCCTGATGTCACTTCACCTGAGTGGGAGGAGTACCTCATAGCCCACCCCCATTCTCCCAACACACAGCAGAGCCCCTCTGAGATGTCTAAAAAAACAGCCAGGCCCCCTCAGTGGTCTAGTATGTGTGAAACAATGGCTTTTTTTTTCCCTAAGAGGTCCAACTACCAACTGCAGGGAGCTTCTCCTTTCAGATTCGTTCATTCTTTCTTTTTTTCTCCCCTGCTGGCCTGAAGAATGGTAGCAACTTCCTAAAGCTGTTGAGCTCTGGGTTACATCAACATCCCCAGAAGCTTCAGTCTTTAATCACCCGAGTAACCAATGCTCAGTATTAAATGGACTTTGTCTGAAACACCAGACTCTGATTAATAGAACATCCTTCAAGTTTCTTCTCAAATGCCACCTCCTCTTCTGATCCCACAATGTGTTCTTTTTCTCTTTTATCCTCTCATAGTGCTTATTTTTATATCATTTTTGAATTTTACCTCCTTTGCTATGTGAGGAAGCCCTTTCTCAGTTTTTCTAAAATGTATCCCAAGAATGTCATGAATCCTCAAATTCATAATATTCTACTATCAAATTACTAAAGTTCTGTACTTTCTTTATAATTCTTTCACTAGCACTCATGGTAAGCAGTTTTAGAACAGGGCTGTTTCCTCCTCAAGAAGCAAAGTTTTTCTATTATTTTCTTTCAAGTGTTATTATGTTGAAATATTCAACAAAATCTGGGTTTACTTGTCAATCAAGTTTTTTTTTTATTTTTTTTTAGAGTATCAGTGTCCTAGTGTATGGGACTTAAAAATGTCTCAACAAACTTATAGACTCCATTAAAGCTTGTCTTAGTTTGTTAGAGCAGCCTGAACAAAGTATTGCTAATTGAGTGGGTGGCTTAAACAATAGGAATATATTGTCTCACAGGTTTGGAGGCTCAAAATCTGAGATCAAGGCATCAGCAGGGTTGATTCGCTCTGAATGCGGTGAGAGTGATCTTACCCATGCCTCCTCCCTAGTATCTGGTGGTTTATTGACCATTTTTGACATTCCTTGCCATGAAGAAGAAGCATTACCCAGAGTTTTTCCTTCATCTTCACTGTATTAGTCAGTGTTCTCTAAAGGGACACAACTAACAGGATAGATGAATATATGAAGAGGATTTTATTAGGAGAATTGACTCACACAGTCACAAGGTGAAGTCCCACAAAAGGCTGTCTGCAAGCTGAGGAGCCAGGAAGCCAGTCCAAATCCCAACAACTCAAAAGTTGGGAAGTCGATAGTGCAGTCTTCAGTCTGTGGCCAAGGGCCACAGAGAGCCCCTGGCAAAGCACTGGGGTAAGTCCAAGAGTCCAACAGCTGAAGAACTTAGAGTCTGATGTTTGAAGTTGGGAAGCATCCAGCACAGGAGAAAGATGGTGGCTGGAAGACTCAGCAAGTCTGCTCTTTCCATGCCTGCTTTTATGCTGGCAGCTGATTAGATGGTGCCCACCCAGATTGAGGGTGGGTCTGCATCCCCCAGCCCACTGACTCAAATGTGAATCTCCTCTGGCAACACCCTTACAGATACACACAGGAACAATACTGTGCATCCTTCAATTCAATCAAGTTGACACTCAATATCAACCATCAGGTTCACACAGCCTTGTCCCTGTGTATACGTCTATGTCCAAATATCTCCTTTTCATAAGGACATCAGTCATATTGGTTTAGGGGCCCACTTTACTCCACTATGACCTCATCATAACTAGAAATTGCTTTTGCAATGATCTTATTTTCAAATAAGGTGACATTCTGAGGTGGTAGGGGTTAGAAACTCAACACATGAATTTGGGGTCCCCCAGGATTGTCACTTATTAAGTTCACACAAGTCTACCATATTATAATACGATTTGAATTCTATTTATCCTCCCCCTCAAAACCTAGTTTTGAAAAGAGGGCAATATTGTTGCACACTCATGACTCTCTCCCTCAGGGCAAGTTATCATGGGGAATATTTGTTGAATTAAAAACTACATAGCAGCGCTGACTATGGCCATAAATATATGCTACTTTTTATCAAGTACTATTCTGGCTCCCCTTCTGCATTGTAAACTGTTTGGGACTAGGAATCATGTGTTTCTGCCCCACTGGTACCTAGAAAAATGTTAAGCTTTGAGATGAGGTATGAGTTATCACTCACGCTACTTCATAGAGAACTGATTCCTCAGGATACTCAATATTGTCGTGACTACAAAGTAACTTCCATCCTCATCCAGTTTTCAGTTTATATTAGACTATTTGGGTGGGGAATGGAAAGGTATTGCTTTTAAAGTTATATTCCCTATCCTGTGGTATTTCAGATGGTTTATGTATTTTAGTTATCTTTGCTTTCCCTAACTCTAAGCATGATGCTGGCTATATGATATGTTAATTAGGTTGCATTGTACACATCAGAAAATCCAAATAGTATTAGCTGATACAACTTAGTGTTAAATTTTTATTATGTATACTAAGGTTTTTTGTTTCGTTTTGTTTTATTCTACTAAGATTGGTGCTTGTGTCTATTCATGAGTTCTGGCCTTTACAAATTCATCCAAGAAGCAAGAAAGAGGGAGTGGCAGGGAGGACAATGGGTCCCCTTCCACATAAGTCTAGACCCCTATAAAGAGGTCCTCAGATACATCAGCCAGTGGTTTCCATTCATATCTCATTGGCCACCCCTAGCTTCATGAGAGAAGGAAAAAATATAGGTATGTGTATATATACACAAATGTACACATATCTATATAATATATAGATCTACACATATATATTCATTAAATTGGGTACTTGCTAATCTTAATAAAATTGTGGTTTTGTTCTTAAAGTAGAAGCAAGAATATATACTGGGCAGGGAATTAACTATCTTTGTCATAGTGATTATAGGAGATAATTAATAAATGCTGGTTGTTCATAATTGAAGTTTATTAATTTGACTTTTTAAAAATATAATAGGAAATAACAGTTTTCGGTATTGATAGTTATCGTGATATAAATGAGGTTGTTGGTGAGCCTGGGAGTTCTTTTCTGATTTACACAAATCTGGCATTACACAATATAGAGGTATTTTGATGTGTTACCTTTTGCAGTTTGACTTTATGTCTTGTATGTGTGCGAGGCTGCATTTGTGGGTTCCTTGATGTTGCAGTCACATATGACTGTTCCCCAGCAACTGATATCTGGTTCAATAGGAATCCTTTGACCTCTCATCAGGAGTAAATCTCTCAATCCACCTAAAATGGAAGCTCTAAGTCTTCTTACTCCCAAATGTCTCTAAGTATTGTCTCTTCCTTTCTACCTCCACTGCCTTGTATAAGTGTATTAGTCTGTTCTCACATTGATATGAAGAACTATCTGATACTGGGTAATTTATAAAGAAAGAAGGTTTAATTGGCTGACAGTTCCATAAGCTGAACAGGAAGCTTGGCTGGGGAGGCCTCAGGAAACTTACAATCATGGTGGACGGCGAATGGGGAAGTAGACATGTGTTACATGGGTGGAGCAGGAGGAAGAGAGCGAAGGGGGAGGTGCTATAAACTTTTAAACAACCAGATCTCCTGAGAACTCACTCACCACACAAGAATAGCAAGGGGGAAGCCCACTCCCATGATCTAATCACTTCCCAATAGGCCCCTCTTCCAACACTGGAAATTACAATTTGACATGAGATTTGGGTAGGGATACAAATCCAAACCATATCAATAGGTCTATTCACCTGTTGTCTAGAGACTGTGACACTGGTGTCCTGACTGGCCTCTTGCCACCTGTCTCATCCCAGACCAACTCATTCTTCACACTATTGCCAACATTAAATTAAAAATACTTTCGGCTCCACCCTGTCTCTTGATTGTGGAATCAGAGGGATCTCACAATCCACATCTCAGTGACATTGACTGTGTTTCTTTACCTGTTCCTGTATGTGACTGTTGCTCCAACAATTCCTGTCTCCCATTAGTTTCCCTACAGTTCTTTGCTTGCTCATGCTTCCCTGCTTATTAGACACTATTGTTTCTACTTAGAGCATCCTTCTTTTTTTGTGCTATCTGGCAGATAAATTCTACTTGGATATCCAGAGCTGCTTGAAACATCACTTCTCTTTAAAGCTTTCTTTGATTTGGTCTGGCAGAATCAGTCACCAGTTTTCCCCATCGTCTAATCCCATTTTATATTTCAGCAATCTCTTTAGAGCTCTCTGTACTCCTCATTTTTCTATGAATTTTTCAAAAATAAGAGCTTTAAATTACTCAACTTTTTATATACTTTCTCCTCTCCTCACCCAACACAGTGCCAGACACAGAGTATTCTGTAAATGATTATTGAATAGCTATAAATCTGTAATGAATGTCATTGCCAATCAGTTGCTTTAGGTGAATGTTGTAGGAGATGGTACTATGTGGATATAAAACATGAATAGCCATATGACACAAATAGTTGCCATTTCAATGTACCTATATGCCAGGTTTGACGCTAAATAGTTCACATATTTATGTTTATGAAAGTTTGAAACTATCCTACAGTATTTGCCATGGACTGAATTGTGTCTCAAAATTTGTATGTTGAAGCCTTAACCCCCAATGTGATCATTTTTACAGATGGGGCTCCCTGGAGGTAATTAGATTTGGGTGAAATCATGAAGGTAGGGCTCCCATGATGAGATTAGCACTTTTGAAAGTAAAAGAAGGGAGACCAGAGATCACTTTTTCTCTACCATGTGAAGATATAATAAGAAGGCGGCCATCTGCAAGCCAGGAAGAGGGCCCTCACACAGAATGGCATTAGCCAGCCCCTTGATCTTAGACTACTCAGCCTCTGAAACTGTGAGAAACCAATGTCTGCTGTTTGATCCAACAGGTCTGTGGTGTTTTGTTATGGTAGCCCAAGCTGATTAACACAGGATTTTTATCTCCATTGTATGCAACTTGCCTTGGGTCACTCTGCTAGTAAGGGAAAGCTATGGTTTGCATATTAGCCCCCAACCCAAACCTCATTTTGAAATTTGATCCTCACTGTTAGAAGTGTGGCCTAATTGGGGGAGATGTTTGACTCAAGGGGGTTAGATCCCTCCTGAAAAGCTTGGTGTTGTCCTTGTGGTAATGAGGGAGTTCTCCCTCTACTAGTTCCCATAAGAGCTGTTTGTTAAAACAGAACCTGGCATCTCCACTCTCTCTCTTGCTTCCTTTCTCACTGCGTCACCTCTGCACACACTAGCTCCCTTTTCCCGTCCACCATGAGTGGAAGCATCCTGAAGCCCTCACCATAAGCAGATGCTGGTGCTGTGCTTCTTGTACAGCCTGTGGGAGGGTGAGCCAAATAAACTTTTCTTTATACATTACCCAGCCTCAGGTATCTCTTCATAGTAACACTAAACAGACTAAGACACGGAATTACAAATTTTCTCCACGTTTATCTGAATTATAGCTATGCTCTTAGAAACACACTCTAGTGGCTTGCTTTTAAAATCATGGGCATATGTGAGAATGAGCACAAGACTGAATGTAAAGAGCAAATAGAAGGTCCCCCACTTATGATCCTGGGTCATGTGCAAAGGAAGTCACATGTTAGTCCTCCTCCAACGTGTGAGTTCTTTTCCACCTAGGTTAAATATTTAGTCCATTGAGGAGTGGGTGTTGGAGGGCTGGATAGGTGCACATGAGAGCTCATTTCTGAATCCTAATTCCTCATTAAATCCACGGAAGAAGGACAACTCTGTTCAACTTCCTACTTCCCATTTGAGAGCAAGCACCTCATCTTTGCACTCAACGTGTAGTTGAAAGAATGACATCAATGGAAAAATGTTTTAAGTTACAGAAATAAAAAGAACCACAATCTATTTTACAAGAGAATAATAGAGCAGGATGTAGGGGAGATCCGTGGTTTTGGAGTCAAGTAATTTTTGTTGTAATTTCAATTTTCTAATCTATCAATGGATATAATAGCAATAATACTCATATCACAACACTGAGATAGTAGATAAAAACAATGTCTTAGATATATTAATTGCTTAGTAAAAAGGTATATGATTATTCTAAATCTTCTGCTCCTTTTTCTCCTTTTAAACAATTGATGTGATTCTTTTAGTTAACTGAAGAACTGAAATGCATTATATCATGGACTCAAAACAGGCAATAGATAACCCTAAACCTTCAAATCCATTATCTCCTCCCCTACTTAAAACATGTTTTCTCATCTGAGATCCAGGTCCTAGTGTTTCCCAAGACCCAGTTCAAATAGCGTCACTTCTGCTTTCCCTCCTAGTCCTCTCTCTCAGTCAAAATTATCTTTCCCTGTCTCTGAATTCTCTTAGCATTTGAACTAAACCTTTCCTATAGGACTTAACATATTTTATGTATGTCTCCTACTGTCATATTTGAGTACTTTTTCTAAATTGTCTATTTATTGAGTAGTAGCTCATTAAATATTAGATTGGTAAGTGATGAACAGAGCACCCATTCATTAATTTAGCATTTTGGAATTTTCATTGCCTATCATATCTGTTATCCCATTTGGTTTTCATATAAATTGTGGAAAGATATGTAATGCAAGTAATGCAATTCCCAATTTGAATATAGTAACACACAGAAAGATTAAGCAATGTTAAGCAATGTGTCAATATTCACACAGCAAAGGAGTTAACAGACTTTATATAATAATTTGACTTTTCTGATTCTTCTTCCAATGCATGTTCCATCATCATGTTTTTGGAGAAATGCTTCAAACACACAGAAAGTTTAAAACATTAAGTTGAAGGAAACCATTTGTGTTTGAATCATTTTTTAACATATCCATTCCTTCTGCCAATATATACAAATGTGTTTGTGGGAAATACCTATCTTTAAAAAAAATCTAGTAGTTATTAGCATTGCAAAATTATGGCCCTATGGAAACTGATCCTTCAGTTATAACATCTCTATTATTTGAATCAAACATATTTAAAACATCAGACCAACCAACAGAGAAGTAATGTTTTTAAAATCCTTTAAAACCTAACTGACATTAATGAGAAATTACAATTTTAAATGCATTACCCTTGTAAGATAAATCAAAGGTAACAGTAATTAAGATAATTGCAAAAGATATTTTGGGTTCTGTGTATTTGCGCGAGTGTTGAGAGGTGGAATATAAATGTGAAAGTATTTTTGTTCACTTTGGTATCTTAAGCTTGAAATAATTTTTAGGTCACAACACTTTTTCATATTTAGTTTAAAATCTGGAATTTGATAACTCAATTTTAAATCCCTGTATATGGACAAATTTTCCAATTTTATAACATAAAATACTTATTAAAGAGAGGTTTGCTTTTGTTGTTGGCCTTCTAGAAAATATGCAGTTTACTACAGTTTTTAAAAAAAGTTTTTGTTTTGGTTAAGAAATTTTTCTCATTTCTATTTAATATGCAATAAACATGTGTTCTTTATTTGGTTCTGATAATAAAAGTCATCAAGTTACCACGAAATTCCCAAATATTACATGTTATTTTGTTGGAGGCATTTAAGCATGAATGTTTACTGGGAATAAACAATTAGCATAGTTAAAAGTGATTCCCACAAGCTATCCAAAAAGAGGTGAAGGGACCATTTAGATGTAATGTGCTCATATGTGCATTCTTGGTAATGGCTCTTTAATATCAATGGTCAATGGCACATCCACCTTGGTAAATTAAATGTTGATGATAGTCACTTAAACTCTAAGCATTCATTCTGACTCCTTTAGAATTGCTTATATGTTTTAATAAGTATTTTGGCAGTCTTATGTATCCCAGGGTTCAGCAATTTTTTTTTTTAAATTAAACCTTTGGTTTATTTGTTTTGCATTCAAAAATGACTCTTTCATAGTTGTTTTCGTGGTGAGTGAGCTAGTTACTAGAATGTCTAAAAAGGGCAGAAGAAGGCAAATGGAGAGACAGAAAGGAAGAGAAAGATTTTGCTACTTGTAGATCCACAGTAGATGACCAGAGGATTTTTCTCAAAATTGGATAGTTTCAGGAAAAGTCCCAGAATTCTATACCCCGACCAAGCTATAATCACATCCTAATTGTCCTTATTGCCACAGTGTTTTCATTAACCAGATCTGGGTCATACGTTTACCTTTTGAGCCAGGGCACAGGGTCCTTCTCATAAATGAACAATGTGGAAGGCAATGTGATTTTCCAAAAAGCAAGGATAGGTTCTGTTATCCAAAAAATGTGGTTTATGAATGATTAAAGGATGTAATGTATGTGAAACTCTTACTGCCATCCCTAGCAACTAGTAAATCCTCAATTACCATGCATCTATCATTCTTTCCTTAGTAATGATGGTAAGTAATTTAATTGCCTTAACAGCTTTTTTTAACTTTTTTGTCTGATTTTTTTAGTGGAAGACAGTATGCATAAAACCAGTCCACTCCCCAAAATGAGGAAAACCAATAGAACTGTTGCTGTCCACCATCATTTAAATGGCCACAAGTAAAAAGACAAGTCCTATGAGTTGTTTCTGAAATTATTGTTGAGGGAAATAATGAAAAATTTCTGAGTTACCATTTAATCTTTGGCCTTAAATGATCAAACAGAGTTGTCTGTCTCAATGCTACCTAAGGAAATTGTAGTTCCATCCCTTCTATTTTTAGTCTTTAATCGGTTCTCCCTTAAACTCCCTCTTTCTTTTCTTTCTATCAGGGAAAGATATTGAAACAGAAACAAACTTTTTAATAGATTTTATTGTTCACATTGGAAAATGCATGGCAAAAATATACTTCATTGTTCTTTATATTCCCACTAATACCCCCAAAAGGTCCTGAGGACATTGAAGCTCCCCTAATGGGAAAGGTTATTTCTTAATAATCTGTATTTCTTCAGCTTGCTCCAGTACATGTAACTAATATTAAAGTGTGCAATCCAGACTCCAGCTGTGGCAAAGCAGAACACTCCATGTAATGAGCTCTATTATTTTTCCCCACGCAATTTAATAGCCCAACAACTTTAATACCAAAAAATGTTTCTGAGACAAGTCAAAATGTGGTTCTAATTGTATTGTTTTATTTTGGCAGCATTGATTTTTTTCCTTTTAATTCTGTAGTACAATCTACTTGCTATCAACAAATACAAGGCCTCATTTTTCATTTGTGGAGGCATCAATCTAAACATCCTAAAACAGCACACAGTATTGTACTTGTTGGCTGAACCCTCCTAGAGGGTTACAGAAATTAAAGTTTGCTATCTTATTTGAATAATCATGAAATATGCCCAAGTTTATTAACCTCTCCAAAGGATGGGAATCAAGTCAATCAGCAAAATAAATAAACCCCAAATGGTTTCATTGCTGATGCATTAAATGATATAATGTGAGGTGGTACTTTATCATTTTTATATCTTAATATTACAACAGTGTTCCATGAGTAAGAGCTATATTTGTTGAGTTTTCCAAGTAAAATAAAACCTTTGCTCAAGTCACAAAAAAAGTTGCTTAACATAAATAAAATCTTGCTGCTGAAATAACTAAGGCTATTTTGTGGTAAGTGCTAAGATTATTTGGCTTAGATAATTTCAAGACTGTAGTTTTTGTAAAATGAGCTGTATTTGTGAATATTTAATTTTCTGAACTTTGATCTATAATAGGCACTTACATGTTTATGGATACACTTTAAATTTTAATAAGGCTCAATTGCAAAAACAGCTATGGTCCATTTGCTGCAAAGGCCTTTAATCAGAGTTATGGTAAATGTGTAGATCCAATAACCTGAAAATCAGATGCAGAGTTCATTTTACAATTGGAATGGCCCTATGGGACATGATCTTAAAGTTAGGAACATTTTGCATCAGGATACAAGTGAAACAAAGTTCAATTTAGGTGCTTGTAAAGTATCATTTGAAGCCCATTTGCATTTATACTATTTGCTTATTTTTAGAATATATATGAATTAGTTCTCCAGGGGGAGAAAAAGAAATGGCTATATACAGAAAGAGAATGAAATATTATCAAAGATGCATCATCTGATTACAAAGGGGAAAATCAAAGTAAAATGAAATAAATCAAGGGCATAAATCAAGCAAGAGGAAATAATTCCATGAGAAATGAATAAATTAAAAGTTATCCACAGTGTAATTAAACTGCTGAACTAATTTCTTTCTGCAAACTTAGATATTATTCATGTGAGAGAATGGGAGAAAGAATAGAAGTAGTAAGAGAAACAGATGATAAGCCCTGAGTTTTAGTTCCATTTCTGCCCCTAAAATATCATGGAACCATCGACTAATAATACATTTTTTCAAATTCTTGGTTTTCTCATTAGTAAAATATGGTTGATACTTTCTCTGCATACTCTAGAAGGTCTGTATGGTTGACATTAATCGTTTTCTTCCTTCAAGACCCCATAAGTTACCACCTTTTCTCTGAAGTGGCTTTCCTGGCAGAGTCATGGTGTCTTCTGTTCTTCCATCAGCAACCTATTGAGCCCTCCGTTATAGCACAAAATTCACCATGTGTGTCCTTCTGTAGACTCCGAACTCCTTAAGGGACAGATGCCATCAATTAGTCCTTGAATGGGTCTGGGTATGAATACATACATGGTGAATGCATATATGGTGAATGCTTATATTTTCATTTGCCAGTGCCTACCACAGAGCTTGACAAATGGGGGGTCTACAATATATCATCGAATGAATAAAAGCACTTTGAAACTGTTTCCACTTTGTGACTCAGTGTCCTCATTCAAATTGTAAGACTTGGATTAAATGAACCTCAAGTTCCACTCTAGCCTGACAGAGAGGTGATAATTATTATTATAATTATTTTCCCAATTTATTTGCTGATGATTATGTGGTACTTACTGGTCTAGGGCCTGGTATTCATTCCATTTGGTCATAAATAGACTTATTCAGGTGGCTGTTAATATCCCACTTTTACAGTTGAAAAAACTGAGGCTTAGAAAACTTGATTGTCTTTTTCAAAACAATGGCTAAGTTTGTATGTAAATTAAGGTTCTTCTGATTCCAAAGCCTATGTTCTTATTCACTAGGTTACAAGGCACAAAGATCCTTATGCATTACGGGTTCAATTTAATTTTTTTGACTTGAAATACACTTCACGGCATGATGAAACTCTGGTAAGTTACACTATCAGAAAATAAATTTCCAACCAGTAGAAGAACTGCTAATACCATTCAAAAGCTACTTGCCTCTTTTTGATCAATAAAGTCTTAACATTACAACATCCAGCAAGCAAAATCTACATAATCTTTGCTTCACATTTCAATTAGTCTGTTGTAATGGCATGGCTTTAAACAGGCAAGAAATAGTTCTTTTTCTTTAATCATCACTTTGATCATTTTAACTAGATGCTCCTGATAGCCTTAGCCTTTGGACATGGATTTTTTTTCTTGTTAGTGTCACCTAATATGACAGAACTCTCTAATGAGACTAGCAATGTAAAATTTCAATTTCTTTTGGCAAATTTAAATCCTGAAAAAGCACAGACTGAATCTCATTTATTTTGTTTTATTTATGTATTTATTTATTTATTTATTTTTGAGACAGAATCTCACTCTGCCGCCCAGGCTGAAGTGCAGTGGCGTGAGCTCAGCTCACTGTAACCTCTGCCTCCCAGGTTCAAGCAATTATCCTGCCTAAGCCTCCTGAGTAGCTGGGATTATATGCATAGGCCACCACACCCGGCTGATTTTTGTATTTTTAGTAGAGACAGGGTTTCACCATGTTGGCCAGGCTGGTCTCGAACTCCTGGCCTCAAGTGATCCACCTGCCTTGACCTCCCAAAGTGCTGGGATTACAGGCGTGAGCCACTGCACCAGGTCCTAAATCCCATTTAAGGTAACAGGCATAATACTTGCAAATGTCCTAAATTCATACGAAAGCTGATTTGTAGCACAGCCCTTGGATGCAGTGTGCTCTCTGGTTTATGGGAAGTTTCTGGCTACCAACACTGCTGGCCACAGCACACCTCTCAGCTAACTTTTAAAAATCAAAAAGCACCATAACCACTTTTGCTCACAGTAAACTGTATTCAGACTCTCAGCCAGAAACCTCAGCATTAACCTCAATTTCCCTTCCCATCACCCTTCATTCGTATATCCCATGTGCATTTCTTCATCTCTGGGGACAGGCCTACCTGACTACCTGTGGTAGAAGAATCCCCACATCTTCCTTCGTAAGTTGTTTTTCTATAGTTACAAAGCCCAGGAAAGAAATGGAAATCCCAGTGCCAGTGGCCTATGTGTATCAATTTAAATCATTTGGGAAACATTTGACTTTGGGTCTAAAATTGGAAAATTGAAGCAAATGCCTAGGATATTCTTCTGTCTCCAAGGGGACCTTCATGGAAGGACCAGGTGGTACCATGGGCCAGAGAGTAGATGAATGGGACCCAAGTGGTGTATTTGAATTCACTTGGGACGAGTTTCCTACTCTCTATTCCATAACCCCATGACGCATTGCTCTCTCCAGCTTTCTAATTTGAAGATACAAAACTGATTATCAGGGACCTTAGAAAAGGACAATGTTTTCATAAAATCACCACTAAAATATTACAGAAGTCATGAGGTTCATCCATATACAGGACCAATGTTTTTTACATAG
This sequence comes from Gorilla gorilla gorilla, assembly GCF_029281585.2. Classification (NCBI taxonomy): domain Eukaryota; kingdom Metazoa; phylum Chordata; class Mammalia; order Primates; family Hominidae; genus Gorilla; species Gorilla gorilla. The sequence continues at coordinate 29,742,656 of NC_073227.2, read as the reverse complement.
GCATGTCAAAGACTAAGTAGATATGGTGGCAATTTTCAGTTTTCTATTTTTTTCCAATATTGTATTTTACTTTTCTAATCTTTCTGGCCATTTTAATAATGACTGTGAAATAATGTGATTCCGGTAATATTCACGGTGGAAAATAGTCAAAGTAATTACATTATTTTTGTCACAGTATAGTCTACTAGCGATGAATATTAACTCTAGGAAAGTTCATCTCCATAGAGCACTAAACGTTGTGTTGCAAAGCACTCAATATTTATTTAGGAGAAAACTGATAAAACAGTCACATGATGAAACACATTTAGTAAGTGCTCCACACGGTACCCACTACTGGAAGATATGCAATGCATATATTTATATTAAAGGTGGTAGTGATAAGTCCTACAGTAAAGTAATATGTTTAGTTTAACTCAGCATTTTCTTTAACAACATTTTTATATAGCTTTAAGTAACGTCTACTGATGCATTTTTGTTTTCTGTTTTTTGTTTTTGAGATGGAGTCTTGCTTTGTTGATCAGGCTGGAGTGCAGTGGCGTAATCTCAGCTCACTACAGCCTCTATCTCCCGGGTCCAAGTGATTTTCCTGCCTCAGCCTCCTGAGTAGCTGGGATTACAGGCACCTGCCACTATGCTTGGCTAATTTTAGAATTTTTAGTAGAGATGGGGTTTCACCATGTTGGCCAGGCGGGTCTGGAACTCCTGACCTCAGGTGATCTGCCCGCCTCAGCTTCCCAAAGTGCTGGGATTTCAGGCGTGAGCCACAATGCCTAGCCTCTGATGTATTTTTGAAGTAGTATTCCATAGAAGATTCTTAGCAATAAATTGTCCTATAGAGTTATTTCAGGGTAACTACAAGTTTGAGGAAGCAATAATGGCCAATCACTTCTGCAATCATCTGGTTAAAAGACAAAGTCCCATGTCATCCTTGAGAAGGCTAATCACTCTCATAAATTTGGTTTGCAATTCCTTTGTAAACCAAGAAGACAGAAGCATTGACTTTGTTGTTCATCCCTGAAAAGTAATGAACTGTGGGAATGGGGCAAGTCATTTAACTCCTCTAGAATGGACTGTCCTCTTCTTTAAATTGGATGTAGTGTTAACTGAATCATGTACCTAATATATTTGTTGATAAAACACATCATACAATGACAGAACCATATTTAAAAATGGTCACCAATTATCATGATTATTATAATTATCCCTAAATTGCTCTTCCAACTCGAAAGCCAATAATCTATGAATATTCCATAGTATTCTCAAAATCCATTTTTACTCAATTACAAAATACACGTATGTTTCTCACCCCTTTTGTCGAAAGGCTGTTGGCTTTACAAATTTATCAAGCAAAATTCATTCATGTCAATAGGATACTGAGGCACAAAAAACCAAAAGATACTCTTTCCTTTGCAATATTTAGGATCTAAAATCATTCCAGGGTTAACTGAGCATGCATTTTTCACAGCGCACAGCTGTGTCTACAGACACACCTGGCACAGCATGCTTCCAGCCTCTGATGGACCAGCAAACTGAACCTGAATCTGGAGTTGAGATATGAACTCTGACAACCAATGTAGAATGAGTGGGGACATGAGTCACAGGAATCCTAATTTTGTCTAGATGTGTGACAAGGGACTCTCACTTTAGATGCTCTAGATAGTAATATATTTAATATGTATTTGAAGAAAAGTATTTTTCAAGCATGACAAAGAAATCTACCTGAACTGGTTTTTATCTCCACCAATATTTGAGCATATGCTTTGTTGAAAATGATTCAGGTATTTTTTTTCTATTTCATATCCAAAGATGCATCCAATTTTATTCCATATTCTTCTTGCCAGGAAGATCATGCTTTAACGCAGCTTCACATGCTCAACTTTGATGTTTTATTAGGCAAAGCTCAAACACGAAAACTTGATAAATCAAGAAAATCAATATTTCTAAAAACCTTATTGCCCTGGAAGTCCCACTGAAGACCACAGCTGTTGGGTCCATTCATGCTGGAGTAATTGAAGGGAGCAAAGCAGACTCTTTTCACTGCATTTTATTTTTGTGGGATGGTTCACAGATTTTCTTGATTTTCAGAACTCATGTGCATGACAAATACAGCATGACTCAATGAACTCAGTACATTACAGTTACAGAAGAAAGCAGCTCTCTGCATTGATGATTTGGCTTCTCCATTGCAGTGACTTGGAGGGTGACCTCAGACAGGTTAATGCAGCTTGCCCTGCCTCTGTGATCCCAAATTTAACACAGGGGAAAGGACGTACCACTATTTCGCTTCTTGAGGCATTTGCAAGCAAAGAACAGGCTAATAACTGTGTACAGTTCTAGTGAACTGTTAAAAAATGTTTAGATGGTCATTGTGTCCTGATGCTAATATAATGCCTTTCTATAGGCTATTCATTAAATAACAGAAGAAAAAAGTCTATGTTTATTTAAATAGTGGGATGGAGAATATATAAACCCAGGCAAAATAAAATTGAATAGGACCAAGATTCACTCATTCATTTAACATTTATTCAGTACCTAGTGTGCAGTGTGCTAGTTTCTGGTAATATGAAGATTAATAAGATTTACATGTGACCATAAAGAACTGTACAGTCAGAAAAGGAGGAAGGCTTGTAAACAGATGGTAATGATAGGAGAAAGTAGGCACCCAGGGCAATAAGCACCTTGGAGCATGGAGGAAGGGTGAGTGACCTTATCTGGGGGACGTGACACAAACCAGGGACAAGCCACAGCAGAGTGAGGGGGCACACTGGGGAAGGGCATGCAGGCAGAAGGAATTGTTTCTGCAAACTCGTGACATGTTCAGTGAAGCACAAGATAATGAAAAGACATGGTAGGACAAACTGAATTTAGCTCTAATATTGGCAAAGAATTGCTCTTGGTGTTTTCTCATTATCAGAGCAATTATTCGAGGATATTATAATACCACTTAAATCTTTAGCTCCACGTCTGGAGTTTGGTTTAAAATAGAATGTCTGCCTTAGAAATTGAATATGACTCTGCTGTTCTTAGCCCAGTCTTGGCTCCCCATCAAACCTAGAATAAAATGCAAAATCCTCTTGTGACAAGCACAGCCCCCTGCTCTCTTTCCCTGCTGCTGGCCTGCTCACTTGCTGTGCCACCAGCCACTCTGATTTTTCTTGACTTTCCTGGCTCAGCTCTCTGCATTTGCTGCTCCTTCTGCCTCTAACACATGTCCCCCATATTGCATGTCTCACTCTCTCAGTCACATCTTAGCTCAGATGTCACCTCTTCAGGAGGCCTTTACTGACTGCTGTCTCCAAAGAGCATCCTCCACTCACCCTTTTCCCCTTATATGGCTTTATTTTTACTTTAGAGCATTTATCACTACTTGGCATTACATAATAATGTATGTCCATTTACATGCTTAACTTCTAACTCCCCATAATGGGTTGAATTGTGCCCCTTCCCCACCGAAAGATATGTCACTCTCTTAAGCCTGAGAAAACCTGTGAAGGTGATTTGGAAAAATGAACTTTTTAGGTATAATTAAGGTAAGGATTTCAGGACAAAATCATTTTGGGGTAAGTCCTAAATCTAGTGACCAGTGTCTCCATTAAAGAAGGGAAAGGTGGAGAACAGACACTCTCTTGCTTTATGCTAACAATGGGGGTAATAATAACAATAGCTAATATTTACACACAAAGAAATTTGCTTTCATTTTATCCTTTAACTATGCTAACAACCACATAAGATGTTGAATTATCATGACCCCATTTACAACGGACTAAATTAAAGCTCAGAATAATCCTGGTGACATCTCCTGTGATCACATGTGAAATGCCTCATCAGGGTGCCTCACCAAGCAGAATGGAGAATCTCAGGTAGGGCAAGTGCATTTTAAAAGGCTTCCAGAAAAGTGCATCTTAAAAGGCTTCCAGACAGGTGAGGCCCATCTCAGTCTCCATGCTTCTTATTTATCTATGCCTCTAGCATTGGCATTAGTAGTAGAAAAAAGAAGTGGACCTCCATCGGGAGTGTAAGATATGCAATTATTACAGCCGGTATTTTTATACATATTATCGCATTCAATTCTCTCAACGCCTCTGCCAGGCTGCTGTCATTGATTTCAATTTACGGAATGGAGATTAACACAAACCTAGTGAGAGAGGTGAATGGCAATTTGAAGTTTGCTATGGTTCACTTGAACGTTTCTGATCTTTCTGCAATAAACAACTCTCAGACTACACTGATCTGTGCTCACAACTTGTTATTCCAACTCTTTTATGCCCCCCACTTTAAGCTTTCAGATGTTATTTTCTAGGCTTTTACAACTAGGCTGCATTGCCTGGCCCTTTTCATCTGTGCTTTCTTCACCCTTTTAAGAGAGACTCCCCCCTCAACGCCCCCTGGCCACCACCTAATGCTTGTTTCCCCAAGAGTCTGAGTGTTTTTGCTGCTTTCTCTTCTGGACGGCTGAGTAGGATGTGAAATAGGAGGTTCTAAAACAACCTTTGGAATTTCCATGGCTCTTTTACACCCTACTTTAACTCAGCAGAAATTTTATTTTACTTTTCTGTTTTGCTTTCTTGTCTTCTTTATTTCCTGATGCTCCTTCTTCTTAACTTTGTGAACCCCAGGAGGTCTGGGAATATTGCTCTACAGCAAGATAAGCTACTCTCAAGAAAGGTCAATCTGCCAACAGAAGCCTAAAAAACTAAGTATTAAAAAAATATGCTTTGCTGTGACAAGTACAGATAACAATCTGTTCTCTACATCCTCCTCAACCTCTATCCTGCTTTATAAATAAAAGTATTCTCAGTTGCAGACATTTTCAAACTTTATGGGTATATCTAATCAGGATACAGGCAAGAAATAGTCCAGAGTAGGGATTTATTATGCTTTGTAATGGGCAAGAAATAGTCCAGAGTAGGGATTTATTATGCTTTGTAATAACAGGAGGAAATAGCAAAGTGCTCTTTGCACTCTATATTTTCTCTTGGGATGATTACTTTTTAGGTGCTTAAAATAGTTCTTGTAAGGCAAGACTGGTAAACTGTCTCAATCCACTAAGTTAATTTCTAAGGAAAAAGACTAATATCTTTCATTACTATCATTGTTTGCAAAACATTTATGACTTATATTTCTATTGTATCCAGTAGCATCTTTACTGAGTAAATAAATTAATCAACAGTTTCATTTCAAGATCTTGTGTCTGTAGGTCGAACTGAAAGAGTTATGACTAAATGGTAAGATTAATACATTTTTTTTAAAATGAATGTAACCTGGGGAAGCAAATATTGAATTAACATTTTCTGATTACAGCATTCATTAATAAAACTTTACTACACTAATTCCATTACCTAATCGCTGTTGAAAATAAGATCTATATATTGTAACACAAAGTTTTTTTTTTGTTTTTTTGTTTTTTTTTTTAAAAAAAAGCTCTCCCTTGTTTTTTTCAATCTTCACAATAACCTAGATATAACTGGACAGGTTGAATGATGTCTACATAGGCAGAAACAGAGGCTCACTGGGGAAAAACTTGCTTGGAGTATTTGAGTATTTTACTGTATCTGAAGTAAACATCTCTTCACTGGTATCCTTTCTCGCAATAATACAATATTTCTTTTATTCTTCTATTTTGCACTGCCACCTCTATTCTAATATGCATTGGCATTTCGTATAGTGGGGTTAGGGGAACAAAAATTCTAAGATAGGAAAAGGAACTAAGGTCTAAAGATCCAGTGGATACTAGGCAAGGTTAGATATTTCACATGTGCTATTTAATCCTCATGAAAAATTCTAGTGTGCCCTCTCCAAGAGAGAAGAAATTGAGAACTCTAAAAGCTTCACATTTAACAGGTTTTGGCAGAGTTGCATTCTTTCCATTGCAAGGAGAATAATTAATTTTTTATCAGGCTGTCAAGGATGTTTAGTCTTTTTGGTAACAGTTCACAGCACTAAGACACATTGGACTGTCACATTTCTATGAACTGTAGCAACTTCAGAGATCATTTAATAATTCATCAGGGAAAGTTTCTAGTATTGTAGTGGCAAGAAGATATGAGACTGGCTATAGATTTGGCACAGGTAGAAATTACAATTATTCAGTGTGGTAAAATTTATCACTGTAAACTGAAAGAACCAAAAGAATTCCAATTAGATATCTTGTCAGCTTTATTATTTGTATCACTGTATTCCTTTTGAATAATCTAAATGGGTTTATATGTTTTCCAAATATAATGATGCCCTTATAAGGAAGTTTTTAGCATTTAAAATAAAGAAGTAAAAAGATATTTATTTTCTGTTTTTTATATTAACTAATGTTTTTATATGCAGCAATTTATTCACATATATCTACGTCTATCTCCATTTTTCTCTCATATATAGACACATACAATAAAAACTGTAGCTCATGTTTGCATGTTTTTGTTTGTTTCTGGTTCTTTAAATCTTCAAGAATGTAATTGGACTACAAACTATCTAAATATGCCATGAGTGACCATAAGTGACCCTCTAAAGCGTTTTAAAGGATGATAATACAACTGACTACGGAAGGGGAGAGAGGAGGTACTCTCTGAAATTAGGCATGGCACTGTGTCATGCTGGCTTTGGCAGATTCAAAAGATTGAGAACTGTGGTTTTTTTGAAATTTTAAAATTTATGTATATGTTATGCTCACACAAAATTTCTTTCTTCAAGATTCATAATCAATAAACACAGGAAATAGCTGTCCTGGAATCTTCTATTCCCCAAAAGTAACCTAGCATAGAGGTAGCAATATGCAGCTTTATTTTTCCTTTGGAATTTATGAGTACAAATCTTGGATTGTATCTATGGGTAGGGAGGTTAAATGGACAAGAATCAGGGACAGATGATGCTATCAGCCTTTAAGGAATTGTATGACATGAGGAGAAACTGTAATAGAAAGCTGGTTTTAGCAGCAGCTGAAATGACCCATTGCAAGAGAAGAGAGACTAGCGACAGATAAAGTACTAAAGAGAAATTTTCGATGAGGCTATGGAATGGAATTTAGCATATTCTCAGGCACTCTAATCTAATTTGTTCTGACCATGGGGACTTGGGTGAAAAAGAGCTCCCTCCTTCCAGTGCCCATTATTAATTTAGTTTACCCTCTTTGACTGATCAAGTTTTCAAGCACAGAATTGCTTCCAATGTTAATAGTCACAGTCATCTGACCAGCGGTTAATCCCTTTCTCCCATTGGCTGTTAGAGGAGGAAGAGTTTATGGGCATTCTCCAGCCATGTCTGTGATTGGTCCTGACCTTGAAGACCTGGCAATGAGATCCATGGAGAAATTTGAAAGACTGTTTTGTAAGCAGCCTTCTCTTCCTTGCAGAATTTTCTCATAGCAGACAGATCTAAGGGGGATATATGCACTAAAACAGCACGAATTTAAATCAGTGAAGATGGAAGGCTGCCATCATGCCATTATGCTGTAGCTGGACCTTATCTGACATGTGGTCAGCTTGCTTTTATTGGAATAAATCTAACCAAATAGATTTGTCTACAGTTTACAGACTTACAGATTGTTAGTAGTGGAAGGGACTTCTGAAGTCATCTAGCTCAGCTCCCAGATTTAACATGTGAGCAGAGGGTTCTATAGGATATACTACCCATGTATCCAGTCTCTCTGGAATCCAGTTGTCCCAAAGTTAATCTCATTTAGGACTTTATCCTTCTATGCCCCACTGCTCTTTTTCAAATCCAGGCTCTCTTTACTGTCTGAACAAGTCACTTCTCTATGACTCAGTCTCATCATTAGTAACATAGAAGTAGTGTATTAGCCCATTTTGGATTGTTATAAAGGAATTGTTGGGGCTGGGTAATTTATTTTAAAAAATAAAAATGTTGGCCGGGCGCGGTGGCTCACGCCTGTAATCCCAGCACTTTGGGAGGCCGAGGCGGGCGGATCACGAGGTCAAGAGATCGAGACCATCCTGGCTAACACGGTGAAACCCCGTCTCTACTAAAAATACAAAAAAAAAAAAATTAGCCGGGCGTGGTGGCGGGCGCCTATAGTCCCAGCTACTCGGGAGGCTGAGGCAGGAGAATGGCGTGAACCTGGGAGGCGGAGCTTGCAGTGAGCTGAGATCACGCCGCTGCACTCCAGCCTGGGTGACAAAGCGAGACTCCGTCTCAAAAAAAAAAAAATAAATAAATAAAAATGTTTAGTTGGGTCACAGTTCTGCAGGCTGTATGGGAGACATGGACCAGCATCTGCTTGGCTTCTAGTGAGGCCTAAGGAAGCTTTTGTTTAAAGCAAAGGGGGAGCAGGCATGTCATATGATGAGAGAGGGAGCAAGAGAAATGTCAGGCTCTTTTAAACAACCAGATGTCACAGTAAGTAATAGAGTGAGAATTCACTCATTACTATGGGGAGGTTATTGAGCCATTCATGAGGGATCCACCCCATGACCAAAACCCCTCCCACCAGGCCCCACGTTCACCATGGGGGATCACATTTCAACATGAGATTTGGAGGGGACAAGCATCCAAATTGTATCAGGTAGTTATGGTATATAGGTCATTTGACTTTTGTGAAAATTAAAATGAGCTACGTATCTGGCAAGTAGTAAACATCATATAATTGTGGCTATCTTGTGTGCTTGTGATTAGCATCTATTATTGGAAGAAAGAATGTACTGCATGGTATTTCTAGAGACCATTGCTTCTCAACTAGGAGTGCTTTTGGCCCCAGGGGACATTTGACCTGGTCTCCATTTTTGATAGTCCCAACTCCAGACTAGGGGACTGCTTCTAGCATCTAGTAGGTGGAGGCCAGAGATTCTTCTAAGCATCTTATCATGAGTATGTCATTCCCCACAGTGAAGAATTACCCAGTCCCAAATATCAGTAGTGTCGCAATTGAGAAACCCTGCTCTGTATGGAAAAAATAATTTGAATCTGAAATATGAATTTAAATTTTTACAGAATGCTTAAGTGATAATTTATAGGTGAGAGAGGGTTTCCTCATTTCAACCACATGCATATAAGCTATCCCTCCATGGTAAGGCATATATGTGAGGTTTATGCATTCATATCACCTTCCCCATTCTGCCCAAGTAATTGGCTCTTGTGATCTAAGCAATTTTAAACCATCCATTTTTTTTTTGTATATGAGAAGGTATACATTATTAGCACTTTACGTAATGAGTATTCAATTGGATTATGTAGATAGTTTGCTTTTTTTTTGACTTCAGAGTGAATAGAACAAGAAATCTTATGATCAGCAGTCATTATAGACGTATTTGCAGATACATTTTATATGCAACAGTGATGTGTTATTACAACTATTGAAATAGAAGACTTTGTGGCCAACTTTCCCAACCATTTACATTGTTTTCAGTAGTGCATTGGAAGTGTTCTTCCCATCCCAGTCGTCCTCTTTTTCTTTTGATGTTTTATTGATGCAAAGAGACAGTTGTGACCTTCATATAATCTGCAAGGATTTTTCTTTTTATTTAACAAAAGAAATCACAAAATTAAATGTACTACCAATTGAATATCCATAATCTGAAAACTCAAGATCTGAAATGCTGCAAAATATAAACATTTTTGAATAAGTGAAGACCTGCCATTGTTTATTGCTGGTGTTTTTAAACAGATAACAGGTATTCTGGTGACACTGCTGTGCTGCTTGGTTACCCTGAACACATTATATTTTCACTGCATTAACAAGATGCCATATATTTTACTGTTAAGTACTTATGTGTGAATAAATGTAAGAAAATAAATGCTTATTAATAGCATATAAATTCAGAGTCAGGAATGATAATGATGCCAAACAACCACAGATTGTCCACATGGGTGGTTGAGATTGGGACACCTTTGCTTTCTGATGGTTCAGTGTACACAAACTTTGTTTCAGGCACAAAATTATTAAAATATTTTATAAAGTCACCTTCAGGCTATACATATAAGGTATATATGAAACATAAACAAATTTTAGATTTAGGCTTGGAACTCATCCCCAAGCTATAAAATAGCTTCTATCTGCAAATACGTATGCAAATATTCCAAAATCCAAAAAAAATCTGAAATCTAAAACACTTGTAGTCTCAAGCATTTCAGATAACAGATATTCGGCCTTATGTATCTGAGATTATTTAGAAATCATAGCCTTCCCCAAAAGCAGTTTTGTGCATATGCTTAAGTTTATAGGGTAATATGGTCCCTTTAAAATTCTGAATAACCAAGAGACTACAGGGACTGTTGCCCAAAGAGGAGAAATAATGCTTCCAGCTACACAGTTGTTACATTTCATTGTGAGCAATATTATCATATACGAGCCTCTTTTAATGAAAATATTAACACAAAACTCTGCCAAAGGAGCTATTTTTAAAAAGTGCATGTGTCATATATAGATATAATCTATAAATGTACAGACATAAATATATATATTTAGTTTAATTAAATTTAAACATAATTCTGTATCTCAAGATTTTTTCCTTCTTTTCTTTGTTGTATTAGTCAGCTATGGCTGCATCAATGCTGTGTAACAAACTGTCCCAAAACACAGTGGGCTTGCAATTGCAAGTATTTATCTTCAGATTCACAGGTCTGTATGTGACTTGGTTCAGCTGATCTAGACTGGGTTCTGCTGGGAGACTCAGTTGAACAGCAGATTTTGGCATTTCTACTCCACATTCATTTGTCCTAGTGCCCAGACTCAGGGGCATGGTTTGATCACAGTGGATCACCACAGCACAAGAGCCAAGCCAAACCCAGCAATATGAATGTGATGAGGAAATATTTTTTTCTGTGGTAGAAAGGAAGAGAAATTGGAGTAGATATTTGTAAAATAACATTTCCTATTATCATACCTTCTCTTTATTTCAGATAAGAATAAATTTTCTCTTTCTTCTGGAGTTTTTAGTTCTGCCCCTTGCAACCTCCAGAATGGAGACCAGTTACCAGAAATGTCAACCCAGATCTGCAGAGCCCCATTCAGCTTGATGTTCTATGGTACACATCTATGTTTTCCCACATTATAATGATATGTTAATGTATGCATGGATATGGTTAACTTGTTAGAGACAATAATTTACTTATAGACTCAGACATTCCACAACATAAACAACTTATCATGGAAGGAAGACATAAGAATGGCTCAAACATTCAGATTTAGTATGAGTATAATTATGAAATAATATGCCAATTAGGAAAAGAAAATACCTTTTAAGGAAAACAAACATTTTAGAATATGTTATGTCTTCTCCTAGAAAGCATACATTAGTGAATCAGAGAGGAAAAAGAATATACAATCTTTGGGTTCATGGCAAGTTAGTTTCTGTTTCTCTCTCTTCAAATTACATCTATCTGTCTTGGTCTCTTGCTATCTCTGATTTATTTTCTCTGCTTTATATGAACTAGGGCTCAAACCCCCTGTGAAGAGTCAACTTTTTGCTTTTCCTTAGTTTAGACTACCCATTCAATATAAATCTTGTAATCCTGATAGAAAGTCTGTGAGAATTCTAAGAATTCTAAGAATGGCCCCCAATAACCCCTCACCCTTGCAAAATAAGTGTGGGTAGAACCTAAGAATATGGTGAAATGTCATTGCTATGATTATAGGTCCCCAATGATTGACCTTCAAATAGCAAAATTATGTGAGTGGGTCTAATCTAATCTTGTGATTAAATCTAGTCCTATAGTTCCTTTATTATCCAAAAAGAGATCCTGATCAAAACCCCAATAAAGGGTTCTTAGGTCTCACATAAGAAAGAATTCAAGGCAAGTCCATAGAGTAAAGTGAAAGCAAGTGTTGGTGGGAGTGTACATTAGTTCAACCATTGTGGAAGACAGTGTGGCAATTCCTCAAGGATCTAGAACTAGAAATACCATTTGACCCAGCAATCCCATTACTGGGTATATACCTTAGAGATTATAAATCATTCTACCATAAAGACACACGCACATGTATGTTTATTGCGGCACTATTCACAATAGCAAAGACTTGGAACCAACCCAAATGTCCATCAGTGATAGACTGAATAAAGAAAATGGGCACATATACACCATGGAATACTATGCAGCCATAAAAAAGGATGAGTTCATGTCCTTTACAGGGATATGGATGAAGCTGGAAACCATCATTCTCAGCAAACTAACACAGGAACAGAAAACCAAACACTATGTGTTCTCCCTCATAAGTGGGAGTTGAACAATGAGAACACATGGACACAGGGAGGGGAATATCACACACCGGGCCTGTCGTGGGGTTGGGGGCTAGGGGAGGGAGAGCATTAGGACAAATACCTAATGTAGGTGACAGGTTGACGGGTGCAGCAAACCACCATGGCACGTGTATAGCCATGTAATAAAACTGCACGTTCTGCACATGTAACCCAGAACTTAGAGTGTAATAATAATAAAAAAAAAAGTAAAGGAATAAAAGAATGGCTACTCCGTGGGCAGAGCAGCCCCAAGGGCTGCTGATTGCCCTTTTTTATGGTTCTTGATTACATGTTATCCAAGGGGTGGATTATTAATGAGTTTTCCAGGAAAGGGGTGGTTAATTCCCAGAACTGAGTGTTCCTCCCCTTTTTAGACCATGTAGGGTAACTTCCTGACATTGTCATGACATTTGTAAACTGTCATGGGAGTGTCTTTTAACATGCTAATGCATTATAATTAGCGTATAGTGGGCAGTGAGGACGACCAGAGGTCACTCTCCTTGCCATCTTGCTTTTGGTGGGTTTTGATGTATATCTTGTGCTGACCTCCTATTTCATCCTGTGACTTAGAATGCCTAACCTCCTGGGAATGCAGCCCAGCAGATCTCAGCCTTATTTTACCCAGCCCCTATTCAAGATGGAGTCGTTCTAGTTCAAACGCCTCCGACAACTTGAAACTATAAAGCTTTCTCCAACCAGTGGCAGAAGAACAAGCCAGAAAGATTTGAAGCAAGTTTATTATGAAAGTAAAGGAATAAAAGAATGGCTACTCCATGGGCAGAACAGCCCCAACAGCTGCTGGTTGCCCATTTTTATGGTTCTTGATTACACATTAAACAAGAGGTGAATTATTCATGAGTTTTCCAGGAAAGGGGTGGGCAATTCCCAGAACTAAGGGTTTTGCAAAGGACTTGATGCACTTGAAGGTTTGAAGATGGAGGCTCTGTGTGAGAAGGAATGCAGGGCAGCCTCTGGTTGCAGAGAGCAGCACCCGGTTTGACAGCTAGCAATGCAGTTGTGACCTCAGACCTACAATGGCAAGGAATTGGCTTCTGCCAACAACCAGAATGAGCATGAAAGTGGATTAGTCCTTGGAACTTCCAGATAAGAGCCCAGCCAGCTATACTTGGATTTCAGCCTGTGAGATTCTCAGCAGAGAACCCAGTCAAGTGTGTCCAGACGTCCAACCTACAGAACTGTGAGATAATAAATAGATACTTATTTTAAACTACTCAATTTTTGGTAATTTGTTATGTGGAGCTATAAAGTTAATACAGTGTCTTAAATTTTTTATGTATGTGTTTGTGTGTGTGTGTGTGAGAGAGAGAGAGAGAGAGAGAGAGAAAGAGACAGAGAGAGAATTTCTCATAGGCTGACTCTAGGTCACTGGTACTCTATTTTTCAATGCTATGTCAACCTGAAATAATTGAAAGGACCAGAATCCAGGTTTGAAGAGTTTATTCATGCAAAAAGCTGGGAAAGACCATCCGGAAAATATGAACTCCAGAGAAATGGGATCAGTACTCAGACGTTAAAAGTTAAGGTCTTGCTTATATAGGCAGAAAACAAATCAATTTAACAGTATTATAACATTTTTTGTACAAGGCTAGTTTAGGAGTCACAACAATTTAATAAATTATAGTTCGTTTTCTTATCCATAAAGGTTATTTTTATTTCCTTTCCAATTTAAGAGTATATTTAACATTCCATCTTAGACAATGTGGTAGTCATGAAGTATGTGTGAGAGAAGAAAGATGGAAGGTAATCTATAATGAAAATCAACACTTAAAAGGAAAGAGGTCTTCTTCCCTGGCACCCTTTGGTCATTTGCAACACTTTACAAGACAATGTAGGTAAGGAAAAGGCTAATCTGTAATCGGAGAAACAAAGGTTACAACTGCTGACTTTACAACTGTCTGTTTATGAGATTTAGTTCACATTCCCTTTAAGCTCAAAATATTTTAAAGTTCCAGCAGCTTAAATTTTGAATTAGTTATTTTCACAGCTGACACATTAGCTACAACAAAGCAAACAACATAAACAGTATCAGGTCCCTGTTTTTGAATTGGCTTTGAAGTTTACTTACATCATTTAATACCTCTATTGTAGAGCAAATTTAGGTTTCATGGGATCCAGAGATTACACAGTTTTAGGATTCTCTTATGAAAAAAAGATACATGCTTAAAATATAAAACTAAGTGTAAAAATGAATAGTTAGGATTAGGAATGATCAATTTTGAAATTACAGTTTTTAGAAAACTGACAAATGATATACATATGAAAAAATTAAAAGAGTAACATTCTAAAATAAAATAACTGCCTTATAGATCTGTGTGATAGTTTTCCTGGTTCTTGCTTGCATAATGTTGAATGATTTTGCACTACTTTTAGTAGAGAAGATAGAAAAATAATTCAGGCTTATCACAGTTGATAAACATTTATTTTTTATTGTCAATAGGAAAGCTTTATTTTACTTCATAATTCATTATTTGTAATATTATATACATTTTTAGGATTGTTGTCAAATTTGGGAATGTCTATTGATTTCCTTTAGTAACGTAAGTTGTAATATTTCATGATATTTTAAGCTTTGTTATACATTAATTTAAACTCATCATTGAATTGACAGTATTCATTGAACAGTTTACTTCTGATAGTCTCGTTTTGGTGGTGTATTGCATTTTACGTTATTTTAATAAATGTTAGTAATTTGTTTCATTTCAACATGAAATTAATTTTTAATGTAATTATTTGATTCATTATTTATTCCCCTTTGTTACTTAGATTCACTATTCTGAATCCAAGAGCTTCTTCATTACTTCTTGTAAAAATTTCTCTCTCTTGTACTAATGATTGTTTCTTTTGGTGTGTTCCATATATTTATATTTTTTTTATATATATTTGGTGCTATTACAACTTTCTTCTTCATGCAACATAATTTGTAAGTTCACAATTTCACTTTTTATTTTGATCACTTTTGTTTTACATTGTATTATTACTTTAATCTAAATTCTACCACACTTCTTTAATAACTTGCTTTATAAATATCAATAAAGGTAATTTCATAACGTCCTAATCAAGAGCTTTATATTTTTTGCTATTTTATTGAAATGTTTACAACATGTTTATAAATTGTAATTAAAATGATATATTTGAGCTTTCTCAAGCTTTTGAATATTTTCAAGCTTGATTTTATTTGAGTTATTTTTTCAAGTCTTTAAAAATATATTTTTGAAGCCTTAAAATATTTTTGACTCTAAGTTATTAGGCTTAACTGACTTTGAAGTGAGCAGTCCATCCACTATTCCTGTTCTTCTAGAGTTGGGGACTTCCAGTGATGCTCATTTCACTTTTGGGTCGCCTTTGAATTATGACACTAGTTGAGTTGGCACATTGGGTTGTAGACACATCTGTGGAAGCCATTCCTACCCTAGGACACTCATCCATAACCTGACTGTACATAAAAAGCTATGAACCCATAAATAAACTTACATGTTCTCTTACTTAGCTGCATTCTAAAAATGCCCACAGTTGCCTTCAGGTCTAAAAGATATGAAAGAAAGCGTGCCATAGAAAACTTGTAGCAGAAAAGGAGCAGTGTTAACTAATTATAGTTAAACTATCTTACTTTCTAAATATTAGAAAATTAGGCGGGGCTTGATGGCTCATGCCTGTAATCCTAGCATTTTTGGAGGCTGAGGTCGGAGGATTGCTTGAGCCCAAGAGTTCAAGAGCAGCCTGAGCAACATAAGGAGACTCCATCTCTACAAAAAAATTTTAAAAGTAGCCGAGCATGGTGGCAGGTGCCTGTGTTCCTAGCTACCCAGGAGGCTTATACAGGAGGATCACTTGAGCCCAGGAAGTCAAAGCTACAGTGAGGGTGATTATGCCACTGCACTCCAGTGTGGGTGACAGAGTGAGACCCTGTCTTGAAAAGAAAAGAAAAGAAATAAATAGAAAACTTATAAGACTATATGACTTAAACATTTTGCTAGAATTTATTGGGTAGGATACTGGACTGTGCAGTGGAGGGGCCTGAAGCCTAAGCTTTGTTAGCTTCACCAGAAATCTGACTCTGGAGGTGGCACAGCGTTCCTTAAAGGTTACCTTTGACATTCTTTTATACAGTGAACTCTCTACTCACTCCCAGAGCCTGACTGCCTGGCTCAAGTTTAAGACTAGAATAAACATTCCCTCAGGGAAAGGAAAAGGGTAAGATTAGGTTTATCAGCATAGGAATGTCAATAAATTGGGATAAGGCTGAAGCACTACTAATCAAAGAACAAGTTGGGAATTTTATCAGACTGCAGTACCAACTCAGGTTGATATTGATAGCCAAATGGATGAGAGATGTCTTAGGATCTCTGTAATTTTTTCATCTCTCTCTCTCTTTTTTTTTTTTTTTTTCTCTTTTGTGATGGAGTCTCACTCTGTTGCTCAGGCTGGAGTGCAATGGCACAGTCTCGGCCAGCTGCAACCTCTGTCTCCTGGATTCAAGCAATTCTCCCACCTCAGCCTCCCAAGTAGCTGGGATTACAGGCATGCGCCACCATGCCTGGCAAATTTTTGTACTTTTAGTAGAGATGACGTTTCACCATGTTGGACAGGCTGGTCTCAAACCCCTGACCTCAGGTGATCCACCCACCTCGGCCTCCCAAAGTGCTGGGATTACAGGCGTGAGCCACCGTGCCAGGCCTCATCTCTTGATTTATGGTCATGAGTGATGCTTTAAAACACTCTAAATAATAGATCATGTGGCCTCAAAAGAAGGCCTGAAAAAACCTCTGAACACCTACAGCAGGGCCTCCAAACAATGCATTCCTGTCCTGTGAGGTGATAATATGTATTCTTTATAAGTTAGATCTGTAGTCAAAAACGTTTGGTAAATAATGGATCAAACAAGATTAAACTAGTTTTTCTTTCTACAGGAGTTACCTTGATCCTTTCATAAGCTACTAAAATTTGTACATGTTTAAGAGTAAGACAAAGTACAGTGAATCATCATTATTTAGGGTAGTTATATTTTATAAAGTCATCTTGAACACTGAATTCGTGAATCCAGAGGCATTGTTTTTAGGGGAAATGCAAGGTAAGGTTAAATTCTCATGAGCCTCTCTCTTGTACATATTCTCCTGATTTGAGCCTTCATGCTGAAGTACCCATGCTCACAATTTTAGCTGTGACTCACTGTTAGAAAACTGTTGCTGAAATGTTATCTATGTACATGTAAGGTTGTCTATTTTTGTTATTAAAGGTTGTCAGGTGACGGTGTGACCGTATACTATAAATTGTAGAACTTCTTCTCTTAAATATTTGGCAATATGACTGTTTTGTAAAAGCAAAAAACAGACTCCTCCGAAGATAACATGTGCTCTAGGAGTCATACAGAAATATATATGGTGAGGCCACATGGTTTAGTAGAAAGAAACATTGAGATTTTCAAATCTGAAGGCCTAATTAAGTTTAAGACCCAGTATTAATATTGGTTATAATAATGCATGACTACATACAAGCTAATAAAATTTTGTTCACTCCTATTTAAGCTTGTGTAAATAAGCACAAAAGAATTCTTTTTTTTTTTTTTTTGTCTGTTTGTTTGTTTGTTTTTGAGATGGAGTCTAGCTCTGTTGCCCAAGCTGGAGTGCAATGGCACAATCTCAGCTGACTGCAACTGCCACCTCCCGGTTCAAGCGATTCTCCTGCTTCAGCCTCCCGAGTAGCTGGGATTACAGGCACCCGCCACCATGCCCAGCTAATTTGTGTACTTTTAGTAGAAACGGGGTTTCACTGTGTTGGCCAGGCTGGTCTCATACTCCTGACCTCGGGATTCGCCTGCCTGGGCCTCCCAAAGTGCTGGGATTACAAATGTGAGCCACTGTGCCCGGCCTCACAAAAGAATTCTTACACAGCATATAAAATGGTATCTGACACTGAGTTTGAAGTGGAAGGGGAGCTCAGTAAATGTCAGCTCAATCTGGACATGACTATTTCAGTGATCCATTTCCTGTAAGATCTGATACGAATCTATAAACAAAGTCATTGGGCATTATGGATAATTTTTAAATTTTCTTAATTTATAATACCAAATAAACCAATGTTAGGAATGTAAAGAATCCCTGAAACTTACAACTGCACTCATCAATTTTGTTTCCATCCCACCCTCCCTTTCTCCCTTCCTTCTTTGGCACTTTCTGTTGGTTATTTTAATTTAGGAATTCTCACTCTTACAAAAGGAGGTCCTGGAGTTTGGGATAAGATACTTTAGCTGAGGTGATGGAAAGGGTGGAACTAGAAAACTTCAGAGGCCTTATTGCATTTGTGGCAGTTCAAATGGTGCTTTTATGCATTGGATGGATTTTGAGAGTGTATTAGTTCATTTTCACACTGTTATAAAGAATTGCCTGAGACTGGGTAATCTATAAATAAAAGAGATTTAATTGACTCACAGTTCTGCATGGCTGGAGAGGCCTCAGGAAACTTACAATCATGGCAGAAGGAGAAGCAAGTACTTGCTTCACAGGGCGGCAGGAGCGAGAGAGAGCAAAGGGGAAACTGCCACTTTTAAGCCATCAGATCTTGTGAGAAGTCATTCACCGTCAGGAGAACAGCATGGAGAATCTACTCCTACGATCCCACTTTCCACCAGGTCTCTCCCTTGACACACAGGGATTACAATTTGAGATGAGATTTGGGTGGGGACACAGAGCCAAACCACATCAGAGAGCTGTTTGTTTTACAATGTATGTAACAGTTTTGTGATAACAATTTTATGTTTTCAGTCGTGCCACATTCATATAGAGAACATACCGGCATTACAGAGCCTTAAGTGAGATTTCACATAGCTCAGATGCCGAAACACAAGTCTTAATAAAACCACTGGGTAATGTGTGCTCCATGTGAAGGGTGTGTTTCTACTTCGTGCCATTTTATTATATCACAATATAAACACAAGTATGGGGCATAAAATATTGGGGGGGAAAGGAAATACTGGGAACCCCATGATGTATGCATTAGCTTGTAAGCCAAGGAATAATGAGGAAGAGGAGGATGGGAAGTCATTGTCTGTGGCTCTTTAGAAAAGAAGCAACACACTGGAGTTAAAATCAAGTGGAACACTCTTTTACCTTCCTCCTCTATGTCTATAGACACTGATACGTGTCCCAGATTCCAGGTATACCTCTCCATTGTTCCATATTCTCAACGCTGAGCATGGCACCTTGCATGTGGTACATGGATATTTATGGATGGTGTGTTAGTTTCCTAGGGTGGCCATAACAAAGTATCACAAACTGTGTGGTTTAAAACAATAGAAATTTACTGTCTGATGCTTCTGGAGACTAGAAGTCTAAGATCAAGGTGTTGGTGGGACATACTACTTCTAAACATGCTGTAGAAGTCTCCTTTCTTATCTCTTCTAGCTTCTGGTGGTTGGTGGTAATCCTTAGCATTCTTAGGCTTATAAATGCATCGCTCCAATCTCTGCCTCCATCTGTTCATGCCCTTCTTTTCATTATCTGTATCTCCATGTCCAAATTTCCCTTGTCTTTTTTTTTTTTTTTTTTTGAGACGGAATCTCACTCTGTCACCCAGGCTGGAGTACAGTGGTGCAATCTCGGCTTACTTCAACCTCCGACTCCCTGGTTCAAGCTATTCTTCTGACTCAGCCTCCCGAGTAGCTGGGATTACAGGCATGTGCCACCAAGCCCAGCTAATTCTTGTATTTTTAGTAGAGATGGGGTTTCATCATGTTGACCAGGATGGTCTTGATCTCCTGACCTCCTGATCCAGCCACCTCGGCCTCCCAAAGTTCGGGGATTACAGGCATGAGCTACTGCGCCAGGTCAATTTCCCTCTTCTTGTAAGGATGATAAGGACACAAGTCAGATTGGGTTCAGGGCCCTCTCTGATACAGTATGACTTAATCTTGACTTGATTGTATTTGCAAAGACTGTTTCCAAATAAGGTTATATTCACAAATTCCAAGTAGACACGAAATTTTAAGGAACACTATTCAACCCAGTACAGATGGTGATATTTTTTGTATTTTTTCTTTGTTTTTGTTTTCTGCAATGTGCCCAGGGCTACATTATACACACAGAAAAGTGGAGAGGTTCCTGTGCTTTCAGATATAAGGATTTAAAATATCGTAGTGCTGATGTGGTGGCCTGAACTTTAATGGATAAAAGGTACTAAATGGCATGCAGTGATGAGGTGTGGCAACATCACCCATCGCCACTATCCATAAGCAGCAGTTTTACACAACATTAAAGCCACCCTCAACAGTATGCTTGTACTGTATACAGAATTTAAGTTTGAAAATGACCAGAAAGGTTTGAGGTACTTCTACATTTGCCAGAACCTTGATCTCCTGTAGAGTTTGAGAAATCAAAGATTACCAGGTATGTCTGTGCTTATTCAGCCGCCAATGTGTGGTGCAGTGTAGATCCTGATTCTTCATTGAATGAATGTAAAGTGTGGCCACAAGGAAATGAGATGGTTGTGTGGCTTTATAGAAATTTCCTCTTATTACTTTATGGCCTTAGTGTGATTTCATAGTTGTTTTCTGCCACTGGTAAATGTTTGAGGGGAAGAAATTATTTGGCCTGTTTTGGAAACAGCAGAGTGTAATAGAATAAAACATAGATTTTGGCTTTGAAAGAAACAGGGCTCAAGATCCAATGCTAAGATTTATTAACTTTGGGTAAGTAATTATCCACTGTTCATTTTGTTTGCTTCATTTTTTAATATAGAGATAATAAGAACCTCTTCTCAAAGTGTTACTTTTTTTTTTTTTTTTTTTTTGAAACAGAGTCTCACCCTGTCACCCAGGCTGGAGTGCAGTGGCGTGATCTCGGCTCACTGCAACTCTTGTTTCCTGAGTTCAAGCGATTCTCGTTTCTCAGCCTTCTGAGTAGCTGAGATTACAGATATGCGCCACCACACCCAGCTATATTTTTTGTATTTTTAGTAGAGACAGGGTTTTGCAATGTTGGCCAGACTGGTCTCGAAGTCCTGGCCTCAAGCGATCTGCCTGCCTTGGCCTCCCAAAGTGCTGAGATTACAGGCTTGAGCCACCGTGCCCTGACGTGTTAACCATATTAAATGAGGTAATATATGTAAACACAGTAGCTGCATAGGAAATAGTCCTTTCATTCGTATTTTGGTTACTTGTCATTTGTTTAGCTGAAACTTAAAATACAAAGTAAAACAAACACACAAAATACTAAGAAAGCAGAATTAGTAAATGCAACTATGCAACACTGAAGGAGAATTTCCCTGCAGAATCAGAATCTATACAGCATGTTAACTTGCAATATTGCCTGGCTTGCAAAATCTCAAATACATAGCCTCAGCAGGACACCAGCTGGGCCCATAAATGTTGACATTTATGCTCTGTTGGCCTGGTTTTCTCTTGTTGACGTTCTGGAATTAAATAAGGCATTCCTGACGCAATGAAGCCTCCCCAGCTGAACTTTCCTTTCTCTTATGTTGCCTAGTTTCTGTGAGAGTTTGTTTGGGTGAGAGTCTCCAGGAATCACTGTCAGGCAGGTGACAGACAGCCCATGATATCATCACTGGACCTGGTCACTGTCTTGTGATTGCAAAGGGAGATAGAAGGTGAGATATACCAAGGGAGATGATTTGGAGACTCAGATTTCTGCTTCAAAATTTTCATTTTCAGGAATGGAGTAGGGCCCAGGAATTGACATTTTAAAAGCCCTTTCGGGATTGTTGATCTAGATAATCCACAGGCCTATCTTTGAAAAACCTTAGGATGGAAATAAACATAATACGTAGTCAGAGCAATGAAGAATCCTGAGATTAGGATACATTCCAAAAATAAGGAATAACATAAACTATGGAGCACATTTCATTTCTCCAATTCATATAGAAGTATGTTTTTAAAACGCAGCATTAAGGAAAGTAGCAGGCTTCTTGTCTCTATTGAAATAAAATAGATGTTTCAGAAAAATAGTTGAGTCTGAAATGCCGCAAATCAAATGAGGGTAACTATGCTTCATTTGTCGTTGCTAACTTAAAACATGGTTCTTTACAGAAGGGAGAGTTTGGCAAAAAAAATATAGAAACATGCGATTCATAAAAAAATCAATAGAGTTTAGCACCTTTGAGAGAACTCTAATTTGGGATGGTAGACCTTGAGTCTTACCAGGAAGTATCCTCAGCCAGTGAAACACACCTTTCTAGTTTTCATGCTTCATTGAAAACATATGTCAAAAATACCTTATTTAACTCTCTCCAAGTCCTCAAAAATAAAGCCTTCTGAGTAGACTTTTCTATACACTGGAAGAACACTGTGGCCAATTCCAGCTTTAGAGCTAAGAGTATTAAAATTATAGATTTTGGCTCTTTAAACTTGCCTACTGAATGGAACTTGGTCAGCCTGAGAGCTCCTTAGGTGTTAAGCCTAATTTTATTCATCTTTAGAGCAGCAGCTGCTTCTTACTTACAGACTAAGTAGTGTAGTAAGTAGTTAATAAGTTTGAGCAGAATGGAGTAGAGTGAAGTGGAGTGGAATGGAATGGAATACAGTGGAGCGAATGGAAAAAATGGAATGAGATGGAATGGAAAGGGATGGAATTGAGTGGAGAGGAACGATATAGCATTGAATGCCTAAGAGTTTGACCTTGAACAATTCAAGATGAATTGACAGCATCATGTTTCAAAGCCCTACGATGTGAACCTGACTCTGATCAGGGATACTTCACCAAACTTCTGCCCCTCATGGAGGTCCTGTCTGAAGCTGCAGCACCATCCCCTGCAGGCAATGGGCTATTTCTGAGGTTTCAGATGGGCTCGTGGTTCTCCTGGGCTGTGATCTGCCAGGGAGTGTGCTCTGGGAAGATGTGTCCTACAGGCAGTCATTCAGCAGCCCCTCATGAATACAGTACTTCATGAAGCACTGGAGGGCTGAAAATGGAAAGGGCACTTATGGCTACAATTGTCACCATTCTATACCTGTGTCACATTATCCCTTAGAAAGGCACCATAATGTAGTGGTCAGGAACTGGACTTATCAGATGATTTGGTTTTCAAGATGGGCACTATCACTACAGCTATGGACTCAAGCAACTTCTTAAAATTCACTTTACCTTTATTTCCTCACCTGCAAAATGGGAATAGTACATTCATCAAAATCCCATTAAAATTAAATGAAAATAAAATCCATAAAAGCCTTTATCATATTCCCTGTTCAGGATAAATACCATATGAATGCTAGTAATTTATTTAAAGAAAAAGATATTACTGATATGCTCTTCTAGTGCACTGCAGTGTCTGTAAATGCAACATCGATCTCCCCATGTGTTCCACAAGCAATATATTTGTCTTCACAGAAATAATTAGAGCTAACACTTGATATATGTGTACTTTATACACATTACTATGCTATGTTTTATGTGCATTTGTCACCAAATTATCACAGATTTTATACAGTAGGTCCTATTGCAATTTTATAAACAAGGAAACTGAGGCACTGAGATGGTAAATAACTTATCAATAATCATATATTTAGTGTGTGACAGAGCCGTAATTCAAATACAGTAGTCTAGCCAAAGGTCATATGGTTAAGTACTACTCTACCCTACTGTTACCATCATTTAAGTAGCTTTAGGCTTTTTCAGTTTCTGTAAAGCTTTCTACAGGAACCATCTATCCTGTATCTAATGTGTCTGCTTCTATGGCTTTCCAGAGCTCAGTGGCTATTCACAGCACTTGATTGACTATGAATCTTTTTACTTTCTTGTAACTTCCTAACATGATTTGCAGGAATTGGTCCAGATTCATTTCTTTTATATCATCTAGCCTCAATTTCTTAATAAATGGGTTTTATAGTATTCGCTGAGAAGGAATAAGTAAAATACCTAGCTAACACAGTACCTGAAATAAATAAGGGACTATTAAAAGTTTTTTTCTGTTTTTCCGTATTAAGCATCCGTACTTACCCCACAAATAAATTTCTGTTAGTTTAAAATCAACATGGCTATTCTCCAGAAAGGTATTCTTGATCATGATAGCTTCTTGTGACTTATTTAATTTGTGTTGGAAATAACAGATGGAAGTGTTCCAAAATGGGATAAAATAATTCATCCAGTCTTCAGGCTAGACAAGTTATTGGTTCTGGACCACATTTTGGTGTCATCTATATTTGACTCCTTTAGTCTTTAAAAATCAGTCAACCCATTAAGCAAACAGTTTGCTTTTAGTCCATTTAGTGATATTATTTAAAAAGAGGGAGATTTTGAATAGCAAACAGAGCAGGAATACCATCGTGTTGTATACCTGAAATACATACAATAAAATTTATTTTAAAAATGAAAATTCTAACAGTTTAAGTGAGAGAGCATATATTCATGATATGGCATTTCATAGCTTTTATTTTGATACTTAGAAGTATTGCTACCTTCATGATTTACAGACTTTAAACATCAATAATTGGCTCTCTAAAATGGATTTTAAACTTCTTTGGAAGCAGGTACTATATAGCTTGAGACAATATTATTGTTGGTTCTGGCTGGCAGGTGTAGAAGAGTATATATATACATATGTATACATACATATATATACAC
Source organism: Gorilla gorilla gorilla (assembly GCF_029281585.2). Classification (NCBI taxonomy): domain Eukaryota; kingdom Metazoa; phylum Chordata; class Mammalia; order Primates; family Hominidae; genus Gorilla; species Gorilla gorilla. The sequence goes on along the minus strand of NC_073227.2, from coordinate 29,717,890 downwards.
ACTCACACATATGTATGTATTTTCTCTTTAATTAATTAGCTTTTAATAGGAAATCTAACAACCTTGAGATGCAATTTAGAAAAGGAATAAAAGCTATTTTTAAAAATCTTGGATAATATAACATGGTAGATTCCTGTAATTTAAAACAAAAAACGCCAAGGTTAAGTAGAATGCATCCCCTCCAGAGATCCATATAATTTAGAATGTTTCAGTCAGCAGGCTTAACACTGCTGCCTGCCCATCAGCCACTGGGAAAATAATAAAAACCTAAAGGCAAGTGGCTACACTAGCTTGTCAGCAAGTTCATACATACAGATTGATTTTAACCTTCTCTGATTTAGAGATACTTCAGACGAAAAAAGCTTATATTAATTATTGAAACAAAATTTTAGTGGGGAAAGTATCTACTGACTTGTGAGACCAGAATGCTGCTATGTGTGGTATTACAGTTCATATTTCTGAGATTTCCCTCTGCCTGTGTGCTTCCCACTGTGGTCTTTCAGCATGCACAACAATAGAGAGAAACTTTTCCTGTGCATTTCTAAATAACTTGGTGTTTTTATTAAAGTAGTATTTTGTTGTAATAAAAAATGTATCTATTATTAAGTATGTTTATGAACATCACTACAAAATAAGATGATTGCACAGAATTGTTTTTAAAATGCAATTGCATGAAAACACACCTAATATTTTAGGCTTCATAACAAAGAAATGCAGTTTTATCATTGGTCTTATGTAATAATTATTAACCTCAGAAGAACCCCACATATTTTTGCAGTGAAGAAAACCTGATTTTCAAAATGTAAATGTGCATCTATCTCATTATATCTCTGCATTTATATATACATATTCCTTTTTCTCTATCACAGCGACTTCGTTTTGCAGTTAAGTGTTCCAAGACTCAAAGTATACTGACACATCAGAAATGATTTTCTGAAAATATTCAGAAAATATGTATCATGCACCGAACACTCTGACAGTTGCTGAAAATAGCAAGGCACCCTCAATTTCCTACCCACCTCATTCCTAACTTACCTCATATAATTATTTTTTACATCAAGGCTTGAAAGCATAAGACTTTCTTGTACTTTGACTTGTACATTATATTATTGCTGACAATTAACTACTTCATGTATTTAACACCTAAAGTAGAATAAAATAATATATTTAAAATACTAGGTTAAAAAAAATAATCTTACCTCCAGACAATAACTTTTTACTTTTTTTCAACCCCATTGTCATCATTATTATTTCAGATTCAAGATTCTTGCCCTTTCCTGACATTATAGTAAATAACAAGTTAAAGAAACTGCAGCTTTAGGCTGGGTGCGGTGGCTCAAGCCTGTAATCCCAGCACTTTGGGAGGCCCAGGTGGTTGGGTCATTTGAGGTCAGGAGTTCCAGACCAGCCTGGCCAACAAGGCGAAACCCCATCTCTACTAAAAAATACAAAAATTAGCCAGGCATGGTGGCCAGCACCTGTAATACCAGCTACTCAGGAGGTTGAGGCAGGAGAATTGTTTAAACCCAGGAGGTGGAGGTTGCAGTGAGTCGTGATTGTGCCACTGCACTCCAGCCTGGGCAGCAGAGAGAGACTGTCAAGAAACAAAGAAAAAGGAAGGAAGGAAGGAAGGAAGGAAGGGAGGGAGGGAGGGAGGGAGGGGGAGGGGAAGGGAGGGAGGGAGGAAGGAAAGAAGGAAGGAAGGAAAGAGAGAGAGAGAAAGAAGGAAAGGAAGGAAGGCACTGCAGCTTTCAAAACTACTTCCCAGTTTCCTCTGTCACCCCTCTAATTCTAGATGAGGCAAGATAAGCAGGTTGGTTTTCACTTGGAAGCCTAGAATTGTAAGCTTGCAAGCTGAAAGAGCAGGTTAGTGCTCCTGACTCCCTCAAAACAAAACAGCCAAGCTTTTCCTTCTGCAAGTAGTCATGATTTTTATTGGGAGAGAAATGTTTTGACTTGAGCCCTCAACTTAGGTTTTAAAGATTACAGTTCCAAGCTGAGAACATTGGATCTGGATATACATGCACCTATCTTGGAGCTTCTGGAAAACCACCCCTGTGGCCTTTGCTTAGACCCAGGGCAGATAGTTCAGTGTCTTAGCTGTGAGTGTAGCTCATACCTTTGCTTATGCTCTGGTGATCTGTCCTGCCATCCTCAACTTACTGATTGTGGACACAGCTGTCTGTTGATGTGCAAGTGCTGAGAAAGCCAGGACTTGGTCCATCTTGTTTAGTCTGATCCTTAAAAATTATCAATAAATATTTACTGAATGAATAAACAAATAAATTAATATACTTATTTTATTGTGGTACTTGGAAGCTTTGGATAACTCCTTATCCAATAATATAGAATTAGCTTAAACAATGAGTCCTATGTAGCATTTAAGACATTTACAAAGAGCTGAGAGCTCTCATGGTCTATGCATTGCCTTCCTTGTGCATTAATATATTATATCAACAATTATTTGCCCAATTTCTACCAAATTTTTGCTGGTATCTTAAAAATTATTTTGATAAGTTATACACATTTATTCAGACTGTATTTTCCTAAGTATTGATATATTATAAAATACAAAGAAAAGCAAATATTTAAAGAATAAAAACTTTAAAGACAACTACTCACCAAACTGAATTGTAAATAAAATGTTTTAAAGAATAATACAGTCATGTTTGTGACATTTGTTTACTCCCAGTTTCAGGGTTGTGTAGGGCTCAAGACTGTAGCTAGAGCTGTATAACCTAGGAAACAAAAGTACATTATGTATTTGACAGCAGATTTTTTTTGCCACCAAAAATTATAAGGAGAAACACATTGGATCCAGAATATTCGTTGAAATATCTTAGTGCTTCATACAAATTGAGGTTAAGAAACTTGCCCTTTCCCTATAAGACTGTCTGAAAAGTTAGCATGGTCATGACACCTTATACTGCTGTTTGGAAGATTAGATGAGCTCAATTGTAGACTGTATACAGTGCACTACAAAGTGCCTGATGCCTAATAAGTGATCAATATGTGCTAGCTATTATTTCCCACATAGTGGAATGATGACAGAATGAAAAGTCTTCAGAGTTCCTTGCGAATTGTGTTTCAATTCATTAGATTGATCAAACGTTCAATCCTCTCTATTCACTGAACATGATCAAAGCTTAAGTTTTCAAGACATGCCATGATGTATTTCATGTTAAGAAAGGCCAGATAGCCTCAGATTCACAAAGCAATGGTACACTTGTATTTTATCTCATAATACCTGAGATCATGCAAGAGAGACCATAATGATGATAATGCCTCTCTTGACATTCTCTCTTGAGAGATTTCATGGTCTCTTCCCATCTCTTTCTGCTTATATCCTGAAATGGAATCCAAGGATTTACTACCATCCAGGGTGTCTTAAAAAGTATAACAAGGATAGAAGGAGGTCTGAGAATATTTTATTATAACAAACCCTCTTTGAAGAAAAAGAAGATAAAAAAACTAAGATTGATTTCTATACAATTTTATAGCACATTCCATTAGTTTCAGCTCCAACTCATCCTCTTATCTCAAAACTGAATTATCTCAGCTGTAGTGTGAACTTTTCCACTTCCTGAACTTATCTTAACCTGAGGAAGTGTGCTTTAACCACTCTCTGGAACTTGTACATATCCTTGGTACTTGATGTTCCATCACTGAGTGAGCTGTGGACACAGGTGTTCTTAATGTATTTTGCACCCTTTCTCCTCCTCTGCAGTTGCACAGTTTGTATTATCATTTCCCTTCCTATTCTGTCTTGATTATGGGCTGAACTTAATCCATTTGTCTATAGTAGGGGTCAGCAAATAATGTCTATGGGCCAAATCCATGCTGCTGCCTATTATGGTAACTGCTGAATTAATCTTGATTTGATTCCAGTCTCCTTAGTCTTCATTCTCCTAATTCAAAAATAGCTGCTGCACTGTATCTTCCTTCATGCTCTGGGCAGGTGGAAAGAACAGAAGCAATATGGAGGAAGGGGCAAAACCGGTAAAAGGACAGCAAAACTTTTGCAGAAATCCTAAGCAGGCTTTTCATTGGCCGAAAGCCATGCCACATGACCACTTGTAAGGGTGCAAGAACTTGCAGCTTAGCTGTAGTGTTTGCCACACCCCCCAAAATTGAGTTTCTCTTTCTTTCTTTCTTTCTTTCTTCCTTTCTTCCTTCCTTCCTTCCTTCCTTCCTTCCTTCCTTCCTTCCTTCCTTCCTTCCTTCCTTTCTTTCTTTCTTTCTTTCTTTCTTTTCTTTTCTTTTCTTTTCTTTTCTTTCTTGAGACAGAGTCTCCCTCTGTTGCCCAGGCTGGAGTTCAGTGACACGTTCTTGGCTCACTGCAACCTCCACATCCCGGGTTTAAGCCATTCTTCTGTCTCAACCACCTGAGTAGCTGGGACTACAGGCGCCCGCCACCACGCCCAGCTAATTTTTGTATTTTTAGTAGAGACAGGGTTTCACCACATTGGCCAGGCTGCTCTCAAGCTCCTGACCTCGTGATACACCGGCATCGGCCTCCAAAAGTGCTGGGACTACAGGCATGAGCCACCATGCCTGGCTGAGTTTCTGTTTCTATGGAGGAAAGCAAACATGAACTGTTGGAGGAAATCAACATGAACTGTCGCTGGTCAAGCATTGTACAATCATTCCAAAAACAACAACAACAATAACTCAAATCCCAGATTGTTTTATTTGAGCCACAGGTGAGTCTCTAAATGAAGACCTAGTTTAAAGTACTGCAAAGCTGAGTGTTTAAAAAAGCATCGATCTGGAATCAGTGACAGCAACAACCTGTAATAGCTGAAGGCAGCAGAGAGTGACATTCAATTAAGTACTTTCATTAATCGTTTATAAAATTAATCCTTAGAACTCGATGATACTGTATTAAAATTAAGTGCTGATTAGGACCGACCCCGTGGCAGTTCCTTCAGGAAGTAAGGAATAAATAAAATTTTTCATTTAGGCAATGTTCCAGCTTCTATTAATGGGACTTGTACCTAGGAGGATTCCTTACAGGAACAGCAAACATAAATAGAAGCAGGTGATGACCGGACCCTGTGGTACAGTAGTTAAGAGATGCAACAACCATACCTCACTAATTTTGACTAATTAGAAACAAATTCAGATTGAATTTGCAAAGTCTGATTATACAATATTTAATGTGATTGTCCTACTTTTCGTTTTCGTGATTATACAGATCAGTTTTTAAATCTGACGTAGTTGAGTTTTTCAAGGCATTGTAAATGGTTTCTATTCTATCCATTGAATTTTACCTCTGTAACAGCTACAATGTAAGAGTCGTTTAACAATTTTTGAACACCTATTATGTGCCAACTACTGTGGTAGGCTCTTTACATCCATCATTTATTTCACATTTATACTAATCCTTAGATAGGCTTTAGTCAAATTTTACTGATTAAAAAATAGGGCAACCCCACTAGAAATGTCAGAACCAGAATTTGAACCAAGTCCTTCCTGCGGCCCAAGTCCATGCCCCTTCCATTACGTTGCAACGTCTTCCATGAGTGTAAAAGTAATATAGGCCAAGGATTCCACGTCTCAATGTGGTAGGAATTGTTGATTCTTTCATCTTTTTCTTATTGCTTGTTTAAAAAAAAATATTAGCCAAGGTAAGGGAATGAGTAGAACAATATCAGAATAACTGAGGGTCTCCCTTAGGAGGTCCTATTCAGTTTTGTATTTATGTTTAATATAATCAACAACCCAACAAATCATATTCATTATTATCTTGGACAGTATATGTTCACTTACTACCGTTACTTTACTCAGATGGAAACTGCAGCCTAGGCATTATCTGAATGCCATAACCCTTGTAATGGTGGCATCCTAATTAATGAGGTTTAAAATGTTATAAGCCAAATTCTTTCCTCTTAAGTGTGCAGATGTATGTAGGAAAAGCTTAAAGCATTATTGTCATCCTAAGGGTAGGGGTAGACCGGTTCCCTGAAAACACTATTAAAAAGTACCCTTTTGTGATTTGTTGTGGGTTATATCTGATAAGGAAAAAGTATTTCCTCAAATTGCCCAGGCATTTCATTAAAACTCATCTGCTACTGGAGGAGTGAGTTGTTTCAATGAGTAGAAGCATAGATAACCTGGAGTGCTCTATGTGTTCTTTAATAATATTTCCTTAAAAATTGTTAAATTTTGTTTGTGGAAAATGTATGGAGTTTAACTTAGTCTCTGTAAATATGGCCTCCATTGTGCTAGAATATGAACCCCTAGATCTCATAGAATTCTTTTTCATACTTGTGTTCCTTGTGGTGCAATATCAAGAACAATAGGTGATACATGATTATTAAGACAAATTAAAGTTATACGCTATATATATAAATCAATCTATATATATGAATAGATTGATATACATATCAATCAATCAAGGAAAGGTGCATAACTTCAATTTGTTACATACAGATGAGAATATTATTAAATGCTATATTAGTCTGTTCCCATGCTGCTAATCAAGACATACTCAAGACTGCATAATTTATAAAGGAAAGAGGTTTAATGGACTCACAGTTCCACATGGCTGGAGAGGCCTCAAAATCAGGGTAGAAGATGAAGGAAGAGCAAAGGGACATCTTACATGGTGGCAGGCAAGAGGGAGCATGTGCAGAGGAACTCCCCTTTATTAAACCATCAGATATTATGAGACTTATTCACTATCACAAGATCAGCCCTGGAAAAACCTACCTGCATGATTCAGTTACCTACCACAGGGTCCATGTCATGACATGTAGGGATTATTACAATTCAAGCTGTGATTTGGGTGGGGACACAGATCCAAAACATAACAGGTGCTTATTCATATGTTTGTCTACATATCCATCCTTTCATGATGGATCCTTTCATCATATGATGGCATCCATTCATATGCCATCTGCGTATTCATTCATTGAAGAAAACTTCCAGTTAAAAAAAATTGGATAGTGTTTTTGATTTAGTAATAAGAAAATTGCTTTATTTTTCTTTGTTGTAATGTAATTTATAAGCTTGATAAAATTTAATTTTCAAAACAAGATAAACTCTTACCTGATTACTAATGATTATAAAAATTAGATAGGAAATAATTACTGCTGATTTCCTAAAATATGTCACAATAACTTGAAGATTGAATTTCTATTAATTATTTCAGTTGTATATAAAGAGTGCATCACTTAAGAAGCAAAGAATAATAATCTATAATTTCTTTCTACACCTCTAAATCCCCAATTTAAAACAACCGCAAGAATAGGAGCTGCTTTTTGCAACAATAATTATTACCCTAGCGATAACATGAGCACTGCTGTATTCTTATCCTTTAAATAAAAAAACAAATGTCATTACAGATTCTGGGAAATGAGCTGCCGCTATACCAATGAGTAAATTATTTAGGATACCACTTATTTTGTGAGGCATCTGTCATTTTAAAAATATTTTTATGGGGGTTGGGAAAGTGGCTGAGTATTTTGCCTGAAGTTAAATTGTAAGCCTCTCTACTCCTCTTCACATTTGAGTTCATAAGTAATGAGAACATCCTTATTTTACTTTTCAGTACTCAACAGTAAAGTCAACATGTGTTTACAGAATACCTACAAATTGTCCAACTAATACTAAGCATTTAAAAAATACAGAGATGAAATTAGGACTATTGCCTCCTAGAAGTTTTCCACATTGTTGGAAAGACAAACTATGAAAATAAATGAAATATAATGATCTAAATGTTTTTCCATATACTGTTGTGATTTACATGTGGTTATAAAATCTAACATAGAAGTCTCTTTTTGAGATATTTTTGGTTGAATTGCTCATTCTTTTAATAAGTGGTTCTTTATTGATGTGCACTTTGCTGGTTATTATTTGTCAAATAAAGCATGGAAATTCCCCAAGTTAGGAGAAGGAGAAGATGACTTTCTGGTAGCTTCAAGCTGGGCTGCTACTGGCTCTGTTGGAAAACAGTCTTCCAGAGGGCAGGAGCACATAACTAACATAGCAAAGTGACTTCTTTGCACACAGTATATGTTGAATTTGTGGTTGTTCAAGTAAATTAAGACAGAAGTCATTCATGGATTCAACAAATATTTATTGACTTCCTGTTATGTGCAAGGCACTATGCATGATGCAAAAAATAAAAAAAAAATCACTAGTCAAGCAAACAGACAGCACTCTTTGCTTTCATGGCCCTTACAATCTGATAATGGAGATAGACAGAAAATATTTCAAAAAATAAGTGATAGGAAGAAAAAGATTAGATGGTATGGAAGGGAATAACACGAGACTGACTTAGAAGGTTTCCCTGAAGAATTTATATTTAAAATGAAACCTAAAGAACGAATAAGTGTTAAGTAAGTGAAGAGTAAAAAGGCAAAACATTAGCAGGTGTAAAAGCCAAAAATGAAAAAGAACTGGATATATTCACAGAATTGAAAGAAGCATAAGAAAAAAAAGTCATGGTGGCTATTGCATAAGTCAGAAAGAAGCTCAATGAGACAACACTTCAGGAAAAATCAGATGCAAGAGCTTACAGTCACATAAACATTTTTGGGAATGTCTAGGGGACATACAATAAATAGCACCTCATTCTTATCTGATTCTGGACAAACATGGGGAAATGATAGGGAAAACATGGAAGCCAAAACATCTGTTTAGTGTGAGAGCCAAATGGGCTTACACCCTAACCCCAAGAATGATAGACACTGTTAACCCATCCATAAGAAGGGCTGGAGCAAAGAAAGGCTACCACAGTGAGGCAGGTGAAAATAGGAGTGAGCAGAGAAGAGCATGCCAGCTTATTCTTCCCACACTACCACCCAGTTATGTCTATGTCTCTCCATTCTTTCAAGAGTGGAGAAAATAAAGGAGGAGGAGAGAGGCTCAGACTCATACCAAACCTGAGCCCCCTCACAGGATGGAAAAAATGTTGGCAAAGAAACATGGCAGAAATATCATACATTTTGGATATTCTAAATCCATATTAATGTTTTAAGGAAGAAATACATTATCCAATATATCATTAAAAGAGTACTTCAAAGCCTCCATGTAAAGGTGTCAAAAAGCAAAAAAGTCCAGGCACAGTGGCTCACACCTGTAATCTTAGCACTTTGGGAGGCTGAGGTAAGAGGATCGCTTGAGTCCAGGAGTTTGAGACCAGCCTGGACAACATAGCAAGACCTTGTCTCAAAATATTAATAAAAAAATTACCCAGGTGTGGTGGCACACACCTGTAGTCCCATATGTTCATGAGGCTGAGGCAGGAGGATCACTTGAGCTCAAGAGTTTGAGGTGTCAGTGGGCTATGATTGTACTATTGCACTCCAACCTGGGTGATAGAGACTGATCCTGTCTGAAAGAAAAGAAAGAGAAAGAAGGAAAGTAAAAGGAAGGATGGAAGGAAGGAATGAAGCAAAGAAGGAAAAGGAAAAGAGAAAAGAAACAGATGAGTGAATATTATTGAGGACTAAGTCATTTCAAATTACCAAAATTGATGCATATTTACATTTAACCTGGCTCCAGGGAGTATTATTTATGACTAAATCATATCAAGTCACTGTTAACAGTGCATGCTCATACTAAATATAGCATTTGATAGTGGTAAACACACACAGACACACACACACAACCTATAGAATTAATCACCTCATCTAGCACAGAGGCATTGACACATAAAAAATAAAGCCATAGATGTCTTAGTTCATTCAGGATTCTTTAACAAAATACCATAAGCTTGGTACCTTATAAATAACAGAAAATTACTTCTCACAGTTTCTAGAGGCTGGGAAGTTCAAAATCAAACTGGACTTGATGTCCAATGAGGACCAATCTTCTTGCTGTAACCTAACATGGTGGAAGGGGGTAGCTAGCTCTCTGCAGTTGGTGAATAGTGTCCCCCCCTTTTTTTCTAATAAGGGCACTTATCCCCTTATAGGGGGCTCCATCTTCATTATCTAGTCACCTCCTAAAGACCCCATCTCCTGACACCATCAGCTTGAGTGTTAGTATTCAACACATGGAATTTCAGGGACACAAACATTTATACCTTAGCAACAGGAATAAAAATAAGCAAATATATATATTTTTTACTATGTGCTAAGCAATGTTCTAAGTACTTTACAAATATCAAATTATTTAATCCACTCAATAATCTAATGAAATACATATTATGATTTTTTTTCATCCTCACTTTACAGATAACACTTTTAACATTAGAGGAATGGAGAATTTTGCCTATGGTTGGACAGGTAGTAACTGGTAGAGGTAGGATTTATCTCCAGAGCTCATGATTTTAGCCACTTTGCTACAGATGGATGGGGTAAGGGTAGGAGCATTTGAGGAGCAGTTTGCATTTTTGGTCTTATTTTTTTCTTTTACTGCTTTGGGTAGAAAAGATTAGTCATAAAGAATATACTGTAAGCTGGGTGTGGTGGCATGCACATTTAGTCATAGCTACTCAGGAGGCCGGAAGATCGCTTGAGCCCAGGAGTTAGAGGCTGCAGTGAGCTATGAGTGCACCAGCCTGGGTGACAGGGCAAGACTCTGTCTCTAGAAGAAAAAAAAAGTTGAGGCTGCAGAATATACGGCGGCAGGTGAAAATGTATTTTGCTCTACACATATTTGCCTAAAACATTTTATACAATAATGTTATTCATTTAGAAAGCTCTCATAAAGAGGTTAAAAATGTGGTGCCTGCAATTTTTTTTCCTGGAGTCTCTGAAGTGTTAAATGAATCTCCTCAGTCAATCGGCATGGGGGATGATTATGTGTAGACTGAAGTAAAATATCTTAACACATATTATATTAAAATAGTCTTGTATTTTACAATCACCTGTCAACTTATTTGCCTCTATTAATGCAGCAGTAACTATAACAGACACATGTTGAAGTAATTAGTGTTTAAATTGTCTCTCAAAACTGCTATGTTTCCCCATCACCCTCTAGAGGAGGTAGAGTTGGTATCGTGCCTTGAAAGACAGCTGCTTCTAAGAACTATTAAATGGAGCTTTTTTTTTTTTTTATTACAATGCTCTCCATGGATGAGGATGCTTTTGTACAATTCACACATGCTTTCCAGATTGTTCTGGAACATCTGAGAAAGACACATCATTGAAACAACTTCCATCCATTGCATGGCTAGAAATTACTCTGGCTGCTATGAAGAGAAAGGTAAGAGATGATTAAGAATGAAATTGGAGAGAGCACTTAGGAAGGCATTTCAGTAGTCCAAATTGGAGGAGGTGGTTCTTTGGGTGAAGATAATGAATAGTCAAGATATATTTTTGAGGTAGCCACTCTGAGAAGGAATAATTAGATGACAGCCCTACAACCAGATTTTTGATGTGATGATGTTATTCCTGAGTTAGAGAAGTTAGGGGAGTAGTGGCATGGCAAGTAGTCCTAGGGAACAGGATGAATTCAGTTTTAGATATGTTATTTTTGATATTCTTGTGAAGCCTCCAAGTAGAGAGATCAAAGAAAAAGAGCAAGAGCTGACACTTGATAGAACATGCTGTGTGTTAAGTCCGTTCATGATGTTTATGTCATGAATTCATTGAATCCTTACCACAACCATATGTGGGAATTAAAGGGACTATTGTATCATTGGCCCCATTTTTCACATGAAGGCAGTTGTATACACAATAAAATGAGAGTTTATGTTAAATTACATGGAACAATTCTTAGTGTGTGTTATTAATATTGAGAAAAATGTATCTGTTCTGTTTCTTGCTTAGAATATTCACTGAAAATATTTTGGATGTCACTGGATGCCCCTGTTGGATGCTGCCCTGTGGAAGGAGCACTGTGTTTCAAAGCTGGGTGTAGTTGTAGATGGTAATTAAAGGCACAAAAGAGATAAAGCTATGAAGGACAAATGAATTGAAGAAGATGCAGTGATTATGACAAAAGTAGTGGATGCCCAATTCTATGCTTCAACAAGTTCACAATTCTACTTCTCAAGATGATAATAGAGGGCAATTTAATTAAAAGATAATGGAATAAGAATGCTCTGGTATCTTCACATGCCTTAAGAGCATACATTTTCCCCACATAAAAGTCAACCCAGGAATACTGCTTACCCCAATTGAAGTAGTCTATAAATATCACACATTTTGGATAAAGTATATTGAAACAAGAATGGTAGAAATGTTTGTCTAAATTATTTTCTCAGGTGGGCAGACAGCATTTTTCATTTAAAAATAAACTATCCAAGTTAAAGGTAAAAGGAGAAATAGATTGTCTTGCAAAATTTCCTCTGTGGGCTTCTTCATAACACATTGCTTACTCAGGGCTACACACTGTACTGAAATATCAAGCCAAGTTCTGAGTTCACTTCTTAATTAGATACCCCCACAGAAAATAACGCTTCTGTAAATTTTAACTAAGACCTGTAAAAGCAGAGACATTATTCACTTGAGTATGATGTAGCTCTTAAGAATGAGGCCACCTGGGTTCAAATCCCAGCTGCACTAATTCTTAGCTGTGTGACTGTCTTAGTCAATTCCGGCTACTATAACAAAATACAGTAGACCTGGTGGCTTAAATGACAGACATTTATTTTTCACAGCTCTGGAGGCTGGAAAACTGAGATCAGAGTGCCAGTGTGGCTGGTTCTGGTGAGGGGCCTTGTGATGGTTAATACTGAGTGTCAACTTGATTGGGATTGAAGGATGCAAAGTATTGATCCTGGGTGTGTCTGTGTGAGGGTGTTGCCAAAGGAGATTAACATTTGAATCAGTGGGCTGGGAAAGGCAAACCCAGTCTTAATCTGGGTGGGCACCATCTAATCAGCTGCCAGCTTGGCTAGAATATAAAGCAGGCCAAAAAACGTGAAAGGAGAGACAGGCCTAGCCTCCCAGCCTACATCCTTCTCCCGCTCTGGATGCTTCCTGCCCTCAAACATCACACTCCAAGTTCTTCAGTTTTGGGACTTGGACTGGCTTTCCTTGCTCCTTAGCTTGCAGATGGCCTATTGTGGGACCTTGTGATCAGCTGAGTTAATACTTAACTAACTATATATATATGATTAATATATAATTAAATAATATATAATTTATATATAAATAAATAGATAAATATATACACATACATATACACATATACATATATATACATATGTATATATACACATACATATACGTGTGTGTGTGTGTGTATATATATATATGTATCTCCTATTATTTCTGTCCCTCTAGAGAACCCTGACTAATACAGGGCTCTTCTGGGCTATAGATGGCTGATTAATCAAGGTATCCGCACATGGGTGAAAGAGCAACCCAAGTTCCCTGGGACCTCTTTTATAAAGGCATTAATCGCATTCACAAGGGCTTCACCCTTAAGTCTCAATCACCTCCCAAAGGCCCCACCTCCTAATACCATCACACTGGGGGTTAGGATTTCAGCATGTGAATTTGGTGGAGACATAAATAATCAGTCGATAACCGTCACCCTGGGAAAATTACTCAAGCCCCATTTTCTTCGGTTTGCTCGGTGGGATAAATGGATGTAATAATGATATTTCTTTATAGGCTTGTTGGGAGGATTCACTAAATCAAGTAAAGTGCTTAAAACAGTGCATGGTCCATAAGAGGCAGTCAACTCTTAGCTGTTACTTAAACTGAACATGATTTTGAGTAGGGCTCAAACTCTCTCCTGTTGGGCTCCAGGCTATCCAGGGTTTTATCAAGGAGCTGTTTCAGTGTCCCCGAAAACATCCTAGCAGTTCGGCCACATCCTATGTGGTCTACATTTAGAAATCACTGGCCTGCTCAGAGTACAGAGATGACTTACAGGGGATTCAATTGTGTAATTTCAAATACAAGCTTAGTAGAACCCCATTCCTGATACAGATGAAAAATGACTCTTTTCTCCACCACAGCGTAGGGATATTTTCATCCGCCGTGGTAATGGCTTACCTCTGCAGGTCCTTTCTGTGTCCTCAGGCCTCCCTGAGTGGTTGAGAGCTGAATGGGGCTGAGAGCTTCAAGTTTTCATAGACTGATTCCTCTGCTCACCTTCACCCGCTGCATCTCCCACCAGCAGGTTGCTGTTCAGCCTATATGTGTTTCCTTGATGATTAGAGGGTTAGGGTCTCCTCCACTGTAGAGAAAATGCAAATGGTTTATACTAGGTGTCTTAGAACTGACTGCTGAAGAACAAAAGAAGAAGAAAGGGAAGAAAGCAATTTCCTGCAACTAACTCCCCAGGGTGATGCCGGATTTGAGGCATTCGTGCTTACTGTGTCTGTCTATGGACTTGCCAGGCCAATATATTGATCCCATGGATAGCCAGTGAATGTTTGATGGAGTAGGGGGTGTGTGTACTACCCTTGATCTTATTCCAAATTCAGGGATGAGGCACTATGAAAAATGTGGGAGGGTGGAATAGGAGCAAGATTTGGAATCTCAAAGACTTGGGATGGGAAATCTCATGTTCAATTCTTACTAGCAGTATGACCTTGAAGCAAGCCCCTGTCTTCTGAAAGCTTTCGTTGTCCTATGTGTGAGATGGGAAGAATAATACCACCGTAGGCTTTTGTGTGGAATAAATAGGATAACATCCACATAGCAAACCCCACAGTAAATGGTAGAAGTTATTAGAAGTTTCCTAGTTTAGGTCTTCTACAATGTATCAGAGAAAGCTGTGTGTGCAGAGAGGGTAATTACCAAGCACAGGTGCACTAGTGGTGGCATTGTACTCCCATGATTGAGTGTTTCTTTAACCTTTTGTTAAGGGAGATTTGAATTTATGTGCACAGCAGTTCTTCAACAAGTACTTGATGAATGTCAGTCAATATGTCAGCAACAGGGTTGCTGTTACAGAAATAAGTAAGGCATAATCTTAACCCTGAAGGAGTGTAGGCATGTAATGACTCATATTAGGCAAGATAAAAAAAATCTATGATTAACAGAAACATACCAGTTTATTGAAATACCTCGATTCATTGGAGCATAAACACAAGATGGTTTTATTTCTTTTACAAACTGTCTCCAATTTTACTATGTACCTCCCCTGCTTCTTTGCCTCCATTCACATATTGGGAATCTTCTATAACTTTCTGATTAATTTTAGTTATTAAAGTTAAGACGTTGAAATTCCCAATCACATTTCAGGTTCAAAACTCTCTGCTTTCTTTCCTGTTTCATTTATGACTGGGCTCCTCTGGTATGTGAGGCAGAGTAAGGAGGGAGAAAAATACTTCATACCTGTGTTTATGGTTACTTACAGGAAGGGGGTCCTGGATCCCACTCTGACGTGGTTGTTTCTGAGTATGTTGTACTCATTATTTTCCTGGGAGTGTATATTCAGCTTCACTGTGGCCCTGCCTTCATGGAGGATGTACAACCCCTCTATCTATGTTAGACTTTTCAGCTGTTCATGAAGCCTTAGAATTTCCATTGTTCTTCACAAAAAGCTATGAGGATCTTCTCTGACATCCCCTGAGTGTTTCATGGACTTGGGATGAGCTGTACCCATTTTTCCCAGGCATGCTACATCACATTCTCTGCACAAATGGGCTGCTGTACCAATCCTCCACCAGTTTTTGATATTCTCCAGACTGCAATCAGGAACCAGTCTCTATTATTGTGTGTGTTTCTAAACTCTTCCCAGACACAGCTTCATGTTTCTAAACTCTTCCCAGACACAGCTTCATGTTCCTAAACTCTTCCCAGATAGAATTTCATGTTCCTAAACTTCCTTTTCCTAGGCACAACTTCACATTCCTAAACCGTTTCAGACACAACTCCATGTTCCTAAACTTCATGTGTTGCTAAAATCTTCTCAGATACAACTTCATGTTCCTAAACTTCCTCTTCCCAGGCGTAACTTCATATTCAAAAACTCTTCCCAGACACAACTCCACAGGGTTCTGCACAGATTTTCTGACTCGTGCTGAGGGAGACCTGAGTGTTCTTCAGCTCAGCTGTCTACAGGAGAAGAAACTGATGCCTTTCCTTTTTATAAGTACCCTAAATATTGATTAGTGACTCTGACAGATGTCAACAACCAATTTAGTTTGGGGAGTTTGAGAGAGAAAAAGAACATCCACCAATCTTGTCTCTCCTGTACTTCTCCCCAGGTCCTTTCATTAGTTTTCAGTGGGTGAAAGGAAAAGGGTGATTGTTGTGGTAGGACTTATTCTGCCCTTTGATATGCACATGTGACAGTTTCTGACCTAGATTTTAGATGATTCAATAGAGCTGGATTACTTTGTACATTGACTCAACTTTGGGCTATATGAAGAGAACTTCTTGTATACAGGAGATACAAGTATTATTCGTGGGACAACAAAGGGGGAAATGACAACTTTTTCTCAAGATATTTAGGAAGACACTATGATTCCTCCCTTACCTACACCCTTGCTTCTCATAGCACTTTGCTCAAGGTTAGAGCTCAACGTAAGTTTTCTTGCTAGATGTTTTTCATTCATCAACCAGTTTCTTGATTTGTTTATTCTGTCATTGAACAATAATCAATTGAGCTACTACTCTTTGCAACTAGTCTGCAAGAAGATGATAACACGCCGGTGAACACAAGAGACAGACCTCATTCTCTTAGCCAATTTTGTGCTACTATAATAGAATACCACAGACTGGGTAATGTATAAGGAACAGAAATTTATTTGGCTCATGCTTCTGGAAGTCTGGAAGTCCAAGGCTGAAGGACCAACATCAAGCAAGGGCCTTCTTGTAGTGTCATCCCATGGTGGAAGAGCAGATGGCAAAAGAGAGAGAGAGGGCAAGAAGGACCAAACTCATCCTTTTCTAAGGAACCCACTTTTGGGATAATGCACCAGTCCTGTGATGATGACATTAATCTATTTATGAGACTGAAGCCTTTATGATCTAATTACTCAAGTTCCTATTTCTTTTCTTTTTTGTAGACGGAGTCTCGCTCTGTCACAGGCTGGAGTGCAGTGACACAATCTCGGCTCACTGCAAGCTCCTCCTCCAGGATTCACACTATTCTCCTGCCTCAGCCTCCTGAGTAGCTGGGACTACAGGCGCCTGCAACGACGCCCAGCTAATTTTTTTTGTATTTTTAGTAGAGACGGGGTTTCGCTGTGTTAACCAGGATGGTCTCGATCTCCTGACCTCGTGATCCACCCGTCTGGGCCTCCCAAAGTGCTGGGATTACAGGCGTGAGGCACCTCGCTCAGCCTAAAGTTCCTACTTCTTAACACAAATGCACTGGGAATTAAGTTTCCAACACATGATCTTTGCACATTCAAACTATAGCACCCATTGAGAAAGAAACTTATAAATGCAATGAGTATGGCAGTACAGAAGTGGAGAGTTTTTCCAGATCAGGAGCCCCCATCACTGAGCTCCAGCCTAGTTGAGGGGCATATGGAAATCTCTAGGGAAGCGATGGTTAAGCACCAACCTAAAGGATAAGTGGAAACCAGCTTGGTAAAGAAGGAAGAAATCATTTCTAGAGAAAAGGAGGGAGATGGTGAAGCCACTGAAAGAAATTTAGGATAGCTGGAATGTAAGAACATATTATGTTAGGTAATACTGGGAAATAGGTAGTGGCTAAATCAAATGGACTTCATAGGTCTTGTTTAGGATAGAAGTAAGAAAGTATGAATGAGTTAATTAATTAATTGGTAAATAATGAAATGTCTTCTTGCAGGCACACATCTCCCCCAGAAGATGAATACATCAGGCTTAGATAGTGAGGCTTTCCTTGGGAAGGAGTGGAGAGCCTATATTTTCCACTACTCTCTTTGTGAGAGGTGAGGGCAAATATCTGAGAATATCTAATTGAGAGAGAGTCTTTCTTTCACTTTTTTTGTCTTAATTTAACAGTTGCTTCCTATTTCTATCCCTCCTTTTACTTTGAATTTTCCGTTTTTATTTTTATCTTATTTCTTCTGTAACCCTCCAACGACCCTGTGTTGATTGGGTTTGCTTATCCATAAATGCAATTTTAATTCTTTTGAGGAAAGAAGAGCCATAATTATTTAGTTACTATTTTTCCCATTAGGGCTGTTTTTGTTGGCTCTGAGTTCTCTGTGGAAACATACACTTTACTTGAAGCAGTTATATTTTATTGTGTGGATATCAATAATACAATGATGTCTTTTCTAAAATATCTGTCCTTTTCCTCTGTGTGCTGTGTTGAAAAACATTAGGCTTGTAGCAATCTGATTGCCTGGAGTTAGTGACACTATGCTTTTCTCTGCTGAACTGAACATGTTCACTCCTTGGGAAATATTACTAAAGACATCATGTTACTGTCATTTTTTGAAAGCATAAATACCACTTAGAAACAATATCAGCTCATGCAAATTACCCAAATTGTTCATTTGTAAGGTTATATCAGGGAAACCGCATTGTCTCCAAAGGGTCAGGGACCATCTTACAGTTAACATTTTTCTGGTTTTTTAGAAGGTCTGACAGCCTCACGTTAGAAAGAGTGACAACACAAGGCTAATACCTTCACTTTTCTCAAGGTTTTTGTCATCTGCTGTAATTTACAAAGCTCTTTTGTTGAAAGGACCTACACCTATTTTATGAAAGGAAACCTGACTAGTGTTTGATCGTAATTTTAACCTGTTTTCTTGTGTAGGAGGTGCTATTTTTCCACCTCTGTTAGGCTTATTAGTAAACCAAGCTCTCCTAAATCCTTCTACCTTCAGGTCGTACAGATCAATAGACCCAACAGAGTGGACTAAATATGTTTTGTACCGTTGTTCATCCAAGGATTTGGATTCTTTTCATTCCTCTTGTGGTTATCTAAATGACAGCTAACTAAAAACAATAAAATAGCAACGTTGAAAGAGCAGTTAATAGAGAACGATTAAGAGGAAGATGAGAAAAAATGTATTGAGCATTTAGCACATGCCACGTGAAGGCTGAAGGGTCTGCCTATGTTACACTATTCCACTCTCACAGCAAACCACTGGGGAAAATACTATTGGTGAATAAAAAAATATGCTGATGATTATTTAATACATTGAACACAGTCCTGCAGATAGTAAGAGGCAGATCTAGGATTCAAACCCATGTTTTTCTGATTTCTTCATGCCAGTGATAAAGGATGCATAGTGTATTATGCTACTTTCTGGTACTTATCTGTCCAATGCCAGCTTCTCACATATCACCAACACAAACTGTTGATAAAGATGAGTTTGTTGTCTGTTGATGCTTTCTCATGAAGAACTGATGGATTTTTCAGGAAGTTTCTTTAACGTAATGAGCTGTTAAGTTATTTGCCTGAACGAGAGTCTTCTGGAATAGTAAAGGTAAAGGCAAATGAAGAAAACAGAGTAGTGGACTCCTACTCATGTAGACAGTATGTTGAGAGTGGGAGGTAAGTCCAAGCCACATGTGGAGGTAGATGGATTTGTTCTCATATCATACAATGACATGGTTATTTAATTACATCTTCATCTCTGTTACTGGAGAAGGAACTCTTCCACAGCAGGGCTGTCCTGTTAGTCATTTTTGTTTCTCCACAAATGACTAGTGTTTCTCTGCCTGGAAAATAGTGGTATCAGGTGAGTGGAGGTGGAATGGCAATGGTAGCAGTGGAGAAAATGGTAACAATGTAACAGCATTTATCTTCCGCTTACTCCACACAAGCCACATGCACTTCCTAGTGTGTTTTCTCATCTACTCCTTGTGACACCCATATGGGATTGCTGCTATTTTTATTTAACAGAACTGCCATAAAGCGAGATTGTGTTCATTGTTTAATAAAGGTTTGCTGCAATTAACTGGACATTCTTTCAGTAGATTAATATCATATAAATCAGCCAATTATGTAGACCTTTATTCAGTCCAAAAGAAATATTAACATTTCCAATAGATTTTACCTATTAAATGCTGCGGGAACTTCAGCTAAGCCAATGCATATCTTACAGCAAACATAAGATGCTTGTTAAGCAATATTTTCTTCTGTTCAGGACTTGTGAGCACAGATGAACCTATTGCCATTTGATTCTCATGTATATATGTTGAGAATATCTCTGTGGCCTGAGTCTCCCTGAACCAGACTCTGAATGACTTCCACTTCTTAAGTCTCTGCTGCCACACTGTGGAGAAGTACAAAATAAAACATAAGTTTCTTAGATTTTTTTTTGTCATCTTTTACCAAGGAGCAATTGTCATTTACTGTGCTTCAAATTTGATTAAAAAATGACTAACCTTTTGTCTGAATGCCATCTGCAAATAAAAACTTTTCAGACAAAAGATGATGTTAAGTGAAGTCATTACAAATCAAAGGAGTAATAGTATTTCAATAGGATTGCTTTAATGACTGCTTGGGTAATGAACTCAGTTCAAAATGCGGTCACTTTAAGAAAGGCAGACTGAAATAAATATGAACTTTCAATTCTGATACAAAGGAGACTTCCTTCCTTCTTTCCTTCCTTCCTTCCTTCCTCCCTTCCTCCCTCCCTCCCTCCTTCCCTTGCTTCCTTTCTTCTTTCCTTCCTTCCTTTTTTCCTCACTCCCTTCCTCCATCCCTCCTTCCTTCCTTCTTTCCTTCCTTCCTTCTTTTTCCTTCCCTCCTTCCTTCTCTTCCTCCCTCTTTCCCTACTTGTTACTTCCTTCCATCTTTCCTTTTTTCTTTCTCTTACTCTATTAAAATTGTATCGACTGTCTATCAGCCTGTGTCAGCCATTATGCTGGATGGTATTATTAACACAAAATCAAATTAAGTCTTGTCTCTGAATCTCAATAGGGACACTTTCTAGTGATAAAGAAAGGTATATATAAAAAGGAAATAGAATGTAAAGCAGGCTTGAGAGACTTATGCACAAGTTATCACGGGACTCTAAGGGGCAGCTTTGAAAGCCACAGTTTAAATTATTTGCAGTAAATTCAGACACATGATTTTCTGAAAGTCAGAAATCTCATTCTCCAACAACTGTGGATGTCAAGAGCTCCTGTTGTCCTACTTACAATGAGCGTTATTGCCATCTTCAGTTGAAGATGATTGGAATTTCTAGGGATTAAGAAAATTACCAAACAAAGCCTTTCTCTATAATTTAATCAATGTCATTTCAAAGTTTTATATAGAAAGATGGAGATCTTTCCAATTTTCTTTGGAAATGTACACTTTTTCATGCACGTGTCTTTTGTCATCTACATAATGCAATATTGGTATTTATCTATTTTCAAGCATTTCTAGAAAGTAAAACCCAAGAATGAGGACATCCACCAGGGCTTAAAAAGAAAATGAAAATAAATAAAATCTTGCTTTAAAGAGCATACAAAATGTCATTATAATATGAAGCCTATACTATTTCTTTAGGTCATAAAAGTGATAGCTATATCCTAAAAATGACTTTTTTATTATTTCTTTAATATACTGTTTCCTAGTATCAGGTTTCTAGAAATACCTTTATTTCAAAAGCTAGCAAACCTGAGAAGCATGGTTAAAATAATCAAGTTAGTTTGGGAGATTTAAGGAGAGAAGAGTATGAATTATACTTGCTGAATGCATACTATATACAGGCATGTGGCAAACAATTTATTATTATTATTTTATTTTATTTTTGAGATAGGGTCTTGCTCTGTCGCCCAGGCTGGAGTGCAGTGGAACAATCTCAGCTCGCTACAACCTCTGCCTCCCGAGTTCAAGCAATTCTCATGCCTCAGCCTCCCTAGTAGCTGGGACTACATGCACCCACCACCATGCCCAGCTAACTTATTTTTATTTTTATTTTTTTAATTTTTATTTTGTATTTTTAGCAGAGATGGGGTTTCATCATGTTGGCCAGGCTGGTTTCAAACTCCTGACCTCAGGTGATCTGCCCACCTTAGCCTCCCAAAGTGCTGGGTTACAGCTGGGTTACCATGCCTGGCCAAACAATTTAAATCTATTAGTTTACTTAAAGTTCCAAATAAAAATGAGGGGTGAACATATTAGCTTTATTTTAGAGATGAGGAAACTGAGGCTTAGAGAGTATCATCAACTTGTTAAAGGTCTAGTAACTAGCAACCAGTAAATGGCAGAATTTGGATAAAACTAGAACCCACATTATTCCATTATGTTATCAGAACAAAAAGGAATCATTTACATATTTATATCCAAGTAAAAAAAAACACCCACTGTCTAAATCTGCCTGATTTTTTTTTGTTCAAGAGTAATACGATGTCAATAGTATCAGTAGAATAAGTACAAGTATCTTGTTTTATGTATTGACTTTTCTTCCCCCACCCCAACCTTTGTATTGATCAATAAAGGCCTTGTTTTAAGCCACATGAAAACTGTATTTGCTTATCTTTGAAGTGCATACTTTCTTATTAAGTACATTTTAAATTAAACCTTCTTCTTGGAGTTGAAAGAAAACTGTAAGCTAATTTAAAAGTCAGGAATCCAATGAGTTTTTTTTGAAGTACAGGCTTTCAGAGCCAAAATTCATTAACATCATTTCAATAGGAAAATAAAATCAAATAGCTTAATGCTGCAATTTTACATGATATAAGACAGATTGCTGCCATTTTTTTTTTTTTGGAGACAGAGTTTTGCTCTTGTGCCCCAAGTGGGAGTGCAATGGTGCGATCTCGGCTCGCTGCTTTCCTAGGAGCTGGGATTACAGGCAGGCACCACCACACCCAGCTAATTTTTGTATTTTTCATAGAGACAGGGTTTCACCATGTTGGCCAGGCTGGTCTCGAACTCCTGACCTCAAGTGATCCACCCGCCTCAGCCTCCCAAACTGCTAGGATTACAGGCATGAGCCACTGCTCCTGGCCAGATTGTTGCCGTTCTTAAAGACAGGGGATATTTACAGTCTAGCAGCAATGGAAATAAATAATTGTACAAACACAAGCCAGAAGATCAGGTGAGTCTATTTTAGAAGCTTGGTTTTCACTCAAAAACAAAAGTCCAACATCTTAGGAGCTAAGGATAGGGATATGCTATGTAGGCATTAAGTCAGGAACAGCCTGAGGAGTGGCTGAGGAGGGTGGATTGTTTTTGGATAATGGCTCACTTTCCTCATCTGTAATGGGTATATTAATGGTATCAGGCTATAGGATTGTGAGGATTAAATGCAATAACACACATAACACTCTTGTTCCAGCAAATGCCTACAGCACTGGTATCTCTTTGATAAATGTTAATCTTTGTTGTCATCCCAACAAGCAAAGGAATTAAGTAGAAATGGTATAAATTATGGTATTGTCATACCAAGTCTCCAGCAGGAGGTTTATATTATAATGGATGTATGACAGTGAGGAGTAACTTAATCTTTCTAAGGTTCAATTTTCATACCTGTAAAAGAGGACTGACTATTAATCATACCTATTGTGCAAAGCTGCTGTGGGGTCAAATGAAAGAGTGTTTGCAAAAGGCCTCTGTAAAATGTAAAGGGCCCCTTACATGCTGGTTAGCATCACTATCTATTTCTATTCCTTCCCAGTTTTCATAGAAATCTCACCGTTGAATTTACTTATGAGTCAGAATTATGATATAACAATAATATTAAATATATTTATTAGCTGGGATGAGCTTTGCTAGCTCAACTCCATGAATAGTGACCTGTGAGGGGAAAAACCCTATGAAATTAGCTCCGAGGGGAGGGCATACAGAGTCCTATTGAATGGTGAGAAGGAAAGTGAGGGTTAGGGAGCAGAAGCAAGAAGGTGTCCATGTTAGGAATAAATTTAGCTATAAGTAACATAGCGCTCAACTAACAGCAGCATAAAACAGTGAGTTAATGTGTTTTTATATACCAGGTTTGAAGAAAGGTGGTATCCTAGAGTTGATCAGCTCACAAAAATGCATTAGAGGCCCAGATCTCTCTCTTTTGCTGTTCATAGTTTTCATCCCCTTGCTAATTGCCTCAGGGCAGCAGACAGCTGTATTATCTCCATTATGCATGTTCAAGGCAGGAAGAAGTAGAGAAGAATGGTACCAGACCTATCTGTTCCTTGCAAAAGCAGCAAATGCTTCCCTCAGTATTTCTTGGCAAATTATTATATCTTAAGAAGCAGAGTATGTCTGACTTACTCCTAGCTTCAACCAACAGTGGGAAGATGAATATTTAATTAGATACGTAGCTAATCTGAGCAATATCTGAGTTATATTTACAAAGAACATGGGAAGAATGATTGGGTAAGCAGCTAGCAGTGCCTACCACTGTGCAATCCTCATACTTGGTGGAAGAGGGGACATTTCTGATTAAAGGTGCAGAAGCTTTGTAACATAATAAGCATAATTATATTTCCGGTGAGCTTGGATCCCTGAGTTGTTTGTCTATGTGTTTTCAGACTGAGAAGCAAAGAACATAGTCAAGTAACTGAAGATAGAGGCATTTTTGAATTGGTTAAAGGAATGGAGTTAGAAATTAGTTTTAAATAATGATTCCCTTGAAAACCATTTCTGTTGTAATTGATAAGAAAGTAAATATACGTACCTTTGAGAGTTGCATCCTTAAGTGAAAATATCCTATTGTTCCTAGTTAGTTTTTGCAAGCAAAATAAATATCACCTATTCAAACCTTAAGGGCAGATGCTATGGTGTTTGGATGCTGTGTGAAGTATTGTTCAAGAGTGTAACTGGAAAACAAATTTGGCTAAATAAACTGTAGTTCTAAACAAGTGATTTAAACACCCTAAGCCTTCTGGGGATAAAAAGATTCCGTCAGATGCAACTTATATGGTGAAATTAAACACCTTACAGGAATTACAGAAATTTTAAAACTTCATGAAATTTTAAAACTTCATGGTCTTGCACATGAACTGGGCCCAGCAAACTTCAGAATAGCTGTTAGAGGAGAATTAGGATGTGTTTGCTTCTTAATGCTGCTCGTTTCTTATTATAAGATGATAATTTTATCCTGTTAGTTCATCATAACTATCTCTGTAGAATTTGTAATCAGCATAGCCAAAGGCACACTGTACTGTAAGATTTGACTGCATCATTTTAAGAACTTTTCCTCTAGTCAAGGAGCAGTACTGTATTTGTCTCCAGCACCACCTAGTGACAAATTTAAAAAGCTGCATCTTATTGAGTTGAAATAGCATCTTTGAATTAAAAAGCCATTGCCTGGCCTGGTGCGGTGGCTCATGCCTGTAATTCTAGCACTTTGGGAGACCTAGGCAGGCAGATTGTCTGAGCTCAGGAGTTCGAGACCAGCCTGGGCAACACGGTCAAACTCTGTCTCTACTAAAAATTAGCTGGTCGTGGCGGCATGCCCCTCTCGTCCCAGCTACTTGGGAGGTGGAGGCAGGAGAGTTGCTTGAACCCGGGAGGTGGAGGTTGCAGTGAGCCAAGATCATGCCACTACACTCCAGCCTGGGAAACAGAGTGAGACTCTGTCTAAAAAAAAAAAAAGTTAAAATAAAAATAAAGCCATTGCCAGTGCCCAGACCACTGGCCATGTGCAGCCAGTGAGTGCCTAAAATGTGGCTAGTACAATGGATCTCAATAGTTTTTATATTGATTGCATGTTTAAAATAATATTTAATAATACTAAAAGTAAAATAATATTAAAATTTCTTTAAAGAAAAGGTATTATTGCCGGGAGTGGTGGCTCACACCTGTAATGATAGCACTTTGGGAGGCCGAGACAAGAGGATCACTTGAGGCTGGGAATTTGACACCAACCTAGGCAACATAGTGAGACTCTATCTGCACAAAAAAAAAAAAAAAAAAAAAGACGGATGTGGTGGTCCACACCTGTAGTCCCATCTACTTGGGAGGCTGAGGCAGAAGGATTGCTTTGGCCCAGGAGTTTGAGGCTGCAGTGAACCGTGAGCATGCCACTGCACTCCAGCCTGGGCTACAGAGAGAGACTCTGTCTCAAAAAAGAAAAAAAAAAGCAATATTAAAATTTGTGTCACCTGTAAGTTTATATTATTCCTAATGTGACTATTAGAACATTTACAATTGTACATGCAGTTTGCATTATATTTAATGGAACAATGATAACTTAGATACTTAATTACATAGTTTTACCCATGTAGCTCATTTAGTAAAAGTATGGGGGTAAAGAAGTGAATGAAAACCATCTGAATTTATTCAAAAGAACATGTTGGAACATGAATGGATGTGACAGGAATAAATATATCCAGGGTTGTTTTGTATGTATACTTTTGATCATAGGTAATTAACAATTTTAGTAGAGGTACTAACTATTAAATTGCCAGTATTGAGAATCCACTAGGTGCCATGTATTGTTTTAAGAACTCTGCATGCATTTACTCACATAATCCCTGCAAAAATCCAGTGAGACAAGTACTGTTATTCTAGTCATTTCACACAAAATAGAGTGAGGCCCAGATAACTGAATGTCTTCTCCAATGTCGGGTGGCTATGAAGAGGAAGAGTCAGGCTTTGCACACAGTCTGGCTTCAGCATCTACATTCTGAACTGCTCTGATATCCTCCTACTGAAAAGAAAATGTAAATTAAAAATTAAAAAAAATCAACTGGCTGTAGGATAACTGCTTTAAGCACATGTCCACATAATAGTCATAAATTATTTCTATTAAGTTGTTGTATTCTTATTTTTGAGATGGAGTCTTGCTCTTTCACCAGGCTGGAGTGCAGTGGTGCGATCTCAGCTCACTGCAGCCTCTGCCTCCCAGGTTCAATAGATTCTCCTGCCTCAGCCTCCCGAGTAGCTGGGATTACAGGTGCCTGCCACCACGCCTTGCTAATTTTTTGTATTTTTAGTAGAGATGGGGTTTATCCATGTTGGCCAGGCTGGCCTTGAACTCCTGAGCTCGGATGATCCACCTGCCTCAGTCTCCCAAAGTGCTGGGATTACAGGCATGAGCCACCACACCTGGCCTAGTTATTTTATGCTTATTAATGTGATTCAAATGGGTTTAGTGAGAAAAGTAGCCACTTTTAACATTGTGTTTCAGATTGGCCATTGATTTTTTAGCCTTAGGAGACATCATGAAGATACTAAGATGAATAAGATGCATGATTTGCCTTTTGAGTGCTGAAAGTCAGGGGAAGTTGAGTTTGTAAACAAATAATACAGATGGAGAACAGAGAAGAAAGTTTCCATGGAGATGAGGTTTAAACAGAGTTTTAGAGGGAAAATAGGATTCGTCCAGGCAGAAAAGAGAGGGAAGCCAGAGGTCCCAGGCAGAGGGGACAGTTGGACAAAGTCATGTAATCATGAAACAGCATGGCACCTGCAGAAAACTAGAATAGTTCAATATTGCTTGAGTTTAAAGTTGTTGGGATACATAAGGGTATTGTCTAATGGGACTGTCACAAAGTTCTTTCATAGAAATTTGCCAGCCTCACAACCTATCGGTGTAGGAGAAAATGATTATGTATGTGAGCTGATAAGTTCTGAGTTTGGCTTGATCTTTTTTTTTTTTTTTTTCCTGTAGTACTGCTATTTTATGTGATAAGAAAATCCGATGGGGGAAAAAATCTATGAAACTACAGTTTACAGAACCAGTTCAAGAACATGTCTCTCTAAACTTTAAGATGCTCTGTGGACCTTGTAAATATCAAATGAATTCATATATATGACACCACTTTGAAAGCAGCTCAATGCTCATTAGATGGAGGCTTTATGATACCATCATCACTCAGGAGATAAATCAATCAGATTACTTAAATGTCTAGAGCAATTACTTTTAAAGTAAAAATTTTAGATGCCTTTTTATTACTTGTTACTATAGTGAATATTAATAAACTTTTATTGGCTACCTTACCACAAAGAGGACAGATTTTCTATAAAGATTGTTGAATTCACAACAAACTGTTCTATTGATTTTAAGTAAAATGGGCAGCAAATTTGGTAACATCGTCAAAATGCATATATTTGTAGGCTGACTGAAGCTAATTAAAACATAATATCAGTTACGTTTTGTTCATGACTTTTTAAAAGGACATCAATTTGTATCTAAAATATCATCTGATAGTATCCCATGTGAAACCCCAAATCATTGTATTCTAACTTGAGAAGCTAGAAAGGTTCAGCCTGGATGTTTCCTCAAACTGGATAACAGGTGAATTAGCCTCCCTAAAGAAAGGCCCCTAACTTAGATCAGCCACACAGAGATAGTCTTCATTTATTTATTTTTCCCTTTCTTTCTTTCTTTTCTTTCTTTCTTGCTTTGCTTTGCTTTCTTTCTTTCTTTCTCCCTTCCTTCCTTCCTTCCTTTCTCTTTCTTTCTTTCTTTCTTTCTTTCTTTCTTTCTTTCTTTCTTTCTTTCTTTCTTCCTTCCTTCCTTCCTTCCTTCCTTCCTTCCTTCCTTCCTTCCTTCCTTTCTGTCTCTTTCTTTCTTGCTTGCTTGCTTGCTTGCTTGCTTGTTTGCTTCCTTGCTTCCTTGCTTTCTTGCTTTCTTGTTTTCTTTTCTTCTTCTTTTTTTTTTTTTTTGAGTTGGAGTCATTCTATTGCCCAGGCTGGAGTGCAGTGGCATGATCTCCCTTCACTGCAACCTCTGCCTCCCAGGTTCAAGCGATCCTCCTCCCTCAGCACCCCCAGTAGCTGGGATTACAGGCACGCGCCACCATGCCCAGCTAATTTTTGTATTTTTAATAGAGACGGGGTTTCACCATGTTGGCCAGGCTGGTCTCAAACTCCTGACCTCAGGTGATCCACCCGCCTTGGCCTACCAAAGTGCTGGGATTACAGGCGTGAGCCACTGCACCTAGCCCATTTCTACCACTCTATCATGACAACATTGTTGACCAGGCTGGGTACAGACATGTGCAATATATGATGATGGGTGGATTAAATTGCTCAGGCGATGTTTAAAATGTAGATCTTTGAGCCCTATAGAGCCAGTAAATGAGAGTGCATGGGATTGGAGCATGGGAATTAACATTTTTAACAGACATCCTAGAAGATTTGAATACACGCTAAAGTTTGAGAAGCTTAGGACCAGATTGTGGTTTAGACATGATCTATGTAATTAAATGTCAGTCACTATTTTACGTGGATATTCACTACTTTTTCAGAAATCAAAAGCTGAAAGCTGTTTTTGATATAGCTTCCCTGTTAGCAAACACCAACACAAAGACACTGCTCTCATGAAATATGAAGCATAGCTTGATCAACACTGTTCACTCCATCTAATTTCATCTGGCCTCAGCATTCTAGGGAATTAATGCTAAACTATGTCCCTGCTCACTTGCTCTATGACCATTCTGGTAAATCCTTCTATCAGTCACTTTTCTGCTATAAAAGATTGAAAAAGTAGCAGGGTGGGCTTTCTGTTCTTCCATATAGACATTTCAGCCGCTGACTACCTTTGCTGAAAAGAAAAAAAAAGATCCCAAAACATGCTTTGAAATGAACAGTCCATCTAAGTGTCCAGTTTGACAAATAAGTAGTTAGATGCCTTCTTCATACTTGATATTTTTAGTGCAAAATATAACTGGTTATGTTACTTATTACAGTTGAAATTGCTATTATATGATTCATGACTTATTAGGATGATTGAGGTCTATGATTACAGTTTTGTTTGCATATGTACCTCAAGGACCTACAGGTTATGTAAGGCACTTGCTTGCTTTGAATACCTCTTTCCACCTTTACCTCCCCAATAGTTAATTGGTGTAACTGCTTTATATAATGAGAGAGGTGTATTTAGGAGAATTTGGCAAAAGAGAGTGGCTAAGGCAAGAAAATACAAGACAAGACTAGTTTTTAGCAAGATGATAGGTGTAAAATTACAGCTCAGTTTTCATTTTGCCTTAATTATTCCCCATCAAATGTAATATTCTTTATGAAAATGAAGTATAGAAGCAGCATACACTTTTAAAATGTCAAGTTAATCCCAGATGAAGACAGTGGGCTGGAATTTTTTCACATTAAATAAATCTCAGTTCCTAAGATCATACTAATTTCATGCCTGCCTATTGAAACAACTGTTAGATGTAAAGGTAAAATCATTTTTAATAGAAAAGAGAAGGTGTTTATCCGGAAGAACTGGTAAATATAGATTCAACAAACTATGGGTATAAATGTCTTCCAAAAATTATAATGCATTAGCAATTATGCAATATTACCTGGAGACCCTAAGAACCCCTTAGAGCATGCTAAGGGTTATAGTGAGCCCGCACTCTGTGGCAAAACAGAATAGGACCTGTAACTTTTGGTCTAAATTATTCCAGCTCTCAAGTATTTTTAATAAGATTCCCTTATTAAGGAAAATTAACATTTCTGATTTTATAATTTATTTCTGAAATGGAGGAGCCTGGAGACAAGAAGTAACAACATTTTGGAAAAAGATAATTTAGGCAAAATTTCACAGAAGGAAGGAGTGTCGTGGATTCAGGGAACATTTAAGAGGCAAGTGTGGCTAAATCAAAAGATCTGAGAAAAAAATATAAATTTTGAAAATATAATCTCTGCCCATGAAAAACCTGATATCTGGGGATTTGTATATTCTTAGGGCAAAATGATTGGCAATGGCAAAGATTGTTTGACATCTCTCTTTTATGTTAACTGTGCAGTTTCAGTTCATTTAGGCAAGATCTAAACTATCTTGTGCCTGGTTATTACTTCTTTCATGAAAAGAAGACTCCTTCCACCTCAATTTTCTCATTCTGAACTAAGCTTTTAATTAGAAGAAAACAACTCATTTTCTTTTTCTTTTTCCCATTTTGAGCATGTATCAGACCTTGACATAGGGATGAATGTGCCGTTTTCAGCTTCTTTTTGATAGTAAAGGGATTTGGGCTACTAAGATATTACAATTTTCATAAAGTAAATTTCTCCTTTATACCGCTCTCATAATTTTGAATCTTAATTTGGGGACTCCAGGGGGAATTGGATAGAAACCATAATTAGAGTTATATCCTTTAGCAAGCTACCTGCATTGGGTGATTGTGTGTGTGTGCTTGTGTGTGTGCATGTGTGTGTGTGTGTGTGTGTGTGTGTGTGCATGAAAGAGAGAGAGAGAAAATTCTCCCTCATTTGTCTATGTATCTATTCATCCAGAAAGACAGAGTGACAGAGAGCTATGGAGAGAAAGAGAGAGAGAGAATTATTTTTAAATTGTCGGCAAGGGGAAATTTGAACCAAATATATAAAAAATGAGGTTGCTGCAGATTCTGGCAAGCGGCTGATAGTTGCATTTAAGCTTGGTTAACCTTGGTGATGTTCACAGACTATGGATCTGCATGGTATTACATATAAACTGCCGCTTCCAACACACACACACACACACACACACACACGCACACACACACAGCTTCTACATTCCCAAAATGTGAATTGGAGGAGTACAGCCCATAATTGCTGCAGAGTTGAAGACCGTTGCCATTCAGAACTGGGAAGACTGCGGAAGACCTTTGTAGAAACAAAACCTTTTTGTTCATCTTGCTATTTTTAAAAATTATTTCTAAATGTGAAATTTGGGAAAGCGTAACGTATCAGCTTGATAAGAAATTTTGTGATATCTTAAACATGAATGAGAAGATGGTGGATATGATGGTGACTGTTTTCATTCAAATAAAGCCAAGGAGACACATGAAAGGTAAGAGGATAGTACTGTGTCCCGTTCCAAATGTGATTTCTGTCACTTCTTTCCTACATCTGCAAAGTGATGACAAGTTATTTGCGGATTCCTTGAACTGTGATGTGCTCAAGTGAGGATATGGCGTGTGTGTGTGTGTGTGTGTGTGTGTGTGTGTGTGTGTGTGTGTGTGTGAGAGAGAGAGAGAGAGAGAGGCAGTTGATAAACTAAATTTTTTTTTAGACTTAAATATTGTCACTGACTCAGGCAAGAATTCACGATTAGGCGTAGAACTCTAACATCTTGGGGAGGCAAGAGAACATGAGGAGGTGCCTCATGAATGTAAATAATGCAAAAATACATTGATTTATAAGAAATTCAGAAGTTAGAGATTAGAGGTCTTGCCTAAATTTATGCTACTGTTCCCAAAAACGTGTCTTAAGCACCTTTTATTTTGACACTGATCTGTATTAACAATGCTTTGAACACAGGAGTTAAGAAGATGAAGCTGTGATGTACATCATAGTGCACGTTAAGAATGGGTCAAAAGAAGATGTGATTAATGTCATCCTCCTCTTCAACTCACAGTATCATTTTCAACTTCCCATAGTCGAAACTTTTAATCTGGCTTTCCTAAATTCAACAGGTTTTACTTTGACAAGCTCCCAAGTGACATTTTAAGCCTAAATAATCAGCTCATATGAAGAGTCATATGTGTTTTACATAGGATTTATGACAGTACTTTTACTGTTGAGTTTGAAATTAAAAAACAGAAAACACTAATGTGCCCTTCATTTCCTAGATTTATTTTCCATATATTTAAACAAGTTTTCCACTGTAATGAACTTATCAATCCCTAATAATGTAATGACTTTTTACTTACATGTACTTTTTCATAACTAAAAAGTCATGATTGAATTCCATATCTGCTGTATATACTTTGTCTAATTTAATTCTTCTGGTGGCAAAGATACTTGTTAATGTTTTGTAGAAAAAGCAATTAAGACTCAGAGAAGTTTTTAATGATGAAGTTGCTAAAGGTCAAATAAGCTAATGAGTAGTAAATTTCAGAAACTAAGACCCAGGCCATTTGACTCCCAAATCAGGTCTCTCACCTATAAAAACCCAGTTTTAAGGTGATAAACGTTAAAAATTAAGTGAAATTGTCCCTTAGTTTCCATGATGGCTTCAAAACAACTTGCATTTTTGAGATGAATAAAAAGACAACGCTTTTTCGAAACCCTAATATTGTAGGAATTTAATGCTTAAATAACTTTAGTTGATTTTATTTGCTATTGCAGTTGTGTAGCCTTTTTGCTTGCTTCCTACATGTTGGGCTTCATAAAAGGATTTCAATAATATTGACTTTGTATGTGAACTTGAATTTTTGATTATCTCAAATTAATTTTAGGAAGTTGTAAATTCTACTTGCAGATTTTTAGTCTGTGTTCCTGGATGCTTCATTTTCTAAAATTTTTAGGATAAATTCTGATTTGTGAATATTCATTCTGTTTTATATGTAAGTGTGGGAGAGAAAGATGGTAATAAAATGTGCATAAACAGTTGGATATATTACTTGGAAAATAAGTCAGCTTTTTGAAGTATTGGTTACATTTATTAACTCTGAAATCAAAGTGTCTATGCAAAATTATAATGTGCTATTTCAAAGTGACTGTGTAATTGTTGGTTTTAAATAAAATTTCTGAAAAAGAAATTTTTTCATCATAGTGTTCATATGCTTATAGAATCCTTCTATATACTAAAATATATAAGACTTCTTACATGACATCCAAATTATTTTCTACTTCATGTAAATTTATGTTTCACATATTTTCCAAATAGATATAATTATGAGATTTCTGTTAGAGAAGAAGAAAGTATTTTACTCCAGTTTTTTTCTGAGTGATTTGTTTTATACTTAAAACAAATCAGCATTTATGCTATCATTTAAAAACAAATCAGCATTTATGCTACCACAGAATTCCATTAAGTTTGAATTGTAATCAGTGCATATGTAGTATTGTTCAAGCTTTGAAATAAAAAATGTGGAAGCGATTTTAATAAATAAAATTATAATATTATGTAGGTTTTTTTTTTTTTTTTTTGAGATGGAGTCTTACTCTGTCACCCAGACTGGAGTGCAGTGACATGATGTTGGCTCACTGCAACCTCCGTCTCCTGGGTTCAAATGATTCTTCTGCCTCAGCCTCCTGAGTAGCTGGGATTACAGGCGCATGCCACCACGCCTGACTAATTTTTGTATTTTTAGTAGAGATGGGGTTTCACCATGTTGGTCAGGCTTGTCTCGAACTTATGACCTCGTGATCTGCCCACCTCAGCCTCCCAAAGTGTTGGGATTACATGCATAAGCCACCGCACCCAGCCTATGTAGCCTTTTAAGTAAGCTAGTTCCCAATGGGACCAGTGATTTTAGTACATAAATAGCAAAGAAAATCAGTTGCCCCTTTCCTGGCTGTGAGTTTACCATTTGCCAGCACAATTGTAGTATCTGTTTGCTTCTGCATCAGAGTTAGTGGGTTTTTTTGTTTGTTTGTTTTTTTCATTTCATATGTCTTGTGCTTCATGGAGAGAAAGATATGTGGTTCACTTTCTTAGAAGATCCAACACCCACCTCTATTGTTTCTCATCTGCACAGTTGTTATTTCTTACAGTCTATGTCCCAAGTTGCTAAACTGAACTGGTTTTGGTGTCAACAGGCTGTGCCTTCAAGTTGTTGTAACAAGAGACTAAGAAGTGAAAAAAATATGTCCATCAAGGTGCTTTTTAATTTACATGTCACAAAAGGTTTGTCTGTTTACTCATTTTCCCCCAGCTGAGCTGGTCAATTGCATTAGCATATCTAAGGACTGCTCATGACCTTGGGTATTTATCCATCAATCTATTTATCCATTGATTTATTGGGTTGCTTATTTAATTAATGAATTAGTTATTTCTCTGGCTCAATAAAAATATTAGATAAATGACTTTTTAAAAGTTTTAATAGTAAAACATAACCCCCAAAATGGACAAGAGAAAACTTAAAAGTGAAGTCAACACTAGCAGAAAGAGTGTACAAACACCACAGGCTTTCAGCTGTTGTGAGGCACGTATTTGACTCTGATGTAACTATTGGCCAAGAAGAATGTCATAGTTCTAAATAACCAAAAGAAAAAAGTTTCTTGGGGGGTAACAAAAATTTTTTCTCAGTTAATTCAAAGGATATTCTTTCATATTAGTTTTCTATATGCTCAGTTGCAGATTTGAGAATCTTGTTTCCATAGATAAACAATATTCGGGTGAATTTTATTTTCTGCAAAATCTCATTCTAATAGTAAATTTTAAATTTATAAATATCTGTAAACTAATTTCTCCTTGTTAAAGTCAAGATTTGAAGCCAGGGCTTTCTGAAGGAGTATGGCAATTCAAATTGTCAAGATGTTGCTCTGTACCAACATTATAATAGGTACTGGGGATATAAAGACAGGTATCTTTGCACTGAAAGAGCTTTTCTATATCAGTACAGATTTTCCCATAAGAGTGCTGCTAATGGATGAGTTAGTAGATGGAGATGACGTTTTTATTGTATTGTAATTATTATTTACTTCTAGAATAACTATGCATTAATTTTTTATGAATTATATAAAGTTTCATTTGAAATAAATTTATATAAGTAGAGTTATGAATTGATTTACAAAAAAGGATTAAGTAAATTACAGTAAAATTTTAGAAGGATATGGCATCCGTTTTGAAGGTGGTGTAACTAATGGCACAGTTTGAGACATACTCTTCCTGTAGAAGACTGTCAACATGAAAGGCTTATTACCGTGGAGAGGATTTATTGTAATAATGGAGGTGTGGACTTTATACAGCTTTAATGAAAATACAGGTTTAAAAACTTGTTGTGGTGGAATCAGGGAGTGCCACAGAGATTAGACATCTGAGCTAGGACTTAAGGGATGAGTAGGAGTTCATCATATGAAGAGGGGAGGGCATTTGCACTGAAAAAACAGTGGAGCTAAAGTGTGAGGTATCAAACAGCATCATTTGAAAAATCATGAGTTACTTGGTAAGAATGGAAAGCAAGGGTATGTAAGAAATAACAGAGGGGCAATAATGATCCAAGTCAACTCTTACTGAAGACTGAGTGTGTGCCAAGCACTATCATATAGACTTTGTGTGCACTATATCAATCTTCCTGGCAATCATGTGAAGTGTGTATTTTCAGGCTGCTTCATTGCCCTCCTCCAGAGGATGCTCTTTACATCATAGTTCATGTGAACAGTGTCCCATTGAGTCTCATGTCTATGTTTTACAGATGAGAAAACTTCAGCCAGGGAAGTTAGATCATTTGCCTAACATCACACAGTTGTTAGTATAAAAAATGGATTGAAATCCAACTAATCTACTTTAGATAGAGGAGAGGTGACCCCCTCCACATGCCCCTTGGAGAGAAACTGGACTTTATCCTGTAGGCCAGCAGTCCCCAACTTTTTTGGCACTAGAGACCAGTTTCGTGAAAGACAATTTTTGCACAGACAGAGCAGGGCGGGGATGGTTTTGGGATGAAACTGTTCCATCTCAGATCATCAGGCATTAGATTCTCATAAGGAGAATGCAGCCTAGATCCCTCGCATGTGCAGCTCACAACAGGGTTCACACTCCTGTGAGAATCTAATGCCACCCAGATCTGACAGGAGGTGGAGCTCAGGCAGTAATGCCTACTCACCAGTCGCTCACCTCCTGCTGTGCAGCCAGTTCCTAACAGGCCATGGACTGGTACCAGTCCACAGCCCCAAGGCTGGGGACCCCTGCTGTAGGTAGGCAATGGGAGGCTGCTGAAATATTATGGGAGAGAAATGATCGAAGTGGATTGAGCTTGGAGGCAGGGAGACTAGTCACGTTGGATCAGTCAAGAGCCGATGAAAGCCAAACCAAGATCAAGATGACAGCACCGGTGTGGAGATTACCGGATATCTACCCTGTCATTAGAATTGGGCTAAACTCTTTATTGCTGTTAGGACTTGAGAGGTCTGACTTTCTGATTCTGTGTCCCCACGCTGAGCTGTCCCACTAGATCCTGCAATAAGGACAGGAAGCTGTTGATTCAGTCTTGTTACAAGCCACTGACTTGTTCTATGTTTTACCTTTGTTGACTCTCAGCAATATACATCAGCCCTAGCTCTAGCACCAGGTTTTCTCTTCTTTCTTTCTCTAATTACCTGTAGTCTCACTCTCAATCACCTTAGCTCCTGATACAGGCATAAACTGTCATTTGGAATGGAATCCAAAGCTTTTGGATGATGTGTTGATATAAAAGACATCTTTTCTTGCTTGTTCAATTTAGTGATGTCTTGAAATCTGTTTTAATATTTCTAAAACATTCATTTATCTCAGAATTGGTTCTCAAAGAGTAGCTCTTGGACCATCTGCATCAAAATCAGCTGAAGGCTCAAATTGTGCAGATTGCAGGGCCCCACCCACAAACTTCTGGAATGAGAATCTTAGGAGGTGAGCTAGAGTTATTTACCTGGTACTTCCAGTTACTTCTGATGCTGACAATCAACAGACCCCACTTGAGAAATTCTAATCAAGGACTTAGCAGTACTGAAAGGATGTTTTGATTGAATAATTCTTTCTCTTTTCTCTGACTCTGTCTTACTCTCTGTAGCTCACATTTTCTCTTGTGGAAGAAATATAGAATGCATTAGGTCTACTTGTTTAAGCAGCCTCCAGGGGTAACAAAACTGGAACTCGTGGATAATAACATGTCTGTACAGGAAGAAAGTGCAAAGGGTGTGTTGAGTTCTGAATTGTGTAGGAACCCAATCTGTAATAGAAAAAAAAAAGGTAAGTGTTTAACAATCACTGTGGTCATCATACCACAAAATCCTAAACCTCTTTATCTTTTATCATCGTCGGATCATTAATGAGAATAAGGTTGTTTCCATATCCTTGTTTGATCCAGACTCCTGCCCTCCTCCAGTTCTCACAAAGATTGGAGAGGGCAGAGCAGTGATTTTAGGGAAAGTAGCTCATGAGAAGGTATCTCAGAGGCACTTGACTCAAAACTGTCAAAATGGGGTGGTCCAGGAATCTGCTAGCTGTTCTGCACTGCAGGAATAGTGCTAGAGAAATCATGTGCACTGTGGAATTTTGTCAAACAAGCAAGAATACCAGAACAGAGAAGTAAAACCCTTTCCTCCTGTAGTTCCTCTCTAGCACCCTTTACTGACCAAACCCAACATCCTAACATCCAGCCAGCCAACAAAGAACCAATAGTGAAAGGTACCAGCTCCATTTTCACAGAGCAGCAAAGAAGGATGGATATGGAGTTCAGAGTCAATAAACTGATGACCAGCAAACACATGATGCTTTTAAAAATATATAGATTGAATATTTACAACTTGCTATGCTATCTTTTGTTAATGTATTTCTTTGGTTATCTTTTTTTCTCTCACCTGCTCACCTGTACTTCCAGGAAGTATATTATGTCAGATTCACAACTATATTCCACTGGGATATTTTAATTTTGAATTGTGATTAATTATAAATTAATTTTAACAGACGTGGTAATTTTGACATATTCAGACTTTTCAAATAAATCTATAACATATCTCTTGGATAATTATTGTATATTTTACAAAGTTGTTGTTTTTTTTTTTTTTTTTAACCGAGTCTCACTCTGTTGCCCAAGCTGGAGTGTGTGTAGTGGCGCGATCATGGCTCACCGCAACCTCCACCTCCCAGGTTCAAGCGATTCTCTTGCCTCAGCCTCCTGAGCAACTGGGACTACAGGCATGCACCACCATGCCAGGCTAATTTTTGTATTTTTAGTACAGACAGGGTTTCACTATGTTGGCCAAGCTGGTCTCGAACTCCTGACCTCATGGTCGGCCCACCTCAGCCTCCCAAAGTGCTAGGATTACAGGCATAAGCCACCGCACCCAGCACCTTAATAGGGATTTTTATATAAACTTTCAGATTTCTAGTTAAGGCTATTTCTAAATAATGTAAATTTTGTTATTAATGTTATTGGTGGTGCAGTCTTGCATTAGATCTTTTTTTTCCCATTAGATTTTCCATTTGGCTGTCACTGGTATTTAGAAAATTATAAATTTTAAATTTTCTAAATCAATCCTTATAACATCTAAAAAGTTTTGAGTTAATTATCTTGGATTTATATAGCCAACACTAACACTCATGTTGACTAAATGTGATTTTATAATATTTGTCTTCTCATAAATCTTCTAACATTGAGACAGTTAAAAGAATGGCATTACTCAGCTCTGGGTCAGATTCCTAGTGTGCTGACTGACAAGGTGTTTGATGACCTGGACCAATTTGCTGAGTTGCCATGTGATTAAACCTGAAATTGGGGACTCATCCTCTCTACCACATAAAATTGTTATGCTGATTAAAGGAGATAATGATTATAAAATTCTTTATACAGAGCTCATAATAAATATTTGCTTTAAAACTGTAATAGGATGGAAAATGAAACCTTTTCTATTATCTCTACATTTGGGCTCCAGCCCCAGATAATAGTGCTTGAGCCACCAGACAATCCCCCTAGAGCCTGAGGTTGCCTAAGTGATATTTGAACTCCCATTCACCCTATTAAAGAGAAGCCAAATGTCTTTGTGGAATGGAATTTCTTATTATGGTAGGGAGTCTTAGATCTAGTGAGGCAGACCCTTGGCCTTTCTCCTGCCCTCTGTAGATTGGAAAGTTGTGCTCCGTTCATGTGAAAGAAGTGCTTTTCAAGCACTTCTCAAAGATACCAAGTTGTCTGCTAGATGGAGAGAAAGGACTCTTGTTGCTTTTCCAGAAACTTTCCAAGTAGCAGAAACTCAAAGGCTAATCCAGTGTATTAGAATGGAATGTAAAGACACAATTTGAGGAGAGCCTTAAAAATGTTTGTAGGAGTTTATGTGGTACAAATGCATGTAAGCATAGACTGGTCATGCTTTTTTTCTAGAGAATTCTGAAGATGGATGTCTGTCTAGAGCTTCTCGTGATGGGGAGCAGGATAGAGAGGGAATGCAGTAGCTGAAGTTCCTTGCATTTGATGCAGCTTGGATGTATGTATTTCCCATTGTTCTAGTGGATGTCTTAAAAGATAATCACAACACACCTAATGGCACTTCAACTAAGAGGGCTATCTACCAGGCAAAGAAGCCCCAGTGTTTAGAGACTGTGGGGTAAATTGAATTGACAACAGGTGCACGAGCTGTTACTAGAGGTCAGCCCGGAAATGTACAACCCATGTCAGAGAAGAATGCACTACAGATGGCCCCATGGGGACTCCATTTATATCCCAAGAGACAGCCAGCATTTGGATTTCTGACCTAAAGGGAAATCCAAAGACAAGACAAAGCTATAAGGTGTGCCACATACCAAAAACCCTATTGCCTGCTTTTTCTCTCATAAGCTCCTCTCCTGCCCAGATTTTGGAAGAATCTGAAGCAGCAGAGCAAGTGGGATAAAGAAGCAAAAGGAAAGAAGAGTAAAGAGTGGTTTTCTATACTCTACTGTGGCTCTACAAGTCTGGAATAGGCCTGAATGGAAACTGCAGGGGAGACATTTGCATTAGAGAATGAAATGTTTATTAGACTGTATTTCATGGCTTCATGCCATATAGGACATTGTGACATAGATACTAAAATGAGACTCTTTCTTAAAACATAATTGGCTTTGTAGTTTGGGATTTGCACAAGAGATTATCCAGAGTTGGGGAAGAAATATCCTTCAAAGCATTTTAAAGGTAGCAGTTAGGAAAATAATTGTTTTTCTGTTATGCCTCAAGAAGTTAAGACCATTCAATCAACTAGTCACACATATATTCACTCAACACTGTGAACTAACCAAACAAAATCTTGGCAAAACAGCCAATAATGCATAACCAATAATGATATGTGGGCTGAGTGCCATGGCTCATGCCTGTAATCCCAGCACTTTGGGATGCCAGGGCAGGAGGATCACTTGAGGCCAGGAGTTCGAGAGCAGCCTGGGCAACAAAGAGAGGCCCTATCTCTCCAAAAAATAAAATAAAATAAAAAATTAGACAGGCATGGTGATACATGCCTGTAGTCCTAGCTACTGGGGAGGCTGAGGTGAGTGGATCACTTGAGTCCCGGAGTTCAAGACTGTAGTAAGCTATTATCATGCCACTGCACTCCAACTTGGGCAGCAGAGTGAGACTCTGTTTCAAAAAAAAAAAGTATATGTATATCTGCTCAAGGAAATCCTTGAGGAATGAGTTAGTAAAATGACTTGTATCAATAGATATTCTTTATTTACTGATATTTATAATTCAGTCTTTTTTGTTTAATATGGCCAACTCCATGGATTTCCACTATAAAACAAACCTTCTCTCAGATACTCACATTTAAAATCACAATTAGTTGGATGCAGTAGATAATCTATCCTTGGAGGTAAAATGGCCACTTCTAAGATACTGTGCCAGGGAATTGGAAAACATGAAATTTTATCCAGTGAGTCTGTGACTGTCCCAACATACATCAGCTTTATTCTTTTCATTTAATAAGTTATTGCTCTGCATCTAAGATATTCCCCTGGGTTTTTCATTTTTAAATTGCTGGCAGTTTAACTATGATTATGTTATTTAGAATAGCACCCAAACCTATAGAAAATGATTCTTATCACATTAGTTGAGGCCAACTCTGATAAAACAAACAAACATTAAAATGTAGATGTTTGTCAGAACAAAAGTGTTTCTGGTAAGCATACAGCTCTATTTCCAATGTCATTTCAGGCCAAGTGTGGTGGCTTATGCCTGTAATCACAGCACTTTAGGAGGCCAAGGCAGGAGGATTGCTTGAGCCCAGGAGTTCAAGACCAGCCTGGGCAACATAGCCAGACCTCTTTAATAAAAATAAAAAAAATTTGCCCAGCATGGTAGCACACACTTGTAGTTCCAGCTGCTTGAGATACTGAGGCAGAAGGATCGCTTGAACCCGGAAGATCAAGGCTGCAGTGGACTATGATCACACCATTGCAATCCAGCCTGGGCAACAGAGAGATCTTGTCTCAAACAAACAAAAAACAAGTGGCATTTCAGAGACCCAGTTCTCTTTCATCTAGGGCTCTGCAGTCTTCCACACATGCCTTTCAAAGTTGTTGGCAAAGGCAAAAAACCCATGAAGGATCATCCCTGGAAGTTTTCATGGGCCAGAAACTTCCACCAGAGTCCACTGGTCATCATTTATTTATTCACAAAACCATACCTGCTGCAAGGGTACCTGTGATGTATTGTCTTGACATGTTCTCAGGAGGGAGAACAAAGGAGATTAGTCACTAGATGGCCAATCTCTGTCACATCTGGATATTCTACCTGTGTGCAAACTGTCGTTCCTATAATCATGGTATAAGCCACATTTTACTTTAAATTGGGGAGTGATGTGGAGATTTTCTGTTTTATTTCCAGATCTTTGCACCTGCTGTTCTTTATGCTTTGAGTAATCTTCCCATAGAACCTGAGGTCTCCACTTGTTACCTCCTCAAAGAGGATGTTCCTTAAATTCCAAGTTGAGCAACTTGGCCACCCACTGAGATACAAACTAACATACTCTCTACTTTTCCTGCATCCTCTATGCATCTGTAAAGCTTCATGGGAAACCCATGATAAATGCCAGCTCCTTTCATTTGCATCAAGCTGTACTAAGCCTTAATTCCTGTCCAAGGCTAAAGAAATGTTTTGGGTTAAGTAAAAACCTTTTGTTACAAAGAGTTTTTCAGATATTAAATGAATAGTGTGCACTTCTGGGCTTTTTGTGGTTTTACAGAATGACTTGTTAAATGGATTTGATTCAGTTGTTAGAAATCTTATTTCCTAAATGAGTTCATATTTCCAATGCTTCCTAAATTACATATGTCATGTGTTTTTGTTGGTGGTTGTTTGTTGTTGTTTTTCCTTCAGCCTTACTACCTTGGAAGTATTTTCAGAAGTCTCTTGTTAAGAGAGAAAAGCTTTAATGTATGGGTGTCTTGGGGTTGAGGATGCAATGGGGTTGTGAGAAGGAAAGGAACAGAGATTTCTGTGCTCCATGAAAGTAAGTAAATATGTTGCACTAGGTGATTTATCCCTTATCAAATTCAAGTGCTTCTATTCAGGTATATCTTTTTTCAAATAAGAAAAGTAGTTGAATTAATGTTAGCCCATTTTTACAGATAAGTTGGCAGAAGCCCAAGGAACTAAACGACTTTCCCAATGTTCCCAACCTATAAGTTTATGAAAATGAATATACTTCAAACTTATCTGTTAAAATTATTAAATGTATAAAAATTATTAAATTCATAAAATGTATAACTTCAGTGATTATCTGCATAATATTATGAGTATCATTCAAAGCAAAAAATAAAAAGAGCACTTTCCACATATCCTTTGTTCTCAAAATTCTTCTGTAGCATTATGCAAAAGGTAAATTGTAGTTCCAGCTACTTGAGAGGCTGAGGCAGAAGGAAATAAATTGTAGTTGGCCAAGAAATTGAAAATCTCACCAAAGTTATCAAAGTTCACTTTTTCTTCAAATCAAGAACTTTGGGATATCATATTTTTTTTCATCAAGTCTGGAAGAATGTGTCAAATCTCAGTGTTTATATAAGCTCATTCTATGAACAGTTTGGGATTAAAGACTCCCAGTG
Source organism: Gorilla gorilla gorilla (assembly GCF_029281585.2). Taxonomy (NCBI): domain Eukaryota; kingdom Metazoa; phylum Chordata; class Mammalia; order Primates; family Hominidae; genus Gorilla; species Gorilla gorilla. The sequence goes on along the minus strand of NC_073227.2, from coordinate 29,674,830 downwards.
ATAAAAAAATTGTCTGTATTCTGAGTCTAACCAGTGACATATTTTAATTAGAGGACAAACCCAGAGTATCTACCCTCCAGTCCTTTGTATCACTAAAGCAATTTCCAAAGATGGAACTGTCTGCAGAAAAGAATAACACAATTAAATGTATTATTGATGCATCAGGCAGAAATTAGAACACAACTCAAATGCATAATGATATAATTTCTTAGCTGTACCACTCTGAAAAATAAAGATATAAGATGCTAGTGAGCTATTTATGATGGGACTACAGAATAATAAGATTAATGAAAAGAACTCATGTAATTTATTTTCATCATAGGTTTTAAACAGTCACTGAATTACCTATGATTGCAGCAATAAACGTTTTTTGAAAAGTCATTGGAGAACTCAAAATGGCAAGGGCCTACTTCCTATTCAATTGGAAGGGTATTGATTTAGTGCTGGAAGGAGTTTTTTTTTTTTTCAACTCTATGTTCATAAACTGAGTGTTTATGTGGCTGGGATTCTCTCTTTTTCTTTCTTTCTTTTACTCGATACAAAAGTACTGAGTTATCACTCATTGCCAAGCACAGTGCTAGGTGCTGATGATCAAAAGGAACTAAGTTACAGTCCTTGATCCTCTAGACCTCACTCTAGCTCACAAACATACGCAAATAATATTTGATGAAAACTATCATATGAACATTCTATTGTGCTGTGTCTAAAAGGCTATCTCAGAAGGCTTCTTGAGGGAGACAGCTTTGTGTTGCATCTTAAAAAACATTCTTCAATGCTTAATTTTAGCTAAATCCTCTTATTTTCTTATAAGCCTTAATTCATACTTGCTTAGACATTTCCTCAAAGGACCCTGTAAAATCCCTGAGGTGAAGTGCTGACAAGACCCTGCGCCTGAATACCATCAAATTTTTCCTTGGCATGGATATCTGGATACTGATATCTCAACCCTTCAACCCTTTTTTATTTTCAGTAGATCTCTTGGCCTCTGACAGTTTGATTAATCATTAGGAATTTTACTTTTCTCTGCTTTCTGGAATCTGTGTCCCTGGTGTGGATTCATTTACCCACTGCCAACACTGATGCTTTTTGTGTGTATCTTAATTCCTACTTCCCATGTGATTGTGACGTATTGGTTTTATTTTTCTATTATAGTTTACTTAATCTAAATATCCTAAATGTAAATATCTTCTTCCATGTTCTTTATCAGGCTTACTGAATTTATACCTGGCTTAATATAGAGGTGTTTTTTAGCCATATGCATATTCTTTAATTTTGTCACATTTCATTTGTCTTGGCATTTATTCCTCTTTTTCCTACAAAATTTCTCCCAGGCTTAAGAAAATTCAAAGTTAGAAATAAAAAGTTTGGAAATAATTTAAAAATGGTAGTTTTAAAATTAATTGAGTTCTTGTTCATGGGGACACAGTTAATAATTTTGTTGCTGCTCTAGATGTATACTGGAATCGAACAATTAAATAAATGGATGGTGAATATGGGAGCCATATTTCTCACAGTTGGAGTGGGAGGTTATGGATAAGCAAAGGGATAAGTTTAGAGTGGTCTGTGTGGTAATGGATTAGAGTCAGATATATCAGTATGAATTCATGTTTTGCTTAATAAAGGTACAGATAAGTACATATAGAAATATCTATAGATATAGGTAAATACATATAGATGGGTTAGTATGCAGACATATATTCTCCTTCTATGTCAATTAAGAGGGCCTAGAAGCAAGAATACCACAGTAGCAATGAACATACCTAGTGCACAGATTTTGGTTTCTAATACAATTTTTCAATAAAAGGAACCAGGACTCCTTGGAGAAATGGTTGATTCTAGAACTAGGGCAGAACATAAGCAAGTTGAACATTAATCATTATATAGTACCAAAAAGTAACGAAGTGTTAAATAAATAAATAAAGAGTTAAAAAATCTACAATGATGCCAAAAGGACAGAGGAGCCAAGTGAACGAGCTCCTAACGACCAAAGGTGGGATAATTTGCACAATAAAATAAGCTATGTGGTATTGTATTACAACCCAATATATTAAAAATCCAAGTCTATATTGAAATAAATTATGGAATAAATAAATTGGGAAGAATAGATAAGTCCCTATGCAGAAGAATTCCAAATAATTTCTGTAGGTATCTGATTTTGCAGAATTTCTGATAATGTGGATTTCCTAACCTCACAGAGATGGAACATTGCTCCCCATTCCTTAAATGTGGACTGCACATAGGGACTTCCTTCCAAAGGGAGCACTATGGAAAGGGGGGATAAAAAAGAATGACTTTACAGTGGAGTAGCATGGCAAACACTACCCCAGACAGGAAATCAAGGTCAACATCAACAGTGATGTCATGTTGATAAGATGTGTCCTTGACATGATGGGATGTAAATGGTACTTTTCTTCTGCATTAATCTTCCCAAAAACATATGACCGTATTCTAATCATGAGAAAAATATATGACAAATGCCAACTAAAGGACATTATACAAGATACCTGACCTTTACTCCTCAAAACGAACGAGGTATCAAAAAACAAAAAAAGTCTGAGAAAGCTAACAGCCAAGAAGAGCTTAAGGAGACATGACAACTAAATGCAATGTGGTATCTTGGATGGGATCCTGGAACAGAAAAGGGACTAAGAGAAAAAGTTAATAAATATAAATAAAACATGGGGCTGGACACAGAGGCGCACACCTGTAATCCCAGCACTTTGGGAGGCCGATGTGGGAGGATCACTTGAGCTCAGGAGTTCAAGACCAGCTTGGGCAATATGGTGAAACCCTGTATCTACCAAAAATACAAAAAAAATTAGCCAGGTGTGATGATGCACACCTGTAGTCCCAGCTACTCAGGAGACCAAGGATCACTTGAGCCCAGGAGATGGAGGTTGCAGTGAGCCGAGATCACACCCCTGCACTCCAGCCTGGGTGACAGAGCAAAACTCCATCTCAAAATAGGTAATAAATATGTGTCAATATTGTAACCAAGGTGCCATAGCAATATAAAATGTTAACAAGAAGGGAAATTGCATATAGCATATATGGGAACTCTGTACTATCTTAGCAATTTTTATAGAAACATAAAACTGTTCTAAAATTTTTCAAAACTTAAAAAATAAAGAAATCGCATAGTTGATAGGAAATGACACAGTGGAAGGAAAATTACCTTTGTCATTTTCTCTTAATATTCTTTAGCTTTCAGTCAATAAATTACAGAGGGTTAGAATTAGGCAAAATGCAAATATGAGCAAAACTCACATTTTTACTGATGATTCTTAGAGGAATCCTTCCATTTCCTTTGATTTTGGAGATAGATAATATACCAAAACCACCTAAACTACATTACTTATATCTCATCTTCTAGGTTCACGGTATCTCACATATTTACAAATTCAGCTTTTATCTCAGAAGTTGCTTTTGAGTTGTGGAATTACTAAGTCCGTGTCCCAGTCCAAGCCCAAAGCATACTTCTAAGGCTCTGTGCTGCCTGAAGCTCTCACCCACAGTATTCCAAAAAAGAACTGAACAATTCACTGAAAAAAAGAAGGAAACACATATCAGGTCAGTCCACTGCAGTATCACCCAGCAAGATTCTTTGTAATAATCAAAAAGTATCAGAGCACATTTTTAAAAAAGTAAATAAATGCAGCTTACTTTCTGCTGCTGTGTTTCCAGGAAGCTGTCCTGAGATAGTCTGCTAGGTGAGGCACAGCCATGGGAAAAATCGAGGTTGATTTTTCTAAAATTCTTCTCATGAGCTTCCTTCCTATGCTGCAAAAGAAAAATAATCATGTCAAAACCAAATCCCAGGCCTGGTGAGCTGTGGGAAGCAGCAGTGAACTTTTTCACAAAACTAGTGATTAAAGATGGGCCTGAACCAGGCTTTCCTGTTTGCTGCTTCATCCCTCCTTGGTGAAGTGGCTACTTTATGACGGTCATTCGTTAGACATTAGGGATTCAGGAATAAGCCAAACTCAATCCTTGCTTTCAAAAAGGTGGAAGATAGATGAGAAATGTGATAAACAATGACAAATACAATATTGTGTTAAACACTGTGGATACAAGTTGTGCACCTTGAACCCTAGAAGTTTTCAGCAAGGATCCCATGATTCTGCTGGGGCTGGGCGAGGAGGTTTCATTGAGGATATGATGTGGCTTTTAAGCTGAGACTTGAATTATGAATGACAGCTTGAAGTGCTACAAAAGTGAAAAGGGTATTCTGAGCTGAAGTGGCAGAATATGCCAGAGCGTAAAATTGTGAGATGATTTAAAGAGTTGAGATTGGATTAGGGCAATTGCAACTTGCAATTTCAATTTGCAAAATGTTATCTGAATATAGCGCACATGTATGCTGTGGCATGGATGGGAGTGGGGAGTAGGAGGGGCTAGCAGGAGATAAATTTAGAGACATAGACAAGAGCCAGGTTTTAGAGACCATTCTAGGACATGTTAAGAATTTTGGACATTAGGCAGTGAGTAGTAATTGAATGGTTATAATTGGAGAAGTGTTAGCATTTAATAATTTTTTTTAAAAAGTGGTATAATTACATTACTTGTTACTGCTTTTATTTGCACTGCCACAAAACTTAATGTTGCAGTATTTATCTATAATGTTTAATAGTGTGAGCTGATGGGGGTGTTAGGATAAGTGTAAAGATTTTAGAGCTGAGATTGCCTCCTTGCTAATTCACGTGTGAAGCGACAACTATGAATTTTGCCGTCCGGTAAAAGTTTAACAATATCACCAAATGGGAGCAAAGAAAATCAATATCTTGCAAATTGCCATTCAGTAGAATATCTCTCTGGACCTTGGTATTTATTCAACGAAAAATTATTCAACACTATGTGTGTGAACTATGCTGGGAAACATTTATGCAAAGACAAATAAGAAGAGTTCCTGCCCTCAAGTAGCCTGCAATCTGGTGAAGGAGTCAGATGAGTAAATAAATAAGCAAAACAAAATGTTAAAGTTCCTGTGACAGTAGTTTGTGGAAGGAACAATGGGCCATTGGAGAAGGAAGAGGTCAGTTTTACCTTGCTGTATGTGCCAAGTTGGGCCAGGACAGACTTTCTACAGAAAGTGGCCCTTGGATTTTCTTGAATGCTAAACACGTAAACAATGAGGTAGATGAGTGAGGGCATTTCTGTAGCATCAAAGGCTGCGGGAATGACCCCCGACCAAACAACCCTCAACCCCTACTCACAGATGTCAGGTTGTGCAGTGTATGCCTATAACCTACACAACATTATATGACACTTCTGCATATTATTTTAGTCGTGGTGATACATTTAATGAGTTATGTAATTAACAGTGAAATGAGAATAACAGTACCTATCTTATAATTTTTTTTTTTTTTTTTTTTTTTTGTGACAGAGTTTCGCTCTTGTCACCCAGGCTGGAGTGCAATGGCGTGATCTCGCCTCACTGCAACCTCCGCCTCCCAGGTTCAATCGATTCTCCTGCCTCAGCCTCCTGAGTAGCTGGGATTGCAGGTGCATGCCACCACACCTGGCTAATTTTTGTATTTGTACTAGAGGTGGGGTTTCACCATGTTAGCCAAGCTGGTCTTGAACTCCTGACCTCAGGCGATCTGCCCACCTCAGCCTCCCAAAGTGCTGGGATTACAGGCGTGAGCTACCACATCCAGCCCCTTTCTCATAAATCATAGTGAAAATTACATGATTCAATATACATAATCGTTATTATAAATGCTATCCAAATTTATTAGTCCATTATCACACTGCTACAAAGAAATACCTGCGACTGGGTAATCTATAAAAAAAAAAAGGTTTAATTGGCTCATGGTTCTGCAGGCTGTACAGGAAGCATGATGCTGGCATCTACTCAGCTTCCTGGGAGGCCTCAGGAAACTTTCAATCATGGTGGAAGATTGAGAGGAAGCAGGCACATCTTACATGGCCAGCACAGGAGGAAGAGAGAGACAGGGGAGGTACCACACACATTTTTATTTTTATTTTTATTTTTATTTTTGAGATGGAGTCTGTCTCTTTCGCCCAGGCTGGAGTGCAGTGGCATGATCTCGGCTCACTGCAACCTCCACCTCCCAGGTTCAAAGGATTCTCCTGCCTCAGCCTCCCAAGTAGCTGGGATTACAGGTGCGTGCCACCACACCTGGCTAATTTTTTTTTTTTTATTTTTAGTAGAGATGGGGTTTCACCATATTAGCCAGAATGATCTCTATCTTCTGACCTCATGATCTGCTTGCTTCAGCCTCCCAAAGTGCTGGGATTACAGGCATGCGCCACCACGCCCGGCCCACACACTTTTAAACAAACAGATCTCATGAGAACTCTATCGTGAGAACAGGACTAGAGGGATGGTACTAAATCGTTGGAAACTCCCCCCATGATTCAATCACCTCCCACCAGGCCCCACCTGTAGCATCAGGGACTACATTTCAACCTGAGTTTTAGGTGGGAACACAGATCCAAACCATATTAACAAACGTCAGTTCTTATTATTAATTTGATGAAGAATTTTAAACATTTTATGTCATCAAATTCAACCTTTTATTTCTTTATATATATATTTTTTAAATTATACTTTAAGTTGTAGGGTACATGTGCACAACGTGCTGGTTTGTTACATATGTATACATGTGCCATGTTGGTGTGCTGCACCCATTAACTCGTCATTTACATTAGGTATATCTCCTAATGCTATCCCTCCCCCCTCCCCCACCCCACAACAGGCCCCAGTGTGTGATGTTCCCCTTCCTGTGTCCAAGTGTTCTCATTGTTCAATTCCCACCTATGCGGTGTTTGTTTTTTTGTCCTCGTTATACTTTGCTGAGAATGATGGTTTCCAGCTTCATCCATGTCCCTACAAAGGACATGAACTCATCATTTTTTATGGCTGCATAGTATTCTATGGTGTATATGTGCCACATTTTATCTAGCAAGTCAGGCCAACATTCAAATTCAGGAAATATAGAGGATGCCACAAAGATACTCCTCGAGAAGAGCAACTCCAAGACACATAATTGTCAGATTCACCAAAGTTGAAATGAAGGAAAAAATGTTAAGGGTAGCCAGAGAGAAAGGTCGGGTTACCCACAAAGGGAAGCCCATCAGACTAACAGCTGATCTCTCGGCAGAAACTCTACAAGCCAGAAGAGAGTGGGGGCCGATATTCAACATTCTTAAAGAAAAGGATTTTCACCCCAGAATTTCATATGCAGCCAAACTAAACTTCATAAGTGAAGGAGAAATAAAATACTTTACAGACAAGCAAATGCTGAGAGAGTTTGTCACCACCAGGCCTGCCCTACAAGAGCTCCTGAAGGAAGCACTAAACATGGAAAGGAACAACCGGTACCAGGCACTGCAAAAACATGCCAAATTGTAAAGACCATCAAGGCTAGGAAGAAACTGCATCAACTAACGAGCAAAATAACCTGCTAACATCATAATGACAGGATCAAATTCACACATAACAATTTAACCTTAAATGTAAATGGGCTAAATGCTCCAATTAAAAGACACAGACTGGCAAATTGGATAAAGAATCAAGACCCATCAGTGTGCTATATTCAGGAAACCCATCTCATGTGCAGAGACACACATAGGCTCAAAATAAAGGGATGGAGGAAGATCTACCAAGCAAATGGAAAACAAAAAAAGGCAGGGGTTGCAATTCTAGTCTCTGATAAAACAGACTTTAAACCAACAAAGATCAAAAGAGACAAAGAAGGCCATTACATAATGGTAAAGGGATCAATTCGACAAGAAGAGCTAACTATCCTAAATATATATGCACCCAATACAGGAGCACCCAGATTCATAAAGCAAGTCCTTAGAGACCTACAAAGAGACTTAGACTCCCACACAATAATAATGGGAGACCTTTTATTTCATAAATGTGTGACTTTTAGATTTAGCCTTTATCACCCTAATATTATAAATGTAATTTCCTACATTTCTCACATTATTTTTTCATGTTTACCTCTAATCCATCTGAGATGTGTGCATAAACAGATAGGCATGCAAAGAAAAGTGAGGTAAGGCTTTGTTATTTCAATGAGCCACAAGTGGCCCCGTATAGTGGACCTGCCGTGTGTTTTTCCCTTCTTCGCAGTAGGCTGGAATCCATTAGTCCAGAAGCCCGCCAGTGCCAAGCTCAAATTTTTAACACATCCAATTGTTTTAAACATAACCCCATTAAGCACATTTTTAGCCACTTAGAGCCTGCCTGTTTTGCATATCACACGAAACTGCACCAAACATCTGTTAGACATGGATAAGATAAACTCCAGGGCTATGAGAGATCCCAAGCCACTATGACCCTTCAGAATTCTCTGACCCAGAGCGTCCCCACCTTCATGTATTTAGTTAAGCCCCCTCTCTGGTCCTGGAAGGGTCTCCTCCAGGCGTCCCCTTTCCTTCCTTTCTGTTTTGGACAGTGATTCCTGCAGCATTGCCTCTGAAAGTTCTCATGTTGTGAGGGACTCACCTTTTCCTGTAAACCTGTCAAAGCACAGCTCAAATAGACCTTATTGTGTTCTATTACTACCTTGTGGTCATATCTTTTTCCTTGGTTAGTCCCCCAAAACCCTTGAACTCACTGCAGGATTTGTTTTTAAATTTCATTTGAATAGCCAGTTTTTCTTGGGACACTTATTGAGTAGTTTCTACTTCCTATAGTAATTTCAACTTTCCAAATAACCGTTGTGTTATTTGGGAACTCTAGCCTGTTCCAGTGATTGAATTATCTACACCTATATCAGTGCCTAACTATGGTTTTGATATCTGGCAGTACTGGTCTCCTTTCATATTTCTGTTTAATTTCTTTTGCTTTTCTCCTGCCTTTATTCTATCACCCTGTTTTCAGTGGCCATGCTGTGTGCAATAAAAGAACATCCTTTGGGATTTTGTTTGGCACTATGAAATATTTATAAATTTTTTGGATGAAGAAGTAATTCACATCTCTACAATATTGAATATCCTGCACCAGGAATATTTATGTATTTTCATTTATTTAGGTTTTCTTTTATGTTCTCCATTTATGTTTTACAGTTTCTACATATGAGTCTTTAATAATTTTAACTAGACTTATTCTATGTGTTTTATAGATTTTGCCATTATTATAAACTGAATATTTGGTATATTTTCTGTATGGCTATTGCTGAGGTATACAAAGTTATAGATTCTCAATGATTATTTTGTGCCTTACCACTTTATTCAACTGTCTCATTGTTTCTAAATTTTACATTTGCTTTGCTTGATGCAAGTGAGTATTCTAGTCATATTAGTGAAACTGACTGCTTCTCATGAATCATTATAAAATATGATGTTTTGATAAGGTTCTCTTAATTACTCTTTATCAAGTTAAGGAGATTCCTTATAAGCCCATTATAATTTGTTCTGTTTGTCTATTGACAAAAGATTCGTGTTTTCACTTTGTTATTGTTGTTCTAACTAGTCTTGTCTGTTTTATTTGTTTGTTTTATAGTATCAAAGTTAGGATTAGTTTGTACAATTACATGAATTGGGAATCTGTTCATCTTTCTGTTTGTTCAATAATGAAAGGAATAGCTAGTTTTTGGAAATTTGGTTTCATTTTATCATAAAACAATTTTATTTGACTTTTTAGGATGCAATAGGTTATGAATTTATGACCAGTTTTAAAATTTCTTATACAGTATTTATGTAGGTTTTCTAAACTTCTTAATTTGATTAATTTAAATTTTCCTATGAAATTCATCTGTTTTCAAATTTAAACTGTTAAATTTATATATTATTATAAAAATAATAAAATCTCTTTTGTGTCTGTCTAAGTTCTAACATACAATCATATTCCTAATATTATTTATCTTGGTTTCTCATTCCTAATATTCTCATTTCTTAAATTATTCTCGTGCCTAAAACTATTCATTTTTGTTATTGATAATTTCAAATAACTGGCTTTTTAAATTGTTGAACTTTTCTGAGTTTTATTGTATATTTTACTAGTTTGTATCTATCCTTAAAAATTTTATTTATTTTTTGCATATTTTCTCTGCTATTAATTTGAAGATATGGTTTATTTTCAATGTTTTTTTCCTAAGAATACATGTGAAACTATGTTTCACTGTGAAATAATTGCCACCCATTTAATGCTTTTTTATTTTACCTGATTTTTGTTTTGTATGACAATGATGTTGAGATTACCTGTATGTGTGTATGTTCATGTTGTAAAGAGCAAGCTTATACCTTACTTGTAAACTGGCCTAAGCACTATCTTTCTTCTTGAAGCCACCCTTTGTTCATGTGGTCCTCTCTCCTTAAACCATACAGCTTTATAGCCTTAATCATGCCTTGTACACTCCTTTAGCATGCATGTCTCATTCCATGTGAGCTTTGCTATTAGAGAATAAAAACTACATCACATATTCACTTTCCCACAGAGTTATGCAAATAAATGGCCAGTGCTAAATAAATTGTTTTTAGCTTTCCTCATTATTTATTACATTTTATACCTTATTTTAAAATATTTTCCATTTTGCTTTATGTTTTGGTCTTTTTGAGCAGCAGCAGGATGAGACTAGACAATCTAAAGTACAAGGAGTTGGTGATAGTAGGTGTCTTCTGGCAGACTTATGCCCTGCAGATACTGGGCTGGCCCACATTTTGGTTTGCTTTGAATCACGGAAGCTTACATATAAGCCCAGAGGTCTAGCTGAACAGTATATACAGAGAAATAATAAGAGACCTTAAAGTTCACCTACTGAACCTGAAAAAAGTGATTGGCATGTTATAGTCTGTATGTATTTGTGGAAATGATGAAGTAATAAAAGGACTATCTACCCTTCATTTTAAAATTAGAAAACTGAGCAAGGTAAGTGAAAATGTTGGAATTTTAACCCAAGTTACCTAGCTCTGAAATCCAATTCTCTTTTCTCTATATGATATTGCCATCCAGACGATCAAATTGTAAAGAACATACTAGTAAAATGCTCTCCATCAGAATTGTATAAGGGATCCAGATTGAATCTAGAAACCCTATAATCACACTAGAAAAGATGAGAAATCTATTCTGAAATTTATACTGCTTATCATTAGTGCACTCCCCGTCTTGCTTTCTCTTGGACTTTCCTAATCTAAAAGGGAATGAGACATTATCAAAACCAAGGTCGATCACTGAATCAAGGTCTTACGGGAAAGTACTTCCTATGAGGGCCAAAATAACGGTAACATTTGGAGTCAGAATGGCTGCCATCTGGGGAGCGCCAAAACGTTTTCTTCAGCACTTCTTCAACAATTTGGAAAACATCTTAATGCTAAACATTTGATGTGCTGCAGTTTTGTTTTGTTTGCTATTTCCCCCACCCCATTAAAAAGAACCTTACTGCCTTATAGATACTTGTGGGTTTTGCATGATATAGAATGTGTAATATTATGACTTTAGAAGGCACTAAGGAAAATTTTTAGATTTCAAAAGGCCCAAGTCCTACGTTAAAGGAGGACATGAAATCTCTACTGAGACAAATGCTACCTAAGAAATAACACATAAATAAATAAATATGTAAATAAATAGTAAAAAGAGCCTAGGGTTCTGTATCTTTCAGTGTTAATTTGAAATGGTTCAACATTGGGAAATTAACCAGATTAAGAAAGGAAAAGTCCAAAACATATCAAATAGAAGTAAAGATTTTTTAAAAAATAAAATAAAAGCAATATACAAAAAGAAGAACAAAGGTTATTCCAATAAATAAGAACAGAATATTTGCTGAAGGGTAGGAGGATATGTTGAGAGGTTGACACTAACAGGCTAGATGCATTGAAGACAGATTTTTGTTCATGGGTTTGTTTTATAACAACGTTTCAATAAGAGAAAAATAAGAGAATAAAAGGTGAATGAAAGTTATAATAAATCAGCAAGAAAATACCACCAGGCTTGTATTCCTTTGGCTAAAATACCCTACTGTTATTCTGACACTTGGCGAATGCTTCAGACTGGCTTGGAGCTGGGAGAATAAGTCCCCAATGGGACTTGCTTTTGCAGAGAATTAGGCACCTTCTGTACATGGTGCACTCATAAGAAATTAATTATAACACCCATTCATAAATATTTTGAGAGAGCCTGGTGAGAACTAGCGTAATGATTTTTCAAGTAGCACATCTTCATTTATTGCTCTCTTAAATGAAAAAGTTTGGGGAGTCAAGGAAAGTTATATATATATTCACCTTTGTCCATGGCAAGGCTACTGATTTTGCCCCCATGATACGCTTATCGGTAAGCTGTGGAGTTGTGGCCCCCATAATACACAGATTAATTGATATGCTGTTGACTAGGGTGTTCTACTGAGAAACTGCCTATTTTTAACTTCAGAATCCAGAAAAGACAGTGATATTCAAAGGGATTCAGTCTTGGTCCTTGGGTTTAATATTTTTATCAAGACCTAGAGGAGAGACTATAAAATGAGCTCATTAAGTTTGCTTCAGACACTAAGCTTCGGTGTCTGTCAGGCGCAATCCTGAGAAATAGCTTGGCAATGCAAAGTTGCCCTAGGGAGCTGCATAAAGTTTAGCCAAGATGGTTGTTTGCAAAAGAAAAAACCTGAATAGAAAAACTGAAGAATAATTGGCTTTGGGAATATGGTCAACATAAATTGTGGAACTCTAATTCACTATAACTCAACCCATGGATCAGAACTGTAACACTGAGCTTTTAACAACACACATTGATTTTTAAAATTTATTCAGGAAACCTTCTTGAAGCGAGAAACCGCTGGTAACAAGCAGTCTCTTAGGACACTCCTTAAGGTCAGGGACCATATTTGGGTCACTGTTGCATCTTCAGCACCTAGGACAGTGCCCAGGACAGAGTCCTGCCTGGATTTGTTAAAGGAGGTAAGCAAGGACAGAGCCAAGGAGAAAAGGAAGAAAACCCTGGAGCACAAAGAAGACAGTGCTCTACATTTTAGGGACAGATTTCACTTAAGAAAAGGGACGCGCACAATTATTTTGGTCCCCAAAGGAAGATGCTGAAGCCTAATAAAAAGAAACATGAATATCACAGCATCTGGTTAACAACTCAGATTTGAGGTTTTCTAGGTTTAGCACATAGACTCATATTAACTTGTCTTTGAGATTTGGAGTCTTAATATTTAAAATAGGGATTTATTGGGTTGCCGTAAAGAAATACCACAGGCTGGGTGGCTCAAATAACAGAAATTTATATTCTCACAGTTCTGGACGGTGTAAGTCCAAGATCAAGGTGCTGGCCAACTGGTGAGGCCATCATCCTGCTTGCAGACAGCCACCTTTTCACTAAATCCTCACATGGGTCCTTGGGGGAGAAACATCTTCCTCTTCTTATGAGGCCAAAGTTCTATTAGATTATGGCCCCATCTTTATAACCTAATTTAAACTTACTTGTCTCCTAAAAGCCCTAACTCCACATTTAGTCACATTGGAGGTTACGGCTTCAACATATGATATTCGAGGGACAACATTTAATTCATAGCAGAGATAGCAAATTTTCTTATGCTAGTTTCAGCAGCATAATGAAAAACTCAATAGATAGATAGATAGACATGTAAGTATAGGTATAAGTATAGATTGCTTTTCTTCTAGCTTTACCTATATAAAATGCAGAAGGTATTTTGACTCTTGAGCGAAGATAAAAACACCTGAAGTGAACCCTTCCTTTTGCTTCTGGGCTAGAGATATTTACTTACAGAGAGCCACATTTGAATCAAATGTAATTAATCTAGAAGGCAGAACCCTGGGTCTTCATATGAAAAGCAATGAGTTTATTTTTTTCTTTTGTAGAAAACTAGTCTGTGAGAAGGCACTGCAGGAATAAGAATTTAATAACAGCGCATTGGAAAAAAAGGTGCTCTTCATGATAGAATGGTTTATGCATTTTAAAGTGAGGTTTGCGGAAATTAAAAATTAAATAACATGGTTATACCAGCTAGATTTTGCATCTTCCAGAATGGGTGAAAAATATGAACGTATTTTTATATGTCAAAATCAGAAATCACTCTAGAAATGCATATGAATAGTCTTTAACTAGAATATCAGAGTTTCACAAAGCTTTCATCTCTGTAGCTGCGATATAGCCAAATTTGCATTTCGAGGACTGTTCCAGAGTATAGTTTTGTAAGGCCTGGAAATGAGAACTTGGTTTTCATCATCCTGAACTGGTCTTTGAACAGTGTGCCAAGGGTGATCAACATTAAATATATGCTCTAAGTGTCTCTTGATTATGGTGACATTAGTTAAATAATGGTTAATGTCAAATGACAACATTTTGACCCGTAACTTGCTTTTATTTGGAAAAGTCAGTGAGTGGAGTGTTGAAAGTTGTTGTCAGGCTCTGAGTATCAGTTCATAGGTAGGTAAAGGCATTTCCATGTGGAATGAGCTGTGGTACGGTGGTCTGGGCTCCACTTTCACTTCTGTCACATCTTCTCTAAACCCCAGTTTCATCTGTAAGATGATAATTAGCATCAATCTGGATACAACTCAGTGTACCTTTGGGAGTAAAGTGCAACTCTAATGTGTAAACACTTAGAAAATGGTAAAGCTAATTTACATAAAAGTAGAGAAATACATATTCTCCAATGTGTGTCTTTTAACAGTATTTTAGAAAGAATATATTGGCCTGTTAAACTCCTAATAAAAATATGTTAGGAGAGAGTATGAACAAAAACTGTAAAAAATATAAGGTAGGCAGCGTAGGACAAAGCATTGATTATAATTATTTTAATTTTAATTAATTTATTTATTTTATTAATATCTTTTTTTTTTTTTGAGATGGAGTCTCATCCTTTTGTCCAGGCTGGAGTGCAGTGGTGCAGTCTCAGCTCACTGCAACCTCCGCCTCCCGGGTTCAAGCGATTGTCCTGCCTTAGCCTCCTAAGTAGCTGGTATTACAGGTGCCTGCTACCACGCCTGGCTAATTTTTTTAAAATTATTTTTAGTAGAGACTGGGTTTCACCATGTTGGCCAGGCTGGTCTCAAACTGCTGACCTTGTGATCAGCCCACCTCGGCATCCCAAAGCGCTGGGATTACAGGCATGAGCCACCGCGCCTGGCCGATTTTAATTATTTTTAATGTGCTTGTTTCCTCCTCATGTAAAGTCTCTCCCTCCTTTTTGTTCTGCCCCTTCCTTTTTCCTTACCTGACCTGGGTCAGCCTCTGCAGAAAGGTATGATCACTATAGATAATGCTTTGGGGAAAGGCTTTCTTTTTAAGATATCTTAGCAACGTGGAAGGGAGAGTAGGGAGACTTTCACAATTTATAGTTTTGAAATATCTCTTCAGTGTTGCAAAGAATGTCCGATAAAGTAAGATCATAACCTGAGGCATATTTGGAGTTCAATGAATTGATCTTTTTTTGTTTCACTGTGATTATAGTAAAGTCAGCATAAAAACATTGCTTTTTTCATCTGTGGACTCTGGATTAATAGGACCGTAGAGCAGCAAATTGCTAGGTGCACTGTGGCAGTTTCAATAATAATAATAACAGAAAAGTTAGAGTAATTGACACAATTCTCAATGGCCTTCATTTTTTTCATCTTGCCTGCTCTTAAGTAGAAATTCAGCTAAATATTTTCCACTGATATAGTTCATGAAAGAAAATAAAGGTGATATTTTTACCCTAGGATTCTGCCATTTGTCTGAAAGCTTTAGAATCATTCTACACAGATGCCAATTTTCCATCAAGTTCTGTTACTCCACAGCCCTGTTAAAAATTCTCAGCCCTGTTAAGAATTCAGCTCTGCTGAGTTGCCTGGGCCGGGAGTGGTGGCTCACGCCTGTAATGTCAGCACTTTGGGAGGCTGAGGCGGGTGAATCATCTGAGGTCAGGAGTTTGAGGACAGCCTGGCCAACATGGTGGAACCTGATCCCTACTAAAAATACAAAAATTAGCCAGGCATAGTGGCATCTGTCTGTAGTCTCAGCTCTTGGGGAGGCTGAGGCAGGAGAATCGCTTGAACCCAGGAGTCATAAGTTGCAGTAAGCCACGACTGCGCCACTGAACTTCAGCCCAGGCAACAGAGTAAGACTCTGTCTTAAGAAAAAAAAAAAAAAGAATTCTCAGTCTTCTGTGTTGCTCCCCACAAGACTTCTCCAATACTAACTTTGCTTCACTACAAAGTATGAAACCCTTATCTAAAGTTTTCTTGTGCTCACTGAAGATATATACTCTAATTAAATGATGTATGTTAAATGTATGTAAAGCTCCAATTTCTTTTTCTAAAATCTGAACTCCCAAAGGACAGCATGGAGATCTGATTCTGTCTTCAGATTTTTTAAAAAACTCTTTTACCATCAGAAAATATTTCATTTTCTATATTTTGTAGAGTTTTACAGCCTCTCCAGGAAGGGGAGCAAGGACAAAGCCTATGCTGTTTTTATTATTAGTCATTCTTAGGAGGCAAGATGGGAGGGACAGGGAAAGGGCTAGATGCCCCAGTTCCCGATAGAGAGTTCGACAGTTTAAAGGATTTCCCTGTATTCCCTGACTGAGAAATATATATTTTATATATTTTTCAGAAAAGTTGGGTTATGCTGCAGTAACAAATGGTCCCCAAATCCTAATGTCTTACAGCAGCAAAAATAACATTTGCCCTATTGTAGGGTAATTGTGGCTTTGCTCCAAGTCATCATTATTTCGATATCCAGTATAATGGAGCAATTTCTAACTAAATGTTGCCAATCATCATGTCAGACAGAGAGAGATCAGTTTCAACTTGCAAGTGACACATCTTTTCTGCTTACACGTTGTTGACCAAGTTAAATCACATGACCAAACCTGATGGCTTTGACATAGTATATTTCTCTCCTGAAAAGTAGCAGGACATATTTTTAGAAGTCTACCACCAGTGGCTAATGCTAGCTATGAGCCAGGCACTATACTAGGAATTTATAAGTATTAACTCTCATCTTCATAATAATCTTAGAATATAGGGATTTTTAACCCTCATTTTGCAGAAGAGGAGAAAAACTGAGCAGTATGAATATGTTCATACATTTAATTAGAGAAAAACCAAGGATTGAATACAGATCTCGCTGACTGCATAGCCTAGATTTTACCGATAACCTGAACTGTGTTTCAAATAGTCCATTTATTGTAATCAGTATCTCCTTGAAGAGAAGCCAAGGGGAAGAAAAACCACCAGATTCCTCAAAACTCATGAGTGAAAAACCCAGCTCCTGATTCAGCTATATAATCCATATTTTTCCAAACATGGAAACTACCCTCAAAAACCTCATCATCTAACATAAAACATGATAATCTAAGAGAAGAAATGAAATGCACTGATTAAGGTAATGATAGTTGTAGTAATATTAACCCCTCCCCCCCCACACACACATTTCAGCCAATTAACATAATGAAATTGGTTTTCTCACTCATGTTGTGAGCACTCTGGGGGGACTGGAGAATTTCCTCTCTCTCATGGTTCAGGATTCCAGGTTCTATCCCCCTATTTGCTCTACCATCTCCTAGGATCTCGGGGTCCTCTGCACTCAGTGGATTGGGAAATGGAGGTAATACTTGCTTCTTATCTGCTTCACCCTAAATGTGATGCACATTATG
This sequence comes from Gorilla gorilla gorilla, assembly GCF_029281585.2. NCBI lineage: Eukaryota > Metazoa > Chordata > Mammalia > Primates > Hominidae > Gorilla > Gorilla gorilla. Next base: position 29,657,263 of record NC_073227.2, on the reverse strand, counting down.
TCTACTCTCATTCCATTAACAAGAATTTGTTATAGATCCCTAGGAAAGATGCCTAGGAATGTAGTCCCTGACTGGGCAGCCACTCCCAGCAACAACTCTACATTATGGAAAAAGCTTCAGGAATTTCTGGTTAACTTCAAGGCACCTCTGCCACATGGGACATTGTCATATTTGTGATGATACAAAGTAGAAAGTGAATTCATGCCAAGAAAAGATGCAGATACATTTCAGTTCATGAGGTATTTGTTTTCTTTCTCCAAATGCAACCAATAAAAAGAAAGAAGAATATTTTTATTTGGAAATCGATTAAATGGTTTGTCAGATGTTTTACCAGATATTGTTAGGGACATAAAATAAAGTATGATGTATTTTCTGACCCCAAAAGGATACCATAGGTCCTCTCATTTGAATTTAAAATGCAGGGATGGAGGAATTCTTTTTGAATCTTGCCCATAGCTGAGTAGGTAGCCAGAGAAGACTCAGTTTCCTCACCTGTGAAATGGGAATATCTGTTCCATAAGATTGATACTGAATTATGAAGCCCTGTTGAAAAGGAAATTAAGCCCATTGTTTACTGTCTCATCCCCCTTTCTCTACAATCTATAGGAACTAGAACATATAAATATTGACAGAGCCTGTTTTCTGTGCATAAAATGTAAATTTCAGGAAACTCATTTAGCTCCATTTATATAATCATGATAAAATATATAAAATACTCAATTTTTAGAACTGAAATGCAGAGATAAAGATTCCAATAAAATTTGCTAATTATTATTCTCTTAATTCCCTAGCTTCTGTAACTCTCCCAATTCTGTTCCTCCACCCAGAATTAGGAAGTCAAATTTATTAGGACTCTGGGAATTGGTACTCTACTGCCCTAATTTCAATGAATCCACAGCTGAAATGAGGGAAGAACATCTGAATTACTATCGCTTTCTCCAGAGGAAGGAAGCATTTTTAGGTGGGCCTAGGGCAAAAGTTTTTCCTCAATTCCTAAAAACAGAACTTCTCAAACTTGCCTTGATAGTAAAAGCCACAGAGAGTACTTGCCAAACAAATTAAAGGACTTATACAAACCTAGTTCTCAAATTTAAGCATGCACCACAATCTCCTGCAAGCCTTGTTAAAACAGAGATTTCTAGACCCCACCCCCAGATATGCCTATTTTGTGAGCCTGGAGGTAGGGAGAGCATTGAGAATTTATGTTTATACCAATCCCTAGAAGATGCTGATGCTGCTGATCCAAAAGCCGTATTTTGAGACCCCCTCTACCTGAAGCATTGATGCCCCATCCTGGCTGCTGATCCAAACTAACTGCTGATGCAGAGCTGAAGTGAAAAGTACTTCTCTAATGATTTTAGGTTTTCAGAGAGGACGTTTTTCTTTTGTTAAATTATCAACAGCTGGCCCTTGAATTGGGCGTTTGGCCAAGAATTCTCTTGTAACTAACTGCTTCTCCCTGTGGCTTTTTAGTGAGTCACCACAAGCTCTTTGGGGTTGTAATTACCCTTAATCCTCCTTCTGGTCTGTGACTGTGTGCCTCTCTTTATTTTTTCATATGGTTCTTCATCTCTCCTGCCAGCTCCCTAGCTGGAACTCAGAAGGTTATTTGGTTAAAGCATAGAGAAGTGCAGAGGAAGCAATGTCTAGTGCCTTTGCCTTTCCTTTCTGCACTTGGCTGCACTGTACACAACCTGTACAACTAAACCACATTATCTGTTTTTTCTGAAGTTCAATTTTCTCATCTGTAGAACAGATAGTAGCATGTTACAAGATTATTATGAACAAGTTAAAGTACTTAGTTCAAAGAAGAGGCTCAATGAATATTCTATATTGCATTTTCTTCCCTGCCTCTTGCTTCTCTCTCTCCTTTCTTCCCTTTCTCCTTTCCTCTTTTCTTCTTTTGCTCTCTGCCTTGTCCATAACATAAAGAACAGAAAGGAGCTAATCTCCCTCCCTTCTCCACTCCAGACTAGTCATTATACAGCCTGCTTTTTCTAATCTCTTGCCTCCTTTCTCTGAACCGGCAGTACCAACCTTCAGGTTCTAATAATCTGTCCCGATGTCGAGGCCCTGGCTCTGTCATTAAAGTGGGTGAGTTCAGGAAGCAACCTACATCACTTTCTGAGTCATAGCTTTATGTATTATTTCTTAGCAGACAGTCCCAATATTATGTCTACTGTCCTCATTTTTATTATATTTCGGCCACAATTGTGGTATAGTTAACAGAAAAGCGCAAAACACAAATTATGAACATCCCAAAATTATGGATTATTTTCCAAACATAAAATTCTGGCTATTTACATGATTATGTTGTGTAGTAACACATGAATCATAGGGACACATTTAGTAGCAATGGCATTAAAAATACCATCAACACCTGCCCTTTAAGCTTTTTTTTTAATTCGGTATTATCACATGTACACTTTGAGCAGACGTGCCTGGCCACACTGTATTGAGAGCAGAGACTAATGAGTCCAATTATCTTTGAAGTTTAGAGAATCCTGGTATTTCAGCGGAAAAAAAATGCTGTCTGCAAAGTAGAGCTGTTATGTTTTTCTTGAACTTTAGAGGGCAGCAGAGGAGCTGTCTGAAAAAAATCCCTACTTGACCAGGAAAAGCATTTTTGTTTCCCAAGTTATTTCTACAAAACGTTTTCATTGAAAGGAAAGGATAATATTTTAAAAGATGCTTGTAATCATGTTTTTAAGATGAAGATATTATTTCATAGTATATTTGAAATAGAAGGACTTTCTTCCCCTTGAAAAAATTTACTCTGTAGTAATTGATGATTAACTTGGGAAGAAGTCTCAGAGGAAATTTTAAAAAGGGCGGATTGGTTATGATAAAAATAATGTATATTGGCCAGGTGCGGTAGCTCATACCTGTAATCCTAAGATGTTGGGAGGCCAAGGCTGGCAGATCACTGGAGCCCAGGAGTTTGAGACAAACCTGGGTAATATGGTGGGAAAAAAAATAGCCAGGCGTGGTGGCAGGTGCTTGTAGTCCCAGCTACTTGGGAGGCTGAGATGGGAGGAGCACTTGAGCCTAGGGAGGTTAAGGCTATAGTGAGACATGATTGCACCACTTCACCCCAGCCTGGGAGACAGAGTGAGACCCTGTCTCAAAGAAGAATAATAATAACATAAATAAATAAAATAGTGTATATAATAATATAATAGAATAAAGTATATTTTATTTCAGAGTGTTTTCTTCTGTTTGTATGTGTTTTAAATATGTGTTTAGAAGATCAAAAATAGTTTTGGAGAATCACTGCTGTGTGTAAACAGTTAATAGATGATGTTGAGCAATGTGAGACAAACTTGTGCACAAATACAGATTTCAAATTGAATAAGAAAGCTGTTTTGCTTGAATAATTAAAAAAGTGTACTAGCAAAAAAGCGAAACAGGGTTTTGCTTTAAGGTAGAGTTAATTTGATTAGATTTGTCAGCCAGCCAGTTTCACAACATCTGAATACAGTTTAAGAGCAAGTGATCCAAAAATCAGTCTCTAAGTTCCTATTAATAGTGACAATGAGAGATGCTTGTCTTAGATTTTTTTCTCTTTCTCTGGGTGACCCCAAATCCTATAAGACATGTGGCCACTAGTATGACTCGTCCCCAGAGAGAGGGACTGTGTTAGGACTGAAGAGCCAACCCCACAGCCTAAACCGTTTATTACAAATCATCTCTCGTTTACCATTCAAGCGAACTTGGGTCCCCCGCGTAATGCAAGCGATCAAAGCGCAACTTACCTCATTTTCTCTTGTTCTGAAATGTTTTCTTTGGAGATTGCTAGCAGTCTTTCTTGCCTGCTCTGCTCCGATACCGAGGCAGTACCTTGCAGTAGGGGTTCCCTTACTTGGCTTGTTCAGATTCTTTTCTCCCTGCTAATCAAGGGCCTGATCTCAGGTCTTTTTCACACATTTATTCTCTTCTTCTTCCTTTCTGATGTTTATTGTCTTTCCTTGTACATTTTAATTCTTTTAGTAACTATGTGATCATTCTCCTTCATCCTAGTTTTTGGCTTTATTCTCTCTTTTTGACTTTATATCTGGGAATATGTTTTCTTGAGCTTGGAACCTGGATTGCAAGAAATCAAACATGTGATTACCTACCCCTGTATTTCTCCAGTAAGCTTTTTGCAGAGTGATCCATTTGCCCTAGGGGTAACTCTCAAAGAAGATCCTCTGGGGCAGAATTTGTTCCCATCAGTGCCAGCTCTCCATCTGGCAGGATCTCTCAGGGTCTGCTGGTGCTACCCAAGGCTTGCTGCCCACACTGATGGGATAACAGGATATTTCCTAAAGTTTTTGCGGCTCTGCATTATTAACATGGCCACATCCTCAATGCCCTTGGGCTTTAAAAATTTAACCTGATCAAAGCAGCATACCTATTTGATGTATCTAAGTGGGAGAGAGTCTCAGAAATGAGTCACAATGGCCTTCCGACTTTCAGAAAACGCCATGCTCTTTTTCTCCAAAAGCCACAGAGCTGATATGACAGGACACTGACACAGCAGGACTCTGGGATCATTAAAATCCCAATAACAAGAATCTTATCATGTCTTGGCATGTCTGCTGTGAATTACATGAGATGCTCTATCTGAGAATGTTTTTATGAAGATATCCACCTTTTGTTGCTTCCTTCCTTTTATCTTTTTGCAGAGGGAGACGGCCTTGGTTTTGAGGCCAGTTCATTTACTCTGCCTAACCCCGTAGCCCTCAAGTGGCTCCATTGCCGCAGTTCCAGTGTCAGCCACACAGTTGTGGTGTAGTGTCGTGAGCAATGAGGCAGGCTGCGTATAGCTCCTACAACAGACTCAAATCCAGAAAAACAGACCGCTTCCAACTTGGAAACACGTATCATTCAAATATTTATTATATATTTTTGGAAGTTGGCTGCAGGAAACCTACATTTTTTTATTAACTCTTGTTATACAAACAAACCAAAATGCCTTCAATGCCTACCATGTACCAAATGGGGCACTCATCCCATTGCTGAAGTTAACAATCCTTAAGAAGTAAAAATTAATTCCAAAACCCAGAAGAAAAGTTGTTGTATCCAGTTTGTTTTATTATGTTCTGTTTTGTGTGTGTGTGTGTGTGTGTGTGTGTGTTTGTTTTGTTTTGTTTTGGTTTGGTTTTGGTTTGTCACATTTTTTTCATTGAGATTCTGGCCATGACATATTTCAGAAAAGATTTTTAATCATTCTGAAAAGCTGTAGGATCAGGGTAAGAAGTTTTTTTTCTTTTAAAGTGTAGGATGGTAAATACAATGATAGTGAGTGATACATTGTCTCTGCCAGGATTAGATAGATTTGTTTCACCTCTACGGACTTAACCTATGCCAGGGATGGGGTACTACGATTGTAGGGTGGGGATGAGGCCATGCTTGCTGAAGAAATTCAGCCAACTCTAAAGTATGTTGATTTTCTATATATTACATGACAGCCCCATTAGGAGAAGTTATCTGGGGCATTTGTATAAATGGGATGGGGTTTCCAGGACACTGCAGAAGCAATGCTTTATACCCTTAATATTAAAATTCTACTGAGCATGATTTGACCTCTCTCTCTTGCTGTCTCTCATTCTCTCTCTTATTCTCTTTCTGTCACTCTCTGAATCCTGAGATGATTTCAGAATCCCTTTGTGCCACAGCTTATCATTGTGATAATTAATTGTAGTTGAACTGGCAGGGAAAATGTTAGTTAATGAATGATATTTGTTGATAAAATGCCAGATAACAGAGGATTAATTATAACAGCTCATTTTGGGGAAAACAAGTCCATCAGAATGAGGTTAATGATCAGTTTGCCATCTGGCCTAGATTAGGGGGCCATCTTGGTCAGCATTGAGTGTTGAGTCACATAAGTTCCCTGAAGTGTCTTGATATAAGTCAGATGTATCCACAGCATACTATAAACATTGTGGGTTAGACTTTGGAGTTCGGTGTTTAGTGTTCATAATTTGACTGGGCAGAGTCTTGCAGGGTTTTGGGATTTTAATACCCTGAACAAATGGGAAAAGGAGGAAGCAAAAGAACTAGGCAGGACAGGCCTGAGGACAATGATCCTGATCTCCAGGGGTAGTGGGTAGAGCATAGTGAACTTGTGTGTTGTAAGGGCTGGATGATAATGACCACCAGAAGCATAGTACCAGGTGGTCAGTTCATTCATAGCAGTCAGTATTCCAGCTGACAACCAGAGGACTAAAAGAAGGAAGCACTCCACCTCACTTCTTTGGTGTTCTTGCTCCAGGGAAGAGTATACACATTGTTTGCAGGTGCTGGAGCAGATGAAGGACCAGGTCACTAGCTTAGTTTCAGAATGAGCCTTAACTCCTAGCTGAGAACTTGCATGTAAGTCCAGAGCACAGAATGAGGAGCCAAGAATTGTTATTTGCATGTTTTAAGCTACCACTCTTGGAGAGTGCCCACTATGTGTCAGGTACCTTATCTTAAATATTTAACCCTCACTACAATTCTGTGAAATAAATATTTTTCATGCCCGTTCTCCAAATTAAAAGACTGAGAAAGCTTGGAGAAGTTAGGCGAACAAGTCAATGTCCAATATCTAGTAAGTTTCAGAGTCACGTTTTATAGTCAGATATGTATGTATTCAGATATATCAACAAAATTAGCCAATGTAATGGGGTTATTGTAGGAGGTTGCAACTGGTGGTCTTAGGACACTGGGCATTGCCCTAGACATAATGAAGAGAGTTGAGTTTGTAGACTGAGTTATTGGGTACAACAATCCTTCTTGCCCACATCGGGAATTGATGGAGGTAAGGAAAGGAGCATGTAGAGAATCCTGTGGACAGAAAGCATTCATAATCCAGCATTGATCTGGAAAGTACATCTTATGTACCTGGTGAGCATGTCAAGTTCTTACTCTTAGCTGCTGTCAGTAGGATTGGCCATCAGATTCTGGATTTTATGTCATAGTAGAATCAAGTGTACTTTTACTATAAGTACTCTTAGGGCTGAGCTTACAGTAGGCATTCAACTCAGTGCTTATGAATGACTAAATAAATGGGTGTGTTCTTTCCTGAAATAGCAGAAAGCAGTAATGTTCTTCTTCTATTTATACTCAAAAAAGGCTATGTGCAAAGCAGGAGAGACAGCCTGGCAGTCTACACCTGTGCCATTAATCCTCCAACAATCCTGTCAAGATTAATTTTCAGAGAGCTCTTACACAAGAATATTTGGTGATTTCATGTTCTACAGTGATCTATTGAATCAGAGGAATCCAAAATAGCCACTTTTTCCTTGGTTGTAGAGGGGTGTTACTCATATTACTTTTATGAGAAATGAGTAAGTGAGATGGATGCATTGAAATATATTTATTAAAATTAAGAATAAATTCTGAACAACTAGTCAAGTATTTCTGCTGCTTTGGTATGGAACATTGTGTAAATGTCTGTCAGGTCTAGCTGGTGTATAGTGTTGCTCAAGTCCTCTATTTCTTTGAACAACAGTGTACACCAACTAGATGTGATAGACACCAACTAGACGTGATAGAAAAAAACAGCAGAATATATACTCTTCTCAAGTACATATGAAACATTCCCCATGATAGATTATATGCTAGGACATAAAACAAGTCTGAATAAATTTTTAAAAAATTATGCAAAGTATGGTCTCCAACCACAGTGGAATGAAATGAGAAATCAGTAACAGAAGGAAATTTAGAAATTCACAATTATGTGGAAATTAAGCAACACACTCTTAAATAATCAATGGGCTGAAAAATGCCAGAAAGATTAGAAAATGCTATGAGAGAAATGAAAATGAAGATAAAACATATGAAAAATTATAGAATGCAGCTTACACAGTACTTACAGAGAAATTTATAACTACAAATGTCTATATAATAACATCTCAAGTCAATAATCTAACCTGACAACTTAAAAAACTATAAAAAGAAGAGCAAACTAAATGCAAAACAATCAGAAGGAAGAAAATAGTAAATATTAAAACAGAAATAAAATAGGAAATAGAAAAACAATCAAAAAATCAATGAATTCTAATTGGTTCTTTAAGAAAAAAATTAAAATTGACAAAATTTTAGCTAGACTGAAGAAAAAAGGAAAGAAGGTATAAGTTGATAAAATAAAAAATGGGAGTGGAGACATCACTACCAACCTTACAGAAATAAAAAAGGATCATATAGGAATGCTGTGAACATTTGTGTGCCAACAAATTAGGTAGCTTAGATGACATGACAAATTTCTAGAAAGACAACCAGAAACAACCACCATTGATTCAAAGTGAAATAGAAAATCTGAATAAACTTATTACAAGTAAAATGATTTAATTTCAAACGAAAACATTTCCCACAAATTAAAGCCCAATTCCAGATGGCTTTGCTGATGAATTCGATTAAACATTTAAAGAAGAATTAGTAATAATTCTTTACAAACTCTTTCAAAAAAGAGAAGACAAAGGAATATTTCCCAACCCATTCTAGGAGCTAGCATTATCCTTATGCCAAAACCAGGTAAAAACAGCACAAGAAAAGAAAACTAGAGAGCAGTATCTCTTATAAATATAGACACAAAATTTCTCAATAAAATACTAGCAAACACTGGCAATAAAAAGGAATAAAGTACGAATACATGCGACAACATTGTTGAACCTTGAAAAATATTATACTAAGTGAAAGAAACCAAGCACAAAAGACCACATATTTTACGATTCCATTTATATGAATGTCCAGAATACAGAAATCTATAGAGACAGAAACTAGATTAATGGTTGCCCAGGGATGAGGTATGAAGTTGGAGAGAAAAGAGAACTCAAACAACTCAATCACAAAAACACAAATAATCTGGTTTAAAAATAGGCAAAAGACCTGACTAGACATTTCTCAAAAAAAGACATTCAAATGACAAAGAGGTATATGAAAAAAATATTTAACATCACTAATCATCATGGAAATGCAAATCAAAACACAATGAGGTATTACCTTATTCCAGTTAGAAAGACTTTTATCAAAAATACAAAAGATAACAAGTGTTGGGAAGGATGTGGAGAAAAGGGTACCCTTAAATACTGTTGGTGAGAATGTAAATTAGTTTAGCCATTATGAAAAACAATATGAAGATTTCTCAAAAAATTAAAACTGGGACTACCATATGATCCAGCAATCCCACTGCTGGATATATATCCAAAGGAAATGAAATAAGTATGTCAAGGAGACGTCTCACTTTCATGTTTGTTGCAACAGTATTCACAATAATCAAGATATGGAATCAACTTAAATGTTCATTAACATTTATGGATAAATAAAATGAATAAATAAATGAATAAAATGTGGCATATATATATGGTATACAAACACACATAGACACACATACACACACACACACAATGGAATACTATTTAGCCATAAAGAATAAAATCCTATCATTTGTGACAATATAGATGAACCTGGAAGACATTATGTTAACTGAAATAAACCCAACACAGAAAGACAAATACTGCGTAATCTCACTCATATGCAGAATCTAAAGTCGTTGATCTCACTGATGTAGAGAATTGAATAGTGGCTACCATGGGCTGGGAAGAGTAGTTGATGATATGGTTTGGCTGTGTACCCACCAAAATCTTATCTTGAATTCCCATGTGTTGTGGGAGGGACTAGGTGGGAGGTAATTGAATCATGGGGGCACGTCTTTCCCATTCTGCTCTCGTGATGGTGAGTAAGTCTCATGAGATCTGATGGTTATTATAAGAGGGAGTTTTCCTGCAGAAGCTCTTTGCCTGCCGCCATCCACGTAAGACGTGACTTGCTCCCCCTTGCCTTCCGCAGTGATTGTGAGGCTTCCCCAGCAACGAGGAACTGTAAGTCCAATTAAACCTTTTTCTTTTGTAAATTTCCCAGTCTTGGGTATATCTGTATCAGCAGGGTGAAAACACACAAATACATGGGGGAAGGGGAATGGGTAGAAAATTATTCATGGGGAGAAAGTTACGGTTACTCAGTAGGAATAAGATCTGGTGTTCTATTGCACAGTAGGGTGATTATAGTTAATAAGAATGTATTGTTTATTTCAAAACAGCTAGAATAAAGGATTTTGAATGGTCTTACCACAAAGAAATGATAAGTGATTGAGGTGATAGATATTCTAATTACTCTAATTTGATCATCATGCATTATATACATATATTGAAACATTGTACCTTATAAATATGAACAATTATTTTGTGTCAATTAAAAATAAAATCTAAACAAAAACAACAGTGGAGCACTGATTTGAGGATAAGATTACCAGAAAGTCGTAGAGGTGAAGTGAGGTCATCAAGTTTATGGAGAGGAATCTGGGGACTCTTTCTAGCACCATTAACCTCTGAACCAAATTCTGAAGGATAAAATGTGCATCAGGCATGTGAGGCAGGAAAGACATGGCAAGCAGATGAACAGCCCGGACACACGTAGGGCTTAGAGGAGCAAGTTGACTCAGTTGGCATACAAGGTGCAGCTGGGAATGTTAGGAAAAAAGTCTAGAGACTGGACTTACAAGCCATTTTTTTCTACCTTTGGAATTTAAGCAGTATTTCCTAAAATCTGCCTGGAGGAGGTGCTTCCCAAATTATCTGCAGTAAGTGAAAGATTTTTCTTCTTATTACTTTAAATCTGCCATGAACCGATACTTTTGTAAAACACAATAAAGGTGAATTACTAGAAAAATGAAGTGTGAAAAAAAAAACCTCACAAGCTACTGTTCATATTTGTATTAGTCCATTTTCGCACTGCTTTAAAGAACTACCCGAGACTGGGTAATTTAAGAAGAAAATGGGTTTAATTGACTCACAGTTTGCATGGCTGGGGAGGCCTCAGGAAACTTACAATCATGGCAGAAGGTGAAGGAGAAGCAAGGCACATCTTCCCATGGTGGAGCAGTGGAGAGAGAGCGAGACACAGGGAATGCTGAACACTTTTAAACAGCCAGATCTCATGAGAACTCAGGACACAGCACTAGGGCAATGGTGCTAAACCATTAGAGACCACCTCCATGATTCATTCACCTCTCAGCAGGCCCCTCATTTGACATGTCAGAATTACAATTTGAGGTGAGATTTGGGTGCAGACACAGAGCCAAACCATATGACTATTCTTGGCAGCATTGTCAATTTGTTACAGCGTTTTCTAAATATTGACTCTCCATTTCTGTATTTCTGTCATTGCAGACAATCAATAAATAATTTGTGAACATGCACTGGTCCACAAACCACATCATGACTAGCAGGGGTCTAAAGGACACATCCCAAAAGATTCCCTGACAACCCAGTGGTCGAATGTATGTGGGAAACATTGGGAATTTTATCTGCCCAGACCTCCCCCAGGAGATGCATACATAATATTCTCTAAAGTCACTGAGAAATTTTGCAGTAAAAATGCCCTAATTTGCAATGGAATGGTACTTGGAGGTGGGGACTTTGGATGGTAATTAGGTAATTAGATGAGGTCATGAAGTTGGGACTCCCATAATGGGATTAACATCTTTATAAGAAGAGGAAGAGAGGCCAGAGCATTCTCTCTCTCTGCGATGTTAGCACGTAGCAAAAAGAAGGCTGACTGTAAGCCAGGAATAGAGCCCATAAGGGTGAACTGAATCAGTCCATATCATGATCTTCCCAACATCCAGAACTATGAGAAATAAATTCCTGTTGCTTAAGCCATGCAGTCTATGGTATTTCGGTATGGCAATCTGAGCTAAGACAAGAGTCAAGTAGGCAGTGGTAAGTGCAATGGAGACAAGCAAATGTGGAGCAAGAAGGGGTCCAACAGGGAGAGCTGCAATTAAATAAAATTGCACTGAGAAGATGACATTTGGGTAAAATTTAAAGGTGAGAGAAAAACCATGAATATATGGGATGGGTAAGGGATTGGGGGAATGATTAGATAGAGCAAGCAATTTTGTGAATGTCCCAAGGCCGGAGGATGCTTGGAACTGTGCAAAGAGCTGGAACAGAATGAATGGAGGAAAGAGCAATAGGAAAGAAAATAAAACACAAGGGATAAGAGGGGGGCAGATTTTGCAAGGCCTTGTAGGTTTTTGCAAGATTGTGGCTTTTACTCTGAGACTGAAAGCCATGAGAAGATTGGACCAGAGGAGTGATATCATCCAATTTGCGTTTTCACAGGATCACTGTGGCCCTTGTGTAGAGAGGAGATTACGAGGTTGTGACTTTCCAGGGAGACCACCTGGAAAGATACTGCAATAATTTAAGCTTGAGATGAACAAAGCTCAGAGCAGCACAGAGGCAATGGTGATGGTGAAAGTGGTTGGATTCTGAATATGCTGAAAACTACTAAGGTAGTTCTGACAGAACTGGCTCATAGATCAGATGTGAAGCATGAGAAAAGAAAAGACAATCATGATACTAACATTTTTGACCTCACTAATTATAAGACTTCACCTGTCCTGAAATGGGGGGAGAGTAAAGAAGGAGCATATTTGGGAGTAAGAAATATTGGGAGCTCTGTTTTGAACCTGACAAGTTTGAGATACCCAACAGAGGTGCCAAGCAGGCAATTGGATGTATGAGTCTGGAGGGCAGGAGAGAGGTCCTAAGGGGAGCTATACTTTTGGGAGCTGTCAGTGTTAATCATAAAGCCATAAGACTGGGTAAAACCAGTGAGAGTGTGAATGCAGACAAACAGGAAAGTGTAAATGTAGTCCCTGGGGTACTGCTTCATTAAGAGCTTATAGGGTTGAGGAGGAGGAGCAAGGGAGACAGGAAGAAAAAAGAGGGAAGAAATAGGAAAACTAATACAGTTTAATGTCATGGAAACCAAATTCAGAACGTGTTTCCAGCAGGGATCCTTCAACCTTATCAAATGCTGCCGCTGGTTAGGTAAGATCTGGACTGAGAAGTTGTTGATGACTTTAAAGAGAGCCATTTTTATGAGTGCAAAGGTGAAAGCCAGATTGAATCATGTTCAAAAGTAATTTGGAGTAAAGGAATTGAAGAGAGTGACCATAGAAACTCTTTTGAGAAGTTTGAAACAGTAGCTGGAGGGAAAATGAGAAAAGTGAGGTTTTGATGATGATAATGATGATGATGGTTAAAAGTAATGCTGTTTTGATATATTGATTAAAAACAGTGATAACGTAGGGGAAATAAGAGAGAGCTGGAGCTTAGAGCAGGTGAAAGGGGATGTAGTCTTGTGCACAGATGAAGAATGGGTCTTTCCCAGAAAAGAGTTCAGTTAGTCCATATTAAGAGAAACAAGAGGGGTATATGAGTTTAGATACAGGTACATGAAAATCTCTAGTGGTAGAAGCTAGAGGAAGTTCTCTTCTGATTGCTTCTATTTTCACAGCAAATTTTAAGCTGAGAATGAGGATGGGACAGGTGTAAGAAATTGGAGGTGAGAAACAACAAGAATCAGTTGGCTGTGAGAATAGGGGAATGAAAAGTCTAAAGTAAAGTAGTCAGATAGCCAGGCAGCATTGAGGGCTTTTTTAGGTTAGCGATCAGGAAGTTAATGTGAGACCTGTCATCATGGCTGTGTGATTTAAGCACACTACTACTTTTCCTACTATACCTCTTGCCAACCATCCAAAACTCTTTGTGAAGTGCTCACTGATTTCAGTCATAGGTGGGAGCTATTAGGTGGGACATTGACATGGTTCAGTTTACATCATAAAAGTGTTACCATGTCCTCAGTATACAAGATGGATTCACAGGGAATAAGATGGAGGGCAGGAACGTAGCTAACAGGCTGCTGAGACAGTCAGGCAAAAACTGATGGTCATGATTAGAGATTTTTTTTTTTTTTTTGTCTATGTCTATATGTGGTTCAGAGAATGTCATGTTTGAGAAGGTATTCTTTTTTTACCATAGAGCAATGATGGACTACATTCCCAGCAGTCCTATATATCACATGGTTGGCATTTGCTTTTAGATAGTGACCCTGTTCTGGGACTGCCATATGCCAGCTCTGCATACCCTCACTTCTTCCATCTGCCCATACTCTCTAGAAGAGATAGATCTGCGGGAAAGAGGGATTCTGTCCAGGGAGTGTGATTTTTATTTGCATGAATGAACTCATATTGCATTGCTTACACCTCTAGTCTTTTCTAGTCCCACCACTCCCCAATACCAGAAGAGCTATGTTATTAAGAGGAAGACATTTCTGATTGTTTTATGGATGGAGAGGCACAGAAGATGAGGAATTGAGAGAGTGAATGATGTTGAAGGATTCTCTGAAAATATTGCCCACTGAGAATTAGGAGCTAGAGATTTGATTTTTCACCTCATTTTGGGAAAATTGTGAAAAACAGAGCTGGCACCCTAAAAGGCATTAAACCTGGCAGGAAGGTAAAGAGAAAGGGCCAGCAAGCCGCCAACAAGGAATTAAAAGAGATCATGGAATACAGCCCAGAGCTCTGCTAGGCTGTTAGGGGCGGTCCCGGAGAAGAAGCAGCAGATGACAAATCATCATAAGCTGAGACCTGATTTATTTGGTGGGAAATGAAGATGGTAGCAAAGGAAGAAATCTAGACTCCACTAAATGAAAGATTTCCTCAATAAAGCAGACAGTAAAATGGAAGGAGAGTGAAAAAGGAACAGTTAGATACAATGGATATGTTTTTTTTCCACAACTGAAGAGGATATGTGCAAAGGCCACCAAAGATTTTCAGATTCAGAATTTGCCTCATTTAAAATGTTCCATCAGAGAAGATGTGAAAACAGCTCAAGATAGCCTGGAGCCCAGGGTGACCCGGTGGTGAAATACGAAGTGAAAGATCCCTTGGAGTTCTTGACACATCTTGAGATCTTTGGGAATCTGCAAGTTCATGCAGAGCACCCTAATCTATAATTCATTCTGTAAAAAATTAGTTATAATTTTGTAATGGAACAACTTATTTGGCTATGTGAGAACAGTGGGGACCACCCAGCAATAGTCAAGAAGAGCAAATCTACATGGAGCTGTAAAGGCTGGATCAGGCTAGCTGACCCCACAAACACGCGACTTACTGGGCAAACCAATTTTTCTTAGATGTTGATTCAAACATTTCCTTAAGACATGCATTTTAAAATGTTTACATATTTATTGTAATTCATCTTATAAATTATGAAATAAGTTCACTAAGTCTGTGACTTTATGGATATAATTACTAGGGCCAGACATAAAAAATGAGTTGATTTAAAGAAATATAAATTAAGAAAATATATAGGTGGGTAGTACATTGATATGATAAAAATTGGACCAAAGTGAAAGATGTAACTGTATTCCTAATTATGAGTAACAGCAAAGCAAGGAAGAGTTGCCTCAATATAGTGAGACAATGTGCCATCATTCAAACGTGCTTAGACTGATAGGATATGTACGCAAATCTTGATCTGACTTCAAAGATGCAGTTTGGTGAACTGGAAAGGGCAAGGAATTTCAGGGCAGATGGCTTGCTCTGCCCTTATTTTTGCTGTATGGATTTGGGGAAATTACTTAATGTCCCTGTAACTGGCAGAGTTTCTTTGAAGGTAATACCATATCAGGTGCTCAGGAAATGCTTTGCCCAGAGAAGACATAGAAGAAATTCTTCAGCCATTATTGCAGATATAAAAATGGAGTGGGTTTTCTTCTCTTCGTATTAAGCAACAGATAATGAGGCATTCAAAAGTTTGACGGAGAAATATGATGGAAGGAGGACTAGATACAGAATTAAAATATTTGAGTTTAATCTGCAGTGTCAAAGATTTCCACTTACTAAATGTTCAACTTAGCCAATTCTCTCTGAGCCTAATATGGAAAATCCTAACTGTTAAGCATACACAATTGTATCTAAGTCTATATATATACATATATATATATATATATATATATATATATACATATGAGAATATCTGTAAGACTATCACATTAATATGACTATACATATATAGGGAGAGGAACAGAGAGGATGAGAAAGAAAGGGAGGGAGAGAGGAAAAAGAAAAAAAGGGTGTTGTAGATAGAAACTTGGTTGAGGGCTAGAAAATCTTGGTTCAATTCCTAGCCTTCATAACTGAAAAAAAAAAACTTCAGTTTCTTTATCTGTAAAATGAGTGCAATAGAACCTACATCACTGGATTTATCTGATAAAACTACATATCTATCTATCTATCTATCTATCTATCTATCTATCTATCTATCATCTATATATCTGTTGTATAAATCAAGTGCTCAATGAATGTCAGTCACATTTTAGTTGTTTTCTATCACAACCAAGCCCTCTGCTGTGACCTAATGAAGCGTAGTTGATTTTAGTAACTCATAGATCCCTGGGTGCATTCAGGAAAGCAAAGCAAAGGAAAGGTGAGTTTATAAAGTAATTGGAGACACTTTCTGAAAGACTGTAATAGATGCCCTTTAGGGTCCTTGCCTGGATCCTGTCTTCTCTACGAATTGGTCCCTATTTCACAGTGTTGGGCCCTGGACAGCTTGAGGCAAAGGGAGGACAGCACGATTTGTTATTTGCTTACTTCTGATTGGGCCAGGTGTAGATATCTGACCCAAGCTAATCCAGCAAAATTCTCTTTGTCAGGAATCTGGAATTTGGAAAAGGACAGAATAAGAGCAATGTAATCTGACTCATATTAAGAGATCCATAGAAAGCCTACTGCCAGGTTGGCACTAGTGGGACCAGCTGGCCTTGTTTGCCTGGGACTGAGGGATTCTCCAGAACTTGGTACTCTCAGTGCTGATACTAGGATGGTCCTGAGTAAACTAAAGCAGTTGGTCACCCTGTGAGCTAACCTGGTCACTGCCCTACTCGAGGATTGTCCAAATCTTTCTTGGATTCCTATCCCTGTATCTTTCCAATAAGTTGCATTTTAAAGCTTAAACTATTCAGAATTTAACCAAAACAATTTTTTTTAGTGGTGCTACATCCAGAATGCTGAAAAAACATGGAAAATAAGAGAGCATCAATATAAAATAGAAACTGTTTGCTAAAGCTGTCAACCTTGAATAAAATTCTTTATTGCCTCTAATATTTGTGCTAGAAAACTACTGCTTAGTTGCACTGGCAAAATGGATGCCTTTTCTAATGCTTCTTAATATTGGGTGAGTTATGTTGGTAAATTGAGAAGGATTATCTACTTACCCTATTTGGAAAATTAACTCATTACCTTTGTTACAGAAAGGGATGAGGGTTTCTTAGCATATCAGAAGCATTTTACCCTGGAGTCAAGATGATGAATCAGGAATTCGATCAGACTGTGTCTCCAGTGAATTGCACTGTCAAATAATGTTAATAGAACCAACTGAAGCCTCTCTCACAGCCTTCTCAAGCTTTTACATGCCTTAGAATCTCTTAGAGAGCGAGTTAAACATTTATTCCCCTGGGTTTCCTCCCCAGAGTTTCTGATTTACTAGGTCTGGAATAGGGTCCCCTAAATCTGTAGTCAATAAAGTTCCCTGGTTCCTTGCTAGTTAAAGCACCTCATTCAGCAGCATTGGCACTGTTGGGAGATTGTGAGAAAAGTAAAATCTCAGGCCACATCTTCAATTGTTGAATTAAAATGGGATTTTTAGCTTAATGATAGAGGTGCCTTACCCTGTGAGATTCTGAGGCAATGGTCTGAGGACCATATTGACAAAATATATTCTAGCTGGGCCAACTGTAACAACAACAGTAGTTAATGTTTTTGAGTGTTCATTAGGCTCCATGCATTATCCCAATGCTTTCACGTGACTTGACTCAGTTGATCCTCCCAACAAGCCTCAGAGGTCATTGTTTCAAGATGAAGAAATGGATGAAAGTTCACACGTTCACCAGCTGGTGAGTGACAGGACAGTGCTTTAAAGGCAGGCAGTCTGACTTTAGAGCTTAGGTGCTCAGCCATCATGCAGCACTGCTTCCCTGGCAAAGAGAAAATGTGCTAGCTGAAAGGAGATGGGCATTGCGTTCATTTGGCAATTTAAGAAGACATAACTTGCCACCAGAAAATCAAACACTCTAAGGCAGCATTTATTGTGTTGCTGATCATGAATGCCAGATCTGCTTTCTGGGGATTCTTTGGGGTCTCAGTGCCCTCACATGTGTCATGTGGATAATCATAGCTCACTTCTAGCTCTCTGATGAGGCTTGAGTGAGCTCCCTGAGGCAAAGGGCCAAGGGTGAGACTGGCATGAAGAAGGGCTCCAGGAAGTTTCACATCCTGGAAAGAGTGAGGGTGTTGGATTTTAATAAGCCTAGATGGGGCTTTCAGTTCTGCTGATCATTTGGTTCTCTGCAGAGACATCGCCAAATTGTGCCTCAGTTTCCTCACCTGTAATATGAGGTAAATAAAACCCATATTTTAAGATTGCTGGAGGAATTCAATGAGATTATGTTCACTAGCTACCAGACCTTCTACCTCTTTCATATAAAGGGTTCAATATATTGTTACTACTTATGTTTTCCTGTCATAATCATTCTTTTCCAGAATTTTAAGTCATTATCCTCTTCCAGATAATTAAGTGTCAACATTTGGAGGGATCTTAGATGCTTTAAATCTCACCCCCACATACCTCCCCCTCAAACCTGCACACTCTTATTAGACAGCTGACTCACACATTCCTGTGAAACAAATCTTTGCTTCCAAAACAAGGGGACCTTTTCTTTGAGCCTATAGTTCTAAAATGACTGGCCATAAGGAATTAGAAAATAATGTAACAATGGCTAAAAGGTGCCTAAACTATGGGTCGCCGCAAGACTCTCATCTACTAAAAACATTCCTCTTCTTGAATAAGTATATATGCAGAATGAAACAGGTTTATTACTATTAATTAAAATAAGAACAAAATAGCGCATTCCCTTTATTAAGGCATACAGCTTCTCTTTACCCTGAAAACTTGCATGGTATTAAGTATTATGAAGGACTTTTTCAAAAAGGACTTCTTTTTTTCTGTTTTTTTTTTTGTTCTCTTTTTTTTTTCAGAGATAGCAGACAATGTGGCTTTCTTCCCACGCTCTGACTTCTTTGAAGAAACACTTTAACATGCAGGACAAATAATAGTATAATAGTACTACTAATAATGGTGATGATAATTTTAGACATGGGTGTCATGGTAGTAGTTACAATAGTGGTAACTGATATTTACCATGTGCTTATTTTGTGCTAAGGGCTGTTTTAAGTGCTTTACTTCTTCAGTTATTTGTCAAAACTGTCCTATGAGGGAGGTGTTATTATCTCCATTCAGGTTAAGTCATCTGAAGCCATGTAGTTGGTAAACATAGCCAGGACAGGAACCAAGGCAGTGTGATGACAGAGCCCAAGCCCCCAACCACTGAGCAGTGCCAATGGCAGTAGGAAAGACTCAAACCTTTCCAGAAATTTCTACCCTTTACTCTCCAAGATTCTTTTCTCTTGGCAGCTTCTAACTTCCTTCTCCCACCTCCATGAAGGCAGGGTCTTTGATATAAGACGCTTAGCTGTATGCTAGAAGATGTCTACGGAAAGTGATGTGTAGAATTTACAATGCAGTGGTATCATTAGGGAGAATTTTTTATTTTCTTTTAAAATTCTAAATTCTGAAATTATCTGGCTTATTATCGTCTTGTGTTGATAATCACAGATCCCCTCAGTGCCTAAGTCCCTGTGGGTTAAGTCAAGCAGTTAGGGAGGCAAATTATCCTTCCCAGCTTCTGGAAGGTGGGGGGAGGGGGCGGGGAAGAAACAGAACCCTTATTTGATTTATCTATCAAAATATGAAGTTCTTATTTCAGTAAGTAAGGTTTTGTAAGGAATAACATTCTTTTCTTTTAAATGAATGAGAATCTCCAATCATCTTTAATGTTCAGATGTCCTAAGAATTATTCTCTTCTAGTTTCCTTTTCCTTAAATCCTAACTTGACTTTGGGCTTGAAAATGGACTTGAAGCCTATTTGGTATGTTCTTAGCAGCAAAGATGTTTTCAAAATATTTTCTCACATGTCCTTTAGTGAAAATTACAGAGACCACCTTAAGGTAGTTTTGATAACTGTTACCACACCACTGACGTGTTTGGTAAAGCTTGGGACTGTGTAATGCAACTTTATTAAGGAAGCTTTCATCTGTTATTATGGACAAAATCAATTTTTCGGTTATCTACAAAAACAGCAGTTACCACTAACTTCTATACAGCATGTTACAACTTAAAGGACATTCACATTTTTAATTCTTCAAATGACTTTGAAAAATAGGGATTTTTTCATTTCTATTTTACAAATAAGAAAAATCAAGGGCCAAGAGCAAAACAGGCAATTAAGTTAGTGGAACCAAAATTCAAAACTATTTTTTGACTTTAATCTCTTTTCACTGCCCCCATGGAGTTGGATTCACTTGCATTGGGATATTTTCTGGGATAACGCATCACCATGGATGTTTGAGTCTGTAATCATATTTTACAAATGACATAAACCACTGTGTCTTACCACTGACATTTCACCTTATGCTGCTGCTATTCTCAGCCACAAAATGCCAGATGGGAAAGAGATCTCGTTGCTCATTACTCGGGAATGGCAATAACCACAGAACAAAAACTAGCTTCAGATTAACGAAACCACTTGCTGTTATCACAGATCTAAGAAAATTCCCCCACTGCCTGTGACTAGGACATTGAATTTCCATTACCCCAATTTTTTTGTTGTTCTCAATGTATGAAACACCTCTGTTATCCTATTGCACATTCACTATTATGTCGTTTTTGCTCTGTGTTTAAAACCACACATCTGTCCTTATATCTGTAAGCAGAATATCTAAAGTTTAATGCCCTCAATTCTCATAATTGCAAATCCCAAATTATTTGTGATTTTCAAATAACTATACATGGTGATCGGCACATCATAGAATCTCAACAAAATGTCTTTGTGAAAAATAACTTACATTTGTAAGGAAATTAAACTTTTCAAAGTATCTGCACGTGCTTATATTTGGTTCTTATAATACTTCCATAGATAGGCAAGGGAAATGTCAAACTCATTTTATAACTGATAAACTGAAGCACTGATGTGTGAAGTGGCTTATCTAAATCCATTGAACTATCAGGTTTCCAATTAAGCGTGCTAACTGAGATTGTCTAAATTCAAATATACTACAAGCTGTCTGCCTTTAAAATGCTACTGTTGCTTTCTTCCTCTTCCTCCTCCTCTCCCTTCGCTTGCCCCCACCCTTTACTTCGTCATCTTTTTTCATGGTCAGCAAAAATGCTGAACACCAGGAAAGACAAACACTTTCCTTCTTATCTCAAGATATTTACCTACAGAAAGTCTTTTGTCTGGATTGTATTCTGGATTGTCTTTAATATTGATTGTGCTTTGGACAGTTCATTTACTCTTGGGAATTAAAAGGAAGATTTAAGTGGACAGTTAGATTCACCCATCTCTCTTTACATAAATATTAATATTATTTAAGCTGAAATGAATTTTAAAGCAAATGCTCATTTCTTCACAAATACTTATTTTTTTACTATAGTATAGTCAGAAGTAAGTTTGAGAACTAAGTTTGAGAACTCTATAAATTTACATTATCTGTTGGTTGTAAGAAAGATGATACTCCAGGTTTGTATAATGAGAGAGTATTTTCTGAAGACTTTGTCATCTAGATTAGATATTATTCTAATTTGCTTCCCTGGCATCCTTTGTTTCCCCGCTAGTAATAATTACGGCATTTTGTTTTAATAGTTCAAGTTCAACTACTGTTTTCCCAATCAAGAGGAAATAACTCTGTAGGCTTGTTGTAAGTCTTACTTACCGTTGAATTTCTTGCACAGATCCTGGGGCTAATGAGTAAAAGAATGTTTGCTATTAAATAGACATGTAAGAGGGTAGATGGATTTATACAGAGATGGAAAGTGGGTGGGTGCATGGATGGATGGAATGTAGATGGAGGGATGGACAAATTCTATGAGGATATACGTAAGGAAAATTTTTATTTAATCACTGAAAAACATTTGTGAGCACCTCTTATGTACCAGTACCACTATTCACAGCACTAGGGATACAGCAGTGAAAAAACAAACAGATAAAAAAATTGCTGCGCTTATGGAGTTTATATTGTAATGGTGAGGGAGACAAATAACTTTAAAAAGAGTAAAAAGTAGTATATATATACATATATATAAGTTTTCTTATTCTTAAAGTAATTTAAATATATGTGATATGGAGATGTGGAAAAAATAAAGGAGGGGAGGATATAGAAAGCATGACTGAGTGTTGCAATTTTTAAAAAAGTGCTTCTCACTGCATTAGTTTTCTGTGGCTGCTATAACAAATTACTACAATATCGTCAGCTCCAAAGTCCTAAATCTTATTATCTAATGATCGAAATTAGTTATGGGTGAGACTCTAAATATGATCCATCTTGAGGCAAAATTCTTTTCTATCTCTGGAACTGTGAAACTAGAAAACATGTTACCAACATACAAATGGTGGGACCAGCATAGGATCATGGTTATAGGCATAAGATAATGGTTATAGGCATTCCTATTTTAAAAGAGAAAAAATAGGAGTTAAAGAAGAGTCACAAGCAATTTTAAAATTCAACCAAGTAAGCTCCATTAGTGTGTAAGGTCTGGGAATAACTCTCTGTGGCTCAAGGTTATGTCCTTTCAGCCCATACCTCTGCTCTTTGGGCTGACACCAGCACCTTCTGGGCCTGGGCCCCTGACTGCTAGGCCTGCCACACCACAAAGCCCACTGCCATTTTTCTTCTTTCTTGAAGAATAGAAAATGTTTGCAGCTGAGTAGTCATTTCAGCCTGTTTCCTTCCTGTAGAATTTTGAAAGTCCAATAACTTTCTTTATTTTTGCCTTGTCTCTCTCCGTTTCAGTCCAGGCTGGCAATGTTTCTGATGGTATAATATTCTCAAAAACTTGATGGACCTCCCATATATGTCAGGAGGATTTACATCATCAAGCAAGAAGTTCTCCCCAGATCTTTCCTGGATAACTGCCTCTCTATGTCTGACTTATGCTGAGACAGTTGAGTGGATCCCTCAGCTATATGTCTAATCTCTTGAGCAGAAGTAAAAAGGATGTCCCTCCATACCCTTGGCCTTCTGTCCAGAGCACAGTTTTCTGATACTGAATCTCATAATTTTAGCATTTTTTGTATACTGGGTAGGCTGAGAATTTCCTGAATTATCTGCTATTGGTTTCTTTTTGCTTAACAGTTTCTTCCTCAACTTATTTCTTTCTTCTCTCATTTTACTATAAGCCATGAGAAGAAATCAGGCCATATATTCAACAATTTGCTTAGAAATATTCTCAGCTAAATATCTAAGTTTATAGTTTATAAGTTCCGCTTTCCAATTATGAAGGGCACAATTAAGCTCAGTTATCTGACACTGTAAAACGTGGATTGCCTTTCCTCCAGTTTCCAGTAACATGTTCCTCATTTTCTTTTGAGCCCTTAAAAAAGCCTTTAACTTTCATATTTCTACCAACAATCAGTTTATGATGATATATAGATATTCGCTAAGATGCTAGAACCTTTCTCTATTGTACTTCTCACTTCCTCTCATCCCTTACTGGCAGAATCCTTAGCACTTATGTTTCTACCAAAAATCTATTATAAGTAATCTAGACTTTTTCTTTCATGCTTCTCAAAATGCTTCCAGCCTCCAACAGTTTCTCAATTCCAAAGCTACTTTCTCATTTTTAGGCATTTGTTATAGCCTCATCTTGCTTCCCAAAGCAGTATCAAAATACCTACAGTAGTTCCCCTTATTCATTTTTCTCCATTCCAGTGACCCATGGTCAACCTGGTCCAAAATATTAAATGGAAAATTCCAAAAATAACCAATTTGTAAGTATAAAGTTGCTTGCCATTCTGAGTAGCATAATGAAATCTTGTGCAATCCCACTCCATCCTGCCTGGGATGTGAGTCATTCCTTTGTTAAAGGTATCCACGCTGTATAGCTACCTGCCTGTTAGTCACTTAGCAGCTCTCAGTTCAAGCAGGTCAGCAGATCACAAGAAAAAAAGGGTGAGTACAACATAATAAGATATTTTGAGAAAGACAGAGAGTGAGATCATATTCACGTAAATTTGATTACAGTGTATTATGATTGTTCTACTTTATCAATTATTGGTGTTAATATCTTACTGTACCTAAATTATAAATTAAACTTTATCATAGGTGTGTATACATAGGAATAAAACATTGTATATATAGGATTTGCTACTATCTGTGGTTCAGGCATCCACTAGGGGGCTTGGAATGTATCCCCTGCAGATGAGGAAGTCACTACTGTATTAGTTTCCTGTGGCTGCTATGATAAATTAGCATATACTTGGTGACTTAAAACAACAGAAATTTATTCTCTCACAATTCTGGAGTCCAGATGCCTGAAATCAACACTGCTAGGCCAAGATCAAGTTGTCAGCAGGTTGCACTTCCTCTGGAGGCCTGAGAGAGAATTTTTTCACGCCTTTTCTAGTTTCTGGGTGGCTGCTGGCATTTCTTGTGGCCTCATCACTCCAATCTTCACGGCCAGCATCTTCAAGTCTCTTTCTGCTCCACCTTCACATGGCCTACTTTTTCAATTATCAAATCTCCTTCTACCTTTCTGTTAAAGATAAAGATAAAAATATGGATGTAGATGCATATATGACAGAGAGACAGAGACAGATTTATTTTAAAGAATTGGCTAATATGTCTATGGCAAGTATAAAACGTGTAGGGCAGGCCGACAGGCTAGAAATTCAGATAACAGTTGATGTTCAGTCTCTTTTTCTTTTTTTTTTCTGTATGCACCTGTTTATAGTAGCTTTATTTATAATCACCTGAAACTTGAATAATCGAGATGTCCTTCAACTAAAGTGATTGCAGAAATTCTGATATAGCCATACAATGGAATGTATTACTTGACAATAAAAAGCAATGAACTATTAATATACCCAATAACATATATAACTTTCAAATGCAATATGCTAAGTGAAAGAAATGTTTTTTTTTATGTTTGGGAATAATTTTTTTTATTATACTTTAAGTTCTAAGGTACATGTGCACAATGTGCAGGTTTGTTACATATGTATACATGTGCCATGTTGGTGTGCTGCACCCATTAACTTGTCATTTACATTAGGTATATCTCCTAATGCTATCCCTCCCCCCTCCCCCCACCCCACAACAGGCCCCAGTGTGTGATGTTCCCCTTCCTGTGTCCAAGTGTTCTCATTGTTCAATTCTCACCTATAAGTGAGAACATGCAGTGTTTGGTTTTTTGTCCTTGCGATAGTTTGCTGAGAATGATGGTTTCCAGCTTCATCCATGTGCCTACAAAGGACATGAACTCATTCCTTTTTTATGGCTGCATAGTATTCCATGGTGTATATGTGCCACATTTTCTTAATCCAGTCTATCATTTTTGGACATTTGGGTTGGTTCCAAGTCTTTGCTATTGTGAATAGTGCTGCAATAAACATATGTGTGCATGTGTCTTTATAGCAGCATGATTTATAATCCTTTGGGTATATACCCAGTAATGGGATGGCTGGGTCAAATGGTATTTCTAGTTCTAGATCCCTGAGGAATCGCCACACTGACTTCCACAATTGTGGAACTAGTTTACAGTCCCACCAACAGCATAAAAGTGTTCCTGTTTCTCCACATCCTCTCCAGCACCTGTTGTTTCCTGACGTTTTAATGATTGCCATTCTAACCGGTGTGAGATGGTATCTCATTGTGGTTTTGATTTGCATTTCTCTGATGACCAGTGACGATGAGCATTTTTTCTTGTGTCTGTTGGCTGCATAAATGTCTTCTTTTGAGAAGTGTCTGTTCATATCCTTCGCCCACTTTTTGATGGGGTTGTTTGTTTTTTTCTTGTAAATTTGTTTGAGTTCTTTGTAGATTCTGGATATTAGCCCTTTGTCAGATGAGTAGATTGCAAAAATTTTCTCCCATTCTGTGGGTTGCCTGTTCACTCTGATGGTAGTTTCTTTTGCTGTG
Organism: Gorilla gorilla gorilla; assembly: GCF_029281585.2. Taxonomy (NCBI): domain Eukaryota; kingdom Metazoa; phylum Chordata; class Mammalia; order Primates; family Hominidae; genus Gorilla; species Gorilla gorilla. Next base: position 29,631,345 of record NC_073227.2, on the reverse strand, counting down.
CAGAAGCTCTTTAGTTTAATTAGATCCCATTTGTCAATTTTGGCTTTTGTTGCCATTGCTTTGGTGTTTTAGACATGAAGTCCTTGCCCACGCCTATGTCCTGAATGGTATTGCCTAGGTTTTCTTCTAGGGTTTTTATGGTTTTAGGTCTAACATTTAAGTCTTTAATCCATCTTGAATTAATTTTTGTATAAGATGTAAGGAAGGGATCCAGTTTCAGCTTTCTACATATGGCTAGCCAGTTTTCCCAGCACCATTTGTTAAATAGGGAATCCTTTCCCCATTGCTTGTTTTTGTCAGGTTTGTCAAAGATCAGATGGTTGTAGATAAGTGGCATTATTTCTGAGGGCTCTGTTCTGTTCCGTTGGTCTATATCTCTGTTTTGGTACCAGTACCATGCTGTTTTGGTTACTGTAGCCTTGTATTATAGTTTGAAGTCAGGTAGGGTGATGCCTCCAGCTTTGTTGTTTTGGCTTACGATTAACTTGGCAATGCAGGCTTTTTTTTGGTTCCATATGAACTTTAAAGTAGTTTTTTCCAATTCTGTGAAGAAAGTCATTGGTAGCTTGATGGGGATGGCATTGAATCTATAAATTACCTTGGGCAGTATGGCCATTTTCAAGATATTGATTCTTCCTACCCATGAGCATGGAATGTTCTTCCATTTGTTTGTATCCTCTTTTATTTCATTGAGCAGTGGTTTGTAGTTCTCCTTGAAGAGGTCCTTCACATCCCTTGTAAGTTGGATTCCTAAGTATTTTATTCTCTTTGAAGCAATTGTGAATGGGAGTTCACTCATGATTTGGCTGTCTGTTTGTCTGTTATTGGTGTATAAGAATGCTTGTGATTTTTGCACATTGATTTTGTATCCTGAGACTGCTGAAGTTGCTTATCAGCTTAAGGAGATTTGGGGCTGAGATGATGGGGTTTTCTAGGTATACAATCATATCATCTGCAAACAGGGACAATTTGACTTCCTCTTTTCCTAATTGAATATCCTTTATTTCCTTCTCCTACCTGATTGCCCTGGCCAGAACTTCCAACACTATGTTGAATAGGAGTGGTGAGAGAGGGCATCCCTGTCTTGTGCCAGTTTTCAAAGGGAATGCTTCCAGTTTTTGCCCATTCAGTATGATATTGGCTATGCGGTTATCATAAATAGCTCTTATTATTTTGAGATACGTCCCATCAATATCTAATTTATTGAGAGTTTTTAGCATGAAATGCTGTTGAATTTTGTCAAAAGCCTTTTCTGCATCTATTGAGATAATCATGTGGTTTTTGTCATTGGTTCTGTTTATATGCTGGATTACATTTACTGTTTTGCGTATGTTGAACCAGCCTTGCATCCCAGGGATGAAGCCCACTTGATCATGGTGGATAAGCTTTTTGATGTGCTGCTGGATTCAGTTTGCCAGTATTTTATTGAGGATTTTTGCATCAACGTTCATCAGGGATATTGGTCTAAAATTCTCTTTTTTTGTTGTATCTCTGCCAGGCTTTGGTATCAGGATGATGCTGGCCTCATAAAATGAGTTAGGGAGGATTCCCTCTTTTTCTGTTGATTGGAATAGTTTCAGAAGGAATGGTACCAGCGTCTCCTTGTACCTCTGGTAGAATTCGGCTGTGAATCCATCTGGTCCTGGACTTTTTTTGGTTGGTAAGCTATTAATTATTGCCTCAATTTCAGAGCCTGTTATTGGTCTATTCAGAGATTCAACTTTTTCCTGGTTTAGTCTTGGGAGGGTGTATGTGTCGAGGAATTTATCCATTTCTTCTAGATTTTCTAGTTTATTTGCATAGAGGTGTTTATAGTATTCTCTGATGGTAGTTTGTATTTCTGTGGGATCAGTGGTGATATCCCCTTTATCATTTTTTATTGTGTCTGTTTGATTCCAGGCTCGAGTGCAGTGATGTAATGACTCACTGCAGCTTCAACCTCTCAGGCTTAAACAAACCTCCCACCTCAGCCTCCCAAGTGGCTGGACCTACAGGCACAAATGACTATGCCCAGCTAATCTTGTGTGTATGTGTGGAGATGGAGTCTCACTATGTTGCCCAGGCTCGTCTCGAACTCCTGGGCTCGAGCAATTCTCCTACCTCAGGCTCCCAGTGTGGTGGGGTTACAAGAGCCTGGTTAATGTTCAATCTTGAGTCCAAATTCTTTAGAGCATCAGGCCGCAAACTCAGGCAAGGTTTCTAGGTTGTAGTCTTGAGGAGAATTCCTTCTGCAGAAAACCTTTGTCATTGCTCTTAAGGCATTCAATTGATTGGGTATAGTCGACCCACTTTATCTGCTTTATTCAAAGTCTACTTATTTAAATATTAATCACATTTAAAAAATACCTTCACGGCACTGTCTAGGCTGTGAAGACATTGCCTAGATATGTTGAAACATAGAATTAACCATTATACTAACATATTCTACAGCAGTATGGAGTGAAGGGGCAAGCCATGCACTTATCTGGGAGAAGTACATTCACACAGAGGGAGGGATAGGAGTGTCAGGACTTTCAGGCCATGCAAGATATTTGGCTTTTATTTGAGAATGATGAGAAGCTAGTGGAGGCTCTGCACAGAAAAGAGTGATGACTGACTTCACTAGGCTTGAGCTGGGAACAGGTCAGCTGGAAGATTATTTCAATGATACAGATTAGAGAGAGTGGGGTTTGGATAAGATAGAGCTGGAAAGGATGACAAATGTTCCAATGTTGATAAGTTTTGTCGTAGTGACAACACATGCTTTTGTGACAAATTGGATATGGGTTGTGAGAGAAAAAGAAGAAAATGTGGCCTAAGCAATGTGGAAAGAAACTGAAAGAAGGAATTTGCCATTAACCGAGATTGAAAAGATCAAATGGAAGTGATACAGATGAATCCTTAAGAGTTTGGCTGTGGTCATGTTAAGTTTTAGGGACCTATTAGATATTTAAGAACAGTTGAATATGAACCTTAGCTGTCCATAACATAGAGGTGAACTTGGGAGTTGCTAGCATATCAAAGGTATTTAAAGCTATGAGACTGGATAAGGTCATCAAGATAATAAGTAATGATAGAAGAAGAATGGGGTACATGAACTGAACCTGAGACACTCAAGTGTTGAGAGGCGGAGAAAAGTACAAAGAACCAGCAAAGGGATATGGAAAGCCATCAGTGAAAATGGTAGAAAATTAGGAAATTGTGTGCTAGAAGCTGAAGAAGCAACAAATTGTAGGAGAAGAGAGTGGTCAACTGGATCAAATGTTCCTGAAGTGCCAAGTAACAGATGGACTAACATTATCTCTTGTATTTAGCAATGCAGCAATCATTATCAACCTAGCTAACAGTGGTTTCTGACTAGACAGATTCAAGGGAGAATATGAGGAGATGAATTGGACACAACAAAAATAACTATGGAAAGCCATAGGGTATAGACTAAAGATCTTTGCCCTTTACTTGAATCCTAACTGATTTTGATTACCCCAGTGGATAAAAATCAGTCAGGGCTTTTGGCACTGATGCTTGGTAACATGATGAACCACAAGTGCTAGGAAGGAAAAAATTATGAAGAGTCTCACTTTTTTTTTCCTCCTGGCGAATCTCTGCAAGCCTGGGAGAGGAAGATGTCTATGGTACCCTCTAACTCAATAAGCTTTCACTGGCAGGTTCTGGAGGTGAAGATAGTAGTGCAGAGTACAATTTCTTGATCTCAGCAACAATGCAAAAGGAGAATACATTTTGAAAACTAAAAGCAAAGAAACAATACAACACAACACAAAACGAAAATCAGCATAAATAATTAAGCAGTGGAAAGTAGGACCAGTCTTGAGTATCTTGTCTTTTTCTGTAGATGATATTTAGTGGATATGTCTTAAATGAAATAATGAAGTAATGTAAGTATATTAGATTTTCAACAAATATTAAATCTTTCTCCAAAGCCTCAAACCTACTTTACAATTTACGGAAGATTCCTAAATAAAAGGCATATTTGAATCATATGTTCCCACAGGAAAGAAATTGTTACAATAATGTATATTTCTTATTCTAGACTTTTATTAAAATGACAAAATCCTGCTTAGTATATCTGACAAATTATTTGAAATGAAGAGGAATGTGCAGTAGATTTGAAAGTAATCGTAGGAGGATGAGTGGTTACTACAGAAAGACATAGTAGGAAAAATATCTGTTAGTAGTTCTTGATTTTTTTCCCATGGGAGGAGCAAAAAACAATAAGGGTAATATAATTTGCCTAATTCTGTGCTTTTTGACTTTTGATGCATCATTCATTCTTCTAATCAATTATATTGCAGTGTGAAAGTCCTACAAATTAGGACTCTTGTGAGTGAACAATGGGGAAAGGAACATTAAGAAAGGTGTCGTGGCCGGGCGCGATGGCTCATGCCTGTAATCCCAGCACTTTGGGAGGCCGAGACAGGCGGATCACGAGGTCAGGAGATTGAGACCATCCTGGCTAACATGGTGAAACCCTGTCTCTACTAAAAATAAAAAAAAAAAATTAGCCGGGCGTGGTGGTGGGCCCCTGTAGTCCCAGCTACTCGGGAGGCTGAGGCAGGAGAATGGCATGAAGCCGGGAGGTGAAGCTTGCAGTGAGCCGAGATCGCGCCACTGAACTCCAGCCTGGGCAACAGAGCAAGACTCCGTCTCAAAAAGAAAAAAAAAAAAAAAAAAAAGAAAGGTGTCATAAACAAGGGCAGATAGAAGACCCTGAAGCAGTGAGAATAATTTAAATTTGATGCAGAAGATGACAGGCAGCCCTGGAGGTTTGAGAAAGGAAGAATGTGGTCAGAACTGTGGACAAGGAAGATGATTTTGACAGCCTTTGGTACTGATTGCATATTTCATAACATAAAACAGCCTTCAAGGTCTTGGAAAAAATATTTTATATTTATTAATTTTCTTTTTCCTGATATTACACAAATTGCTATGTATCTAGGAGTTAGGCTGGTTTGTTTTGATTTGTTTTGCTTTGTTAAAGGAGGTCACGCAATTGAGTTATGTTACTGACACTAAATAGCTCAAGCCCAATCATTTCATTTGGCTTGGCACTATTTTAACAATATAAAAATGATTCTGATATTTATTCAAGTCGAATAGAGATGTATGATCCCATCAAGTTAATTATTAGCAAAAAAGTGTGATATTGTTTAAATAGCAGATGTGTTAATACAGAGTAATTATGTTGACTGAAAATGAACAGCTCCATCCGGCAGACGCCCAATTTTTTTCCCAGCAGTGTCAACACTGAATGTCTTTTAATACACTGGAAAATTACTAGGCAGATTTGAAATAACAAAGCAATCACTGCAGGGTTTGTTTAAGGTTCCTCTAGAGAATAGGGCAAATAAAATGATTACAGTGATTTGAACAGTCAGAATTTTATAGCTGTTCACTTAGAAAAACAATCTTCCAATTAGATGACAATTGATAGTTTCTGATACTTCCTGAAATGGTTTCTGCATTAGGAGTATTGATCTGTACTTCTGTGTAGTAGGTTACCTAAAAGAAGGTTATTCTCATTATAGTGAACACATGTAAAGGTTCTACTCACCAATATACTCACTTGACAATTTCAAATGTAGAGTCCAAATGGATTACTTATACATAAATTTGTATGGCTTGTACTATTAATGATATTGCAACAATGTTAAGCTGGATACTAGTGAATTTGAAAGTTTCCATTTTCTTCACCCTAATTGTTTTGGCTAGGGTTCTGAATTTAATGCTTTCATTTTCCTTTGTCATTGGGTCAGAGAATAAGCAAGTTCACTGGGTTTTTAAACCAGAGTGTTTGAGGAGCCTGAGCTTGGATTGTGATCTCTAAGGTGAGGTAGGTGAGAGTTAGAAGTATTCACAGAAATTTGCTTATAAAGTGGAGTAGATGGACTATGAATAGATAGCTTGTCAACAGATCTACTGATAGGTGCTTCCTCTGCAGTAGAAAAGCGAACCAGCACTGCCTTAAACAGGCCTTAAGTTCCTCATGTATCAAGAAATTTGAAGGAAGCTAATGACATGTTTCAGTTTTGCGGATCAACCACATTAGAGCCATTGTTTGATATCTATTGTGAGCATCTTTCACTCATAAAATGGCTGCCTCGATTCCAGGCATAACATCCATACTCAAAGCAAGAAGAAGGGAGAAGGGATGTGTTAGCTCTGACCATGTCAGTCCCATTGATCAGAAAGCACTGCCTTTATCAGCCATTAGCTGACTCCTGTTTACCTCCCATTGGCCAGGAATGTATCACATGATCATCCTAACTTGCAAGGAAGTCTTGGAAGATGTGTACATTTCACAGCCTCTGCAGTGGAGATTGGCAAGGAAGAGAGGTTGGGAAGGGGCTTTGTTGTATTAGTCAGCCAGTCATATTTGAAACTATCAGTGAATTATACAGAAGAGTTTCCATACCTCGAGTTTCATTTATTGTGATAGACTTAACTCTGTTTAAGATTCCACTAGAAGTTGGGAGGGCGTATACTAATGCAGATATACAGGAAAAATATTTAATGGCGATATTCATAAACATAGACTTGAAAAAGCCATCTACATTCCCACATCATAGGAGAGACATAGGCAGGTGCAGGTGATGGCCAGACAAGGACCTCCCTCTTGTTGGCTTCTTTCTCTACATTTTTTTTTTTTTTTTTGAGACAGATTATTGCTCTGTCGCCCATGCTGGAATGCAGTGGCGCGATGTCGGCTCACTGCAAGCTCCGCCTCCCAGGTTCACGCCATTCTCCTGCCTCAGCCTCCCGAGTACCTGGGACTACAGGCGCCCGCCACCACGCCCAGTTAATTTTTCGTATTTTTAGTTGAGGAGGGGTTTCACCGTGTTAGCCAGGATGGTCTCGATCTCCTGACCTCGTGATCTGCCCACCTCGGCCTCCCAAAGTGCTGGGATTGCAGGCGTGAGCCACCGCGCCCGGCCCTTTCTCTACTTTTTAATCATTTCCAGTATTTGTTAATATAACTTGGCTGTACCCCTGAAATTCTCCTGAAATTGTTTTTTTAAAGTAATGTTGCCTAAGTTATAACCTCAAATGAACATTTAGATGAGCATGTTAATTATCTATAATTAATAAAATGATTATGTAAATGAACTTAAATTTGAATTAATTTTATTTACAAGTCCACATTAGTTTAAATATCTGGTATTCTGTTAATAGTCTATTATTACCTTTTTTCATATAACCATCTAGATTTCATATGAAAATTCCCTTCTGATTATTTTCAGCATACAATATTGGTAACATAATTGTGCATAGACCATCTCACTCACATTCATAACAGCTGGCTCTTATAGAAAAAGATTCCTAAATAAAAGACATATTTGAATCATATATTCCCACAGGAAAGAATCTGTTACAGTAATATGTATTTCTTATTCTAGACTTTTATTAAAATGACAAAATTCACTGTATTGGCTTAAGTTTTAAAAAGATCACATATCTCTATACAACATATTGCATAGCTCAGTAACTTTATATACATTTATTAAACAGCAGCAGATTGCTTAAAAATCGCATTAAGAATCCTTAGAAATCTTTAGCTCTAGTAAAGAAATATTACCTTCCCCACCACCAAAATGGCCTTCTCGTGTCTCTTTCCTGGGCCTCATTCGAACTTTGAGGTGTATGTAAACAGTTATAAGCAGGTTGTCTTGAAGAGCTAGCGAGATTTATAAGACAGAAACTTTGCCTTTAAATGAACACACGCTTTGAAAATATCTGGCAAGGCACACTATCTAATGATTCAAAAGCAAAATATTTTATGAACATAACAAGACTCAGAGAACTTATTGCTGGAAAACAGAGTTTACATGTATGAACTAAAATAACAAGAGCATGAAAGTTAAATCAGTATTCTCCTTCAGATCAGTAACCAAACACAAACACACACACACACACACACACACACACACACTTGTAAAATAAAAAGACATAAAACCTTAAGTTCCATTGACTTCATGTTGACTAATCACTTTAGCCACTGCAGCTTTAATTAAAACAAGATTAAAAGTAAGAGATGTATCAGCCCTTTTATTTTGTTACAAAGGAGTTAGGGTTTCCTTACCATCTGGCTTAGGAACACTATCACTGCGTATTTAGTTAAGCCACTTTGGAAGATCCTTAATACTGCATTTGTATATTTCAATTCACTCTCTTTGAAAACCGGAAGCAGTTCCACTAACAGAAAGAAGTTTGGTAAATATAAGTTGCACCTAGGAGCATCCAAAATTGCTGGGCCTGAGACAGTGGATTTAAAATAGCGTTCACTGAAACCCTAAACGTTCAACAAAACTGCCTCAGGGGCTTAGGAGAAGGGAAAGGGAAATGGAGGAAGAACAGCTGCATGGCGAGTTCAAGCCTCCATTAGTCTTGCTTTTTGAAATTCCTAGAGATATCCAAGAACTGCTTTTTATTTGTTATAAAAATTGGCTTCTGGAAAAGATTTTATTTGAAGAAAGTATGCCTTGCTTTGAAATTTGTTGTTGTTATTGTTGTTGAAAACAGCTGTGCTAAAGGAATATGGATACATATTTTTAAAAAAGAAAAAATATATACGGTGCCTGAGAAACAACGTAGTGAGAGAGGCATAGTGAAACAGTCAATTACCTTCTGCTTTTTTTGCCACACCAGAAGACAGCATTGAAAAGAGAAAATTCAATTCAGCAAGTATGGAAGGAGCATTTCCATTGCTGAGCATTCTAATATGTCCAGGGGATGAGGCAAAATAAATAAGTTATCACCTTGATGGGATATAGCTGGGGCAGGAAAAGCATTGCACTTGAATAAGAAAATGTGTTTTCCTATCCTGGCTCCATCTGAAGGATTGAAGGTGTTAGAATATGGACTTGTTGGTTTGTAAAACGATGGCACAGTTGTTCGTTAAGCATCTGCTATCTGCCAGGCACTGTGTTAGGCATAGGGGAATCCAAAGATAAGTGTGATCTGCTACCATGTCCTGAAAGAACTCACAGAATAGTGATAATAATTCGAGTAGTAAACCAGCCTACATTTATCATATAATTGATCTGGGCCAGGCAATATTCTAATCACCTTTGCAAGAACTCTCTTTAGAATCTTCAGGGCGATCTCAGTAGGTCCATCTATTTTACAGGAATGGACATGAGGTATAGAGAGGTTAAATAACTTGCTCAAAGTTACACAGATAGAAAGTGCAGAGATAGTCTTTGAATTTAGTTCACAGAATTCCAGAACCTGTTTCCTAAACAAAGTCACTCCATCGCTTTACCTGAATGGAGATGTGGCGAGAAGGGAATGTGTAGTGATTTTTGGAATGCATTTTAGAAACAATGGTGTTCTGTGCAAATGTTAGTTATCCTTACACCAAGGGAGAGAAATAATTCAGAAGTTAGATACTAATGGGAAGTAAATATCCAAAAAAAAGAGTAAAGATGTAATAAGCAAAGTATAAGGTTTCTGGAACCTAAGTAACTTTATCAAGCATTCCTGTGCCTTTATTCAGAGTCCTTCTGGATTAAATTTTAGTAGGAAGGAAAGGAAGGCTCAGGTGTTTCCCAGGCTCTGACTAGGTATATATCAGTCTCAGCAGTCAGTAAGACTATCCAAATGCAAACACATGATTTTCTTGACATTGAGCTCATCTACTTCAAGGCAGAACTTGGGTTAGACATCAGGAACAACATGATGAACCCCCTTTTAGCCAGAGAGTGAACATTTTAAGTAGAGAAATGTGCTGTCTAAATGACTTCCCTTGTGTTCTGGAAATAAGGCATCCTGACATTGTCAAATAGAATAGTAAGAAGACGATCTGGGAGCTCGCTCTTTCCTCCTCTGCTTGAGCCTGGGTTGTGTCCTGTTAGTGTGACTCGAATCTGTTCTATCCAATGCTCATTTGAAGAAACCACATTTGTAAATAAAAGCAGATTAGAGCAATTTAAAGGTCAGTGGCAAAGCTGAAATATAACCTGTGTTAAGCACGGTATCCAGTAGAAGTCGTTGATAACAAGGTGCCTGCAAACATTCTGCGGTTAAGAATTGGCTTTAATTCAATTAGTGGAGGAGAAAAAAAACCTTGTCTGTATTTATAATTCTGGTTTAGCTCCTATTCTTCTAGAAAATGTGCCTTTATTAAAAGCATGAAAATAGACATTTGAGAAATGTGTTATCCACTGTCAGTCCTCAATTAACTTCTATTCATTCAGACACCAAGAATCCGTGTTCTGCCCATTAAAAATAAGAGGCTTTCTTTTCTATTCTCTTTGCTGTTATTGATATTGTTAATCATTTTAATTAGTGGCTTCCCATGATTCCAATCAAGCCCAATTAGACTCAAACCTGATAAACAATGAAGAGGTGAAAACAGCAGCTCAAAACATGGATTGATCTTGCTAGCACAAAGTGGAAGTTGCTGCATTTTAAATTGCTTCCAGCCACCTTTAAACAAAGCCCTTCCTTAGTCCCACTGACTAGAATAGCATCTGATTGCTTATGTGAAATGTAAGCCATAGTCATATCTTTTAAAAAGCTTCACCCACTATACCCCCTCAAACATATATTCACGTGTCCACATGTCTCTATCATGTCTTGGTTTACATTTTTCAACACAATATATCAAAACAATTTAAGTTTTTTGCTCCTCTCCTTACCTTCTCCCCATCTTTGTTCATGGGTCCCTGCCTTTCCCTGTCCTTTGAAAGGGCCAATCTCCTTTAGAAAAGAGTGACCCCTGCTTTCAATGATGCTGTAGAAGTTCAGTGCATATGTTTTGAGATTACCACAATACACCTGTTCTCGGTACTGTGCTAAATTACAAGACACTTTTCATCTAACTCCCTCAACAACTCTATGAAGTTATTACTTCTCTTAGACCTGTTTTACAGATGAGAAAACTAAGGTGTCAAGAAAGCAGTAACTTATCTAGAACACCCAGCCAGAAAAAGTTAGACACAGAATTTGAACTCAGTTCTCTATCGGTGGTTCCCAACCTTTTTGCCACCGGGGACTGGTTTCATGGAAAGCCTTTTTTTTTTTTTTTTTTTTTTTCCCCCCACAGACAGGGTTGTGGGGAGCGGGGCGGGGATCGTTTTGGAATGAAACTGTTGCATCAGGCATTAGAGTCTCCTCAGGATCGTGCAACATAGATCCCCGGCATGGCACAGTTCACAGCAGGGTTCATGCTCCTGTGAGAATCTAATGCCACCGCTGAGCTGACAGGAGGCAGAGCTCAGGCAGTAATGCTCACTTGCCTGCCACTCACCTCCTGCTGTGCTGCTCAGTTCCTAACAGGCCACAGACTGGTCCTGGGTGGGGAGAGGGTCCTACATGGTCCCAGAGTCCCAGCACTCAAATGTTACATGATGCTAATGTTTCTAGGCAGTTTCCCAGGTAGAAAAAAAGTTCAAATTCTAAAACCTTACCATTAATTTTTCTTAGAATATATTCAATTGATAACATTTTTTATGAGAATTGTCCCTTATCCAACCCTCTTTATGCCTCTGACCTTACTTGCCAAATAGCATGGTTTACAGTGTCTTTCAGGTGAGAAAAGGAATTTTATCAGTATCCTTAGATCTATGTAATGGACAAATCTTATCCTTAAAAATTATTCAATTGTAACATGAATATCTGTTTTACTACTTGAAAACGTCATGCTGAGGTTTAAACAATGTGACATAGAAGAGCATGAATAGCATCATCTGGATTTGAATCCTAGCATCTCTTCCAGCTGTCTGGGATATCTTGGGCAGGTTACTTCTTCTGAGCTGAGAGCCTGGAATAAAAATAGTAGTAAAGAATAAAGAAATTGAACCCAGAAAATACCAATTATAAAATCAGCCTTGCAGTATTGTGAAAGTTAAACAAAACACATATTTAAATGTGCCTGACCTGTAACTCTTTCTTAACAAATGATAATATTAATAATTGTTATTGGTCTTGTATTATTTATAAATCAGTTGATAATTATGTATATGGAAGCAAGTCGATAGTAAGTTTCATTAGGCAGAATATCAGGAAAGTGTGACAAGTGTTAGCAAATATCCAGCTAAAGAGATTCAGATTAGGAAGGAAATTGGCTATAGCAGAGGATAAACCCGGTTATTGGAGATAGACTAGAAGGCTGGGGCATGATTGAAAAGAGAAGATAATTAAGGTACCAATTACTGACACCTAGGAGTATGTGTATCAGTCAGCTATAGCCACAATAATGCTGAGAACCAACTCCAAACTACAATGAGTATTTATTCTCACACTCATTTTGTCTGATCTAAATTGGGTGAAGCTATATCTCTTCTTCACATTGCGGGTTAGCTAGGTGTGGCTAAAGGCTAGAGGTTCAGTTGAGGTCTATTTTATGTTTGTTTCTTTGTTTGTTTTTTAATAGAGATGGGGGTCTTGCCATTTTGCCCAGGCTGGCCTCGAACTCCTGGTCTCAAGTGTTCCTCTCACCTTGGCCTCCTAAAGTTCTGGGATTACAGGCATGAGCCACTGCACCCAGCCCCGTATATTTTTGTCCTTGGGCTCAGACTGAATAGACAACAGTTCCTAGGGAATGTTCTTTTGATGGCTGATCACTAAATCATAACAGAAAACTTAGTTACGTATATATATTTCAAGCTTCAGCTTGCATCATGTCTTTTAATATCCTGTTGGTTTAAGCGAATCTCATTTCTTCATATAGTAAATTATACTCCACCTACTATAAGGCAATAATATTGATACACAATTTTATGATAGGTGAAAGAATTGGGATCAATAAGTTAATCTACTACGCAAGGTTAACCTTTGAGATGACAGAAAGACTTAGGTATGGCTGATCCTTTGATCTAGAGATTCTTCTGCCTCCCTTGCAAGAGACCTTGTTTCAGAATTCAGACATGAAACTTAGGCTGGGGTTGATAATCATCTATTCTGGTAATAGAATGATGATGGCACTACTAAAAAAAAAAATCAGCCTGATTATAACTGTGGTTCAATTATCTGACCTGGTCCATGTTACCTTCTGTTTGTAGCCTGCCACTCTTAAATTCTTTGCTTTGATCTTGGTGTTTTTTATTTGTTTGCTTTTACCAAGAATGCTGGTGCACATTGATGGAGCTATTGATTACACATCAATTTGCCTTCCTAAATTTTTCCTCCAGGAACTTTGTGTCTGACTTTTCACCTTCCATTCATTGAGCATCATTTGTAAGCACAATGCAGAAAAATCATTTGCTTCGCCTTCGGTACTGGTCTTTTTCCCAGCTAATTTGAGCAGAGATACTAAAATTTCAACCAGATTATATCTCCTTGTTTTGCACTTGTAAATAGATGCACTCATTAGGACTGTTGAACATCATAATTTTTGTTCCACATTTGTAGCACATATCTTCCCCAAAATCAATATAAGTAGAATCAATTCTGATTTCCTTAAGTACTTTGTGGGAACCATTGTGCTTTGCTAAATTGAGGTGCTTTTTTATGGTCAAAGATTGAGAAGCAATGTAGACTAACAATGTTTACTGGGCTCTCGGGAGAAATAAGTGTGATTATTCATTGAGCAACTTGAACCTAATCTACACTTTTCCTCGCTTTATTTGGAGTTATTCAGTTTCACATGGAATAATGTCTTGTTGATGTGGTTTTCTCCAGTGTACTGTTTCTGCCACCATATGTGTGTGCTTCTAGGAGATTGTATATATATATATATGCTTCCATTTTCGCACGTTGAATACACTATGAATATTCTTATATCTTTGTTCTTTAATGAGATTATGAGAACTATAGGGCAGGTATAGGGCATTTAGTCATATGTGCACTCCATTATTACTGATCAGTAACTAGAGAAATATTATTTATCAGTAGCTTTTTATTAAATGACTAATCATTGTGGCTTGGGGTCAACTGTACCAAACATTGTGATTAAGATCATTAGTCACTTTTTTTTTCCTAAAATGTTCCCTATCTGTGTTTCTCATTAGAAATGGGGTTCGTGGACACTAATCTGTCCTGGCAGTGGTAGTTCAGTCTTTAATTACTGTAATCCATTGGCTATATGTCCATAAAATATTAATCTATCTTGGAATTCAACCCTATTTGAATATCCTCCTATATTTTCTTAGGTATCCCCATTCTGCATCATTTTAGTGCTAACTCATGCTCTGTACCTCTCTGGTAATATGTCACCCTTATCTGGATAATTTCTGGGATACATAGCATGTAATTTATGACCAAATTGCCTTTGGAGACCAGTTCTACATTTATAAATGTCTGAACATCATTGACTGCCATTTATGAATGTCTTTTGCTATCATTATGCAGTATATAAATATTCATAACATCAAGGCTCGGAAGGGTTGACGTCAAAGCAAACTAAAGAATTGTGGTTGGTACTATGGAGGTTATAAAAATAATTATTTTGCTTATGCCCTTTTTGCCTTTATGATTTGTTCCATATTTCACTTTTTCGTGGTTGGAATGTTCTCAAGAAAAGCTTTCTTGAATTTAGTTAGAATATCCTTTTCTTCTTCAGACTCTTAACTTTTCCCTGAATTTTTCATGGTCCTCTTTGATGTTCTTATGTATCTTCACAGATACAGTTCTATATTCCTTACTTTTCCTTTTTTTTTAAATTTATTGGATATCCTTGCCCTTCTCCTTCGTTCCTCTTTAATTCAATATATATTATTGAAGAAATGCTCATGGTGAGTTTATGACAATCAACCTCAGCCTTCATATTTTTTATTATTGAATGAAATAGTTCTGGTAAGAAATGCACACCAGAAGCAGATTCCATTCCATTTTTTACATTGCTTTGATGTTTTGCTTGAAGTTTTTCTGTAAATAAAACCTTAAATCAATGCCTTTTTTTTTTTGGAAAGTCTTTGGATTTATTTGAAATTGCGTAACTATTTTAATCTTTGGCTCCACACTCGTATTTCATGATCCAATTTAGAAGCAGTATAGTGCGGATGAAAAGAGCTGAGTTTACCATCTATTTGGATTTCGTCTCCTAGGTTAGCCACTTAGCCACCTCAATGACCTTGGGTAAGTTACTAAGCCTCTCTGAGCCTCAGATTTCTTACCTATTAGTGTTCCATTTTTATCTATAGTGACTTTAACCTTCGGAGGTTATTGTAAGGATTAAAGATTAAAAAGGAAGAACAGTTGACATACCCTAAACCCTTCATAAATAACGGCTAAATTATGCTAATATCTACTTGAGTGATATTTTTAAAATGGTTTTTGAAGCATCACCCATAGAACTGAGCCGGGGCAGGTTGATGTAATTGAGGATTCTTCACTGTCGTAAGCATGGCTGTACTGTGTTGATAGCGGGTATATGGCTTACTTCCTCGAAGGTAATTGCATGACCCCACCCCCCATACTGTTCTGATCTCTTCTACTTTGCTAATAGAATACCACTGATAAACCCTCCCTTATCAAGGGAGAGTTTCTTCTTTTTACCTTCTCTTTGAAGGAAAGTAATTTGTAAAAGCCGTTATCACTTTGAAATTTTGTGGCAATGATTAAAATACATGCTAGTAAGTATAAAACGTGATGCAAGAATAGACTACTGTTTGTATTGAATCATGTTAATATTTTAGTTCATTAAGATAAAAGATATGTCAATAGGGAAATAAATTGTACTAGATAAAAACACAAGCCTGATAAAAGTCCAGAGGAGGAGAAAACCACATTAATTCTGCTAATGCTAAAAACATTATGCACAAGATACTATCTTAGGTTTGTCATTGGTACCAAAGTATATCAGCCTTGTCAAAAATGATGATTTTATAATTTTCTTTTAAGGGAAATTTCTTTATCTTCACAGTGACTGATAATAGATAGATGCTCAGTGCATACTGGATTAAATGAACAGAAAGATCAGGATTAAAAATGCTTAATTAATGTTACATTGGACACAGTTGTATTGAAAGAAAAGTTAGGAACTTTGATTTGGTAAGAATAAATCATCAAATAATTAAAGATACGGGTTTTAAAAATAATTTCCTTCCCAGTTTGAGGGCTAAATAAATAAATTTCCAGAATTATAAATTATCAGAATAAAAAAGTTATTCAGAAATTGCAAATTAAAACAAAAATGGGACACTATTACACACATTACTAGAATTACCAAAATCCAGAACACTAAATTCTGGTGAGGATGTGGAGCAACAGGAACTCTCATTCACTGTTGTTGGGAAGGCGAAATGGTACAGCCACTTTGGAAGACAGTTGGGCAGCTTCCTATCAAACTAAACATACTCTTATCATATGATCCATCAGTCACACTCCTTTGCCTTTACTTAAAGGAGTTGAAAACCTATGTCTACACAATAACCTACTAGTGAGTGTGTATGGCAGCTTTATGCATAATTGCCAAAACTTGGAAGAAACAGGGTATTTTTCAGTAGCGAGTGGATAAACTGTGTTGCATCCAGGCAATGGAATATTATTCAGTGCTAGAAAAAATGAGTTATCAAGTCATGAAAAGAAATGGAGGGACCTTAAATGCATATGACTAAGTGAAGGAAGCTACTCTGAAAAGACTGTGTAACTGTGTAATGTATGCTGCCAACTATATGACATTCTGGAAAGGTCAAAACTTTGAAGACAGTAAAAAGTTCATCGGTTGCCAGGGAAGAGTAGAGAGAAATCAATGAACAGGCGGCGCGCAGAGGATTTTTAAGGCAGTGAACCTATTTTGTATGATACTATAATAGTGGATATATGTCATTACATATGTGTCAAAACCTATAGAATGTAGAGTATCAAGCATGAACCCTAATGTAAACTGTGGACTTTGGGTGATAATGATGTATTAATCTAAGTTCATCCATTGTAACCAGTATACCACTGTGGTATAAGATATTGATAATGGGGTAGGTGCTTGTGTGGGGGCAGAGAGTATATGGGAACTCTGTACTCTTCATTCCATTTTGTTGTGAATCTAAAACTTCTCTAAAAAATAAAGTCTATTTTATAAAAACAATCAAATAGCATTTCAGAAATGAGTCTAGTCTGTCCTCCTATTGTACAAGCTTAGCTAAGCTTAAAATCATCCTAGAAAATGTGCACCTTGATTCCTACCATTTCCATCACAGGATACCATCTTTCCTTGTGGCTAGTTAGCAAGCATACCACCATAAATGAAATCTGGATGTTACCAATTTCAATTGCGTCTATGGGCATCATGTTGTAAATTGCCCAAATATTGCGATTCCATGATAGCTTCCTCCCACCACCAAGTGTCATTATGGGCATTATCCCTCATGTCAGCTGTAGTGGTTTTTGAAGCCTGCAGGCTGATTTTAATGCTGGCCAAAGTAACCTGAAGTCATATGAATTATTCTTATGTAAAAAATATCAGTTGAAGAAACTTAACTTTTATTTGGGTTGACTTGTATGCCTCCCTCAGCTGTGGAACTCTATCAGTGTCCTGGTGGTCTAATGACCCTACTGGACAATTGTGTTACTGGCAAAACAAGACATTACATTTAAAAAGGATTGCATGCAAGTAATTCCTACTTTAAAAACAACTATACGATGTCATTCTCTGACTCAGAAGGAACAGCATGAGAAAATGACAGAGACAGCACTATGCCTGTAATAATCATTGTTTTGTTTTGCCATCCATTTGACCGAGTCCTACCCCTCTAAAAGCCCACTCAGATACTGCCAGCCCCAGTTTCTCCAGGTCACCGTATTTGTCACTGCTCAAGCACTGTATCAAATTTTCCTTTAATTAATAAAAAAATACTCTCTCCTTTACCCTCCATTCTTGCGGCTTAATTTATGTTTAAAACATTTTTTTAAAGTTATAAGAACAATTCATATGACTTATGCTTACTTTGGCCACCATGAAAATCAGCCTACAGCTTCATAAACCTATATAGCTGGTATGCCTTTATTTGTTTACAACTTGGAAAGAGAATTCATGTTGGCTATGATGGTTTCTGGCTGTCAGTTTTCTTAAGGACTTTGAAAAAGAGGACGGCTAACTCTTCCTCGAAATTCATTTCCTGCTTCTGCCCTACGTGGACAGTTCTTATGCCTATCATGTCAAGACCTAGCTCCTACTCACTCCTTCTACTGTATTCATCTTTCTGAGACTGGAGCCTGGGGATTTACTTTAATGAGTCTGCAGGTGATTTATCTGAACCTCATAATTGAGCACCATTGCTTCTCAGTCAGTCCATTCTTTGAGTTACCCTTGCTCAGAGTGCATTTCTGCTGAAGACCAAGCCTGCCCCCTGCAGGGTATCCCCTAGAAGTTCTCACTACTGTACCCTACCTCTGAGGGACCACAGAGGAAGTGCAGTGTAGGGAAGACTGTACTTGGTTTCATTAGCCTTTCCCAGCCATTGGTATGGTCCCTTTTTTAATTAGTCACAATGCTGTTAAAAAAAAGTCATTAAGTGTGGTTTCACTGAAGGTTTGGAAATAATGAAGAAAAAATAAAAGCCTTAATTTTTTTTTTTACATATTTATTCCCGTGGCTTAACACATTGCCTGGCTCATAGTAGATGCTCAATAAATATTTGTTAAATAAATAAACGCTAAGTCTGACTATTCCTAGGAAAAGTAAATCATACCTTTTTCTAAAATTTCCTCACACACACACCCATTTCCTAGCATAACATCACTGTACTGAGGTCCACTTTTCTTGTTAAGGTTCCTACTAAGTAGACTGAAACATTCTGTCAGTCATGTATTGAAAATTCCAGCCCAAATTAGGTAAACCCTACCATTGCACAAAAAGAGCTGGCCCTGAGACTGAGTTGGGGTGCATTTGTGAGAACAGAAAGGTCATGATCTGTGTGAAGTTTAATGAGAATGGGAATGATATGAAAAAGGCATCTTAAATGAAAAAGAAAAAAAAATAAAAGTTAAAAAAGTGGCATGCTTAATTAAAATATTTCATTAAAAAGCAGCTTGGATTTTACAGAAGTTAAGTGTGGTTTCACTGAAGGTTTGGAAACAATGAAGAAAAAATTAAAAGCCTTAAAACTAATTTTTTTTACATGTTTATCCCCAGTGCTTAAAACGTGACCTGGCTCTTAGTAGATGCTCAATAAATATTTGTTAAATAAATAAATGCTAACTCTGACTGTTCCCTTAAACGATGTTTAATGTTGATTTATCCTCTTTATCAAAGGATACATTTTTCTCCATTTAACCTAAAGAAGCTACATGTTTACATACTCCTTGGAAAGGGTGCTTTTTCAAAGAATAAAAAAACCACCAAAATGTTTCCAGAATTTAAGTATTCTGTTGTTATACATTTTTCTCCTTTCTGTGTAGTCTAAATATTTGACAACTTTATCCAAGAGTAAATGGTCAGATTTTAAAAATAGCTTTATTAAGGTGTTATTTACATGTCATAATATTGTTATGTATATATTTTAAGTATACGATTCAATTATTTTCATTACATCTATGGAGTTGTGCAAGCATTGTAACAATCCAATTTTAGAACATTTTCATCACACCCGAAAGACTCCATGTGTCCATATCTATGGTCACTAAACTACTCTGGTTTCTATGCCTTTGCTTTTGTTGGAGAGTTCATGTAAATTGAATCACAATAAAGTGGTCTTTTGTGCCTCTTTATTTTCCTTAGCATAAAGTTTTTGAGGTTTATCTATGTTGTAGCATGTCTTAATACTTTATTTCTTTTTATTGCTCAATAATGTTTCCACATATTACATTGGTATCTTTGTTTGTTTGAGACAGGATCTCACTCTGTCGCCCAGGCTGGAGTGCAGTGAGTGGCGTGATCACAGCTCACTGCAACCTCTCCCTCCCCTGCTCAAAGGATCCTCCCACCTCAGCCTCTCGAGTACCTGGGACAACAGAATTGCACCACTACAAACAGCTAATTTTTTGTATTTTTTTTCTATAGGGATGGGGTCCTGCTATATTACCTAGGCTGGTATCAATATCCTGGGCTTAAGTGATCTGACTGCCTCGGCCTCCCAAAGTGCTGGGATTACAGATGGGAGTCACCATGTCCGGCCACTTTTAATATATGTTAGCATGCAGTACAACAGTGAAGGCAAATGTGTTTGACATTCACAAGAGTTTCTTTTTTATTTTAAAATGTAATTTATATCATCATAACTTCTGAAAGAATTATAGTAAAGGTTAATGACATATATATGTGTTAATGATGTGTGTATATATGTTCAAATGTGTAATTTGAATATACAAAATATCTTTCAAAAATTTGCATATTCATTTTATTTTTTCATACTCCATTCTTTAAAGGATTACTTTTACTTAAATAAATTCTTACCACTTTATGTGCATATATATATTTAACACATATTTCACTTCAGATATGATGTTTAGGAAGATTAGAGAAAGTTAGGTTTTAATGTCCTGCTGATTCACATTATAAAAAATACTATAGTGTTACTATCGCAGACAGTTTTAGTTGTCACCTAACAAGTCAAAATGTTTAATGAAAAGTGCTTAACTGAGTTAAGATTACTTAGGAAAATTGGCTATTTTGTTAATCTCTCATAATATTGATTTTAAAGTTATGTTAGGTAGTATTTTATGCCTATAATTTTATTTTATTAATAATTTTTGAAGGGTTAGGGCAAGATAGAGAAAAGAATATATAACCAGAGTCCTTCAAAGGTCAAGTAAAAATAGATTGTTGAGGATCATTCTATTTCTTTCCTCTCTCCCGAGTGCTCATTTCTCCTCTCCTCTCCAATGTCCCTTCCCCCATGATATTATTTTGTCCTATCTCATGTCTGTACTGAATACATTTTATCTCCTTAGTGTTTTGCCAAAAGAACTTTGTTGTGAAGGACAAATAATTTATGAAGAATCATTGAAAAATAAAAAATACATTAAAATAGCCTATGCACATTTGGGGACAGGATTGTCCAACCCAGTTTTTGTTTCTTCCAACATGTGGCACTATGACTGTCTTATCTGGAAAATATTTGATTGACATCTGCTAACTTAAAATGATATAATAGTGGAGAAATGGAGAACATTCTGTGATTTTCTAAAGTTCCACTTTTTAATGCTTGAGTTTGCCTTTCAGCTTTCTTAGATTTTAGAAATCTTAGGTTTTGTAGAAATCTTATATTTTGTAAGAATATTGTGAGATGAACCTAAAAAACGTAAGCTTGCTTTCTCTCTTTCTTTCTCTCTCTCTCTTTCTTTCTTTCTTTCCTCTTTTTCAGACAGAGTCTTGATCTGTCACCCAGGCTGGAGTGCAGTTGCCAATCTCAGCTAACTGCAACCTCCACCTCCCGGGTTCAAGCAATTCTCCTGCCTCAGTCTCCTGAGTAGCTGGGATTACAGGCGCATGCCACCATGCCTGGCTAATGTTTTATTTTTTTAGTAGAGATGGTGTTTCACCATGTTGGTCAGGCTGGTCTCGAATTCCTGACCTCGTGATCTTCCCACCTTGGCCTGCCAAATTGCAGGGATTACAGGCATGAGCCACCACGCCCAGCCAATCCTCATTTATTTTTAAGAAATTTACACATATTGGAAAAGATCAGATAGTCCAGATATGAAGACCCCAGGTCTTTTCTAGTACAAAAGGTAAATGTGCTTTTATGCATCCCTTTACCCATCCTCCATCAAGTCTTGGGAAAATAAGGAAACACTACATTTTTAAAAATTCTCGGCCTGGCGTGGTGGCTCACGCCTGTAATCCCAGCACTTTGGGAGGCCAAGGCGGGTGGATCATGAGGTCAGGAGCTCCAGACCAGCCTGACCAACATGGTGAAAGCTAGTCTCTACTAAAAATACAAAAAGAAAAAAAAAAAAAATTGGCCGGGCATGGTGGCGCGTGCCTGTAATCCCAGCTACTCAGGAGGCTGAGGCAGAAGAATCGCTTGAACCCAGGAGGCAGAGGTTGCAGTGAGCCAAGATTGCACCACTGCACTCCAGCCTGGGCAACAGAGTAAGACAATGTCTCAAAAAAAATTCTCGTAAATCATATGGCTCAAATATAGGATACTGTACATTCAAACAAAGAGCAAATGCTGGCTGGTAGCATGGTTTTGTCTCTATGGATTTTAGTGAAAACATATGGCTGATATTTTAAAATTCTGTGAAATAAAAAAAAATCAGTTAGATTGAACTTTGTGACATGGACATGGAGAACAGAGATGGGAGGAGGTGTAGAAATAGTGATTTGTGGCTAACAGTTAAGAGGACATGTTAGAAGTTAATCACTAATTTGTTACCTTTCCTAAATCAGCATTAGTTACTCATTTACTTTGTCATTCCACAAATGTATAGAAGGCAGCTTCTTTGTGCTAGGTATAATGTTACATATGGAAAAAAAATGAGCCTTATTAGGAACAATGCATTCTGTAAGTAGAGCAAAATGGAAATTTAGAAGTTATATCTCATTTAAGTGAACTCATGTTCTCGCTTGCAATTTTAGTAGCAATAGAACTCAAACTTATGTTTTTTGCAGTTTCTTTTGCTTTAATTATTTTTCAACTTAGTGCCTTTTACATAAATACTCAGTCCAATGTTGAAAGTGACAATCAAGACTTTGTCTCTTATTGTAAAAGGGTTTTGTTGCTTTTCCTCCTACCTATCTAAGATAGCGTCTGAGTGCAAAAGAAATATTACTGATCATCTCATCATTGGAAGAGAGTTCCCTTGTCCAGATGCTATCTCTTGACTTCCAAGAATATCAAATGAAGTGTGATTGGTCCCATCTGGGCCCTGGTTATGTTGAACTGTAGCCTGCTGAGATAAAGTTGGGCATAATTGTTTTTTCTTGGTGTGTAATGGCATTCATTACTGAAGTCTAAGGTTCTAGATATGGTAGTAAGTTCCTGCATTCTGTGACTTCTTCATCTTAACTCGTAGTATCTTCTGGTCAACCAGTGGTCACAACATTTCTTGGGACTCTGGAGCCCTTACCTGCTTTCTCCATGCCATAGTTCTCTAAGTAAGGCTTCTCAATTTGTAAACTTCTGTCCGTGTGGCACTGTGTTACATTGTGGTAAATATAGTAGCTTCTCTGCTGGGCTTGCAGTTTTCCCAGGTGGTGAAATGAAAAGTAGGAATCAAGCACATTTGCAGACACACACATACACACACACACACACAAACACACACACAAACGATGTTTCCCCCAACTACTTCAATGTTGTGACCATCCTTGCTTTCTCTCACTTGGAGCATCACCCCCAAGGGGGGAAGGTGAACATGTACATCCCACTCTCGTATTTATCTCTCAGTAGAAGAAGGCTCTCTACTTCCTCTTTTACTCTTATGAGATCTTCCCTTAAAGAAATCTTGCCAATCATCTCTATCCTATGGCTTGTTAAAAAGGTAAGTGGGCCAGGCTCGGTGGCTCACGCCCGTAATCTGAGCACTTTGGGAGGTGAAGCGGGCAGATCACGTGAGGTCAGGAGTTGGAGACCAGCCTGGCCAACATGGTGAAACCCCATCTCTACTAAAAACACAAAAATCAGCCAGGCATAGTTGCAGGCGCCTGTAATCCCAGCTACTCAGGAGGCTGAGGCAGGAGAATGGCTTGAACCCAGGAGGCGGGGGTTGCAGTGAGCCGAGATTGAGCCACTGCACTGCACTCCAGCCTGGGCAACAAAGCGAGACTCCGTCTCAAAAAAAAAAAAAAAGTAGGCTGCAGAAATTTTATGATATAAAATACTTCTGTCTGTAATTTCGGCATCTTGGTTTTCATGATTGTGTGCAGGCTGTGAGCTTCAAGTTAGTGTTTATGAAACAAAATGCTAAATATCATCTTTCTCTTTTCATTCCTTCCAATTTTTCTGTAACAGAGATATGTCTCATAGAACAGAGAGGTTAGGTGCAAATAAGTGATATTGTTAGTGTATCAGAGACTACAGATAATATTGAAAAAAGTAATATGATAGAAGAAATATGAATTCTGATGGAGGAAATGACAGTTTCAGTAGGTCCTATATTGATCCAGAATGAAGAGTGACTTCTCATATAGAGGTGATGTTTTGATATATGTATACACTTTGAAATAATTAACACAATCAAGCTAATTAAAATATCTATCACCTCATATTTATCTTTTTGTGTATTTGTGGTCAGAACATTTATGGTCTTTTTAGCAATTTTCAAGTATATAATACAATATTCTTCACTATAGTCACATAAGATATTCAGAACTTATTTATCTTAACTGAAATGTTATCCTTTGACCAATAGCTTTCCATCCCCACCCCAGCCCCTAGCAACCACCATTCTACAGTTTTCTTGTGTGAGTTCAACTTTTTTTGATTCTACATATAAGTGAGATCATCCAATATTTGTCTTTCTGTGCTTGGCTTAATTCACTTAGCACAATATCTTCTAGGTTCATTCATATTATCACAAATGAGAGGATTTCCTCCTTTTTAAAGGCTCAGTAATATTGCATTGTGTATATATACCACATTTTCTTTATCCATTTATCCATCCATGGATAATTGGATTGTTTTCAAATCCTGGCTATTGTGAATAATGCTACCATGAACATGAGAGTGCAGATATGTCTTCAACATACTGATTTTTTTCCTATGGATATATACCCAGAAATGGGATTGCTGGATCATATGATAGTTCTATTTTTAACTTTTTGAGGATTCTTCATACTGTTTTCCATTTTACATTCCCACCAACAGTGTGCAAGTGTTCCCTCTTCTCTACATCCTCACCAACACTAGCTATCTTTTCTCTTTTTGATAATAGCCATTTTAGCAGGTGTGAAGTGATATATTATTGTGGTTTTGATTTGCATTTCCTAATGATTAGTGATGATGAGCATTTCATATGCCCGTTGGCCATTTGTATGTCTTCTTTAAAGAAATGTCTATTTAGGTTCTTTGCTCTTTATATGATCATGCTTTTTGTTATCTTGCCATGGAACTACTTCAATTTCTTATTTATTTGTGATATTAACCCCTTATCAAATGGTTTGCAAATATTTTCTCCCATTTCATAGGCTGTCTCTTCACTCACTCTGTTGATTGTTTCCTTTCCTGTACACAAGCTTTTTAGTTTAAATTAATCTTATTTATCTGCTTTTGCTTGTTGCCTTTGCTTTTGGGATTATATCAGAAAGTTCGCCCAGATCAATGTCGAGAAGCTTTTACCTATGTTTTCTTCTAGTAGTTTCACAGAAGGTAAGGTCTTAAAATTGAATAGCAGTTATTCCACTTAGAAGAAATTGCATATTCCAGAGTGGGAAAGATGTATGAAACAGAGGGTAGAGTGTCAGGAAATGATAAAGAACACTGCAAAGAAATCAGAGTAGGAACTGGAAGATCTAAGCAATGTTGAGGGTTTTGAATCTCCCTAATAGGAAGATATTGAATGCTTTTCAGCAAGATATTGATTTATCTGATGTACGTATCATACTGACTGCTGTGGACAATAGATTAACTGGAGGCAGGGGATAGAACAAAACAGGAGAGAGAAAACCCTGTAGGCAGCTATTACAGCAGTTCGTAAACAAGACGATGACAGCCTAGATTGCAGTGAAGTACAGAGGTGGCAGTGGGAGGGGGAGAAATGTAGGGATACAAAGATATTCAAAGAACATTATTTCGCCATTTTAATTTTGTGTTTTACAGTTGAATTAGGAAAAGAAACAAGATATCCAGTGCAATGCATTCCTTAGTAATGCTAATATTTTGATATGTTTTTTTCAGTGGAACTTAGGACATTTCACCAACATTGACAAGTAGGTATACAGTGCCTGTCTATTTTGTGAGGATACATAGAACAGATTGTAAAAATAGAGATAAGGGAGGCTGTAGCCCTCATGAGAGGTCTGACCTAGCTCTTGCACAGTGTCAAAACTACAACTGAAATCTCTTTGTTTATAATTATTTTTGACGTTGGAATGACCCCTGTGCAAATTCAGAATTAAAATCGGCATTATACCTCCTTTATAATTCTTCATTAGTCTCTGCCCAAATCTAACAGCTGTCGCCAGTACAATTTCTGCATGGACTGGGATTCATTTGGAGGATTTGGTCTCATAATGTTCTTTCCTAAATCTCTTCTACACATTCCTTCTCTCCTTGGATTGTTTATAACAATGACTTGGCAGGGAGCAAAGCCTAATAGAATCAACCTAAAAAAACTCAATATTTTCCTCCTTCTTCTTACTTTTCCTCCTATGCTTTACTGCTTTTTAAAAAGAAAATCAACAATGATAACAGTCACTAATCATTTTTCAACCCTGCTGGGCACTAGGCACCATACTAAGTACTGTACTTACATAATTTTATTTAGTTATTTTAAGATAGATATTACTGTATTAAATATAATTGATATTATTATTTATGTTATAGGTGGAGAAGCAACACCTTTGAAAATCAAGTAGCTTAATAATAGAGGTGATATTAAATTTGGCCTCCCTAACTCAATAATCTCCACCTCCTCTGCCAAAATCACCACCATCGTCATCATCATCGTCATCATCATCATCATCATCATCATTTTCCTGGTGTATATATCACATAATGAAAGTTAGGAATATGCATTAGGAAACCAGCTAGGAAGCTATTGTTTGGGATGGAACGGAATAACACATAGATCATTATTTTATTAAACATGCTTCACATTCCAAGTACCATGCTTGATGCTAGAGCTTGGACTATAGTCATAAATAGGAAAGTTTCAATCTCAACGAAGCATGGAAAACAGGAAAATACAATATGGCAGAATGGCAACTGCAGCAGAAGGATGCATCAACCTTGATTCGTATTCCATGCATAGTGCATTATGGAGGACAGGTGAAAACTCCCGAGTAGAAGGCCCTACATAGGCAAAGCTACTTCCGCTTAGAGGCTGAAGGAATTACATACTTTCTCTATTCCTTGACTGGTCCTTGATTTTCATTGCTTCTTATCTCCATCCCTGAATAATCTCATTCTGCTTTACAACCGTACTCTGAAGAGATGAATTATTATCCTGGCTGTTGTAGGGAAAAAACTCTTTATGAATATTTTCATGTTTCTGTATGATTGGAGCCTTCTGAGCAAAGAACATCAGCACCCAGGTTAAAGGATGATTGACGGACAACTGTAATGGCCCCAACTGTCCGAAAGTGTAAAGGCAGAGAGCTTCGGAGACATAGACACTTCCTCTCTCCCCTGAAGACATTTGCTTACATGGCAGGATGTTGGAGGAAAGACCTTCTTCCCTCCCAAAAGATGATTTTTAAAAATTGCATAGCAAAAGTCTCTTTATGTCTCTCCAGGGCGATGCAGGGACAGATGGAAAAGCACCCTATATAATCACTGTGTTTCATAATTCTGGGGTTCCTTTTATTTATTTATTTTTTCTTTTTTTGAAATGGAGTCTTGCTTTGTTGCCCAGGCTGGAGTGCAGTGGCACAATCCCGGCTCACTGCAACCTCTGCCTTCTGGGTTCAAGCAATACTCCTGTCTCAGCTTCCCAAGTAGCTAGGACTATAGGCTTTTGCCATCACACCCAACTAACTGGGGTTCCTTTTTTAATGGTACAATACCTATTATATGCACAGCGAGATCTGGTTCTTACTGCACTGCCCAGGAGGTGTTTGGGCATAAGGCATGGATGCAGGCTGCTCTGTGACTAAATAGTCTGATCCATGATCCAGAAGTCTTGTGTCCCTGTTAGAGAGAGAGAGAGAGAGAGAGAGAGAGAGAGAGAGAGAGAGAGTGTAGATCGATAGACAAATAGATAGTTATCATCACAGAGCCTTCACAGTTTCAGACTTAAGTTATCTGGCTACAGAAATCAAGGCTGGACATACATTCTGCTTTCTAGAGTAATTCCTTTGTTCTACTATTTGAGTTTCTGCATGGAGGCCCCCAAAACATAGATCAATCCAACATTATAGAGCATTGGATCTTGCTTCTGCATTCCCTTTAAATACTTACTTCCATTCAACTGATACAATGTCCAACTTAGGCCAAACTGAGAAACACATTTATGGGAAGGAGAGGCAATCCCAGAAGTGTATGTCCTGGCACAGTGACTCCTACCCTAGCTGATGTCCCAAGATCTACTGTAGAAGTGGAATTCTTTATTGTTCTATATGTCCCTTATTATCCATGAGCAAATATGGCAAAGCTCTACCTTCTGCCCCACAAAGGGAGAAAAATCCGAGGACTACTTCATGACATCTCATGCTAAAAACACCGTGCTCTCTGGAGCATTCTCTCCCTTGAGTAACAAACATCGGGTGGGCCAATATGACCTCCCAGCCAGATCCAGCTCTGATTGAGTCTCTCCAGGAGATCATGAGCTTCCTCTGACCCTTTCTGAAAATAGAACAGAGGAGAAGAACTTGCAAATGCTACTTTATTTAACTAACTCATTTTTAATGCCACAAAACGGGAGGAAATTCACACACGAGACCCTCAGAGATAACCACACAGATTTTCCTCTTGATGTTTTTTTATTTTTTTATTTTTATTTTTTAAATCTTCTTACCACCTTTACCTAAGTCCCTTATCTGGTGCATCCCTGGACCCACTAAGCACACAGACACACTAACTCACAGACAAACAGACACACAAACACACACCTCAAGAAACATAATTTTCCGACATGTGATGGAAATACAGTCTCTCTTTTCTTGTGCTCTGCAGGATCTTATGTTTGGGCAGTATGTGAAATATGGATTCCCTATGTCTACACTTTACTGGCTTCATAGAGTGAGAGGGAGTGAAGACCCTGATCTCTTGAGAAAGAGAAGAATGATGGGTGCTACAATCCCAGTTCGGATTTTCCAAGAGTGGAGGCTGCCATCATTTCCTTACAAAACACGGAAGGCAAACACTTTGAAACAGCAAATATGATTTCATTTATTTAGCTTTAAGGGAACACAATTTCACATGAGGAAAGCATTTTTCTCTCATCAGCATGACTTTGACCCTACTCATTTCAAAGTAATGACCTTGGCATCACTGTCTAGGAAGCATGTGATTCTGTCTTCTGTCTGAGTCCTGAACAAGTGGAATTCTTCCCAAATAAATTCTTTTCAAATATGACTGACATATAGTCCCATGATAGGGCAGGAAAGAGGGTTATACTACAAATCACCTCAATAAACTTATGTATTCCAGAAGATTCCTCTTTTGCTTCTGCATTTGAAGTCAGTTCTCTTAAGAAATATGCTTGTGTGCAAGCTTATATTTATAAATTTGAGGAACTTACAATGAAATGTGTTTAATTCTCATTTCATTCATTTTCCTTTCGTTCCTGTCTTCCAACCATTTTCCTTTGAATGTTTAAATGATGGTTAACTATGAAGAAGACCAAAATAGACAAAGTAATTGCCACTCGTTCCTTTGTCTCTCAGTGGCTTGCTGTGCTATAAGTGTATTTAATCTGGACCAATCTGGGGAGGTAAAACCTAATTTAATAGCTATCAATCACAGGCAGCAGGCCTGCAGAAGGAGAAAATAAAAAGGTGGTTCTATTACTCAGTCTTCTCTTAGGAAAAACAAAGTGAAACACTAGACATGCCACATCTTTACAAGATGCCTCCTAATCCCTCTACCAAGTTACACATAATTTGAAACTCTTTGTGTATTCCATTTTCACTTATGTGCCACTACCCTTATATTAAAAAGTATGTGACTGACAGGTTAGCTAAAATATTTATAGGAATTAAATACATTGGGCTTTGTTAGAAAGAAGTAGAGCCACTTGATATGACTTTCAAATGCTAATTAAATAAAACCTCCCTATGTGGAGCTAAAGCAACTGCTTTTCTTAGCCCCAGAATAATGCACATGGCTGTGCCTTCGAGCCTTCTAATGGTGAGATTGTCATCCTGTGTTGTCTGTGAAATCTTTACAGAAGCTTCTCATTTTACCGTGATTAAAACGCCTACGTCGGAAGAGTTCAGTGGTTTACTGACCTGCTTTATCTCTCTGATATTATCATCCCATATCTTTCCCACCCATCTCCTCTTCATTCACTCTGCTCCAGCCTCTCTCCAGCCTGGTTTTACCTCTCCCACACGAGGTGCTCCATCCAGGGTCTTTGTTTTGTGTCCATTTGTGTTTGTACGTGTGTGTGTAGTGAGACCATTTAAAATGAGAACTACTCTCTTACCTTTTTATTTGTTTATTTGGTTTGTTTGTTTGAGACAAAGTCCCACTCTGTCACCCAGGCTGGAGTACAATGGCACACTCTCAGCTCACTACAACCTCTGCCTCCCGGATTCAAGTGATTCTCTTGCCTCAGCCTCCTGAATAGTGGGGATTACAGGCATGCACCACCACACCTGGCTAATTTTTTTTTTTTTGTATTTTTAGCAGAGATGGGGTTTTGCCATGTTGGTCAGGCTGGTCTCGAACTCCTGACCTAAGGTGATCTGCCTGCCTCAGCCTCCTAAAGTGTCTCTTACCTTTTTAAATATGCAATATTTAATTGTGCAATATTATTTACTAAAGGCACAATGTTGTACAACAGATCTCTAGAGCTTATTCATTTTTACTGACTCTTTCTGTCCATGGACAGAAGGTAGCTCCTCATTTTCTCCTTCCTCCAGCCCCTGGCAACCACCATTCATTCCACTCTTTGATTCTATGAATGTGATTACTCTAGGTACCCACATATAAGTGGAATCATGCAGTATTTGTCTTTCTGTAACTGTATTTCTTCACTTATATAATGTCCTAAGATTCCTTCAAATAGAGTAGAATTATCATTACCAGAGGCTGGGAAGGGTAGTGGGGACTGGGGGGGAATGGGGATGGTTAATGGGTACAAAAATATAGTTAGGTAGAATGAATAAGATCTAGCATTTGATAGCACAACAGGGTGACTATAGTCAGCGATAATTTGTTTTACCTTTCAGAATAACTGAGACAGTACAATTAGAATGATCATTAAAAAAAGAAATGATGAATGCTTGAGGAGGTGAACACCCCATTTACCCTGATGTAATTATTTTGCATTGTATGCCCGTATCAAAATATCTCATGTTCCCCATAAATATATACACCATGTACCCATAAAAATTAAATATTCAAAAACGAAAAAAAATTAAAGATTCATTCAGGTTGTCACAAATTACAGAATCTCCATTTTAAAGATTCAATAATATTCCATTGTATGTACCACATTTTCTTTACCCATTCATCTATTGATGGACACTTAGATTGTTTTCACCTCTTGGCTATTGTGAATAGTGCTGCAATGAACATGGGAGTGCTAATATGTCTTTAAGATCCTATTTCAATTATTTTGGATAGATACCCAGAAGTGAATTGCTGTATCATATGGTAGTTCTAGTTTTAATTTTTGGTGGTTCTTCCATAATGTTTATCATAGCAACTGCTCTCTCAGTGGTATTTTCACAGGAGCCTGAGAGGGTTTCAATTTCTCCACACCTTTGTCAACACTTGTCTTTTGTTTTCTGTCATAATAGCCATCCTGATACATGTGAGGTGATAAGTCATTGTGATTTTGTTTTGCATTTTCCTGACGATTAATGACTATGGACATTGTTTTATATGTCTGGTAGTCTTTGCACTTTATATTTACTCTCTCTGAATACTTTTTTTCTCTAAGATATGTATACATCTCCATTACCTTCTTTGGTTGTCACAATCTCATTGAGACTGTCCTGACCTCTCTGCCTATAATTGCAATAAAACCACCTCTAGTACTTTCTGTTTCACTTCGCTGCTTTTTTTTCATAGAACATATCACCATCTAACCTACTCTATATTTACTTATAGATTTTGTTTATAACTTCGTCTGCTAGAATGTAAGGCCAAGATTTTTTCGTTAATGTTGTATGTTTACACTACTGACTGACACAGGTAGGCGCAGGATAAATATTTGCTGAGTAAATAAATGAATGGACATAAAAATGGTCTATTCTGCAGAAGCTGTAAGTAATTTCAGAAGGACTTGGAGTGCAATGGGACTTGGTTAAAGGTGATTTGGGGGAGAGACTAATAACCCTGTGATAAATAGGTTGAACTGCTGCAGACTGCAATACAACAGTCCAGACACTACGTAAACTCTAACTTTCCTCAGCTGTTGAATATCTGGGTTCTTGTCAGGGACTGAAATAAGAACCAGGGTAAAGGAGCTGAAGATTCATTCCTTCCTTTATTGATGCCTCCTAAAAGAACTGGGCAATGTGTAACACTCTAGGGATGTGATGCTGAATGGGATCTAGTTTCTGTTCTTACTGAACTCATAGTGTGCTGGAAAAACAGATTATAAAACAGTTCATTGCAGTGCAACACTTCCAATGGGATGAGTGCTGTATGAGCAAAGTTATGGGGAAGAAAAGAAGGGTCAGTAAACTGACCTGCCTGTAGAGATTTGAGAGGGCTTTACAAAGGGAGTTAAATTTTATCTGGATTTTTTTAAGGTGCTTTCAGTTACAAGTAATGGAAAACTCAACTCAATTAGGTTTAAGCAATTAAAAGCATTTATTGGTTCATGTAGCTAAAAACACCCAGAGGTAAAGCAGACTTCAGGGCTAGGGATCAAAGTTCCATGGCCATTTCTCGATGAATTTCCTGAGTCTGGCCTTTTCCATGTGGCAGTTCCAACCTCAGGCTAGCTTAGCTCAGAGCTTGGAAATGGTTCTGTCAGTACCACGTCTCACATCTACTTACCCAAATGCCACTTTGTCTACATCAAGAGATAGCCTCCCCCTAACAACCAAATAAAAATATGATGGTTAGTCTAACTTGACCACCTGAGGCCCCTGCCAATTCTGTAACCAGTTATTGTAGCGAGGAAATGCCATCAGTGAATCGACATATATATGGGCTACTTGCCAGTCCTGCACATAACCCTGGGGCAAGGAGATATATCAGTGTTCTCTGGCTTATAGCAGTGAAGCTCCCCATGAGGCAATGTGTCATGTTCACTCGTATCTAAACACAGAGTAGCTACATGAATGGAAAAGGGGTAGAGGAATGCTTGTATACCAATGTCAGCATGACCTACAATCTTAAAGGATGCAGTTTTCCAGGGAATAATGGAGAAAAGTCATGTTAAAAGTAGCAGAACACCATATAAAAATAACATAGAAATATAAAAGACATGCACCATTGTGGAAAATTTTGTTAACCAAGAAAGCTGGTGGAGTTTCTGGAAATAAAACCCAGTATGAGGCTATAGACAGATTTAAAAGGCATCTACATATCATAGAAACAAATGAGATGGTTCTGAGCATAATTTCACGTTTGGATCTTTTAAAATCAAATACACATATAAAAGCAATTGATTGCCAGTAATCAGCAAGGTATGAAGAAATTCACAGCAGCATAAGTTATGGTCTCTCCCTGTTTTCCAGAAGACAGTCAAGTCAATTAACCAAAGTACTAATAAGTGGCTAATCCAGAGTTCTTCACTGCCAAGCCGTGTGTCACCAACTCTTAATTTAGAGGTCAGATGAATTTCTGTGAGGAACTGAGGTAGCGGAAATCTTCAAGAAAGAAGGAAGAATGTGGAGAAAGCTTGGAAAGGGAATCCATGTGGAATCCATGGAAAGGATCAGAGGGCTTTTTCATGAGATGCAATGGGATTGCAGGTTTTCAAGCAGCAGGTTAGGTAAGAACATGGTATGAGCAGGAACAAAGGGGAGAATGACTGTTGGTTGTGTGTATGATAAGCAGCTGTCAAAGAGCTGCAAAATGGTTAGACTAGAGGCTTGAGTGTTTCCAATCCAGGCTCTGGACAATTCATTTCTCTTACACTTCATTTTGTGATTTGTGAGTGAGGGTAAGCATCCCTTTCTTACATGGTAGAGTACTTCAGAGCTAAGAGAAATTGAGTATGTCAAGTGCCCCATATGTGGGGATAGTTTATTATCAGTACACTGTAGCTCTTCCTCTTCCTCCTTTGATGAGGATGCTGGAAGGAGCTTTATGATGAAAATGAATGAATAGAGGGCCAGATTTTAACTACTTAATGTGAAAGAAATAGAAAACAAAAACTGGTAAGATAATTCTGACTTCTTTTATTTTTTTGAGACAGGATTTTGCTCTGTCACCCAGGCTGGAGTGTAGTGGCATGGTCACGGCTCACTGCAGCCTCAACCTCCTGGGCTCAAGTGATCCTCCCACTTTGGCCCCCCAAGTAGCTACGACCACAGGCACATTCCTCCATATGCCTGGCTAAGTATTTGTTGTTGTTTGTTTGTTTATTTGTTTTGGGGACAGATGGAGTTTTGCCATGTTGTCCAGGCTGGTCTCAAACTCCTGGGCTCCAGCGATCCACTCATCTTGGACTCTTACAGTGCTGGAATTACAGGTGTGAGCCACTTTGCCTGGCCAACTCTGACTCCTTATTAACAGGAACTGAGGAAAGACATTTTCTTTGGTCTTCACTGTTTCTGTTAATATCAGTGGTATAGAGCTTCATTTACTTTCTGTAACATTGTTGAGAACCATCAGCCAAAGGTTCATGGGTAGATTTTCCATCATTATTGATTCCAGGGTATCATAAGCAAACCAACTCACTGGCCAAATATTGATCAATGGCCCTCACTATCCGAAACTTTGCTTTCCTGCTATTTTTAGTAAATATCAACAAACCCCTCCCAAGAAAGCATCTTGACAATTATATCAAAGTTCAGTTTACATCAACACAAACTCTTTGCCCCTTTTCCAGCCTCAAGACATCTGTTACCCTAAATTTCACTGTCTAAAATCGAACCTCTCTTCCTAAGCACCTAAAGATTTTTCTCTAAGGCAGCACCAATTAGTCACTCTAGCTCAAAAAATGTGATATCGTCTTTGAATGAATAATTCCTGGCATTTATAGGCTTCATCTCTTTTATTTCTCTATTTCTGCTGCCATCGCCTTTCTCCAGGTCACCTCTACCTTGAAAGACTAAAATAGACCCTGTCACCTTTCAATGTTGTCTGTCTGTGGGCCATCCAATCCCTTTGTCAATGTTGCCAGACCATTATTGTCAAGATAGTACCCTCATCCCAACATTTGCCACTTCAGGTACCTACAGGATATCTGAAAGGTCAGAAAACATAGGATAAATTTCTTCTTAAATAACATGCTTTTATTAGTTATTCATTGCTGCAAAAATAAGTACCACATAACTCATTAAAGTAATAAGCACTGATTATAATGCACAGTTTTACATGGGTCAGGAATTCAGAAATGGCCTGGCTGGGAGGTTCTAGCTTGGTGTTGTTGATGAGGTTGCAGTTAAGGTGTTGGTCCAAGCTTCTGCCACCTACAGGCTTAACTGTGGCTGGCTGATCCACTCCATGGTTCACTCACATGGCTAACAAGGTGGTACTGGCTTCCAGCAGGCGGCCTCAGTTCTACTATGTGGGTTTTTCCATAGTGTTGCTTGAATGTCTTCACAACATGAAAGCTGGCTTCCCCCAGAGACAGTGATGCAGGAATAAAAACCAGGCAGAAGCTACATCCCGTTGATAACCTTGCAAGTCATAGAATACTAATTCTGCCACATTCTATGGTTCCAAAGAGATCATTAAGTCTGACCTACATTCCAGGGGAGGGGAAGCAAGCATCACCTTCGGAAGGCAAGACCGTCAAAGAATTTGCAGACCTATTTTAAAACACTACAACTTTAATCACAATTTCTAGTAATATGCTTTATATACTTTTTTTTTACAGTCTCCAGTATCTCTTTAGGTAGAACACTTTTGAATTCAAAGCCATGGGTCTCATTGTTAATTTGAACAAAATATAGTAAGTATACTATTATTTTCCATGTCTTTCTAGGCTTTTTAAACTGCAGCGTATTTACTGTACTCTTGTAGAAGGAGTGCCATCAACTGCAATTGGTACAAATTGTGCTTATTTTTCTACTCTTTTCACCTTCCCAAAATATGTTCCCATTCAACCAGGCAGGTCTTCCTACTCTTCTCATGCTCATTGTTTTTCATGCTGCTTCCATGGCTTTACAGAGACTCTTCCTCTTCACTTTGGTCTGGCATTCAAAACCCTCAGGACTGATGACAGGCAAACTAGAGTCTCAAATTCCCCATGAAAAGTTGACTCATATCTCTGTCATGCATGGTCCCCTCGGTTCCCATCACTCATACACTCACATACATTTATTTTTACCTTATTATATTCAGTTCAGCACCATTTTATCGACCCCTTTTTTCCTAACGATGTATTTTATAGCAAGCACTCATTAAACATTCGTTGCACGACAGAATGAATATTAGATTAAAATATTTCATGTAACTCAATTATCCAAAGTATATTATTTCAACATGTCTTCAATATAACGTTTCTAATAACATATTATTTTTTCTTTTCTGCACTGTTTATAAATGTTGCAGTTTTTTTTTACCTATTTTAATTCATACGGTAAATTTTCAGTACAGATGCTTGATCTATATTGAAATTTTACAAAATTTACAGTTCAGAAAAGCGGATCCACAAACATAGTATTCAAAATAATACTTGAGGCTGGGTGCATGCTTGTAATTCCAGTGCCTTGGGAGCATCACTTGAAGCCAGGAGTTTGAGACCAACCTGGGAAACATAGTGAGACCCCTCTCTCTCCAAAATAAAAGTTTTTTTTTTAATTAACCAGATACGGTGGCACACACCTGTAGTCCCAGATACTCAGGAGGCTGAGGTGGGGAGATTGCTTGAGCCCAGGAGGTCAAGGTTGCAGTGAGCTATGATCATGCCATTGCATTCCAGATTGAGTGACAGAGCAAGACCCTGTCTCTAAAAAAGAAAAAAAAAAGTAAAAAAAAAAAAATACTTGAAGATTTCCTAAAACTAAATGTGTTCCTTTTTTAAATTTAAATATAAATCAAATAACATAAAAATTAAGTTTCTCAGTCTCATTGGCCACATTTAAAGTGCCCAATAGCAGTATGGGGCCTGTGGTTGCCATTTTTGATGGTGAAACCCAAGATCATAGAAGAAAGAAACAGATTTGGGATGTCACTGGTTTGTGAACTAACCTTTACTAAAAGTATTACTTAAAAGTGAAATAGTAGAAAGAAATACAGCTTGTGTCAACACTATATCTGATCAGACTCCACTAATGAAATTTCCTCAGCAAGTCACTGTAACGAGAATCACACCAGGCTTTCTTCTGATCAAGACCCACAACTTGGTTGTTGAATCTAAAAGAAATATAATTCCAAGTCTAAACATAACAGAGCAAAGTAATTTGGCTTTAATAACATTTCTCAAAAAAAGTCTAAAAGATTAATTAAATTGCATCGCATTGAAACCATTGAATTGAAACAATTGCACTGAAAACAATTACTTTGCAATGAAACACAGCAAAACATCCTGAAACCTCTCTCCTCAAACCTTCACACCACAGGAGCTGTCCCTAATGTCACTACTCTACTCTTTTTCTCCTTCTGAAACTCTCTCTCAAAATCCTTAGCCTATATTTCCTTGGCTTCTCTTTCTCCTCTGTGCCTCCTTGCAGAATCTTTATAATTTACGTTGCTCTAAATTCATTCTTGCAATTTGTCTCTTTGAACATTCTCCTGATTAACAAAACAGGCTACCCTCAATAACCACTTGACACTGAGTTTTCCTTGGAGGGCATAAAATTATGACAAAGAATTTGGGAAGGCTCTGAATGTCAATATTTCTATATTATCATATTACTAGATAATACAAATCTTAACTTTGTTGCTCCTAGAAGACACTTATTGACCTTTGGTTTAAAAATACATATAAATAGTTGCACAAGATTTTGAAATGGGCCAAAAATATTGGATGTCTTCAATGTCTCCCGGCTTCGTTTGGTTTTCTGATTCTATAGTGCCTTTGTGTGTTTTGAGCTATTTTCTAACTCTGTAAATTATCCATAGAAAGACAGCTGTGGCCTAGAGAGATTCAGTTGTTTATTTTTTTGGCCTGTGGATATTGATCAGTTTGGCCAATGTTGCAATGAATGAGCAAATTTATTTCAGCATTCCTGATAGCCTATATCTGTATAATTATTTGAAGTTTCCTTACAACTGACTATAACTTTTATTCTTTTTCTCCTTAACTGTACGAATTGAAAGAGGGACGGCTTGTCTACCAAAAAGCAGGACTTTCCCAATTACATTAGATTATCTGACTAAAATAAAAAGTGGCAATGGAAATGAAGGAATGTATACTTGTAAATTTTTAGGGAGTTCAAAATGTGCAATAGTGTATTAGTTAAGAGTTTAGGTTCTGGCACTAAACTGATACCAATTCTAGCTTAGCCAACAAAGCTATGTGAATTTGTTTAAGATATGTAGCTGCTCTCACCCTGAGTGTATTAGAACTTACAATGTTTATTTATTCATTGATTCATTCACTCAACAAACATCTGCTGAGTACATAATTTACCCCAGACACTGTTCAAGGCTGTGGAACACACAGTGAAAAAAAGAGACAAATTTCCTACTTCATGGCACTTACGTTCCCTTGGAAAAGACTAACAATAGTTAATAAATGTATTAGGAAATGCCCAGCAATTATGAGTAAAATGAGGAAGAATAAAGATATAGAGGGAAGTTACTTTGGATAGGGCTAACCTGGATGGTTTATTTATGGAGGGTGCATTTGTTGAGAGATTTGAATGAGGTGAGCCTGCCATGTGACTCTCTGTGGGGGAAAGTTCTCTAGGCAGAGGGAATTGTATGAGTAGAGCCAAGAGGCATACTAAATAAAACAAAGCAAAATATAAATTTAGAGTCCAATCTTGCTAGAAGGCAGTAAACACAGAAAAGATGAGAGGAGATCCTTGTCACTCCATATATCATTGGGGTCATAAAAATCATTTAAGGTCTATGTTGAACTTTGAATGTATCTTTTCTCTATGCATAATGTTGGAAAATATTGATTCACTAAGTTATATACATTTCCAAGTGTTATCAAAGTTTTTATTCTATGATATCAAAAATCAGTATTTATTAAAATAACCATCAACCTAAAAGTCAGTAAAGACTTGAAGTATCGCAAAACTGCCAAGCCCCTGGTAGCAGATATGAGTTTTCCAAAATAATTTTTGCCTGAAAGCTCAGATTTCATCATTAGTCACCAATACTCTCAATTGTTTCCTTGAAGGTACAGGCTTACTTTGCCCATCTTTAAGAAAATGCTGCCAAATATCTGAGTCTGAATAACTATAGTTTGCCAGTTACTCTCTCAAGTAAAAATATTGGCTCTTGAACAAGATGGCTAATTCAGCACAAAACTCAATTACATCAGCGCTTTTCCTTGAGATAATTGTCATATTTATGTAGGCAATGGGATTATCTTATGTATCTCTCCCATTTTGTCACAAAGAATATTATAAAGATGAGCTCGAGTTGTGATTTAATAAAAGTCATAATTTGTATTTCTTTGTTATGTATATTACTAATTGAAACTGGCCTATTTGCTTTTTGCCCGTGGGTGATGGTGAGGAACACAGTGGTTACTAGTGCTGTTGGATGCCACTGCTACAATGCTAGCAGTTAGAAAATATTCCTATATTGTTGATGCTATTATTTATGCCTTTTGCACTATTAGATTAGGAGGAAGAGATAGGAGAGGGTTTTAATGCCTCTCTTTTAAAGAGTTTGACATTTTTCCCCAAAAATAGTCTTTAAAAGTTCAGTAAGTTTCCCTTTCCTCAGCCACACATTATCTACTTAGCTGCAAGAGGCTGAGAAGCATTGACTTTCAGCTAGAGAGCAAGGCCCCTCTGTCTTTACAGTTTAAAAGATGACAGGGCCAGGTGCAGTGGCTCATGCCTGTAATCCTAACACTTTGGGAAGCTGAGGCGGGTGGATCACCTGAGGTCAGGAGTTCGAGACCACCCTGACCAACATGGAGAAACCCCGTCTCTACTAAAAATACAAAATTAGCCGGGCTTGGTGGTGCATGCCTGTAATCCCAGCTACTCAAGAGGCTGAGGCAGGAGAATCGCTTGAACCCGGGAGGCGGAGGTTGCAGTGAGCCAAGATCGCGCCATTGCGCTCCAGCCTGGGCAACAAGAGCAAAACTCTGTCTCAAAACAAAAATAAATAACATAAAATAAAAGATAACAGGCCACTAGCTGTGATGGACTGAGACCCCCTGATGATGAGATGGAGCAACCTCAGACTGCCCCAACAAACTATATGCAGTTTACGTATTTGAAGCTAATACTTGGACTAACAGAAATAGCAATGATAATGATAATGGCTGATATTTATTAGGTCCTTCCATGTGTCATGCATGATCCTGGGTGTTTAAAAGATGTTATTTCTTTGACTTCTCAGGAAGCATACAGAGGAAAAGCAAGTTGCTGAACTAGAAAGTGGCATGTAGTCACTTCTGTGGGAATCCACAGACTGTGGTCTTCATCCTTATCACCTTAAGCACTGCCTTGCCAAATATACTGGGCTCCAATAATAGGAAAGAAATACCTGCTGACATGTTTTAGAGGTTCTAGTTTAAAGGACAAACTATCAGAGGTTTTTTTTTTTTTTAGTTATGTTAAAGACAGAATTACTCAATGATACACAATAAGGATGCACAATAAGGAAGATTTTATTCATGACTATTGTGATGGGTATAGCTACCACAGCAATGAGATTTTTGCAGTCGGGGAGAGAGACTGAGCTCAACTCCAAACATGGCATGGGAAAGTGGGGATTTAAATTCAAGGAGCCAGGGTTAGGTGACATGTTAGTGGACGGAAAATTACTAAGAACTTCAGGGAGATGGGATTCTGGCCAAACCACCCTAACAAGTGTCTTGCTGAAGGCAGGCCAGGGTGATCAGACCTGGGGGAGGTCAGAGGATGGAGGATGAGATTAGATATTGAGGGGATGATCAGATGAACCCAGAGTGTGAGTGGAGTGTTCCTTCTAAACTGACATCAAGGTTCTTGCTAAAACTGGTTTTTACAAGGAAGTGCACAGATAGGCCTAGGAGAAGATCAAAAGCCTGACTAAAGTTTGGTCAAGCAAAGAATTTTTGTCAATTATAAAGCTATTAAAAAAGATTTAGTTATCCTAGAACTAATGTCATAGTGTAGTTACCAGTTAATTCTTGGATATGTAGCAAATCATATGCAGTTGCCATCTGTCCCAGACTAATATTTAACCATCATTCCAGAATTTTTTTCTCACTAAAGTAATGTATACAATTTACTTATTGGTTG
Organism: Gorilla gorilla gorilla; assembly: GCF_029281585.2. Taxonomy (NCBI): domain Eukaryota; kingdom Metazoa; phylum Chordata; class Mammalia; order Primates; family Hominidae; genus Gorilla; species Gorilla gorilla. Next base: position 29,590,262 of record NC_073227.2, on the reverse strand, counting down.
GTTTATAACATAATAGCTTTTAATTGCTTTAACATTCTTAGAATTTGTCTACAATCCTATATAATAATACTTTTTTATATTAGATGTTGAATAAATCATTGAAGATTGTTAATATGCTATGTATACGTGTACATGTTTATAAAAATATGATGTGTATGTGTAAGCTCATATTGTGTGTGTGTGTAAGTTTAGAATACTTGGGAATAGAAAAAATACTCAAAGTCTAAATTACATCCAGAGGCATCATAAGGCAGTAAGGAAGGTAGATATGGATGAGGTTATATCACAGAGATGGAGATGCAGTCAACCATAGATATTTACTAAGCAGTTGCTAAGGAACTAGAAGTGTTCTAGACTTGAGGGAATGGAAGAGAATAAAATAAATTCCTGCTATCAAGGAGCTTGTATTCTAAAAGAAGCAGGAAAAAAATAATAAACAAGTAAAATTTTTTGTTATAGTAAGTACTATGAAAAATGAAGCTGGTGGGTGAGAACAGAGAGTAATGAGGATGCAAGGGACAAATGTATTGGATGATATCTGAGTTATTTGGAGAAGCAAGCTACTGATATCTGCTGGGAGAGCCCCCCCAGGCAGAGGAAACTGTGAGAGTAAGAACCACACGTGGGAGTGTGCTTGGAGCATTCAAGGAACAGCAAGAAATCCAGCATGGCTACTGGAAAGTGTGGGCTACGGTTTGAATGCCTATGTCTCTTCAAAATTCTAAGGTTGGAACCTAATCTCTGGTGTGGCAGTATTAAGAGGTGAGGCCTTTGGGAGAGTGATTAAGTCATGAGTTCTCCACCCTCATGGATAGGATTAGTGCTCGTATAAAAGAAGCAGAACAGAGCACCTTAGTCCCTTTTTGCCTCTCTGGTCTTCCTCCATGTGTGGACACAGTGTTTGTCCCCTCCAGAGGAGAAACAGGGCACCCTCTTGGAAGGAGAGCATGGGTCCCCACCAGAAACTGAATCTGTTGCACCTTGATCTTGGACTTCCCGGCCTCTAGAAATGTGAGAAATAATTGTCTATTATTTATAAATTATGCAGTCTGTGGTATTTTGTCATAGCAACAGGAATTGATTAAGGTATTAGGTGAAGGACACGGAAGTCATTCTATTAGGTTACAGAGATGATGCAGAGTGGATCATGTGGAAATTTTAAATTTTATTCTAGATGAAAAGTGGAGGAATGAGGTTATACTCAGTGTCAAATGGAAGACTGACAAGATCTGGCACGTATTTTTAAAGGATAGATCTGGCCTCTTGGGAAAGACTAGACTGTAGGTGGCAAAACCATCAGTAAGGCCACTTCTCAGGAGCCTATTTCAATTGTATGGAAGTGAGAAGATGGTGACATTGACTAGGACGATAGCAGTGGAAATTGGTTATAGGTTCCAGATATATTTCAAATATAGCCAATATAATTTCAATGGGTGTGGATATGGACAATAACAGAGATTTAAGGACAGCCCTTGGGGCCTTCCAGGATGTAAAGTTATTTAAGCTTATACTTAATAAATAATGGAGACTGAGAAGAAACACCCTGGAGACAGAAAGCTTTGCCAAGAGTATCTTACTGTATCCAGGGGAAGAAGATATTTCAAGGAAGAAACAGTTACCAACTCCCAAATGCTGCTGATCAGTTCAGTAAGATAAGGACTAGTAAAAGTCTTTGGTGATGATGACAATGTGGTGTAGACCACAGTCTCACTGGAATGGGCTTGTGGGCTCAGGAGTGCCTAAGAAGGGATGCCAGAGCAAAAGAACTTAATTATAAAGAACATAGGACATCTCAGTGTACACAGGGATGAGGGGACCCATGGAAGTCTTTTGTTTTTTTAAAAAAATAGGATGTATTATAGAATGCTTATATGCTAATAATCCAGTGAAGAGGGAAGAATAATGATGAAGAAGAGAGTAGGTACATCATTCAGAGGAGGTGGGATCCAGAGAACAGTGAAAAAGTAGGCCTAAGATCAGATCCTGGTTGTGCATCTATGACCAGAGAGAGCAAGCTGTGTAAGCAGGTACAGGTGAGACATTTGGTGGTGGGATTGTGTGGATGTTTCATGCTGAAGGTTTCATTGCAGAGCTGAAAACTTTAGAAAACAGCAGTAAAGGGCAAGAGCAAAAGGAAGAGAGTTAGCCTATGAATACAACTACCCTTGTTAGGAAACCAGCAAAAGAATGGAGTTATTCCCGCCTACAAGGAAGCCTTGGGGAATTGACAAGGCCTGTTAGCAGCTAAATGCTTTGTCTTTCTCTATGAACATAAGTCCAGGATGAGCTATTCCTATTCTGTGTTACCATTTGGTATAATATCCACAACTGTGATAATATGAAGAGACAAAGTATTACACGGACTCATTTTTCTATTTACGGAAGAAATAGTTATTTATGCTTCCACTGAAGAAATCTGAATTTGCAACCATGAGTGTATTATCATTTTTGAATAACTCCACTTCCTTAAAAAATATAGCACTAAGGTTTGGGGAAATTGAAGTACATGCAGAGAATCCACCTAGCCAGTGAATTTGAAGAAGACAAATAATTTTTTCTCATTCTGCATTTCAAAGGAGTTAAGAATGTGTCTACCATAAGTAACCTGGAGGAGAAAGTATATGCGTTTTAGAAGTTGAATTGCATCAAAGACCCTTTAATGCCTCATTCAAGTTAATAGGACATTTCTTGCTTTTTCATCCAGGATATGCTAAAGATTCATTTCCTTGCATGTGAAAGTGTGTGCTTCAGGGAAAAGTCAAAATCAGCACCATTCTTTCACTATTAAAACATCAGGGGCTAGAGGTATAAATAGCATGGGCTTTTGGAAAATATAGACCTGACTTCTTCCTTCATTAAAGGACTTTCCTCATGCTTGCCTAGAACCTCTGTTTTCTAGAGCTTGCCCTCCCTTGAGAAAGGCCCCAGAATCTTGCTAAATTATATAATGGGCTCACAACGTAAGTATAGGGAATGTGCTATGAATTAGCACATCAGACTCATTTTCACTGATAACCTGATTTTACACTGTACATCTCATTGCAGATGGGATACTCTGCTCCTTAATTCCCTGTTGCTGGCTTTTTCTCAGCAAATCAGTCCAAGTGTTTTAAGAATCTGAAAGGGATTTTTTTTCTTGCTACATTTATATCTGAAATAGGGAAATATCAATTTACCCCAAGTTCAGCAGACTCACATTCAACATGGGCAAATTAACTTGCTGCTGAGTTTTCTGAACAGTGGCACCTTAATAGGTCTGCCCCAGAAAAAGACAAATGGAAGTGTTTGGGGAGCCCCTTGGGTTTCCCATTGTACATGGGCATAGGAGATTTGTAAAATGGGACAGTCTTTACAAATCGTCATTCCTTAAAGAGAAAGTCCATGTTTTTCCTTATTTGAGAAATATCCAAATGAGATTATTCTAGACTGATGGAGAATGGAAAATAAACTTCAGCTGTATATTTTTCCCCTGGTACTCTTTAATAGAGAACAAAATCAGGACATAAAGCATGCTAGTTTAATGGCCTTTAGTAGGTGAGGAAGCTTGGATTCTAGAGTCAACCTCATTGATTTCTTTTTTGGCTGAGAGCAGTGGCACGATGTCAGCTCACTGTAACCTCTGCCTCCTGGATTCAAGCGACTCTCCTGCCTCAGCCTCCCGAGTAGCTAGGATTACAGGCCCCCACCACCATGCCCAGCTAATTTTTGTATTTTTAGTAGAGACGGGGTTTCACCATGTTGGCCAGGCTGGTCACAAACTCCTGACCTCAAGTGATCCTCCCACGTTGGCCTCCCAAAGTACTGGGATTGCAGGCACGAACAACCATGCTGAGCATAACTTCATTGGTTTCTAGTCCCAGATCTGCAACTATCACCAGTTACCTGATCTCACATTTGTTCTGTCACCTACAAAATCAGGGGCTTGCTTAAAGGTCTCTTCCAGCTTTAAAATTCTACATATTTGCTGAATGCAACTCTTATAGAATTTTAATTATATATTCATGAGCCCTAACCAATCCAGCACCAGTTGGATGCTTGGTCACACCCCCATTAATAGATTTGCACTTGATGCCAATTTGATAAACAACGTCATAATTACTAGAAAAGCAGGAGAAAAGAAGGAAGAAAGAAAGAATGAATAGAAGAGAAGAGAAGAGGAAGGGAGGGGAGGGGAGGGGAGGGGAGAAGAGAGGAGAGGAGAGGAGAGGAGAGGAGAGGAACAGAAAGAAAAATAGGAAATGGCAAGAGGACGTGTGTTTGAAATGACCACTCCCACCCACCCCACATACTATACCTCTCCACCAAGGTCTAGCTCAACTCCCACCTTTTTCAGAGTTGGCCTTTCCCCCCACCATCCATACTAATCCATCAGGCATTACAGTTATCTTGTTGTCTTTGCCTATATTTGTTCCTCTGGACATATTAGAGCCTTTAGAAGAGGGCAATTAGGACCTTTTCACCCACGCTCCCCTGCAATGTTCTGCACAATATCTGCAAATGCCTAATGGAATACAATGAATTAAACTGAACTCAGACTGGGTCATGATTGACATAGAGGCTGTTGCTACCTCTTTCCTTACTGGATGAATTCCAGGACTTGAGGTTGAATCCAAGGAAGAGATGGGATCAGAGCAGGAAAAAGGGATTTGGAACACCAGCTTGATAAATATATTGCCTTTTCTCTATGACATTGTAATAACTAACTAGCTCTTCTCCTCTACAGGAAAGTATATACAACACCTTACTACTTCTTATGACAGCACCTGTCTCTGTGCTATTGTCATGGGTCTCTCTCCTTTCTCTACTGGCCCTGCTCCACGTCTAGAAATAGCTTGCTGTATGATTAGAATTAGAATTGTCAGATTTTCCTAATATTGCATAGGAAATGTTTATACTGCTACTTGGGAGGCTGAGGCAGGAGAATTGCTTGAACTTGTGAGGTGGAGGTTAGGTTGAACCGAGATCGTGCCACTGCACTCCAGCCTGTTCGACAGTGTGAGACTCCATCTCAAAAAAAAAAAAAAGTTATTCACTGTTTATCTGAAATTCAAATTTAACCAAGCCTCCTGTAGTTTATCTAGCAAGCCCAGTTAGTACTTAAGTGACTTAAAAGCCAGTTCAAACTGGCTTCAACAAAAACAAAAAAATAAACCCACAATTTCTTGGCCCACATAACTGAGAGGCCCAGGTGGTAGTTCTGGGCTTCAGGTAGAACTTAATTTAATATGTCATTAGGAATCCATTTAATCTCTCAGCTCTGGCTTCTACTCTAATGGCTTTATTTTTCTGGCTTCACGTGGTGCTAGGTGGTTGCAGACAATGCCTGCATCACATCCTGTGAGGGTCAGTCTCAGTGGGGAAGAGCAGCTACCTCCTGGCCAGTGGCTTCAGAAGAAGCGGCCTCATGCCTCATTGGCCCTCCTTGGACCACATGCCCTAACAGAACCTACACCCTGGCCAAGGCAACACCATGCTCTGAGTGGTTAGACTTCTGAGCCACATGCCTCAACCTGGAAGCCCCCTGGAGAGGCCTGGGCTTGTGGTGGGAGAGTAGTTCCCTACAATCTAGATTGAGGTGCTAACGTGAGAAGGAAAGATGGATGCTGTGTGATAGAAGCAAAAGGAAAAATACAAAAAGAAAACCCTTTTGCCACACTATGTGTTCCTAAACCATGTAATTATTTTTTAAACAGATTTTGAAAGATATGACAGTAGTCGCTGTAGGCATTAATTCCTATTTTCCTAACTAGCAACTCCATTTACCCAGTCAACTTGCTTTAATTTGATTGATCAGTTTACACAGGTATAAAAAGAACTAGTAAATAAGTGATTTCTTAAGTCTTTTCTAGTCTAAAATTCTCTAGCGCTATGAATGATAGCAAGAAGGAGATTACGAGAGAGAAAAAGTGAGAGAGAAAGAAAGAGAGAGAGGAATTCCAGTGTGCTTTTTGTGTTTGGGATCAAAATGCTGGTGCTAGAAGCATGGTCCACAGTAAAAATGGAATATGAGTTTTATTGATACTAACTATTCACTGTGGGTAGTTTGTACTCTGCTTTTGTAGATTCTCTACAGCTATTTAAAGAATAAATTTCACTCTGTATGCAAATGTACATGTGCATGTGTATGCATTAAAATTATTGCTTAATCACTGACACCAAGTTGATTTTTCTCTTCAAATTAATTTATGGGAGAGCAAAACAAAACTGAACCCTCAGAGGAATAATCAAACTCTTGTATTTTTATTTCAACATACCATACCATTAAAATGACACAGGTCACCTTTGTACCATTGGGATTAACAGCAATTTGTGAGCTTTTGAAAGCCCTTTGAAATTTTCAGATTAAAGGAATTAAGTTCAATTTTAACGTAATGAATCTAACTACTGGTTTTTCTGAACATTCAAATTAAGAAGAAAGGCAACGTCTCCTCTTCCTACCTTCAGATGTCTTTTAATTTGTGCACTTACCGCAGAACCTTCAAGTTCAAAGGCAGTTTTCATCATTTTAGCTTAAATTCTGGGAAAACATACCTGAATAGACTTACCCAGACTTAACCTTGACCAAAAAGCAAACAAACAAACAAACAAAAAAGAGTCCGACAGGCCCCAGCCTCAGCTAAACCTATAAGGAACTTGTGAGGTCTGACTTTTCAGCCTCATTCAGCTATGTCCCCAAATCATCTCTGCAGGAAGTGACCCCATGGTGTGTGTGACTGTGTTTCCTTCCAGTTTTTGGAAAATTGCTTAAGTAAGAGCTGACGAGATTTTCTGTACCCAGTCATCTTAGAATAACATGTCATTTTTATGACTTTTAATCATATAGTCCATCACCCACCTTCAATCCCTTTTAGGGAAAAATGGCATACTCAAGGGCAGCGAACTATTGACAACAGGAGCCCCCACTTATGTATTGACTTATAGTCCCCATTCTTTCATAGCAAAAGTGATCAATGGTCTACTGCCGTATTTAGCTTTTTGATAGCATCATCAAATTCATTAAACTAACTCTAGATCATTGGATCAGGCAGAAGCAATGTTATATTTAAAAATATTTAGAATATTTATTAACACTGATTAGTAAATATTTAATACCTTGTTTTGAAGGATCCTGTAAAAAAACTCAGTGATTTGGTATGCTTTTTAAAAAATTTTAAGTTCCAGGATACATGTACAAAATGTGGAGGTTTGTTACATAGATAAATGTGTGCCATGGTGGTTTGCTGTACCTATCAACCCATCACCTAGGTATTAAGCCCTGCATACATTAGCTATTTATCTTGATGCTCTCCCTCTTAGTATGCTATTGATAAATGTGATGATATTATTCATGGATAAAAATGTGAATACCAATGTCTCCATCATCCCAGGTGTTTCCAGGGCATTTTGTAATATTGAAACACCAATGGAGTGTTTTAAATTGATATTGCAGAGTCAGATGAAAGGTTTTCCAGAATTTGTCACCTTGCTATTTGGATATAACTTTTATTAATACTTAGCATATCAAGTATAAGGGCTTTTGCTTCAGATTTAATTTCTAATGAGGCCTGAATATGTGACTCTATCTTCTTAATTCTTCTTTTTATTTTTTATTTTTTTGCCTCAGCTATAGGTTCTGAAAGAACACCCCCAGTTGCCAAGGCAGATGCCATGTAAATATTACTTTTTATTTTCCCCACTGGGAAAAGATGTTGTGAGATTCTCTTGGTTTCCTATTGTAGCTATAATAAATTTCCACCAACTGAGCAGCTTAAAATAACACACTTATTTTTTACAGTTCTGCACATCAGAAATTTGAATTCATTTCACTGGGCTAAAATCAAGGTGTCAGCAAGGCTGGGCTCCTTCTGGAATCTCTAAGAGAGAATCTGTTTTCTAGCCTTCTTCCAGCTTCTGGAGTCTGACCGTAGCCTTCAGTTCATGGCTTCTCATTACTCCAACACTGCTTTCACTATTCCAGCTTCATCTCTGACTCTGACCCCCTTGCTGTTGTTTTTTTTGTAAGAGTCATAGTGACAACTTTGAGCCCACCCAGAGGATATTGGTTACTTTGACAAGACCTAGTTCCATCCTGAACTATCTCTCTAACTTTTGATAGTTTATCTCTCTACTTTAAATATCAGAATCCTCTTTTTTTTTTTTTTTGGAGTCTTGCTCTGTCACCAGGCTGGAGTGCAGTGGCTAGATCTCAGCTCACTGCAACCTCCGCCTCCCGGGTTCAGGCAACTCTCCTGCCTCAGCCTCCCGAGCAGCTGGGACTACAGGCATCTGCCACCATGCTCAGCTAATTTTTGTATTTTTAGTAGAGACAGAGTTTCACCATCTTGGCCAGGCTGGTCTCAAACTCCTGACCTGAGGTGATCCACCCACCTTCGTCTCCCAAAGTGCTGGGATTACAGGCGTGAGCCACCACACCCAGCCCGGGATCCTCATTTTTAAGAAGGGGATAATAAGAATGACTACCTCAGTCATATTGGGGAAGACTGAACTGATATTTTGTATGTATTTCTAGAGAAAGACTATATATGTATATATAGACTATATATAGAAGACTCTACATAGTCTTATATATGTATATATAGACTATATATAGGAGACTCTACATAGTCTTATATGTGTATATATATAGTATTCAGCATGGTCTGCCTGCAAAGGGAAGTATACATGTGTTAGCCCTTTACGTAAAGTAAATGATCAGAATAAAAAGCGTGTTTTCTATTTGAGATCAATTTGGATGAGATGAGACCCAAAGAATTTGTGATGAATAAATCTCATTTAAACCAAATAAGTGATTCAGAACTTTGAAATTATTTTGTCAAGATCCATTATAGTTGCTTTGAAGATTACCTTACCCCCACATCATTTAAAAGAAGCCCTTTGATGAAGCTGATAATGATGATGATGATGATGACATATGTGTATGTGATTGTCTCTATAGGACATTTCCTCAATATACCGTTTTTATGCTATATATTTTTAAATAAAATATACAAATTTTTATTATGTTAATGGTTTATGTGTGTCAGGGAGGAAAACTTTTCTGGTACCCTCTTAAGTTTGCTCTCTGAGGTCTGTGAACTAAACTGACAAAATATGGATTAAAGGGGGAAAAAAAGGCTTATTCCCGTGAATAGGAGAACTAATAAATGAACTAGCAAGCTAGCTAGGTGACTAAGGTTAGAGGCCTATATACCTAAGTTACTAAAGGAAAGGGGTGAGAGAGAAAAGGCTTCTATAGGAAGAACAGATGGTTTATTTAGGAAAGACAAATAGATTTTTAGGAAAACAGACAGAAGATTAAAAGATGTATGATAATAATGTTTGTGTATGGAGGTAGGAGTGGCCTTTTCCACTCCTTCTTGGCCTAGAAACTCTCCCAAGAGGGAATCTGTGGTAGTTTACCCTTGGTTTCTCTTCTGGGAGTAGACCTGCCCTAAAGGGATTTATGGAAGCCTTATTTCTCACAAATTTCTGCTTCTGCTCAGATGAGAGAAGTTTTAAGAAGACTTCTTTCTGCATTTGTCGAATTTCAAATTTCTTCAGCATCAAATAATCTTCATACCAACTCTGGGGTTCTGAGTGGGTCCCCACACGTGTTAAGTTTTCTATATTCAATATAAAGATTATCAAATAATTAAATGTTATTTAATTATTAAATATAAGGATTATGGCTTAGTCTTTGTGAGCCCAGTCCTTGTGAGCCCAGTGCTTTGTGAGCCCAGTCAATGTTCAATAAATGGAAATGTAATAAAAGAATGCCAAAGCATGAGAGCTAATTTATTCAACATCATTAAAGGAGAAGTGTCAATCAAGACTTTTTCAGTTACAGGGTGAAAATGTACACCCTGAATTAAAAGTGAAGTTTATTGACGTATATTACTAGGAAGCACATTGTGGGTAGTTCAAGTCAAAGGATGATCTATAGGGAGCAGGGATCTGGAGAACAGAACTAGAACTCAGTGAGAGTAGGACTGTCTTTCTATCGGTGTCCCATCATGTATTTCTCAGTTTCCCAGTGCATATTGCTCTTGTTCGAGCCTATGACAGTTAGCTTTTTAAAAGTAGCATGGGGAACACAGGAGCCCTACATTCCCAGGTTAGCAAAATTGCAGGATAAGACAGCATATTTATACTGGGTTCCATATGAGTAATCCCAGTGAAAATTGACTGGCCATGATTGATTTTTAAATATGTTTAGTTTTTGAATTAATCACTGAAACCAGGAATGCAGAAACTTCTGATTGGTCAGTTCTGGGTCACTCAACTACTCTGAGGTTGTGTCTATCAGGGATAGGGAGATGCTGAAGAAGTAGAGGGTAGACTGTCCCCCGAAGAAGTGAGAAAACTGTAAAGATTGCCAGGACAGTAGATACTGTGGCCTCTGAAGGAGTACTGAATTTTTAGATATATTTTTCCTTCTTATATAGTAAAAGAGACATTGCCTTTATGCAAATGATGGTAGTACTGAAATTGTTATTATGGAACCATGCAGTGTTATTCCCTTTTCTTAAATTTGTAGAAAGAATCTGAAACATTCTATAGGTTCATAATTTTTTCTCTAAAGACTGCACAGTAGATTAACAAAAAAGTAGATGTTGATTTTAAGGAAAATAAGTAACTTCCCTAAGAATAACACTTCACACAGTAGGCAAGTAGGGATTGAACCAACACTTGGTAAATGAATGAATTATCCAGACATTTGATCAGGGTATCTGGACCATAAATTTTTTATACAGATTCTGCATATTCTGGGTATTTACATGATTAATTATTGGAGTGTTTATCAACACTCTACTAAAGTGTCTTTTAAGTTTACCTAAATGTAAAATGTTTTATACATAGAATTGGTGGGAAATTTCAATGATGGCAGTGGAGAACTGGATAATCACATTAGAGAAGAAAATTACAAAACATTCTAACAGATAACATCATAGTGTGATTCTAATAGTTGGAAAAGTTAGAACAAAATTTTGATTGAAAAAGTCATTTCTAAATAACTTGAAATTTTCAGGGTTTATGTCAGTTATTACCATTAGTCTCTAAAACAAATTTGTTTTGCGTACCAAGGTGCTAATGGATATCAGGTCTGAGATACTGAAATCCTTGCATCACAGATTTCCGGTGGCTCATCCAACAAGGGACTTTCTTTCTTGCCATGTCTCTTTGTGGTGGCCTTTCTGAAAATGGGTGGTGCCACCCCTGCATAGTTATAGCTAGACTCTGCCCAGTGTTCTATCCTTTCTTTGCTTCCCTACTGTCAAATTTTCCCCCACAATGTGAACTTTGTTACACATCTTAAAAATAAGACTTTAGAGTTAAATTCATTGAAAAAAAAACTTCTAGATCTTCTCTTAAGGGAAGAAAAAAAATGCAACACCCAAGCATTTAACCACTTTTGACTTGACTTTCAATCCTGTGATGTGCCTTACTACGGATAAATGTCTATTCTGATGGACATTTGAAAGAGAGTTTTCTAATAATCTGGCAGTCTTTTTAAACAAATACATCTGGGGTATAGTCACATGTCCACCTACTGATTAAATTTTTCCAGGAAAGAGGCAAATGTTTCAGTGATACATCATCACAACAAATTTGATTCCATTTTATGTTTATATTTCAGTGACAGTCCTAATACCCAAATCAATGTGTTTAAAAAGAAGCCCCCTTAGGTTTCTTCAAGTGATTTATTGCCTTAGTTACATTATTGCTTCAGGTGTAATCAGGAATATTTGTCTTCATGTCATTGTAAGGGAGATATGAGATAGAATATGCTAATGTGCTTGTCTTTGTACATAATGTTTTGTTAGTCTTTTGTTTGTTTCGGTCTCTTAATTAGTGACCATCATTTAAAGCCATCCATCTCTGTTCAAATTTATGCAAATGTTCTAAGTTAATAATGAGAATTTCAGATGACTCTCTTTGTCAGCCTTTATTTTGAGTTTGTTAGTCTATTAGATTGTTTGGCTAAATAAAATGTCTTTCTTTAAAGCTGTGAAGCTAAAAATTCATAGATCAAACAGTTATCAAACATTCTTAAGGATAATTATTTTTCATTTCACACCAGAGTACAAACAGCGTTTGTGAAGCTCACAGCTCTTCGTAAATCCCACTGTTGCTTGTGCCTTCACGAAGCCCCCATCCATAGCTTGTGAGTGCTCAGGAAAATGACAAGGTCCTGTTAACATTTACTCCTAAAGTGCCATCTTGAATTTATTGACTCATTGCAATTTAAAACAGAATCTTTATAGTTTACTAACGGTAATTGGAGCTAATGCTATCGAGGTTGATTAAAATGCTTGTTGGTACTATAAGAAAGGAACTCTTAATTATAATCTTCTTAATAGTTAGCTCACACAATCAAGACAAAAATTATCACTTAGTTTATAGCTTTGCGTATTCATTGTGCACTTCCACCTTCCCATGTGGGTTGCATTGTTTTGTTCTAAATCTCATATGGCAGATAGCTGGGAAGTGCTGCTGTGCAGTTCTCAGCAGTTTATTGCCAGAGTTCCCTTCCATTTATTGTCATTAGCAAAAGAGTCTATCTTCCTGTAAGATGAATGAGTATTGGTAGTCTCAGTAAAATATCAGAATTACCTTTTTTATAATCTAGATTTTAGCAGGGAATGTGCTTGCTGGTGAGGTGATGAAAGCTAATGATACTATCCCTGGGCTCAGACAGTTTACAGGATAGCAGTGGAAACAGACTCTGGCTAGACTTTCAGCTTCCTAGTGTCAGGGACGGGACTATGTCCACTATTATGCCTCCACTACTTTGTACACATCAGGAACATCACACTTACACAGCAGTAATTGTTGAATTAAGGAACAGTATGTGTGCCGAGGAGGGAAAGGAATGTGATTGCAGGGGGCAAGAAGAATTTAGCACAGCTGATGAAGACTTTTGAGCTGCCCGTAGAATCAGTAGAATTTTTCCAGGAGACAGAAAAATGCAAATTTCCTGTAGGACACTGGGAAACTTGTGGTTTTCCAGCTGAGTGATGTACAGGGTTAGGGAATGGCGTCAAGTGAGGCTGGGATGGTGGAGCATATCAAGTATGGGTAGGTCTCAGTGGCATGCTGAGGAGTTTGAATTTTATTCTCCATGTTAGGGGAGCATCAAAGACGTGCATTTAGGGCACATTCCTGATAAAATTTGGAGGATCACAGAAGGTATCAGAAGAGAGGATGAGTTCATTTACTTCAGTGTGCTCAGGTGGCCACCTAGCATCAAAAAATTACTGAGCTTTTTGGGTTTCCATGTTAGCTGAACATTAGTCCTAATCCTGTATCTGCCTCTGTTAGCTTAGTAAGTTTTTCCTTTTTATGCTGATCTTGAGTGTCCCAACATAAACTAAATGGAAATTATAATACTATTTTGAAGGATTACTTTTTACATGTTAGTGATTATAATTATAAAGTATTTGGAAAATAGTAGGTACTCTTTAAGTACTGACTAAGTATAGAAATTGCTTAATAGTATTTTATATCAACCCAATTTGAAAAGGGCAAAGGATTTCAATAGTGGTTTATCCAAGGAAGATATAAAAATGCCAATAAGCACATGAAAAGATGCTCAACATGATCTGCTGTCAAGAAAATGAAAATAAAAACCACATTGACATACCACTTCACACACACTAGGATGGCTATAATAAAAAACAATGATAATAACAAATGTTGGCAAGTATATGGAGAAATTAGAACCTTCATGCACTGTTGGCAGGAATGTAAAATGATGCATTTACTTTGGAAAAATATCTGACAGTTCCTCAAAAAATTAAACATAGCATTACTGTATTACCCAGCAGTTTCACTCCCAAAAATATACCCAAGGTATGTTCATATGGAACCAAAAAAGGGCCCGCATTGCCAAGACAATCCTAAGCCAAAAGAACAAAGCTGGAGGCATCACACTACTTGACTTCAAACTATACTACAAGGCTATAGTAACCAAAACAGCATGGTAATGGTACCGGTACCAAAACAGATATATAGACCAATGGAACAGAACAAAGCCCTCAGAAATAATACCACACATGTACAACCATCTGATCTTTCACAAACCTGACAAAAACAAGAAATGGGGAAAGGATTCCCTATTTAATAAATGGTGCTGGGAAAACTGGCTAGCCATAGGTAGAAAGCTGAAACTGGATCCCTTCCTTACACCTTATACAAAAATTAATTCAAGATGGACTAAAGACTTCAATGTTAGACTTAAAACCATAATAACCCTAGAAGAAAACCTAGGCAATACCATTGAAGACATAGGCATGGGCAAGGACTTCATGTCTAAAACACCAAAAGCAATGGCAACAAAAGCCAAAATTGACAATTGGGATCTAAGTAAACTAAAGAGCTTCTGCACAGCAAAAGAAACCACCATCAGAGTGAACAGGCAGCCTACAGAATGGGAGAAAATTTTTACAATCTACTTATCTGACAAAGGGCTAATATCCAGAATCTACAAAGAACTCCAACAAATTTACAAGAAAAAAACAAACAACCCCATCACAAGGTGGGCAAAAGATATGAACAGACACTTCTCAAAAGAAGACATTTATGCAGCCAACAGACACACAAAAAAATGCTCATCATCACTGGCCATCAGAGAAATGCAAATCAAAACCACAATGAGATACCATCTCACACCAGTTAGAATGGCAATCATTAAAAAGTCAGGAAACAACAGGTGCTGGAGAGGATGTGGAGAAATAGGAACACTTTTACACTGTTGGGGGGACTGTAAACTAGTTCAATCATTGTGGAAGACAGTGTGGCAATTCCTCAAGGATCTAAAACTAGAAATACCATTTGACCCAGCCATCCTATTACTGGGTATATACCCAAAGGATTATAAATTATGCTGCTATAAAGACACATGCACACATATGTTTATTGTGGCACTATTCGCAATAGCAAAGACTTGGAACAAACGCAAATGTCCATCAATGATAGACTGGATTAAGAAAATATGGCACATATACACCATGGAATACTATGCAGCCATAAAAAAGGATGAGTTCATGTCCTTTGTAGGGACATGGATGAAGCTGGAAACCATCATTCTCAGCAAACTATCACAAGGACAAAAAACCAAACACCGCATGTTCTCACTCATAGGTGGGAATTGAACAATAAGAACACTTGGACACAGGAAGAGGAACATCACACACCGGGGCCTGTTGTGAGGTGGGGGGAGCGGGGAGGGATAGCATTAGGAGATATACCTAATGTAAATGACAAGTTAATGGGTGCAGCA